>NC_056063.1:35227933-37991683 GCF_016772045.2 Ovis aries
AATATCCATTGTCCTTTTCCTTATATTTCAGTCTTAGCTTGAGTTTTTGATCCAGCTTAGATCCAATCATTATGTTCTAGAAAACCACCAAGAGATTTTAAGCAAGAAAATAATGTGTTCATATAATGTTCTACGTAGGTCCCTTCTTACAACTTGAAGAGGACAGAGCAGCTGGAAGCAACTGCCCCTATCGAGTCTGAAGGCTTGAACTTGACAGTAGGAGGAGGAATGGAGAGGAAAGAGATGAACCCAGAGCAAAAAGCCAGTAGAAAAGATTTCTAGAAATAACAACATTTGATAGAGAGGAATGAACTAAAAATGAGGAAAACATACAGCTTCCAGAATTCCACATTCTATCGGGAACACTTCCACAACAGGTCTTTCAAATCAAGCACAATGTGGAAAGTCCTATGTTTTTCCATTTTAAGGGCATGTGTCTTATTTCACTTTAAATTCCATTCAAATTAATATGAGTTCATTTTTCCACTAATCTCCTATCCCCAATATTTATCATCTTTTAACCAAAGGCCTATCAGATAATCTGGTGTACTTCCTCAAAATATTTTTAGGGTCTGAATAAGTATAAGTCAAGTACCCCAATGATAGGTTCACAATTAACTCAGCCTGATTACTATGTATTCTCTGATGACGGAGCTCACAGAAAAATACTTTCTGTCTTACCTAGCTAAAAGTAAAACTGTCATCATACAATTTATTTTCTTGGTATCTGTTTTGATCTACAAGAAGACTAAACAAGGTACAGCTACTATGTTACAGGACACACAGAGTCAGTGTTTAGAAAAGACTTGCTGAACAATTAAGTAGTCTTCAAAGTCTTAAAGTTGAAAATACCAAAACATCATCACAGGAAAACAGGTGCAATTGTTCACACTTCCACTTCAGAAAGGGCAATCAATAAAGCGACTTCTAGCTTGTTTAGATCATTGTTTTCTTTTTTCTAAAAATAAAAATAGTATGAGTATGGGTAATTTGTTGTTAAATGCTTTGAAACCATAATTTAGGAAAAATTGATACGTTAGAGTTTCCATATTGGGCAATACCAGAGTTAGGAAAACTTTGGCCTGCAACTTGCTCCCTGAGTGGGTATGGTTCTGATTACCTCTCAGGAATCAGAAAATACACAGCACTCTAGGCCAGGAATTCTACAGTGAAAATTCTAAATATCTCATGAAATGTGTCTTGCAGATTAAATCCCAGACCCTTTTCAGAGCACTTAATATACTCTCAGGGGTGAAATGTGTTTGTTTTTAGCAAAGCAGATTAGCTTACATCTCGTGATGGGAAAGTCTCCGTAACACGGCCTGCCCTCAGCTCTCATTTCGAAGTCATTCGTGTGGGTTGTATCTTTTGGCTGTCACTGAAGATCTCAGTTTTCTTCCCCGTCTGGGTGTTAAATCATTTTCTGTCTGCTGTCAGGCTGTCTTTTTTGGTTCCCAGGCCCCCTCCTCTTTTTATGAGCTACTTGCTTATTTCCAAGGTGAGGTTGAATCCATCTTTAGTCTTCTTTCTTCATCCTAGACTTCAAAATCCAGCACTGCTTCATGTGCCTGACTGCCAAGTGTGTCCAGTTTTAACTTAGAAGATAAACTGTTGGACTGGAACAATTGAAATCAAATTCTGCTCTAAAGTGCATGACCAACAGGTGAGCCTAGGTCTTTTAGAGCTCATGAAAGGTGGAATAGACATTAGGTCAAGAGATGGATTTTGAAAGATAACTATTCCCAGTAGTTATGAAGGACGAGTCAACATCAACCATTGTCCAAACCACTTTTCATGTTCCTTCTATGTCTTCAAAAACCTGGAGAAAGCTCCCCCTCCCAAGTTAGCAGCTTGCCTCCATCACTGCTTCCAGATGGAGCCCCCCACAAGCCCCAGGCCCCCCAGGCCTACTTTGTTCTTTTTCATGGCAGAACATCCTACAGATGTTTCCTGGGGAACTGTGGTGCCTGCAATACTGATTTCCTGGCTTGTTGGGTGGCTAACACTGTATCTTGAAAATGATGTCATGTGGATTAGAACCCTTATGCTTTTCTCAGAGAAACTCTATACTTGTTTGGGACAGGATCCATGTCTATATGGAACAACTTTGGCAATGGCCTTAGTTTCTGATTCCAAATCAAGGAGGGCAACTTCAAATCCTGGAAGACAGGCTTCAACACAACTCAGTCCCCAAAGAGCAGGATCCACACAGTAATGCCATGTGGCTCATCACAGCTGCATCACAGTGATCCCAGCAGGAAGACAATCATTGTCTGCAGATGAAAAGCAAATGGTTTATCAAGACCATTTTGAATTCTAGGCCTGATCTCTGGCCAGCTTTCACAGCTTGCACATGTGGATAAAAAAGACTAACACAGAGATAGCAATTTACTCCATACCAGGTGCCCTTAAAAATATTAAATACTCTGTTATTGTTCAGTGGCTAAGTTTTGTCAGACTCTTTGTGACCCCATGGACTACAGCAGGCCAGGCTCCTCTGTCCATGGGATTTCCCAGGCAAGAATTATGGAGAGGGTTGCCACTTCCATCCCCAGGGGATCCTCTTGATTCAGGGGTCAAACCCACATCTCCTGCATTGCAGGAGGATGCAGCAATGCAATGCAATCTTTGATGCTGATCCATAGAAGATGCCTTTAAAAAAACACTCGACATAAGTTAAATAATTTAATTTATTCCCAAGAACCACCCTATGATATGGGTACACAAATACAGAATTTTATGTGGAGACAGTTGTGAGTTCCATGTTAAAAGTGAGGAATTAACACGGAGAGAGGTATAATAACCTGCCCCAAATCCAGCACCTGGTAACTATTGGAGTCAGGATTTGAAAGTATCAATCCAAAGTTAACTACTTTATTACATCCCCTCTATAAGCAAATCAGCCCAGTCAAAACATTTATATATCATTGAAGTAAATTAAAAAAGAAATTACATTGATCTAAATGAAACAATCATCATTTCTACTCCAAGCACTCATAGCTTGGAACTATGGGGTTACTTTAGAGTCTATGATAGACTGACTTGTCTATCAGCACAAAGCCATCAGGGGTACAAGACAGGAATCAGCAAGGCTATTCAAGGAAACTTTGCTACTGATACAAGAGGCTTCAAGGGCCTGAAATTAGACAATATTACTATTGTAGGAACAATCGTGACATATTTAGGAGATATACCCAGCATCTGATGTTGTATCTCTGATTCACCACTTACCAAGTGTGCACTCAAGCTGCCACTTAACTTCTTGTGCCTCAATATCTTCCCATGCAAAAAGACAAGAGCAATATCAAATTCTTAGAGCTGCTGTGAAGTTGAACTAAAAACACATGTGCAAAGCACTTAGTGCCAACAGATAGTAGTCACTCTATAACTGAATATTAACACTAGGATTATTACAAGGTCGATAGGGCCATAAAAGATGAAAACACACAGAATGCTTCCAATTTTGAACTTAAGTGACTCTAAAACAGTGGCATTGTTCAGGAAGAGAGACTGGGGCTTCCCTGGCAGTCCAGTGGTTAAGTCTCCGAGCTCCCAGTGCAGGGGGTCTGGGATTGACCCCTGGTCAGGGAACTAAGATCCTACATGCCACACAGCATGGCAAAAAAATAAAAAAGAAGGAAAGAAAATAGGAACAGAGAGAGAAGAGTCAGTATAAAAAGAAAAGACTAACCATACAATAGAGAAGATGCCTTGCCGATGGACAAGATCTTAAAAGAAGCAAAAGTGAACAAGGCCATGAATACAAGTGAGGGTCCTGGTCTAGAGTGGGTAAGAGGTAAACAAGATAAGAGCAGGGATGGTTTTCATGCCCCAGAAGGGGAAGAGAGGAGATGAGGCACAGCTCACATCAGAAGGTCTCCATTTCCCTGATGAATGGTCTTAGGAGACCACAAGGACATAGCAAGAATGCAGGAGAAGTCAATGAGAAGGCTCCCAGCTGTCCACCAAACTGAGCGGAGAGGGAAGAAAATGAGGGAACCCAGGTGTGTATGACAGGTGGAAAGACAAGGATCATTGAAGAATAAAGAGCCTGGAGGACACTGAGCAAGTCCAGTGAACACCAGAATGTGAGGCAGGAGGCCAGGAAGTGATCACAAAGAAATTTAGATTTTCTGGCCCAGAATCCTAGAGTGAAGGGGGTTGAAAGCAGGCCAAGGTGAAGGTCAATGGTCCTGGTGGTTTCTAAGGAACTGGACACTGAGGTGCTGGTTGCTTGGGCTGTGTGAATGTCAAAACTGGCCAGCCTGAGGGCTCAAAGTGGGCCATAGAGGAAGAGTGTGACCTAAGTAGCAGGTCTTCAGTAATTGTAGCAGGATGCCAGAACATAGGTGACTGAGTTGCAACAAAAAGGAGGGTTAAACATGGGAATGCTGGGTCACGTTAACTCGGGAAGAAAGCGACTCTTCATGAAGGTGCATGGGTGATTCTTTGGAAATGACATTGAGGAGGTCAAGTGGGACCCATCCCTCCCCTAGGCTTCGAGCAGCCAGGGAACTTTCACTGCAAAGACAGCATGAAAGAGTCAAGTTCAGGGGGAGCTGGGGTTTCTTTAATGGAGTAGCAGGAGGCAATGACTCCTGAGATCATGAATTCATCTGAGTATTCAGATCACTTACAGCTGAACAGATGGAGAGAAGCAAAGGACAGGTTAAGGTTAGCCTCACCTGTGGGCCAGGTACAGCAGAGGAAGCACTGAGGCCCATTGAGTGATGCACTCAAACACCCATGACTAATATTAATGATCAATGAAGCTAAATTTTTCAGTTCATGGCTAACATCTGGTGTGCACAGTCTAGGGCAGCTAGGAAGTCTTGGAACACTGCAGCTGGACTAATAGTCAATAATCTTAGATCTTTGGGCTTGGAGTCTGAATCTAAACAAGTCGATTAGAGATAATGGACATTGATTATAAAATCTTGATGTAAAAGGAACAAAAAATGCATTACTTGGCTTTTTCAAATGGTTTACATGACTACTATTTTTTTTTCCTCCTAATTCGCCATTTGGCAGGGTCTAATGCATAAATAATAAATTAAGCTGTTATTAATTACTGTTTTAATTGGAAAGAATACTTTGGCTTTGCAACCTTTAGAGTTAGAAACGTTTAAACACTCATGGCTTTTGATGATGTCTTAAACGTTAAATTTCCAGTCTTGTCTTTTTATTATATCAGCAAAAATTAGCCAACCTGGCACTTTTTTTCAGGAATGCTTTTTTCACAGCTCAAAAACGCTTGCTCGATGTGTGTCAAAAGCTATTTAAATTAGATAACGATTGAAAGTTCATACCTCAAACTTCGCTTTAGTCCTGTTCAAATATATTTATCATCACATCCTGTATAATTGAAGAGAAGAGCTCCTCCCTTTGATGGGGATCTTTCCAACAGGGTGGTGTTTATCTCATCATCAGTTTTGAGAACAAGGAAATTGTGCTTAGAATAGGGGCTTCAATGAGACACGTTTTTACAGGATGAAAATGCAATACATTGGGGAAAATGAGCAAGCCAAGAAGAGGCCAGGGAATTCCTAGTTGGCTGCCACAATCAAAAAAGAGGCCTGGTAATGTTCTCTTTGTTTTTAGCATGAAACCCCTGACAGTAGTATGTGATGCCTTGGATCTGTAGACATGATCTCAATTTTAAACTATTCTAGAATCCATTCAGCTGATCATAAGCCCACAGGGGTAAATGTGCTTCAAGCTTACCTAGTAATAGGAGAATTTATCTTCAAATTATTGTGAGATTGGGAAATTGAGATTTTTCTACTCTATGACCCTGTGTGGTATATAAGTCACAAGGGAAGAATCAAAATGAACTGTATTTTTTCCTGATGCCTTAAGACTATTATTGTCTTTCTTTGTTCTTTAAAAGGTAAGTGTACAGACAGAAATTATCAGCGACATGCAACATGCACAATGACCCAATAAACTCTGCCTTTCAATGTTATAATTTAAATAGCATGAAGTTAACTGGAAAGCAAGACGTGTTTCCCAAACCACACCCTGTTACCTTCCTTCTTCTGTCTGACAGGAAACCAGATCAATGTCTACAGTAAAGATTTTCCTCTGGAATTTTGAGGGTGGGGCTGAGGAGGCAGAAGATTTTTTATTTAATTTGAAAGTAGGAACAATTGGAAATTTTTACATCAAAAAGATGGATCTAAATAATCTCGTCACATGAGGGTGGCTGCAGAAATTGTTGTGTCAAGATTCTAAGTCATAGTGTAAAATATGGATGCAGTTGAGAAATTGTACCCATCCATCAAAAGAGAATCATTTCATGTAAATGAAAGACAGCTCGTTCACAATCGTCCACTTTCTCCACTACACTTGAGTCACATTCCCTGTGGACTGAACCCCCACTCCCCAATTTTCTCTCCTCTGGCCTTACCTTTCCTCAGTTCTCCCAGCCCTGCCTTCCCGAATCCCTGTCTCCTCCTGGCTGGACAAGCTCACCCATCCAACTTCTCGCCTCATGGGTACTTCCGTACCCACCTGCTCAGCACCATCCAGACTCTGCTTTCTTACTGAAAGTGCTGCTGCTGTTTTACCCCATGACCAGGGAGCTGGAGTGCAGGTCCGAGGACCCCCAACAACCCCAAAGCAAACGAACTGAGTCATCTGGACATGACTCTGCATCTAGGCCACAATCTCAGACAGACTGCCAGGTTCAGACCCGGAAGGGCTCCCATTTCTCTTCCTCGGTCAATTCCATCATGTCTTCACTTCTTGGCACCCTGACTAGACCTCCAGTCCCCACCTGCTCCCCACACATTTCTAGCACATCTTTGGGAACTGCCTTTGGAGACAAACAATCTGCACACTCTTTCGAGAACTGTCTTCACTCCTTGACTTCACTGGCATCCGTCTTCCACTGAGGTCAAGTTGTTATCTTTTGCGGTTGTTCAGTCACTAAGTCATGTCCAACTCTGACTCTGTGGACTGCAGCACACCAGGCTTCCCTGTTCTTCACCATCTCCCAGCATTTGCTCAGGTTGATACCCACTGAGCCGCTGATGCCATACAACCATCTCATCCTCTGTTGCCCCCTTCTCCTCCTGCCTTCAATCTTTCCCAGCATCCGGGTCTTTTCCAGTGAGTTGGCCCTTCACATCAGGTGCCAAAGTATTGGAATTTCAGCTTCAGCATCAGTCCTTCCAGTGAATACTCAGGGTTGATTTCCTTTAGGATAAACAGAGGTCAAGACTAGATATTAAAACTTGAGAAACAAGTCTGGGTGTATTAGGCCCCAAACTGTACGTATGAAGAAGTAAAGGATGTCTGGGACTGAGCCATGAGGAATTCTAACTTCTGATGACCGAAAGAAGAGAATGAGGAAGTACAGAAGACTGAGGAGTGATCGGAGTGGTGGAGACCGTCAGACAGCACAGTCTCAGGAAGTATGGGCAAACATTTCTCAAGATCCGGAGACTGGTCAAGTGTAACATTGCTGAGAGGTCAAATAAGAGGAAGATCAGAAAACATCCCACTAAGTTAGGTAAGATCAAGATCATTAACCTTTAGGACTGTTTGTATAGAGTAGTAAAAGAAGAAGACAGCCCCCAGCAGACTGTGGAATGACTAGGATGTAGTGGGGACAAAGACAGGTCATCGAAGACAGCTTTCCTAAAAAGATCAGTTGTAATTAAGACAATGTATGGTGTGCAATTCATGTTCAAATTAGAAAATATATATTAAAGAAACCGGTGGACTTCTTTCCATTTGCTGATGAAATAAAAGCCCAACTCTAAACTCCACTTTTATGAAACCATAAATATTTATAGTTCTCACTTACAAACTAAAGTTACATACAAATCCCCTTACAACCAGAGAAACCATTACAACCGGTTGAACAAAGCAGAAAGGCCTCAGTGCAAACTGTGAATGCTGCTCTGTCAAATATTTCATCACAAGAGGAAGCACTTGGGCCGTCAGCTAGGATAAGAGCTAAGTCAAGAGCTGGAAAACAGTCAATTGTCCTAGACATACCACTATTCTCTGCCAGCCTTCCGAGACATTCTTCTTGAACCTATGGTTGTGCAGTAAGGTCAACATGTTCTCCTTATATGGCAAGTTGTTCAGTGAAGAGTGAGCAAGTATAGGATGACATGGTACTCTCAGATCACTGGGTACCACTGAAGTATGTACTATCAGTCACTACCAATGGTTTTGAAAACGAGCTGTGTTTTACATCTCTCCATGTAACAAAGACTCATTGGAAAAGACCCCGATGCTGGGAAAGTTCAAAGATGGGAGGAGAAGGGGACGACAGAAGATGAGATGGTTGGATGGCATCACTGATAGACATGAGTTTGAGCAAGCTCTGGCAGATGGTGAAGGACAGGGAGGCCAGGCATGCTGCAGTCCATGGGGTCACAGAGTCGGACACAACTGAGCGACTGAATTGAACTGATGTAACAAAGACCACATCACAGACAACATATTAGCAAAATCTCCAAACCAACGTGCGGCAGCCTTTCCTGAGCCTTTCTCTGGGTCACCCGTGCTAGCAGCAGAGTGGGGCTCTGAGAACCCGTGCTGGGTGGCTGATCTGCACACATGGTGCTTTGTTCTCGCCTAAACCTGCTCCTGTGTGACTTTCAGGCTAATGCTATTTATCTCTGTTGTTATTGTTAAACACAGTTTGGCAGAAATGCAGAAATTATGTGACCGTTTAGTCAAATCTCTGAAATTCTTGTGAAATTATTCCAGGGTAGCAAGAAAAAATAACATTTCTGTGCAAAGAGTAAAACACCTAAGTGACACATAATTGAAAGTGACACATAATTAACCTCGACAGTTTCTATCGTGGAGAAGAGGTGAGGGGTAATCAGGAGACACGAGGCCTTGCCTAGACACAAGTAGCTGAGCCACAGCTAAGGGTGTGAGGTGCTACAGGTCAGGAAACACTCAGGGCCGATGGACCTGCTCAGCAAATGCTGTCTGAGTGATGGTTACATGATGGTTACCCTTGCTGGGTCCTGAAGGGACACACAAGGGTGTGCATGGCCAGGGCGTTTGCTGAGTGGATTCCACCAGGGCTGGGCAAGTTGAGTGTAGACACAGGGAAATGGAGAATAAAAAGGGGAGCTATACCCAGGGTGCTGGGGGAGTGGGCCAGTCTCTGACACTAACTTGTGAGCTTAGCTAAATCTCCTTATTGCAGGCCTCAATTCTTCACCTTTAGGGTCTTTTTCAAAAATATTCATTTATTTATTTAGCCTGTGCCAGGTCTTAGTTGTGGTATGTGGGATCTAGTTCCCTGACCAGGGATTGAACCCAGGCCCCCTGCATTGGGAGCATGGAATTCTTAGCCATTAGACCACCAGGGAAGTCCCATCTTTAGGGTCTTCACAGTCATGTTCGGCAGGAATCTCTAAATTATGCTAAACACTGGGTAGAGTTTTTCAAGGGAGAGGATCCAGTTCCAGCAGGTCCAGGCTTCCACGTGACCCAGCCTCCTTACTCTGCAAGGATGGTCGATTCAGACTTGGTGAAAAAGGTCATGGCAGCCTTATTCAAGCACATCCCATTTAGAGGATAAAATTGCTTTTCAAATACATCCAGTGGTTATAACACCTCCAACTAAAGCGATAGTGAAAGTGTTAGTCTCTCAGTCAAGTCCAGCTCTTTGCAACCCCATGGACTGTAGCCAACCAGGCTCTGGATTTTCCAGGCAAGAATACTGGAGAGGGTTGCCATTCTCTTCTCCATAGGATCTTCCCAACCCAGGGACTGAACCCAAGTCTCCTGCATTGCAGGTGGATCCTTTACCTCTGAGCCACCAGGGAAGCCCTAACTCTCCCAAATATTGAGAAAAGTGACATCTCTGTGGCAAAATCTTAATAAACACTTCAAAGTTAATTCTTCTTCCAAATGCATTGTGATTACTCCATTTGTACTTGGGAACCACATCACTAGTGAGGAAACTACAGTGGTAACTCTACAGGTAAAATCCTACCAGTGCCTGAGGGCGGTGGGGGTACCCAAGTCCACAGCATCGTTCTGTTCCCAGGTCTGGCCTGCTTAGTGCAGAAGAGCACGACATGAGCAGAAAAGAGGACCCAGGATGATACTATAAATGTAGCTGGAAAGACCCATAGTAAGCGCACGTTTCTAACACCACTGGCTAAAAATAAGGGACAACAATCAAATTCATTTCAGAATCAACAAGAAATTTCCAATAACCCCAACAAAATGAATGACACAGGGAGCTATTGTCAGCAACTGGGAGAATCCCACAGCCGAAATGGAGGCAGATGGGCCCCTGGGGCAGAAATGGAAGAGGGACAGCAACACGGCCCTCTGCTGTGTGTTGTATGTCTGGGCCGGGGTGGGGTGGGGTGAGACCTCCAGAGAAACCAAATTCTCCCACTACCATCAGTGCTTTTCCTCTGACATCCATCCACAACTCCAGAAACCAACTGAGGGCGGAAGTGGGCTCACAGCAAGCACTGCCTTGGGGAAGTTGTCGTCTCTACAGGAAGACACTCCAGTCACATGTGAGGCCAGGAAGGGACTCCGCAGCAGCGCTCTCCAGCTCAGCGTTGACAGAAAACGTCTGCCAACCTCCACTGTCGGTGGAGACACAGGAGGGTGTCCTTACAGAACGGGACTCAGCGAGGGCTGGGAGGGCAAGAAGCAGGATGGGGCACAGTGAGAGGTTTAGGACCCCAGTGACAACAGAGACAGTTGCCTTCTGCCCTGTGATTTTGCCATGAATCGATGAGCTCAACGTGTAAATACAGATCACCTGGTCTTCTGTCCATCCTTCTTCTAACACTCTGGTCTCTGACTTACCTTTATGAAAGACATAAAATGAACATTTAATTTCTTTGAATAAGCTACAGTGGAAAAGAGTCTGAAAAAAGTATATATATATACACATACATATATATGTATGTAACTGAGTCACTTTGCTGTACACTTGAAACTAACTCAACATCATAAATTAGCTATAATTTAAAAATAAAAAAAAAAGATGTAAAATGAATACACTACTGTTCTAATCGCCAAACACTGAAATCTTTTTTTTCTCCTCCAGTTGGTGGCCTCGGCCAGGGTCTTCCTGCCAACACCATACAGGACAGATACTCAGAAAGCCATTTTCGTGCTTCTCTTTCAATTTCAGGTTATGCTCAACCCAGAGGAAATATGTATGACTAACCCCCGCAAGTCATCCAGGGAAAAAACTCTATTTGTATGTTTGTTTTCCTCCTCAGTTGAAAGAGAGGTCACTTACGATTCTTTTCCAACATAAGCGAGATTGTTTCAAACAATCAGGTCATGTTAAAAAAAAATGATTTTGAGACAAATAAAATATTTAAGCCATAAGGTTGGAATGTAAAACAATAGCAGCAAGATAAAAGAAAATGCCTGTTTATATAGAAAACAGACTTTATATTTTCGATGAGAAAAAGACAACAGCATTCAAGAGGATTTTAGTATGCCTCCAAAGGCATGGATCCCCCTCCCCCCTGAAAAAAAGGGTGTGTTTTCATGCTTTCATGTCCCCGTGAACATCCCAGCACCAGGCTCCCAGAGGTCATGTGATCTGATTAAGCAGAGGCAGAGGAAGGGAAAAGGTCACCTGCAGAGTTCATGAACAGTTTCCGATGCTAGACAGAGAGGAATTGTTACAAGGGCTGCCCCGTTTGGATCCTTTCTACGTGCTTCATCTGGGGCCTCAAAACCTGCCAGCCCTGGGCTCGAGAAGTCTGTAGCAGGAGTTAGGATGGAGGCCTACATGGCTGTCCAGAGTGTCACCAGCAGTGGAGTAACCGGTAGGCTGCTTTAGGCATTGATACCTGGACTCGACGGGCTTCCGGGTGGCACCAGCGGTTAAGAGCCCACCTGGTGCATCAGAAGAACTTCTGTCCCTTGGGGATTTATAGTCAAACAAGAAAGTGAGTCGTAGTGAACTCAAGTGAGCCAGCAAATGTCCACGACAGATCCTGCAGTGTATAAACATATTCGTACAGCACTCGGGCTCCATGTCACACTCTAGAAATCACTGGACTGGAGCATGAATGCTGGACTATGGCTTAAAAAGGGAAAAAAGGAAAGAAAACCCTCACATCTAACATGGGAGAACATGTTCTTAATATTTACTGAATAAATAAATGCACATGTATTTCTTCCAAAAATATAGACATTAAGATTCACAGCTGACCCAGCAACAGTAAGGAGTTTCAGGGAGTCAGAGAGTTAGCAATGGTGCAGGGCATTTTGGAAGCTTCTCCCATGATGGCATTTCCTTCACAACTCACTCTGGCTTAGGCTTAAAAGCCTACTGTGTTTGTAAAATGTTGGCGACACTCAGTGGAGGTGTTGGACTGAATTCCAGTTCTAGCACTCTGCTGCTTTGTAAGCGGCTAACATTCCATGGCTTTTGTGATCTGCACTCCTGGCTTCCACCGTCCAAGTAGGCAAGACAGATTTTTACTTGCCTCCATCTGGACAAAGTGTGTGCTTTCACATTTCCATGTCTCTTCCATGGCTCATGAACTGTGGAGTGTCTGGAAGTTCACATAGGACCTGGATTCACAGAAAAGCTAGGCTCCTTGCTAGAGATGAACAAAATCTCCCACCAGTGACCTGAGAGGGCAGACCTGGTGGTTTTGAAGCTTAACAGGCCTTCTTACTACAAGCTTCTTGGGACAGAGAGAGGGTGGGACAGTGGAGAACTGGAAGAAGGGAAGAAATTCGGTAGGAGGAGAAGGTAGGAATCAAATCTATTAAATTTCACAAAATGAGTATATAGAAAGCGAACCTAGCCACCACTGGCATTGCTTGAATTCCATTCTGAGACTTAGTCATTAATAGTTAGCATTTTTTGTGATTATTTTATAGACATGATGTCATTGTGTCACTGTTTTACTAATCATGGATGACACAGCTGCCAGAGACCCAAGTTCTAAAGTAGTGATGTTAGGAGTGGAAAATGTTGCAGCGGTGGTGGGAGGAGGGGAGGAGTTCAGGTTAAGTTCAAGGTACTTGGCTTGGATTATTTTGCGGGTGAACCAAATCTAGACTTCTCGGGGGTGTTCTACATCTTAGAACTGCATTGAAAAACTCAAAATTTTATTGTTTAAAAAATACTCGTATAGTTTAAAGCTTCTGAAATGGGAATCTTGGGGAAAGTGAATAAAATCCCAGACATTCCAACAAAAACAGCCCTCTTCTTTTCGACGACTCTAGGTTTAGACATTCCTTAGGTTAATAACCACAGAGCAGACCAGGCTGGCAGAGGAGCCGCAGGGCCCTGTCCTTCTGCACAGCGTCCCGAGTGTGGCTGCTCCAACAGACCCGCTCACGCAGGGTGACGGAAGCACCCCTTTCCAGAGAGTCGGCTCTTCATATCAGGTGCCCAGAGTAATGGAGTTTCAGCTTTAGCATCAGTCCTTCCAATGAATGCTCGGGGTTGATTTCCTTTAGGATGGACTGGTTTGATCTCCTTGCAGTCCAAGGGACTCTCAGTGTCTTCTCCAACACTACAGTTCGAAAGCATCAATTCTTTGGTGCTCAGTTTTCTTTACAGTCCAATTCTCACATCCATACATGACTGCTGGGAAAACCATACCTTTGACTATATGAACCTCAAATGGCAAATGGATCCACTTTTCCTCAATACTGGGTTCCTGAGTTCAAACAATTTCCAATAAGTCAAAATGTGCAGTGCCCTCTAGCTCTTGTGTTCAACACGGTGGACATTCTAAGTCTTGCCTCTGCTTTAATGGCTGTGATTCATCAATGTGTGAAATATTTCTGCCAGGGCAGTGATGAACGGAGACAGACTCTGTAAAGTTTCTTGGCCAAGTCAGGAAAAGGAGACCTGGGGGCTATGTATACCTTGGGTCCACGGTGTGGATTTTTGCTTAATTGTTGCTGTCCTCTTCTCTTCCTCCATCCAAAACCTCAGTTCTGCTTTCAATATATCACCTCTTCACCTTGTTTTATCTTTGCTTCTGAGGACCTGATCAAATCAGGAGCATGATCAAAGACAGATGTTCATTCCTCTCAAATGAGAAGACAGTTCAGAGTCACTCCTCCGCATGTTTCCAAATGGGACTTCCCTGAATTAAATGTGGAATAGTAGCGGGACCGGCAGGAAATTATGGGTGGACACCTCACTCTGTTGCAGGAAAAAGAACCACAGACTCTGTCTCCTCTACTTTTCCCCAGTCATGGCCCCGGAGACCACGAGAATATTTAAGGATACTGGAAGTACTCCTAATTCTTAGGCAGAAGGGGCCGGCGTAGATGTGAGACGATCATTGATTGATGGGGTGAGGGGAAGTTGGTCTGATTACGTGAACATCTTTTTACTAGGGGCTTCCCTGGTGACGCAGACAGGAAAGAATCTGCCTGCAAATGCAGGAGACCCAGATTCGACCCCTCGGTCATGAAGATCCCCTGGAGAAGGGGTTTTCTGTCCGTTTCCAGTATTCTTGCCTGGGAAATCCCATGGACCGAGGAGCCTGGTGGGCTACCGTTCATGGGGTAGCAAAGAGTCGGACCGACTGAACAACTTTCACTTTCTTTACTAGGGATGATGCTGTGTAGTAATTACTCACAGAAATTCTTCTCCTACAGAGACTTATGCCTCAAGAAATCCCTCCGCCCAGATGTAATTGTGATAGCAGGTATCTTGTGTGATGCTGGGTGTGATATGCAATGGAAACAGAATTATTTAAAACCTCTGAGCCTGGTGATCATATCACCAGCTGAACCCACTGTGAAAAGTTATAAAAATACACAGTGAGAAATCTCCGAGAACTACCTAAGCAGAGCGGATAGAAACAATCCTATTTATTCCTTCAACTTCACACAGCTAACAAGAAAAACGTGTTTGATAAATCCCAGGTATTTCTAAAACAAATCGACTCAAAGAAGCCAAGATGTGATTCTGAAAAGTAACGAGGCAACCAGAAAAGACTGGTTAAAGGGATAATGTCTTTATAAATGAAGATACCGGTTTTAATTTTAAAAAAACATAAACCCCACATTTCATAAGAATTTGGATTTGAATGGGTAATGAATGTGCTACTTCAGAATATGTATTGTTTTGTCATTGACAAGCACAGAAGTGGGAACAAGTATACGGCTTGTTCGAAAGTCACAGAGAAGCAAAAATGTGATTATTTTGGAAAAGTGTGAACATTAGAGCTTCACCTTGCTGCCCCCTGTTCGTGACCCTCGGCAGTCTCGGCAGAATTGGGATTTATCTCTCCTTGCCTCTGGTGGCTTCTCACCAAGGAGTTGACTTTCTGAGCAGAGGTTTTCTTGATTGTCTCCCTCCTGCATGTGTTTCTGCAGAATCTCAGGGTGAGGCGAGTGGACTGTCGACCTGCAATCCAAATTCAAGTAGAGCCAATAAACTCGGGAATCAGATACATCATATTTTAATGCCTTGTTTTTACAAGTCAAGACTGACATAAAAGCTCACACTAGACAAAAGTTCCAAATGTTGAATACATACACCTCTTTTTTCTCCCTCGCCTCGTCTCACTCAGGGCCTACTCGTGAAGAACATTCTCACAGGTTGGTTGGTCGGAACAAGCCTGTCCTGTCACCTTGAAACTCCGTTCCTTTCTCATCCCACACGCACACCTGTGCCCTGAGGAGCCGGAAGGGAGGAGCATTGGAGGAACAGAAATGCAGCCGTCATGCCGGAAACCAGGAGAGCGGTGTGAGGAGGGTCAAAGAGGCGGAAGAGGCTGCTCAGGTGCAGCTTTGCCTCAACGTGGTCTGAGCCCCCAAAATGTCTCCTCCAACATCACCTGGTTCTCGGAGTTTGGGAAATAGGGTGACACTTTATGAGACCCACTTTTCCCATCTTGAAAGTAATATCTACCTCACAGAATTTTGCAATGATACAAGAGACAGAAAAGTCTCGCACAATCCCTTACATTTACTAGAAGTTCAGTCCGTTCAAGTAAAATATGAATTTTTTCCATGACAGCAAAAGAACTCCTGGGGCTTCCCAGGTGGCACTGGTGGTAAAGAATCCACCTGCCAACACAGGAAATGTAAGAGAAGCAGGTTCGATCCCTGGGTCAGGAAGATCCCCTGGAGGAGGGCATGGGAACCCACTCCAGTATTCTTGCCTGGAGAATCCCATGGACAGACGAGCCTGGCAGGCTACAGTCCATAGAGTTGCAAAGAGTCAGACACGACTATGTGACCAAATGACAATGAGTATTGTAAATAAGCTGTACTTCAATATCCATCCAATCAATTTCAAGGAAGATGATAAAAAGCAGAAAACAGGAGAAAAATACAAGGATAACTTCTAATTCATTAAGTTTTTTTTTAATCTATATAGCACTGAGCACTGTTAATGAAGTGTAACTTTACAAAAACACTGGTTAGACAAAGCTGGGTTTTTTTCTTTCAAGAAAAAGTTTCTACATTTTTAAAAGCAAGATCCCAGAGAAAAATGGTCAAAGAACATAAGAAAGAGATTAGAAAAACAGAAGTACAAATGCTCAAAATTATGAAAAGGTTATCGTCTCCCCTCATATCAAAAGAAACACAAAACTATAGCATACTGTTTTTCTCAGATTAGCAAACCATTTGGTAACACACAGGATTACCAAAGACACAGGAAAATCAAGACTTCCATTCTTTGTCATTGGAGAGAAACACAGCCTCTATGAGGGACACTCGAATGGCACTACTGAAATTCTAAATGCACATTCTTTTTGCCCTGTCAATTCTGCTTCTAGGAATTTATGCTCTTGTTGTAATTACTCATATATAAGATTTTCCCCAACCAAACAAAAATAGCCAACCCCCCCCAAAAAATGCAGCATTTTTTAAACCTCAAAGATTTGGGGGAAAAATATTTATCGATAAAGCTTCATAAAAGAAAGGAAAAATAGTATATCCATAAATAGCATATCCCACAGCCTTTTGAAAGGAAGGGGCCTGGCTTAGAATCCTCTTGAAGATCTCAGAAGGGAAGAAAATAAAGCTGTGGAACCACAGGTAAGGCGTCACCAACCACAATGAGAATAAGATGTGTACTGTGTGCGTGCTTGGTCATTTGGTCGTATTCGACTCTCTGTGACCCTATGGACTGTAGCCCGCCAGGCTCCTCTGTCCATGGGATTCTCCAGGTGAAAATACTGGAGTGGGTTGCCATGCCCTTCTCCAGAGGATCTTCCCAACCCAGGGATCGAGCCCAGGTCTCCTGCATTGGCAGGTGAGTTCTTTACCATCTGAGCCACCAGGGAAGCCCCCCAAGTGTGCTGACTTTGCATCACACACCCCTAAGAGTCCAGGTGAGAGCGGCCATTTCACTCTGCTCTATTTGGTGCCCATGGCTTCTGTAAAGAGTGCATTTATTAGCTGTCCACTAAGTTATTAACTTTTTAAATAGCCCTACCAAATGTTTCTGAAGTGTTTGAAGAATATTATACTCTGCACCCCACTGTCTTGGTTCCTTCTCTGACCATATGGAAAGAACCATGCCTTCACTGAGGACTCTTTAGTCTAATTACAGGAAACAAGGCAGAGTCACAGAGACAGGCTCTTCTGAACTTGTAAATGGTGAGGTTTTGTTTCTGTGCTTGCTTAGAATGTAAGAGGGACAACACGTATAGTGCGCTTTTAAAGCTTCTCAATGAGGTTTTATTGAAAACACAGCTCTTACTGTCAAAATGGGAAATTCTACTATCTAAGAAACTTCTAAAATTTGTTTTTCAACTTGATTCTTATGATTCCAGAATATTTTCTTTGAAATGTCTTGTAATACACCATCTGGGTTATTGTGTGACACACAAATGTAATATGTCTAGTGTTACATTTCCTGCACTCCAGGCAGATTCTTTACTGACTGAGCTACTGGGGAAGCCCTATTATTTTTATACTATCATTTTCAAAATGAGTAAGCATTTTGTAGGTCACTGTCAAGAACTAAAATTGCTGAATAATAGCATTTGCTCGTTGTTTGTCTTTGTTAAATACATCCTGATGACCTTCCGAAAAAACCTGGACCAAAATTTAGCCCCAGCAGCACTGTCTTGTACGCTGTTTCTTCACATCCTTGACAAGCTGGGCTGTTACATTTTGTTTATTTTTTGTTTGTTTGGAATATGTGGGACATAAAAATGATGTTTTAATTTGCTTCTGTGTAATTATAATTGGGTTTCACAGGTGGCTCAGTGGTAAAGAACCCTCCTGCCAATGCAGGGGACTCGGGTTTGATCCCTCGGCAAGGAAGATCCCCTGGAGAAGGGAATGGCAACCCACTCCAGTATTCTTGCCTGGAGAATCCCATGAACAGAGAGGCTACAGTCCATGGAGTCTCAAAGAGCTAGATGTGGCTGAGTGACAAAACAACAACATTTATCATTACTGTTTTTATGCCTTGTTATATTTGGTATTTTTTTTTATAAATTAGTTACTTGTTCATATCTTGTCACCTTTCTTCTATCGAGTTATCTTTCTTTTGTTGATTTTTACCAGCTTTGGGTGTATTTGGGATATAAATCATGTCTACTCTGGTTACAAATATTTTCTTCTAGAATGCTTCTTAAGTTTTGATGTTACTATGATGTTTTCCCCAGTTGTAAGCATTTGTTTGATGCTGTTTTTTCCTTGAAGTCTTCTGAATTTTAACTCTTTCTCCAAGAGGTTTTCTCTAGCCCCAAACCACAAACATTTTCCTTTTTATTTTCTTCTGTCATATTTGGAAAATCAATTGAATTCAATTGCCATCTGTACTACTCTCAACTCAAAGGCCCAGGGGACCTAGAAACATCATTTCTGGATTCTGCTTTGCCAGCAGTGCCTCTGTGTATCATTTCCTGTTCCCGGACCAACACTGCCAAAGTCCTAGACGACTTAGGGGTGCTTTCCCATGGGCTTCTCCACTGGGTGGAGCCCACGTGTGTCTTTTGGAATCTGCTCAGGGCTGCAGGGCACCTCTTAGGGGGGTGCTTAACCAGCCTCCATCTTACTAAGGATGGACCAAAGGACTTGGCTGGAGAGCTGGCCCTGTGGGTTGATAAATCCTGGCACACAGGACAAGGTCAAGGCATCTCTCTACATTAGACCTCAGAGATTGTTATCACCCTGTCATCAGCAACCACCTCCCACACTCTGCCTAACAATGCAAAACAGAGACCATGTCAGAGCCAAATTACTCAGCAAAGGTGGAATAACTGACCTCATCTAGATTGCACCCAAGCATCTTAATTCAGACAGAAACAGTCCTTCCATTCTAAAAACATATCTGCATTTGCATGTACTCTCAGTAATAAGCGAATTGCTACTGTTTTTTGTTTTTTTTTTTTAATTTTTTAAACAAGTAGGAGTTGACACGTGCAATGTTGTATGTTTTCCAGTGACTTTTCTTTCATATGACTCATAGGTACCTTCAAATAATAGGAATAATGTGGTGTATTACTATTTTTTTCTCTTTCGTGTGTCTTTCCCTCTTAGCAATTACTCAGCACGGTACACTATTGTTAGCAAGCTGGTCGAGTTTCAGAGTCTCATCTCAGATCTGAGACCAGTGTGAAGTCCCCCCAGCTCGGCTGCAGCTGTCCAAGGGGAGGCCTCATTGCTATTTTCGGGCAGTCCTTGGTGTTTCTCTTCAACCCTTTTTATCTGGAAAAATCTCTAAATAGGTTCTATAAATGGAAGTTTCAGCTGCTTTTACTAAGAGTTACTCGGATTATAAGGTTTTAAGGTCATACATTTTTATCTGGAACTAACGCATACTCTAAGGGTTGAATTTGACCATCATATATCACCAATTTAAAAAGGAAAGAAGGAAGAAAATTCAACATTCTACTTTCTGAACATATATATACACACAAACACACACATATATATGTATATCTATAGGCATAAATTTAGAAAGGTGTGAAAAGCACAGAGCTGGGGAAATGGGACAACCCATAGTAGTGGTGCTAGAGTTGCTAATACAAGAGATGAAAGAGACTCGGATTTGGCCACTGAGTAGGGAAGATCCCTGGAGAAGGAACTGGCAGCCCACTCCAGTATTCTTGCCTGGAGAATCCCATGGACAGAAGACAGAGGAACCTGGAGGGCTCCAGTCCATGGGGTCACAAAGAGTCAGTCATGACCAAGCTCACACACACACACACACACACACACACACACACACATAGTAGCAGGAGTCTAGGCTAGAGCTGATAGATGACAAACTGGGTGAAACCATCTGAGATCAGCAACAGGTAATGGCTGATGCATGGAATCTGGGACTGGCATCAGTTTCTGGTGATTTCCAGTTTAGAAAGTAAATTTCAAGACTTCCCTGTGCCTTTAGGATCTGCTGGCTGGGCTCTGCACATCCATCCCAACCAGCAGGGAAGCACGGGAGGACTTGGCCTGGACAGAATCTTGGTGAAGATGAAGGCAAGTGGGCAGGACAGGAGGCCGGAAGTCCAGGGAAGGAGGTGACGGTGTAGGTGCGGTACCCCTGCTGCAGCAGCGTGGAAGTCAGCATGTGGAGGAGGCTGACGTTGGGGGAGAGGAGGCCGAGGGATGTGCGAGAGGAAGGGATCACAGAGATGAACTGTTTGCCCCTCACGTCCACCTTGGGAGAGTGACTTTGGGGGCTAAAGAATAGGAGGACCAGGGAAAGCCAATGGGCTTTCAGGGGCTGTTTACCCTAGAAGGTATCTGGAGACAATACGAGTGAAGACTGGAATTCCTGTACAGCATCTCACAGGACTCCAGGGCCGGCTGACATGGTCCCCGCCCCACCAGCCCTGCCCTGACAGCTTCCTCCAGTTGCCAGGCCATTTCCTGAGTTGCCAGGTCAAACGCCATCCTGCCCAGTATTTCATCTTCCTCTTACTCTGCACCATCCTCCCCCAGATACGTCCTTGTCTCTTTCTTCAGTTAGCACGGGCTCTCCTCTCTGAAATATGACTTCTATCTTGGTTGCTGTGTTCAAGAACATGCTTAGTTACTTCCTCCAGGCTCCAGCATGGAACCCAGAGCATCTCTTCCTCTGATGACCCCATGGGAAGTCGTCCAACTCTGACCAGAATCCCATCGTACCTACTGCCTCACGATCATACCAAGGCATCTCTTCTCACACACTTCATGTAAATGACAGTCTTTCCAACCATAGCATTTCTCTCCTTCTTCCAGAAAATTTCTTCAGATATCTGATTATGTGGCAAAAAAGTGGGGCTAATTCCATCACAGTGACCTTGACTCCTACTTGTGTGTGCAAACAATGGGGCAACAGCTTTCATCAGCTCATGGATAAAAATTTTCTACTTTTTAAAAATACTCCAAAGAAATGTCAGCCCATTTATTCAGAATGGTGGATTTCAATACAATATTGCTTCACATCAGATTATTTTATTAAGTTTTTAGGTTGTGCTGTGTGTGCTAATTCCTCAGTTCTGTCTGACTCTTCCCTACCCCATGGACTGTAGCGCACTAGGCTCCCCTGTCCATGGGATTCTTCAGGCAAGAAGACTAGAGTGGGTTACCATTTCCTTCTTCAGGAGACCTTCCTGACCCACAGATCAAACCCGTGTCTCCTGCATCTCCTGCACCGCAGATGGATTCTTTATCACTGAGCCACCTGAGACGTGTTTAGGTAATCACCTTAAAAATAAGATATTAGGAAACTTAAACAAAGGATCGTAACCTATCCCAATTCATGTGGAAATTTATTTTATTATAATTAACCAAACTGATATGAAGCCATGTGAAGAAGCAAGGAGTAATTTTTCTAAACTTGTAACTGTAGTAATGATTATTTACCAATTTACCATAAGATTTTAGCTATTATGCTAAGTAGAGACCATCTCAAATCCCTGACTCAAAGTAAGAAGAAAACTCCATGGTTCCAACCTCTGCTCTGGAGAAGGAGTCACTCGGGTCTGCTTGACTGTGGAAGTTGGAGATGTCCACTTCACATTAAGCCAGTCGGTCATATTCTGTAACTTTTGACAGTCGTTCACAGTCCTGCCTTCCAAGAGCAGAGCTGAGCAGTCTACTGTCTATTCAACACAACAGAACTCCAGACACTTGAAAGGCCACTGTGAACCTTCTCTTATCTGGGCTGAAGAGCCCCTGCTTTATGAAGTGTGCTGTTTGTAACTTCCAGACCCTTCACACTACTTCGTAAACAGCCCTTTGAGATGGTGCTGCTGAACACAAATGAGTCTTGTGTTCCAGGTCTGACCAGGGCTGAAAAGAGGGCTGTGAGGTCTTCCTTGACCAAGAGCTCCAGCCCCGTGGTTCAGTCATAGACTCACCAGACTTAAAGGAGATGGCACCATGCAGATTGTTTTTAAGTTCACAGGCAACTAAAAACCCAAGATACTGCTTTGCCCTCTGCCCCGACCCAGGACACAATACACAGCACACACACAGGAACAACCAGACAACCTGACTTTCCAAACCCACACAGAAACACACCGTTGGAATCCAAATTCAAGACTTTGTCTTCTTATTTCAACCCAGCCTCCTACTTGTGGTATGCTTCATTCATTCCCTGTGCTAACAGCCACTTCTTTTGGCTTGTGCAAACTAAATAACAATAAATAACTTATTTACTGAAATCACAGATTTTCATGGGTATAAATAGCATGAGGACCAACACTAAGGGCTCCTCTTGATTAAATGCTCTTTGGGTATCATTTAAACAGTGCAGCTCAAAAAGGAGGCAATGCCAAGTACTTGTTCCTAAAATTTAAAAAATACGAAAGCTCTAGCAATGTCCCTAAAACTTTAGATCAATAAGCACGTAAATTTTACAAAAGACCTTTAAGAAATAAAACTAAAGTAATACATTATTAAATTAATGAGTATTTGATTATATACTAGATTATTTGAATGCCAGTGTGTCCTCAAAATGTCCTCAAAAGTTGATGGCAAGTCACTTGATCCGCAGCTCAAGTCCTTCATCCAGTAGGTTTCGTTTCCTGTGCTTTTTCACTGCCCACCTGGACATTATGCTCCTCACCAGTTTACCTTTCTCTCCCATAAGGTTAGTGTCAGACGCCATCCTGGTCAGAAAGTCTGTTGAGTGGCCTACCACACCCAACACAGCTATACTCCAGAAACTGCACCACAGATGATAGCATCTATGTGGTGCTAACAACAGACATCTCCCTGCTGCCTGTCATGGAACACAAAATTTCACCAGGGAATTGACCTGCCTTCCTTCCCTTCTGCATTATTTCCCAGGGACAAGTACTGGTGTTGTTGAATGGATTTATTTATTCCTTTGACTCCTCTTTGCCAGCTGCAATGCTAATCCACCCCCTTAACCTGTGTGATTATGGTTTACAATAAACTTAAAACCCGCCTCAGGTGACTTAGAATGTCTGCAAGCTTCCGTGGGACTCCAGCCCCCCTTTGAATGGGAATTGCTGGGGACGCCCGGAGGATTTTGTTCCTGCAGGCATTCCGATGAAGCCCCAGGCGGCCACGACAGAGAGTGCTTTGAATGACATTTGTTCTCGCTTTCTTCTTCCATCAGCAGTACATGATGCCAGCTTCAAAATGACAAAAATAGTCTTCTAGAGGGCCTCCCCGTGCAGCTTAGATGTTGGCTTAAGAAGAAACTTGAAAGAAATTATATGTTGCATTGTGCTCGAAACTTTCATTCTTTTGTCAACTATAGTAGGGAAAGAACTCCTCCCCCACCCCACCAGCGTTTCAACTCCGGCATCTTTTGTTGAGAGAATGAAAAAGGTAGATATAAGAATTCTAACCCGTAATTTGGTGCTAACATAATGGAAAGAGACATGTAGCCACATAATAACTACATGTTTCGGCAGATTACTCAGTAACGTATTTTTTTGAATTATCAAGTTTCTTTAAACGTAATTACCATGTTACCTGACAACCTCAGATCTCCTTGCAGTTCTCCAGAATATAAAACGCTGTTGTCTTTCTGTCGTTACGATTTGTTTATAATGAGGCAGGTACCTGGCAGAGAGCTCCACTGTGCAGCCTGACACCCTGGCCATCTACTGGGCCCTAGTGCTCTAATTAGTGGGCAGATTCCTGAGTTGTACCTGAAGTTTGGAGAATGAAACTCATGTTCATTATTAGAAAATCCCATGAACAATTCACAGTTATCACAGACTCCACCCCTGCAGGGCTCACTGAGTACCCCTCCCCCACACACTGTGTTATGCTTTGTTAAAACTCTGCAACATTCTAAAGGGCTCGACAGGAACATTACATGAGGAAGAAGGTTTCCAAATTAAGAACAGGTTTGTCAAAATCACCTTGTTTTTCTACAATGTGATTATAAGGCACAGTTCAGCACAGAAGATTTAAATTTGGAAGTTCTCAAATTACTAGGATCAGCAGAGACTTTGCTGTAACCCAGCTGCACCTGTCTGGTGGTCCCACAATATGCCTCCTAAAATAGCATTATTTTAAGACTCAAAGGACATTTTTCTTCTGTGAAAGCTTATATGAACTTGACAGCTCCAGTTTTGTTTTATTTTTATTTGTATGAAAGGGTATCTGTTGTTCCTCCTTCAGGAAAGTGCATTATCTCAGGGAAGAATTTCTAGACGTTTGACTCACACGAGTTATTTCTTGTTGGCTGGCTCGGGTGAGAGGAAGGTGAAATTAGACCAGAGCCTTGAGTGCAAACAACATGCACTTGTACGTGTGACCGCATGGCCACCAATGACACCTGGCTGCAGACAGCAATCTCTACTTAAGGGCAGGGTCATTAGGAACTAAGCATAGAGGAGAAACCAATGCAAACATCCCCTGAACTAGAGGAAACATTCCACCCTGCCTATTTCTGTCAGGACCTGGAGATCATCTCTCTACACGGACAGCAGTAGAAGGCTGTTGAATAATATGAAGATGGTACATGTTTCCAGGAAAAAGTCAATATTTCACCACTCTGACTTCACATACCCAGTAACTCTGCCAGATCTTACTCTAAAGCTGAGCATCTAAAGAACTTAGAATTACAGTCAACCGTGGGTGCCTAAACGTGCCTACAGATTGAAAACTTCTCTTGGGAAATCAGGGTCAGAGTTTTGACCTGTATCAGTAATTACCACCCCTGAAGACTAGGCAAACACTTGTCTTGAGAAAAAGCATTGATGGGGAGGCAGATGCACTCCGGGAAACTGCTGAAAGCATGAACGCTTGGAGATTTCTCTTCTCGCCTGTGGCCATGATAGTGACTGCGGGGAAGACAACACGTTTCTCCTGGGTGCTCAAAGCTATGAAGCGGCTCCTCTGCATTTTGTTTCTTTGGAAGCCGTCCTTCAACTTTCTTCCACCACTGGGCTACTTCTCCTGTGTTGAACTCCACTCTGGAGTGGCGGGGAAAATATCTACTGTTTAAATAATGCTGTAATGTCCATGCATGTCAAATTCTCTTTCTGAATCCTTGCTAAGAATTTGTTGAGACAAAGAACTTGTTCACTGTGCATTTTTATAAATAGTGGTTAGTGTGCTACAAAAAGATCATACCAAACTTTCATCAAAAGTGCATGAAAGTAACTATTTCATCTTAATGTCACCAGCCTTGGATACCTGAAGTGACTTTTTCTGAAACTCCAGTGGGTAAAAACTGTATCCTTTTTTTGTTTAAATGTGCGTTTTCTTTATAGTGAGTTTGACATTGGATGTGTCTCTTTCCTGTTTGCATCTCTGGCATGTCACTTCTTGGCCCCTTGGTCTTTGTTATTAGTTTTCTAATTGGGTAGCTCCTTCCTTTCCAGGAAGGCTGTAGAGTGTGGTGGTCTTAACCCTGCAGGGCCCTGGATGCTGAACCACAGGTCTGAGTTCTTACTCCTGTCCTATGCTACTTCTGTCAACTCGCTTCAACTTTCTAAGCCTCCAGTTGCTCTTTTGAAAAATGTGGATGTAAGTAACACTTACCTCACAGGTTTGGAATCAGGATTAAACATCTATACAAGTGGAGTTACAAAATACACACTGAATACACATGAGCTATTATTTTATTACCATTTTGTTGTATCTAAGATCTTTATAATAAATAACTCTTTCTCAGATGTTTTGCAAGTATTTCTTTTAATTGTGTTCATGGTATCCCTTACAGCAGGGGTCCCCAGCCTCCAGAATCTAATGCCTGATGATCTGAGGTGGAGCTGATGTAACAATAATGGAAATAAAGTGCACAATACATGTAATGCATTTGAATAATCCCGAAACCACCCCCCACCCCCAGTCCATGGAAAATTTGTCTTCCATGAAATCGGTCCCTGGTGCCAAAAGGTTGGGGACTGTTGCCTTACATGACAGATACCTGAAAATAAATATAGCTCAATTTTGTCACTATCACTACTAGGGTTTCTGCAAAGCATAATAATTTACTCTTTTTAATAATTTTAGGGACTTTTAATGTTTCACTGAATCTTAGGGAATTTTAATGTTTCACTGTAAAATATCTCAGATTATGAAATACATATTTCAGATACTTCATAATATCATTTCCTTAAATCTATTAATATCACCATTAATAGAATAAAATTTTAAATGGCTAAATAAGCTATTTTTCATGTTTCTGATTTATTATTTTGATCCTTTGACTTTTGATTTATTTTTTATTTTGTTTAAATTATCATACAGTAAAATTGATTATTTTTTCCATCATACTATTATACCAGTACTATCAACATTAATGCTTATATAGATTCATGCAACCACCTGATATTTTAGACATTTCACAATCTGAGATAATTCATAATCAAATGAAACATTATAAATGCTTAAAGTTATTAAAAGAGTAAATTAATATGCTTTGCATAAAATCTTGTTACTAGAAAGATAAAATTAGGCTGGAAAAATTTCCAAATATACAAATTTCAAATGCCATGAGCAATGAGAATAATCTGATAAAACTCCTGGTTACCCAGCACAGAACCTGAGAAATAAAACCCATTAAAGCCTTCCCGGATATAACCACCATCCTGAAGTTTTAAAATAATTTTATAGAGCATTTTGTATATTTTGTGAACTCAAGTTTACCAATTATATAATATAAATATTCTATGTCCTTTATAATTTTTGTCTGCTTGACTTTAATTACTGTGCTAGGTGTATGGTGGATTTTTTGATATCTTCTTAATTAATTTTACTTTATATATTTTAAAACTGTATAATGATATGTATACCAGTGTAGAATGCCAAAATTTCCTGGTGATTTAAACTGGGACAATTTATGATAATGCAATGACTCTGTTTATACTTCATGGTGTATTTTTTCATTATAGATTGCTTTCTAATATTAATATGGTTATATAAGCTGTTTTTGTATTTTCTAATATATGTCCCTTATCTCAGAATCAAATTGAAAATTAAATATTCTACTTTTTTTCTCACCATTAACTTGATTATTTTATCCTTTGCTCTGTTCTTTTAATGATCACTTTAGATATTAGTATGTGTTCACAATTTAGAAAATTCAAATGCTAATAATTACTTTTATTGGATAATGCAAGGACTTTAAATATTCAAAATACCTTCATCAAGTAAATTTGAATGCTATTTTGGTGTCTATTTGATTTAAATAGTAAATATTTGTACTTACACACAATTTAGCATTTACATTGATCTTCATTCTTTTCTGCATCTGATATTTTGTTTTTCTTTTGAGGTATAATAGACATACAGCATTATATTGGTTTTATGACTCAATATTTGTATGTATTGTGAAATGATCACCATAACCTAGTCAAGTCACTTGTTGCTTCTTCAGTATCCTGTGTCCTGTTCTGAAAGAAGTTCTAGTGCCTTAAAATATGCCTTTAGACATCCAAGAGTGTGTGGTCTAAACAACGATGCTAAAGTTCATGTTGAAGTCTCATTCAGATGCTTCAAAATTAGTCAAAGATTATTTCTTCCAGCTAATCAAGATCTTTAAGGGTGCTCTTTTCTCACATCCTCAGACCCATATTGTCCCTTAAACATTAACAGATAGTGCGTCTGCCACCCGTATAAACCGACCTGGGAACTGTCATTCTACACAGAGGAGGTCAAGATTCATTCAGGGAAGACTGTCTGAGGTGCTGAGTCAAGTGGGGGTCCTTGAGCTACTTGAGCTTCAAGTGGACTGCAAACATTTTTTTGGTAGAGCCAACTCTTGTCCATCTCCTCATTAATAATTCCTAAAATCCCTCTAGTAACCAATCCTCAGTTCACTTGGAAAATGTTCATTGTAGGGAATGCTTTTTCAATGGGGGCAAAGACAGCCAAAGAAAACTACAACCATGGGGAAACAGATAGATAAGGACAGGGCGTCACAGAGTTTTTGCTGATCGCACTTAGAGAAGGAAAACCACTGTAAGATGTGAGGAAAAGTCGTGTTCAGACAAATGTTTTTAAGCACTAAGAGACACACTTATTAGTCATGCAGTCCTTGGTGGTTTAGTTGCTGTCATGTCTGACTCTCTCGACCCCATGGACTGTAGCCTGCCAGGCTTCTATGCCCATAGGATTTTCCAGGCAAGAAAACTGGAGTGGGTTGCCATTTCCTTCTCCAATTCAGTCCTTCCCTGGAAGGGAAGTCTACATACAGACATTAAACAGACATATCCCCCATTACAAATAGGTTTCCATTTTTGCTGTTTGGCAGAAACCAGCAAAACATGGTAAAAAAAAAAATTTAATTTATTTAAATTAAAAAAAAAAGTTTTCTAGAATGCACGCAGCTCCTTCTCAATGTCATTTTCTCACTCTGGATATGTTCTTTACAGTCTATCAGCTCTTTCATCAGCTCTAAAATAAAGCAAGTATTTTCTGTCAAACATAAATTCTCTAGATGGTATACAAGAACAAATTTTAAAAATCAAGCTTAGAGAATGCTTAATTTTTTCTCAAGCTACCAGACATCTGCCCCATTCTCTCTTTAAGCTCTCACTAAACTCATTTAGTCTCTTTTTTAAAGTGTGTTTTAAATTCACAATAGATGGTATATCTAAAGATTAGGTCATAAAATTATTTAAATTGAGTTTTCAATTTTCCTTCAAATTCCATCTTTATTCTAAATTAGAAACTTCTTTATTTCTATCTTAGTTCTAATGTCAGAACTGGGTTGCTTTTCATTTACTACCAGCCAGGGCAGAAGCTTCACTTCATGTGGTGTCCTCGCTCAGCTTCTGCCATGACACGGCTCCACCATTCAACCTGCTTTCACCCAAGGCTCTGCCATCCCCTGACCGAGAATTTATTGATACCTTTCTCTTTGTGAATGAAAAGATACTATTTGATAACTGAATTAGTCACAATCTCTTGGAAGTTACTTCTAGTGGCACCTGAAAAATATTAGATGTCTCTATACTTTAGAAAGCATCACTAAAAACAAAGCTAGTGGAGGTGATGGAATTCCAGTTGAGCCATTTCAAATCCTGAAAGATGATGCTGTGAAAGTGTTGCACTCAATATGTCAGCAAATTTGGAAAGCTCAGCAGTGGCCACAGGACTGGAAAAGGTCAGTTTTCATTCCTATCCCAAAGAAAGGCAATGCTAAAGAATGCTCAAACTACCACACAATTGCACTCATCTCACACGCTAGTAAAGAAATGCTCAAAATTCTCCAAGCCAGGCTTCAGCAATACCTGAACCGTGAACTTCCAGATGTTCAAACTGGTTTTAGAAAAGGCAGAGGAACCAGAGATCAAATTGCCAACATCCACTGGATCATCGAAAAAAGAAGAAAGAGAGTTCCAGAAAAACATCTATTTCTGCTTTATTGACTATGCCAAAGCCTTTGACTGTGTGGATCACAATAAACTATGGAAAATTCTGAAAGAGATGGGAATACCAGACCACCTGAGCTGCCTCTTGAGAATTCTGTATGCAGGTCAGGAAGCAACAGTTAGAACTGGACATGGAACAACAGACTGGTTCCAAATAGGAAAAGGAGTACGTCAAGGCTATATATTGTCACCCTGCTTATTTAACTTATATGCAGAGTATATCATGAGAAATATTAGACTGGATGAAGCAAAAGCTGGAATCAAGATTGCCAGGAGAAATATTAATAACCTCAGATATGCAGATGACACCACCCTTATGGCAGAAAGTGAAGAACTAAAGAGCTTCTTGATGAAAATGAAAGAGGAGAGTCAAAAAGTTGGCTTAAACCTCAACATTCAGGAAACTAAGATCATGACATCTGGTCCCATCACTTCATGGCAAATAGATGGGGAAACAATGGAAACAGTGAGAGACTTTATTTTGGGGGGCTCCAAAATCACTGCTATGGTGACTGCAGCCATGAAATTAAAAGACGCTTGCTCCTTGGAAGGAAAGTTATGACCAACCTAGACAGCATATTCAAAAGCAGAGGCATTACTTTGCCAACAAAGATCCATCTAGTCAAAGCTATGGTTTTTCCAGTAGTCATGTATGGATGTGAGAGCTGGACTATAAAGAAAGCTGAGCGCCAAAGAATTGATGCTTTTGAGCTGTGGTGTTGGAGAAGACTCTTGAGAGTCCCTTGGACTGCAAGGAGATCCAACCAGTCCATCCTAAAGGAAATCAGTCCTGAATAGTCATTGGAAGGACTGATGCTGAAGTTGAAACTTCAATACTTTGGCCACCTGATGCGAAGAGCTGAGTCCTTAGAAAAGACCCTGATGCTAGGAAAGATTGAAGGCAGTAAAAGAAGGGGATGACAGAGGATGAGATGGTTGAATGGCATCACCGACTCAATGGACATGGCTTTGGGTGAACTCCGGGAGTTGGTGACGGACAGTGAGGCCTGGCATGCTGTGGTTCATGGGGTTGCAAAGAGTCGGACATGACTGAGTGGCTGAACTGAACTAAGACAATGACAACTACATATGGTGACATCCCAAACCTGCTTCCTCATCACATATTTGAGGGAAAATACTGAAGTGTTGTTTGCTAGTGACAAAGTTCTCTGACTCCAAGCAAATCCTGAGCCTCCAAAAATTGAAGACCAGCAATGATCAATCCCATGAAAGCATGCCTGAGAGGGTCCTTATGATGTCTCTGACTTAACACAATGGTACCTCAGCTCCTGCATTGTCAGTCACTGGCTATTCAATACTCACGGAAAAAAATGTTCTCATTGACAGTACAAGTGTTTGCGGAAAAAAGCATCTGTGTTTAGAACGAAAAGGTGTTAAAAGCTTTGTCAAGCACAGGAGTTTCCAGTGGGCAAAACTTGGCAGTGGCAGGCAATGCTGATGAAATGCCTCAGGAAGCTCTATGCAGGGTGTTGAAAAAGCACACGAGCCCTCTGGTCTCCTGAGCATTACTAGGGGGACTTAAAAGGCACTGCTCCTCACGGTGGAAAATGCATGTAGGATCCAAGGTCCAGTGCTGACCGCCACCCAGACAGAGCTCATGCCACCTGCTCCCAGAAAGCTTACACAGACACAGTGGCAAGGAAGAATTCTCTGATCTGAAGTTTGCTTTTGTCCTTCCCATGACTGCTACTCGGGGAGAAGTTGGGGTGTGTCTCATTCAACACCCCTATTTTACCTGGCACCTCTGATTTGCACAGGGCAAGTGCTGTTCACAATATCAGTATGGTTTCCACCCAGAGTTCACAAGTCACTGTCTCCCACCCTCCAAGCTGCCTCCACCAACTCAAAATAAACAGAACTAAAGAAACAAAGCAAAATGTGAACATCGTACACCAAGCAGTTTCCTTAAGAACACGACAGGCCAAGAGGCCTCAGAGCAGCAGATGCTTGGAAACCAGGACACAGACTTGCTCAGATTAACACAGACATGGGCATTATGAACGTTTATTTCTCTTTATGTCTCCAAGTGATTCGTGCATTAGTAACATCCGCAACATCTGAAGAGAGTTGGCAATCGTGTTTGTGGAACATGTCTTCCATCTTCCACCACTAATCATGGATTCTACACCACATTCTGCTTTGTTCCTCTTTTTTCCTTGTTCTCTTTAAAAACTTTTTATATCATTATTTCTTACAAAGAGATCTCTGCATCACCTGATAAGAAAACAATTTCTGCTATCAAAGCTTAGAATTAATACAACTTTGACAGGAAATGCTATATTGGGGATAAAACAGGCTTGTTGAGAAATCTGTACATTCCATGTGCATGCGTGTGTGCTCAGTTATGTCTGACTCTGCGATCCTGTGGACTGTAGCCCTCCAGGCTCCTCTGTCCAAGGGATTCTCCAGGCAAGAATACCAGAGTGGGTTGCCATTTTCTTCTCCAGGGGATCTTCCTGACTCAGGGATTAAACTCACATCTCTTGTGTCTCCTGCAGTGGAAGACAGCTGTTTGTTTTTGTTTTTTTTTAACTAGCTGAGCCATCTGATGTATGTAGAGGAAGCCCATACATTCAGCAGAGATCTCATATTTTCACTTTGACCCCTGACATTGGCTTTAGCAGCGGGGGAATGCAGGGTGTCTTTTCACATTATAGATGTTTTTGAGGTTTTTGTGCATGAAATGTGAGAATGAATGTAGAATCTGACACAGTGAGACCACGAGTTCTACCTCTGTACTCTGGAAGAGGTGCAAACAGCAACCAGGAAGAAAGGGAGGAAGGAAATGAGAAAGACACAGACCCTCCAAATAGTCCTCTGAAGGCAGGTTCCTACGGGGTTCCAGGGGGGAGTGGTCTCATATTAAGCAGAGTTGAAAGCTTTAGTTATTGATTATAAAGAAATATATGGCCTCCATAGTACAGATCTATAATATGATATGTAATTACATATACATAACTGAGTGAGGCTGTGACATTATTATATTATTGTTATCACCTGTGAAAGAATGGGTTTCCCTGACTGCTCAGCCAACAAAGAGAGGGAAGGCACATGTCCAAGGGAGAAGAAATGATCAAGAGAGAGAGCCCTCGGAGATGCTAGGAGGAGAATCATGGCTGAGAGTCTGCTGTTGGCTCACTGCATCCACAGCTCTCTTCCAGATGGAGAAACAAAAGCTGAAAGAGAGGAAGCAACTTCCAATAGAAGGCAACAAGTCAGTAACTCTGGGTTCAGACAGAAGATGACTCTGCACCCAAGCTCTTCATGACTAAGTCTCAGAGGAGGCTGCTACTGCTAAGTCATGTCAGTCGTGTCCAACTCTGTGCGACCCCATAGATGGCAGCCCACCAGGCCCCCGTCCCTGGGATTCTTCAGGCAAGAATACTGGAGTGTGTTGCCATTTCCTTCTCCAATGCATGAAAGTGAAAAGTGAAAGTAAAGTTGCTCAGTGTGTCTAACTCTTTGCAACCCCATGGACTGAAGCCTCCCAGGCTCTGCCGTCCACGGGATTTCCCAGGCAAGAGTACGGGAGTGGGTTGCCATTGCCTTCTCAGAGGAGGGATTTCCAGGGGAAAAAAAGCGGGCTGAGGCTTGGTTTTGTGATGTGGCAGTTAAATGGTTCAGTGTAAACAGAGACGCGTATAAAATGTAAAGTTGAGGATCAAGATGGAGAGATTGCTCACCTAATAACGTCTGTTTTCCTGCTCAAGTTGAAGGCAAAATAATATGGAAAGTGTGTTGAGACAAATACAGGTGTGATGAGCTTGGGAACTTTAGCAAATTCTGCTAGTTTGGACGGAGAAGGCAGTGGCAACCCACTCCAGTACGCTTGCCTGGAAAACCCCACGGACAGAGGAGCCTCGTGGGCTGCAGTCCATGGGGTCACTAAGAGTCAGACATGACTGAGCGACTTCACTTTCACTTTTCACTTTCCTGCATTGGAGAAGGAAATGGCAACCCACTCCAGTGTTCTTGCCTGGAGAATCCCAGGGACGGGGGAGCCTGGTGGGCTGCCATCTATGGGGTCACACAGAGTCAAACACGACTGAAGCAACTTAGCAGCAGCAGCAGCTACTTTGGAACAGCCTTGGGAGGCATTCAGTTTACCTGGACCATTCTCGGGGGGGAACCTCTAACAACATAGCTCACCCTTTCATTGGTTTTTAATTGTACCACAAGTGAAAAAAATGTCCCCCAAATAAGGATGGCTTCCAGGAATTCTGTTCAGCCATGAATTTTTAAAGGTATTTTCATCATTTGACGAAAAGAATTTTACAATGGATATAGCAGACCTATCTCACAAGCCTTATACTTATTATAATCCTATAATAAACTACAATGTAGAATTTTCATTTACAGGGAAGGAAATTTTACTTCTGAAAGTTACATTAACATGATACAGGACATAACTTAATTCACATATATCACACTTGACTGTAACATTCACCTTTCTAGAAAAAATATTGCCGGAAGTATATTTCAAGTATTATTCATTGACTATGTGGTTAACAGTCCAGGTAGCAAGCTTGTCTCCAGGTGGCTTCCAGTTTGGGTTTAAAGAAGCCCTCTGTGAATGTTTTGAATCCCATGGGGCCGTTTACTAAACACCAGATCAAATGGGGGGAAAGGAAGACAACTGGATCTTTGATGAAGGCATCAGAAGACACCCCCTCTGCTCCGTGTGGAGGAGCGGGAGCTAGCAGATGTTTAGAATCCCGGGTGGAGCACTCCCCTCCCCGCATTCCCGCTGCTGGGGAGGCAGGGCCCATCTCGGGTTTCTACGGGGGAGGGACCCTCGCTTGGGAGACAGGGAAGCGCTACATGGCCCAGCTCATGTCCATCTGGAAGTTTTTTGGCAGCTCTGATTTCCACTGGGTAAAAAGGATATGGGGAAAGCTAAGAAATATTCCAGCAGAATTTGTAACGTGACATAGGAATTAGAATATTAGAGCCATAAGATGATAATATGGAAATTCATGCCATGTTGGTAGAGGAGCAAATTCTAAAAATGTTCTCAGGCCCCTGTGCCCTCAAATGGGAAGCACATGGTACAGGAAAAAGTGAAGCCCCCCCAAAACAGCTGGCCTTGAACGCACATCCCTCTTAGCCCAAAGCAGTAGCAGATGGCAGGATCTGCCTGTTGTGCTGGTATTGCTTTTATTGTTTTCATGCATTAATAATTAGATGCTGACAGCATGCTTGGAGCTGCTCTGAGTTTAGAACACGGAACTGCTTGGATCCCTTGGGCTTATCACCTTAGTAAGAGGAAGACCTCTGAAACCATCAATGCAGAAGAGATATATGTTATAAATAAAAAGTTATTGCCTTTTCAGGTTGCATTTTTTCTTCATGTTTTCTTTTAATTTTCCTGACCTTCAGTTCAGCATAGGGAAAGAACAGCCAGATGGCTCACTGAGGAAGCGGATCCCAGGAAATGATGAAGGAGATGGAAGAAGGGGACCTTGGTGGATTCAGAGGAAAAGAGTGACTTCAGGGTTAAGTGGAAGAATACTGGACACAGAGGTGGACCCGTGACCACTGAACACGGTGGGGGTGGCCTGGGATGAGAAGGAGGTGACGAGGGGTTGTGGGGGAGGCTCTTCTGAGTGTGAAGTCCACATATGAGCAGAGGAATGATTTTATTCACATGGCTAAATAGCCCCTGGATGAAAACAGGGTCTTTGCAATGATATATGATCATCAGGAGGGCTTCCCCGATGGCTCAGTGGGTAAAGAAGCCACCTACCAATGCAACAGATATGGTTCGATCCTTGAATCAGAAAGATCCCCTGTAGGAGGAAATGGCAACCCACTCCAGTATTCATGCCTGGGAAATCCCATAGACAGAGAAGCCCAGGGGGCTACAGTTCATAAGGTTGCCAAGAGTCAGGCACGACTGAGCAACTTAGCACTCACAAACACGATCATCAGGAAAAGGCAGGGATTATGCAAAACCGGCTACAGATGCGGAACCAACCCAAAGATTGGAACTGAGTCCAGGAAATGGGTGGACTGTGAAGGGTCATTCCTTAATCTGGCCATGGAATGATGTCCAAGGGACCATGAAGCATCCATGTTTCAGAATCGTACATGGACCAGTGGGACAAGTAAGGGGTTAGTTCTTTCAGATCTGATCCTGGCCAGCTCAGAATCAAACTCCATCTCAGAATCAAACTCCATCTCAGACTGAACAGCTAGTTTCCGTTAAGCAACTTATCTTTCTAGGACTCAAGTTTTTTCATCTGCAAATAAGACACTGTTACTTCGAAAGAGTAAATCTTTTATTCTGAGCACAAATGTGTTAGACAGCAATGCTAAACAAGTGTCATCTTATTCTTCCCAAATACCCTATAAGAAAGGGTATTAATAATATTATTCTCCCCATTTTCAGGTAAGGTTGACTGGAGCCAAGTAATGGCAAGTTTCATAATCCAGGAGAGTTCAGACTTTCTTCAAGAGGCAATAAAAAGTCATCAAAAGCTGTTCATCAGAGAAAATTTTTCTGTGAAAGAACATCGTGTTAGTGCACTGCACATATTAAAGAGGAAAAATACAGCAGGAAGAGCAGATAGGAGATTATTACAACAGTCCACGCACCAGGAAAAGAGAGATGCGTATGATTTGATACCTACTGGGATTTAATAATAATAATAACAAGGTTGTGGAGAAGTTGGAACACGTGCATTTCTTGTGAGAATGTAAAATGTTGCAGCAGCTATAAAAAAATCAAACAGTTTGGTTTTTCCTTGAGAGCAGGAGGAGAAGCGGGCAACAGAGGATGAGATGGTTGGATGGCATCATCAACTCGATGGACATGAGTTTGAGCAAGCTCCAGGAGATGGTGAAGGACAGGGAGGCCTGGCATGCTGCAGTCCATGGGGTCACAAAGAGTCAGACAAGACTGAGCAACTGAACAACAAGAACAAAGAGTTAAACATAGACTGTCACATGACTCAGCAATTGCCCCCTAAGTATATGCCCAAAGGAATTGAACGCAGGGCCTTGAACAGGCCTGTACACAGTTGCTCATTGCAGCATTATCACAACAACCCAGGTGTCCATCAGTAAAATACATGGATGAACAATACATGGAATACATATACAGTGGAATATTCCAGCTGTAAAAGGGAATGAAATTCTGAAATGTGCTACAGCATGGATAAAGCTTGAGAACATTACGCTGAGTGAAATAAGTCAGACGAACAAAGGAAATGTTACTTCACTTATATAATGTATCCGGAGAACAGAAAAGTTGTTAAAGACCAAAAGTAGATTACAGGTTGCCTGTGGCTGAGGAGAGAGGGGTCTGTGGGGGGGGCGGCACTTATTACTTAATGGCTTCAGAGTTCCTGTTCAGATGATGGAAAGGTCTGGAACTAAACAGTACTGATGGTTGCATGACATCACAGATGTAATTAATGCCACTTAGTTAAAACTGAAAAATGATTAAAATGGTAAATTTTATGTTAAATATATTTTACCACAATTTTGCAAGCTGATGATGTAATATACCAAAAAAAATTGACTTGTATACTTTAATGGGTGAATTGGACACTAGGTGAATTATTAAATCTCAGTGAAGCTGCTAACAAGAGAAAGGGGAGGAAGGGAGATGCAGGGTAGAGGCAATGGGAATATAAAAATGAAACAACATGCTTTTCTGGACTGAGAATTGATGACTAATAGAATTTAGAGAATAAGAGGTGAATCCTCTCCATGAGCAGGAATAGGACATCGAAGAGGAGACGCCACATGTCTGGGGAAGTAAGGGGGCCGTTCTGGTCCCTCCGCTTTAAGCAGGAGGCAGAGATGGCGGGGGCAAGAGGTGGAGATTAAAACCAGAGCGAGGGAGAGGTGGGGACCAGTGGAGGTCACGTGCAAAGAAGTCCCAGCTGCAGAGACAGGGTGAGACTGTCGACTGACAGGCACTAGTGAACCTTGCCAAGAGGGACACGGGAGGAGCAAGAGGGCTCAGAGATGAACAGAAACAGGCGATGCTCAGAGACACACAGAGAGAACAAGGATACGTCAGGCAGAACATGGTGAACTCGCCCAAGCATCAGGAGTGAGGATGCTGAGAAGCTGAAAGATCCTTCAGTGCAACAGATTGGAGATTGCTGACGACATCTGTAGAAACTATTTCCGCTGCGTTGCAGAGAAGTCAGATTTTTTAAAAAAATTAAATAATTTGAGTAAATAAAGGTCAATGTCTTTGAAAACCTTGGATGTGCATCAGATAAGTGGGATGTGACAGCACTGGGGGGACAGTTGTACAAAAAGTAGCTTTTTTTTTTTAAGTCTTTCTTTGTTCAGTTTGAAGAGGGAAGTGTCATCTGTTTTAGAATTTGGAAAACTTTAACAAATGTAGAGTAATAATGGTTTGAAAGGAAGGAATGATGAATTGATTTTGTGACAGAGTGAGAGGGTTACTGAAAGGACCATTCTCTGAAAGAAATAGGAGAAACTGGGATCAATTCCCCTAGGGGAGTCAGGGAAACTTTAGGGGACCCCATAAGGGACCTTTGCCAACAAAGTTCCGTCTAGTCAAAGCTATGGTTTTTCCACTAGTCATGTGTGGATGTGAGAGTTGGACTATAAAAAAAAGCTGAGCACCAAAGAATTGATGATTTTGAACTGTGGTGCTGGAGAAGTCTCTTGAGAGTCCCTTGGTCTGCAAGGAGATCCAATCAGTCCATCCTAAAGGAGATCAGTCCTGAATATTCATTGGAAGGACTGATGCTGAAGCTGAAGCTCCAATACTTTGGCCACCTGATTCGAAGAACTGACTCACTGGAAAAAAACCCTGATGTTGGGAAAGTTTGAGGGGAGAAAGAGAAGGGGATGACAGAGGATGAGATGGTTGGATGGCATAACTGAGTCTGAGCAAGCTCTAAGAGATGGTGATGGACAGGGAAGCCTGGCATGCTGTGCAGTCCATGGGGTCACAGAGAGTTGGACACGACTGAGTGACTGAACTGAACTGAGAGTCAGGCCTGGTAAAGAGAGTAGGTACTTACTGTCCCAGGGGTTGGGGGTAGGGGTTGTGGAGGATGGAGAACAGCTGGTCCCAGGAGGCAGAGGTGGGGATGATGGCTCCCAGGATGGACACATAATAGGATGTGTGGGGCCATGGTGTGTCCACAACGGGGGTGGTTACCACATCTCAGAGCAGCCAGGCCTTTGTGAGGTCAGGATCCCATCACTAGGCATTGAGTTCTCACAGCCCGATCCCAGGGTCAGGTCTGTGGTCAGAAAAGGAGGCCATCAGCCCAGCTAGAGGAGAGACAAGGACACACATGACTGCCCTCCTGTAACAACCCTCGTGTCCAGGCTCGTTCCCCACTGCCATCCAGCATGAAGGCTGCGGCATGGCCTGGCCCTTGCTCCTGGAGAATATCACCCTCTCTTGATGCTGCTCATACCCCCACCTCCTCTGAGACTAACCCTGTCCCACGACCCATGGGGATTGTAGTCAGGAGACTTTTCTGATACAGAGTGACCAGTCCTCAAGCCATGCCCCCCTCTCCTCTATGTCTTTAGATATATATTCGGTCCTATTTTATTGTTCATGGTCTGAAAAAAATCCCCTTGTCTCCTCAACAGTACTGAACACATCTGAAAGCAAGAGTTTAATCCACAATGCTTTGAGACCTCTCAGCTTTACGGCCCCTGACTGCCCCACCCCAGCCCACTAAAGACCTGTTGTCAATGGAGACAGGAAAAGTAGGAGAAGCCAGACAGAGAGGAAAGAAGAAAAATGAGAAGGGAACGAAGGATGAAAGAAAGAGAGAGCAGGAGGGAAGAAGGAGGAGAGAGAGAAAGAGAAAAGAGAGATGGAGGAAGGGAGAGGAAGAAAGAGGGAAAGAAAATGAAAAAGAAGCAAACACACCAGCCCCCTCGGGTGAAACACCAGCAGCGCAGGGTGGCCTCAGGCCCTACCACCCCCAACCCCGCCAGAAACATCAGTTCCTTGTGGGACGGAGACCAAAGTGTGGGGGCGGGTCCATTACACCCTCCAACCTGTGGCCCACATGCCAGCCTCACACACAGATGGAAAAGTGATGCGCTGTGCACGGAGCAGGGAGCCGGCTCCAGGGCTCTGCTCGTTCCAAGGCTGATGTCTCCCTCTGGTCCTCCTGCCAAGAAAGTGAGAAAGCTCAGACAAGCCTCTCGGCCCGGCCAGCTGAGCTCAGCGCACGGGCAGCAGCCAAGGACACACAGGGCTTGTCCTGCCGCTCAGCCAGGAGGGGTGGGCAGGCAAGTAGAAAGCTGGGCCCCTGGCTTCCAATGCTGCCCGCATCAGGGTCATCAGGGTGACCAGCCTGAGGTCTCCCTGCCGGGCTCCCAGATGCTCTTCTGTCTCAGGATATGGCCCCGCGGGCTGAGGCAAGCCCTGACCTCATGCGTGGTGTTGGGTCTGAGCACCGGTCCACATGTGACCTCCCCAGGGCCCTGGAATTCTGCTCCTCCACCCAGGACAGAACTGACTCGAGCGTAGGATTCCTCTGGCAGCCTGCTTTCTGTGTCTGTTTCAGCCCCACAAAGTGTCAAGGAAGAACACGGAGAAATCTGGACACTTTTCTGAAAACATTTAAGTGAAAAAGAACTTTCTTTTCCTCCCTATCTTCCAGGAAACCATCTACCTTCACTGCTGTTGGAAAGGTGTTGTTTCCTGTGGTTTTATAACGGGCTCCACACACCTAGACGTGATCCATGTTGGGACGGGGTGGTGTGGGGGAGATGGTGGCGGGCAAGCCCGCGTCTTGACTGCCTCAGTTCCCTGGAATCTTCGAGGATAAAGGCAGGAGGCACTGGGGCTCATGTCTTGTGCTTCCCTCTGTATCTGTTTTTCAGGGCTGCCATAACAAATCACCGCAAACTTGGTGGCTTAACAAAACAGCAGTGTGTGTTCTCAGGGTTCTGGAGGCCAAGTCCTAAATCAAGGTGTCAGCAGGGCTGCCTCCCTCTGAGGCTCCAGGGAGGGTCCTCCCTGCCTCCTCCAGCTCCCGGGGCTGCAGGCGTTCTTGGCTCGTAGGCACATCATCCCAGTCTCTGCACCGCGCCCCGCATGCTCTCACATAGTCTTCTCCCAGCGTCTCTGTCCCTTCTCCTTCTCTGTCGTTGAGGACATTTGTCACTGGTCCTAGGGCCCTCCCAGATTCAGGAAGACCTCATCTTGCAAACTAGACCTCATCATATCTGTGCAGAACTTGCTCCAAATAAAGTCACATTCTGACGCTCTGGGTGGACATAGTTTTTGGAGGAAGAGAGCCAGTCAAGCTCCTGGAACCACCCAGTGCTGTGTGACCGTGGATAAGTAATGAGATTACCAAGACAGAGGGTTTTTTATTTAAAATTTTAATTATTTGAAATAAATACTTTGATCATCAAGAAAATATCATAATGGACATTTATAGACTCATAATGCAGATTAAAGAAATGTTAGCATTTCCCCAGTGTATGTATTATATTTTATAAAATATGCTATATTTTTGTATATTATTTTATGACTTGTTATAGATATAACTGTCCATCTCATCCTCTGTATACTCTACCCCAGTATAATCATTTTTCCTGACATATGTTTGCATGCACTGCAGTTTACTTTTATTGATCATTATTTATTTTAGTAATATATGTATATTTGATGATACAAGTAAATCTAGTTTACTTATTTGAATTACTGTCTCAAAGACTTAGAATTGGAATTAACTTTTTTTGAAACTTAGACCTTAGGTAATAATTCTTGCCCTACTCACCTCCCAGCATAGTGAAAACTAAACAAAATGATTATATGAATGGTACACACAACATAGTCTGTACAGATTATAAGGTAGGATATTTCTTATATTCTAAAATACCCACCCCCTCGATTGCTGGGCTGTGATACTGCTGCTATTTCAAAATCATTCAGATATTGTTTCAATATGTCATCATTGTACCTTCTTTGCTAGCAGATGATACATAAATGAGCCTTTTTGAAAGTGTTTGTGGTATGTGTTAGTCGTTGAGTCGAGTCTGACTCTGTGACCTCAGGGACTGTAACCAGCCAAGCTCCTCTGTCCATGGAATTCTCCAGGCAAGAATACTGGAATGGGTAGCCATTCCTTTCTCCAAAGTGTTTACATGGATGTAAAATCGAGATTTACATTTTTTCAGATTTTTTTAAAATGTATTTACTTAGTTATTTTTGACTGCACTGGGTCTTTGTTGTTGCACGTGGGCTTCCTCTAGTTGAGATGTGTGCAGCTTCTCAATGCAGGGGCTCCTCCTGTTGAGGAGCACAGCCCTTGGGGCACACAGGCTTCAGTAGCTGCAGCATGCAGGCCCGGTAGTTGCAGCTCTGGGGCTCTAGAGCACACGCTCAGTAGTTGTGGCGCACAGGCTTAGCTGCTCCACGGCATCTGAGATCTTCCAGGATAAGGAATAGAACCTTTATCTCCTGCATTGGCAGGTGGATTCTTCACCACCTGGAACACCAGGGAAGTCTGTAACAGGTCTTATTTTAGCTGAGATGCTACATAAATTTAGGTTACCTGTGCTACCATCATGACCAAGTGGAAGAAAAAAGAAAAACCTCCTTATTTTCTAATTTGTTTTTGCTGGACCAGATATGGTGGCCAGAAAGGATGGCTTTTGTTACGCTACAGTCAACTCTAGTGCCACGTCGTCAGTGCTGCTTCATCTAAACTCAGGATACAACTGAGAACCGAGGAGAGGCAGTTAAGCCCTTAAAAATAGCCTCACTGTTCAGGACTCTGAGTTTGTGGAGCCAGGTATTCCAGTCTCCATCTGACACTAAGTTCCTCAAAGCCAGAAATACTTGGTGTGTTTCACCGCAATCTCTAAGGCTCTTAATTCCACCCTGGACTCTTGGTTGATAAAGAATAAAAGTGCAAAGCTGCTGCACCACTATTTATCATAAAGAAACTCGTCTTTGTTTAGGTCACTAAATATAAATGTTTAAACCCTACTAAGGTTAAATAAGGGGGAAATAATGAGAGCCAAGCAGCGGGTGGGGATGAGGAGGAGGGGAAGAGAGCGGAGAAAGAATTGCGCTAGAAACGCCAGGTTAAGGAAAATCACTGTGGTTGAGCCCCCAAATTAATTCTAAGCTTTCTGGCAGCAAAAGTAAAGAAGGAAGTTCAAGGCACAGCGTAGTTTGAGTTATGTAACAAATGATAGCCTACTAGTTCTAGAAAAGATAAACTCTTCTTGGCACAATAAGCACTCCATAAATATCACTAGAATAAATAAGAGGCAATCTATCACTCAGGTTAGAATAAGGTCTGGCTTCAACAACAACAAATTCTTCACGTTCATTTCTCACACTGACCTTGAACAAAAGCATACATTGCTGAACCATAAAGGTTTCTGTGGACATCCAAGGGACTAAGCCCCAACTTGAGCCATTCTCGTCCTCTGATGTGATATCGGGATAGAGAATGAATGGTTAACACAGCTCAAAATTTCCCCGTTGAAGGTTCACTTTCTTAGTTGGAATTTTGGCAAATCATATGAAGCTAAAAAGTGAGTGGACTGCAAGTATTTCTGTGTTGTTAATCGAAAGAACAGCCAAAGCTTGAGATGCCAGCAGTGTAGATGACAAACTGATGTATTAGGCTGGTGCAAAAAGTAAGTGTGGTTTTGCACTGTTGAACTTTGCTGTTTGATACTGGAATACATACTTAAATAAATGTGGTTATGTTATATATCATTTTAATGCATATTTCTTGCTTTATGTTTTTTCCTAATAGCATTGCTTGCTATCTATTTTATATCTATTTTAGATTAGGGAAGTGATGTTAAACAAAAAGCAAATTCAAGTTATTTTCTTATTCAAGTTCAAAATAAGTCATAAAGCAGCGGAGACAACTCTCAACAACACATTTGGCCCAGGAACCGCTAACGGACATACAGTGCAGCGGTGGTTCAAGAATTTTGCAAAGGAGATGAGAGTTTGAACGTGAGGAGTGCAGTGGCTGGCCATGGGAAGTGACAGCAAGAAACTGAGAGGATCATCTAAGCTGATGCTCTTACGACTACGTGAGAAGTTGCTGAAGACACAGCTTCAGCCATCCTATGGTCACTCGGCTGGGGAAGCAAAGTGGAAAGGTGAATAAGCTCCATAAGTGGGTACCTCATGAACTGACCACAAATCAAAAGCATCGTCATTTTGAGGTACCATCTCCTCTTATTCTACATGACAACAGTGAACAATTTCTCATCAGACTGCGACATGCAAAGGCAAGTGGATTTTATATGACAACTGGCAAGGACCAGCTCAGTGGCTGGACTAAGAAGAAACTCCAAAGTACTTCCCAAAGCCAAACTTGCACCAAGTCAAGATCATGGTCACTGATGGTCTGCTGCCGGTCTGATCCACGACAGCTTTCTGAATCCCGGTGAAACCATTACATTGAGAATTAAGCTCAGCAAATAGGTGAGAGGCACCACAAACTGCAATGCCTACAGCAAGCATTGTTCAACAGAAAGGGCTCAATTCTTCTCCACGACAACACCCAACCTCATGTCGCACAACCAGTGCTTCAAAAGTTGAATGAATTGGGCTACAAAGTTTTGTCTCATCCACCATATTTCCCTGAACTCTCACCAACAAACTACCACTTCTTCAAGCATCTCGACAACTTTTTGCAAGGGAAATGCTTTCCAAGAGTTCATCAAATCCCGAAGCACAGATTTTCATGCTACAGGAATAAATAAACTTATTTCTCATTGACAAAAATGTGTTGATCATAACAGTTCCTATTTTGATGAATAAAGATGTGTTTGAGCCTAGTTGTAATGATTTAAAATTCACAGCCCGAGATGGCAATAACTTTTTCACCAACCTAAATAAATCAACCACATCGTACAGGTTTGTGCAGCAAAAGCACAGACAGCCAGAACCCCCAGTTCATTTCAGATGCGCTCAGCTGCATCCAGAGGCTGCCTCCCAGAAACCCCAAATGTGTGCGGATATATGGACAGAGCACAAGTTCAGGAGGCCGTCTGGGAGCCACAAGCTGTTCTTTCTGCTGTCAGCCTTGGCTTTTGGAAAAAGCTGCCCTCAGACAAACCTGCTGGGCCGATTAAGCTGCACATTCCATGACCCCCACATAACAAGAGGCGTGAGTTTATTGGAAGTGTTGTTTACTGTTACCCACTCAGTAACCCTGAGGAGTCTCTCCCAATACCACGATCTCGGTTTGAGCGATCTTGGTTTGAGCAGCAATTTGTTTTTAACTCTCCTTGATGACAGGAGCTGGTAAATAGGTTCAATTATACATCACCGTTGGGCCTGAAATGTGATGCGACAGTCAAGCCAAGAGGGGAGTATTACATTTTTGTTTTTATTAATTTTGAAATGTCCTTATTCATTTGTTCAACAAAGATTTATGACAAGTCTAGGATGTAGCTCAGCCCTGAGGATAGGAGATGGAAAAGATAGAATGCCTGCTCTCAGCAAAGTTTCAGATGATTGAAATACAGCATCAGAACCAGTAAGGGGGAATTCCCTGGTGGTCCAGTGGTTAGGACTCTGCTCTTCCACTGCAGGGGGCCCAGATTCCATCCCTGGTCAGGGAACTAGGTGCAAGCTGTGTGACACTGCCAAAATATTTTATTAATTAATTTCAAGGGGGAAAAAAACCACATTAAGAACAAGGCAATGCACCAACTTGAGAGCCCCTTGACTAGCCAGAGACTAGGGCTGCTTGGTCAGGAAATGTTCCCTAGCCTTGAAAAAGAGAGCAGACTCTAAGCAAAAGCAAGGAGAGAGATGACAGAGGACATGGCTAATGAGAAGAGCTGAAAGCTGTCTCTATTCGGATTCACGACAGCATCTCTGTGTTGGGAGACAGAAGACACCTTGTCAACATTTCTGTGATCTTCAGAAATCCAAGGAGAATACTAATTTTAGACCATCCCAGGTGAACAACAGCAAAAGACTCTCTGAAACCTAGACCTCGAATAATTTTCACAAGGTTTCGATAATGTTTACTGACAACAAAAGGAAAATCATAAACCAAATTAAGAGAAAATCCAGAGTTCATGTGTGTGCATGCTAAGGTGCTCAGTGGTGTCCAACACTTGGCCATCCTGTGGACTGTAGCCCACCAGGGTCCTCTGTCCATGGGATTTCCCAAGCAAGAATACTGGAGTGGGTTGCCATTTCCTTCTCCAGGGGACCTTCCCAACCTAAAAATCAAATTCACATCTCTTGAGTCTCCTGCACTGGCGGGTGGATTCTTTACCATTGAACCACCTGGGATGTCCTTTTCTAGGTATTATTGTTGTTGTTCAGTTGCTCAGTTATGTCTGACTCTTTGCTCCCACATGGACTGCAGCATGCCAAGCTTCCCTGTCCTTCACTATCTCCTGGAGCTTGATGCCATCCAACCATCTTATATTCTGTAACCCCCTGCTTCTCCTGCCTTCAATCCTCCTCCTCCTAGATATTAGACCCTTTTTTGAGAGCATCTGTTTGTTTGATTTTACTAGACTATTTTTAGATATATGATTTGCAAATATTTTCTCCCATTCTATAAACTGTCTTTTTACTTTCTAATAATGGCTTTTGATGTACAAAAGTTTGGAATCCAAGGGTGTTTCAACCTATGAAAATCAATGTAATAAGTGACATTAATACAAAGAAGGGAAAAAAGTATCATGTGATCAACTAATTTCACAGAAAGGCAGAAAAAGCATTCTACCAAATCAAACACCCCTTCCTAATAGACCTCCAGAAATAGGAATAGAATTTTCATGTATCCTCAAGATAATAAAAAGCAGTGAGAACAAACCCACAGCTAACACCATGCTTAATGATGAAAGAAGAGCAGCCTTCTTCGTTATCAGGAATAAGACATGGATCCCTGACTTCATTGTGCTAGAAGGTATAGCCAGATAAATTAGGCAAGAAAATAATAAAAGGTATCAAATTGAAAAGGAAGAAATAGAGCTATCTTTATTCATGATGGTAAGACCCTATATATAGAAAATCCCAAAGCATCCACACAATAACCAGAGCTAACATGATTCAGCAAATTGCAGAGTACGAGATCCACATGCCAATATCAGAGCTCCTATATACCAGTAATCACCATCCAGAAAGGGAATTTAAGAGAACAAGTATGTTTACAATAACATTCAAAGAATAAAGTACTAGGAGTAAAATCAACTCAGTAGGTAAAAGACTTATACAGTGAAAACTGTAAAACATTGCTGGAAAAAACTTAAAGAAGACCTAAATAAGTGAAAAACACTGCACACCCATGGATTAGAATGTTTGATATTGTTAAAATGGCAATACTGCCCAAAGTGAGCTACATATTCAATATAATCCCTATCAAAATTCTAGTGAGTTTTTTTTTTTTTTTACAGAAATGGTAAATCAGTTCATCAAATTCATATGGAACTGTGAGGTTCCAAGCACCCAAAATCATTTTGAAAATGAACAAAGTTGAAGGACTCATCTCTCCCAGTTTCAAAACTTGCGATGGTGGTATTGTTCAGTCGCTAAGTTATGTCCGATTCTTTGTGACTCCATGAACTGCAGCACACCGGGCTTCCCTTTCCTTCACTATCTCCTGGAGTTTGCTCAAACTCATGTCCATTGAGTAAGTGATATCATCCAACCATCTCACCCTCTGTTGTCCCCTTCTCCTGCCCCCAATCCCTCCCAGCATCAGGGTCTTTTCCAATGAGTCAGCTCTTCACATCAGGTGGCGAAAGCATTGGAGTTTCAGCTGGACATAATAGTGAAAACCAGGTAGCGCTGGCACAAGAATAGCTATTTAGACCAGTGGAACAGGAGTGCAAGTCCAAAACTCAACCACACATCACACCAGTGGATTTATGACAAAGGTGCCAAGACCACTCAACCTGGAAAGAACAGTGGTGCCGAGACAGCTGAATATCTACCTGCAAGCGAGTGAACTTGGCCCCTTATCTCACACCAGGCACAAAAGTCAGTTCAGAGTCAGTCAATAACCTAAACAGAAGAGCTAAAACCATAAAAGCCTTAGAAGAAAACAGAGGCAAAAGTTCATAACCTGAATTTGGCAGGATTATTAGACATGACACGAAAAGTATGAGGGAAAAAAAGATGAGATAATTTGGACTTCATTAAAATAGCATTTATTTTTATATTACTGAAATGACTGTGATAAAAATGTCATTGATATCCTTAAAATTATAGCCAGAGGCTTTAGAACAATAAACTACTTTCACTTAAAAACAGTTAACTGGAGTGGATTATGTCCATGCCCTTGGACGGCCTTGGCTGTCGGTGTGTCTGGTAGGTTTCCAGCTGCTTCCAGCTGCATCTCCGTGTCTTAGGGCATTTAGTTCCTGAGCCTTGGAAGCCACTCTTGTCAGCAGAGCAGGCTGGAGGTGACAGGATGAACACCCCAGCAAATAGCCCTTCATCTGCTTTCAGAAATTACTGCTTAATGACACTGGCTCCGTTGCCTCTTGGGTGAGAAAACTCTGAAACACGTGTTTTATGATACATCCCAGAATTTCCTGTGGGATTAGGCTCCCATCTCCACTGTGGCGGTAGATTGAATAAGGCACATTTTATCGGCTGCCTCCCCTTCCCTGTACCACTTCCCCACTCCTTCTATCATGACCCTGGACCTCCCCCACCCCCAAAACTGCATGCATTCAAATCCTTGTCTCCAGGCCTAATTCTAGAGAAATTTCAGCTAAACTGAACCCAGCAACCACAACATTTTATGGAGCCCTTTTTAAGACAAGCTTTCATCCTACATATTAGGAATCTGTAAAGAATGAGACGCCTGCTTGCTCTTGAGTTCACAGCATGTTTCAGTCCTACAAGGCTTCCCCGGTGACTCAGGTGGTAAAGAATCTGCCTGCAATGCAGGAGACACAGGAGACCCAGGTTTGATCCCTGGGTCAGGAAGATCCCCTGGAGAAGGGAATGGCAACCCACTCCAGTATTCTTGCCTGGAGAATCCCATGGACAGAGGAGCCTGGTGGGCTACAGTCCATGAGGTCACAAAAAGAGTCAGACACCACTGAGCAACTAGCGCTTTCACTTTTTTCAGGGTTGTAGTTGTCATTCTTATTAAAACACTAAGGTTTCTGAGAGGATGGCGGGAAAAAGACACTAATCCAGAAGCCCGACTCACAAATGGGAGAGGAGCAGGAAGACGTAGAATTCAGAGAACAAGGAGAGTCCGAGTGACAACTGCGTCTCCTAGACTCTCGGCAGGAACCGCCAGGCCAAGCCAGATAAACATGGAAACCTGCAAATTAGAAGCAAAGCCGCAGGGAACTAAAGACAGAGTGCTAAGTGGCGTGACTTCAGCCAAAGGAGTGTGGGCTTCATGCTTTTCTGTGAAGTCCCATCAAATGATGTCACATGTCCCCAATACATCTAAACCAACAAACACTCCTGGGTGTGCAAGGATCGGCAGTCGCTGACCCCACAGACATAATGCTCCAACTGCACCATCCAGAGCCCAGAGCCAACTATAGGTGCTGGGCACAACATCCAAGCTGGGGCCACACCTGCTCAAAATCCATGCTCAAAACCTCCTCCATCTACCCTCTTTCCCACCACTCAAAAACACAGAAGCCAGGGGACAAGGGGACTCACAGGATACCATGGAAAATTCCAAGAGCTCCACCCTGCCCAGCTTGAAGAACCAGGTTCCTCCCTGCTGCCCAGGTTCCCCTCTGACAGTGCCCTTTCCCCCAGGAAGGAACTCAGGAAAGGAAGAAACTTGTTCTTGTTTGAGGCAAGTATTCGGGCAACAAAGAAAACAGTGAAACATAAATAGATGGAGTCTACCCAAGCAGTAAGGAGCTGTTGAAGACAAGGGAGGAAGTCACATGTTCTCTTCAAAAACATCATTATTATTTCATTAATTCACAATCTCACAAGAAGCAAGTTCTTTCTTTACTGCCCCCCATTGTCCCTTAGATAACTTGAGCACTTACACAGACATAATAACCATATGTGTGCTAAGTTGCTTCAGTTGTGTCTGACTCTCTGTGACCCCATAGATTGTAGCCCACCAGGCTCCTCTGTCCATAGGATTCTCCTGGCAAGAATCCTGGATTAGGTTGCCATTACCTTCTCCAGGGGATCTTCCCAACTCAGGGATTGAAACCAGGTCCCCTGCACTGCAGGCGGATTCCTTACCATCTGAGCCACCAGGGAAGCTCATAGGAAGGTCATCTTTAACTTGCTTCTCCCTTCCATCTTCCAGGGGAAGTCAGTCTTTGGGATCCTGACGGCACTCTTACTACAGTGCAGAGAGAGAGCACGCTCCCTTATCGATGACAGTCACATCAGAAGAGATCTCAAAGGATCATTCCTGAGGTTTGGACATGCATCCACAGATAGGAAGCCTCTCCTCCCCTCTCCTGCACATGAGAGTGCAGGCTCAGGCAGACCCTTAAGCGTATATAACATTAACAGGGACACATGGGGTATGTCTGTGCATTTCAGCTTGGAGAGGAGTGAAAATTAATAAAGATAAAATTAGCCACAGCGGGTTGAATAATAGTACATATCATATTGCCATTTTCCTGCCCGAGGAATACCAGAGGCATGTTCAAACATTTATCACTGCTCAGTACTGAGTTTTCATAAAGTATTTTACTGTCATCCCTAATTAATTCTATCTTTCAACAAGAAATTTAGGATTGGCTGGTATTGTTATCCGACTCTTGCATGTCAGAGACCTGAAGCAGAGGTTAATTAAATGACTTACCCAGATGCCCGTAGGCTACATGGGCAAGGCAGTGTCTTAACAGGGCTGGGGCACAGACACCCCAAGAGAGGGAAATTTCAGAAAGCCTATGCCAGCAGGGGGCACCAGCTACATTACAAATTAGGGTCCACCCTAGCTTCCTCCTGGTGGAAATCTTACAAGATGGTAAACCCAAGAAAAATACTGACCCCAAGGCCTGGCCCATGGCAGCCTGCCCTAAGTATCTGACACCAAACACAGTTCAAGGGTTTCAAACACACTTCACAAACCAACAGACATCTCCCTGGTGTGTTTTAAACAATTCAATGTACACACACTACTATAATATAAGTTAGATAACCAACAAAGACCTACTGTATAGCACAGGGAACTCTACTCAATATTCTATAGTAACCTATATGGGAAAAGAATCTGAAAAAAGAGTTATAAAGTGATCACTTCCCAGATAGCTAAGGGATAAAGAATCTGGCCTGCCAAAATCCCCTGGAGGAGGAAATAGCAAAGAGTTGGACATGACTGAGTGACTAAACACACAATATGTACAGCTGAAACTAACACAACATTGTAAACCAACTATCCTCCAAAATAAAATTTAAAAATTGAATGTAGAACAGAACCAAAAAAGAGTTCAAGATGGGTGATCTTACTTTCAAAGTTCAGTTTATTACAATGCTTAGAATCTCACAGTTGTACTTTCCATCCTCCAGGTGTTAAGACTTTGGAGGCCTCGGTGTTTTAAAGGCTATAATAAAAATCACCAAGAAAGGCAACTCCATAGATAAGTAGTGTCAGTGCTTACAGAGCCCTTGGGTGAGAACCAAAGACAAGGAAGAAGAAGGTGGTTGAGGTTGGGAGGGAGTGTGTGCAGGACAGTGACTTTGAGATTCTGGGAACCAATGCCCTGCTCACTGTCCAGCTCAGGGCTGGGTCTCTGGGGATTCTGAGTTCTAAACTCTCACCTTTCATGTCCCACATGGCTTAATGAAAGGATCCTAGACCTGAGTTCAAACTGGGTTCGTTGAAGCTACAGGAGATGCTCAATCATATTCCATTTTCCTTCTTACTATCAAAAGGAAGGCTCAGTCTAACCACCCAGGGAAACTCTTCCTTGTGTATCACAAGTAGACACAGGCACAAAAGGTTACACTTTGTTAGAAGCAAACACTCGAGGAGCGCTTCTCCAGTTCTAATGTGAGTACACGTCCCTTGAGGATGTTGTCAGCATGCAGATTCCAGGTTTGTACCCAGGAGGATGGGCCTGAGTTTCTGTGTTTCTGAACAGTCCCCAGGTGGCCGATGTTGATGGTCCCTGTTGAGCAGGCATTGAATAGCAAGAAGCTACAGAACCTCCCCCCAAACACGATCCATTTCACTCAATTCTCAGTGACGTGTGACGAAAGCATTCTTGAAAACTCTCCAGGTGGATCAACCACACGACAATTTGGTGAGTGATACAGGAGTCGCCTCTTTGACAAAAATAAGGAAAACAACATCACGTGTGTGGACTAGTGGTGACCATTTTCTGCAAAGAAACTGTCCTGTCCTTTATAATGATGATTTCCACTCTAGCTAGACCCTACCCTTCTAGCTGCACACATGATTTCTCCTTAGCAACAAGCCAGACCTTCTTGATAATAATGTGCTCATGTGCTCAGTCATGTCCAACTCTTTGAGACCCCATGGACTGTAGCCCACCAGGCTCCTCTGTCCATGGGGTTCTTCAGGCAAGAACACTGGAGTGGGCTCCCATTTCCTCCTCCAGGGGATCTTCCTGACCCAGGGATTGAACCCACGTCTCCTGCAATGCAGGTGGATTCTTTACTATCTGAGCCACCAGGGAAGCCCAAGAGATGCAGTAAATGAGAACCATGGCACAGAGCTGCCATGAGGAAGTGGTGTCTGGGCCTGGCCCATCTGGGCACATTACCAGCAAGCATTTATAGGAAGTATAGAATGAAGTGGGGCCCCAAGGCAGCAGATCTGATGTCCATGTGTTTCCTTTAATCTATTCCACTTGTGCTATTGAATTATGGTTTCTGCACAAATATTTACTTTCATAAACTTTGAAAAGTATGTTAATAAAATGTCCACACTTTCATGTTCTAATACGCCTCTCATTTAATTCCATCTCAAGACAGTCATTACATTTTAATCAATTTTGCTAAGGTATATCTTAATGGAAATAAGTACTTTGCTTAACTGGAAGGTCTTTCTAAAAGTTTTTTCTTCTGCCTCCATGCACACTCATTTTGAGACCAAAGGAGAAGAAGAAAAAGAAAATTTGAGGATCTCTCAATTTTTCTGCTTCTTTTCTAAAGTAGAAGGGTCCCCGCATCTGTCACAGGCCAGCTCCTCATGTGTGAGTCACAGCCATCACTGAAAAGTTGGGCCACCACTGGTTCCCTCCTGTAAATTAGAAGTTTCTCAGTGAAAATAAACAAGGGTGATTTTTGAATTCACTGTTTTAAAAATGTATTTATTTTTAATTGGAGGATAATTGCTTTACAATAGTGTTGGCTTTTGCCATACATCAACATGAATCAGCCATAGGTGTACACATGTCCCCTCCCTCTTTAACCTCTCTCCCACCTCCTACCCTATCCCACCTCTCTAGGTCGACCCCATAGACGGCAGCCCACCAGGCTTCCCCGTCCCTGGGATTCTCCAGGCCAGAACACTGGAGTGGGTTGCCATCTCCTTCTACAGAGCACTGGACTTGAGCTCCCTGTGTCTGACAGCAAATTCCCACTAGCTATGTAATTTACATATGGTAGTGTGTATGTTTCCATGCTACTTTCCCAGTTCATCCCACCGTCTCCTTCCCCCATCGTGTCCACAAGACTGTCCCCTATGTCTGCTTTTCCATTGCTGCTGCTGCTGCTGCTGCTAAGTCGCTTCAGTCGTGTCCGACTCTGTGCAACCCCATAGGCGGCAGCCCACCAGGCTTCCCCGTCCCTGGGATTCTCCAGGCAAGAACACTGGAGTGGGTTGCCATTTCCTTCCCCAATGCTTCCCTGCAAATAGATTCATCAGTACCATCTTTCTAGATTCCGTATATCCAAGAGCAATTCTGATTCACCATCTAGTCCATAGGAAACAGCATAAGCACGAAGTGTGTGTGTCGGCTCACTATGATGTGGAACCCATAACTCCATTCTCAGTGATCCAAATCTGCTGGTTTCTGTTGAGTTTATGGAAAAAGATAGGATCCCTGGAAATGCTACAAAGAGTTTTGGAAGTAAAATTTAACTCAGCCTTTGACACTTACCACACAAGTACCTTTAAAAAGCTGCATTACATGATGTTACAATTAAAAAGCAAACATCAAAACACGTTGCCACATACAAATATAAAACAACAGGCCATGTCCTGTAGCATCTGCTTCATGTTAACTGCAGATGTGAAATGCTGATAAAAATTATTATCATTGGTGGGTGTTTTGTACTATATATAATATCACAATGTACTTAATTGGTTCAGACATATTTTAATAAATTCGATCTTAATCCAATCAGGCAGAAATGTTCTGCAAATTTTACATAGTTGTTATTTTAATACCTGAATATTTTCAAGTAAAATGCTTTCAAAGATGTCTTTTTATATTTGGGAATTTGGGATTTGGTTTTCAGAGAATCTGAAAATGCCATAGACATTACAATGCGAGGGTCTTTAAAAATTTTTTTAGTTGAAATATAGTTGATTTACAGTGCTGTATTAGTTTTGGTTACAGCACATTGATTCAGTTATACATACACACACACACACACACACACACACACACATATATATATATATACACATATATATTCTCTTTTTAGGCTCTTTTCTGTTATAGGTTATTATAAGATACTGAAAACGGTTCCATGTGCTATACTGTAGGTCCTTGAGGGTTATCTGTGTTACACATAGTAGTGTGTATCTGTTAATCCGAGACTCCTAATTTATCCAATCCTCCCCGCTTCCCCTTTGGTAACCATTAGTTTGTTCTGTATGTCTGTTGAGTTAATTTCTGTTTTCTCAATAAGTTCATTTATATTAGTTTTCTAGATATGAGGTTCTTATTCCATTAGAAGAAAATTTCACTCCTTTAATGTAAAATCTTGAAGAGAATTTTGGGAAAAGACAAGAAAGAGAGAGGGAGAGAAGTCCTTTTATTTAGTATATTTTCCTTTGAATGCTGTATGCAGTTCCACTGACTGTTCAGCTAGGGATGGCCCACATCTAACTGTGAAATCCCAGCAGGGCTCCCACGGCAAGCGTACACTGTAACATTCCACATAAATGCTCCACGCATCCTCAGGTCATTCTGAGGTCAAAAGTAGTTTGCTACAAGGCTCAGTAGCCAAGAAGAGTTCAGAAATAAATAAAAATAATAGAAATAAGAAAGTATCTGTGTTGATGAACATTGCACAGTGCCTGACACATAACTAGCACTCAATAAAATGAAATAAAATAAATAAAATGCTAAGTGAGAACTTCCAGATATACAAGCTGGATCTAGAAAAGGCAGAAGAATCAGAGATTAAATTGCCAACATCTGCTGGATCATAGAAAAAGCAAGAGAGCTCCAAAAAAACATCTACTTCTGCTTCATTGACTAGTCTAAAGCCTCTGACTGTGTGGATCACAACAAAATGGAAAATTCTTCAAGAGATATGAATACCAGACCACCTTACCTGCCTACTGAGAAACCTGTATGCAGGTCAAGAAGCAACAGTTATAACCAGACACGGAACAACACACTATTTCAAAATTGAGAAAAGAGTATGTCAAGGCTGTATATTTTGACACTGCTTATTTAACTTCTACACAGAGTACATCACATGAAATGCTGGGCTGGATGAATCACAAGCTGGAATCAAGACTGCAGGAGAGACATCAACAACCTCAGATATGCAGATGATACTATTCTAAAGGCAGAAAGCAAAGAGGAACTAAAGAGCTTCTTGGTGACAGTGAAAGTGTCTGGCAGTCAGTGTCAAAGGCAGCTCAGATATAGAATATTTTCATCATCAAGAAATTTCTATAGGACAGCCCTATTCTGAAGAGTTGCCTGGAAGACATATGAGGGAATGAAGCAGAGACTGGAGATGCTGGACCAACTGAAGAAACACAAAATGTCCAGAGCGAAATGTACCACATAGAAAAGTCGGTTACTGTTGGGTGCCAAAGTGAAGGGAACAAATACAATTTTATGGGAATATCAGGGTGTCTGGACATTCATTCTGAGGAACAAAACTTAGGAGAAACTAACTATATCATTTAAGTCCACCTGTTTTTATTTTGTGTTGTAAAGTACAAAGAAGGAGAACGCACCTTTTTAAATCGTAGGTTAATAGAACACTGAGGGCTGTCATTTTCCAGTGTTAAATACAGATTCAGAGTCAACACATCTCAGAATGAATGGCATGCTCTTTCGTGATACTTGGCGACAGGCGAGAGTATATAGAAATAAAAATTTATGGTACGAGGCATTATTTTAAATTTGAGTTTTCATAGTGTTCTTTCAGCGAGGAGATAGCAAGTCTCATCACTTAGAGCTTTTTCGTATGACTTACGATGACAAGTCACCTCTGTGGTTCTACGCACCATTAAATTTTATCTTTAGTATTTTCCCCACATGAAACCTAAATCTCTATTAAGCCTCAGCCATATAATGCCGTAAATTTCTCCAGAGTAGGGATAACCGTTCCATCCCTGTAGAAAACATCATTTTTTCCACATATGAAAATGATTAAATGAAAAATTTAATGACCGAATCTAGAAAAGCTGCTTTAGGCCACAGAAAATTAGTTTAATCTGCGAATGTGATTTATGCCTGTCGGGGAACCGAACTTCATCATGCCGCCATAGCTCACAATACAACGCGCCACGGTGCTTGCCCCTCTAATGACGCCTGTCTTTGTCCTGTGGGCAGTGTTTAGTACAAAACCTCAGTGAGTCTCCGAGTCATGAGACCGTCTGTCTCCACGCTGCTGGACGAGGCAAAGGGAACACCGCCTATCAAAATTATTGACCTGTGACTGAAAAATGGCTCGCAAGAAATGTTTTCCTACTCTTAGAATGAGAGCATTCTATTTCATCCTGGAGGTAATTTCAAATAGAGAGAGGGAGGTGGGAGTGTTAAGACAATGAATTAAACAAGACAGCCAGTTAAATTAAGTCACATGCACACACAATTAGCCAAGACCCTGGGGGCCTTGCCATTTGCCTTGTTGTTGTGTATATAAAATCATAACATACATTTATTTGCATTGGAAGAACCAAATCTTTGCATGTTTTCAAGGTATTGGGGCACTTCAGTTATACCGGGAAACGTTGATTGATACAAGGTAAGGTCAAGGGGCATTGTTTTGATTCTTTATAGTAGTAGTGTTAGTCGCTCAGTCGTGTCCGACTCTGTGGCACCATGGACTGTAGTCCGCCAGGCTCCTCTGGCCATGGGATTCTCCAGGCAAGAATACTGGAATGGGTTGCCATTTCCTTCTCCAGGGGATCTTCCCTGCCCAGGGATCAAACCCGGGTCTCCTGCATTGCAGGCAGATTCTTTACTGTCTGAGCTACAGGGAAGTCCTTTGATTCTTTATAGCTGCCTGTCAATAATTGAGGTTTAAATTTAATCATATATTCTACTTGTGAGCTCAGTGGCTCAGTTGTGTCCAACTCTTTGCAACCCCATGGACTGTAGCCCACCAGGCTCCTCTGTCCATGGGATTTTTCAGGCAAGAATATTGGAGTGGATTGCCATTTCCTTTTCCAGGGATCTTCCCAACCAAGGGATGGGACCCATGTCTCCTGTGTCTCCCGCACTACAAATGGTTTCTTAACCCGCTGAGCCATTAGAGAAGCCCATATTCTACTTATTTTATGATTAACCAACATTAACACAATTTCTTGACCATGAAGATATACACTGATAATTCTCATATAGTAAATATACCAGGAATGAGTAAATTCCTTTAAGAAAAACACTTCTCACATCAAATATGCCAATAGACACTAAAACATGCTGTTCCAACACATCAATATTAAGAGGTGTCTGAGTATTACCACCAAGAATTCCCTTCAGTAACAGTCACAGATTTCAAAAGTTACAATTGACAAATGCTGACATTATAATGTTTGTTTTCTTTTTCCCTGTATTAGTGATCTGTTGCCGTGTAACAAAGTAATTTCTGAACACTGTGCCTATCTCATCTGTTTCCTTGGACAGGAGCTGGGCTGGCCTGAGCAGGGGACCAGGCTGGGATTGAAGTGTCATTCAAGGCCACAGTCCTGCTGGGGTACAGGTGAGGAACTGCCAACTCGCACAGGAAGTAGAGGGGAAGGCAGAGGTTTGAAGGAGGAAAAGCCAGTGCAATCAGTTCTGTTTAGCCTGAGGTCTCTGGGAGACACTGAGGCAGTAGCCTGTCACAGGGTCTGTGCGAGGAGAGGTTGAGCAGATACAGAAGCTGCGAGGATCCAGGAGGCAGGCTCCAGAGCGTGGGTGCAAAGGACCACGGAGGGACAGCAGGTGCCTCCAACATGCAAGGCCCAGGCCCAGGGAGAAGACCCAGGGAGGAGCAGTAGGCATAGTGGTCAACACTGATGGATGATGGTGATGACAAAACCAGAAGCCAAGAAAACAGAGAGTAACAAGGAAGAAAAAGTCCCTGTTCACTTTCTCTGAAATGCTATAAGGAGCTACAGTCATACAAGGGATTAAATATGTCCATTTGATCTGGTCACTAGAAAGGGTTTTCATTTGCCCAGTGGGGTAGGGGTTAGGTTATAATCTAGGCTTTAGAAGTGACAGGAGGAAGTTAAAGTAGAGACAGTTTACCCCGATGCTCTGTTGCTCTCAACCTGGGCTCTGTCCTCCCAGCTTTCAGTGTTTGGTTTTATCCTATCTCCCACCTGGTCTCTAAAGTGATGCCACATATGTTAAGACTTTCCTTATGGCAGCATTTACTTTAAGGCTAGTTTCTATATTAGGGTAACACTAATTGATATAGCAGATAAGTCCTATAGCTCAGTGTCTTAGTCTCATAATATTTTATTTCTCACTATGTAAAATTTCAGGCTTCCCAGGTGTCTCAGTGGTAAAGAATCCACCTGCTAAGCAGGAGATGTGGGTTCAATTCCTGGGTCAGGAAGATCCCATGGATTCAGAAATGGTAACCCACTGCAGTATTGTTGCCCGGAGAATTCGATGGACAGAGAAGCCTGATGAGCTACAGGCCTTGCAGTTGCAGAGCTGGATACAACGTAGTGACTAAACAACAACAAACGAATTTCCACTGGTGGTGGGGGGTAAATAGGATGGCAGTTCATCTTGGGAGTCGTCAGGGTCCCCAGTGAATAGAGGATCTGCCCGTCTTCAGTACTGGCTTCCAGAGTGACCTTGGCCATTTTACAGCCAACCGACAGAGGACAGAAGTCATAGAGCCTGAGAAGAAAAGCTTATTCTTAACCGCTCTGGCCCAGAAGTAACACGCGTCACTATTAATGAGAGCTCGTGGCATGATCTTACCTTAGGGAAACTGGGCTGGGAGACGTCATCTTGGTGGGGCAGCCACATCCCAGACCAACTTTACAGAATGAAAGAAGGCTGTGAACGTCTGGTCGTCCCCTAACTATGCAGGTCACACAAAACACTGTGCAACCCTCACAAACGGTGCTTCAGAGACAATCCAGGAATCTGAGGAACATCTCATAATATAAACCTTTAAAAAAGATGAAACGTAACCTACATTGTAAGTCACATTTTGTATTATTCTCTGTCTACGTCTTGAGAGCACTTCATGCTATTTTCTCTCATTTTCATCTGGATGCAGACGATAGGCCAACTTATTGGCTCTGTCCAGATTTCATGAGTAGTTATATTCCCTTCGGAAACCATCCTCTTATCACTTAGACCAGCTCTCAAGGACGGGTTGATCCTCTTCTTTCTGAATGAAGAGGCTAGTAAGGTACTGGTCCATGGAGTGAAAAAAAATGGGGAAAACTTTTCAGCACAAATATTTAGAAAAACAAAATATTTCCTTTGGTAGAAACAAAACTCTCTCTGTCAATAAATTCAAATAAATGCTATGCCATTTTCTGTGCCCTTGAATGAGTCCCTGTCTTAGGTGTGCAGACGTGATTATTGTGGTCTGACTGTTTGTACCTCACCCCAAATTCACACATTGACATTCTGACCCTGGAGAGTGGTGGTGTCGGCAGCTGGGGCCTTTGAGGGGTTTAATGCTCCAGGAAACCCCTCAAGCCTACCGCCAGGTGAGGGCACTGCAAGAAGACACCGGGTGTAAACCAGGAACAGGGGCTTCCCAGAAGGCACCGTGCCGGTGTCTCCGTGTTGGACTTGTTGGCCTCCAGGACTGTGAGCCAAGCATCTCTCTTGTTCGTAAGTAACCAACTCAGTGGTATTTACTATAATGCCTGGAATGGACCAAGCCAATGACTTGCCTACTTCTCTCCCACTGTTAGTCAGGAAACCCCTGTGTCAGATGCGCTGGTTTCCATACGAACAGTGCCACCATTTTCCCTAGGGGACAGGATACTCCTGGTCCTTCCCACTTTGAATGGAGAGTACTCTTCAATTCACCTGGCACCCCCAGTAAGCCCTCCAGCAGTGTTAGACACCAGTGAAGGGAACACCACGTGCATTGTGTTCTGCCAGGAAACACCAGGGTCCAACAATATTCTATCCTCTACAGCCGTTTTCCCAGGTGCCATTTAAGTTAAGAAAGGCTTCAGACAATTACTGGAGACTTTCCTTCTGTCAAAGTCCTCAGGAAGGCAGCTAACCGGCTCTTCAGCAGTCATTGTTCACCAGCTTCAGGGCGGGACCTGGGCACGGGTGAGGGAGGGCCCCCTGGCATGTCCTGCTTTATCAATTCGCTCTTGTAGAGTTATAAAGATCCTAAGAAAGAAGAAATCCATGCTGCGCCAAGCTTATTTTAAAGGGAATGATGATGGAAGTGTTTATGACGGTTTCCGATAAGTAAAATACTATGTAGGGCATGGTTTATTGGTGAATTCAAGCTGTTTTCAGGCCAATTTCCCTGATAACCCCACATGTGCTCACCAGCTGACCCAGGTCTCCAGCTCATCTGCTGGACAGTTCAGAGATGGTAGGAACATTCTCAGGGGAGGGGAGTGGAGGTACAAATTCAAAGGAATGTAAGTGTGTATGCGAAGTTTGCTGTATCCAAGGAGTTGTCAGATATACAGAATTAGATAAACATGACTTTTATTTTTACAGTAAGCATGAGATATATGTTTTTGAATTGTGGTGCTGGAGAAGACTCCTGAGAGTCCCTTGGACTGCAAAGAGATCAAACCAGTCCATCCTAAAGGAAATCAGTCCTGAATATTCATTGGAAGGACTGATGCTGAAGCTGAAGCTCCAATACTTTGGCCGTCTGATGCGAAGAGCTGACTCATCGGAAAAGACCCTGATGCTGGGCAAGATTGAGGGCAGGAGGAGGAGGGGATGACAGAGGATGAGATGGATGGCATCACTGACTCAATGGACATGAGTCTGAGCAAAGTACTAGAGATAGTGAGGGACAGAGGAGCCTGGCGTGCTGCAGTCCTTAGGGTTGCAAACAATCGGACATGACTGAGCAACTGAACAACAACAAGCATGGGACAGAAAAGGTTAGTATATGCACAATATGAGTATATGCCGCAGCAAAAACAATGATAAGTATGTGTAAACATTAATGATACTTAAATTTAAAGACAGCAGAGCTATAAAATCTGCAACTGTAGGACTTTAGACTCTACAGAAATCAGAGTCCAAATTTTACTGGTAGAGTAACACCAACTGTGTCTAATTGGTGACAGTTGAAATTAAGATGGAAGATTATTAAATCCTACCCATGTCTCTCTCAACCCATCTTGATGCAGTTCTGTCAGTTTGTAACCTGCATTAAACAGAAATGCCTTTTTATTTTGTTAAAAGTCCTGTCCCATCAATTATATAATAAATAATAAAAAGAGAGATCAATCCTGTAGAGAGTTTGGGTCTTCTCCATAGCCACCAGAATGGTTTTCCTGTAATATTCAGATAAAGGAAGGTTAGGGTTAGCTTGAATTATGCAGATAAAACTTCAATGCTTTACTTCATTTTGTTTGGATGAACATGGACATTATATTTCTTAAAAAGATAGACATAACTTCCTGCCATTCATCTAAGGACAATTTAGAATAATACATGGAAGTGGCATTTTTTAAACAATCATTTAACAAGCTAAGTGCTCCTTGAAAAAAGTTACGGACTTCTTGTAACTGCCGTGGGCTGCGCTCATCCATTTCCGTGAATCTCTATCTGCTGCCTTTTTACAAGCAAACACAGTTCGGCAGTTCTTGGTCAGTCACTCCTCACGTGCCTTGGCTGTAGGTGTCCTGTCTGTTGGAGGCAGCTGGCTCTGAAACCCAATAGGACCCAACTCGCAAAGATAAGGAAAAGACAAAGATAAGGCTGTGGCAGTGAGCACTGATCCACCTTTCTGGGTCAACAGCTGCTGCTCTGTTGGTTTCTTGGACTAAAGTGTGGGGTCTTGAGGAAGCATTCAGGAACATGGCAGGCATTATTCTGGCCACCATCACTGCCCCCAAAGCCACAACCTGACTGCTCAAGGGATAAACTCCTATCTTCTTATTTGAGAGAGGATCCAAAAGATGACTAGATTTCACTGATAAATCATGAGCTATGACAGCAGTAAGGCCAGTGTTATATAATATAGAATCCATCTGAATTGCTTATGAAACTCCTTTTCTAAGATGACTTCAATTGCCAGAGCAAAGGGCAGGAGTCAATATATCTTGTGATGATCAAGGAGAGCACCCTGGTGAGTGACGTCTCATAAGAGAAGTCTCTGGTACAGTCCCCATGCACCATCATAATATTTCATTACCTTCACTTGTCAGCAGTGGCCCAGCTCAGCGGGACAGCCCTGGACTGGGCCAGCCGACAGCTTCTGCCGGCTTCTCAAATATGAAACACGCATTAAGTTCATGTTTACTGAAGACACTGGCAAATTACTCCTGACATGGTGCTGTTTGGCTTGATAAATTCAGAGAATGTGTCAGGAGCTTGGGTAGAGTTATTTGTGAAAAAATACTCTCTGCTTTCAAATAGAAAAATAAAGCTTAAGTTACACTGGTCTTTGCAACTAGATGTCTTTAAAACGTGTGCGGTCACTCAGGAATATATGACTCTGGGTTTTAAGAGCTACAGAATACATTGTTGCTGTTGTTTAGTTGCTCAGTCATGTCCAAGTCTTTACAACCCCATGGACTGTAGTCTATCAGGCTCCTCTGTCCATGGGATACTGGCAAGAATACTGGAGTGGGTTGCCATTTCTTTCTCCAGGTGATCTTCCAGATCCTGGGATCAAACCCATGTCTGCTACTTTGAGAGGAGGACTCTTTACCACTGAGGCACCTGGGAAGCCCACAGAATATGCTGGACTTCCCAAGTGGCGCTAATGGTAAAGAATCTGCCTGCAATGCAGGAGACCCAGGTTTGATACAGAATACATATATCCTGCTGCATACACATATCCTAATACATATCCTACTGCAAAACTGGATCTTGTTTGATTTTAGAATCACTAGAATATGATGACTTGGAAGAAATTTCTTTGAAAGCAGCCTGGCTCAGCTTCCTATGCTCTGTGACGATCTATTACTGACGAACAAGGTATTACGTCTGTTCTTTATGTGGCACAAAATATTTGCTTTCTTCATAGCCCATAGGCAGAGCCCTAAGCAAGTCTAACCACGAAGAAAATTTTAATTTTTAAGCAGCTGTGAGATGCACGCTGCCCCAGTCACTGGCACGATCTTCCATTTTGAGCTGACATGTTTATTCTTGGGCATTTAAACTGTGGCCCAGAAAGTCATGAAGGGAGGCCGGTTATAAATGTTAGATTTGATTGGAGATGACATTCCAAAATAAACACGCCAAAGCGCAGTGGAGCATTCGTCCATGCATTTACCCTGCCTCACATGCGGCCACACCAGCCCACAGACGCACAGACACACCAGCACAAACAGCTTCCTTCTCAGCAGCTACACTGCGCTTGGGCTTGCAAACACACTAAGACACCTGCACAGTGTCTACCTGACTAGGAGAGGAAAAAGAGTGAAGTGAGCATCATCGGTCAAAACAATGTCATTTCACCCAGCAAACAAACGGGTGAGGGAGGCATGAAACCCCATCATCACAGATCATCCAAGGAGATGCTTAAAGACACAGAAGGAAACACTCATCCCAGAGGATCAGCTAGGAAGCCCTTTTTACACATCGTTCAATTCTCTGATGAGAAAATAAGTGAATGAGAATAATTAGAAAGGAAGGGATTGTTTTGAAAAGAGAACCACACACAAAAAAGAAATATAAACCAGGCTGGGTCTCCTGCCCAGAAAACCAGGCAAACAAAGACAAAAAACAGAAAAAAAAAGAAAAGAGAGAGAGAGAGAGAAAATTAAAGAAAAGAAGTTATTTAAACGGCATATTTAGCAAACTATGAAAAAAAAAAAACAGCATGAGCACGTGTGTTTAGAAAACAGGACCGCCAGGAGGGATGAAGAACAGACGTGGGCAGCAGGGAGACACTGAAATTCCCAAATCCGTCTTTCTCCAGAGTTTCTACCCTGAGGCACACGCCTACTGTGTCAGCTTGCTCTCAGTAGGGAGGAAACTGAGGGGAAGACTTTATCCTGGAGATCTGAACCCCCGGGCTTGCTCTCATCGCTACTTTGCCTGGGTGGCTGCAAGGACACAGCTAAGGCTGAAGTCCTTAGAAAACAATTTCTCGCTCTCTCTTCTTTTTAATCTATTTTATTGATCCAGAGTTGATTTACAATTCAACTAATTTATGCCATAGAGCAAAGTGATCAGTTATACATATAGGTGCACTCTTTTTCATTTTCTTTTTCACTGTGGTTTATAACAGAATATTGACTATAGTTCCCTGTGCTCTGCTGTAGGACTTTGCTGTTTATTCATCCTATATATACTAGTTTGCATCTGCTAATCTCAAACCCCTAGTTTATCCCTCCCCCACCCGTCCCCCCTGGCAACCACCAGTCTGCTCTCTAAAGACAGCTTCTCCTTTGACTCTCAGTTTGTGTGAGAATCAAGTGTGTGTGTGTGTGTGTGTGTGTGTGTGTGTGTGTGTGTGTGTGTGTTGGTGTGGTGCTGGAAGACACGACAGGAGAGAAATATTTGTTGCTGATTTGCATGTCCCAGCATCTTCCTGGTCTCACTCCAGCCTGTCATTAGATTATTTCTGTTCACATTTCTTTCTGTTGCCTCTCCTCAGACAATAAACCCTCTCTCAGCTTCAAGGCTGCTGTTACTCGTTGTTCTTCACAAAGGATCAGCTAAGTGTTTGTATGGCATCGTGGTTCAGAAACATGCTACGCCCTCCTGTCTTGTTATTGTTTTGGGTCTGGTGTTTAACGTTGAAGAAGGATGGAGCTGTGACCTCACGTGAACCCAGTGAGGGCTGTGTTGCCGGCAGGTGACAAGCCATCGTCTTAGAAGAGTATCTAGAAAGTTCAGGCTTCAGAGGCAAAACACAAGCTTAAACCAAATGAAAGCAAACACTACCCTCAACACATGTAAATTAGATGTTATTAGACTTCTTATCCCCTCGAAATGTAAAAGTGGAAATTCTTAGGAATCAGGCATTCATTCATTTTTTCCGTATTCTGTGTGTGTTAACTCTGGGGCAGTACTGTATACAGCTTGGAAATCAGGGTGAAAACAATCATTCCTGCCTTTAAGAATCATACTGTCTGATGGAGAGAAGGACACCTTTATAACTGACTGGAGCATGAGACAGACTCAAAAGGTGTAGAAGAAAAGTAGAAGTGAAAATGAAAGTCAGGATGAGCACTGAAAGGATAAAGTACAAATTGTGTCGAGGTGAGCTGTGCTTTATATGTGTGTCGTGACATCCTAAACTCTATCAGAGAAGGGCTGTAGAAACTGCTATTATCTGATAATAAAGGTAGATGTTGGCTCCTTTCAGAACACCACTGAGATGTTAAATATACTAATAAGGTTGGTAGTGATAGCCATATGGATAAAATGAATAGTGGGTAGCTCCTACATGCCAGGTACTTGTAAAGAATTTTACATGTGTATCGCATTTGATCCTGGAGATAAAACCAGGTGTCAGGCAAACAGTAGAGCAGGTTGTTCAAGAAAAGGATGTGGGATCAGACAGCCTGAGTGCCAACTCTGTGTCAGTCTTCATTACACACGTGCCTACACGCAAGTTACCAAACAACTCCCAGTCTTGGTTCTGTTTCTTGGGAAGAGTGTGGATGACTCATCTGGAGAGTTCTTATGAAAATATTGAAATTAATTCACTTAGAGGGAGTGTGTTATTATTTTTTAACAAATGGGAAAAACCATGGTTTAGAGAGTTTATGTAACTTTCCAAACACCACAGGCAAGTTAGTGTCTGAGTTGAGGTTGCGCCCAGATCTGCAGACTCTGAAGACTGAGTCTTTTTTTACACTATTGGACGTATTTTAGCAAGTTGTTATGTATATTTACAACAGAGTTGTGTATCATATAAATGTTACAAACTTCCAACCTCAACCACCATGACATCTAGAAATGAAAGTTGATTTTACTTCTGTATTTTCAATTACAACTTTATGTGTGCTTCTCATGTGTCTAATAAGTTTAACTTTAATTAAATGACATAATTTTATGTGGTATTGAATGTTGACCTGTCTAGCCGAGAACCCGAAGCTGGTGCTCTGTGACAACCTAGAGGGGTGGAATGGAGAGGGAGGTGGGAAGGAGGCTCAAGAGGGAGGGGACATGTGTATACCTATGGCTGATTCATGTTGATGTGTGGCAGAAACTGTCACAATATTGTAGTTATCCTCCAATTAAAAATAAAATTAAATTTTTTTAAACTTGGCATGTCCAAAGTCTTGTAATGTGCTGATGTCAAATTAGATTTTTAAAAATTTATGTATTTTTTAATTGAAGGATAATTGCTTTAGAGAATTTTGTTATTTTCTGTCAGACATCAATCCTCCATGTTATGATGGAAATGTGTAAACCCTGGCTCGCTCAGACACACAAAGTTTCCTTCCCTGCCGGTGGCCTACATGACACTATCTTTACTTTTATTAGTTGTGGAACAAGGAGAATGTGATACTGCAGCTGAATAGTGAACCTAATATTTAAATGATGCTGACGCAGCAAAATCCAAGTAAAGGCACTCTGTTATTCTCTCTGCTGTCGTCATCAAAAGGAGTGTGCTAACGAGAGAGGATTTGGCAGCCAGAGTAGAGCGGTGAGGCTGGCAGCCATGGGGGTCTGCTTCATGATGCAAAATTTACCAGACTGCCTTACTGCCACATACGCCTCATTTTTCCTGGAATTCTGTTCCTTTCCAATTTGCATCCACATAGCCCCAAACCAAGACATTAAGGCACTAGGCATTTCTGATCACATTGACGGAAGGGCATCCTCTGACAAACCCTCCCTTTGATCAGTAACCTGCTCAAACTTAGGATTTCTCTCCTGGGAGGGAGCCCCTAGGAGGGGTAGGTGTCATTGGTCTCTCCATGCTCTTGTGGGGCCTAGGACTTGGGTAACAAGGTAACGATGCTGACACCCCAGCTACTGCTTTTGCTGTGAGGATAAACATTTCTGTCTCTGCCCCCGGCATCCCCGGTGTTCTGGAGACCTCCGGAAGCCTGGCAGGTGACCCTGTGAGCTGGCAGGTGACCCTGTGAGCTTGCAGGTAGAGGAGGGCCCAGATCCAACCATTCAGATTGGACTGGGATGCTGTCCCCTCTCACTTCCTGATCAGAAGTATCCTGGGGTAAGGCTCACATTTAGACAACCGAGATTTAAACTTCACTATTCAATGTGGGAAGAATAACTCAAAAATTGCTTTAGAGACTGTTACACAAAGTCAAGTGAGTCAAACAGAAAAAAATAAATGTGATATTATAACAATTATATGTGGAATCTAGAAAAATGGTATAGAGAAACTTATTTGCAAAGCAGAAATAGAGACACAGATGTAGAGAGGAAAGTTAGGGACACCAAGGCAGGAAATGAACATCAAGGCAGGAAAGAGTGGTTGGGTGAATTGGGAGACTGGGATTGACATATATACACTGATCAGTTCAGTTCAGTCGCTCAGTCGTGTCCGACTCTTTGTGACCCCATGAATCGCAGCACACCAGGCCTCCCTGTCCATCACCAACTCCCAGAGTTCACCCAAACTCACGTGCATTGAGTCCGTGATGCCATCCAGCCATCTCATTCTCTGTCGTCCCCTTCTCCTGCCCCCAATCCTTCCTAGCATCAGAGTCTTTTCCAATGAGTCAACTCTTTGCATGAGGTGGCTAAAGTACTGGAGTTTCAGCTTTAGCATCATTTCTTTCAAAGAAATCCCAGGGCTGATCTCCTTCAGAATGGACTGGTTGGATATCTTTGTAGTCCAAGGGACTCTCAAGAGTCTTCTCCAACACCACAGTTCAAAAGCATCAATTCTTCGGCACTCAGCTTTGTTCACAGTCCAACTCTCACATCCATACATGACCACTGGAAAAACAATAGCCTTGACTAGATGGACCTTTGGTGGCAAAGTACTGTCTCTGCTTTTGAATATGCTGTCTAGGTTGGTCATAACTTTTCTTCCAAGGAGTAAGCGTCTTTTAATTTCATGGCTGCAATCGCCATCTGCAGTGATTTTGGAGCCCCCCAAAAATAAAGTCTGACACTGTTTCCACTGTTTCCCCATCTATTTCCCGTGAAGTGATGGGACCGGATACCATGATCTCCATTTTCTGAATGTTGAGCTTTAAGCCAACTTTTTCACTGGTACTACGTATAAAATAGATAACTGATGAAAACCTGCTACATAACACAGTAAACTCTACCCAGTGCTCTGTGGTGACCCAAATGGGAAGAAAATCCAAAAAAGAGGGGATATATGTATACATATAGAGGATTCAATTTGCTGTACAGCAGAAACTAACACAACATTGTAAAGTAACTATACTGCAATAAAAAAAAATTTTTTTTAATCACTTGTGAAATTTTTTTCCCAAACACTTGCTTGAGAAAATCAAGAATTTCTACTATAATTGATTTGCTCTAAAGGTGAATATCAGTTTTGAGGAGTATCTGAAGGTGACAAGGCTGCCTTGTGTATAGGTTTCTTTGACCTCTTCACACCCTTGAAACAGCAGAGAAGGGTCAACACTGAACATAAGGAAAAAAATAAGAAGTGGTCTGAGAATGCATGGTCTCTCTCCATGGAGAGTGATACAATGACTACAAAATTTTCCCATGTATCATATCACACTTAAAGTGATGAGAAGTTACACACACGCTTGTGACCAGGGCAGCTCAGGTCTGAATCTCCAGTGCAAATAATGACGACGAAGAAGACCTACAGTCTTCTTGGAAGGCAAAGCCTGGAGAGCTCATGACACCGTCCACAGCTGCCCATGTCCTGAAGTCCTTTTGAGAAACTGAAGCCCATACTAATTTATTATATATTTATGCATGCATTTTATTTAGGAACCCAAAGTCTATAATTTAGAGGCTAGAAGCAAATATAAGAAAATAAAACTCAAGTGTTATTCAAGAGAATGTTCACTTTATGTGTTTTTGTTCAGTTGCTCAGTCATGCCCAACTCTTTGCGACCCCATGGACTTCAGCATGCCAGGCTTACCTGTCCTTCACCATCTCCCAGAGCTTGTTCAAACTCATGTCCATTGAGCAGGTGATGCCATCCAACCATCTTGTCCTCTGTCGTCCCCTTCTCCTCTTGCCTTCAATCTTTCCCAGCATCAGGGTCTTTTCCAATGAGTCAGCTCTTTGCATCAGGTGGCCAAAGTATTGGAGCTTCAGCTTCAACATCAGTCTTTCCAATGTATATTCGGACTGATTTCCATTATGATTGACTGGTTTGATCTTTTTGCAGTCCAAGGGACTCTCAAGAGTTTTCTCTAACACCATGGTTTGATAGCATCAGTTCTTTGGTGCTCAGCCTTCTTTATGGTCCAACTCTCATATCCATACGTGACTATTGGAAAAACCATAGTCTTGACTATACGGACCTTTGTTGGTAAAGTAATGTCTCTGCTTTTTAATAGGTTTTAGGTGAGTGGAACTTAAGTTTCAACTTCACAGTAAATGCTTAATTCAGAAGTTAGTGTTTTAAAAGGTATTTTGTGATTATAGGTTCTAGCTTGACATAATGAAAGGAATGAAATCCCCAGATCATGAAGCCTTTGGTTACATTTCTTGGCTTATACTATAGAAAGCATTGTAAAGATCAAGTGTTGCCATTAATATGATTGCACTTTGACATAAAGTGGCAAGAAGAACGTGTGTCCTCTATTTCTACTTCCTAAAGTATAAGAAATTACCCAAGCAATATAAACAGCTGTGTGGACAGAGACCAATATATTCTAAACACAAATCTCAGATAACTTCAGCTCCAACTCAGGCTGCTAATGTATTGAAAACAGCATACATGATATAACAACATTAGCTGTGCCTGAATAATTGCAGAATTCCAGTTATCCTGCTGATCCACTAAGTTTCATATGCTGAGCCAACAGCACCATCAAGCCCCTCAACTTGTAGCCTCTGCCCTCTTCCTTCTTTCTACTTGCATCCTGTTGTCCTAGTTTCAGGCGGTTAGGATAGGTTCTCCAGCACAACAGTGGTTCTCAAATGCTTTCTGCTTTTCCAAGATGGTCTGTGTTTGAGTGACTTTTCTGCAATGTAACTTCACCCAAAAACACTCTAGTGGTTCCTCTTCCTTTTTCAGGATGTGTGTGTTGGGGCAACAATATTTTTGCTACATCTCTACATGCCAAGAGCTACAATATGGGAAAATAACATATTCAGAAGCTCTTATCATCATTGTAACTCAGTTGTGTCCGACTCTTTGCCACCCTGTGGACTGTAGCCCACCAGGCACCTCTTGTCATGGGATTCTTCAGGCAAGAATACTGGAGTGGGTTGCCATTTCCTTCTCCGGGGATATTTCAGACTCAGGGATCAAACCCATGTCTCCTACATTGCAGGGAGTTTCTTTACTACTTAGTCAAGAAACACTAGGACCCAGATAAAGATAACTGCAGAACTCCTCTGTAGAGACACTTTCAACATGCATTATACAAAAAGAATGCTTAGAAAAACAACTCCCACTTGGATGAGCTCCCAACAAAAAGTTAACATCAAAAAAAGAAGTAAAACCCTAGGAAAGACAAAAGAACAAGTAGAAATAAACATCCCCCAGAACTTGAGATAATAGAATAATCTTAAAAGAGATGATTAACAATATCTAAAAGATTAAAGGGCACACTTCAGTTACAAAACTGACCCTAGAAGAAGGTATTAGGATTCAAGAAGCAAAAATAAGAAAACTGATAATAATAAAATTATATCCATATATCACTATAATCAGTAATAACAACAACAACACAAGTGTTAACTGTTAAGTGGGGTTTAAAGAAGTTCAATAAAATACATGCGTCCCCCACACCTGAATAGGGAATGAGTTAACACAAAATGTAAAACAGGAGGTAGTTGGAAGTGGAGAGTCCCCTGGACGGCAAGAAGATAAAACCACTCAATGAGCAAACTCCAGGAGTTAGTGAAGGACAGGGAGGCTCGCTGTGCTACAATCCATGGGGATGCAAAGAGCCGGACACAACTTAGTGACTGAACAACAACATGCTGGAGGTGAGATATTACCCTCATAACAAAAAAAAAAGCTGATATTTGAGAAAGTGAGTAGGATGGCATCAGGAATGAGTCTCTTTATCCTGATTCCCAGGGTTGTGTAGCCTCTAGGTCATGTTTGTTCAACAGGGTTCTCACCAAGGGGAATTCCTGGCATCCTGGCCCAAGGGCCCCACAGACGCCACCTCCGAGTTCCTGCTCCTAACTGGCAGCCCCACTACACACCAACAGCAGGTCTGTGCTCACTACACCGAATTTTAGAGGACACAGGGATCCCTGGGCACTGAAGTCTTTAAGCAGGGACCTCCTAGCTCCCTTCTGTACATTGATTCTTTCAACAGACCCTCATGAACACATCCGCACTGCAGACCCCAGGCCTCCAGACATGGCCTGCAGTGTGTCTCAGTGGGCTGCGAAAGTTTTGGAAGCTTCCCTGATGGTTCAGATGGTAAAGAGTCTACCTGCAATGTGGGAGACATGGGTTCAATCCCTGGGTCAGGAAGATCCCCTGGAGGAGGGCATGGTAACCCACTCCAGTATTCTTGCCTGGCAAAAGAGCCTGGTGGGCTACAGTCCATGGGGTCACAAAGAGTCACACACAACTAAATGAGTAACACTTTGAACTTTCACAGCAGTTTCACATCCTCTCCTGGAGACTGTTTCCAACTCCATACCAAACTTGCCCTCAGGGGATGCAAGGCTACCTCTGAAGGTGTGAGAGGAAGACAGAGCCACCTAGCTAAGCAGATAGCCATCTGCTCCTCCCTGCCTCCTGGCCAGGGTCACCTGTAGGCCACAGCCCACCTTTCTCCCAAGGCAGGGAGGGAGGCAGGGACTTTAGACACCCCCCCACCCCCGCCGCCCAGTTCTCCCGCTAGGTCAGCAGGTGGGTCAGGGAACCCCTGAATGCAAGGATCCCCAGTGCGCCCCTGACAGCAGCACCCTGAGCTGGCGGCCCTGGCCAGGCAGGCAGCACTGTGTTCCCAGGAGGGCACGTCAAGGGCCAAGATTTATTAAGCGAGGGCATTGTGTGTTCAGTGGAGGTTGGCACGTTTGATCTCGGCCATCACGATAACACACATTAATTGAGATAAGCGAACGCTGAGCTGTCCATCCCCTTTAAACTGTCAGCAGGCAAGGCCCAGGGTGGTGAGACTGAGGCGCTTTCCCAGCACACCATCCATGACCCGGGGTGACTCAGGACTCCCGACACAGGAAGCCACTCTGTGTCTCATGGACATATTTGGTGGACATGCATGCATGTTCAGAGGACTGACACCGTGAGAGGAAGCCCCTCGGCGATACACCTGAGGGTGGCCAACACTGGGCTCTAACATCTAAGTAAAATCACCAGCCCTTACTCCTTTAAAGCCCTGGACATTTGGCTCCTCCATCATTTGTAAAATCAGAAACTTCACAGCAACCTCTTGCTCCAGGTCATTAAATGGAGACTGACTCAGCTGAGTCAGTCTGTTGGATTTACATCCAGTAAATATTCTTTCCCAGGTGGATGCTTGTGGTAAAGAACCCACTTGCCAATGTGGGTTAGATGCAAGAGACTTGGGTTTGATCCCTCGGTCAGAAAGATCCCCTGGAGGAGGGCATGGAAACCTACTCTAGGATTCTCACCTGGAGAATTCTATGAACAGAGGAACCCTGTGGGCTACACAATCCATGGGGTCTCAAAGAGTCAGACACAACTGAGAGACTAACACACACAGAGTGTCAACTAGGCGGAAAGAAAGCCAAAACCCTTCTCCTGAAGTGTGCCCTTTAATCTTTTAAACATTGTTAATCATCCCTTGTAAGATTATTCTATTATCTCAAGTTCTGGAGGGTGTTCATTTCTATCTGTTCTTTTGCCTTTCCTAGTGTTTTGCAGCTTTTTCTGACATTAACTTTTTGCTGGGAGCTCATCCAAGTGGCAGTCATTTTTCTAAGCACCTGTCCTGAAACACTCTGGCTTTTGGGCCATTTCGGCCACATCCTCTGCCCTGCGCCTGCCTCAGCCAAGCCTGTGTTTTGTGAGGTGGGGAGGTGGGTCTCTCTCAGCCTGTGCCAAGCAGGGTGGCATGGCGTGAACACCAAGGGCAGCCCATGCCCACATCTTCTGAACAACGTGGCTTGGTGTCAGCCACTCTGTGGTGACAACTGCTCCACAGAGACCCTAAGGGTGCTGCCCCCCAAGGTCGGGGCTGCCCTGCCAAGGCCCCCAGCAAGCCCACCCTCCAGGACCGCCTGGGGAAAGGGTGGGCTTAGGAAGGGATCACCCAGTTCAGGGAGGGAAATAAAAGCGTCTGTTGTTGGTGGTTTTCTGTCTTTTTTTTAATGTTCAGGGAAGAAGAGAAAGGTCTGGTAACAGGATCCTTCCTGGACTGCGCCTGCCGCACGTAATCAGGTAGAGCCCATCGCACACAGAATTCCACAGGCTCCTTCCTGCCGCAGTCACAATGCCGCCCATTGTTCACACTTTAATTAACTTCTGTTTTACTGATTTATTTGTTACAGGAAAAAGAAAGAAAGAAAGAAAGAAAGATGGATTTGCCTTGTGCTGGGAGCTGAATTATTGCAATCTGAAACTCCTCATACCTTTCTTGAGAACTTCAAAGAGAACCCAGGTTGTTTATGTGCAGGAAACCAAATTAGCAGAACTATTACAGTAGCTTCATGGCTCGGGCTGGCCAGGTGGATGAGAAGCAGTAATTGAAAAGCGCCCCCTCAGCAACCCCCTTCCCACCCAAGCCCACCCTTTAAAGCCGTCCTTGACGGTCGGCAGGCAGGCCAGCTCCCGCTCAGGGGTGGGGAGGGTGTCTCAGGTTTGCAAAACTCCCAACTGGTTCACATGGGCTGCTTTCAGTGAGGAGGAAAAAGGGGGGAAATCGAGGTCAGATTTGGGAGGGAGATGGAAACGAGTGTGAATGAAGACAGCAGGCTGCTGAAGAAGGGGAATCGGAAGGTGCGATGCGAAACAAAACAAAAACACAGGCGGCCCATTCGGAAATAAAACACCGCAGCCTGAGGCATGCGCACTGGAAACCTGTAGAAGGCGGGCTGGCCACATTTTAGGCAACCCAGGAGAGGGGTAATTACAGCCCGCTGTCAGCACATCCTCTTTCCACAGCGATCAGGCACACAGAACAGAAGAGCAGTAGCAATTTGGGATGTTCTGCGGTGCAAGGAAACACAAGCATTAAAGACACAGAAACGTCTTCAAGGACATCACAGGCCCTGATGGATAGCCTCTCCCCAAAATGCCTGTGGATGAGGGTTTAATAAAATCACCTGTTGGTAGGAGCCATAAGGATGCTTGGAGAGAATTCTGAAGTCCTGTAATAAAAATCACCAAGTGTCCAAAAGCCTTCAGCTATTTGCAGTCTGGGAATAACAGCATTGAATCTCCTATGCATGCCATGCTTGCTTCGATCCACCCAATGTCTGTATAAGGAGGGGCCTGCCCTCTAAGCCAAGACACCTACACATCTCTCCCAAATGCGCAGGGGACTGGCCAGGACAGGGAGTAAGCCAGGACAGAAAATAAACTTTCTAAGCACCAAAGCATGAATTACCACACTCTAATCCTTGGTTGTTAAATCGAACAGATCCTCCGGAACTAACCTTTTCCTGTAACACTAAAATATGTAATTCAGTGTCTTAAGCTTCTATAAAGAGTGGCCAAACCTAAAGCTTTAATAGAAGCACTTAGACAGAATTATTCTTGAATCTGATACAGACCTTACAAAGACTAAGCTGTAACAGATTGGTCTCTATATGATTCAGAATGACTTAACATATGCCCAGAAATCAGGCCAGAGTTGACAAATTCTAGGTGATGGGCTGTAGAGAAATTTCATAAGTTGCTTCTCTTTGGGGCTTTAATAAAGTGACTATTAGAACCAAGGGTAGATCTTTGGGCTCTAGTCCTGATGCCCCTTACCACTTAGCTATGTGATCTGAAATGAGTTTCTATAAACCTCAGTATCCTCCCCTATAAAATGGGACATAAAAAATAGCCTAGCTTCCTCTCAGGGCTGTCCGGAAGATCAGGGGAAAGTGACATTGTTAACTAAAAGCATGGGATACATGCCAACTTGAGTTTGTAAAGATGTTTTTGAATTGTTTTGCTACTGAAAGCTGCATTTTATAGCTTAATTATATGGAACATAAAGAGAAATACAGTTTTTGAATTTTGAATCAGGAAGTTTTCTCAGGCCCAAATTTGGGGGGCCTATCTTACAGTTATACTAAACGCTGAATTTTCCAATATCAATATTCAAACAACAGTTCTGTGTAGGCACCAAACATGTGCCTTGGGAAGTGACAGCCTGACTGAGGACATTTGTTCACTGTTGCTCTTTCCACACGTTTGAACCTGAATACAGTCATGAGACCTCAGAAACTTTTAGAAAGAGGAAATTTAGAAACTAGGATAGTATATTATAATTGACCATTTCAGTCTGAATAAACTAGTTTACACTAACTTTTTAAATGGCATGTATATGCTTTTAAATGAAACATTAATCTGAATAACAGACACTTTGTGAAATAGACAACCACTTTCAAAATTTAGCATGCAGGTTATGAGCAATCCCAGAGAAAAATGTCGTTGCATGCTTTAACAAATAACAATATTAAAATTGGGTTCACTTTTAAAAAATTATTCAAAAGTGTATTTTTGCTCGAGAATGCCTCTTTCAAAAGCAGAAAGGGGTGTCATTCCATTGATCCCATGGGAAGCAGAGACTGGGCAAGCTTGAGGGGTTTGTCCTGAGTCACAGTTAGTGGAGCTTTTGAGTCCAGAGTTTGTTTTCTGACTTGTGTTGCCTTTTCAGCTATCAATTTTCAACTTGAAGGAAATGAGGAATTTGATACCTCCAGACATGATTATGCATTCTGAATTTTCCCACGTAGGTCGGTAAGGGAGCATTTGAGAAGTATCTCAAATCAAAATGAAAGTCTCATACACAAAACACCCGGAGAAATTGGGGCCAGTTCACATGATAAACACTTAAACACACATCTCTCCATCAGGCTAATGATAGAGTCACCCTTGCCTTATTTTTCTTAAGAGTATAAATATAAACAATCCAAATGTATTTCTTATTTTTTATGATGCAGCAGGCTTTAAATTTTTTTAATTTTTATTTTATATTGAAGTATAGTTGATTTATGATGTTGCTTTAGTTTCAGATGCTACAGAAAAGTGGTTCAGTTATACATATATCTATTTTTTTCAGTCTTTCCCATATAGGTTATTACAGAATATAGAGCATAGTTCCCTGTGCTACACAGGAGGTCCTGATTGACTATTTTATATAATACGGTGATGTGTACATGTTCACCCCAAACCCTAATTTATCCCTCTCCCCACCACTTTTTCCCTTTGGCAAATTTCCCTTTGGAATACTACTCAGCTATAAAAAAAGAATGAAATAATGCCATTTGTAGCAACATGTATAGACCTAGAGATGATCATACTAAGTGAGGTAAGTCAGACAAAGATAAATATCATATGACATCACTTACAGGGGTGTCTAAAATATGACACAGACCAACTTATTGACAAAACAGAAACAGACTTACAGGCTATGAAAACCTTATGTTTACCCCCTGCCTCTTCTAATTTCCAGAGCATCTGGGTTCACAGGGAACAATCTCCAGGCAAGAGAGACAACAGGAAAGGGTTTGTAGACAGGACCAAAGGGCGTACCAATAGCTTTCCACGGGTGGCACAACCTGGCCTGAAAGGAGAGACCAAGCAGAGGTGCACGGAGCAGTGGACCCAGGGCAGCAGAGCAGGACCTGCAGGGCTGGGCGGGCAGAGACACCTGCCAGCGGGCTCTGGGACAGAGCAAGTCATTCTCAGGCCGAAAGACATTCGAACCTCACGGCCCAGGGAGGAAGGTCAGAAGTAATGACCTCTGAGCTCTCGTTGTTACACGGGTGCCTCTCCATCGGCATGTGTGCCCAAGAGAGGATTAGAGCCCCTTCAGGAAGCAACTTTTCAGCTCCAAAAGCGGATGAGAGAAGGAGGCATTTACTCACTCTGCTTCTCAGAACAGCGAAGGCACAGACATCAGGAAACAGTGAGTCAGGGCTGCGTCCACCCGACACAGAGCGGCAGCGCCCCTGAGACTCTACGGCCGGGAGTCAGCAACCAGCATTGGGTATTCACAGAAAGAAGACCCGTTTCCAAAGGTTCCAACCAGATAAAGATCTGGAATCCAAGCAGACCTGGAGAAATTAAATCTCACCCACCGAGAGTGACGGGAGCTTTGAATAAGAAAGTAACACCCCAGTGGGAGAAAAACAATTTGAGCAGAAATTTGACCACCCAAGAAGCAAAGCCTTGACCAAATTAAAAGGACATCTAATTCCTTAACCAAATCTGGGTCAGGGTTTTCATAATTTGTTTGGTGAGCTGAAAAGAACAATATAAATATCAACCCCCCTAATTATACCCAAGTGAATAGTATAGCTGTGCTATTTTACTTTTCTGGCTAATCTTTCAGTTAGCTAACATGGATTTGTCATACACGCCCTAGTAAAGGAACCTGTCCAGTTATAGTTACAAGTAGATAGTAAGACTATTTCAATCATGATCTGGAAAAACTAAATTGATAATACCTGAGGCTAGAGGCTTGTTCCAGATTACAAAACCTAAGTCTTTTCTTTTCTGTGTACCTCTTCACGCAGATGTGTGGATGGATGGATGGGTAACTGTATAGATGCATGGGTAAAGGAATGAGCGTGTGAATGGCCGGATAGCTACATAGATGGGCGAGTGCTAGAAAGAGATTAGAGAAAGGCAAAGGAGACAAGTACCATTTTGCCTAGACTTTCAAACCTTGATTTATTCTTTGTTTTTTGTTTGTTTGTTTGTTTGTTTGGAAATAGTTGCTTGATTCTGCTTCCTTCCCATCAATTTTAAACTATAAGTACCCAAGTGGCAGGGTCAAGTCTTTATGAATTTTCTCATAAAGGAAGTAGCACAAAACCACATGTAGATAGCAGACTTTTTTAAATGTGGGGCTTCATAGCAGAGTAAACCTAAAACTAAGTAAGCCACTCAGAGACAATTTGGCACTAGATTTTATCACAGAGGGCAGGGATGTAAATCTTAAGGTAAAATTTCAATGTAAAATTACCACTTGAAGGCAACTTTACAGAAACAGAATATCAGATGGTAAGAACTATAGAAATACATAATTCTAAAAAATTCAGCCAGAAAACCGTGAGAAGAGCTTACCTCCGTATTCCCTCGAACAGTGCCTCTTGAAATGAAACCGTATAAAATAAGAAATTCAGCAGAACCAAAATAATAACAGATGTCCTCTAAGTGTTCCCAGACCTGAACACTCCAGAAAGTGGAGGTCGAATTCGTTTAAGTCTACCCCATCTTAAACGGCTCTGACACGTGGTCCTGGCTCTGGTGGTGAGCAAAGAGGGCCTTTGAAGGCGTCCACATCAGGCCAGCGAAGCTCTGCTGTACAGGCCTTTCCTGACCTTTTATTTTTATCTCCCTTGTTCCAATTTTGTCAAAAGCATGGAGGTTTTCAAGTGATGGTTCACTGTCATGACATTTGAAAGCAAAGCAGGTCTGTGTGAGAGCCTGTACTTAGCAGGAGCAACACTGTAGGTTGACTCGGCCTCTGCTGCTAACTGGAGGCTCCTTCCGGGGGCAGGGGGTTGAATGCTGGGGTGTTCAGGAGCCCTTGGAAACCCCTGTCTCTTCCCTGCCTCCTGACATCAGGCCAGATCTACTTGTTCTCACACCACAAGCCCTCCATGAGGTGAGAGCCCAAGACATGTTGTTTTCTGGCTTTTGTGCACCTGGGGGCTCAGGCAACACCTTGAAATTCACTCGAGATGTTTGCTGAAATTAGTCAAGTAATGGGGCAGGAAATTGGGAGGCCAGTGGGTAGTGAGAGGCTAGGGGAGGCAGCCACAACTGGACAGGGCAAGGGACTCTGCCAGGGAAGGAATGGGCTCTGTCCAGAGGATCCATAGAATTTTAGCACTTTCACATCCATAGACAGAACCCACAGGGATTGCCCAGCCTGGAGACAGGTCCCTCCGACATCAGTTCAGGGTACACCTGCCCCTCAAGGCCTGCAAGGAGCTCACTCCTAAAAACACTGACCACAGTGAGGGGAACCCACCAGGATTTTCTTTGTTTCATTATTAACTTGCTTTTTTTTTTCTCTTCATCTAAAGCCTTTCTCAGGAATAATATAACCAAAATAATGGAGTCAATCCAAAATTTAATGAAACAAAGATACTACTTGCAATTTTTAAAAACAAACTGAATATTCATGTGTTACATTGATAAGTAGACATAAGAGACGTGAGTTCGATCCCTGCATGGGGCAGCTCCCCTGGAGAAGGAAATGGCAATTCACTCTAGTATTCATGCATGGGAAATTCTATGGACAGAGGATCCTGGTGGGCTATGGTCCATGGGGTCACACACAGTTGGACACGATTGAAGTGACTTAGCACGCGCGCACACACACTGGCAAGTGCTTAACAGCCTTGTAAGTTGCTGGACTGTTTGGAAGTGGCCGCTGTTCTTCCACAAGCCAGGCCCACCCAGTGCCTGGGGGTCCCACCTGCACAGGTGTGTGCTGTGAGGCAAGCACGGAGCTCAGGCCTCGGTCAAGTCAAGGGGCCTCTGGATACAGAGGCACCAGCAGATCTGGTGTCTGTGGAGGGCCTTTGGCCACCCCCCTGCCGTGCCCCCCATGACAGAGATGGAGCTCACATCTCTCCCTTCTCTGAGAAGGGCGTTTATTCTGTCATGGGCTAATCTAACCATGATTCTCTCCCGAAGGCCCCTGCCAATGTTATGGGTTTGAGCAGAGTGTGCATTGAGGGGATCGCGAGCCTTTAGTCTGCGGCACGTCCCCATGGGCTGGCCCTGGTTCCACAGCACAATCCCACAGGTCCCCTGAATGTCCTGGTGAGTTCGGCTGCAATAGAGTGCCATGAGACAGGAGGCTCCCAGGAGGGTTTTCCTCTGGCCAACCCCACATACAGGGAAGAGGTTTAAGGAAAAGGGAGGGATGAGGGCAGAATAAGGGAGCCTGCTGGGGTGTGCGACAAGACAAGGGTTCAGGTTCTGGGAGGGGCCCAGGTCGAAAGAAGTGTGATGCCCCTAAACATGACTTAGCACTCGCTCACTCACCAATGGTCCCCCAGCGCCCGCTCCACACTGGTCCGTGACTTGGGAGCTGTAGTCAAGGCCCATCTCTGAGACGAGAGTAAGCATCCCCATGGGCAATCAGGGTACTCAGAGTCACCTGCAGCCACAGGGCATTTCCTCCAGGGTCAGAATCCCCATGGGGCAGTGGACCCAACAGGATGGGGTATTTAGAAGGTGCACCTTGAGGAGCTAACACATTCTGAATGGCTCTCCCAGCCTCTGCCCAGAGGCTCTGGGAATGCCCATCTCCACTAACTGCAGTCTGTCTGCCAGCATCCCACTCCAAACTCCCCACCCTGTGAAGCCGGCTGGTCCAGGCCAGAGCCATGAAGGGCCATTCACAGCCACTCCCTTGCGCCTCCGCCCTTCAGCTCTTCAGGCTTCTTTAGCAGAGGCACCTGAGCAGTCCCTCGTCAGCCCGCCAGCTTCTCTACCACTCATTATTTCTCAATTCAGGGAATTCGCTTATTTTACAAGACAAGAAAAAAATCCCTGGCACTCTCTCTCATTATCAGAATGAATTCTTTTTAGTCCTTAATCCCAGGCCCAAAGGCCCAGCTGCCAAGTACAGAGATAAAGCTGGCGGGTGGTCCCTGAGATAAGCTTCTCCGCCTTTTCCCAGGGACTTCACTTCAGCTGCTCTTCCCCCTTCTATTCCTCAGTGGCATTTCATCTCACATTAGTGGGAGTGGGTCTCCGGGCCAACCGGTGCTGGGGGGGGGGGGCTCACCCACAGTCCCGTGTGGGTGCCAGGGGCCCACGGGCCACGTGGAGGAGCCCAGATTTGCTCTGTGTGTCTCACAGGTCCCGATGGACCAGAGACCACTTCATCATGGGATTTCCCCAATCCTGTGAGCCATGTATTTGTAATTCTTTTCCAAACTGCAGTGTGGAAATTATCTAGCTTTCAGATAATCTGTGTTTGGGTTGGTTGCACCTACTTGGATGTCCTGAAATTGTTCCTATAAGAATATCTAAAATGGAAAGTTCTTATTTAGGCTATGAGACCCAGTAATTCATTTTGATTCTGTTAAGACTTTCCAAACTAAAGGTATTTTCCCCTTCCCTATAAGTGATTTTTGTGATGGTTTTTATGCAAACAATCTGTAAAATAGGAACCAGCCTTTAAACTGTAGATCTGGGCAGCTGTCTGCAGGGTCAGTCAAGACCACGGGACAGGGACTAGAAGACGTTTCCAGTCTCCTGCGATATGAGCAGATCATGTTGGAGTGGAGACCAGATGGGGCAATTCCCAGAAGGTGCTGCTTATAGACATGGGTGGACGTATGTGTCCTCACGAGGCCTGTGGGTTTCAGAGCTGTGTCCTCATGTGTGAATCAGTTTATTTTAAAATGCCTCACTAAATAGATATTTCTGCAAAGAAGAAATACAGCTGGCCCCAAGAGAAACAAGAGAAGATGCCCAACATCACTAATTATTAGAGAAATGCAAATTAAAACCACAATGAGGTATATCACCTCACACCAGTCAGAATGGCCACCATCAAAAAGTCTACAAACAGTAAATGCTGGAGGGTGTGGAGAAAAAGGAACCCTCCTATGCTTCTGCTGGGAATGTAAATTGTTACAACCACTGTGGAGAACAGTGTGGAGGTTCCTAAGAAAGCACAAAACTAAACAAGCACCTATTGTAGCACACAGGAAACTCTACTCAATACTCTGTAACAATTTAAATAGGAAAATAATTTGAAAAAGAATAGATTTATTTGTACATGTATAACTGAATCACTTTGCTGGATGCCTGAAACTATCATGGTATTGCTCAGGTCAGTTCAGTTCAGTCTCTCAGTCCTGTCCGACTCTTTGTGACCCCATGAATGGCAGCACACCAGGCCTCCCTGTCCATCACCAACTCCCGGAGTTCACTCAGACTCATGGCCATCGAGTCCCTGATGCCATCCAGCCATCTCATCCTCGGTCGTCCCCTTCTCCTCCTGCCCCCAATCCCTCCCAGCATCAGAGTCTTTTCCAATGAGTCAACTCTTCACATGAGGTAGCCAAAGTATTGGAGTTTCATCTTCAGCATCATTCCTGCCAAAGAAATCCCAGGGCTGATCTCTTTTAAAATGGACTGGTTGGATCTCCTTGCAGTCCAAGGGACTCTCAAGAGTCTTCTCCAACACCACAGTTTCAAAGCATCAATTCTTCGGTGCTCAGCTTTCTTCACAGTCCAACTCTCACATCCATACATGACCACAGGAAAAACCATAGCCTTGACTAGACAGACCTTAGTTGGCAAAGTAATGTCTCTGCTTTTGAATATGCTATCTAGGTTGGTCATAACTTTTCTTCCAAGGAGTAAGCGTCTTTTAATTTCATGTCTGCAGTTACCATCTTCAGTGATTTTGGAGCCCCCCAAAATGAAGTCTGACCCTGTTTTCACTGTTTCCCCATCTATTTCCCATGAAGTGATGGGACCGGATGCCATGATCTTCGTTTTCTGAATGTTGAACTTCAGGCCAACTTTTTCACTCTCCTCTTTCACTTTCATCAAGAGGCTTTTTAGTTTCTCTTCACTTTCTGCCATAAGGGTGGTGTCATCTGCATATCTGAGGTTATTGATATTTCTCCCGGCAATCTGGATTCCAGCTTGTGTTTCTTCCAGTCCAGCGTTTCTCATGATGTACTTACTCTGCATAGAAGTTAAATAAGCAAGGTGACAATATACAGCCTTGACGTACTCCTTTTCCTATTTGGAACCAGTCTGTTGTTCCATGTCCAGTTCTAACTGTTGCTTCCTGACCTGCATACAGATTTCTCAAGAGGCAGGTCAGGTGGTCTGTATTCCCATCTCTCTCAGAATTTTCCACAGTTTATTGTGATCCACACAGTCAAAGGCTTTGGCATAGTCAATAAAGCAGAAATAGATGTTTTTCTGGAATTATCTTGCTTTTTCCATGATCCAGCGGATGTTGGCAATTTGATCTCTGGTTCCTCTGCCTTTTCTAAAACCAGCTTGACCATCTGGAAGTTCACGGTTCACGTATTGCTAAAGCCTGGCTTGGAGAATTTTGAGCATTACTTTACTAGCATGTGAGATGAGTGCAATTGTGTGGTAGTTTGAGCATCCTTTGGCATTGCCTTTCTTTGGGAATGGAATGAAAACTGACCTTTTCTAGTCTTGTGGCCACTGCTGAGTTTTCCAAATTTGCTGTCATATTGAGTGCAGCACTTTCACAGCATCATCTTTCAGGATTTGAAATAGCTCCACTGGAATTCCATCACCTCCACTAGCTTTGTTCGTAGTGATGCTTTCTAAGGCCCACTTGACTTCACATTCCAGGATGTCTGGCTCTAGATGAGTGATCACACCATCCTGATTATCCGGGTCATGAAGATCTTTTTGTACAGTTCTTCTGTGTATTCTTGCCACCTCTTCTGGATATCTTCTGCTTCTGTTGGGTCCATACCATTTCTGTCCTTTATCGAGCCCATCTTTGCATGAAATGTTCCCATGGTATCTCTAATTTTCTTGAAGAGATCTCTAGTCTTTCCCATTCTGTTCTTTTCCTCTATTTCTTTGCACTCATCACTGAAGAAGGCTTTCTTATCTCTTCTTGCTATTCTTTGGAACTCTGCATTCAGATGCTTATATCTTTCCTTTTCTCCTTTGCTTTTTGCTTCTCTTCTTTTCACAGCTATTTGTAAGGCCTCCCCAGACAGCCATTTTGCTTTTGTGCATTTCTTTTCCATGGGGATGGTCTTGATCCCTGTCTCCTGCACAATGTCACGAACCTCATTCCATAGTTCATCAGGCACTCCATCTATCAGATCTAGGCCCTTAAATCTATTTCTCATTTCCACTGTATAACCATAAGGGATTTGATTTAGGTCATACCTGAATGGTTTAGCAGTTTTCCCTACTTTCTTCAATTTGAGTCTGAATCTGGTAATAAGGAGTTCAAGTTATTGTTAATCAACCATAAATATAAAATAAAAATTAAAAAACAAAATCAATGGGACACTACCTCAACGTAAGGTGGCTAGAGTGGAAATGTGTTCTGGGATTGATGAAAAGGCATCCTGCTATTTAACAAAGTAAGTAAACGTGCCTGACTTGGCCAAGTATTTGTTTGGAGGCTGACAGGAGGGTGAACCAGGAGAGACAAGCCCACTGGGCCTCTGCCTCTGAGTCCTGTGGGGGTGGGGGTCACTCCCAGGGCACAGGAGGCCAGGGAGGAGGGAAGAATGAAATCAGGACCTCAAAAAGCAAAGGCAAGACCTCCACTCCTGAAGACTGTTCCTTGGAGGCGCCTGCAGTCTACAGAGAGTCAGCCAGCTAGTGAGCGCCCAGCAGAGGGAAACAAGAGCAAACCGAAGATGCTAAGGCAAATCCCATTCCCTGTTTTTCTTGGCTGCTGTGGGACCTTGGCTGAGTGACTTGACCTCTCTGAGCCTCAGCTCTCTCATCTGCAAGGTGAAGAGGACACCGACCGTGCGAGACAGGCCTGAAAACTGCACAGAGGTGCTCGCAAGATGCCCTGAGCAGCACCAGCAAGGACTCAGGAGAAAACTGGAGCAGAGCCACCAGGGCTGCTCCCTAAATGTCAGCCCTCATCCCCTCTCCTCTTGATCCGTTTATGCCACAGCCTGTCTTCAGGGAGGCTGCACTGAGAGGTATTCTCATCCAGTGTCTAAGTTTAGTCTTTATTCTTGTTGTCATGAAATCTTGCTCCGTTAAAATCATCTTCCCCACATACCACACGCCTCTCTGGTCTTTCATCTGGCATAAAACTAGTCTTCAACATCGTGCCACCCCAGTCTGGTAAGCATGTTGTTCATAGCTTCAGTGATTTGAAAAATTATCCTAAAACCTTGAAAATTACATCACCCATCACCACATCTAACAGCACACCACGTACTCTGCATCACCAATGAATACACAGCTGGCTGTTCTAAATATTTGGTTATACTTTCTTATTGAAGAGCCTAGTATAAGTTCCTGGAAGCCACAGATAAGTCTGTGCGCATTCTTTGGTTTCACGGACTAAACGAGGAGCCAATTTTTACAGAGCTGAGTGTATATTTTGCCAACAGAGTTGACACTGAGGTCTCGTTGGTTCCCCAGTAACACCAGACCTAATTTCCACAGGATCTTTCCCTTTTGTGCCTGTTTTTCTGTAAAGATGCTGTTTACAGCAGTCCTGAGCATCCAGACCCACAAACCACAGGAACAGTCATTGCCTCCTGCCAGTGTCATCACAGCCTGTCTGGCCAGAGTCCCCATCTCATGTCTATGTTGGCTGACATGCAACCCCTCCTTCAGCTGGTCTTTCCAGACACACTCCAACACAAGACATCTTGGCCAAAGTGAACCGCCATGTCCACAAAATGTTAACCAACTCTGAATTTGACAACACTTGCTCTATAAAATAGTTTCAAAATCTCATTCTTCCTGATCAGAAGTCCTCAGGAGACTGATCATTCCTAAGCAAGCAAATGATAATCACTTGATGAAAGTGAAAGAGGAGAGTGAAAAGGCTGGCTTAAAACTCAACATTCAAAAAATGAGGATCATGGCATCTGGTCCCATCACCTCATAGGAAATAGATGGGGAAACAGTGGAAACAGTGACAGACTTTATTTTGAGGGGTGCCAAAATCACCACAGATGGTGATTGCAGCCATGAAATTAAAGGACGCTTACTCCTTGGAAGGAAAGTTATGACCAACCTAGACAGCATATTCAAAAGCAGAGACATTACTTTGCCAACAAAGGTCCATCTAGTCAAGGCTACGGTTTTTCCAGTGGTCATGTATGGATGTGAGAGTTGGACTGTGATGAAAGCTGAGCACCGAAGAATTGATGCTTTTGAGCTGTGGTGTTGGAGAAGACTCTTGAGAGTCCCTTGAACTGCAAAGAGATCCAACCAGTCCATTCTAAAGGAAATCAGTCCTGGGTGTTCATTGGAAGGACTGATGCTAAAGCTGAAACTCCAATACTTTGGCCACCTCATGCGAAGAGTTGACTCATTGGAAAAGACTCTGATGCTGGGAAGGATTGGGGGCAAGAGGAGAAGGGGACGACAGAGGATGAGATGGTTGGATGGCATCACCAACTCGATGGACATGAGTCTGAGTGAACTCCAGGAGTTGGTGATGGACAGGGAGGCCTGGCGTGCTGCAATTAATGAGGTTGCAAAGAGTCGGACACGACTGAGCGACTGAACTGAACTGAACTGACTGAACTAAACGACCTTGGCTGGAGGTGGTAGCCTGTTGGGGCTAAGTTTGCACAACTATTGAATCACTTAGCTTGTCATGTGAAAGCAGATTGGCCCCGGGTTCTTGGGACAAGTCTTTGGGAATAAATCAGGGCGTCAGACAAGCTGTGGTCCCTGAAACCTTGAGGGGGATGAAGGAAGTGCCTGCAGACACACCATGTTCTCGCCTCGCCCAGCATTTAAACAGCCTTTGTGTTTCCTGCTCTGATAAGGCCTGACTTCAACACAAGGTAGATGTTTTCCAATGAGTCATTAATGACAAAAATAGAGCTTTAAAAATGGAAACCTCGACACAATCTCAGCCCTATACACCCCGGCAATGTCACTCCCTGTTTCGACATAGAACTTCTCCTCCTGGGCTGGTGATGACAACAGCATCTTTTCACACCCGAGAGCCAACGATGGCTACTGATCTCAGTCGCCTACCTCTCATCCGTCCTCCTGTTTGAGGTGGGCCTCGGCCCACGTTCTCTGACTCATTCTCCTTTTAATTAATAGACTTCCGAGTGACCACAGCGGCCTCGTGGGACACGCCAAACGCTAAACAGATGACTGGCTGGCAGGGAGCAATCCGCCAACACAAGCGCCTTAATGCAAGCCACACAGGCCACGAAACAAAGGCATGGGGGGCCGGCCGCGGGGCCGAGTCGGGGTCTGTTTCAAGTTATACAAGGCCCCAGTGTGCAGAAAGCAACATTCATAAAAGTGAAAGTCGCGGTTCTGATTTATCGCCACCTGTTAGCATGAGCCTGGCCTGCTCGATGGGGCAGCCAGACCAGCCAGAAGGGAGGGCTGCCCCTTCCAGGGGCAGGGACAGGGCAGAACCGGAGGGAGCAGGTACCCGCTCAGCCTGTCGCGGGGTGGGGGTGCAGGCGGGTGCCCTGAACCCACTGCACTGTCATCTGGCCCAGTTTGTGGACAAAACCCATCTCCCGGGGTGGCGGGAGGGGCTGGGTTGTTCATTAGAACCTGGCCGGAGGGCGGCTCAGACCTGTGGAGGACAGCTGTCTAATTGGATTTGCTCGTGTGTCCTGTCTCGGCGTTTACAATGGGCATGGGCTCCCCGGCCTTTCTAATTAGATTGTTAAACATAATAGCCGAATGGCACAGCAGTGAAGAATTTGCCCTTCCCTTTGTGAACGCAAACTCAGGCTCAGAAAAGATTCAGGGTTTTTCCAGCCCATTTCCCCCATCATTGTATCTGATGGTAATGAGACCAAGTTTATTTCTTTTTGAAACCTCCCCCAGGAGCACAGGCCAGGTTGAAGTTCAAGCGAGATGTCAAAACACACACACGCAATACAGTAGCAACTTCTGCTTTCCTCTGGCCCCGCTTCCCCTAATTGGTGCCTTGTGGGCAGCCGCTGCCCTGAGGCGGAGAGCAGGGTGGGACTGGAAATGGAATTTCCCTGTCGCCCCTCGTGGTGGTCTCCAGACTGACCAGGGCTGAGAAAAACTGCATGATGGGCCGGGAAACCAGACACTGGCCGAGGTTCTGTGTCCATTTCCCAAGGTTCCTGGGAACCAGCTGACGTAGAGGGAACCCAGGTGACAAAGGAGATGCTATGAAGCCCTGAGCCTCATCTCCATCCCCTGGGGAGCCCTGTGGTCCTGAAGCCATAAGACCACGTCTGTCTGCATCCGAGTAGCATCTTCACATGAAGACCTGTGGCCTCCAAGATGACGCTCTGAGGCTGGCACTCTGGCTGCTGGGCACCCCACATGGCCCTGGCCACCTGGGGCCTGTTTACTGGGGCCGAGCACCACTCAGGTTTGCTCATGGCCCCGCACTCAAGTTTCCATTTCTTTATTGTAGAAAGAACACACTTTCTTTCTGCCATGTGGTCCACGCTCCTTCGAGGGTGAAGCACCCCCATGTGGCCTCCACCGCTTTTGCCACCTTCAGAGACGTGACCTCACACCGCTGGACATCAGCGCCTCAGATGCTCCCTGTGTGTCCATCTCCATGAGCAGGACACAGTCTCCTCCTCTCTTCTGTGGTGGCCACGTCCACACTACACCCCCAGGGTCGCACAGCCCCAGAGATGCAAAGTCTCCATGGCAAGAAAGAGTATTTTCTACTGAAGTGTTCAGGAGAGCGAGGGGAGACCCCATACACAAAAGCATGGATTATAACCACAGCTCATTCCTTCCACTTTTATTCTGTTTTGACAGCATACTAGACAAAAGCCCACCTGATTTTCAGGAACATCAATAATAAAAGCAAGCATGCTTTTAAAAGCACCTCCTATTAAAAAAATAAAAAAGAAAGAAAAGAGTAAGTGATGGTCCACCTGCCCGCAGCACTGAACCATCACTCGTCCCCTCCCGCTCCCCTTGCTGACGGGTCGGCCCCACCCTCTGAAGAGATCCAGCAGGGACTACAGAGCTCAGCTCCGTTTATGGCCCTTGCTCCGGCCCTGAGTTCCAGCTCTCTATCTGAGCATGTGGCTCCCTCACCAACATACTCCCTGCTCCGAGAGGGCTGCAGACCCACCTGGCATGTCTACCAGGGCGGCCCATGCCTGTTTCCATTCCAGATGCTCTCTGGGTGGATGTGTGACACCCGGAGCCATTTCACCGGGTCCAGTCACTTCACACTCCTGGTTTACCTACGGCAGCCCGAGGACACTGAGGGCTCGTCCCTGCTTCTACTCACAGGCTCTATACCTCTATAGCCTTCAGACTTTGTGTAACGACATCCCCCTAACTCCTTCTTCTAGCGATTCCCAGAAACACTCCTGGGAGTCCATGGAGCTGCTTTAGAGCATGCTTCAAAAACATGGTTTCTGACTCTCCAGAGGACACTTGAGGCAGGAGCATGAAAGAAGGGGTTCCTGAGAGTGCCCACAGACCCAGGGTCTCCCTGTGTCTCCATCCATCTTATTCAGATGGAGAGGGTGCTGGGACGGGGTAGACCTGGACCCACACATCCAGTTCTATGCTGTGCCCACCCAGAAAAAATGATCCCCAAGAAGTACATTCTTCTAAAGTGACGAGATGGAGAAACATGTTTGGAACTGTTTCAAGGAGTCCAAACGATCTCTTCCTTACAAATTTTGGAAAATTGAACCATAAAATGCGTGCAGACCCTGGCCCCTACTCTTAACCTTAGAATAAAAGAATCATGTGCCTGAAACCAAGATGTGGGTGCAGAAGTCCAGCCGCGCAGGCGAGGCAAACCCAAATACTGGCTTTGTTTTGAAACGAGAGCCCCATCTTGGTTCTGATGCCCTGTGGTGTTTCTCATTCCAGCCTTCACACCGTGCACATGGGCGAATTAAGTTGGTGTTCGTGGAAGCAGTTTAGAAAGGTCTTGAAACTGAGAAGCGGATTATGTCAAGGACTAAAATTACTTGAGAACTGTTTGATCATAGAGATTTTGGAGTATGATCAATTTGACACATGTGTCCATAATGATATGAATATGTGTGCGTTCTGTATTTCTGAGATAACACAGAAGTTGTGGGCAGAAAGAACTTGGTCCAGATGCTTCACAGGACATTTTATTTAGTTTAGAACAGGTGTTGCAAATAGAGTCTCAAATATTACTAGAAATGTTCTAGCACACTCGCATTCCTGGCGAGCTTTTAGTTCCCTTCTAAAAGCTTATTGACAGCTGACTTTGCTCCTTGAGTTTCTAAGAAAATAGCTTTCCATCTATGCGTGAATGTATTATTCTTGATTTTTAACTGTAAGTATCAGGTAATGTGACTCAGTGTGACAGGTGAGCAACCGAACACAAGACTTACCAAAGAAGGAAAAAAGGCACAGAAACCTTTCCTTAGCCTTATCCCCCTTTCTTTGTCTATTTCTGGAATGAAGTCTAGAAAAAATTCTCCTGAAATTAAAAATGTCCTGGGATGAAGCTGATTTCTGATTCAAAATTGTATTTCTCTATCTCACATTTCATTTCATCTCAAAAGTAAGTGTGAAAGAAAAATCAGAGGACATGATAGTGATAGAGAAAAGATACAACCCAACCTCGAGACTCACCATAAAGCAACAATAATCAAGACGGATGGTGTTAGTAAAAGAAAAGACAAATAGATCAACAGAACAGAATGAGAGCCCAGAAACAGACCCACGCAAATATAGTCAGCTGATCTTTGACAAAGAAACAAAGGCTATTCAGTGGATCAAAGATTGTCTTTTCAACAAATGTGCTCAAACAACTGGACATTCACATGCAAAAAAAGTGAATCTAGATATAGGCCTTATACCTTCACCAAAACTAACTCAAAGTGAACCAGAGATCTAAATGTAAAATGCAAAATTATAAACTTCTTAAAAGATAATATAGGAGAAAACCTAGACAATCTATAAAAGATGTAAGTGATAATCTGGACTTCACTAAAATTAAGAACTTCTGCTCCATGAAAAGCTGTGTCAAGAAAAGGAGAAGGAAAGCCACAGATTGAGAGAAGAAGTTTGCCAAAAGACATCTGATAAAGGACTGTTATCCAAAATAGACAAAGAACTCTTAAAACTCCATAAGGAAACAAGCAGCCTAACTAAAAAATGGGCCAACAGTTCATGTAAACTCAAAAGTTCAACTAAACATTTTTATCACAAGATCCAGCCATCAATCTCCTTGCTATTTACTCCAAAGAGTTGAAAACTTCCATCCACATAAAAGCCTGCCTGGATGTTTACAGGAGATTCAGTCATAATTACCAAAACTTGGGAGCAAACAACGCCTCCTTCAGAGGGTGATGGATAAATAAAATGAGGTCCATGTGGATGATGGAACATCATTCAGCACTAATAAGAAAAGAGCTATCAAGTGAAAATATATAGAGGAAACTTGAATGCATATTTCTACATGAAAGAAGCCAGTGTGGAAAGGCTACGTATTTTATGATTCCAACTCTGTGACATTACAGAAAAGGCAAAACCATGGAGACAGTGAAGAGCTCAGGGTTGCCAGCAGTGAACAGGGAGGGAGGGATGAGATGAACACCCGACAGCACAGGGGATTCTTAGGGCAGTGAACTGCGCTGTATGATGCTATATTGTTGGACCCTTGTCATTACACATTGTCTAAAGCCACAGCACGGACAATACTAGGAGAGAAGCCCAGTGTAAACTGTGCACTTTGAGTAATGATGAGGTACATCAGTCATAACAAATGGACCATCTCATGGGGAATGTCAATAATGGGGGAGGCAGGGCAAGCTGGTAGGGGATATATGGGAAATCTCTGGACCTCTCTTCAATTTCGCTGTGTACCTAAAACTGTTCTTTAAAATAAATATATATATATATTTTTTGAATTAGGGGCTAATACCCCAAGAAGCAGTCTTTCAGAAAATATAAACAATCACAACATCTAGATTTGAGCTAGACTAATGGAAAAGTTCTCAGACTGTGTGAATTGCTTGATCCACTCATTTATAGCTAGAAAGCACTATTGTGTGTCTGACTCAGTCGTGTCTGACTCTGTGACCCCATGGAGTGTACCCCACCAGGCTCCTCTGACCATGGGATTTCCCAGGCAAGAATACTAGAGTGGGTTGTCATTTCCTTCTCCAGAGGATCTTCCTGATCCAGGGATCAAACCCAGGTCGCCCACAATGCAGGCAGATTCTTTACCATCTGAGCCATCAGAGAAGCTGAGAAAGTGCTGTCATGGAAAAATAAAAGTAACGTCAATTTCCCCATAAGGCAAAGGCTCTTATTACCAAGAACAGGGCATCAGAAACCCAGAGAAGATCCGCTGTGTGCAGGTGAACACGGAGACCACGGAAGTGCAGGGAGCAATGAAAATCCTGCCGGGGCCGTTGGCCAGCCCTGGCCAGCCCAACCCCCAGGGCTCTAGTGTCCCCCTCTCAGTGGTATGGATGCTCCAGGACACTGACCCCCGGTCCAGAGCCATCTCCTTATGCAGCCAAACCAACAGGCAGGACGTCCCTTTGTTTTCTTACATAGAAGACAAGGGCACTGACAGACACACCTCTGCAGAGAGCTCACTGGACCTCACGGCCATGGCTCCAGCCTGGAAAAGATACTTGGGATTCAGATGTGGGCAACAGAAACAGATACAGAGCATGGAAGCCAGGGCCGGCCTTGAGAGCCACCGGGAGCTCATCTGAAGCCAAGTGAAAGCAAGTCCACCATCCTGTCCCCACGATGGCGTCCTCCACCGGGCCCTGCTGCCTTTGTCCTGGTCTCCTACAGGCTTCGCGCTGCTTCCCATAGCACAAAAAGGACACATTTCCCATGCATTACCAGGGTCAGCAAACCACAGCCCGTAAGCTAAGAACAGTCTTTGCACTTTTAAAGGGTTGGAAAGCAATCAAAAGAAGGCTAATATCGTGTGACATGGAAGATCACAAGAAATTCAAATTTCTGGTTTATTGGAACACGGCGTGCCCACATGTTTATGTACTGTCTGCATCTGCTTTTGTGTTCCGAGGGTGGAGGGAGCTGCTGTGATAGAGACCCACAAAGCCCACAAAAACTGAAATATTTATTACCTGGCCCTTGGCAGAAAAGTTTGGCAACCCCACACGTGTGCAGTTGCCCATCCAAGGGCGCAGATTCCAGCATGGCCTCCATCACAAGACGCAGGGCAGGGTCGCCCTGGCGCAGGCAGACCTCAGCGGAGGCGCTCAGCGTCGGCGCTCAGCGTCGAGGACATGGGTAGTTGATGAAACACTACCAGTTGTCACCCCGGGAAACATTCCTGTCCGGAAACTGCAGTCAGTCCAGAGCTGAGATAAATACCGGGCAGGCAAATCAATGTGATAAACCACAAAGGAAAGTGGGTATCCTAGAGAAAACAGCGCATTCACAGCAAAATGCTCTTGACCGTCTGGGTCAGCTACGGAACAAAACCGCTCAGATTCAGGTTGTGAATCTTCATGTGAACAGATCTTTACCACAATTAGGAAAACTGGCAGATTGTCTTCTGAATCTCCCATAGGGAAGCCTCGGTATTTCCACGTATGCCGTTAGCTCAGTCCTCCAAGGCAAACAATTTACTATCACTCACTCACGAGATCGCTCATTTTCTCATTCATTCATTTAGTCATTCACCCCGGAAATACTTTCGAAGCAAGAGTGGTAAATAGATGACCTAGTAAGGGCCCTGCCAACAAGAAGCTTAGAGTCAAGTATAAGAAACAGATATGAGAACTGAATATTATTTAAATGCAGACATTCCTAAGTAGAAAAGATGAGCACCTTTAAAACATCAATCCACATCTTGTTTTTTAACTGTAAGACAGTCATGTCAAGCTGAGAACAGAGGGCTTGAGTGGGAGGGGGTCAGAGCTCACAGGAAGTGGGGACAGGGAGGGGTCAGAATGCTTCCTCCCTCCCCTCCCCTCCCCATTCCCTCTGTATCCTTCCCATCTCCTCCCCACTCCTCCCCTCCTATCCCACCCCAGCCCCTCTTCACACAGAGCACAGGAAGTCAGCGTTTTTTCACCCTAGCTGTTCTCAGCATTCAGAACACACCATCTAAACCCGGCCTCAGGAGAAAAGTCTTGTTGGATCTTTATTCCTGGTATGTGGTTAAACATGTTTTCATGTTGTCAAAGATTAAATAATTAGGAGAACATGGTCAACATCAAAAGGCGGCCCCATGTCACAAGCAATTAGGAGCCTGTCACGGCCCTGACAAGCTGGTGTTCCCCTGGGTGGGGTACCTAGTCCACCAGCCATGTGGGCTCAATATGACGCCGAGTCTGAGTACTTCAGACTTGTCGTTCCAATCTCATTAAGACGGCTGCAGTTCAATAACTGCAAAAATAACAGGCAAAATAGGTACTAAGTCGAGGGCGAATTAACAGGCAAATTAAGAAACAGAGTGAGTCAGCAGCTTGTATGTGTGTGCGTTAGTTGCTCAGTCTTGTCTGACTCTTTGCAACCCCATGGACTGTAGCCCACCAGGCTCCTCTGTCCATGGGATTTCCCAGGCAAGAATACTGGAGAGGGCTGCCATTCCCTTCTCCAGGGGCTCTTCCTGACTCAGGGATAGAACCCAGGTCTCTTGCATTGCAGGCAGATTCTTTACCTTCTGAGCCACCAGGGAAGCCCTGTTGTCTAATTTCACGGATTAGAATATCAAAGTGAACTAGAACAGTCTCAGCTGAGAATTCCTCCTAACTGATAGGCTTATGAAAGCTAAATTAAGTGATATAAGAAGTCTCAAATTAAACTTGTAAAAGTGGCCTGATTCTCAAGTTAGTAAGACTTAAGTCAAGAAAAGCCCCTCTAACCCTCCCATGTAGGGTATCCCTTGGAGGTCTGATCTGGCCTCACAAGTTTCTGAGCCCCAAGTCTTGGAAAGACTGCTTCTTGCAGGAGCCCAGGGGCCAGGCCGGGACTGTGAGGCAGACAGGCACGGCTCTGGGTGGTCTTGGACATCCTGGGCTTGGGAAGTCAGCATTCCATGGCTATTTTACCGTCATTTCTCACACAGATCTTCCATTAATACCAACACCTGATTGGTTAGTTCAGGACATTTCTGTGTCAGCCCCAGGCCTGGCCTATGGGGAGCCAGCACCCCATCTCTCCTCTGTGGTTTGCAGGGCCCAGTCTTTGGTCAGGGGTCCTGTCACCCTCCGGCATCCTCCTGGCAGACACAGGCCTCTCTCATCAGGGTGGGTCACCTCCTCCTCCAGCACCATCATGTCCCAGGCCCTGAGGACCAGAGCTCACCTGCCTGCCGAGGGGCCATGCCAGAACCCTGGTCTTTGCAGGGCCTTCCCACAGGCTGTCCCCCCTCAGCAACTTTGTGCCCTAAGACAGCTGCCTCCTGCCACCCTTACCTGCCTCTGGGCACCCCCTACGTCCTTGGCACCTGGGGCATCCAGTCAGGCAGACCCCCACCCAGCCCTGCAGGACAGGCCTCTGCCCAGCAGTCTCTGTCCCCCATGCCCTCATCCTGCTATGGCCGTGCCGAGCCCTGGGGTCCAGCCCCTGGCTGATCACGACCTGTCCTCCCTGGAGCGTGCAACCATGCAAACACCCAAAAAGGGCCTCATGACCCCCAGCTGCGGACTCGCTCCCCTCGGCCCTCGACTTAACCTCTGGGGGTCCCCCGGGGTCCAGGCCTCGTGCTTGCGGTTTTACCTGACTGTACTGCGCGCCTGCAAGTCCACACAGACAGCACATGTTCGCGTCTCAGTCCCCAGCCCTCCTTGGATGGAAATGTCCAAGCAGCGGCTTGAGGTGACCACAGACTCCAATGAGTCAACAGTACCTGTAACCACCGAAGAGGCTCAGGCCTCTTAGGAGGAAACCTGTGTGCCTGGGGTCTGGCAGGCATCTGTCTGCGCCCACTTCACGGTTCCGCCTGGGCTCAGGGAAAATCAGCAGAAAGTCTGACCAATCGGATGTCTGACCAACTACAGTCAGTCCGGGAGGAGTAGTTCTAACGGTGAGGGGCTCAAAGCAACGCTGTCTGGTGGGTGACTGAGGGATGGGGGCTGTTTGCCAAGGAAAACGGCAAGGAAGGAGCAGCTGGTGGAAAAGCTGCCGGTCGGCGGGAAGCAGGCCTGGCTCCTGGAGATCACCAGAAGCTAGTCCCGCCCCTGGTGCTTCTCTTCCACCCCACACATTCCGCTTCTTCCGTTCTTCTCTCTGACAAGGGAGCTGCCCCAAGGGGAGTCTGGGCCTGGGAATGCGGGGGTTTCCCCTGAGCAGTGGGGCCCCACAGGCAGGGTGAGCTGCCCTTGGAACTAGTTGCTGCGAGAATGCCCACTCGAGTCAGGTGGGATAGGGCAGGAAAGCTTTTCACCTGTCCTCAAGCAGAGCCGACACCCCCAGCGATGACCTTCTCATATGACCTAAAACACACTCTCCTCACCGGAAAACTAGAGAAAGCAGAAGAGGAGGACGGATCAGTACCGACTGACACTGTGGGGGCTTCCCCGGCCATTGAGTGGTTAAGACTTTGCCTTCCAAAGCAGGGGCTGCAGGTTTGATCCCTGGTCTAGGAGCTAAAATCCCACATGCTGCAGAGCAGTCAAAAGATTTTTTAAAAAACAAAAAACAGAGTAAACCTTGTAGGTGACTTTTCTCACAGCTCACTCACCGTGAATCTTATTCCTGGTGACTTCTGAGCCTCATAAAGCTCTTCTGAACCTGCCTGTGTTGACATACACGTGTGTTCCTCCAACACAGGGGTTCCTGGAGAAGGCGGCGGGCAGGCCCTCAGCCCAGGCTGGACCAGAGCTCTTCTGACTGAGGCTGGGTGTGCATGGCTGTGTGGGCCTCGCCAGGAGGGGCCCAGACCCCGGCCTCTGCCCGAGTACCTGGTACACCCTCCACTGTTAGCAGGGCACAGTCAGTAACCAGGCAGCTGTCTTCCCAGGAATCCAAACCCTTAGACTTGGGTTGGGTCTGGGAGTGAGGGATGGGGGCTTACACACACAGGAGAGGAGGCCATGTGGGAGGCCTGGGAAGGGCGGCCCAGGTGTGACTGGAGAAGGCCCTTCCCTGCTCTGTCCTGCAACACCTCTTCCCACCTGGCTTAGAGTAGTGGTGTGCAGAGAGAGAGGAGGGTCCCCAACACCTCTGCCAGCTCTGCCCCCACCCAGGATCCTCCACAGGGGGATGGTTGGGACACAAAGTTCAGCATGGTGAGGCCGGACTCAGGTACCTGGGCCTCGAAGCCCATGGAGACAAAGATCCAGGCACAGAGCCTCATCTGAGTCTCCACCAACATGCAGACTCACAGCATCCTTGTGGCACCAAGAAAGTCAGGTGTGAGACAAAGTTCAGGGGCAGTCAGAGGCCTGGCCCTGAAGGTTCTCTTTCTGGCTTGGACGGCCCGCCCCCAGCAACCCCACCCCCACCCCACCCCCGAGAATTTTCCAGGGGCTCGCCCAGGGCCTTGCTTTCAACTGGGCTTCTGACATTTGTCCGAACAATGGAAACAACCCCTCCCCATAATTAAAATCTCCCACTCCCTGAAGTTAGCCCCAGGAAATTAGAACACCAGTAATTGTAGGAGGCCACGCAACCTCGCAATTTACTGTGGAGTCGTTTACGGAAATCACCGAGGTGAGGTCTGCATGGGCATTTCCTCACTGCTGCTTGTCCTGTAACTTGAGCAGGCAGATGGGTCATCACACCCAGTGGCCCTCAGTCTCCTGGGTATTAAATCCTCCCCAGTGAGGAGATAACAACAGGACTGTTTGCAGAGAGGAGCAGTAACCGGAGGCCTTTCTTCGTCTAAGGGAGGTGGACAGACATGCATGTGCGCACGTGCACGCGTGCCTGTGTGTGTGCACACGTGTGTAACTAAGTAATTAGGATTCAAGGCTTTACCATTTGTTTTCTTTGTCATTACTCTTTTAAAATTACAAATAGAAAAATCAGCCTCCTATTTTCCCCTTCTCTCTGTCCACACTGAAACCCTACAACCTAAGAGCTTTCTATAGCAATACATGGGCACGTGACGGAGTCTATTAAAAGAATCTGACACTTCAACCTTGCAAATGAGCGTCATGAAAAATGCATCTCCACTTTGCTTGTGTGTGTTTTTCTTGATTGTGCAGCACTTTTCTTGGGAAGCACTACATTTTTCTTTTGCGGATCTTCTCTGGCTAGAGAGGAAAACAAAAACAAGAGGAATCGTGAGAAACTGCTATGTACGGGAAAGGGGGCAGATGCTGAATGCTGAAAGCAGGCCAAGCTCCTCATTGGCCTGAGAAAGCCCAGGTGCCCTTGGCTCAGTCTTGGCAGGGGAGTCAAGGCTGGAAAAGAGAAGGGAGATGGATGTCGGTGGGGATCCACCCACAGCCCCCTGGTAATCCAAGCTGTGGAGTCGTGCCCTGGAGGCTCTCCCTGGTCCTGAGATGCTTGCCTTCCTCTGGTTTGTCTCCTTGGACTCTCTGATCGTGCATCTATAAAATCCTTGGCTCTGGAGCAGCAGTTGCAAGACTGGAAACCCTGAATTCCCCACCCAGGTCCAAGGCGTTTCCACCACTCCCTGACTTTATCCATTCATTCTTCTCCCAAGAGATACTTATTGAGTCAAGCATTTTTGGAGGGATAGAGACGCCATCATGAGAAAAGACTTCCTCTCATTGGGCTGTGGCCAGCGAAGCGAGTCAGATGGTTATCAGACTCCACGAGTGAACATAAAGTCACAGACTGCTCTTGGGATAGAAAAGGGGCTCGTGGATTCAGGCAACCTCACCTGGGTTGAGAGGGAGCTACGGTAGCAGGGACATGAGGAAGGACAGGTGAGCAGGGCTGACAACATCACCGGCCAAGGGAGCTGCCCCTGACCCGGCGGACACCATGCCTCTCGTGGCTCTGGGGTCCCCCTGCTCCTCCCGAAGAACTGTCTTGGACTCACCCAAACCAGGCTAGTCACTCTCACCCCCAATTCCGTCTAGCCACTAACAAGCTTATCCTGAGCACCTGCTATGTGGCAGGTTCTGCCTGGTGCCGGGTGACAGGGGTTAACAGCACAAGGGCCTCTCCTGATTTAAGTGTGGGTTTATTATCATCAAGGGATGGGGAGCCAACAGATCCAGAGACAATGGCTACTGGAAACACAGCAGTTCCTCGCGGGCCCCGGGAGGAGGGGCCACGGCACCCAGGGTCCTACAGGGGAATACCAGGGTCATGGGACGCTGAGGGTGTGGAAGAACGTGGCCAAGAGCCTTCACTGCGGGGTACACAGAAGCAGGGTGAGCGGCTCAGGACAGGCTGTTCTGAATAATCTCAGTGGCTTCTGGGGCACAGGGACTGTCCTGAGTAGTCTGATCCCAGGCAGATGGGGTAATCAGGGCGGGGGACTAGCGGCCAGAGTGTGAGCCGTGGAGTGTAGCCTATGAAAAGCCCCTCCTCTGCCAGGTCCAGGGACTCACCAGCCTGAGAGGGGAGTCCCCGCAGGGTCAGCAGGCCCAGATGTCCAAGCAGCAGAATAAAAAGCCACAAATGAATGCACACTCCCCAGGCTTAGCTATCGAGGGGGCGAGAAACAAAAGATGCCCTGAGCCGGGTGCCGAGCCCGTATTTCGGGGGGTCTGGGGTCCTTGGTGGAGCAGAGGTCGGGATCAAGCCCTGAGGGATGACAGGAGTTGGTCAGGGAACCAGGGTCATGCGTGTGGGTGGAGGGAGCACGCCAGACAGAGATGCGGGGTAAAAAGTGAAAGCGTTAGTCGCTCAGTCGTGTCTGACTCTTTGTGACCCCTGGACTGTAGCCCGCCAGTCTCCTCTGTCCATGGGATTCTCCAGGCAAGAATATTGGAGTGGGTTGCCATTTCCTTCTCCAGGGGATCTTCCTGACCCAGGGATCGAACTCAGGTCTCCTGCATTGCAGGCAAACTCTTCACTGTCTGAGAAACTGGGAAAGACCCGAGATGTGGGTAGGGGAAGACAATCAGGTAAAGGAAACCCCGGGATGTGAGAAGAACACCACAGGACAGTGAGCTCCAACCATGAGGACTGGGTCTCCCCAGAGCTGGTTCAACCCTGAAGGCAGCAGGACCCTGAGGGTAGAAGGAGGAGTGTGATATGTCCAGTCCTGCATTCCGGTGTTTGGAAGGGAGCTGAGAATCCCAGACAAGCCTGAGAAAACTCAAAGCTGTCACATGGTCCAGGGCGAGGGGGTGGTCCCTGGGCCCAGGGAGAGATGGCAGATTCCTGCAACATGGACAGAGGGTAATCAGAGGATGGGGGAGGGGCATGGGAAGTGGGGTGGAGGGAAGGATGAAGGATGCCCCAGGTCCCCACGTGAGTCAAAGCAGGCAGAGCACTCAAGGACTGTTGGGGACATCCAAGCAGTCTGGCCAGACAGGCAGCACAGATTGTTAAGCCTGTTCCTGGAATATGAGCCTCGCCTCTTAGGGATTATGTTATGTTAGACACTTTACGAAACAATGTGAGTATCCAGGTCACAGGGAAAATGTTTATACTTCAGAGCATCATCATAAGGACCATGTGAGACAAGAGCCATGAGACTTCTTCCCAAATCTACAAAGTGATGTCCGTGTCCTTCCTGAATGTACTGCTACCATTGCTGCTCTTGTGAAGTCTTCGCTTCTGTCTGCCCAGAGCAAGGGCGTCCACGGCCCCAACCTGGGGTCCTTCAGAAAAGAGTGGCCCGTGTGTGCTGCACAAACAGGGGGCCAGTCCTTGTAAACTCAGCATTTGCTCTCCACATCTTTCTTAGCAACAGCACTCTGGCTTGTTTCTGGTTACAACCACTGCACCATAAAGAATCAGGCTTCCAGGAATCTAGCTGTGAACTCAGGCCAGTGAAAAAGTAGGAGGAATGAATTGAAACTTTCAGAGATGCTCTTCAAAGGGAAAAGGCATTCCTCATTATTTCATTCCCCCTTCTGATCAGAATGCAGATTAAATGGCTGGCACTCTTGCAATCACCTTAGGCAATGAGGAGATTTTTAATCAAGGCAGAGGGTTAGAAAAAGTCTGGGTTCCCCAAGGCTCTGGCAGCACGTCACAGTCCAGGACTCCCTTTCTCTGGGCTGATTTACAGGAGGAAAAAAGAAAAATTTTATATCCTGTCTTACTGACCTTTTCAGGTATTTGTAACTCATAGCTAACCCTAATCTCAAATGATACAGGTACCATAGTTAGCTGTCTTTGGTTTTGTCTCTGAGTAGAAACAGCTATGGAAGAGTAAAGTGGATATGTGTTCATAAAGAATCTCAAAATAACATCAATAAGTGTAAAGTGGGAAGAAATGGGGTAATGACCAAATCTAACATTTAGAAAAGTTCACTCCACTTTATCAGAATCTTTCAAGATGGAGTAGATATTTCAAAAATCTCCTCAGAAGAAAATAGTAAAGAAATCTCACTTTTACATTAAAATAACAAAGATCAATGTTCACTTTATTTGTTTAACCAACCTTTACTACAAGACTGGCTATTGTAAAAAAAAAATAATTAATTCAGCTCCTTTAAAATATATTTTAGAGCAAACTTGCTCAAGGCAGTTCTTAGGGAAGCAGGAAAAACCATGTCATTTTCCTGAATCTACTCAAAAAAAAAAAAAAAAACGGGTGAATTTAACTTGCCTTCTTTTCCCACAAAATTCTTTTTGAACTAAGACAAAGTATGGAAAATTTCTATGAAGTGTTTGATGTTATAACAGATGAGAAAAAAATAAACTTTATATGAATAAAGTACAAAGTACACATCAGACTTAAGGGATGAAAGCTGTAAAATACATCTTTTTAAAAATCTAGCCCTTACCTGGAAGCTTTAAAAAAGACTTTGAAGGTAGCAAGTAAGGTGTAGTCATTTTCTAAAAACAAAAGCAAAATCATCTTTATCTACCTGCTAGGGAACGACTGTGTCTCCCACAGTTCATAGTGGGAGCTCTAACCCCTGGCCAGGCTATATTTGGAGACCTGGTATCTCCAGAGGTCATTAGTAAGGTTAAGAGAGGTTATAAGGGCAGGGCCCTAATCCAGTACGCCTGGTACCTTTATAACAGGGAGAGACCCAGGGATAGGCTTGCAGGATAAACAGATGCCAGGTAGGACATGGCAAGCCGGCCGTCTGCACACCAAGGAGAGAGGCCTCAGGAGAAACTGGCCCTTCAGATTCCACATGAGCCACCCTAAACCCATGACCCCGCCTCCCCACTCCCAGCAGAAACCTGCTCCTCCCCATCCCGCTGCTAGTGGCCTCCTGTGGTCCAGCTGCTCCAGCCCCTCAGTCACCCAGGTGGGGACCCAGGAGCCAGCCTCAGCTCCTCCCCTGCTCCCCACATCCAAACCATCACCAGGTCCAAACACTTTCTTCCTAAAAAGACCTTAATTCCACTAACTTTCTTTCAAGGGCACCTCCCCAGGCTTTCTGTGGCTGCTGGTGTCTTTGTCCTTGTCCCCGCAGACATCACCAACACAGGAAGTTAGCCTGGCCTCTTCCTGCTCTGCAGCCAGGATGAGATTCTGGAAAAGCAGCTGTGATCATGCCCCAGCCCCCCACCTTCTCCCCGAGTCCCCCCAGAATGCCTTCTTCCATCCCCACTGCACTTAGAACCCCATCCACAGCCCTGCACTCACCCCACGAGATGCCACACAAACAGGACCCAAGCCATCCTTCCCATCATGCCAGCCTTGGGCACTCTGGGCCCAGGACACACACAACTTTATTTCACTCTCAGTTTTACTTACATTGTACTGATTTTATGGACTAACAGTGTTGTTTCTTTCTCATGTGTTGCAAATATTCCCTAGATTCTGGCTTTGAAAACTGAAAGAGCCCTGTTCATAGCACCACCCTGCCAGGAGCCCACAGGTAACTCCCTAGAATTATTCCTGACGCTGTGGCCCCCTGGGTGAGACGCTGCTCCTGTAGTGCCCATCTGGCTGGACCACACCCAGGTGAATGGTCAAGGCTGCAGAAGTCCTGAAACCGGCGGCGGGGTGTTAGAAATCACCACCAACTCGAGACCGGAAAAGGCAGATGCCCCTTTTGATGAGAGCATTGCAATTTCAGGCAAGTGGCACGACAGGGCTCTCTTCTGAACTTCTGTGAGTTTTATTCAAAGCAGACGGCGGCAACACGTGAGGACCGGGTGCCTCCGAGCCTGATTTTAGCTCCGATGCATTCAGAGCGGCTGAATAGGCCCCGTTCTCATTACTGGAGCGTTTCTGTTCACACTGCGATGCATTCAGGTCTCTTTCATGTAGAATTCGGGCCACGTAGAACCAGCCGTGGTCCCCCCACCATTCACTCTCCACCTCCAGGCTGCACTTTGCCCCAGGGAGCGGGAGGCGGAGGCCCCGGAAGCAGGAACCCAGTGGAGGAGAGAGGTTGGGAGGGCAAGCAGCCTTCTGTACCCTCCAAGGAGCAGGCTCGGGAACGAGGTGGGTGGGGGATGATGGGTGAGCTTAGATACCTTGTTATCCCTGTCTTTTCACTTGTATGTTCTAAGAGCAGAGACCAGCTTCTCTTATCCTTCCTCCTGCCAACCCTCAACCAACAACGCGGCAGGCATCTGAAAACCCAGCAGCAGAGCGGGCCTGGCTGTGCTGACATCCTGGTACCAAGCAAGTGCCTCCATCCAGAGATGACATCTTCAGGCCAGAGAGCAAGCAGGGCAGGGGTCCAGCTGGCCGACTCGCCACCCAGGGGCTCAGTTTGCTGCCTAGAGTCCACAGTGAGTATACGTCTGCTCTCACATCTCCCAGGGCTGGAAACGCTAGGGAGGGCACTGGATGGCAGGGCCTCCTTCACGTCTCAATGAGGCTTTGCTGTCTCGTGGCCAAGCAGTGGCTTCAAAGTCAACCAACCTTGGGTTTGAACATGATCCCTGCCCCTTCAGAGCACCATGACTGTCCCTCTGCTGGTCTGAACCTTCTGTCCTCTCTGTAATCAGAGAAAAAAATCCCACTTTGCAAATGACAGTGTGGCAACTCAGAGAAGGAGAGTATGCCAAGCAGCTCCAATGTCACCTACCAGACCGGAAGCTACATCGTACAGGTAAGGAAGTTCAAGATCAAATTCTAAACTTTGGTGCCTTAGGATAGTTTTTATCTTAACAGAATGAATTTCTCTTTACATTTCCTATACGTTGTCAACAAGATTCACTCATTCATTCCCTCAACAAGTACTTACTGGGCGCCAGCTGTGTGCCAAGCAGGGGTCTTGGTACTTGGGGTGTGTGAATTGGCATGTATAATGACCTGGCTCTCTGGCGGAGGTGGAAGAGTCCAGATTTGTGGTGTTTGCCAATGACTGGCAACTCACTCCAGTATTCTTTTCTGGAGAATCCCATGGAGAGAGTGTCTGCTAGGCTACAGGCCATGGGGTCTCATAGAGTCAGACACAACTGAATCAACTTAGCATGCATACACACCAGTGACCATGGTGTGCACATCCCCCGATGACCAACTTTAAACTGCCAACGACAGGAAAGGCTAGAAAGTGATACCCACAGAGGGCCCTGACTCCAGCACAGAAACAGGTAAATTGATTAAAAAAAAAAAAACCTCCCCCATCCCATCCGCCCACAGAAGCCTCCTTTCCCTTCCCGCTTGCAGACAAAGGGGACCCAACACACCTCCCCCACCAAATCTCTCTAAAAGAAGTTTTCAGGGACAAAGCAGTTTCATAAAAAGGAGACTAGGTTATTGCTAGTGTTATCATTGGCTTCCCGGGTGGCCCAGTGGTAAAGAATCCGCCTGCCGATGCGGGAGAAACAGGAGACATGGATTTGAGGCATTGCTTGCTTTGTTTTTCTCCAGGAGACATCAGTGTCACCTCCTGCCCAAACCTTCCTTACACAAGGAGAGCCAATGCTCATTTAAATACAGAAACAAAAACCCAGCAAAAGAGAGAAGGAAGAAAGCAACAGTGCTCCCACACTGAGGGTGGCTCACTCTCCCTCCTCTGGTCTTTCTGAAGCAGAGGGACCCCCAGCCTGGAGGAGGGACCCAGGAGGGGTCCTGGTCTGGGCACAGCTGGCCTGTAGATGAGCCGTTCCGGATGCCCCTGGTCCCTTTTCTTTCCTGGGAGCCTGTGCAGTTAACCGGCAGGTGTGGGACCCAGTGCAAGAGCCACACTTCCCCTGGAAGAAGTTCCCAGGGTCCAGAGTGGGTAAGGATAACCCCCCACCTGGTGAAGGTTTACAGCTTCCAGGCACAGCTCCTTCATGGCACTAAATGTTTCCTGAACTGTCTATTTTAATAAGAAGCAGTAAAAACAGGGGAGAAAACAAATAGGACAGACTTTCTGCCAGTCTGGGGATCTACAGCTCTCCATGTGACCACGCTCCACTTATGACACAGGCCTGGTCCCCCGAGGAAGCAGGGTCAGGCCCGGGGGCCCCTCTGGCACAGGTGGCTTTTCTAACAGGACAGACCTGAGTGTGACCCAAGGTTGCTGGCTTCCTGGATCGAGGTGGACAGACGTCCAGCAGGATGACCAGGTACCACTTGAGCAGCCACTCAGCCACAGCCTGGATGGCAGCTTCGGCCTGCAGACGTGGTGATCAAGGTGAGAAGACCAGGCTATGCAGGTGCAGGTGAGATCGACAAAGCGAGGCGCTGCAGGCAAGAGGCACAACGGCTCCCATTTCTGCTCCCAAGGGCCTCAGAGAATCCGGGGGCCCCAAAGGCCTGACTGTCCCCGGGGCCTGGGACCTGGAGACCCACAGAGACAGCGGCCCCTCGGCTCCATGACCCCATGGTGGATCCATAGCCAGGCAGCGCCCGGGGCGTTATAGGGCTGGACGGCCGGGCCCCATCTTTGCTGTGTCCTCTCAGGCCCAGGACTTGGTCTTTCTGCCTCCTCAAGTATGAGGCAGAGTCACCAAATTGCCAACCTCAGGGACAAACAAAAGTGCTGGGCAACCCTCAGCAGATCCAGGACCATGGGCTCATGTGACCCTGTCAGACACACACCTTCGTTTTTCCTCACCGAGGAAAATTTACAGCTGTGTAGAGACAAGTTAACTTGTAGAAAGTGTTAGCTGTGCCAAGAGTTCCGCCCACAGACAGGCCCACAGTGTCCCTCAGACAGCATCAGTCATTGCCCTGTGGTTGTGGACGCGTTGGGGCAGGTGACATCATCCATAAGCTCGTCTCAGTGTTCCTTCTCTGCTCTCCACATGCGGTCCCTCAAGTTCTCTTCTAAACCAGTAGTCTTGCTATCTGAGTGCTTTCTTCATTACTTAAAACATTCAGTAAACTTTGGAGCTGGTATGGATTATATCTGTGTGAGAGCCTTGATCTGATCCTCTTCAAAGGTTTATCTAGAACACCGTTGTCACCGTCATCACTTTACATCTGAGCATTCCTTCACCAAACACGGCCAAATGAGCAGAGTGACCCTCCTTCCACCCTGTGTGAGCTCCTCAGTGGCAGTGTGGAGGGTGGGATGCCCATGTGCAGGCACCCCCTAGAGCTGCAGGCACAATTGTTCTCCTAAAAGCTGGGACCCACCGCATGGTTCAGATCCAGGCTTGGCCTCTGGGCATCCTCTTGTAATCAGGAATGGCTCTTCTGGATTTCATTCCCAAAAGGTACAAAGCATTCGGAAACACACAGATGTATCATCACTTCACCTCTCCCACCTTGGCCTTGTTGTCGTTGTTGTCAGAGTGCCCACTTCTGCAGGCTGCACTGAAGCTGCTTGTCTGCTTGTCTGCTTGTCTGCTCAGAAAATCTGGGGCAGATTTTCTAAAAGGATCCACTCCAGAGAACAGATTTGTTGTTGTTATTCAGTTTCTCAGTCGTGTCCAACTCTCTGCGACCCCATGGACTGCAACACGCCAGGCCTCTCTGTCCATCACCAACTCCTGGAGCTTGCTCAAACTCATGTCCACTGAGTTGGTGATGCCATCTCATCCTCTGTCATCTGCTTCTCCTACTTTCAATCTTTCCCAGCATCAGGGTCTTTTCCAATGAGTTGGCTATTCACATCAAGTGGCCAAAGTTAAGAACATTAAATTACTTTTCAGTAAAAGAGTCAATCCCAGGGGGTCACTCATCCATTTGATCTCTCACAATTTCAAATTCATTAAAAAAAAAAAATGTCCTGGACACCTTGTGTCCAAGACACCCTGTGACTCCACTCAGATCTCACTGGGGAATGAAGTTGCCTCTGCCACCCAAGGTCATCAAGGTAGGGACTCCGGGGTGCTAAGGAGGGCACTGTCCTGAGGGCAAGGATCTCCACCCCTTGGCCCAGAGCCCTCCTCGAAGTGTGTCTTTGTGCTCGGTCATCATCAGGAAGAAACCATCCCATCCATCAGCTCCCAGATTCGAACGCCGTGTAATGGAGAGGAGACCAGGGTGCCTCAGGCACCAGCCCTGCAGCCTGAGCAGGTTCAGGTGGGGCCTGCAGCACGTCTTGACCTTGGGGGGATATAATCACTCATGTTAGTGAAGTTAGTTGAAATCAAAGGCCAGCACACCACAACTGCACCAGCAAGGAACACCTAAGAAAATAAATGCTAGTCTGAGGGTGACTTGAGGCAGTTGACTGCAATGGGCGGGGATGGAAGGAGAGTAGCTTTTAACAAGTGTTATGTGAAAGACTGACTCGGCATGGTTGTCACGACAGTTGCTGGGTTGTATTGCCAACAGATGGGCACCTGGCAGCCTCTCTGAGTTCACGCAGACATTACAGGAGGAGCAAGTGGGCCGAACGGCCCTGCCGTAGCCGTGCACACACCCATCTCCCCTGTGTGAATAAACACTCCCATCTCCCCCATGTGAATAAACACACCCATTTCCCTCGCGTGAACAGACGAGCACTTTAGGGCTGGTCTAGTAGACACACTCACAGAAATATTCAGGCGTTTCTCCCTTGCGGCTCTGTGCACCCTCTGAGAATTCAGGGGGAAAAAAACCTGCAGAGTCACTGCTTGAAAAAAAGAAAAGGAAAGCCAAAGGGAACGTTCTGCCAAGAGCCTCATCTTCTAGTCATCGAGTCACAGACCACATCAGGTTTTCCGTGGAAGGAAAACAAGGCCAGGGACACCGATGGTAGCATTTGGGGTCTAGGACAGAACTTATATCCCACCCTTGGTTTGGGAGGTCGGTTTTGGAGAACTGCTTTGAACTTCAAAACAAAACAAAAACCCCCGTGGAAAGGAGCTCGGGGTTTCATACACAGGCACCAAGCTGGCTCTTAAGGAAGCAAAACTTCTTGAACTTGAACTTGTACTTTAAAAGAGAACATTATGACACATGAAGACAAACAGCCAGCCAGCCAGATGGCAGCTGGGGGGCCAAGGGGAACACCCAGGAGAGGATTCTCTGGGCTCCTGGATGGACGCTGCCCTCAGACCCTCTCCCCACAGCTGAGGCACCAGTTCCAAGTCTTCACAATGACCGTCCCCTCGCCTCCTGGCGGACTGTCCCCCCGCCCCCTGCAGCCCGGCCCCCAGGGCAAACCGCCCCCCCCCCTCTATTACCGCAGAAGGAAACCTGCCACGGAACACTGAGTCTGCGTTCCCAGTGGATCTCTGTGGGTCGATCGCAATCACTCTCCTTTTTTCCTTTTTAAATAGTTGTGTTTAATTTGTAGAATGACAATACAAGCCATGGGAACAAATGACTTTTCAAAGAGTTCCCGAGTACTCTGTCTCAGTGGTCAAGGTCCAGACTGCTGCTCCTGAAGAATTTGGTGAATTTAACTGTTTCTCAAGACAAAACTTGTCAGGATTTTCTCCTTCAGCACAGCAAGGTGACTTCCTTGGCCAGCCAAGCTGCAAGTAGTGAGACTTCCTGAGAAAACTATCATGAGTCTTGGTTTTAAATCAATCACAAAAGAAAACATATCCTAGCATAAGAGGGGTGGGGGGGGATCAATGATTAATTCTACATATGGTTTAAAGTATTTTTAAATATTGGTCAGCAAAAGTAAAGACTGAGTGACAGTGAGTGAACATGGTGGCCATATGGGTAACTCACCTGCCCAACGGCTCCCTCGGACAATGCTCACAATTAAGAGAAGACAGGACCCAGGTCAAGGGCCAGGGGAAGGTGAAGGGCAGGAGAATTGCTGCACCCCAAATTGATTTACATTTTGTTAAAATTCAGCTTCGTGCGCGGCATCTTTGGGACCCCGGGCTGGGGGTCAGGAGGGCAGAGGTTAGGCATGCAGGCCCCCGTGACTAAGTCATCATCCCCTCCTTGCCTCCCTCGGGGCTCCGTACTTTCTGGAGCCACACACTTCAGACTTGTGTGGCGCCCTACCCCCCTGCCCATGTTCTGGGCTGTTCCCTATCAGGCGATCCTCAGGTGGTCTCAGCTTGGGCTCAGACATGCCATCTCTTCCCCACAAGGACCCTGACTGAGCACTGACTCTTACCCGAGACCCCGCGCCCCCAGGGATCCGAGGGTAGACGTCACTTCAGTGTGGCGGATGCCCCTGTCATCCTGTGCGGCATACTCTCTGTATCTAAAACGTTGCCCTGGACAGGCCCCGAGGCTTCGCAGGACTGAGGAAGAAGCACAGGCAGTTACATCAGGGGTGGGGGCTGCAAAGGGAGCAGAGGGGAGGCGGGCCATCAGCATCCTCCCCGGGCCCCTCGCCTCAAGATGTCTCCAGGGACGAGTCCTCCTTCCGCCTCAGATGCTGCTGCCCGCCTGTGCAGAACAGGCAGGCCCGGTCCAGGGGCCCAGGAGCAGAGACGCAGGGGCAGCTCTTCAGAGGGACAGCCAGCAACTCTGCTCACTTAGTTCTCCCTCCCGCCTCCCCCATGCTTGTGTGCATGTGTGTATATGTGCCTGTGTGTATGCACACGTCTGTGTGTATATGAGTCTGTGTGTGTGTGTCTGTGTATATATGTGTGTATGTAGCTGTGTGTATGTATGTGTATGTACGTGTGTATGTGTATGTACGTGTGTATGTGTCTGTGTGTCTGTGTGTATCTGTGTTTGTGTTTGTGTGTACATGTGTATGTGTTTGTGTCTGTTTGTGGAGGTGTTTATATGTGTGTGTGTGTATGTGTATATGCGTCTGTGTCTGTGAGTATGTGAGTGTCTATGTGTGTCTATGTGCATATATGCGTATATGTATGTCTGTGTCTATGTGTATACATGTGAATATGTGTCTCTGTGTGTATGTTTGCGTGTGCACATGTGTATGTGTCTGTGTGTATATATGTGTCTGTGCACGTATGTGTCTGTATGTGTCTGTGTGTATATGTCTGTGTACGTGTGTATGTGCGCCTCTGTGTGTATGTGTTTATGTGTGTATGTACGTGTGTACGTGTCTCTGTGTTTGGATGTGTGTATATGTGCCTGTGTGTATATGTATGTGTGTGTGGGGGGTCTGTGTGTCTGTGTGTGTACATGTGTATGTGTCTCTGTGTGAATGTGTGTATATGTGTATATGTGTCTGTGAGTATGTGTCTGTGTGTGTATATGTCTGTGTATGTGTGTATGTGCGCCTCTGTGTGTATGTGTTTATGTGTGTATGTGTCTCTGTGTTTGGACGTGTGTATATGTGCCTGTGTGTATATGTATGTGTGTCTGTGTGTCTGTGTGTGTGTACATGTGTATGTGTCTGTGTGTGAATGTGTGTATATGTGTCTGTGCATGTATGTGTCTGTATGTGTCTCTGTGTGTATGTGTGTATGTGTCTGTGTGTATGTTTGTGTATGTATGTGTCTGTGTGTGTCTGGGTGTATATGTCTCTGTGTGTGTATATGTGTGCATGTGTTTGTGTGTGTATGTGTCTGTACACACATGTGTTTGTGTCTGTGTCTGTGTCTGTGTCTGTGTGTGGATGTGTGTATATCTGTGTGTACCCAGGAACTGAACCCTCATCTGATACATCTCCTGCATTGCAGGCAGGTTCTTTACCCCAAGGCCACCTGGTAGAAGTGTGCTTACCCCTTTAATTCTTGCACCAGCTTTCCACCAGGCTCTCATGCCCTCTCTCTGTAGATGGTGCTGGAGCTTGACTTGTCTCCCAAAATGACCAATCAAAATATTTTTAACACATCACTGTCCAGGGGATTTTTGCAGAAACTAACGCCAGTGGCCTTAATATGTCTCCAGTCAATAATGTGTTAACAAAAGATCACCTCTGTCAGACTTACACATACATAAATGAGAATATATAAATGCTTTTAGAATTATATATGTAACTTCAATGATGTATACGTAAATTTTAGATTCATATAATTTTATCTATGTGTGTAATATTAAAAATTTTAACAAGCCACAATCAGCCTAATTCTCCCCAACAATGATAGGTAGAGAAATGTTTACTCCCTCAGGAACATATCCAGAATGCAATCCAGACCTGAAAATTACTGTTCTTTCCATCTTCAAAGATGTGAATTTTCATGGGAGTTCTCAGCAAAGAAAAATTAGAAATACAGATGCAGGCAACCCTTCCATATAGTGACTCTGGTCAAGTACATGATCTAATGTAAACCAACAGACTTCACCCTGATGAAGTACCTGCAGAACCCTGACTCGTGGGTTCACCAATAGCGTCCCATGGGCCTCAGTGTTGATTAGGCATTCAGCTGAAACAGGCTGGAGGGAAATACCATAGGTATGGAAGATTTCAGCAAGCCAGAAAAAAAAAAAACAAAAAAACTTATTTTAAGAAAGAAAACTGACATTGAAACACCTTTGTGGAATTTTCTTTTGATCTCAAGGGAGGAACAAAATGTTTATCTTTTTAAAAAATACATGAACAGCCAAGCAATTTGCAAGAGGCTAGGTGAGTTCCCAGTAAAATGTAGGCCTTTTGGTATCACTTAGAGATCAAAGGTGATCCAGAACGGGCTCTGTTTTATGTGTATTTTTATTTAAAGTAAGTGTTTAAATGATACCTATCAAACTAGCAGGCAGTAACCCAATATCTCCTGCTCTCGGGAGAACAGAGACTTCGATACTTACGGCAGCTTTTACCCATATTTTAAGAGACTACAGCGTGTTCCATGATTGTGCGCTGTGTGTAAAGCATTCCTTGACACACGCTCCATACTATGAGGTAACAACGCAGCCTGTCAAGCAATATAACATAATTTCATGTGATTTTATCCAGAGAGAAACACAGATGTATCAAATTGCTCTTTAGGAAAATGAAAACATAAAATAAAATAAACATGCCGATATGGTCTCCATATTCTCAAAAGAACCCTCCTGGAAAACAAATCTGAAGCTTGGAGGTTTCTGGACTTGTCCACCATCCAGAGAACCAACCAGGCCATCAGGGGAATCAGGGCAGCTGCCCGGCCCAGAGCTGTCTTGGAGCTGCTAAAAATTCCCCACCTCGGCATGCCTGCTCCCGCAAAGGTCCGCGGTCAGGCTGCTGGCTGCGAACACAGAGGAGGAAGTGGCGAGCTGAGAGGCCGCTAGAACTCGCGGACACACACTCACACCCAGGCCCCTGGCCCCGCTGTTCTGGCGGAGCCCCACCCCGCCCCCACCCCGCTCCGTCTGCTCCTGGAACCCTGGCTTTGGCTCCTGGAAGCAGAAAGCAAGCAGCTGTGTTCTTGGCTGTTCCAATGCTGTTTTTGAGCAAATACCTGTAAGGAAATGAGCACGCATTTTCTTTTTCTTTGCACAATTTTCCCTAGTTCCCTGTCCCCTCCACACACACACACACACACACGCAGACACACACACACACAAAGACTGCTTCCTTCTGGTGCGTGGAGGCAACTATAATCCTCACACACCTCTTGTGTCTCCGTGTTCAGGCTCAGGGTCCCCATGGACCACCCCTCCTGGCTGCGTGCTGTCTCTTCCCCTCTCCAGACAGCTGGGCGGAACCCGAGGTCTCTGCCGTCTACTAGGTAGTGTTCAGGCGGGAGGGGTGGCCTCACCAGGAATTTATTTCTCCTTTGGGGTCTAAGCTCTGTGAGTTGGACCCTGCACTGACGTATTTTGGCAGTGGATGGCTGACCCAGGATTTCTACAGACTCCAGAGGAGCTATTAAGAAAAGAAAGTTGCAGTGAAATTGGTCTTGATCTGAAACGAGACCTGGGTGTTACTCTGATGCCTTCATGGAACACGCTGTCACGAAAGTGGAACCTTAGCCCCACCATGGCAGTAAAGGCACTGAGGTGGTCTGCACAGCCCCCATGACCCTGTGTCGGGGCTTCCCTATAGCCCAATTGGTAAAGAATCTGCCTGCAATGCAGGAGACCCCAGTTCAATTCCTGGGTCAAGAAGATACACTGGAGAAGGAATAGGCTACCCACTCCAGTATTCTTGGGCTTCCCTGGTGGCTCAGATGGTAAAGAATCCGCCCGCAATGCAGGAGACCTGGATTCAATTCCTCTATTGGGAAGATCCCCTGGAGGAGGGAAAGACTACCCACTCCAGTATCCTGGCCTGGAGAATGCCATGGACTGTATAGTCAATGGGGTCACAAAGTCGGACACGACTGAGCGACTTTCACTTTCTTGGGTTTACAGTCTCATACAAGTGTGTGCCAAGTGCACCACTGAGCCCCCTGGTTTTTCTTGACATGAAATCAGTTCCTCGCTGCTTATTCTTTTGTCTCTCTCAACCAAAGGGCTCCACAGTGTGTGTCTCCTGGATTGAGAGGAAGAACCAGTGTACATGGTGACCTCTCCCAGGGACTCCAGGAACCAGAGAATCCACATCCCATGGGGAGCTCAGAACTCCACAAGCCCACAGAGTTCACATTCCTGCCTGCTGGTTGAGTTTTATTTCTCAATAAACACAGAGAAGTTGACATGCACGCAGCAAGTTGGGAGATCTGAAGTCGTGAAGCTGACTGTTTTATAGATCTCTGCAGTTTTATGGACTTTTCAGTTATCATTGAAGGCCCCGAATTGAGTTTTGCCGGAAACAGCCAACATGAGGACCAGAAAAAGTTCACGGCGTGCTGCCTGATACTTGAACTTCTCAGTAAATATTACAGCCCTTTTTGTCGGCCCTAAGGTGGTAACTGATAACATTTTCAATGAGTTCTGAAGCCTGTTTATAAAAGGACACAATCTCAGATTTACATACTGAATTCTATCCACTGAAGTAAGGAGACAACAGTATTTTGAGCGAAGATAGCCTCCCCCTCCCCACAAAGTGACTGCAGTGTTATGAAGTTTGGAGGAATGCTTCCTCCATGCTCTGGCCCTGTCCTAGCCCCATGTTACAGGAGAGGCAGGTCGGACAGCCAGAGCGCTGACCCCAAAGTGTGTGAGCAACTGCGGCACATGGAGGGGTTTGTGGATGGGGTGCGCAAGACATCCCACAAACAAACCGATTAGAGAAAGTGCCCCTTATTCTACTGTGAGCTGCTCCCCCTGCCCAGGACACTGCCTCGTGCCCTGGCCCAGAGCTGATGAGTACAGGACGCTGACCAACCTCCAGCTGACCCCAAAGTCAGGCCCTTCTGCAAGGGCATTACCTGAACAGCCAAAGGAAACAGCTGATCACAGGAAAACAGCTCCGGCTGGGAGACACTGATGTGGATCACGCGGATCTGCACCTCACCATGGGACCCCCTGCACGGCACCGCCTCGCCCCTAGGCCTCCATCCCCTCCTGCCTGACGTGGACAGGACACACCTCACCATCAGGAGCCGCTAGGCGCGGAGGCTGTGGTGCCAAGGCTACACACACGTGGCTCCTCTGTGGTCTCTCCTGGGGTCCTGTTCGGGGGCTGGGAGGTGAGCATTTCCGCCTTCAGCTGTAGCCCGAATGAACGTGTGTCCTGAGAAATCACCCTGTCACACTTCAATCCCTTTACCTTTACCTCATGGGAATACTGAAATAGTCATTAGTGAAAATATTAGCCAAAAAAAAAAAATCCTATGTCACTGTGTCATTTTTGAAAATAATTCTGTCTCTTGGAGGCTTCGATGTGAGAACAGCAGCAAATAGGACTAGAAAACGGGGTGACTCAGCCTTTTCAACCAGGGTGAAAAGGCAATGGGATTTTTCCAGGAGGGAATAGCCAGGCTGAGCGAGGTTCAGATGATTTCCCAAGAAAAGGGTAAAGATAAAACCAAAAAAAAAACCCAATCATGATCAGGCAGGCCCCTGCCATGCCTCAGACAAAGCTCCAGCAAACCAGCCAAGAAGGGCAGATGATGGTCCAGGCCATGGTCTATGCCCACTTTGCAAGGGTTTTTACAGTGTCACTCACGGCTGCTGGAAACAGTCCCCCATAACAACCCCAAGACCTGAAAGGAGCACGCACACAGTCCTTAAGGGATACCCCAGGCGCATGGCCAGGAGCCTCGCGGGCTTAGCGTCCTACACCAGGCATCTTCGCTCAGGACCCGGATGGTCAGAGGCCTCCCTCCAAAGAGTCCATCAAGGCGAAGGAATGAGGCCTAAATTGTCCCTTCTTTCTTGTCAAGATTTCATACTTCATGGGTTTCCCTGGTGGCTCAGACGGTAAAGAATGTGCCTGAGATGACGGAAACGCGGCTTCAGTCCCTGGGTCGGGAAGATCCCCTGGAGAAGGGAACGGCTACCCACTCCAGTATTCTTGCCTGGAGAATCCCATGGACAGAGGAGCCTGGCGGGATACAGTCCATGAGGTCTCAAGAGTCGGACACAGCTGAGTGACTAAGCACTGTAGGTAGCTAAGTGGTAAAGAAACTGCCTGCCAATGCAGGAGATACAGGAAACTCAGGTTAGATCCCTGGGTCGGGAAGATCCCCTGGAGAAGGACATGGCAACCCACCCCAGTATTCTTCTTGCCTGGAGAATTCCATGCACAGAGGAGCCTGGCAGGCTACAGAACATGGGGTCGCAGAGTCAGACACGACTGAGCGACTGACACTTTCACATGGGAACTTTAAAAAAAAAAAAGATTCCTTTTTCCACTCTTTCTCTCTGGATCCGTCCACAGACTTGAGGTGAGGCTGCTTGTCCGAGGCCTCACGGAGCAGCTAACACGGCACCTTCTCCCCGTCTCCCTCCTCCACCCTGACAGCGCCAAGGACAGGTGGGGATCGGATAAACCTCTAAGTAACTGATGGGAACCTGCTGTGCAGCACAGGGAACTCCACTCCGTGCTCCGTGGTGACCTGAATGCGAAGGAAATATACAAAAGAAGGGATGTATGTATACGGAGAGCTGAGTCACTTTGCTATACAGCAGAAAAGAATACAACATTGTAAAGCAAGTACACTCCAATAAAAGTTTTTAAAAACAGAGAAACGCTGGCATCCAAGCCAAGACAGGTCCCCGAGGCAGCCAGAGAGCCTCGTGCAGCGTCGGTGTGTTTACAAGGCGACGCCCTCATCTTGTCCACATCTCTGGTGGCCCAGGCACCTGATAAAGTCCCAGGACCACCTCCAGGCCCCCCCCCCCCCCCGCAGCCCCGAGGAGTCCAAAGGTCAGAAATCCGTGGCTGCCTCACAGATGAAAGCCCCCAGCTTATTAATTTAAAATGTCACCAGAAATAAATGGGATTCCTTCCTGTCACCATCAGTGTTGGGTTATATCGTTGACATATTCCAGCGTTTTACTGATGGGCTTGGAAGATGCTCTGTCTGGAACTTGGATGTTCGCTTTCAACAAACTTTTTTGAATACTCACGTGTGGCAAGCAGAGCACTGCTCATTAGAGAGGGAGAGAAAATGAGGACGGTTGTGGTTAAATGGTGATGCTTGTGGGCTCTGACAGAGAAGAGGGTTTTAAAAAGCTGTTCTCAGAGGCCCACAGCATTGGTCATAGAACTTAAAACCCACAAAAGAGCAAGTCAGGAAGACAAGCGGAGTGTGGATTCCAGAGTGGGAAGCAACTGACTCCCTGGAGCTCAGGCAGGAGTGGACACCAGCTGTGACCTGTGCCTGCATTCATTCTCAGACAGAAAAGTAACTATTTTGATACTGTGATTTATAAAAAGGATATAATCGTGGCTTCCCTGGTGGCTCAGACAATAAACAATCTGCCTGCAATGCAGGAGAACCCAGATTCGATCCCTGCGTTGGGAAGATCCCCTGGAGAAGGAAATAGCAACCCACTCCAGTATTCTTGCCTGGAGAATTCCATGGACAGAGGAGCCTGGTAGATTACAGTCCATGGGGTTGCAAAAGAGTCGGGCATGACTGAACAACTAACACTTTCATACTTGAGGTCACAGTCATTCCTGAGACACTTGGATGCCCATCTATCTGATGTCTGCAAGGCTAACCCATTCCCAAGTGAGTTCTCCTCTACTTGTGTTCACAGCCCACCTCCAGCCCCTTCACCTGGTCTATGTTTTCCTTTTTTCTGTACCGCCCGTCGCCAACTACAAACTATACAGCGTATTTTCTATTTTGTTTCTTGTCAATCTCCCATCATTAAAACATGAACATAAGTATCTTTACTGTTTTGTCAGCACATCCTTCATGACTCAAATAAGTGCTTGGCTCATACAGAGTATTGGATGAGCGTTTCAGTCAGTTCAGTTCAGTCACTCAGTCTTGTCCAAGTCTGTGACTCCATGGACTGTAGCACGCCAGGCTTCCCCATCCTTTACTATCTCCTGAAGCTTGCTCAAACTCATGTCCATCGAGTCGGTGATGCCATCCAACCATTTCATCCTCTGTCGTCCCCTTCTTCTGACTTTAATCTTTCCCAGCATCAGGGTCTTTTCCATTGAGTCAGTTCTTCCCATCAGGTGGCCAAAGTATTGGAGTTTCAGTGTCAGCATCAGTCCTTCCAATGAATATTCAGGGCTGATCTCCTTTAGGATGGACTGGTTGGATCTCCTTACTGTCCAAGGGACTCTCAAGAGTCTTCTCCAACACCATAGTTCAAAACCATCAATTCTTCAGTGCTCAGCTTTCTTTATAGACCAACTCTCACATCCATACATGACTACTGGAAGAGACTTAGCTTTGACTAGACAGACCCTTGTTGGCAAAGTAATGTCTCTGCTTTTTAGTAGGTTTCTCTGTTTTCTAGGCTGGTCATAGCTTTTCTTCCAAGGAGCAAACTTCTTTTAATTTCATGGCTGCAGTCACCATCTGCAGTGATTTTGGAGCCCCAAAAATAAAGTCTCTCATTGTTTTCATTGATTCCCCATCAATTTGCCATGAAGTGATGGGACCAGATGCCATGATCTTAGCTTTCTGAATGTTGAGTTTTAAGGCAACTTTTTCACTCTTGTCTTTCACTTTCGTCTAGAGGCTCTTTAGTTCTTCTTCGCTTTCTGCCATAAGAGTGCTGTCATCTGCATATCTGAAGTTATTGATATTTCTCCTGGAAATTTTGATTTCAGCTGTGGTTCATCCAGCCCAGCATGTCGCATGATGTACTCTGCATATAAGTTAAATAAGCAGGGTGACAATATTCAGCCTTGACATATTCCTTTCTAATTTGGAACCAGTCTGTTGTTCCATGTCCAGTTCTAACTTGTTGCTTCCTGATCTGCATATAGATTTCTCAGGAAGAGGGTCAGGTGGTCTGGTATTCCCATCTCTTCCAGAATTTTCCACAGTTTGTGGTGATCCACACAGTCAAAGGCTTTGGCATAGTCAATAAAGCAGAAGTAGATGTTTTTCTGGAACTGTTTTGCTTTGTTGATGATCCAGTGGATGTTGGCAATTTGATCTTTTGTTCCTCTGCCTTTTCTAAATCCAGCTTGAACATCTGGCAATTCATGGTTCACGTACTGGTGAAGCCTGGCTTGGGGAATTTTGAGCATTACTTTGCTAGCATGTGAGATGAGTGCAATCGTGCGGTAGTTTGAGCATTCTTTGGCATTGCCTTTCTTCGGGAATGGAATAAAAACTGACCTTTTCCTGTCCTGTGACCACTGCTGAGTTTTTCAGATCTGCTGTCATATTGAGTGCAGCACTTTCACAGCATCATCTTTCAGGATTTGAAATAGCTCAACTGGAATTCCATCACCTCCAGTAGTTTTGTTCATAGTGGTGCTTCCTAAGGCAATGAGCATTTACTGAATGAATAAAGTAAATGCTAGCTCTTCGTCTATACACGATTCCACAGAAGGATGGTCTGCTGAGTCCGGGTGTCCAGTCAAGTCTCCTCTACAACGTGTCTGTCCAAGTGTGCAAAGTGCTCTGCCCCTCTTTCCTCTTCTGTAAGAGAAGGGTGGGTGATTACTATATCTGCCTTGGAGAATTACTGAGAGGATTAAGAGAGTTAACAAACTGGACGTCCTTTGTGTTCAGTGGTGAAGAATCCACCTGCCAATGCAGGGGACATGGGTTTGATCCCTGGTCTGGGACGATCCCACATGTCACGATGCAGTCAAACGCACGAGCCACAGCAACTGAGCCCACGCCCTGAGACTACTGAAGCCCACCCGCCTGAAGCCTGTGCTCCACGACTAGAGAAGCCACCGCTGTTGAGAAGCCCGTGCACCGCAACAAAGAGTAGCCCCCGGTTTCTGCAGCCAAAGCAAGTCCGGTGCGCAGCAACCAAGACCCAGCGCAGCCAAGGGTAATAAATAATTTTTTTTAAAGAGAGCTAATAAATTTAAAGCAATTAAAAGTCTGGCTGAGGACATGGTAAATACCCCATAAACACTAGCCATTTCCTTTTCTCGTTCCTCTCATAAGTTGCTTAAAGTGCTATGTGATCCTCAGGCCCACCTCCTCCACATTCTGAGTGGAAGAACTTGCCAGAGGAACAGAAGCAAGTACCATACATCAAGGAAGAGCATTCCTCCATGCATTAGAGGGAATCCACACACATGCCCTGGCCCCTCCCCGCCCTCCTTCAGGGCCCCTGCGGTCACCATCCTCTGCACCCCTCCATACCCCAGGGCCCACCCTCCTTTGTCTTCCACCTTTCCACATCCACTGGGTTTCTTTCTAGAGCATCTCTCACACACACACAGTGTTCTCAAACATTTGCTCCAAAACAACAATTTTCTTCGAATTCAAATCCTTTCTAAATGCCATTCTCTCTTCCTCTCTCTTTTTCACAATAAGGCTTAACACCATAGGATATTTTGGAGACCCACCCCGCCCCGTGTTCTGCACAGTTACATCTGTGTTCCCCCGTTAGCGCCAAGGCCACTGCTCCCACCAGGGTCCCTAGCGGCCTCTGTCCTCCCCAGCCCAAGGATCCTTTTCCTCTTCTCTGATCGTGTCTCTGTCTGTGACAAGCTGAGTCACACCTTCGTCAACCCTCTGTGACACTGGCCATTCCCAACTCTTGTCTGACCCCGGTGGCCTGTGCCTCGAGACCACGGCAGCAATTTGTCATCTTCCTTCCCCAAACGGCTGTATCCCCAGGTCTCTGCCTTGGGTTCTTCTCACCTGATACTGACTCTCCCCCTGCACAGACCAGGCCCCTCGGCCTCTCCTGGACTTGGAGTCTTACTCTCGGAAGAAAAGCCCAACTTCCATTAAATTAATCAAACAGAAACTTCGCTAGATTTCGACCTGAACCCATCATTAAAATGTCTTCCTCCTTCAGTCTTCTGGATTTCATCTGAAGGTGCTATCCTCCATATACTCACCTATAGCAGAAACTTGGCTGGCGTCCCAGACCCGCTTTCTCATTTTGCCTCACGTCAAGTTACAAAGTCCTGCAGATTCTCTGTCCTTAACACCCGCACACATCCGAGCTGTCCTCCCTACCCCAAAGCTATTACCTTAATTCCGGCCCCATCACTGCTCACCTGGCTCTCCTGCGATGTCCCCAGGCTGGTCTTGTGGCCTCCAGTCTGGCGCCACTCCAACTCCGGCTCACGGTCACCGACGTGTTCTTTCTAAAATGCAGATCTAATCACGTCCTTTTCCTGCTTACATTCCTTCCTTGGCTCCCTTAGCTTCCAGGATAAAGTGGAGATCCTTTGGCTTAATACATGAGATGCTTCATGAGATGCTGCCTGAGTCCTACCCCGCTCCCCCTCACTAACCCCCAAGCCCCAGGCTGTCAGTGAAGCACCCCCTCTGTCTTCCGTATCCAGTATTCACTGAGCTCAACTCTACACGGGCTTTGTTCAGGTGCCTCTCACATCTTCCCCCATTTAATTCTTGCCGCAGCACTTTAAGACTGCAGTGTTAGGCCCCCCTTCTGTCATGAATAAACTGATGTGTTGAGAAGTTAGCTCTGCTGTTGGTCTAAGATCATCCAGCTCAGAAGTGACGCCTCACCTTCTGCCCAGCCCTGCTTCTAGAAAGGACGATGCAGCTGCAAGTGCATTAGCCCCGGGCTCACCTTTTCTCTCCAGCACAGGGCTGCACACAGAGCAGCTTGTTAACAAGAGATCAATAGTAGGTTTGACTTTGGAAACACTGGCTCTGAGGTGGGGCAACACAGTGTGTGTGAGGCCTCGGGGCTCTAGCAGACAGTCTCAGCCCAGGGCGGACTGACACTCCTGACTGCGAGCTGAGGCTGTGGTGGGGGTGGGTCACCAGAAACCTAGGGCAGAGGCAGAAGCCTGGGGAGAGTGGCTCAGGGAGGGGAGGGGAATGCAGGGAGGGGAGGGAGGGTGGAAATTAGAAGGGGAGCTGGAGCAGGCGAGCAGCGGTGGGTGGGGGGATGAGGGGAGCGAGGCGGAGCAAGTGGTCCCGGGGCTCAGCCCTGCTCAGTCCTTGGCACAGGTTACGTCTGGGTCTGAGGATCTAAGTCAGGACACCCAGTGTCCTCAGAACTCCCCTCGTACCCCTTGGGCGTGGTCTCCACCATCACCCCACGTCGGAGGGCACGGAACGGGGCTTTTACCTTCCCAGTTGTCAGGGCACCCATCGAGGAGGTGGGAAATGCATGCTGCTACTTACATAAACACTGAGAAAATGAAGTATAAGAGCGGGAGGTCATACACTCAGGGTCACAGGAAAGGTCAGGATTTTAGTTTCTTGCCCACTTTCTTTTTAATTTAATTTTTATTTTATATGGAAGCACAGTTGGTTTACAATGTTGTGTTAGTTTCAGGTAGGTGTGCAGTAAAGTGATTCACTTATACGTATACATGTATCTCTTCTTATTCAGATCCTTTTCCCATATCGGTTATTACAAAATGCTGAGTAGAGCTCCCTGTGCTGTACAGTAGGACTTTGTCACTTATTTTATATACAGTAGCTTGCATCTGCTAATTCCAAATTCCTAATTCATTCCCCTTGCCCCCATCCCTCCCCACTTTGAACCCCCTTTTCTGAAAGGTGAAGGATACCCTGGGTGTCATGTCCTAAAATTCTGCTTTAACAGGTTTGCTTCGGTGAGACCACCCCACAGACTTCTGGCATGTCCTGAAAAACACACTGGCCTCGCCAGCCTTCACCTCCACAGGCCTCCCTGCCTCCTTGAGTCTCTCAAACTTTAAGCCATTTTTCACCCAAGGATGCTTTCTAAGAAAGCTGCACTTTTGTGGAAAATTTCCCCCTTCTTTTCACCAAAGTTTACTCTCTCTGAAGGGCTGGTGAGGGGTCATGGAAGGGGCGATGGTGAGTGTGAATCATCCTACAGGGGAACAGGTCCCTGGTCTGGATGCCCGAGACACCCAAGAGGAGAGGGACTGTCCTCTTTTGTTGTTCAGTTGCTCAGTCATGTCTGACTCTTTGCAACTCCCGGCGCTTCCTCAAACTCTTATGCTTTGAGTCAGTGATGCCATCCAACCATCTTATCCTCTGTCATCCCCTTCTCCTCTTGCCTTCAATCTTTCCCAGCATCAGGGTCTTTTCCAATGAGTTGGTTCTTCGCATCAGGTAGCCAAAGTATTGGCTTTGCAGTTTCAGCATCAGTCCTTCCAATGAATATTCAGGGCTGCTTTCATTTAGGATGGACTGGTTTGGTCTCCTTGCAGTCCAGGGGTCTCTCAAGCGTCTTCTCCAGCCGTGACAGTTATCTCACAAGCTGCTTCTGTTTGAAGCAGGCAATGGAGAGCCGAGAGCAAGGGCGTCCTTGTGGCGTCTCACAACACTAAAACATGCCTGAGTTTTAGAAGATGAGACAAGAGATTGGAGCCTTTGCAGCACCACCTGGCTCCCTGCCCGTGACCTTGAAGGCTCAGAAGGGCCCATGCGGGCGGACCGTGCGCAGCCACAGACGCAGCCAGTGCTGCATCGCTGAGATTCTGGCTAAATTTAGCGCCAGCTTTCCCTGCACTGCTGCAGTTGTCCTGAGTCACCTCCCTCTGTCTTTGCCGGAACGGCAACGCCGCAGAGCCTCTGCCGTTCCAGGCTTGGTGGAGGTCGCAGCCCTGTCAACTCTGAGCGCAGCTGACATTTGCTTTTTCTGCAGCGAGAGAGAGAAGGGGAAGCCAGTTGTGCGGTCTGTATTGCTTCTCAGCCTGCAGGTTGCATGCTGGTCGAATATGAACATTTTGCTTTTTTTTTTTTTTTCCCTTTTCAAATCTAGGGCTATCCAACGTGACAGCTTGACAGTCCTGGAGATGAGGGTTCTGTGTTCTCATGGGCTGTGGGTTCTGCAGAAACACACACACAAGCAAGTACACACGCACACTCGCACACACACATACATACACATGCATACACATACACAGAGATACACAGACACACTTGCACACACACACAAATAAACATGCACCCACATTAACATGCATATACAAATGCACATACACACAAATACACTCATACACACACACAAATACACATGCTCACACACACACAAATACACACACACACAAATACACTTGCACACACACAAATAAACACACATATCCAGAAATACACACACACACACATAAAAATACACACAAACACAGGCAGCCATCTGGAAGGAGCCCTTGAGGACTAGAGGGTCCACTCAGCTCCTAGCCGGGTCACTCCAGGTATGGACGTCCACACACACTGATGCCAGGAGGACCTCAGCCCTTCCAGGAGCAGGTTCCTTTCTTGTTCTTGCAAGGATGATTATTTTAACAGTCTTCTCACTGGTCAGTTTTCATGCTTTCCTCTTCTCTAACCTGACTGCCCTGGTCCTCAAGCCCCTCAAGGGGCTCTTTGCCAAGCTCCCAACTGGCCACAGGGCACCCACGCCTGTGATGGTTCTCCAGTCCCCATGACGCCCTGCTGATCCCACCACTGCTGCTCTGGGAAGCTCCCCCCTCCCCTGTCATACTCTGGTTGCTGTTTTACAATAAAACACAAGAGTGTGTCACTCCCTAATTGACTCAGACACGCAAACCTGCACCTTCAATGACCTGAGAATCTCACTGATGGAACTGGTCACACATCCAGTCCACGTGCCCCAAACTAGACCCCAAGGCGCACGCACCCAGGCTACTTGTACCTTTAATCCCCAGAAGATCCCTGGGGTCGGTTCTTACTCATCACAGCACCCTTCTCAGCTTCTCAGGAAACAGTTGTTGACTCAACTGTGACCCGTGGAGCATGGGGCTGACTCACCATAGACAAGTCCTCAGTCCTGGAAACACATCCCTGCCCACCCCCCACTGTGAGTTGGCCGCATCCCACCCCCCCCACACACACACACACACAGTGGCTCCACACCCATTCCATCTCTTATTTTCATGACAAAAGCCATGATTTGGGCTGATGGTCCCAGGACGATGGCAATTGCTAAAGAGGGGTCATAACTATCATCACCCCCTCTTCCCTGGTTAAAGTAAGGTCTCAGGGATCTCACTGGGCAGCATGGGGAGCATCCCTCTGGAGACAGTGTCACAGTTCCACCTGAGCCATGCCCACCCTGGGCCTGCACTTTCCTGGGACAGGATGGACAGGAAGGAAGGAGAAGAAAGTTTCATGGAGTCACACAGCTCCTAGGAACCAGGATTTCCTCTTCTCAGCCCAGTCCCCAAACTCCCAAGATCTCAGGGAAAACCACTTAGAATCCTTCCTTTTCTCCCTGTGGGCACTTCTTTCCCTTCTGGCCTCACTCTGCTCTCAAATCAGGTAACTCCAATCATACTTTGTGATCTTGTTGGTGGACAGCTGAGGTGACACATGGGCCCAAACCCATCTCCGTGGGAAAGAAATCCTGCCCGTAAGGATATGGTAGGCTATGGAACTCTTAAAACCTTCCAAAGCTTCCCAATTCTGAAATGTCCACAGCTCCCTCATAGACACAGTCTGGTACCACACACAGTGCCTGAGTTCTTCACATTTTAAAAGTAAGCCTGCTACCCATATACACAAGCATCTTAAAATGCATGAGGATAGCCTTCATCTAACAAATATTTCTAGTGAGAAACTTTGTGCTTGAAGCTGTGCTGAGAGGCTGCCAGAGACCTGTCTCTGTGCTCACAAAGCTCAAGTCCGAGAGGATAGACAGGCATGAGCAAAGGACTCCAAATAGACTGAAGAATCCTGAACAGGCAAGACCTGGTGCTGTTTTAGGCTTTTCAAAGGGGGCAGAGGGGATGCAGACCAGGGATGGCTTCCCCAGGAAAAAGAGACCTTGGCACTGAGATTATGGAGTTAATACAGGAAAGCAGGAGGGAGACATTCCAGGCAGAGGGACCAACAAGGGCGACACTCTGGGGCCAAGAAGAGAAGCCTAGACCCACCAGGAAGACCCTCGGTTAGAGGCTGGAGAGGAGAGCTCCAAGAACAAGGAAGCGGTCAGCAGAGACCAGTCTCAGGGTCCTCTAAGCCCTGCTTACATGTGGACGTAGGCACAGCTGTGGGTTTGCTGTTGACACTACCTGTGGGCAACAAAACCAGCTCTTTGTGTAAAGTGGAAGTTTTACATCCAAGACCCATAGAATGTTGAGTTGAACGGTACCTTGCTGCTGCTGCTGCTGCTGCTGCTGCTGCTGCTGCTGCTGCTAAGTCGCTTCAGTCGTGTCCGACTCTGTGCGACCCCATAGACGGCAGCCCACCAGGCTCCCCCGTCCCTGGGATTCTCCAGGCAAGAACACTAGAGTGGGTTGCCATTTCCAACGGTACAAGAATCCATGGATAAACTGGTGCAGAAATTCCTCCCTGAACCCACCCTACGGTGTTTTAGAGCTCATCACTTGTTTATGTGTAACTCAAACTGTTAGATATTTCTTTCAACCCAAATCTGCCTCCTTGAAACTTCCACTATGTTTGTGCCCTCTGGAGTTTTCCCAGCTGACAGCTTTTCAGATGTTTAAAGACAGCTATCTCCTCACCATTATGTACTCTCTTCCTCAGGCTAAAAATGCGTAATTCTCCCAACTCCGTGTATTGCACTATTCCAGACCCTGTCATTACCTGATTGTTGTCTCTCAGGATGGCCTTAGTTTGTCAAGAGAAAATAAATCATATTTGCTTTTGCAAACACATCTAAATACATAAACTGGGTTATTAACCTGTTTTGCTTATCTCTAGTGTCTTTGCCTTAAAAACTAAACCTAGCTTGCCTGGCTTTCAGGAACCACAAATTGTCTCTGTAATTTTAGGGACTCTTGAAGGACTTGGTAACATATTCTACAAAAACAGGCTTTGTTAAATGTCATTAGTTAACTGAATGGTCTTTTTTTTTTTTCTGAGTAAATGATGTGGTTTAGCAGAGTTTACAAAATCTGAAAGGATCTGTGCAATGACACACACTTTTTTTTTTTTTTTTTTTTTTTCACAAACTAAAGTGAATGTACCACAGACCTCTGAGGCCAGCAGAAGTCAGCCCCGTGCTCCCCAGGTGGACTGCCACAGGGCAAACAGCAGCCTCACACAAAAGGTCAGTGTGGTCCACTCGCCTCCATTGCAGAGTTTATTCCCACTACTAATTCCTGCCAGCCCCGCCAGCCAGAATCAACCCTAAGTGCCAAGGCTGTTGCTCATCTGTGTAATTCTGTGATCAGAGAGGGCTTCCCAGATGGCACTAGTGATAAAGAACCTATCCGCCGCTGCAGGAGACATAAGAGATGCGGGTTCGATCCCTGGGACAGAGCTTTTCCATGAAGCTAGTAGGGGTTCTGGGGAAGAAAATATTGAGATGACTTTGTCCCGTCAATCCATTGTCCATTTCACTTTAAAATCTGTCAGGAAATTGCTATGAAGCAACATGTTTATCATGATTTTAAAAATTAATGTGCTATTATGTTTTCTGGAGAAGGCAATGGCAACCCACTCCAGTACCCCTGCCTGGAAAATCCCATGGACGGAGGAACCTGGTAGGCTACAGTCCATGAGGTCGGTAAGAGTCAGACACGACTGAAGCGACTTAGCAGCAGCAGCAGCATTATATTTTCATGGTCTCTGAAAAAGCCATGTAATGTAAAGCGTGATAACCATGATACACCATCAGGAGATATCCACATGGCAAGCTGATGCAGGTTCAAAAATAATTCTGAAATACCTTCGTGTTCCTGTGACAAATAACACTGACAATAAGCCAAACAACAAGGTCACCTGTAACAGGAAAACAAGACAGGAGCCGAGTAAAATCGCTTAGTCATCAAGACTGGTGGCTGTTTGTGAGGATTCGTTCTGAGACCCTCACCTCCCTGTACCTGACTCAACTCCAGAGCTAGGAGGGCGCCTATAAGGTCAGTTGCAGCAGCTCTCCTCCTGTGTGGACCTCTCCACCAGGAAGTTCCCCAGCCCAACCTCACGGATCTGAGTAGCCTTAGAACATCAAGTCGGCGGCTCTCCAGGGTCCAGGGCAGAGTGGATGGGATGATTCAGTGCCCCCAACACCTGCTCCCCTCAACTCCGGATCCCGGCTCTGGGTGTGGCCTGCCTCTGTGAAACTACTCCGTAAGCACTGCTCTTATCCAGCTCAGGAAAACCACAAATTCTCTGACCAAATAAAAAGCCTTGTTCTTCTTGGAGCACAGTTTTCATATCTTCTTTTCGGTCACATTCAACATGCATCAGACTCTTTTGCTGATTTCTAAAACCAATACATACACAAACGTCGCACAAGTGCTTTGGGGAAGGAGCCCGGGGCCCCACAGAGGGGCTACACTCTGACCTGTGAGAGGAGAAAGAGGGCAAAGAGAAGGAAATAAAGATGAGAACACTCAGACTCAAGACAGAGTGGGGGGGGTCACAGGAGAACACAGGTGCGTCCCCTCCCTACCCACCCTGAGACCCACTGAAACCCCCTTCAGCTTTATGGAGGTTCTGGGAGGAGGCCCTGGGCTCATTTTATTTACTGGAGTGTAGTTGGCTTACAGTGTTGTGTTTGTTTCAGGGGTACAGCTAAATGATTCAGTTGGGGGCACATATGTTGGGGGCAGGGCTTCCCTGGTGGCTCAGATGGTAAAGAATCTACCTGCAATGCCGCAGACATGTGTTTGATCCCTGGGTCAGGAAGACTCCTTGGAGGAGGAAGTGGCAGCCCACTCCAGTATTCTTGCCTGGAGAACCTCATGGACAGAGGAGCCTGGCGGGCTACAGTCGATAGGGTGGCAAAGAGTTGGACACGACTAAAGCGACTTAGCACGCACGCATCTGTCAACCCCACTCCTAATTTATCCCTCCCTTCCCCTTTCCCTTTGGTAACCATAAGTTTGCTTTCTATGTCTATGAGCCTACTTCTGTTTTGTATCTAAGCTCATTTGTATCATATTTTTTTTTTAGATTCTACATATAAGCAACATCAGATGCTATTTTCCTGTTTCACGTGCTTCACTTAGCAGGATAATCTCTAGGTCCATCCCTGTTGCAGCAATTGGCATCATCTCACTCTTTAGGGGGTCGGGGGGTGGAATGACCTCCAACTCTCCCCAAGCTGAGGCGTTCTGTGCTGAGCCCAGAAAGTGGAAGCAAACACATCACAAATGCCCTCAGTGACCTTTTGGCACCTCAGAGTGCAAGTGAGTTGAAAAGACACCCCTAGTCACATTGGAGAAGGAGGGAAGTCCACCACAGTGTGTTTAGAAGCAAATGTCCGAAGACAACGCAGAACGGTCCCCTGGTTTCCGCTTGATAAGACAATCTGGTCTCACCTGTTTTGCCTCCCCGGTGAGTTCTCCCTGAAGCAGTATTAGTTTCTCAATGGAATGTTTCCTGTGCTCATCGGATCACACGCGGAGCAACTGCGGAATCCCTGCCCGCTGGCCGCAGCTGCACGCATTCCCGGGCCGAGTCTTGCTGGGGCTGCAGGGCGGTGGGGCCGCCAGACTGGATGTCACGTGTGTAAAGGGGGAGACAGAGACACGGTGAGAAATGGAGAATCAGAGGAGTTGGGGGAGGTTTTGAAGAGGACAGCAACCCAAGCCAAAAGCCCACAGCACGCAGGAGTCCTCAAGAAACCACATTCACCTCTCAGAAGAGAAACGGACATGGAGGCGCTCAGAGAACCAGCTCCCTTAGCTCCACACGTCTGTCGGCGCTGAGGCGCTCTTGCCCTGTGTGTTTAAAGTGAGAATGAAATACAGTTGCAATAGCTGGAAAATTAGTGTCTAGGCTGAAAATCGTCGTCTCCCAGTTAAAAATTCCTCCCTCTGGGTTTCCCTTGTGGCTCAGCTGGTAAAGAATCTGCCTGTAATTCGGGAGACCTGAGTTCGATCCCTGGGTTGGGAAGATCCCCTGGAGAAGGGAAAGGCTACCCATTCCAGTATTCTGGCCTGGAGAATTCCACGGACTGTATAGTCCATGGAGTCGCAAAGAGTCGGACACAACTGAGCAAACTTCGCTCACTCACTCTCTCTCCCTTAACTCCAGAAGGGAGTTAAGAAAATTCAGGAGTGGTTTCAGATTTATAGGAATTCTGTGTGTAACACTTTGGATTCTGACATATCGACACGTATGAATTGAGAGAGCAGCTTGGAAACATATACATTACCATATGTAAAATTAGATAGCCAATGGGAATTTGCTGTATGATGCAGGGAGCTCCAATCAGGTGCTCTGTGATAAGCTAGAGGACTGGGATGGCGTGGGAGGTGGGAGAGAGGTTCACGAGAGAAGGGATATACGTCTATATGTTCAGTCGATAAATCGTGTCCAACTCTTTGTAATCCCATATAGCCCACCAGGCTCCTCTGTCCATGGGATCCTCCAGGCAAGAACACTGGAGTGGGCTGCCATTTCCTCCTCCAGGGGATCAATCCTGCATCTTCTGCAGTGCAGGCAGATTCTTTCCCACTGAGCCACCTGGGAAGTCCATAGTTATATATATATCTATGGCTGATTCATGTTGAGATATGGTAGAAATCAACACAATATTGTAAACCAATTATTCTCCCATTCAAAATAAATTTTAAATTAAAAAAGCACATGGGGTATAATACACTTTATAATTAACCCATGTGTATAATAATGCTTTTCAGGGGTCTTAAGATCATATGAGACAGAGAATGTCAAAATGCTTACCTGGGTGAACTACTTTATTACTATTTAGATCTCATGTTTCTTTCTTTTATTTTTTAATCAATTACTTATTTGTTTTTGGCTGCACTGGTCTTCGATGCCTTGCTAGGGCTTTCTCTGCTTGTGACATGTGGAATTACTCTCCATCGCAGCACGCGGGCATCTCATCAGGGTGGTGTCTCTTGTTGCGGAGCACGGGCTCTAGGGTGTGCAGGCTCTAGTAGCTGCCTCATGCGGGCTCAGTGGTTTGGACCCCCCTAGTTGCCCCACAGCGCGTGGAATCTTCCAGGACCAGGGATTGAACCTACATCCCCTGCATTGGCAGGCGAGTTCTTATCCACTGCACCAGCAGAGACGTCCTCGTGTTTCTTTAAAACGCTTTTTGTACTGTTCCTTTTTTCGTTTTCTTCTGGTTGGTGATTTCATCAAGTGTCTTATGAAAGAGGTATTAAATGCATGTAAAGGAGTTGAATCAAGACTTTATAGCTCTTTCCTCAAGTTCCATTTTACAGTTTTTACACAAAGTCATTGTTATTTTCCTCCAAGTATTATCAAAGCTCACATTTCATTGTAGATGAAAAAGTATCGCATACAGAATAGTATCAAATATAGAAAAAGCATTGTATATAGTAACAGCAACTAGTGCTTTTTTGACCTCTGACATAACACAGTTTATCTAGTTCCAGGTTATGTTGCTGTTACTATTGTTTAAAATCAGAGAGTCTATAATTAATCCCCTTGCATATTGCTAAACACAGTACAGTTTTCTGCTTTCTAGCTCCGTCTTGACTGATACTAGTCTTCTCTGCCAGCTGAGCAATATTTTCAAATGTAAACACACACTGAAAGGAAATTATTCAATATTAAACTGCGGATTGTGGTGACATTAATGACTTTAGGTTACTGATTGCCCAGGCTATAGTTGGCACCTTGAATGTGCAGCTCACCAATAACTGTTATACTGAATGTCACCACAGTAAACAAACAGATTGACTCTCTCGTTTCAAGTTTAAAGATACTTTTAAAGTTTAGTTCTTGCCAGCAAATCATCATATCATAAGCTAGAAGAGTTTTTAAGAGATTTGCTCATCAGTAGCGAAATTCTTGTCTCTCCCATTTTAAATAACTTCTTTGGCCAGCACCTCCTACCCGGTAGGAAGTATGATCCGTTTTATTTCTCTCTTTATAATTTGTTTTTTCAAGCTGAGTCCATTTAATGAATGGTCTGTCAAAGTGTGTCCATTTATGTATTTTTATTTTTCATGAATCAGATCCCTTGTGAATTTCTATTTTAGCAATATATTTTTTTAAGATTTTGGTTTAATTATCCTTTCTGAATTTTTCTGTGTGTGAATTTTATTTCATTAAATTCAGCTTTGATCATTAGTCATTCTTTCTGGTCAGGAAGATGTCCTGGAGAAGGAAATGGCAATCCACATGAGTACTCTTGCCTGGAGAATCCCATGGATGGAGGAGCCTGGGGGGCTACAGTCCACGGGGTCTCAAACAGTCGGACAGGACTGAGCAACTTCACCTCACTTCCTGGTTTCTTGAGTTTATTTTGTTTCTAATTCCTTCAGGTGATTTTCTGATTTTATCTTTTCTTAGTTCCTTTCGTTGCTGTCCTATCTTACTTCAGAATTACTAAATATTATTTCAAATTGTGATCCTTAAAGTTGAGTCTCCCCAGTGACCACCTCATCTTTATCTGGTCCATCAACTCTTTTTTTAGGAAATCATGTTTTCAGGTTTGGACAGTGAAGTGTTCTTAAGTGTCTCTTTCCCAGGTTTTACATTTCCCTCCAGGAATCTGACCACGTTTCCTTTCTCTGCATGGTTAGTGAACTTCCATTTGGCAGAAACTGCGCTCCAGCTGAGTCCAGGGGCCCAGGCAGTGTCCTCGAAATGATGGACCCACAGTGGTTCCTCCCTCTAGGTCACACGTTCACGCAAAGGATCTGCTGGTCCTGCCACCAACCCCGCACGCCTCCTGAGGGTGAGGGCCTACCCCCTGCTCAGTCTCTCCCAGTCTCACGGAGGCCCCCAGCGTCCACGCCACCTCGGGGAGCCCTGGTGACACACAGGTGCCCAGATCTCTCTGGGCCACACTCTGTCCCGGATGCCCTGTTTCCGACCCTTAACTTGGGCTCCTTGTCAGTTCTCCAGACACTTTCCCAGCTCAGGGGCCAAACAAGGATTGTTCCCTCCCCTGAGGCCCCAGAAACCAGGGCCTCCATTGTTCACAGTGGGGACTCCCAGGCCCCAGCGCTGAATGAGGGGCGGGGGTGGAGGGGCAGGGTCTGCACCATCACAGCGAAGGGTCTGCTGTCATCCTCTCTTTTCTCATTACCCACAGGCTAACCAGGCTTCTGAGTACTCGTTTACAAAATCTAGTGCTTGTAAACCGTTTCCAGATTCTAATCACTTCCCTGCAGCCTAGCACTTGGCATGTGGGAATCGTCCAGAACTTTCCTAAATATCCTGCCTCCGGAGGCCCACACAAAGCCTGGAGATTAGCTCCTCTGGGAGCCACAGGACCACTTGCTCATCACAGCTTCATGAGGGGTAGTCTCTGCTCCTGAGCTCAATAGTCAAGTCCCTGGGTTCTAGAAGGAGGCTCTAGAACACTGCAGAGGCTGTTAGACTCAGAGAGCCTCGTGGAAAGGACACGAACAGCACATCTGCCTTGGGAGGTGGTGAGGGTAGAAATAAGAATGAATGCTCAGGAGGCTCCTGGGTCACATGAGAGATGGGGAGAGATGTAGAGGATGGGACACAGCACAGAGGTGGCCCAGGAGAGGCAGCTTCAGGAAGCGGTGGGGGGAGACTGGATGGGCTGTGCCCTGCCTGGTGTAGGCCAGCAGGGCCAGGAGGGGGAGATGTCACTTCTCTGGGCAGGACGTCTGTCTCTGCATCGAAAGTGTCCCTGAGAACATGGTTTGTAGTTACCAGATTTTTATTTATTTATTTTTAATTGGAGGACAATTTCTTTACAACATTGTGTAAAGAATGTTGTTTCTGCCATTCATCAGCATGAATCAGCCATAGGTATACATATGTCCCCTCCCTCTTGAACCTCCCTCCCACCTCCCACCCCATCCCACCCCTCTCTGTTGTCACAGAACTTAAGCTAATAGTCAAATAAAATCAGGCTGCAAAAAAAAAAAAACCAACTTTCCATAAGCTTTCAAATCAACTTTCAAACAGTACTTGAGAGCTGAGTCAAATTCTCTTCCATATTTCAATACCTCAGGTCTAAAATCACGAATCACACTGTGGACATTTTTTATCATAATATAAGCTCTCAGATTATCCTAATATCAAGTTCTCTAAGTAGTGCATATACTTTGAACACCAAAAACATGTAGATTATCTCAACAGTAACAAGTTGACCGTATGCTCAAGCCATTAATTTCCAAAGGCAAGTTTTATTCAATTGTTTAATTACAGTTCTCCAGGAGTCGGGAATCCGATCACCTCCCGGGGGAGTCTTCCACAGAGGAGGTCTTGTGCACGGAACCAGGAATCATACATTTTCACAAATGATTTTACCAGGACTGAAACCCCACACACTGAGCCCTCTTTATAATGAAGACAGGAGATTATTAATAGACCCTTCCAAACAAACCCTTTGATTTCAGGCTCTGGCCCCATCTAGTCACAGCTAACTTCCTTCCACTAATCTCTTTTACTGCCAGGAGGAAGCTGTATTCTTTTTACATGTTTACTGTCTGGCAAGGCCACACCTTTACAGAGGTCGCGATACAAAGTCATGTTAGTGACAAAAATGACAAATTCGGCTTCTGTGTCCGTGAGCTCTGGCCCCAGAGAGCGTGGTCTCCGGGACCCCTCACATCCTCGGGACAAAGGACACTCAGAAGCAGGTAAGGTAGACTGACAAGTCACGTGACTAGACAGCAGGTCTTATTCCTCCACTCAAAGTGGTCAAGTTGGTGCCACACAATAAATGAAGTGAGAAAAAATATCATAATAAAGAAAATAATTGAACAGTACTAGATGTGGAGTTCATGTAAGAGAATACTTCCAAGTTTCAACATATATCTGAGACAGGAAAGTTTTTTAAAATCCCACAAAATTGGCTTTCCCAGCTGCACATGACGTCAAATGAATATATTACCCTCCTTGAAACAACATGAATTTTAGCAGGCTTTTACAATATTGATGAGATATTAGCATTGCCCATATAAGATCTACTTTTCTAGGAGATTTAAATGAATTCAACATTCATATCACAAAACAGCAATTGATGCAGCTGCAGGAGCTGTAGATTTTTTAAAGCAATCTTATTTCTCTTTACTCAGTGGACATGGGTTTGGGTAGACTCGGGGAGTTGGTGATGGACAGGGAGGCCTGGCATGCTGCAGTTCATGGGATCGCAAAAAGTCGGACACGACTGAGCAACTGAACTGAACTGAATTTCTCTTTTTTTAAAAAAAAAGCTTTCATGGAAAAAAGCTGGCTAGAAATGTTTTCAGATCCTGGATTAAGTATTAGATAATACTATAATTGTTTCAATTTATTATTCTCATGCCACTAGTAAACAAGTACCAAAGAAATGATGATGATAGTGATGATGATGACGTATGTGTGTGTGTATTTACAAAATAAATAATGACCCAATGACTGAACGTTAGAGTAACTAAATGCCATTAGAGCCAAACTCCTTCCCCTCCTACCTCACAGACAGGCGGGTATTAGCCAGTCTTAGAGGAGAAGGCAATGGCAGCCCACTCCAGTACTCTTGCCTGGAAAATCCCATGGACAGAAGAGCCTGGTAGGCTGCAGTCCATGGGGTCGCGAAGAGTCAGACGCGACTGAGCGACTTCACTTTCACTTTTCACTTTCATGCCTTGGAGAAGGAAATGGCAACCCACTCCAGTGTTCTTGCCTGGAGAATCCCACGGACGGGGGAGCCTGGTGGGCTGCCGTCTTCGGGGTCGCAAAGAGTCGGACACGACTGAAGCGACTTAGGAGCAGCAGAGGTGAAACTGGATTTTTGCAAGTGTGCATAAACATTTCATACTACATTGAAACACTGATGCAGGATGGGAGTTGGAGTTTTTTTCCATGGTTATGGGTTTGTGGAATACTTTTTTCTTTTTGCTGTGTTTTATTTCCCCAATAGTCACTAAAGACTGGAGCTCTTACTTTGAGTCATTTGACCTAACATTTCATTTGGGATAAGAATCCAAAATCCTGGGTTTAATAATGATGAGGGTCCCTGTCATGATATTCCAGGTATCTGAACAGGAGTACCTTACAATGATCATGTGAAAAATGGTCACATTTGCCAGACAGGGAGTTTTTTGTACACTAACCACCACCTTGGTGGGGTGGGGAAAACTTCCTTGAAAACTAGAAACAAATATCAAGTGGAGGAGGCAGAAAATAAACAGAACCCCAGTGATCTGAGGAGAACGATGAGAACGCAGTGGTTCAGTCCTGAAGGAGACGATCCCCTCCGCCCTCTGCTATCACTCACTAGATAAGCGCAGTGCCAGCGGGACCTGGGCCCTAAGCTCCGTGCACTGGGCACATCCTTAGCCTTCTAATGGGCTCACCTCCCCTGATTCCTCACCTCACATACCCTGAAGCTGATGAATGTCCTCTCTCATTTACTGGGAAAGAAACCATGTTTGCTTAAAAAAGAAAGAAGAGCTGTATGACCCAGTGAAATTACTCTTCGGGGCCATTTTATGTTGGGAAAATGGAAACGTTACTTGGGCATCTACTTGACTGCATGAAATTTGATCATAATGTATATATTCTAATTCTTTCCTTTTTCTGAGTGAGTGCACATGTGCCAAGTTGCTTCAGTCGTGTCCGACTCTTTGTGAACACAAGGACTGTAGACCGCCAGGCTCCTCTGTCCATGGAATTCTCCAGACAAGAATACTGGAGCAGGTGGCCATTTCCTACTCCAGGGGATCTTCCCAATCCAGGGATTGAACCCAGTTCTCCTGCATTGCAGGCAGATTCTTTACCATGTGAGCCACTATGGTTAATCACAAATGTGATCAAATGACTTTGGCTGATTCTGTGTTGTCACAGAACGTAAGCCTGGAAAGTCATCATCTTCTGGAGCATCTACTGAGGTTACAATGACCTCCCTCATGTTACAGTAAACCTGAGATGTTGTCTGTCTTCACATCACGTCTCGGTAACCCAGGGTGAGGCCAGACGGATGAATAAACATTCACACCAGCAGAGGTGGCCCACCTATACAAGCCCATCTCCATTTCTGGCCAATTCCTCATTTTATACACACACACACACACACACACACACACACACACACACACAGAAAGACATGTGAGTGGCAGAATCACATTCAGCATGTGAGAGACAAGAATGGTGAGACCAGCCTGCTTAGCCAGGAAGCATTTCTAGGACACAGAGCGAGCTCTGGCTCATTCTCCACTCGACAAAAATGTTTGGTGGGAGGCAGGATGTTCATGGCCCCAGAGACTATCTTCAGGCATCCAGCTGCTTCATCCGGTAGATATTTGCTTTCGGACGTTCAAATGTTTTTTCCAACATCAGCTCCCAGAAGTGCTCAGTACGTGGCAAGTGCCTTGAACAAATGATGTGAGGGTAGCTGTTGTTGTTCAGTCACTCAGTGGTGTCTGACTCTTCGTGATCCCGGGGACTGCAGCGTGCAAGGCTTCCCTGTCCATTACCATCTCCTGGAGTTTGCTCAAACTCATGTCCATCGAGTCAGTGATGCCACTCAGCCATCTCATTGGAAACTAATGGAATGAAATGATTGCAACCCTGTGGGTCTGTCAGCATCTTTTGGGACCCATTTACTTATCAAATACATACAAACATCAAAAATGCTGCTTAGGACTGAAGGCCAGTGGTCCGAGCTACGTGGGAGGGATCATGGCTGTGGTTCGTGATGTGGACGCAGAAAGACAGCACAGCCTCTGCCAGGGTCCCTGCCCCCCCGGAGCATTTGTCACCAATCAGCCTCCACAGCTTTCAGCCTTCCTGGGGCCTTTTCCCATTTTGTCTTTTGTTAATTTCTTGCATAGGGCCTTGCTGAGGCCGACTAGCCGTTCTGTAAAATATGAGTTTCCCTAACAGTCTACAAATGCCCTCATTCTTCAGTTAGTCCACCTCAACAGTCTTGCCAATGGTTTGAGTGAAAACACAATTGCAAACTTGTTTTCAATCTGCCCTGTTTTCTGGAAAAAAGAAAAACAAAAGGTACTATGCACTAGCTGTGTCTCAGCTGTATCATTTATTCGATTTTGAAATTTATCTTACAGTTTCTTTATGTATTCAAATTTTCTTTTTTAGTTTCCAAACATATGTGATTTCTCAGTTCTTTTTTTGTTATGGATTTCTCATTTCTATACACTTACAGTAAGAGAATATACTATGTATGACTTGGTATTCTAAAAGCTGTTGAAGTTTAAGAAAGTCTGTTCTCTAGTTGAAGAAAGTAATTTATGTCTACTAGTTATTCAACTCTGATAACTATTTTTTCTGGTTGAAATATCAGATCTTAATTGCTTATTTATGTACTAATCCCCATAGTTCTTTCAGTTTTTATTTTTCTAAGATAATTTCTGAATATTCATGTTTATTAGGCTCCTTGGAAACTCTTGTTTCCTATTAATATATAATATCATATTTCTTTTAGTTTATATTTATCTTATAAACCTTTTTCTAGTCCCTTTGCCCTATTGAATGTATTTGTGTAAGTATTAAATTTTGTTTTTTGTCCAACCTGTCCATGCTTATCGTTTGGTCCCTGGCCATCTCAGTTCTTATTTCATATTTGTCATATTTATTCATTTCCCCCATCAAGTCCTTAGGCTTCCCCAAATCTAAGGCTCCACCCACATCTAAGGCTCCACCCACCACCCCATCCCTGGACCCCTGGACGTTAGGGTGGCTCAGTCGCTCCCACCTCCCGTGGCTCCTCTACAAAGCCCCTCATCCCAGCTCAGTCCTCCCATTCACCCAACTCCACTGACACTGTCTGAAGAAGTATTTCAGGTATAACTTCGGTTATGTTCTTATGACTGTTTTGACAGTTGTAATCTTGACTTTGTGTTTGTGCACGCCCAGTCTCTTCAGTCGTGTCTGATTCTTTGCGGCTCCATGGACTGTATCCTGTACCTCCCAGGCTCTCTGGCTGTGGGATTTCCCAGGCAAGAATACTGGAGCAGACTGCCATTTCCTCCTCCAGAGACTTTCCCCACTCAGAGATCAGACCGGTGTCTCCTGCTTTGGCTGGTGCGTTCTTTACCACTGAGCCGCCTGGGAAGCCGGCTGCGCACAAAGGCACATCTTGACCGAACTGGTTGTCCTGTTTACAACTCAGTGACTCACTCTGCAATAAGAAAGTCAGACACAAAAGTGGTCAACGAAATTCAGAGCCATACAACTTAAACCTGATTCTCTCACAATATAGCCTTTTTTGAGCATTAATATAATTGTGTTCTTAATATATTCAGTATTATTAGATTTCCTAAAGCCTGCCAAATAGATGTAGGCAGGAAGTTCACCAATGAGAGAATGATGCATTCGTTTGAGATTCAATTAAGAAAATGGATGTCAGGTTTTTTTTAAGGTGGGGGAAGAAAACCCAAGTATAAACTTCAAAACCCCCAAAGTCCAAAATACCAAAGTCAAACTAGAAATTAAATATCCCCAAGATGAATCCAAGGAGAGCCTCTGAAGTCAGTAATGAAAGGATCTTAAACTAACCGAGGCAGAGGTCCAACAGGAGAATCGAGACAACTACTTTTGATCCTAAGTGCAAAGGATTTGCTCAAGGATTAAAAAGGAAGGACGGAGGTAATTATTCTCAGTGCTGGTTTGTTGGGAGGAAGGTGCTAGCACCATTTCCTTCTCTGAAGACAGGAAGTGTGGTTTTGAGGAAAGAGCAAGGATTTGGAATTCAGACCACCTGAGTTCCAAACTTTGCTCCATCATGGTGACTTGAAGGACAAGATTTAATCTTCACACACCTCGTCTTCCTCTGTGAAGTGGAGCGAATAATGCCTTTGGCATAGGTTGTTATAAGGTGTAGGGAATATCATAGGTGTTAATACCTGTCGGCCTGGCAGGTGAGGCAGAGCCTAGTCTTCTGTGCATCCCCAGGGAGGGTGAGGGGCTCCTGTTAGCTGGGTGAGCCCCTGGCCCCTCTCCCTTTTCCCTCCCTTCCTTCTGTGGGGATATGGACACACAGCCGCTGAGTGTGCCACAGCCATCTGGCAACGAGGAGCAAAAAGGCCAGGAAAATTAAATCATCATCGGCCCTGATGTCTCTAAGCTGCTGAACAAACGCCAGCAGCGGTGACCCCTGGGTTGCTCATTTCACGGAAGAAGACCCTGTTCGCTTAAGTCACTCTAATCTGGTTTTCTGTTACTTGAAGTAGAGAAGCACTCCTGGTTTATAGATCCAGACTCTGTCTGATAGCAGGAAACACGCCTTGGATATACAAGGTGACCTTGGACAGGAGACAAGAACAAAAGGGGATGTAACTTTCATATGACCAGAAATGTTGCCTCCCAATGATTTCCTGACATTCATCCTTATCTGAGAATTTTCTGCCTTTTCCTTTACTTACTTGGTAGGTTTGTAGGGTTATAAATATTCCTTCACTCCTAAATTAGCATTCAGTCCCTTCTTCTGCCTGACAAATGGATCCCACCAAACTTCCAAATATTAATGAACAGCAAAGAAAAGTAGAATAAATCTGACTGAGCTGTTGCAATGACCAAAGCTGGTTGCATTCTCTGCAGCTGCCCAGCTGGAGGGGAAGCCACTGCCCAGCTCCTTGACTCCAGGCTGCCCAGGACTTCTCACCACCAAAGGCATGGGCGGACTTGACAGCGCTCCTATTCTGGGCCTGTGCTCTCGGAAGATCTGGCAGGTTCCACTTGGCAACCTTAGAACTGTGAGAAACTCAGCTGGATCCTGACACACTAACTGGGAGGCCACTGGAGGAGAGACTCAGGGGACAAGGGGCGACTGAGCCCCCAGCAGAATGGGGAGGAAGCAGAATGTGGGGCATCCGGCTTCCTCCCCAGGCTGTTCAAAAGACACCAAATTACTTTAACCTCATCCTAACTAAACCCAGAGATCTTGCAACTGAACCCACTTTCCCTTGGCCTGGGCACACTTTAAATGTTCAACCAACATGCTGTTGATAATTCGGTTTTAATCATACCACTTCACATGTATTTTCTACCACTCACGCTATCAAGTTTGGGTTCCAGACCTCAGTGGAGAGGGATGGTGCCAACCCATTTCTTACTGGCTTAATGAACACTTTTCAACACAGTTCCAAATGATGGTGGGGCTGGGTGAACCCTACCTGAGCTCCTAACGCAGACCTGTCCTGAAGAATAGGGGCAGACAATTGAGGAAACTACCCAGGGAACTGAGCTGATGATTTCAGGCAACGATGTGTACTGATTTGACATCCAAACACATTTCAGCATGGTCAACCCTGCCTTTGACTTTTCACAGAGAGACTTGGATCTAGAATCTATCAGTACAAAAATGTTAATGTTTTATCATTGCCTTTTCTGTAGGTCCTGTGGCTTTTCTTCCTGTTTGGAAGGGTGGGTCTTCGTGGCCCCTTTCCTTCAAGGTCCTCATTCCATCTCTGCCCCCTCCCATAATGAGAGCTAGTCAGCTTAACACCTACAGGTCCTGGACTCCCACCTGTGTGGCTTGCATTCTGATCTGATTTCTCAGAAACCAAAAAAAAAAAAAAAAAAATCATGTTTCCAACAATGGAGGCTCAATACAGGGTCAAACCACATTGGACCTTGATTGGTTTTTCTTTTATTTTGTACATTTCTCAGCATCAAAATTAAACTAGATCTTCAGCTTTGTTCTTGTTCCTGGAAATGGAAGAAACTTTATACAACTGGGTATGTTTTGGGTCATTCTCATTCTTTTGTGTTATTTCTACAATATCTATTTGTAAACAGATTTACCTTTAGTAGCTTGCTTTACACTTCAGACCAAAAATGTCTTATACTGCACTTATTTGTCAAAAGTAAGATTGTCATATAATGTTGGTTAAGAAACAAATGACATGTCTTTTGGGTGCAGAAATGCAAGAATGTACAATGTTCAGAAATTTTTGTTCCAAAGTATTTTTAAAATGTTTTCTTTACATAAGTTAAAGCCCCACGTTATGCAGCTTACATGCACTGCTTATATGTCTTTAATCTGTGTCCACACACAGGATATTCTCCCTCTCCTTGCTTTTAAACCCAGTGGCCTCTGACAGAACCTCTTCTACCTAGGTTCTAAGATTTCTTGAAAAAAAAAAAAATCAGCATCTACCCAAACTTTCCTGGCATTCCTGTACCAAATTGCTATCATTTTTGGTGAGCTACTTCTCAACACATTTCTCCCCAAAGGCTCACTGAGGTTTTGTTCATCCCTAAATGTTGCCAAAGGGATTCCCTGGTGGCTCAGCAGTAAGGAATCCATCTGCTAATGCAGGAGACTCAGGTTTGATCCCTGGGTTGGGAAGACCCCCCTGGAGGAGGAAATGGCAACCCACTCCACTAGTCTCACCTGGGAAATACCATGGACAGAGGAACCTGGTGGGCTACAGTCCATGGGGTTGCAAAGAGTCAGACATGACTTAGCAACTAAACAACAACAACAAAGTTGGCAAAGCACAGCAAACCTGCTAGGTTTCTAAAGATTATTCTGTAGCTTGGAATGGTCCCGGAAGCAGAACCATCATGTCAGACATTCCCAGAAATTCCCCAAGAAGCTAAAATAATTCCAAAGACCTCAGCTCCTCCTAAATCAGCTTGGTGAAACCTGATCTGCTCAGACCCATCAGAACAGAACGTTCTTGAAGTCAGGTCCAGCTCCAGCCCTGCAGGCGTGGCTGCCCTGGCTGGGTCCTGGGAGCATTCACACATGCAGGGGTCTCCCTTCACGTCTCGTGAAGAAATCCTCACAGCAGGGTGGCTGGGATGCCCTGGGTCACCTGATAGGTGTATTTTTAATTTTTTCAACAAATTGTTTTCCAAAGTGGCTGCACTGTTTTCCATTCCTCCCAGCAATTTTTGAGAGTCCCAGTTGGTCCACATCCTCTCTAAGAATTGGTTTAGCAGATCTCTCCAATTTTAAGCTTTCTGGTGGGTGTGCAGTGTGTGTCATTGTGGTTTTAATCTGCATTTCCTTTATGACTCATGAGGCAGCGTTTCACTTCTTTGGTAAAGTGTTCAAGTTCTTTGCCCATTTTTACTAAGCTCTTCACGTGGTATCCCCTGCCGCACATCATTTGGATCTTAGTTCCCCAACCACAGATCGAACCCGTGCCCTCTGCATCAGAAACACATAATCTTAACCCCCGGACTACCAGGGAAGTCTTAGTCTATGCTTTTCACAGTCTCATTGTTGAGTGACGCATTTTTCAGAGCAAGTCTGTTGCTAGGTAGGTCTTGCAACATTTCCCCCAAATCTCCAGCTTCATTTTCTTACAATGTCTTGAAGAGCAAAGAGGTTTATTTTTTTTTATTTTGATGATGTTCGATTTACAGATACTTTTGTTTTCTGCTTTCTGTGCCCCATTCCAGAAATCTTTGCAGAACCCGTGGTCACAACCATCTTCTCCTTCACTTTCTTCTAGAAAGGCTGATATCATTTTAGCTCTTACATGTGAGTTCATGGTGTTGTTTCAGTCTCTTGCCTTTTTATACAGTTAAATATGCTTGACAGTCAACAAAAGTCTGTTCAGTTAAAAAGCCTGAAAGGGTTTTGGGTCCGTGACATAAAAAATAAATAAGCGGGAGGATGGGGAAGTCAGGGGAGATGAAGAGGACAGAAGACAGACATCTATCGTTCCTAAGACATCTCAACCCAGAGGGGAAAGGACTTCCAGGGAGACCCCAGCCCAGAGCCGGAGCTGCCTGCAGCCCAGACAGGGAACTAGAGCAGAGGCCCTTGGGCCCAGACAGCCCTGTGCGCCCACCTGTTTGTCTCTGCACCCAGCTGAGCTGGGATTTGAAGGGTGATGTGCAGTGTGCTCCAGTCCTCAGGACACCAAGCTCTCCCCCCACCCACCACCCACCCTACTGGAGAAACTTCAAAGGGGGACACTTCCCCAACCTGTGGTTCTGCCCTTGGCAGACTTGCCCAGGAAGGATGCTTGTCAAGCATCCTTTATCCGATAACCTGGGTCTCCCAGCTGGGAGCTCAGAAGACCAGGCTCAGGTCGCTTCGTGCTCCCAGCAAAGTTCAGGATTTGCCCTGTGGCCTGCAGGACTCCTCAAGAAAACTCCTCCCCACCCCTCAGCACCCTCCCACCCGTCCCCAGGGCCTCCTTCACCCCTGCCCTGCCCCTGCTCTCCCAGATCCACACCCGCAGCATCTCTTCAGAGCTCCGCCTGGAAGTCCTTTCTCTGGGGTGACCTTTCCAAGACATGTCCTCCGAGACTCAGCCCCAGTTCAACGCAGAACCCCAAATCGTCAGACACGGTTGGCAGGAACTACCCAAACTGTTACCACAATCATTCGTCTTATTTTTAAAATACTTTATTTGTGGTTGTTGTTCAGCTGCTAAGTTATATCTGACTCTTTGCAATCCCATGGGCTGCAGCATGCCAGGCTTCCTTGCCCTTCATTGTCTCCCGGAGCTTGCTCAAACTCACGTCCATTGAGTCAGTGATGCCATCCAACCATCTCATCTTCTCTCACCCGCTTCTCCTCCTGCCTTCAATATTTCCCAGCATCAGGGTCTTTTCCAATGAGTCAGTTCTTCGCATCAGGTGGCCAAAGTATTAGAGCTTCAGCATCAGTCCTTCCAATGAATATTCAGGGTTGATTTCCTTTAGCATTGTTAGTAGCCTTAAAATTCAAGTTCAAAACAGCTGCAAAGACAGATGTCACAGGATCCTTGGATCTGCCAGCTGAGTCCTTATGAGTTAGTGCCTTGGGCCCTGGTTCAGGAAGAAGTCCCCAGAGCTCCAAGGAGAGTGAAGGAGGAGGCAGAGGATGGGGATGGGTGGGCAGACACTGACCCCAAATCAAGACGGAAGCTGATGCCCCCAGAGCTGATATCAGGTCAGGCCAGGGCTTGGCAGAGCAGCAGATTTCACGGTTTCATTCTTAAAGTCACTTTGGGGTATGCAATCATAGAAATACTATGCTGCTGAAGTTGTCCCTCTGTATAAATTATGGAGCTGAATTTTAAAAAAAAAAAACATAAAAACTTCAGAACATTCTGGAAAATAGTCCTATTTGTTTAAATTTTCAGGAAGTTCAGGGAAATGAAATTTCACATAGCGGATCTTCACCGAAATCTGAGCCTTGAGCCATAAACCTGGGAGAGAAAAAGGCAAGTCAACGCCTTCTCTGCAGTTTTCCAGGGTTATTTAGTGAGGGGGAGGCAGGCCCTTTCTTCTGTTTATCAGGAAGAGGCATTTCTGATAACCGATTTCAAGTTCAGTGGTTTGTTTCTCTCTGGCAAGTGTTGAGTTCTGCTGCCCTTGAGCTGAGGCTGAAGGCCCTGTAGTCACCTGGAGCTGGAGAGCGGCCTCGGGTCCGACAAGAGGCTCATTGTCCACACCGCAGGGGAAGATGCCCCAAGGATGAAAGAAACTCAAGGAGAGAGACAGCACGGACTGGAACAGCACCCCCTCACCCACACACATCCCCCTACCCCATGTAGCCCCACACTCTCCCTCCCGGGAGAGAGTCCTCAAAGCCCAAGCCCATCCCCTCCGCCAGAGAAGCTTCCAGCTGCGCCCGATGGCACGGAGACATTATCAGCCTGTTTTCTTTCTTTCTTTCACAAACTGCACAGGCATGTGTCGCAAATGACAACCTTCTCCCCAGAAAAGGTGAGGCCTGCCCACGCAGCTGCCCGCATCCCGGCTTCAAGGTCAGGGTGCGGCATTCGGCATCTTCCCTCTGTGCCCATGACCGGAGGCCCCTCACCCTAAAGTCAAAGTGCGCACCCTGGGTAGCCTCCGCAAACAGTGAGGACAGCAGTCTGGGCGGAGAAGTCGGCCACTTGCAAGCCACCACCTGTCCCCGCCTTCCTTCCCACCCGGTCTCTTTCACAAACTGGATGAATGCGTGTCTGCGCTCAACTGCCTCAGTCATGTCTGACTTTTCCTGAACCCCTGGACTGTAGCCCTCCAGACTCCTCTGTCCCCAGAATTCTCCAGGCAAAAATACTGGAGTGGTTGCCATTTCCTCCTCCAGGGGATCTTCCTGACGCAGGGGTCAACCCCGGTCTCCTGCATTGACAGGTGGATTCTTTACCAACTAACAGGAGGCAGAGGCCCAAAGCTTCACCACCAATATCTGCCAGGTTCTGACTTTTGACACCAACGACTCAAGGCCATGACGAGACACAGTACAAAGCCCTTCCAATGCCAGGTAACTTACAGCTTTTCTCTTCTTAAATTGTAAAGCAAACTCTTTATAATCTTTAATGAAACACTCACCCCAGTGTCAAGGAAACAACATTTTTTGGTAGGAGATAAACCATCATGAAAATGTTTAATTCAAGCAGCTGGTAATTCAATCATAGTAAAAAATTAAGTTCTTTTTCGTGACAAACACATTTTGTAGGGCAAGGAAGTAGGGACACGGGGTCCAATTCAATCTTTAAGTCATTGGTCTGTAGTCTGGAAGGGGGACACAGAGCAGCGTCTGTGATCTTGTCCACACACATCGGAGCTTGAGGGATTCAACTGTCCTGTTTGCTATTTGGAGGTTCTTTTCCTTCGTTTTTACTTAATTTAGTCAAATGGTTTGGGGATGTCATCAAGATTGGAGAATGTGTCTTCGCAAGACCAAAATAAATGACGAATCACTGATTCAGGGGGAAAAGAGAAAACCAGCTTGTCATGAGCCAGACACCGTTTCCAGGGGATGGATTGATGCTGAGGCAAGACTTCACAGAGTGGAAAAGCAAAAGTTTTCCAAGGAAGAACTCCACCAGTCACTCTCAGTCCTCCACCCACGAAGACGTTCGGCACAACTTCCAGAAGATCTTGGTGTTAGCAGAGCAGCAGCGTCTGAAGCCTCGGTTGGACTCCAGCCCTGAAACAGTTAGAGCCAGTGCCGTGACAGTCAAAAACAAGAGGCGTGGAACTTGAGAGATGAAAACAGTGAATGGCCGGGTGAGCTCTTTGGTCTGAATTTCAAAAATCACATGGAATTGGGGAACTTGAACCTCTCCCCAAATAAAACATAACAACTCTCAGGGAAACCGCAGACCCTGCTGGGACTGACCACCGGGCTAGAAACCCTGATCCTGACACAGAGCCACCAACACAAGACAGAGGAAGCCACCGGCTTCGGGCAAGTTTCCCCAACTGTGAAATAAAAGCGATATTTGCTCTGTGGACCCCACATGAGGAGAGAAAAAGGACATTGTTCTGAGTTCATTGGAAGGACACTATCTGAAGATTTTTAAATGTCCTTTCACTGTGTACAAGAAACTACAAATTATAGTCCTTTCTGTTTTAAAATAAGCCCATGACTTGAGAGGGCTTCCCAGGTGGCACAGTGGTAAAGAACCTGCCTACCAAAGGAAGAGACACAAGAAACGCAGGTTCGATCCCTGGATCAGGAAGATCCCCTGGAGTAGAAATTTTCCAATATTCTTGCCTGGAAAACTCCATGGACAGAAGAGCATGGCAGACTACAGTCCACAGGATCATAAAGAGTCAGACACGTCATGACCCTAACTTTTCCATTTGACTTGCTACCCTCAGCGAGCCCATGAGGTTTGGGTGTTTTTATCCAGACCTCATGGAAGCCAATTATGTACAGCCTCTGCAACTCCTTCCTGGTTCAGACTGTTTAGTTACAAATAAAATCAGATTACTTGGGAAAGATTGAAGGCAAGAGGAGAAGGGGGTGACAGAGGCTAAGATGGTTGATGGCATCACTGACTCAATGGACATGAGTTGGAGCAAGCTCCAGGAGCTGGTGAAGGACAGGGAAGCCTGGCATGCTGCCACTCATGGGGTCACAAAGAGCTGGACATGACTAAGCAACTGAACAACACTCGGAGGAGATAGCACAGAGTCCTGGAGGTAGTCCAGCGGGGTAGAAGCTCCCAGGTTGGGCTTGCAGCTTCTTCCTCGAGCTCAGTCCTCTAGGGCCATACCCGAGCTCTGGAGCTGGAATGGTCCCTGTGTTGAGTGGCATGCCTGCCTAAGCTCTGTCATTCCCCCCAAAACTGACCTCTGCTCTTCCACCCTGGCTGGAGTTGCCATCTTTAGCAAAAACAATCCAGTTGAACTTCAGATACATGATGGATATCTCCTCAGTATAAATATATCCCATGCAATCTTTGGGACAGACTTATACTAAACAGTGTTCTGTTCTTTATCTGAAAATCAGATTTATTGGGTGTCCTGTATTTGATCCAGCAACCCTCAACCTTACATCTGTAATTGTTTGTTATCCTATCAGTGATGGAAGCAAGACAGGTGCGTCTCAAACCGTGAGGTCTCATCAACATAACAATATAAAAACTAACTGAAAAACGAACCGTTTTGTTACTGCACTCGGATCTGAAGAATGTGGAATGACATAGCAGCAACCTCTATTTGTGAAGTGCTCAGTGTCAGACTTTATTTGCCCAATAAACACACGAGGCACACACCGTGGTCCTACTTCATTAATGCTGAGGCCTTGATCAGTGTCGGCCCGAGAGCGACCGTCTGAACACAGAACTCCTAGTCCATCCCAAGGCAGTTGTAGGGCTTCGGGGGCACCTTGGAACTGAATCTGGTGACTGATGTCACTGTGTCACTGTCCTGGGCGTGCACAGTGGCATCAGTTCTCAGGGAGCCAGACTCTGCGTCATCGGCGAGGCCACCAGGCTGGTTTTCATCATGCTTGGTGTCACCCTTGGGGAGGGTCTGTACGTGTGACAGCCCACAGAACCCACCCCTGGGAAGGCCAAACGGATTTTCACCGTTCTTATCTGTCTCTTCTGTGGGCCCTTCCAGCCCCAGGGAGTCAGGCAAACTGCACCACCATTTAAGCTTTCTGAGGTCCATGTGCCTTTTTCATTCTGAGCAGGATAACTTGGAATTCAGGAAAATAGGAGAGAACTCTGTCCCCACTGCTGACTACCAGACAAAGACACCCTCAATCACGGCCGTCCCCTCCTTAACGACCAGGAAGTCGACCCAGAAAGCATGTGGTAGGACAGCTGTCCTCTTTCCTGGGGACATTGAGGCGCTGGACCCCCAGGACCTGGCAGGAGGACAAATCACAGCGCAACCCAACGTCGTCTGTGGCGGGCCGGAAGCTGCCTCTACCTGGCCTGGCATCGAAAGGCAAACCGCCAAGGTAAGGAGCTGCGTCCTTCTCGGGAGGCCAGCGTGCCCTCGGGCTTCCAGGGTCTCTCCGGCAGGCGGGGGTGAATTCAGAGCCTGGCCGCCCCGTGCCACCCGCAGGTCCACGCTGTCAGGACGAGCAGGCGGTGGACCAGCTCCAGTCTTCGCACCCGTGCACCAGTCCTGCTCGGCCCATCTTGTGTGTCAGACAGCCTGGCCCTTCACAGAAGGCGACATTTGTGAGGTGAGGTGACATCTTCGCAGAACGCCAGGAGGCTTCTGCCTGGCCGGGGTGCAGGTCAGCTGGCCTAGCCAGCATGGCTTTCTGCGGCTGCAGCACTGTCTAAATGGAGACGGGAAATTACAGGGGAGAGACAGGGCTGCTAAAAAAGCATGAGGAAGAGGCCAAGTCCTTTCTCTCTGTTTATAGCAACACCACCTTCGTGCAACCCCAGGTTCAAGGAAGCAGGGCGGAAGCCTGGCCCTCGGCAGGTGAGCAGAGGAGGGAGGGGGGCCCGTGACCCCCACACAGAGCCTGCCGACAACCAAGGGCAGGGGAAACTCAACAGGCCTGGCAGCCTGGCGAGTTTGCTCCTTATGGGGACATGCTGAGCAACATGAACAGTGAAACACTCAAGTTCACGCTCCTTCTGCAGACCCCCATCTGTTCTCACTTCCTCCCAGGATGCCCCCCCACCCTCCTGTCTAACAGGATGCCGGGCTAGCCACGATGACTTCCCAGGAGCTGAAGTCATGAAAGCATGTGGCACGTAAAAGAATAAAAGAACTGGTCATACAAGCCGCCTGTGAGGCCTAGACTAGTTCTACAGGACAGCAGTGTGTCTTGGGAGGTATGTCCCAGAATGTCTGCCAAGAGTTACAGTGGGCACACGTGGCCATCGCCGCCTGCCCGCTGTGGGGTCAGGACTCTAGGGGATGGGATGGGGAGGACAGAGGGCCAGCCCAGGCCTTTCTGCCCAGCCCTCCAGCTCCACAGGCTCCAAACCTGCAGCCCGCACCCCGACTCTGGGCTGAGTGAGAGCACTGATTTCATCAGCAGCTCAGCATGGCCTGACTCCAGAGTTCAGAGGCACTGACGGTGTGTGAGGGTCATTTTCACATGCCCTGAGCCAAGGACCGGGCCCTTGGAAGCCCAGCACACCTCTAGGGTCCCTCCAGGGACTATGCTTCTGGATTCCAGGCGTCCTCCAGTGGTCACCACCCGAGCATGTCTTCATGTCCTTGTAAAGCACCACTCTCTATGGCGAAATGACTTAAAATTAGCAAAGTCAATATTTGATCTGGGCCCAGTTGGGAAAGTGGAACCTTCCGTGGAGAATCAGAGCTGTCTCCAAGAAGAACTGCAGCAGCAGCCCTGACCTTGAACTTGGAGGAGACAGAACACTGGGCTTGGGGAGTGACCAGGGCAGAAAGGGCCTTGGAGTCACCAGCCAAAGCAGGGAGTGGCCGCATTTAGACCAGCACCCCCACCACCCGCCCCTCCCAGCCCAACTAGGCACACCCCACCTCTTCCCTCCCTCCTTGGATGACTGTGATTCCCGATTTTGTTCCTAGAAGAAAGACTCAGGTGTGGAAAATGCCCTGTTTTATTTGACCTGCATTATAACCCTTCCAGGGGTGGCCTTAGACCTTCCATAACCCCACATTTAATAGGTCAACCCTTCGAAGGCTCAGGGTCCAGGTGGGGCAGAGTCCAGCCAGCACCATCCACCCCCTAACACAGAAGAACGAGCGCTGTGGACAACCCAAGCCCACCCCCAGACACTGCTGATCCCCCAAGAGACCTGAGTCCCCCAGACACCTCTGAGCGCCCTCTTTCTGTCAATCCGGCTAAAGGTCTGTGAATTGCACTGGTCTTTCCAGAGAATCCTCTTTTGTTTTTTCCCTGTTGTTTTTCTCGTCTCTCCTGGATTCATCTCCACTCTAATCTTCCTTTCTTCCGCCTACACGCTCTGGGTCTAATTTTCTCTTCTTTAGTTCCTTAAGTTGTGGTGGTGGTTTAGTTGCCAAGTCATGTCCGACTCTTGTGATCTCATGGACTGTAGCCCGCCAGGCTCCTCTGTCCATGGGATTTTCCAGGCAGGAATACTGGAGTGTTTACCATTCCTTCCCCAGTAGATCTTCCCAACTCAGGGATCAATCCTGGGTCTCCTGCACTGCAGGAAGACTCTTTACCATCTGAGCCACCAGGGAAGCCCTCCTTAACTTGTACACCTAGATTATTGAGATCTTTCCTTTTCTCTGAGGCCTGGGTTTACAGCAGTAGCTTCTTGCAGGTACTGCCCTCTGCCCCCGCCCCGGGGGTTCTGGCAGGTTGTATATTGTGTGGACACCTCTCTTTTAGCAGTGAAAACAGTTGACTGCCCTGGGAAACAGAAGCCTGAGAGAGAACAGCAGTCATCAGTTTTACTTTTTCCCTAAACTGAAATCTACCCAGAGAAGATGGCTCTGCTTTTAAACCCAGTCCTTCTTTGGCCTAGGCAGAAGCTATTTTTGCTAATGAAATTGCGGTCCAAAAAAAGAGACATTTCTCTGGGTCTTGTTGGAGATACCGTGGCCCTTGTGAGCAGATCAATATAAGAGCAGTGTAGACACCAAGCTGATGGACTTCTGTCCGTGTCTCTGAGGTTGGAGAACATACAGACTGTACAGGGACCAGGAAGCCTTGGGCTGCGCTTCCTGCCCGTCCACCCAGGGCCACACTCAGCTGCAAAAGTCCTTGCAGAGTCAGGTCACTGCTCCTTGCGCGAGGCCACCTCTTCCTGGGGCCAGCACCCTGCATCGGCCGAACCCACTTCTGAGGATGGCCCATGAGTTGGTGGCCATGCAATCAGCCGATTTAGCAGGTGACCAGGAGCCAGTGCTGAACAGAAGGGGGCTGGCTTTCCTGGGAGACACAAAACCCAGACCCTCAGAGCCCAGCTCAGCCAGCCCAGGTGATGTCGATCAGATGAGAGCTTGCCGTTCAGTGGCACCCTGCCACACACCCGCTGGAACACTTCTGTACATCACTATTTATTTTTTTCAGTTGCTCTGCATTATTAAACAGCTGCCCCATCCCCTCTGCATAGTGGCCACATTTCAAGGCGGGGGACGTAATTCCTGCTTATGTGTGCAGTTGGGAAAACTTTTGGAGCTCTCTGGCATGAACAGCATCTCCTAAGACATCATGACTTGTTTCCAACAATGGTTGGTGGCAGTGAGGGCTGAGGGTGCAGGCTCACTCCCCACACGCCTGCTTTGAAAGGTGATCAGCACCCAGGATGTTCTCACCTCTTTTATCCGGGCGATTGGAGCACAGCTGGGAATGCCACTTTCACGGTCAGACAGATCTTAAGGTAATTTCTTGGAATGCGTATCTGATGGGACAGGACGGAAAAAAAAAGAGAGACAGAGAGAAGAGCTGAACAATCACCTACAAATTCAGTCGCTGAGAACAATGAGAACCAGCGCAAGGGAAGGACTTGTGTTTTTCGGGGAAAGTAGCTTTTGTGGTCACCATGCACTGGTGAGCCCCAGAAATTGTGAACACAGGATTCTTTCTTTCAGAAAGCTGCCCCCCAAAAATGTCTAATCTTGGCATATGAATAGAAATCAAAGGCTATGCAATGCTTAATCATATACTACACTTCAATAGGTCATTTCTTCTGAGGGGATAAAATCCTGTCACAGGCAGCAGGCCCAGGAGTTACAAAGTCAGTTTTACAAACATGAGAGACGCTGAGTCATCTCGCAGACCTGGTCAGCATCAGAGTGACCCTCGAAGGAGACGCCCTTTCTCCTTGCTCTCAGCCTCTCGTCTCCGGGCCAAGGGTCAAGGCCCAAGGGTCAAAGTCAAGGATCACACCTCTGATGTCCCGGGGAATCAGTTCTCAGGTTTAGATTAATTCAAAAATTCATGGTGAAGCAAAAAAGGGGAAAAAGGATACAAACTGACCAAAAATGGGCAAATTAAGCCAATTCGTGGATAAAAGCATTCAGACCATTTGCAAGAAGTAAAGAGAAAACAGCAGAGAAAGCATCGTCTCTTGCTCCTGGGCGTCAGTCATCCCCTACACCCTGGCGTCCTGACGAGCAAACTTGCAGGGCGGGCGTTGGCTGAGGTGGAGGGAATGTCTGAGTCCTTTCCAGCACCCATCAGTCACCAGGAGCCAGGCCGAACCAAAACCCTTTCCGCTGCCAGGAAGCCAGGGCAGGATGACCGTCCTTCCCGCATGTCTGGCCTTCAGCTTTGGCCACAACATGGGGGAGTCTGCAAACTGAACACCAGGTTCCTACCAATGTGCCCCGCAAACCCGACAGGTCCCTCATGGCTGGCTCTTTCCTCCTTCCTGCAGGAGGGAGCAGCCCTGCCCGGCAGGGGCAGGTGTCCCGACCGTCCTTCCCACAGCTGAACCAGCCGGGGCTGGAAACCGGAGAGCCAGGGTCCAGTGCGCCCTGGGCCCCTGGAGCCTCCCTCTGGCCAAGGCAGGATGGGCGCGAGGGCACAGGTTGAGATGCAGCTCACCAGGCCCCTGTGCTCCCTGGAGGGTCCCTGGGCCATTGGGACCCCACACCCAGCCCACCACAGGGGCTCCTGCTGACTCCCCAGCACCTCTGTTTCCACCAGGCTCATTCAAACCAGCCCTCTCGCCCCTACCCCAAGTGGTCCCATCTCCACCATCACACCTGAGCAAGGTCCTGGCCCCCGCACCCCCATCAAGGTCACTCTGGTCCCGGGCCTTCCCGCTGTCCAGCTCAGCCATGGATCACCCTAAGCCAAGCAGAGCAAACACACTTTAACCCACCCACCCCAGGGGCAGCTGGAGTAGCTGTGAATACCCAGGCAGGAGAGATATAGCCCAGGATCCATGTGACCAGTGACAGCTGGACTCCGGCATCAGAAGAACCCTGCAGAGGTGGCTCCTGCCGTCCACCGCATCCCCAATAGCCCCTCAGCGCAGAACCTTCAGTGCCCTGAGCCCATGGACCGCAGCCGCGGGGCAGCCCCTCCTCTGGGGACTGAGGACCGGGCCACACGGCCCGTCTGGCAGCTGCCCAGCCCCCTGTCCACTGCAGAAGATAACGGAACCAGCATGCCTGACCCTGCCAGCATCCTGCACAGAATAGACGGGCTCCAGGCAGACACCAGTGTCCCTTCAACTATGGACATGGCCTCTTGGGGAAAAAAGATACATCCTGATTATTGAGTTAAAGTGCCCGAGAGAATACATACGTGCTTCATATGTATGTGATTATCTGAAAATGTTAACACTGCTCAAACAAAATTGAAAAATAATTCTACAACCAAGGAGTTGGAAGTAGAATATTCATTCAAACTGGATACCCTCTTGCATGGAGACCCCCAGGTTTAAGGGACACCTACCCTTGGAGCTGACGTCGGGGGCTGTCACCTGCCTCCAGAAAACAGACGTGTTCAGTGTTTACAGATGTCAGCCCCAGAGACGTAAACCCATTGTCCCGGAGGATTCGTTTTGCCCCGCGATTGTGAGTACTGATTTACTCACAAACATGTGACCTAGAAAAGACTCTGATGCTGGGAAAGATTGAAGGTGGAAGGAGAAGGGGACAACAGAGGATGAGTTGGTTGGAATGGCATCACTGACTCAATGAACATGAGTTTGAGTAAACTGCGGGAGCTGGAGATGGACAGGGAGGCCTGGTGTGCTACAGTCCATGGAGTCACAGAGAGTCAGACATGACTGAGCAACTGAACAAGAGCAACGTTATCTGTGACCAGGCATACCTTGGTCGCTCTGTCCTTTTTCAGTTTGTGCTCCCCCTCGTGTTTTCTCTTTTCTTTTTCAGATCACGTTCCATTTTTGCAGAGTCAGCTGTATTTCTCCATCTTATTTTTCCATCAAGTTCTGACTCAACCCCATGACATTGCTTGGAAGTCCTTCTTATGAGGCAATTAATTAAAATCCTGATTTACCGATATCCATCCTTTCTGTGCTCCTCTGCCTCCATCTGCAACAACCTTGCTTAAAGGCAGAAGCTCTTTGAGAATTCTTCCTGTGATGGATTCACTCCAGCATACCACTGCTGAATGGAATCAGCTTTAAGAACACCAGTGTTAGAAGTATTTGTCTGGGAATACATAAAATAATGAGATCGGCCACCAGTTCACTTTTGACCAAAAAAAGCTGGGTGATAGTGCACAGGCGTCTGTTGGCCACTCCCTCTAGTGGGGTGATGCTTGGACATTCTCTGTAATGAGACATTTAAAATGATATCATTAAGCAGCGAGGTGACAGGCTGCAGCCACAATACAGGGAGGACGGTGGGGCACATGGCAGGGCGCACGCATGTCCAACCTCGGGCTCTGCTGTATCCCTCACGGCTGTCTCAGCTCACTGCCCTCCCCACTCTGGCAGGATCGCCCCTCACTGTGTCATGTATACTGATCTCTGGCTTTGCAGGAGGGGTCCTCAGAGCCCTGGGGCGTGCCTGGAGGAGCAGTGATGCCAACAGGGAGAAAGAGTCAAGAGGGTTATTTTAAAAACTGGTGATTTTTTTAAAGCTGAGGTGCATGAGCCCAGGCCCAGCAGTCAATCTATAAACCAGCCTCCTCCTCCCAACCCTCCAAAAGCACACAGACCGGGGCCCCTTCTGATTCCAGACACGCGCTTCAGGGCACATTTAGCCTTTTGTTACTAGTTTTCACTTTTCAAGTTGCCTTTGATGCATATTTTCAATGCATTTTTATTCCAAGAAAAGATGGTGGACGAGGAAGCTGATGTGATCTGTCTAATTCACCTAATCCCTGTCTGGCCTGGATCCTGAGTACCGGGGACGGCAAGGGGCCCACCCAGCCGCACTTACGGGGCATGTCTTAAAGGTCCTGCATCGAGGAGCCTGGCAATCTGAGGCTCAGGCTTAAGGAACTTGTCCATCACTGGAACACCGGCCAGAGTAAGTCAGGGCTGACAAGAAAACGCAAAGCCTCAAAGAACAAAAATCATCACATCCTTGCTGGTGATGCTGAATGCCTAGCCTCTGTGCACTGGCGCCAAAGCAAATCTCAGAGACAGAATTCCAGGTGAGGTAGGAAAGGATGCTGAAGCTAAATCTCCAATACTTTGGCCACCTGATGCAAAGAACTGACTCATAGGAAAAGACCCTGATGCTGGGAAAGATTGAAGGTAGGAGAAGGGGACGACAGAGGATGAGATGATTGAATGGTATCACCGACTCAACAGATGAGAGTTTGCGCGAGCTCCAGGAGATGATGAAGGACAGGGAAGCCTGGCATGCTGGGGTCCATGCGGTTGCAGAGTCTCACAATACTGAGTGACTCAACAACAACGTTTGCCTGGCAAAGAGGGGCACAATGGACTCCTGCCTCGAAAAACTATGTGTCACAACGCCAGAGGATTTGGTGAGGAATTTTATAGCAAGGCATAAGAACCCAGGTGCTGATAAGACCAGGGCCTGCAGACCTTTAATCTGGCCTCAGGTGGCCCCTTGGAGGAGGAAATGGCGACCCACTCCAGTATTCTTGCCTAGAGAGTCCCAGGGATGGGGGAGCCCGGTGGGCTGCTGTCTATGGGGTCGCACAGAGTCGGACACGACTGAAGCGACTTAGCAGCAGCAGCAGCAGCAGCAGGTGGCCCCTGATGAGCTCAGTTATCACACCGTGCCCTTCTCTAGAATGAAGAACACTGACACCTTACAATCAGTGGGGGTTTCAGTTCTGCAGAAGAGCTTAAAGACATTGTCTTATGTGTCCCTTGAGGGGGACTCTGCTCCCTTCTTGTTCTTCCCTGATCAGCAACTGTTTAAATCTGCCCTTTCAAGTCCTAGGTTTGATCCCTGGGATGGGAAGATCCCCTGGAGGAGGGCATGGCAGCCCTCTCCAGGATTCTTGGAGAACCTGATGGACAGAGGAGCCTGGTGGGCTACAGTCCATGGGGTCGCACAGAGTCAGACACAACTAAGCGACTGAACCACAGCGAGTTAATTAGCCCCTGTTTGTTCTGAGAGGCTGCCTATGCAGAGGAAGCCCAGGGAACATGGGCCTGGTGCTTCCTGGGATGTTTTAAGTCAAACAACGAGGACAATCACCCTGGGATCTGAGAGGCATCCTGGAGCAGTCTTCAGGCTTGTTAGTCCAGGACAGAGGCCCATGGAGGCTCTCCAGGAAGCTGGGAGCAGCTTGCCCTGAAGGAAAGCCCAGCATCTCTCCCTCTCGCCCTGCCCTGACTACCTCCGCTGTCTCCCCTGGCTGGCTGAGGGGGGCTCTGCCCCAGGGCATCTCTGGGGTGTGACTTTCCAGAGCCTTTATTGAAAGCACCACCTGGGAGCAGTGATTACCTAACAATTTGCCAAAGGGGAGGGCTGCAGAACCCTTGGCATCCTTGAATTGCAACTGTTTTCTGTCATCGTAAAGAAAAAGCTAATCATTTTTTCCAGCAAACCTCCCCCCTCCGTCTCCTGCACAGACTGTTACGAAATTGCCAAAGACCACACACTGGGCTTTCTCTGTTTTCACAGTTTTTAAAGTCATCCTCTGAAGGCGAAGGAGCGGAGAGGAGAGGAGGGTTTCTCTCCAGCCCGGCATCTGAAGTGGAATTCCGTCGGCAGAATGCTATTCTCTTCTGGCCACTTTCCACAAGTTCCATCTTCTTATTAAGTGTTTATCATCTCGCTTAAAGGAAAAGGAGGAAAAAAAAAAAAAACCAACCCTCTGACTGCATCCAGTTGGGAAAGTGCCATGCAGCCCTCGCAGTCATGCTATCGAATATTCTGGAAATGAACTCTAAAGACCAAAAAATTTAGCTCATCATAGGAAAGTTCAATTTATGATAACATTTATCTCTGCATTAATAAGGATTTGCAAACAGAGTTGATTATCCAGGTCTTTGAAGATGAACACCATGAATCAATCCAGCAATGTATTAGTGATACGAGGTTGTTGCTTTTTAACAGAGTTGGCCCGACGTAAGACATTTCTTTTTTATGTGAAATGATGTTGAGAGAATTTTGAAATGTGCACCATCTGAGTCATACTGGCTCAGAAGCAGGAATTCAGCACAAACATTTTTTAGCGGCAGATCAATGATGTAAAGTTTGTTTTCAAGGGAGAATAAATGTTTTGCTTCCCAAACCAGCCTGACCCATGGGGCAAGAGAGGGATGTGACCTCAGGCTCTGAGTGTAGGAAGGATGGGTCATGGCCAATGGTCCTCCTGTGGCCGGGGTGCCCCGGGAGAGACCATCCCCCCACTTCACATCCCACCCTCTTCCCAGCACGTCCCAGCGGCCGACGCCCATCCCCCAGGCCCACATCCTCCAAAGATGCTCCCCACCCCTCCCTAGCCTCAACTTGCTCCAGTCTCCCTCTCAGACACACTTTCAGATCACTATCTATGAGATGTTCCAACTGACATCCTTGAAAATTCAGGAAACAAGTTCAGTCGCTAAGTCGTGTCTGACTCTTTGTGACCCACTGGACTGCAGCACTCCAGGCTTACCTGTCTTCCACTATCTCCCAGAGTTTGCTCAAATTCAGGAAATAAGTTCCAAATTTGGGTTTCCTTGGTGGCTCAATGACAAAGAATTCACCTGCCAATGCGGGAGACCCAGGTTCGATACCTGGGTTGGGAAGATCCCCTGGAGAAGAAAATGGCAACACACTCCAGTGTTTTTGCCTGGGAAATCCCATGGACAGAGGAGCCTGAGGGGCTACAGTCCATGGGGGCAAAGAATCGGACACAACTGAGCGAGTGAACCACCCCCACAAGTACCAATTAAAAACAGCATCCTCGTTATCCTTGTGGTTCAGCACACAAGTGCCTTTGCTCATCTCTTCCCACTGCACGGAGGTTTCAGACCGATGTCTGCCTTTCCTAAACCCACTCCTTCTTCCTGACTTAATCCAAGCATTGTCTCCTTGAGGAGACCTCCCCTGCTTCTTCTGTTCCCTGTAACCTTGCACTTCTCACTGGTTCTAGTTCCCGGAGCATCAGTTGCTGTAACTTAGAATCTGTCCTCATGTCTGGTTACCCTTGAATCATCTCCCATGTGTGATGTGGCCTCCCCAAACAGACATCTCGGGCAAACTGGGGTGTATGTTATTATGCTCTGTGACAGTGCCTCCCTGTAATGCCTGGTCACAGAGTATCACTCAGTAAGTAGTGATCTCTTCTAACTAAGTGATCTCATCTAACTAAGCTCCCAGCCAGCACAGGTGTTGAGTGTCACTTTTCTCTGTGACACAGCGCTCTCATTTGGAATCATTCGCTTCTCAAGGGGGTTGGGAAGGTTGGGGGTGGTGGGCAGGGAGGAAGTGGGCAAAAGGGAAAAGACTGTAAAAAAGTTCTAGACTGACGTGGCCTGGGAGGCACCAAACAGTTCCCAAATGTGGCCGTGCACTGGAACTTCCTGGGGAGATGATGAAAACTAAGATGCAAACAAACCCCCAAACTACCTAAAGCCCCCTTGTGGGATCAGGAACTGACCTCTGTTTTAACAAACTCCCAGAAGGTTCTGACAGCTGGTTCGGGGCAGGTCTGGATTGGCATTTGGAGACCCTTCATGGGTTCAAATTCTGGTTCTCAAACCTGAAAACCATGTGATCTTGGATAAGTTGTTTAAACATTCTGGCTCTTCTTTTACTCATCTGTGAAACGTGAGTTGCTCAGTCATGTCTGACTCTTTGTGTCTCCATGGACGGTAGCCCTCCAGGCTCCTCTGTCCACAGGATTCTCCAGGTAAGAACACTGGAGTGGGTTGCCATTCCCATCTCCAGGGAATCTTCCCAACCGAGGGATTGAATCTGGATCTCCTACCTTGCAGGTGGATTATTTACTGTCTGAGCCTCCAGGGAAACTGGAAAAGTTAAATCCAAGAATGGTGAGCAGATGGTCCAATTCCCCTCACTGTCCCCAGGTGGGTCTGGAAGAACAGCACCATTTCTCTCTATGGGGGAGTCAGCCCCCCACTTGCCCATCCGCCTGGAAAGAGAGGATGATGAGCATACAACTGGGCTCTTCCCCACAGCTTTAGACGGGTTGACACCCCAAACTCCCCTGGGGCCTCTCAGCCTTGACGTGGCCTGGGGTGCTCCAGTGGGGAAGGGCATGCACTGGCCTCGGAAAAGGAGAAGCGAGCCTGGGATTCTGCCTGCAGGGAACTGGGGGGAGCAGAGGACGTCCAAGGGCAGGAAGAGAATCACCAGAGAGCCGGGTGTACATTATTCACTGTAGAAATCATTCTTTCTAATGCTCTGCAAGCTTAGCATTCACTCTGTTGAATGCTACGACCTGGTCTGAGCTGCCCAGGAAGAAATGAGAGGATGTATTGATACATAGAGATGCCTAGACTATGGGGGTCAAGGACAGACCCAAGTCCTGTGACCCACCTCCTGGAGGGAAGGCGAGTCGTGGGAGAAAGGGGCTGAAGCCATGGGGTTTAGAGGCTTTGTCCTTCTGCCATGAAGTCAGCTGATCATTTTTCACTCAGACACATGCATATGATACAAATGCTTAGTGGTCATGCTCGCTAATACCCGAGCCGTGAGGTCCAGACTGGCTGTGGTGACAGGGACCCCAAAGTGAAGGGCTTACCCTGGACGGCAGGAGCCCTCAGGGAACCGGCCCAGGCCTGCAGCGCCAAGGCTGGCGGGAAGAAGCTGGGGTCTCAGGGTCATCGCTCCAGCCCGAACTCATGTCTGCTTCTGCCTTTCCTCACCAGATTGTTGCATAGGAGCCCTGGGACCCAGCCTGTCCCTATCAGGTCACTCAGTGTGTCCTCCACAAAGGGGGCTCTCCGCCAGCCTCCCACCCCGGGAAGAGCAAAGAAAGGAAGAGAAGCCATGCCCCTTCCATCTGGGAGCTGCTGCACCCCTCCTGCTCATGCCCGCCTGCTGGGATCCAGAGCCAGGGCCAGAAAGACAGAAGGGAGGTGGAAAGTGTGGCTTTTAACTGGGAAGCCAGGTGTCCAGCTGGAATCTCGGATTCTAGGGTCGCAGATGGGTCAACAGCTGAGTCCGCTGCTCCAGCTCAGAGAAGCCACCTGAAATGCCTTCCCTTCCTCTGCAGAGCCCCTGGGCTGAAGGGGTCACTGTCCAGTAGAGAGTTCTGGATGATCCATAATAATAATTGTGATTATCGGCTACATGTGTGTCTGATAAAAACAGAAAATAGGAGAGTGAATGAATTATTACCTAATGCATTCCTTGCTATCCAAGGGTTTGATCTCCTTGCAGTCCAAGGGACTCTCAAGAGTCTTCTCTAGTATCACGGTTCAAAAGCATTAAGGAGATCAAACCAGTCAATCGGAAAGGAAAACAACCCTGAATATTCATTGGAAGGACTGATGCTGAAGCTAAAGCTCCAATACTTTGGCCACCTGATGCAAACAGCCAACTCATTGCAAAAGACCTTGATGCTGGGAAAGACTAAAGGCAGGAGAAGAAGGAGACAATAGAAGATGAGATGGTTGCATGGCATCACCGACTCAATGGATGTTGAGTTTGAGCAAACTCTGGGACGTAGTGAAGGACAAGGGAGCTTGGCGTGCTGATGTCCAGAGGGTCTCAAAGAGTTGGACTCGACTGAGCGACTGAACAAAAACGACAACACTCCATTTAGGAGGCAAAAATCTTTCAAATCCGGACTCAATAAGGCAAAAGCTAATTAATAAGGGTTTTATTGGTGAAAACATTGAAAACTAGTGTGACACCTAGGGGATCAAACGTGCACGCAGGCATGAAGTATCCATTTGGTTATTAGAAGCTTAAATTTTTGTGCAAGTCCTTTCACATTTTATTAAAAAGAATAAAAATAGGATTCAAGTTTGTACCATTAAGGATATATGCACATAAATACATCTTTCTAAATAGGCTATATTAGGGAGACATATATTAATATATAAATAATCAAATACATCCTTAAGAAACAAATGTTCTCCAAAATTGCTTCTCTAAGATCTCCAGTTTTTCCAAGAGAGATTGAGTTTTCTCCAAGCAGCCTGTAGCGAGGACCCCAGGAAGGCTCCTGAGAGCCAGCCCATCCCCCCTTCAGAGGAGGGTCCAGGTGGGAGATTCTCTCTGGGGCTCCTCCATGGGGTGAGTTCCCCCAAGGACAAAGCACCAGGCAGAGCATGGAGAGGAAGGACTGTGCCCTGCCTGAGTCCCGACTGGGGTCCACGTCAGGGCGAGCCCTCACCCAGACTTCTGAGGACTCATAAGAGCTCACCAGCACCACTGCAGCTCAGAGGTTCCTAGAAGTGCTCGTAAATGATCAGCATCTCATTCCCAAAAGAAGACGGCACGTCTCTCTGCCAGCAAGCCGCTGAGCGAAAGCACGTGGGACCGAAAGTGCAGAGAGCACCCCGTGGGACCAAGATTACAGGAGTGATTTAAGAAGTCAGAATGTTGTGACCCTCATTGGAACCTGACCAGGAAACTAGGATTAACACCCCAAAGCCTTTAGGTAAAGTGCCAAGAACTCTTTAATGACCTAACCACAGAGGATGTTAGGGGACTGATGAACAGGGAGGCTAAAGTCCCCTAGACTTACCTTTGGGATAAAAAAATCCATGTATATTATTGTCAATACATGTGAATAACGTTGATGTTTAATTCATTAGCTGTGTGTATGGAGTCCTCTTGGAGGAAAATATGAACATTTTATCATAATGTATTTAATAATGAAGCAAAATTTAAACTCAAGAGGAGAACACCAAAATATAGGGGAAAAAAACATTTTTTTTTTCCAGAGAACACCCAAATATAAGAAAAATCTTTTTGTTTCAGTCCAGCTTAGCTCTCAGTTAAACTCAGCTTTGAAAACATCAGTCTGAAGGACAAATGGTGCACTGGAAAACACTGAAGAGCACTCTGTGCAGATGAGAAATGGCTGCAGATGAAAACCCAGCGCATTGGCTTTCCATGCAGCAACACTCCTGAATCGCTAAAGCTCAATTTACCCGGGATTTCTATAAAACTGAGCAAGAAGTCTCGTGAGCATAGACACACTGGGATGACCGTGTGACTATTCCCACATGTTCATCCCTTTGCCTGAAAGATGGCCTTCATGCCGCTGTTCTGTGGCTTGTGTTGCCTCCAAGGAGATAAGACACCTCTCCCTAACCCATGGGACAGGTCGGCCTTGTGGCTTTATGGGACTCAGAACGCAGGTGCAAATACGATTGGGTGCAGAGGTGTAGGCTTTCCACCAGCCTCCGTGTGCTTTCCTTCTCTACAAGGATGGCTTGTCCTGGTGGATACTGTTCCTTCAGCCTAAGTCCAAGAACCAGACATCTGATGCAAGGCCAAGCTGACCCGAGTTGAACCATGGCAGTCACAGCCAACCGTGGTCACCAGCAGGAGACGTCGAGAGGAAATCAACATTCCTGGAGACCAGGGGGCTCCCCTGCTGGCTCAGTCAGTAAGGAATCCACCTGCAGTGCAAAAGAGACTGTCTGCAATGGACCTGCACTTGATTCCTGGGTCACGAAGATCCCCTGGAGAAGGAAATGGTAACCCGCTTCAGTACTTGTGCCTGGGAAATCCCATGGACAGAGGAGCTGGCAGACTACAGTCCATGGGGTCGCAAAGAGTTGGACACGACTTAGCAACTAAACCATCACCACATACGCGGAGGCTTAGAGACTATTTGTGACCACAGCAAGGCTGCCTGATACATATTCTTCCCTGGTGTGGGGTCCATAAAAACCATGTCACAGAACATCGTTCAAATCAAAACTGACCATGAGGACCAGGTGAGAAGATGCATCCTCAAGGCAGGTGACACCCTGTCCTCAGCTGGAGATGGAAAGCCCTCCTCCCCTCTATTTCCACATCCATCTGATTTATAGGTCGCTGAATGATGAAACCAGTGGCTTGTGATCCTGGGACAAAGATTTATGATGTGAATCAAGTTCGTCTGGTGGTTCCTCACATCTCCCACAGCTGTTTTCCGACCTTCCCCTACAACCTTCTCCCAGAGAATCCAGGACACACCAGTTGTCCCGGATCCTTGTCACAAAACTCTATAGACTCCAAAAACAGCTCCCTTCCTCCCCCACCCCCCACATCCTTAGGACACACGTGACACGCACAGGAAACTTCAGGACTTCAAGGACTTGAGTTCTTGAAGAATTGTGGAAATGCTGGCAAATCAGGACCAGTGAAGAGGGAGTTGTCTGGGGGAGGGGAGAGGTGGAGATCTCTCAGACACGCCTACCCTCATACCTAGACCACAAATTATGGCGCACTAGTTTAAAGCATGAACTTCCCAGGTGGCTCAGGTGGTAAAACATCTGCCTACAATGCGGGAGACCTGGGTTCAATCCCTGGGTTGGGAAGATCTCCTGGAGAAGGAAATGGCAACTCACTCCAGTTTTAAGCATAAAATCAGCCTCTCTGAAAGACTCAAAATGCTGGGGCAATTCCACAGAAAATAAGAGGATCGTAGCATGGATCCAAGAGTCACAGAAACCCAATAGCCAGGTGGAACGCTCCTCCCAGCCTTTGAAGGCATCGGTGGTGGAGACGGGGAACGAAGATGTCCCTCCCTCTGTTCATATAACCATCTGCGATAGTATCTGGACCAGGCGGAGCAGCTGCTTTCCGGCCAGTGGATCAAAGCGTGAGCAAGTGACGACATCCGCTCCCCAGGAAGAGCTCAGCAGGCACCCAAGTGCAAAGGGGGAGACGAGAGAGTATGGGAGGTGACTAGGTGTTGAAACAGCCACACAACAATCCCAAAAACTAAGAGGACATGACTGCAGGTTGTGCCCCGGGGCTGGGAACACATCTGCATCAGGGGGCTTTTCATTTCTGCCTGAAGGGATTCTCCAACTTGAAGTCCACAGGTTCATTGCTATGACATTCTGGGAGAAACAAACCTCCTCATTGTTCCTCCTTTCCTCTGTGAGCTCTAATGAAATCCACACAGTGCACTGGGGTCCTTTCATTTTTCTTTGGTTTCTAGCACAAACCTCTGTGACATCTTCTTAATTGACAGCCAAATGTTTATACGCCCACCTTTCAGGGACAGGCACTTCTGATTGGAAATGCCATTGATAGATTGAATTATGTTCCACTCTCTAGAAAAAACAATCCCATCGGCACAGTAAAATACACTGGGTTTGATGTGTTTGGCTGCAAAAACTTTCATTTGGCCAGGGCTCCGTAGCCTGAAGTCTCCATAGTGTAAATTATAATGTTATTTGAGATGAAGTCTAGAGTCATTTGTGGGGCTCAGGACGACACATGATGTAATCTTACACTCTGCCTGCAGGTGTGATATTGAATTCTGGGAGGACGCACACCTGGTATCGATGGTCGGTCTGGCGTCGTTTCAACACAGCCAACCAGCGCTGAAGATGATGAAAATAAAATAGCACCCAGCTACAGCATGCGTGCTAGGTCGCTTCAGTCATGTCCGACTCTTTTCACCCCACGGACTGTAGCCCACCAGGTTCCTCTGTCCATGGGATTCTCCAGGCAAGAATACCGGAGTGGGTTGCCATTCCCTTCTCCAGAGGATCGTCCTGACCCAGGAATCGAACCCACATCTCCTGCACTGGCAGGCAGATTGTTCACCACTGAGCCACCTGGGAAGCCCACCCAGCTACAGCAGAGTTTCTTAAATAAGAGAAAGGTTGAGCAACCATTACAATGAGCTCCATGGCGTCTCACTATTCAATTTCCATAACAGCCTCCAAATCTTCGTCTTTACAGTGACCCTCTCTGGGTGATGAGAAGCTAGAAACAAAGCTATGTCTCATGAATAATAATCAAGGTAAAAATAAAAATAATATGTGGGTTTTTACATGTGAAAATGATACTGACACTGATGACTTCATCTCTAAACCAAGGAAGGAAAGAGACCTCGAACAGTACACTGATAGAGCTCAATGCCTATTTGCTGAAAGAATAACTGAATTCAAGGGACCCTCTTCCTCCTGACCTTAGCAGAGGATTCACCTACAAACAGGACAGCTGCATGGGATGGTGGGGGAGGGGGCAGGTTCCGGCTACAGAGCCTGCTCCTGGAGTGAAGACCATCACCATCCTGTATGAAAACAGAACCCACAACCTCCGTCTTGTTGAGACACCTGCCCTGGTGGGTGAGCCCCATCCACACGCTCAGTGACGACCAGATGTGTGAGCAGATGGAAGACGGTCTTGTACGTATCTGGAGGGCAAGAGGGAAGCATGCCAAAGTGAGGTCTAATGACCTAAACCTCTGACACATTTAGGAGTCAGGGACGTGTAAAACATTGACCCTGCTAGAGTTCACAGGGACTCAAATTATAGGGCTCTACTGACAACTGATCCAGACTGACGGGCATGCAGTCATGCCAGCAGTCATGCCCTCAACTGATTGGAGTGTGAGATGCCACAGAAGGGGTGGTCAAGCCTCAAGCCTCTATTTTGAATGATTCCAGGAAGATGAAAACTGTCCACTTATTTAATTCCCTCCCTACAGGAAAGAAGTGACTTCACTGGTTTAAAACTCAAAGATCTCGAGGTGATTCTATAGTCTTAACTGATCCGATCCCCGGCCCCAAGAGGTGAGGAGGGACTCCACACACATAGTAGGGAGAGGAGATCGGTTCATCTCAGAAGTGGGGGTGGCAGGGGGGTCCTGGGTCCCACGTTGCTTGCCCACCACAGGCCACCTCTCTAGAACATCACAGTCATTCAATGCCCCACCTGGTCACGTGTGACTCCAGAAGTGGCATGACCTAGTATTGACCCATCCCACACACACCCTGCCCTCCTCCCATGCTCACCACTCTGGAGGGGCAGGCGAGAGTCCATCCAAAGCACCTCCTCCTGTGGGGTTTATCTACTGGGCCCACAGTTTGCCTGCTTTCAGTGTAGTAGCTCTCCAGCCCCAATTCTCATTTAATGTGAAGTCCAGTCTGGGCCCCACGGGCTTCCCAGGTGGCTCAGGTAAAGAACTCACCTGCCAGAGCAGGAGACAGAGCAGACATGAGTTTGATCTCTGGGTCAGGAAGATCCCCTGGAGAAGGACATGGCAACCCACTCCCATTCCACTCTCTCGCCTAGAGATTTCCATGGACAGAGGAGCCTGACGGGCTACCATCCATGGGGTTGCAAAACATCAGACATGACTAAGCAATTGAGCATACAATAATTGTGAGGAATAGCCATAAATATGCAAATGACTTACCTGATTCCTGTCTGTTTAGCACTAGTTCAGTTCAGTTCAGTTCAGTCGCTCAGTTGTGTTCGACTCTTTTTGACCCCATGAATCGCAGCACGCCAGGCCTCCCTGTCCATCACCATCTCCCAGAGTTCACTCAAACTCATGTCCATCGAGTCAGTGATGACATCCAGCCATCTCATCCTCTGTCGTCCTCTTCTCCTTCTGCCCCCAATCCCTCCCAGCATCAGACTCTTTTCCAATGAGTCAACTCTTCGCATCAGGTGGCTAAAGTATTGGAGTTTCAGCTTTAGCATCAGTCCTTCCACTGAACACCCAGGACTAATCTCCTTTAGAATGGACTGGTTGGATCTCCTTGCAGTCCAATGGACTCTCAAGAGTCTTCCCCAACACCACAGTTCAAAAGCATCAATTCTTCAGCACTCAGCTTTCTTCACAGTCCAACTCTCACATCCATACATGACCACTAGAAAATCCATAGCCTTGACTAGACGGAACTTTGTTGGCAAAGTAATGTCTCTGCTTGTGAATATGCTATCTAGGTTGGTCATAACTTTCCTTCCAAGAAGTAAACATCTTTTAATTTCATGGCTGCAATCACTATCTGCAGTGATTTTGGAGCCCCCCAAAAATAGTCTGACACTGTTTCCACTGTTTCTTCATCTATTGCCCATGAAGTGATGGGACCAGATGCCATGATCTTCATTTTCTGAATGTTGAGCCTTAAGCCAACTTTTTCACTCTCCTCTTTCACTTTCATCAAGAGGCTTTTTAATTCCTCTTCACTTTCTGCCGTAACAGTAGTGTCATCTGCATATCTGAGGTTATTGATATTTGTCCCAGCAATCTTGATTCCAGCTTGTGTTTCTTTCAGCCCAGCATTTCTCATGATGTACTCTGCATATAAGTTAAATAAGCGGGGAGACAATATACAGCCTTGACGTACTCCTTTTCCTATTTGGAACCAGTCTGTTGTTCCATGTCCAGTTCTAACTGTTGCTTCTTGACCTGCATATAGGTTCTCAAGAGGCCAGTCAGGTGATCTAGTATTCCCATCTCTTTCAGAATTTTCCACAGTTTATTGCGATCCACATAGTCAAAGGATTTGGCATAGTCAATAAAGCAGAAATAGATGTTTTTCTGGAACTCTCTTGCTTTTCCATGATCCAGCGGATGTTGGCAATTTGATCTCTGGTTCCTCTGCCTTTTCTAAAATGAGCTTGAACATCTAGAATCTCACAGTTCACGTATTGCTGAAGCCTGGCTTGGAGAATTTTGAGCATTCCTTTACTAGTGTGTGAGATGAGTGCAATTGTGCGGTAGTTTGAGCATTCTTTGGCATTGCCTTTCTTTGGGATTGGAATGAAAACTGACCTTTTCCAGTTCTGTGGCCACTGCTGAGTTTTCCAAATTTGCTGTCATATTGAGTGCAGCACTTTCACAGCATCATCTTTCAGGATTTGAAATAGCTCCACTGGAATTCCATCACCTCCACTAGCTGTGTTCATAGTGATGCTTTCTAAGGCCCACTCGACTTCACATTCCAGGATGTCTGGCTCTAGGTGAGTGATCACACCATCATGATTATCTTGGTCGTGAAGATATTTTTTGTACAGTTCTTCTGTGTATTCTTGCCACCTCTTCTTAATATCTTCTGCTTCTGTTAGGTCCATACCATTTCTGTGCTTTATCAAGCCCATCTTTGCATGAAATGTTCCCTTGGTATTTCTAATTTTCTTGAAGAGATCTCTAGTCTTTCCCATTCTGTTGTTTTCTTCTATTTCTTTGTATTGATTGCTGAGGAAGGCTTTCTTATCTCTCCCTGCTATTCTTTGGAACTCTGCATTCAGATGCTTATATCTTTCCTTTTCTCTTCTCTTCTTTTCACAGCTATTTGTAAGGCCTCCCCAGACAGCCATTTTGCTTTTTTGCATTTCTTTTCCATGGGGATGGTCTTGATCCCTGTCTCCTGTACAATGTCCAAGGAGCTGCAGCTGCATGGGCACAGGAGGGCTGAGAGGAGCAACTCCATGTTCAAGGTCAGGAGGGGCAGCCATGAGGAGATACCCCTCATCCAAGTTAAGGAGCAACGGCTGTGCTTTGCTGGAGCAGCCATGAAGAGATACCCCAAGTCCAAGGTAAGAGAAACCCAAGTAAGACGGTAGATGTTGCGAGAGGGCATCAGAGGGCAGACACACTGAAACCATAATCACAGAAAACTAGCCAATCTGATCACACGGACCACAGCCTTGTCTAATTCAATGAAACTAAGCCATGCCAGGTGGGGCCACCCAAGACAGGCGGGTCATGGTGGAGAGGTCTGACACAATGTGGTCCACTGGAGAAGGGAATGGCAAACCACTTCAGGATTCTTGCCTTGAGAACCCCATGAACAGTAGGAAAAGGCAAAATGATAGGATACTGCCCAGGTCAGTAGGTGCCCAATATGCTACTGGAGATCAGTGGAGAAATAACTCCAGAAAGAATGAAGGGTTGGAGCCAAAGCAAAAACAATACCCAGCTGTGGATGTGACTGGTGATAGAAGCAAGGTCTGATGCTGTAAAAAGCAATATTGCATAGGAACCTGGAATGTCAGGTCCATGAATCAAGGCAAATTGGAAGTGGTTAAACAAGAGATGGCAAGAGTGAACATCGACATTCTAGGAATCGGCAAACTAAAATGGACTGGAATGGGTGAATTTAACTCAGATGACCATTATATCTACTACTGCAGGCAGGAATCCCTCAGAAGAAACGGAGTAGCCATCATGGTCAACAAAAGAGTCTGAAATGCAGTACTTGGATGCAATCTCAAAAACGACAGAATGATCTCTGTTTGTTTCCAAGGCAAACCATTCAATATCATGGTAATTCAAGCCTATGCCCCAACCAGTAACGCTGAGGAAGCTGAAGTTGAATGGTTCTATGAAAACCGACAAGACCTTTTAGAACTAACACCCAAAAAAGATGTCCTTTTCATTATAGGGGACTGGAATGCAAAAGTAGGAAGTCAAGAAACACCTGGAGTAACAGGCAACTTTGGCCTGGGAATACGGAATGAAGCAGGGAAAATGCTAATTGAGTTTTGCCAAGAGAACGCACTGGTCATAGCAAACACCCTCTTCCAACAACACAAGAGGAGACTCTACACATGGATATCACCAGATGGTCAACACAGAAATCAGACTGATTATGTTCTTTGCAGCCAAAGATGGAGACGCTCTATACAGTCAGCAAAAACAAGACCGGGAGCTGACTGTGGCTCAGATCATGAGCTCCTTATTGCCAAATTCAGAAATAAATTGAAGAAAGTAGGGAAAACCTACTTTCAGGTTTTAGAATAGACCATTCAAGTATGACTCAAATCAAATCCCTTATGACTAAACAGTGGAAGTGAGAAATAGATTTAAGGGACTAGATCTGATAGATAGAGTGCCTGATGAACTATGGACGGAGGTTTAGCACTAGGCACTTAACAAATGGCAGTTACTGTTATGCTTACTCATGATAACAATAGACATCACGCATGCCTAGGTATCCCATCCTCAGAGCAGTCACCTTCAGAGAGCGGATTAAGATAAAGTAGTGAAGTATTGCCCTGGGGCCCAGCATGGGTGCATGCTTAGTTGCTTGTTCGTGTCTGACTCTTTGCGACCCCAGGGACTGTAGTCCGCTAGGCTCCTCTATCCATGGGATTCTCCAGGCAAGAATACTGGAGTGGGTTGCTGTTTTCTGTGTATATTACCCACTTTTTAGCTAAATAACTGAGATTCAGCACAGTACAGTGGTAGTAACAGTGCAGTCAGGATTGGAGACAAGTGGCTCTGATCCTAAGTGCCTGCTCTTTCTAGTCACCCTCCAGGTTACCGCCTTCATCTGTCCATTTAAGCTGTAACTTTGCCCCATTTAATAGTTTGTAATCACATTTTTTCCTGTTTGTGACAATCACTTGTGCTGTAGCCCAGACTCCCCGAGAACTGATGACTTCTAACCAACCTTTACAAAGAAAGGCAAGCAGAATAAATGTGCTTCCAGACCTCAGCTGAGGTTGAAGGGTACTTTGATTTGAATCAAAGAAATTTCCATGAATGCACAAAGTTTAAAAGACAATGTGAGGAACTATACTCAATATTTTGTAATGACCTATAAGGGAAAATAATATGAAAAGGGATACGTATATTCATAACTTATTCATATATATGTTCATAACTGAATGACCACGGTGTACACCTGAAACTAACACAATATTGTAAGTGAACTCTAATAAAAACAAAGAAATGAGAATGTGAGCATCTGTCTGCTCCAGAGAGCTCCAGTTTGGAGGAATAGAGCATGACGTGTCATAAACATCGAAACACTACAAATCTCACTGGTACGTGTGGATTAGAAAAATCGAGAAAGACACCTGTGGACCATTTCATCCCAAATGTGCTCAGCAAGGCTTCAAACAGTTTTCCTAAAACTGAAAAAACAAGACCGTGGACCAAAGACTGATGCGTGCAAGAGCCTTGGATCCAAAGACTGATGATACTGAAAGCGTGGGAAGAAACATTTTCTGAACTCTAATACGGTGCCACCCACACAGGAAATCCAACAGACATATTAATTATACCCGGCATGCAATCCCAAAGACCCAGAGAATGTGTGCTGTTTATTTGTTCTTCTCGGGACAGGAGGCCGGTAAAGCAAGATGCTATCTGCCCGAGATGCTGAGGTCTGCTGTACTGTTTCCAACTGAACAACCTTGTCACACTGATTTTTCCCCAAATTGTTATCGTCTCTGTAAATAAACTCAAACTTTCATTTCAGACAACTGGCCCAATGCAGATGGTTACTAAACTCAGCTCCACTGCGGGACCTATTGCTCAACTATGCAAAAGCGTCCCCAGAACAAGCCTGCCGCTCTGAGCTGTGTGTTCAGTTTTTTCACAAGTCTGCTGTCGCACAGCAATGTCCAGGTTGGTCTATTATTTTTTCTACTTCCTGAAAGGAGATGGGCCTGTTTCCTGGACTCTCTCTCATCCCGAATGTAAAAGCCTATGCAATTTAAAAACGCCTGGTGCTGAAAGAACCGAGGCGGGGTCAGAGAATGACTGAAATGTAGACCATCTCAGAGAGCCTGAAAACCCGGAGCTGGCACGTTGGCTTAGCACGGATGTGACTTGGGCAGGTAGGCAGAGACCTTACAGCTTGGGGGTCTGACTCCAGGGCCCCGGCAGTCACAGGTTTGGACTTGCATTTGGGCCTGGGGGAGTGTCTGCCTCGGAGGTGCTCGCTGAACCAGCTGACGTTGAGGCTGCAGGCGCTCCTGGGGGCTTTACACTGCCCCCAAGGTCACCCAGCAACTCCCCCCTCGCTTGGCCTGGCAGACCAGTCTCGTATTTCCTGGGTCCCCTCCCACTCCCCCACAGCCTGGCACAAGCCTTCTGTCTGTCTGGAACTCCCTTCCTCTGACTATGACTCTCACTTCCAAAATCAGCTCAAACGATTCTTTCTCGACCCCCAGACGAGGCAGGGTTCCCTGCTACCAAGCCTGTAGGGCCATGTCCTGGCCCTGCCCACTGCCCAGCAGCCCTGGACGTGGGTTTAGTGATGACTCCTCTGCTCTGAGCGACTCTGGAGCTTGGCCCCGAAAATAGAGGCTGGCTGACCATTGCGGCCTGGCAGCCTTCTACCCGAGTGGGGACTCTGTCCTGTTGTGTCAGCACTTCCCAGAGAACCTCCAACACATAGTGCTTCATAAATATTTATTGAATGAGTAACAAGGGCATTTATTGTGTTTGCCAACAAGTTTGTTTGGGTTTTCCATAATATCTTATAGGATAACAGGAACAAGCTTTTTGGCCAACCTAATATTTCTAATTTATAACATGACATAGAGACAGATACTCAAGTAAAACGCTATGTTTTGTCCTTTAAAAAATCCCTGTGGTTTTAAACAAAATGCCCATGATATAAAATGATTTCTCAAAGAGCAAACACGCTTCAGTCCTACCCATCTCTTTTCTTCAAGAGCACCTCCCCAAAACAGATCAGTTATAACATAAAGAGTTCGATCAGCCATTGCTATGGGTTTGCTGTATTTTCCGTGATCACGATTGAAGGCTTTCTTTTTAAAAAGCTAAATCCAAACTTATAAAAAAAAAAATCTAATGTGAATTTGGGAAGCTGCCATAAAATAAGTGTATCATTGTATATTTTTATCCCCAAACTGAAATAGATTTCAGGATCATTTTCGATGATCGGTCCAGAGGCATTCAAACTGGTTGTTGTTCAGTTGCTCGGTCATGTCTGACTCTTCGCTGCCTTGCAGACTGCAGCACGCCAGGCTTCCCTGTCCTTCACCATCTCCCAGAGTTTGCTCAAACGCACGTCCACTGAGCTGGTGATGCTATCTAACCACCCCATCACTGCCTCTCCAGCCATTCAAATCTCAAGCTCCTGGTGTTAGTGGGAACAGCAGTGCATCCTGGCACAAGGAACACCTCAGGCAGAGAGACAGAAGCTGCCAGGTGGAAGATCCCAGCAGGCTGAGCTGCCTTTCCTACAAGAAACCAAACAGGAAAGTAGAGAAGACAAAAGGGAAAGAAGCAAAGAAAACACTGAACAAATCACACTGACCACAGAATCATCCAGTCACGGGGCCGTGTGGGTCTCCTGCTGCACAGAACCAGGTTCATTCCCCTGTGTGATGAGAAGGTCCATCCTGTAAGGTCGATCTCCACAATTCCTGATGCTTCATCAAGACTTCATGATCCTGAGCTTTCCAACACAGCTGCTTCCAGAAACTGGAATCCTGAAACCAACAACGTTGGACTGAATTTCCTGGAAGCTGGACCCACTGGTGAACTCAGTTCCCACGTTTCACCAGTGACTCTCTCCTTACCACCTTTACAGTACTGGGCTTCCCAAGTGGCTCAGATGGTAAAGAATCCACTTGTCCTTGGAACAGACCCCAGTTCGATCCCTGGATCAGGAAGATCCCTTGGAGAAGGAAATGGCAATCTACTCCAGTATTCTTGCCTGGAAAATCTCGTGGATAGAGGAGACTGGCCGGCTACAGTCCGTGGTATTGCAGAAGAATCGGACACAATTTAGCAACTAAACAGCAACAACAAACAATAGTATCACCGCAATTGATTATTGATATTCAGAATGGTTGACTTTATTAAGAAAGATCAGCAGGAGAGCACAGAACCTAGCAAAGAATAGAGCTGCAACCATACATAAGTCAAAGCTCTGTTGCCTGAAACTCTCCAAGGCATTCTGGGCTTCCCTGAAATACATATATATATTTATTTATTTTATATATATATATATATATATATATGTATTGGAATATGACTTAGCCATAAAAAAGGATGGGATAATGCCACTTGCAGCAGTACCTATGGAACCAGAGGTTCACTGAACGTTTTCATTTGCTACTTGCTGCCAATTATTCTACTGTGTTGGCTATCAGAAGGTCAGACCCTTTATCAACCAGCTTACAGTAGAGATCCCTGGCTCTGGTAAATGTTGACATGGAAATAAAAAGAAGCAATCAGTTAAAAGTTTGCTTTTATCCCCAGGGAGGCAGCTCTTCATTTTCAATGAGGAATGACCTGTCAAATAAATCAGGCTTTCACAATGATTAGAAATACACTGCAGATTATTTTGCCAAAAAGCTTATAGTCCACTGAAAACTCATATGAAATCAGGAGGAATTTGGTTTTCCCCAGCCTCAGCTGAAGATAAAGCAGAGCTGTGAAGGTGAGGAGGTCTGTGATTCTTGAAGCTCCCAGGAATTTGGGAGGTGTGGTGAAAAATCACAAAAATCCTATCCCTGATACCTTTCTTTTGCTCTGAGGCAAAATCGTTTGTAAAAACGTTCCTTTTGATTTCTGTTATCCAAATAATTCCAGCTTAAATTGGAACTCAAATATTAATCTGATAATGACACCGTTGAGACACAGTCTCTGACGATTGATCTCGAATGACTTACAAGGCTTTACTTTACCCCATTTTCTGCATTCCTTTCCATCCCCTCCCCACCACCTCCACCATCATCTGGGAGCAAAAGAGACCCTCAAGTGTGTGTCTTAGGGTGATTACTATGTTCTTGGGAGCATCCTTTAATTTAAATTTCGTCTTATTTTATTTTTAGCTTCAAAGCTTCTGCAGGAATGAACACCTGTCTTTCAGGGCTTTATCAGAAATTGTCAGGTACCTGACGCACTTTGTTTTGTCAAGTCCTCTGACAGTGACACTGCGGATAGAAGTCACATTTTAATTAGTGATCAAAGCGAGGACACCTGTGAGCTGGGTGAGACTCTAAATTCTCTGATATTAGGTTTACACATCTGAAAGGACCCTTTGATTCTCCCATGTGTTTGTCCTTTCTGGGAGATCAACTCTTTTTTTCTTTCCTTAACAAAGGCAACATGTTTAGCTAATCTGAGCCCTGAAGTTACAGGTGACAATGTCTGTTCACACAGCAATGTTAACACCGTATAAAAGTTGTACCATGTCACACAGGACGCCAGGATATGCTCCAAAAGACCCCCCTGCACTGGAGATGCACTTGGCTACTTAAAATACAGGGACCCCTAAGTGGTCTCAGAAACCCTGGGCCTGAACACCAGGGTAAGGAAACTGTGCTCATGGCCTGTTACTATAAGGGGAGAAGGTGGGACCCACAGAGACAACTCAGGTTCAAGGTCAACCAGAATCAGTCTGTGTTGTAAGCAGAACTCATTTATTTTACATAAACTAAAATACATATCTAGATGTATATGTTTGTATGACATGGTATCAACCTATGATACATAATTACTAATATAATATGCAAATAAGCATTAATATAGTAACATTAATATACTAATGTGTTCACAAGTTATAACATATATACTATTATAAATATGTGATGTGTACTATTAATATAGAGTAATTTTATATACATATTTTATATATATAATAATTTCTGTGGTGAAAATGGGATAATTGAAGCTCAACTATAAAGGTTTGAACTGACAGGTGAAAAAGTAACTTGGGATCTCTGTTTAGCTACTAGAAATAGTACTTTAAATACTTACAAGAGTGGAGATACAAAAAAATACAGAGAATAAGATCTAGAAACAATCCGCCCATGTTTTGATGTACCTTTACACAATTTTTGAACCTGGACAGAATTTTTCAATTTGGGCCTAATGAATGTATCATTTTGTATTCTTCTTTCTTACAATTAACACCAGTGTTTTCCTTTAATGTTAAAGTTGTCCATGAGGACTTCCCTGGGGATCAGTGAATAGGAAACCACCTCCCAATGCAGGGGGTGCGGTTTCAATCCCTGGTCTGGGAAGATCCCACATGCAGCAGAGCAACTAAGCCTGAGCACCACGACTACTGAGCCCGTGCGCCTGGAGCCCCTGCTGCGCAACGAGAAGTCACTGCAAGGAGAAGCCCGCCCACCACAACAAAGAGTAGCCCCTGCTCACCACAACTACAGACAAGCCTGTGAACAGCCATGAAGACTCAGTGCAGCCAAAAATGAATAGTTTATTTTTAATTGTCCATGAGCATCATCTAATGACTGTATCATGATATATCTTATTACCCATAATAATATATTTGCTTATTTCTAATTTTCTGCAAACGGAGAAGGCAATGGCAACCCACTCCAGTACTCTTGCCTGGGAAATCCCATGGGCGGAGGAGCGTGGTAGGCTGTAGTCCATGGGGTCGCTAAGAGTCAGGCACGACTGAGTGACTTCCCTTTCACTTTTCACTTTCATGCATTGGAGAAGAAAATGGCAACCCACTCCGGTGTTCTTGCCTGGAGAATCCCAGGGACGGGGGAGCTCGGTGGGCTGCCATCTATGGGGTCGCACAGAGTCGGACTCAACTGAAGCGACTCAGCAGCAGCAGCAGCAGCATGGAAAGACCACAGTGAAATAAAGTAGAACCAGTTAGAAAGTTCCTGTTGCGTGAGGCTAACCTTTCTTTCAAAATGGCCATATCAGTCATAGCTCTACCAGCGATACATGCAAATGCCTACCTACCAGTAATTGATATTTTTTTCATCCTTTGATGCTAGTTTCATTTTCAAATTTCTGCACTATTTTGATTACCAACATGGCTATTATTGTTTATCAGACATTTTAATTTCCTCTTCTCTTGTTTATATATCAATAGGTAGTCTGATTGACTATAGGTTCCAATTATTGATTTGGATGAGTTCTTTATATATTAAGAAGAGTAATTTTTCATCATTAGACTTATTGTAGATAGTTTTTTAAAAACTTTGTCAGTAGAGCTTTTAATACATCAGGATATATAAAGATTTTCAAAGTCTCATACAAGCAAATTTGCCAGTCTTTCCCTTTGTGATTCCTCCCATTGCTTATTATTGATACTTTAGAAAGTCTTTTCCCTCAGAGTTCAGATAAACATTTGCCCCTATTTTCTTATTATTTTATCTTGTGTTAACTCTACCTAAGCTCATTTTCTATAAATTCAATATTCATGACAAAGCAAAGCTTTTCTTTTTCATTACAGCATATTTTGCAAATATTTCCATTATTTTGCAGAAATCAACCAAGAAGAAACTAGCCTATCCCCCAACTAAGAAAACTATGGAAGTGCTAAGCTACTCTCAGTGGAGTTTAAGGAGTTCTCATTCCCTTCCTGCCCAGAGTTCATAAAGGACCAATGTAAAGGTTTAAGTCACAGACTGTGACACAAAGAATGATCGTTTCTCACCGAGTCACAATCTGGACACAAGGTTTGACTTTATAAAAGAGACGGGCATTTTGATGGGCTGTTTTTCTAACAGGTGATCTTCCAGTTCAGTGTGACAATCTGAATATGTTTTGAAGGGTTACAAATGCTCCTTGAAGAGGAGATTTGATGAGAAGCAGCAGCTTAGTACTTGTAATGAGGTCACTCGCCTTAAAGCAGCTTTCAACATCTTTTGAAGAAATCACCCTTTAAAGTTTAACTGATCAAAGTGACATAAGCACAGAAGTTAGATTCCCTCTGGCCTATCCATTACCACCGGGCAAGGGGCAAAGAGCAGGACCACAGGGTGGTGGAGAATCCAGAAGCAGAGCCGTTGCCCAGTACTCGCCCATCAAAGAGAAGGAGGCCAGCCAAGAAGAAGCCAAGACTTCAAACCAGACACAGGGGTCCGTAGAAGTAGGCGCAAGCTGACTGGTCCTAAACCAAGTGATCAGACAACTATTTTATTCTTCCTCAGTCACCAGAAATTGCTGGAGTACCCACTTCTTTTTGTCCACGATTTCTGAGTCCAAGGGGAAAAACACTCCTGGAAACACCATTCATTCAAAATCTCACTTACTGTGAGACCATACATTAGGTACAATCTGGTTTTTATAAGAATGAGGGAAAATTGCTTTAAACCTACTGAGAGAAAGGGAATCTAGCTATTACTCAGTTGTGTCTGACTCTTTTGACCCCATGGATGTAGCCCTCCAGGTTCCTCTGTCCATGGGGTTCTCCAGGCAGGAATACTGGAGTGAGTTGCCATTTCCTTCTCCAAGGGATCTTTCTGACCCAGGGATCGAACCTGGGTCTCCTACACTGCAGGTGGATTCTTTACCATCTGAGCCACCAGGGAAGCCCATATGTTCAAAGATGACGGTCTAAAAGTGAGGCTGTGGTTAAAAGAAACATAGTGAGAATAGATGAGTTTCACCTGGGAAAAATGTAGGACATGAGAAGTGGATGAGAAGCAAAGAGATGGATTCGGGGGAGAATTTCTGGAGTCTTATCCTCCTGATCAACCTGATAATCTCAACCTAATTCGTGGACAGAAACAAGACTTTGATGGATTATGGTCAGTTACTCCATTGCAAACAGCTTCCCAGGTGGCTCAATGGTAAAGACTCTGCCTGCCGATGCAGGAGATGCAGGAGACGTGGGTTCAATCCCTGAGTCAGGAAGATCCCCTGGAGAAGGAAATGTCTATCCACTCCAGTATTCTTGCCTGGAGAATCCCATGGACAGAAGAGCCTGGAGGGTTACAGTCCATGGGGTTGCAAAGAGCTGAACATGACTGAGTGACTGAGCACACACTCAACTGCAAAATGTTTGCCTAAGGCAGTGCCAGTGCAAATTATAGTATATCAGACCCCATGAGAGGCACTTACTGTATTACACTAGAGACAAGCCCAGTTGTCCCACATTATCCACAGCGTTCTCAATTGGAATCATGGAATCCGGGCCTATCAGAGCATAAACATGTCACGATCTCATCTGTGTAGACTGGGGTCATGTGCTGTTAGTTTTTACTATCTACAAAATAAGAAATCTGTTTCATTAAAAATCCATATCCCGTATACCGATGTCTCACATTTTTAAAAAAGGTTAATGTGAGTCAGGTCACCAAGGACTACTAGTGATCTTAGAGGGACAGAGGAGGAGAACCATGAATTACCAGAATACTTTTCCTGGGTCTACAGCACATTAAATTGGCCCTTCTCCTCCCCCCACCAGCTGCCACTCCCAACCTGTAACCCCTTAGGCATACACGTAATTTCACTGTAATTTAAGCAGAGCCAGTTGCTTTTTTTATGGAAAGTTAAGTGAAAGCACACATGTAGACATGATCATCTTCTCAACTTCTGAGCCAAAAGCCCAGCAGAAACATTCCTCCTCAGAAGGGGACTGTGGACACAGAGGGGCCAGCAGTGGAGGAAGTCAGGCCCCAGAGATCCGTCACCCACCACCCCAGGAAAGCACACTGCCTCCACTCTTTCCGTGTCTTCAAAGGAGGAAAATCAAATCTAGCTCTGGCCAGAGCTTCGTGCCTCTTCTCTTCCGGTCTCTCCCGAAACCTCCCTTCAAGGAGGATTTGCACATGCAGAATGAACAGTGGTTAAGGGCAGTCACAGGTCTGCATTTTGCTTCTAATGGCCCGCACAACCCTGAAATCTGCTTGTGAAACCGGCAGTGGGAAAAGTGGTATTTCACTGCTCCCAAACGACCTTGCTGGTGTTCTCTTTCAGCCTCCAGCTAAAAGCTTTACTTTTCACGCACTTTCAGTGCTGGGCACCACGGATAAGAAGGAAGTAACCCAGGGCTTGGAGGGCGGGACTGATGGGAGATTCCCCCCTACCCCCACTCCGAGGTCCCTTGCCCACCCAGGATCCTGCTCATTTGAGAAAACAAAGGCCAGCAGTGGGGAGAGGAGGAGAAGGGGGCACATTCCTGGGACTTAATGGTGACGCCTCCACGGTGCATGGAATCCCAGCGGGCTGTTATCTCCGTCTGCTCCAGAGCCCGGGGGAGGGGGGACAGGGGAGGCCCCCAGATTCCATCTCACTGACATAGAAAGGGCAGCTGGTGCAATTTCCCTTTAATTTCCCTTTAAATAATGTTTGGTGCCTGCGGCCCATGTAATCTGCCCTCCAGAACAAAAGGCAGGGAAGGAGGCCTGCCAAAGCGCCTGAGGCCAGGAGGTGTGAGCCCTGAGCCGTTTCCTGGTAGGGCCTCAGCACCGCTCCCCACCAACTCCACACACATCCCTCACCCTCTCCCACTGGCTGCTCCTCCAGGGCCTGTGGCTGCCCAGCCCCACCGCCTGGTTTCTCAATGAACAAATGAGGGTTGTTTCCTGTGCTCCTTGGAGGTCAGGTCCTGAGCCTTCTCTGACCGACAGGCTGGGTGCCACAGGAGACCGTGCTCACCCCCGACCCCCAGCCAGGAGCCCAGGTTCTCTCTCGAGTCCCCTAAGGATCTGACTCCTTGTTTCTAATGACAAAACCACAAGAGCCTAGTGATGCTAGTCCTCAAGTCATCGACTGGCTGGGGAGGAGAGGGCGTAAAAACAGCAGGTGGAGTATAAATCCTACACGTTAGACACTTCACATGTGAATTCCACCTGTTAGAGCAATGTACCCAAAACATATATAATAAATGCATTTGGTTTTAGTGCTGCTATGGATAATACATGGATTTATATTTATACACACATACGCATATCAGTATTGTAAACTGCAGGAACAGCCACTCAGGGTCTCTAGTGTTAGTGCGACAAATGGCTTCTGTTCTCAAGAAGCATGTGCCCTGTGGATGCCATCTGGGCGCCTGGTGATTCCTTGGAAGTTCTGGCACCTCAATCTGTTTAAATATACCCATTAAATATACCATTCTGGGATGGGCTTCCCAAGTGGCTCAGCAGTAAAGAATCTGCCTGCCAAGCAGGAGGCGCAAGTTCAATCCCTGGGTCGGGAAGATCCCCTGGAGGAGAGCATGGCAACCCACTCCAGTATTCTTGCCTGGAGAATTCCATGGACAGAGGAACCTGGCAGGCTACAATCAATGGGATCAAAAAGATTCAGACACGACTTAGTGATTAAAAACAACAAAAGTCTGGGGTGTCTCCATGTCAGAGCCCCGTGACTGACTCACAAGTCTCACATTTACTCTGCATCCCAGCTCCCCATGGAATATTTCACATCCACGATTCAGGAAATGCAGGTGATAAAAGCAGGTGCATTCCACAACATCGGTTAACCCGTGGAGCTCACACAGCTGACCCAGTGCGTCTGGACGTGGAGCCCAGGTTCTGGGTGAGCAGGTCACTGCTAGGCCATGTTCAGTTCAGTTCAGTCACTCAGTCGTGTCCGAGTCTTTGTGACTCCATGGACTGCAGCACACCAGACTTCCCCGTGCATCACCATCTCCCAGAGCTTGCTCAAACTCATGTCCATTGACTCGGTGATACCATCCTACCATCTCATCCTCTGTCCTCCCCTTCTCCTCCTGCCTTCAGTCTTCCCCAGCTTCAGGATCTTTTCTAAGGACTCAGCTCTTCACATTGGGTGGCCAAAATATTGGGAGTTTCAGCTTCAGCATCAGTCCTTCCAATGAATGTTCAGGACTGATTTCTTTTAGAATTGAATGGTTTGATGTCCTTGCAGTCCAAGGGACTCTCAAGGGTCTTCTCCAACACCACAGTTCAAAAGCATCAATTCTTCAGTGCTCAGCTTTCTTTATAGTCCAATTCTCACATCCATACATGACTACTAGAAAAACCATAGCTTTGACTAGACAGACCCTTATTGGCAAAGTAATGTCTCTGCTTTTTAATATGCTGTCTTGGTTGGTCATAGTTTTTCTTCGAAGGAGCAAGCTTCTTTTAATTTCACGATGGCTTCGGGGACCATCTGCAGTGATTTTGGAGCCCAGGAAAATTAAAGTATGTCACTGTTTCCATTGTTTGCCCGTCTATTTGCCATGAAGAGATGGGACCGGATGCTATGATCTTCGTCTTTTGAATGTTTAGTTTTAAGCCAGCTTTTTCACTCTCTTCCTTCACTTTCATCAAGAGGCTATTTAGTTCTTCTTCGCTTTCTGCCATAAGGGTGGTATCATCTGCATATCTGAGGTTATATTTCTCCTGGCAATCTTGATTCCAGCTAGTGCTTTACCCAGTTTGGCATTTCACATGATGTACTCTGCATATAAGTTAAATAAGAAGGGTGACAATATACAGCCTTGACATACTTCTTTCCCAATTTGGAACCAATCCATTGTTCCATGTCCAGTTCTAACTGTTACTTCTTGACCTGCGCACAGATTTCTCGGGAGGCAGGTCAGGTGGTCTGGTATTCCCATCTCTTGAAGAATTTTCCAGTTTGTGATTCACACAGTCAAAGGCTTTGATGTAGTCAATAAAGCAGAAATAGATGTTTTTCTGGAATTCTCTTGCTTTTTCAATGATCCAGCGGATGTTGTCATTTGATCTCTGGTTCCTCTGCCTTTTCTAAATTCAGCGTAAACATCTGGAAGTTCTCACTTCATGTACTGTTGAAACATAGCTTGGAGAACTTTGAGCATTACTTTGTGTGAGATGAGTGCAATTATGCAATAGTTTGAACATTCTTTAGCATTGCCTTTCTTTGGGATTAGAATGAAAACTGACCTTTTCCAGTCCTGTGGCCAATGCTGAGTTTTCCAAATTTGCTGGCATATTGAGTGCAGCACTTTCACAGCACCATCTTTCAGGATTTGTAATAGCTCAACTGGAATTCCATCACCTCCACTAGTTTTGTTTGTAGTGATACTTCCTAAGGCCCACTTGACTTCGCTTTCTAGGATGTCTGGTTCTAGGTGAGTGATCACACCATCGCAGTTATTTGGGTCATTAAGATCTTTTTTGTATAGTTTTTCTGCGTTTTCTTGCCACCTCTTCTTAATATCTTCTGCTTCTGTTAGGTCAATATCATTTCTGTCTTTTATTGTGCCCATCTTTGCATGAAATGTTCCCTTAGTATCTCTAATGCTGAGAACACAAGCCAGGCAGGACAAGGGTATAAGAATATCACCAGCAGAAGCACCAAACTGGTACCCAAGGCAAGACCCAGCCGTCCCCAAGGGAGGGCTCCCTTCAGCTCCATGACACAGTTAAACACTGGTCACAGGACTTCCCTGGTGTCCAGTGGTTAAGACCCTGTTCTTCCACTGCAGGGAGCACAGGTTCAATCTTCTGTCGGGTTACTAAGATCCCACGTGCCTCACAGTATGGCCAAAACAAAATAAAGCTATATTAAAATAAATACATAAAATGGTGGTCACATGGTCAGGTGTGTGACTTTGGACAATTATGTTCACCCCCTTAAAATGCTACTTTTCTTAAATATAAAACGGTGATGATTAAGGTACTCGATAAAGACGTGTGACAAGGAGCAGATAAGATACTGCGTGTGAACTGTGTTACTCAGAATCCAGGCACAAGGGATCTTGAAAAATGGTATTACTGTCATGGCAGTCAGCAAGGTCCCCTACCTCGTCTCCAGGAGCACCCCCATAATGTTCTCTATTTAACATTTTAGAAGGTACCAAAAGAAGATGATTCCAAGGAAAAAACAAAGCCCTGTGATCAACACACTTGCTTCTACCTAAGTTTAAATTAAGACTTGAAATCTTTCATGCATCATTCTGTGCCGACATCTCCTCCCTGACCTCTGCTGTGGCCGAGCCCCCACGCTTCCCACAGGGACAAGGGGGTCCTGTGGTCAGCATGTGGGCCACGCTGATCCGCATAGACTGCCGAGGCCTCAAGAAATGGCATGTTCTTCCCCACCCCAGGGCCTGAGAGGCCCATTTGCACAAAGATGCTGAACTTGAACTGGAGGGCTACGGGCAATTTGAGGTCGAGACACCACCTCCATGTGACAGCAGAGGAAGCATGCTGCCGGCCCTTCTCCCGACGTGGAATGAGTCATGAGCACTCGGAGCAGCAGCAGGTAGGATCTGTGTCTGTTCGGAGAGGACAAGCGGGAGACTGAGGCTCGGGGAGCTGCTGTCGGCTGTCTGCGGGCACAGGCAGATGGCCCCACAGTCCAGGGTGAGTGGCCGCTTCCTGGAGCCCAGGTTCTTCTCTGCCCACCTTCCTCACAGAAGGAAGGTCTTATTTCAGAGCAGTTGGTTCCCGGCTGTCCAGTTCTTCACAGTTCTTCACTGACATCACGTCTACCCAACCTCACACACCAGCCACTATTTACGAGTGGTGTTTATAGGCCCCAGAGACCGCCTGGCAGTTATCCACGCAAACCCGACCCGAGCCATCGCGAGTTGTTAATCGAGACCCGACGCAGGGTGCCTCCAGCCCCCTGTGCTGTGGTCCACCTCTGGGCTCATCAAGGGCACCTTGAACATCAGCTTAGAGACTTGTCAGCTCTCGTCACCAGCCTCCCGGTGATGACAATCAGCAGCAGAGCTGAACTCAGCCAGAGGCCGCACAGCCGGAAACCGTGGGGAAATGTTGAAAACAAAACCAAAACGGAGACAGAAAAAAACCCGTCAATTTTAAGAAAGATTTCAACAAAAATAAGACTTGTCCCAACCGATGTAATGAAGCACCCAGACCCGGAGGCTGTGAGTCAGCCCCGCGCATCAGCCCCGCCTCAGCCAAGCCCAGGCTCCAACCCGGCTGGACCCGCACCCCCCGGGGCCCCGCTCCTCCCTGTGGACCTGCCACAGCCCTCAGGCTGGGTCAGCCGCACAGCTAATGACCTGCTGGTGCCCACACTTCTCACCTCTCACAGCCGAGCCTGGCACAGCTGGGCTCCCGCTGGCCCAGCCCTGTAATTTAGCTCAACAGCTTTACGGACGAGAAGAAACGGCGAGCGTCCCGGAGCCCCCACACTCGCTCCAGCAGTGCATTTCCATCCCAGGCTGGAGACGCACGCCAAGTATTTCAGGCAAACGGCGCGGGCAGGACAGGCCCAGCTAGGCACTGCGCACCACCGGCTCTGTACTTCTGGTCATGGGGCAAGGGGTGTGCATGTGTGCCTCTGTGTCTATGTGTATGTGTGTGTGTGTCTGTGTGTCTGTGTGTATGTGAGTCTGTATGTGTGTCTGTGTCTATATATGTATGTGTCTCTGTGTGTCTGTGTGTCTATATGTGTGTATCTGTGTATGTCTGTGTGTATATGTGTGTCTGTATGTGTGTATGTGTATATGTGTTTGTGTGTATATACGTGTATGTGTGTATATGTCTGTGTATATCTGTGTATATATCTGTGTCTGTGTGTCTGTGTGTGTATGTGTGTGTGTCTGTGTGTATATGTGTGTTTGTGTGTCTATGTGTGTCTATGTGTATATGCATGTCTGTGTGTATATGTGTCTATATGTATGTGTGTCCGTGTGTGTGTCTTTGTATGTTTGTCTGTGTGTATATGTGTCTGTGTGTATATGTATGTGTCTATGAGTATGTGTCTATGTGTATATCTGTGTGTCCATGTGTCTGAGTGTGTATATGTGCATCTGTGTGCATATGTATGTCTGTGTACATATGTATCTGTGTGTGCGTGTGTGTATATGTGCGTGTCTGTGTATCTATATGTATGTGTGTCCATGTGTCTATGTGTATATGTGTGTCTCTGTGTGTGTCTATATGTATATGTGTGTATGTGTGTGTGTCTATGTATGTGTGTCTGTGTGTGTTTGTGTGTGTGTGTGAGAAAGAGAGAGACACAGAGAGAGAGAGGAGCCTGCCCCCGGGGTGGGTGGCTGGTGTGAGCAAGTGCATGTGTGATGCTTCAAGAAACATGGGGGGTATTTTTTATAAACAAGCACAAGCTCTGCCCCCAAACCTGTGATTGGGGACCACTCTCCACCCTTACACAGAGGCCCTGAAGTCCATGCTGGCTGGTAGGGGAGCCCCAGGCTTGCAGGGGAGTTGCTTCGGCCCCCTCACTCTGTAGCTTCAGAAACACCCCAGCCTGGGCAGAATGGAGGGGCTGCCTCTCCCAGAGCCCCTGTCCTGGCCCAGGAGGCAGTGTCCTCTCAGTGAAGACCCTGAGCGCCCTGCATGCAGACCTGCAGGGCAGCCATGCTGGAGGCATGTGAGGCTTCAAAGCAGTTCCCTGTCCCACGTTCTCCCTCTGCACCCCCTCGGCACCCAGGGCAGGAGGGTCTTCAGGGGAGGGTGTGGGCAGAGGCCTCCTGGAGCCAGCCCACTCTGTCCAGGAAGCCGCAGGCCTGGGGCACCGGGATGCCCCCCACAACCCCTGAGGGCAGCCCCACTGGCCCACGAGCCCTGAGGCGGTCACACACATATACACACAGACACAGATACACACACATGTACACACAGACACACATACATAGACACACACAGAGACACATATACATATAGACACACATATACATACACACACAGAGACATACACAAACACATAGACACACACACGGGTGACCCCACGGTCAGGGCTCCAGCAGAGAAAACAGAAAGTAAGCTGTAGCGCAGAGTTATTCAGCCCTGAAGTTGGGCCTTACCCCTTCATCTAGGATACCGCCTGTCCCCTCCATCCCGCCAGCCTACAGACAGACCATAGTTCTCCCATTGGAAACACCCGCTCACCACCCTGGGGCCATACGGCCGCTCTCAGGTCCCTCCACCAAGCTGCTTGGGCACAGGTCCTGTCCATATCCACCACCCCACTTTCCATCGGGCACCCCAGGCCCCCTGTCTCTCCCTCATCTCACTTGCAGCCACCTGGCAGACTTCCCAAGAGCCTCCAGCCACACACTGGACCCACGGGGCCGCCCTCAGTCAGGGGGCAGGACAGAGAGTTAAAGGTCAGCAGCACTGAAACCCCGAGGCCTGGGGCAATTCCAGCTCAGAACCCAAGAGCCACTGATTAGGTCAGTGTCTTCTTCTGGGGCTTCATGTTCCCTCTGCAGAGTAGACCTCCTCGAGCAGCATGACAGTGACACAAACGTGTGTAAGGACCCAGGGCCAGGCGGGCTCCTGCACACCCCTTGTCAGCCACCCCCCGCTCAGGCCGGCCTGCCCCCTTCTGGGCTCTTCCCTGTCCCTTCTGCCTGCTCCCAGTCATCTCCCCAGCCTGGAGAACTCCACAGTCCCAGAGCTCACCCCTGACCTTTTGTCCTGGGACTTCACCCGGTCTCATGTCTTCAATTCCACCCAAATGCTGACACTCCCAACTTGTAGCCCAGAACAAAGTCCCAGAACTAAGCGTGAGGCCATACACAAATGGCCTCCTTGCTATCCAGACCACTGTGCTCAACAGACATCGCAACCCAGCTTCTGGAGGCTCAGGGACTCAGCGGTAATGCCTCACCTGGTATGTCCTTTCCAGGTTTCCATACCGCGGCCCCTCCCCTGCTCCCAGCCTCGTCTGTTTCCTTCTCAGTGAGGCAGCCGGTCTGTCCTCCTGCCCTTACCACACACACACCTTGTTGTGTGTGTTTGCAGTCTCAGGGCCTCTGTTGAGGCGGCCCCATCTGCCCAGAAATCCTCCCTCCCTCTTCTCTTCATCCCTGAGAATTTCAAGTCCTTCTCCGGCCACTAGAATACAGGTGGTTTCCTCTTGGAGCTATTTCTTGAGGAAGTAAAATGTGTTCGCCCAAACTGGTCCGTGTTCAGTGGTATCTCGTGGGCCCATTTTGGTCCAGCAAGGCAAGCTCCACGTGACTCCACGAAGGACGGAGAGCATCATGTTCGTCTCGCCTACGGCTGTGTCACTAGGACCCAGGACAGAGCCCGGCATAGGACAGGAGGGCTGTGGACGCGGGAAGATTCCCTGAACATCAGTGACCGACTCTGGGGACCAGGCCACCTTGCTGACACTCCCGGCCACTCTCCAGTGGTGCCTCCACTTCCCTCTTTGAAATGAACACCCGAAGGCCCCTTCCAGGATGCATGGGGTTCTCTGATGGAGTTTGATTTGTCTCACTTGTCTTTATCGAATTGTCAACAGGTGCAAGGATTATCCATTTTTATCATCCCAACATGTTCACTGATTATAACAGTAGGTTGCCACGTTAAACATGACCCAGTAAGGGGAAATAAAATGTGTTTCACCCAGACTGTCAAGACCGAAGACCAGCAACATTCATTTTCTACAGATGATACATAAAGGTTTAAGCCAGTCCCTTTCTAGATGATGTTACGATTTGGGGGGTAGCGAAGACATTAGGGAAGATCATATGACACTTCAATTAAAAATGCCCTTTTGTTTCTCCCCTGAGTCTGTCCAAGCTCCCATGGTTCACCGAGGAAACTGCCTTATTAAGGGAATAATGGGTTCCATGCTTGCCTCAGCCAAGAAACAGTGCCTGCAGTTAATTAATCTTTCTGGGACTCTGACCTATTTGAATTTGGCCAAAACGCCCTGAGAGGGGATTTTCTTAACACATATGACTCAGCTTCAATGGGGATGAACTGGCATCTTCTCAAGTACGATGCCCTCGTAATAGTTTCTATCAGCCTGGCCTTGGGGTTCGTCGTCTTGAGTAAAATGAGGGGATGGAGTCAGGCTGAGCATCTCGGGGGGTCAAGGTGAGGGAGACCCTCTCTACACTCACTCTGAACATCAGCCAGTCCAAGAGCAGGGCTGTGTTTGTGTGTGTGTGTGTGTGTGTGTGTGTGTGTCCATGTGCACATGTATGCATGCATGTACATGGGTGTGTGCACATGTGTGAATTATACTGCCCACACATTTAGTCTCAAAGAGCAAGGCAACTTTGCTTTCATAGGATCTCATTTTTTCTTCCAAAAATCTATATATGGTTTATAAGTTAATTCCATTTATTAAAAGATCAGTGAATCCCTTGACAGCTTCTACAAATTGTGCTTATGTGTTTACACGTTGTTCAAGACAGGTCTGAAGCTGATGTCTGATCCTCAGGAAGGTCTAGCCCTGCTCCAAAATTAAGAACCACTGATTTAAATAAAAGGAAGAAAAAGTGGTGGTCAGGACCCCTACCTCTGGAGGTGAACTGACTGAGACGCTTACCCTCTGCAAATCTCCTTAAGGGAACCACGATCCCTCTCCCATGGGATATTCCTAGGAGTAAAGGCTATGAGACAAGTATAACACTGTGAAGACGCGGAGGCACTAACAGTGTTGAGCAAATAACGAACACTAGTTTACACTGTGTTTATACATCCTACCCCCTGGGGAACCAGTTGGAGGTGAGGCCAGGAAGCAGGGGAACTCTCCTGACCTTGACTCAAGTTCGTGGCAGCTGGGTGCTGCTGTCTGGAGGTGTCACCTGCCCGAAGACTGAAGGCAGGCTGTGACCTCCTAGTATCTTTCATCGCAGAGGCGTGGCTGTGAGAATAACGCTGTCTGTGACCGGGGTGCTGAAAGAGCCTCCAGGGAGGGCACCACACCTGAGGATCCCCTGACCCCTCCTAGGGGTCTTGTCACGAAGCCGACCACAGCCAGCACCCTGGCCTTGGGGAACCACAGGGTTATTCATGGTGCTCAACAGACCACAGGTCTCCAGGGCCACGTTTGGGAGCAGTCTACTTCCCGCAGCCAAGCAGAGGGAAGGAGACCTCGGTTCTGGCCCCATCATAGCCCTTCCCAGCCCAGGAGCTGCTAGGGGGCAGGGACTGTTCTCCTAGCGTCTCAGCCCATCTCCAGGTAGACCAGGTGAGCGCTGTGTGGGCCACAGTGAATCTGATGAGGTCCTGATTTCAACCTGGGGGTCGTGAGAGAATCACCCACACCCACCAACACCCCCGTCACGTGTAGGGTGACCTCTGGGACTCTCTCCTTCAAGACGCCTGGCAGCGAATCAAACGCCAAATGGCTGATGTTCACACTTGAAAGCAATCGTGTGGCCTGTACTGCTTGCTCACTACTGTTCCTTCTTTCCCACGCTCACCCAGGCTTGCCATGGACAGAGCAAGCTTCCCCATCCCACAGCAAGCTTGGCCATGTGGCTTATCACCAGCCAGCAGAGAAAGCAGGCAGGTCCAGCTCTGAGCCACGGCCTCAGGCATCATCACCTACTGGTCCAGTCCTTCTGCCCACAGCTGGAGGGCCATTTCTGCAGCCTGGGTGCTAAAAGGAGACCTGCTCAAATGGGTCCTGATCCTGGAGGTCATGACCAGCTGAGCGGTAACCCACCCGTGGGCCCCACCTGGAGTTTAACCCCTGAGATATCAAGTTGTCTACTATCGACCGTCACTTGCCAGAGCCTGTCAACTGACTCATCCTGTCCCCGAGAGGAGCCTGGTCCACCTGGAAGTGGTTCCCACACCGTCTGATTTCCCAGGCCACCCATGAGGCACTGGGTCACACACCATGTTCAGCAGCTAGTTACCACTTCATGCACCACATCTTCTGGCCAGAATGTGGGCCCTGAAGGCAGGAGACGTGTCCTGTGCTTGTCTGCATCTCCTACTCTTTCCAGAGTGCGCTGTTGCTCACCACACATGGTGCTTTAGGTTTTAGATTTTCATCATGACATCTCCCGAATGCTCCACAAGGACCACCCAACCCTGGCCAAGACAGTGTGCCATCCCCACATGATCACTGACCAGCGGAGTCGGAAGGGGCCTCAGCCATCAGAGCCCACGCTCACTGACGACCCCTGAGCCCCAGAAACCGCTTCAGGCACCTGACTTGAACCGGCTTCATGCTCACAGAAGCAGGTGAGGGAGACACGGCCAATCTCCCAGATTGTAAGGACCGAGTGGCGCAGCCAGAGTTAGACTTGGGCATCTGGGTACAGGTCATGCCAGCAGCTGAAGATGCTTGGACATCAGTGCTGTCCGTCCCCTCTGAGGCGCGTGGACCTTTCCTCAGGGGCTGCTCCCAGCACCTGGAACAACTCCTGACCCACAAATGGGGCTCTGCTCTCCTGAAGGAGCACCGGCCAGGCCTACTCCCACCAGCTGCCCATTGAGCCCCTGAAGCCTGCAGACACATCCCCCAAGGTTCCCCTTCCCAGACAGAGAGAGAGAGACAGCCAGGCTTCCCTGTGGACTAAGGGTCATGGCTCCCCAGGCCCAACACACAGCCCACCACCACCAACATGGCCTTGCCCACGCTGTTCATGAAGGTGCTCTGAAGTCAGCAGAGCCTGAACAGACACGGAGGCCCCATAAGCAAAGGCCTGTGACAGGGACCTACCCCAGAGAGTCCCGAGGTCCTGCCAGAAGCAGGTGAGAGGCAGCCCCTGCTTGACGGCACCACTCGCGACACCTCCTCCCCATGGAGAAGGCCCCGACAGACATCCCAGGGGGTTCACCCGGCCACATTCAGTTTTCAAACAGACCAAAAAACATAGACTATTGATGAAAGTGCTCTTCCATTATTTAACCCCTAGTTCTCTAAACACATCAAGATATTTGGGGCATCTTTTTTCTGGGTCTAGGAAAATTTACCAGGTGGCGCTAGTGGTAAAGAACCTACCTGACAGTTCAGGAACCGCTGGAGACATGGGTTCAAACCCTGGGTTGGAAGATTCCTTAGAGTATGAAATGGCAACCCACTGCAGCGTTCTTGTCTGGAGAATTCCATGGACAGAGGAGCCTGGCGGGCCGCAGAGTTGGAGACAACTGAGCATACACACACTCATAGAAATAGGCTTAATTTGCTAGTTAAGAAACAAAAAGTATCAGATATGGTTTTTATAAAACAGCACTAGGAGAACTGAAGACACACCTCCCCTTTCGAGCCAGCCCTTCCACACGTACAAACAGAGTTCATACAGGAATGTCAACTGCCACACTGTTTGCAATGGAAATACACTAAATGCCCATCCGCAGAGGCACTGACCAATGGTGTGCAGGTCTGTTCACAGAAGGGATGCCCCTTCACAATCAGAGGGAACCGGCAACATCAGCCAGCGTGGACTGCGTCAACATCCCAACACCAAGAGCATCAAGCTACAAAAGTACACAGAGAACATCACATCATTTCTATATATTTACAAATATGCCGAACTAAAGTGTAAAACTACATTCACAGAGGGTAAAAGCCTAAAACCCCACCAGAGAACACCGAACGGTAGACTCAGACTCTGCTTCCTCTGGGGAGACAGAAGGAGAGGTGGGGTCAGGGAGGGGTGCACAGGGCCCTCAACTCTGTTGACAATAATTTCTCTAAATAATACTGTAGGAATTACAATACAGGATGAAAGCCTATGGGAAACGTAGCAAAGCACTTCAGACAAAGTTTGGTGGAAGATACAGTTTTTGACTACTACTATTACTTAGTATTATTTACTAAAGTATCTCTAATTTTCTCGAAGAGATCTCTAGTCTTTCCCATTCTGTTGTTTCCCTCTATTTCTTTGCATTGATCACTGAGGAAGGCTCTCTTATCTCTTCTTGTTATTCTCTGGAACTGTGCATTCAGATGCTTATATCTTTCCTTTTCTCCTTTGCTTTTCGCTTCTCTTCTTTTCACAGCCGTTTGTAAGGCCTCGCCAGACAGCCATTTTGCTTTTTTGCATTTCTTTTCCATGGAGATGGTCTTGATCTCTATCTCCTGTACAATGTCACGAACCTCCGTCCATAGTTCATCAGGCCCTCTATCTATCAGATCTAGTCCCTTAAATCTATTTCTCACTTCCACTGTATAATCATAAGGGATTGGATTTAGGTCATACCTGAATGGTCTAGTCCTGGAATGTGAAGTCAAGTGGGCCTTAGAAAGCATCACTACGAACAAAGCTAGTGGAGGTGATGGAATTCCAGTTGAGCTATTTCAAATCCTGAAAGATGATGCTGTGAAAGTGCTGCACTCAATATGACAGCAAATTTGGAAAACTCAGCAGTGGACACAGGACTGGAAAAAGTCAGTTTTCATTCCACTTCCAAAGAAAGGCAATGCCAAAGAATGCTCAAACTACCGCACAATTGCACTCATCTCACACGCTAGTAAAGTAATGCTCAAAATTCTCCAAGCCAGGCTTTAGCAATACGTGAACCATGAACTTCCAGATGTTCAAACTGGTTTTAGAAAAGGCAGAGGAACCAAAGATCAAATTGCCAACATCCGCTGGATCATGGAAAAAGCAAGAGAGTTCCAGAAAAACATCTATTTCTGCTTTATTGACTATGCCAAAGCTTTTGACTATGTGGATCACAAGAAACTGTGGAAAATTCTAGAAGAGATGGGAATACCAGACCACCTGACCTGCCTCTTGAGAAATCTGTATGCAGGTCAGGAAGCAACAGTTAGAACTGGACATGGAACAACAGACTGGTTCCAAATAGGAAAAGGAGTACATCAAGGCTATATATTATCACCCTGCTTATTTAACTTATATGCAGAGCACATCATGAGAAATGCTGGGCTGGAAGAAGCACAAGCTGGAATCAAGATTGCCAAGAGAACTATCAATAACCTCAGATATGCAGATGACACCACCCTTATGGCAGAAAGTGAAGAGGAATTAAAAAGCCTCTTGATGAAAGTGAAAGAGGAGAGTGAAAAAGTTGGCTTAAAGCTCAACATTCAGAAAACGAAGATCATGGCATCCAGTCCCATCACTTCATGGGAAATGGATGGGGAAACAGTGGAAACAGTGTCAGACTTTATTTTGGGGGGCTCCAAAATCACTGCAGATGGTGACTGCAGCCATGAAATTAAAAGATGCTTACTCCTTGGAAGGAAAGTTATGACCAACCTAGATAGCATATTCACAAGCAGAGACATTACTTTCCCAACAAAGGTCCATCTAGTCAAGGCTATGGTTTTTCCTGCGGTCATGTATGGATGTGAGAGTTGGACTGTGAAGAAAGCTGAGCGCCGAAGAATTGATGCTTTTGAACTGTGGTGTTGGAGAAGACTCTTGAGAGTCCCTTGGACTGCAAGGAGGTCCAACCAGTCCATTCTAAAGGAGATCAGCCCTGAGTGTTCTTTGGAAGGAATGATGCTGAAGGTGAAACTCCAGTACTTTGGCCACCTCATGCGAAGAGTTGACTCATTGGAAAAGACTCTGATGCTGGGAGGGATTGGGGGCAGGAGGAGAAGGGAACGACAGAGGATGAGATGGCTGGATGGCATCACCGACTCGATGGACCTAAGTTTGCGTGAACTCCAGGAGATGGTGATGGACAGGGAGGCCTGACGTGCTGCAATTCATGGGGTTGCAAAGAGTCGAACACAACTGAGCGACTGAACTGAACTGAACTGATCTAAAGTATAGTATTATCACTGCGGATAGTGATTGCTGCCATGAAATTAAAAAGACACTTGCTCCTTGGAAGGAAAGTTATGACAAATCTAGACAGCATATTAAAAAGCAGAGACACCTCTTTGCCAACAGAATTCTGTATGGTCAAACCATGAGTATGGTTTTTCCAGTAGTCATGAGAGGTGGACCATAAAGACGGCTGGATAAATTACAAGCTGGAATAAAGATTGCCAGAAGAAATATCAAGAACCTCAGATATGCAGATGACACCACTTTTGGCAGAAAGTGAAGAGGAACTAAAAAGCCTCTTGATGAAAGTGAAAGAGGAGATTGAAAAAGCTGGTTTAAAACTAAACATTCAAAAAACTAAAGCATCCAGTCCCATCACTTCACGGCAAATAGAAGAAAAAAGAGGAAACAGTGAAAGACTTTATTTTCTTGGGCTCCAAAATCACTGCAGATGGTGATTGCAGCCATGAAATCAAAAGATACTTTCTCCTTAGAAGAAAAGCTATGACAAACCAGATAGCATATTAAAAAGCAGAAACATCACCTTGCCAACAAAGGTCCGTATAGTCAAAGCTATGTTTTTCCAGTAGTCTTGTATGGATGTGAGAGTTGGACCATAAAGAATGTTGAGCACCAAAGAACTGATGCTTTCCAAATGTGGTGCTGGAGAAAACTCTTAAGAGTCCTTGGACAGCAAGGAGATCAAACCAGTCAATCCTAAAGGAAATCAACACTGAATATTCATTGGAAGGACTGATGCTGAAGCTGAAGCTCCAATACTTTGGCCACCTGATGTGAAGAGCCACCTCATTGGGAAAGACCCTGATGCTGGGAAAGATTAAAGGCAAAAGGAGATGGGGGTCAACAGAGGATGAGATGCTTGGATGGCATCTTCAACTCAATGGACATGAGTTTAAGCAAACTCCAGGGAACAGTGAAGGACAGGGAAGCCTGGTGTGCTACAGTCCACGGGATCACAAAGAGTCAGACACAACTGAGCGACTGAATAATGACAACAAAAGTATTATTTACTATATTTTTCAGCATAATTTAAAAATTTTATAGTGAAATAAGCTGTTGTTATTCAGTCGCTCAATTGTGTCGGACTCTTTTTGACCCCAAGGACTGCAGCACGCCAGGCTTCCCTATCCTTCACTATCTTCCCTGTCCTACATTATCTCTTTGCTCGAATTCATGTCCATTGAGTTGATGATGCCATCCAACCACCTCATCTTCTGCCTCCTCCTTCTCTTTCTCCCCTTAATCTTTCCCTGGACCAGGGTTTTTTCCAAGTAAATGAATAAATAATATTATGAGTTTTTAAAGGTTTAAGTTTAAAAAAAGGTTTAGCATTATTACTCAAGTCAGAGAAAGACAAAAACTTTATGGTGCACTGAAGAGTGTTTAGTAAACTGGAGGTTACCACGATGGTGGTGAATCCAGCATTGTTCTTACCACCAGGACCTAAGATAGCAGGGAAGACATAGTGAAATAGGATAGACGCAGGACAATAGGTAACCAGAGAGCAAAACGAGAAAGTAAGGGCAAATACCTGACCCAGTAAGCGTTTGATAAATAATGGATGAATTAGTTAGTACACTGGGAGAAGGTGGGTGTAGGTGGAAGCCTGTGTGTTCCAGGCCCTGAGCAACAATAAAAGGCCTCCAGCAACACTGGGGATCTCAGCGTGAAGAAACCACCAGGCAAGGCGAGAGAGCGGTGATCATGTGGGCAGATGGAGTGCCCCGCATGGATAAGACACAGGACAAGAGCAGAGTCATGGGGGATAGAAACCTGCTATTAAAGACCCAGCATGGGGTCCATCTAGCCAAAGCTATGGTTTTTCCAGTGGTCATGTATGGATGTGAGAGTTGGACCATAAAGAAAGCTGAGAGCCAAAGAATTGATGCTTTTGAACTGTGGTGTTGGAGAAGACTCTTGAGAGTCCCTTGGTCTGCAAGGAGATCCAACCAGTCCATCCTAAAGGAAATCAGTCCTGGATATTCATTGGACAGACAAATGCTGATGCTGAAACTCTAATATTTTGGCCACCTGATGCAAAGAGCTCAGTCCTTAGAAAAGACCCTGGTACTGGGAAAGATTGAAGGCAGGAGGAGAAGGGCAGACAGAGGATAAGATGGTTGGATGGCCTCACCGACTCAGCGGACATGAGTTTGAGGAAACTCTGGTAGTTGGCAATAGACAGGGAGGCCTGGCATGCTGCAGTCCAGGGGGTTGCAAGGAGTTGGACATGACTGAGCAATTGAACTGAAATGAACTGACTGACAGAGACCTAAATAGTAAGCAACTCACACACACACACAAATGGATTGAAGTGGGGGCGGGGGGGGAAATACAGCAGAGGAAAGATGCAATACCGTTCATCAATTATGAAGTAGCTTTCCCCAAGGACAGGCTGAGCATTTGAACTCATCAAAAATGATCACACTCAATCATCTATCTGCAAGTGACTTGCCATGTTGGCTCATACCTGCCGGGATGTGGGGCGCCAGCTGCCAGTCCCCACCCCCTCTCCAGGTCACCCCCTAGTCCTGCCTCGAGGGTCCCAGCTTGCTGGGGTTGATGCACAAGGATCAGGTGAGGTCCACACCTGGGCCCTTCAACTCCAGGGCAGAGACAAAGAGTTGTATCATTTAAAAATCTAGCAATGATCCACATTTTAAACATATGTGTAATTAGGGAGTTGAACCATAAAGAAGGTGGAGCAATGAAGAATTGATGCATTCAAGCTGTGGTGCTGGAGAAGACTGTTGAGAGTCCCCTGGACTGCAAGGAGATCAAACCATTCAATCCTAAGGAAATCAACACTGAACATTCATTGGAAGGACTGATGCTGAAGATGAAGCTCCAATATTTTGCCTACCAGATGCAAAGTATCAGACCAAGGCCAGGGGCAGTGGCCGGGAGAAGCAACCCCAACATCCAAAGAGCGGTGGCTGTGTGGGTGCAAGAGGGCTGAGAGGAGCTACTCCACGTTCATGGTCAGGAGGGGCGGCTGTGAGGAGATACCCCTCATCCAAGGTAAGGAGCAGCGGCTGCACTTTGCTGGAGCAGCCATGAAGAGATACCCCACGTCCAAGGTAAGAGAAATCCAAGTAAGACGGTAGATGTTGCGAGAGGGCATCAGAGGGCAGACACACTGAAACCATAATCACAGAAAACTAGCCAATCTAACCACACAGATACTCAATGAAACTAAGCCATGCCAGGTGGGGCCACCCAAGACAGGCGGGTCATGGTGGAGAGGTCTGACACAATGTGGTCCACTGGAGAAGGGAATGGCAAACCACTTCAGGATTCTTGCCTTGAGAACCCCATGAACAGTATGAAAAGGCAAAATGATAAGATACCGAAAGTGGGATTCCCCAGGTCGGTAGGTGCCCAATATGCTACTGGACAATAGTGGAAAAATAACTCCAGAAAGAATGAAGGGTTGGAGCCAAAGCAAAACAATACCCAGCTGTGGATGCGACTGCTGATAGAAGCAAGGTCCAATGCTGTAAAGAGCAATATTGCATAGGAACCTGGAATATCAGGTCCATGAATCAAGGCAAATTAGAAGTAGTCAAACAGGAGATGGCAAGAGTGAACGTCGACATTCTAGGAATCAGCAAACTAAAATGGACTGGAATGCGTGAATTTAACTCAGATGACCATTATATCTACTACTGCAGGCAGGAATCCCTCAGAAGAAATGGAGTAGCCATCAAGGTCAGCAAAAGAGTCCGAAATGCAGTTCCTGGATGCAATCTCAAAAATGACAGAATGATCTCTGTTCATTTCCAAGGCAAAGCATTCAATATCACAGTGATCCAAGCCTATGCCCCAACCAGTAACACTGAAGAAGCTGAAGTTGAATGGTTCTATGAAGACCTACAAGACCTTTTAGAACTAACACCCAAAAAAGAGGTCCTTTTCATTATAGGGGACTGGAATGCAAAAGTAGGAAGTCAAGAAACACCTGGAGTAACAGGCAAATTTGGCCTGGGAATACGGAATGAAGCAGGGCAAAGGCTAATAGAGTTTTGCCAAGAGAACGCACTGGTCATAGCAAACACCCTCTTCCAACAACACAAGAGATGACTCTACACATGGACATCACCGGATGGTTAACACCGAAATCAGATTGATTATGTTCTTTGCAGCCAAAGATGGAGAAGCTCTATACAGTCACCAAAAACAAGACTGGGAGCAGACTGTGGCTCAGATCATGAAATCCTTATTGCCAAATTCAGAATTAAATTGAAGAAAGTAGGGAAAACCACTAGACCATACAGGTATGACCTAAATCAAATCCCTTATGATTATACAGTGGAAGTGGGAAATAGATTTAAGGGACTAGATCTGATAGATAGAGTGCCTGATGAACTATGGACTGAGGTTCGTGACATTGTACAGGAGACAGGGATCAAGACCATCCCCATGGAAAAGAAATGCAAAAAAGCAAAATGGCTGTCTGGGGAGGCCTTACAAATAGCTGTGAAAAGAAGGGAAGTGAAAAGCAAAGGAGAAAAGGAAAGATATAAGCATCTGAATGCAGAGTTCCAAAGAATAGAAAGGAGAGATAAGAAAGCCTTCCTCAGTGATTAATGCAAAGAAATAGAGGAAAACAACAGAATGGGAAAGACTAGAGATCTCTCCAAGAAAATTAGAGATACCAAGGGAACATTTCATGCAAAGATGGGCTTGATAAAGGACAGAAATGGTATGGACCTAACAGAAACAGAAGATATTAAGAAGCGGTGGCAAGAATACACAGAAGAACTGTACAAAAAATATCTTCACAACCAAGATAATCACGATGGTGTGATCACTCACCTAGAGCCAGACATCCTGGAATGTGAAGTCGAGTGGGCCTTAGAAAGCATCACTATGAACAAAGCTAGTGGAGGTGATGGAATTCCAGTGGAGCTCTTTCAAATCCTGAAAAATGATGCTGTGAAAGTGCTGCACTCAATATGACAGCAAATTTGGAAAACTCAGCAGTGGCCACAGAACTGGAAACGGTCAGTTTTCATTCCAATCCCAAAGAAAGGCAATGCCAAAGAATGCTCAAACTACCACACAACTGCACTCATCTCACATGCTAGTAAGGTAATGCTCAAAATTCTCCAAGCCAGGCTTTAGCAATACGTGAACCGTGAACTCCCTGACATTCAAGCTCGTTTTAGAAAAGGCAGAGGAACCAGAGATCAAATTGCCAACATCCGCTGGATCATGGAAAAAGCAAGAGAGTTCCAGAAAAACATCTATTTCTGCTTTATTGACTATGCCAAAGCCTTTGACTGTGTGGATCACAATAAACTGTGGAAAATTCTAGAAGAGATGGGAATACCAGACCACCTGACCTGCCTCTTGAGAAATCTGTATGCAGGTCAGGAAGCAACAGTTAGAACTGGACATGGAACAACAGACTGGTTCCAAATAGGAAAAGGAGCACGTCAAGGCTGTATATTGTCACCTTGCTTATTTAACTTATATGCAGAGTACATCATGAGAAACACTGGGCTGGAAGAAGCACAAGCTGGAATCAAGACTGCAGGGAGAACTATCAATAACCTCAGATATGCAGATGACATTACCCTTATGGTAGAAAGTGAAGAGGAATTAAAAAGCCTCTTGATGAAAGTGAAAGAGGAGAGTGAAAAAGTTGGCTTAAGGCTCAACATTCAGAAAACGAAGATCATGGCATCCAGTCCCATCACTTCATGGGAAATAGATGGGGAAACAGTGGAAACAGTGATAGACTTTATTTGGGAGGGCTCCAAAATCACTGCAGATGGTGACTGCAGCCATGAAATTAAAAGATGCTTACTCCTCAGAGGGAAAGTTATGACGAACCTAGATAGCATATTCACAAGCAGAGACATTACTTTCCCAACAAAGGTCCATCCAGTCAAGGCTATGGCTTTTCCAGTAGTCATGTATGGATGTGAGAGTTGGACTGTGAAGAAAGCTGAGTGCCGAAGAATTGATGCTTTTGAACTGTGGTGTTGGAGAAGACTCTTGAGAGTCCCTTGGACTGCAAGGAGATCCAAGCAGTCCATTCTAAAGGAGAACAGCCCTGGGTGTTCTTTGGAAGGAATGATGCTAAAGCTGAGACTCCATTATTTTGGCCACCTCATGCGAATAGTTGACTCATTGGAAAAGACTCTGATGCTGGGAGGGATAGGGGGCAGGAGGAAAAGGGGACGACATAGGATGAGATGGCTGGATGGCATCACCAACTCAATGGACCTGAGTCTGAGTGAACTCCGGGAGATGGTGATGGACAGGGAGGCCTGACATGCTGCGATTCATGGGGTTGCAAAGAGTCGAACACAACCGAGCAACTGAACTGAACTGATGCCAAGAGCTGACTCATTGGAAAAGACCCTGATGCCTAGAAGGTTTGAGAACAAGAGGAGAAGGGGGTGACAGAGGATGAAAGAGTTGGATGGCAACACCGACTCAATGGACCTGAGTTTGAGCAAGCTCTGGGAGACAGTAAAGGACAGGGAAGCCTGGCATGCTACAGCCCATCGGGTCGAAAAGAGTTGGACACGACTGAGCAACTGAACAACAAATAGGAAGTAAACATTGGGGTTAACTGTTTTGACAGCTAGCAAATACTTCCCATCCTACTGTGGACTTGAAAATGCTGATCTCTTAAGGCAGCGATTTCTCCTGCCATTTAATTCTGCTGATGCATGTGCACCCTGGTCAATTTCAAGTCTTCAGATGCCCTGAAGACGCCTGGCTGAGATGTCACTGTGTCACCCTGAGTTCACCTGCCTCCCCCGCCTACTGAAGTCACTGTCTCAGCAATTTTCCTTCCTCCCTGAAAACTACAAGGACAGGTCAGCACTGCTGCTCTTTGCTACTCTATCGACTTACTCCTATCACTAAAATGTCACAAATTAGAAAAACTCCTTTAAGATAAGCACACACCCTTCGCAGGGTGTATCTGTGTATACATGCCTCAGCCTGTCCCCCATGGTCACAATTTTTCCAACATCCACACACTACACTCTGAGAATCCACATAACAGTGAGAGATCAACAATGCCACATTATTGAACTGGGTCTTTCCCTACATTTTAATCTATTCTTTCCACATAAATATTATTCAAAAATTTCTGTTTCTACTGCACATCTCTATTTACTAAAATCAGGTTTAAAACTGCTTCAGGAAAAAACTAAACATTTAAAACAAAACACTCCATTCTGTAAAATATTTTCTTAATTTAAGGTTAAACTTAGATGTCCTACAACAATGAAAATCCTTATTAGAAGTTGAAGCCATTCCCTTATTCATCCATGCTCTCTTGGCGTGCTACAGTAAACATTTTTCTAAACAAGGAATTCAGTGTCTTTGCAGTGACCTAGAGCTGATTAAGAGGCTGATTAGCTAAAACCCAGTATCTCCAAGAGGTCTATTGTAACCAGAGACTGGTGGTATTTCAGAGCTCAAGTCTATGGTGGAGACTTCTGGTCAATCATCTTAATTTAACAGAATAAGACACTGAGGCTTGAGCTTTATCAAAAGCCCACGGCTGGTTGGTGGCAGAGAAAGGAGAAGGGACCCTGGGCACAGGGCTGTGTTCTGCCACTGAAGTTCCCCTACCTTGTTATTAAGGTGGGGGTGGCTCTGTTGTTATTTGACACAGAAGAAGGAATTCTGCAAATTTGGCCTTAAAATGTGAATTAATTAAAGACTGGAATCTTTAGCTGATTATTTTTCATCTTTGTTTATTTATGCCAAAATGATTCCCAAGTTAGCGAAAAAAATGAAACCCATTCTCTACCAATCTCTTTTGGCACGGAAAATATTTTTCTTTATAAAAGAACCTAAGAGAGATACAAAGATTAGTTGAAAGAAATACTATCTTAGAGATAACTCCCTTGAAAGAAACTTAATTTAGCAGGAGATAATTAAGATCAATTGGATAATGATACAGCAAAAAATTCAGCAGCAAAAAAAAAAAAAAAATTAAAAAACCCTGAAACAATGTAGCATTTGTTTAGTGTGCTCCCACACACACTCATTCACATACACTCTCATATCCATACACACACACACACATACACAACTTTAATAACTTTCAAAAGAAAGATAGAAAATGACCAGAAGCTGAAAGAAACACAAAGAGCAAAGGAAATACAGAATTGTCCACAAAAGAAAGTCATGCCTGTGTGTTTTGCTGGCTTTAGGGTCCTCATAAGATGATACATTGATTTAAAAGTCTCCCCCAAGAGTGCTATTTGGTTGAATATCTGGAAAAGCCTCACCATTCAGAAACACAGTTGGGAGACGTCATCGTGAGCAAACATCACGTGATATAATATAGGATAAGCAGTGAGCATTGTTTCAGGTTAGTTTGAAGAAAGACATCTTTGCTTAAGCAGTGAAACTTCTTTAAAATTCACTTCAAAGGCTATATTCTCTTAATGATAATACTTTTTAAATGATCATTACTTCTCCAAGTATGCATAATTTTTTAACTAAAAGATTATCACAAGAAATTAAACATATACTTTAAACAAGCAACTCTGTGAGCATAAAGGAAGTCTGCAGATTTTGTAGGAAACTGAATGGATGTAGTTTCTTCAAAACGACCTCACTAATTAATCAAGATTCAGAACTAAGACAACTCATGTATTCTTTCATAGCCTGCCCCCACACTCCAAAAACAGGTAGTCATGTTAAGATGTTTTAAAGAATATTGCTGTGGTCTTTTCAAAACCTGGGCTTCCCTTGTGGCTCAGCTCATCAAGAATCCGCCTGCAGTGTGGGAGACCTGGGTTTGATCCCTGGATTGAGAAGATCCCCTGGAGAAGGGAAAGGTTACCCATTCCAATATTCTGGCCTAGAGAATTCCATGGACTATGTCCATGGGTTTGGAAAGAGTCAGATACAACTGAGCAACTTTCACTTTCACTTTCAAAACCTAAAGCAAAATGTACAGAACTTTGGCAAAAAGATTTCCCCAAGCTCTCAGCTCACCTCCCATAATGAGCTTGTATAAAATATCAGAATACCTGCTTTGGGGATGACAACAAGCAGCAACAACAGCTCACATTCTTCACACGTGGCAGATAGCACAGCGTACCGCGTATAGCACGGCCTGGAGACCACTGCGTCAGGGTCCTTCAGGAAGTCAGACACAGCACTAGCACGAGATGGATCCATTTTACTCATAGGTGAACACGCAAGAGGGTTGACAGCATGGACAGAACAGATATTTGTCCACAAATGTTCATAGCAGCATGCCGTGGAAATAACGCATGTCCATCAACAGATACATGGATAAACAAGATTTGATGCATACATAAGATATTTTCAGCCAAAAACAGAATGAGGTTCTGACACAACAGGGATGAGCCTGATCATTTTGCTCAGTGAGATAAGCCAGACACAAAAGGATGACTGCTGTATGATTTCCTGCAATATATGAGGTCCTTGCGTGCGTGCTAAGTCACTTCAGTTGTGTCCGACTTTTTGCAACCCCATGGACTGTAGCCCACCAGGCTCCTCTGTTCATGGGATTCTCCAGGCAAGAATATTGGAGTAGGTTGCCATATCCCCCTCCAGGGGATCTTCCTCACCCAGGGATCAAATCCCGCGTGTCTTGTGTCTTCTGCATTGGCAGGCAGGTTCTTTACCACTAGCACCACCTGGGAAGCCCATATGAGGTCCTGAGAATGGGCAAATTCATGGAGAAGAGAGTAGAGGGTGGTTACCCATGGCTGGAGGAGTCGGGATGGCGGGGGGGGGGGGGGGGGGGGGGGGGGGCAAAGAGAAAGAAAGGGAAGAAAAGTGTGGATGAGGAGTAGAGGAGATTCAAGGCAGGGTGACCACAGGAACCATCTCCCAAAATCTCCCCAACCACCCCTTGACTCTCTCCTGGAGGCCCCAGGTCCTCAATTCTGCCAGGGTCATGCCATGGCCCCTTAGCCTCTTAGCACCTTGGTCCACAGCAGATACTTCCAAGAAGCATTCTAAAACTGGAAACTCTAAGTCAATGCCAGAACCCTCTCCTCACCAAGTTTACCTCCCCAATGAGACTCAAGTGTGACATTACGTGGCACTTTCTTAACCTTCAGATGGGTTATTCCAAGTTGACTCTCATCAGCAGCACAATGGAGCAGGTGTTAACAGGCATACTCCACTATTATTTAAATCAGAGAGATATGTGCAGTTCACAACTTATCCCAGCCTTCATTGCCAAGGTAAGGGAATTTTCTCGAATTTGCATGCCACATTCAGATACCTTCATTCCACAGAATAGATGTAGCCACTTACATGCACACCATGAGATGGCAAAATCACTGTTGAAATTTTTTAAGATCAGGACTAGAACAGAGTAGAAGGCGGGGAAGTGAGTGCCTGTACGCAGGCTATAAACCCCTGCAGAGATGGCAAACAGGGTACGAGCGAGGGTACAGACATGACTGTCGAACAGTTTCTCCACAGAAAAGACTGGCGGTTCTGGGCGGAGAGCAGAGCTTCGCCCAGCGCATGCTCTGTAGTCGCCCCCTCGCTCGGGCGCACACAGTGATGCTGGGAGATGGTGAGCCAGGGCCTTTATGTGCTGCCTCAGCAGTGCCATGGGCTTTACAAAGTTGTGTCTTGGAGAAGCCCCATATTTAAGGCATGCATGCTGTACCAAAGCCTAATTCATGATTTTCATCATGAGATGGCCAAGGCAATGTGGTCCCCAAAAGCTGCTTCTTGAACATCCTCAGAGCAACTCACATTTACCTCATTTCTGCCAGCTTGTTCAGAAAATATTTTTTTAATAAGACACTGTGACAGCAAAAGAAAATCCATTCTTGATATTTTTCCCGATAATTCTTTTTTATCCTTTGAGGCAGCTCCCAGCCCTGGATGACCAACCATCCAGAGTGAAAAATGCAGACAAGCTGACCTGGTAGAAGAGATAAATCTCAAACCAGATGCAAGATCTTTACCCACGTTTCTGCAGATTTTACAATAGACCGTGGTGCTGCAAGTCAGTGTTTCCACTGGAAAGAGTGGCTCCCATCCAGGGCCCAGCAGGGTATTTTTTTCCAGTAGGAACTAAGAACCAGCTTTCTTTTCCAAGAATCTTTTTCTTCTGCAAGAAGAAAGAAAATATCAGGTACGTAAGACATGGTCAGGCTCAGCCCTTTCTTTGCACTTGCTCACACCTGCTCCTGAAGAGCTAGTCTGGGAACTCAAACCTCCACAAGTCCTCTCAGCTTGTTCAAAATTTCCAGAGTTCTACACCTTGGCTGCATCTGTGTAAATATGGCCCACTAGAACAAACCAAAGGCACTTAAGCTTTGTAACGATGCTCTCAAGGCAAAGCTGCTGATCGAGAAGAAAGCATGGGAAGTGCTTCATACAGGTGAGCAGGATGCTGTGGATGCCAACCTGGCCATCTGGTCCTGCCGTGACGCTGCTGACGGAGCAGGCGGATGGTGAGACCTGTGCTCTCAACTCCTTAAAAAATGATGCAAGAGACATGCATGCGCCAAGCATTCCTGTGTGGACCGTGGAGATAAACAACCGGAGGAGATGTAAGGACAGTGCAGTCACTCCCTGCCGACACCCAGCTCCATGGAAGGCAGGGGTGGTGTCTCCCCTGTGGTCCACGGGAGACTCACCTGTTATGCCTGTACCCGAGTGGCACAGGTGCCATGGAGGAGACAGGTGGAAAACCGGCAGGCCTAGCTTCTTTACAAACTAAGGAATCTGTTTTACAGAGAGCACCCAAGACTCTGTAGTCGTAACAGAGGACAGACACGATCAGGAGGTGGTTGCGTTTTTGTCCCAACCATCCAGTTGCCTGGGGACACGCACACATCTAGAACTGATTCACCTTTATGGAAAAGTTTCTCTCCGATGTGTGGAGTTCTGTTGAGGATAGTGCAGTCCACGTCAAGCTCACCTTTTAAGAAAATTCCTGAAGGAAATATTACCTCTTATAATAACTTATGGTTTTACCAAAAAATATATCAAAGTATCCAAAACCATCAGCAGTCACTTGAATCTTTACTTTTCCTACAACATACATATATTAAAATATATCCTTGACATTAATTCAAGGATATTTCTCATCAAGGGAAAAAATGGAGTGTGATTAACTCAGGACTTAATGTAGTATCGTATGATGTGTCCTGACAACACAAATGCTTAGAGACAGTGGTGGCATTTGTTAGTTACTGAGGGCTCCCATGCCCACACATGGGACAGATCACCACCGGAAAGGGACCAGGACACGGACTATTAACCAGTTACTGTAACACTGGAGAACCTCAGAGCAGCTCAGCTGACACCAGGTGTGTAAAATTCCTGAACTCAGTTCAGTCTCCTGACTGTTACACTTCTACAAAAGTGAGCAAGGCACCAAGGCAGAGAGATGTCCCAAGCCTGAGCTGCAGACACAGTTCTCAAGGGAAACAGGGACAAAAGAGACACTCCTGAGACACATGATCTGTGTCCTACGCACTGAGCAAACTCTAAGAGTGTGCAAAGAGCTGAGCCCAGCTGGACACTCAGAGTGCAGAAATATCTGAGCCCGGCTTTACCGGGAAACGTGGAGAAGGCGGGGCCTGAGAAAGGGTATGTGAGCTCTGATTTGAAGAGTGAGGGTTCACCAGGAAAGTACGGGGGACTGAGGACAAGAGCCCTCCAAGCAGAGGCAACAAAAGCAGCAACTAAGACTGTGGCCGGGTACCCCCTCCAGCACAGCCCACATCTGGACTCCTGGAACGAGTCAGGCAGCACCTCCTTTGTTCTCTGAGTTTGTGTGAAACTGGAAGGCCCTCATATCTTATCAATTCTGTAATGCGTGTACCAGCATCGCCACAATTAGGATGGATCTTATGATCACGGAATGCCACAGTTTAATGGGCTGGGACTTTCCTAGTCACATCCCATACTGCCCTTATGTCACGGTGTTGATGACCACTTAATGCCAGTAAAATCCAGTGTCAAATTAGAGTCCTTGTCCTTTGGGGTAAACTGTTTCTTTCAATTAATTCCCTATCTAAGAGGGACTAAAATGTATTTACAAACATTTATACATTTATTTTACCTATATAGAATACATAAATATATATCAGTATCTAGATATAGATGTATCTTATTTTATAATTTATGGATTTCTACTTCTCTAGAACCATTTTGATAATATTTTCTAATGAAAAAAAGGATTGTGCTATTTATAGAGTTTCTTTAAAATATGAAAAATAAAAACTGCCATGATCTCAGCATCCAATGTACTATTCTTAATTGTTTTTGCTGTTTTAGTTGCTCAGCTATCTCTGACTCTTTGTGACCCTGTGGACTGTAGCCCTCCAGGCTCCTCTGTCCATAGGATTTTCCAGGCAAGAATACTGGAGTGGGTTGCCATTTCCTCCTCCAGGAGATCTTCCCGACCCAGGGGTGGAACCTGCATCTCCTGCATTGGCAGGTGGAGTCTTTACCAGTGAACTACCTGGGAAGCCCACTATTCTTACTATTTTGCCCATTTTTCTTCCAGTCTTTCTGGCATATGCATGATGTATGCAGAGAGCGTCTCGGAGAAAGAAAGAGAGAGAAATGGAGAAGAAGGCCTTGTGTGACACAGGAATTACAAGTGTGGGTCTGACGCCGTAAGTCAGGGCAGCGGGGCAAGAAGAGACCCGTCTGGGGAAACAGCAGTACATTCACAGCAACTGCTCCAGGACACCAGTATCAAGTGGAAAGGACGGAGAAGGGTAGACAGGCCCTGACATCAAAGCAGGTAATATGGCTGCATGTGCCTCGGTCAGGAGTGCGGCGACGAGGGCGGCTGTCTGAGAAAGCAGGGAGCCCCCGCGTCCACACCAGATACGTCTTGGGCACCAAGGGACCCTGTGCGTCCACTGGCACTGTCCTCCCCTTGCTGTCCCACATGAACAGGCCCTTCTGGGGCTAAGGTCAGCCACATCCGACTCTTCACCCACCAGGCTCTCTCCACCAGCCAAGTGCACGCTCCGGGAGGACCCCGGAGCATGTTTTTATGCTGACCACCTGAACTATGGTGACCACCGGGTGGCTGTGATCTCCGAGTCCCAAGACTGTGCATCTGTTTGTGAGCTCACTCAGCACAGCAGGCCACTCACTTACACAGTGGCCCTTTTTAAACTAGCTTTGAGACATCCCACATTTCTGACACTCTATCGGTAAGAGAATGTATCAGCTCACATACTGGCTGGTTTACAATCATCTGTGCTTTGAATCCCAAGGGATTCTAAACATAATCATATATGTATAGTGACTCAGTGATGTACAGCATAGTATAGTGACTGTAGTCCATGGGGGCACAGAGTTGGACACGACTGACCGAATAAACAACAACCACTGCCACAAAGTAAGAGGCCCTGGGTGATCTCAGTGAGAATTCTCCTAGGACTCTGCAGGCTGAAAAACACCCCAATCAACTGAAGTGCAAGCAGACTGGAGCTGAACACCCAGGCGGTCTGACCTGTGGGGAAGAAGGACAGACTGAAGTGGGTCTTGTCTTGCCTGGCACATCAGTAACATCCCACAACCACACAGCCACGGTGAGGCCTGGGCCTCCCTGTCCTTCCCCAGTCGCCCGGGTGGGGACAGAGCTGCTGAGAGTGGGCAGGGAGGCCGGGGGCTGGAACGGTGCAGCTAGAGAAACCCAACTGTTTCTGGACTTTAACACGACCCCTAATTAGCTCTGGGGACAGCCGACAGAGACGGACAGCATGGCCTAACATGCACTGGGCCTGGGGGGGGGGGGGGGCGACTGATTAGCACAAACAATACCTGCACTTTGGTCCAAGCAGGTTGGGCCTGCTGCAGCCTCTCGGCTTTGAAGATACCAGATTCAGAGACAGGAGGTCCAGACGCAGAAGCAGGCACACCTGGAAGGGTCGTCACAAGGTCCTTCTCAGTCCTCCTCAGCACAGTGATGATCGCGGGAAAGAGGAGCCTCGCGTCACAGAGGAAGGGGTGTGCCAGGCCATGACACTGGACACCCATCCTCCAACACCACCAGGGCACCTGTCCTCCAGCACCGCGGGACGCAGGGTGGCTGCCCTTTACAGGAGAAAGCGATGGGAGTTAAGAAAAAAAGGTGAATGCAAACACATTCTTCAAAACCACCGTTGTGTGTGCTGTGTCCCTGGCTGCGGGCAGGAGGCTGTTGTTGCTCTTCAGTCGCTCAGTTGCGTCCACCTCTTTGTGACCCCATGGACTGCAGCATGCCAGGATTCCCTGTCCTTCACCATCTCCCAGCGTTTGCTCAGACTTATGTCCCCTGACTCGGTGATGTTATCTAACCATCTCATCCTCTGTCGGCCCTTTTCCTTCTGGAAGGAGGCAGGGATGCAGAAACACTGAAGGTTTGTTCTCTGCCCTGGATGGGAGCTCAGTCTAAGGGAGCCATCAGTTCATGACGATTTCAATTTCTGGGTTTTCTTCCAGTGTTTTTAGGAATGTACAAATCCTTGGCAAAAAGCATTAATGAGGCAACTTTAACAGCAGACGATTATTAACTTGACTGTTTTTTAGGAGTATCTCTGTAATTCTAGCTGATTAAATGATTTGATACATGGAATTCTAATAAATTAATAACATCCTATCATTTCCTCTTAGTCACTCTGGCTTAATAGCACAGTATCACAGGTTTTCACCTGATTTAATGAGAAAATAAAACTTAGAATGAAGAGGGAACAATGATCGTAAATACCTTCCCCACCAAAAAAAAAAAAAAAAACTCTGAAACATCACAATTTCTGGTCAAACTGTATTTTCTTGATTCATTATCTGCAAATGAAAAGAAACACACTCTTGATTTAAAGGTATAATTTGTTTTAATTTGTCTAAAATTTGTCAGAATTTGTCCATTTATACTATCACCATTGAGAAATTTCCCGTGAGTGCTGCTCACATCAGCCTGGAGTTACAACAGCAAAGGGCACTCCTAGTCCTTGTCCCCAGACTGCAGGACAGGTAGACACTTCACTATTTCACAGAAAATGGGGAGTTTCGCCCACTCACTCAAGCACTCCAGAGAGGGTCCTACAAGCCTGCGACAGCCATCACCGTGACCACCCATAATCACCCCAGGTCCCATAATAGCATCACAAGTTACTTTCCAAATAGCAGAAATCAAAAATGAAACGTGTATTACAACACAGCATCTTTCAAAGAGTTGAATGCTGTTAAAAAAATCTAAATGTCATTAGCAAAAAAGTTCAACCCTAGTGATTCTAACCTTGTATTAACATACACCACAAACTACTAGGATCCGAGGGACATGATATGCCTTTTTCTTTTATCCTGAACATCTGTCCAGTACAAAAGGTTTGGAATTCTCAATCAAGCTCTTCCAGAAATGGAAAAAATTGAACATAACCTAGAAGCTATTCCACCACCCACCCCACACTTTAAACAAAGATTAAAAGAAAGATGCTGTAAAAATGTTTTTGACATTTCCCATTTTAAAATGTAAACATGCTTGTGTATTTTAATACTATAAAACAGATAAAAGAGAGGGTAATATTTTTAAAGGGTGGAATACTTTATGCTAAAGTAAACAAAACAAAAGAGCCGTCCAGGAAGTCAGAAGTTATTACCCATGAGGAGCCACATGTTTTTTTCATTACAGAGATGAGCAGGTCCAAGTGCGCTCGACACGTAACGGCCAAGGCTGGGTCCTGGGGTGGCCGCGCCCATCTGCTCTTAGGATTCTGGCCCCAGGAGGGAAAGCTGACTGCCCAAGGTCCAGAGGGACATTCCCCACAGATCTCAGGTGAGAAGGAGAGCACACTTCATCCAGCCCTGCTTCCTGCACTGAGCACACACACACGTGCACATGTGTGCACCCACACGTGTATGCACACACGTACACATATAAGCACACACATGCAAATGACAGGTGCTGCTCCGCCCTCACCTGGACAGCAGGCAGGTCACACCGCTGGCCGCACGGTGCCTGTGGCCGGAGGCCAAGCTCAGAGCAGGAGCACCATCTGGCAGAATCTGGAGAACAGCCTCCTCCACATCCCACAAGCCACCATTGCCCAGGGTCCAGGCCACCGCGGTGGCTGCAAAGCTCAGGAAGCAGCTGAGCACCTGGCAGAGGCAAGGGCCACATCCAAGGAGAAGCAGGTATGAGGGGTGAGGGGGAGGAGTCAGGCTTCTCAGTGCCCTGGGCGTCCCCCCAGGTGCTGCTCACTCAGGCGAAGTGTTCGTGTCCCTGTCCTGACCAAAGGCAGTCTCGCCTGCAGAGCTGGGACACACCACACCAGCATGGCATCCTCGGGAAGAGACAGACGCGTGAGGCTCATTAGCTGGTCCCCCATGATGTGGACCTGGCCTGCTGCGCTCATTTCTATGAAGACTGTGATCTGTCTTAGTGACACCTATCCAAACCTTAATAACTGTCTCACAAGCTGTATGCTTAGCAAACAACCTGCCTGTTCAGCTCAGTTCAGTTCATTCAGTTGTGTCCGATTCTTTGTGACCCCATGGACTGTAGCACTCCAGGCCTCCCTGTCCATCACCAACTCCTAGAGTTTACTCAAACTTATGTCCATTGAGTCAGTGATACCATCCAACCATCTCATCCTTTGTCGTCCCCTTCTTCTCCCACTTTCAATCTTTCCCAGCATCAGGGTCTTTTCTAATGAGTCAGTTCTTTCCATCAGGTGGCCAAAGTATTGGAGTTTCAGCTTCAGCATCAGTCCTTCCAATGAACATTCAGAACTGATTTCCTTTAGGTTGGACTGGTTGGATCTCCTTGCAGTCCAGGGGACTCTCAAGAGTCTTCTCCAAAACCACAGTTCAAAAGCATCAATTCTTCAGTGCTCAGCTTTCTTCATAGTCCAACTCTCACATCCCAAATGACTGCATACAACAGAGTGTGCCTCGCATGCACACACACACACACACACACACACACACACGTTTGCGAATGTACACACACTTGTTCACATGCCATCAGCATACAGAGACTTGTTCACATACCTCACGCCATCAGCATACTAACAGAGAGCACCAACCATCCTCTCTGTGTTCCAAGTCCATAGTCTCCTTCCCACCAGCAACTCAAGGTCACCAAGTCCCATCACAAAGTTTCGAGATCTCACTCTCTATGCTGAATACTGTACCATTCTGAGCACAAGTAAGAGACGCCACAGGTAACTGTCCAGCTGTCTGGGTTTGGGTGGCTTCCCCGCTACCCACTGCCCCCAAGAAGAGTTCACTTGGTAGTCAGAAAGTCCAAGGTTCTAGTTAGGAGCTAACTAAAATGCAGCCCTGAACAAACTGTTTATTTCAGATATGTCTGCCCCAAACTATACAGAATGGACTTGTTTTGTTAGGCTGAGGATTTTTCAAGCATGATTTCTCTGAAAAAAATGTAGTCAGAACTTTACTTGACTAAACTTTTTATTTTCAGAGAGTTATAAAGTGGGCTTATCCAACTGCAGCTAAAACAGACTCACCACACACATCACAGGCTTCCCGGGTGGCTCAGTGGTAAAGAACCTGCCTGCCAGTGCCGGAGACAAGGGTTGATCCCTGGATCGGGAAGATCCCCTGGAAAAGGAAACAACAAATTGCTCCAGTGTTCTTGCCTGTAGAATTCCACGGACAGAGGAGCCTGGCTGGCTACAGTCACACAGAGGGTCACACAGAGTCAGACATGACTGAGCAAGTAAACAGCAACCTGAACACATCCAAAATGCAGGGGTGTGAGCTGAGTGGGGAGGGGTGCTGCGTGCACACACCCTCCCCTTGGACCAGCCGCCCCCCGATAGCACACTGGGTTGGGAACAGTTGCCCTGTGGAGGGCTCTGCACTGCGGCAGAGTGAGCCCAACAAGGATGACGGGGAGGGTGGAGGTCAGCCAGGGAGGCTGCCCAGTCAGCCCGGCTCAGGGCCACACCCAGGGCTTCCCCTGACTCCGGACCTCAGCTCACAGGAGGACCCTGCCCCTGAGAAACAGTGGCTACAGATGCTTCCAGGATGTGTCCGGAGGCTTGAACTGTACCCCCCAGTGGCGTCTTCCACCAGCAGAAGCCCTGATGTCCCCTGAACTAGTAACTGCTGAGAAGCTGGAGGGCTGGGACGTGACCTTCATACATCTGTCCAGGGCTCTGTCCAAGGGGGCAGACTCTGCCAGCACCACTGACGGTCCCCGCCCTTATCCCACCACTTTCTATTTATATGTCTGCAGAAGGTATTTCCCTTCTAGAGAACAGAAATTTAGATTTTAAAACTTCGATTTAAATTCAGATTTTAAAATTATAAACCACCCTGAAGTCCTTTATTTTCAAAAGGCATTTTCTTATCAAAGAAAAACTACATCTATCTGAAAGTAACTCATAGCTAAAAGCTACTCCCTGGTTGTCAAGAGTCATCACCCATGGACACAGCTCAGGAGGGTCGGCACACATTCAGATGGGCCCATTCTGAAAAGGACAAGTCACAGAGCTTCTAACTTTTTAATTATACAAACTTTATTTTCTCATATTATATATGAAGCTTACATTTATATATCATATATATATATGACATGAGAAATGAAATTTTTATAACTCTAGCACAATTTGTGATAGGTTTTCAGTCTTATTTGTCCATAAAGTAAGACTGTGTTAAATAAGGACCCTCCTAGAGTGAGCAGAGGAGACGAGTGCTAGGACGACGCTGGAAGGAAAGGGAGTGGGCCTCTGCTGAGTTACAGCCCGGGCTGTGTGGATGCTTGTGTGTCCATCTGTGTATGGTATGTGCAGACAGACAGACGCACAGAGAGGTAGACAGAGGATATTCTCTGTGATAGAGAAGAAACCCTCTTACCACATTCCTATCACGAGATTTTGATAGTTAAGGTCACCCAATCCCATTGCTTCATGGCAAATAGATGGGGAAAAAGTGGAAGCAGTGACAGATTTCATTTTCGTGGGCTCCCAAATCACTGCAGATGATGACTGCAGCCATGGAATTAAAAGGCAGTTGCCCCTTGGAAGGAAAGCTATGACAAACCTAGACAGTGTTTTAAAAAACAGAGACGCACTTTGTCAACAAAGGTCCAAATTGTAAAAGCTACAGTTTTTCCAGTAGTCGTATACGATGTGAGAGTTGGACCATAAAGAAGGCTGAGCAAAGAAGAATTGATTCTTTTGAGTTGTAGTGTTGGAGAAGACTCTTGAGAGTACCTTGGACTGCCAGGAGATCAAACAAGTCAATCTTAAGGGAAATCAACCTTGAATATTCATTGGAAGGACTGATGGTGAAGCAGAGCTCCAATATTTTTGGCTACCTGATGTAAAGAGCCAACTCACTGGAAAAGACCCTGATGCTGGGAAAGATTGAAAGCAGGAGGAGAAGGGGACAGCAGAAGATGAGACGGTTGGATGGCATCACCGACTCAATGGACATGAGTTTGCACAAACCCCAGGAGATGGTGAAGGACAGGGGAGCCTGGCATGCTGCAGTCCATGGGGTTGCAACAAGGAGGTAAGGACAGCGAGGTCACTCATGAATCTACAAGCTTGCACTTGGAGACATTGGCAGTGGATGAGTAAGGAAGCCTTTTCCCTGTCTGTGGCTCCATCGTGGGTGGGGGTCGGGGTAGGGTGCACCAGATACAGGAGCAAAGGCTCCACTGACCCATCTTGGGAATGTCCTTCCAGGGCCCAAGTACACCCAGGAAGTGGCTGATCACAGTCAAAGAAAATCTTAGAAAATCAGAGAACACAATGCTTAGGGGGACCAGCTTCTGCTCTGTCTTGTCTTAGCTCGGCAAGTACATTTCACTGCTGGTGCTCTGGTTTCTTATTTGCCACAGGCTAATCTCACCCTTCTCCAGTGTTTTCTGGAAAAGGGATTTTTCCTGGAATCCACGTGTTGCAAGGCACATGGTCCACAGCCGTCCAGCTCAGCCGAGCAGCGGGGTGGTCCCCAGCGAGGGCCCAGGTTTGCCTGGCACAGAATTACACACCGGGACAAGAATGTGACCCTCTCTGCCCCTCTGCTCCTGGAATATCACAGTTATGCAAATTCCTTGTGTGCAGGCTGAGGAATGTGCCCCATGCGTTTGCAGGGGCATGGAGGAGCCGCCGTCCCCAGGACAGAAACACAGTCATTAAATCATCTCCAGCAACCTGAGCATACCTGATGTTGCTATGTCCTCTTCGTGGTCTGCACCTCCTACCTTGAAGAGAGTTCTAGACCCACGTCCTTCTCAAGATCTCTGCTCAGACCGCTCTGTTTCAGAACAAAGGGAAGGTGAACCCCTCATTAGGAACAAAGTTATAATTCCCTGTTCCTGACTTCCTCCAGCACATTTGGCGCTTGGGACACACCAGGAGCAGACTCTCATCCCGGGAGTCGATAAAACCATCATTTGGGCAAAAACAAAACAAAACAAAAATCTGGCCTTAGGAAATGGTGAGTCATCTCTGTGATCCTTCCAGCTGTGCTTTGCAGTGGGGGTAATAAATCACTTGTAAATAATAATCACCAAAATCAAATGTGTGCATGCGGGAGAATTCCTTGTCATTGTTCTTCACTAATAACAGTAATTTGGATAAGTGAACTGTGTAGATATCAAATGTTCCTCATCTGTAGCTTTCAATTAGCAGGTCAAGCATTCCTGCTTCACAGGACACCACGTTTCACTTGATATTTCCTCCCTCATCACATGGGAGGTCTCGCTTCCTTTAGTTTCCCGATGCCTTTTACTGCTCTTTGATTTTCTGGCCTGGTTCTCCTTTGATGGCCCACACCACACCAGATTGGGCCACTGCAACAGCCCCAGGGCAAGGTCAGGCAGGTGGGAGTCCAAGACCAGGCAGGTGGGAGCCCCAGGTCAGGCAGGTGGGCTTTGGCTGCAGGAAGGTGATGCTGTGCCTTCCTGGCTCCTATGCAGGGGCCCAGCCAGCCAGCCGAGGATGCCTGGCACTCCCTTCTGCTGGCCTGGCAGCGGGGCCTGTAACCTTGGCGAGCAGAGGTCAGGGACCCAGCAGCATGAGGAGTGCTTAGCCAAGGAAGCACCAGACAAGATGATTCGGAAAATTCAAGGAGGGCAGACGAAAGGAAGGACCACGCAGGTACAGACCCTTCAGGAAACTCCATCTGCAGATGAGGTTAGCCATGGGTGGCAGCATCATGCATGTAAGGGCTGGAATCATGTGAGAGAAGGCACACAGACGGCTCAGGATGAGGAGCCCTCCCTGGGGCAGGGGTTCTGCGAATGCCTCTGGGGAGTGGGGCTGTAGCAGGGACCCTGCCCCAGCGACTGCTCGTTCCTGGACCGTCCATCTTCTCCTTAAATGGTTGGTGTAGGCCGAGTCCAGGATTAGATTGCTGGTAGGCTCTCTGCTGTTTCTTCAAGCTCACAGGGCCCTGATGTCGCCACAGCAGCTGTGGGCTCAGCCTCAGGGAACAAAGAGCCCAGAGGCCCGGTGACCAGGTGGTGAGGGAGGCCGGGTGCCGGACAGGCTGGGCTTTCAGCCTCGCAAGGCCGGGGGTCCAGGCAGCTCCGGCCCTGCCAGCCCTCAGTACCTGGCACCGTCCACTCTCTGAGGTCCTCGGAGCCCGAGCGCTGAGAGTGGAGGGCCTAGCTCAGGGTCTCAGCCATGTGCTCTTCAGCAAGCTTCATAAGCTCTGATGTGGAGTTTCCCATGAGGCCCCCAGAGGCACTGGGGTGGGCTGTCCCTGCTCAGTACTCAGGGCTACAACCCCGGCCACTGTCCCCGCTGGTGGCAGGGATCCTTCCAGGAGCAGGGGTTCAGGGGGTGGGTGTCTAGAACTCACCAGACGAGACAGACCGGGGGGCCCAGAGTAAGCCCTCAGTGTGTCAGCGTGGGATGGGCAGCAGGGCTGGGACAGGCCCCGGATGCACGAGATCACCCGGCCCTTGGGGGAGGTGGCGGCCCAGCGGCAGGCCCAGGGCGGGCCTTCCTGCTCCCCCGACCAGAGTCCTATTCCCAGGGTCCTGCCCTCCCAGCTTGCCTTTCTCTCCTTCCAGGATGCACTTCAGGACGAGGTGGGCCCTCTGCCTCCTACCTGCTGGCCCTGAGTGAGGGGCTCACACATGTCCAACATTCTAGACAGGTTCTTCTAGCGACAGCAGGACAGGAAATAAAGATTTCAAACAGAAAAATCGAGGACTACGCAACTGGGCCAAGCCCAGGCCGACATCCGGTCACACTAGCAGCAGAGGGGGTCCCGGGGGGCAGCCTGAGCTGTGCATTTCCTAGAGCCTTGGGTCCTCTTGAGTGGAACCCTGCCCCGTCCCCCTCCCACCACGAGTTTGGGGCTGGGCTCCGGGCCTGAGACGGGGCTCCAGTCACTTTGGGGACAGGGCAATGTTAACCCTAGACGCCCTGGCCACTCCCAGGAGGACGTGAGGACCGGTGCCCTTAATCCGAGGGAGTGTCGTCCTCTGTGCACTTCCCCACCTCCCCGAGGTGTTCGTTTCAGGAACCATGACTTAGTTTTCAAAGCAGAGAATACAAAACCCAAGACAACGTGGCCCTTCCTGGGCCACTCCCCACTCATGTTCCAGCCCCCAGGGACGTCTCCCTCCAACTTGCACGACGAGGGCTCGTGCGGCCTCTGCTGGGCGGGAACTGCTCACGGGTCTTCCTGGTGTGTGGGTGTCAGCACCTCCTGGCCCCTGCACAGCGAGTGGCCCCCGGTGGCAATCAGCGACTCTATGGAACTGATGAATCAGCTACAGAGCTTGGGGAGCAGTTGACACATTACGTGTTTGCCTGGGTCTGTCTGCTTTGGACTTGCCTGATGGACATTGCTCACCTGGCCTTAAATCCTTCCTTTTCCGGTAAAGTGAAATTTGGATCAAACTAATAACCACATTTGGCTCAGAACCCATACACTTAGCACGTTTCCTGTCTCAAAATTCCTACCACATTGGGGACAGCTCCTTCATCCTCGGCGAGAGAGACAGCAACCTGGATAAACCACCCTTCCAGCCAAGGGTGGAAATTATCCTCGGAGAAAACAAGTTCAAGCATCTTAAAAATAGCGCGTTCTGGAGACTGGTCACGTGGACACGGGTATATTTCTGGACTGTCTCCGCTCCGAGGCTTCTGTGGGCTCCTGGAAAGGAGCCAAGGTCCTAATCTGTCTAAATTACCTTCTGCTGGAGTGAGGGTCACCGGGTCAAACAGAGATGTGGAAAAACAACAGTGTAATGGCTGTTTTGCCCAGAAAACAAGGGGACCCTTCACAGATACCACTAGACAGGCCACAGGGCCTTTCTGAGAAGGGGTGGGCAGGTGAAACTAAGTAAGCTATGAGGTCAATGTGGGTCTGTCCAGACCCCTCCCTGCTGCCCACCAGTCATGCTTTTCATCTTTCCAGTCCCTGACAGTGTCTGAAGCACTTGCTGGGGGCCAAGTGAGTGACCAAGATAAGAGTTCACTGATGGATGAAGGGTCTGACCGCCGAGGCCATGCCAGCTCTGGGACGTGGGCTCTGCACCAAGCCCCAAGGCCACCAACATCAGACAAGTCAAAGCACTGTGGTGGTGACCCACACGCCTGCAGTGACGAGCAGAAGGGCCAAGTTCACAGTGGGGAGGACAGGCCTGTCTGAGTTGGGATAGGGAGGCCAGGTCAGCATTACCAGGTCCAAGAAATACATAAAAACTAGAGTGTGTCATGGCTTGACAGTAATATATTAATAGCAAGTGAATTTAGGCCAGGAATGTTGGGTAGGCCTGACATTCAACAGACTACAAAAGACAAGCCATAAGACTATCCCAATAGACACAGAAAACAGATTTGATAAAATTCAACACCTGTTCATGACAGCAACTCTCGGTACACTAGGAACAGAAGAGACTTCCCTCAATATGATTTAAAAAAAAAAAAAAGCTCTACAGAAAAACCACAGCTAACATCACACCTTATACGAAAACTTTGGACTCTATCCCTATGAAATCGGGAGCAAGGCAAGAGTGACCTCTGTCCTCTCTTCTGTTCACTATTGTACTGGAGATCTTAATGCACAAAGTAAGAAAGGAAACAAAACATGTAAATATTAGGTGATCACAATAACAGAACTGTCTTTATTCATAAGCAACAGGACTATCCATGCAGAAAATCCTAAAAAAATCTACAAAACAAAAAACTGCTACAATAACTGTAATGTTACAAGACACAAGGTCCATATAAGAACTGTCAATGGTATTTCTGTATGTTTGCAATGAATGATTTAAAATATAGTTGAAACACAACAGTAATTAAAATTCACACCAAAACCATAAATTATTAAGGATCTAGTTAATAAAACAGATGTAAGACTACACACTGAAACTATAAAATATATCTTAGAGAAATAAGAAACATTAATTTAATTATTAAATCAAATTATTTAGTTATTACATTAAAATATTACATAAATAGATATACCATGTTTGTGAACAGAAGACTCACTCAAAATTTCTAAGATGCCAATCCTCCTCAAATTGATCTACAAATTGGATACAATCTCCATCAACCCCAACAATCTTTTTTTCTCCAGAAATTGACAAGTTCTTTTTTTAAATGTATGTGACATGCCAAAAAACAATTAGAACACCCAGAACATACTTGAGGGGAAAAAAAACTAGCTTGAAGAATTACATTCTCCAATTTCAGGACTTACCGTAGAGCAACAGTAATGAGCCAATATGGCATCTACAAGCGCAGAATGGGGAGATGGGGGTAAACAAGCGCATCTACAGAACAGAAGCCAGAAACAGACTCACACTGATGCAGTAATTAACTTCTAACAAAGGTGCCGAAGCGATTCATTCCAGGAAGGAAAGGAAAGTCATTCTGATGTCTGGAGCTGGGACAGAAAGACACCTCTGTGAGGAGCACGTGGTCTCCCCTCCTCTCTCCTTTAGCATGCTCACGGAGTACGTGCATAATTGCAGAAGCGAAGCCAGCAAGATTTACAGGAAAATACGTTTTCACCCTTCAGTCAGCAAAACTCTCCCAGAACACAGAAAGCACAACCCAAACCTTTCAGGAAAAAATTGAGGCTTCCTCTGCTGCTACTGCTGCTAAGTCACTTCAGTCATGTCCGACTCTGTGCGACCCCATAGACAGCAGCCCACCAGGCTCCCCCGTCCCTGGGATTCTCCAGGCAAGAACACTGGAGTGGGTTGCCATTTCCTTCTCCAATGCATGTACACAGATGGCCAAGCAGGGCACGAGCTGGGGGGAGCGCTCCCAGATAAATCTCCCAGAAGACCGTTATCGAAAACACTCAGGGCTACGACTGCTCAGTGAAAAGACAAACACCCCAATTACTAGTATATATAAAATAGATAATTAGTAAGGACCTACTGTAGAACACAAGGAACTCGACCCAACACTCTGAAACAACTTCTATGGGAAAATAATCTAAAAAAGAGAGCATGCTAAGTCACTTCAGTTGTGTCTTGGCTTTTTGTGACCCCCTGGACTGTAGTCCACCAGGTTCTTCTGTCCATGGGATTCTCCAGACAGGAATATGTGAATGGGGTGCCATTTCCACCTCCGGGGTATCTTCCTGACCCAGGGATCGAACCTGGGTCTCTTAGTCTCCTGCATCAGCAAGCAGGTTCTTTACCACTAGTGCCACCTGAGAAGCCCCCTAGAAAAGAATGACTGCCATGTATACGCACAACCGATTCGCTTCGCTATACACCTGAAACTAACACAACATTGTGAATTAACCACACGCCAATAAAAGTCACCAAAAAGCAGGACTGGAGACCTATTGGACACTTCACAAAGGAGACAAATGAGTGACCAAAATTCCCAAGAAAAAAGTACTCAACATAACTAGTCACCAGGAAAGGCACCATGAGATGCCCAAGTGTCCCCCCAAATGGCTCAGGCCAAAAAGAATGACAACACAGCATTCCCATCACCTAGACGGCCAACTCTCTCATCCACCGTCGCTGGGCCTATAGAGGAAAGGGAGCCATCGGTTTGGAGAACTGCTGGGAATTTCCTCTGAAGTTAAACATGGGCCTTCACAGGACCAAAAGCCCTGTTTCTAGACACTCACCCAGGGAAAAAAAATAATGTTTGAAAAAAAATAAAACCAAACAAAAACATGCAAACAAACAAAAGCCTGCCTAGAGACATCCTATAACAGCTTTATTTATTAAAGCCCCAAATTAGAAGCCACCCAAGTAGCCATCAACAGGAGAACAGATAAACAAATTTTGCCATATTCATATAATAGAATATTACTCAGCAATCAGAAAGGAATGAACTACGAACACCTGCAGAAAGAAACACAGATGCCTCTCAAAAGCATGATGCTGAAAGAAGAAACCAAGATGTCAAGAGGGCCTGGTTCAGATTCTGAGAGGCCCCGAGGCAGGCCAATGGTGTGTGTGTTGACAGAAGTCAGGTGTGTAGGTGCAGCAGAGTTGAGGGCGACTCTGGAAGGATGTGGGCCCTCCTGTGTCGTGACCAGGGAGAATGCACATAATGCCACCACACCATACAGCTGATCCTGCTAACACGCGTGTGCATGCCACTACATGTGATCTACACTGCCATCAGATAAGCTGCTAAAGTTACGTTAAAGGAAGGAAAACACAGCATTTTCAATTCTAAGATTTAAGGAAAGATAACAGTTCCCTTTTCCCCAAGTCAACTTTCAAACAGCATATCCATCTATAAACCATATTCATGAAAACAACCAAACAGCCACCAAAATCCAGTATGAAAGAAGGTGAAAGTTGCTCAGTCGTGTCCGACTCTTTGCAACCCCATAGAGTTCTCCAGGCCAGAATACTGGAGTGGGTAGCCTTTCCCTTCTCCAGGGGTAGCTTCCCAACCCAGGAATTGAACCAGGGTCTTCCACTTTGCAGACAGATTCTTTACCAGCTGAGCCACGAAGGAAGCCCAAGAATACTGGAGTGGTTAGCCTATCCCTTCTCCAGTGGGTCTTCCTGACCCAGGAATCAAACCAGGGTCTCCCACATTACAGGCGGATTCTTTAGCAGTTGAGCTCCCAGGGAATCTACTGTAGTGTCTGTCAAAATCCTACACAGCTCATACAGATGATGTTACAGGAAATATTTGATCACGGAAGAAGTTCACAGTCTTAAGTGACTATCTCAGCTTATTAAACCGGATGTGCAATGTGATTTCCAACTCATAAAATGTTTCCCTGTGTGTGTGCTTACATACACAAAAAAGGCTAGAAGGATTTATAGCAAAACAATGACTACTTTTAGGTAGTGGAATTACACGTGATTTTATTTCTTAATGCACTTGACATTTTCAAAATCGTCAACAGTGAATATATGTTACTACCATACTGAGAGGAGAACTATTTTCAAAAAGTAAAATTTAGACCCTGATACTGGGAAAGACTGAAGGCAAAAGGAGAAGGCAGAAGAGGATGAAATGGTTGGATGGCATCACCACCTCAATGGACATGAACTTGAGCAAGCTCCAGGAGACAGAGGAGGACAGGGAAGCCTGGAGTGCTGCAGTCCACGGGGTTGCAAAGAGCTGGACACAACTGAGCAACTGAACAACAACAATACCAGCTGCTCAGAAGCTCTTGGGCTGGAACTTCTGTGAAGCTCGCCTGCCTCTCTGTAATTACTCATTCTATCCCAGTTCTTCACACTTAAATCAAAATATCTATGATCCTCAACCAGGTACATTATTGTCAAAGAGATGACAAAGTACAAGTTTTCTGTAAAGCAATTTCAAAAGCCTAAAGCACTATAAAACTATGAAGTCAGTCTGATGCGTTTCTGTCCACCCAACTATAAGACACACGACTTTGGCGACTTGGACTAAAATTATCTTGTCTGTCTCATGAAACCTAGTTTTCTCATATTTTCCTCCACGAAAGTCCCTTATAAACACCTTCTTACCTCCAGTCCAAGGCATTCCACCATTTTCCAGACCTCCAACCTTCTTCATCTCCCTCAGTGCCTCACGGGCAGGCTGGCTATATTGCCTGTACTTGAGTCTTGGACGTGTTGCTCTGAGGTTCATGGCTGTGCTTAACGTGTACCAAAAAAAAAAAGTTGTAAGCATTTTTAAACCATTATAACCCCTCAGACTCTCCCTAACAGCTCAGTGCAGTTCTCTCAGGAATGAGCACAGCGTGGAACGTGTCTTGTTGGTAAGTATGCGTTGCTCACTGCGGATCTGCAAGGACAAACTCAGGTTTCATAACTTTGCTGTTTCTTCCTTGGACTTCCAGCCAGCACGTGGCAAGAGGAAAGGGAAGAGATTTTTTTTAATTTCAAGGTCGCAGTATTTGTAAAACTTTCTCTTCTGCTCTGGGGAATTTGCAGTCTCAGAAACGTCAAAGCGAGTCACGTCAGTGGCCAAGCACAGACAGAGCTCAGACTGAACTTAAAGGCCGTTCTGGAGGGTCTGGGCTGGACTGCGGCCACCCTGATAGGAAATATGTATATATATTTAAAAGAAATCCTGGGTGTGCCTGACAACCACAGTGACCACATGCACCCTGACTTGATACCCATCAAGAAAGGTTAACAGATGCTCTTCGGAGATGAAGGACTGGTCTTTGCCGGAGGCGCTTGGGATCGGCTTAGTCACGGGACAGCAGCGAAGACCCAACAGCAGCATTAATAGCCCGAACCAATGCCTGAAGAAGAAACATTTCGACAACGCTTCAAGAGGCAAACGTGAGCTGTGGAACCTGCTTCCTCCACTCCTAGGCACACCTCCCAGGGTTACCAGGGAGGCTGTGCGGGTGGGCGCACAAGTATCTCCCTCCCAGGACACGAAAACTCTCACAGCCAGGCTCCAGGACAATGATTGTTCCCACCTGTTTGCAGAATCGCTCAGCAGCGTCTTTGTGGGGCTGTGTGCGCGCACGTGTGTGGTGCGCGTGGCGGCATACATGTGAGACCACACAGAATCTGTACCTGTCCGTCTCTATTCTGATGCACATGGAGCAGGGAGGCTCCTGCTGCCATTCACGGGGCAGCTGGCTGGAGGCTGCGTCTGGCACGTCCCTGACACCCAGGGAACCTTTGTGACTGGGTCTCTCTGGGCTTTCCTGACCCCTCCTGGAAAACACAGGTGTCTCCCTTAACTGCTCAGGGCTCATCCTGATGGGCTTTCGCTGACAGGATGTCTCATTTTTAATTTAAAATAGTAACAACACAAGCTTTATTTGTGAGCATGACAACAGAGTTAAGAAAGTGATTGAGTGTGCGAGGACCTGGAGGAGGGCCAGGACAGAGGGCCTGTCCATCCTCCCCCATCCTGGATGCGCTGGAGGTCAAGACTGTGTGCGAGTTTCCCAGCTGAACCAGAAGTATCCCAGACGCTCGGAGACATCCCCTCAAGTTAGGACATACTCGAGTTATGCACAGAATGTTCAACTTGACTTCTCGGTGGAGCACTGGCAGGGCCTCCGGAAGGGCCAGAGAAGCCCACAGCATCCTCGGAGGCTGGTCACCGGGGTCCAGGGCCAGCCGCCTGCGCCGAAACTCTGAGCCAGTCCCCGTGTGGAACGAGACTGCTGACAGCTCACAGCTGGTCCCCCCAGCCGCCCGGAGCTCTCCTGGGCGCTCTCCAGGGCTGGATAAACAGCTCGGCTGGGGCCAAAGTCAGTTTAGAGACTTGTTCACACTCTGACAAGTCGCTCCCTCCCTCCTCAACTCCACACCCTCGCGTGGCCCGGATGTGCACAGGGTGACCTCGGGCCCAGCGCCTGTCTCCCCTGGGCTCCAGGAGGGCCTGCTGCTCTAGCAGGACGGTTGGCTCTTAGCATGCTGAGCCCCAACACGCAAATGGGGCACCCTCAGCATGTCAAATCTATGAGGGCATGGCCCCCAGGAGAAAGGATGCTTTCTCAGGACAGGACCCTGGTCACTCAGCTCAGAACTCCAAGTACAGTGGTGGCCTGGGTCTCGGTTCCCCCTCCAGGCATGGCTGACAGGGCTCCCCATGATAGCGGGGATAGGGCCTGCTCACCTGGGAAGGAAAAGCCACCGAGGTCCTAGGCCGGCAGCGGGGAGAAGCCAGGCGCTACCTTGTCACCGGGAAGGAAAACGCTAAGGCAGACAGAGCCGTGGTCAGAGGAGGTCTGAGCAGGAGCTCAAACACTGGCAGTGCCCTGAGGAGCATGCGCCTGAGCGACTCAGAGCTGTTCTAGGCAGCATTCACGTACCCTCTCCTTACAACCCCGCCACCCCAGTCCCAAAAGTCTACACCTCCACCCCCTACAAACAGGACTCAACACACAGGCAGTTCAGTGCTGCGGACTCAATGTGCCCCTAGGAATCTGCATGTTGAAACCTAACCCGTAATATGACGGTGCTGGGAGGTGGGCCTTCAGGAGGGCCCTCATGATGGGGTTCACGTCCTCGTGAAGGCAAACCCAGAAGGCTCCCTCACCCCGTGAAGACACACGGATGGGGAATCGAGTCCTCACCAGACCCTGGATCTCAGGCACCATGATCTTCCTAGACTCTGGAGGCTGAGGAACAAACATCTGTTGATCACAAGTCACCTGGTCTGTGGTGTTCTGTCACTGCAGTGAGCAGACTGACAGCAGGCCATCGGCCCCATCACACCTTCCATGAGGACGAGCAGGGCTGTGACCCTAGACGATGGAGATCCAGGAGACTGAGACAGCAGGGCATTGGCCCCGTCACATCTTCCATGAGGAAGAGCAGGGCTGTGACCCCAGGTGGTGGAGATCCAGGAGCCCTGTCTTTATGAGGATATGTGGCCCAGAAGGGAAGCCAGCCTGCAGGTGGGGGATGGTGGATACTTAGGGGCTTGGCCTTTCTTTGTGAACAAGATTTGTAAGCTCCACCGGCAACCATTTCTCAATAGGAATTCACTGATGTAAATTTTTTTTAATTCTCAGGACTTTGCTTATTATTTTTCTTTTTCCTAAATGTGTATTATGAATAGAGCTGGTTTTTAAGACTAAGCCAGAGGCCCTGGAAAAGCAAGAGAAGGGAATTCATTTTGTTTTTAATACACTTGAACTCTGGAGGCATCTTTTCCTCTCTGTGTATGGTTCAAATAGACTTAATGCATTTAGGGGACATCAGAAAAGACCCTGATGCTGGGAAAGTTGGAAGGCAGGAGGAGAAGGGGTGACAGAGGATGAGATGGTTGATGGCATCACCAATTCTATCGACATGAGTTTCAGCAAACTTCAGGAGATGGTGAAGGACAGGGAAGCCTGGCATGCTGCAGTCCATGGGGTTGCAAAGAGTCGGACATGCCTTAGTGACTGAACAACAACAAATGTGTACCTATGACATTTTACCTTTGGGGGATCAGAATTTCTGCCACACAGACTTGGCACCTGAAGCAGAGATAGGCCCCACCCACAGCAGCCCAGCTGTGCCAGCCGCACCATCACAGGCACCCAGCAGAGCCAGTGGTCTCGGACATGGCTGCACACCTCTGTTCTACCCAAGACACACAAGTCCCGGGACAGCCTTTCCTATATAAGCAAACTGTGTGTAACCGTCCAGGCTGGAGCCCGAGCAGCGACAGAGATGGGCGCCACTTTCTCCCTCTGGGCCGTAAGAGGGAGACCAGCGTGTCCTGGAGTCACAGCTGCAAGCCCTCTGCACAGCCACGAACAGGCAGCCCAGCAGGCTCCCGTCAGCAACAAGCCCGCTGCCCCTTTTCACATCTGAGCTCTTCCAGCCTCCTGCCAGGACTACAGCCCTAAGTCTAGGAATGGGGAACAGCCCAGATGTGCCTGGGAGAGCCCCCTGTGCTTGCTCCTGAGGAGACCCATGCTGCAGAGAGAAAAAAAGCTGCTTCCATGCAGAGTTCTCCTGAATTTGGAGGACACGGGATGGGGGTCACTGAGTGGGGACTGGCCAGCCAGGACCGAACCGCTCCCAGACCCACTTCCTGGGCAGACCCTGGCTGAACCCGCGGTGCAGAACTAACCACAAAGGTCTTACTTAACATGGACTCTTGAAGCCAAAGCCTGGCCAATTTCGTCTGTGTGGTTTGAGGCAAGTTTCGGTTTACTCAGAACAGAAATAGAGAAAAAATTCTTATGCAAAAAAGCGAAACACATCAGACAGCTAAGGGGTGATTTTATCAGGCTGTTGCCCCAGGAAGGATGTGCACTATTGAAAACTTGGGGTCTTATCAGAGGGAATAAATAATGAGTCACTGCGGCCCCAGAAGCCACATGGGGATGGGTGAGACGGGTCTCACCTGGCAATGTGTGAGAACCAGGGGGGCTCTTTCGTGGGTGACCACTGCTGGCAGCACCAAGTGTGGGGTGCTGTCATAATATGGGCTGCATCCGCCAGAGCACAGGGCTTCTCACCTGCCTCCAGGTACAGGGCATACACCCAGAGCCCAGCACCAGCCCCAAGGCATCAAATCAGTTGACTGGGACACCCTCCAGGGAGCCTGACTGGACCGCTGTTCATATGGGGACATGACCCATGACAGGCTCCACCAGCACCTTCCCTTCTCGGGAAGATGAGACCAGGAGACAGAATGGGAGGACGCAGACCCACCAACAGAGGACAGAGAGGTTGAGAAGCCACGTGGACAAAGCCTGAGACAGCAGGGCCAGGGGTGTCAAGAGGAAGCCAGGAGGAAGGGCTGGGAACTGGGGAAGGGGAGGCAAAGACAGAGAGAACCACACCCAGTCACTGACCCACTGCCACTGGCAGCTGAGAGCACAGCCTCCTGAGGAGCGGGGGCCTGGACCCTGAGTCATCATTCCCAGTGCATCCTTTGTGGCCACCCTGCCCCGGAAAATCTGCTTTGAGGATCTAACATAGTCTGTGTAATTCTACGATTAATAAAAACATTAAGTGTTTTATTTTGTTACAAATTTTACCATATACACATAAACAAAAAGAAAAATAAAAAATCACCTCTTTGGTTCCACCAGCCAGAGAAAGTATTAGTATTTAGTAAAGTATTTAGTAGATGAGTTTATTTTTTTCTGTATTTACTCAGACAGACTTAACCAACCATATATTTTGGTCTCACCTTTCTGAGAGGTTTAAAAAAATTAGATGAGCTCACAATAAAACAAGAAAAATCTAGTAAGGTTTTCAAATGCAAACTGTAGTCTGTTTAAAAGACTCAAAGATTTATTTACAGACTAGAGACCTAAGCTTTTCAAATATTTTGGTGTTGAAGTTTTATTCCTTTTATGAAATATTCAGTGGTTTTAGATCAAAGAGGGACCAACTGTTGATCTGATTTTGATTTTTGTTTTTTAATTTTCAAATGTTCTTAGTTTTTAGCAAAACTAAAAACTGACAAACGCGTCAGGATTCTGATGTTTTGGGAAACTGTACTGTGTGTGAAATTCCAAAGTCTGAGAAGGACTAGCCTCATCTATGGGGACACTAAGGCCCCCTGGGGGGCTCTCTACAACAGAGCGATGGTTACAGAGAAAGCTCTGAATTCCCAGTCCTGACGGTGCTCAGCCACGTCCACACGGGCATCCTCTCAGAGGCACCATCTCCCCCGCGGCTGCAGGGTCTAGGGGAGCAGAGCCCTGCCCCCCATGTGGGACACAAAGGCTGTTTGTTCATCAGGTGCTGGAGACACCACACCCACCTGTCCCCACGATGCCTCACTGTGTTCACCACTTTGGGAGAGAAGGCACATTTCCCATGATGTGAAGTAAGTCACAGCCTCGGTTCCACCTACCGAGAAAAGTCAGCTCATAACACCCCTGGCCTTCCAATCACCTCTCAAGTTACACCTGAAAAGAGAAGGAAAATCACTGAATCCACTTGCCAACAGGCAATGACTTCCAGCCCTTCAGATGACAGAGGGGGAGGGCAAGGGGGGCAGCAAGGGGGTGATGGCCCATGTCACACCCTCAGGAAAGGGAGGGTGTCATGCAGACCATGAAGGTAAACCCCACATCGGCGGGCACCATCAACCCTTGGGAAAGCCTTTCCGAGCTTGGAGGGCTCGTGGCTTTTCAGTTAGCTGTTGGAATCATGGTGCCCATCCACCATAAGCCCTGCTCCTGGAGATGTCTGTCATAGCTGGGGCGGGGGGTAGGGGGTGGTCAGGACCTGCCGCCACCTAAAGGGTAACAGCAAGTTACCTGCCAGGAGAGTTGGGGTGGGGCTCCATGCTGAGGGGTAGAGAGCCCCCAGCCCCGTGGCACAGGTGCAGTGGAGGACAACACCCAACCAAGCCTCTCGATGGGGAGCGCATTCCCGCAGGCCAGAACTTCCTGAACAAGCTGCAGAAGCGCTTGCAAAAACTGTTTCATGACAGAGAGTAACTCAATGGCAGTGATGTGTGTTCTCAGTGCATGCAGATGTCCGATCATAACACTGCATGCTGGAGACTTCCACAACTAAACAGAATGGAAAAGAAGAGGAAAAGGAATCTATGCATGACTGAGTCACTTTGCTGTACATTAGAAACTAGCACAACATTATAAATTAGCTCTATGCCAATAAAATATATTTTAACACTAAAAAAAAATATTTTAGAACAGGTCCCCTTCTTTTCCATCCAAACAAATACAGACTTGAATTCAATCCTCAATTAGCATCCTCAAGCCTCGGTTTTCAGAGGTGTAAAACACATAAAGCACCCATCCTTTGGCCTCTCAGGCTCAGGCCTCACACCCTGAGGAGCTGATCCTGTCAGTTATCATCCTCTGGGTGCAGACACATGGCCATGAGTTGGATCCCGGACAGTAAACCTGAGAGCTGACCATGGGGCCAGCTCATGTCTGTGGTCCAGCTGGACGGCGCGGCCAGAACAGAAGGGGCAGCTCTTGGGTTGCACAAGAGTTGCCTCCGTGAGGACGGGGTGGCCCAGAGGCGAAGGCCAGCCCGAGGGTGGCTCTGCAGGTAGGGGGGTGGACACCGGAGTAGGGGCGCTCTACACACTGGCTGTCACCAGACTGTCCCCTCATTTTCACACCTGCAGCCGGATCTAATCATTTCCCCCAATGCACAGCACAGGCAGGGGGGCTCAGGCCCGTGGTTGTGGCAGGACACACCCCAGGCATGACCACCTCCAGCTCTGCGCTGGGGCCAAGCAAGGATCTGGGGGTGAGCCCAGCCTGGAGGAACGTGGCTGCCCTGAGGACGCGCCAACCGCCAGGCTAGACACCGGGATCCACCTGCTCAGGGAACACGTTCTGTCTACCATCAGTTCTGGTCCTGGTGCTGAGGGTCTCTCAGTTCCCACAGGGTTCCTCCTCCAGATCCCTCCAGGGTGTAGAACTGCCATGACTTACCCGAAATTCAGTCAGACAGTCGTGAGAGCCTAGAGGAGGCCCAAGACCCAGAGCCCATCTACATGGCCTCTGAAGCCGTCTGCTTGCAGTTGCTGAAGGGGACCCTGTGAAGGACCCATACCCCCCAGCCCACCCCACCTGGGCCCCAGGTCTGCTCACGGCTGAGGGACAGGGCTGTGCCCTTCAGTCTTCCCATCGTCCTCAATTCAGAGGAGGACGAAGGACGGAGTCAGGAGGGCCAGCCCCGTGCCCTGACGGGGACCCTGTCAAGGACCCATGCACCACAGCCCGCCCTGCTTGCCCCAGGGTCTGCTCATGGCTGAAGGACGGGGCTGTGCCCTTCAGGCCCTATAAAGGCAGCCTTCAGTTCTCCCGTCACCCTCAAGTCAGAGAAGGAGGATGGATGGAGTCAGGCGGGCCACCACCATGCCCTAAACCCTTCAGTCTCCCACTAAGCCCCGGGGCAGAACTCCAGCAGTCAGGCTAGCTCCCCTAAGGGGGCTCACTCCAGCCCAGGCTCTGAGAGGGAGGCCAAACCCCACCCTCCTTTGACCGATGGTGGGAGGGAGGCTCAGCCCGCATCTCCCCTGGGGTCACAGGGACCCACCCCCAGCATCCACAACACAGTCACAGCGAGCCGTCTGAGCCCCAGTTGGGGTCCCCAGTGTGACCCCCAGAGCCCGGGTCCTCATCCGAGTAGTGAGGATGGGGCGATGGAGCATCCATAAGGCAGGGCACATGGCCGGGACCCGTGACCGCGGGGGCGGGGGCGGGGGCGGGAGCCGGCCGGCCTCCCGTCCCGATGGGCTCAGCCTGGGCTTCCTCCCAAGCGCTGGCTTGTGTTCCTTCAGCTTCTACTTTTTCAGTTGGATCTCATTTAATTGTTGTCATTTCACGCATTCACCCTGGGGCCCCAGGATGCCCTCTGCACCTTTAAACACGTCAGGCGCAGAGCACACAAAAATAAATTCAGTCTCAACCTTGCCACATGGTGAAAGGCAGCCACTTATAATAGAACCCTGATGTGTGTGTCCAGAACCTCTGAGGAGCACCTCCTGGGGTGTGGAGGGGGGAACGACAACAGTTTCACAGTCTCCAGAGTGAGGTGACAAGGAAGAGAGAAAAGAGAGAAAAACAGAGAGGGAAAAGGAAAGAAATGGATTCTGTTCTTTTTCTTCCTAATTCATTATCCTGCTGTGCTAGTTTCAAACAATTTTGAGGCCATTTCACGTAAATATTGAGTCGAATTCTACACACCTTGGCTAATGAAAATTTGTTCCAGCTGGAAAATCAGATTGCTGGTGATTACTTGATGCAGGTTGCTTTATTTTTCTTTCTTTTCCCACGTTTTAAAAGTCTACATTCAATTAAATTCATCGGGACCATGGTCAGAGAACAGAAAATTGAAGATCCACAGAGAAAAAAACTCAGCTTCTATTTTCCATCAAATGGAGTGGAAATGCTGGAGAAGGGCATGACAACCCACTCCAGTATTCTTGCCTGGAGAATCTCATGGGCAGAGGAGCCTGGCGGGCTGCAGTCCATGGGGTCACAAAGAGTCAGATGTGGTGAGCAACTAACATACGTATTTATCAAAAAACAATACATGGATGATACCATGAGAAATTTCAAGAAAACTTTCAACTTTTTTAAGTATTCGCATGTAAAATGGATACGGCATGAAGGCAACTTTTTGTCTTTGCTGTCAGCATGGTTCCTCAAACCTGACAGTGAAGAATCAGTAAGTAAAGGGGGACGTGAGCATAATGGGAAAATGCTCCTGTCATGTGAACCGTGTTGATATCAGTTGAATCTCTTTTTGAGGAAGTGCCTATCCGTTCTTTTTTAATAAACATTTCCTAAGAATGAAAGTATTTCTGAACATATGGGCCATGTCTCTGTTTTGGATATAAAAACTTCTGGCATTCCATTGACTTCATTTCATTCTGAGTCATGCTCTCATTTGCTATAAACATCGGGGTATTTTGATCAATTAGGAATAACTGAGATGGTCTGAGAACCACATAGCTATCACTGTCTTTCCCATGAGGGTGATGGATGGCCCAATGGGCTGTCTTCCTAATTATTTTTAAATTTGTATTTTCTATTTATTTATTGTTTCCAAAGCAGATGGTCTGAGTAGAGTTTTTGCTAAACTCCAGATGAAATGTTGCCTTGTCCAGTGTCCACAGTAAATGAAACAGAGGTTGACTGAGCCAGGCACTCAGCAGGTTCGCCCTGTGCTGCCTCTGTAACAGTCACTACTCTCAACTCTTAAGAGGAAATGTAACCAGGAACCTGTGATGCTAATATGGACAGTCCCTGTGAGAGGTCCATGAGCTCCAGGGATGAATGGCCTTTTAAGACTGTGTCCTGTGCCCTGGTCTGCCATGCCCTGCAACTGTGTGGTCACGGATCTACAGGTGCGTGCACACACACACACACACACACACACACACATTCATTCTTTCCTTCAGCAAAAAAGTAGTGATCAAGGTACTGCAACACAGCCTAAAATAGTGGTCAAGATACGCACAGTCTTTGTTCCCACGAAACTTAAATTCTAGTGGGAGAGGCAGACAAACAGGTAAATAACCACTTCAATTTCCAAGAAAGAGCTGGGAAGATATAAATCATGCAATTTGAAGGAAAAGAAAGCATAACAAGGGTGAGACCTATTCTAAGGCCAGGAAGTATTTTCCAAGAGGGTGACTTCTCAGCAGAAACATGTACGTTGTGCAGGAAGAGGCAACGTGAAACGCCGCCGTCTAGGGGTGAGGTCAGTCCATCCTGTGGACAGAAACATTCCGCTTGTGCTGGTCAGTGGTTTCCACTCCCTGGGGAAACAAGAAACTGGGGGAAGGGGGTCTCGGCCCCAAGACAAGCCAACTGGGAGCCTTTTCTTCGCTGCTGTTTGTCAGCTTCTTGCCCAACTGAAATGGGGGCTAAGTAGAACAGGCTCTAGGCCCCCACATCTCTGCCTGTCTTACGTGGGATGAGGCCATTTCCAAGTGGCTCCTGAGCTGTGTGTCCTCCACACCCACCCACATGGTTGGGGGGATGGATGAGAAGCTCAACCCACCTCCTCTTGCATTTTGTTACTATTTGGCTAGTCATACACAGGAAGTATTTATTTTAGAGACATTTTTTGAGCACTTCTGTTTCCCGGGGACCACCCTAGACACCACGGGCTGAGCAGAGATGACACTGGGTCCCTCTCTATGGAGCACATGGCTGACAACCCTCCCCATATGCACTCTCTCAGCTCACACTCCCGACATCCCAACAGGTAAGGTCTCAGTCTCCCCACGTGTAGAGAGACTCCAATCTCCCCAAAGGTCCCCAACTAGCAAATATCAGCATGTGGTCCCTGATATGTCAGGAGGTTAAGTCCTCCCAGAGCACTGCTCCTTGAGGCTCGCTCCCCATCTACTCGCTGCCACGTGTTTGGAATCCCAGAGTGAACTGTAGAGAAAAATTAAACCAAAGAAAAATTCAATGGGAAATTGATCAGCTTTCTTACCTATCAAGTCTAGACACACTATTCAGACACTATAGTTTCTGGGCTTTTAACTTTCCATAATATTTCGATCCCCAGGTCTCAAACTGGAATCTAAGAAAACACACACACACACACATTGAAGCACACACATGTACACCCAGGCACCTGGACACCTGCACACACACACGTACACATCTGCACACACTCAAAGACACCTACACACACAGGAACACACCTGCACACACACCTTCACACACTTACACACAGGCACATACATGTACACACCTGCACATACACACATGTACACACCTTCACACACATGCATGCCCATGCACATTCACACATGTACACACCTGCACACACACACCTGCACACAGGCACACAAATACATGTGCCTAAACACACATGTACACACCTGCACATACACATACCTGCATACACAGACACATACCTGCACACACTCGCACCTGCACACACTCGCACCTGCACACACACATGCACACACACTCACCTGCACACATCTGCACACATTCACACACACAACCGCTCCTGGGCAGTGAAGCACCATGCCAAGTGAGAGGCATCCGCAGACTCACTTCGTTCCGTGTATTTTCTGGGTCGTTTCTTCCAGCATAAGAGGAGTATTACTTGGTATTTTAGCAAAAGTCTACACAGCTCCTGGGTGACATAGCTAGTGGTCAAAGCTGCCTAAGTCTCTGATTCCATAGTTTCAGGAGCAGATAGTGACAGTCTGAGATGGCAGGGGTTTTAGCCAATGGCTGTCCAAAGCTATGTGGCCTCTGAGGACAACAAGAGTCGGGGCCGGAGACGAAGGACATACACAACCTGATCCGTTTGCCAGTTTAACCAAAATGGTGGGTTTTCAGCCTTTCCTTTTGTTTTGTTTGAGCCAGGAACCCTGTCTCCAACTCAGATCACACAGTGACACCATCAACAACCACCAAGAGATCAACACAGAACTGCTCTAGGGAGGGGGCCAGCCCTCACCCTTCGCAGGAGCTGAGCAGACCCCTGAGAGACCCCCAGACCTTTCTGGTCGTATGGATGCAAAGTCCTGTGTGATGAAGGCAGTGAGTTAAGCATCGTTGGGGCAGGGGGGCAGGCAGGAATCCCAAGGGGGGGCACCCTGAAAGAGGGAGCATCCTGGAAAAAGCAGCAAATGAGGAGGAAACATCAGAGAGAAGGAGGGAGGGAACATGTGAGTCGACCTAAATTGTCCTTTTTTATACCTTGAATAAACATTGATCTTGTATTTTAAGATTTGCTTTTAACAGATAATGACTTCAGCACAAATTATAGGAAGGCCAAAAACACGAAGGATTACAGGGAAACAATATGTTCAATGTCATTTTCAAAGGTCCTTTTTGTGAGGAATTATAGTAAATTTCTCTGAATACAAAGTGACTTTGAACTAACTTGCACTGTGTGGCCGTCTGCTCTGTAACTCCGGGCAGGGCTATTATTATGCTGTCAGCGAGGGGGCCTCTTTTCTGTACCTGTCTGCTCCCTATTCACAGAAAATCCTGCCTCTGAAATCCTCTAACAAGTTGCTAAAACTAATAAAGAGGGTCATTATGCACTCAGAAGTCACACTGTTGTGTCGCCAGGGAGTCTTTGACTACATAAATGAAACATATTCCAGACCTTTCTTTTCTTTGTTTTGAACTCTTTTTCTCCCCTACTCTTTCTACAAGAGCTCGGATGAAATCTTCGTTCCTGAAAGATAATAGACAGGCTTACCCCTCGCACTCTTTCAAACAGACCACACAACAGCAGATTTTCAGGGCAACCCAACGTGTCAAGTAGTTCTCACAGTTATCAGATCATCTGTTCCTCTTGGGGTTCAGGAAACAGGGTTTCAAGCCCTTTGGGATGCGGCCAAAGAGAGAGCAGAGGATGCCTCAATTCCCTCACAGGAACCGTAGGCCCTGCCTACCCTGCCCACCCTGCCCACCGGCCCCGCCCACCCTGCTCTGGCCCCGCCCTTCCCTGCCTATTGGCCCCACCCACCATACTCGTTGGCCCCTCCCTATGCATTGGCCCCGCCCACCCTGCTATCTGGCCCTGCCCCCTGCTCTTTGGCCCCGCCCACCATGCTTATTGGCCCCTGCCCCTCCCTGCTCATTGGCCCCTCCCTGCCCTGCTCCTCTGGCTTCCATCCCTCTTACCGTGGAGGGGGAGGCCCTCCCCAGAAGGGACCACCCCTGTGTTTTCATTCAGTCTGAATTCTCTGAGGTTACAGAAGTTTCAGGGATGTCTGAGGCTTTCCACCTCTCTCAAAGGCAGTGTTCTGTTTGTGTAACAGTGATCCTTCTGGTACTTGGTACATCATGTGCCTGCACAGGTGACTCCCCCATAACTGTGGTCAGGGTCTCCCAGCTGGGAGAGCCGGTGTGGCCGCTTAGGGCCCCCTGCATCCTGGCCCCACCTGGATCCTCAGCTCCAGCAAACACTGGGGTCCTTTCTGTCATGTGAACACTCGGGGCCCATCCCCACCCCAGGACCTTTGCATGTGCTGCTCTGCTCTCATCATGTACTTCCCCCTCCAAGAGCCTTCTCTGACGCCCTGGATGAGAGCAGCCACATTCACCTCCTCCCAGCCGCTCCCCAGCTCAAAGCCTAGTTACGCACGTGAGTGTCTAAGACAACACTGCATTATGTATCTGTATATGCTTCAGCTGCCTGCCCCTCCCAGCAGAACTGGGAGTCCACCATCTGCTCATGCCAGTATCCCTGGTCCCGGCACTGAGCTGGCAGACAGAGGAGCTCGCCCTCTGTTTCCTGACTGAACACACAGGTTGGAACTAATGGAGGTCCTGCATTCCCCACTCTCCTCTCCGGCTGCAGCTCTTTTTGTTCAGCCAGGCATGTGCTGCAGCCTAAGGCTATATGCACTCATTTCATATGGAGCATCTTTCCATCACAGACGCTAGGATGTAAGCAAGGGATCATTGCTACCTGAAGGTGCTCCCACCGGCCGCACACTTCCCGCAGGTGCCCAGGCATCGTGGCATCCCCCTCGGATGCTGGACCAGGCTCGGTGCAGCCCAACATCCCCACACGGAGCCCATCCCATGAATCTCTAGGACACTGCACGTTTTTCCCCCACTGAATCCTTTATCACATTTCATGTAACTGTCTCCCCAGATGTCTGCAGACTTCCTGAGGGCAGAGACTCCCTGCCTTTTTATTCTTTCTTTTCCTTTTCTTCACATTTTATTGAAGTATAGTTGATTTTCTATCTTTAGCACTTACTCCAGTGCTTTCGACATGATGGAAGCTCAACAAACATCTGTAAAGTCAATACAGTCTTCTTCCATGATTTATTTTCTGACAACTTTAAACGCAAGCTCTTTACATGAAGTTTCTCCACAAGCATCTGCATTCACAGACGCTCTTTCTACTCTAAAGTGCAGTGCTTAGGGCTAACTGCAGTCTGCGAGAAACTTTGCAAGGGAGACTTTTAGAGCTAGACTCCCTACTGGCCTGTAGCCTTTGTGATCATTCTTCCATCAGCGAGTGGGATGCAGATGAGACCGCTCACTGAGCAGCTTCAGTTCCATGGAAAGCTAAGCCAGAGTAGTCACGTCATCACCCTCCATGCCACTGCATCTCCAATCCGGCCCCGGCTGGCAGGAACAAGGACAAGGTCTAAACCCATCGGCCACCAGAACATACTTGTTGGTGAGGATGACTGTTTTGATAGCCGCATTTCACCTGAAAACCATGAGGAGAAGTCCACACACAGAGCCCAAGAGAAGGCCACCATAGGGAGGATGGGACGGTCGTGGAGGGCGACCCTCTCCTTAGAGTTCTTTTTTTTTTTCTTCTTCTATTTTATTTATTTTTCTTTTTTATTTTAGTTTTTATTTTTTTAGTTTTTTTTTTTTAATTTTAAAATCTTTAATTCTTACATGCGTTCCCAAACATGAACCCCCCTCCCACCTCTCTCCCCATAACATCTCTCTGGGTCATCCCCATGCACCAGCCCCAAGCATGCTGTATCCTGCATCAGACATAAGACTGTTAAAGCTGGGGTGGTACCTCTGACACTGAGCATCTTGCACTAGAGATCCAGGACTGAAATCAGAAATGATTGATGATGCACTTCTCTTGTTCCAGAGAAAGAGTAAGACAAGTAAGACTCCTCGCTCAGCACTCAGTGGGAACGTGAGGCTCCAGGGATGAACAACTCGGGGTTAGCACTGAGCTGGAGCCTATGGAGCAGCCCCCAAGAGGTGGCCTTTTCAAGCAGAAAACACCTGAACTAAGGGCCAAAAAGTATGACGTGGGAAGCCAGCCAGTGGTTGAAGGAAATGTGTCACATGCCCCCACAAGCCGTTTGTGTGCGTGTATTCACACCAAGTTCTCCGGTTCACCAGGTGCCCCTGCACCTCAGACCCTATTTCTCAAGTCCCACGAGGTGCATGTTGCTCTTACATTTTGCAAATGATGACACTGAGGCTCACTTAGCACAAGAAGAAATGAAATTTATAACTACGAGTTGACGGATGTTAAGTACATGTACCACGGCTATCATCTTGCAGCATAGACAGACCTCAAATCCTATGCAGTCTGCCATAAACTTGTGCCATGTTGCAGGTCAATGGTATCTCAATAAAATGGCGGGAAACTGAGGTTCAAAGCGGCTAGGTAACACTTGCAAAATGGCACAGCCAATAAGTAACAGAGAATTTAAAGTTCTCTCCAACACGCAGCCTACATCCATGAAAACAGAAGACAAGAAGGAGAAATCTCCAAAGGGCATGCATGCACAAGTTTTATTTCATAAACACTGTTGGGGTTGAAGCATGTCAGAGACCCGGGACCAGGAAAACAGGAGTGAACGTGGAGGGTATTCAGGAAAGTGATGTGCGAAGAATAAGAGAAATTAACTGTCTCTGATGGGTGACACATGCCTCCAGATCCAAGATGCTCTTCTCAGGTAAAAATGGGCACTCATGAGGAGAATGTGTTAGGGGACACATGCGGGTTCTTCAAGAAGAGAGGGACGCTGCCCTGGCCCGAAGACAGCAAGGGATGGAGGAAGGTTGAGAGGGAGGAAAAAGAAGGGAGAGAAGCACCAGACCCAGTAAGTGCTGCAGTCAGGGTCTCTTCTATGACCCTGGGCATCCAGCTCCCCCAACCCAGCAAGCAGACCCATGTCCATGCTCTGCTCAGCTATCAAGAACCTTGTAATGCATCATTACGACCCAATCAGTTTCAACAACCTTCCTCAGGGAAGTCACTGCCTACATCTCAACTGTCAGACTTAAAACAAATCATCAGGTCATCTCCCCATGATCTATGAAAAAAAGTATTTCCAAATGAATGCTGTGTACAGCCACCACTATCTCATGACTAAATAACAAGACCTGTTAAAATATTTTTATAGCCAATATCCTTCCAATGTCAGGAGACCTCTGAGACCCAACAGAACAAATGTTTAAATTCAGAATCTCTTCTTAAGTAGATGCCAGAGTTAAAAAATTCATTTTCACAAATAGACATTCTAAACCCTGTTTTTTTCCGCTTTCAGATAAAAACTCTGGCAAGAAAATGGGTATTTTCTGTGCTTTTCCCAAGCAATCACTTCCAAATGCTCTTCCCTTCTCTGTTCAATAGGTAATCAGACTTCACAATAAATGCAGGTTCTCTGGGCCATCCAAAGCTAACTAAGCATGCTCACAAGATTAGATAAAAGCCAGATCTTCAGGGCACAGCGCACAGCCTCTCCCAGAGCCACGCTCCAGATAGAAGCATCAGGTACTTCCTCTGAATCCACTGTTCAGAAATGAGGAGGGCCACTTTTCTGGAACAGACCAAGCAGATCAGACTTGAAGACGTTAAAAATAAAATCATTTCCTTAAGTTACATCTTCTTGACCCTTCTTTACTAAAATTGGTTATCCCTTGTTACACCTTTTTCTCTTCACTATTTGCAGAAATTCACATATGTGAGATTGTAACCCATCTACAGGGGACACATGATGGCCGACTTTGGACCCAAAGGTGGACATGAGACAAAAGTCCATCAGCCTTCCGTGGGCTTGATTCCATTCTTGAGACCTACTGCAGCACCACTGTTTCTCTGGAACTTCTAGCTCACAATGCATTACCGTATTAACTTTGTTGACTTTAACAATCACCCTAGAAGGTAAGCAGCATGTACACAGTTTTCCAGTTTCACAGCTGAAGGAACTAAGATGCCAATGTTAACCATGGTATTGCCCCAGGGAGACCCAGGTCAAGCCCAGACCCTCTTCTCAACACCTCAGGTGACCCCTGCCCACCACCTCCCCACCTGCACACACCAGCCGAGGCCTCCCCGTGGCCAAAGTTCTGGTTCTCCTAGCTGGTTCCCACCCTCACCTCACTTCTCTGCCTTCAGAATCCACTCCATCCACCCGGACCTCAGTGAACCTAATGCCCTTCTCAGAGTGGAACTAGAGTGAAATGACTGAAAACACCAAAGAAACACTGAACACCACATATGCGTCTTTTGTTTCAACTTCATTTCAGTCTTCAGCTTTTCAATATTAAACTGTGAGTGTTAAATTGCAACCACTTTGTTCTTCTAAACCACAGGTGACTGAAGAAGCAGTGAACCTCATAACCCAGAGAACCATGAACTCACAAACAAGACACTCATCCAGGGCTTGAAAGGTGTTCCAAAGTACCTGCTGGAGACAGTGTGACATTTATAAACAGATCTTCAGTGTCTGCTCCCTGGTTGTTCAGTCGCCAAGTTGTGTCTAACTCTTCACAGCCCCATGGACTACAACAAGCGAGGCTTCCCTGTCCATCACCATCTCCAGGAGTTTGCCCAAGTTCATGTCCATTGAATTGGTGATGCCATCCAACCATCTCATCCTCTGTCATCCCCTTCTCCTCCTGCCTTCTATCTTGCCCAGCATCAGGGTCTTTTCCAGTGAGTCAGTTCTTCCCATCAGGTGGCCAGAGTATTAGAGTTCCAGCTTCAGCATCAGTCCTTCCAATGAATATTCAGAACTGACTTCCTTTAGGGTTGAATGGTTTGATCTCTCTGTAGTCCAAAGGACTCTCAAGAGTCTTCTCCAACACCACAGTTCAAAAGCATCAATTCTTCTGTGCTCAGCTTTCTTTACAGTCCAACTCTCACATCCACACATGACTACTGGAAAAACCATAGCTTTGACTAGATGAACCTTTGTTGGCGAAGTAATGTCTCTGCTTTTTAATATGCTGTCTAGGTTGGTCATAGCTTTTCTTCCAAGCAAGGGTCTTTCAGTTTCATGGCTGCAGTCATTTCTGCATGGCTACAGATAATTTCACCAACTGCAGTGATTTTGGACCCCACGAAAATAAAATCTATCACTGTTGCCATTGTTTCCCCATCTATTTGCCATGAAGTGATGAGCCCAGATGCCATGATCTTAGTTTTTTGAATGTTGAGTTTTAAGCCAGCTTTTTCACCCTCCTCTTTCACTTTCATCGAGAGACTCTTTAGTATCTCTTTGCTTTCTGCCATAAAGGTAGTGTCATCTGCATATCTGAGGTTACTAATATTTCTGCCAGCAATCGTGAGAAGCTAAAGGCAAAAGATGCTGGTGGGTTTCTCCAGATTCTGATCTGGAAAAAAGTGGAAAGTGAAACTGTTAGTAGCTCAGTTCCAACTCTTTTGCAAACCCCGCAGACTGCAGCCCACCAGGCTCCTCTCTCCATGGGATTCTCCAGGTAAGAATACTGCAGTGGGTTGCCATTTTCTCCTCCAGGGGATCTTCCCAACCCAGGGATTGAACCCACATCTCCTATGTCTCCTGCACTGGCATGCAGATTCTTTACCATCAGAGCCACCAGGGAAATCCCAGTATCTAAAAGCAAGCAAGTATGTAAAAGGTGTCTCAGTCACCTCCCCCAACCCCCATCAGGCTCCAGCCCTGGTATCACTCTTGATGTGCTCACTCCAAAGGCAGAATTTCCCAGCATTCAACGTGTTCCCAGTGCTTGTTTCATAGGAGACAGAGCTATCGGCCAACTTCACAGCTCGTGACCATCGATGCCAGCAAACCAGCACCTTGCCAGGCACGACATTAACAGCAAGTCAGGCTGTACCACTCAGCCAGACGTGTTTATCTTTGCTAATATGTCATAACCTCATTTACATTTTTGCTGGATGACTGAATCAACACTTGCACATTTAACTCCACAGATAACAGACTCTACCCAATGGGGCAGACACGTGAGGACAGCCGCTCTGCTGCCTGGAGCTTCCTGCTGTCATTTCTCTGCCTACTTTCAACATAGAGGATCAAGTTACTCCTTCAGAAAATAAGCAAAACAAATCATTAGTGATATTAATCATTGTCAGTTTATTTTTCCTCCTCTTTTTTATTTAGTTAGGTGCTGACATGTATAAGCTTTAAGTAAATTGAACGTCCATTTGTATTTTATTGCTCGTTACAAACCCTCAACCCGCAGCAAGAGGCTCCGTTTATGTTAGAAACAGCAAAATCAACGTGGGTTCCGAGTCGCCCGTGACGGACGGAAGCCCCTCGAGGATGCCCCCTGCTCTGCAGGCCCCTCAGGGATGCTGTTGCTGCGCAGGGCTCGGGCAGCCTAGATGACGATCCCCCCACCCATTTCCGCTACCCTCACCACCCCTACTGCTGGGTTTAGCTCATAGGCAGTGCAGACCCACATCACTGGCTAAATTTAAGACGCAAACCCAGCAGGAGAGCAGTGTGGGCCACACATTCCGGGGTCTGCAGTCTGCCCGTTGCCAGGGCAGCCCTGCCGTGGACCTCGAACCTGCGCTCAGAGCTGGAGCCGGGGAGGAGCCGCAGGCATCGGCTGTCCGGTCAACAGTCAGCTTCGAGCAGCCCTTCATATCGGTGGAGGACCCTGCAGGCTGTGTTTCCAGCAGCTGGGATAGTTTTGTGCTGACCCAGCTGCCTTTTCCCCCTGCCCGTAGAATACACTGTCAAAGCACCGGGTCAACTGTAAGCTCAGGCTTGGAAGCTCGTAGCAGAGGGCAGTGTGTCACCTGCAGTGTGTCCCCCAAGAGCCCCAGACCAGGGCCACCCAGCGCCACCAGACTCAGCCACCAAAGGAACACAGCCACTGCTGGTGACCTTCCAGAAAAACCGGGACACAGCAGCCTGCCTTTCCCCAGCACATCACGGGTACAGATGTCTTCCGAGCAGGGTCTCTGCACTTCTGGAAGTGTGCCCAGCACACCGTCTGTGGAGGCCGAGTCCCTGCCTGAGGTCTGTGGCTCATGAGGACTGGAGCCAGGACCCGCTGACTGAACCCCAGGGCTCCGCAGGCCTTGTGAGAAGCTGGAGAGGAGCTGGTCATGTAGTTCCATTTCCTGTGGACGTCACTTTGAAGATACTTTAGGTGAGGAGGTCCGTGCACCTCTCATCACTGCCTTCGAGGTCCTCCCCGGGCTCTTCCGCAGCCCAACAGCACCTGGTCCCTCTCCCCATCAGTTGCTAGGTCTCAAGCACACCACCCACTGCATGAGCCCATCTGATTTCATTAAGGACCAAGTACTTACTATTGACTCAAACCACCACATGTGAAGGACCTTTCAGACCCTCTGAAGTCCGAGCATCCCCTCAGAGACTCAGAGGACTTCCTGGAAACGGAGGCCCTGCCCTCAAAGGTAGGTGAGGGCACCTCATCTGGGGCGGGGAGAGTGAGGGGGGATGCTGCCTGCTCTCAGCAGAAGCGCATCCATGCTCCTAGTGACTCACATTCTTGCCATAAAGTTCAATCCAGTAATGCATGTAGAGGTAACATCTCATACCACACTGAGGCTCATTGTTTTTTTACTGGAGAGTAACTGACACCCAGCATCATCCTAGCCTCAGAGGTTTTGTCCTGAGATTTATATGCATCTCAAAATGGGCCCCTTGAACCCACCCCAGTATTCTTGCCTGGAGAGTCTCATGGACTAAGAAGTCTGGGGGGTCTACAGTCCATGGGGGTCGAAAAGAGTCAGACGTGACTGAGCCACTTTCACTTTCACTTTCCCCCAGTCAGAGATGTAGTAGGACAGTGCCCACTTGCTCAGCCCCTGCGTCGGCTTGCCCACCTTTGCTGGCCGCTTAAATGGGGCACAGCAAGGGCCCAGTGCCTGGGTCTCCGGGGGGACATTTTCACTGTCTCCTGTCCTTCCACTGATGCTCTCAGTTTCACAGACAATGCTCCTTCACATATAGTCTAAGAACTTTTCAAACTGTTGTTTCACTGATCTCAGTCAGATGAGCCCCTGAGAGGGGCGTCTCGGCATCCTGGGTACCCTGGGACACTTGGACGTCAGCCCCTCTGGTTTCTGAGCCACACACGCTGGGGACTCAGTTCTGGGGCAGATCCAGGGGCCAGGGTGTCTGATGGAGGCCCTGCCTCCAGGGAATCCTCTCATTCATCCTATGAGCCAAACGCTGATGCCCACCCCTCTGTTAGAGGGCAGGGGCATGAGGGGCTCAGGAAACCAGCCATGGTCCTGGGGTTGGGGGGCGGGGGTGGCAAAGAGCAGCTGGAAGTCCACAGTCTGCAGAAGCCATGCTCTAAACAGTAGCTGTCTGTTCCGGCAGGAAAATTCCAGATTGCCAAACTACCCCTAAGAAACACTTCCTTGGGTATTCCTTGGAATACCGCTTACCAATCCCCAAATCTGTAAATTCTGGGCTGACAAGGGTACCAGCACACTTGATTTTTAGGTCTCGACTGCACACAACTTCCAGTCTGCCTGCTGGAGGAACATCCCCTGCAATGTTCCAGCACATCTTGGTTCCAACAAATAGGATAATTACAGGAGGGGGAAGGAAGAAGCCATGTGGGCAAACAGTAACTGAAGCCTTTGAAAAACCCTCAAAAAATGCCATGCCCAAATGTTGGTTCAGGCTGCAAAACAAAGCTTTGGGGAAAAACTCATTTTCCCTTTGTCTCCTGAGAAAAAATGCAATTTTCATCAGACGCTGAAGTCCTTTGAGGTAAAGAATCCATCCCAGTTGACTAAGTTTAACCGAAAATATCAATGCAGTAAAGGTATGATATAGAACTAAAGACCAGATACTTAAGGATGACTTCTCAGGAAAACTTTCAAAAAACATGAAATTATAGGTGACTCATCCTTCCAACTTTTATGAGTAAAAAGTGGCTTGTGGCCTCCAACATGCATACAGGACGTGTGTGAAATCCCTGCCATGCTCACGGGCTTCTCTGAATTTGAAGAAATCCTCCCTCCTTCAGTCAACATAAGTTTGAAAGCCTGAGAGTTCTGTGGTTGTCAGAAGCTATACAGCAAACCCAAAACACAGAAGCAATTTGTATTCCAGAGGTTTTTGGTCTTTTTATGAAAGTCAAACCAAATCGCAGAATCTCTTCAGATTCTTGAGGCCACAGCGTCCCATTAGAAACCAAAGCAAGAGTCTTCTTACAAAACTGTACCCAAAAATTGTTACGGTGAACGATCAATCCAAACCAGTCTCTATCCAGTGCCAAAACAGCAAGGAGGAATTACACAACATCCTCAGCATTTTGAATGAAGGAGGTCCTGCCCCTCTGCCCGTGCTGGTGCCTCTGGCCTGAGTGACCAGCCCTCCCGATGGAGTCCTGGGGCCCTCAAGGCCGGCTCCGCATCACCCCTCCATCAGAGACAGGAACAGCAGCATGACTCCGCCAGGGCTCAGCCGCCGGGCCAGACACACCGTCCGCTTCGATACCCCCACCTCACAGGTCAGTCGACACTTCATGATACGTGACACCTGACCCTGCAGTGTCTCGGAGCACCCAGATCATAGACGTTTCCACAGCAGTAGGGAGCCTGGTGGCCCCGCACTGCGTGACTGCAACATAGGGGTCCTCACGCTGCCCCGCGTCAGGGCGTGTGATCTGGGGACCACCCGCCCTGCCCACCGGGCCTGGAATCACTAGACTTGCCCCGAATGCCACACAGGCAGCGGGCTGAACACAGAGGGCAGAAGCTCCCCGGACAGAAGCTACCAGGTGTCTCCAGGCAGGAGGCATAAACCCCTTGATGGCGTGGCAGGTGCGTGCCTGGCCCGGACCCCTCCTCCACACGTGCCTGCACCCTGGACACCAAGACTAGAGAGCCACCCCAGGTCCTGTGACACCGAGAGCCACGGAGATGCTGAACACTGGCAGCTCTCGGGGCTCCACTCAGGACAGACTCCCGTCCACCTCCCCACCTGACAGCCCCTCCCACTCACTCCTCAGGGGCACTTCCCCACAGACATCTGCCCTGCTGCAGGGTGAGGAACCAGGAACTCCCGTAACCACAGGGTAACTAACTAGTCACCCTGTGACTGCAGGGCCGAATAACTAGTAACTCCCGTAGCCGCAGGGTGAATAGTCACTCCTATAACTGCAGGGCCAGTGATTGCTCAGGGCTTCGATGGTAAAGAATACGCCTGCAATGTGGGAGACCTGGGTTCGATCCTTGGGTTGGGAAGATCCCCTGGAGGAGGAAATGGCAACCCACACAAGTATTCTTACCTGGAGAATCCCCACAGACAGAGGAGCCTGGTGGGCTACAGTCTGTGGGGTCACAAAGAATCAGACATGACTGAGCGACTAAGCACAGCAGAGCACACGTGGCTAAAAGCCATACCCACTGTCATCCCATCCCCTGGCCCAGATCAAAACAAGGATGACAAACGCCCACACACCAGGAGAAAAGCATGAATGTGGTCTCCCCGTCAGCCCTGGAAGGACTCCCCAAAGGAGATGAGCTTTAAGGAGAATCTAAGAAAAGGCATATGCATTAGATAGACCCTAAAGTCAAACGCCTAGAGAAACAAGAAAGAAAGGGGAAACTGTAATACCATAGGCACACGTGTTTATAGCGCTGTTTGAAGGCTGAGCGAGGAACGACAAGTCGGAGTCATCCTGCAGGGTTACAGAATAATTTCTGGCTTGAACCTCACAAAATAGTAAATTTCTTTTGGAGAAGGAAATGGCCACCCACTCCAGTATTCTTGCCAGGAGAACCCCATGGACAGTGGAGCCTGATGGACTATAGTCCCTGGGGTTGCAGAGCGTAGGACACGACTTAGCGACTGAACAACAATTTCTCTTGCTAGAAAAATAAAACAAGGTCAGGAGAGGCTGACTTAGGGTAAACTGGCTGTCCATGGTTGTGCCCACCACTCGATCTCCCCCAAATCTCTCTCCTCCAAAACAACCACCAGCCTGACAGATAAAAACACACCAATGCGCCAGAAGTGAAGAGCCATCACAATGGACATTAGGAGTAAGTGATACATGCTAAGATGCTTCTCATCTCACGCAGACAAGCTATTATCTTAACAGAACCGTGTGCTGGGTGCTTCCACCTGTCCAAATAGCAGAAGCAAGTCTCTGCAAAGCGCGAATCTGAACGAGACGTGCACAGAAGCTCAGGAGATTAACTGTACGGAAGCAGAGCACCGGGGCGGCCGACAGCACCCCTCCCTGGCAGCCATCAAAGTGGCCGTGTGTTCGTCTGCCCGTGCGTGTCACCTCCTACTAAATACTTCCACAGCACCCACCACACGCCAGATGCTCACAGCTCTAGACCATCTCCAGAATGTGCGTGTGATGTGTCCACATTTATGGTGTGTCTGTGTGCACATATGTGTCTCTGTGCATGTGTGTCTGTGTGTGCCTGTGTGTCTGTGTGCATGTGTCTGTGTCTGTGTGTGCCTGTGTGCCTGTGTGTCTGTGTCTGTGTGTGCCTGTGTGTCTGTGTGCATGTGTGTCTATGTGTGCATGTGTGTCTGTGTCTGTGTGTGCCTGTGTGTCTGTGTGCATGTGTGTCTGTATCTATGTGCATGTGTGTCTGTGTCTGTGTGTGCCTGTGTGTCTGTGTGCATGTGTGTCTGTATCTATGTGCATGTGTGTCTGTGTCTGTGTGTGCCTGTGTGTCTGTGTGCATGTGTGTCTATGTGTGCATGTGTGTCTGTGTCTGTGTGTGCCTGTGTGTCTGTGTGCATGTGTGTCTGTATCTATGTGCATGTGTGTCTGTGTCTGTGTGTGCCTGTGTGCCTGTGTGCATGTGTGTCTGTGTCTGTGTGCATGTGTGCCTGTGTGTCTGTGTGCATGTGTGTGTCTGTGTGTGCCTGTGTCTGTATGCAGATGTGTCTGTGCGTGTACACCTGTGTTTCTGTGTGTGCCTGTGTCTGTGTGCATGTGTGTCTGTGTGTGCCTGTGTGCTTGTGTGCATGTGTGTCTGTGTGTGTGCATGTGTGTGCATGTGTCTGTTTGTGCGTGCCTGTGTGTCTGTGTGTATCTGTGTGTGCATCTCGGCAGGCGTGGGGTGCCCTCTCCAAACAGGTCGCCACCCTTATACTGCTACGGGAAGGCAGGACCAGCCAGGTCTTGAGCTGTGTGACCCACAGAAAGGATGCAGGCTACATGTCTTCTGAAGACACAGCTCCTGTTTAGGCCGCATTTTTCCCTTCCTTCTGCAGCTGTCTAACTATGAAAAGCCTGGAAGAGACATCAAAATGCAGTTATTTTTTACACGGGGCACATTCCATAAAACCCGAGCTTCTCCTGCGGAGTTGACACTTCTTTTCTGCTAATCCCCTGCCTCTCATCTTTCTCCCCTTCTCATCTCCCTAATCCATCTGATTCAACTGCCGTCTCCACCCACCTTCTGTGGCTCCAGGCCTGGGGCTCCGCCCCTACCCGCACTCGGACCTAAGAACAGCACCACACACCCTTCTCTGAGGCCCAGGGTGGCAGGGCTGTGTGGCTGGCAGCCCAGACTCTGGGCTGTGCTGACCCCAACTCCAAGGAATTCAAAGGTGTGTGTCTGGTTATGAAAAGGTGCCATGTACACCATGCACTGACTAGACGCTGGGCAGTGAAAACATGGACCAGCTGTCAGCAGCCGGGGGTCAGGAAGCTACTCGGAGCTCTGCGGCTCTGCTCAGAAACCTTCCTAATGCGCGGCTATCTCCGTGAAGGTGGAGTAGAGGATTTACCAGTACCTTCTGGGATCTCATTATCTTTATCCATTCAATTAATGGATGAAAAAATAGTTGCCACAGTGACTGCAGAATGACTCCCAAAATGTAAAATGACCCCAGGAGAGAAACTACTGCTGCCTGTCTGCCCAGTTCTGTCTGGAGTCCCAACACGGACATGGGTATAAGGACTGGGGGAGGTGGGTTGCCAAGGTGTGTGTGATAAGCAGTTGATCCATCATGTAGCTGCTGCACATGCCAGCCCGGCTTTACTCTGAACCCAGGAGCGAAGGACAAGACCCTGTCCCATGGGCCCCATGGGCCCCTTGGGCTGGCCAAGAGGAGAAGACCAAAACCCCTAGACAACAGGAGAACTGTCCAGTGTTAATTCATTCGCATGGACTGTGAGTACAAAGAAATTCAGAAAAAGAAAGACTCCAGCAGGTTACAGCCATGGAGGAGAGGAACCCGAGTGTGTCCTTGGAGGGAGGACAGAGCCATGGACTCTGCTCTTATGGCTGGGCCGGAGCCGGGGCCAGAGTGGGAGATGGGTCTGGACCAAATCTCACCTGGAGCCCCTCCTATGCAGCGTCGGGGGTCAGGGATCCGAGCACTGGTCACTCTACCTTCCCAGGCCTTGTCTATTCAACCACAAAATGAAACAGACACGTCTCCTGCATTTCCAAATCCTGTAACTAGTGGTTCATACAGCAAAGAGTATTAGCTACGGACTGTGCGCACATCAGAAGGCGCTAAGGAAAGAAACTTGGACAAAAAGCTATTTTTAAAAAAGGTGGTGGGTTTACTCTAGATCAATGAAAACTATGTTCATACAGAAACCTGTTCATGAACATTTATAGGACAGCTATTGAAAAAGTCACCTAAAGATGGAAACAACTAAAATATCCTGCCATGAGCTAATGGATTTTCTAAAAATTGTGGTACATCCAAACAATGGAATTCTACTCATCTGTAAACAAAAGGACTTTGATGCACAGAACAAAGCACACGAAACTTAAAGGTTACCCTAAATAAGAAAGCCAGTCTCAAAAGTCTGTCTGCTATATCATTTCATTTAGACATTTGTATAATGTCCTTGAAGATACAGGATTACAGAATAGATGAGTGGATGTTAGGAGTCCACTGTGGGGTGGGTGCGAATACAAGGGGCTAATGCAGAGAGTGGGTATCATGGGGCTGAAGTGTCTTCTGGTTTTCATAGTAGTTACATGTGTATGAGCTTCCCTGGTGGCTCAGAGGTTAAAGCGTCTGCCTGCAATGTGGGAGACCTGGGTTCGATCCCTGGGTCGGCAGGATCCCCTGGAGAAGGAAATGGCAATCCACTCCAGTATTCTTGCCTGGAGAATCCCATGGACGGAGGAGCATGGTGGGCTACAGTCAGTCCACGGGTCGCAAAGAGTCAGACACGACTGAGCAACTTTACTTTCACTTTCACTTTACACATGTATGAGGCTCTCTATCTAGACCTGTATGCCAAAAGGCGTTTAATTAACCATATGTTAAACAATGAAACTATAAAAAAAAAAATAAATAAGTAAAAGGCCAAGGTGGTGGGGAGAGGGGGGCTGCTGCATGGATGAGATTTTCTGTGTCGAGTTCCCGGGTCAGGTGTGGCAACAGGCAGTGGGGGAGCAAGTAGGCCTCCAGCGTCCCCGCCCCCCAGAGCTAGATTAGCACACGGACCTGGGCTCAGCCGGGCTAGCTAGGAGGAACAGCCCCAGGTTTCGGGGTGAGCAAGCCGTGAACCCACGGAGTCTCTGAGGCAAATCCTGAGGACGGTGGTCCAGGGACCATTGACTGGCTCGTGTCCCAGGAAGCCAGCCCCCAGCCACCTGGGTCCCATGGAGCACCTGAAATTGGACCTTAATGGAATAAACCGCGCAGTGTAAACAAACCAGCAGAGACGCATCTGCAGCCATGAGAAGCCCCTGACATCTAAGAGTATGGTGGAGGCTGGTTGTGTGTTCTGGTCTGGACTGCATTTTCTTTCAAAGAATTCAATTTCTTTCCAAAGCAGGTGAGGAGAAGGAATGTGAGGCCAAATGATCAGATTTCATCTGCAAAGAACAGGAGTGATGGAATCAGCCTTTACATTAATCCTCATCTGCAGACACGCTTCTCTCAGAGTCAGCAGGTGCCGAGAAGGGGGCCAGAGGTGACAGCTGACAAAATCTGCTCCTTCCTCTGGCCAAGCCCATCGCAGAATTTCTTCCTTAAACCCTTGGGCCTGGGGTCTAGCATCAGAGTTGCCCTCGCTTGCACGAGAGGCTCCTGATGCCCTGAGGGGTCCACAGGCCTGGGTTGGGCAGGGGCCACATCTCTGGGGAGCAGGGCAGGAGGATCTCCTGGGCATGTCTCATACAGTCGTGTGACTTGAACAGGACGTCCCATTCTCTGTGATGCCCTGAATTACTGAAATGGCCCATGCTCCCTCCCTGGAAGGGCTGTGCAAGGGCCGTGCATGCTGCCAGCAAGGCCCCCGCAGTGTGTCCACCAGCCGGAGGCCAAGCCACACCTGCACGGCTACACTGAGGTCCAGGGCGGGAGGCCGCCCACTGGACTGGAAGGTGTGGGTCCCCTCAACTGAACCTCACCACCTTCATTCCCAAAACAAAAGTTTCAGGGAGCCTCCCTGTTCCTAATATCCTTCATATCAGAGGATCCTCAACACTCCTTTCAGGAATAAAATTCTGATTTTACCGTACAGCAAAGTACTTTGCAAAGTGTTGGTTTTTACACCCACATGAGGTTGTGTTAGCAAAGTGCTCAACAGGCCTGAAGTGGGTGCCCTGAAATGGAGCCGGGGCATTCCACTTTTTCTGGCCCCATTCTGTGGGACCAGAGCTTCTGCCCCTGGGACTCTCTGAGGCCTGGCGTTAGACAAGAAAGCACAGCCCTTCAGCGAGAATGCTGGTTTCCTGGGCAAGGTGAGGAGTGTCCCAGGAAAGCACCCCCACCCAAGGCTGACACCCCAGTTTCCTCCTCTATACAGTCCAAATGCAAACCTTCCATCCCCAAGTCACTTCCAAAAAAACAGGCTTCTGGAAACAGAGTCCTCCAGCTCAAATCCATTCACATATGAACACTGTCTTCATTCCAGGAAGAGTGACCCTTTCCTCAGGCCTCCTAACACATCTAATCAACTGCAATGATCGTTGTATAATGTTGGTGAGGATACCTTTATTTTCAATGTTCCATAGGTATCTGATGAGCGCTTACAAATCTACAGAATTTTTAAAATATCAAGTTTCTGTTCTTTAAGCTCAATACAGCATGGAGACAAATACTGCTCAGATAAAAATCTGCCTGAGGGCATTTGAGAACCTCCTAACACTCAGAACTTCTCAAGTACTCCATCCAGGTCCCCTAAGAACAAAAAAAAACCCTGGTGAATACCCCCAGAAGTCTGAGATGGAACCTTATGTGGGCTGAGGTCAAGTAAAAAACCATCACTGAACTGAGTGTTTTAATTTCAACATTCATGCAAAATATTTGTGTTTTATCTTTTAATTTAATATATATTTTAATACTGTGGTATAGTTGATTTACAATGTTGTGCTAGTTTCAGATGTCTAGGTTTGTCATGACTTTTCTTCCAAGGAGCAAGCATCTTTTCATTTCATGGCTGCAGCCACCGTCTGCAGTGATTTTGGAGCCCAAGAAAATAAAATTTGTCACTGCTTCCACTTTTTTCACTTCTATTTGCCATGAAGTGATGGGACCAGATGCCACGATCTTAGTTTTTTGAATGTTAACTTTTAAGTCAGCTTTTCACTCTCCTCTTTCATCCTCAACAAGAGGCTCTCTCTCTGGTTCCTCTTTGCTTTCTGCCATTAGAGTGGTATCATCCGTGTATCTGCGGTTGTTGATATGTCAGACTTCAACCGACATTTATTAAACCCATCTGGTATATGCTTATGGAAGTGCAGTGTTCATCCTCCTCCATACGATGCTAAGGATGCCGCAAGAGAACAGAGCATTTCATGGCAAGTCGGGAAGAAAAGCAACCTTTTCTGTCACCAGCATTTCAATGTTTCTAAGATGAGTTCAGTTCAGTTCAGTTCAGTCGCTCAGTTGTGTCCGACTCTTTGCGACCCCATGAATCGCAGCACGCCAGGCCTCCCTGTCCATCACCAACTCCCGGAGTTCACTCAGACTCATGTCCATCGAGTCAGTGATGCCATCCAGCCATCTCATCCTCGGTCGTCCCCTTCTCCTCCTGCCCCCAATCCCTCCCAGCATCAGAGTCTTGTCCAGTGAGTCAACTCTTCACATGAGGTGGCCAAAGTACTGGAGTTTCAGCTTTAGCATCATTCCCTCCAAAGAAATCCCAGGGCTGATCTCCTTCAGAATGGACTGGTTGGATCTCCTTGCAGTCCAAGGGACTCTCAAGAGTCTTCTCCAACACCACAGCTCAAAAGCATCAATTCTTTGGTGCTCAGCCTTCTTCACAGTCCAACTCTCACATCCATACATGACCACAGGAAAAACCATAGCCTTGACTAGACAGACCTTAGTCGGCAAAGTAATGTCTCTGCTTTCCAATATGCTGTCTAGGTTGGTCATAACTTTTCTTCCAAGGAGTAAGCGTCTTTTAATTTCATGGCTGCAGTCACCATCTGCAGTGATTCTGGAGCCCCCAAAAAATAAAGTCTGACACTGTTTCCCCATATATTTCCCATAAAGTGATGGGACCGGATGCCATGATCTTCGTTTTCTGAATGTTGAGCTTTAGGCAAACTTTTTCGCTCTCCTCTTTCACTTTCATCAAGAGGCTTTTTAGCTCCTCTTCACTTTCTGCCATAAGGGTGGTGTCATCTGCATATCTGAGGTTATTGATATTTCTCCCGGCAATCTTGATTCTAGTTTGTGTTTCTTCCAGTCCAGCGTTTCTCATGATGTACTCTGCATAGAAGTTAAATAAGCAGGGTGACAATATACAGCCTTGATGCACTCCTTTTCCTATTTGGAACCAGTCTGTTGTTCCATGTCCAGTTTTAACTGTTGCTTCCTGACCTGCATACAGATTTCTCAAGAGGCAGGTCAGGTGGTCTGGTATTCCCATCTCTTCCAGAATTTTCCACAGTTTATTGTGATCCACACAGTCAAAGGCTTTGGCATAGTCAATAAAGCAGAAATAGATGTTTTTCTGGAACTCTCTTGCTTTTTCCATGATCCAGCAGATGTTGGCAATTTGATCTCTGGTTCCCCTGCCTTTTCTAAAACCAGCTTGAATGTCAGGGAGTTCACGGATCACGTATTGCTGAAGCCTGAGTATTTCCATATAAATAGGAGTGTGTGTGTGAGCACTCCGTCTCTCAGTCGTGTCCAATTCTTTGTGACCCCATGGACTGTAGCCTGCCAGGTTCCTCTGTCCACGGGGATTCTCCAGGCAAGAATACTGGGGTGGGTTGCCATTTCCTCCTGCAGGGAATCTTCCTGACTGAGGGATTGAACCCTCGTCTCTTAGTCTCCTGAACTGACAGGTGGGTTCTTTGCTGCTAGCACCACATGGAAAGCCCACATATTCTCCACACAAACGTGGCTTTCCTGTGTGGCAGGAGGGCAGGGAGGGAGGGGCTCCGTGGAGGCGGGAGAGTCTAGGAAGAGGAGGGACAGAAGCCACCTGGGCGCGTCAGAGAACAGGAAGGAGCCAGAGCCTGGAGCCGCACAAGAGAATGCCGGACGCTGGACCAGGCCAAGCCCACTGAGGGCAGGATGGGGTCTGAGGTCCATGCCGGGTGTCACCTCCATTGAGCCATGATACTCAGGGAGCAGGTAAAGTGCATTTCTGGGGGTGTTGGCGAAGGTGTCCTGGGAGCGCAGGAGCACCTGAGTCAATAGTAGGTGAAGTCGACCCATCCCCCGACAGGGGTCCGTGTGACCCACTGAGGCCTGGATAGGACAGAACAACGAAGCCCTCGCTGCCTCCCAGCTCTCCAGCTGTGGAACCCAGGACTCACACCCATGCCCCCTCCAGCTCTCAGGCCTTGGCTCTCGGGGTCCCTAGGCGAGCAGACGGCAGCAAGTTGGCCTCTGGGCCTCCAGGACCTGGAGCTGGTCCCCTCCGGTTCAGATCTCTACGCGTAGCTCTTGAGTGAGCCCTGACCATGCAAAGGCTACTAGGTGCCCTGCGATTCTGATGCTGGCCGCCCAGGGCCCACGGCAGCATAGACTAAGGACTCAGCGACCCCCAGACTGCCCTCCGCTCACTCCCAAAGCTGGGGGCCCCCAGGCCACCCGTGCTCTGACCAACCAGCTAACAGTTTGGGAGTTTATTCTACCACCTCTGGACTGGTCATTCACTGGTATGCCTCACAGAACTTGGGAGGAAGTGACACTCATGACCACTGGTGTCATAAAGAATGAAAGTCCAGACCAGGTAAATGAGTTGTCCCACAGGGCCGATCTGAGAGGGCCCCAGACACACGCTCGGACGCGTCCTCCACCCGCACGACTGTGTACGACACCAACAAGGAAACTCACTCGAGTCTCCTGACACAGGGTGATGGACGGGACCTCCAGCCCTATGGCCAAACTCAACCTGCAGCCCCACCCTCCCCAGAGGTCAGGAGGTCAGGCCCACTCCAAGCCCCAACCCTAATCACAGGTTGCTCTCTAGGCACCAGCATCCATCCTGTAAGTGTCCACCCTACAAGTGTTCAGAAACCTGCTGGTAGCCACCTCACAGCACAAACTGCGGTGTGATCTGAGGGACCCCGACCAGCAGGAAGACCCAAGGATCAGGGTCAGGGTCAGGGTCAGGCTCCCTCCCTGGACCAGGCACTCTCAGGATGCAATGGTTACTACGATCTTATTAACAGTCAGGGGGCTACTGAGGACACAGTGGGAACAGTAAGAAACTGTCTCATCCGGATCAAGGCTCATTTGGACACACAGAGCCCTTTAGCCAGACCTGAGAGAAGAAAACTCCTAGGACTATCACATTGCAAGCGATTAAAAAAAAAAAAGCACAGTTAAAATCGTAAGATTTCAAGAATTGCCTAAAGGAAAACAAAAGGGGAAGCCCTTAGGAAATAGAGACAGCTGATAGAAAAATAGCAGGACTTACACAGAGATGGAAACCGGAAATAAAAGATATACCAAGTATATAAGTATAAATATTCATTTTTCTGAGGGGAAAAAACCTCAAAATATGGGATTGCAATGAGATAATCTAGTTTAGGTCATGGTTTCACCGCTTCAGAGAGGCAGGGAAGCCTCTGTGAGGCCAGGAATGAAGGAGGTGGGCCCGCACGCCTTCTCCACAGGAAGACTGGGCACAGCTTTCAGAGCACACTCCAAGCCTTTAACAACAGGTATCCTGGGATTTGTTATAGAAAACTATCATTAAGAAACAGAAGATCCACTTTCCCTCCTTTCACTTCCACTTGCACGGCCACAGGAAAGGAGGGGGCAGAGGCGGGGCATAACCCAGGCCGGTTTAGGGAGCAGGATGCAACCAAGGGGATACAACACAGGAAAGAAGGACCCTGAAACGGAGTCTTCGCCTCTGGCTCCGGTGACCGTAGACAAATCATCACCCATTAACCAAGACAGAAAATACAAAGGAGAGGAGAAATGTGAAAGCACAGCTTAGATGTAGATTCTCCAGCACCCATAGGGGCCGGGTGCCCTGTATCAGGATGGCTCCAAGCAAGAAACACTAATCTTGGGTTTGGAGGAAGACAAACCCCCAGAAGACAGAGGGTGGCTTTCCAGTCACACACACCTGTGTGTGAGGAGTGGGGCCTCATGGGGTGGGGGAGAAGGACCTCAGAGGGGGACAGACAGAGACTGCCAGCCATGGGAACCTGAGCAAAGCCACGGCCTCAGCCCAAACCCTGACCAACCAGGCTGCGCTCAGGACAGTGGCCTCCCTGCTTCATCTCCTTGACAATGGAGCATCTCACAGCTACACAACCTGCCTTCAAAGAGGCAGCGTGCACACCTCCTCCTGAGGCGTGGACACTCACCTCGTGAGGAGAAGGCCATCCTCCTCCCATGAGGAGCTGCCCCCACCCCCTGGCCTCAGGTGGAGAAGAGCAGAGAACAGGAGTGGGGTACCCCAGACTGTAACTTCCAGGGAATGCGGAAAGCGCATCTTTGGTGCCTGAATCAGCAGGACTGAATCTGAGGCTGTTATAACTGTTTCTCAGCCTTGCACTTACATTCAGATGAAGCCAAAACAACAACATTAAAATATTATCAAAGAATTGTCCTTGGTGCGAGCAATTGTAGAAATTTCCTATTCTCCAAGGCATTTCTTTAAAGAAAAAAAAAATCCCTGGGTTCTCTCTTTAAATTCAAGCATCCTGAGAAGAAGCAGAAGCCACAACCTCTGTGTGATACAGTCCAAAGGGAGCAAAGAGGGGTAACCAACCTCCAGCCTCTATGTGTGCTCTTCTAACAAGACGTGGAGTAATCACAGGCCACACAGAAGAGTCTGGGCATTGGAGGGGAGGTGGGGGCCAGGCAAGGACCTCGAAGGTCCTCTGAGCAGACACCGGCCAAGAGGGAGAGGCTTCTTCCTGTCTGGCACTCGTGACCATCTCGGAGCTCACCTTGACTTGGGCACATTAAATGCAGCCAGTCAAGGTGATGACCTGCACCTAGTAAGGGTTGAGCCCCCATGCGGGGGGCAGGCCATTTCCTTCCTGGAGCCCCATTTTTGATGGAGTCACTCTCGCCCCCCTGCCCGTGCCAAGAGTGACAGATCCTCGGGAATGTGGGGAGGGAGACTGATCTGATGATCTCGTGCCCCTTTATGAGTTTGGCGGGGGGGAGGGAGGATATTTTTTCCTGCCCTTTTATTTTGTTCAAATTCAGAGCTAGTGTGTGTGCAGCCCAGAGCAGTCCAAAAGAGAAGTGGGTCCTAGAGGAGACTCCTGAGTGGGCAGTGGGCAGGGGGCACTGGGGCAGTGCAGTGGGAAGCCCCCAGCTTCGCCTGAGCCTCAGAGGGCCCCAGGCTGAGCACAGACCCAGGCAGGAGATAGGCAGCCTCGAGGTAGCAGCTGTGCAGACGGACAGGGGCCCAAGCCCCAGGTGTATCCCTGGTACTTCTCCCACTCCTGCAATCAAGCTGAAGCCACCCCTGCCACCTCAGGGCGCCCCTACCAGTGTGCACTGCAGAGGGTGTTGAGGCTGGAAGATCAGTTCTCTTCTCTCTGCAAAGACCTGCGTGCCTGTCCTGGCCAAAGCACTCTTCATTTTACGAAAGTCAGCAATTCAGGACAAAAAGAGGAAAAATCCAGACTCAGGATGCAAGAAATCCAGACACGAGAAAAAAGTCTAGCACACACACAGGGGAGCCACGATCCGCAAAGTGACCAAGATTCAACCTCATTACATGCCTGAATCTAGCTGTAAATCTGATGGTGCGTGTTTCCAAAGTCATGGAAGTCCACATACCACATTTGCAAAACCACCTCTGCAAACCTGAAAAAAGACTGACCTGACTGGTGGACATTCCACGGCACGCTCTTCTACTCGTGAACCCGAATCCTGTCCCTCACTGGAGCACAATGTCAGAACTTCACAGACGCATTGCAGCAGACACGGAAACAGCTGATGAGGTGGGGGAGGCGCCACTGCCCGAGCTGAGCGCCTGGCGGAGCCGTCCCAGGCGCATGGTGCTGCTGCTGCACGGCGCCCGACCGTGATGCACACACGGCAGGACATTTTAGGGAAACCTTCAGAGGTCTGCTTCTGGTTTCCTTTGCTTCTCCAAGAGGGTAGTGCCACCTTCGCCTTGTTTGTAGGGGAGGAACAAAACCTAGCTCCTCGTTTCTCCCTCTGGGTGTTATCACTGGTCCTCCTGTGGAAGGGGACCTTCTGTTGTCCCGACAACTCGGCAGGATGAGGCTTTGACGGGCTCCTTTCACAGGGTCTGTAAGGTCTGGGCACACTTACAGGGCTGCACTGCGTGTACTGTAAAGCAAGCTGAGCTGACAGGCTCCAGAGCTCGCAAACCCAACTCACTGAGCTGCTGCACAGCTTGTAGCTGCAGAAAGGGGGGGTGGGGGTGGGGGGTGGGGATGGTGTCCCAGGAGGACCCCAGAGGCACCAGGAGCCCCTCATGACAGCAGCTCAGCAAGGCTGGAAGCCAGCGGGAGGGGCTCCAGCAGTGCCGGGAGGGACCCAAACCACCCGTCACACCTGATGTTTGCAAACCGCTGGGTGTCTTAAAAGCACTTGTAAACCTGCCGGTGAGTAGATACGCACACACTCTCTCTCCTGAGATTTGCAGAAGGTGGATGACCAACAGCTTGGATCTTCCCAACCAGAAAGCAGCCCTGGGCTGTAGGTCTTTCAAGGGCCAGGACTGGGTGTGAAGCAGGCATTAGGCGGGGTGAGACGCCTGCGGAGGACAAGAGCTATGTGTCTTCTAGACAGACACGTGCTAGAATGAAGGAGGAACCAGGCGGGGCATAGGGGCAGGGGAGAGGCCACAAGCAGGCATGCAGGAGAGCCGTCCTCACCCGCCTCCTTACCCGTAAGCCTTCCCCAGCCCCAACCTCAGGGGCTGTTTAAAAGGGGCCTTGGAGGAAGAGACGAGATTTAGCGAAAATGACTGGTGCTGAGTTCACAGAGCCATCTGACAATGAAAGTTGATTAAAAGGGTGAATTTAAGCCAAAGGGAAAAATGAGCCAAGTGTTGACAGCAGCATAAGCATCTCAGAGAAACTCAAATGCTGAGGACTTCCGGCTCTTTCTGGGGCCCCCCGGGGTCGTCGATGTGTGCACAGGCCTCTTTCTGGCTCCAATACTTGCTTGTGGCTGAAAAGAGTTCCACAGAACAATGCTCCTCCCTGCCCAGGCATCAGTTCCTGGGGGAGCCTTGGGTAGGTCCCCATGCGTTCTCCCTGGAGCATTCACTAAGTGCCTACTACACATCAGAGAGAAATCAAACAACCCTAGCTACATCCTCAGGCTTTTACACTCAGGAACACACAGTGTCATTGGGTTTACTCGAGGAGATAATTTACTTAGGTCTGGCTGTCAAGACAGGAGAATGACATTCTAGTTCGAATGCCACATTCTGCATTTAAACAGATGAAATCTGGGGACCAGAACATCTCAGAACCTGGCTGCTCTGAGGGTGGTCCACGGTCAGCCGCATGGGCAGCACCTGGAAATGCACTCAAGCTGCAGACGCTGGAGCCCATCCAGACCCCAGACCACAGCCTCCTCCTAACAGGACCCCAGGGCTCCTCGAGCTCATGGGAGTCTGAGAACCAGCAGTCTAGAAGAGTGGTTCTCAAATGCCACCCGAAGGGACAGGCTGCTGGTGCCACCCCCAAGCTCCTAACTGCTGGTGCCCCCGAGCTCCTGACTGGGTGGGTCTGGGTCCCCAGGAGCCACACTCGGAGAACTCATCTCGGGCACCCCCACCATGCCACCAAGCCTGCGTCTGTCCTGCGGTCGACTGTGGGAAACTAATCCAAGTCACTAAGCCTCACCTGACCTGCAGCAGAATCACCAGGAGAGCTTTTAAAACACGGGCTGCTGGCCCCAAAACATGGACCACCGGCATCCCATCCATGTAGACACCTCAGGACATTCACATCGGCAGGAAATTTAGGGATATCAAAGACAAGAAGAAAATCTTTTTTAAAAAATGAAGAGGTGGTTGAATTTCTGAAGATTTTCATAAAGTTTCTGAAGAACTGGAAGCAAGAAGACAGTTTGTAAACTGTGTTTAAATATGAATATACTTATTCCTTAACTCTATAGGGTGCCGGCTATCTTTGGCCACAAAAGTAAATGCAGTTTTTTCTTTCCACTTTCACTCAGCATTCATGACGTGATTAAAGCCCATTACCTCATCATTCTACCCTTCCTGCACATCTAACTGCAACTTTAATCAGTGGTCATAAGTACAGAAAAATTCTTGATTTTTCCTCTTGTCTTTTGCCTTGGCCTTGGCGGCCGCCCCCATAAATCTTCTTTCCTCACCTGGCCCACCTCCTACTGAAGAGAAGACAGAGTCTGACTTAGTGCCCAACAGCTCTCTGCTTTGGATAAAGACCTGGGGAGAAATGTGGCATGGTGGGAGTGTTTTAAAAAATTCTTAAAATATCTTTTTAAAATAATGTTAACTAGAGGGTGGAGACTTCTGCAATCACAAAATGTTAAAGTCCAGGAGAGCTGACCTGTCTTTGAAACAACATTCTGTTGATAGTGGCTTATTGGACAAGGCAGGCGGAGGGGGATAAATAACCTCAAAACAGACACAAGCAGGCATCGCTCCCACCCACGGGGCAGTGGGGAGAGGGGGAGCGGGTCTTGTCTGGCTTCAGGGTTCGCTCCCCAGACGCACCTGCTGCTGCATACCTGGCATTCAGCGGAGCACTCCTAGAGAGAGCTGAGCACACTGCCTCACCTGAATCAAGTGTTCTGGGGTCACCTGCAATCTGTGCCTCCAATGGCACCTCAGCATCAGCGGCAGCAGAAACCACTGGGAATCCTGCGGGCACAGCTGGGGGCTACCCAGGATGACCTGCCAGGATGCTGCAGAAGCTGGGCCAGCCTGGGGGCCCACCTGACCTTCGTCAGCTTCCGGCCCATCGCTTCTTGGAACTGAGTCCTTCCCCAGCCCTTGACGCAGGCTTCTCGAAAGTCTTGCACAATCAATCCCTGGGCACACACTGGCCCTCCTTGCCCTCTCCTGCCTGGCAGAGCGCACGATAAGGAAGCATTTGCTTCTCTTCCCTCCTTCTCTTCACAGTCTCCTGAGGTGGACTTTGGATATCAGTGTGTCTGTATCTACATCTCTGCCCTCCTTCACCTGGAAGACTTTGTTATCAGGAAGAAAGCACACGCTCTGCTCAGAAGGATGCCAAGGCCTTCCTGACTTCTCTCTGCCCAGCCAGTCTTGGGCACGAGGTGTTTCCTGTGTCCTCGGGGACAGTCACAAGTAAGAGAAGCAGAGGCAGATCGCTGCCTGTTCTCTCTGAAGGCACTGCTCGTCCTGCTTCTCTGGACTCTTTGAGAGAAGGCGGCTGATCCTTCCACATCCAGGCTCCAACCTGAGCCAGTGAGCCGCCCTGCAGCCCAAAGAAGCCCACGTGCTCTCCAGATATGGTTCTAGAGGAGGAGGAGGGGGCACTCCACCACTCGCTAAACCTCAGCCCTCCCTAACCTGGTGCCCCAGAACCACCCCCATGGAGTCAGGTGAAAACTGCAATCTGCGCTTTCAACTTCTCAAAGTTTTGATTTTTCAAGAAGTCCACCGACACCCTGGACAGCACTGCCACAAGCCTCGGGGTCACCCCAAGCTCCAGGCTCCCTCATGGCCACCCGATTAGCACACGGTCAGTGCCAGACACACATTCAGAGTAACTCCCTGCCTGTCCTAGCCGACCTGCAACTCAGCCTGCTACAGGCCACGACCATGCACAGCTGGCCTTTGTGGCTGCAATCCCCAGCTGCCTTGAGAGCACAGGACAAAACCTGGAATCCCCAGGACTCAGTAGTCCTGTCAGGTCTTATATGCTGCTGCTCCAAACCCCTCCTGGAGGTCCCAGCCCCCGCCAAGCCACGCTCATTCCTGAAACCTCATCTCCACGTGCACTGGCCCCAAGCCTCAGCAGTGGGTCTCCAGCAACCTGGGAAATGGCCCCTGGCTGTTGTCTGCTCCAAGAAAAGCCATAGTGCATCCTCGAGACACTGCTCCTGCCTCGCCCTCCTCTGTCCAGGGAACCCCACGTGGACTCCCACCAGCCCCCAAGAACTGCAGATGCATGTGGCAGACGTCTTCCACACCAGGGCCACACACACCCTCCAGGTCCCGCATCCAGTATCCATGGCCACCGTGACGGACAGATAGAGCCTCAGAGCTTAGCCACTCCGACCGGCCGCCAGAGAGAGGAGCTTCCCTCTCTGACTTGGTAGCACATGTGCGCCAGGGAGGTCCTGGTCGGGCCGATGGGTGAAAAGATAGGAGCTGAGAAACAAGATGCAGGAGAAGGTGCTCTGGGGTCCCGGGAGCAACAGGAGAGAGAGCAGGACGGCAGCAGTCACGTGACAGATGACAGGGAGCCTGGGTCTGTGCTGGTACAGGTCTCCCTGGGTCCCGCACCCACACGCCATCCTGCCAAGTCCACAGCAATACTGTGGGAAAGAACAGCACTGCCTCCAGTCTCTCCCCTCGTCCGTCCCCCATGGGAGCTGAGATGCAATCCCAAACGTTGAAAAAGCCATCATTTTCCCCTTGGGGGACCACGTCCAGGGGCAGAGGCCCTTCTGCCCCTCCTCCAGCAGCCCCTGGGCCCCGAGCTTCTCCACGGCCCCTCTGCACAGAGCACCGGGAATGCCTGGCCATTCCCACTCTCAAGGCCACTGCTGCCCGGCCCTCCTCACGTCACACTTGCGTGTTTGCAGACAGCCCGAGGGCACCTGCAAGGACCTGGCCTCGCCAAGCCACCAGCCCAGCCACGCAGCTCAGACAAATACCCGCGGTAAAGTCATTTGTTCCAGACAGCCTGTGTCACTAATGGAAATGCCAAAGTGCCTTGAGGTGGGCAGCCTGGGGTGTGTGCCGGTCAGGAAATCTCATCAGATTGCTTCAAGATTTCCTCAGTCTTCGCTCCAAAATACCAACTGCATCGCAGCCATATGAAAATCGAATCCACCAAGTAGATGGGTCTGTTTTGAATTTTTATGTAATTGGAAAAATGAAATAAATTCTTTAAAATTTGATTCTAATTTGCCTTAGCCTTTTATGGATTTTGCAGCTAATCAACCAAGATAGCATTTATTTCATTCTTCCTTAAAGTTGCCCCCTATACAGAGCCTTCATTTGTGAATAAAGATGACTGACAGATATTAGTATTCTCAGTGATTGCTGTTATTTAAATTTAGGTTACTTATTTACTTTTCCTTCACAGAGGAATTAAAAGAAATAGAAACTGTTTAGCTGGCCATCTGAAACATACTGGAAAATGCTCTGGAGATTTATGTAGTGATTTAAAAAATAATTACAATTTTCTGCTTTGTCTAGAACATTAGGGAATTTAGGGGCCCATTTTGAGAGTTGTAAAAGCCAAAAATTAAAAAGAAGAAAAATGCTTTTCTTAAGGCAAACCTACTTAACATACCAACTACCAACTAGGGCTTCATGTCTAGGAGCAAATGAATGAGTCCTAAACACACAAAGAAGGAGAATGAAGAATGAAAAAAAAATGAATGTGACTTCGGGACTGGACTGTCTAGATCCTCTGGCCATGCTGGGTCAAACCGTAAGTGATACAGGTTCCAAACTGACTGAGCAGAACAAAATGCCACTCCCCATCTTTCCGTCTTGGACTCGAGGCTGGACGTGAGGCTGGACGCTCGGTGTGAAAGTGGAGGCTGGCGTCCAGCACCCTCTCCTCCAGCGCCCCAGGTGGCCCATGATGCTGCCTTCCCCCAGCCCTTTCCATTGCATGTTCCTCACTCACAGGACTCTTTCAGCCTTTGGGACAACACTACAAATTTTAGTATGAAAACCCTGGGTGTGAGAATCCAAGTCTAGAACTTTGGGAGCATGGTACAAGGCACCAAATTCCATCCACCTCTTTCAGACAACTCATTCTCAATTTGCAACAAATAATTTATAGTCAGAACATAATGCCTGCTAGACCACCGTCATTGGAAACATATGTCAGTGTTGTTGTGGCTTCAGAAACCATCAGAAGTCATTTTATTTCCCATTTCAAAGACCAAAACAGTAGCTTACATTTTTAATACATAACCAATTGTTTGAGAACATCTGGAGAGCTCTACCTTTCTACGTTTATAGACAGATTCTTTCTTTAAAGGCAAATAGGAAAATCTTATGAGGTCTCTTTCCTACAAGTCCAATGCTCCCCAGTCTGCCGGTAGAATTCTTTTGCCTGCGTACTCACTGTTTCCATATTATCCAGACTCGGAGATACATCACAAGCTCAGTGCCATTAGAATAAAAATTATCCTGCCTTGGACTGCCTATCAAATCCCACACTTTCCTTCACTGTAAAGTTTCACCAAGACACACGTGTGAATGCACAAGCGCAGACACAGGCAGCAAAGAGCGAAAGTGAGGCAACCGCAGCACCCCCATCACTGCTCATCAAGGACCAGCGAGCCCAGAAATGCTGGCTCTGTTTCAGAGATGGCTGAGACTGATGGTCCCAGAGACCAACAAGCCTGCAAGAACCTACACCTTCGACTTCTTATAAAGTGTAAGATGTAAGGTGTGTATGCAATTTTCCAGGAAATCCATTGCATCTCAGAAAACAGAAAACCTGTGCTGATTCAAAACCAGAGTCCAGTGGCCTCCCACTCTTAGGACCTGCTTTAACTGTGGCCGACACCGGTCACCACACGGCAGGGCTTTGAGCAGTCCCTGAGGGCCAGCCGGCATGAGAGATGAAGGACACACTCGAGTGGACTTTGAGTGTCAGTCACTGGATTTGCTGGACAGTCCGGTGCTTAAGACAGCTACCTCTGGGTAAGGGAGTCCACATGCATTTAGGACTGTGGCTCCTCCACCTTGAACCCAAAGACAGTTTTTACTAAATGTTCTACACTTCCCCTCCTGTGTGCCCCCGTGGAGACTCCATTTATAAACCAACTTGCCCGGGAAGGGCAGTAACATCTGTCCTCTCAGCGCTTCTTTGTTTCTTCTCCTTGACCCAGAAGCCCACAGACTGTCCTACAAGCTGTTTCCCAGAGTGTGGTCCCCTTTGACTCCAGGCCTCACATCTAAATGAGTAACTGCACACACACACACACACACACACACACACACACACACACACACACACGCACACATGCACACATGCACAGACACACACGCATGCATGCACACATACACACACACACATCCCGGCAGAACTGACTGCTCACGGAGTAATCACACAGCCGTGGATCCATCATCACTGACGGGGCTCTGAGTCAGGTGAAGCAATAGATAACAGGCAACCAGCCACTGACCACATCATTTTCTTATCGAGCCTGAAATGGGTCATGGGACCAGCTGGCCTAGTCGGCTGCATGGGCCTCAGTTTCCCACGATGGCCGAAGGAGCAGGTCTTATTTTCAGCAGCAAACTCCATGTGACATCACAGCTTCTAATGAAGCTGAGCATTCAGCAGATCTTACTTCACACACAGGCAGTGGTTACTCTCTGAAATAAGAGTGCTTCGTTGGCTCGGGCGCTCATTTTCAGCTCCCAAATCTCTGCTGAACCTCTTCAGTCTTTCCTCTGCCCAGAAACACGTCTGCTCTTTTACTGTGGGTTTACAAGGCACACTTGGCACGCGGTGCAGCCCCAGATGCTGACTCGGGCTTATTGAAGGCAGGTGCACACTTTAATATACGTGGGCAAGGGGACCCCCTTCCATCCCATAAAATAAGCCCTGGCATGTTCTCATGCAGAATCTCTGCACCCTGTGTTCACAGCTATCGCTTTTACATATCACCAGGAACAAATCAGAGCAAGCACAAATCATGTTCCAAACCTACAAAGGACTATATAAGAAATGTCTGCATCACACTTTGGGCCCTATTCTCTGGCTGAAAGGCACCCACGAGCCACACTCCTCTGTCCTGGGCGTCTCTGCGCTGACGTCGTATAAACACCACCACACAGCACCTCGGGGACAGGTAAACGCCAGCCCACGTTTCCATCAAAGCAAGATGTGTGCCTCCTTCATCATCCGGGAAAGAGAAGCAACTCTAGCAGACAGACTGCTGTCTGTGCCAGACGGAGCCACAGACAGGCAGCCCACAGGAGACCTGCGCCCTCTGGGGACCAACCCCACACGCCCCAGCAATGGTGCCTGGCAGCAGGCCCAGGAAGGAAACACCTCCTGGGCAGGCCTGCTCAGCCCTGGGGGCAGTCCAGCGAAGACGAGGAAAGAGGCGCAAGGCTGGGAGCCCTCTGTCCATCTTCATTTCACGGATGAGGAGACTGGCTTGGACAGCAGCCCCGGCTTAAGCCTCCATAAGCCTGGACGCAAACCCAGGTCGGTCTCAGCAGGAAGTCTGGCTCCGTGTTCAAGGCCTCAGAGACAGGAGAGCAGGGCCCACCTGCCCAGATCCAGACGACAGTCTTCAGGGCCGCATGCACTGCTTCCAGGCAGCCAGGCACCCCTCCCTACCCTCCTGTCTCCTCCCTTTCCACCTCCCCTGGTTCCCACCTTCCCTACACGGGTAAAGTCCTGCTGTTCCAGACGAGATGCTTCCATCATTCTGTCTGATGTCTTCAGAAGGCTCCTCGTCTGAAAGCTGCAACAGCACCGCAGGCCCAGCAGGAATGGCCTTGCCAACAGTGCTTCAAAGAAAGCCGGCATGTCATGTGGAGGGCGGGTGGACAGCACCCGACCTGCAGGGCCCCGTGCGTGCAGGTCAGCACAGGAGCCCTGGCCAGAAGTGACCCGCACGCAGGTGCCACCATGGGGGCCCTAGGCCTGTGCACTGAGTGGGCTCCCGCTAGGCCAGGAGTGTCCCCGCCAGGGCTACCAGCCAGCCTTCTGGCACAGTCACTGGTGGTGAACCCTGGCGGTGAATGTGGTGTCACCTCATTGCGGGTCACTCACACCACTTCACACTCAGGAGCAGGAGGCTGGGTATTAAGCTCCCTTGTCCAGGACTGAGCATCTCAGAGCTGCCTTGGTTTCTTCCACGCGACCACTCTAATGGAGCATCCACCAGGCCCCAGGACAGGGCCGCACACACACCCAGGCTCTCCTGACCACAGGGTGTCTGGTCACAGAGCCTAATGGGCAACAGAGTGTAGTTTTGGTTAAAGAGACATCCACACGCTCACAGAAGCAGAGAGTGACGGCGAGGGTAAGACTTCCACGACAAGGATGCATTTCCAAGGTGACTGCTGCGTCCATGATAAAGGTCCTAGGGACCAGTATCCCCCTCAGGCTTGCTTCAGGTTGACCAGACCCCGGAGTGGGCATCTACCACCCACTGCCAACCGCAGCTCCAAGGCCATGGCCTGCAGCCCATGTGGCCTGGTCACCACAGTGCAACCGTGGGCCTCGGATAGGGATGCTTGCCCCAGGGAGCAGGATGTGCTCACTTGGGAGTAACCCCTCCATAGGCACAGGCAAGCAACAGGCTTTATTCTTGGACCACAGGAAGATACTGGACTCTACCAGGGGCAGAACGCAGTGTAGATGGCCTGAGTGGCAAGAAGACGAAGCAGACAGGCAGGTGGTGGACAGGTCTGGCATGGACGTGGGATCCCCAGGCCTGGGGAGTGGCCCTTCCCCTGCCTCAAGCAGCAATCAGAATCCACACGTCTCACAAGGCAAGCATCGGGTGGCCATGGTGACTGGTGGATAATGAGGAGCGTAGATTCAGAAGGTGAGAATCATCTAATGATCATGAAAACCAGGGGTCACCGGGGCACCACTGAGGCTGGCAGCCCCATGAACCTGAAAGCTGGGGTCACTGGGGCACCACCGAGGCTGGCAGCCCTATGATCGTGAAAACTGGAGTTACCAGGGCCACCACAGAAGCTGGCAGCCCCGTGATCATGAAAACCGAGGTCACCAGGGCACCAGTGAGGCTGGCAGCCCCGTGCGTGCCCGTTGCCCCATGCGGCCAGCATCTGGAGTCTGCCCTCAGAGCAAGCTGCTGAGCTACAAAGAGCGAGTGTGGCCAGCGATGTCCTGAAGTGGGGAACCACAGTGGTCTCCTGGGCGCTCCAAGTTCGCCAGCTCCTCTGCCGAGCACCTGAGACTGACCACTCCTCTGAGCTCACACCCGCTGCAAGGGAGAGGAGGCTGTGACCCACGCATCTGTGGGTGGTGGGACGGAGGCACAGAGAGTTTAAGTCATTTAGCCAAACCTACACAGCAGGCCATTGACAAAGATGGGTTCAAACCCAAGCCTGGGTGAATCTGAAATGCACTTGAGGGCCAGGATGGGCCCATCTTCAGTCCTGCCTCCAGCCTGCAGCTCAGGACTGGCCCTTGGCCTGCACCCACTGTGGCCCCCGAACACCCGCTGTGGCGCTCAGGCCAGGGGCCCTGCTCATCTGGGAAGTGAGCAGGGCGTGGGCTGATGTGCGATGCTGAACTGACACACCAGGCACCCAGAGCCACTGCCCGCGCAGATAAGTGACACTGTGACACACACACTGGAGCCTGACCTCACAGAGGATGCTGCAGAGGCAGACCCCTCCGACTCAGCTGGGAAGAAGGGGGATCAGGGGGTACATCCAGGACCAGAACTCAGAGCTGCTCAGACGCTATGCTATCCTGCCATCCGGGACTCCAAGAACACCCGAAAGGAAGGTCACCACGAGCCTCTCATCTGGATACCTGACCACCATCTCAGAAAGTATGCTCAAACTGAAAAGTGTCCTGTTCCCATGATTGGTTCGTCTTCCTACACCCCTATGTCTTGGCTGACTGACCAGGCCACCTCTCCTTCACCAGAGCTGGTATGGGGCTCATGGTACACCAGTCACCCAGGGCCAACACAACACCCAAAACTCAGGAGGAGCTCAAGAAGTAACGACTGACCTCTGCAAACAAGGAAAGCCATGTTCACGAGAGTCTGTAATCTCAGGGACCTGAAGGGTGGGACCTTCCTTTAATTTTGGACAAGCCCAACAAGGGTCATGCCAGACTCTTACAGAAGACTCACTGTCACACCATCTGCGGTACAAGCCTCGCCCAAGGCTCAGAGGGGACCCCACCCCCGCCCTGGGCCCTGGGACATAAGCCCATCTCCTCACCCAGCCAGGGACCTGTCCACCACCTCTTCACAGACAGCTTCCACCGCCTGCACCAGCAGCCTCCCTCGGCTGCCCTTAAAGGGAATCCCAGGCAAAGGGGCCCTTGTCCATTATCCCTTGGGCCCCAGACACTAACCTAGACACACAGACAATGGCCAGGACAAAACGCCATGTGTGGAAAAGAATTGTATCAAACCCCGGCTCCACGGTCAAGGTGAGTGTGAAGCAGGAATGCCGCCGTGGCAGAGCTGGGACAGTGCTGAGAAATCCGAGCTGAGAAGGACAGAAGGGGTCGAGGGTAGGAAAAGGAGGTAGTCACTACTGTGTTAATAACAGTAAAATTCTAACAGAACAACAAAGCCAGTGTAAATACAGGGAACCAAATAAGCCTGGACTCGGGAAGTGCACGGAATTGCTCACTTTAGATCAAAGCTCTTAAAGATAAACACTGCTCAGAGGAAGAGTCAGGCGGGGGGTGGGAAGTGGACGTGGGAGGGCGGGGGGCTGAACCACAGCCTCTGCTTCTCTCCTGCAGCTGTGCTTCTGGGAGAGCTCTCTGCTCCCCCAGGGATGAGAAGCCAAGGAGGGCGGGCGGCAGTGCCCAGCTGCGGGGACCTGGTCTCTTCCACCATAACCACCATGGGCTGGGTGCCTGTCGCGTGCCGGGTAGCAGGCTAGTTGCCAGTGCCCTCACAATAACCCTGAGAGCCCCACTTTCACTCAGGAAGAGAGGGCTCTGAGAGCTTCAGGGACTCACCCAAGACCTCAGCTGGAGACTCAGAGAACAGGGCCTCACATAGAAGCCCACTGACCCCAACAGCGTGATCAGAAACCAGGTTCTGAAATAACTCACCACCTATTACTAATCAAGTTCCTGTGATGTATGGATGAGTGTTAAATAACAGCATCAAGTCCTTTAAACCAGTGATTCCCCAGTGTGGCCTGGGCACCCTTTCAGGGAGTCTAGGAAGTCAAATCCTGCTCCTAACCTTGATGGGTACCACATATCTCCCCTCTTGTCTTCCAGGAGGCAAGCAGGCTTTTCCCAAGGCAACATGGTGAGTGCTGGCCCTCTGGTCTGACACGCCTGGGGCGCAATCTCATGTATATTGTAATTTAAGTTTTTCTCAGTTTCATTGTTCAAGACGGTCCATGTTGACAGGTATAACTCACACCAACAAAGGCTCTCAGGTCTTCACTCACTTTTAGGAGCCTAAATGAACTGTGAGGCCGCAGGTTCAAGGACGTTCCACCTAAATCACTGGACAGATCCAGACATACAGACCTGCCCACAGGCTTCCTGCGTCCGCCTCTTACGGTTCACTGGCCACGCTGAAATGTGGAAATCCTATTTAATCTGAGGTAGGTGTGGTACTATTTATAAAATGGGTGAGCCCTGCAGTTTTCATAAGGAGGTTTATATTGCATACTTGAAATCTGGAGGCTTTTCAGGAATGTATCATAAAACCACCTCCATAAACCGTCTCTCAGAGTAGCATGATAACACCTCCAGGAGACTCTCGCCGTCAGCAGGTTATTGCAAACTTACACAATTTCTGGGATCGTCATTTTTACTATTATTCTTAAGGGAGGCCAAGAAATCCTCCCATAGTTTTGAAGTCTTATCAGGTCCATGTTCAGAGGTTTTCACTTTCTCGATTTTCTCGCTTTTCCCCTAATTGACAATCAGCTACAGTCCTCACTGAATAGGATTCTGCTTCGAATCTCACAACGCAGGCCCAGAGGAACATGGTGTCTGGTCTGAACAGAGCTTTAGCAACGGGGTTTTAGGTGCTTGTCTTGGCTAATTTGCTAACACATGAAGCTGCTCAGTGGTGTGTCAAATTCTTACTTCAGTAAGTCATCTAATCAGCAAGATAAATGGTAAAGTAAAAAAATCTACCCTTGGATTCATAATCGGGAGAAATGTAAATCCAGATCAATATGAAACTTAAGTAAAATTAACAGTTCTATTGAACTCAACAGTGTTAAAATGATAAAGATGACATGGTGTGTATAAGACAAGGAGGAAAGTGGACCAGGACTGTACTGCCAGGAATTACTGTCAGAATAAATTAACACTTTCTGAGTGAGAACCAATGTCAGTCTGCAGTAGGCAGCATGCATTGGAGGCCAAGGAAGGCAGAAACACTTGGGAAAGGGGAAAATGAGAAAGTTTTGAAAGTTCTCCCAAAATTTAAGTTTCTGAAAATAGAGACTTTCAAGAGTAGAGGCTGTGACTTTGGTAAATCTAAACCAGAGCCTGGAGCTCTTGGGAACAAAATACACCAAGAGTCACTGTATCAATCAGGAACTATTTCAGCATCTATGACATCATTGAAAACTCATATTATTCTGCGTTGTATTTTCTCCAGGAGATTTCAATCCAACCCCTGTGTCCTTGTTTCAGTTTTATGATAAAATCAAAAACTACCCAACATATTCTATGTGTGCATGCTCAGTCACTTCCGTTGTGTCTGACTCTTTGCGACCCTGTAGATTGTAGTCCACCAGGCTTCTCTGTCCATGGAATTCTCCAGGCAAGAATACTGGAATGGGTAGCCATTTCCTTTTCTAGGGGATCTTCCCAACCCAGGGATCGAACCTGTGTCTCCTGTGTTGCAGGCGGATTCTTTACCATCCGAGCCTCCTGGTAAGCCCTGACACATCATTACATCAGCCTTTAAATTGAGCAGCAGCCACTGATGCTCCCAAAGTTTGAAAGAGTAAAACTACAATTAATTATAGTATCTCCACAAGGCCGAGAGCATGAATTTTGTTGAAACTGTAATTAGGCCAATGCTGACCCCCAGATTCTAAGAGCTACACTGGGAGGGTCCTCACTAGGGGTACATTCTCCTGACACACGCTCACTCCTCCTGTCTCTGGGGGGGGGGAACCCAGTGAGGATGGCACTGTTGCTTCTCTCCCTCCTCCCAGGGGGAAAGAGAGGGGGCTCGGGGCCTACCCTCAGCCTGGCGCCCACTCCCCCAGCCCCATCGGTGGGGATTCAGTGGATACCGGCCACTGAATTAGTGGATACTTGGCCACTGGGGGTTCCACACAGGCCAAGACTCTCCTATGGGAAGAAGATGCCCATCCTATCAATGGGCTTTTAAGAAACCAGGAGGCTGGGACACAGACATGGGATTGCAGAGCCCACGGGTGCTGGGCTGTGCTGGGCTGTGGGCTGATGCTGACGGTAAGGCTTGTGACACTTGCGACCCTACAGCCTGAGTTCAGGGGCTAGGAGGGTCTGAAAGGGCCTGAGCCCTGCTTGTCCAGCAGCTGTGGAGGTGCCCAAACCCACAAGCTCTCACACTGGCACACCCAGTTTCGTGAATTATGTTAGATCTGACTATTAGGTTTCAGAGACATGAACTGCGATTTTATCCTTAGGAGGATCATAAAGTTTTATTAATTATGACAGAAAAGGAGAACTGTCTCATTCACAGGTGTCTCCCAAGGATCTAGAAAAATATCTTGTCCAGAGCAGGTGCCCACTGAACAGTTTTGAATGACAGAGGCATTTATTAAAAAGAGAATGTGCCACAATCTTGAGCTGAGAAAAAGAAATAACATAATGAAATAACTACAGACAGACCCAAACGTGAAGCCTGAGCTTTAAAAGGCCGGTGCCCAGAATACTCTGCACCAGGGAACTCTGTCTGCTTGAATAATCAAAGAGAAACTAGACTGGCTGGAAAAGCAGGTTTAGACCTATTATCAGATGGGGAGTGTTTTTTAATAATGAAATCAAAATAAAGGAAGACAGGAGAGGTATCTTTGAAAGAAATGTTGAGATTTTAGAAGCTGATTTGAGACTAAAGAAATATGAAAGGGAAATGACATCTTAATGGCAGATCACAATGGGAAAGCAGACAGATACGGGGTTCAGCACTTGAAGAGAGGGTATTGGGAGACAGGGCTGGATTTGCGCCATCACAGTTCATGGGGTAAATGGGGCCCAAAGACATTCAATGCACGAGATGAGACAAGCCCTCAACAAGCAGACTAGGATGATTTCTCCAGAAGAGCCAGAATCTGAAAACTCCAGAGAAGCCTGTCATAAGGCTGGGAGTGCCCAAGGGTCCACAGGGGTCCATGGGGCTCTGCTCCCTGAACAGACTGTGAAAGATTCAAGCTCCTGTTGCAGATACCAGCAACTCAGATAACCTGAACATTATTTCACCATGAGTACCCAGAGCGGGTAGGTTAAAAAGTAAAAACAAATCAACTAGAAAGAAGAAAGAAAGAGAAAACTCAAGGCACCTAGTATAAGGAGATGGCTGAAATCCCCGAGGTGATCCATCACCCCAGGGGCCAACAGGGTGAGATGTTGTCACCTTGGGGCCAGGTTATCACACCCACATAACAGGAAGCAGGCAGTGGAACCAGTCATGGTGGGAGCTCAAACCAACTCACTGCGAAGGGCCAGACACCCAGGACTATGTCCCTGGTGAAGAGATGGACAAGGACCTTCCCATGAGGATACAAATTCTTGTCTGTCTCATGCTGGGCTATGGAAGGAAAATAACAGCAACCACCTAAGACTATAAATCCCAGACAACAAAACACTGGTGTGTTGGGTTTAAAATGACCCACCAACATACTGTAGGAATCCTGAAAACAACAGGACCACCTTCAGTAATTCTCACAAAAACAGGCATTAAACTATTCTTGGAAAGGCCCACCAACCTCAAACCCAACAGGATCTCAACAGCTAAAGTTCTGCTAAAGATGATCTCACAGCCCTAAAATACAAAACACATGAAGAAAGAACTGCGCAGCAGTAAGAGTCGACACAAAGAGCACACAGATAAGTGGAACACCTAGAACAGCAGATAACAAGACACTTTTACAGAGACTGTCACATGGGAATACTTAAATAGACAAGATGTCAAAGAATGTCTTATAACCTTAGTAAAGAATGCGCAATACTTAGAGGAGCCAACAAAAAATCCCACAAGTAAAAACAATTATTAGAATACAAAATTCAGTAGGTCCAATTGAAGATTACACACAGGTTAATGAAATAGTATTAAGTTAGAAGGTTTGAGGAAATTATCAATAATGAATCATACAGAGATCTAAAGATGGAATTTATGAAAAAGAATGAAATAAATAGATCCAATTTATATTAGAAGCTTAAAGAACTTCTTGAACTTAAAGAACTAGCAATCATTCCCTAACATGTTTTTCTCTATTCCAAGTACTCCTTTTGTCTGTATTTTCATCAAGAGCTAATGTAAGTTCCAGAAAGAATTTGAACATGAGTTATAGTCTTAAATGTGAGACACAAAAAACTGGACAAATGCATAAGAGCTTATCTTTATGATACTGCAGCATGGAAAACTTACTTAAAACAAAAAAATCATAAAAAGATTAAAATATTTGATGGTATTAAAATTAAAACCTCTGGGAGACTTCCCTGGCCATCCAGTGTTAAGACTCTGCACTTCCAAAGCAGGTGGCGTGGGTTTGGTCCTTGGTCTGAAACTAAGGTACCACATGGGGTATGGTGTGGCCAAAGATAAATTTTAAAAGAAATAAAAACCAATTTAAAAATAAAAGTAGACAGGCATACCTCAAGAAACAAGAAAAAAAGCCAAATAAATAACCTAACTCTACACCTAAAGCAACTAGAAAAGGAAGAAATGAAGAACCCCAGGGTTAGTAGAAGGAAACAAATCTTAAAAATTAGGGCAGAAATAAATGCAAAAGAAACAAAAGAGACCATAGCAAAAATCAACAAAGCCAAAAGCTGGTTCTTTGAAAGGATAAATAAAATTGACAAACCATTAGCCAAACTCATCAAGAAACAAAGGGAGAAAAATCAAATCAATAAAATTAGAAATGAAAATGGAGAGATCACAACAAACAACACAGAAATACAAAGGATCATAAGAGACTACTATCAGAAATTATATGCCAATAAAATGGACAACATGGAAGAAATGGACAAATTCTTAGAAAAGTACAACTTTCCAAAACTGAACCAGGAAGAAACAGAAAATCTTAACAGACCCATCACAAGCAAGGAAATTGAAACTGTAATCAGAAATCTTCCAGCAAACAAAAGCCCAGGTCCAGACGGCTTCACAGCTGAATTCTACCAAAAATTTAGAGAAGAGCTAACACCTATCCTACTCAAACGCTTCCAGAAAATTGCAGAGGAAGGTAAACTTCCAAACTCATTCTATGAGGCCACCATCACCCTAATACCAAAACCTGACAAAGATGCCACAAAAAAAGAAAACTACAGGCCAATATCACTGATGAACATGGATGCAAAAATCCTTAACAAAATTCTAGCAATCAGAATCCAACAATACATTAAAAAGATCATACACCATACTCTGGTTTCTCTTCAGACCGTATAAATCTTTCGCCTTTTACTAAAGATTTCCGTGGAGAGGAACAACTCTACCTCGAATAGCCAAAGCAATCTTGAGAAAGAAGAATGGAACTGGAGGAATCAACTTGCCTGACTTCAGGCTCTACTACAAAGCCACAGTCATCAAGACAGTATGGTACTGGCACAAAGACAGACATATAGATCAATGGAACAAAATAGAAAGCCCAGAGATAAATCCATACACATATGGACACCTTATCTTTGACAAAGGAGGCAAGAATATACAATGGAGTAAAGACAATCTCTTTAACAAGTGGTGCTGGGAAAACTGGTCAACCACTTGTAAAAGAATGAAACTAGATCACTTTCTAACACCGCACACAAAAATAAACTCAAAATGGATTAAAGATCTAAATGTAAGATCAGAAACTATAAAACTCCTAGAGGAGAACATAGGCAAAACACTCTCAGACATAAATCACAGCAGGATCCTCTATGATCCACCTCCCAGAATTCTGGAAATCAAAGCAAAAATAAACAAATGGGATCTAATTAAAATTAAAAGCTTCTGCACAACAAAGGAAACTATAAGCAAGGTGAAAAGACAGCCTTCTGAATGGGAGAAAATAATAACAAATGAAGCAACTGACAAACAACTAATCTCAAAAATATACAAGCAACTTCTGCAGCTCAATTCCAGAGAAATAAACGACCCAATCAAAAAATGGGCCAAAGAACTAAGTAGACATTTCTCCAAAGAAGACATACGGATGGCTAACAAACACATGAAAAGATGCTCAACATCACTCATTATTAGAGAAATGCAAATCAAAACCACAATGACGTACCACTTCACACCAGTCAGAATGGCTGCGATCCAAAAATCTGCAAGCAATAAATGCTGGAGAGGGTGTGGAGGAAAGGGAACCCTCCTACACTGTTGGTGGGAATGCAAACTAGTACAGCCACTATGGAGAACGGTGTGGAGATTCCTTAAAAAATTGCAAATAGAACTACCTTATGACCCAGCAATCCCACTTCTGGGCATACACACCGAGGAAACCAGAATTGAAAGAGACACATGTACCCCAATGTTCATCGCAGCACTGTTTATAATAGCCAGGACATGGAAACAACCTAGATGTCCATCAGCAGATGAATGGATAAGAAAGCTGTGGTACATATACACAATGGAGTATTACTCAGCCATTACAAAGAATTCATTTGAATCAGTTCTGATGAGATGGATGAAACTGGAGCCGATTATACAGAGTGAAGTCAGCCAGAAAGAAAAACACCAGTACAGTATACTAATGCATATATATGGAATTTAGGAAGATGGCAATGACGACCCTGTATGCAAGACAGGGAAAGAGACACAGATGTGTATAACGGACTTTTGGACTCAGAGGGAGAGGGAGAGGGTGGGATGATTTGGGAGAATGACATTCTAACATGTATACTATCATGTGAATTGAATCGCCAGTCTATGTCTGACGCAGGATGCAGCATGCTTGGGGCTGGTGCATGGGGATGACCCAGAAAGTTGTTATGGGGAGGGAGGTGGGAGGGGGGTTCATGTTTGGGAATGCATGTAAGAATTAAAGATTTTAAAATTTAAAAAATAAAAAACTAAAATTAAAATAAATAAATAAATAAAAATAAAAATAAAATAAAATAAAAAAAGAAAGAAAAAAATAAATAAATAAATAAATAAAAAGATCATACACCATGACCAAATGGGCTTTATCCCAGGGATGCAAGGATTCTTCAATATCCGCAAATCAATCAATGTAATCCACCACATTAACAAATTGAAAAATAAAAGCCATATCATTATCTCAATAGATGCAGAGAAAGCCTTTGACAAAATTCAACATCCATTTATGAGAAAAACTCTCCAGAAAGCAGGAATAGAAGGAACATACCTCAACATAATAAAAGCAACATATGACAAACCCACAGCAAACATTATCCTCAATGGTGAAAAATTGAAAGCATTTCCCCTGAAGTCAGGAACAAGACAAGGGTGCCCACTTTCACCACTACTATTCAACATAGTTTTGGAAGTTTTGGCCACAGCAATCAGAGCAGAAAAAGAAATAAAAGGAATCCAAATTGGCAAAGAAGAAGTAAAACTCTCACTATTTGCAGATGACATGATCCTCTACATAGAAAACCCTAAAGACTCCACCAGAAAATTACTAGAGCTAATCAATGAATATAGTAAAGTTGCAGGATATAAAATCAACACACATAAATTCCTTGCATTCCTATATACTAATAATGAGAAAATAGAAAGAGAAATTAAGGAAACAATTACATTCACCACTGTAACAAAAAGAATAAAATACTTAGAAATATATCTACCTAAAGAAACTAAAGACCTATATATAGAAAACTATAAAACACTGGTGAAAGAAATCAAAGAGGACACTAATAGATGGAGAAATATACCATGTTCATGGATTAGAAGAATCAATATAGTGAAAATGAGTATACTACCCAAAGCAATCTACAGATTCAATGCAATCCCTATCAAGCTACCAGCGGTATTTTTCACAGAGCTAGAACAAATAATTTCGCAATTTGTGTGGAAATACAAAAAACCTCGAATAGTCAAAGCAATCTTGAGAAAGAAGAATGGAACTGCAGGAATCAACCTGCCTGACTTCAGGCTCTACTACAAAGCCACAGTCATCAAGACAGTATGGTACTGGCACAAAGACAGACATATAGATCAATGGAACAAAATAGAAAGCCCAGAGATAAATCCACGCACCTCCGGACACCTTATCTTTGACAAAGGAGGCAAGAATATACAATGGAGTAAAGACAATCTCTTTAACAAGTGGTGCTGGGAAAACTGGTCAACCGCTTGTAAAAGAATGAAACTAGAACACTTTCTAACACCACACACAAAAATAAACTCAAAATGAATTAAAGATCTAAACATAAGACCAGAAACTATAAAACTCCTAGAGGAGAACATAGGCAAAACACTCTCCGACATAAATCACAGCAGGATCCTCTATGACCCACCTCCCAGAACATTGGAAATAAAAGCAAAACTAAACAAATGGGACCTAATTAAATTTAAAAGCTTCTGCACAACAAAGAAAACTATAAGCAAGGTGAAAAGACAGCCTTCAGAATGGGTGAAAATAATAGCAAACGAAGCAACTGACAAACAACTAATCTCAAAAATATACAAGCAACTTCTGCAGCTCAATTCCAGAAAAATAAAAGACCCAATCAAAAAATGGGCCAAAGAACTAAATAGACATTTCTCCAAAGAAGACATACAGATTGCTAACAAACACATGAAAAGATGCTCAACATCACTCATTATCAGAGAAATGCAAATCAGAACCACAATGAGTACCATTTCACACCTGTCAGAATGGCTGTGATCCAAAAGTCTATAAGAAACAAATGCTGGAGAGGGTGTGGAGAAAAGGGAACCCTCTTACACTGTTGGCAGGAATGCAAACTAGTACAGCCACTATGGAGAACAGTGTGGAGATTCCTTAAAAAACTGGAAATAGAACTGCTTTATGACCTAGCAATCCCACTGCTGGGCATACACACTGAGGAAACCAGAATTGAAAGAGACACATGTACCCAATGTTCATCGCAGCACTGTTTATAATAGCCAGACATTGAAGCAACCTAGATGTCCATCAGCAGATGAATGGATAAGAAAGCTGTGGTACATACACACAATGGAGTATTACTCAGCCATTTAAAAGAATACATTTGAATCAGTTCTATAAGGTGGATGAAACTGGAGCCTATTACACAGAGTGAAGTAAGCCAGAAAGAAAAACACCAGTACAGTATACTAATGCATATATATGGAATTTAGAAAGATGGTAACGATAACCCTGTATGCGAGACAGCAAAAGAGACACAGATGTATAGAACAGTCTTTTGGACTCTGTGGGAGAGGGAGAGGGTGGGATGATTTGGGAGAATGGCATTAAATCATGTGTAATATCATATATGAAACGAATAACCAGTCCAAGTTTGATGCATGATACTGGATGCCTGGGGCTGGTGCACTGGGACGACCCAGAGGGATGGTATGGGGAGGGAGGAGGGAGAGGGGTTCAGGATGGGGAACACAGGTATACCTGTGGTGGATTCATGTTGATGTATGGCACAACCAATACAATATTGTAAAGTAATTAACCTCCAATTAAAATAAATAAATTTATATTTTAAAAAATAAATAAATAAAACAATAATAAAAGTAAATTAAATTAAAACTTCTTCATGACAAAAGATACTACAATCAAAGTGAAGAGCTAATCCACAAGAGAGAGATATTTACAATTCAAACCATGTAACTCACAAAAGAGTTTTTATCCAGGATACATAAGAATACAACCAATCAATATGAAATTAACTCAGCAATAAGCAAATTATATAAAATCAGAATTTCAGAGATGACAAAAGCCCAATAAAAGCCACAGAAGTAAATATTTCAAGCCCTCTCTAGTAATCTAGGAAGCCTGGTGTGCTGCAGTCCATGGGGTCACAAAGAGTAAGATATGACCGAGCAACTGAACTGAACTGAACTAGTAATCAGGGGAAAGCATGCTACAGGAAAGAGATAATACCTACTGCCTGACTGACAAAATTTAGTGGGTCTGACCCCACACAGTGCTGCAGGGACACAGGAAGACAAGCTGGCGTGGTGTCATCTGCATATCTGAGGCTATTGATATTTCTCCCGACAATCTTGATTCCAGCTTCTGCTTCTTCCAGCCCAGCATTTCTCATGATGTACTCTGCATGTAAGTTAAATACCCAGGGTGACAATATACAGCCTTAACAAACTCCTTTTCCTATCTGGAACCAGTCTGTTGTTCCATGTCCAGTTCTAACTGTTGCTTCCTGACCTGCATACAAATTTCTCAAGAGGCAGGTCAGGTGATCTGGTATTCTCATCTCTTCCAGAATTTTCCACAGTTTCTTGTGATCCACACAGTCAAAGGTTTGGCATAGTCAATAAAGCAGAAATAGATGTTTTCTGGAACTCTCTTGCTTTTTCCATGATCCAGTGGATGTTGGCAACTTGACCTCTGGTTCCTCTGCCTTTTCTAAAACCAGCTTGAACATCTGGAAGTTCATGGTTCACATTGCTGAAGCCTGGCTTGGAGAATTTTGAGCATTACTTTGCTAGCATGTGAGATGAGTGCAATTGTGCGGTAGTTTGAGCATTCTTTGGCATTGCCTTTCTTTGGGATTGGAATGAAAACTGACCTTTTCCAGTCCTGTGGTTACTACTGAGTTTTCCAAATTTGCTGTCATATTGAGTGCAGCACTTTCACAGCATCATCTTTCAGGATTTGAAACAGCTCAACTGGAATGCCATCACCTCCACTAGATTTGTTCGTAGTGACACTTTCTAAGGCCCACTTGACTTCACATTCCAGGATGTCTGGCTCTAGGTGAGTGATCACACCATCGTGATTACCTTGGTCGTGAAGATCTTTTTTGTACAGTTCTTCTGTGTATTCTTGCCACCTCTTCTTAATATCTTCTGCTTCTGTTAGGTCCATACCATTTCTATCCTTTATGAAGCCCATCTTTGCATGAAATGTTCCCTTGGTATCTCTGATTTTCTTGAAGAGATCTCTAGTCTTTCCCATTCTGTTCTTTTCCTCTATTTCTTTGCATTGATCACTGAAGAAGGCTTTCTTATCTCTTCTTGCTATTCTTTGGAACTCTGCATTCAGATGCTTATATCTTTCCTTTTCTCCTTTGCTTTTCACTTCTGTTCTTTTCACAGCTATTTGTAAGGCCTCCCCAGACAGCCATTTTGCTTTTTTGCATTTCTTTTCCATGGGGATGGTCTTGATCCCTGTCTCCTGTACAATGTCATAAACCTCAGTCCATAGTTCATCAGGCACTCTGTCTATCAGATCTAGGCCTTTAAATCTATTTCTAACTCCCACTGTATAATCATAAGGGATTTGATTTAGGTCATACCTGAATGGTCTAGTGGTTTTCCCTACTTTCTTCAATTTAAGTCTGAATTTGGCAATAAGGATTTCATGATCTGAGCCACAGTCAGATCCAGGTCTTGTTTTTGCGGACTGTTTACAGCTTCTCCATCTTTGGCTACAAAGAATATAATCAGTCTGATTTCAGTGTTGATCATCAGGTGATGTCCATGTGTAGAGTCTTCTCTTGTGTTGTTGGAAGAGGGTGTTTGCTATGACCAGTGTGTTCTCTTGGCAAAACTCTATTAGCTTTTGCCCTGCTTCATTCCATACTCCCAGGCCAAATTAGCCTGTTACTCCAGGTGTTTCTTGACTTCCTACTTTTGCATTTCAGTCCGCTATAATGAAAAGGACATCTTTTTTGGGTGTTAGTTCTAAAAGGTCTTGTAGGTCTTCATAGAACCATTCAACTTCAGCTTCTTCAGCATTACTGGTTGGGGCATAGGCTTGAAATACTGTGATACTGAATGGTTTGCCTTGGCAATGAACAGAGATCATTCTGTCGTTTTTGAGATTGCATCCAGGTACTGCATTTCGGACTCTTTTGCTGACCTTGATGGCTACTCCGTTTCTTCTGAGGGATTCCTGCCCGCAGTAGTAGATATAATGGTCATCTGAGTTAAATTCACCCATTCCAGTCCATTTTAGTTCGCTGATTCCTAGAATGTCGATGTTCACTCTTGCCATCTCTTGTTTGACCAATTCCAATTTGCCTTGATTCATGGACCTGACATTCCAGGTTCCTATGCAATATTGCTTTTTACAGCATCAGACCTTGCTTCTATCAGCAGTCACATCCACAGCTGGGTATTGTTTTTTTTGTTTTGTTTTGTTTTTGTTTTTTTTTAGTTTTTTATTTTTTAAATTTTAAAATCTTTAATTCTTACATGCATTCCCAAACATGAACCCCCCTCCCACCTCCCCTCCCCATAACATCTTTCTGGGTCATCCCCATGCACCAGCCCCAAGCATGCTGCATCCTGCGTCAGACATAGACTGGCAATTCAATTCACATGATAGTATACATGTTAGAATGTCATTCTCCCAAATCATCCCACCCTCTCCCTCTCCCTCTGAGTCTAAAAGTCCGTTATACACATCTGTGTCTCTTTCCCTGTCTTGCATACAGGGTCGTCATTGCCATCTTCCTAAATTCCATATATATGTGTTAGTATACTGTATTGGTGTTTTTCTTTCTGGCTTACTTCACTCTGTATAATCGGCTCCAATTTGCTTTGGTTCCAACCCTTCATTCTTTCTGGAGTTATTTCTCCACTGATCTCTAGTAGCATATTGGGCACCTACCAACCCAGGGAGTTCCTCTTTCAGTATCCTATCATTTTGCCTTTTCATACTGTTCATGGAGTTCTTAAGTCAAGAATACTGAAGTGGTTTGCCATTCCCTTCCCCATTGGGCCACATTCTGTCAGACCTCTCCACCATGACCCGCCCATCCTGGGTGGCCCTACACGGCATGGCTTAGTTTCATTGAGTTAGTCAAGGCTGTTGTCCTAGTGTAAATAACATATATATGTGCATATAAATTTAAAAGATGCTTACTCTTTGGAAGGAAAGTTATGACCAACCTAGATAGCATATTCAAAAGCAGAGTCATTACTTTGCCAACAAAGGTCCGTCTAGTCAAAGCTATGGCCCAGTGGTCATCTATGGATGTGAGAGTTGGACTGTGAAGAAGGCTGAGCACTGAAGAATTGATGCTTTTGAACTGTAGTGTTGGAGAAGACTCTTGAGAGTCCCTTGGACTGCAAGGAGATCCAACCAGTCTGTTCTGAAGGAGATCAGCCCTGGGTTTTCTCTGGAAGGAATGATGCTAAAGCTGGCACTTTGGCCACCTCATGTGAAGAGTTGACTCATTGGAAAAGACTCTGATGCTGAGAGGGATAGAGGGCAGGAGGAGAAGGGGAAGACAGAGGATGAGATGGCTGGATGGCATCACCGACTCTATGGACATGAGTCTGAGTGAACCCTGGGATTTGGTGATGGACCAGGAGGCCTGGCGTGCTGCAGTTCATGGGGTCGCAAAGAGTCAGACACGACTAAGAGACTGAACTGAACTGAACTGAACTGAAATTAAGGGGAAATTCCCAAAAGATGTATGGAAAGTAATCAATGCCAGGATGTCTCTGGTGATTTCAGGATGGTTTTCCTCTGTGAAAGGCAAGTGGAAGAAGGATGAGAAAGAAGGTGGCTTTAAATAAATCTTTACATCTTATTTATTTTTAGTGAGAAATTATAAGTTAACAACTCTTTTATCTTGGTGGTAGCTTCCCAGGTGACTCAGTGAATAAAGTATCTGCCTACAATGCAGGAGATGCAAGAGACATGAGTTTGATCACTGGGTCGGGAAGATCCCCTGGAGGGCATGGCAACCCACTCCAGTATTCTTGCCTGGAGAAACCCATGGACAGAGGAGCCTGGAAGGCTACAGTCCATGAGATTACAAAGAGTCGGACAGGACTGAATCAACTAAATTCACACACAGGCCATCTATTAAAATATTTACATTTCATGATTGAAATGCTTTATCATTCAAAATGACTTTAAAACCTAAATGATTACAGATAAAAGGAATAAGGAACTTAGCTCCATGTAGAAACCCATGCTAAGGAGAAGAGCTGGTCCTCCAAAGATAAAAAGTAGACAGGTGCCAGTCAGATGAAATAATCACTGACTTTACGTATAATGCTCCTCTTATTTGTCTCACATCTGACCTTAAAGCAACTCTGAAGCACTTGACAACAAATGACCCTCTTATAACTGACCTATCAAAGAACCAGACTATGAATGACGATGTTGTGACAGAGGACCCAGGCTGGAGGAGGTTCAGGCACTGTTATGAGCCCAGGACTTGGGATAGGCTGCTGGGATCTGAACATGGGCTCCAACACTAACTAACTGTCACCTACACAAGACAACTGCCTCAGTGACCCTCAGCTCTATCACCTGCTGAATAGGGATTGTGCTGGTCTTATGGCAGGGCAGTAATAAGGGTTAAATGACAGAATTATGTAAAGTGTTTCCTTAGTACCTTGGAAGAAGCTTAGTAAGTACTTAATAAATCTTAACTATTATAACTATTATTTTTGTTACAGAAGTTGAGCAATATAGCTTTTAAGTTATAAACTTAACTCTCAGTTTTCCATCAGTTAGGCTAAGCAAAAAAGTAAGTCAACCAGTAACATATATTCCATAACTTCAGATGGATGGATGGGAGGATGAACGGGTGGAAGGATGGATAGATGATAGATGGATGGAAAGATGAATGGATGGATGGGAGGATAGATGGATGGACAGATAGATGGATGGGTGGATGGATGGATGGACAGATGGATGGATGGATGGATGGACTGGCGGATGGATGGATGGATTGGTGGATGGATGGACAGATGGGTGGATGGATAGACAGATGGATGGATGGACAGATGGATAGATGGGAGGATGGATGGATGGATGGATGGATGGATGGATGGATGGATGGACAGGTGCAAAGACAGATAGGTGAACAAATGGATAGATGAGAGGAAGGAAATATCTTACTAGTGTGAAGGTTTCAATATATTTTCCAGTCTGAATTCTAAAAGGGTTTTGCATGGTTCTCCACAAAATGCACTTGAATCTATAAAGAAGGTATCCAATTCAATACAGAGAAACTCCAATTTCATATCCCACTGAACTTGGCCCTGATCAATGCTCCAAAGCCCTGATGCACTGAGAGAGTCACTGAGACACACACGCAGATCAGCCATGGCAGACATTTTACTGGAGGTTCTGGAAGGCGGGGTAGCTGAGTACAAGCATCAGCAGGTGGACTAAAGCATCTCTCCTTGTCCCTAGTGTGTTTCCATCACTAGAAAATGGTTTTCAGTGAGTAGCAAAATTGCAAGAGAATAAAACTTAAAAGATCATTGCCTTTCCAACCTCCTCCCCAGAAAGTATCAAATCTTGGAATTTTATTCTTCCAAAGTTTTTCCATTGGCTTCATCACTCTAGTATTACATACAAGAAAATATTCCTTTGAACAGGTGCCCTATTTAAGAAGACATTTATAGCTGCCATAAAAAATACAGGAAAATTATTATTCCTCCTCCTCTTTTCATTTTTTTCCCTAAAAAGTTAGAACAGTAAATTGGGTCTGAATCACAAGACTTGCTGTATTTATTGTCCCTAAATCTTCACATGTATAGAAAACAAAGTTCATATTTCTTATCCTTCTTTCATTCCCCCAGCAATTCTGACATACTTTCCCGGGGTTAACTCCAACTCTGAATTTGTAAAGAGTCCTTGAGATGGCCAATAATAATAATGAAATGCTCTATTCAGGAAGCCCCTGTGCTCAGTTTCACATGTATAAGTTATTGCTGCTGACTGCAGAAGACTGAGTAATCAGGTGTTATCTTTACACTGAAAAGCACTGTACTCAAGACCTTAAATGCCATCATTACGGGGAAGGCCTCGTGAACTTAACAGTTACTTTCTTCATAATTACCTCTATCTCATAAAATCACAAGGACTTGATGACATTATTATATTTAAGGCTCTATTTGTGCTATGGTAGGGAGTTTTAAAAATTCCCAGATGTTCTACAAGCCATAGAAAAGGATGGGCAAAAGCAAACATACTTGACTCATCTTGCTATTAAAGCAAACTTCTGTCTCCCCTCGGGCACGGCCATATACCAACCCTGCGGGAAGTGGACACTCGGAGGAGACCTGACTGGTGTTGAAGAGTGAGTCCCAAACTGCCTCCAGGCTGCACATCTGCAGCATGCAGCATGGTATCACCATGGTCTGATTCCCAGTCATTTCTTCTTGTGTTTGGACTCGGTGACGGAGGCTGCAGCCCAGAGAACAAGCAAACTTCCTTTCTTCTCAGATGACGGCTTGGAAAGGGCCAGAGTCAAGACACTCTTTTAAGAGGTGAATTATCTGTGAAAGAAAGAGGGGTGGTGGTGGGTTTGGGGTCTCTGCGTTGAGAATTCCATAGCACACTCAGGCAATTCCTCCCCGCTGTCCTCCTCCCAGAAAGCCCAGCATGTCAGAACAGAGCCTGGGTCTCATCTAGAAGAGCTCAAAGGCAGCCGGCCCACAGACAAATAATCCGAAATAAATATTACAAACGAGAGGGTGAGACATGACACCTTGGCTAAGCCTGGGCCGAGGAGACAGGCTGAGAGGCTGTGTGAGTGAGCTGCACACCAGATGGGAAGCGGGGCTCAGGCGGAGGGCCTGACCCCAGGCTCAGAGCAGGCAGGCAGGGCAAGGATGTGCTCTGTTTTGTAACCTTATTTTATGGCTATCTGCTGGTGGGCCGCTTCGCCTGGTTCTGGTCTATTTCAACATCCATTTATGCTCTGCGGCCAGTTCCTAATAAACACATTCTTTCGTCTACCTTGCCAAGCAGGAGTCCTCAGACCTGGACCCACCCCTGTAACTGGAGAAGGTCTCTTCTCCTGGCTGGAGGAGCGAGCGCCCCTCCCCAGCGAGAGCTCCCTCCTCCTCCCAGGGCAGACCCGGACCCCAGCAACTTGGAGAACTTCGCCCAGTGGAATGCACGGGATGTGATCTAGTGCTGAAAGAATCCACCTTGACTCTCAGAGCTGAAAATGAAATCAACTAATGTTACTGGCAATTCCTATTCAATATTTTTTTCCTGATCTAAATCACAAAATAACTTAAGACAAAGAAGAAAAGAACACTGCTCAGAGAGGACAGTTCACAAAGAACAGCTAACTCCAACAAACGATGACACTTAAACATCATAGTGCCTCCTTGATGGAGCTTGGGGGGCCATCTGGTGTGAGGCAGTGGCCCCAGTGTCAGAGCAGGGAAGCTACACAGGTGACAGACAAGCTCTACAAAATGAAGCGGCTGGGGATTCAAGTCTAGCAGATTGCTTATGGACTTGCCTCGGCCAGGAATAGAAGCTCTGACATCTAGGGTGAATAGGTGGTTTAACAAGTGATATCATCTAGTATCTTTCCTCCATAAACAGGATTTTTGTGAAAGTCATTGTTCCAGAAAAGAGGTACCTAAGAGGGTGTTAGGTTTAACGGGCACAGAGAAGGCCAACACTGGACACACCAGGCTCTCGCCAAGAGACAAACACACTGAAAGTAGGACAAGGATGTAGTGGCAGAGACAGAGAAACAGACGTCAGAAATGGCCATAAAAACAAGGGAGTTATGGGAACACAGTTCAGAAAATGAAGGCCGCCTCCCCACGTATCACGAGCCCTGCCCTCCCTGGCCAGCGCTGATCTGCAAGGCCGTGCTATGACCATGCCGGAGAATAACAAAGAGGGTTGGAGAAGACATCACACCGTGATGAGTGGGCACAGATGTCATTCCCCTCTACTGGCTGAGCTAATGAACTACACCACTCACTCTCACGTAATCGCATGTAAAACACAAGTCTGAGACCAATAAAACAGGAAAAGAAGGAGCAAGAATAGAAAAATGCAGTTCATTTCTGGGAATTCAGTTACTTTCTATTACCAACTTCTCTTAATCTAACTGGTTTCAAAATGAGAACAAAATAAAAATGAAGCTATGGAGGCATGGCTCATAACCCTACCCACCACCTGGCCCACTCCCCAAGTTCCTTTCCATTTACCATTTTAGTTCTTCCTACCTCCGTAGTTGATGCATTTGGATTCAGTTGAGCCACAAGATAACTTTGAATTTTTTTCTTCCACATCACATTTACAGCAAAACATGGGTTTCTTACAACTTAATCCAGAAATCAGATGACTTCCGAGTACAATGTTTTCAAGGACCTGTATTGAAAACAAAGCGTCTTGTCCTGAAAGGTGGGCACACCCAGCTAGAGAGTCTGTGGCACCAACACCCCCACACTGAAATCATGGCTTCCAAGATGGCGACCCCAAATGGCTCAGAACTGACCTTTCCACCGAGGTCTTGACTCAACTCAACAGGGCAAGATGCTAACCCTTCCTCACAGCAGTTACAGTGAATCCATTTTCTCTTCAGTGCTCATTTTCTCCATAGCATTTGAGGCATGTTATTTATGTGTTTGTGTGTGTGTGCGCGCGCACACTAGGTCACTTCAGTCATGTCTGACTCTTTGTGACCCCATGGACTGTAGCCCACCAGGCTGCTCTGTCCATGGGATTCTCCAAACAAGAATACCAGGGTGGGTTGCCATGCTCTCTTCCAGGGGATATTCCTGACTTAGGGATCAAACTCAAATCTCAGTCTCCTGCATTGGCAGGCCACTAGTGCCACCTGAGAAGTCCATGTGATTTATATTCTCAATCATTTTTTTAAATTCCTTGATTTTATTTTATACAGCGATTTACTAGAACTTAATATAAACTCAGAAAAGTAATGAGAAGGGAGAGTAGAATACTGTAATTGTAAAGAAAGTGGCTGAAAGAAGGACGCATACAGACCTGGACTGCTTTATGCATCTCCACAATGACACAGAGCTGCTCGTATCTGAGATGGTACAAGCAGTTCCATCTATCAGAGCAGTTCATTCTAGTAAAGAAAGCAAAGCATGGTTGACACTTTAGTCTGAGTCCCTCTTTGGGAGCAGAGGGATCACCATACAAAAACTAAATGCAACTAATACTTAAGGAAGATAAGAAATATTAGTATAGGAGGCAAATCTGTGATTGAAAACACTAAGACAAAGTCAACTGACATGTCTAAACGTGTGACGCGTCCCAGTGCCACCAACAATCAGATAAGTGCGATGTTCTCAAGGCTCCCTGGCTCCACGGGGCACACGAGGTGATCATGCCTACCCAGATCTCTCTGAGACCAAAGGCCAGCAGAGAACAGCTCTTTGAGCTTCTGGCGGACTCAGAAACAAGGTGACGTGTGGACAAGCCACTAGTCACCTCGGAATCTCAAAGAACAGAGCAAGACTTTGAAGCAGTTGAACACACAATGATTCATTATGATGAAAAAACGTGGGCCCCTTTATCACTCACTGGTGGAGAAATTGTACAATTTCTCAAATCCCTTTGACAAAGACCTGCAGCCCATGACAGATCCACCGCAGAAAAGTTAGGCACTCCCTGTGGGACAAACTCATTGGTTACTTTACGATCTGCCCAGATTCTAGCTTTGAGGCACATGACACTTGAATCTGCAACAATCCACCAGCTATACCCATGAAGTCCAGATCTGGGCACACAACACACTTCCATGTTCACAGCACACATCCCGTCAGCCGGCATCAGGCATCAAGCCTTAAAATCCCTACTAGGAACAGTAAAAATATTTACCTCACTTACACAGGATCACTCAGTCATACTGTCATTAAACAAACAGTCACTGAATATTTTGTCCCCTAGAAACTATAGAAGGAACAAAGATGAATCTGACACAGACCTTGTCTCTAAAGAGCTGGCATTAAATGCAGAATAAACCACAAGGCAGAAAGTCACAAAGCCCCCGGAGAGGACCCCAGAGAGGCAATGGGGTCTCAAGGGAGAAGGGCCTCCTGCTGCCGGGCATCGTGTCGGCCAGCGTTATACAAAGGCCACCTCCTCTAACTCTAAACCTCACAGTGGGACAATTTTTCTCATCTGACAGCTAAGGACACTTGACTAAGTTGTGAGAGCAGCCAAGGTCACCAGGCAGGGAGAAGAAAGGGCCAACCCTGAACCTCGGCCACCGCCGTGGTGACAGCCCGTGGCCCCATCCACCCAGGCCACTCCCATGGCCACCTCTCTCAGAGCCCTGCTCAGCTCCAGACCCACACACCCACCTAGACATTGGGATAAAATCTGGAGCCTCTAGGCAGCCTGTCAGTTTTATTTGCTTTTTTTTTTTTCAGTTACAGAAATCATCAAAGATTGGATTCGTAGTTGCTGCTCTCAGAGTTAGCAACAAACAGACTAAACAAACACATTTGATCAAACTCAGTGTGTTCAAAAAACCTCTCTCCTCTCATACAAGCTTCACCATTCATTACTAAAGATGGACAAGGTGAAAGAATTCACATATTCAGGTCCAGTCTGGTCAGGGTTATTTATTACACGTATACACCATGATCTGCACAGGAAAAGTGACTTCAGGAGATAAGTATGGTAGACTAGGATTTAATCCAAATAGCTAAACCAGTGACAGCAGAAACCAGGAGCCTTTTTCCAGTCAATGGAACAGAAAATGAAAGAGAGAGGGGTCTGGAACACAAAAATCAAGGTTTGAATGTCGCTCTACTGAGGCAGAAAGACAAGGAATTCTGTAAGGAGTTTCACAGACAGACTAGATAATATTCTTCAGAAACAATGCAAGTACTTGGAGTGTTTAAGACAACCGGTATTTAGAGAATGGTGTGATTGGTACACCCATAAAGCACAGTTATAAAGAACTAACAGAGACCATTAAATCATGCATCTGGTCCCATCACTTCATGACAAATAGATGAGGAAACAATGGAAACAGTGATAGATTTTATTTTATTGGGCTCCAAAATCACTGCAGATGGGAACTGCAAACATGAAATTAAAAGACACTTGCTCCTCAGAGAAAAGCTATGACAAATCTAGACAGCATAAGAGACATTACTTTGCCGACAAAGGTCCATATAGTCAAAGCTATGGTTTTTCCAGTAGTCATGTAGGGATATAACAGCTGGACCATAAAGAAGGTTGAGATACAAAGAATTGATTTTTTCAAATTGTGATGTTGGGAAAGACTCTTGAGAGTCCTTTGGACTGCAAGGAGATCAAACCAGTCAATCCTAAAAGAAATCAACCCTGAATATTCATGGGAAGGACTCATGCTGAAGCTGAAGCTCCAATACTTTGGCCACCTGATTCAAAGACCCTGATGCTGGGAAAGATTAAGGGCAGGAGGAGAAGAGGGCGACAGAGGATAAGATGGTTGGATGGCATCACCGACTCAGTGGACATGAGTTTGACCAAGGAGATGGTGAAAGGCAGGGAAGCCTGGTGTGCTGCAGTCCATGGGGTCACAAAGAGTTGGATATGACTGAGCAACTGAACAATAGTTATGTGCTTAGAAGATCATCAAGGAAGAGAATTGTGGATATTTTCACACAAATATAAAACATTAAAAATCTATTTTTGTTGAATAGTTTAAAACTTGTTTCCAAAATCCTGAAGTAAAACTCTTCTGGTGACAGGCTCCTCTGTCCATGGGACTCTCCAGGCAAGAATATTAGAGTGGGTTGCCATGCCCTTCTCCAGGAGATCCTCCTAACCCAGGGACTGAACCCAGGTCTGCACTGCAGGAATTGACCTGGGGATGCACTGCAGGCAGATTCTTTACCATCTGAGCCACCTGGGAAGCCCGTCTTCCAGTACCAAATACACCAATTCAGGCAAAGCCAAAGTATTTGGGAAGCATTTTTGAGGAGGGTTTCTGTTTTCCTTTTCCTGGCCAAAGGTAGGGTTAGATTGGGATAGGGGGGTGGATTTGGGTTTTTATGTTGTATTGTCTTTTTAATCTTTACATCTAAACAAAGGGACAGATAGCTAGTAAACCTCTGAAATGATACATTATTCCCTGCTGGTAAAGCTCAGGACAGCTGGATAACTGTATGGAGGCTGGGCACACACATCCTTACTTCCCGCATCCAAGCACCCTCAGGAGGACGACCTGTGGACAGACAGCACGGCCCAGGCTTCTTCCCACTCCGGCATCACGACTGATCTCTCCTCACAGTGTACATACTTTAATAGGAACTTTCTTTCAGAGAGAAGCAGTCATGCAACAACCTTCCAGATGTTTCACAGAAGCAAGAGATCCATAGAACAGACACATGGTCCCACAGAAAGAAGGTCCTAAACTGGTAGGCTGCCTTCCTATCATGCATCCTACTAGATATCATACTTTTTGCCTTAATTCCTTTTCATCCATAGTTTGACAAAGTTATTCATTTATGCAACAACTTGCATGCTCAAACACATGTACTTGTTTCAACACAAGGCGGAACCCAAAGTCCCGCCACCCCCTCCCTTCTATGAGCAGGACGCTGGTTTGTGTAACAACCCCCCACCTCTGCCCACCTTCTCCACTGGCCCTGCTGCAGCAACGAGGGGGCCCCTGCAGGTATGTGTTCCCACCCACCGGAGCTCCTGGAAGGTTGGGAGCAAGACCCATACAGCACCCAACATCTCCCAGGCCCTTCGTGAGGGTTTAGGATGAGGACCTGCCCTGATGCGAGTCCCCAGGGGTCCCAACCAGACAGAGGGGAACGGAGACAGCGGGGTGGGGTGGGGGGCAGCTGGCACTCAGAGGAGAATGTGGAAGGATGAGGGCTCCAGAGAAATCCCAGGCAGAAGCAGTGTTGTTGTTACTATGAAGGCCCAGGTTGAAAGTTTCAGCATCACGGAAACACATCCCCGCGCCAGGAGGACACCACTGAGAGTTGCTGGCAAAACCCAAGGCCAGAGAAAGTCACCACACCCTCAAGACAAGCATCCTCAGAGAGGCATTGTCCCAGCTGAGTGGACAGCAGGCTGCATTCACAAGAAATCACGAGAAATCAACCAGCAAACAGGAGCTGGAAGATATCTGCATTCTATAAACTGCATGGTTAGTCGACAAAACTGTGGACACCACCTTTCCCATAAAGAGCACAGGGAAAACATCTAAACAGCATCTAAATTAACACAATACAGATAAAAGGGGGAAAATAATCATTAGCATCCAAAACAAAGCCATCTCGCTGTCTCCAAAATCAAGACAGTCGTATTAAAGAGCTGTTTCATATAAGATGACCTCACAGAGGCTCCACCTCTCTGCTAGAGAGACAAGCCCTAACGCGGCCTCCCTCACCACTCGACCTCGAGACTCGGAGTATAAATTTATCCACATAAAGGGCTCATGTGCCATTTTTTCCCCTAGTGAATGCCACAATTTTGGCAAAAATGAAATTCATAGCACCAGCTATTTTTGTTATGCAAACACACTAAAAAGAACTCTGGCTATTTTTCATATTGAATCAAAGCATGTTTTCCATCTTGGCATGGCTCTATAACTGAATTCACTTTCTCTTCTCAAACCCGACTAAGCCATTGTGAATTCACTTTCTCTTCTCAAACCCGACTAAGCCATTGAAACCTATTTTTTAATAGCATGTGAAATACTAATCCAAGGCAAGCTTAAGTACCAGCCCTCTGAGACGCTGACCTGACCAAGCTGCTTGTGAGTCCGTAGGCGTGCTGAGATGCTCTGCTGTGAGTGAATGCGCTCAGATATATTCTAACCTGCCTGCACTATTATGAAGGACACCTTCCCATCAGCCTCAAATTATCTTAGATTCAGAAGCTTGGAAGCACTGACCTGGCCATTTACAGTGGACGTCTTACCAACTTTCGTGTTATGAAATAAGAGTTTTGCCAACTTAACCAGCAAGGCATTCACTTAAGGTCAATCCTCAATAATTTTACGAGAAACTTGTACTGTAGCTAGTCTCAGAAAACACGATTTGGCCCTTAGGAGATTCATATTTGTGTTGTGTAGCTGTGCTACATAAAGTTAAACAATAATTTTTAAGGTGGAAATTGAATAGGTTTTTTCCAGATTCCCCACCACATTAGTCATTTACAGTGAGATGTTTCTATGTTTCAAGCTGTTGTTTCCTTTTCACAATTAGGACATTACAACTTCATAATTTTATGCAAAAAAAAATAAAACCTATGCTGAAGGAGTGAAAGGCATGAACCTTTTAACTAACTAAATCTTGAAAAACCTCTGCTTACGCAAAGGAAGAAGCAGAACAAATCATCTGCTATTAGGTGGTGAAGAGAGACACTATTCTTCCAAATGTGTGTAATCCTCATCTAAAGACTTCTCAACATCCAGGGTCACTTCTGTACACAGATACTGTAACATGTGCACTTTGTAAATATTGGCATCATTCCTTGACTTATCAACATTCTCAGCTGGAAAAACGCTGTACAAAATGAGAAACGCAGTGTGCACCAGGAACCAATATGGTTCTGCATCTGCCTGCCGGCTTACCACACCTGCCCACCTGCAGAGACACCCAGCAGGTGGACTCTCGCCTGGAAATCCTGACCCACAAGGACATCCCCTCTTGCCGGGCTGGACCGCACTCCACCCCCACCACGGTCGTGGACCCTGGCTCTCCAAATAAGAGCGAGGCAAGCGGCACCTAAACATCAGAACAGGAATTTCTGAAATGACTTGACAGCTAGGTATTATTTAAAGCTTACGAGACATGATGAAGAAAAATCAGAATTTTGTTGTGTTCGGGTTTACAAGTGCTTCATCCTGATGTACACATTGCTGCCTGAAGGGGGTCATTGAGACTCCCTCCTCACCACCAAGGAGCTCTGGGGCCAGCCCTGCATCCCCTGTCAAGTGCCATCCTGGGCCCTAGAGACCAAGAGCCCACTAGCCTCCACAGTGAGCTCCCATGTTTGTTCAAAAGATACGGATGGAAAATTCCATTTATCTTAGCTGACAATCTTAACAGTTTACTTATTGGACAAAAATGGTACTAAAATTATAATATTCATTAATTTTGAAAATACCATTTTTTAATATATTTATTTTAAATATTTCCTATTAAACTTGGAGTCTGTGCTGTACTGAAACAGCAAAGAGTCTAAGAGACACTTCAAGCCATCAGGTGCATGAAGGGTATCACTTCCTACCAGTTGGAAGTGACCTACACACACTCACACAAGCACATACACATGTCAAAGAGACAGCAGACATGGTCGGAATATGTTGCCATGATCTCTCCTAAAGCCTCGCAGATTAAAAATGGATAAAACACAAAAATTCAAAGTTTGGGGACCATGGTGACTTCTTCAATTTCCTTCAGCTCTTTTTTTTTTTTAAGCCAGTGTCAAAGTAACTGAGATATTGAATAAACAATCAAAATAAAGAAGCATTAGCACTTAAGCTCGAAAAACACATTCCTTCTCACAGACAGGGAAACGAAGCCCACAGAACCGAAGTAACTTGCTGGAAGTTGTATATAAATCAGAGACAAGAACTTGGGAAAACTGTTACATTTCCATCGTAATTACAATTTTTGAAACTTTAACATCTCTCTTAATCATAAAGTACAGTACTTCTTTCACTAACATGTTTTTATAAGTTCAGAGAGCTGAAGTAACTGTGAACTCCTTGGATTCCATTCCCTGTGATAGAATTGGAATGGGCCTTTTACAACGTGTTACAAATTCCAAAGGCAGGAAGGAGGGACGGTCGGACATCTCAGCTGGAAGGGGGAAGAGAGGTCTCCTGAGAGCGCCCTGCAGTCAACATGTCACTTAGATAAATTAATACTTCACTCCCCAAAGCTCGGCTAGATATTTTTATTTTGTTGGGGGGTGGTAATTTCTGATTTATGGAGAGTCTCAAGAATTTGTTGCTTAATTCTACTTTGGTAATAAAAATCTTTGGATATCCCTGTTTTGAAATCCCTCAGACAGTCCATCATGGAAAGCCCTCACCTCCTGAAAGGCACTCGGCCACCTCCTACTGCCTGCCTTCTCACTAACGGTCCCTCGAGAAGATGTCTGAACTGTAAACAGTCGGGATTTAAGGCCGTCACCATCAGGGAAACGTCCGTGTGCAGCACACCCACCCAGACCCTGAGCTCTCATGTGCTGGCGTGGTTCTCTCGACAACTGTGCTATTGAAAGATGTGTGATGTGGGGTCCCCAGGGGCTGGCAGCTTACTTTTGCACAGCACTCTGGATACACAGACTTGACTCTGCACCTTCCAAACTCAACGTGGAAGGCACTTCACTCAACACAGGAAACCAAACAAAGGTGCGGCCAGACCTGGGGTGCCGGAGTTGGGGGGTGGGGGAGGCTCCTAAACAGTCCATGGAATTCTCCAGGCCATAGAACTGGAGGGGGTAGCCTTTCCCTTCTCCAAGGGATCTTCCCACCCCAGGAAGCGAACCAGGGTCTCCTGCATTGCAGGCAGATTCTTTACCAGCTGAGTTATTAGGGAAGCCCCAAAGGTGGTTAAAACTGTAGTTAACTAGAGATTTCTGTGACCAAGTGGCACACACAAAGGGTGCTATTTTGATTAACCTAAGTGATCTGGGCTCCCCACATGGCACGGAAGCTACCAAAGAGACTGCCTGAGTGTGACATACATTTCTAGTGAAGCATGTCGTTTGAGCTGAACACGAACGAAGACAGCAAATGATTACTTTCAGAAGTGAGCACATACACAGGAGAGAAAATCCTCCGTGAGCTTCCTCTTCTGATAAATGTGAGCAGAGACGCTCTAATGGGAATCTCTGTTTTCATAACCCAAATAGGAAAATTACCTGAAACTGATGCAAGAGAACTCAACATTATATTATTTTCAAAATGTGTAATATTTGGGGGCTTGTCAAGTTTGGATGTTTCCACAAAACAGGAGACTTTTCAACAGTGTGCACCTCCCTCTGCGACCTCCTGACTCCACACCTGCCACAATTCTGCTTCCATTCACCTGCTCCACCTCAATTATTCCTTCCCAGAGGTCTCATGCTGGAAACCCTGTACAGTGAGGGCTGAAAAAGCCAAAGGCAGGTGGGAAAGGTCCCCAGAAGCAGAAGGGCTGGCTCCCAATAGCTAGACATGAAGGCTGGGGACAATGGACGAGGTGGCTGGACTTTCAGCACCTTGGACTGATGGTGGCTTGACTTCCACCAAAATGGTAAGGAGATGAACATTTGAATAGAATATGACCCCTTAAAAATGATAAAGGGCTTCTCAGATAGCTCAGTTGCTAAAGAATCCACCTGCAATGTAGGAGACCCCGGTTCGATTCCTGAGTTTGAAGATCTGCTGGAGAAGGGAAAGTCTACCCACTCCAGTATTCTGGCCTGGAGAGTCCCATGGACTGTATAGACCATGAGGTTGCAAAGAGTCCAACACGACTGAACGACTTTCACTTCAAAAATGATAAAACAAAGCCTAAATTTTAAATTAATATTATAACACAAGAATGAGAAAAAGTGATAGATTCAGTTCAGTTCAGTCTCTCAGTCGTGTCCAACTCTTTGCGACCCCATGAATCGCAGCACGCCAGGCCTCCCTGTCCATCACCAACTCTGGGAGTTGACTCAGACTCACGTCCATTGAGTCCGTGATGCCATCCAGCCATCTCATCCTCTGTCGTCCCCTTCTCCTCCTGTTCCCAATCCCTCCCACCATCAGAGTCTTTTCCAATGAGTCAGCTCTTCACATGAGGTGGCCAAAGTACTGGAGTTTCATCTTTAGCATCATTCCTTCCAAAGAAATCCCAGGGCTGATCTCCTTCAGAATGGACTGGTTGGATCTCCTTGCAGTCCAAGGGACTCTCAAGAGTCTTCTCCAACACCACAGTTCAAAAGCATCAAATCTTCGGCGCTCAGCCTTCTTCACAGTCCAACTCTCACATCCATACATGACCACTGGAAAAACCACAGCCTTGACTAGACGGACCTTTGTTAGTAAAGTAATGTCTCTGCTTTTCAATATGCTATCTAGGTTGGTCATAACTTTTCTTCCAAGGAGTAAGCGTCTTTTAATTTCATGGCTGCAGTCACCATCTGCAGTGATTTTGGAGCCAAAAAAAATAAAGTTTGCCACTGTTTACACTGTTTTCCCATCTATTTCCCATGAAGTGATGAGACCAGATGCCATGATCTTCGTTTTCTGAATGTTGAGCTTTAAGCCAACTTTTTCACTCTCTACTTTCACTTTCATCTTTAGATAGATTAGATAGATATTAGATAGATTAGTATTTTTTAATTGTACTAATGTGTTAAGGAAAGAAACACACACCTGAATAGTTGCTCCCCAATGAGCCAGTGAGCCAAGGTCCAGAGGCTGGTTTACATGCAGAAGGCTGACTGGGAAACGGAGGCACTTGGACTGGAAATGACCTCGACACCTCACTGCCAGGAGAGCACCAGCTCCAGCCATGTGGGAGACAGCACCCCAGCCCTGCCCTCTCACACGATGGGATTCTGAAGGAGAAGGATTGTAAGAATTAGTCCCCGGGCTCTGGGAACCATGCACTCCAGAGGGGAGAGCCTGGTGCAGCCCCTGCCCTTCAGAGGTCAGCTTATCCCCATGTCCCATCCAGTCTGGGCGGCAGGATGCCATCCTCAGCAACATCCTCTCAGTTTAAGGGTGGATGTGTTTGCTCCGCTAAAATGCCCCATCAACCAAGAAAGGGGGCCCGCAGGGGATGAGAGTGTCGGCCAGTCTTCTGCCTCCTGCGGACGGAGCTTCAGCAGAGGCCGATGTCCAGGGGTGGCCAAGGGGAGGGAGAGGCAGACACTGCCTTATCCAAACCCTAGGTCCCGGAGGCCCCTTTGCAAAGGGCCAACTGCCCCCTCTCTTGTGATCGCGCCCATCTTCCTGATTTTCTTTCCATCTCATCCTCTTATTTTGACGTGGAATTCAGAGTACTCCCAGTTCATTCCCGGTCCCTTCTCTTCATTTCTGTGGTGCCATGTGTCACTCACCTGGCCTCTACCAGATCCCCGCCCACTGCCCAAGGCTGTAGAACCAACACTTGAGGGCACAGGGATTCGCTTCTCATGAAATGAGGTGAGAGGAGACCCTAATGGTACCACCGTCGGCGGCTATACGACTCATCATGGACTAGTCCCCATCTGACCTTCCCCCACCTCACACATGCTCCACAGGTGAGACATCGATATTATTACTACAATCAACATTTATGATCTTCTTTTATTTTATCTGACATCCCAAAAAGGGACTTTTTTCAGGTACAAGTATCAAATTTTAAGTATAGGTTCTCCTGAGTTTTAACCTGTAATGGTTGTGTTTTCCATTTTACCCCTGGTTTAAGGACAAAGACACTAATAAAGAAGGTGTGGCTGTAAATCGCTCTGAATCAAAGTGGCATTCTTCATCTATATAAAAACCATTAAGTATAGGCATTCATATAAGCAAAGAATGAGGTTACATAAGACTGAGCAGAGAGATGATTTTATGGTGATATTTTATGATGATACTTCTTATTACATGACTGGAACCATATTATAATCATTTTGGTGAATTTTTTGAGGTCACAGATCAGATTTTATAAGGGAAAATATTATTTAAATGTTGAGAACATATTTAATGAGAATATTCTTACTGGAAATGAACATGTAACATCATTATTAATGAAAATAAGCTGGTTTTAGAAGTAAAGTTTGCATTTTAAGGTATTATCAGAAATTCAGGGGGAACTAATTTATTTTTTGAAGTAAAAAAAAACTATAGAAAAACAAAAAAATAAGATAACACATAATTGAGCCAAAGGAAATATCTAAAAATTACAAGGGATCCACCCCTTAACGGTCTTCATGGGGCTACTAGTCTAGTAAGCAGAGTTCATGTGCAATTCAACTTTCATTCCATCATCCAATACGTGTTTATTAAGAGCAGTTGTGGAAACAGTGATAAATAAAGCAAGCATGTTTCTGAGCCCTCAAGGAAGAGGGTCTCAACAAAGAAAGGGCAAAATAAAAATGCTTCAGGGAATTAAAAACCAAAATGAACAACGGTAAGAGATATAATCCACTGATTTAAATGAATTCAAGTCTCTAAGTGGATTACACTCAAAACACTAAAAGAATGTGCAAATATGATGACAGAATCATTGTATTTCAACTTCAGAGAGAAGTGCAAAACATTTAGAAACAGGCAAGTGTCCTGCCTTCCCAACACAGGAAAAAATCAAGAAAAATGGCTAAAAATGATCATTTAAGAGCTTATGTCAGCCTCCAGAAAAATTCTTGAGTAAGTTATTAAATAGAGGGTAGAAAAACACTTTCATAAAGGAGGCGGTAGTCACTGGAAGCAGCACTGTTTCACCAGAAGCGAGATTTGACAAACGAGGCCCATTGTGACTCACTGGCCAAGGTACCAGGGCGGGACGGAAGGGAAGGCTGCAGACACTTGTGAACTTCCTCTCAATCAGGTATTTAGCCAAGTCTCCTGTGATATATTGTATGGGCGGGGATAAAAATTAAATGATAAAAATAAAGCCTTGTAGATTTCTAGCTGATTGAACTGCCAAAGATTGCTAATCAACAGAGCGAGGTCAATCTGAACTGCCAACAATAGGCTAAACTTGAATTGCCAACAGTATGCTAAATAGCAACAATATGCTAAGTCAGTTCATGGGCCTGACTTGGTGGACATTTCAGGTTAAAAAAAAATGCAGAAAACACAATATTCGAGCCAATGGGTGACCTTATACAGTGTGTTGCATAACAGGATCAAGATTCAGAAGGTCTCAATAGACTGGGACAAAGAGCCAAAACCGACATCAGATACACTACAGGATAATCATAAAGTACTTCCATCAGACTCAGAAATAAACTGCCCAGCTCCCTCAGAGGCACCAAATACATAGCTACACGTGGAGCAATTTCTTTGAGGGAAATCCAGAATGTGCCCACACACAATGAGTGAGAAGATAACCTCCTGGAACAGGACAGGAAATGCTGTCTTACTCGCAGCATAAGTCCCAGCCCACAGGACACCCTGAGAGCCAGAGAGATCTCCAGCGTCCAGCCTGGCCCCAAGAAGGTGCTCCGCCATGCATCCCAGCTTTGAAGGCTCCCACCCAGGAGCTGGGCCACCAAGATATCCCACTCTGAAAGCCAACGGGGCTTCATCCTCAAGTCCTGAACAGGCACACGCGTGCTCTCCACAGCTGTTCCCAGGCTCAGCGAAGAGGGAACAGACAAAAACAGCCATCTCCGCGGCTTTCCCTGGAAGGGGCTTGACCATATCATTTATAGGTGTCTGAGGGCCCAGCACCTAGTCAGAAGAGGAGCTGACATTCCTGGGATTACTAATAAGAGAAATTCTTATTCATTCAAAATATTTATTGTGACAGACACTGTATTTAAGGATGGAGACAAAACAGAGATAATGACATGAGTGGCGTGCTCTGCGTCCTCCAGGAACTTGGTCCAGCAAGCGAGACAGATGTGTGAAGTACGCGCTGCAGGACAGCATGGTAAGACCCCAGTGCGGAAACCCACCTGCTGCAGCGGACAGGAAAGGGACCACTGAGCCCACTAGAGGAGTCCTGGTGGAGGGAGACATTGGGGTGGGTCTAGAGAATGAGTATCATATCCCAGATGGAAGACAGGAGCCAAAGATATCCCCGCCCAGGGGAACAACATGTACCAGTGAGGGGAGAGTGGACACCTGGGAGGCTCCAGAAGCCAGACACGGAAGGGGGCTCTGCCAAGAGCGTGACAGGAGGGCTCAGGCTCCTGGCAGAGAGGAAAGCAGACCCTGCTCTAGGTACTGGATCCCAGGACCAGAGACACAGGGCCCAACACCTGCCCTCATGGAGCTCCCAGTCCTTAGGAGTTCACAGATCACTATGCAGTCACACAAATAACAGTCAAGGTGTGAGGGTGGGGAAAACAGGTAAAGGTCAAAAGATACAAACTTTCAACTATGAGATAAACAAGTACAGCACGGCAACTACAGTTAACAATTCTGTCTGCATATTTGAGAGTTGCTAAGGTCTGAAAAGTTCTGAGAGAAAACAAATTATGTAACTATGCATGGTGATGGACGGTTAACTAGATTTACTGTAAGCACTGCACAGTGTGTACAAATACTAGGTCACTATGCCATACACCTGAAACTAATATAATGTTGTGCGTCAATTATACCTCAATAAAAAAATTAAGAGACAGTTGTGACTGCTGCTAGAAAGGGCAGGACCAGGATTAAGGATGCTGATGAGGTGCTGAGCTATAGCCTCCCCAGAGATGTCAGGGAGGCGCTCCTGAACAAGCAGTGTTTGACCTGAGGTCTTCAGGGAGGAGGACCCTCCAGGAGGCAGGCATTCTTGGCAAGTCCTCAAGGCAAGCAGGCTCGCGGTACACAGGAGCCTCGAGGAAGACCCGACTCCCCACCAGCGCTCTCTTCACTCCCAACTGAAGCAAATGAAACTCTGAATACACACTCTTTATACTATCCAGCATTCGGAGCGCTTTCACACACAGAAATTAATAAGTAGTGATTATTTCAGAAGTCCATCAACGTCTGAATCCTGATGTCATCACTTGGTCTTCCTCCAAATTCTATCCACTTTTCGTGCACCTGTTCAGGTGGCAGCCCTGCCTAGCGGCCTGTAAACAGAGAGCAGAGAGTCTGCTCTCGGCAGCCAGGCTCGGAGCGTCTGTCCGGCACTGGTTCCACACACCATCCTGCCTGACAGGACAGCAGTAGGAGGGCCTGAACAATGGCTCCGCTGTTCCTGTTCCCCCGTGGTAAGTACACGTTCAGCAGAGACTGACACCTGATTTATTTCTCACCTCATGGAACTTAGGCTTACAGAGTTATAATCGAATCACAGAAAACACAGAAAAGTAGGCATGCGATAGGTCTGGAAGGCAAACAGTATATTCCCTGGGTTAAAAAAAGTTCCTCATTCCAACATTATCTCTGTGTACTTTCTACAGAAGTATAGCATAGCTGTCCTTGAAACGCAGGGGCTCTATCTTGCAAATGAAAAATGAATCTTCAGGCTAAGGATATAAAAACCTCAGGTAGGCCTTTCCAAATTGGTGTGGGAGTGAAGGGTTTGGAGGCAGTCCAGTCTAAGCACACACAGACATTTATCACAGCTGCCCAAGTTCATCTTCACTGCTATGTTAATACGAAATGTTCAGCAGTTATTTGGTTTGAGTTAGATTTATTACTACTTTTAATTTAAAAGAAAACAATCAAGGAGAAGAGGGTCCTTTCTTCTCTTCCCTCGAAACATTTGTATTCCAAAGACAGAACGTTTAATGTGGGAGAAATCACAGCTACAATTCATTAGCAAGACAGAAAACCCATTCTCATCACATGCGGTTATCACAGAAGGACCATTCTCCCCATCCGTGGACAGAATACCGTGAGATGTTCAGAACTCAGGGAAAGAGGTCTGCTGAGAGCACATGGGGCTCCTGCCCACAGCCTGTGGGCCTTGACTGTGCCAGGGCACAGGCCCTTAGTTACTCAGAAGACCCTTGGAGACACCTCCTGAGGAAAGCTTCGCCTGGGCTTCACTCTGCAGACTGCTCACCAAGTATTCACAGGGCAGCAAAAGGCTTGTTCACATCGCCAAGAAAGAGAGAGACTTTTGAAAGCACAGCAAAACTGCCAGGCATGTTTCCAAATACAACCAAAGATAAAATTAGATGCTACCCCAAAAGCGTGTGTGTGCAAACTCTAAGCAACATGTGAGTGACCGTAACTGTGATGTAAGTGTGGAGGACTGGCCCAGTGGACGTGCAGAAATGTATACTGTTCAGCACTTGGTGTTCTTAGTGAGACTTTCTGCGTTGAAAGTCTCTAACCCTGACAATCTGGACACACATTGGTCATGCCTTGCATGTTACAAACAACACCCCACTTTCTGGAAAGGTGTCAAAGGGGCCAGCCAAACAGCTACTTTTCCCAAGTACAATTGATAGCAGATGACAATGTCCAGCTCTTCTCAAGATCCTGACAACTATGTAACAACAAATAAAAAACATCCCAGTGATTTACTGTCCTAATTCTACACTGTTGTGCTCTGTGTTTCTTTAAGGAAGGTGCAAGTGTATGTGTGAGAGTCGTGAAACATGGTGGTTGCCATGGTGATTATCTGTGTTTAGAGAGCTCGTGGAGTAAAGGTCCATGTCGCGGTGGAAGAAGAGTGCATGTTAGCCATGGCTTTTCACAAGTCTAAATCACGTTAAGTCCTCAGTTTCAAAGAAATGTTAAAAAAAAAAAAAAGGAATGTAAGTTTTATCTGGAAAGGCCTTAAGTGCCAAAGTGTGTTTTTGTTCCAGGGGCGACTTTCTTCCCAGTACTTAGACGAGCTCTGAAAACTGAAGAGAGGACCAGAGGGCTGGTACACTGGGGAGAGGGGATTTTCTGATTAGAGAGCCTTCCATGCTCATTTGTGGGGACATCCACTGGCCTCCGGGCTTCCTACAATCTGCTTTGCAGCCCTGTAACACTGATTGGTAAAGCCCAAGTAACCAGTCTACCAGAAAATACCAAGTCCTTTTACCTGGCGCTGCCATCAGAACAGAACTTAGTACCTGTCTGAGACCACACTGCACTCACAAAGGTTAGGAGATGCGGGGTGGCAAACTGATGGAGTTGCTCTCACTCTCTCAGGTCCAAAACAGCAACTAACAACAACAACCTGATTCCAAAATAGGCAAAGGACATATTCAGAAGAAGATATGCAAATAGACAGTCAGCTCATGAAAAGATGTTCAACCTCGCTGGTCTTTCAGTTCAGTTCAGTTCAGTCGCTCAGTTGTGTCCGACTCTTTGCGACCCCAAGAATCGCAGCACGCCAGGCCTCCCTGTCCATCACCAACTCCCAGAGTTCACTCAGACTCATGTCCATCAAGTCAGTGATACCATCCAGCCATCTCATCCTCTCTCATCGCCTTCTCCTCCCATCCCCAATAACTCTCAGCATCAGGGTCTTTTCCAATGAGTCGACTCTTCACATGAAGTGGCCAAAGTACTGGAGTTTCAGCTTTAAGCATCAGTCCTTCCAATGAACACCGAGGACTGATCTCCTTTAGGATGGACTGGTTGGATCTCCTTGCAGTCCAAGGGACTCTCAAGAGTCTTCTCGAACACCACAGTTCAAAAGCATCAATTCTTCGGTGCTCAGCCTTCTTCACAGTCCAACTCTCATATCCATACATGACCACAGGAAAAACCATAGCCTTGACTAGATGGACCTTTGTTGGCAAAGTAATGTCTCTGCTTTTGAATATGCTATCTAGGTTAGTCATAACTTTCCTTCCAAGGAGTAAGGGTCTTTTAATTTCATGGCTGCAATCACCATCTGCAATGATTCTGGAGCCCCAAAAAATAAAGTCTGACACTGTTTACACTGTTTCCCCATCTATTGCCCATGAAGTGATGGGACCAGATGCCATGATCTTAGTGTTCTGGATGTTGAGCCTTAAGCCAACTTTTTCACTCTCCTCTTTCACTTTCATCAAGAGGCTTTTTAGTTCCCCTTCACTTTCTGCCATAAGGGTGGTGTCACCGGCATATCTGAAGTTATTGATATTTCTCCTGCCAATCTTGATTCCAGCTTGTGCTTCCTCCAGCCCAGCGTTTCTCATGATGTACTCTGCATATAAGTTAAATAAGCAGGGTGACAATATACAGCCTTGATGACTCCTTTTCCTATTTGGAACCAGTCTGTTGTTCCATGTTTTGTTCGAATCGTTGCATCCAGACCTGCATACAAATTTCTCAAGAGGCAGTTTAGGTGATCTGGTATTCCCATCTCTTTCAGAATTTTCCACAGTTTATTGTGATCCACACAGTCAAAGGCTTTGGAATAGTCAATAAAGCAGAAATAGATGTTTTTCTGGAACTCTTGCTTTTTCCATGATCCAGCAGATGTTGGCAATTTGATCTCTGGTTCCTCTGCCTTTTCTAAAACCAGCTTGAACATCTGGAAGTTCACAGTTCACAAATTGCTGAAGCCTGGCTTGGAGAATTTTGAGCATTACTTTACTAGAGTGTGAGATGAGTGCAACTGTGTCGTAGTTTGAGCATTCCCTGGCATTGCCTTTCTTTGGGATTGGAATGAAAACTGACCTTTTCCAGTCCTGTAGCCACTGCTGAGTTTTCAAAATTTGCTGGCATATTGAGTGTAGCACTTTCATAGCATCATCTTTCAGGATTTGAAATAGCTCCACTGGAATCCCATCACCTCCACTAGCTTTGTTCGTAGTGATGCTTTCTAAGGCCCACTTGACTTCACATTCCAGGATGTCTGGCTCTAGGTGAGTGATCACACCATCGTCATTATCTGGGTCATGAAGATCTTTTTTGTACAGTTCTTCTGTGTATTCTTGCCACCTCTTCTTAATATCTTCTGCTTTATCGAGCCCATCTTTGCATGAAATGTTCCCTTGGTATCTCTGATTTTCTTTTCGAGTCTTTCCCATTCTGTTGTTTCCTTCTATTTCTTTGCATTGATCGCTTAGGAAGGCTTTCTTATCTCTCCTTGCTATTCTTTGAACTCTGCATTCAGATGCTTATATCTTTCCTTTTCTCCTTTGCTTTTCACTTCTCTTCTTTTCACAGCTATTTGTAAGGCCTCCCCAGACAGCCATTTTGCTTTTTTGCATTTCTTTTCCATGGGGATGGTCTTGATCCCTGTCTCCTGTACAATGTCACGAACCTCTGTCCATAGCTCATCAGGCACCCTGTATATCAAATCTAGTCCTTAAATCTATTTCTCACTTTCACTATATAATCATAAGGCATTTGATTTAGGTCATACCTGAATGGTCGAGTGTTTTTCCCTACTTTCTTCAACTTAAGTCTGAATTTGGCAATAAGGAGCTCATGATCTGAGCCACAGTCAGTTTCCAGTCTTTTTTTGCTGACTGTATAGAGCTTCTCCATCATGGGCTGCAAAGAATATAATCATTCTTATTTCAGTGTTGACCATCTGGTGATGTCCATGTGTAGAGTCTTCTCTTGTGTTGTTGGAAGAGGGTGTTTGCTATGACCAGTGTGTTCTCTTGGCAAAACTCTATTAACCTTTGCCCTGCTTCATTCCGTACTCCAAGGCCAAATTTGCCTGTTACTCCAGGTGTTTCTTGACTTCCTACTTTTGCATTCCAGTCCGCTATAATGAAAAGGGCATCTTTTTGGGGTGTTAGTTCTAAAAGGTCTTGTAGGTCTTCATAGAACCATTCAACTCAGCTTCTTCAGTGTTACTGGTTGGGGCATAGGCTTGGATTACCATGATATTGAATGGTTTGCCTTGGAAACAAACAGAGATCATTCTGTCATTTTTGAGACTGCATCCAAGTACTGCATTTCAGACTCTTTTGCTGACCATGATGGCTACTCCATTTCTTCTAAGGGATTCCTGCCCGCAGTAGTAGATATAATGGTCATCTGAGTTAAATTCACCCATTCCAGTCCATTTTAGTTCGTTGATCCCTAGAATGTCGATGTTCACTCTTGCCATCTCTTGTTTGACCACTTTCAATCTGCCTTGATTCATGGACCTGTCATTCCAGGTTCCTATGCAACACTGCTCTTTACAGCATCAGACCTTGCTTCTATCAGCAGTCACATCCACAACTGGATATGGCTTTTGCTTTAGTTCTATCCCTTCATTCTTTCTGGAGTTATTTCTCCACTGATGTCCAGTAGCATACTGGGCACCTACCAACCCAGGGAGTTGCTCTTTCAGTATCCTATCATTTTGCCTTTTCATACTGTTCATAGCATTCTCAAGGCAAGAATACTGAAGTGGACCACATTCTGTCAGACCTCTCCACCATGACCCACCTGTCCTGGGTGGCCCTACATGGCATGGCTTAGTTTCATGGAGTTAGACAAGGCTGTGGTCTGTGTGATCAGATTGGCTAGTTTTCTGTGATTATGGTTTCAGTGTGCCTGCCCTCTGATGCCCTCTCGCAACATCTACGATCTTACTTGGGTTTCTCTTACCTTGGACGTGGGGTATCTCTTCACGGCTGCTCCAGCAAAGTGCAGCCACGGCTCCTTACCTTGGATGAGGGGTATCTCCTCACAGTGCCCCTCCTGACCTTGAACATGGAGTAGCTCCTCTCAGCCCTCCTGCGCCCGTGCAGCCACTGCTCCTTGGACATGGGGTTGTTCCTCTTGGTCGCCGCCCCTGACCTCGGGCACATGGTAGCTCCTCCACTGGTCTTTAGGTAAAGGTAAATCAAAACCACAATGAGATACAACTTTACACTCACTAGGATGGCTACTATTAAAGAAAAAATGCAGAAAACAACAAGAGTTATTAAGAATGTGAAGAAATTGGAACCCTTGTGCACTGCTGGTGGGAATATAAAATGGTGTAGCCTTGTAGCAAACAGTATGGAGGTTCCTCAAAAATAGAATAGAATTACTGTATAATCCAGAAAACCCACCTCTGGGAGTATATTCAAAAGAAGTGAAAGCAGAGAGTCAAACAAATACCTGCACAAATAAGTTCACAGCAGCATTATTCACAAAAGCCAAACAGTAGAAACAACCCAAGTGCCCATCGGCCAACGAACAGACAATCACGATGCGATATAAACATAGGGTGGAATGCTTCTCAACCCTAGAGAGACAGGGACAACGCTGACACAGGCCATACCAGAGACGAGGCTTGAAGACACGATGCTGCATGGAATGAGCCAGTCACAAAAGATGAATACTGGATTCCACATGGATGCAACACTTGAAAGTCAAATTCATAGAGACAGAGAGTAGGACAGTGGTCACCACAGGCAGGAGGGTGGAGTGGACAGGGCGGTGGTGTTCAGCGGAGACAGAGGTTCTCGTGAGAAAGATAAAAGAGTTCTGGAGATGAGGGTGGGGATGGGTGCACGACAATGTGCATGTGCTCAACGCCACTGACTATACACTTCAGAATGGTTAAAATGGTAAATTTCATGCTGTGTACAATTTCATGTTTATACTACAATTTTAAAAGGAGCACCCAGTGCAAACGGCCTTTGGGTGAACGTTTGCACGGCGTTATTACTAACAAGCAATGGAACATTGATGTAGCTGGAGTCATCCTGTTTGTCTGACAGTAGAATGGTGACATTCCCCAGCTCATGGCTTTCATTATAAATGCCCCAAACAAAAATTTTTGCAGCTGAGTGATATTTACAAAACTAAGATTGTGGCATCTGGTCCCATCACCTCATGGCAAATAGATGGGGAAACAATGGAAACAGTGAGAGACTTTATTTTGGGGGGGCTCCAAAATCACTGCAGATGGTGACTTCAGTTCAGTTCAGGCTTCCCTGGTGGCCCAGAGGTTAAAGCGTCTGCTTGGAATGCAGGAGACCCAGGTTCAATCCCTGGGTCTGGAAGATCCCCTGGATAAGGAAATGGCAACCCATTCCAGTACCCTTGCCTGGAGAATCCAATGGAGGGAGGAGCCTGGTAGGCTACAGTCCATGGGGGTCGCAAAGAGTCGGACACGACTGAGTGGCTTCACTTTCACTTTCAGTTCAGTCGCTCAGTCCTGTCCAACTCTTTGCGACCCCATGAACCATAGAGCACCAGGCCTCCCTGTCCAACACCAACTCCCAGAGTTCACCCAAACCCATGTCCATTGAGTCAGTGATGCCATCCAACCATCTCATCCTCTGTCATCCCCTTCTCCTCCTGCCCCCAATCTTTCCCAGCATCAGGGTCTTTTCAAATGAGTCAGCTCTTCACATCAGGTGGCCAAAGTATTGCAGTTTCAGCTTCAGCATCAGTCCTTCCAATGAGTATTCAGGACTGATTTCCTTTAGGATGGACTGGTGGGATCTCCTTGCAGTCTAGGGACTCTCAAGAGTCTTTCTCCAACACCACAGTTCAAAAGCATCAATTCTTCGGTGCTCAGCTTTCTTTATAGTCCAACTCTCACATCCATACATGACCACTGGAAAACCATAGCCTTGACTAGACGGACTGCAGCCATGAAATTAAAAGATGCTTGCTCCTTGGAAGAAAGTGAAAGTGAAAGTGAAGTCATGTCCAACTCTTTGCGACCCCATGGACTGTAGCCTACCAAGCTTCTCCATCCATGGGGTTTTCCAGGCAAGAATACTGGAGTTGGTTGCCATTTCCTTCTCTAGGGGATCTTCCCCACCCAGGGGTCGAACCCAGGTCTCCAGCATTGCAGGCAGATGCTTTACTCTCTGAGCCACCAGAGAAGCTATGACAAACCTAGACAGACTATTAAAAAGCAGAGACATTACTGACAAAGGTCTATCTAGTCAAAGCTATGGTTTCTCCAGTAGTCATGTATGGATGTGAGAGTTGGACTATAAAAAAAGCTGAGTGCCAAAGAATTGATGCTTCTGAACCGTGGTATTGGAGAAGACTCTTGAGAGTCCCTTGGATTTCAAGGAGATAAAACCAGTCCATCCTAAAGGAAATCAGTCCTGAATATTCACTGGAAGGACTGAAGCTGAAGCTGAAGCTCTAATACCTTTGGTCACCTGATGGGAAGAACTGAGTCACTGGAAAAGACCTTGATGCTAGGAAAGATTGAAAGCAGGAGGAGAAGGGGATGACAGAGGATGAGATGGTTGGATGGCATCACCGACTCACTGGACATGAGTTTGAGCAAGCTCCAGGAGTAGCGATGGACATGGATGCCTGGCGTGCTGCAGTCTATGGGGTGTCAAAGAGTCAGACATGACTGAGCAACTGAACTGATATTTACAAAAAAAATTCCTCCTTCCAGGTCCTCAGACCAAGTGGCCAATCAGACAATGATGGGGCCTCCCCGTAGGGCTGCTCTGAAGGCAGGCAGAAACCCTCCCCTCGCTGCACTGACTCAGCTTCAGGAAAAGGCTGCCCTGAAGTTTCCTCATTTGTTTCATGAGGTCTGAGAAAGTTATTCCTAAGAATCTATAAGGTGGGACAATGAAGATCACAAACTGATTTTGAAAATATAGTCACTCAAAGGATAAGTGGGTGGAGGAACAACAGATGCTTCCAAAGGAAACAAGCAGCTGTCTGTGGTCTGCGGTCAGGAGACCTGTGCAACCCTGACGGTCAGCAAGCTGGGGGTTAAGGTCAGCAACACAGGGCTGTCTTTCCTTTGAGGGAAGGGAGAGTCATGGCATGGGAAGGAGTTGGAACGTTGCTGTAAGAAGTTGAGTTTGAAGTATGAGCGGAAGCGCAGAAAACTAAGAGACACAAAATAACCAGGACACGGTGACATGTGACTGCATATTCATGCAGTTAAGCATGTTCACAGATTCCTTTCACCAGAGCCAAATAGCGCCCCCCAGAGAGTGCTGTCCACGTGAGGGGCCACTTCACTCCAGAGCACCTGACTCATCCAGGTTCAGGCCCAGGACAAGAATCCAACATCTGACTGTCAGGAGGTCCATCAGTAAGAAACTCGCCATTGTGTATTAACCCTTCAACACTGTGGTCTTTGTGCCACTGAGCTTCGTTCACAAGTATTTATTTTAGGGGCTGGAAAAGTTCACACTGCATCTGGTAGTGGTTCCATCTCACTGACTTCAGAAAACAGTCAAGGGTGTACCCCATGGGGACTCCCTTGGGAATGAAACAGAACTGAACCAGCCAGATCTTCTTAAAGATGAAGGTATCAATACTTGGTAAACACAATCTCTCCAGAATCAAAGCACATTTAAGCCTCAGAGTGAGGGGAAGTGGGCTGTTCCTTTTTTTCCCCTCATTTGGTTAAAGAAGACAGCATATGGTACATAGTGGGTGGCTGCTCTGAGCTTAACATGGATGTGTTTAATCCAAAACGGTTTTTGTCACATTCTCTACATGGGACCAGCTGTTAAAACTGATCGGTGGCTGAAAAAGTAGGAGGAAAAGAGTGCGACATCCTGGGATTCCCCAAAGCAATGTTCACCAGTTGCCCTTCGCTCTCAGCACCACCTTATCGTGCACTTGCGGTTGCCAGCCCAGCTGACTGAGCGCTGGCGCCATGCCGGGCACTGCCTCACTTAGACCTTGCACCCCACCTGTGAAAGAACATAGTCTCCATCACACCGAGGAGGAAACCAAGACCACTGTTAACTTGCCAAAGCCACTCAGTTGCTAAGCCTCTCCTGAACCGCAGAAGCCAGCCCCTGGCCCGACGGGCCCTCTGCATCCAAGGGAAGGAGACAGCCCGGAGGCTGCCTACCAAGCACTTCTCCACCCTCAGATGAACTTAGCACGCTCCTCCCACATGAATCTCTTTTCACAAATGGACCAGCGTTTCTAGGCGATAATTGGGTAAAAGTGCTTTAGGAAGTGACTCTCCCACTTCACCCCGGGGGCATCTGGTTAAAGTGCAAGTTTTGGTTGAGCCGTCTGGGAGGGCACGGGGCTCCAAGAAGCTCCTGGGAGACACTGCGGGAGTGAGTACAGGGCTGAGTACAGGGAATCGGCCGTCACTGTGGGGCAGGTCCCAGACCAGCACCATGTCAGGCAAGACACAAGATTGTTCTCAACACCTCAGAAAGATTTCAGAGGGCACCCAGTCTACAGCCCTCCCCCCACGGAACCCCCCACCCGGCCCTCATCACCCCAAGTCCCCACCCTGCCCTATCACCCCAACCCTCCATGTGCCCCCATCATTCCAACCCTCCACATCCCCCATCACTCCCTCCAAGTCCCTCCATCATCCCAAGCCTCCACATCCCCCATCACCCCAACCCTCTGGTCCCCCTTCACCCCAACCCTCCATGACCCCCATCACCCCAACCTCCGGTCCCTCCATCACCCCAACCCTCCATGTCCCCCATCACCCCAACACCTCCACATCCCCCCCACCCCATCTCACCCCAGAAGAGACAGCAGTCGTTCTAGGAAGCAGACAGGCAGTGGTCCTCTCCAAGAGCTTTGGGGCCAAATCCAAATGAGCATTCTGGACAGGGGATTTGCAATGTTCACAACTTGTACAAAAGTGGTGTGTTAATTAAATAGTGATTCTAGTATTCGAGGACTAGACAGTCAATGACACAGTAAAAGAATATTTCACGACATCAAAAGCTATTCACAGTAAGTGGGAAGATGTGGTTATAATGTAATTATACATAAGATAAATAGTAGAAGATCCCACATCAAAACTTCAATGGCAGCTATCAAGGACTAGGATGTTAAGATGGTTTTATTTCTTTTGCTTATCTATATGTTGTAAACCTTTTACAATTAATTGTCTCAATTCTGAATAAGAAGAACCATAACTTTGACGGTGTATTTCAAAGCTGACTCAGAGCCCACCATGACCCTCAGCAACAGTGAGCTGGGATGAGCAGGTGTCTGGGCTCCGGGCACAGGCGAGCAGAGCACCTGGGAGCATTCCTGCTGCACACGGTGAGCCTGAACAAAACTGGCCCTCCAGAGTCAACCCCACCTGCAGGGAACACGGCCGTGAGAGGGCGAGTTCAAGGGCTGCACGTGGAGCCAGAGGACAAGGTCAGAACAGGGGACCCTGTGGGGCAGCCGGCCCAGGTTCTGCGGGAGTTCGTGAGGGGCGTGGTCTGCTCTGTGTGCAAAGACTCAAGGGATGTTATGAACAAGTGCAGTGTGTGAGAGGGTGTGGGTACTCCGGGCTGGATGTCTGTGTCCCCGCTGCGTTCATGAGCTGAACCGCAAGCCCCAGCATCACAGCATTTGGAGGCAGATCTTTCGTAGGCAGTTGGGTTTGGATGAGATGATGAGAGCAGGGCCCCATGATGGCACTGGTGCCCTTATAAGATGAGCTGGGGACCAGAGCCCTCTCTCTGTCACATGCGACCACGGCAAGAAGGCGGCCATCTGCCAGCCAGGGGAATGGTCTCACTAGATCCCTAATCGGTCAGCACCTTGACTGTGGACCTCCCAGCCTCCAGAGTTGTGAGAAGCGGCTGTCTGCCATTCACGCCAGCCCGGCTCTCATGTTTTGTCACAGGCTGCTGAGCTGAGACCCGCAGCCCCATGGGAACAACCAAGCATCGGGGAACAATTTTAAGCCAATCAGGGTAATTTAGTTGTGCAAGTAAATCAGTATTACTAATTCTAACACTGGCCTCACATCACCTAGGAAATGTCCATAGTTCTTAGAGATGCAGTCTGGAGCAGGCAGGAGTAAAACGGAATATCACTCCAGGTATTTCTTTACCTGTATAAAAGGAGAGCATGGGCAAAGCAGCAGAGCATAGTCACTGTGGAGTTGGTTGACGGACTCGCCAGTGCTCACACTCCTCTTCACTCCCCAGCTCTGTGTCTTAAGTTTTTCACGATGAAGTATTTTAATGTGGTCAGGGATTCCAATCTTTCTCCACTCAAGCACAATCCCAAGGTGAGCTAGGACACAGAGCCACCTGAAATCCATGGGTGCTTTACACTGGAAAAAGAGCTTTGTCTGTGCAAAGTGAACTTCAGACATATCACATACACTCACCTGAGCATGGAGACAGCTGCAGGAAATCTCGGTTTGCAGAGCTGCGAGGAGGGAACTATGTCGTAATGAAGTTGTCATAGTGACTGGATTCTGAGTTCAGAAGCAGTTTGCCCAGAAACACAGAGACAACAATGGGGGTAAGAGCCGGTATTCATGCCATGCTTTATGGCTTGTATGTGTTTCTTCATACGTCATTTTATCTCATTCCGTTCTCATTTAATCCCTTACTTCAACTCTAAGATGTAAGATTACTCTCTACCTTTGACAGACATTCCTGCAGAGTCGCTCAGAGCAGGGAATGTGAGACAGACGCGGCCTCGTCTCTGTCTGCTTGGCACCCCTGTGCCTGGCAAATGCAGACCTGGCACATCACTTCCCAACCTAAAGTCCTTCGGCTCGCAGCAGCCAGGTTGTGGAAGCAACCACACGTCCACAAAGAGACGAAGGTGGAACATCACTCAGTCTTAGAAAGGAAGGGGACTCTGCCAGCGGCTGCAACACGCACGAACATGGAGACAGCACGGCGCGTGGAGTCAGACACAAAACGACACACCTGGTATGATTCCAATTTACACGAGGCCCCTAGAGCAGTCAGGGGCATAGAACTGGCATGCCAAGGGCTGGGGAGAGGCACGTGGGGAACTCCTGTCTCAAGGGGTCAGAGTGCCTGTTTGGGAAGGGATAGAAGTTCTGGAGTTGGGGGCGGCTACGGGAGCACAGAGTGGAGGCGCTCCATGCTGAGTGCTGCGCTGTGAAGTGTGAAACATCACGTTCTGTCTGTCTCACCTCTGTGCTCAAAATCCTTCCACAGCCATCACCCAGAGGAGCAGTGCTCTCCCCAGGGCCTGATGTCAGGGGCCTGCCCTGGGCCGTCATGCAAAAGCCCTGTGAAGAGGCCGCCCTGGAGGCAGACGTGTCCAGTGCCCTCACCCCGGGCTGCACACGGACCATTCCTTCCTCCTGGGGCGCGTCCCTTCCCCAGTGAGCACCCCGCTCTGAGCCGCACCACCTGCCTGTCACCCTGCCCCCGCCCCCACTGCACACCAGCCACATAAGTCACCACCTCATAGGCCTCAGCTTCCTCACTGCAAAGCAGTGTGACACACCTGCTGGTGTGGAGATTAAGTGAGCAGGCACACGTCCAGCCCTTAGGACGGGGCCCGACACAGGGCGAACACTTGTCGCCCAGAGACTATCCTCAGACAGGGCTGCGACCCGCAGTCTCAGGACAAGGGAATGCCCCCTTCCTCCGCTCCCCACGCCACATCTACACACAAGTCTTTTTCTTTTGTTAAAGAAGTAAATAGTGGCATTGTATGTGTAAACGTGTGGAGGCCATTGGCCTGTGAGCCCTGGAGGTGAGACGCAGTCTGTCACTTCCTCGCCCAGCACAGCAGCCCGGGCCCACCCCCCACCCATCCAGCTGCCTCAAGACTCCATGGAGGCTGGGAGGCCTGGGCCTCGGCATGTGCATCTCAGGACGAGGAAAGCAGGGCTCACCTCGCCAGGTACAGCACCCCCAACCTCACCAGGAAGGTTCACAGCCTTAAATAATTCAGACGTCTAAGCCCCACACAAGTTAAACCGCTGCTACGAGGCAGTGAGCAAGCACTGCCCTGGCTGTGTGGGCATCGGGGTGCCCTGGGGCAGCAGATCGGGGCCTGCCCCTGGGCGCTGCCCCTCTTGCCCATCCCTGGGTCTCGCCTCCTGAGCAGAGCTGTCCTGCCAGAGCCTCAGGGTGCGGGCCAGGTTGGGGGCGGTTTGGGATCTGAGTCCCCCAGTGAGATGGCTGTCACTACCCATGGCACATGTCAAAGGGTCTCTGCACTGCTCACCAAAAGTAGTGGCTCTGACTTTACCTTGAACCACAGGTAGAGCCGAGGTTTCCACTTACCCCACTCCCCCACTCCGCCCTCCTCACAGGATATGTTAAGCCCAGGAAGAATGCCTTAGTAAACATCATTTTCTGTTTAAACATGTTAATAATTGTCGAATTTGGTTTGAGGGAATGTTTTATTATAATGGCTGTTAACAGGAAAGTCTCCAGCTGTCAAATCACCTCACATGCTTCACAGAGAAAACTCGAGGTGTCCCAAGGGTGGTCCAGGACCTTGGCATGGATTAGCAGCCGAGGAGACGGAGTTGGGGGGTGTGTGGAGAACACTCACGACAGAACAAAGAGAGACTCAGACTCTCCACTCAGGGGTGCCTGCTTGTTCCCAGGCTCTGTCCTGACAAGTCCCCAGAGGTCCGGTCAAAAGGCAGAACCAGCTGTCTGGGGGCAGGGGCTGGCAGGCGAGGCCAGAGACCCTCCCAGGCCAGGGGCTGCTCAATGACCACCCTGAACAGCCAGGTTCTGCCACCAGCAAACCTTCCCAGATGCACTAATAAGCACTGATTCTTTCATCCTTTTAGGAAAAGGATCATCACCTTCAACCAATTTGGGAGCAGTTTTGAAGAACTTTTGAGGAGAATATTTTCAACATCTATTTCCTCCATGAAGCCCTATGGAGGCCTCTAGAGTTGGTCCTACATCTTGAATCTTGAGGGAGCTGCTGACAGAGGAAATACTGAATTGGGAACAGGTGCAAGGGGGCTGTGCCCAGGAGAGAGGTGGGTTTTGTGTTAAAACCTGATTAGCAAACACATCCCTTTATCCACTTTGAGAGCTTCTCCCAGGGACCCCGGCCAGAAGAAGGGAGGCCTTACTTTCTAAATGAGATGAACACCTTAAAAGCTGTAAGTTAAACACCTTCTTAGGTTTCACAGCCTTTGAGAAAGACTTCTTATTAGAAGATTCCTGTCGTAAATACTTTTGTTAAATAAACAGCATTCTTAATCATGTAAATCTGAGTTGCCCTGAGTTGGACGATTTTGAATGAAAAATCACTCCTATTTTTCCCACCAAATATTCAAGACCTTTTGACTCTCTCGAACCTAAGACTCCACTAAATCCAGACACACGTTCCCCCAAGAATTTGGCTGGTGTCCCAGGAGCCCTGCAGCCTTCCACAGCCTGGCCCTCGTTTCAGCCGCCCCCACGGGAACATTAAACATAGGACAGCACACGGTGCGCACAGAGCCTCACTCCCACAAGACACGAAGCCACAGCCGGGCCTCAGCCCAACCGTGGCTAGCCACCAGTGCAGGGTGGGAGGCTGTCTCTGCACACACCCCTGTGACCCCGCAGGTCAGGGGCCAGGACAGCAAGACAGGCGCCCAGGGGCCTCTCCTGGACCCGGGTCACTGCTGGCCACCTCGTGGGCTGAGTTGCACATGCCCCCCACCCCCGACTCCGATCCTAGCTGCACCATTTGGTCTGCGGGACTCCCACCCTGAGAGTGTTCAAGCAGGTTCCCCAAAGGCAGGGGAGCGCGCCTAGGCCCCTGATCCCCACCCCAGGGCTTTCACCAGCTAATTAGCCCTGGAGCCACTTGCCTTTTGTTCCCTGCAGTCCTGGAGGAACCTGATGCCAAGCTGTGAGCCCACCAGGCAGAGCGCACATTCCAGAACCTGGGCTGCTTGCCAACCCGCCTGCCAGAGGTTCCCACCCCCGAAACCCAAGCCCAGGGCGTCAGCCCAGCAGCCCCGTGGGTCCCACTCTGGCACCGCAGCCCAGGGAGGGCTCCCTAACCCGGCCCCACCCTGGTTACCACCTGCCACAGAGCAAAGGTGGAGCGGCCCTCACCTCTGTTACCAGCGGCCCAGGTATGGCTGGGGCAGGGCTCTGCTGACTCAGGGGCTTTCTCCTCTCATTGTTTCCAGTACCTGACCCCTGACCCTAGATGGTGCTGAGCCTGGCCCTGTCCATCTGGGGCAAAGTTGAGGCTACCTCTAAACCTCATCAAGTCTGCTTTTGGTGAGAAATACCCAAATGGAGGCCTTCATCACCACCAGGGACACCGGGACCCCGAGAAGTCAGGAGACAGTACCAAGAGGACAAAGCATTCTGGAACCTGAAGGTTCCAACACCTGCCTTTGCCCACGGCTCACGCGCTGGTTTCCTCTCTCTCTCCTCTCTTGGGTCTCCTTGAATTTCAGTGACCCCACACCTAAAAGGAAAAAGACCATCTCAGACCCTTTGGGGTCTCATCTTCTCTGAACCCCAAGACACTTGGAGGCAGCACCTGACTCCCTTCTCCCCACACCTCCACCCTGCCGTTCCCACTCTGCCCTCACCCCACTGAGCCCCAACATGCCTTGCACAGAGACACCTCAGGCTTCGCTCCAGACTGACTGTCCTCCCAGACCACCCTGTGACAACCTGGGCCCAAGGTTCCTCCTCTAACAAAACTGGCTCCTTCTCTGACCGTCTGCCCTCTGTCACCACCACCACCTTCCCAGGCAGCCGGACTTGCAATCCCACCCTAGTCACCCCTCTTCCCGCCACCCCCACATCTACCATCTCTGAGCACCCACCAGCCCAACCTCCCTCCTGTCCAGGTCTTGCAGTGAAGACTCTGGGCTGCTGGCCTACACCACTGGACAGACCCCTGAGTGGACCACTGAATGGACCCCCCAAAGCGGACCACTGTCCTCTGGAATCCGGAAGCACTAGAGCAGACCTGGGCCTGGGAAGGCCTGTCTCCCCCTGACCCTGGATCAGGAGGGGATGGAGGTGGAGGTGGCCTCAGTAGGGCAGGTATCAAGGCTCTGGACTGGGTACCGACTGTTAGGATATCATAGCCGAGACTCTCCTGCATGACAACAGGACGCCAGCCCACCCGTGAGCACGGCCAGTCCCTCCTGTCCCCATGGGCTTCTTTTCACCCCCTTCCCTGGACTCGCTCCTCCCAGGACCCCCACTCCCCTTCCTGCACAGCCGGCCTAAGGAGCCCCTCCTCCAGGAAGCCCACCACACCCTCCGGCTCCTGAACAAACACTTTCTCGACCTCCGCCGGGACACATTCCCTTTCAGAACCAGCCTCTGTCCTGCTTGAAACTGTGGACTGTCCACTCCTCTTCCATCCTTTACAGAACTTTTCATCCTGAATAAGGAATAGTGAAGCCAAGTGGCATTGCGTGGCCCCTGCTATGTGTGTAAAAACACAGAACCTGGGGGCAGTCCCCAGCCATGGTCTCCCCCAGCTCCACCCCAACTGGGAGTGACCCAGGAGTGAAGGAGCAGAGAGATAAACCCCCAGACAATGAACACAGGCAGCTGTCCTAATGGACAACCATGCATGCCAAGGAGCCTGGGTGGCGGGTGTCGGGGGAGACTTATCCAGGCTCCAGGATGCAGGCTGGCTGCCCCCCGCTCCTGGGTCAGAGGCCAGGCCTGCCCCTGTCAGCCTGTGGGTGACTACAGGCCCACTCCGCACCCAGTCGTCCTCCACCCTACAGAAAGACTCACACGTTCATCAGAAAGGACTTCGCTCACTCTGCTGAGTTGATATTCTAGGTTCTATTGTCCCAGAGCACCAACACTGAACAACAGGAGGAAGCATTTTCATGAGAAAACAGAGAGGCAACCTCAAACTCCTGCCAGGCTCACATGGCCAAAGGTAGGTGCTGCTGGATGGGGACACCCCCACGCAGCAGACCAGCACGGCCACACAGAAGGTGTCCCCTCTGGTTTGCGAACGCATGTAAGAATTAAAGATTTTAAAATTTAAAAATAAAAAACTAAAAAAAAAAAAAAAAAGGTGTCCCCTCTGGAGGCCCTGTCACCACGGGTGTGCCCCTCTGGCTCCTGTCTGTCACAGGTCTGAGCCCAGTCCCTTGGGCCATTTCCCCAGAAGCCGATGGTGGGGGTGGGGGAGTTCGGGGGTGGGATGTGGCTGCTTCAGAGGAGGCGCACCCCCTCTGCTGACGCACTGAGAGGCAGAAGAGCTGGCTCTCCACTAGCACAGGCTCCCAGCCCCCAAGCTATTTCTACAGAAATACAACGTACCCCTGGGTAGAAATAGCACTCGTGGCCACCAGGAATTTTCTTTTCTTTTCTTTTCTCTGTCCCTCTACAGAAGCTAAAGATACTCACACTATAGGAAGAAAGACGAGCAGAGAATAATTTAAGATACCTCTGAAGCGCCTGCTTGGGCTATTTTTACTGTTTCTCATTCCATTGAGACAGAAGGCTCTAAAAACGGACGAGGAGAAGCCAAGTGTTGCTACAGCCATCTGGTGAGTCCCTCGAGTGCAGGCGCCCGCTGCATTCCTGGGTCCCCACAGGTGACACAGATGGGACAGTGCAGGGATGCAGGGTGGGGAGGCGGGGAACGGGGTGACCACCCAGAAACAAAGGCTGAGGTGGACCAGAGGGAACTAATTGTTCACAAAAGGAGAGACCGCCTTTAAAATCAGCTAACAGAAGGAAGGTGGAGGAGCCCTTTTAAAGCAGAATTCCAGACAGAAACGCTCCTCAGGCCTGAGGTACGGCCCGGCTCTCCTGGGGTCTGCAGTCTGCACCCTGCCCAGCTCTACCTCCTTCCCAGGACGGCATCTCACACACCCAGGGCCCTGCATCCTGGGTCAGGAGCCTCCTGAGGGCGCTAGCACAGCCCCTTCTCTCATCCTTGGACCACCCTGCGGTACAGCACCTGCCACCGCCTCACAGAGAAGGGAGCCAGGCCCAAATGGGACAGTCCACCACCCAATCACAAAGCAAGAAAGTGGGGAGCCAGGCCCAAGGGGAGTCCATGTGTTCTGGCTCCTGGGACCAGGGCTTCTCTAGAGAAGCTGGCCCCCACCCTCTCCCCCACCCCCTCTCCCCTGTTTCTCCTCTCCCTCTCCCCCCAGATCCCTGGTCGATTCCCCGCATCCACCTCCACACCTGCTCATACCCTTCTCCCACCTGGGACACCCTCTCCCCTCGTCCAGGTTGCTCTTTCTGAAAAACTGTCTGAAAAATCAATAAGAAGTTCTTATCTAGGGCCTGGTGGTGGCTGTTTAGTCACTAAGTCACATGTGACTCTTTCTGACCCCAAGAACTGTAGCACACCAGGCCTCCTTGTTTTTCACTAATCTCCCAGAGCTTGCTCAAACTCATGTTCATTGAGTCAGTGATGCCATCCAACCAGCTCATCCTCCGTCGTACCCTTCTCCTCCTGCCCTCAATCTTTCCCAGCTTCAGGGTCTTTTCTAGAGGGCTGGCTCTTCACATTAGGTGGCCAAAGTACTGGAGTTTCAGCTTCAGCATCAGTCCTTCCAATGAATATTCAGGGTTTATTTCCTTTAGGACTGACTGATTTGATCTCCTTGCAGCCCAACGGACTCTCAAGGGTCTTCTCCAGCACGACAATCGATTCTTTGGCATTCAGCATTCTTTATGGTCCAACTCTCACATCCATACATGACTACTGAAAAAACCACAGCTTTCACTATATGGACCTCTGTCGGCAAAGTGATGTTTCTGCTTTTTAATACACTGTCTAGGTTTGTCATAGGTTTTCTTCCAAGTGGCAAGTATCTTTTAATTTCATGGTTGCAGTCACCATCCACAGTGATTCTGGAGCCCAATAAACGAAAATCTGCCACTGTTTCCACTTTTTCCCCATCTATTTGCCATGAACTGATGGGACTGGGTGCCATGATCTTAGTTTTTTGAATGCTGAGTTTTAAGCCAACTTTTTCACTCTCCTCTTTTACCCTCATCAAGACACTCTTTAGTTCCTCTTCACTTCCGGCCATTAGAGTGGTGTCATCTGCATATCTGAGGTGGCTGACGCTTCTCCCCCTCATGGATCACAGTCTTGTCATAGTCAAGGGGCTTGTGTAACTCAGTGAAGCTATGAGCCATGGCATGCAGGGCCACTCTAGACAGACAGGTCATAATGGAGAGTTCTGACAAAACACGTTCCACTGGAGGAGGAAACGGCAAACCAATCCAGCATTCTTGCCTTGAGATTCCTATGAACAGTATGAAAAGGCAAGGCCTGGCATTACTACAAAGTTTTTTCAACCATCTTTTGCTGAATTCTCTGAAAATGAGGACAATGCTTCATTCTCCCCCAAATGCCTAGAAAAGGGCTACATGTGAAGTATCGGGTCCATGAGGGTCCACCAAACTGGAAAACCCCAGTTTCCACAGAAGTGATGGAACCCCGAGGACAGGTGGGCTATGCCCCTCACATTCAGCATCCAGACGGTTCCTTCAGGTGTGGTGGTTTCTAAATCGCTCCTCAGGGCTCATCCCTGACCTGCTAACCCAGTCATAGCTGTTTGGGAAGCAGCCAAGGACCCGCTCCCAGTCCGGTAAGGCGTCTCCTCAGCATGACCAGCAGAGTCTTCTCGTGCAAAACACCCAAAGGAAAGAGAGTCTAGAAATGGGGAAGGAAACGCACATTTCTCTCCTTTCTGGGGAAAACTGAGTTCTCTCAGCCAGCGAGGCAGGCACATCTTGTGATCCCAGGGCACCTCCCCCAGGGCTCCTTGGTGGGAGGCAGAGAGGTCATGCGTTCTGCACGAGTAAGGGGCGCTCACTCCCCCACTAACCCTGGCCCTGCCCTGAGCACCTCGTAAGGAGCAGCAGGACATGTCAGCCAACCAACAGCCCAAGGCTCCACCACAGGGACAGGGACACGGAGCATGTCTAGCAAGCCCTGGTGCTGGAGGAGCCTCATGGGTGCCGCTGCACAAACCAAGACGGCGGTGCCAGGTGGCTTCTGGGCCAGGTCTGACACCAAAGCAGCTGAGAGGAGACGAGATAAACTCACACTCACGCTCCTACCACAAAGCTTACTGTCACAGCCATGCTACAAGACAGATACTCTCAGCAAAGACAGGGTGTATCTTCAGCTGCTTTTTAGGGCCAAAGGGAAGAAAAGTTAGTGATCTTGTTAATCATTATGATCACAGTCATGCCCCTGACAAAATATAAAGAATCAACAAATTAAAACAATTCCCACTTTGAGTCAAAATAAAACTCATTAATTCAGACTCTACAGAGACAAAGTCATTTTAAGAAAATCAACATTATCCTTTCATTGTAGAAGACGCAAAACTGCAGAGAATGCTGAGAAACCCAAGAGGGGAGATGTGGGATATTCTTAGGAACCTCCCCAGAAAGATGACTCGGGAGCTCTTGACTAACACTGCTGAGCCGGTCACTCACCTCTCAGTCACTCGGCACATGGGTACTCAGAGTCCTTCAAGTGTGGCCTGATCCAAGACACTGCCGTCCCACAGCAGAGCAGATAGACACGCTGCCCAGCCTGGAACCTGAGATGTGATGACACATTTCATGACGAAAACAAGATCCCACAAGTCAGGTTCATTAACAAAATCAAATATGTGGAAGTATTCTTGAACACTGAAGGGTTATCCCAATGCTAGCCAACTTCATCCACATAATCCCAGTTATCAAGTTCTTTAAGCAGCAAAACTTGAGTCTGTTCTCAAATATTCCAGCAGGCAGATATTTCCCTTGATTTGGATAGAACTTTCTCTCCTTTTAATTTTGTTCTAACTCTGATACGACTGTGTATCTAGAAGAAATTTGAGGTTCTGGAATCAAAGATATCATTTATCACTTCAGAGATAAGGAAGATGAGGTCCAGGAAAATTAAGCGACCCTCCAAGGTCAAATAGCAAGCTGGCAGCCAAACCAGAACAAAAGCCCAAGTCTCCTGATGAACCTAAAGGTCTTTTCTCCACAAACTGCTTGATTTGTCCTCTAGTAAATCACATAGAGAATAGAGGTTGCCAAGAAAGGCTTAGGATGCATAATATATAAATATCCCCCATGAGCAAATAAGAAATCAAGAGAGAAAATAAAAACAGGCAAAAATATCAACAGACAATGCCCAGAAGAAGGAATCTAAGTTTTCAGAAAAATATCAGTAATATATATCACATCACTAGCAATCAGGAAAATGAACAATGAAGCAAAACACAACTTCACATTCATAAGATAAGCAAACATCTGAAGTCTGGAAACACCTCGTGAGGCCTGGAGTGTGGAGCAGGAAGACCCACTCCCCATGGTGGGGGGCTGGCCAGGAGTCTCCACGGGTGTGACCACACTGAACAGCAGCCAGCAACACCTCAGAAAGGCAGAGCAGGCACCAACCCCAGGCCAGGACACACCCCAGAGGAGTGGCAAGCACGCTGCACAAGGGGACACAGACAGCAAAGTTCTTTGCATCATTTTACCAGGGAAAATACTGGAAATAATTTAAGATAACAATTTCCTCGATAGAGTGGAAAATTAATTAGGAATGGATAAATAAATTCTGACTCATTCATACAGTGGCACGATGAAGAGCATTGAAAATGAATTAACTAGCTCTACACATATCCCCAGGACTAGGTCTCAGACACACAATTATGAGAGGCAAAACGGTGCAAAACATCAGCTGTACAGTAGGACACTATTTGTATGATCTTTAAATACTCTCCAAAATACCATATATTATTTTAATTTGATACACACTGACACAGTAGAGATGAAAAGAGGAGTTTGCTTTGCAGTGAAGGTGCTCAAGCACAGATATAAACAGGATAATGCTTCAGGATAATGATTACTTGCAGAGGAAGGTGAGAATTACACCCAGAGGCAGGGCCAGCACCATGGAGGGCATTCAACTCTGCCTCTAGTTTTATTTTCTTTTTAAAAGTTAGGGCAAAAGATGGAGATGGCGTATGTATAACTGTGGCTGATTCACGTTGATGTGTTGCAGAAACCAACACAATATTGTAAAGCAATTAGCCTTAAATTAAAAATAGATAATTTTTTTTGTAGGGCAAAATGTGGTATTTGTGACTGTACTTCTCTGTATTTTATAATCAAATTCAATTGAGAAAGTAAATTCTTAGTAAGAAATACCAAACACAACTTGTCAAATATATCAAAAGGCCAATGTCCCAGGCAGAACGTGCATCTAAACAACATGTGGGTGACTGGGGAAACCTGTTCTTTATGAGTCCCCACATATTTCCTGCTGGGATCCATAAAAGGGTTAAATTTAAGGAGAAGTCTTTAAGGGAGACGGGTTCTTTCTGGTTAGGCTGAGACACTTGGACTCCTCAGCCTCAGTGACCTTCTTTTCAGAAGACAATGTTCCTAGAACTCTTACTAGCTGCCCCAAGCTGTTCTTTTATTCTTATTTCATAGACAGATAATAGACAGTAGATTATAGATATAGCTCTATAATAAATAATAAATGATAAATAACAGGTATATATAAAGGATAAAGATCAATAATAGATAAAAGATAGATACTGATGATAGATACAGATTAATAATAAATAATAGATAAATGACAGAGAATAGATCTAGGTGGACAGATGATACAGACTGATAATAGATAAAGATGATAGATAGATGGTAAATAACAGATAAAATGAGTCACCTATCCCATGAGGCTCTCTCTGATGCTGGCTTTCTCTCCTGCAGATTTATAAGATACTAGAGTCGAGGGTGGGGGGTGGTGCTAGGGATATGAAAGATAATAGAGAGAAAAGGTTGCAACCTAACTCCCCTCTTCTTGAACATGGACTGGACTTAGTGGCCTAATTCCACAGAACAGAGTGTAGAAAGTGGAAATGGTAAGTGTCCAGTGAAAAGGCTGAGCAGACACTCTTAACCAAGTGCACATTCACCTCCACCAGAGACACATTCTGATAGGGTAAAACAGACGTACCCTCCTCTGATAGAATGGGCTCAGACGGAGCTTCACACCTGTGGTATTCTGTCCAGAAACCTGCAAACCCAGAGAGTCAGAAACTGCCCCATGACTTTCTATCCGACCTTAAGTGTGGCCATGACCCCTGAAGGCCACCTCCCCAGAGGCACTAAAGGATATTACCATTGAGTGGAGAGGGCCAAAAGGGCTTTTGAGGTTCTCTTTCCAAACCTTGAGACACAAGTCTATACATTCAATGGTTCTCAAAACCAGGGATTGTCTGACGCAACATGCTGTCCTTGTGAGGACTGCAATCATTACACAGAATTCGGATCAAATTTTCTGAGGCCTGGACTGCAACTGTCTTTGGAAACTAACTATTCCATAAACTACTGATGAAACCTCCTGACTGATGCTTGCTTGTCCCCAGGCACTTACTGGACACTGCTGCTTTTGGAGGCTGGCCCCCAGCAGAAGGGTACCAGTGACACAGCATCCCCCAACCCCCGCAGGATGCACCCAGCACACACGCAGCCACATCCCGCCTCTCCAGCCCCCAAGCCTCCAACCTGCCCCTCACCAGACAGATGCTTTGGTCTCAACACTCATTCCTAACTCAGAAAGCCCTCCCCTGGCTGGTCCGGGCCATGTTCTGGAGCCTCTGGCCCTCCATGTCTCCACAATCATCACAATTTTCACCTCATGATCACTGTCGCACCCCCACAGTCCACCCTCTGCTCGGTCCAGCCTACGAGCCCCAGAACCACCTGTGCCAGGCACCTGCCCAGCACATCACAGATGTTCACCTGATCACTGCTGAAGGAGATGGTTTACACACTCTGAGCAGAACCCACCCCCGCCCCCGCCCGAGCAGTCGGAATTGACCGCGGAAGCAGGCAGAGTGGTCATTTCAGACGAGAGGCATGGAAAGGTCTCCCAGACTCTAAACTGTTAGAACCTTGCTTTGCGGGGAAGGAGGCAGGAGTACAAAGCCCATTTTGGGGAGAATAATTAAGTGTACAGGAGCGATGACATGTATGCATCATGACTAGACTCCCTAAATAGATATCTTGAAAAAACAGAATGCAGTCAGGGGAAGTCCTCCCCACAACTGTGCTCCCCTTCAGGGCACTCAATCCTCTAAAATACAGTCAAAACCTGGTCCCAAGAGCAGTGCTGCCGGAGGAACTAGAGACATGTCGCTATCCAGAAGCCACTGTCCTTGCTTTCTTCTGCCACAGCTTACTGGAACCAGTATAGAAGCCCAGGTTGAATCTCTGCTTTGAAAAATAATTTGAGTAGTGTAAAAGACTTCCTTCCAAACCTCCTGTTTTCTGATACAATTCAACGGCATCGTTCACTCTGAAACAAAAACTGACAAATTCGGCCTTAAGAACCTACCTAACCTGTGCATCTATAAAAATATTGAAATTCAAATATTTCAGGGTTAAAAAGCATCCTTTTAGGCATATGGTGCAGCTCATGGGGCCACAGACCATGAGAGCAGCAGTTCTGTTGGTCAGAACGTTCCCCTCTCCTTTCTCCGTGGCCACAGTCAGGAGAGAAGGGACCAACTCTCCGTGATTTTCAGCATGCATGGGGACTGTGAATTCCACAAGTTTCCAGACCCCGCCCACCGCATCCCACTCTGGCCAGAGAGGGTCGTTAATATTAACCAACTAATGCTCCAACTTTCATCATGTGAGGGAAAGACATTACTTGTTGCCCAAATAGCCACATACCAAATGGATGAATTCACGGTGACTCTTAGAAACAGCGCTTGGAGAAATTTCCATGGCTGAGCACAGACTGCACCGTCACCCCTGCCAGACTCCAAGGACACAGCACTGCGCTCACCACCAGGGCACCCGAAGGACAGCTGGACCCGCTTCCCCGGGGGGCTGGACGTCCACCCAGGATGCCCTCTGCACCCTAGCAATGCCAGGCTACATAGTACTAGATCTTCCTCACAGATACTTCTCCCCAAGGGTCAAAGTGTACAGAAAGGTTATTCACCTTTTCACTGTTACTTACTCCATAATTATCTGTTATGATGTTTCTTATTGCATTGTTACTTATTCTGTTGTTGCTATGATGTTACTTATTTGTAACAAGCAGTATCCTCACCTCACTGTGTGCTGTATGGCTCAGAAGCCAGCCTTCCTGGGCTCACATGATGAAAGAATTTGGGGTTTGGTTTTTTTTTGGTATTTGGGTTTCTCTTAAAAAACAAGAAAAAGAAAAAATTAATTAAGAAGAGAATTGGTCTTCGGCCTTCTAATTTACACATCTTAGATTCCCACCCAAGCTGTCAGCCTCGGAGAAGACAGCCAGTGAATCCTGCAAGTTTGATAAACTACAGACTGATCCAGCAGAGCACTTTGCAGTCCTGGGCGATATTGCGCAAGGCCAAGTGAGCAACGATCGTCTCTGTCGAGATCCTGGTTAAATGGCCCAAATGTCTCCAGCCTCAGTTTCCGCACCCACTCAAAGTAATCAGCCTTCTTCAGGGACTTCTGTGAGCATTTAAAGCATGACACACAGAAGACACCTTACACCCATCACTCTCTTCCCCCCAGCTTCTCAAAAGAGCTCCCACCTAGGAGTCAAAAAGATTCTGAGAAACTCCCAACAAACCTCACAACCTAAATGCAGGTCAGGTGAATGCTTTTATACTCACTTTGCTGCTGCCGAGTCACGTCAGTCATGTCCGACTCTGTGCGACCCCACAGATGGCAGCCCACCAGGCTCCTGTCCCTGGGATTCTCCAGGCAAGAACACTATTGATAAATTCATTTGGATTCTGTTAACTCACACGCTGTGATCATTTCATCAAGGACCTTCCTTAGGAAAAGAAATTTGCTTCACAACTAAGACAAATTACAGTGCCAAGAATATCAAATATAGGATATTTGTAAACCCCAGCAGAGTTTTTCTGTATCCTGATGCAGTTCAGAAACTCAGCTCCCACATGCTGGTTGTTGGTCCCTCTTATCAACCACCAGTGTAGGTGATGACAGGGAGCGCTGGGTAAATGAGCAGAAGCCAGGACAAGTGCAGAGCAGCAGAAATTCATTTTTGCAACAACATTTATAATTGGAATATTTAATAACCTGGTCTTATTTTCTCTATGAGGACTCCAAATACAGGCTCACACAGACAGCTCAGCCTCCGAAGGAAGGACAAAGAGGCCAAGAGCCACCCTCTCACCCAGACTAGCACTGCTCATGTCCAGTCTCCCGGAAGCTGGGAGCTGATGCTGACATGCCCTCCACACTCCACCTGGATGCAAATTTGCATGTCACCTTCCCCAATCCTTGACCTACTTGTGCAGCCAGATTACTGCCTTAAACTGTTTACCCGAGATGTGTTTTGACATGCATTTTTCTCTTCGGCAAAACCCTCTGTGATTTATGGGAAACTAAAATCATGTGTTTCTCGTTAGTTTACACTTTAAAACACCAAAAATGTTATTTTGTAGAGCTATTTCAATGTCCACAGAGTTTTTCAAAGACTTTTTTCTTGGAAACAGAGGTCAACATCTTCCCCAGGGAAACAACCCCCAGACTCTAAGGGCCAGGTTTGGCCTCCAAGTCTTTGGATCTGCAGAAGGCATTCTGTCCAGCAAAGAAATGCCACCAGCAGAAGAGTCCCAGAGTCTGCTCAGTGTACCATGAAGGCAAGTCTGCCATTCCCTCCAGGGTGCCCGAAGAGTTTACGTCCATCCTCCTGGGGGACCCTGGGATGGGAGTCATTTTGCTCACAAAACCAGTAACGTAGAGTCCATTTTCCCACTCAAATGCAGCATCTTTTGAGCACTGCCAGACAGCGCTTAAAAAGATGTGCTTGAAGAGATGCCTGTTCTGTTTCAAAACTTTAAACCTAATTACAAACTGTGTTCACTTAAGAGTGTTCTGAGCTTCCTATCTAATTCAAATTGGGAGCATTACTGTGAAACCAGGGAAGATCTGCAGACAGGAAAGTGTGCCCCTCAGCACCGTCCAGCACCCCTGCCAGCCCTCCTCCTCTCCTCTGCAGCCCTGTCACCCCCAGCTTCACTCACTGGCCTGCCCTGGCCCATCTCCAGCAGCGTGACCGAGTCTCCCTAAGTCTGAAGGAGGCCATCCCTACCTTGGGAGACCATCCTGCACCACAGGCTCTAACAGTGGGTGAACTTGGCTGCCTCTACTTTAATGCACACTGTGGATACTTTTGCACCATCTGGAGCAACTAATGGCCTGTCACACACTTGGGAGTTATTCATTTCTAAATACAGATTCATTTTAGATACATAATGTGTGGTAGGTTATGAGATGCATCTTAGCATGTTATAGAAGAATGCTCATCTCTTTTCAAAAGCAATTATCTAACAAAATTACTACTGTTAGCTGTATATGGAAGTTGTTATAAAGTCATGATTTATTTCTTTTATGAACTCCTAGAGCGTTCTTCAGGGAAGCCACAGCAAGCACCAAAGGTGGCCATAAAAAGCAAAGACACAGAAAGGTTGCCTCACATGAGGCAGGAGACCAGAGAGGAAATGGAGCAACCCCATCTGAGAATGTCCTGCCAGCTCAGAAGCACCAAGCATCCACCGGGTGTCAACTTACCATTAATGACACTTTTAGAACTGCGCTGTGAAACCAACCCGGGGAAGCACTGTCATCATGAGAATTCACTTATTTATACCCTGTCCTCTCATAGCGGCAGCCATACCTGATTTCATATGTAAGGATTTCAGATGGAGAGTGTTGATTAAAGGTCGCCATGGTGACCACACATTTGTGTCTCCATGGTGACACTCACAAATGGGAAAGACCCTTAATTTTAATTTTATTTAAGGTTCCAAAAGATGTTTTCTCCTCAGACTGCATAATATAACAAGGCTAAGCGGATCTTGCTCTCTGCTGCACTTGTTCTTGGGAAAGCAAAGGGAGAAGAAGGTAAAGGGGAGGAAGAGGTGAGAACTCTTTAGAACAGATACAATGTGGATTCCCGTTTCTTGCCTGGAACACAAATCAATGGCCTTTGATAAAGAATAATAACAGTGTCCAATAATTAAGCATTTCCTCTTTTATAGCTGTCTCCCTACTGAATCTTAATTACAGATGTCTGTCCTACTTTACAGATAAGAAGACTGAGAAGCAGGGAACAGGTTGGTCTAAGGGTGTACTGCTGGGAAAGGACGGGACTAGGGAAAGACAAGGCTTTCTGACCCCAAAACTCCTACCACTCACTCAAGGGTCTGAGCCAAGCTGCCACTCACTCAGCTCAACTGAGATGGGAAGAGCCCTGATGAGACGCAAACTAAGTCCTGAACCTCAGCACCTGCTCTCCAGACAGAAATTCAGCGAGGCTCCGTCAGTCATACCATTGCAGGGAGATGTAGGCCAATGAACAAAAATTGAGAGGGGGATAAAATGATACTGCTCTCACAATACCCAGCAAGCCAAGAAGATGACTAGAAGGTGACATGACAGTGACATATAAGACAGAAAAGCCTAGAACTCTTGGGTGGGGAGAAAAGTCTCTCCAACTTTGTAGACCAAGTGTATGCAGAGAAGCTGAAAACAAAGTTCCTTGAGATAAAACCCGACTTTTCATTAACTTTATGTTTAAAGTATAGCTGCATGTGTGCTAAATGACTTTAGTCGTGTGCAACTCTGTGCAACCCCACAGACTGCACTCTCCAGGTACCTCTATGGGATTCCCCAGGCAAGGATACTGGAGTGGGTTGCTATTCCCTCCTCCAGGGGATCTTCCCAACCCAGAGATCAAACCTGTGTCTCTTACTTCTCCTTACATCTCCTGCAATGGCAGGGAAGTTCTTTACCACTGAGCCACTTGGAAGGCCCCAAAGTACAGCTTTTTACCCCACATGTCCTTCGCTGTTCAGTGGAAGCCTTGAGGAGCCTCTTCAATCCCTCTGGGTGGAAGGCTGAGCTGAGTCCCAGAGCCCTGCTCTGTGGCCCTGTCTCCAGGAGGGTGATCAGGCGCATCCAGGAAAGCCCTTCTGACCTGAGCATCTCCGTGTGACCACTGAATACATCACCTCAGAGCCCCGATGTCCCACTCACAGTCCTGCTCATCTGGTCCCTTCTGACCCTTTTCGTGTGGGTGCTCAAGCCCCTCCCCCAGTCAGCCTTCATTGGGAGGGATGTGTCCCCTCAAGACTTCCTGTCTAGGGAACTATACCTGATGGATGTTCTATCTGACATACTCTGCAAGCTTCCTATTTTCTTAGAACATATTCATGTAAAAAGAAGGACATCCAGAGAACATGTTCTCATGTTTTCATAATACAAACTTTCATTCTGCAAATCCATCTACTACATAAACAACCCTCAGGCGAAAAGTAGAAGCAACAAGGAAACAGCCAGTCTCCCTTCCTCACTGCCCCCTCTCCCTTGGCTGTTAGGTCACCTATTTTCTGGCCTCTGTAATGGGGCCAAGGAAATGGGAACAGTAAACAGGAAGGCGGTGCTGTGCATGCGGGCAGCCCCCAGAACTACCACTGAGCAGAAGTGACAGAGTGTGGCCGGGGTGCAGGGGACAGCCCGGGGAGGGGGGAGGCTCTGTGGTCAGCAGGGGGAGTGAGGACACTGCTGACTCAGCTTTAAAGGTTACCTTTTAGTAACAAGTATTAATGTAACCAACACTGTGAAGAGCACCTTGCTGCTCTCATCAAAGCTGGTGAGGCTGTGAATCTCGATGTCTGAACCACGGTGTATCGAGGGCCCCAGAGAAGCAGAACAAACAGGAATACAGATACAGACACAGATACATGTGACATAATACTCAGAGACAAGGGAGGGGGTGGTTTCAAGAACTGGCTTGTGCAGTCATGCGTTCACGGGACAAGCCTGGAGTCTGCAGGGCAGCCCGCAGCTCCCGTGAGGGGTGATGCTCCGGTCCAGGGGCCACAGCCCTTCTTCTCCAGGAAACCTCACCATTTGCTCTTCAGGCCTTCAACTGATGGATGAGGCTGCCCACATCGTCAAGCATAATCTTCACTTAAAGTCAATTAAAGTCAAAGACACCAGCCATATCTGCAGACCACCTGAATTAGGTTTGTTTGTTTGTTTCATGTTAGAATACAGCTGATTAGCAATGTTGTGCTAGTTCCAGGTGTACAGCAGAGTGAGTCAGCTATACATGTACAAGTATTTATTCTTTTTCAACTTCTTTGCCCGACCAACCAACTGGGCACCACAGTCTAGCCAAGGTGATACAGACCCAACCATTGCACAGGAAGAAAAATGGTTTTCTTTAAAAGGAAAGTGCCCGAGATGGTAGGATGTCCCTGGGGCAGGCATGTGCCTGGGGACAGGGGAAGCAGCACAGCAGGTGCGGGGGAGACATGGGGCTGAGGGAGGTGATCCGCCACAGCCAGTCCAGGGGTCTCCCTGGTAAAGGTCACAGACAGGAAGCCACCAGCATCCAGGAGGTCAGCAGGCATTCTGAGTGCATTTAATGGACAGTCATTTCAAATGGCCAAACAAAGCATCATCAAAGGAAAGCAGTGACTCCCTTGAGGGTTCCCACTACCTATGAGTCTCAGTCAAAACTAAGACCTTCAAGCCAAACAGTTTCCTATGCTCCATGACAATGTAGTGGCCTCTAATTTCTCCATCTCTTTCACTTTTTACCACAGTGAACAAGCCTCGAGCATCCAAGGAGCTTGTTTGGTGCAACCGTCAAGGCTGAGAAGGTCGCCGGGAAGATGGGTGGGTGGGGGCAGGCCTGGGAAGATGCACACAAAAACATTAACACCTTAAAAAGCCTTCTGCAGGAAACTTCATTCAGTATGGGACGAATTGAAATAGAAGCAACTGAAATACACAGATTCCTAAGAGAAGAGCAGCATCACGGTAAGAATGCCTTTATTATCCCAAATTAGCTGCAAAAATCCCTTCAGAGACTTGACGAGAGGTAAAAAAGAGATTTCTCACAGCATCACAGAACAGGAAAACCCCAGGATAAGAATACTCATACAATACAACTCTGTTTCATAACACAGTCACACAGGCTTTTAATACCCAGCAATTACAGCAAAGGAGAAGAATTAAAATCGCTGCGGGAAGTGAGGATGAAACATTGGAAAGAATTCACACAAACAGTCAAAGAAAAAAAGGAACTCTGGTTAAAGTCTTAGGAATCCCAGAGTCAGGAGGGCAATATGAGGAGGGCAGCTTGCCCAGGACCTGTCTTTGCCCCTGGCTTATCGCCTGATCCACAGGGCCTTAAGTGACCAGGCTGCAGAGCGGGCTCTGAGAGCAACCACGGTCCCTGCCTTCAAACCTCTTAGCATCAAGCCAATGTCCTCTTTTTTCTGAGCAATCTTGTAGTTTGTATGGAGTATTCTATCCTCCCCAGAAAACTGATTTAAAAAAAAAAACAAAACCGGCAGGAATGATGTCTGTGCAGCCTGACGTCAGTCAACTGACCCTGCCGTGTCATGTCCTAAGCAGCACACACTTGGGGTGGCCAGTCCTGCTCACCGTGGGTTCTCTGCTGGATTCTCCTCAAGACCCCGGGGTGCAACGGGCAGCACACACTGGGGCAGCCCATGGGGATGGGAGAGAAACGACGTCCTCGCAGCTGAGGACCACAGATGGCTGGCATGCCAGCGGGCGATGCAGAGGTGCACACAGAGGTGCCGTGAGGGCACGGGAGCCCAGAGGAGGAAGGGAACACCTGACTGAGAGCCGGGAGCTTCGCCCAGGGAGAGGAGGAGGAAACCCACCTCAACTGGGGTCTATGACATGGGCCGATGTCGTGCTGTGGGCACTTATGCTGGGACTTAAAGGGGAGTTGAGCTTCAGGCAGAGAAACAGCGTGTTCCAAGCAAAAGGGCAGGGCAAACATAGGCATAGACAGGGAAGGCAGGGCAGGCAGGATGTCAGCTCCACCTCAGGAGGACCCGGGGGTTCATCCCGCAGCCTCCGTTAGCCTCAGTGTCCAGCTCATAGACAGCAGATCAGGTCAGGACACATCACATCAAACGATGAGGACTCAAGGAAAAATTCGCACACTGCCTGACATCCAGCTAGGCTATGTGCTTGCTTAAAAAATTAACAAAGACAAAAAATAAACCACATGACAACCTTACAGATCTTTAATTAGCTGAATTAGACTCCTCTGGCTCAACTTCATTTCCCCCACTCAGTATCCAATGGGCCCGCTGTTCTCCAGGTGCTACATTCAGACCAAGTGCCCATGGACGTCACCGCGGTTCACACGTTTCCAGATTCACAGCCGCCTCCCCTAGGGCCCCACCGTGAAGCGAGTGCACAGATGTCCCAACACGGCCTCCAGACACTGAGAAGGACTTGCTGCCACCACTGTCTGCTGGGCAGCCAAGAAAGAGGCGCAGAGATGCTGTGGTGCCTGCTGACCACTGGGCTCTCCCTGAAGGTAAAGATCCCCCTCCTGAAAAGTACTGACATGCTCCAGCAGAAACCTCTGCGAGGTGTGAATGAGGTCTCTGAGAGCTGAGATGCCTCCCAGGCTGGTGTCCAGACCTACACTTAGGAGGCTACCCCAGGGAGGAGCTGTGGTTCAGCAGGCATAAATCACCACGTGGCTGCTGCAGGAATAACATGACAAGTGCTACAGGCATGTGCTGGCAGCTTCGCCAATTCCTTCATCTTACACATCACTTCTGCAGTATTTTCCCCAAACCTGGGTGAAAAAACACAAACTTCACTAAACGATCTATTTATATGATTGAATAAATGTGGGTATCAGTCAGCCTGTAAGAGTGTTTTAAAATAATAAGAAGATATGATGCTAAAGCTGAAACTCCAGTACTTTGGCCACCTCATGTGAAGAGTCGACTCATTGGAAAAGACTCTGATGTTGGGAGGGATTGGGGGCAGGAGGAGAAGGGGATGACAGAGGATGAGATGGCTGGATGGCATCACGGACTCGATGGACATGAGTCTGAGTGAACTCCGGGAGTTGGTGATGGACAGGGAGGCCTGGCGTGCTGCGATTCATGGGGTCGCAAAGAGTCGGACACGACTGAGCGACTAAACTGAACTGAACTGAAGAGGCCTGATGACCTGAAGAATACAGAGTGGTCTAAAGCCACTTTTTAATTTAAAATTTTTACACTTTCTGCTGATTAAGAACAACAATAGAAGCTCCTCCGATCCAACCCAAAGGCAACCATGTGCTCATCCTCTCTGAGCTCGGTTAACAGGTTGTGTGTGTGTGAACCATGCCCCTGCAGGAGGAGTTGCCAAATGAAGACAGACAGAGGCACAGACACACAGTTGGAGATTTTGTAGACTACAGTTTCCTGTGTAAACCTGCACTGATTTTCCTCTGACTAGACGACGAGAGGTGTGATGAGGATGGATGGTGTCCTTGGCATATGCAGATGCCACAGGCAGTTCGAGGACGAGACGGTTGGATGGCATCACTGACTCGATGGACACGAGTTGGAGTAAGTCCCGGGAGATGGTGAAGGACAGGGAGGCCTGGCGTGCTGCAGTCCATGGGGTCGCAAAGAGCTAGACACGAATGAGCGACTGAACAACAACAACAGCAAATCTTCCTCAAAACATATAGACAGTGTCCTTCTCCTTCAAGACCTCACTTAAAGGACAGTAAAGCAATGACGGGATGAAAAACGAACAATGATGCACAGACTGAGGGGGTGAGAGGCAGGTGAACTTAAAGGAGTGAGAAGCTACAGAGAGGAACAATACAGGACATGGGGAGCCCCGGTTACAGGACGCTCGGGAGGGCCTTTCTCCAGGTCGACCCCAGAGGCTTGGTGTACCAGGGTATCAGAGCCATGAAGGGCAGAACCGAGGAAACAGTGCAACCAAGCCGAAAAGCAGAGGCAGAGGAGCAGGCTCTGGGCAGGAAAATGAGGAAATAACTGAAAGTTATTACATTGTAGGAAGGTATTGACTCCACATGCGTTGATTTCCAACCAGGTAAATACCTCCAAGCCAAAACAAAAAATAAAAAATCTAGAACTTTACCCTAAAATATCTGACCACTACAGAGGAAAGAACTAATCATTCTAGTATACAGAAGTCCCCAGTAAAACATACTGTCACATCTAACACCCTAAATCAAACCCCATCAATTCACAAACACCATAGGTTTTTAGCACCCCACTTCTAAATTAAAAGGTCAGCCAAGGATCACCAACATAAAAGCCTTCATCTTGGAAAAAAGTTCAGTTCAGTCAGTTCAGTCATTCAGTCGTGTCCGACTCTTTGCGACCCCGTGAATCACAACATGCCAGGCCTCCCTGTCCATCACCAACTCCCGGAGTTTACTCAAACTCACATCCATCGAGTTGGTGATGCCATCCAGCCATCTCATCCTCTGTCATCCCCTTCTCCTCCTGCCCCCAATCCCTCCCAGCATCAGAGTCTTTTCCAATGAGTCAGCTCTTTCCATGAGGTGGCCAAAGTACTGGAATTTCAGCTTTAGCATCAGTCCTTCCAAAGAACACCAAGGATTGATCTCCTTTAGAATAGATTGATTGGCTGGATCTCCTTGCAGTCCAAGGGACTCTCAAGAGTCTTCCCCAACACCACAGTTCAAAAGCATCAATTCTTCGGGGCTCAGCTTTCTTTATAGTCCGACTCTCACATCCATACATGACCACTGGAAAAACCATAGCCTTGACCAGATGGACATTTGTCGCCAAAGTAATGTCTGTGCTTTTCAATATGCTATCTAGGTTGGTCATAACCTTCCTTCCAAGGAGTAAGCGTCTTTTAATTTCATGGCTGCAATCACCATCTGCAGTGATTTTGGAGCCCAAAAAAATAAAGTCTGACACTGTTTCCACTGTTTCCCCATCTATTGCCCATGAAGTGATAGGACCAGATGCCATGATCTTAGTGTTCTGAATGTTGAGCCTTAAGCCAACTTTTTCACTCTCCTTTTCACTTTCATCAAGAGGCTTTTTAGTTCCTCTTAACTTTCTGCCATAAGGGTGGTGTCATCTGCATATCTGAGGTTATTGATAGTTCTCCCAGCAATCTTGATTCCAGCTTGTGCTTCCTCCAGCCCAGCGTTTCTCATAATGTACTCTGCATGTAAGTTAAATAAGCAGGGTGACAATATACAGCCTTGACGTACTCCTTTTCCCATTTGGAACCAGTCTGTTGTTCCATGTCCAGTCTAACTGTTGCTTCCTGACCTGCATATAGGTTTCTCAAGAGGCAGGTCAGGTGGTCTGGTATTCCCATCTCTTTCAGAATTTTCCACAGTTTATTGTGATCTACACAGTCAAAGGCTTTGGCATAGTCAATAAAGCAGAAATAGATGTTTTCTGGAACTCTCTTGCTTTTCCATGATCCAGCGGACGTTGGCAATTTGATCTCTGGTTCCTCTGCCTTTTCTAAAACCAGCTTGAACATCTGGAAGTTCATGTTTCACATATTGCTGAAGCCTGACTTGAAGAATTTTGAGCATTACTTTACTAGCATGTCAGATGAGTGCAATTGTGCGGTAGTTTGAGCATTCTTTGGCATTGCCTTTCTTTGGGATTGGAATGAAAACTGACCATTTCCAGTCCTGTGGCCACTGCTGAGTTTTCCAAATTTGCTGGCATATTGAGTGCAACACTTTCACAACATCATTTTTCAGGATTTGAAAGAGCTCCACTGGAATTCCATCACCTCCACTAGCTTTGTTCGTAGGGATGCTTTCTAAGGCCCACTCGACTTCACATTCCAGGATATCTGGCTCTAGGTGAGTGATTACACCATCGTGATTATCTTGGTCGTGAAGATTTTTTTTGTACAGTTCTCCTGTGTATTCTTGCCACCTCTTCTTAATATCTTCTGCTTCTGTTAGGTCCATACCATTTCTGTCCATACCATCTTGGAAAAAAAGGCCAGGATAAATAGGAAAAAATAAAAAATTTCTGAATAAAAATTTATTCAGAAATAATTTGAATGCTCCAATTTGTATAATCATTATAAATGGTATCATATTCATAAAGCAAAGACAATGCAGTAAGTAGAAAAATTAGAGAAAGATGAAACTTTTAGAGCCTAAAACACATGATAAACTAATAAAAAGAGTGGAAGATACATTAGGAAAACCTTCCCAAAATGAGAACTCTGAATCCTAAGGAGACAAATCTCTATTATCTACTGAGATAACAGACAAGAAGAATATAGAAAATTAGTCTAAGAGGTCCAAGATCCAACCAATAGAAGTTTGGAAAACAGAATGGGGAAAAACAAAGGGGAAGAAATCATCACTGTATTCAAGAGACTTTTCCAAAGATTAAAAGATACAATCTCCAGGTTTAAAATGCTCCCACATGTCTAGAGTAATAATAGGTGAGAAAAGACCTACACCTGTGGTACTCTAGGTACAACATTATGAAATTCAGAATACCAAGAATGGGAGGACATTGTCTTAAGGAAGAAAAATCAACCATAGTGTAGAACAAAAGGCATCAGGCAGCCTCCTTGTCAATAACAGCAGATGCCAGTGACAATAAGAGATCCTCTCCAAACTCTGAGAATTTCTTTCTACCTAGAGCTCTTTTCATAACTGCAAACTGATACTAAGAAAAAATTGTCAATATCTTCAGAAATGGAAGAAAAAAATCTTCAGAAACTTCTTCCTGCACTCACTACACCAAAAAGGTATTAGAGGAGGGGCTGGCACATTCAAAGGATCAACCAAGGATAAAATCTCAAGATCTAGGAAGCAGTAAAACTAAACCAGGGAAGCAATGAAAGAAAGTCCCAGGACACCAGCCCAGCAGCAGGCCTGGAATGAGTGATGTCCAGATGGAGGAGGGAGGCCCTTTGTCTGGGGGCTGGGGAAGTCTCTGGGGACAATTAGATTGACCATCTGATTAGACAGACTGGGCAAAATCGGTTACAGCTGAGAATGTAATAAAGCAAAAGGCTAACACAAAAGTAAAAGCAATTATAAACTCCAGGAAAAGTAAAAGGATGTACAGGAAAGAAAACCTTTGGCTCTGCAATGAATAATATTTGCATAGTCACAACAATAAATTACATATCATTTTCCTACTTAAATATTTAACCCATAGAGATGAATGGATGAGATGTTTATAGTTTCAGAACAAAATTAAAATGTTACGACTCTTCATGTTTTAAAAGTAAGAAAAGAAATGACAGAAGTTAAGAGAAGAAGGAGAGCCGAAGGGTGAGGGAGCAGTGTCAGAATGTGCCACCCTTACAGCCCCACAGAACCCCCCTCACCACCAGAAGGGCCCCACACATGGAGTAACATGCTTTGTCATCATCATGATACTCATAATACTTTTTAAACAAGGGGCTCTGCAGCTTGTCCTGGGGCTGAGTACACAGTTAGCAGCTGACAAACTCCCTGTACTTAATGCAGCAAGAAATCAAGCTCTACTTATGCTCCTTAAAGCAGCAAAGTAACCTAGCAATGAAGGGACTCAAAATGTGGATGACTGTCTTGAGATACTGGGAGAAACATTGATGAGGATGTGTAAATCCTCAACTTTCCCATCAAAAGAGAGAAGTAGCAGTGTAAATCAATATTTAGGGACTGACAATAACAGAAGAAACAGCTGAAAGAGATAAAATAGTCAAGCCTGAGTAAAGGGATGAAGGATGAGGAAGGGTGAACCCAGAGACCACTGTTTCTTTTTGTAGTTCCCAGTGTAATCTACCAGCGGAGAACTAATAGATTCAAGGGATCAGATCTGTTAGACAGAGTTCCTGAAGAATTATGGATGGAGGTTAGTGACATTGTCTAGGAGGTGGTGACCAAGACCATCCCTAAGAAAAAGAAATGCAAAAAGGCAAAATGGTTGTCTGAGAAGGCCTTACAAACAGCTGAGAAAAGAAGTGAAGTGAAAGGCAAAGGAGAACAGGAAAGATATATCCATCTGAATGCAGAGTTCCAAAGAATAGCAAGGAGAGATAAGAAAACCTTTCTAAGAGATCAATGCAAAGAAAGAGAGGAAAACAATAGAATGGGCAAGACTAGAGATCTCTTCAAGAAAAGCAGAGATACCAAGGGAACATTTCATGCAAAGTTAGGCACAATAAAGGACACAAATGGTATGGCCCTAACAGAAGCAGAAGATATTAAGCAGAGGTGGCAAGAATACACAGAAGAGCTATACAAAACAGATCTTCATGACCCAGATAACCACGACGGTGTGATCTCTCACCTAGAGCCATACATCCTGGAATGTGAAGTCAAGTGGGCCTTAGGAAGTACCACTATGAACAAAGCTAGTGGAGGTAATGGAATTCTAGCTGAGCTATTTCAAATCCTAAAAGATGATGCTGTGAAAGTGCTGCACTCAATATGCCAACACAATTGGAAAACTCAGTAGTGACCACAGGACTGGAAAAGGTCAGTTTTCATGCTAATCCCAAAGAAAGGTAATGCCAAAGAATGCTCAAACTACCACACAATTGTGCTCATCTCACACACTAGCAAAGTAATGCTCAAAATTCTCCAAGCTATGCTTCAACAGCACATGAATTAAGAACTTTCAGATTTTCAATCTGGATTTAGAAAAGGCAGAGAAATCAGAGATCAAATGGCCAACATCCACTGGATCACAGAAAAAGCAAGAGAGTTCCAGAAAAACATCTACTTCTGCTTTATTGACTATCTCAAAGCCTTTACTTTGAGATCACAACAAACTGCAGAAAATTCTTTAAGAGATGGGAATACCCAATCACCTTACCTGCCACCTGAGTTTGTTCTGCACAACAAACAGCAGAAAATTCTTCAAGAGATGGGAATACCAGATTGCCTTACCTGCCACCTCAGTATATAGGTCAAGAAACAACAGTAAGAACCAGACATGGAACAATGGAATGGTTCCAAATCAGGAAAGGAGTACAAAAAGGCTGTATACTGTCACCCTGCTAATTTAACTTATATGCAGAGTACATCATGCAAAATGCCAGGCTGGATGAAGCACAAGCTGGAATCAATATTTCCAGGAGAAATATTAATAACTTCAGATATGCAGATGACACCACCCTTATGGCAGAAAGCGAAGAGGAACTAAAGAGCCTCTTGATGAAGGTGAGAGAGTGAAAAAGCTGGCTTAAAACCCAACATTCAAAGAACAAAGATTATGGCATCCAATCCCATCACTTCATGGCAAGTAGATGGGGAAACAATAGAAACTTTATTTTCTTTGGCTCCAAAATTATTGCAGATGGTGACTGCAGTCATGAAATTAAAAGATGCTTGCTCCTTGGAAGACAAGCTTTGATAAACCTAGACAGCATATTAAAAAGCAGAGACATTACTTTGCCAACAAAGTCCTGTGTAGTCAAAGCTATGGTTTTTCCAGTAGTCACGTATGGATGTGAGAGTTGGACTATAAAGAAAGCTGAGTGCCAAAGAATTGATGCTTTTGAATTGTGGTGTTGGAAAAGACTCTTGAGACTCCCTTGGACAGCAGTCCATCCTAAGATACAACCAGTCCATCCTAAAGGAAATTAGGAAATCAGTCCTGAATATTCATTGGAAGGACTGATGTTAAAGCTGAAGCTCCAATACTTTGGCTACCTGATGCAGAGTGAAGTCTTTTCACTCATCTGAAAAGACCCTGATGCTGGGAAAGATTGAAGGCAGGAGGAGAAGGGGACAACACAGGATGAGATGGTTGGATGGCATCACCGACTCAATGGACATGAGTTTGAGTAAGCTCCAGGAGTTGGTGATGGACAGGGAGGCCTGATGTACTACAATTCATAGGGTCGCAAAGAGTTGGACATGACTGAGCAACTGAACTGAACTGCACTGAATGTGATCTACTTTTTTAACCTTCTACACGTATTACTTTCATTTTTAAATCAACTTTTATAGGATAATTTAAAAATCATAATACAGCAAAGATACATTCTATAAATGTATTCTAAAAACTAGTTAAATAAAGCAACTAATTCACATTTCTAATTTATCTAACACAAATGTTATATGATTTATATTTTACAACAGGAAATGGCAAGCTCAGAACATGTATGACATAGTTTCTGCCCTCTAGACATTCACTCATGTTGTAAATTGTTTTGTCTCAGACAAGGTCAAGGCTATCCAGAGAAAGAAGAAATTATCAAAGCCAAGTGGCTTACAATGCTCATGTTTGCTTTAAGGGGGCTGTTTGACACTCCCCCCCCCTCATTTTTTTTAACCATGACACTGATTTCGAAAGCTAGGCATTTACAAATACCAACACAACTTTCAGCAAATGGTCCCTATTTTGGTTAAGGACAAAAGAAGCGGAATTCTCTTTGTGGAAAAATAACTACTTAGTTATTAGTGTTCTAAATAAAACAGGGCAGCAGGGGCTTTGAGAAAGCCAGCCGACCCATCAACAGCTTTCCTGCTGCTTAATGCAAACATGAGTACTTCATTTTCAACAAGCCTGGATAAATGATCTTTCACAAGTAGGTTACAACAGCTGCTGCTGTTGTTCAGTCCCTAAATTGTGTCCAACTCTTTTTGACCCCATGGACTGCAGCACGCCAGGCTTCCTTATCATTGACTATCTCCCAGAGTTTGCTCAAATTCATGTCCAATGAGTCGGTGATGCCATCTGACTATATTATTCTCTGTCGTCCCCTTCTCCTTCTGGCCTCAATCTTTCCCAGCATCAGGGTCTTGTCCAGTGAGTCAGCTCTTCACATCAGGTGGCCAAAGTACTAGAGCTTCAGCTTTAGCATCAGTCCTTCCAATGAATATTTGGGTTGATTTCCCATAGAATTGACTGATTCAATCTCCTTGCAGTCCAGGGGACTCCCAAGAGTCTTCTCCAACACCACAGTTCAAAAGCATCAATTCTTCGACGCTCAGCCTTCCTTATGACATAGACACAAAGTACGAACTCTCAGCGTTTGGTAAGGTGCTAATGCCCATGTCGTGAACGGAAGTTGCAGAGGGTCCTGCACTGTCATCCCTGCCTTAATGGCAAGAGCAACCCAAGCAACAGCCACACCCCTGCTACCAGATAAAGTCATTCCACAGTCTAACCAAGTCTTAAAGGCTCAATTTCCCCTTCCCAGCACAAGTTTTGTTTTCTTTTTAAAGGACAAGGAAATCCCAGCATGAGAGCAACAAGCGAGGCATAAATCCAAACTTGGCGTTTCCTAGGTCTTACTTAGTTACAGTATCTTCATAAACTGTCTAAATGCCAAGATGATCAAATTCCCTTAATATGAAAGAGTTGTTACCAATCACATGACAATCTCTCAAAGCTGCTATAACCGAGTTGACCTCACCTCACAACGACTGAGGAAGGAGGGGCTGCAGGTGAAGGCAGAGGGAAATGAGGGGCACAGCCACACAGCCAAGGGCGTGGGGCTCTGGTGGCCACCAGAGGGTCGAGGTCCTCTGATTACTCAGTGCAGGGACACTTCGAGGAAGACAAAGCCCATGCGAGGAAGAAACCCATCCTTCCCCATCAAAATGATGGTATTTCCAGGGGAAAGAAGGGTCTGTCCCCTCAAGCAGTGGTCAGCAAGAGGCGGATCACAACCTAAGAGGGGGACCACCTGAGCGATACCCACCTCCAGGTGCCCACACCCTGTGGTGAGAAACACAAGGCAAACGTATAAGGTATGGAGCAGGGGCAGGCAGGGTCATCTAGGGTGCTGCTGGCGGGAGGGAGGGCACAGAAGCAAGGGGAGTGGGAGGACCACAGGATGAAGCGGGGACGCAGCAGAGGCCACCACTGCCCGTCTGGGGCCGGGCAGCCCAGAGGGCACAGCAGCAGGTGGGCTCCAGAGGGACCCACAGAGCATCAGGAACAGAGGACATGCATGGAGACGTGGGTGTGACTCTCCCGCCCACCTCCACCCCAAACTGTGGCGGTGTTAGCAACTTTTTCAACTTTTCATCTTGAAATAATTAATGAGATGCAAAAAACAGTACAAAAACCTTCCATACACTCTTTATTCAGATTCACAAGTTTAACACCTTGTTTTATCATCCCCTTTATATTATATATAACACATTTTATGTATTTCATATATAATATATAATCACATTCTTTCTGAACCTTTTGAGAGTTAGCTGACAATCTTCTGCTTCTCCACTCCCAAATCCTTCATCATGCATTTTTACAAAGACAAGAACATTCTCCTGCATGATAATAAACAATCAACATTCAGAAAAGTGAGCTTTGATTTGGATTACCTCCGTATCAGATTACACCCCACACCCCAATAATGTCTTTCCCATCTGTTTTACCTGATCCAGAACTCATGCGTGGCACACAGTGGTCCTGTCTCCCGAATTGAATTTATTCTAGAACACTTCTTCCACCTCCCTGGTCTTCTGTGATACTGGCACCTCTGCAGACTTCAGGCCAGTCGCCCCTGGATTTGAACTGGACACAGATTGTGCATCTGGGCAGAGATGCTCAGTATGAGGCATCATGGCGGGACCTGCATGCCAGTGAGTCCCGTGATCCGTAACAGAAGCTTTGATTCCCTCATTGTTAAATCCCCAGGTTTCTTCACTACAGAACTGTCATTTTTACCCTGTGATTAACACTATGGGGAAGACAATGTAAATATCCCATTTCCCCCAGACTGTCAACCAACGGTCTCAGCATCCATGACCGAAGCCGACCTGAACAGACCTTATTCTGATGGTACACAGTGGGGATTTTCTAACTCTGTTCTTCGTGCATTCATCAGATGACATTCTGCTGTAAAGAGAAGCTTTCCTTTATTCTCGGTTTACCTACATTTTAGCCCCATGAACCTAGGGGTTCCTACACGATTTGGTGACTGACAGCCCATTCCTGTCCTTATCTATTCTGCCACTCAGGTGACCCCTCGCCTGCAGGGAGCGCCCCTGGCCTGTCCATGCTCCTGTGGGCTGTTCTATACCATAAGAGCACTTCTTCACCTTCTGACTTACTGAGACAAGTCAGACTCATCTTGGACTTTCTCCTCCCAGCCCTGAGATCCTCCAAGGAGTGCTGGTTTATTTAGTGGGGCATAATATTTAGAAATGAAGCTCTAAACACACATGTCCTCCAGTGTTAGCAACTTCTTACAGGGAAGCATTCAAGTCAGTCTGGGGAGTCAGTGAGCTTTGCAGAAGGAATTTCTAACTGGTTGTATGATGTTTAAAGCATGTTTTAGCAAGTCCACAAGAGCTGTGACCCACACTGGCCCTGTTTTTCTTTTCAGATGTTGTTGTGGAGGCTGTTGTGCAGCTATTGATCTGAAACTCCGGGTACTGTCTGATGCGTGAGCACCTCCAGTCCAGCTGCACGGCTACTTCCTTGACCATTTGTGAAGCCTCTGTATTTGTCAAGAAGAGTAAACTAACCCAAATTGGCTCTTCCTGTATGTCGACTTTTTGGCAAGGACACAGTAACCCAACCAGGGCGGTTGCATTTATCCTATAACAGGCACTCATGTAAGCACAAGATCCACCAGAAGCTGTGAGACTTAGGCGGCTGGAAGCACTGTCCCCTCTCGATGAGCGAGCCTGCTGCCTGAGCAAATGGTCCATGTCCTCTGAAGACTTCTCCCAGCGCCTCACAGAGGCTTTCCCATCCCTTCTCTGTCAGCCTCCAAGTCCAGCTGCATTCTACCTCCTGCTTTCATTGGCTGAACCTCACCACATAAACCTAAATGTTTGGCGACATGTTATTCTAGCCTACCACAGTAAAATTAATTTGGGGGAAATAAACGAAATAAGTAAAACCTCACGGGAGGAGTTTACTACTACTGTTTCATGTCAGTTTCAAAGCTGAAAGTGGAAGGACTAGCCCAAATTTCAGCAGCTAGGTGGCACGAAGAAAAGAAAATATTTATTCTACCCAGAAAATTTTTCAAGCACTGTAAAAATTTTGCTTCAATAAATTGTATCTTGTGCCACTTTATTTCTAAAATTCTTCACTCAATAGAGGGCAGGAAAAGACACTGCAGAGAGGTTTTCAATGGGAAATGGTCAGAATAAAACCCCTTCTCAAATACCCCTGCCTGTTAACTAAATAGAAACTAGAACACATATTCTCAGCTTGTAATAAGACAAAACATTTTCTGTGTTATATCCATAAAAAGATTTTAGACCAATATGTTAATAATTTTTATCACTGAATGATGAAATTATTTTCATACTCTCTTATCTATTGCAGCTAAGTTTTCTTCAATGTATATGTATAACCTTTGCCAGAGACTCAAAAGATAATAATAGAAGTTTACAAACAGTGGAAAAAGGGAAGTACCAGTGCCAACAGGGTTAGAAACCTCACAGGAGACACTACCAGGGCGGTGGTGAAGAAAACGGCATTTAATTTCACTTCGTAAGATGTTCCACAGCTGAATTTAAGCAATTACAAAGATGTAAAATTTCTTAGGACAGTAACTCCAGAAAACTCATCAGTTTTTCACTTACCAGAGTTTTCTGCCAATTCTCACAAGAAAAGGTTTAGTTGTGAAAGACTGCTTTACAGTGCTGAACCCTAAGACGATATCCGCTTCCTGTGGACTCTGCAGACCTGAGTCTCCCTTTGAATGCAGGGCGGGCAGGACCCAGAGCACAGGGAAAGGCCGCCAACCAAGAGCAGAGCACCCCGGATGGTCCTCTGTGCTGCCCTATTTCAGTACACCAAGGAGACACACTCATTCAACGAACAAAAGTTTTCTCAAGACCCACCACGTGCCAGGAGTTCGGCTGAGCACCAGTAACACAAAGATCAACAAAATATGGTCCCTGCCTTCTTCAAAAGTTCAGGACACTGTAAAGCAATTATCCTTCAATTAAAAAATAAATACATCTAATAAAAAAAAATTTTTTTTAAGTTCAGAACAAGGAAAACAGTCTATTGAAAGTGGAGAAGGCTTTCTGAGTGGAAGTTCTCCTAAAGAGAAAGACAGTGACTAAGAAAGGCGCAGGAGGGGGGAGGGTGGGAGCGGGGGGAGGTCTACCCACGCAGTGCTCAACTCCTAAGCACTCTGATAAGCCAACTACTTTAGCCCAAAGCTCTTCAAAGCAGCAAGAAAGCACACTTCTTTGCCTTAATCACTTCTAATATCAAACCACTACTGCCACCCTAATCTCTCCGGTTATCACACCACGTGAAGCGCTTCCTACAACCTCAGAGCTGAGTGCTCCAGGCTGAGAGACGGCACCTCGGCAGGAACCCGTGGGTGGCACCCCGGTTCTGACCATGCGTGAGGAAGGGGACGGCGGAGAGGGTCGGGGCCTACTGACCCCCCGTGCCATCCAGGGGCCTGGCCAGCAGAGTGAGAGGTGTCTGCAGCAGAAATGTGGGCGTTCTGCCCCAAGTGCTCAGCACTGACCCTTCCCTACAGGCTAGCCAGACTCCCCAGCAGCCAACCTGCAGCCCTGCCCGAAGGAGGACGTTGTCCCTCTCCACCCTTGCTGGGGAGTTCGCCCTTCCCAGGAGCGGCCCTCAACCAGCGTCGCAGAGGAATCACTTCCCTGCCCCGGGAGGGTCACTCAGAGTCACGGGACTGCACTGGCCCCAAAGATCCCGGCAGGAGTAAGGCTGGATGCCCCCAGGGGAACCTGCAGGAGCACCTGCTCCCTCCTGGGGCTCACCTCCTCCCTGGGTCTCCTAGCATCAGCTCCCAGGCAAGCTGCTCGCCCTGGAACTCTTACCTCCAAATCCACCCTGGGATGGCGCCCACGAACTGCAGCCCTCTCCCCTCCACCCCCCTCCCTGGCTCCAGATGGCTACCAGCTCGCTCACCACATTCTGCCACCATCCCCAAACAGGGTGGCAACTCCACCAACCGCATGGGGGCTCACACCATCTCCAAGGCTGCTCCAGACACTCCTCAAGTCACTAGAATCCAGCAACTAGAGTCTGGGAAATCTTTGTTGATTTTATACTTGTAGCACATGGAGAAGGCAATGGCAGCCCACTCCAGTACTCTTGCCTGGAAAATCCCATGGACGGAGGAACCTGGTGGGCTGCCGTCCATGGGGTCGCTGAGGGTCGGACACGACTGAACGACTTCATTTCACTTTTCACTTTCATGCATTGGAGAAGGAAATGGCAACCCACTCCAGGGTTCTTGCCTGGAGAATCCTACGGACGGGGCAGTCTGGTGGGCTGCCATCTATGGGGTCGCATAGCGTCGGACACGACTGAAGCGACTTAGCAGCAGCAGCAGCAGCACATGGATGCAATACTGTTAAGGATTTTGGTGTGCATTGATCATTCAATTTAGTTAATATATCACTTATTTCCAAAATGTTTCTTAAGCACTTGAACTTTTCTCATATTCCAAGCCACAATGACATATTCTAGACACATTATCTATTACAAATTATAACATTTAAAAAATTATGGGACTTCCTGGGTGGTACAGCAGATAGGAGTCCACCTGTGAATGCAGGGGACACAAGTTCTATCCCTAGTATGGGAATTCCACATGCCACAGAGCAACTAAGCCCATGAATCACAACAACTGAAGCCTGTGCACCTAGAACCTGTGCTTTGCAACAAGAGAAGCCACCTCAATGAGAAGCACGCACACTGCAACGAAGAGGAGCCTCCACTCACTGCAACTAGAGAAAGCCCCATGCAAAAAGGAAGACCTCGCATAACCAAAAAAAAGTAAATAAAAATAAATTAAAAGTTACAACATTACCTGAGGCTAATTTAATATTATAATCAACTATTCAATAAAAATTTAAAAATTATAAAGTTATGTGCAAATCATTTTCTTGTTAATATTTATTATAAGAAAAGAATGCATTGATTTTGCATAAGAAATAAGATCAGCTTTATCCTTTTGTGGAATATACCTCTTTCAACTATGATGTTCTGACATTTTCCGCTAAGAATCTAATGAAAACGATAAATAGAAAAATAACCATTTACACATATATACAAATTTTTGCATTTAATATCTGGGTCTAAAGATTAGGTTCATTTGGGATCTCCAGGTTAAGAATCCTGGCCTTATAATTAAGATATGCAAGCATTTTAGAGTGAGGCAAATAACACGTGCTGTTTTTCATCATCACTGTGCTAATGAAATACACTGTACCAAACTCAGCCATAAACACAATTCCTCTATTCAGCTGTGTGGCTGCACGTGAGATTACAAATCAGCTCAGTAAATACTGATGGAGTGCCTGCTTTATGGCCCTGGGGAAGGCGACAGGCTCATTGCCACGTTCGTATTGAACAGTCCACACGCCCCATTGCTGGCAGCCAGGTCACATGCCACCTGCAGTCACTTCAACAAGAAATGGCCTCCGTCTCAAGACACCCCACCCCTCCCAGACCTGCACCCTCGGCACCAGCTTCTGCTTTGTGCCTCACCACTAGATTAAGACCATCTGATACCAGAGTACACAACAGTATCTTGCATACGTTTTAATAAACACTTGGTGAAGGAATGAACTAATTCACTGACTTGTGAGATCATTTGGAAAAACAGGCAACAGCAAATGCTACTCTTTCCACAACTCAACCCAGCAACTCTTGACGTCACAAAGCTCCCGTGCTTTGTCCGCCTTGCAAAACGCACACACACAACAGACTCCTTGCTGACACAAATAAAACTTGAAACATACATTCGAGCAGAGTGATCAGAGAGGGGTGGTTGTTTTACCGAGAAGCGGCGAGCATCAGGAGTCCTCCTACACCGTGCCAACCCCACCCCAACTAGCCCGGCAGCATGGGGAGCAAGAAGCCATCCTGAGCACCCCCCCTCCATCTCCCTCCACACCTGTTGCGGGGCCTTGGCCTCCACGCTCCACCCTAGGAGCCTCCAGTTCCCTGTGTGAGTCGGGGATAACCCTGACATACCCCTGTTAAAGCAGCACACCCATGGCTGCACGCAGCAGTTGTTCTGGTTTATGGCCCAGCCTATGCGGCACCCTGCCATGCACCAGCCTCAGGGGCAGCACACCCTCCTTGAAATCCTTAACCTCAGCACCAACCACAGCGCCCTCCAAATGTGATGCAGGAAGAGCGTCCTCTGACCAACTTACTGTGATCCTTGGCAGTGCAGCAGGCAGCATGCTGGGGGCCAGGGTGCAAGGACGGTGGGAAGGATGGTGTGCAGGCTGGTGCTGCCCGAGAAGGGACAGGATGTGGCAGGCTCCAGCAGGCAGGCATAAGGTAGACAGGCCATGCCAAGCACTGCAGCTGGGACCACGAGTGCACAGGTGGGAAGGGAGGCAGATTTCTGCTTGGTGGGCTTCTACAGCCATTTCCTGTCCCCGGGGGCGGGAGGGGGGGGAGGGAGGGTGCAGAACCAGAGGTGAGAGGTCGGTGGGATGGGCGGGGGCTGAACTGGAATATCTCATGGCCAGGGAGGGGAAGATTGTCATAAAGTTCAGGATTAAAGCTCCTACTCCAATCCTGAATGTACGCACTATGGCAGAAATCTCAAAAGCCACCCCGAGAACACGAGCTCCAGACAACAGCAGCAGGGGCTCTCTCCACAGGCGCTCCTGGGGACATGCAGGCAGCATGGGTTTAGGGATGTAGGGGGCCCCAGCCCCTGTCAGAAGCCAGCTGGGGGAGGCTCCCTTCCTGCAGGTGATTCCAATGCATAGACTGTGGTCTGGGTGCTGATATGTTAATACATTCCTCTTTTAAGTAGGATTTTTGCCTTTTACAGGAGATGTTTTAGAGACCACGCCCAAACAGAAGTGCAGAGATCTCCTGGTCTAAATTTCAGGCTCTGAGGTAGGTCTTTGAGGAGAGAGGCCTACTTGTCGGTCAGGGGCCTGCTTTCCTGGCAACTTCCAAGCCACACTCCATAGGTGGCCTAGTCCCTCCGCCCACTCATGTGGACGAAGCAGGAGCTCTGCCGTCTCTCCTCCACTCTCTGCATCCAAGGCCTGGATGGAGTTCAAACTCACCCATTACCAAGTCCCCAAACCACTGCTGACTCTTGAGGTGCTGGCCGTTTATAGAACCTCTGAAAAGCCAGAGTGAGGGCCAACTTCAGCAAAAGCTTGAGGTTTTCAGTCAAGTAATAGCCCACTGTTGTGAAGGTCGGCGCTGGCACGAGAACAGCCCCAGGGCCTATAAAGCTGCTTTTCCATAAAACCTACTCAGGCCTTGTAAACACTCTGTCCTCTGTGGATGTAAATGTTCTCAAGGTGTATTAATGAAACTGAATCACTTCCAGTTCGGCGAGTTATTAATAGCTGCTGACTGTTCCCCCCAGTTCTTAGATTCGCAGGGAGAAGGGGGTGGGGCAGGGAATTCTGTTTACCTGCATAGTGAGAGTTACTGCTTAACCAAGCCGTGCTCAGCATATGTGATAAGAGACCAGAAAGTAAGAAACGGTGTTTTTTCCCTTGGAAGTTAGCAATTAACTTATGAAAAGCACAGAGATGTGCTGGGCTGATTTGACAATGGTTTTAGAAGGTGGCATTCACCTTCCACTCACCCCACGTCAGCAACTTGTGACCTTGTAAACAGAAAGACCAAGGAAACCCAACTGAAATGATTTAGAGATGGGGTGCACTTCAAGTGGAGTAAAGCACTTTAGCTCCTGGCCTGAGAGGTGTGTGGAAGCCAGAGCACACATGCAGTCATTCCCTCCTCTGCCCCAGGCCCGAGGAGGCTGTTCCCTGTCCTGCGGAACCTCACGCTCCCCAGGCCAGGTGGTGAGGGCTGCTCGGACACGCCCCTGACCTGGGGCTGGCCTTGCTGGGAAAGGAAAGCTGAGAGGAAGACACTGTCCCCTGGGCATTCATCTTCATGACTTCCTCATACCAGAAATCTGAGGATCCAAGACAGGATATTCTTTTTTAAATTTACTTCTCAGGAAGTAAAAGGGAAAACTCTTTTCTGGCACATTTTTCTCCTACGCTGCTCTGGAGTCTGCATGCTCACTAGGTATCAGACTGTTGGCGAAGGGCACTGACAAGAAAGGTTGTCACCACCCCTCTCAAGGATCAGCACCTCCACTCTCCTGGGTATCCATGAAGACGTATGTTCTGAGAGATGAGAGCTACTGGCTGGTTTGCAGGTCTCCCCTCACCCACCTGCTCTGTTGACCCTTGGGGGCAGCCAGCTGTTCCTGGCAGGAGGCACCACAGGCCTGACTCTGCTTCAAATATTCATGTATACTTCTCCTTCCTCCCATGTTTACAACTGCTTTTTAAATTTGGCTGTGTTATCACAGAGTTGTGAGCTCTTCAAGTGTCACCACAGGCATTTGATTCATGCTCTTCACTTAAATGCCTGCATTTTAATATCTAACATATCCATTGAGAAAACTGCTTTGTCAACCTGTTTATGGCCACTCTGTTGCAGCAGTTGTACTTCTCTGTTGATCTAGGTGTGTTTTTTGTTTACACTTTTTATTTTTTTTTTTTTTAAAAAAAGGACATTTTGAAATGGTGTTTTATGAGCACGGTGTTGTCCGGGAAAGTCCCACAGTTTAACGAAGAATATTATCAATGTGCCATGGATAAAAATCAAGAGCAAACGAAGGTCCAGATGAAAAGGTAATTGAAACATATTACCCGATGATGCTTATCCGATGGAGGACGTTGCCAAGAATCCGTTTCCTGGGTCTTTCTCCTCCAGACGCTTCCTTCACATCTCACTCTCCTCCTCCTTCTTCCTTCCTGCGGGCCCTGAGAAGAAACCAGGATGTCTGGGGAAATGAGAAAGACATTGTGGCATCTGTCTCAAAGGGCAGTCAAGTCATCATCTCAGAGGAGACCCATCTTCTCAGGGCTGCTGGCTTTCTGCTCGACCTTCGGGTTGAGGGTGGTCGCTCGCTTCGCGCGCTAACATACCAGGTAGAAGCAAATCTCCAAGGGCGGTGCCGGGCTCACACCTCAAAACAGTCAGACACTCAACAGCAGGTCAAGGGAACATCCCAAGGTTCCTCCTCAACTGTCACTGCGCCGAGGGGCCGTGTGAAGTCGGGCACACGCATCACGGTCACGGCCTCCATGGAAGCAAGGCCTTCCAGTGCACAGAGCCAGCCGCATCCCGTGCTGCCCAGCCGCGCGCGAGGTCCTGGCCCTCCTGAAGGGAGACGGGAGCGCGGGCGGCACCAGCGTCCCGCAGGCAGCCCCGGGAGCGGACAGGCCGCGGCCGAGGCGCGAGGCCCCCATGCTCCGGGTGGAACCCAGTGCTGACAGTCTTCTGTGGACAGCGATCTACCGTCGCCCGGTCAATCTTCGCACCTCGCCTCACAGAAATATATCTCCTCTTCCGGTTCTGGTACGGGGTCTGCCGCCGTGGACGTGCCCAGATGCACATGCGCGCGCACACATAGGCAGGCATGGACGCGCAGGCACAGTCGCGCATGCGCGCACACCAGGTCCTTCCGGCCACCTCCCCAGAGTGCCCGAGCCTGCACCTGCGGCACCTGGGGAGCCTCCAGGACTTGCATCCCCGCACCAGCCCCTCCCCGCCCGCAGACCTGGCCTGTCCTCAGGCCATAGGTGAGGCCCGGCCCACGCTCTTCTACTAAATTGATCGTTCCTGCCCTTGTCTCTGGTTTGTTTCCTGTGCTCCAAGTCCCAGAGCTGCGCGCGCACCTGCCATCTCAGACGGGCCTTCGCGGGGATGGCTGCTGGAGAGCAGCCCGACGCTTAGGAGTCACCGAGAAGCACCAGACCACGCACATAGCGGCTGGCTCATCTTCACTGATTCTGTGTTTGTTTTCTGATTGCATTTTATAGATGAAGGGATCATTGCCCAGAAAGGACAGTTTGCCCCAGTCACACAGCTAACAGGGCTGGTGACAAGGTTTGGATTCACATCTGCCAGACTCCAGATTCCACGCTCTTTCATTTAACTGAGGTCTCCCAGAGATCAAGACATAGCCGGAGAGAAGGAAGCCGTCCAGGGAAACATAGGCCAGGAAGAATATTAGGTGAAGGGTAATGGCCATACCGAGCATCAAGGCTGTCCCTCTGGCTGGATCTGCAAAGAGTGAGCATCGTGGTTGGTCTTAACACCTCCTACCTGGACAGCCCGTGGCTTTTGTGCTCTAGGACCTTTGCACCTGATCCCATGGCTCAGCATTGGATCACCCAGGATCCAGTGAGGTAGGGAAAAGCCCAAAGCCTCTACAGATTCACACAGTGTAAGGAGTGAGCCTGTATGACTCATGTCAGTGCCTGACCAGAAAGGGGGCTCCAGGTAACTTAAAACCCTCCCCTTTGACAGGATCTAGATGAAGGTCTCACTGGTCCTGCGGTCTCGCTTCTGTAAGAACTCTTGGACCACGTTCTCTCCTGGTGGCTAGAATCCAGCCCCACATCCAAAAGTTTGAACTAAAATACAGTTAGATTTTTCACAGAGTTGATTGGTTCCACCCTAAAGCTGCCTGCTATTCTCTAGTTCTAATGCCTGAACCAGAGTAATAAATAACTGCTTATATGACAACAGTAAAGAAGAGGATCTGGAGTTAGAAATGTGAGTGGTTTTTATTTTTTTCAAGGATGTTATCCTCATAATTAAACAACCTGTTAACAATAAGTTTCTTTCAAACAACACCCTCTTCTATTTAACGTTTTATCACATTTATTTTTCTGCGATTACATATTTAGACACAAGGACTTCCCTGACACACAAAAAAAAACATGTATATTGTCAGGGTCCATTTTACTTAAAAAAAAAAAAAAACCACAGTTGTTTCACTTACATTTTGATAACTATAATTCTGGTTCTTCGGTGCTGGAGGACAACAAAAATTTACAGATTCCCCCCGAATACTTCTAAATTTTAAATGAACTCTGCCCTCCACATACAAACATAACTTTGCATTTCTTTGTAATCCTCCTCTTCCTACCCTGAACCCCATCTCTGTTGGACACCAATCTCTGCAAACCTGTCCAGAGAAGGATGCTGCCAGATCAGATATGACACTTCACAGACTCCCGTTTTTCTCATAATCCCCACTCAACCAAAGAGAGATGGAAAGAAAGATAGAAGGCATTGAAGAAAGACTCTATTAATTTTACAGTCTTTCAATTAAACTATTACCTCTGCCACTTCTAAGTCCTCCTCTGACCATCTGGGAGAGTACACCAAGACATAACCCTAAAACTAACAAGCGTGAAGCTTGCTTGCATTTTGCAGAGAATGGGAAATCAAATACCTGTTTACTGAGAGCTAAATTCCATGAGTGCTATAACTAAACAGCTATAACTAAACAGTGTGTAATCCTATATCCATATCCCAACACTCTATGCACTTCAGTGTTCATAGCAGCATTATTTACAATAGCCAAGATGTGGAAGCAACCCAGTGCCCATCAACATACAACTGGATAAAGAAAATGTGGTATATATATATATACACACACACACAATGGAATATTAACATAAAAATTAGTGAAATTTGGCCATTTGACGCAATGTGGATGGGCCTAGAAAATACTGTGCTTAGTGAAATAAGTCAAACAAAGACTAATACTGTATGATACCACTATATGTGTAATCTAAAAAATAAAAACAAAGGAATATATATACATATGCAAAATAGGAACAAACTCACAGATATGGACAACAAGCTAGAGGTTATCAGTGAGGAGAAGGAAGAGGGAAGGGGCAAGATGTGGTGGGGGTTAAAAGGTATAAACTACTATGTATAAGACAAGCAACAAGGATATTCTGTACAACTCAGGAAATTATAGCCATTATTTTGTATTAACAATAACTTTAGGTGGACCATATTCTGTAAGAACACCGAACATTATGCTGTGCACCTGAAACTCTTATAATATGGTAAAGCAACTCTACTTCCATTTAAAATAATTTTTTAATTAGTTTAAAAAGGAAAAAAAACAAGCAGCAGATCCAGAACATGGAGGACCCCAGAAGCAGGGGCAGAGGAAAGAGCCATGTAGGATGGGACGAAGAGCCAGGCCTGGTCCGAAGTCACTGCAGCCTGAGGCCCACGTGTGGAAATAAGCCCAGAAGACGGGGCTGAGAGCACAGGGGCTCCCCAGGGGACTTGACACCAAGATTGCCATCAGATATTCTGATTTCAGGTAAGTCTCAGTCACTTAACTTTTTTAATTTACTTTTTAAAAAATAAAGTACTTTCTGCTAGGAAGTTGCATACTGATTTTCATTTTGCTTGATTTGTATCAATATTACACCTGTGCTTAGTTCAATGTCAAACTGTTCTGTGAGACTTGTGAAGAAAAAAACCTTAAAAGTTCCTGCCCCATTTTTCGCTCCCCAAAGGCAACCGCTATCAGATCTTCCAGCTCATTATTTTCACATTGGCATGCGTGTCTCTGAAGAACTTACACACGTTGCTACTTCAATCTCAGGGATTATCTGCTGACTCTCCTCCCAGCCCTGTATACACACATGTACATTTTCTTTCCAACAAGTTTCCAGTTTAGTTTGACCAATATTCAGAGATCACGTTATTATATCTCTGTAAATCCCGTTCACAGATTATTCATGTTATCCAATCGTTTCTGTCCCTGGCTGACACAGGAATTTGCTTATCTGTTTTTCATTTACTTACATTTCTATGTTCTTATTAATTCATTTGCAATTCTCTAGTTTTGTAACAGAGAAGGGCAATGGCACCCCACTCCAGTACTCTTGCCTGGAAAATTCCATGGATGGTGGATCCTGGTGGGCTGCAGTCCATGGGGTCACTGGGAGTCGGACACGACTGAGTGACTTCACTTTCACTTTTCACTTTCACTTATTGGAGAAGGAAATGGCAACCCACTCCAGTGTTCTTGCCTGGAGAATCCCAGGGATGGCGGAGCCTGGTTGGCTGTCGTCTGTGGGGTCTCACAAAGTCGAACACGACTGAAGCAACTTAGCAGGAGCAGCAGCAGCAGTTCTGTAAAGCTCCTCACAGCACATTCAAATCCAAACATGTGCTCCCTGCTGTCCTTTACCTTCTGGCCCCGTGGTTTATGCCATTCTAATATCATTACTGTCCACTGAGCAGCACCACCAGAGAGGAGGGACCACGGAGGGTGTCCACCCTGCCCTTCTCGCCTGGAGCCCAGAATCATTTAATGCTGCTTGAACCTAATACCTTCACCAACTGATGGCTTAATCAGGACTAGGGCCCTTGGGAGACTGAATCACAAGAGGAGGAGAAGTCGCTGAAAGTGGAGATGGGGGATTCACTTTCAGCGCCCGTGTCAGGTTTCCCGAGCTGTGCTGCAGGCTGACCTGCAGGCTGATGGGAGTGAGCCTCAGCCTGAGGGTGGAGACAAGGCCCGCCGTCCACACAGCACGGCCTGGGCCCTGTGCCCCGGCCTCCATCTGTCTTCTGAGCAACCCTCAGTCACACTTCCCTGTACTGTGTCCTTCTCCTGGTCATCTCGGAGCCTTCTTTCCCCAGAGACAAGGGAACCCGCTGACGCAGGGCTAAGGAGGTGCCTTTCCCCTCAGCCCCTACCACCCTTCTCTTCCCTCCTCCCAAGCAGATTGTGTTTATCACATGAGGACACATTTTGGTGCCCCAGCCCTACAGCCCTGAAGTGATTGGGGCTTCAGAACCCCTCCTAGGAAACCTGGAAAGCAGGGAAGGTGTACACTAGCAAGGCCCCAACCTTCCCTGTGGCCAGTGTCCCCCAAGCCAGAGCCGGCACCCCACTCCAGGCTCCCAGCCCATGCGTTTGATGAAGAGCGCTGGCTGGAGAAGGACAGGTCTGGACTCTGTTTACCAGCCGTGTGATGCTGGGCAAGTCATTAAACCTCTCTTAAGGACTTTATTTGCAAACTGGAGATAACAACACCTGCCTTGAAGAATCATTATTATATTTATAGTTAATAAATGGAGAACTTCCACTTGCAACAATATTAAGGATTTAATAACCTGGGAATTTTCCCACTATAATACAGTTTAAGATATGGCACCCCACTCCGCTACTCTTGCCTGGAAAATCCCATGGACGGAGGAGCCTGGTAGGCTGCAGTTCATGGAGTCGCTGGGAATCGGACACGACTGAGCGACTTCACTTTCACTTTTCACTTTCACTTATTGGAGAAGGAAATGGCAACCCAATCCAGTGTTCTTGCCTGGAGAATCCCGGGGACGGGGGAGCCTGGTGGGCTGCCGTCTCTGGGGTCGCACAGAGTTGGACACGACTGAAGCGACTTAGCAGTAGTAGCAATAGCAGCAAGATACTGCATAAACCATGAGATGTCTTTTAAATGCCTAGCTGGATTCTCAAAAAAAAAAAGAAAAAGAAAGAAACTCCCCAAAGGCCAGAAATGAAACCAAAAACCAGAGTGAGAACTGTGTGAACCCACACTGACAACTCAAGGGAGAAGGGGCTCACAACCTTGGCTCCCAAAGGGACAAGGAAGTGGAAGGGAAACTGCCAGAGAAAGACACAAGTCTTGAAGAATCCAGGAAACAATGGACTAGGGAAAACTCACCCCCAACACAGGCAGAGAAAGAGAAAGCCTTTCTATCTCTGATGGGTTTTTTCCCCCCTCTGAGAATTCAAAACCTCAGGCCAGCTCACATTTTCAAGGAGATCATGCTATTTAGCTTATGCTGATAGAACTATTGTATAGCAACTAAAAAAAAAAATAATGATTTAAGATGAAAATAACTCAGGGAAAGAGACACAGGTGTGTATAACGGACTTTTGGACTCAGAGGGAGAGGGAGAGGGTGGGATGATTTGGGAGAATGACATTCTAACATGTATACTATCATGTAAGAATTGAATCGCCAGTCTATGTCTGACGCAGGATGCAGCATGCTTGGGGCTGGTGCATGGTGATGACCCAGAGAGATGTTATGGGGAGGGAGGTGGGAGGGGGGTTCATGTTTGGGAACGCATGTAAGAATTAAAGATTTTAAAATTTTAAAAATAAAAAACTAATAAAAATAAATAAAAAATTAAAATTAAAATTAAAAAAATAAAAAATAAAAACAATTGACAGGCAATTTTGATGACTAAATATATATAAAAAGAAGCTCATAATCACTTATGAAGAAAGCAAACCAAAGGAAAATTTTTTAATTTAAAAAAAAAAAGATGAAAATAACTAAAAATGTAAGAAATGAGGCTTAAAAAAAAAGACAGACTTAAAAAACAAATAGAGCTTATAGTTATAAAAAGTATAGTCAATGAAATTAAAACATCTCAGTGGATCAGTTTAACACACTACTAGACAAAGCTGAAGGAAGAATTAGCAAACTGAAGATAAACCTGAGGATATTATACAGAACACAACAGAGAAAGAGAAAAAGAGATGAAAATAAATGGAGATAAAATGAAAATGTCCAATATCCAACCAACAATTAAAAAGATATCTAAAAATGTGGCATGTAAGGTGACCAACAATAAATATTAATGATTTGGCTTTTAGTCCTTATATTTATGTAACTCTGAAGCTCAAATGCTATTAACCACAGGAGCACAGAGATTGCAATAGATCTTGTCCATCTGTATTCATGGAACATTATAAATGTAAGGAAACTTAGCAGTGACTTGATTATACAACTTAATGGATAAAGCTGAATCTTGCCCCAGCTCAGTCACTTACCAGCATATAACTTAACTCTCTGAGCTTTCATTTCTTCAATTGTAAAATAGGAATAAAGACAACTAGTCTTCAGAAAGAGTTCCTGTGAAAATCAAAAGGAAAACAATGCAGCGAAATGATGCAATATTGAGTCTGGTACAGTAAGCATCAACAAATTAAAGCTATCAAGACCTCTCACTGTTCATTTCCATTTCAAATGATAAAATAGAAGCCCCCAAAGATCAACCATGTATGGATGTGAGAGTTGGACTATAAAGTTGAGCACTGAAGAATTGATGCTTTTGAACTGTGGTGTTGGAGAAGACTCTTGAGAGTCCCTTGGACTGCAAGGAAATCCAACCAGTCTATCCTAAAGGAAATTGGTCCTATATATTCATTGGAAGGACTGATGCTGAAGCTGAAACTCCAATACCTTTCATCAGCTGATATGAAGAACTGACTCATTGGAAAAGACCCTGATGCTGGGAAAGATCAAAGGTAGGAGGAAGAGGGGACAACAGAGGATGAGATGGTTGGATGGCATCACCGACTCAAAGGACATGAGTCTGAGCAAGCTCCAGGAGTTGGTGATGGACAGGGAAGCCTGGCGTGCTGCAGTCCATGGGGTCTGAAAGAGTCGGACACGACTGAGCACTGAATTGAAAGATAAATCACTTCTGAGGATCACACAGTATATTCCTAGTAGCCCAAGAATTAGAATCTAGTTCTCTCAACCTGTTCCTATGCTCTTCCATCAAGCTTCACCCCCTGGGAAAAACAGAAATAAGGGAGGTGGAAGTGGAGTGTTGGGAGACATGGCCAAGTGTCTCCATCCTGGCTCAGTGCAACTTAACATACTACGTGAAGATGGAGTAGACGTTCATGACACAAATAAATCCAGGGTGATAAAACAGTAGGCCTGTGGGGAAGATATTTCAAGCAGAGAAGTAGGAGTGAGGGAGCAGACACACAGTCTTGGAGGATGCAAAGCCCAGGGCTGGTCTGGTTCTGGTAAGAGGCCCATTGGGGCTTGCAGACAGTGGAGAAGCAGCTCTGGTCTGTCTCCCTTCTTTGAGGACACCTGTCCCCTCAGGGGGACCCATCCTCACCCAAAGGCTTCATCTCCCAGGACCATCACATCCAGGGCTTGGCCTGTCCCAGTCCATCCTGGCTGCTTTAACCAAACGCCACAGACTGTGTGGCTTATAAACAACGGGATTGATTACTCTCAAGGCTGGGAGTCTGAGGTCAGGGTGCCACCACTGTCAAGTGAGGGCTCTCATCCAGGTCACTTCTTGCCGTGTCCTTACATGGTGGGAAAGCTGGGGCATCTGGGTTGGGGGAGCTCTCTCATGAGGACTCCAGTCCCATTCACGAGGGCTCCACCCTCCAACTATCGCACCGCCTCCCAAGGCGCATCTCCTGACATCACCGCTTTGGGTGCTAGGATCTCAACATAGGAACCTGGAGGGTGGAGGTGGAGGAGAGAGCCTGCAGCACCCTGACATGACACGTGCAGAACGTGACACGTGCTGCAGAGATTCACAGAGCAGGGACCCTAAGCCAGCCACGGAGGGTTAACAAAGTCTCCGTAGGAAGCGACTTCTGGACTGAGAACCCCAATGAGGGAACAAGCCAGTAAGTCGGCCAGGGTGGATGGGCGGAGGGGGAAGAAGATCAAGTGATGAAGCCGGGAACATGGGCTGCAGAAAAAGTCAGGCCCAAACTGCAGAGTGCTCAGGCCTCTGTGTGCTTGGTCGTGTCCAGCTCTGTGCAATACCACAGACTGCAGCCCACCAGGCTTCTCTGTCCATGGGGTTCCCCAGGCAAGAATACTGGAATGGGTTGCCATTTCCTCGTCCAAGAGATCTTCCCGACCCAGGGATCGAACCTGCGCCTCCTGTGGTCTCCTACACTGGCAGGCAGTCTTTACCACTGGGAATTCTCCCATCAAACTCAAGAGCTTTAACTCGGTCTTGCATAGCCAGTGCCCTGGCAGGGGTGAGCAGAGCAAGGCAGCGACAGGCTCGGGCTCCAGAGCTTCTCTGGCTCCTGGAATTCAGGGAGCGGAAGCCCAGAAGGCAAGCTAGAAGTTACATAAAAACATTTCCAACTCCCTTGGGCTGTATCCTTTGGTTCAAAACAAGGTCCACCCATGGCCCAGCCCCGCCCCACGCCCCACATTGGGTCAACATTCAAATGTTAGAGATAAAGAAAGTAATAAAGATAAGACAGGGTGTGAACCCGAACGCTGGCCTCAGAGCCCAGACAGGTGTGCAGACAGCCACAGCCTTATCCAGAATGCGACTCGGATGCTTTCCTTGTACACCCTCTCTTACAAAACCAGCGGCGGGCTTTTCTTTTTCTTTCTTTATCATTTGCTGTGACAAAAACAAGCAGCTTTTTGTTCTAGGAAATAAAACTTACACTGTAGTTCTGATGGTGGAGGTGATGGGTGTGCACCCGCTAGGCTGGGGTCACTCCTCCTGACCCTCCAGGTCATGTCACCTGGCTCTTTATTGAAGACCCCCACAGATGCCCTCAGAACCTGGGTCGGGGAAGGAATATACATTCTAACCAAGCTCCCCATATTACTCCCCGTATTACTGTACTTTGCTCTGGCCACCACGACGAATAGTGCCTGCTGAGCACCTTAGCACAGCAAGGGTCCTTCTCTCATGGTTCCAGGCCAAGAGGCCTGAAGACAGTGTGCTCAGGGGCCTGCTCCCCTGAAGGCCTGGAGGAGGCCCCTAGCCCATCTCCCTCCTGCTCCTGGTGGGAAGCTGTCCTCAGCTTGTAGACACCTCACTCCCATCTCGCCTCTGCCTTCACGGGCCATCTCCTGTGGGTCTGCATCAAATTCCCCTTCTGTTGGACCACAGGAGTCATGGACGAGGCCCCACCGTAGTCTACTGTAACCCCATTTAGCTGGATGGCCTCTGCAAAGACCCCATTCCCAAATAAGCGCTCTGTCCCAAGGGCCAGGGATAGGATTTCAGCACACTTGGGTGAATAGCATTCAACCCATGATGGTCCCCGCGGGTTCATGGCTCGTGAACTTCCAAGCATCTGGGAACTTATGTGACAGATTCCCAACGGCCCATTAAGGTGTGAGGTCACCACAGCCACATGGTGCCCTGACAGGTTGGGGTCCTGCCTGCCTACCTGGTTGGATCTGGGGTGCAGGAGGGGGAAGAAGAGGGTGTGGGTGGAGGTGAGATCCACAGAACTCCCCCAGCGGAACGCACATAGGCCATGGGCTCTGCACACAGGCCGGCCACTCTGCTCTCCAGCAGAAACACAGGGCGCTTGTCTGGACCAACGCAGTTCACCAAGAACCTGCAGCACAGACAGACACATCTCACTCTCACCTGAAGACAAAACCCAGAGCAGAGGCCGTTCTCATCCAGGTGCAGGTGTCTCGATGGTGAACCCAAGTCTTCACCCTGCCCATGCACAACGAGCGTCTGCTCAGGGACCTAATTCACATCCTGGCTCTGTCCCTCACCAGGGGATCTTGCACAACGTACATCAGCCTCAGCTTCCTCACCTGGAAAATGGGCATGACCACAGGAAGGACCTGGTAGGATTAAATGAGATAATCCACGAAAGGCTCTGGTCACATAAACAGCATTTGATACATGTGAGTTATTTCTCTAGAGCATGACAGTCATGGTTGCTGGTGACAAACTAGCATCTGATGCAGCTGACTTTGCTGTCCCAGCACTTAGCCTCACTTCCTCCGTGTGGCTGTGTAACTTGAAAGCCAACTATCTCCTCCGACATCAATGAATGAAGTCAAGAAAGTCTGAAGAGGACAAAGTGTGTTTTGGTCAAGACTTCTTTTTTTTTAATAATTTTTTTATGGAAGGATAATTGCTTTACAGAATTTTGTTGTGTTCTGTCAAACCTCAACATGAATCAGCCATAGGTATACATATATATATGCCCTCCCTTTTGAACCTCCCTCCCATCTCCTTCCCCATCCCACCCCTCTAGGTTGATACCCACCCCCCTGTTTGAGTTTGCTAAGCCATACAGCAAATTCACATTGGCTGTCTGTTTTACAGATGATGGTCAAGACATCTTGATAAACCATACACAAATACATCTCCTTAGGGATGACAGACGGAGGGCTGGGTCTGGGAATCTATATTCATTGTACTCTCAGTAGCCTACTTAAAAAATAAATAAAGCAAAATTGCTATTTATTGAAAAGTTTTATTAATGCCCCATGAGAGGTAATATGATTTACTCACACATATATAAAAATAAAGTAATGATGTTCTCCCCAAACTCGGTAGAGCTGCCAGGTGAAAAAGAAGCTGGTCCAAAGCAGGACGTCGCCAGTAGTGACCAAGAAACGCTGCATAGCGAAGGCCTTGGGCCTGTTTATCTAAACGCATGAGGGTCAGTGTCTGTGAAATGGGTGGAGGAGAGCAGACAGCTGCTCTCCGGCTTCCGCGGAGGCTGCCGGGGCGCTGCTGTCTTGGCCTCACTGCATCTTCAACCACAGAAACCAACGCGGACGCATCAGGCCGAGGGCCAGGGTCCCCCAGAACGCTGCGTCGTCGTCTCCTCCTTGTCCGCTGCGTCAAGGCGCTGCAGCCTCTGGGGTCACAGCGCCAGGGCAGGACTTCAGTCACAGCCTTCCCAAACACACAGCACTAGTTTATGCTGTGCCCGCCCGCACGTCAATGACCCACTTTCTGTTGAGGACCAGAGGAGAGCCGGTTATACAACAGCACAGATGTTGGGTCCCCGCTTGGCGCTGTGCAGGGTCCTGCCCCTCACGGACGGGGCTTCTGGGAGCCACGCTCGAGGCCAGAGGGACCAGACACTCAGGCTCCTAGAGGCGTCGGGGAGTCCACAGCCGGACTGGGCTCCTGGCAGCTGGTGGGTCCCTGTGTTGTCTGCCCTCCTCTTAGAGCTGAGAACAGAATGCTCTGTGCACTCACGCATGCAGTCCGCTATCAACGCTTTGGTCCCCGGGATAAGAGGGGGCAGGGGTGCCGTGAGCATTCTGGCTGACCCTATCACACTCTCTCCACTTGCCACCCTTCCCTCCACTCCATGATCCTAAGGAGAGCTGTCAAGGCTAGGTTCTGATGTGTGTGATGAAAGCAAACACGCAAAAGGTGAATAATCGATTTGAGTCAATTCACATATGAAGCATATTTTTTGTGCCTGCCTCATGTTGGGCGTTTTGTGGAGTCATTGGCGTCAGGGTGGACAAGACACGTGAGCTACGGACCTGCTGTGATGGTCTCATGGGCAATCGAGCGGGGCCCTCAGAGCCCAGGGGAGCTTGGAAAGGGGGACGAGGGGAACGCATCGAGGAGGAGAACAGAGGAGGGGCCAGGGGGAGCCAGGCTGCCTCCAGTGGAGGCAAGCAGGACCTCCAGCAGGACTGGGGCCCAGACTGGGGGGGTCCCAGGGATGGAGGCCAACCTAGAGACCCCAGGTTCAGAGTGGGGGTAGGGCAGATGCCTCACCAAGTGGAGAAATTTGATTCAAGGTGATGATCAGATTTTCATCAGAGAAAACACCTACCATACAGGGTGAAGGGCAGGTGGGAGGAGCTCAGATCAGGGGCAGGAGGACCCCAGAGAGAGCTCACCCCCACAGAGCCCCGACTGGGAGCTGGATTCTGGAGGCTGAGGCTCCTGGGGACCAGTGACTGCGGAGCGAGCACCGTGCTGAGCACAGGAGGTTTAAAGATGACCAGGTCACACAGTTCAGCAAGAGACACCAGCTCCTCGTCTCCACGATCTGGTCCACAGAAGCTTCTGGACATGGCGAGGGAGAAGAAGAGGCTGAAAGTCCCAGTGAGCAGCTCCCAGGGATTCCACGTGGGGCGCAGATAAACACGGTCCTGCCATGAAGACACAGCTGCTCCGTCTGCACCTGGTGCTGCTCGTCACCGGCCCAGACCCACTCAGGCGGCACCGGGGCTGCAAGAGGCCCCTGTGTCTCCGCTTGCTCGGCCAGCCCAGCCCCACCCTGCACCCATCCTCACACCCAGGGCCCCCTAAGACCATAGGGCCGACTCCCACCCCCTCAAGAGGGCGGTCCCTGCACACTGCCCACGTGAGCAGCTTGAGCTGCTGGAAGGTCATCAGCACCATCGCTCCAGTGCATGCCCTCTGTGGAACCGTGTGTATAACACACACAGAATGCATCAGACCATCTGCAGGACTGGCACCAAGGCCACCACGCCAGCGGTGTCTGAGATGAGGCAGAGTGAGGCTGGCCAAGCAGAGGAAAGCTGGCATGGCACGAACGTCGGCCACAGATGCCAGGCACACGTTTAAGGGCTGATATGCGATTTCCAGGGGTCAGATGTCCAGGAACTTTCAAACCCAGTTATTAAGCCATGGGTAGTTTGAAGTTAGCACTGATGAGAATACGTTCACCGTGGAAATCAGCAAATCCTCTGTCAGTCCCTCCCATCCCATCCCCTGCCTGTCTCCTTGATAACCGTGGAGGAGGCTCTAGGTGCCTGCCCCCTTCTGCTCTCCATCTCTAGGGTCCAGCGGGAAGGGTGGGACACCATGGAGTCTGGCAAACCTTGGGCTAAACCTCTGCTTAGAATTAGACCTTGATGCTATGAAGAACAGAGGATCAGGACATGGCGGCGGTCCCATTTCCTGACCCCCACCCACTCCCACCCACTGAAGTGGGCAGGGGGTATAAGGGAGGGGGTCAGCTTTGTGGCTACAAGTAGTGAAGAAGAACTGAGGCTCCATTAGCCCAAGAGGAAACTGAAGCGGGGACAGAGGGGCCAGCCGAGGTCTCTGCCTCCTGCCAGGACCCGCTGTGTGCCATGCCTGGCTCCCTGTTTGTAAAGTTGGGGTGCCAGGGTCTGCCCAAGGGCGGCTAGGACTGAGGGGCGTAGTTCCTCGAGCATCCAACAGCGGGTGCAGGACAAGCCCTGCCCAGCTGCCACCTGACTAGTCGTGGGACAGTCTTTTACCATCACAATAGAAGCAGAGAGAGCAGCGTGGCCCGTCCGAGTCCTACTTCTTCTCTGAAGATCCCAGGCATCATGTTCCCAAGACCACACTGGACTTCAGAAGCTCCTAACCAGGAGCTCCCCACATCTTTGTCTGAGATGATGGTGGTGCCCAGCAAGAGGCATGTCTGTCAGGCTCCTCACTCCCTCCTTTCAGCCAGGTGAGTGGCACTGTACTCGATCCCCTGTGCTCCCAACCACATCTTTTATGAACCTTCACGCACATAGTCACGCTCACTGAAGGACAGCACCCTGCAGGTTGGGGGGAGCACAGAACGAGCTTTCACAGGAAACTCCAGGACCCCTTGGCGTCCCACCCTGGGGAGCACCCCTCCGACTCACAGGGCCCAGGTGCACTGCCCTGCCACCACCCCCACTCGGGGGGTTGGTGTCTGGGGATTTTGAGGGGGTGACCCCATCACAGAGAGGGCTTTTTTATCTAGGGATTGAGAGATCTCTATTGCAATAAACAACGTGTGCCTCCCCACAAAGTAACGTAAACCAATAACAGGCTCCGATAATGCCATTTTTTAAAAGGCTTTAAATAACTTTCTCAATGCAAAACAACCCACCCAAGCAGATTGAAGTCATTTTATGGGCCAGCTGAACCAGGGGCACTCCAAGAGCCTCACTGAGCCCTGAGTTAGAGCCATTACACCCACCATCAGTCGGTGCCCACTGCTGTGGGTTAGATGGGTGGGCTCCATGTGGTACCCACTGAGGGATGCGTCTGTCCGCCCCTCACTCCCTCCCTTCCACAGGGTGGATGTCCTTGTCCTCCTTGATTTCTCTGTGCTCCTAACCACATCTCTTTTATGAACCAAAAAAAAAAAAAAAAAATTCTCCTGAGCCCCCCCACTCCTGGTGAACCTGGAGATGAATTCAGCGGCTGTGGTTCCCGATAAGTGAACCTTACAGTCCTCACAATGGGGACCTCCAATCCACACCATGATGAACAGCAGCTCAGCCAACGCCAAAGCCTGATAGCCAGCTCACTGCCTTTTAATTGAAATTCCAAGTTGAGGTTCGGTTTTCAGAGGAAGGATGGAGCCCATCAAGGTCATCCAGTGCAGTGCTGCTGGGAAGACTGCACACGTACCCACCCGGCTCCTGGGAGGGCGGCTCACTGCGGCAGGAAGGGCTCCTGACAACTTCCAGCATGTTTTCCAGCTATAAATAGCCTCCACGGCATGATCTATGCGAGCGAGGAAGACTGGAACAAAAGTAGGTTATTGACTGGCAGATGCCTGCCTTCCACTGGGCACTGGAGCATCAGAGATTGGGTGCTTTCCAGCTAAATTTAGCGTCCACGTTCATGTGCTGGCGAACAATGCCCTTTAGAAAAGCCACATAAATCAGGGGAGGAAAGATTACTGAAATTTATGGAGCAATCACTGTGAGAAAGCCCTGGGCACAGTCACTGTGATAAATACCTTGTGAAGCCCCCTGCCCATCCCCACCTTATGTTTCTTGTTAACACGAGGGGTCCATTACTGAGCATGGCCACTTCCCCAAGGAGAAGCCATCTGCATTGAGGGCTGTGTAGTAATCTGGGCCCATCCAGCCCAAAAAACCCTCCTAGAATCACAGAGATGAAAGAGTGTGCTGAGCACGCAGTCCCCAGATTTCCCTGAGCAATCTCAGTTTTGTTTTGGTTTGGTTTTTTTGTCATTTTTTTTTCCTTTTAATCACCAAGTTATGAAACATGAGGTAAGTAGGTTTTCATGTTCACTCGTGGCATAATTCTCTATATAAGTCCTGGCACAAGTCAGAGAACAATGTTTGGTCAGACTGCCCGTCCTGCCTGGTTCTAGGGTCAGAAATAAGGATGCATCGTTGGTCTGAAGTCTACCATTTTGTAAATCGGTAGAAGGGACACTTCCCCGAGGAGAGTGAGCCAGTGCAGGGGAGAAGCAGGTCTCTCCAGGGCACCACGGTGCCTTGGAGGGAAGACTGATTGATAATCACACTGGTTGATTCTGCCCTCCAGTCCCTCCTGGGACAGCTGATGCTCTGGCAGGCTCACAGCAAAATGGGGAAGAGTCCATCTAATTCCAGCTCAGCAGCTGAATGTGTGGCCTCCAGCCCTCTCAGCCCCTCTGTTTCTTTATTGGTAAAATGTAAATAATAAACATACCTACAAGGAGCTGCAGGAGACTCTTGAGAGTCCCTTGGACTGCAAGGAGATCTAACCAGTCAATCCTAAAGGAAATCAACCCTGAATATTCATTGGAAGGATTGCTGCTGAATCTGAAGCCCCAATACTCTAGCCACCTGATGCAAAGAACCAACTCACTGGAAAAGACCCTGATGCTTGGAAAAATTGAGGGCAGGAGAAGGGGACAACAAAGTATGAGATGGTTGGATGGCATCACCAGCTTAATGGACATGAGTTTGAGCAAACTCCAGGAGATGGTGGAGGACAGGGAAGCCTGGCATGCTGCAATCCATGGGGTCACAAAGAGTCAGACACGACTTAGCAACTAAACAACAACAATCAGAAGTAGTTGTTGTGAAAATAAAACAAGGAAGCACTGGTCAAGGCACTTATCATTGTATCTGTCATGTGGTAAGTATTCAAGAAATATTAGATCCTATGATGCTAGATGTTGGTGATTCCCCTAAGGGGAAAAAGAGTCATTTTGAGGAGAATGGGGAGAGTCTGAGAATGTTGACTCTGGACTCTGTCGCCCTCTCCCCAAAGCCAGAGGATGTGAGGTGGATGGACAAGTGCAGAGCTGTGATCTTCCATGAAGGCATCTTCACTCCTTCACGTGTGAATAGACGGCCTCGTATTTACAAGGTGTTGCGACTATCTACCCTCTTACAAAATGGGGTTGAGTTAGTGCTCTGACCTATATAGAAAAACTATGAAGAACCAAGTCCAGACCACTGATCACAGAACACAGATTGTTTCCATTTTTTGTATAATAGTGTGGATACTATTCACGACACACGATTTTCAGAAATAAACTGAGCCCTAGGAGATGTTAGTGTAATCGGGATAAAACAAAGTTCTTTCATGTGCTGAGCAACATTATGAGACTCAAAATAAGTTCTTTTCTCTTTAAAACTTAACGTCCTTCAACCATTTCAGGGCAAGACATGACTACTGGCTGGAGCAGTGCTTCAGAGCAATGAAAATAGCCTCCTGCCCATGGGAGGGGTGACCCAGGCTGGGGTTAGGTGACTGAGAATGGGGCTGCCTTAGGTCCCCCACCTAGGCAGTGTGTGAGAAGAGGAATGAGGTCACGTTCAGAACTTCTCCCTGAGCTCCATCACTGTTGCAGTCACCTGAGCACATCCCATAATCTCTGTGAGCTTTGTTTTCTTCATTCGTAAAAATGCAAACAAGGAGACCCACCACCAAGGTTGTTGTGAGAAAGAAACAAGCACCTCGCCCTGATCAGGTGTGGAATTAAGACTCCCCATCTTAGTGGAAGACCGTCTGCTTGCCTCCTGTCCACCCCCTCCCGGGGCTCTCACCAGGTGAGGGAGAAATTGAGAGCAAGGCCAGTCCCAGGTGTGCCCTGCCATTCTCTGCACCCCGATACCTTTGTGCAGATGACCTCAGATTATTAGAAACAGAAAAGCCATGTTTGCAAATGACTTGTGCCCTCCCCGCTGCACCAAGACTCCACAAGACCGTCCCTCTCCTGAGCAGCGACCTTCAGCAGGGCTCCTCCACCTCCCTCTCTCTGCAGCACTAACCTGGCTGGTTTCCAGCCTGAAAACCACTTCTCTTTTGGTTTCTGCAACACAATACTGCTCTGGGTCTTCTCCTCCATCTCTGCACTTTCCACCCCCCACCCTCCATCCCAGGCCCCCCTGTCCTGATGGGCACCCCCCACTTCACCTCCTACTCACTCCCCCTAATCAGTTTCACTCAATCAATACTTCAACTTATCTCTCTAAAGTCAGAGCTCCCAAATTTGTATGTGTGACCCTGACATCTTTTCCAAACCTCAGAATAGGGCTTGAACACCCCAGTACCCAGAGGAGCCAGCCAGGTGGTATAAATAACTCAGGCTGGATGGGAGGATGGGAGGGAGCAGTGGGGACTGAGGCAGAGTGGGAGCACACAGTCCCTCCAACTCCACACTACTGCCATCTTGGGAGAATGAGCACTTGGTGCTCCAAATAATAAGGGTTTTCAAAAGAAGTCAGAACTGCAGATTTTTATAAGCAGTTAATGAGTAACCACTTCCATTTTTTTTTTTTAATGGTTCAGGTGAAGCCCATACCAGGCACAAACCATCCTATCTAAAGCCAGAAGTGACCTGTGAGCAACCATTTATGAATCATCCGAGACCAACAAGTTCAACTACTCATTTTAAGCCTCATTTGAAAGCTCTCTGGACCCTCAGATATAACAGTCAGACCCCGCATAACCTCCCCCAAACCAGCTCCTCTCACGGATCTGTGGTTCAGATATTGCCAATCCCCAATCTCCAAGCACCTGGGTTTGAAACTTCCACAACCTCTAGGATGTTTTCTTCACTTTTCTCTCAGCTGGCTAGCTCTGCTCTGCCAAGCTTTGCAACAGGTATTGAATCTGAATCCTCCTTTTATTCCTGTGTCACCGTGAATTCTCCACTGCAGCACTGCAGCAGACTCACTGGCCTCCCCCGCTTCGCTACATCTCCGTCTTAATTTGTCTGTGCACTACAGGCTGGTTACCCTTCCTAGAACGCTCCTGCTCTTATCATTCCCCTGCTCCAAGCTCCACAGCATCCAGTGGTCTCTGAAGTTCCATATGCTGTTCCCAGCCCAGCACTTGAGACCCCCCGGTGACCTGGGATGGGTACCACCAGTTATCCTTGGACATAGCAGGACCCTGTGGTTCCCGGGGACAGGGGCAGCTAAGCTGGAGCAGATTCTCAGCATCCCTTTCAACTAGGCATGGCCACATGGTGAGTTTTCACAGTCATTTCCGGGAATCTCCTCAAAAGATGAACATGTGCCCCTCCCCTCACTCCTTCTTCTCTGTGCCGTTCTGCGTCCTGACTCTAGAATATGATGCTACAACCTTGGACCATCAGCTAAGGGCCTGCACTCAGGACTAGCATGAGGAATATAGACCAGGATGCAGTGGGGCCCCAGGCCAGCCGTAGAGACCACTGGATTCCATGTGTGTGCATTTTGTTTAAGCCATCGCTCCTTTTGGTTTTCTGTCACTCTCAGCCAAACCTCATCCTCACAAACCCCAATCCCTCCCAGCATACCTCTCCTGACTCCCTGAAGCAAATCCTATGCATCATCCAAACTAAGCCATACACAGTTCCCCAAGTGCATCTGCTGCCCACCTCCGCCCTGACTCATGCTCCACCTGGACTGCTTTCTCTTGATGAAATTCTATCCCTCTCCCAGGAGAGAGGACTCCTCTCTCAGATCTCATATTTCACTCCCATCAAATTGTTCTTCATCCCCCCAAAGCACATGATTCCTCGCCAAATCTCATCAGCTCCTCATTTGTTCCTCTCTCACTTCCCCTTGCATTATATTTATCCTAACACACACACGCATGTGTGCACACGCAACCTCAGGCCCAGACATTGCTGCTCAACACACCTGGAACGGTGCATCTCTGACACAATGCGTGTGATTGAATTGAGAAGGAAAGCCACCAGCAAGAGAACAAGTGGGCCGAACGTGCATGCAGAGTGAGTCCCCTGGCAGGCTTCAGGACAGCTGGGGACAGGAGCAGGGTCCTGGGGTGGCTCCGTCTACACATGCTGCCTGATGCATGAGCTGGCAGAGCTGTCTCCCATCACCCCTCAGAGCCATGCCACCCCTTGGAGCAACATCACCCCAAGGGGGCAAGTTGTTGCTTTGAGTCACTGCACCTTGCTGCAGGTTCTGCTCCTCCACATCCCCCCCCACTCCCAAGGATGGCCCTGACATAATGGCTCAGTGGGCTACTGTCTTTCTGTCTGACCAGAAGCACATCTCACATCTCTGACCTGGGCAAGGCCTCCCCTGCACCTCCTCCACACACCCTGCCGGCTTTGCTCTCAGAGCCTGTCTCTGAGCGACAGTCGGACGGGCTCAGCCTGGCAGAGGGGCTGGGTTAGGATTACATGACATATGGCCCTGTCGGAGGTGAGCCACAGGCCAGCTTCTCCAGGGGCCGGCCTGTGTGCCTGCACACTGCTCACCTGCGCCCCTATTACCTCTCATCTCCAGAGACCTTGGACAAAGGATGACACCTGACTATAAGCAGCAGAGCAAGCACTGGGGAAAGAAGGCCTGCCTGCTCTCCCCGGAACCCAGGCTGCTGAGACCCGGCCGGCCAGGGCCAGAGGCTCATTTCCAAGGAGCCCACATCGACATATGTTCCCTGAGGAAGCGCACAGCCCACAGGCAGGTCTGCACCCCCTCCATGGAGAGAGGCCTCCCGCCGGCCTCTGTCCTCCCAGCCACACATCCTGCCTCTCCTGAACATGGGTTTGCACTAAGGGGACCACGGACAGGAGGACAAGAGTGTCTGTGCCACAGGCTGCCTGTGAGAGACTCCTGCAGGTGAGGATAGGGCTAAGCGGGGAGGAAAGGATGGGGGCAAGGGGAGGGGGAAGGACCCAGCCTCCCTAAGCTAAAAGACAAGCCCCCCCACCCGCTGCGGCCTGCGGGCACATGTACCCCTCTAGGCCTCTGGTCCCAGCAGAGGCCCTGCTGTCCCTGCAGACACAGAGCAGTCTCCAGGCACCTTCAGAGGGACTCATCCTGACGGAGACCTTGGCTCAGACCTTGGAGCTGTTGTTCTTTAACCCGTCCTTTGCTTTCACTCCTTTTTTTCCTTTTATGTGCTACTTTTAACTTCATCTTTACTTTTATTAACATTCATTTCATATTTTCCTCCTTTTATTCAGCAGGGACAAGAAGTGACTGTTTACAAAACCCACACCGCAGGACTGTGCCTCCAAGATGTCTTGGGTCTGGGGTCGGCAGATGGTCTCTGCCAAGGGCTGGAAAGCAAGTGTGCTTGGACTTGGCAGGCTGCACGGTCTCTGTCATAGCCACGTGCTGAAAGCACCCGTGGACAACACACACACACAAAGGAGTGTGTCTATCCCCCAGTAAAACTTTATTTACAAAAATAGGCAGCAAGCAGATCTAACCTGAGGCCTCAAATCCAGAGCTAATTCGGATAAAGGAACCCGAGAGAAGTGTCCAGGAAGGGAGCTGCCCTCTTCAGCCTTTCATCCAGGCACACATTCTTTGTCCAGCCTCCCGAGACCCGTGGGACTGCCTGGCTCCCATCTGGGTCTCTCAACAACCATAGTTCTCCATATTCAACAACCTCCCAGAGCCGTGCTCATCAGAACGTGGACAGGACCTTCCCATGCTTGTCTGTTACCAGCACTACCCTCACATGCCCTAGCTTTCATCTCCCAATGCCAGACCATGGGTCTTATCTGGACAAAGTGATAAATATGAGGACACAGCAAAAAAAAAAAAAAAATTACTGGTGGTGTCCCAAAAGATGTCACCAAGCTGACATACGAGCTGGGTCTTTATCACACAAAGAAGAAAGAAAAGCAGGTTCCAGGTAGAGGAGAGAAACTGCTAAACAGAACACTGCCATGAGGTTTTCACCTTAGAAAGACAAACATTTTCAGTAGGGAAGGATGGAAAAGGGCAAGATCAGAGGCAGAGATGCAAGAATGGGCTAAGAGGCTGGGCAGATGGGGATGATGGCTGGCATCATGGACTCTGTGTTGTGTCCCCTGACACACACAGAAACTCGTGTGCTGGAATCACCATCCCCAGTGTGGTGATGTCAGGAGGTGGGTCCTGGGAGGTGATTAGGTCATGAGGGTGGGGCCCTCGTGACAGGGTTGGTGCCTTTAAAAGAACTGATAGCAAAGAGCTTGTCCCCCTCTGCTCTCTCTGCCACATGAGGAGATGGTGAGAACCAGAGGTCAGAGGTCAGTCGGCTCCCAGACTCACATCTGCTGGCGCCTTGACCTTGGACTCCCAGCCTTCAAAACTGCGACAAATAAATGCTTATTGTTTAGCCCATCCATTCTCTGGTATTTTGTTCACGGAAGCCTAAGATAAGGCAGCTGAGAAATCATCTCAAACATGAACAGTTTCTACTATGATATTCAAAGAATTGAGTAAGCAGAGGAGTGGGCAAGGGAGGAGGTATGCTTGGGTTAAGACTAGGTTAGCTGTAGGGCTGGGTAGCATTCAGGTTAGGATGAAGTTTAATTAAGACTAGGTTGGCTGTTGAGTTAGATAGCATTCAGGTTAGGGTTAAGATTAGGGTTTGGCCTAGAATTAAGGCCCCCACTGGTTTTCTTCCCATGTGAACACATGACTCAAGAGATTTTTGTGACCCATTGTAATGCACAGAGTCTCAAAAGGACTATTTTTCACTTCTATTTTTAACACATTCATTTTTCACATCTCTAATCAAGGGCTATTTTACAAAAGTTCATGATGTCTTCGCTTAATCAGCAGTATGTTTATTTCATAGCAGTACATTAAATAATGGTGGATTTTCTAATCAGCAGCATCTCACTTTTTTTTTTGTAATATGCTGAACATGTTCAACACACAATGGAAAATCAAACAGTTCGTGTTAGTTCAGAGGAAGCACAAGCATTGTGGGGTGTTGTCTATTAGTCCTGTCTCCAAGTCTTGTTTCCTAAGGAAGCTTTCAGACTCAGAAGCATTTTCTTGAATAAACGTTAATCACACTCTCTTATGCATGCTGGCTTGAGGGGCCACAGAGCAACAGGTCAAGAGCTGGGTGTGTTCCTGCAGCAGCATGTAAGAAGACAGAAAAATTAAAGAATAAGAATCGACGTGGCCTTGGCAGACACTGAGAGGGGAGTCCTCAAAAAGTCTTAAAACAGAAAATACAGGGGAGAAAATATGAGAGCAAGAGGTATGGAAGTTTGGTTCAGGAATCTAGCAAGCAGGTGGACTCAGTAAACAAAAATAGCTATTTTTAAGACATCTTGTGACTCATTACCAACCTACTCTATGATTTGAGTTCATTTCGGTCTTTTGCCGTTGTTCAAACCAGACTGTGTGAGTTACCTTATAAACAGAGGGTCATGTGAGCATGCTAATTGCCTGAGTTTGCAAAGGGGCCAGAAATCCTAAAAGGTGCCTCAGCCAAAAACTAGGATCTGCCTGAAAAGGAATTTCTCTCTTCCTGTTTCTGGTTGCACTCCCAGAAGAGGGTTAACAGCTGGTGATGGGAACTCTTGACTCCGGGCTTCAGTGTCCAGCCACACTGGTGCTTCTTCAACGCCGTTTTCCAGGATCCTGAGTGGCTCCCTAGGGCCTCAGACCTGCTATCCGAATGTTGCTGCTTGATTCATAAGACCCCTGAGAGGGCAGATGTGGCTGGTCCTCTCCTGTGTCCTCAGCCGCCAGGAGCTCACTCCAGTCCTCCCTCTGTATCTCTTTTAAAGGTCCTTCCCTCTGGGTTCCATGCATCCTCAGAGGCTGCCATCACCAGGCCAGGCCAGTGAAGGTGACAGGGACGGCCACACCAGAGCTCCTGTGACAGACACCTGTGTGAATCGGCCCTGTGATGCAGCCCTCCTGGGGGTCCTGCTGCCTAGGTGACTGGCTCTGCATCTATAGGACTAAGAAAGAGACTCTGGCTGAAGCTGACCAGGTGAGGATGGACTCCTAACTGAGGTCCACAGTCCTAGGCTGGCCAGTGGCCAATGAGTTTGCTGGGCAGGTACAGAGGGTCTGCTTAAAGAAGGACAATGAGGACTAGGCAGGGCATGAGAGCCTTCTCTTGGAAATCTGGACAGAAGGGAGAGAGAGAGTACCCTAGGAGCAAATGGTCATGTTTCCTTAACAGCAGAGCCTCAGAGAAGGAGCCAGAAGTCCTGCATCTACCAGGCCACGAGGCCACCCTGTTACCAGAACAGACTTGGGTCCAGTGCAGCCTCCCGAGCCCAGTTTCTGTGTGTCCAGGTCTAAGTCAATTTCTGTCTTCCTTTAGAGCCCTGTGAGCAGAGCATTTCCTGGAGTCTGAATGGCTAAGGGTCTCATTTCCCACATGCATCCATACAGTCCTGAGGGTAAGCTGAATTCCCTTAAAGTTAATTCATACAACAAAGAACCACAGACACGCAGTGACCTTCACTAGCCCTGCTCCCTGAGCATCTGCAGCATTTCCAGCCTGAACTATGCCATTTGGCACTTGCTACAGACAGTCCCTCAAGGTCACTCATTTTGCATTGGTTTTGCCTCCCAGCTGTTCATATACTTCCTCAGGGCAGGGCTCATGCCTCATGTGTCTTTTTTATCTCTCAAGTCCTATATGGCCTTGAATAAGGTATTGACAGTTAACCTCTCCAAGCATCGGTATTCTTGTTTTCAAAACTGGAATAACAGTAGCAACTACTTTAAAGGGTAATTTTGAAGAATAAATGAGAGCATGTCTGCAAAGGGCTTAGCTTAGTGGCTGACATACTGTGTGTGCTCAGTAAGCACTGGCGGAGGCAGTGATGGCATTTCTGGGGATGCTGGTGGTGATGGTGGTGGTGGTGACCACGGGGGTGGTGATGATGATGGTGCTGATGGTGAAAATAGTGATGGTGATACTGATGGTAGTGGTGATGCTGGTGGTGGTAATGATGATGATGGTGAAAATATTTATGGTGATGCTGATGGTGCTGGTGGTGATGATGGTAATGGTGATGCTGACGGTGATGATGGTGAAAATAGTGATGGTGGTATTGATGGTGGTAGTGGTGGTGATGGTGGTGGTGGTGATGGTGGTGGTGGTGATGATGGTGGTGATGGTGGTGATGGTGATGATGGGATGATGATGATGATGATGCTGCTGATGCTGGTGGTGGTGGTGGTGATGGTGAAAATACTGATGGTGATACTGATGGTAGTGGTGATGATGGTGGTGTTGGTAATGATGGTGATGATAGTGTTGATGCTGATGGTGGTGATGATGATGATGGTAAGAGTGATGCTGATGGTGTTAATGGTGAAAATAGTGATGGTGGTACTGACGGTGGTGGTGGTGGTGACAGTGAAAATACTGATGATGGTACTGATGGTGGTGGTGGTGATGGTGGTGGTAGTGATGGTGATAGTGGTGGTGATGGTGGTGGTGATGATGATGGTGCTAATGGTGATGACAATGGTGGTGGTAGCAGTAATGGTCGTGCTGGTGGTGGGGTGGACAGTATGCATCATATAGTTCTGAACGTACAGCAGAAACTTAGAAGTATTCACCGTCATGTGAGTCACCTGGCAATCCACACATACTCACGGGCTTTCACAGGAAATAAGAGGCACAGATGAGCAGAAGTGAAGGCCAACACATGTGGAGCAGCTGCCAGGACACCAAGCCAAGCCTACCAAGCAGGACTATGACCATACTCACCCCTTGCAACACACGGGCAGAAATCCTAAAGATGAGGGGAAAAAATTAAGCTCTAATAGATTAAATGACTTGCCCTGTTTTATAAAACTAAGTGACGACACTGCCTGGGCCTCAGATCTGCATAAGCCCAGTGGTCAGGCCCTTGTCATGTCCTGCAAGTGAGCCTTGGAGGACTGACGGGCAGAGGGAGAGACAGCCAGTGAGCTCTTCCACCATAGCCACAGCTCCAGAGCAGGGGCTCTGCACACGACACACGTCAAAATCCACAGTTCATTGACTCCTGATCAGGGTTTACATATGCATCAGGAGAAATAAAGTCCAGTTGCTCCATTTCAACTTTGACCTGAAAAGGAGGAGGAAACAGAAGCAAAGTGTTGAGTAGCAGCGGCACTGCTGAGGTTGGCGACAGGCCGTTAAGACACTGCAGGTCGAGTTCCTTTAGAGACAGCCTCCGAGGGTGGCTGGTTCTCATCTTCAGATGACGGTTCTGAAAGGTCTGGCTGGGCTTTGTGTCCTGACTCTGCTCTCCAGGTGATAGAATAGGGGGCGGGGGGCGTGACAATGCTTTCTGAGTGTCCACTGCAGCCAAAACTTAATGTCCACTCACCTGCTTACAGATTTCAGTGGTCCTCTCTCCTCCACACTCCGTGAGGATGAGAAATAGGCTGGAGCAAGACCACCTCAGCACATAACTTGGGGACCAGACATGAGTCCAGCCCCAGCCCCAGTGCCCAGTGTCACCCCGCCTGCCCTGAGTCCCCTCATGAGACATACTGGTTCCAGAGAACAAAGGCTTTGTGGTCCCGCAGCTCCAACTCAAACCGGCTGGCTCACCTGGAGCTGGGTGGCTTCCTGCTACTTCCCCAGCGTCTCTGGGCCTGCTTCTCAGCCTCCGGGCCAGCATGCTGCCAGCCTCAAATATAAGACACACAAGGCCTGCAGCAGCCCCAGGCTGCACGCCGTCACTCTCCCTGGGGCAGGCATGGTCACCGCCGCTCACGGTGCTGTGACACCTGCTCCTGGGGGCTCTGCCGTCTCTTCCCTCCACCGCCTGCCAGTGCTGAGTCCTGATGGAAAGCTCCAAGTTGGTGAGAGCATTGTGGGCTCAGCCAGCCCCGCCAAGGCAGGGTGACGGTGAAGAGAAAATGAGATATGGGTTAGTGAAGCTGATACAGCAGCTAAAGGGCTAATGCAGGTTTGGGCTTTGTTCCCAGTGGTTTCATCAGCAGAGAACAGAGGTGAGAGTCCCTCGTTAATAGCCTTCTCCAAACCCCACCTGGAAAATTACATGAAATTCCGGGCACTTCAATACCATAAAGATGCAGGAAAGCTGAAGGGAGTACCGAGCCCAGTAATAAAAGCAATGGGGCGGTAGGGAGCCGTGATTTACTGGGAAAGATTAAAATAACTAACTATGTACAGCACGTCTGGGTGGTGACTGCTGAGGAGGCAGGGAATCGTAGCAGCCTATAAATAATGAAGGCATGTAAACAGCGCGGCAGACGCTTCGGCCGGTACCAGGAGGCTCAGCAGAAGGAGGGTAGCCCGCCGGAGAGGACAATTTATGAAGGGCGTTCGGAGAGCTGTGTGGGCTTCTTTTGAAGAGAGAGAGAAATTAAAGACACTGAGGAGTACTGTCCCAACCCAGTGGGAGGAAGTCCTGCTTTTCCGAATCTGCCGGTTTCCAGTCCACCCTGCGTGACTCCTACCCCAACTGCTGGAGCCCGTGGCTATCACCTCCTCTCCCCAACAGACCGCAAGCTCGGCAGAGTGGAAATGCACCAGGCTTGCTCACCAGTGACTCCCCAGCACTTGAGGCAATGCCCACCTCGTGGTCATCATCCCATAAATATCAGCCAAATGAAAGACACAGCAGATGACCAGTTTGCAAAGAAATAAAGCATTTATTACCGAAAATGATACGAGGTAGCAGTCATGGTAAAACACCAAAGACCAAAGACCTAGCAGGCTCATTGCTATGGACTGTAAGAATTTTAAGGTTAGAAGGGCCATTAAACATCCTATATTTCCTATAGGATGGATAAACACCAAGGTCCTACTTCATAGCACAGGGAGCTGTCTTCAATATCCTGTCATAAACCATAATGGAAAAGAACATGAAAAAGAACACATATGAATAACTGAGTCACTTTGCTGTACAGAAGGAATTAGCACAGCGTGATAAATCAACTAAAACACTTCAATAAAAATTTTTTTAAAAATCTTACATTTCAACAATTCTCTATTTCTTTTCCCAGACCAGCTCCTGTGTGCCCCGGCGCTTGTGCACAGTCTCCAGAACGCCATGTCCACCCAGCGCCTCCTCTCCACTCTGAAAGTGCCTCTCAGAGTGCAGCCACGTGAGAAGGACAGTCTCCCACGGAAAACCTCGAAGCCTCTCTAATCGACTAAAACAAAAGAGTGAACCAGGGGAAAGGCAGATACTGCAGGTTTAAGTTAAACAACTCAAGACTGAAACTGCACGGGCCACCTGCCGAGCCTCCTGCTCCTCTGGGCCACTCCTGGGGTACCCTCCCACACCCCAGACTCCTCTACAGCAGCTCGTATGACAAAGCTACAGGCACCGGTTTGCCGGGATCTGTGGCAAGCACGGGATTTTCCCTGTCAACTTAGCCGACGCTGATGAGCCGTAGTTATGAAATTTGGAGGCAAAGTCCAGACAGCCCTTGATGCATACATTTGTTTCTGGAAAAGTCAACTTCAAAGCCCAAAGTCCTTCTATGGAATCCCGATTCCCCATTAACACCCACAATAAAACAGTAAACACATTCCAGGGAGAAAGCAGTGAGGGGAGTCATTTCTCAACTGAGTCCTCAAAGCGGTTGCTGCCCCCAGGGCCTAGGTGCATGGGGGTTGTGGGGTGGGGGGTGCTGTGGACAGAGCCCAACATAACTCAGGAGTCCGGGCATCACACAACCCACCATGTCAACACTAGGCGCTGAGCGCTGGAAACCGGAGGAGGAGGCATCTGAGCTGGGTGGGGTCACCCCAGGGAGGAGGGACAGGAAACAGCTGAGTTTGTTGTGGGGGGTTGGAGGGGAGGGTGGGTGGGAAGCTGGGAGATCCTGCTAGAATCTGCTCCGAAGTGGAGCAAGCAGATCAGAGAAACACAACAGATGTTCAGAGCAAGAGGTCAACACTTTGGGGGACAAAGTCAGAACTTAAGACCACACAGTCCAATCTCCATGGATCTGAAGCTACATATAGACTTTGTCCACTTTGATCGATTGTTCTGAACAGAAACATTAACACTTTGGAACTTGAGATGATACATAGACCCCGCTGGGGTGTTCCCTAATATGGAGTGCATGTACCAAGTTCCCTTCCCAAACTCTAGAATGTTCTAGAACACAGCAGTTCAGGGCTGGGAAGGGGCAGGGCTGTACAACTCTCACAGCTCCACGAAGGATGGAGGGAGGGGTTGTGAGGGAGGCGAGATCGAGATCAGCCCTACAGATGGAGAGGACCTGCCCACAGCATGCTGGACAGGCTGGAGAGAAGGAGCTGATCTGGGGGTAAATCAGTAGGATTTAGTGATATTGAGAGGTAGGGTTGGGGCGGGGGTGGGGGGGGACAAGGACTCACAAGTTTTGTCCTGGACGCAGGGGTGGGCAGAGGTGGCACCTTTGAGACAATGCTCACAGGTGGGAGAATGTGGTTTGTGCACCTCTTGAAACTGGGGTGATGAAGAGCTACAGAGTATTCTGAGCTCGGTTGTTATTATGTTCAGCAGGTATAATAATAAGACAGTTCCATGCACCTCCACCATCACACTTTTCCTACTACTGGATTCCTTACACAGATTTTTGGTCTTCTCTGGATAATCTCTGAAATGGTTTCAAAAGTCATTTCTAAAATGCAGGTATGGCCCCCAGCAATAAGCCACCAACTTCCAAACCAGGGAGGAAACCTAATGATATACGTAGCTACAAGTAAATAATGAGGTGATTTTGTTCAAACAAGTAGTTCTGGGGCAGAAAATAAACAGCAGAGTCACCAAAGATGGCAAAGTCATTTTCTGTGAAACACGTTCTCACTCCATGAACACAGCACAGCTGATGGGCTATTTTCTGGCTTTGTCTTTAGAATTTGTTATCCACTTAAGTGACCCAGAAGAAAGATGCTAGAGATGGAAAACTAAGAATCCTGACCTGATGGGGAGGCAGAAGTAGAAGAGGGTTGAACGAGACGTGGTCACTGGTGTCCCTGCTGGTTCTGAACAGCCCAGAGTATACATACATCCATGTGTCCAACTCTTTATGACCCCATGGGCTATAGACTGCCAGGCTCCCCTGCCCAAGGGATTTCCTTGGCTAGAATACCAGAGTGGGTTGCCATTTCCTTCTTCAGGGGATCTTCCTGACCCAAGGATCAAACCCATGTCTCCTGCATCTCCTGCACTAGCAGGTAGATTCTTTACCACTGAGCCACCTGGGAAGCCCAGAGGAGGAACAGTCCAGAGGAGGATGTTCAATGAACTATCCCTCCAGCCTCTTGGACATTGGGCTTGTCTACAAGGTCAAAGTTGAGTCTCAGGGTCATGTGGGAAGGGGAGTGATGTGTAGTGTTTGAGGCCAGCTCTAGAAATGCCATAAAAATCTCTTCTACTTTCGTCTATTGCTATAAATTAATCAGGTGGTCAAGCCCTCTGCAAGGGAGGTTGGGAATTGAGTCTCCAGCTGGGTGGCTGAAAGGAGGGAAGCACGTTGTTGAACATGTTGACCATGAATCTCAGCCCGTGGTCCTCCCCCATCAGGCCCAGTGACATGGCAGTCCCAGCAGATACCCCCTAGAGCTACTGGACCACTACCTGCCTGGTTTCCTCTGCATGGAGACATGATAACCAATTTAGAAAACTGAAGAGGGGGTAGTTATTGGGACATGTACAATGAAAACTGGATTGCTGGTCTACTAGGGAAGACTGCTCCTCACTCCCAGTTGAAACTGAACCAAATCAACTCACTTCACATCCCTAAGTCCCATTTGTTTCCAATTCAAAGAAGAAGAAAAAGAAAAAAAAGAAAAGCTACTTCTGGACCATGTCCCACCTCCCTGGAACATGGTGAAGCCATGCTTGCCCTCTGCTTTGCAGTCCGAGACATGCTGGCTAAACGTGGTGTTCTGGCTGCCCAGGCAAAGTCAGGAGGTACACATGGAGTCCACCATGATTGAAGGTAAACGCTAGGTGGGAGTTTCCAAAACCTAGAACTTGAATGGACCCATCTCTCCGGTGTTGAGTCAAGATAGGCGAGAGAAACTGAGGCCAAGGTCAGCGAGCCCAAGTGCAATCCCAGGACTGGCGTGAATCAGCTAGTGTGTTTTCTCTTAGACAGACATGATTGTGTGATTTCACGGATGCAAATTTGAGGTGTGGAAGGAGAGGTGCACCCTGCTGTGGCCTACGCAGGTCAGGTTCTATTCAACACGCTTTACAAACCTCACTTACCCCATCCTGACGACAGCCCGCTCAGAGGCAGGGATGAAGGGCCATGCAAAAACACACTGAGGAACATGGTGTGTCCCTGGCCACAAAGTTAGAAGAAACCATGGATACAAGATTCAAACCCAGGCCACCAGACCACAAAGCTTATACTTGTAAACACTGTGCTAACCAAGTTGGTAGGATGGGTATTTAATAAATGAATAACGACACTCATGCAACTTCCATGATCTAAAAACATCAATCAGCCTCATTGACCTTCCATGCCATGAGAAGGTGCAAATAAATACTATTTGTAAGCTGGTATCACCCATGTGTGAATTAACAGCAGAATAAATGATTACTACTTCCGCAGGTTCCATCCTTCTGTAAACAGTTAGCACAGTGGGAACGTGTCATGTTGAAGTCCAATACAGTGTAGGCACAACATGGCCTGATTTCCATCAAGACAACCATAGCTGGCTTATTTGCGGCCCTCCAAATATAAAGTTCTCATTCTAGTTGTGTAGAAAATAGAAAAGAGCCTTTGATTCTCTTCTGCCTTACAAAAACTTGTTTTCAGACCATTAATCTGCAATCCTGTATACAGTCTTGACATTCATGTCGTGTCTTCAGTATAAAGTCCTACGGTCCTAAGAACAGGTGAGTCAGTCACTGTGTTACACGTTGTATTAATTCTTCCCTCTAATCTCTAGTGAACTTCACAGCATCGTCTGCATTCCCAAGTTTGCTTCAAACGCTTAGCCCCTGTCTAGAGAGCAGTAAGTAACTGATCGAATGGTTTTATAAATTGTCTGTACATTTGTCACATGCTCCTTAATATAGTCCCCTGAGTGTGCTCAGAACCATCGGGTGTGGCTCCCGATTTAGCCCCATGACAAGTTGTCACGAGATAAAAACAGCTAAACAGGAATTCTGAAACTTAACTCCTTTAGTTCTGAACTAAAAATACAGAACGAATCATTACAAAGCAAGCCCAGAAAGGTATTCTATATGACACCACATGTATGTCTTGATTTTTCTTGCTGTTGTTCTTTCGTTTTGCTCACAGGTCTCCTTCACAGGAGGTTGTAAGTCAAGCCTCTCTCCCCTGCAAACAGTGTGCAATGTGGTTTGGGGCTGGGGTGGAGGGATCCCTGGACCACCACCGGTAATGAGCTGCTCTTTCCCGCCCCAGACGCACCTTCCTGTCTCTGGCAGATCAAAGTCCAAGGAGCCGGGTTTTAGAAAATGGTGATCAGGGACAAATATCGTCATGGTTTCCCTTCCTCTGGGTGTTCCTTGTCCTGCTATTCAGCAGATGTGAGGATCTCCTTGAAAGAGGACATGAGGCTGTGGTTGTCAGGAAGGGGGCTGACTGATGCTCCAGGATCACACTACCACCATCATCTCATGTCAACTACATGATGGCTGTTTATATAAATATGTAAAATATTTTATGTAATATTTTTTATTTTTTCCCTGCTGTATAATGGCCATACAACAAACTGTACAGAAATGTAGAATGTGAGGTTTGACATGTCTCTCCAGCCAGTAAATCAAGATCATTACCAAACCCATCACCCCAAGGTCTCCTCACTGCCCCCTCTTCCCACTTCTGCTGGCCCTGCTCTTCCCCAGGAAACCACCATCTGCTTCCTATAACTTCACATTTAGATTTAATTTTCTAGAATTTTATTCAAATAGAAACACGTACCATGTACTTTTTTGTGTAGCGTCTTTCATTCAGCTCAATTATTTTGAGATTTATCCATGCTGTGGCATGTTTCAATAATCCACTCGTCCTTATTGTGGAGTGGTACTCCATTGTACAGACATACCAGGGTTAATTCATTCCCCTGGCATATATATATAATATATTTGGGGGTTTTCCCAATACTTGGCTATTACCTTAACAGCTGCATATGTCTTTTTCTATTGGGTACATACATAGAAGTAGAATGTCTGGATCACACAGAACAAGCATTCCAGTTCCTCTGAATCCTTACCAACACTTAGAAGGGTCAAGTTTTTCAAATTTTAGCCCTTTTAATAGGTGTGTAATGGTATCTCAATGCAGTTTCATCTCCCATCTCCCTAAAGAGCAATGATGTTGAGTATCTTTTTAGGTAATTATTTGCCATTTTAATAATCCTTGGAGAAGTGACCATTTAAATATTTTGCCCACTTTACTGAGTTTCAAGAATTCTTTACACATTCTAGCTCTAGATCCTTAGGCAGGTAAGTCTGGACATAACTGGAAGATGTTATATTCTGTCAGCCTGTGGCTTTTCTTCTCATTCTCTTAATGGTGTCTTCGAAAGAGATTGTGCTCTTCCTATATTGTATCTGAGAAATCTTTATCTAAGTTCACAGATATTTTTTTCCTATTTGATTCCAGAAGTTTCATAGTTTTTGGTTTGATGTTTAGGTTTATAGTCCATTTTTAGTTAATTTCTATATATGGTACAAGGTATGGATTGAAATTTTTGTGTATGATCTATTCGATTGTTCATACCATTTGTTGAAAGGCTGTCCTTTCTTCATTGAATTCCCTTTGTGTTTTTGTCAAAAATTAGTCGTCTTGACTGGTAAGGATGTGAAGCAACAGGAACCCTCATCCATTCCTAGTAGGAATCTAAAACGGTACAGGCAGTTTGGAAGACAGTTTGACAGTTTCTTACAAAACTAAGCATACTGTTACCATATGATCCAGCAATCTTACTCCTTGATATTTACCCAAAAGAAATGAAAACTGTGGTTCACCAAAAACTCTGCACAGGGATGTTTATAGCAGCTTTATTCATAATTAACACAACTGGGGAAAAACCAAGATGTCCTTCACTGCATGATGGATAAATAAGCTGAGGTCCATCCAGGCAATGGAATACTATTTAGTGCTAAAATGAAATGAGCTATCAAGCCATGAAAAGACTGGGGAAAATCTCAAGTGTATATTACTGAGTGAAAGAAGTCAACCTGCAAGGGCTACGTTCTATATGATTTCAACTGTATGACGCTGGAAAAAGCAAAACTATGGAGACAGCAAAAAGATCAGTGGTTTCTAAAGGCTTGAGGGGTGGAGGACAGAAGATTTTTAGGACAGTGAAAATACTCTGTATGATACTATTAATATAATGATGGATATGTGTCATTATACATTTTCCAAACCCCAAAAACGTACACCAAGAATGAACTATAACAGAAATTATGGACTTTAGGTGGTTAAGATGTTGTATGGATTGGAGGGGAGGGTAGTATATGGGAAATCTCTGAACATCAAAATTGCTCTAAAAAATAGTCTTAATTTTTCAGAAGTATAGAGATAAAAGTAGTGAATTTAGCACATCAGATCTCTTTTTCAGTGATGTTGCTGCTATAATACATTTTCTTTATGAGGATTTGCTTTTTAGCATAAAATAGAGAGTAACAAATACAATTTTTAAAATGAGGTGTCTCCCGATTTGTGGGTCTCTTTATGGACTTTGTATTCTGTTCCAGTGATGGGTCGGCACAGTCTCAGTTACTGTAGCCTTATAAGCCTTGAGTTTACATGGTGTCAGGACTCCAACTGTGCTCCTTGTTCTGGATGTTCTCACTCCTTTCTGTTTTCATATGAATTATAGAATCAATCTCCAATTTCTTAAAAAAAAAAAAAAGCCTGTGAAATTTTGATTGAGGTGACCTCTGATCAATAGGCCAGTATGCAGGAGATATACAGCTTAACAACACATAAACATGGTGTATTTCTCCATTTATTTGACTTCTTTTATCTCAGCCACATTTTGTAGTCTGTGGTGAATTGGTATCTTGAATATCTTCTGTGATATTTGTCCCTAAATATTTGTATCCTATTAAATGTTACTTTTATTTCAATATCTGATTGTTCATTAAGTATAGACCAGACTTTTGGACTCTGTGGGAGAGGGTGGGGATGATTTGGGAGAATGGCATTGAAACATGTATAATATCATGTAAGAAATGAATCGCCAGTCTAGGTTCGATGCAGGATACAGGATGCTTGGGGCTGGTGCACTGGGATGACCCAGAGAGATGGAATAGGGAGGGAGGTGGGAGGGGGTTCAGAATTGGTGTACACCCGTGGTGGATTCATGTTGATGTATGGCAAAACCAATACAGTATTGTAAAGTAAAATTAAGTAAAATTTTTTTAAAAAGAAAGAAAAAATAAAAATAAAAAGATTAAAAGAAAAGAATATGTAGAAATGCAATTGGTTTTTGTAGTGCCTGGTGGCTCAGTGGTAAAGAATCTGCCTGCAATGCAGGAGACCTAGGTTTGATCCCTGGGTTGGGAAGATCCCCTGGAGAAGCGAATGAGAACCTACCCCAGTATACTTGCCTGGGAAATCCCATGGACAGACTGGCACGCTACAATCCATGGGGTCGCAAAAGAGTCAAACGCAACTTGGCGACTAATCGATAACTTGCATTCTGCAACCTAAACTCGTTTTTTAATTCTACTGGCTTTTCTGTAGATATCATCAAATCTTCTACATAAATGGTAATGTCATCTGCAAGAAAAAAATGGTTCTTCTTACTTTCCCATCTGGATGCCCTTCATTTCTTTCTGCTTAGGATCTCCAGGACAATGTTGAACAGAAGTGGTAAGAGGGAACAACCTTGCTGAGGGTTTTGTCAGGAATTATTTTTAATTTTGTCAAGTGCTGTTTCTAAATTTACTGAGATGATAACTTGCTTTTCTTTTTTGCTTGGTAATAAGTTGAATTACACTGATTTTCAATTGGCCAGTCAACCCTGCATTCTTGGAATAAAGTCCCACTTTAGACATGATACATAATTTTTTCTTTAAAAAAAAAAAGGTTGGATTCAACTCGCTAAAATTATATTTAGCTAAAATTATATTTAGAAGTTTTAAATCCATATGTTCATGATGGATACTGATCTGTCATTTTGTCTTCTTGTAAAGTCATTCTCTGACTTAATTCATAAAATGAGTTTTAAATATTTCCTTCTCTTCAATTTTCTGCATTTATCTTAAAGTGATATTTCTTCTTCTTTAAACATTTGGTAGAATTAACTAGTGATGCCTCTGAGTCTAGAATTTAATTTGTGGGGAGGTTCTTAATTGCAAATTCATTTACTAATTTTGTAATTAATATGAGTATCTGTATCTGTTGGTAAAGTTAATATTTCACATTTAAATATTAATAGCAATAATATTAATCCTATTAGTAAAAATAGGGCTATTCATGTTATCTATTTCTTCCTGAGTAAGCTTGGTATGTTGTAGTTTATGTTTTTCAGGTAATTTGTCCATCTAATCTAAATGTTTTAATTTATTCAACATTAAATTTTGTCATCAATTGTTCCTAGTATTACCTTATTTCATTTTAACATCTATAGAATCTATAGTAATGTAACCTCTCCATTTTTATATCTCTAACTTGTATCTTCTTACTTTTTTCTCTGATCAGTTTGGCTAAATGTTTATCAATTTTATTGATCTTGTCAAAGAACCAGTTTTTTGTTTCATTAATTTTTTTCTGCTGTTTTTCTATTTCATTAATTTCTACTCTGATCTTTATATGTCTTTAGTCCTGCTCACTTTAGGCCAAATTTTCTCTTCTTTTTCTAGTTTCTTAAGATGGAAGCTGAGTTCATTGGTTTGAGGATTTTTTCTTTTCTTTTGTTTCTTCCTTTCCTTTTTCTAATAAAGGAATTTAGTAAATATCGATTTCCCCTAAGTATTAACTTAGCAGTGTTCCACAGTTTTTGAGCTGTTGTATTTTAATTTTCACCTAGTTCAAGCTACTTTATAGTTTCACTTCTGACTTCTTTGAACCATGGGTTCAAAGTCAGAATATTTAGAAGTTATGTTTTCTTAGTTTTCAGTGTTTATGGATTATCCAGAGACCTTTCTGCTAAATTGGATCCTATTGTGGTCAGAAGGTATTTTATCTTACTGGTTGCTTGATATTTTTTATTTCCATAGATATTATTGAGCATTGTTCTGGGATAAAATTAAGCTTACTTTAAAATAGTTTGATCCTTTTTGGTGTTTCTTTTAAAGTATATTAGGTAGAACTGGAACAGTGTTTAGTCTAAGGCTAATTACTCTCCACTATTCACTGGATCAGATCTTTCTGTGTACTCCACCCAAAGCTCTGTAAATCCTGAGAGGTTTTAGTCTATTCCTCTACCCTTTCTAGAGGGCAATTACTAATCAAATGTATTTATAAATTGTTCATACATCTGTCACATGCTCCTTAATATAGCCCCTTCAGTGTGCTCAGAACCACTGGGTGTGGCTCCCCAGTAAGAGAACCTCATGATGAGCCATCACATGTTTCTGAGATAAAAACAGTCACACAAGAATTTGGAAACTTAACGACTGTTCTGAATTACAAATATAGACTAATCATTATAAAACGTGCCCAAAATGTACACCAAGTTATATCATACTGACTTTATGTATGTTTCATTTTTCGGAGACACTTTTCAATTCCAAGTAAACCAAGAAGGAATACCTTTGAGAACAATTCTAAACATCCAGTTGAATGGGAATCCAAAGAAGATCTCCAAGAGCCCAAATCCATTATATTATAAAGCACCAGATGACACTCTGCTTTAAACCACATCCCAGTCCTCTTCTCCAGAAAGAAGTGATATTTTATACAAAGGGGGCAAGAAGAAAATTACGACAATCAACTCATGACATTTTCACAAGAGGTAGGCGCAAGTTGTGTTAGGTGTTCAGTTGTGTCCGACTCTTTGCGACATGGACTGTAACCTGCCAGGCTCCTCTATCCATGGGATTCTCCAGGCAAGAATACTGGGGTGGGCTGCCATTTCCTTCTCCAGGCACAGCTAAGTGAGTCCATATAGATTCATATTATATATGAAAACAAATTTTAACAATTCTGTTCTGCTTTATAATCCCCCAAATATATCAATATTTGCTTGCTGAATAAATTAAGGCGTTTCAGTTGAAAAGTTCCCTTCACTTAAATTTTGGTCAGATTCTAAATGATCCAGTGCGTATTATGTTGAAAGATCATGACTTTCTCTAAGAATAAAACTCTATAGTTGACCAATTTTAAATGGCTTAAAAATTTAAAGCACCAAATGTGACCTTATGACTACAAAAAAAAAACCTTCTATTTATCCAAGCTACAATAATAATATTTATTCTTTCTATTTTAGTTTTAGTTTTCCTATAATTTGAGCTCCTGCTATTTGAAAAAAAATGACTGAAGTGTCCATAGCAACCAACTAATTAGGATATAGAGCAGCTCGATGGAGTGCAGTTTGACTTTTTCAAGGAGTTGGTGTGTTTGGCAACACATGTATTACCACGTAGAATGCAGAGCAGGGCAGTGGCTTGACTTATTTTCAGGCACGTTAATTCATGTACTTTGACAGGAAGCACTGCTGATATGATTCTTCCCCTTAATAATCCGCATTTTAAGAGAAGTGAGCATTTTGCTTCTGGAACCAAATGAAAGCTCTGAGATGAGAACAGCAGAATCCAGCCTTCTTGAACAGGAAATATGCCAGGAAGAGGGAACAGGAAGCATGGACATAGGCACATGAGAGTCACCTCAGAATTTAAAAATGCTTCTTGGAAGCAGATCATCATAAGAAATCCAAATTTTGCACCCTCCCTGGTGGCTCCACAGTAAAGAATCTGCCTGCCAATGCAAGAGATCCAGGTCCAATCCCTGGGTTGGGAAGATCCCCTAGAGGAGGAAATGGCAACCCACTCCAGTACTCTTGCCTGGAGAACCCCATGGTCAGAGGAGCCTGGTGGGCTAAGGTCAGTGGGGTCGAAAAGAGTCAGACACAACTAAGCAAGCACAGGCAAGCACCAAAGTAGCATTTCAGGACTCAGATCTATCTCTGGATGGCACCACACTGGCGGACGGCCATGTCAGGGAAATGTTCTGCCCTCGGGTTCTCTCCATCCAGGGCTGGTCATGTGTGTCTCCTGAGGATGGCGCTCTCTCTTCTTGCCACTACACTCTGCTTTGAATGCTCCTGGTGGTAGTTGATGCTGGTTAGTTGTTCAGTCATGTCTGACTCTTTGCAACCCCATGGACCATAGCCGATGGGATTCTCCAGGCAAGAATACTGGAGTGGATTTCCATTCCCTTCTCCAGGGGATCTTCCCAACCCAGGAATCCAACCTGAGTCTCCTGCATTGCAGTGGATTCTTTATCATCTGAGGCACCAGGGAAGCCCTGCTTTGAACGCTGCTCTAACTCAATTAGCCCTCATCCCACAAACCAAACACATCATAAACTCCTCCAGAGAAATTCTAAAGACCACCCACCACATCCCACTCATTCCGTTTATTCTGCAGCAGGCACTGAAGCATCTCTACTCTTCAAATACGGGACATACAGAGAAGACCCAGGAAAGCAGGAAGCCAGGGCCCCCTAAACTAGAAAAGGATTAACTACAGATTTTTAATTCTGGTGAAGACAAAATTAGAAGTTTTATCCCTCTAACTACAATGTGTAATTTCACCTCTTCGGTATAAATGTTGCTGTTAGATGCCTCTTTATATTTCTCTTTTATTTACCTTTAATTGGAGGATAAGTTGTCTTACAACATTGTGTTGGTTTCTGCCATTCATCAGCATGAGTCAGCCATAGGTATACTTATGTCTCCTCCTTCTTGAACCTGCCTCCCACCTTCCACCCCATCCCAGTGCTCTAGGTTGCTACAGACCACCGGGTTGAGTTCCCTGGGTCATACAGCAAATTCCCACCGGCTATCTATTTTACACATGGTATTGTATGTGTTTCCATGCTACTCTCTCTGTTGCCCCTTTCTTTATGTTTCAGTGAGGTCGGTTGTACGGGAGATGAGGTAGTTTCCGAAGCTTCATTGGTTCTTGTACCTTCAGACTCCTGGTACCCTTAAAAGATATCACAAATATGGAACTGATAATGTTTTGAAATTCTGGTGGGTTTTCCTGTGTATTTTCCCACAGAAGGAAAAATGGGGCTGCCTCTGTTTCAGAAGAAACCCATTTACTGCCCAGGAGCAGATCATCTACAGAAAGAATCTGTACCATCAGATTCAAGGACACTCAAAACACCGTCCTGGGGGATCAGGGGTGGGAGAGGGGTGGAGTGAGAGGGTGGGTCTAGCAGATGCGAACTTATATATAGAATGGCTAGCAAAAGGTCCTACTGTATAGCACATGGAGCTACATTCAATCCTGTGATAAACCGTAATGCAAAAGAATATGAAAAAAAGGGGGCGGGGGGAAACATTGTCTTAAAACAATAGGACTTGAACGGGAGTACATCTAACTATGTTCTTATATATTCCTGTAAATTGGACACATAGTTGAAGATGGGTGAAGCTCATGGAACATTGTCCTAATTGCCTTCTCATGTGGGCCCCCCAGTCCAACAGGATCCAAACTGCACACTTACATAGCAGTCAACATAGAACCCAAACTGAATTTAAGTAACAAGCTCTGAATTTGACTTCTTTTCCTGCACTACATCTTTCGTGCTGTTTCATGTCATATAGCAGCTGCTCAATACGTATTTATTGAAAGAATGAAGTGGATATTTTAAAGCTTGTATTTTCACCTCTTGTATTATTCTGTATTTTCAGTGCTATCCCATTGTGGACTGTGCCTGTGACATGAGGTAAATGAGAGGGGGACATTAAAGTAATATTAACAAAAATTAATAGGGTCACCTTCCTCTAAACACAACGAAAGTCTGTGCGTGCAGCCCCCAAAGACACCGTGCAGCCAAGCTGGCCTGACTGCAGGCCGACTGCCTCCATCTCCAGGAACCAAGGCCCCAACCGGTGCTGGCCAATCAGCCAGCCCTCTCCACTTTCTCAGGGTCCATCACGGGCCCTGAGAGTTTCCATCCAGGAAACTCTAGTAAAAGACCCAACGAGCCCAGATTCTCCACGAACAAAGCACCGTCGACACATCCAGAGGGCCAGCAGCTATAAGCTCTCTCTCCCATCCCTCCTGCTCTTTTATGTTTCATCTCAGACATGACAACCTCAGATCCTCAAAAGTCCAGGAGGCGCATGTACATATCCCGGCCCCCGGCCCCTCCCATCCCCGGATTCATCACAATACACCAGGGTGCCTGTGGTTTAAGCTCCAGGACCCCTGGGGGACCCCGCCTGTCTCTTTACTGCTGATGCCAAATCCACACAACCAAAGAAAGGGGGAGAGAAGGCGTGAGGAATAAGGAAACAGAAAGGGAGGGAGGGAGGGCAGGATTTGCTCGGCCGTGAAGAGACGTTCAGAAGACCGCCTCCTTCTGAAAGAGCAGTTATAGTCCTCAGCATCTTCACAGGCCAGGAGAAGCCCTCTTTTTATTCATCAGAAGCAGAAATCCCACAGAGCTGCCATGCACTCGCCCTGCACACCCACAGACACTGGAAGCCAGAGACAGCAGCCAGGTGGAGCCTCCAGAGTGCTCTGCCACACCCCTCAAGGTGTTCAGGGAGAAGCCTGCCAGAGTGTGTTCACAGCAGGGTTCCCCAGGCCGGGCCACGGACATGGTCAGGACCACTTGCCTATCCCTGGAGGCCCTGAGCAAGACAGGCAAACTCAGCAGCTCAGCCCTCCACAGGCTGATACACCATCTTGTAAATCTTTCATTCCCAGCATCAAATGTGCCCGGTTCAGTCCATGAAAAACAATAGAAATCACAACCAAAACCACAACATAATCAGAAGGATCTTCAGAAGGGCTGGGAAAAACAACAGCCAGTTACAAGCAGTTGGCCAAGGGTTGTTGAGATACCTGGTGCTGTGCTCAGTCGTGTCCAACTCTGCGAACCCCTGGACTGCAGCCCGCCAGGCTCCTCTGTCCATGGGGATTCTCCAGGCAAGAAGGCTGGAGTAGGTTGCCGTGCCCTTCTCCAGGGGATCTTCCCAACCCAGGGGTTGAACCTGGGTTGCTTATGTCTGCTGCATTGGCAGGCGGGTCCTTTACCACTAGCGCCACCTGGTAATTTTGAGATACACCTGGGGATGCCTGCAACTTTTTAAATTCAAATTGTTTTAAAAATGTTTTCCAAGACATAAGCTGGAATATATTCAGAGAATAATGAGAAACCTAAAGATGGGTTTTCTCTTTGACTATCAATCAACAGCAAAGAGGCCTCTCTTTGGTGTCTTCCCAGCCTCCCTGGTCGCTGTCAAAACACCATCCAAACTTAGAGCCGGACCCACCACCCTAGTGAGTGTGAGCTGGCACAGCGCCAAGGGGTAGGACCCACATGGGCAATACTTATTACCACTTTCTTCCCAAAGATGATAGAAAAGGCCATATCTCGTTTCTGACTGCTCCCCCTACCAACCCGGTGAAGAAAATGTCAAACAAAATTCTTCTAAAGACCCTAGGGAACTGGCTGCCCAGGCAAAGGGCAGGGAGAGAAGCCACACAGAGCTCTGCTCCCACCTGGCCAGCCCTACACACTCCCCAGGATGCGGTACTCTTAGTGATGGAGGCAGGCCCCTTGCAGTCTCATAATTCCTCCCTGTCCCACTGGCAACAATAAAATATGTTTTAAACCATGAAATGCCTGTGGACACAGTATGTCACTGCATGTATCACAGATACATGCACACAGACACACGGGCTTGGTGGCTCACGCCTGTTTTGAGTCCATCTGGTGCTTTCCCCAACCCCCACCATTTCATTGTGCTTTCGCACAAGTGGCCACAAACAGTGGATCTAAATCTGGCACGTTTCGAGGTCCAATGACACAGCACACACAGAACGCGACCTCAGACAGCGCCTTTGTCCCCTCACCGTCCATGGAGGCCTGCACACAGCTCCGAGTGCTGCCCGAGGCATGCCTGCGCCTCTCTAACCCTGGCACCCCCCACTCCTTCATCTCAGGCTCACAGAAAAGACAGACACCTGGGTGGGTCTGCTCCCTCCTCCCAGCGCCCCACCCCCTCATCCCCTCAACACACACGCAACAGCTGTAAGAGCAAGGAGATCGTGTTTTTAAAATTTCATCAGTTGGTGTAGGCACAGAGTCGGAAGCAGCTCCAACATGGACATCGAGTAAAAAATACCAGTTTTCCAAAGTCTGTAATTATGTATTTACACAAATTACATAATCCTGTATGTATTTACATACAATTACAGATTATCAAGTAAATAACACAGCATAGTGTCAATGAGATGAAATCGCATGAAAACCATAAACTGAAGCAGTTCACTGACCCACAGAGCAGGACATGGCAAGGACAGATGCCCCGGAGTGACCTGGCATGTCCTTCGACAAGGCCTGGGGACAGGTGCCGCAAGGTGATGTGGCATGTCCATTGGCATGGCCTGGGGACATTTGCATGACAGATGGGGGGGGGGGGGGTGATCAGTCCATGCCCGTTAAGTCTGTGACTGAGGTGCAGGGTTGGCACCAGTTAAGACAGTGGTTTGGCTGGCCAGGCTTATGTTTGTGAAAACTGGACCCACCACTCCAGAAGTGGGGGGCAGCTGTCCACAGCCTTGGGTGCCTTACAACAAGAACCGGGTGCAAAGCCAGGAGCTGGGGGTCTTACTCCACGGCCCCGCAGGACAGTGCCGGCCCCAGACCTGAGCCATCCACTCCCCCGGCACACTTATGTACAGAAATTGCATAAGTCAGTATTTATTTATTTACACACCATTACAGTTTATTATATCAGTTGCCAAAGCATATAACATTTTTTCTTAAAAAAAAAAAAGTCACTGAAAAAAAAAAAAACACCTCCAAAAGTCGACATTAAAGTAGCACTTTCTAGGAACCCATGGAGAGGTTTGTCTTTTTCGCAGATGGTTTTCTTTCTCTCCGACGGGTCAATCCAGCATCTAGTGCTACCTTAAGATCACTTTTGGCTGTCTCCTAAAATCAGTTTCTTCAGTGCTAAACATTGTACCCACGACATCCTAGAAACGTGATCCTTCCCTGTGGTCAGAGGCTTGGTGTTTCTCAGCCAAAAATATTAAATGCCTTTTGGAAAATCTACAGCCTGAATATGTGCACATATTAGCAGCAGCAAAGGGTTAAATAATAAATAAGAATACTACATCTTGGGATTAAATGCAGCTTCTGTTTAGAGGGGAAAAAAAGAAAATAAATGAAGAGGACACTCTGACCTTTATCATAAATCAGATATTTTACATTGCTTCTGACCCCTCCCCCACAACATTTCTTAATTCCAAACACTGGACTTGGTTTTTCCTTAATGCACATCAGTGAACCTGCCCATTCTCCACTTTGGGCCAGGGAAGGGGCCCCTTCGCTCATGACAAGAACCCATGAGCTTCTACCTCAAAACAGCTTTGACTCACCAGTGACATAGTTTTATTTTTCATACAGAATGTGCATCAGAGCAAAACAAAGCTGGAATATTAAACTTTAAAATCAGTTACATAAATCCCAACACATTTTTTAACTGTCACTTTCAATTTCCCATGTAACTGGCTAGAAAGTGTTATAAGCGGTATTTGAATTTGTTATAAATTTCTTCTTCTTAAATATTGCTTTAAGAATTTGGCTCTCTTCTCCTTAGTATAGAGTAAGAAATAGTCTCCCTTGCCCAAGGGCAGGTTTTAAAATTATTGCTACTAAAGAAATATGCATTCTTATGCTTTTTAGCATAAAATGTTATAAAAGGCTAGTAAAAGAGATATTATATAGTAACTTCCCCTCTAAAAAAATCAAGTGCTTGTGAAGACCCTTTTAAAAAACAAAACACAGTCAACAAGTATTTATTTTCCCTCATTGTTATGATTGATGGAGATTTATTAGTTTCATTTTGCAAGTCATATTTGAAGGGTGTTTATTATGACAGGTCACACCAAAAGCAATTTTCTATAAAAGATGTTACAATGACCCCTATGGTGCTTGTGTAATTTAATATTTGAGAGCCAAGTTTATAAGAATTACACTGCTGTTTTGATTCAGATTGTTGTCCCCTAAAAAAAAAATCTGTACCAAGTAAGCTTTTTTTTTTTTTTTTTTCCATTTTGAGAATTCTAAACCAGTACATGTTTGAAATGAGTCCTGTTGTTCTGGAGCTCGACTAAAACAAAAACACAGTCATTTTTTAGCTTTGGTATATTCTGTGATAGATTTAGACAAGTAGGATATATTCCAACCATCATGTTCAACCGTGGAGGAAGCCACTTAGGAGAGAGGAAATAGTACAGACACAGAATAAACGTTTGAGACCCAGTTAATCTTTAATCCTCTGGGGTAAGCTATGGGACAAGCAGTCTGAAGAGTGGATACTCGGTGTCATGAGCGGTACGCGTTAGTTTACAGTAACATGGGCACAACAGCGGCTGTCGCCTTCGGGACACAGGGCCATTCGAGTGTCTGAAATCCATGCATGCCACGTTCGCACGTGGACTCACCACAGGTTCTAGCGGACTTGCCATTTAATGCTTACAGAGCCTAAAGCTTCCAAATGCCTATCTGGCCTGTACATATTTCATTAAAAATAAACTCTATATAATAAATAAATATATAAAATAAATAAAATGTCGCCTTTGGAATCTCTATAAATAAATTTAACTTTTTTTCTTTTTCTTTTTTTTTTTTACTAAGAGGTCTTTGCTTTAAATTCACTGGGATGACACCCGTGACAAGGAACCGAGAAAGTCTTGTCGGTAAGACCGCGCCCACCACACCTGCGGAGACGCAGCGGGCCCGTGGCCACCGGCCAGTCCCGACGCGTCCAGCTGGAGCAGCTGTGCTGACCAGGATGAGAAAGGACAGACTGGGCAGGTACATGCATGGCCTGTCCTCTCTCCTCCCCACTCTCTGCAGGCCCTGCCCCCACGTGCCCCCCACCCCACATCCCCGGCCGCCCTCTGCCCCAAGACCCACCCGGCAGCGCAGCGGGCAGGGGTCCCGCGGGAGGACGAGCCCGGGGCACAGCACAGTCACACGTCCCCTCCACGCCTCCGTCAGGCTATGCATGCGACAGAGTTTGGCAACAATGGATGTGATGACACAGCAAATCAATAGGGACCCACCGCGTGAAACCTTTATAGTGGTTACTTTTTTAAGGGCTCAAGTGAAGAAACGGTCTTTGTCAACTTTGGCTTAGGATATCCTTATAGAGTTCGGGTACTTTGTCGGGGTCCACGGGTCTGGGTAAAAAATGGGTGAATTTCTGGTGCCGCTTAGTCCTGGTTCCTTCCCGGGGGGTCCCGTCCTTATTTAACGCGACGTAGAACCTCCGTCCAGTGTCCACATGCTTATACAGGTTGGAGGAGTACGTATTGTACCAGTTCTCTTCAAACTGTTCTCTGAAGACACACTCTTGTGTGAGTTTTTCCTGTCAAAAAACAAAAGCAAATATTTTGCAAAATCAGCTCCTTTCTGTATTTAAAAGTTGTTAAATAACTGGTGAGAAAATACCGATTTTAACCCACTTTAAAGGTACTCTGCAAAAGCTACTTACCTCTATAAATTCAACTATGTTCTAATTTTTTTTGTAATGATTAAAGCACAAAAAGAATCTAAATTTTTTCTAGTTAAACTTTTCCGAGTCCCAATTATCTGAATGAGTCAGCAGGCAAACGCAACTAACACCATGAGCTGTTCCTGTTTTCACCACAACAGTTAGGATGGAGACCATCCTGGGGGCGGGGAACCTTCTCGTGGACAGAGTTTCAGACAGCCGCTTCATCGTCAGCGTCCTTTCAGAGTCCTTGCCGTGCGGACCAACATCGCCCATGACGTTACAAGTTTTCTGCCCTTTGAAGCAGTGGAAGTTATTTATTACTCTACAAGAATGGTTTTCAAACTTCAGCATGCAGAAGAATCACTTCGGGATACTTTTTTTCTTTCAATGAAGAGTTCCAATCCCCAGCCCTTTAAAATTCTGAGCCAGAAAGTCTGGAAATACGCATTTTGAACAGGCCCTTGGGGAACTTGGAGGCAGCCACCACTGGGTCCACATTTTGAGATACAAAGCTTTCTATCAGGACTGGGTCTTCCTTAGTACAAAGAAGTGAAGACAAACATCCCAGCCCTCGGGCTTCCTTGAACTTAGACAGAAGAACCATTCCCCTCCCGGTTTAAAAGCAGAAAGGGTCCACATTTTCATAAATGTATTGCACTTTGCCCTTCACTGGAGCTTTATGAAAGCCTGGATTCCCAGGAACCACACAACCAGGGCCCCTGCAGTCCTGTATCCTGAGCGCCAAAAGGAATAAGGACAGAGGCCCTGCTCACATCTCACCCTCACCGTGAGCTCACTCCAGGCACAGACACAAATGAGGCAATGTGGGGTGGGTTGGGGGGCTGCTCTTCTTGCCGTGCTGAAACTTCAAGGTCCATACCTTCCCAGGCGGTAGTGTAAAAAATAAACACTAAAATGACTTTTGAAAATATTCCCCTTGCTCTTGCACACCTGGCCCCTTATGTAAGAAAGAAAACCTACAAATATATGTTCACTCAGTTACACACTTGAGGATACAACTCAGAGCACTGATTCACAGCCAGCCTGATGCACAGTGAGGGTAGGGACAAGGGGGGCAAGTCCTGCTGAGGATGCTGAAAACCAGAGAGGACTCATGAGCCAGCTTCCTGACATCGTTCACCAAACGCTTAAACCACCCAAGGCACACAGGACCCACACCTCCTAGGAGGGGCACTTCTAGGTGATCAAAAACACTGAGTGGGTTGATAACAAAATACGTCCTTGGACAATCTCTGTTAAGTGAGTTGAACCAGGGGAAAAGATTGAGCAAGAAAGACCAATGGGGAAACACTGGACCGCTGAGGTTGCAGGGGGAGCAGCAGCCCCTCCCCTGGGAACTAACAGAAAGGCCCCCATCTCCCTCCATGAGCAAACCCAGAGGAAACCCCCACACTGGGGAGACCAGGCTGAATTTGATTTCTCTTCCATCTCCATTAAAGCAGACAAAATAAAACTAGTGTTAAAGACATTAACAGCTACTTCAGACTTTACTTCCATCTGTATAATAAATATTCTCCCCACAGAAAAGACTACTCTTGGCTTAAAAGGTCTGGTTTGAGTTTGCAGTGATTAAGTAAGTTTTCTAAGCAGGCGATGTTCATTTATTTTCTGCTTAATAAAGTGGACCAAAGAATGGAATTGTAGAGCCTTCAGTTCTACCATGGAAATCAAAAAAGGAATTCAAATCCAGCTTTCTTTTTCTTAGCAGGAAACCACATTACCTGACAGATGCATGTGTGTGCTAAGTCACTTCAGTCGTGTCCAACTTTGTGTGGCCCCCTGTACTGCAGTCCGCCAGGCTCCTCTGTCCACGAGATTCTCCAGGTCAGAACACTGGAGCGGGCTGCCATGCCCCTCTTCAGGGGATCTTCCCAACGCAGGGATGGAACCCATGTCTCTGACAACTTCTGCATCTGCAGGTGGGTTCTGTACCACTGCACCACCTGGGAAGCCCTGGCAGATACTTTGTTTATGAAACAGGGTTCCCCTCCTCCTGGACCCTGAGCTGTGCCCCGGCTTCTGTCTGCTCTGAATACAGGTCACACCTGCTGGACACTGGCCCTCTATGGATCAGGATGAGACATGCCACCTCAGGGTCTGCACCCATGAGGGGCCTGCCTTTGGAGCCACAGGCATGCCCCCAGCTTCAGCCTCCACAGCCCCTCCTGGAGCAGGTCAGCGCCACACCTGGGGCGGGGCCAGGTCAGGCGCACAGCTCAGGACACCGCTGGTCACCAAGGTGGCTGTGGACACTTGACATCAGAACCTCTCAGAACTGGAGCAAACCTCAGCCAACAGCAAGTGCATCTTTCCCCCGAAAATGCCCTAGATGGGGGTCCCTGCTCAGGATCCTGTTGTCATGGTGACAGTGCATCTCCAGGAGCTCTGCCCAGACTCTCCACCTTCCACTTCTCACTAACAGAGGCTCCCTCCAGATATCCTGTCTGTCCAGGGACTTCCAAGGCCCCTCCAAAGGGGCTTTACATGTTTGGGGGGTATTGTCAGTTTACAAAAAAACCTTTTTAAAAAAGTTGAACGTGGTTAAGAAACTGAACTAATCTTTTCACTGCTCCACAAACATGGCTGTTTCCCTTATGAGGCTGTTGTAACAGTTGTATGTGTACAACAGTTGTAACATATTGTATGTGTATGTCGTTACACATACAATATAACTTTTTAGACAACTCAGAAAATGAAGTAAACTGTTCCACTATGATCTCCAGACAGCAGTTTTTGTGATGGCTGAAAGGTCAATCATCTCATTCTTGGGAGGACTGGATAACTTCAGTTAACTAGTTAAATGAGGCATGCAGACAATACATTGCCAAACGCCTGGTCCAGTTGAGCTCCTGTAATTATTATGCAAGGATTACAATGCCGCTCAGATAAACCTGCAGACCTTAAAAACTTTTTCTAATTTAAAGGATCATAAAAATTAAAGACCCTGATACCTTTCTATACCATGTATATGCTTTCAAATAATTTTTTCTTACTATTTGGGTTTATGTTAATATGTGATTTTTGTTTTAGACAAACACAAGATTTACAGAATTAATCTCTTCATGACCAGACTTCAGTACTTAGCGATAAAATATTTAGTTGAGGTGAATATATTTATGTTAGGAATGTGTAGTCCAAAGTTATTTATCTAAATTAAAAATAAGTAAATAGATGCAAATCAGGATAGCAAAAATATATATATTAACCTGTATTTATATATATATATATATATATGTATATATATATATATATATGCAGAGGAGAAGAAACAGTTTCTGCCTTCAAATAAACTATACACTTTAGAATTATAGAACTCAGATGTTTTAAAACTCACCACATGTTTCCAATGCAGACGGTTTATAGAGTATTCCACTATAAAGTGATCAATTCTTGTTTTATTGTATTTCCATGTTTTAATTTTTTTTTAGATTATTTAACTGTAGCTGTTTATGGCATACCTATCTTTGAACTGCTGGATTATGTCACTAGGCTTGGGTGGAGAATGTGGCTTTAATTCAAAAGTCTTCTAAAGCCCATGCTTTGGAACAAAATCTGGTGAATGTTAGCAACTATGGAAACCTCTTTTCATTTTACATCATCAAATTCTAAGCAGTGGGAAAAACTGAAATTAAAACTTCAAAACTTTTACCAATCCTATTAAAACCAAAGCATGAGATAATAATGTGAAAATTATAGTATGCCCCAGAGAATATTTAGGAATGTTATACGACATAAACTCATATGGACACTAATTTCAACTATTTGACAATTGGAAAATGTGTAATTCACATGGGCGTTACCATGCCCAAGTCCCCATTTAAAAACTGAAATCAGAAGTTTCCAAACTTTGAGAGTCAAGAGTTCTCATTGAAAATACTTAGACTTATGCTGCTATTTTAAAACATGATTCCATTTTTATACATATAAACATATGGTGTAGTTCTAACCACACCATCCAAATGGTTGCTTGTGTTCAACACAAAGAGTTGTTTAAACCCCCAGCATAAACATACTCACAACATGTAAATTCCAAAGTCAGAAGTCACATTGATAGGAGAGTTTCCAACCTTTTATAAGTTAATATTTGATGTAATCACTCATTCTCTGTTGTTGTTGTCCAGTTGCTAAGACCTTTCTCATCCATCACTGAAGTTTCCACGTGCAGGCTTATAGATTTCAGCAACCCTGTTCTCCTTACCTCCTTGTTGTTCAGTTGCCAAATCGTGTCTGACTCTTTGCGACCCCATTGACTGCAGCACACCAGGCTTCCCTGTCCTTCACTGTCTCCTAAAGTTTGTTCAAACCCATGTGCATTGAGTCGGTGATGCCATCCAACCATCTCATCCTCGGTCATCCCCTTCTCCTCCTGCCTTCAGTCTTTCCCAGCATCAGGGTCTTTTCCAATGAGTCAGCTCTTCGCATCAGGTAGCCAAAACATTAGAGCTTCAGCTTCAGTCCTTCCAATGAATATTCAGGGTTGATTTCCTTTAGGATTGACTGGTTTGATCTCCTTGAAGTCCAAGGGACTCTCAAGAGTCTTCTCCAACATCACAGTTTAAAAGCATCAATTCTTCAGTGCTCAGGCTTCTGCCTATCGTTTACCCCAGTCATGATATTTAGACTTCCCTTAACTACAATTACTTATATAGATGCACCTTCCTCATTAATAATCTAGCTGTAAAGTCTTAGTGGGAACTACTGCAAGGATTGGGATGATTAAATACAATGATGAAAGGACCATTAATAAGAAGCCAGGTCTTTTAATGCTTCTCTCCTGGGAGAAGTCCCCAAACAGAAAGCAACAAACACAGAGAACAGGTGGGAAGACACTGTGTCTTATTTGATTAGAAGCTCCAGTCCCTTAACATGTCTCACCTCCCGCCTCATTTTTCAAAACTTCTTTAAAATCCCCACCATCCCCAATGGGCCTGCTTTTACACCTGCAATCCTGGCCATCAAATGTGCCACTGGAATTGGGGGAACATGTGAAGCAGGTGTGTCTGGTGAATGCACATAGAACAGCTGGACAGGCAACACTGTCTCATCAAATATACAGAAAATTAAGAATTCCTACATTCTCTCCACTCCTCCCGCCAAACCAAACCAAACCAAACCCTCCAGAAGCGGCTTAAGCATCTGTGGACTCAAAGGCAGGGCCCAGTCTGAATCTGGAGGAACACACCAACATCTCCTAGCCTGTATGCTCACCAGCCACGTGGCACCCACAGTTCAGCCAAAGACAGGACCTGCCAAGAGTACTGCAAGGCAGACAAGGCTACTTAGAGGTAATCTTCACAGCTACTCCCAGAGACAGACATTTGTTTGGTACATCATGTTAGTTCACATACTTGCAATATATTTTCAGAGATGGAGACCCACAGGGGAAAGAAAGTCCCGCCCAAGGTTGAAGAGAATTCCCGTTTGAGAAGTTTAATATTCACTGTAGGCAATATTCTTACTTCTGTCTCAGTGTCTAGACAACACACATTTGATTCATCTGCGAAAAACTCCACGCAAGTTCTTGAAATTTCTTTCAGGATCTTAGAACACCTAGTTAAAAAGAAAGCTTATGTAACATTTCTTACCATAATCACTATCTTGATGAGAGAAGTCATTCAATGACCACTTAAAATGCACATCACAGACTTGCAAAAGCTGAAAAAACTTCAAGCTAAACATTAGCTCTCTCTAAAACATTGCTCTCTCTAAAAACTGAAAGTAGAAGCACAGACAATGGAGGAGAAGAGGAGAGCTTCAAGGCAGGGAGGTGGAATGAAGGAAACAATTCCTGTTGTTAAGGAGGCGCCTGGAAACAATGGGACCCAGACACCCAGTCTGCAGGACAATCAACACACACTGCAGGGGGTGGAGTCAAAACAGAAGAACGTACCAAAGATTTTCTGCGGTAGACCAAACAGGCAAGATTCAGGCCTTGGGTTGCGGAAATGAAATTAGAGAAACTGAAAGATCAACAAAGACAATGGCTGTGAAGCCCAAAGGCAATTTCTGAAGAACTACAAGATTCACAGAATGTCTGAAGTGACGGTGACCTCACACCCACATACACACACACCCCAAATGGGGTTGATCAGCCATCCTGGGGGCTCAAGTTCCTTCTCTGTGAAGAGAGGGTACAGGACCCAGAGACATCTAGGGTCTTTCTCAGCCTAAGATCAAATGGTCCAGCCTTGGAGCATCCAGTGTGGAAGCCGAGATGCCCACAATGACTGGAGAAGGACGCACTGAACAGGAAATGGAAAAGGAGCTGCAGCGTCGCTAGAAAATAGGGAAGAAACCAACTAAAATGTGCAGCATCCATTGCCAACGCAGAGACACAGCCAAGTGATGCTTCTGGCAGCGGCCAAGAAGGCAGGCTGCTGTTTCGGGGAAGAAAGGACGGGGACAAAGACAGGGCCGTGGCACCAAAGGCCTCTCCTTCCCTCTCTGGGAGACTGTCAGGACATCCCCCTTACAGGGTGTCTTATGTTGGGGGACCACTGCTGACCTCTTCCCTATGTTGACCTCAATAATCACAGCTCACGAATGAATGTCTGCCTGACCAACAAAACCTGTGTCATGAGCTGCCCCAAGAGAACTGACTGGGAAGAAAAGCCAAAACCTGTAAGAAAACAGTTCTCAAAGTCACAGAGTATCCAGAGTAGCACATGTGTGCTTAGTCATTAGTTGTATCCAACGCTTTACAACCCCATGGACTGTAACCCACCAGGTGCCTCTGTCGATGGGATTTCCCAGGAGTGGGTTACCATTTCCTTCTCTAGGGGATCTTCCTGACCCAGAGATTGAACCCATATCTCGTGTGTATCCTGCATTAGCAGGGGGATTCTTTACCCACTGAGCACCTGGGAAGCCTAGGGAGGGCCTAGAGCTGGGGGCAAAGCTGAACATGTCACACAAGGCAGAGGAAAGGCAGCCCCAAAGAGAAGTGACTGAGGACTGCAAACTTCTCAGACACACACTGTCATCTCCCCAAGATGCACAGAGAAACCCCTCGGGGGGTCACACACACACACACACACGTGTCTCTGCTATCTCCTGACTCCCTGGGTGCCCCCACCACTCAGCTCCAACTGGGTTCACATCAACCCAGACTCCTCTAGAACCAAACTCATCCTCCCAGCCCTCGCCTTGTGGTAGAGAAATGGCCCCATGCTCGTGCAAAGTTACCGGTGCCACTGTCCCTTCCTCTGAGCAACACGCGGGTCACTCTCTCAGGGCCCCTCTGCTAACAGCCCACTTCCAGGACAAATACGAGCTGACACTATCAGTCACCCAGGCAACAGATCCACAGGCCATCATGGCCATTTTCAAAAGAATGCCTTCACTCCGAGACCCCAACTCTGGAGGTGGACACTCTGGTGCCGCCATAGCTGGTAGACTTCGCCAGCATGTGGATAGGAGAAACCATCCTCGCCACCATCAGTGATGGAAACTCTGTCCTTAATAAAGAAATCCAACTATTTAATTCAACAAAAAACATAACATACTAATGTGCTGCGCTTGAGAAGAAGGTATACAAAATTAACCACGGCAAACACAGCTTTATGGTTTATAGTCTGAAGGATAACACAAGGGATGTCATAATTTGACCTGAAGGAAAATGCTTATTTCCTTCCTAACTCTTAACTTCTGAATTCAAACGTTCAAGAAACACGACTTCCATGGGTCTTGCACAGGGAGCTCTGAAGTCGGATAGGACAGCACATCCGTCGTGGCCGCACTCAGTCCTGAAGGAGGCTGAGGAGCCGCTGCTCAACCCCAGGGAGCCCAGATGGCGCCCGCGCCAGCCGTTCTCACGACGGGCTGTTGTCAACCCTGGTTCCTACTCCAGCCCGCAACCCTGAGGAGGCGGCCCTGGAGCTGGGGTCCCAGCCCTGTGCTTGCCCCACTCCACGCTTCATCTCCAAGTTCAAAGTCTTCAGGATGCAAGGACAGGCAGGAACCTTCCATCAAGACACAGCAAGCTGAAAACCAACTCAAAAGACAGGGAGGGAAGGAAAAGGGATGTAAGCCACTCCAGAGGACCCGGAGACAAGCCCCTGCAGACAGCGAAGCTGAAAGAAAACAGGGTTTGGGGAGCGGGGAGGAGGGGACACAGAGATCAACCCCGGGTGGGGAGCAGACAGCAAGCCCGTGTCCACGTCCAGGGCAAGGCCCCTGCAGGCCACGCGGAGCTGCCCGGTGGCGGCTTTGGCATGACCCTAACGGGTCCGCGCTCACAGCACACGGGCACTTCCCACAAAGGAGAAGCAAACCGCGGCGGTGATGTCAGGACGGTGACAAGGACGACAAAGGGCTGAGGGAGGAGGAGACGAGCTTGGTCAGGATCCTAAGCACTCACAAGCCCTTCTTGGGCTCCACTTGATACCACGGCCTCCCCATCCTTGGGGGGCCCTCAGCGGGGGTGCTGGGAAAGCACACGCATCTTTCAGCTGCCTGTGAGATCACCAACGGACACCCAGGTCAACGGACAAGCCCTCCTGACCAGGGCAAGGTTGGGGGGGGTAGCCCCAGGATGGGAGGCTTTCTCAGGGCGGCTCCAGGGTGCCAGCCAGGACACAGAGCAGCATGGCAGCAGTGTCTCCTGAGCGGCTAAGGACAGTGACAGTGGAGGACCCCTCAAACGTCAGTGTCGTGGCCTCTGGCAGCTGCCAGGAAAACCAGAAGCAGAGACAGGACCAGTGTGTGTGTGTGGGGGGGGGGGGGGCGGGCGGCGAGCGGGGGAGCAGAATAGGGACCCGTGAGCAGCCACATCTCCAAACCCTGCAGCCCCAAGGTTGCCTTCACACCAGCCCCTCCCAAACTGCCTTCTCTGTGAACCATCCAGATCTCCCTCCCAGCCCGGGATGAAGCCCCGCCACCAGCCCTCTCTGGACACAATTCCGTTACCTCAACCATGTTTGCACATCTGACTCCCCCCAGCGTGGCAAGTTCCCCTTGAACCAGCGCCAAGGTCGCCCCAGGAGGAAGCAGCCTTACACGCGATGCCGCTCTATGTGGATCAGGCCCTGAACTGCAGCTCCTGGGGAAACGCGGGTTCGGAGCCTGTTTCTCTACTCATCACATGCTTGTCAAACAGCCAACACACAGCCCTGCTTTGTTCTGTCTCCATTTAAGTTAATATCGTGGATTTGTCAGCTGTGGACGCAGGGCAGTGACTCAGGACGGCTGAGACTCCTGTGAGGCCCGTGTTTCCTCTGTGACACACGCCCAGACTCCCGCATTTGGGACACGCACAGCATCTCAGCACTAGGCCCCAGGGGCATTCTGATCAGAGAAACCATCCTGGAAAAGCACAAAAACATGAGACCCAGGCACTAAACATATGCAGGAGAGGATGCTCACTCAGCAGGAGCTGAAGGCACAAGGCCGCACAGCCTCACAGGGCCCTGGCCAGCAGTAGCTTCTGCTGCTACTCTTGGCAGGTTTGTGAGTCACACCATTCCAGGGTCATACAATTGGGTACACAAACTCCAGCTGGTGGACAAACGTGCAAGCACGTGGCCTGCAGTCACGAGGGTCAACTGTTCTCCAGCACCTACAAAAGTGCTGGCCTGTGTACGCAATGACACCGCCAAACCCTGTAGGGTTATGAAAACGAGTGAGTGTGCACTCGCGTGTGGGCGCATGTGGCAGGGAGTGTGCACGGCTGCCCCTCAGCATCAGTGCAAGGAACGCGGGGATGCAGAGACTGAAGAGAATCAGAAGGTCATGTCCCCTGCATCTAAGCCCCAGGCCAGGCCCCACCTGTTCTACAAAGAGATGCGATGTGGCGGGCAGGGGGTGGGGGTGGGGGAATCAGAGCACTGACTCAGGAAGCTTCTGTGCTGAGATCCTGGAGCCTAAAGGAAGCCCACCCCTAAGCACGAACCCCAGTCCCAGGCCATCCTTCTCTTTCTCTCTCCGTGCACATGGGTGCACTGAGCCCAGTTCATGGGCCTGACAATGAAAACCAGGTCCCTGGTAGCTCAGACGATAGATCGTCTGCTCCAATGCAGGATACCTGGGTTTGATCCCTGGGTCAGGAAGATTCCTTGGAGGAGGAAATGGCAACCCACTCCAGTATTCTTGCCTGGAGAATCCCGTGAACAGAGGAGCCTGGCGGGCCACAGTCCATGGGCTCACAAAGAGTCAGACACAACTTAGCAACTTCCCTTTTCAGAGCCTGTGATGCCTCCCCACCTGTGAGCCCTGCCACCACTTACCTGCCAGGTTAGCCACACAGGCCTCAAACCATCAGGGGAGTCAGCTTGCTGCTTAACAACAGAAACTTGACTACAGTTACATAAAGAAGAAGATAAATTTTTTTATAAAAGATGATTTTCCACTAATTAACAGCCAGGAGTATAGATGCTAAGGAAACAAATGAACCACTAAGTAAAAACTAGGCTGCTAGAAGGAAACAATTGTTTCAAAATCATGTCCCTGAAGGACAGACTAGACACTGCTCTGATAAAAGGGTTATTTCTGGGGGGGGAAATATATACATATATATTTTTTTTAATTCACAAAAACAGATGGCCACTCTTATGTGTATCAAACAAGATTAATTCACCTGCATTCAAACCAACTCCTTCCTTACCCTCTGTGTGACCTTTAGTCCGTCACTAAGCCACCAACCCCCATCTCCTCACCTCCAGCACAAAGATGCTCTACTAGCTAAACTGGCTAATACAGTAGGAATGGTCTCCCGAGGCGCTGCCCTCCTTCACAAAGAACTGCCACGCAGTCCTCTGACAGCCAGCAACCTGCGCATAGGATGGGAGGCCGGGCTCCATCACTCGGTGTCTGCTTAAAGCCACCCGCTTGCAGAGCCCGCCTGCCCCAGGGAGGCCACAACACAGAAGACTCTTGCCATTTCCCCTGCAGGAATGACACCCCTCAGACTCAGCATCCAGGACCCGCTGGCATGGCCGCTGCCGGAGTTGTCTCAACTGACACAGCACACAGACAAACCGCTGAGTCCAGCAGGGACTGGCCACCAGGCATGGTGTCCTGTTCCACAAGCACACGCTCATTCTGCATGTGCCCACGCTGCTCACACAGGTGCTGCAGATGCCTCACGGAGACCACAGGGACCACCCCCCATCCCAGCACGTTTCCATAGCTGCACATCCTGGAAAGATAAAGGCTAATCCAGGGGCAACAAGCTTCCTGCAGGAATATCATCTCGGACTTTTCATCTCCCAAAAAGTAAAGGAATCCTTTTAAGGCCACTCAAAACCTCCTGAGGCCTGCCTATAGCCACAGATGGTTGCCCAAGGATGTGTCTGTATCTGACGTCACCTTCAGCGCTAAGCAGCAAAACCCTCACCACTGGAACTTATGGGAAGAGAAACGACATCCTTGGACTGTCCGTGTGGCCCAGGTGACACCTGGCTTCCCAGCAATTCACCCAGGAGGCCATGGGAGGAGGCCACCCCCCCAACCCCAGTAGCCCTGGGGACAGGTATGCTGCACACGAAGCTGTATCTCAGCCCCACTCAGGTAGCTTCACCCATCACATCAGACCCCGCCCACCACTCCAGAGCCCAGCCATTCCACGGTCCAGGGTGAATTTGAATATACACGTGGTTTGCGTTGCAGTCGCCAAAGGAGCACAGAGTATCTATGTGTGTACATACTCAATTAAAACAAAAATAATTTAAGGCAAATGGGGTTTGGGGATGTGAGATATTTTGCCATTTCCTCTTACCGGGGTGGACATAAACCTTCATCCTGGGATGGGTGGTCCTTGAAGCCCCCCAACCACTGCCCCCCTCCGTGGAAACACCGCACGAGGGACAGCTCTGGTTCACACAGGCCCAGCCAGTGTGGACAGGCACCCCACGTGATGTTCTGGGCTTTAAAGTTTCTACGCAGTGGAAACACAGTCTGAATCCAGCACACCCTGGTTACTGATTACACAGACTCACATGGACCCAGCCGGGTGCAGCTGTGTCTCTGGAAATGTAACAACTAACCAACGGTCCACAGGTGCCTGTGTGACCAGCGTCTCTGGCAGGTGGTGGCCAGGCTCCCATGCTCCAGCACTGGCCTGAGTCCTTGCTTTGTCCCAAAAGCTCTGGCCCAGGAGCAAGTTACCCCACCTCTTCTCTTTCAGCCTTAACAGCTAAGCAAGGTCCCAGCAGCAGAAAACCGGGGTGGCCCAGGTGGAAACCCAGGATAGTGGAGGTGGACAATGACGGTTCAGGTCACGCTATCTACGTGTGACATACTACACAGGTACAGGCGTGACCAGCCAAGTGGCTGGGGTGACGACCCTACATGCCAACAGCATGCGACACACACAGCAGGGCCTTCAGGAGACAGAGACCGGCTCCTAAGAGCCAAATTCAGTGGAAAAGACCAACGAGAATGAAAACTCCAGACAGAAAACAGCAGGTGCTGAAAGGGATACAATCAGGCGTCTGTCATCCTCCTCATCACGTCTTCAGGTCCCATGCTCCCCTTTCCTGCATCATTACAGTTCTAGAGATTGTGCTGCCTCTTTTTAATGAAAATGTCAACAACTCTCATTAAAGGCAGGTTTCTTGAAACAGATTAATTGTTTTCAAGGCATTCTTTTTTAAAGAAGTATTTATTACAGTGAATTATTCTTAACACTTTGAAGTAACCTGATGATGCTCAGATGATTTAGGTTAAGACCCTAGAGGTAACGAAGCCTTACGTCTACTCTCTGTCATGAAAACAAAAGTGAAAAATGTAAACTAATATTCTAACATTTTAATTCTCTGCCCAAGTATACACTCGTGTGTGTGTGTGTGTGTTTGTGTGAGAGAGAGAGAGAGAGAGAGAGAGGGAGAGAGAGAGAGAGAGAGAGATCTAAAGAGAGAGAGAGAGAGATCTAATACCCTTCCTAAATCTCACCCAGGCAGGGTAGTCTAATCTTTACATTTGAAAAATTACACACCGTTCCTTTTATGCCTCCCTTTTTGGAGACTCCTATACATCCCTCAAAACCCAGTGAAATGCTGCCACCCAATTTCCCCAGGCAATTACTTAGACACTCTTCTGGATTCTCAGGATATCTGTGATTCCTCTAACATGGTGCAGTTCACACTGAACTGAATTATTTATAGGTCTATTTCTCCCACCAGAGTCTGAGATACTTGCTGTGTTGTCATGCACTTAGCACAATGCTGGGCACATATTAAGTATAAATGTTTGAAGAAATGAGCAGATGAATGGACATCTAGGGATGAATTCAAAACAGGATTACAATAATCAAACTCCATCCCAGAAACAGAATGGCTCAGATCTTCCTTAAATCACATCATAGTATACATCAGCAATAGAGTTTTTCCTGTCTCCACAGTATGACAGGGTGTGTGCATGCTAAGTCACTTCAGTTGTGTTTGACTCTTTGCAACCCTATGGACCATAACCCGCCAGGCTCCTCTGTCCATGGGGATTCTCCAGGCAAGAATACTGGAGTGGGCAGCCATTCCCTTCTCCAGGGGATCTTCCCAACCCAGGGACAGAACCCACATCTCTTATGTCTCCTGCACTGGCAGTTGGGTTCTTTATGACTAGCGCCATCTGGGAAGCCCTCTGACAGGGTTCAGAATACTATATATTTTTCTGAAGAAGTATTATCCCATTCACCTCTGACCTTTTAGATCTAATACTAATATAGTCTTGGAAGCAAAAGAACCACATAAATGAAAAGAGAAAAAACAATCCTAAATACACTTTACATTAACTTTTGCTGCACTTACACATGCATAGACTTTATAAAAGTGATGGCTAATTCCCCAAATCTCCTGTTCACCTTCTTTCCCAATGAGATCAGTCTTCCCAAGGTTTCCTCAATGTTTAGAAACACACCTTCTCCACTCCGCTGAGCTTCACACAACTTCATATAGGTAAACTTCTCAGCTACGGTTTCTGGCGCACTCATAACAGAATCGCTGCCTGCTTCTCCCTCCTTCTCTCGGTCTGTTTGGGATGGAGAGGGGATGTGCGGGTCACCCCATTCTCACTGCCACACAAGGGTGATGACAACCACAGTGCAGTGTGGCTCTGGCCACCGAGGAGATGGACTCCCTCACATCTGTGTGAGGTGTGCACACAGGCAAACCAGGCAGGCAGCATGGAAGAGGCAGTCCTGCTGTGTAACATCATGGGCACACAGAGAACATCAAAGGACAGGCAGGGAAGATGGGAGTGAAGCCCAGTCAGCCCAAGGCATGAAAGGCCCAGACCCAGAGCAGAGGAGCCGTGAGGCCGCCCGAGTCTAGCCCCTGTCTGGACAGGAGGAGCAGGCGGGGGCTCCTGGCATCCCAATGGCCACCACCCTCCCCGGACACCATCCTCTCCAGCCTCTGCCCCTCCCCCAGGGATGAACGCTAGGACAACACATCACAGCGCGGCTCAACATGGGGACAGCAGAGAGGGACATTCCCTCCAGCAGGGCCCAAGGGACACACTGACCACACAGGCAGAGACAGCCAGGGCTGCACCTCAAGGGTCGGGAAGCCATGAATAAACCACAATGTTCAATCCACTGCAACCCAACGAGGACCCTCGCCAGTGCAGGCCCAGGCTGTGTGCAGAGCAACACTGAAAGGAAACCTGCAGCCCCCACCTCAACACACTAGAGAACACGGACCCACAACAAACAGAGACACAACCACATCGGAAGTCTACATTCCTGGAGTGGACACATAACAAACATGGACACAACCAACATGGACACACAACCAACGTAGACACACAACCAACACAGACAAACAACCACACCAGAAGTCTATGTTCCTCCAGTGGACACATAACCAACATGAACACACAGCCAACATAGACACATAATCACACCAGAAGTCTACATTCCTCAGGTGAGGATGGAAACATAAAGAAGGCGCTGCCGGAGCCCAGAGGACACACACGCACACACAAGATGCTGACCCAGAACTCGGGCTCCAGTGGGTAGGGAAGGTTTTGCAGAAGAGGCAGTAGTGTCACCGAATCCTAAAGAAAAAAAGCTGCCTCCTGAGGCACAGGGAGGAGGGGACGGCAGGGCGGGGTGGGGGACACGACCCCACAGCCCATCAGATGACAAGTGACCAGAGAAGAGCAGGGAGGCAGACCTGAGGCACATGAGACAGGGACAGGAGACGGCCTAGCAGAGCAGACCTGGGCAGCAAGGTTTGGCGGGGCGAGTGGATAGAGGCAGGTGGCCGCCGCCTTCAGGGCAGGAGCTCAAGCAGTCTGAGCGGGAAGCGGCGGCGTCGGGGGCTAAGGAACCCTCTGTTGGTGGGACCAGGGTGGGCACGGGGGAGGCTGGAGGCTGAGGAAGGAAATGAGGGGGTGGGCAAATGCGGGCCTGATCAGCTGTCCACCAAGCAGGGCCCCAGCCTGAGGACACCTCCAGGCAGGCAAGGACACAGAGGGCAAGGGGGCTGTCCCACCTCTGCTGGGCACCTCAGGCTCTGAACCAGGCAGCGGGCCTCACAAACCCCGAGTCAGGCCTCCCCGCCACCCCATGGTCACCAGATCTCTGCCCCAGGGGGGCTCAACCGGGGACACGCAGAAAGGGTGGGGGCAAGGAAGAAGGCAGACGGGCCCCTGAAAGAAGGCAGATGTGGCCCCACAACGGGCCACAGCCTCGAGGACACAGGTCCATCTGCTGTGGACAGAACGTGGCCTCTGACTGCCCACTCGTCCATCCCTGCCTTCAGAGCACTTCACCTTAATGCATGCTGCATAAAACACATAAAACAACATAACGTATATGGGCTACACTTTATGTACACAACTTTTAAACAATTTGACATGAGGCACTGAGATCTATGCTCAGAAAACTCTGAAGACCACAATTCCAGGTGCCCGGCCAGCTGCAGTGAGTGCTCTCTGCCTCCACAGGGAGCTTCCAACCCACTGGAGACAGGAAGGAAGACATAAAAGAAAAGAAACTCATAATACTTACAAATAATTATTATATTTTTCTATTCCTTTTCGCCTACAAGAATATCTGACAGTAATTTCCATCTCCCTTGTCTCTACATAATGAAAATCTTATGTAGCTCAGAAAAAGGGCTGATACTCACTGCATGGTCTATTTCTAGTTTTAATTACAATGCTTGCCAAAGCTGGGGAGAGATCATTTCAATTCATTTCAAAAATAACTCCCATTCAATACCAGAAGATGGGATTTTTCACAGTTTTGAATTTTTTATTTACTGGGTAATGAAAATGGCTCAGCATATAAATAAAGCGTTTGCTTTAGAAACTTTGGTCTAGTGAAGATTCAGGGCTGACATCTATTCATAACAATGAAGTGGTTTTCTTCAAAAAAGTGAAAACCTACACTCCCCTTCCCACCACCACCAGTTTCATTTCTATTTATAACCTCAAGAAAGAGTGGTTCCCAGCAAACGTGAGTCAGGGAGGCTGGCGAGGTGGCCCGCTGCACTTACCGATCCATATAGCTCCCCCTTCTCATTCATGCCGAGGTAGAGTCCACTGTCCACGCCACGGATGCTGACCAGACCCACGGCTATACTGATAAATTCCAGGATCCCTGCAAGACCAAGACAGAGGGACACAGGTCAGGGCCTGGAGCACTGCCCTCCACACATCCACAAGCCCAGAGCACCGAAGAGGAGCACTTACTCAGGAATCGTCTTCTCTTAAAACCACTGCCCCAAAGAACTGATTTTTCCACTAGATCTTAGCTTCTAGTTATGAGACAAAAACATTTATCAACATGACACATAACAAAAAAAAAATGTTTTTAAATAAAAAGCTAGCATTTATTTTCTCTTTTAAACTTTTTATTTTATTTTATATTGGAGTATAGCTGATTAGCAATGTTTTGATAGCTTCAGGTGGACAGCAAAGGGATTCAGCCATACATATACATGCATCCATTCTCCCCTACACTCTCCTCACATCCAGGTTGCTACATAACACTGAGCAGAGTTCCCTGTGCTGTACAGGAGGTCCCTGTTAGTTATCCATTTTAACTACAGCCGCGTGGACATGTCCATCCCCAACTGCCCCCAACTATCTCTTCCCCCTAATTTTCCCCCCAACCTTCCCCCATCCTCATAACCATAAGTTCATTCTCTTAAGAAAAAATCTGGTATTTACATAGATATGGTAAGAAATGACAGGTCAGATAAGCCAGTGTACATGTTTTAAGTTATACGAGTATAATGTAAGAGAAAAGTTACTTCTACTTTAAAACTGTGAAATGAAGTATCCGTGTATGGGCATGGATTGGAAAAAAGTTCTATTCAGAGAGAAGTCTATGTCTCTTCAGTAAGAATGGAGATGCCAACCAAAGACTTGTCTGGTTTACATCGAAAATTATCCGGCTCTCTCTATCCAATATAACTGTATTATGCTCCATCTGGAAAACTAAAAGGCCTACATCCCAAATATTTCTGCTTAAACAAAGTATTGATTTTTCTCTGTGCTTATCTAAGCCGCAAAGAGATAGTTAAGCAATTAAGATAACACAATATTTGGAGGAAAAAAAAAATGCTCATTCCAAAAAAATGCTCTTGATTTAAAATAGGCATGGATTACTATAACCCAAAATCAAATCAACATAACAATCTTATTTCCTTCTTTCCTCTTGCTTACCTCACTAAGAATAACATTGCCTAAACTGGGCATAAATCCAGAATTTTATAGTCACACAACAGCAGCTCTAGGTTCCATAACAATAGTGTTGTTTTAACATGATTATCCAACGGCATTTTGGGACAATAGTAAGACACTCACGCTCAGCCATTTTCTCCACATTTTGTATTAAAGTGCTACACTCTGTGTAAACCTTGCATTAACACATACCAAATACTGAGCTGTTTTAGAAATATCTGCAAATATTAAAGTAATTTACTTACATTTAAAAAGTTTAGAAAAAATAGGGATAACTGCGCTACAGTCAGTCTCCTGTGACTTGTAAAAAAGCACTTACATGGATTTTTAAACAATTAATTTTGCAACTCTCACAAAACAGACTGTGCAGCAATCATAGCAAGACATGGAGTACATAAATCTAATAAAGCAAAGGTTCCAAGGTGATGGACAGAGAGAGAGAGACTGCTTATAAAAGGGTGTTCCTAGTCCTGTTATAAGCACAAAATGTAACACATTCTTTGAGCTTAGTTTACAGGCTGTCCATCTGAACATGCGAAAAAAAAAAAAAAAACACAACAACTATGTATTTTAACAGAATGTGAAATAATGTGTGGGAAAATATGATGAGAAATTGCCTTCTGAATCTGATAATCGGTGAGTCTCGAATGAAAAACACATCTGAAATAAGTTCATTAATCAGCCATTCCCTACCTCACAAAGCAAATGGAAAGACAAATAAGGCAATATTTCCATAAGAGTCAGTTCATGTGAGATGCACGCCCTTATTGATGAATCATTTTATTTCATTATGCCACATCCAACTCTTAGGATTAAAAATAACTTACACTGTGGCATTTTATTACTAAAGGAGTCACATACTACAGTGTGTCTCTTCTTAGCTACCTGAAAACACACACTGTAAATCATAGTAATCCTGAAATAGGATAAGGAATTCATTAAGGTCCAATTTTCACTGTAAAATGGAAACATTTTGCCCCATTGCAGCTGAACAATTTAATACAGTATGTCAACTGAAAGTCATAAAACTAAAAGATACTTGCACCTTCTAAGAGGGTATTTGATGATCTTTTCTTTCCCTAACATGAGGCAGCTCTGAGAGAACTAATAACAGCTATCAACGAACATTGCCCATCAGCCCCAACAAAACCTAAGTACACGAGCTCTGACAAAGCCATGTGCCTGGCTGGTCTACAGGACATCAGAAGCACCAGTCTCGTCAGTGACAACCCAAACAGCCAGGGTCCTCCAGCATCTAGTGTGTGCCCTGTGAGAGGCCTGACACTCGGGCCACATAACAGCCCAAGGCGTCATCACATGCGAGCCGTCAGATGACATATGGGGACACTAGGCTAAGGACAACCTCCCCGGGAGCAATCAGACTCCAAGGCCTAGGTCCTTACTGACCACGCACATCTTCCCATCAGCTTTACCTTTCCTCAAAAGTCTGGGATTTCTGTACTACTTTTTTTTTTAATTAATTTATTTTAATTGGAGACTAATTACAATATTGTAGCAGTTTTTGCTATACATTGACATGAATCAGCCATGAGTATACATGTGTTCCTCATCCTGAACCCACTCCCACCTCCCTCCCCATCCCATCCCTCAGGGTCATCCCAGTACACCAGCCCTGAGCACCCTGTCTCATGCATTGAACCTGGACTGGTGATCTATTTCCCATATGATAATATACATGTTTCAATGCTGTTCTCTCAAATCATCCCATCCTCGCCTTCTCTCACAGAGTCCAAAAGTCGTTCTTTATATCTGTGTCTCTTTTGCTGTCTCACATACAGGGTTATCATTACCATCTTTCTAAATTTCATGTGTATGCGTTAATATACTATATTGGTGTTTTTCTTTCTGACTTCTTCACTCTGTATAACAGGCTCCAGTTTCATCCACCTCATTAGAACTGATTCAAATGCATTCTTTTTAACAGCTGAGTAATATTCCATTGTGTATATGTACCACAGCTTTCTTATCCATTCATCTGCTGATATGGTCATTCCCTCACTAGGGAAATGGAAGATGTTGTCGAGATGAGGCTTGGCCGAGCCAGCGCTCAGGACAAGCAGCAGCAGAGGAAATGAAGAGCAGGCGGGCTCCTGTGTCTGCACTCTCTTTACACAGGATGTGGGAAGGTGGGCAGCTCGGTGTGTTAATATACTGATTTTGTGCACACACAATGTAAGTTCTGAAATGATTATTACACATTTTGGAAATGAAAGTGGTAAGAGATCAATCTTGTTATCTCCTGGCATCAATAAGACATGTACTCATTCATTAAATCAACAAACTAAGGAGTAAACCAATGGGCATGCCCGGTGGTTCAGCAGTAAAGAATCTGTCTGCCAAGACAAGAGATGTGGGTTTAAACCCTGGGTCTGGAAGATCCCTGGAGAAGAAAATAGCAACCCACTCCAGTGTTCTTGCCTGGGAAATTCCATGGACAGAGGAATCTGGAGGGCTACAGTCCATGGGGTCACAAAGGAGTCAGACACCAGTGAGCAACTGAACAACAACAAATTGTAAGCCAAGCACCACAGCAAGGACTAGACTATGACCTCAAAGAGCTTCCCATCTAGTGGGCAGAAGGACAGACAACCAGGTAAGTGTAATAACAATGGGGGAGATGCAATGAGAGGTGGGTATTTCTGGTAGGCAGGCAGCTCACTCAGGCTGGGAAAGGGGAGTCTGGGGTGCTTCCAAGGGTTAAGACCAGAGACAAGTCTTCAAGGAGAGAGACTTCAGATGAGAAGGAGCTACATCTAGGGACCCCAGATGAAAAGGATGTCATCACCTCAAACTAGCATCCTTAGCTCTGCAGCCCCTTAAGATGCAGAGACCTCAAAAAAACAGCCCAGCTTTTCATGAGGTCATCTCGTGATCTGAGGGCAAACAGAATCTAGAACATCTGAGTCACAGCTGCTCCCCCACATGCAGAGCTCATCAGAGCTACAAGGCCAGGAAGACCTGGCAACATGGCAACAAGCCCCTGCCCCACCCAGACTAGAATCCTTGACATTCCTGGTACTATCCTGTCCACCAGAACTCCAGAACCTCCAGCAGGTAGGCTATCCTCTCTCTGGGCCCAAGCCAGTGCCAAGCATCTGCTTCGGACTGCACTTATCTGAGCAGGGATGCCCCCTCCATGGCTGTTTCCACCAGCATGAGACACAGGGTGGGGTGTGGCTGTTGGCTCAGGAAGAACCTGGGGAGAAAGCTTCTGTGTAGACACAGAAGGGCAAGAAGGAAAGAACTAGGAAGAGTAGAAAGGAGGGAGGGAGTGGCCCGTCTCTCTTAGGCAGTGCAGGAGGGCCACAGCCATAGGCACCGATGGAGTGACCTGGGCAGCCGAGCTCCGTGATGGTGGCATCTAGCTGGGCCCTTCCACAGCAGGCAAGCACTCCCATGAGGATGCAGTCCCCGGGCCCAGAAGGCCTGGTGGGGTCTGACAGGGCCCACGGTCATCTGTGGTCCACAAGAAGCCAGGTCAGTTCCTGAACCCCTTCAGGAAAATGACCTCAGCACAGTATCCCCCTGACCCCAGACTCACCAGGTAAGCCGTGTTTGGCCCCAGGCTCTGTGCACATGGACCACTACCCCAAAGCTGGCCTTGCTCCCAGGAGGCCCTCAGCCCTGGGCCACACCTCCGCTGGCCCTGGGAAGTGCGTGGGCCATGTGAAACAACCCTCCAGCCTAAAAGCCCCCAACACTTAACAGACCTGCATTCTTCAGAGGACAAGAATGTGTGCAGGCTGTGGAGAGAGGCACCAGGGCAGGCTTTCTAAAATAGATTAACCTCCCCCCTCCAGCCCCCTGCTTGGAGAGAACGGCACACCAGGGCTGCCAGATCAGTCATCTCAGAGCCTGAGGCCTTGAGCAAAGCCCAGGGTTCATTTGGGAAATGACTAGCTGAACGGGAGCCACCACCTCACCGATTTTTCCAGAATCTGGGCCTATCCTGAGAACAGCATCCTTTCCCTGACTGATACTGAAGAACAGATACACAGAACTAAGTCGTTTCAAGCGAGACCCTTGGAAATTGGATTGTTTAACCTGTTTTTTTAAAGCTCAGCTATTGATCATATTTCTCCCCTCTGGCACTACTACTACACCTGACCCCGGGACCGGCCGCCCCAAGGCCCCGGCGAGGACCAGCCGGCTCCGCACCAGGCTGGGTCACCCGGCTCGGCTTCCGCGTGCCAAGTCAAATAGCGGATCAGGCCCCAGGCTCCCTGTTTTTATTATCCGCATTACCATTTCCTCCACTGATTTTTCTGCTCACTTTTTCCGTCCAGCACGATTAGGGAACGAACCGTCTGGTTCCCCTGGGCCTATCACCCCAGATGGGATCCTGGGTCCCCTTCTCCGGGCCTGGCCTCCGCACCAAGCCAGCGCCCCCCACCCGGGGAAAACAAAGGGCCCCCCGCGGCCCCCGCGCCCGCGTCGCGGACGTACAGCTCCCGCAGGCACAGCCGCAAGGCTCCCCGCCCCCCGCCCGCACTGACGATGCTGTGTCACCGCCGCAGCCGCAGTCACCTGCGTGGGGGCGCGGGGGGGGCGTCTCTCCCGCTTCCTCTGCCATTTCCCGTGGCAGGTGGAAAACGCACCTTCTGTTTTAACCGAGGTGCAAGCCCCCTTGGCCCCCTACCCACAGCTCCTCTCCTCTAGAGGCTTGGAAGACAAACCGGGGGTGCTCTCGAGGTCCCCAGGGCGCGGCTGGAGGGATGCGCGCGGGGGAGACGAGGGGGTCCTAGGTGCGGCGGGCGGGGCGAGGTGGGCGCCAGGTGTGCTGGCCGCGCCCCCCCGCCCGCCCCGCTCAGGGTCCTAGCGCCCACTCGCCCCCGGGCGGGGCCCGGAGCCAGGGTGGGCGGCCTGCGCCGCGCTGCGGACATTGCTGACACTGAACCTGCCGCGGCGGGAGGCCGCGGCGCTGACGGATCCTGTGGGGGCTTCTCCGCGCCGCCCCCGGATGGAAGCCGCAAGAAGCCGGCCGCCGCGCCCTCCCTCCCCGCCCCCACCGCGCGCGCAGCCCGCTCCGCCGCATCCGAACCCGGCGCGGGCGCGCCCCTCCCCCGCCGCCCGCGGCGGCCGACCCCAGCCCCCGGCCCCCACCCCGCCCAGCTCCGGGCCCGGGCTTCCGCTGCCCGGCCCCCCAGCCAGCGCCGCCCCCAGCTGCCCGCCGGCCGCGCGGGCGGACGGGGAGAGGACGCGTCACCTCCGGGATTGGGGGCGGGAGTGCCGAGGCCGCGTTTTGTTTTACGGTCTCCGTGCAGCCGCCGGGCCCGCGTCCTTGTCGGCTGACCCCGGAGCGCGCCTCTCGGCCGCCACCCCCCCATCCGGCCCCCGGCCCCCTCTGTCCACCCCGGTCCCTCGCTGTCCCCGAGGCAGAGGCACTGGATTCCTAATGACCGGGTTGCGTGTAGCGAACGTCCTACCCGAAAGGTGACTGCGTTTAAAAAACAAACAAAAAAAAAAGCGCACGGAGAGGAGGAGAAGCCCCAAGCGGAGCCTCCCGGTCTCCCCGGGCGGGCTCGGCTGCTCCGCACCGGAGGTCGCCGGCCGCAAGCGGGAGCCCACGGCGGGCTCCCCAGGCGGAGAGGGACGGCGGGTCCGCAACAATGGCACGCGGCCCCCTGCCTATGCCGCCCTTTGTCCCCTCTCTCTACCCCGCGGCCCCGGCCCTGCCGGCCGGCCCGACCCACCTCCGGCGCCGCGAGCCCACCGCTCCGGGACCCGGCTGTGCGCTCCGAAGGACGGAGAGGGGTCCGAGACGGGACTGGACTCCGGGGCCTCGGCCCCGCCGCGCGCGCCTCCGGCGGCTCCCGCCCCACGCGCGGCCACGCTGCTCCCGGCGGCGGCCCGATCCGCTGGACCTGCGTTCTCACGCCGCGAGCGCGAAGTGACGCGGCCCCGGGCTCAAGGAGCCCGATCCCTAAATGCGGCCGGAGTGCGCCCGGGCCCGGCGCCCCGGACTCGGCGGTCCCAGCAGCCCAGGACGCGCGGGGCGGGGGCGAGCCGCCGAACCCGAGCGCGTCTAGGACCGCGCGGAGCAGGCCGGCGGCAGCCGAGTGCGCGCGGGGCCCGGGCAGCCGAGTGGCACCTGCCGGCCGGCGCGCGGGGGCCCGGGCTGGGCGCGACGTCCACGCACCCGGCCGCCCGCCCTGGTCCGGAGCGCGGCGCGAGCGCTGGCGGCCTGGGGGCGGCCGAGGTGAGCGCTTGTGCGAAGTTTCGTCCTCGTTCCGCAGCGGCCGGAGCCGCCTCCACTTCTCGAGCTTCCTCTGGGTAACTGGAGACTGCAAAACGGACGGGGCCGCGGGAGCTGGGCGGGGGGGGACCCTGAGCCGTCTCCCTGGTGGGTCCCTCCGGGCCGAGGCTCGGAGAGGGAGGACAGAGGCAGGAAACCCCGGGGCCGGCCCATCTCAGGCCCGGGCCGGCCTCACGTCGGCCATCGTCTGCAGCCCACGAGCTACACGGACAGTTGAGACCGTGCTCAGCATCTGGCGTGAAGCTTGACGAACAGAAAGCACCACAGGACTTTGCTTTTACGACCTAGTTTAAGTTGTCAGAGGGGTTCGCTCAATAAGTTAACTCCTTCCAACAGTCCGGTTGCCCAAACACCGCCACCTCCCCCACCCCACCCCCAGCTTTATTTTGTAAGTATGGGGGGAAAAAAAACCAGGAGAAGCCCCTCCACCCACCACCCCCGGGGCGCTGCCGTCGGGCCCGGCGGCTCAGCGGGCACGTGTGTGCAGTCATTAGAGCGGACGGTCTCCAGCCTCCGGGGTCTGCAGCCCTCGTGCTGAGTCACAGACACCCTCCTCCGGAGATGAAGCCCTAGGAATGCCCTTTAAAATTAGCTCGCCGCTTTTGCATGCGCGCACACATGCACACCCGCACACCAGAGGCACCCAGGAATCCTACACAGGGCTGCGCGTGGTGGGAACTAGACAGCACAGGGCATAAGTCGATGGCTGGAAGGACAAACGACCCTAGACAGGGCCCTGCCCCTGCCCGAGTCCGTCCCCCAACCCCCCTGCGCCCTGCCCCTGCAGCCCCGGAGTCTGAAATACGACTTGAGTCTCTCCTCCCACGGAACAATCTGCAACCTTCGCCTAAAGCGCCCCAGTCCCACTCGGTGGGAATCAGCAATACGCTTCATTTACAATTTAAGCAGGACACTTTTTGGAGGAATAAAGGGAAGGGGCAAAAACTTCATTTGGCACGAGATGGTAAGCATTGCCTTGAGCAAAATGCATTTTAAGTTCTCCGTAGTTAATGATTAAAGCTTGAAACTCGTGGAATCACTCCATTCAAAAGAAACTTCCTAAACCCGATCTTGCCGGCCTATATGATGCAAAAGAACTAGGGGTATGTGTTATATTTATAAATCATGCCCTCCTTTAAAAAAAAAAAAGCCTTCCAGTGTAGACCCGCATCAGTGCCAGCGGCAGGTCTGCAATTCCGGAGGCTTTTTTCTCCCCTGGAGTTAATGAGACCGAATCAGTCCGAGACCAAGGGAGGCAGACCCCTTCCCGCAGACCCCTTCCCGCAGACCCCTTCCCGCAGACCCCTTCCCTCATCCCCCGCCCGCGCCCGGCCGCCTTCTGGGTAGCTGCGGTCCGAGCCTGCCAGCTCGGGCCCTCAAGGGTTAACGGTGCACCTACCGAACCGGCTGTGGTCCTTCCTGGTTCCCTGGATAGTACCGTTGGGGAAGATTTCTAAGTGAAATCCAGTCCTGCAGTACAGCTGCCTCCGCCTGAGAATCCCCTTTAAGTGATCCAAGTCCGTGACCGCGGGTCCCCTGGGAAGCCCCCCTGCTTCGGACTGACCCAGGTGGTCACTTAGCAAGACCGGGCTGTCCACCGGCAACACCGGCCCGTTCCCGAACGGCACCGCATCCTGCACGCCGAAATAGTTCCCAACTTCACCCAGGGGAGCCATCGGCAGAGTCGGCAGGCGTTCCGAGCACAGCGATAAACAATGATGATGGTGCCAACCCAGGAGGTACTCGGCGAGGTAAATCCAACTCCCGTCCCTCACTGCAGTTGCAGAGAGAAGAAAAGAAAAAGAAAAAAGGTCCTTTTCTTCAATCCATGAAATGCATCAATAAAAGTAACCTGCCGTTTCGCTGGCTCAGGTTCAAGGTCAAACCGCGGATAGTCTAAGCAAGCACCACTTTATACTCGCACACTGACATATTGATAAACGTATCTATGTATCTCTACACACAGATCCCCAGCTCTCGGCAGGCACGCAGGTCTTCATCTCATCCGACCGTAGGGAGGGAAAAAAATCCGGAGTTTCTCCATTAGGCTTGCGACCAGAATGACCATAGCAACTTAAATGCCTAGGCGTTATTATAGGGGTTTTTAAGATGCACGGGCTACGTCAGAATTTACGGATCCTGACTCCAGGAAGGCATGCGCTGTTTTTACTCTAACCGACTCTGCAGACATCAGCAGGAATCCTTCAAGGGAGGAAAAAAAAAAATCTCACGTTGGTGGCGGCGACGAATCTGCAGCCCCGTCCCCTCCTCCAAAAATGAGAAGGATGATAATAAAACAAAAAGAAGGGAAAACTTTAGGCGTCCAAGGCTGGTGTCCAGAGTCCTCCGGGGGCTCGGCTGGCGTCCATCGGCCGGGCGCGGGCGGCGGGCGGCGGCGGCGGCGGCGGGAGCGAGGGGCGCCGCGGCAGGACCCGCGTGCCGCCGGCGGCCGCGAACAGGTGTCGCCGGGGCGCGGGGCGAGGTGGCCGGAGCGCTCCTCCTGCGCAGCCCCGCGGCGCGCAGAGTGGCGCAGGCGGCGGCATTGGGCCGGGTTTAAGGTAGCGCCGCGCCGCCCGCGCTCCCCGCGGTCCTAGCGCCCGCCTCGCCCTCCGCGTTGCGGCAGGCCCCGCGCCGCGCGCCGGAGCGCGGGGACCAGGGGACGCCCCGAGCCTCCGGTCGCACAAAGGAGGCGCGAGACCGCGGGCCCCTGGGCCTCTGCGGCCGCGTCGCTCACGCGGAGTCGCAGCCACGAAGCTAACCCCTCGTTCGCTGCGGCGGCGGAGGTGCAGACTGAATCGGGAGAACTAGTTTTCCCACTTGGGGCTCGGGGGCTGCTTTGAGTTAAATAAAACTTAGCTAAGAGTTGGAGTGAAGGGGGCTGATTTAATGAGCTTGAACGGACCCCACAGTTGCGCTCTCATCTCTCCTGCAGACAGGAGCAAGCGGCGCGGCAGGTGGGACCGGTGAGGCGGGGGCGGGGGAATGTGCGCCCAGCCCCCTCCCACGCGCGCACACCGGCCGCAGTGGCCGCTCCTGGCCGGGTTCGGGGCTCTCCCGGCGTCTCACAAGCCGGCGCTGCGTTTAGGTCCCGCCCCGCGGCGCGGCGGGCTTGGGTGAGGGGGCGCCCGAGCACCGCCTCGCTCCGCGAGCTCGCCTGCGTCTGCGGAGAGTCCGGGTGCAGGAGCGCGCGCCGGGGGCTCCCCCTACCCTGGAACCCTGGACCGCGCTCCGAGGGGCGAGCTGGACCCGCCCTCGGGGGATGAGAAAGCCGAGGGCCCCGGGTCCCTCGCGGCCCCGAAGCCGCCGCCGAGCTGAGGGAGCCCGGTGCGGGGAGCGCCCAAGGGTCGCGGACGCTGCTTCCTGCTCTAAACCCGCGGGACGCACGTGGAAGTCGGAGCCCCGAGCCCGGGGCTCGGTTCTGCTCGCGGCCGGCGTCCCTCGCGCCCAACCCCGGGCTTGGGACAAAGAAATCCGGCGCCCGAGCTGCCAGGGAGCCGCGCGGCGCGCCCTGCGCCCGATCCCCGCGGGGCCGGTTGGAGCGCGGCACCCCCACGCCCACCCCCAGCCCGCCAGAGCGCCCGGCTCGCCCCTGCTCCTCTTTGTTCACATTGTCTTAGAAACGGCCAGACTCGCGGGGCCAGACGGTGAAAGTTGCCGAGACTGAGCACCGCTCCAGGCCGCGGGACGTGCCAGGGAGAAGCAAGGTGGGACGCAGACCGCGGCCCCGGCACTGGGAGAAGTAACTGCAGCGTTTTTATGGGGAGAAGTCGGGTCCGCCTCTGCGGCCGGCTCACGGCTGGCGGCGAAGGACCGGGCTGGCCCTACTCGGCACGGAGGGCTGTCGCCGGAAGACGAAAGGGAGCAATGAATCTGCAGATTTCTCGGGCGCCGGAGGTGCCGGCGACCCGGGGCGACCTGCCCCTGCCCCCCAGGCTGGAAGGCGTGCTCGGCCTGCCGGGGGGAGGGAGGGGGCGCGGCGTCCTGCCCCTCCGTGCCCACACCCGCCGCCGCAGTCCCGGGTCACTGCGCGTCCGGGGCTGCCTCGTGCGTCTCGCTTACGTGTGCGCGGAGCTCCGGAGCCCTGCCCCGCGGCCTTTACAGCAGTCACGTCGACGGTGGGCTTGAACCTGAACTGCCCGGCGGCAGACACCAGAGGCGGGGGAGGAAGTGTCCCTTCTCAGAAACCACCCGAGCTGCTCGCATCCACCACGGAGGCGGCCAGCGGCGCTGGGCTAGGCGGGGGCGTTACTGGACCACTTGGGTACAATGCGCCGGGTTGCTTACTTTTTTTTTTTTTTTTTTTTTTTTTTGGTAAAACCTAATGAAGAAAGACAGGCAGGCGGGCAGACGGAAGGAGCGATGCAGAGAGAGGGAGCCGCCCGACTCGGCAGGCCGAGCGGCACGTGGGCACGGGCCCTGAGGCCGGGCTGGGGACGCTTCCCACCCGCCGGCCGCGAGCGCATTCTTTCGGTCTGGATTTGGACCGGCAGCCAATGAGCCGAGAGCATTTCCGCTTCCGAACCCCGCAGCCGCGTGACGGCTACAGTAAAAGCGCTGCGGCGGCGGGCGAGCCCCCGCGAGCCGGTGGAGCACCTTCCCCGCCGCCGGGCGCCCCTCTCCGCCGCAGTCTCTCCGCCCGCGCTCCTCTGCGGCTCCACCCCCGGCTGCAGGCAGTGTACGCGGCTCCCTCGCCCACCGGCTAGCTCCCCCTGCCCCTCGTGCAGGGACGGACGCCGTGTCCTTCCTCTCGCCCATCACATCCCGTTTCTGCGGACCTCACCCACCCCCCGGGGCGGACGCCCTGCAGACCTTCCCGGCTCCGCCGTGGTGCACGACTCCCCTGCCCTGGCCTGTGTGTGTGCTGCACGGGTATTCTTCAGTTAATGCACAGAGGCTCAGCTCCGAGAGGACCCAGGCCTTGCTTTCTTAGAGGCACGCGGTGTCACCGCCTCGGAAGACTGTTGTTAGGAATAAAAGAGAAAATGCCCATGAACAGGCAGCACACAATAGAAGCTTAAGACGTGGTGGCTGTAACCACACTCTTCCTAACAGAGCTCCGTGGCTTCATCTGCCCGCGGGGTATTCAGCAAACATTGTTACTGATTTGAACCCAAAGCCCCCGTTAGGCTACCTCTTCCCAGTACGTTCATCCTTCTGGTTTCCCCGCCTTCCAGTTTGCCCCCTGTCTTTCCTGCTGATAATTTAGTCCCCGGACCCAAACAGGAGACTTGACAAGGGAAGTGAAGAGATTCGGAGGGGAGTGCGCACTAGGACGGGGTGGCATGCCTGCACCCGGCTTTGCCACCCCACCCGCTCCCTGCGACTTCCGGTTCCTCCCTCGCAGTCCTGCTGAGCGGATGCAACGATGGGGCTAGGATACCTGTGTGTTAAGTGGCCTGAAGCTATTGACTCGCTACAAACCTAAGGAGGCATTGGAAATAGTGCTCTGTCCACCCCCGCTGCTTACTCCATCCGCGTGTGTCTCCTTTGATTTCCTTCGACCCCCAAACGCAGACCATCCAGAACCCTTTTATTCTTTTCCTACAACAACCAGGTAAGGGGTCTCTGTCCTTCCATCTCCATCCCCCCATCCCCCCACCCAATAGCCCTTCCTCTACTGGTGGGCTTCTTGTGAGAAGTGGGAGGAGGGGCAGTGGTTCCCGCAGGTTGAAGTCAGTTCCCACACTGACCCCCATGGACTAGATTTGAGCTTTAATGATGAAGACAGAACCACAGTAGCCAACATTGATCCGTGGCTTCCTGTGCTCCAGAGACTCTACTAAGGGCTTTCCTGCTTTATCTTTTTAACCCTCAGACTACCTTACGAGGTAGGTACTGTTGCTATCCCATTGTACACCAGAGGAAATTGGCTTATAAAAGTTAAGTAACAGTACCCAGTGCCATGGTGCTCCTAAGTCGTGGAGCCAAGTCCACAGACCTCAGACCCCTATGGTGCAGACCCCAGCTGCCCTCTGTTTTACTGAACATATGCTTGTAAACGTTTAGAAATAGCATGTTTCCGTAAAATAAACATATACACATAAAAACAACCAGTTAAAATATGTAAGGAAGAAATAAAGGCCACACTTAAAATAGGAAAAAGATAAGATTCACAGGAAAAAACTTAACAGAAATGCACAAGATTTATATGAATAAATGTGTTTAAAGCTCTCTAGGGACATAAAAGAAAACGTGAACAAATGGAATGCCACACAATGTTCTTAAATGGAAAAACTAAGTTTCATAAATATGTAATCATTCCTAAATTAATCTAAAAACAGCATCATAATAATACTATCAGCTGTTTTTATTAGAACTGATGCTAAAATTAATATACAAATTTTAAATTGACAAAAAATGTTTGAAATTGACATTAAAAATGAAAAAGTAACTAGCAGCCATAAATATTTTAAAGCTGTACTAATTAAAACAGAGAAACATCATCCTATAACATTCATTTTAGCATGTGAATAAAGAGATAAAGCAATAACACAGAATAGGAATCACAGAAATAGACACAAATGCATATTGGAATTTAATACATAATAGTCAATGGGGGAAAAATGTGAACTATTGAGTAAATGATTTTGAAACAACTAGAGAGTAGATATCTAAATAGTATATAGTAGTGTCTATACTTCACATTCTACATGAAGATGAAACCTAAATGGAGCAAATATTTAAACATAAAATATAAAATCATAACAAGTACTAGAAGGAATAATGGAAGAGTTCCTTTATAATCTGAGTTATGAAGGCCTTACTAATTGTATCACAGAATTAAAATGTCTAAAAGAGAGTAATAATAAATTCAACACACACAAGACATTTGTTTAACTGCATGGGGAGAAAACGCAAATTTAAAATATAAAGGACAAAATGGGGAAAAAATGGTCATCTTATATCAAGACAAAGGACGGATTTTTCCTAATATGCAAAGAGCTCCTACAAATCAATAAGGCAAATATGACTTCTGGTCTCAGTTTGGACATGCAGAGCTTGGAAGTCTCTCTTCACAGAAAGAAAAAGGTTGAACAAAGTGAAAGTCAACAGCCCTTCTTAGATCCATCAGAGAATTGAGGTCACAGGACAAACTGCTTGTCTGAAACTGGAGAGACAGACAGATGCAGAGAATTCTTAACTGGAGCCCACAGCTGGAACCAGGATCAGTAGGAACATTTTAAACTATAATTGATGAATTTCTGGGGGCTCAGTGTGGACAAGTTTGACAATTAAAAACTCAGAAGAGCCCCAGTCTTAGAAGGGGCTCCACACTTTCCTGAGATTTGCCTCCAGAAATCCTACTAGGTTCTCACTGAGGAGATCTGAAAAAAATTCCTTCCTGCTTCCTTCAGGAAGAGGAAAAATAGTAACCATTTTGAATCATGTCCAGATCTCTCTGTTTTCCTTAACACAGCTTGCCTTCAAGGAGAACTATCTACCAGCACCTAACACACAGAGAAGGCAATGGCACCCCGCTCCAGTACTCTTGCCTGGAAAATCCCATGGACAGAGGAGCCTGGTAGGCTGCAGTCCATGGGGTCACTATGAGTCAAACACGACTGAGCGACTTCACTTTCACTTTTCATTTTCATGCATTGAGAAGGAAATGGCAACCCACTCCAGTGTTCTTGCCTGGAGAATCCCAGGGATGGCGGAGCCTGGTTGGCTGCCGTCTATGGGGTTGAACAGAGTCGGACATGACTGAGGTGACTTAGCAGCTTAGCAGCAACACACCTGCAGGGAAGGGAATACACAAGTCCAGCCCCTCCAGCCTTCAACGTGGGGGAGGGGAAATCCCAGACTCAAGCTCCCTGAGAGACTGAGACCTAGTCATGGGATCACAGAATACTCCCCTGCCCGCACACCTCACTGGCTGCATCCACCGGGCTTCTGTGGGATAACAGGGATTAGAGCTAAAAGAACTACATGGGCTCAGACCCTATTTAAGGAGTCTCCAGGGAAACCCAAAGACAACAGGGGAGGCAAAAACAAGGACACCAGAAGAAATTTTAGCCCCTGACACCATAACTACTACAAACAGTAAAAGCAGCCTAGCTCCCAGACAGATAAATATAAAACCTCACACTAAGGGACTATTGACCTCAGCAGTTTTTACCCAATACAACTAGCTTTCAACAAAAAATTTACAAGGTGTGCTAAAAAATAATTTTTTAAGCCTGTAATATGAAGAGACAAAGGACTCATTGGAATCAGACTCAAACAGACTCAGACATGATAGAGATTTGAGAATTATCACACCAGGAATTTGATATAACCATGATAAATATGCTAAGGGATCTATTTGGGGAAAATGGGCAACGTGGGAACAGACAGACAATGTAAGCAGAGAGATCAAGGCTAAAGGAAAGAATCTGAAGGAAATGCTACAAGTAAAACCACTGTAACAGAATGAAAAATGCCTTTGATGGACTCATTCATAGACTGGACACAGCCAAGGAAAGAACAAGTGAGTTTAATAATATGTTAATAGAGGTTTCTCAAGCAGAAATGCAAAGATAAAAGAAACAAATGGAACAGAATATCCAATAACTGTGGGACAATTATGAAAGGTGTAACATATATGTAATGGGAAGATAAGAAATATTTGAAATGATAATAGTTGAGAAGTTTCCAAAATTGATGACAGATTCTAAGCCACAGATCTAGAAAGCTCATAGATACCAAGTAGGATAAATACCAAAAAAATCTATGCTGTATCCCATGTTCCTCATATCATATTCCACGTCTACAATGTAGACAAACAAGGACAAAGAGAAAATCTTGCAAGTGGCCAGAGAGGGGATAAAAAATCTTGCCTATAGAGGAACAAGAGTAAGAATTACATCAGACTTCTCTTTGGAAACTATGCAAGCAAGGAAAGAGTGGAATAAAATATTTCAAGTGCTGAAAGAAAAAAGAAAAATACTAACAATAGGATAAAATAGTTTACAGAAAAGAAAATATAAATGGTTCTTAAACATTAGTAAATAAGCTCAATGCCATTCATACCAAGAAGAAATAAAAATAAAGCCACTGATATACCATTTCTTACCTATAAATCTGACAAATACTAAAAGTAATATGAAATGGTGTTAGAGTTTGGAAAATTCAGGTACTTTCATACATTACCACGGAGGTGAAATTGACACAGACTTTATGAAAAGAAGTTTGGTAATATTTATTAAAATTACAGATGCACAACAATGTCTTTGATGCAACAATCTCTCTTCTGGAAATTTCTCTTAAATACCTGAACATACATGTGCAAAATCATGTGCTTAGGAGACTCCTCACTGTTGCACTCTTCATGTTAGCAGAAGACTGGAAGCAGCCCATCAAGAATATCCATCACGAATAACTAACTGGTCATGTGACTTGTAATAAATCCATAAAGTAAAACCTTGAGCAGTTTGTTAAAGGAAAAAAAGGGAGGAGAGTAAAGTTTTCTTATACAGCTCTGAACCAATCTCCAAAGAATGTGCTCAGAAGCTCAGTCACATTGGACTTCTTGCGACCCCCATGGACAATAGCCCCCACCAGGCTCCTTCTGTCCATGGGACTTCCCAGCCAAGAATCCTGGAACGGGTTGCCATTTCCTTCTCCAGAGAATCTTCCCAAGTCAGGGATCAAACACAAGTATCTTGTGCCTCATGTGTGGGCAAGTAGGTTATATACTGCTGAGCCCCCTGGGAAGCCACAAAATCAGGGAGACCTTGATAAGAAATAAGAAATCATTCCAGGTGTGGTGCACAACCACTGTGACTGACGACAATTCCCTTGCAAGGGTCTGCCCAGTGGCCTTCACATTGCACTTGTTTCTCTTTTCAGACATAACAGACACAGAGCAGGGTTTAAAAACACCATGGGTGTCCTCTGGAATTTTATTAACTCGTTAGAATCGGTCCTTATCTTTCCGGTACTTCCTGTGACTCCATATTCTTTCCCAAGACTATATTTTCCCAGGTTTCCCCACACCCACTTCTCCCCAACTGAAGCTTAATTTGTAGCCAGGCACCCACTGCATCATCTGTCCATGTCCCGCACTCATATTTCCTGCCTCAGAACCTTATCATTAATGAAACATCCAGCTGCCTCGTTTCTCACAGTCCTATGCCTTTCAGCAATTCAATGGGTAATTACCTAGTTATCGTTCTTATAACAAGTACCTAAGAACATAAGACATAGAAAGAAGAGAAAAACTATAAAAGCATAAATTATATTAAGGAGAAAAAATAGTTTTAGAAATTTTTTTAATTTTAAAAATTAAATTTTAATTTTTTAAATTTTAAATTAAAAATTAAAATTAACAAATTTCTAGAAGCCATACATCAAATGTGGTAAAGGATGAGTGAAAAAGGAAAGAAGGGTAAAGAGAAAATCATTATTTTTTAAATACTTTTATTATTTATTTATTTTTGGCCATGTGGCATTTGGGATCTTAGTTCCTCGACCAGGGATGAAGCCTGTGTCCCCTGCAGTGGAAGCGTGGAGTCCTAACCACAGACCACCAGGGAATTCTAAAGAGAATATTAACAAAGAAAATAAGGGCATCTAATTCCTATTATCTCTCCTAGCAAAAACTTTATAATTCATGAGAAGGGCCAGGAGGGGCTTGTCCAAGGGCTTCACTGCCCTAGCCAAGCTGTGTCTTCTGCTTTCTCGTAAGGCCAGCTTGGTAAGGCTCTCTAGAGAGACAGGAAGGATAAACATGTCTTCCTCTTCTATGATATCGATATCACAGGAAGACATGTTTATCCTTCCTGTCTCTCTAGAGAGCCTTACCGAGCTGGCTTTACGAGAAAGCAGAAGACACAGCATCTTTGAGCACCTTCTTGTGGACAGCTTGGCCAGGTCAGCGAAGCGGGCACAGTGGCCACTCTCTGGCCCAGCTGGTCCTCAGCATGGCAGTCAGCAGGGCTTCTGCACTGACCTCTGGAAGCGATCCAGAAAGTCTCCCTGACCAGAACTTCACCCCTTGGACTAATGCAATTAAAATCGAACAATATTCATGCTGATGTATGGCAGAAACTAGCACGATATTGTAAAGCAATTATCCTACAATAGAAAATTAAAACAACAAACAAACAACAAGAGCAAATCAGAAGGGGAAGGGCTGTGGCCTTATTCACAAACTGGTCAGACTCTGAGGACACCATTAATATCGGTGTGGGAGCATTTACAGGGCTTCCCTCATAGCTCAGTGGGTAAAGAAAATGCCTGCAATACAGGAGACCCAGGTTCGATTCCTGGGTTCGGAAGATCCCCTGAAGAAGGAGATGGCAACCCACTCCTGTATTCTTGCCTGGAGAATGCCATGGGCAGAGGAGCCTGGCGGGCTACAGTTCACGGGGTCCCAAGAGTCAGACACAAATAAGTGACTAAAGAGAGAGAGAGTGCGCATTTACTCAGGAATAATTAAATAGCATGAGCTCAGAGAAAAGGAGGAAAACGCAGCCGCACCCAGCACACTGCATCGCGGTGAGTGGTTAATGTTGGTGAGGCATTCTTCTTTGCAATATACAGGAGTGACTTAGCAAAGGAGGTGGACGCATGCTCTAAACACCAACAGTGCTGACACTCCCTCCTCCACAGGGCTGTGTTTTAATCCATCACCCATCAGCGATCAATGCAAAGAAATAGAGGAAAAGAACAAAATGGGAAAGACTAGAGATCTCTTCAAGAAAATTAGAGATACCAAGAGAACATTTCATGCAAAGATGGGCTTGATAAAGGACAGAAATGGTATGGACCTAACAGAAGCAGAAGATATTAAGAAGAGGTGGCAAGAATGCACAGAGGAACTGTACAAAAAAGATCTTTATGACCTGGATAATCATGATGGTGTGATCACTCACCTAGAGCCAGACATCCTGGAATGTGAAGTCAAGTGGGCCTTAGAGAGCATCACTATGAACAAAGCTGGTGGAGGTGATGGAATTCCAGTGGAGCTATTTCAAATCCTGAAAGATGATGCTGTGAAAGTGCTGCACTCAATAGACCAGCAAATTTGGAAAACTGAGCAGTGGCCACAGGACTGGAAAAGGTCAGTTTTCATTCCAATCCCAAAGAAAGGCAATGCCAAAGAATGCTCAAACTACCGCACAATTGCACTCATCTCACATGCTAGTAAAGTAATGCTCAAAATTCTCCAAGCCAGGCTTCAGCAATACGTGAACCGTGAACTTCCTGATATTCAAGCTGGTTTTAGAAAAGGCAGAGGAACCAGAGATCAAATTGCCAACATCTGCTGGATCATAGAAAAAGCAAGAGAGTTCCAGAAAACATCTATTTCTGCTTTATTGACTATGGCAAAGCCTTTGACTGTGTGGATCACAAGAAACTGTGGAAAATTCTGAAAGAGATAGGAATACCAGACCACCTGACCTGCCTCTTGAGAAATCTGTATGCGGGTCAGGAAACAACAGTTAGAACTGGACATGGAACAACAGACTTTCCAAATGGGAAAAGGAGTACATCAAGGCTGTATATTGTCATCCTGCTTATTTAACTTTTATGCAGAGTACATCATGAGAAATGCTGGGCTGGAAGAAACACAAGCTGGAGTCAAGATTGCCAGGAGAAATCTCAATAACCTCAGATATGCAGATGACACCACCCTTATGGCAGAAAGTGAAGAGGAGCTAAAAAGCCTCTTGATGAAAGTGAAAGAGGAGAGTGAAAAAGTTGGCTTAAAGCTCAACATTCAGAAAACGAAGATCATGGCATCCGGTCCCATCACTTCATGGGAAATAGATGGGGAAACAGTGTCAGACTTTATTTTGGGGGGCTCCAAAATCACTGCAGATGGTGACTGCAGCCATGAAATTGAAAGACACTTACTCCTTGGAAGGAAAGTTATGACCAACCTAGATAACATATTCAAAACCAGAGACATTACTTTGCCGACTAAGGTCCGTCTAGTCAAGGCTATGGTTTTTCCTGTGGTCATGTATGGATGTGAGAGTTGGACTGTGAAGAAGGCTGAGCACCGAAGAATTGATGCTTTTGAACTGTGGTGTTGGAGAAGACTCTTGAGAGTCCCTTGGACTGCAAGGAGATCCAACCAGTCCATTCTGAAGGAGATCAGCCCTGGGATTTCCTTGGAAGGAATGATGCTAAAGCTGAAACTCCAATACTTTGGCCACCTCATGCGAAGAGTTGACTTATTGGGAAAGACTCTGATGCTGGGATGGATTGGGGGCAGGAGGAGAAGGGGATGACAGAGGATGAGATGGCTGGATGGCATCACTGACTCAATGGGTTTGAGTCTGAGTGAACTCCGGGAGTTGGTGATGGACAGGGAGCCCTGGCGTGCTGCGATTCATGGGGTCGCAAAGAGTCGGACACGACTGAGAGACTGAACTGAACTGAACTGATGTTTGAGGCTGTTTAGGATGGCATGGTTTACCTCAATAGGTTATATACACAGTGAAAGGACAATGAAGAATTCTTAGTGTTTCTAAGCATACCCCAACATTGAGAGAATGCTACATTTTGAATCAGTTCTCAGTGAAAAGGTACAATGAGATCCATTTGACGGTGCCCATTAGTAGTCTTTGAATGTTTCTTTAAGGACAGCTGGATTTTTCTTAGTGTGCTTTCCATCCTTCCAAAAGGGTTGGGTGTCCATGGAAGGGGTTTCAAGTATGTAGCTGACTATGTGGATTTCAAATGGGATAGTTAACCAGTGATGAACCCAAACCTAAAAACTATGGCTTTTTCCTCTGCAAAAAAATGATTGGAATGTGAACTAAATATGAAAACATAAATTGAAGCCAAACACCAATATTCATACACTTAAAGAAAAAAGGCGTGCTCCCCTTTGCTGAGTTGTAGAAAACCATTTACACTATAACATAAAATACAGGGCCAGATCCTGGGTCTCTGACATATTCTTTTCCACAGAACAAGATGCAAAGGGATGTTCCCCACAGTTCATAACTCCTGGATCCACAGATGATCAGGTGAAATAAGCAAAACATGACAACATAGCAAGGTAGAAAGAGGACAGTCTTCAGAACCCTGCCACCTGGCAAACTGGACAGGCTGGACAAGCTCATGAATGGTCCTGAGACCAATTTCCTCATCGGATGGTATTTGCCATGTACTTGGTTTGAGGATAAAAACAGAGAGACCATGGAAAATGCCTGGTACCTAAAAGAGACTCAGTAAAAGTTATTAATGAGCATAAATTAATGTTATGTACACAGTAAAGCTATTTTCAACAAAGGAACAATAAAGAGGAAATGATATTTATGAAGACTGTTCATAACAAAGGGAAAAGCAACAAAACAAGAAACCTCTTGAGACAGTATGACCCCCACCACACAGATGCACATTTGCCTGGGGCGGGAGGGCAGGAGGGAACCCTGGCGGACCTGCGGGATGCCTGGCCCTGCTGGTCACCGCCGTGAACTCTCCGCGTGTTTGTGCCCTAGTTCACAGACTTTCAATGGTGGGCTGAATGTTACTTACATAATGAAAAACACTGTTTTTGAATTTTGAAAGCTAAACGATGCCCTTTTCCATAAAAATCACCTCCTTCCTAGCAGAGACATTCAAAATATTGTTTTCTATACTCCAGAGCTGTTTGCATAATTGCTCATAATAATTTCATTCAGTTCATCATTTATTGAGCGCCCGTGTGCCAGGGTCCAGGAGGAAACAAAATAAATGAGATAGGGTCCTGTCCTCATTATGTCCCTTGACAATAACAATGGTGGTGGTTCTCCTATTGTAAATCAGTTTGTTCATTAGGCTTCCAGGGAAACAGAGAAGGGGGAGGGGTGGGAGGTTGATTGAAAGGCACTGTGGGGGCTGGCTTGGCAAATTCCAAGTTGGGCAGGCTTGCAGGCTGGAACGCTGGAGCACAGCAGAAATTTCCTGCACTTCAGGGAAACCTCACTTCTGCTGCTTCTTCTTTTTTAGAATGAGCATTCTTTCTTTCTTTCTTTCTGGTTTTTTTTTTTTTACTTATTTTTTCTATTTTTTGACTATGCTGAGCAGCATGTGGCATCTTAATTCCCAGACCAGGGATCGAACTTGCGCCCTCTGCAGTGGAAGCACGGAGTCTTAACTACTGAACCTCCAGAGAAGTCCCCTCACTTCTGCTTTTAAGGTTAAATTGATTGGATCAGGCCGGCCAGGTTATCTAGGATCATCTCTCCTGCTTCAAGCCATGTGGTCCAGACATTAAGGACATCACACATACTGGAGAACAAGCCTGGTGGATGGTTTGACTGGGTAATAGGGAGCTGCAGCCTCTCCAGGTGGACACTTCACACTGACCACCCAGGCACTCAACTTTCCTCTCCCTCATCTTCTCCTACTTCCTCCTTTGCTTAAAGCCACTCATATCTCAGCTCATTTCAGAAACAGGGCTCTCAGCAAACAACATTCTTGCTGATCCTCGGTCTTCCCTCCTAGGACCGGCAGGACACACGCTTGGTGGTTGTGGAACTTTCCATGGAACTGAACCATCGTTACTCAAACACAGTGTCATTACTACAGGGTGTAAGAGCTCTCTCACTAGATGGTGTTCTTACTCTGGGTAGGCTGCAGCCTTGATCCTGGCGAAACTAGGGTGGAGAGGGACCAGGGAAGTCACGCACAGCAAAACCCCTTCCTCTTAGCCACATGTCAAGTGTGAGGAGCCAACACTGCAGGCTCCAAACGTTTTGAGATTCCTTGTGCATGGTCAGTTGCTCAGTCGTGTCTGACTCGTTGCAACCCATGGAATGTAGCCCAACCAGGCTTCTCTGTCCATGGGATTCTCCAGGCAAGAATACTGGAGTGGGTTACCATTTCCTTCTCCAGGGGATCTTTCCCACCCAGGGATTTGGCAGCTGGATTCTTTACCACTGAGCCACCAGGGAGGCCAAGGGATTCATTAACTTTTACCTTTCTATCAAGCAGGCTCCTGTTTGAACTTACTTGAGGCTGCGGTCCCTCACTTAGTCACATGCCTGGCCTTGCTCATGGCATCTGTGTCTACACTGCAGTCATTCTCTCCCCAGGGACTCCAGGCCACTGCTGGAGATCTGTTTGGTTGCCACCAACGGGGGAGCAGGAGTACCACTGGCACCTACAGGGAAGAGGTGCGCTACACAGATGGGCAGGACCCCCGATGAAGCATTATCCAACCAGGTGCACCGATGCTGAGGTTAAGAAACCGTGGTCTAGCGTGAGTTCTGCCACAAATTCCAATCAAGTACCTCAAAAACTAAAGCTATACAGAAAAATAACTTGTTAAAATTTCTTAACTTTTAGTTTCCAGACATTACTGAAATTGCCCTTCAATATTATGTTAGAGTTTTTAGGGATTTTGAAAGCGAAAGATGAAGAAAATACATCTGCTTTTAAACTAGCTGAAATAATGTTCTGAGTGAAAGTAACTGATTGTGGTAAGAGTTTTAAATGTGATCATGTGTATGAGATGTCTACCACACTATTGTTAGTTTTTCATGAGGCAATTTACGTTATCGATGTAACATGTTTCAAGTGATTTAATCAATTTTCATTTATTCTTTAACTGAACCTACATTAAGTCATTTGCTCCTTTCAAAATGCATTTCATCTCAAATGTGGAAGGAGAGGAAGTTTTCCAGATCACAAGTGTAGCATCCTCATGCCCAGTGGTTCTGACTGACAAACAACACATTTACTTTTCTGCTAACAATCTGATATGTTTATCATTGAGGAAAAAAATAAAGGCTAAAAATACATGAAATACTCTGAACTTTTCATTCCCCATTGTATTAATCAGAGTTCTCTCAGTCCAGTTCAGTCACTCAGTCATGTCTGGCTCTTTGTGACCCCATGGACTGCAGCACACCAGGCTTCCCTGTCCATCACCAACTCCCAGAGCTTGCTCAAGCTCATGTCCATCGAGTTGGTGATGCCACCCAACCATCTCATCCTCTGTCATCCCCTTCTCCTCCCACCTTCAATCTTTCCCAGCATCAGGGTCTTTTCCAATGAATCAGTTCTTCCCATCAGGTGGCCAAAGTACTGGAGCTTCAGCTTCAGTCTTTCCAATGAATACTCAGGACTGATCTCCTTTAGGATTGACTGGTTTGATATCCTTGTAGTCCAAGGGACTCTCAAGAGTCTTCTCCAACATGCTTCTCCAAAGCATCAATTCTTCGGTGCTCAGCTTTCTTTATAGTCCAACTCTCACATCCATACACGACTACTGGAGAAACCAAAGCTTTGACTAGATGGACCTTTGTCAGCCAAGCAATGTCTCTACTTTTTAATATGCTGTCTAGATTGGTCATAGCTTTTCCTCCAAGGAGCCAGCGTCTTTTAATTTCATTGCATAGAGAACCAGGGTTGTCTACAGAAATATAATCAATATGACATATGTGTGCATGTATATATATGTAGGGGCTTCCCGGGTGGCACTAGTGGTAAGGAAACCACCTGCCAATGTAGGAGACACGGGTTCGATCCCTGATCCGGGAAGATCCCACAAGTCGCAGAACAATTAAACCCGTGCCTCACAACTGCTGAGCCTGTGCTCCAGAGCCCAGGAGCCACTGCAGTGAGAAGCCTGCACCTCTCAGCTAGAGAGTAGCCCCTGCTCACCACAGCTGGAAAAGAACCCTCGCAGCAACGAAGATCCAGCACAGCCAAAAAATAAATTTAAAAAAAAATTTTTAAGGGAGAAGAGGGAGAGCAGAGGCGGGGGGCGACTGGCTCCGAGGACCCTGCGACCCTGCAAACCTCCGCTAACCACGTCCCCAGGCCCCAGCTGCCCCCAGCAAACCTCCTCTGACCACGTCCCCCTGGGCTCAACCTCTCCAGGGGTGAAATCGTCCAAGTGCGTCCCATCCAGTTCTCCTCTGGCAGATGCTGGCTGTACATGCTCAATGAGAAAGGAAATAAGCTCATAAATAAACACCACAGAAACCTGCACTGAGAGTGGAGGTGGGCACACAGACAGCGCACCTGGAAGTGTGACCCAGCCCCCCGCACGCGGATGGTGCGGACTCCTTACCTCTCTGGAAGAACAAGTCCTTTCCGGCAAGCGCATCCTCACCTGCGAGTCAGACACGAAGCGTGCTCTAACCTGCAGAGCTGTGCCTGGTTCACGTTCCGTGTTTCTCTCTCTAAGACGATCCGTTACTGAGCCACGTTCAGTACATTAGGGCTGGATCAGGGGCCATTGATCTCCTTGTTTTTCCTCCACTGGCTCCGTATCCCCTCCTTGCACCTCCTTGAATTCAGATTTCTCTCCTAGTTGACTTTTCCCTCTGCTTTGTCCTCAGAGTCATTGTCGTCTCCAGATGACAATTCTTCCTGATAAGAATACCACCCTAAGTCTCCTCTCCGCCGATTCTGTCATCCCACTTTCATTGTCCTCATTTCTGACCTTACTCTGTGTCTTGGGTTTTCTCCGCACCTCCCATAGAAGAGGACGTGCTCCCAACACCACCCAGGGGTGAGCCCTGCAGTCACCTGCACATTCAGGTCCCCAGAAGAGGCTGCCCTATCGCAGGGGCTCAGCAAAGAGGATCTGCCACCTTCCAGGTCTGATTCCACATGACAAGTGAACTCTGCACCAGGAAAATTCAGTTGCCCTCTCCTGACACAACAGCACTGGAGCCAGGGTGTTTGATGACACCGCACAAGAGGAGACCCTGGAGAAGGAAATGGCAACCCGCTCCAGTATTCTTGCCTGGATAATCCCATGGACAGAGGAGTCTGGCAGGCTGCGGTGCGTGGGGTCACAAAGAGTCAGCACGACTGAAGCAGCTAAACAACAACACAAGAGGAGATGTTCTCAAGTCCTATGAGCTAGTACCTGTGACTTCTTTCCAGAGTGTTCCTTTTGCACTCAAGCTGTCTTATGCACATCAGCCTTGAGGTTGTAGCGCTAACTTTGCCTCTAACATGTTTCATTCCTGGTTTCCAGAAAGAACGGCGGTGAGGTTTCATGCCAAGCCCCAGCTTTACCCTTGCTTCTGGGTCAGCATGCCCTCTGGCTTGATGGAACAGAGACTGTTGACACTGGGTCAGAAGCCAGTTTTGAACAAAGGTTGATGCTAACATCTTCCTCTTCCTGTGTGAGTGGTTATCTCCTCCTCGCGTTCGCTCCGGAGCACAGTGACTTCCGGAAGAAGGTCTCCGGCTTGGAAAACTGGGGGCAGGTTGCCCCTTAGGGGAACTAGGAGCTCGACCCTCCTCTCCCTCCATGCAGGGACATTTGCTGTTGTTCCTCAGCCTATGCGGGAAGGAGAGGAAACCCTCCAGGAGGAACCTGAGCAGCCCTGACGGCTCCATTAGACCCTGGCAAAGGCCCAAAGAGACCACCAAGCTCGCTCATAAATGCACGGTGTCTAATAAACATGTGGTGATGATTTCTATGATACATTTATTGAGCAGAAGAAATGCGCTACATTTAAAAATGCATGTACTCTGCTTTTCATACCTCCTGATGGGTGTGTAGAAACTGCTAGCTGTATGTCTTCCCCAGTAACTGCATCTTGCTCTCCTGGCCTGAGGGCTGCCCAAGGCCACCATTCTGCTCATGTGCTGGGGGTTCTGCATGAACTGAGGGCTGACCGCCATCCCACGTCAGGACCACTTAACTGGGGCGAGCTTCCGTGTACAGATTGCGTCAAGGATGTTTACTGACCCCATTGGATTTTTTGTTCTATTTCTCCAGGGGAAAGCATTCGTTTGAGCTTTCAGAGTGAGGGATTTGCTTCTTCACCCCAAAACTACACACACACAAATGCCATCTCGCACCCTGAATCCAGTTCCGATATAGAAACCACTGCAGGAAACCAGGACCCTCGCAGCCTCTTCTGTTTGGAGAACAACAGCAAGAAATTGGTTCCTCAGGGAATTTCCCCCAACAACCATGATGTTACAAGCACTTTATCAACTCAGGCAAAGCATCTTAAACAGCACGTGTTTAACAAGTGGGAAACCGCAAGTTGTGTTTCAAACCAGAAATTGGTGCTCTGTGCTCACTTTCTCTAAACTCTGCAAAGAAAAGAATAAACCCAGTCAATAGAAAACTCTTTAAATCAGGTAAAGTCTGTTTTTCTTCCTTCCACTCCTTAAAAGCTAGAAGTAAGCAAAATGACTCAACCAAGGCAGAGAAGGCGCATTTCAGGACCCAGCACAGGAAGGCCAGTACTCAAAATAACCGCCCCCCATTTTCACACCTGCAACTATTTTCAGGCTCAATAATAGAAGTAAAATTGGTCACTTGTGAGCTGAACTCAGCGCTGGCTCCTTATTTTGACTGCATCAGAATCATCTTCTAGTGAAATTATATTTTACAACCAATTTTTGTATCTGCATGTAAGGGCTGAAATGAACTACTGCACAAACAACAGCAACTGCTCTCCTTAAAACTTAGTAAAACACACAACGTGTTTGTCATTTTCTCCCCTCCTTGCTTTTCTAAGATGATAAATTAACACTTGCCATACATGCAAAATTAAAAACAGCTAAAATAAATTCAAAGTCTCACATGTTTTGTTTTCCAAAAAAAAAAAGGTCTGGGTTTAAGTCTATCAGTTATGCTTAAGAAAAATTCCTGTGATGAAAATGACCCAGCTTATCTCCAAATCCACTCAGTAAAAGTATTGTCCTATTTTTTTCTGAGTTTTTGTGTTTAAAAATAGTCTGTAATTCCCGCAACTCCTGTCTTTCTGCACAGAGGAAGTGGTATATGTGTCCATGTTACTGAAAGCTCACCAAGGTCTTAAGTGAAATAAAGATAAATGAATGAACTCACGTAAGAGAAAGCACCCATGACTAGAACCCAAGGGGCTCGTCTGGGGAGGAACTGGGGTGGGCACATGAGGTACCCAGGATGCAGAGTTTAGGGGAGCTTTGGGGAGCTGGCCCTGCCCTGGAGGGACCCTAAGCAGGAGGCTAGCTTCCTCCCTCCCCTGAGTCTGGGTCACTCTGGAGCCCTCAAGGATGAGGGGACCAGGCAGGGCTGGTCCCTCTCACAGACGGCAGCCCTCACAGCCAGAGCTGGAAGCCCCCGTGCACCCCCTCCTGCTGTTTAACCTGTGATGCTGAGCTGGGCGAGTCCTTTGAGTAGGAGCCCTCCCTCCCTGTCCACTGTTCCAGGGAAATGTAGGTGGAGGTGGGGGGCTCTGTGCTGGTTGGAGGTGCAGAGATGTCTTTGCACTTTGTAGGCAGAACTCGGGAGTCATGTACATGGGGGCAGACAAGCTGGGTCTGGACCCCAGCTCTCAGGGGGACCCCAGCCCCCTGGGCTCACTGGCGCTCCAGCCCACTGGCATTGTTGCGGTCAGCGGGGCCGCGGTGGGCGGTGGCGAGAACTGCCCTGGCAGCGGGGCCGGGCCCGCTCATGTGGAAGGGCGGCCGCGCTCATTCCCAGGCCCCCGGCCATTAGGGAGCCAAGCAGCTCATTAGAGTTCCTCCCCTCTCAACGCCAATTACCCCCAGATAATGACAGCCCGGCCACGCTCTGCCTGCCTGTCCTCTCGGCCAGCACATCCTCACCCAGGCCCGGCCTCCCCCCACCAGCCTGGGAACTCGGCCCCCAGCGTGGGTCTCTGTCCAGTGCTGGTCCGAAGGGGGTTGGGTGCCCCCCCCAGAGCCGGCCAGTGGAGGCGCCCCAGTCGTCCTCTTCCAGGGGAGCAGGCTGTGAGTGGCAGAGGTTGCCGTGTCTGTTCGTTGCAGAAAACACTACAGAAGAAAAAGCCAGCCTGAGCCCCTCCCCATGGCATATTAGTTTAGGAGTAAAAGGAATGACTGGAAAAGGAAGTGGTGACCCCTTCCAGTGTTCTTGCCCGGGAAACCCCATGGACAGAGGCCACGCTACAGTCCCCAGGGTAGCAAGAGTGGGACATGACTTAGTGACTAAACCGACACTACCAAAAGGAGCGGCAGGGAAGCCAGGAACGAGAGAGGGAAGCACTTCCCAGGAAAGCAGAAAACAGCCCGAATCTGTTCCGAAGCTGCCTCTTCGCCAGGGACTGCATGTTGAGCCTCTGGACTGAGGCCCTGGGCTCGGGCACTGCTATGCACATACTTTTATCTGCTGTCATCAAGCTTAACTTGCTCCTCACTCTCTGACCTGCATACTTCACTATCTGTGCTGCAAATTCACATTGAGTTCGAAAGCCACAACTTTTTTGTTTGCTATGTTGTTGTTCAATTGCTCAGTCATGTCCAGCTCTTTGCAACCCCATGAACTTCAGCACACCAGGATCCCCTGTCCTCCACTATCTCTTGGAGCTTGCTCAAGACCCAATGATGCCATCCAACCATCTCATCCTCTGTCATTCCCTGCTCCTCCTGCCCTCAATCTTTCCCAGCATCAGGGTCTTTTCCAATGAGTCAGCTTTTCACATCAGGTGACCAAAGTTGTTGTTTGTTTTCTAATTTATTTATTTTTAATTGGAGGACAACTGCTTTACAATATTGTGTTGGTTTCTGCACACACATCAAGATGAATCAGCCATAAGTGTACATATGTCCCCTCCCTCTTGAACCTCTCTCCCACCTCCCACCCCATCCCACCCCTCCAGGTTGTCATAGAGCACCAGGTTTGAGCATCTTGCATCATACAGCAAATTCCCACCGGCGGTCTACTTTGCATATGTAGTGTATATGTTTCCACGCTACTCTCTCAGTTCATCCCAGGCTGTCCTTCCCCTGCTGTGTCCACACATCTCTTCTCTATTGTCTCTGTCTCCATTGCTATCCTGCAGATAGATTCATCAGTACCATCTTTCTAGATTCCATATATATGCATTAATATACAATATTTGTTTTTCTCTTTCTGACTTACTTCAATCTGTATAATAGGCTCTTGGTTCATCCACCTCATTAGGACTGACTCGAATGTGTTCTTTTTTATGCCCAAGTAATATTCCATTGTATATATGTACCATAACTTCCTTATCCATTCATCTGTCAATAGACACCTGGATGAAAGCCACAATCTTTAATTTCCAGCTTTCTGGCCACGTTAAGCAATTTGTGTTTGATCACCTGTGCCCTCACCTGCAGCTCCTGCCTTATATCTGGTGCCACTGAGAAATGTCACATGACTCACATCTAACCCTATTAAGGCAATGTCTCCAGGGCTGTCACTGTCATAAGAAAATGGATCATCCCATTGTTTCACTATCTTAAATGAACCCACTTGTTTCCTCTGTCATGTCAATACTCTTTCAAAGACGCAACAGCACATTTTGGAAACTGTTATTTTATGGGCAGATCTGGTTCATGGGAAATGATGAAGGGGGTGTCTTCAAAGATCATCCAAACAGCACGGAGTCCATCCTTTAGAGGGACACTGACCGACCTAGATAGCATATTCAAAAGCAGAGACATTACTTTGCCGACTAAGGTCCGTCTAGTCAAGGCTATGCTTTTTCCAGTTGTCATGTATAGATGTGAGAGTTGGACTGTGAAGAAGGCTGAGCGCCGAAGAATTGCTGCTTTTGAACTGTGGTGTTGGAGAAGACTCTTGAGAGTTCTTTGAACTGCAAGGAGATCCAACCAGTCCATTCTGAAGGAGATCAGCCCTGGGATTTCTTTGGAAGGAATAATGCTAAAGCTGAAACTCCAGTACTTTGGCCACCTCCTGCAAAGAGTTGACTCATTGGAAAAGACTTTGATGCTGGGAGGGATTGGGGGCAGGAGGAGAAGGGGATGATAGAGGATGAGATGGCTGGATGGCATCACGGACTCGATGGACATGAATCTGAGTGAACTCCGGAAGTTGGTGATGGACAGGGAGGCCTGGCGTGCTGCGATTCATGGGGTCGCAAAGAGTCAGACATGACTGAGTGACTGAACTGAACTGAACTGACGGTCAAGAGAGGCAGAGCCCATGCTTCCTGATGTCCTAAACTAATACCCCAGAGTCCCAGTGGAAAAAAGTCACAACTGTTTGTAAAGTAACAGAACTACCGAAAGCGAGACAAAATCAGCTGTGCAAACAGCCAAAGCTAAGACTCTCTTCGGTTTATTCTGCAACAGGGTGAGGATGTAAATGGTGGTTTCCAGGTGGAAAATGAAACCAAAGAATGTAGGCGCCCCCTTGTGGACAGAGCCATCACTGCCCTTCAGGTGCCTCGTTTACATCACTGAGTGTGTGGGTTCAGTCGCGTCTGAGCGACCCGGTAGTCTGTAGCCTGATAGGCTCCTCTGTCCCTGAGATTCTCCAGGCAAGAACACTGGAGTGCCATGCCCTCCTCCAAGGGATCTTCCAGACCCAGGGGTTGAACCCATGTGTCTTACGTCTCCTGCATTGCAGATGGGTTCTTTACCACTGAGCCTGCGGGGAAGCCCCATTTACATTAGCAGTGTTAGTTGCTCAGTCATGTCCGACTCTTTGTGATTCCCTTCTTCAGGGGATCTTCCCAACCCAGGGATTGAACCCGGGTTTCCTGTATTGCAGGCAGATTCTTTACCGTCTGAGACACCAGGAATGCCTAGGGCCTAAATGGCAGGTAAGTTTTCCAAGATCTTCACCTTCGTAATTACTGCTCAGATGAACATGCACCCTCTAGGCAAGAACATCAGAGCTTCGTGTGCTATGTAGTCAGGGTCCTTGACCCCAAAAGTCTCCCTAGCAGACCCACTGTGGGTCTCCCGAGCCCCAAGTGCTAGTGGCTCTGTGGCTGTCCCCCTCTCAGGGCACCCAGGGCTTCCCTGGTGGCTCAGTGGTTAAGAACCTGCCCAGCAGTGCAGGGGACACTGGTTCCATCCCTGGTCCGAGAAGATCCCACACGCCACAGGGCAACTAAGCGCGTGCACCACAACCTCTAAGCCTGTGCTCTAGAGCCCAGGAGCTGCATCTGCTGAAGCCAGTGGGCCCTAGAGCCCATGCTCAACAACGAGAGAAGCCCCCACAATGAGAAGCCCACGGACCACAGCTAGAGAGTAAGCCCCTCTCTCTGCAACTAGAGAAAGCACAACAATGAAGACCCAGTGCAGACAAATATAAAAAAATTTTAACAAATAAATAAAATGAGAGTTTGTGATAAATGAAAAATACACTTTCTTAAAAAAATCCACCCAAGTCAAATGCACTTGGACGGAGGCATGAGGAGGTGACAGAGGTTAGACACCTGGACTGAAAGGGAAGCAGGGTCCCTCAGTGGCAGCTGGACCTGCAGTGGCCTGGTGGGCAGGCAGGAGTGGGGGCCAGGACACACCTGGCCTCTCCTTCCTGTCCATGGGATCCAACCTGAGGACCTGCCTACTGCACAGCCCGGAAAAATGGATTTTTATCATCCGTCAAGGCAGGAGACACATCTATGGCCACCGTCCATTTAGAGAAGCTGTGTGCATGTTGTACAAGAATCCATCCATTAAGACAGATAAGAAAACAAGAAGAGTTGACGGTAGGGAAGAAGGAAAGAGGACTTCAGTCATTAACACCCTAACACAACAGGCTTTGCGTTTGCTAGAATGTGTGTGGAATGCAAAAGTATTAAAGCCTGGTAACACCATGGTGTGCGGGGTTTTTTTCTTTTCTTTTTTTTTAAGTGAACTTTTTATCTAGAGGGAAGTCCCTAATGAGGAGTCGGTAAGTCTGGACTAGCGCAAGAGCAGTATAGAAACATCCAATCTCTGGGCTCATATTACTTCCTTTGTAAAATTAGAGGGTTAATTTAGAATTTTCCAAGGCTTCTTCCAAATCTAAAATTATATACTGCCTCTAACCACTCAACAAGAATTTTCAATTTCCATCTTTTACTTTTCTTAAATCTAGTTTTGTATATCCAATATTCTGCCTCATTTTTATGGCGTGTACACGAGTGAGCCATTATCCTACCAAAAATGACTCAGTTGGGGGAGAGTCAGCTCTGAAAAGACAGTAAATCAGTAACGTGGTTCCTCAACCTTCTCCCAGGTTGGGGGGAGCACAGCCCCAGGGTCAGGGAGGACAACTGGATCAGACTCCGCTAGGCTCCTAGCCTCGGCCCTGCTGCACCCAGTTTAACGATGTGCACTCCTCCAGCCGCTGGGATGCATGAAAGGTCTCACACCCAGACCAACCCACCAGCTGCGTGAAGCCACTTATATCGGCCATTACTACCCACACTAGTTCTAAGGAAAAGCTTTTTCTTCTTCTTAGTACACAGGGCTTCCCAGGTGGCTCAGTGGTAAGAATGTGTCTTGCCTGCCAATGAAAGAGACGCAGGAAAACGTGGGTTCAGCCCCTGTGTGGGAAAGGTCCCCTGGAGGAGGAAATGGCATCTCACTCCAGTATTCTTGCCTGGAGAACCCCATGGACAGAGGGGCCTGGCGGACTACAGTCCATGAGGTCATAAAAGGTCAGACATGACTTAGCAACTGAGCACCCAAACACAGTCAGCATATAAGAAATTTGCATAACAAAATTTATTGTGAAAAAAGTTTTTAAAATTTTCTGCTCAGAGAGTCATTCAGAAATAAAATTAACTTCCAGAAAATTCAAACATTTCCATCATTACACATAAAGGACAAATGGGTCTTTTCTCATGTCATTAGTATAAATATTAGAAGAATGAAAATACCTTTTCCTCTATTCAGATAGCATCTCTTTTCCCAAGGAGTTCGATGTGTTTCTCAAAAGTGTTTTCTTTAAATATCTTGACTACAGCAAATAATCTCAGTTACATACTCTTTGTCATCTCCAGTATCATTTTTAAAAGCATCACATTTTAAGATAGACTTTACTATTAATTATTACTATTAACAATAATAATGCTAATTATGATCATTAGCCCTTGGCAGCTGCTCACACAGAGAAACTAAAGACTCAATGAGCTTCTTCGAGTTTAGCATTTCCGTGAAACATATAATTTTGAAATACTGAAAATAGATTTAAACACTAGTAATTCTGTATTTATGTCCTTAATAGTGACGTAATAGATTTCTTTCCTACTTAGTTTTTTTCCAGCTGCATACATAGCAATTACCCAAAACTCTGTAATTCACATTAGACTTAGATCCAGAGAGCCCAATAAATCTTTCTGGAGTTTGGAGTAAAATATATCAATTGACATTGTTAAACCTGACATGATTTATTATGCTTCTTCATTAAGCTTATTTTAGAGCCTAGAGACAAATATATGTGTGTGTATATATGTGTGTGTATGTATGTATATGCATTTTTATGTATATATGTATGTGTAAGTATGTATATATCTATATATATGTGTGTATATATATATGTGTGCATTCTCAGTCACTCAGTCATGTACGATTCCTTGCCACCCTATGGACTGTAAAATTCTCCAGGTAAGGCTTCAACAGTACGTGAACCAAGAACTTTCAGATGTTCAAGCTGGATTTAGAAAAGGCAGAAGAACCAGAAACCAAATTGCCAACATCTGTTGGATCATAGAGATAGCAAGAGAGTTCCAGGAAAACATCTACTTCTGCTTTATTGACTATGTCAAAGCCTTTGACTGTGTGGATCACAACCTCCTGCGGAAAATTCTGCAAGAGATGGGAATATCAGACCATTTTACCTTCCTCTTGAGAAATCTGTATGCAGGTCAAGAAGCAACAGTTAGAACAGGACATGGAACAACAGACTGATTCCAAATTGGGAAAGGAGTACGTTAAGGCTGTGTATTGTCACCCTGCTTACTAACTTATATGCAGAGTGGTGGTGGTGGTGGTTTAGTCCCTAAGTTGTGTCTGACTCTTTCAATCCCGTGGACTGTAGCCCATCAGGCTTCTCTGTCCATGGGATTCTCCAGGCAAGAATACTGGAGTGGGTTGCCATTTCCTTCTCCAGAGGATCTTCCTGACCCAGGAATCGAACTCGGGTCTCCTGCATTGCAGGCAGATAATTTACTAACTGAGCTATGAGGGAAGCCCCCATATGAAGAGTAGATCATGTGAAATGCTGGGCTGGATGAAGTGCAAGCTGGAATCAAGACTGCTGGGAGAAATATCAATAACATCAGATATGCAGATGACACCACCCTTATAGCAGAAAGTAAAGAGGAATTGAAGAGCCTCTTGATGAAAGTGAAAGAAGAGAATGAAAAAGTTGGCTTAAAACTCAACATTCAGAAAACTAAGATCATGGCATCTGGTTCCCTCACTTCCTGGCAAATAGATGGGGAAACAATGGAAACAGTGACAGATTTTATTTTCTTAGTCTCTAAAATCACTGCAGATGGTGACTGCAGCCATGAAATTAAAAGACGCTTGCTCCTTGGAAGAAAAGCTATGACCAACCTAGACAGCATATTAAAAAGCAGAGATATTACTTTACCGACAAAGGTCCGTCTAGTCAAAGCTATGGTTTTTCCAGTAGTCATGTATGGATATGAGAGTTGGGCTATAAAGAAAGCTGAGCCCCGAAGAATTGATGCTTTTGAATTGCGATGTTGGAGAAGATTCTTGAGAGTCCCTTGGACAACAAGGAGATCCAACCAGTCTATCCTAAAGGAAATCAGTCCTGAATATTCATTGGAAGGACTGATGCTGAAGCTGAAACTCCAATACTTTGGCCACCTGATGGGAAGAGCTAACTCCTTAGAAAAGACCCTGATGCTGGGAAAGATTGAAGACAGGAGGAGAAGGGGACAACAGTGGATGAGATGGTTGGGATGGCATCACCAACTCAATGGACATGAGTTTGACCAAGCTCTGGGAGTTAGTGAACAGGGAAGCCTGGCGTGTTGCAGTCCATGAGGTCGCAAAGAGTCAGATACTGAGCGACTGAACTGAACTGAACTGGACTGTAGCCCACCAGGTTCCTCTGTCCATGGGATTCTCCAGGCAAGAATACTGGAGTGGGTAGGCATTTTCTACTCCAGGAAATCTTCCCGACCCAGGGTTCGAACCCATGTCTCCTACTTTTCCTTCATTGGCAGGGAGATTCTTTACCACTGAGTCACGTAGAAATCCCAGTATTAATACCAACAAATTACTCCAATTTCAAAATTTATACCACTCAAAATGTAAAAAGCAAATATTGCCAGAATTCCAGGAAGAAAGTAAAACCACCATCGCACGATGTATATGCAAACTAGAGAGATTGCAACATATCCTTCTCAAGACATGTCAAGTAAACAAAAATAAAAGCAATAGTAACTATAACTATGTAAGAATTTGGACACAACAAACATGCATGACTTATTCGACAGATGTAGGATGGATTTAATAATTAAAAAATAAACATTCTCCTCAAGCACAAATGGAGCATTTACAAAAAGTAGTATAAAGCAAGCCTTTACGTTTTACAGAAATAACACATAAGTCACATTTGCTAAAGAAGACAATGAGTTAACAAAAGAAAAAAAAAGTCCCTCTATTTGGAAATTAAAGACTTCTGAAAATGGGTCAAAGAAGATACCATAGTGGAATTTTTTTAATGTTTATAAATAAATAATAGAAATACCATATTTGAGAACCTGCTGGGATATAGCAAAGGCAGTAATTCATGAAAATTTAAAGACTTAAATGTTTATTTTAGAAAAGAATGAAGACTGAAATTTAAGTGTACACTTCAGTTAGTAAAAAGGAAAAAATAGAAATGAAACAAAGTAGAAAGAAGGAAAAATAAAAGAGCAAAATAAATATTAACTTAATAGGAAAACACAGAAGATAACAAAGAAATTGTCCTCTTATCCAATTATCTAAATCAGTGGCTTTCAAACTTCAATATGCAAGAGATCATGTGGAGGGCTTGTTAAAATGTAGGCTGTTCAGAATCATCCCCACAGTTTATGAGTCAGTACGTCCGGGAGGGGCCCAAGACTCCACATTTCTAACAGACTCCCAGGTGGTGGTGGTGCTGCTTGTCCGGGGACCAAGCTTTAAGAATCACAGATCTGAGTTAATGTTTTTAAATCCTAACCAAAATAACTGTAAAAGCACTTTTAATTCCAGTTATTGAAGACAGATTGCACATACATATATATCTTCTCTCCCCTCTGAGACTCTGCTAAAAGGTAAACCCAGGTAAAGGCAAAAGATTTATACGATCTGAAGAGAAACTGGGTGAGATGTATGGAAAGAGTAATACGGAAAGTTACATTCAGTTCAGTTCAGTCGCTCAGTCGTGTCCGACTCTTTGCGACCCCATGAATCGCGGCACGCCAGGCCTCCTTGTCCATCACCAACTCCCGGAGTTTACTCAGACTCACGTCCATCGAGTCAGTGATGCCATCCAGCCATCTCATCCTCGGTCGTCCCATTCTCCTCCTGCCCCCAGTCCCTCCCAGCATCAGAGTCTTTCCCAATGAGTCAACTCTTCTCATGAGATGTCCAAAGTACTGGAGTTTCAGCTTTAGCATTATTCCTTCCAAAGAAATCCCAGGGCTGATCTCCTTCAGAATGGACTGGTTGGATCTCCTTGCAGTCCAAGGGACTCTCAAGAATCTTCTCGAACACCACAGTTCAAAAGCATCAATTCTTCAGTGCTCAGCTTTCTTCACAGTCCAACTTTCACATCCATACCTGACCGCATGAAAAACCATAGCCTTGGCTAGACGGACCTTTGTTGGCAAAGTAATGTCTCTGCTTTTGAATATGCTATCTAGGCTGGTCATAACTTTTCTTCCAAGGAGTAAGCGTCTTTTAATTTCATGGCTGCAATCACCATCTGCAGTGATTCTGGAGCCCAAAAAAATAAAGTCTGACACTGTTTCCACTGTTTCCCCATCTATTGCCCATGAAGTGATAGGACCAGATGCCATGATCTTCGTTTTTTGAATGTTGAGCTTTAGGCTAACTTTTTCACTCTCCGCTTTCACTTTCATCAAGAGGCTTTTTAGCTCCTCTTCACTTTCTGCCATAAGGGTGGTGTCATCTGCATACCTGAGGTTACTGATATTTCTCCCAGCAATCTTGATTCCAGCTTGTGTTTCTTCCAGTCTAGCATTTCTCATAATGTACTCTGCATATAAGTTAAATAAGCAGGGTGACAATATACAGCCTTAACGTACTCCTTTTCCCATTTGGAACCAGTCTGTTGTTCCATGTCCAGTTCTAACTGTTGCTTCCTGACCTGCATACAGATTTCTCAAGAGGCAGGTCAGGTGGTCTGTATTCCCATCTCTTTCAGAATTTTCCACAGTTTATTGTGATCCACACAGTCAAAGGCTTTGGCATAGTCAATAAAGCAGAAATAGATGTTTTTCTGGAACTCTCTTGCTTTTCCATGATCCAGCGGATGTTGGCAATTTGATCTCTGGTTCCTCTGCCTTTTCTAAAACCAGCTTAAACATCAGGGAGTTCACGGTTCACGTATTGCTGAAGCCTGGCTTGGAGAATTTTGAGCATTACTTTACTAGCATGTGAGATGAGTGCAATTGTGCAGTAGTGTGAGCATTCTTTGGCATTGCCTTTCTTTGGGATTGGAATAAAAACTGACCTTTTCCAGTCCTGTGGCCACTGCTCAGTTTTCCAAATTTGCTGGTCTATTGAGTGCAGCACTTTCACAGCATCATCTTTCAGGATTTGAAACAGCTCAATTGGAATTCCATCACCTCCGCTAGCTTTGTTCGTAGTGATGCTTTCTAAGGCCCACTTGACTTCACATTCCAAGATGTCTGGTTCTAGATTAGTGATCACATCATCATGACTATCTGGGTCATGAAGATCTTTTTTGTACAGTTCTTCCATATATTCTTGCCACCTCTTCTTAATATCTTCTGCTTCTGTTAGGTCCATACCATTTCTGTCCTTTATCAAGCCAATCTTTACATGAAATATCCCCTTGGTATCTCTAATTTTCTTGAAGAGATCTCTAGTCTTTTCCAATCTGTTGTTTTCCTCTATTTCTTTGCATTGATCGCTGAAGAAGGCTTTCTTATCTCTTCTTGCTATTCTTTGGAACTCTGCATTTAGATGCCTATATCTTTCCTTTTCTCCTTTGCTTTTCACCTCTCTTCTCTTCACAGCTATTTGTAAGCCTCCCCAGACAGCCATTTTGCTTTCTTGCATTTCTTTTCCATGGAGATGGTCTTGATCCCTGTCTCCTGCACATTGTCACGAACTTCATTCCATAGTTCATCAGGCACTCTATCTATCAGATCTAGGCACTTAAATCTACTTCTCACTTACACTGTATAATCATAAGGGATTTGATTTAGGTCATACCTGACTGGTCTAGTGGTTTTCCCTACTTTCTCCAATTTAAGTCTGAATTTGGTAATAAGGAGTTCATGATCCTTACAGTGAAACCATACTCACAGAAAACTAGTCAATCTAATCACACTAGGACCACAGCCTTATCTAACTCAATAAAACCAAGCCATGCCTGCGGGGCAACCCAAGACGGGTGGGTCATGGTGGAGAAGTCTGACAGAACGTGGTCCACTGGAGAAGGGAATGGCAAGCCACTTCAGTATTCTTGCCTTGAGAACCCCATGAACAGTATGAAAAGGAAATATGATAGAATACCAAAAGAGGAACTCCCCAGGTCATTAGGTGCCCAATATGCTACTGGAGATCAGAGGAGAAACAACTACGGAAAGAACAAAGGGATGGAGCCAAAGCAAAAACAATACCCAGTTGTGGATGTGACTGGTGATAGAAGCAAGATCCAATGCTGTAAAGAGCAATATTGCATAGGAACCTGGAATGTCAGGTCCATGAATCAGGGCAAATTGGAAGTGGTCAAACAGGAGATGGCAAGGGTAAACGTTAACATTCTAGGAATCAGTGAAATAAAATGGACTGGAATGGGTGAATTTAACTCAGATGACCATTATATCTACTACTATGGGCAGGAATCCCTCAGAAGAAATGGAGTAGCCATCATGGTCAACAAAAGAATCCGAAATGCAGTACTTGGATGCAGTGTCAAAAATGACAGAATGATCTCTGTTCATCTCCAAGGCAAACCATTCAATATCACAGTTATCCAAGTCTATGCCCCAACCAGTAATGCTGAAGAAGCTGAAGTTGAACAGTTTTATGAAGACCTACAAGACCTTTTAGAACTAACACCCAAAAAAGATGTCCTTTTCATTATAGGGGTCTGGAATGCAAAAGTAGGAAGTCAAGAAACACCTGGAGTAGCAGGCAAATTTGGCCTTGGAATGCAGAATGAAGCAGGGCAAAGACTAATAGAGTTTTGCCAAGAAAATGCACTGGTCATAGCAAACACCCTCTTCCAACAACATAAGAGAAGACTCTACACGTGGACATCACCAGATGGTCAACACCGAAATCAGATTGATTATATTCTATGCAGCCAAAGATGCAGAAGCTCTATACAGTCAACAAAAACAAGACCAGGAGCTGACTGTGGCTCAGATTATGAACTCTGGAAAGTTACATTACCATATGTAAAATAGATAGCCAACGGGAATTTGCTGTATGGCACAGGAAACTCAAACGGGGTTATCAACCTACAAGGGTGGGGTGGGGAGGGAGATGGGAGGGAGGTTCAAAAGGAAGAGGATATATGTATACCTATGGCTGATTCATGATGAGATTTGACAGAAAACAATGAATTTTTGCAAAGCAATTCAGTTCAGTTCAGTTCAGTCGCTTAGTCGTGTCTGACTCTTTGCGACCCCATGAACTGCAGCACACCAGGCCTACCTATCCATCACCAACTGCCAGAGTCTACCCAAACCCATGTCCATTGAGTTGGTAATGCCATCCAGCTATCTCATCCTCTGTCCTCTCCTCCTGCCCCTAATTCCTCCGAGCATCAGGGTCTTTTCCAATGAGTCAACTCTTCGCATGAGGTGGCCAAATATTGGAGTTTCAGCTTCAGCATCAGTCAGTCCTTCCAATGAACACCCAGGACTGATCTCCTTTAGGATGGACTGGTTGGATCTCCTTGCAGTCCAAGGGACTCTCAAGAGTCTTCTCCAACACTACAGTTCAAAAGCATTAATTCTTCAGTGCTCAGCTTTCTTTATAGTCCAACTCTCACATCCATACATGACTACTGGAAAAACCATAGCCTTGACTAGACGGACCTTTGTTGGCAAAGTAATGTCTCTGCTTTTGAATATGCTATCTAGGTTAGTCATAACTTTCTTTCCAAGGAATAAGCGTCTTTTAATTTCATGGCTGCAGTCACCATCTGCAGTGATTTTGGAGCCCAAGAAAATGAAGTCAGCTACTGTTTCCGTTTCCCCATCTATTTCCCATGAAGGGATGGGACCAGATGCCATGATCTTAGTTTTCTGAATGTTGAGTTTTAAGCCAACTTTTTCACTCTCCTCTTTCACTTTTATCAAGAGCCTTCAATAAAAAATAAATTTAAAAAAAAAGGTAAACCCAGATAACAATGAGAGTCAACAGATAAGAAAGTAAAACAAAGCTCTGGAAGAAGGTGATGGAGGGAGTGGTGTCAAAGCCAGAGTGAAGAAAGCCACGCCCTCCGTAAAGACTAGACTAGACAGTCTGTGTGACTCCCAGCAGGACTCCAAGGGGATCCGGATCAAGCTGGGTTGGGTGAGATCAGACAAATAGGAGCTGCAGGGTGGGGGACGGTTGTAGGGGAGAGGAGAGAGAAAAGACAGAAAAACAGAATTAGTGAGAGACACAAGAAAATACAGTATTCCCTTAACATTCAGATGAGTTCTGTTTCAAGAGAACTTTCTCAAGTCCAATTTGTTTGTTAAGTCCAACAAAGATAGCCCAGGTATCCAAGCATAAAGTTGGACCATAAAGAAGGCTGAGTTCCAAAAAACTGATGCTTTTTAACTATGGTGTTGGAGAACTCCTAAGAATCTCTTGGACAGTGAGGAGATCAAACCAGTCCATCCTAAAGGAGATCAACCCTGAATACTCACTGGATTTTTCCAGTAGTCATGTATGGATGTGAGAGTTGAACTATAAAGAAAACTGAGCACCGAAAAATTGATGCTTTTGAACTGTGGTGTTGGAGAAGACTCTTGAGAGTCTCTTCGACTGCAAGGAGATCAAAGCAGTCAATACTAAAGGAAATCAGTCTTGAATATTCATTTGATGGACTGCTGCTAAAACTGAAGCTCCAATACTTTGGCCACCTGATGGGAAGAACTGACTCATTTGAAAAGACCCTGACTCTGGAAAAGATTGAAGGCAGGAGGAGAAGGGGACAACAGAGGATGAGAAGGTTGCATGGCATCACCAACTCAATGGACATCAGTTTGAGCAAACTCCAGGGAACCTGGTGTGCTGCAGTTCATAGGGTCACAAAGATCCAGACATGACTTAGCAACTGAACAACAAGGTACCAAACTAATACAATCGACTGTACTTAATTGGTTTATAATAGTTTTCACACAAATAATACATTAAAAAAAAACACCATGAAACAAAGAAAACATTTTTCATCTTATGCTACAGTACCCTGAAAAGTACAGTAGTCCCGAACAACAGCTGGTACACGGGCCGGTATTGAGTGGACAGGCAAGAAGAGTGACTGACTGGAGGAGGTGGGAGATGGCAGAGCTGAAGGGCTGTTTACAGTAAGAGACAAAGGGCAAACTGCAGTCTCACTCACATGTGATGCTGATGGCAAGGTCTGGTTCCTTGCTGGAACCAGATGGACATTCCCATCTTTGAAAGTTTACAACTTGGAGGTTCATATGTAAGGGCTTTAATATAATTTGGCTTCAAGGGCCTTACGACGTAGTTGGACAGATACAGGTACAAATGAAGATGTTGATTACGAAGCCATCAAGCTGGGTAACAAGTAACACAACATAAAGAAAGACTCTAGAAAAGAAGTAGAAACTGACCAAGTCCTTAACTGCCTATGTTACATGGGTAGCAAGAGTTTTGTTTTTGTTTTTTTTTTCCGTTTTGAGTACCAGTTTTATTGAGATGTAATTCACAGAGCATACAATTCACTCATTTAAAGTATACAAATCAGTGGTTCTTTAATGCTTCACTTTCTAAAGTAGCTTGCATCATCGATGGGTGTCCCAAGGTAGGTTGCAAAACGTATCAAATGATTAAACAGATGACTTCCCTGGTGGCTCAAGGGTAAGGAATCTGCCTGCAATTCAGGTTTCCATCTCGGGGTCAGGAAGATCCCCTAGAGAAGGAAACAGCAACCCACTCCAGTATTCTTGCCTAGGGAATCATATGGACAGAGGAGCCTGGCAGGCTACAGTCTACAGGGTTGCAAAATACATGACTAAGAAACCAAATAAGAACAACATTTGATAAAAACTATAATCCTGGAGAAATTATTAAGGAGAATTGCTAATCTTAAATATTTGAGGCAAGCAGGAAAAGCACATAATAGAAATATTTTATGAGCACAAGGTCTTCAAATAATGTAAATAATAAATCTATTCAAAGCAATATATTTTTATTCCAAAGACCGTGGAAATTCAGAAACAATTAAAGTACACCATATACCTTAGTTCTTTGACATTAGGATAGATTCAAAATGAGTTTGTGAACTTATAACTAGAGGGGGAAAATGGAAAAGATTACATTTAAAACTTTAATGTTAAATACTTAGTTGTACCTTGGGTCTTCACATTTCTTTAAATCTTGCCCTAAGTCATATCACTCTTATATGTAATATCATAGAACAGAGCAGGAATATTAAAAATTATTGAGCCAGTACACATTACCTTACATTTTATATAAGGAAAAGAAGATCCAAATGTATTCAATAAGTCCATTAATTGTTATTCTCTTAACATTAAAAAAATCAAGATTTTAGTTTAAAGAAAAACCTTATCAGCAGTTAGTTTTTTATGTGGTGGTATAGAATTTAGTTCAGTCGCTCAGTCATGTCTGACTCTTTGCAACCCCAAGGACTGCAGCACGCCAGGCTTCCCAGTCCATCATTCCCGGAGCTTGCTCAAGCTCATGTCCATCGAGTCAATGATACTATCCAACTGTCTCATCCTCTATCATTCCCTTCCTCTCCTGCCTTCAATCTTTCCCAGCATCAGGGTCTTTTCCAATGAGTCAGTTCTTCCCATCAGGTGGCCAAAGTATTGGAGTTTCAGCTTCAGCATCAGTCCATCCAATGAATATTCAAGACTGATTTCCTTTAGTATTGACTGCTTTGGTCTTCTTGTAGTCCAAGGGACTCTCAAGTGTCTTCTCCAACACTACAGTTCAAAAGCATGAATTCTTCAGTGCTCAGCTTTCTTTATAGTCCAACTCTCACAACCATACATGACCACTGGAAAAACCATAGCTTTGACTAGATGGACCTTTGTTGGCAAAGTAATCTCTGCTTTTCAATATGCTGTCTAGGTTGGTCATAGCTTTTCTTCCAAGGAGCAAGTGTCTTTTAATTTCATGGCTGCAGTCACCATCTGCAGTGATTTTGGAGACCAAGAAAATAAAGTCTCTCACTGTTTCCATTGTTTCCCCATCTATTTGCCATGAAGTGATGGGACCGGATGCCATGATCTTAGTTTTTTGAATGTTGAGTTTTAAGCCAGCTTTTTCACTCTCCTCTTTCACTTCCATCAAGAGGTTCTTTAGTTCCTCTTCACTTTCTGCCATAAGGATATAGAATTAAACTTAGCTTATTTACAGAGACACCTTTGTTTGACAGTGGTTGACACCAGTCTGGGACAAACACCCATTGCAGTGCTTTTTAACTGACATTTAATAAATGAAGCTTCATGAGTCTAGCTTAGCAAATGGAAAACAATAAAGGGACTACAAACATCTTATAGCAAATAAGGTTGATTTTTCATCTTCATGGGTTTTTTTCTCCCCACAGGACATTTTCCTGGACATCTATGTGATCATCACACTGTTGAATACTTTTTAGGAAGAGATGGGCAGAAACGGTATGGACCTAACAGAAGCAGATGATATTAAGAAGAGGTGGCAAGAATACACAGAACTATACAAAAGAGATCTTCATGACCCAAATAATCATGGTGGTATGATCACTCACCTAGAGCCAGAATCTTGGAATCTGAAGTCAAGTGGGCCTTAGGAAGCATCACTATGAACAAAGCTAGTGGAGGCGATGGAATTCCAGCTGAGTTATTTCAAATCCTAAAAGATGATGTTGTGAAAGTGCTCCACTCAATATGTCAGCAAATTTGGAAAACTCAGCAGTGCTGTGGCAGGACTGGAAAAGGTCAGATTTCATTCCAGTCCCAAAGAATGTTCAAGCTACGGCATAATTGCTTTCATCTCACACGCTGGCAAAGTAATCCTCAAAATTCTCCAGGCCAGGCTTCAACAGTATGTGAACCAAGAATTTCCAGATGTTCAAGCTGGATTTAGAAAAGACAGAGGAACCAAAGATCAAGTGCCAATATCCATTGATTCATAGAAAAAGCAAGAGAGTTTCAGAAAAACATCTACTTCTACTTCTGCTTTATTGACTATACCAAAGCCTTTGACTGTGTGGATCACAACAAACTGTGGAAAATTCTTCAAGAGATGGGAATACCACACCACCTTACCTGCCTCCTGAGAAATCTATATGCAGGTCAAGAAGCAACAGTAAGAACCAGACAGGGAACAACAGAATGGTTCCAAATTGGGAAAGGAGTATGTCAAGGCTATGTATTGTCACCCTGCTTATTTAACTCATATGCAGAGTACATCATGTGAAATGCCAAGCTGGATGAAGTACAAGCTGGAATCAAGATTTCTGGGAGAAATATCAATAATCTCATATAAGCAGATGACACCACCTTTATAGAAGAAAGTGAAGAGGAACTAAAGAGCCTCTTGATGGAAGTGAAAGAGGAGAGTGAAAAAGCTGGCTTAAAACTCAACATTCAAAAAACTTAAGGTCATGGCATCTGGTCCCATCACTTCATGGGAAATAGATGGGGAAACAGTGGAAACAGTGTCAGACTTTATTTTTTCGGGCTCCAAAATCACTGCAGATGGTGACTGCAGACATGAAATTAAGACGCTTGCTCCTTGGAAGAAAAGCTATGACCAACCTAGACAGCATATTGAAAAGCAGAGACATTACTTTGCCAACAAAGGTCCATGTGGTCAATGGTTTTTCCAGTAGTCATGTATGGATGTGAGAGTTGGACTATAAAGAAAGCTGAGCACTGAAGAATTAATGCTTTTGAACTGTAGTGTTGGAGAAGACGCTTGAGAGTCCCTTGGACTGCAAGGAGATCAAAGTAGTCAATACTAAAGGAAATCAGTCCTGAATATTCACTGGAAGGACTGACGTTGAAACTCCAATACTTTGGCCACCTGATGGGAAGAACTGACTCATTGGAAAAGACCCTGATGCTGGGAAAGATTGAAGGCGGGAGGAGAAGGGGATGACAGAAGATGAGATGGTTGGATGGCATCACCTACTCGATGAACTTGAGTTCGAGTAAGCTCCGGGAGTTAGTGATGGACAGGGAAGCCTGTCATGCTGTGGTCCATGGGGTCGCGAAGAGTCAGATACGACTGAACAATTGAAATGCCTGACTGGGCAGAAGTACACAGCACCTTTTTAAGTCTCAGGTATTTAGGGTTACAATGATCATTCTGTTCCTAAAGTTCTCTTTGTCCCTTCACCAAACTCTCTATATCTTCTATCTCAACCAGTGTTGCTGAGGTATATGCAAATACAGTGCTCCGTCATTTAGAATGGACCAGAAGGAAATGGCAACCCACTCCAGTGTTCTTGCCTGGAGAATCCCAGAGACGGAGGAGCCTGGTGGTCTGCCATCTATGGGGTTGCACAGAGTCGGACACGACTGAAGCAACTTAGCAGCAGCAGCAGATTACCTCATACATTGTGGTATATATGTTCATGCTTCAAAAGCATCTTCCAGCTTAAGAGCTGCTCCTATCCACATGGTTCATCAGAATTGATTCCTGGTCCTCAAGCATCTTGAACATCTTATACTTCCCCCCCACATATTAATATTGCTAGTGGGTTGAATATGGATGAGATGGTTGTGTGCCGGTGGCACCAATTGTTGAAAAACACATTAGAACAACTTGCTGATGAGCTCAGACATTGGATTCATTTTGGCTTTAAGATTACCAAGTGACACTATGCCATATTTAAAACAGATAACCACAACCTACTGTACAGCTCATGGAACTCTGCTCAGTGTCATATGGCAGCCTGGATGGGAGAGTAGTTTGGGGGAAAATAGTGGTTTAGTCACTAAGTGATGTCTGACTCCTCAATCCCATGGACTATAGCCTGCCAGGCTCCTCTGTCCATGGGATTCTCCAGGCAAGAATACTGGAGTGAGTTGCCATGCCCTCCTCCAAGGGATCTTCCTGACCCAGGGATCGAATCCAGGTCTCCTGCATTGCAAGTGGATTCTTTACCATCTGAGCCACCAGGGAAGCCTTGGGGTAAATAGATACATGTATATGCATGGCTGAGTCCCTTCAGTGTGCACATGAAACTATCACAACAGTTAATTGGCTACACTCCAATACAAAATAAAAAGCTAAAAAAAAAAATTACAGACAGACCACAATCTTATCTTTAATCTATTACAAAAACATTACTGCAGTGGGAGAAGATTCTAAATCGCTGTATTTTATTTTTGTTTTTATTTGACATTCACCTTTTTTTAATTTGAGATTTACCATATTCAACTGGACTAATTCCGTAATAATGGTAAGCAAAGCACATATTCCAAGTATAGAAAGGAGATTATGATTCAAGTGAAAAAATAAGTTAAGTGATGAACTGAACCACTTGTGTATAGACAAAATGGTCAGTGTTACAGTCAATTCAGACATGTAAGGTCTTTTGTACTGTTACCAGCTCTTCACATATTATAGCATAAACATAGTTTGATAATTTTTCCATCAAAACTCCAAGAGTTGGCTTGGGATAAAATGCTAAAGATATAATTCAAAAATAAAGCATCTTTGTAGCTGCCTTCAAAATTCAAACAAAACAAAACATCCATTAAAGCATATTTCCAGCCTTATTCTCCACACCCAGTAACTGAAAATATTAAAAGGGTTGGACAATCAGAGTTTCGAGGAAAGATGAATGGCACTAAGGTTATTTCCAGTCTCCTGTGAGCCTTTCAACACACATGTTCCTGGGTGGAGGCCAGGGTCAACCTCTAACAGTGCAGCCACCCAACCAGACCTTCAAACTCCTGAACCACAGGGTGCACCGAGAGCTTGGACAGCCTCAGGGCGACTGGCATGAAGCCAACTTCCCACCCAAATAAAACCCCTCAGAAACAATTTCAACAGCATTTTTCTAGATCCCACATGTATGCGTTAATATACGATACTTGTTTTTCTCCTTCTGATTTACTCCCTTCTGTATAACAGGCTGTAGGTTCATCCCCCTCACTGGAACTGACTCAAATTCCTTCTCCGCCTATTCCTTCTCCTATCTCCAGGGAAGGGATGGCGATGTCAGTATATAGAATGGACTTGTGGATGCAGCGGGGGAAGGAAAGAGTGGGACAAAGAAAGAAAGTAGCATCGACATATGCACACTGCCAAGTGTAAAGCAGAGAGCTGGTGAGAAGTTGGTGTGTAACACAGGGAGCCCAGCTCAGCGCTCTGTGATGACCTAGAGGGCTACAGCAGTGGGATGGTCGAGAGAGAATACAGGTATAATTGTGGCTGATTCACGTTGTTGTATGACGGAAACCAACACAACATCGTAAAGCAAAAGTAATAAGCTTCCAATTAAATTAATTAATTAATTTTAAAAATTAATTAATTAAAAATAAAAATTACAGAATAAAATATTTTTCAAAAAGAAAGTCAGCAGGAGGCCAGTCCTGCTTTCCCAAAACACTTACAGAGTGGGAAATTTAAGGCCGCTCGAAGGTTGAATTACATAAAACTAGAAATTTCTTGATGTTTTTAGAACCAAATGTTTTTGTTCTCATTGGTTAGAAGGACTTAGGAATTGCAGGCAGAATCCTTTCCCAGGTCATGGGCTGCCTGCACAGCTTTCTACCCCAGGGCCCCATCAAACCCTAAGGTTATGATACTTTTATGCACATGTATTTCTACAACCATTCAGGGGTCCACTATAAAACATAAACCCAGCAACCAATTATATAATCAAAGATATAAAATCAATAACAAGGCTTCCATCAGTCAACAAATAACTCTTCAAACTAGGCCCTGGCGAGTAAATCTTCTCTTATCACATCAGTGTTTTTCTATTTTATATGTTTCCCTCTCTAGACACAGTTGTGTTTAGTAAGTAATAATGCTCTAGGTATTCTTCTGACAGGATAAACTGACTCTCAGTTCAGTTCAGTTCAGTCGCTCAGTCATGTCTGACTCTTTGCGACCCCATGAGCTGCAGCACGCCAGGCCTCCCTGTCCATCACCAACTCCCAGAGCCTACCCAAACTCATGTCCATTGAGTCAGTGATGCCATCCAACAATCTCATCCTCTGTTGTCCCCTTCTCCTCCTGGCCTCAATCTTTCCCAGCATCAGGGTCTTCTCAAATGAGTCAGCTCTTCATCAGGTGGCCAAAGTATTGGAGTTTCAGCTTTAGCGTCAGTCCTTCCAATGAACACCCAGGACTGATCTCCTTTAGGATGGACTGGTTGGATCTCCTTGCAGTCCAAGGGACTCTCAAGAGTCTTCTCCAACACCACAGTTCAAAAGCATCAATTCTTCAGCGCTCAGCTTTCTTTATAGTCCAACTCTCACATCCATACATGACTACTGGAAAAACCATAGCCTTGACTAGACGGACCTTTGTTGGCAAAGTAATGTCTCTGCTTTTTAATATGCTGTCTAGGTTGGTCATAACTTTCCTTCCAAGGAGTAAGCGTCTTTTAATTTCATGGCTGCAATCACCATCTGCAGTGATTTTGGAGCCCCCCAAAAATAAAGTCTGACACTGTTTCTGCTGTTTCCCCATCTATTTGCCATGAAGTGATGGGACCAGATGCCATGATCTTAGTGTTCTGAATGTTGAGTTTTAAGCCAACTTTTTCTCTCTCCTCTTTCACTTCCATCAAGAGGCTCTTCAGTTCTTCACTTTCTGCCACAAGGGTGGTGTCATCTGCTTATCTGTGGTTATTGATTCTCCCGGCAATCTTGATTCCAGCTTGTGCTTTTCCAGCCCAGCATTTCTCATGATGTACTCTGCATATAAGTTAAATAAGCAGGGTGACAATATACAGCCTTGACATACTCCTTTTCCTATTTGGAACCAGTCTGTTGTTCCATGTCCAGTTCTAACTGTTGCTTCCTGACTTGCATACAGGTTTCTCAAGAGGCAGGTCAGGTGGTCTGGTATTCCCATCTCTTTCAGAAATCTTCCACAGTTGATTGTGATCCACACAGTCAAAGGCTTTGGCATAGTCAATAAAGCAGAAATAGATGTTTTTCTGGAATGCTCTTGCTGTTTTGATGATCCAGCAGATGTTGGCAGTAAGCATGGATAATACAATATTCCTGCAGTAAAGGGCTCAGTATCCACTTTGTCTGTAGTTCCGTTCTTTAGTTGATAACCTCCATCCTTGAGCTCTGACTGCTCTTCATGACTCCAAACATGCATCTTTCTTTTCCCCTGGACTTCCCTACATCATTGTTTCAAGAATACCAGAAGCCCACGTGGACTCTCCATGCCCGGCACACCGTTCCTGCACGAGGGTCCTGCCGAGCATCAGGTGTCTCCATGGTGCTGCCAGGACTCCCTCCTCCTCATCAACGGCCACGTTCTCCTGGGTCTGTGTCTGCTTTGTCTTTGCTTCCCCTGTTCTCACATCCTCCTCCCCTTCCTAGGCCAGATCTTCATACCTATATGTTGTGCTCAGTTGCTCAGTCATGGCTGACTCTTTTGCGACCCCATGGACTGTAGCCCGCCAGGCTCCTTTGTCTGTGGGATTCTCCAGGCAAGAATACTGGAGTGGGCTGCCATTTTCTCCTTCATACCTGTCTCGGAGCCACTTCAGCAACTTCCCAGCTGATCTTCTGATCCTCCAGTGAGACACTTTGCTATCTCTCCTTGCAACGTGCAATGAAATCCTAACACTCCCATCTGGAATTCAAAGAAAACCCTTCTCTTTTGAATCATTCGGGCTTTTTCCAGCCCTATTTCCATGCCATCTAACCTTTTGGTTGCCACCTTCCCCAGGACCTGCCCCACTCTGTCCAGATCAGAACCTTTACCCCTGTGTTCAGAGGGCTGCATCCTTCAAGGAACCCATGCTGATTGACACCTTCTCCTTCGTGAATTCCTGGAGCAAACCCCTGACCTCTTCCAAGATCCCCCCAGTTATCGTCAGCCCTCCTTCTCCAAACATCTGAACCTGTATTGCAGCATTTGTCCTATCTTACTTTATACCATAGTTATTTATTTTATATCTGAGTCTTTCTCCCATCAAACTGGAAACTTCCTGAAAGCAGAGACTATGTCCTATTTATTTCTGCATCGACCACAAATTCTAGCAAAATTCCTTATTTATAGTGGGTGCTTTTTAAGTATTTGTGATAAGAATGGACAAAAGTCTCATGAAATTCAGAATAGACTAACCTATAAGATGAATCAGCTTTTCAGGAAATGTTAAGAAAAGATGTCTTGCTTTCCTTTTTATGTTTTTAAGTCTATATATTGATTAACGAGATGTTGTACATTGCTACTGTGTGCTGTGGAAATTAATAAGACAGGAGAAAAGAGAAAACTGGTGGAGAAGATCATTTCCACCAAAACTTGGTTGATGACAAACGTAAAAAAAATTTACAAAGCTTCCCTATTAGCTTTCCCAAAATGCTGGATTTGGGTTGTTTCCCTTGTAAAAGAAAAAATTTCGTAAATACTTAGAGCCTAATGGGGAATATGTAAGAGTCCCTCAGAAATTCTTCAGTCACATAATATATTTCTTCTTTGCTTTTGGACTCAAAGTAAAGGGATGACAGAGAGACTGAAAGGAAAAGGAAGGAGGGGAGGAGAGAGGTGGGCTGGGGAAGAGTGGTGGGAGAGAATGAAAGGACCAGAAGTGATTTACAACCCGGCTGGTGTCCAGTGGGCTCAGCGCTCTGCCCTCTGGTCCCCGGCTGGCTTTGATCTTCCTAGCAGCTCATCCCATCTGCTCTCTGGAGAAGCTGGAGGGACCAAGGGTCAGAGCAATGTTAGTTCTTCCCTGGCCGAACCTCAGCTCTCCCCGGAGTCCTGCTTCCTTGCTGCTTTTACTGGGGCTAAAATCAACAACCTGCACGTTGTTGCGGAGTGAATTTTGCTTGTGTGTGCTCACTCGTGTCCAACTCTTTTGCATTGGACTGTAGCCCACCTGGCTCCTCTGTCCATGGGATCTCCCAGGCAAGAATACTGGAGTGGTTTGCCATTTCCTCCTCCAGGGGATCTTCCCGACCCAGGGATGGACTGAACCCGCGTCTACCTGTGTCTGCTGCACTGCAGGTGGATTCTTTACCCACTGAGCCACCAGGAAGAGCCTTTGTGATCTCCAACAAAAGGCTCCAGTCCTGGCAACCATGACCTTGTTTGGAAATAGTCCTTGAGGTGTAATCAGGTCACAGGATGAGGTTACAGTGGACTGAAATGGACCCGAAGCCAGTGGTTACTGCTTTTGTAAGAGAAAAGAGAAGGTTTGGATACAGACACACTGATGCACAGAGGCCAGACAACTCGTGATGATGGAGGCAGAGGTTGGAGGATGCGGCTTTTAGCCCAGGATTCCCAGGTGGGAAGAGGCAGGAAGGACTCCTCCCTGAAGCTTTAGAGAGACCACAGCCCTGCCGACACCTGACTTCAGACCTCTGGCCCCCAAGAGTGTGAGGAACATGCTCTTGATGTTCAAAGCCCCCCAGTTCATGGTACTTTGTATGGCAGCCCCAAGAAACCAGTACAGGCACTGAGGACGCCGAGCAGTTGGAGGGAATCTCAGACCCAAGAAGGCTGTCAAAGTCGTCTCCTCCCGAGATCAAAGTTAACCCATTTACCCAGATGGCTAAAGAATGTGGTTTGCTCTACTTAGAAAATACTCTGTAATACTAAGTTCTAGCTGGGCAATTTCATTGTATTACTGTTTAAAATCTCCAGCCAAAGAAAGAAGCTGTACGGGAAGAAGAGAAGAAAGAATTAACAAATGCCTGGCACCTAGTAGGTATTTATTAAGCACTCATCAAGTGAATGAGTGAAGCGAATGGAAATAGAATTATCAGAAGACATCGTAAGACATAAAGTCAGAGCCTCTGATCTGCCAGCATAAAAAGCTTTCACAAGCTGAGCTGAGCTACACAAGAGCACAGGCTTAAGACTAGAGATCCACCAAGTCAAGAGCTGTTTGTATAACATAAAATATGCGTAAAGTAACACATGACAGTGCTGCAGAAAGCACTATACGATCAAGGAAATTAAATGTCTTCCTAAGTGGATGGTTTCTGGGACAGATCTGTAGTGTGTACTCCCTGCTCAGGGAAAAAAAAATGCAAAAAGTCAAAATTGATGGACCTATAGATTCTTGTACTGAGTGAAGTAAGACATACCAAGAAAGACAAATACGATATGATATTGCTTATATATGGAATTTTTTTAAAAGCCTGTAAATGAACTTATTTACAAAACTGAAGTATATTTACAGATGTAGAAAATAAACATGTGGTTACTGGGGATTTAAATTGGGAGATTGAGATTGACATATATACACTACTACACACAAAATAGATAACTGAGGACCTATTCTCTAACTCAGGGAACTCTATTCAGTACTCTGTAATGACAGGTATGGGAAAAGATTCTGAAAAAGAGTGAATTCATGTACATGTGTAACGGAATCACTTTGTTGTACAGCAGAAACTAACATTGTACATCAACTGTACTCCAATAAAAAATTTTAAAATAAAAAAATTAAAAGTCAAAATACCTTATTATGATATGAGCAACTAATTTTATCCCTCCTCTCCCTTCCCCCCAAATTAAACCTGCCCCATTTCATTACCCTGCTCTCAGCTGAAATGGTGTCATCAGCAATCTGTCTAGTTGAACATTTTTTCAATAACTTCCCGCCACCACATGAATTGAGCTTCCATTCCTTTTTTGCCCCTTGGGTCCAACAGAACCTTCTGGGATGATGAAAATGTCCTGTATCTGCACCCCTAACCGGGTGGAATCCACTGACCACACGAACCTGAAACGTACTCAGTGTAACTGCAGAACTGAATTTACATTTTTCATTTAATGCTAATTAAACAGCCACAACTGGGGACTTCCCTGGTGGTCCATGGTTAAGATTTTGCCTTCCAATGCAGGGGGTACGAAATACGGGTTCGATTCCTACTTGGGGAGCTAAGATTCCCAGATGCCTCAGGGCCGAAAAACCAAAACATAAAACAGAAGCAATATTGTAACAAAATTCAATAAAGACTTTAAAAATGACCCACATCAAAAAAAAAAAAAATCAGCTGCAAGTGGTCAGTGCCTCCTGTACAGGACAGCACAGCTCTGGACTATTTTTGAGAGAATGCCGGGCCTGTTCACAGCTTTCATCTCCCGCTTCCTCACCCTCAAGCTCTGGCCTGACCAGGAGACAGTGAACAGCCATCCGTCTGCGCACACTCTGTTGTCCACCAGCCTCGAAACCTGCAGAACATCCCCTAGCAGTGAAGGGGCGAGTCTGGGGGAGTTGATGAAGTTGCAGAGAAACCCACCATTCAGCCATTCGGATAATCCATTACCGAAAGGAATTTTATCACGAGACTGGATGATCCGGTTCCTCCTGGAATTTCCATCTGGTATTTGCAATGACCTGTGATGACAGGGAGTTGGCATTTCTTAACAGCTACTACCTACAGAGGGATTTTCTAGACATTCTATAAAAAGTGAAAAAGGAGCTGGCCAGGAGGGGCGTCCAGAGGACTGTGGAAGATATATCATTCAGAAAGAAATAACATACATTTTTTAAAAATCAGATGAATTTGTGTGTGCGTGCTCAGTCCAACTCTTTGAAACCCCAAGGACTGTAGCCCGCCAAGCTCCTCTGTCCATGGGATTCTCCAGGCAAGAATACTGGAGTGGGTTTCCATGCTCTCCTCTAGAGGATCATTTGTAAAAAGCTCATAAATTGACTAATTAATCATTATTTTATTATTGACATGTAGTTAATTTACAACGTTGTATTAGTTTCAGGTATACAGAAGAATGATTCAGCTATACATACATGTAAATAGATATTTTCCTTTTTTTACATTCTCTTCCATTATAGATTATTACAAGATATTGAGTAGAGCTCCCTGTGTTGTACAGTAGGACCTTACTGTTTATCTATTTTGTATATAGCAGTATGTATCTGCTAATCCCAAACTCCTAATTTATCCACCCTCTCCCCCGACCTTTCCCCCTTGGATAACCAAAGTTTGTTTCCTATGACTATGAGTCTGTTTCTGTTTTGTAAATAAGTTTATTTGTATCATATTTTTAGATTCCACGTATCCGTTTAATTGATTGCAGTGTAAATTTGAGGAGTGGTATATTGCTGTGGAAAGAGTTTTCCACTGGGACTGAATAGAAAACCTGAATTTTCTATTCTTGATGCCACCATTATCCTGTGCTCTAACTTTGGGCCAGCCATTCATTTCATTAGATTTCAGTTATTTTATCACTTTTCATGTAAGTACATAAAATGAGGGCTTTCTACACATCACTCCTAAAACTGGGACTCACAGGCTCTTTAGAATTTCACAAAAGAGTAATGATCAGACCCCAAATTATCTTTTGTACCTGACAATGGAGACACACATCTAAGCCCAAGAGGGTCACCCAGGACTCACGGCTACAACATCCTCAAGTCCCAGGTTAAATGTCAAGGCTGGTCTGAAGGCAGTGAGTTATCTCAACTGATTGTTCACAGCCAGATTAATGTCAAGAGCAAAGCTGTCTCAGACACAGAAGAAATTCTGTTATTTTATAAGACTTCCGGAATTACCATGGGGCTGACATTTAACAGTCTCCACTGTAAAAGAACCTAAACCCTTCATCCGTAAGCTGTAGTTTGAGCCTGATTCCTCAGAGTCGTGGGGATTAGGGTCAGCAAGACCCCCTCTCTGAACGGAGCCCTTCGCAGATCCCTCCCTCGGATTAGCTGGCCATCAGAGGGACAGGCCCTCAGGGACAGGCGCTCATGGGGGTGGGGGACTCACAGAAGGAGAATGGAGGAGACAAAAACGCTGTGCACTGCTTCACCGGGATGCCCAAGGTCAAAGGCTTCTCAAATCGAAGACAAACACGAGGCTGGACCCAGCCCTGTTGTACCAACTCTGTGGCCTGTCCTTATTTCCTGGGCTTTACCATGAACTGGAAGCCTTTTTTGGGGGGACGGGGGAGGGGGCAGGAGGGTCCAGCTTCAGTGATTTCGTACAGTCACTGCTTTGTAAAATTGAAAGCAGATCTGTCCCCAGTAGGGACACCTGAAAATGTTCCAAACCCTCAATGTTTTGGGGACTTGGAGCCGTACTTAGACACCCCACTGCATTTCAGAGAAAATGTGGTTTTCCTTGAAGGTTTGTCACATATCCCCACTTAAAACAAACATTCTTTCAAGTTAAGGAAAGCTCTACCTGCAGAGGCTGTGAATCTGGCTATAATTAAAAGGGGGAAAACATTCTACCCAAGAAAATGTGTTATTTGGTTAAAACATAAATACAAAAACAGTAAGATATCATTTGTACTGCTGGTTTTTATTTACTGAACAAGATGCTGGAAGAAAATTGTTTTAACTATTAACTTACTATTTTCTCATACATTTTTAACGTTTCACATAGAAACTGCAGTGGAGCCTGTAAAAATAACTTCAAATTCCAATGTCAAGTGCAGCGTGAAGATTCGGTTTCATTTTCAAAACTGCTCTGTTGAGAAATACGCCCTAAAAAGCAATTCTCACTTTACTCCGTTATAGCTCCGACAGCTGCAGGACGAATTATAAAATGTATTTAACCCAATCTGAAATGTAGAATTCTGATCTCTCAGGAAAGTATTTTTGAAGAATCTCACACATGCTAGGAAAAGGATTTAGAACTCTGATAAGGCTTCCCAAAGAAAGAAGCACTGTGAAATTTTAACAAAGGATACCTTCTTTTTTCTCCCCCAAGAATGCCTCAGATCTATACTATCCAGTTTACTGCTTTATATTCTGTGGTATATACGGATAAGTAATCCTTTATTCCTGAATTCGACACCCTCTAGTCACGTTATATTATCACATACAAAAAGATACTTTACACAAACAAATTCAAACATGTTTATTCACACTCGTGCGTGCACATACACAACCGCACACACACATACATACTGCACGGTCATATATACTTGTTTTCTGGCAATTCAAAAAGCCATGCTTTCAAACATGGTGTACCTTTCTGAAGCTGCAGGCAGCTCTTTAAGGACTTAGCAGTTAACAGGGACCCAGAGCGTTGATAACTTTTCAGTGCCCGCCCCAGGGGACATCACGACCATCTGGGGAATGAAAGAAGTGTCTGCAGCGCCTCCTGTCTGTCTGTCCTGGCGGCCCTGACTCTAGATGAGCGCGGCTACCTGAGCATAGACAGTCAGATATGGCTACTGTCAGATCACATTTTCACTCATTATGCCATGAAACTCATCCTTGCTGTCACCTTTTTTGAAAAAAATCACAATTTCAGTATCTGCTCCTGTGGAGCCATTAAGATTTTGATGTTTGCACTAAGGAAAAAACATACTTAATTCTTAGATTAGTAAAAAATGTCCCATGGGCTACCTCAAAACTTCTCTTTTTACTTCATGAAAAAGATACTTAATGAAATCTGTAAACACTATGTTTCTGCCTAAATACGTTATTATGCTTCTCAACATTCTAAGTTTGAGTGAGAAACAAAATATTTCTTACAAAAAGATTGCAATACACACTGAGATCATTTGAACTAAAATATAGAAAAGCGTATATATAACAAAATACATGTGCACCCTAAATAATATACTTACAGTTTGTGTCTGGTCTTTATTTAGTGTTATAATTTCCCTTTCCCTAACTTCTATTCCATTTTCCCATCGGATTCCATTTTAAATTTAACATTTTTACATCAACAGTAAAAACAATACTGGCATCTTTATTCCTCAACCAAGAAATGGTTATTAGATATTATTAGGAGACCTACCAGAAAACCTAGAAAACCTATCAAAACTCTAGTTTTATATCCTAACTAAAAACTATGACAGATAACAGTAAAAGTCTCTATATTTTTAAATATGTTCATATCAGATCCTTTATCCAAAAGTATTTGAGGTATTTAAAGAAACATTTAAAACGTGATTTATTTTTAATATTTTTAGCAAGAAGGTATGGTTCCCTGGCTCTCAAGTGCCTTGGCTCAGAGTGGTCACGAACCAGCTCTCCTGACACAGCATCGGCCAGACACACAGGCCTGACCACATCTCATTGCCCGAATGCCCCAGCGAGGGACAGACATGGGATTTGGTGGCTCTGTAAGGCTGTCTTGGCCACAGCTGGGAATGCCAGGCTACGACACTGGACCTGCTGTAACCAAGGAGAGTGCCCACAGCTCAGACAACACAGGAGTGTGCGCGCTGCTTTATTTCAAGCCAACAGAAAGTTGGGGAGTTCCACAGTCCCAGGGGGACGTGGCCTCACGCCACCAGTGCCCGTGCCTGGCCCTGTGATAAGACTGCCTGCCCATCGCTGCAGCCTGGGGTCAGCGCACTGGCCTTTTGTACATGGCAAGTGGACCCGGCGGGCTGGGTGAAGGTGGGGCGCTGCTGTGTCACAGTGGGACCTGGGCAAGATGGCCAGAAGTGTCAGTCAGCCAAGCTCCCTGCCCCCCATCTTCATCTACCCCAGGCCCCAGCCAGGGAATCAGAGCTTGTCCACATCGGGCCGCATGTAAGCCGCCCAGGGCAGCCAACGGCTCCCACGGACACCACTGGCCAGTGGCGCTGCCAAGTGTCTGCCAGCCTGGCCGTCACCCCGACCGTCATCCCAACAATCGGAAATACATGGCAGCCTCCAAGCCTTCCCACGTGGCTCAGCACTCACACCCTCAGTCGCCTGCTGTCTTGGCTCACCTGCCTCTCTAGCTCTGGACAGGGCTCCCACCCCAGCCCCTCTACTGAAGGCAAGCGTCCCCCGCCAAGTCCACCCAGCGGGCCTGTTAGCCAAGACTCACCAAACATCTTAGGCACCCCAGGAGACAGACCCCCAAGGAGTCACAGCACAAAAGCCTCTTGAGCCTGGTGTTTTAGTTCCGAAGGCCCAGGGCGAACCAGCAGGCCTGGCCCCACCCATGGTTGTCTCCCTGAGGACAGGCCTGCGGGGTCACCCCTAACCCCAAGGAGCCCAGAAGCAGCCCCATCCTCCCCCTGGGCAGGCTCCTCTACACCCCACCACCCCCATCCTGATGCCCAGCCCCAAATGAGCAGTTGCTCTGCACTTGACCTCATAGACCCAGGTTATCGGCTCAGATTCTGAAGACGGCCCCATGGTGTGGCGGGGAGACTTCCAAAGGTCGCCACAGAAGGTCTCACGACTGGAGGAGATCACCGCGGTGATGGCCAGGAAGGTGTGGCCAGCCAGGCGCAATCACTCAAGTCTACCTGTGTTGCCTCCCCACCGGTCAAGGGGGTCCCGACGTGTCCAGCCATCAGTCCACTGTGCTCAAGGTGAGTTACGAAGGGCCACCTGTCCCCCAGCTTCCCTCCTCCCTAGCAGGTTCCCAACATGTCTTGACCCCTTGGAGTCACTGTCATATCAGGGGAAGTCGCTGAATGCTGACCCCTCTGTGTATCTTTCTGAGTCCCTGAAGGACAAAGGAAACTCGGAAAATCTAATCAGTCAAGGAAAGAAACTTCTGAAGGGACCTGCGACTCCACTGCCAAGTGACCACACTGGGTCCCGCCAACCTCCATGGGACAAGGCCACACGGTCACAGAGCCGGAAGACAGAGAAACAAGAGACCTGCCCTTGGGGGATGGGAAAGTATAATGAAACCGAAATTTTATTTATTTTGTAACAATAACAGTAGCGAAGCTTTTGTAGTAACATAATGCCTTAGTTTTTTTAAGACATCTACAGTTTCTGGGTGACTTGATCACACAAATACATATCACAGACTTGGAAATTTCTGCTGAAATCTTGGGGTCAAGGAACACATCATTAAGTTTTTTGTTCCCATCCCTGTCCTCCTCTTGCTCATCTGTGTGGGCCTGCCCTCTTTCTCAGCTCTTCTCCAGTCACCATCTTTGACGTGTTTGAGATGTGATTACAGGTGAAAAGGGGCAGAGGAAAAACAAGTGTTGGTTTTCTTTCTTGGTGGAATATACAGAACTTTGGAGACATTATAACTGACTTGAAAACAATATCCCGGACACACAGTTTATGGACAGTCTGTTCCATAAACGTACTCTCTAGAGAAAACCCGGCTCGCAACTTCAAATACTGCGCCGTCACTCTCTCATTACTGCACTTCATTACTTGCACTCGGCTCTCCCTGGCCTGTGGAGCTGGGACACACGCTTGCACAAGACTTTTTACTCACTCTTCTTCTTTCCATCACCTTGGGGTCCCCTAACTTCCTAGCATTTTTTCCTTGGTAAAGTTTTGTGTGTTCATTGGATTACAAACAGTATTAAGAAATACAAAACAAAAAAAACTGGTATATGGGTTTCCTTATGAGTGTTCATCTTTTAAAAATAAATGATGACGGACTTCCCTGGTGGTCCAGTGGCTAAGACTCTGCACTCCCAATGCAGGGGGCCCAGGTTCTATCCTTGGACAGGGAACTAGATCCCACATGCTGGGATCTAGGAGTTCACATGCCTCAGTGGAAGATCCTGCATGCCAAGACGTGGCACAGCCAAATAAATAAATACATATATTAAAAAAAATAAGAATACATGATGAATTGTGTACAATATAATTATGTGAGCTTGAGAATTACTTCAATATAACCTAGTTGGGGAAATGGAGGAGATATGGGTGAAACAAAATAAGTCACGAGTTGGTAACTGTTGAAGTCAGGTTATACGTACAGGGAGGTCCATTACTTTATTCTAATTTTATATATAAATATTGAGTTTTTCATAATAAAAGCTTAAAAGGACACAAGTATCATGACTTCATCCCTTTCATTAATAAGACACTCACTTCTTCCATTTGAACTAATATTTCTTTTGTGAGATATCTTTTTGAGCTATGACAGTCATTAAAGACTAATGTCTGCATTAGCTGAAAAGAATCCCAGACCTTTGTATCTCATAGCTCACAAAACTTAAATCAAGACTTTCTAAGTTAATGAATCCGGTTCAATCATACTGATCTCACTAAAATAATATTAACAGTTTTAGAGAGAGCAAAATATTCACTGCATCTTTAATAACAAAATTAAAATTTTATAAGTACCATTTCATGTTTAGATGGTCATTTACATTTTTATTATGTGAAACTGTTAACGTTTAGTTGTAAATATATAGATTCAGGAAACAAACATACACAAATGGGGGGAACATGCTTTCACAAGTTCTCAGCACAGGGGCGCAAATCGGTGTGTGGAGACCCCTGCCCGTGACAGGCACCTGGAGGGGCTGTGTCTGCATGCCTAGGGCATGGCACTCTGCTTGGCATGTATTCCACACTCAGTATTATTTGCCAAATGAAAAAGCAAAGCCACTCTGGAGTAGCACACGGTGAGAATTTTAGAACTGGAAAAATAAACGGAAAGTAATCTCCTCATTTTCCAACCAGGAGACGGAGGTCTAGGAAGGTTAAGTCGCACGGCTAATGGGAGTATGGTGAAAGAAATGTTTGAGGAAGACTGGTCTGACATAGATCTATGGGATGCTTCAGAGGAGAAAAAGAGGAGAAGGAACAGCCTCTGGAGAGACCCCGGTGAGCATCAAAGCCCCGCGGTAAGGAGAGCGCGAGCTGGTAATGGGGAGGGAATGAGAAGCAGAGGAGGATCTGAAAGACGTTGAAAATGCAACTCTTGGCACCGCTTTTTCACTGTCAGAAAGATTTAATCTTGACCTATTTCTACACATGCTGGTATCAATCACGATACCCAGATATTTTTACCCACGGCCCCGAACCGCACAAAAAAGACATAATTAGCGATTCTTTTGACTCATCGAGGCCCTCTGAGGATGATTCATGCCTTCTGCTACACAATTATCTACCATAAATATAGATTAACCTCTGTCTATTCCAAGCAATCGCTCTTTATAATGTCCATTCAAATGCTGTTTACTCTATTACTATAGGACTGAGTCCAACCTCCTTCATTTATCTTTTGAGACCCTCCATATTTTTTTCTCCTCTGCCTAAGATAGTCAATCTTTGCACCCATTATTCTATAATATAACAATAAACAATCTTTCAGAATCAGGATAGCAGTTTTTGTTTATCTTCCCCACACATGCTAGGATTAAAGATGCATTTGAGTTAATAACTTCATCTTTTAAAATGGAGATATGATAGAACAAATGCCTTCAATAAGAAGACCTAGGTGATCTCTTTTGTTCAAGGCCAGCAACCCAGAGAAAATCAAAGTCTGGTTGTAGGCAGGAGGGAAGATAATTTAGAGAGGTCCATGGGACAGTGGGTGAGAAAGGCCAGGAAGAATGTGGACAGGCAGAAGATAATCTCCAGGCAGAGAGGGTCTGAGCTGCAGAGACCAGGTGGTAGGGATACCAGAGAGGAGGCATGGATACTCCGAAGACAAACATGTAGAGGGGTCAAGAGAGCTGACCACTGGTCTATATATTGGTGGGGATTATTCCATGACCCCTCAGCAGCCCTCAAGCCACTCCAAGGCAGCCCTAACCAGCCCTTGGGCCCCAAGCCACCCACTGTATCTACCCCACTCCCAGGCTTTCAACCTGGTACTCCTCCGATATTGGAGGATTTCCCTACCCAAACACTCTGGCTTCCCGAGTTCCAGACTGAGTCACCTAACCTACTTCCCTGGACGCCTTCCTTGCTGCTCACACCTACCATCCTCTCCCTCCTCTGCTCAGTACAACAGTCCACGGCCACCCTGCCCTGTTTAGAAATTCAGGCTTGTCCTCATCAATGAAAGAAACCACCTTGAGCGCAGTTTTTCTGCCATAAAACTTGTTCCTCCTACCAAATAAGGAGCACAGAGGAAGTGAATTAATAATATTTTGAGGACTTCCCTGGCAGTCCAGTGGTTAAGACTCTGTGCTTCCACTCCCTGGGGTGTGGGCTGGATCCTGGGTTGGGGAACTAAGATTCCAAGTGCTGCATAGCACATCCCCCCACAACCACTACCAAATTTTTTTTTTTTAAGAATGATATTTTGAAACAGTGTTTATACTCTGTTTTTCTCCAATTCCCATTTAAAATAGTATAAACCTGATAGCTTTAGCAGCAGGCTTGTATTTGGGGATTGGTATATAAACTACATGGTTGAAAATACATCCCCGCCAAGGACTTTCTCTACAGCTGGTGAAGAAGAAATGAACAAAGCTGGAGCCTGAAAAGACCAATACATTCAATGTGTTCAGACAAATGTCGGCAGCTGCCAGGGAAGACTGCATACTTAGAATGGTTAGTCGGCTAGAGATCAGCTCTATTATAAGAACGTGTTTCCTCTGCAGAAGAAAAGTTTGAATACATTAAGTCTTAATGAGAGTTCTAGAGGTCTGGGGACATAATAATCACAAAACAGTTTTTCAAATAAGTTGAAAGATTTCCAGCAAAAGAAAAATTAAAAATGAGGTTTTTGTCCTGGAAAATAAATTACACAAAGGGAACAATATATTTCTGTATGTTTGACTCCCAAAGAATGGAAATTGGTACAACAGAGCTCCATTTGCCCTATTCACTCATCACTCAGTCCCATATTCCATCACTGAATGTCTAATATGTGCTGGACATTGTGCTCTGTGCTGAGGATACAGAAAAATAAGATATCCTCGCCCATGAGGATGTCAAACTATGGCAGAAATACAATGTTTTTAAACACACCAAATGCTCTAATGGGAAGATAAGAGCACTTACTTGGGGCTTGGGGCCATGACTATGTAACATGCCAGCTTTCATTAAATGTATAGAGGAACCGTGAATTAGGCAGCACCTTGGAGGCTTCCCCGGTGGCTCAGATGGTAAAGAATCCTCCTGCAATTCAGGAGACCCAGATTTGATCCCAGGGTTGGGAAGATCCCCTGGAGGAGGAAATGGCAACAACTCCAGTCTTCTTGCCTGGCGAACTCCACGGAAAGAGGAGCCTGGCAGGCCACAGTCCATGAGGTTGCAAGAGTCAGACATGACCGAGTGTCTTTCACTCTCATACACATAACTACATTTTGTAACTGTGGCTCCTCGAAATCAAGCATAAACTTTAGTATATTCAGGATGTACAAATATATCCTAGAAATCACACAATTACCACTGGACAGAAACGAGCTAGACATCAATGATTCGGAAAAGCAGGACATATGGTTTTCTGAGAGCTACCAGAAAGCTACCAGAGTTTTCAAGAGCTACCAGAATTAGTAGAGGTGAAAGCCAGCCCAGAGGTCTGGTAGGAGTCAAGTCAGGTAGGGAAGAGCAGAAAGATCCCAGGTTAGCCAGGCCAGCCATCTGGACTCATGGACATTAGGTAAAGCTCATTTGTGATCAGAAGGCGGAAATGAGCCAAATCTTCAAGAGGATCAGCTGACACATGGGGTGAGTCTGCAGGACATTTGTCTAGTCGCTCCCCTGGATGGCTTATGCAACACCCTTGCCCCAACCCCAAACCATGAGACAGTTGTTTACGGCTGAGAAAACTGAGATTCAGAGAGTTTAGGTAATTTGTCCCAAATCACAGTGATGATCCCGGCAAAGGCAGGAAGCAAACCCTGTAGTCTGGCCCACACAGCTGTGCACTGCGAGGCCCTTCCAGTGCCCGCCTTGGGAAGGACGCAGAAAGTGGTTCCAGCAGCTGGAAAAGTGAAGAAGCTCCAACTGCAGATCAATTGAGACAAGCTGGCAAAGGAAGAGGGAGCGAGAACCAAGGGCGGATCACGACAAGAGGATCCAAGGAATTAAGTGGTCACATTAGATTTAGTGTGGCACTTGTTCTTTGATTTTGGTTTGGGGTTTGTTTTGCATAACTTCAAGATGACAGTGATTATGCGATGAGGAATCCTGGCACCTTTGGCTGTGGGCTGTAAGTTACTGCATGCCCAAGTAAAGCTTCTGATGGCTCAGGGACATTTCAGAGGCTGAACCAAGTTTATTTAGTAAATCTACTCCCAAAAGTCAAGACCAAAGAACGGAGGATCAGAGACTACAAAACAAAGCCAAGTCATCTGCCTCAGCTAAATCATTTCTTACGAGCAGGGGAACGGCCAGGACTGAGATGTTGCCCTAAGGCTGCCCTTGGACCCAGGGAAACACCTGGGTCCCTGATGAGGGACACGTGAGGTGTGCAGCGTCTGAGTCGGGGCCAGATCGGATAATAGACATCATCAAACACTTTATTCGGAGAGTTTAAAGCCAACACTCAGCAAAGAGTGATCGCCTCAAGTCAAGAGAATGACTCTGGGTGTTCATTAAAAACTACTTCATCAAAGTTACACTGCTGGGATGGGACATAATTTAGCAAAACCTGAAGAGCAGACAAGAATGTAAGGACAAGAAGGATGAAAACAAGATGTGAAGACACTTTTTGGTTTGTCAGTTTTGCAAGATAAAAAACGTTCTGGAGATGATGGTGGTCAGTTGCACAACATGAATTGCTTAATGCCACCGAACTGTGCGCTAGAAAAATAGCTCAGATGGTAGTGGCATGCATATTCCACCACAACTGAAAAATACACCTTTTAAAAAGCGTGCTTGACTGCCACAGACAGACAACAAAACACAGTGTTTCTTACAAGAAACAATGTTTCTGAGGCCCGGAGGCCTGTGCGGATGCCTGCAGAGTTTGGGCGGCTTCCCGACTCAGGAGATTAGCGGCAGGCAGGAGGTAGAGCCTACCCAGTCCCCACGACCCGCAGGGCACGCCCCTCCGCTCACAGCACCGCCTTGATCACGCCCACCGGGAAGAGGCTCCGTCTCACTGCGACCACCGCCTCCGCGCCGGACCACAGCCTCCCATCCCCGACTCGCGACCCCAGGCCCGGCTGGTTCTGCCCGGACGCGTACGACCCTCACACGCGTCCCGCCTTGCCCTGTCCTTGCCTCGGAGGCGTGCCCAATCTACCTCGGACACGCCCCCGTCCCCGCCCACAACAAGGTGCGCAGGCTCGGGGGCGGGGCGGAGACTTCCTTGGTCTCGCGACACCGCGGCCAGGCGCGAGTTTTCGGGACGCCGTGAGAAGCGGCGCGAGCGCCGCCTCAGAGCGCTTCCGCAAAGATGGCGGCGGCGGGCGGTGCGCGACTGGCGGCCTGGGGCGAAAGGCTGCGGCGGGGTTTCGCTGCCGGCCGGCGGGCCTGGCCGGGCCCCGGGCCCGTGGCGGCGGCAGTGGCCGGCGTGGCCGTGGCAGGAGCAGGAGCGGCGTGGTATCACGGCCGCGTGAACGTGGTGGCGCCCCAGGGCAGCCTCACCGTCCTAGCTCAGGTACGGGACGGGCCCAGTCCGGAGCCCCGCCGCGCCCCTCAGCCCTCGGGCGGCCGGAGGGTGGGGATGAGCAGTGGGCGTCTGGGGCGGCCCTGGGGCAGCCGTCTACCTGCGGGGACGTGGGGGCGTGTCCGGTGCAGGCCTCCCCGTTCCGCAAGACCGCCAGGTGGTCGAGCTGTGCCAGCAGGAACTCTTTAATAATGAAAGCGTGCGCCCTAAAAGTCGGTCGGTTCATGATTCCTGGTTTCGTGGTCAACTGTCACGAACATTGCTGCATGTCATAAATCTGTGTGCTTCCACGCGCTCGAAGTACCAAGCTAAAGACGTTTCTTCTAAAACTGCGGTATTTGAAAGTAAAGTTCATATTCCCTGGTTCCGCATTAATTTTCCACGTAAAACATTTGAAGCTTTGAGAGTAAAGTTTGTGTATGAATACTTTTGAAAATTAAAAGCAGTAATCTTTTTCTGTGGTTAGACAACATTTTTTCTTTCTAACGGCCTTGAGTTCTGACAGACTCAGCAGTCAAGATTCAACAAGAGAGGAAAGAAAGCTGGCCTTGTGACTTAAAACTAAATATTGACAGCATTTTTACTTGTATTAAATTAAAATGCCACAAAGTGAATACGTGCAATAACTCTTCCCCCATCCTCATACCATTTCTGATCCCAGGAGGAAGAATCTAACAGCGTTTTATAGCATTTTTGTTAATCCTGTGTCAAGCAGTTCCGTTTACTGTTCATCTTTGGTTTCTCTGCTTCTGTTTCATCCCTTTAGTTCATCCTGTTTAGTTAATCTTCCCAAGAGTGTCAGTTTAACCACATCTTGTACCCTTCTTCAGAAACCATTAGTGCCTCATGCTCCTAGGATAAAACCCACATTTTTAAGTTTTGTTATTCAGAGCCCTCTGAGTCACAGTCTGACATCGAGCTTCACCTGCCTGTTTCCTCCGTCCTTGGAACAAGGGGCCTGTCCATCTCTCTGCTGCCCCAGCTGCTGCTCTGCCAGCTGCAGCACCACCACTACTTTGGAGTCACTTGTGCACAGTCTAGAACTACTGAGCTGTATGTGCTTTTGACACAGAAGTATGTATTATATAATTATTTTACTTAGTATGGCAAGGTGGTAAATCTTAACATGGTTTTAAAATAATAGTCATGATGTCCTTCATTTCTAGTCATCACACTAAGTGATTTCTCCAATAAAAATAGTGAATTTATATCCATTTGCTTATGCACTTTCCCGGTTTCCATTGTGACCCGTGCTTGCAATTGTGAGGGTTAGTCAGGAATTCAGGCTTGAATTCGAGGTCATGAAATAGCAGATATGGAATTTCCCTTCTTTCCACAGTTCTGGAAGTGCTGCCTCTGTGCCAGGCAGAATGCAAGGAACTGGAAATTCAAGACACATTTCAAGTGCTCACAGTTTAATGCAGGGGGGGACTTTAATCTAGGGTGAGGGGGTGATAAATGCTGATGCTCTGGGGGCATCTGGAAAAGCCCGGTACACAAGCCTGCTGTCCTGAAGTGGTGGCCTGTGGGATGAACAGGGTTTGCAGGGCAGGGAGAAGGGGGTGAGCATTGCAGCGGTCTGGAGAGAAGGATTGAATTGGTAAGACCTGGGCTGTAGAAGATGAGGTTCAGAACCAGTGGCGGGGTATCAGGTCAGAAAAAAGTTTTTATCTAGAGGACAGCAGGCAGCCATCCTGAAGATTCCTAACCTTCATGGTTAGGAATGTTCCCCTGAGAATACAGGCCTAGAATTCAGGGAGTCTGGGGCTTCCCTGGTGGCTCAGACATTAAAGAATCTGCCCGCAGTGCGGGAGACACGGGTTTGATCCGAGGGTCAGAAGATCTTCTGGAGAAGGAAATGACAACCCCTCCAGTATTCTTACCTGGAAAATTCCATGGACAGAGAAGCCTGGAGTGCTGCAGTCCTTGGGGTCACAGAGTTGGACACAACTAAAGCAACTTAGTACATGAACTTAAATACTAAAGATGACATTTTTGTTTTCGATGACCTATAAACTTAACATTTTCTTAAATTGTGAGTGTAGGCAACTAGCTGAAGAAGTATTAACAATAGCTGACTGTCATCAGTAGCGATCTCAGATATTTTCCTATTCTGATACCATTGTTACAGATATCTCAACAACACTTTGAAATTAGAGTGCTTATTCAGCCTGCCACTGTCTCATGTTATTTAATGCATAAATCAAGAATTATGCTTATTGCAGATTTGGCTTTCACCTTTGGAAAAAGAGTATGGAGACTTTTTTGAAGGGAGTGGATTGAAAGCGAGTTCAGAAACTTGCAGTAATTCAGGAGAGAGTTGGTGATGGCTCAATTAGTGGATGACTTGGAAAGAAGTTTAAAGATAAATTTGCAGAATCTTGTGTAAAATGTAATTGTTTCAGCAAATAATACAGGTTCACTCCCCACCACTATCCAAAAGTAGAGCATTCCTTTGAAACCTTTTGTAAGCTGGAATGGTGTAAAATCAAAGAGCAGTTACCTTAGACACATCTTGCTCACGGATGCATGAAATAAATGGAGCTGAGTCACAGATGTTCACAGACGCAGTTTGAGCTCTGGCATCTGATGCTGAGATGCTGAGTTCAGTTCCAGGGAGGAAGCTTGGCAGGACCACTCTTGCTGCCTGGGATGTACACTGCCCCTATGACGGTTCACCGAAAAAGGCTGAGCGCTACTTTCGATTTTTGCCTTTTTTTTGTAAAAGCAAAACTCCTCTTCAGAATGTTTTTGGTTAGCAGATACAAGTACCAGTGTAGGTCTTTGGTGAAAGTGAAGTGGCCTGAAGCAGAGGACTCCTACAGGAATCCTGTACCAGTGATGACATCTGGGCAACAACATATTATTGCCTCTTTCAGAGATCCTCCAGAGCATGTCATCCTACCAGTCACATTTATGTAAGCTGCTTCCTCCAAAACACTTTAGTATATTTGAAAACTGTTCTAGGTTTCTAGAAATACTCTCTTTGAAAGTATTGATGTATTTGATTCTGGTATAGTAAAATGAGATAAGACATGATAGAAGGGAGAAGACAAAATTATTTTATTATTCCAAGCCATTCTGCTCTAAAAGGATAGAAGTCCTTAGTAAGCCTTGATATGTTAAAAAAAAAATACACACCCCATATACATATATAGTTACCTCATGGGGAAAACAGGAACTCTAGAGTTTTTGAGTTGCAATGGCAAAATTATTTTCTTCCTGCAGGAATTTCAATAATATATAAAAGTTTTTAATTTTTAGTGTATTTTGTTTTTGCAAACTAGAAACAATATATTGATAAACCAAAACTGATGAAAACAAATCTTCATATCACTAAGTAAATCTCTAGTGACATGTAAGATCAGACTTAGGGTAGAACTTGTCTGAATCATTTTGATATTATATATGCTTGTAATAAGGCCTAAAACCAGAAAGGGGAGGAGAAAAAATAAAAATTCATTACAGTTCGAAGTTGACAACAATTACGTTTTATTTGTTCTAACTGATTTGTTGATTGAATATTTCATTTATCCTCTAAATTTTTACACTTTGTGGCCTTACAATTTTCAAGTTATATGTAATACTGAATATGTTTCCCTGACTTCATAGTAGGATTTTGGGGTTTGCTTTTTAATGAAAAATTTGTCCACTATGCTTAAAGTAAAAGTATTGTGTATTGAGTCCATTGTTGTGCTTAGTCTCTCAGTCCTATCCGACTTTTTGCAATCCTATGGACTGTAGTAGCCTGCCAGGCTCCTCTGTCCATGGAATTCTCCAAGCAAGAATACTGGAGTGGGTTGCTGTGCCCTCCTCCAGGGGATCTTCCCAGCCCAGGGATCAAACACAGGTTTCCGCCATTGCAGGCGGATTCTCTACCGTCTGAGCCAACAGGGAAGCCCTATCTAGTCCGTAATACTGTATAAATGTTTTCTATTCTATGTAAATCCAAATTCCTTATTCTATAGATTCATACGTGTCAGATTCCATTTGATATTGTTTATTTGCACTTATAAATTCTTGGAAGCTTTCCTTAACATTTAATCTGTTATTCTTTTATAGAACTTATCGCTTCCTGAAATTGTTTTATTGTTTCTTTTGTCTGTCTTAGAAAGATAGCCTCTTATCTTTTTCATCTCTGTATTCTTGGTGCATAAAACATTCACCATTACATAATGTTTGTCCAAAGAGTGAATAAATGAACTGTACTTTGTAACAAAGTGACCTTGCCTAACTTTGGTTTGATTAGCCTTTGTAGAAATAATAGACAAGCAGTATCCAGAATATGTTCATATTCAGCTGAGTTACTAAATGTCATGTGTATATTCAGTTACACACTTAGGGTTATAGAGACATATGCCGTGTTCCCAGTAGGAAACCTAAGTACATAGGAAACTTTGCCCTTCTGCCAAATCCCAAAGGCCTGGTAAAGAGTCTTGTGCATAGTAGGTGTGCTAATTATTTATTGAATTGGTAAATGAGCTGATGAAATCTGTGAGACAGTAATGGATATTCCTTTGTCTCAGAATATTCCACCTGTTACTGTGTATGAGATTTAATTTTTAATTCATGTTGTTAATACTTAAACCTGTCTTTATACAGCAAGCTTTTGTCTGGAGCCATCACATTAAAATATCAAAATTAATTTTAGAATAAAATAAAATGCATTTTCATTCCAATTATTGAGATCCTTCAACTTGTAAACCTCAAGCCAAATACATTTTTTAAATTAATTTGTTTTGACTGTGTTAGGTCTTTGTTGCTCCTCACAGGCTTTCTCTAGTTGTGGTGAGCAGGGGCTTCTCATTGCAGTGACTTTTCTTGTTGAGGAGCCCTGGCTCTAGGACAGGAGGGCTTCAGTAGTTGCGGGTCCCTGGCTCTAGGGCACAGGCTCAGTGGTTGTGGTGCACGGGCTGAGTTGTTCCAAGGCTTCTAGAATCTTCCCAGACTAGGGATAGAACCCATGTTCCCTGCATTGACAGGTGGCTTCTTAACTACTGGACCACCAGGGAAGTCCTAAATTATTTTTAAATTTGGAAAATAACCCTGACCTAGACTAAACCCAACTGTATCAATAGACTATTTTGATGTTAAATGTGTGGCACACATTTTTGTATACTATTAATTACACTAAAGATTCACATACAACAAGATCTGTATCTTAACAACTGACTCATTTCCTCTTAGGGAGAGAATGGTTTGGTTTACATGGTCAGTGTTTCTGAAAGAGTCAGCATCCCACGGACCTGGGTTTGGCTTGGGCTCCACAGGTGAGGGCCGGTGGCTGGCATAAGAGGCACATAAGTCTGGGCACAGAAACAGAAAGGGAGATGGGAGCTGGACTGGAAGGGTAAATTTCCTTACAACCTTTGATCTCCCTGCCTCCCACCCGTCTGGAGTCTGGTAGATTGTTACAGGCTCAAGCAGAGTCACACACGGTTCCTGTGGCTTAGGCAGGGGCCAGTGGAAGTGACGCCCAGAGAGGAGGCAGTGAGATTGCAGTTCCTCCCATTCCCGAGGTATTAGCAGCACTCCAGGAAGGGCCTTTTTGCATTATCCTTCAGTTTTAATTGAGGTGTAGTTGACATAAAAATTGTATAAATTTAAGGTGTACCACTTGATGTCTTGTATACACTGTGAGATGGTCAGCACTGTCAAGCTGATTAACATCCATCACCTCACGAAGTTACCATTGTTGTGTGTGGGTATGTAGTGAGAACACTTAGATCTACCCTCCTAATAAACCTGAAGCACATGATACAGTATTTATGTACAGTATAATATGTGTATTGTCATGCTCTCCATTAGATATCCAGGACTTAGCCTGCATAACTGACACTTCATACCCTTTGACCAGCATCTCCCCATCCCCCCAGCCTCTGGCAACCACCATTCGCTTTGTTCTATGAGTTTTACTATTTCAGTTTCACAGATAAGTGAGCTGTGTAGTATCTGTCTGTCTGTATCTGGCTTATTTCACTGAGCTTAATACCCTCCAGGTTCGTCCATACTGTAATCCTTGGCAGGGTTCCTTATCCAAAGGCTGAAGGGTGTTTGTCAACTTGTGGTATGGGTATGTATCAGTATCTTCTTTATCCATTATCTGTTGATGGAAACTTGGGTTCTTTTCATACCTTGGCTCTTGTGAACAACGAGCAGTGACCTTGGAAGCTCGGATTTCTATTAGAGATACTGACTTTAGAAGTGAAATTGTTCATTTTTTGAGGAACCGCCTTACTTTCTCCACAGTGGCCTCACAGTTTACAGTAATGGTATAGGAGGGTTCCCGTTTCTTCACAGTCTCACCAGTGCTTATCTCCTGTCATTTTGATAATAGCCATTCTGACAGGTGGGAGATAGTACCTCATTGTGGTTTTGATTTGCATTTCCCTGATAATTAGTGATTTTGAGCACTGCCTTTTATATCTGTTGGTCTTTTGTAGGTAGGTTGTCTTTTCAAAAATGTTGATCAGGTCCTTTGCTTGATTAATCAGGACTTTGGTGTTGTGGTTTTTGCCGTCGACCTCAGTTGCCTTTGTATGTTGAATACTAACTCATCAGATGTGTGGTTTGTAAATAATTTCTTCCCCTCCCATGGGTTGATTGCTTCCTTTGCTGTGTAGAAGCTTTTTACTTTGATGTAGTATTGACAATTTTTGCTTTTATTCTCTGCTTTTGGTGTCATACCAAAAAAATCATTGCCAAGACCAAAGTCAAGAAGCTTTCCCTCTGTTTTCATCTCATAGTTTTCGATTCTTACACTTAAGTCTGTAACCCATTTTGAGTTAATTTTTGTATAAGGTGCAGGATGAGGGCCCAATTTACTCTTCTGCATGTGGCCATCCAGTTTTCCCAACACTGTTTGTTGAAGAGACTGTCCTTTCCCCGTTTCATGTTCTTCGTTTTCTTATTGAAGATGAGTTGACTGTAAATGTGTGAATTTACATCTCTTTCTGTTCCAGTGGTTTATATGCCTGTTTTTATGCCAGTACCATACTTTTCAGCACCTGCCACTTCTGGTTTTATTACTGTAGTGTTGTAATAGATTTTGAAATCAGGAAGTGTAATGCCTCCAGGTGTGTTTATCTCCCTCAAGATTGCTTTGACTTTTTCAGGGTCTTCTGTGGTTCCATAGCAATTCTAGGATTTTTTTTCTTTTCCTATTTCCATAAAGAATGTCATTGGGATTTTGCTAGAGAGCTCTTTGAATCTGTAAATCTCCTAGGTCTGTTGCAACTGAAAGAGTGAAGACAGACTGTTGAGCTTTGGGCATGCTGATATAGGGGAGTTGTTGCTGACCTTGAAAAAAGGCATTTCAGTGAAATACTGGAGGCAGTTTAACTGGAGTGTGTTGAGGAGAGACTGAAGTAAGGAAGCAAAGAAAGCAAATCAGTTCAGTTCAGTCGCTCAGTCGTGTCTGACTCTTTTGCGACCCCATGGACTGCAGCGCTCCAGGCCTCCCTGTCCATCACCAACTCCTGGAGTTTACTCAGCTCGTGTCCATCGAGTCGGTGATGCCATCCAACCATCTCATCCTTTGTCGTCCCCTTCTCCTTCTGCCTTCAATCTTTCCCAGCATCAGGGTCTTTTCCAAGGAGTCAGTTCTTTGCATCAGGTGATAGAGATGCTTCTTTCTAGAAGTGTTGCTGAAAGAATATGAAAAGAAACACTTGCTGGGAGAGTGATGTAATTAGGAGGCAAAACCTGGGACAGCTCTGATTGTGGGGGAATTAGAGGTGGACATATTTAAGGAAGGAAAAAAGCCCCTGGAGCCCAGGCTCAAGCCCAGGAAGAAAGGTCAGGCTATGAGAAGAATAAGTTTTCCTCCTTCATCCTAACAGGGAGGGGAAGCGGAGGGTGTGGCTAACCTAGCAGCTGGCTATAGACCTGATGAACTGCTCTGGAAAATCAGGAGGTAAAATCAGGGACACTGGGTGGTGGGTCAGAGTAATGACTACTGCTGGAAAGGCAGGCTGTGGAGGGCGGGAGAGACGGGTTCACGCACTCATGAAGAAGAGAGCTTGGCCCAGGGGCCACGGACTTCTGATGGCTTGCTTTTGGTGATTTTCCCTTGTAGCTAAAAAATATTACCTAACATTATTTTTAAGAAGGCTTGGTATTATGAGTTTAATGTGGATAATATATTGCATTATGGCATTTAAATTTTAAAATTAAATTCTAAAATAGTAATAGAACATCAAAGGTGGTTTTTCTTTGATACTATTTAAATTCACATTTTGAACTCATTTTGTGAGTACAGCCTGACTGAAACAAATGGTCACACATTTTAAATAAAAGCAAGGAGTGTGGATCTTCATGTTCTAATAGTCAGAAATATATTAACTTGGAAAGCAGCAGGTGTTACTAGATGCAGGACTCCTTTTCTGTTGCATATCAATGAATATTTTAAAACTCAAATAATGTAATTATGAGATGGAACTATTAATATTTTAATTTGCTGTAAGAGCTCTAAACAATTTTAAAAATTAAATTGGCACATTGAAACTATCACAGCATTATTAATTGGCTGTACTCCAATATAAAATAAAAAGTTAGAAAAATTAAATTGGCACTGTTTTATTTTACTTCAAGTTGTCTGACTATCTTTGTGGTCATTATTTTTGTGAAGGGAAGAAAAGGACATTAGTAAGATCTTAGCAAGGTAGAACAAGAATATATTGGCGTCTGCTGGGATTGGGGTGTATTTGTGCACAGTCCCTTGGATTTAATGATAGTGCATTTAAAACTGGTTATGCCAAGGGCAGTGAAGTGATAGCAGCATACAGAGGTTTAATAACCGTGAAACACTGTAAGCCTAATGAAGACAAAAGCTTTTTTGCAACAGTAAAGCAAGAATGCAAAGTTTTTATACTTTATTGCCTCAGGTAAAAATGTGTCTGGAAACAGATAAGTGATGACAAAGCTTTGATGTTAATAAACCCAAATGGAAGTCAGAAATCAAAGTGTGTAAGTGGCCAGATTATGGAAAGAGAGATGACAAGAGTTATACCCTGTGATTAGATGTAGTTTGTGCTTTGGGCAAAGCTATTTGTCCTGCATGAATGAGAAGTTGTCTTTCCTTCCTTCCTCATGGACACTATCTCTATATCCTACTGTAACTCTTTGGAGGTGCTTTTCGGGGAGGTGGGGACAGAGGGGCAAGAAAGGAAGGAAAACAAATTATAAAAGCAGAAGCATTTTTAATCTGTCATTTTGCAGTTATGTTTATTTAGCTGAACCTGGAAGTAAAAAATTACTATTTACTCTCATTCTATGAAGCATGTGTTCTGGTAGATAATGTGTTCAAATTAATGCTTTTGCTACTGTAAGTTTTGGAGCTTTATTAATTATACCAGTGCACAAACATATCCAAAGCCATCAATTATAACAGTATATGAACTTAAAAGTTACAGTTTAAAAAGTAATAAATATTTGGTAACATAAACAATAGCAAATATATTCTCTTAATAATCTGCTTTCCATTAAAAAAAACTGTTAAATGTTTCAGATTATAAATAATTTCAATATAGAAATAATACTTAATGGAACCCCTGGAGGAAAAGTGGCAACCCACTCCAGTATTCTTGTCTGGGAAATCCTGTAGACAGGGGGCTGCAGTCTGTGGGGTCACAAAGAGCCAGACACAACTTGGCAACTGAACAACAACAGCAAATCCTATGTTTAAGCATAGCCTGGTGTATATAGACATTTTTCATTGACATCTGTAGAAGTTTCATGAACATGGGGGTATTGCAGAATAAAATTTGTGATTTCTGTTCATTAAGAAATACGGTCTTACAAGATCTTTAGTTTGTCTGTATGTATACTGTGTGGTCCAACCAGTCCATCCTAAAGGGGATCAGTTCTGGGTGTTCTTTGGAAGGACTGATGCTAAAGCTGAAATTCCAATACTTTGGCCACTTCATGGGAAGAGCTGACTCATTGGGAAAGACCCTGATGCTGGGAGGGATTGGGGGGAGAAGGAGAAGGGGACGACAGAGGGCTGGATGGCATCACCGACTCGATGGACATGAGTTTGGGTGAACTCCGGAAGTTGGTGATGGACAAGGAGGCCTGGTGTGCTGTGATTCATGGGGTCGCAAAGAGTCAGACACGACTGAGCGACTGAACTGAACTGAACTCAACTGATACTGTATGGTTGGTGTGTCCTATACTAGAAGTTGTGTACCTTCAGTGTTTCCTGTCACATTAAACTTTAACACAACATAGTTAAATTTTAACACAACATAGTTCCAGGTGTCTTCCTCCTAGGTCTTCATCAGGGGGTTGCTCTGTGCCCGAAGTGCAGACCATTTTTAAAGTTAGACAGAATGAACCTTAAGTAGGAAAGCACAATGTTCTTTCTACAAACTGTTGTAGATATTCCTAAGCAAAGTATGATGGGCTTAACTTCTCCGCTGTTTGGTAAGATCAGTCATGTTTCTCTTTTGTTGGTGTACACAATTAGAAGATTATGCATAATAAGAAATTACAAATGAGTTGGTTTCTATGTTTCTGAGTGTGTGCAATGTATAAATATCAAGAGATTAAATCACACTATTAGTGTTTTAAAGATGGAATCTTTTCCAGTTTATATTTGTTGCTAACTGACCGAATTAGGGCCAGTTCAGATCAGAAGCAAGTCCCTGATAGGGTTTCTGCTTCTGTTCAGACCCACGGTCCTGGGGAGTTCTGGGGCCAAGATCAGGTCTGGAGCCTCTCTGTGGCTGTTCCTGCTCTGGGTGCCGGGCTGGGATGGGCGCCCCTGAGCTGTGGCTGCTGAGGAAGAAGCATGAAGAGCTGATACTTCCCAATGGCTCACCCAGTTGGCAGTCCTGCCTGTGCTGAAGTGAAAAGCTTAGCTCCTTGTAGTGCCTGCTTCACACTTACCAAGTGAGGTGCTATAATGTGGAGCCAGGCAGAATGGTTCTAAGGGAACACTATGCTGTAACCAGGGAGGAGGATATAGGAGTTACCTACCCTCTCCCAAGCATGGACACTGTTTTCACATATAATTTCCAGGGGCCTTGTGCAGCAGGAAGCATGATTGCAGTGTAGGGTATGAGCCTCCGCTCTAAATGTTTAGGTTACCTGTTTGTTTCCTCTAGGTTCTTAGTATTTGTCCTTCTTTACATCACAGAATGCTTCGAGTGTTACATTTAAAATTACTTTCAAGTGAACTGTTTGATCCTGTCCCTGCCTTCCTCTTTGGTTTTGGATGATTCTCTCTTCAGATCAGATAATTTGCATGTTTGCTCTACTCTTTGAACAGTCGTTCAAAGTGTGCCGACTGTATATTCTCTAGCCCAGTGTACTGTCCGTTGGCCCTGTTATGCCGGTTCATCTGTTGACGTCTCTGGAAACACACAGATGCCTCTATTTCCACATCCCTCTCCTTTGAACGATAAAGACCCATCACCCGAGAGAGTATCTTCACGTTAGTTCTCTTTACCCTTCAGCAAGCAGGTGAGGTGGGTCATTCAGGAACTCAAAGCCTAAAAAGTCTACTTTTGGTTTCATAGTAACATGTTTAATACTGGTAATAATATAACTATATAAAGTCATTAATAAAGGAGTAACTAAATAGCAGCCATAAATATTTAGAAACTGATTTTAGCACTAAACAAAGTGACAAAGTTATCCAAATCTTCGGATATTCAGAGCAACCCTTTGGAACTTCACTAGCAATTTGGGTTTGGCTCTTAGGGTTTCCTGAGTCTTTTCAGAACTTCAGGCCATATTTTAGCCTATACGTATATGTTCCTTCCTTTTCTCTACTCTGTTCCCACATTTAACTAGAATTATTCTCCTGATTATGAAGAGTACAGGAGTAAGTTGACCTGCAAATAAATGTTAAAAGGGCATGATAACCTTTTTAACTACCCAGGTGCTAGTTCTTTCCTTGCCTACTCTTAAAATATGTATGTGACAATTTACAATAAACGGTAGGTTTTCATTAGTTTTGTTTCTCGTGTAAGAGCCTGAAAGGCTCAAGGGTCAAGATAAAGATTATTCTTTAACATGCACCCAAAGAGGAACTTCCCTGGTGTTCCAGTGCCTAAGACTCCACACTCCCAATTCAGGGGGCCTGGATTCCATCCTTGGTCAGGGTGCTAGATCGCACATGCTGCAGCTAAGAGTTTGCATGAACGAAGATCAGAGATCTTGCTTGCTACAACTAAGACCTGGCGCAGCCAAATAAATAGATAAATGTTTTTTCAAAAATAAATAATGTGTTCTATATTTATACTTCACAAAGTTTTAATGAACATTAAATTAATTTGCAAAACTATGTAATCACATCTGTGCATTACTTTTCCTTTTCATGTCATGTAATCTATGTATTGCTTCATTTGCTGATTTAACTTATAAACATCAACAGAAATAAGTGACATGTGTCATAGTACTTTTATTGTTAAAGCAGTAACTTTACCTGTTTTGCCAGTGCTTGGTAAAATGTTCACCTCATCTCCTGCTCATTTGTTACAAATACATTTTAATCAAAACTTTTTCTTAGACACATTGTATTATGTCCACTAACTCCAAGTGGAAGCTGAAGAAAATCCATTGCAGTCTAAACCAAACACAACATAAAGCCTAAAGTCCACTGGATCATTCAGATTTATGGACAGAAAGTGTTCGGCAGCTGGTGCAGCCCGGTTTCAGAGCCTCCATTTCCGAGATTCTGTGACTTCTACAGCAGCACAGAAGAAGACACACTTAGAGTCCAGTTGCCACTGCCACCAGCTGTCCACAGCTCTGCCTCTGTGCTCCTCTGATGAAGGCATCTTTAAAATCTATAGTCACGAGCAGTATGCGATAATTTGTGGTTGTAATAAAAGGAGACAAAGGGTCTTTATTTCTGTTGTGTGCACACTTAGGTGCAGTTGTACATGATAGAGCACATACCTAGTTACCCAAGGATAGCTTGATAAATTGTTAATACCATGATGCTGGGAAAGATTGAAGGCAAAAGGAGAAGGGGGCGACAGAGGATGAGATAGTTAGCATCACTGATTCAGTGGACATGAATTTGAGCAAACTCCGGGAGACAGTGAAGGATGGGAAAGCCTGGCCTGCTGCAGTCCATGGGGTTGCAAAGAGTCAGACAGAACAGCAACTGAATAACAGTAACAACAGGATTTAAACTATATCAGCACAAAACCCTTTTGCCTGTTGGTTCAAGGTCTGAAATCTATTTTTTAATTACTTTTTGAACATCACCCTTGGAGTGTGGAATTGATTCCCGTTCATAAAAGTTCATTCATTTCTGGCACACTTTTTTGAACCATTTAACAGTATTAACCACATAGTAGGCACTGGAAACACAGAAGAGAGAGAGCCTGTCCTTGAGGCAGGCACTCGGGGCAGACACTCTCTGTCCACAGAGTTACCAGGCTTCAGTGAACGCTAGCTGAGTTCTGCACGCGCACTCTGAAAAACACCTAACCCACACAGGTGCTCGGGGAAGGAGTCAGAGGAGACAACCCGAACGCTTAACAAATGAGAGAGGGACAAGAAGCAACTCACATGCTTACCTTTGTGAAGTTTCTTAATCACAATCAGAAGCCAAGTGGTTACTTCATCTGTCTCCTGGAAAGAGCTGCAGTTTAAAGGTTTTTGAAGGTCATCGGAGGGACCCAGGTAACAGCTGAAACTCAGGACGTACCAGCAGACCCAGTCAGTTTCAGGAAAGTGAGGTTGGCAATGAGCAAAACTAGGGTTGACACTTTAAATTAGTGTGGTATTTGTTTTGTTCAAGGCCAATTCATAAAAATAATAATGTCAATGGAATTTTAAGATAGAAGTGTAATTTTTGGTTTTAATAAGTTGCAAATCTGCCCCTTTGTTAAAGCTTTCATTATTTTTCCTTTTACCTTGAAGGTTTTCAAAAAACTCTGTTCTTTTTGTTTGAGATAAATTTGTATGCAAGCAACATATTGCTGTTTGAGGGGTAGTGGTGGGTGTTTTTTAATCCATTTTTTTAATACCAAATTTTGTGTAGGGTCAGGGTATGGGCTTGAGGGATGTGGTGGTAGAAAAGCAAACTGCCATCGTGTTGACCCACAAGCTGTAGAAACCCACCCTCACTGTGCTACTGTGAGCTGAGGAAGTGTGGAGCAAGACAGTCTTGCTGGGGATTAGGGGTGTGGGACTCTGAGTGTGTCAGGGAGAAAGTGGGGGCGTGGTGGAGGAGACTACGAATGACTCACTTTCCTCCTGAAATCCCAAACTATAAAATGCTTAGAGCTACAGACCACAGCTATTCTTGTGAAGGGACGGGAGAGAGTCCTTTAATCCATCCTCTTTGCGCCACACTGTGTGCTGTAGGATGCAGTCTCCTCAGTGTTGTCACCCTTGTGGTCGCCTCTCTTTCTGACTCAGCCCTCTGATAACACCCTGTCCAGACTTACTGAGAGTTCTCAGTTTTGAGGAGACCTTTTTGCATGAGTGTGCAAGGTTCTGGCAATTAGATCATAGCTCATATCACAAAAGATTCCTTGTTACGTGCTACTCTACTCCTCGGTTGCCCAAAGAGAGGTCACAGCCCAGATAAATTTACTGATACCAGACCAACATAGTAGTCTTCTATATAAATTTAATTAAATAATAATGAAAAATATTACTCTGGTGCATCTCTGTCTCTCTCCTTTTTTTTTTTTTTTTGGTTCCCTGTGCTATATTGTAAACCCTCGTGGGTTATCTGTTTTATACATAGCAGTGTGTGTATCTGTTAATCCTGTACTCCTAAGTTATCCCTACCCTCTTTCCCCTTTGGTAACTATAAGTTTGTTTTCTGTGTTTGTGAGTCTGTTTTATAAATAAGTTCCTTCGTGCCACTTTTTAAATTCCACCTATAAAGGATAGCATATGGTATTTGTCTTTCTGTGTCTGACTCACTTCACTCAGTATGACAGTCTCCAGGTCCATCCATGTTGCTGCAAATAGCATTTTTCATTTTCATGTCTGAGTAATATTCCATTATGTGTACATACCACATCTTTATCCATTCCTCTGTTAGTGGACTCTGGGTTGCTTCCATTTCTTGACTGTTCTGAATACTGCTGCTGTGAACATTGAAGTACGTGCACATCTCTCTCATTTGAAAAGAAGTCGTAAAGTCATGGCTGATAAGTAACACTGGGAAAGTAACTATCGGAGATTGGGGTTTGTCATTGTGGGGCTTTCACGTTTGCTAAATGCTCCCTTCATACTTCAGTCCAGCTCTTCAGTTCAGTTTAGTCGCTCAGTCGTGTCCGACTCTCTTCGACCCCATGAATCGCAGCATGCCAGGCCTCCCTGTCCATCACCAACTCCCGGAGTTCACCCAGACTCACGTCCATCGAGTCAGTGATGCCATCCAGCCATCTCATCCTCGGTCGTCCCCTTCTCCTCCTGCCCTCAATCCCTCCCAGCATCAGAGTCTTTTCCAATGAGTCAACTCTTCACATGAGGTGGCCAAAGTACTGGAGTTTCAGCTTTAGCATCATTCCTTCCAAAGACATCCCAGGGCTGATCTCCTTCAGAATGGACTGGTTGGATCTCCTTGCAGTCCAAGGAACTCTCGAGCTCCAACACCACAGTTCAAAAGCATCAATTCTTCAGTGCCCAGCCTTCTTCACGGTCCAGCTCTCACATCCATACATGACCACAGGAAAAACCATAGCCTTGACTAGACAGACCTTAGTCGGCAAAGTAATGTCTCTGCTTTTGAATATGCTATCTAGGTTGGTCATAACTTTTCTTCCAAGGAGTAAGCGTCTTTTAATTTCATGGCTGCAGTCACCATCTGCAGTGATTTTGGAGCCCAAAAAAATAAAGTCTGACACTGTTTCCACTGTTTCCCCATCTATTTCCCATGAAGTGATGGGACCAGATGCCATGATCTTCGTTTTCTGAATGTTGAGCTTTAAGCCAACTTTTTCACTCTCCTCTTTCACTTTCATCAAGAGGCTTTTTAGTTCCTCTTCACTTTCTGCCATAAGGGTGGTGTCATCTGCATATCTGAGGTTATTGAGATTTCTCCCGGCAATCTTGATTCCAGCTTGTGCTTCTTCCAGCATTCCTCATGATGTACTCTGCGTAGAAGTTAAATAAGCAGGGTGACAATATAAAGCCTTGACGTACTCCTTTTCCTATTTGGAACCAGTCTTTTGTTCCATGTCCAGTTCGAACTGTTGCTTCCTGACCTGCATACAGATTTCTCAAGAGGCAGGTCAGGTGGTCTGGTATTCCCATCTCTTTCAGAATTTTCCACAGTTTCTTGTGATCCACACAGTCAAAGGCTTTGGCATAGTCAGTAAAGCAGAAATAGATGTTTTTCTGGAACTCTCTTGCTCTAAGGGGCTGATTATTCATGTGTTACTTTATACATTGCTTGGTCATAGGAGATGTGTGATACTAAGTTGGTGTTGGAGGTTTGTAGGAAGAGTGTTTCCCTCGTGAGTGGGGCAGTGAGCTGAAGCAACGCTGTCATTTCTCAGGAAGTGTCACGTCGTGGCTGTACTGAGTGACACTGAGGAAGCTGTATATTAATCCCTTGAAACCTACTTCACACGTTTTGTTTAGAATATAGACAAAAATGATGTGCCTCCTGAAAGGCAGTTATGAAGGAAGGGAACGTGCTTTTCTGCTCGGTGATCTCATCAGGAGAGAGAAGGTACTGGGATTTTTATTATTACTGTTTGTTTATTTGGCTGAGTCAGGTCTTAGTTGCAGTCTGTGAACGCTTAGTTGTGGCTGTGGCATCTAGTTCCCTGACCGGGGTGATGGAACCCGTGTCCCTTGGATTTGGAGTGCTAGTCTTAGCCACTGGACCAGGCGGGAAGTCCCGGCGCTTCCTTCTTTACTCCTCAGCATCCTGACAGCAGGCCCTCCTCTTCAGACAGATTGCGATCCTAGGAGATAATTCTTTAACTCATTTATTTAGGCATATGTCGTTTCATTTCACCGTGCTCATCTAGGAAAAGCCACACTACCTTTCTTCTCATCTCCGGAAAAAAGTCTAGACTAGGCCATCACTAGAGGAAACAGTGGGCTTCCGAGATGACTCAGGAGTAAAGAATCTGAATGCCAGTGCAGGAGACACAGATTCGATCCCTGAATCAGGAAGGTCCCCTGGAGTAGGAAATGGCAACCCACTCCAGTATTCTTGACTGGGAAATCCCATGGACAGAGGAGCCTGGTGGGCTACAATCCATGAGGTCTCAAATGGTCAGACACAACTAAACACACAGAGAAAACAATATCCAGAGCCCACAGAGAATAGTTGCCAGAACTTGCAGGTTTGCCAGGAATGACCGTCATCTCCCTCACTAATACTCTGTTATTTTGTAGAATTTATCGTGAATCATAGCTTACATAGTGAGTATTTTTAATTTAGTCCAGTAGTATTTTGTTTCACATACAATAAAATCTCCCTGATTCAGAACAAAATGGAAAAGTTCTAATGACTGAAAGTTTCCAGTTGTAAAGTTTTCTCTAAGAAGAAAAGATATTCTTTAATTATACCGCAGAAAGTTCAAAGACAGCAAAGCAGTTACATTTTATCCAGATTATTGCAAATTCCAAAATAAAGACCCCCAAATGAATGGGTTTTGGGTCTGATGCAGTGTGTATATATTGGACATATTGAAAGCATTGTAAAGAAGGCCTGTTCTTTTCCCACCTTCTTCCTGAGAAATGCCGAAACCAAAGAATGTTCAACAAAGAACAGAGCACTTTTTCCAATTTGTCACTTCATGGATAAAAAGTAGAGACAGAATGCTGAAGCACCTGTTGCTTTAAAGGCAATAAACTCGTGAAATGTTTTAACAGAAGTCATCAGCTTTCAAAGATCTCTTTTATCCAGTCCACATCACTCATTGCTCTTAATTCCTTTGTCACATTTTTTACTGCATTACAAGTAATCCTTGAAAGCCATGGAGCGTTTTAGGTTTAACCAGAACCATGTGGACAGCACTCTCGGGCTGAGGCTGGCCCCACCCCTGCTTCTCCACCCCTCCCTTCCCGCACACTTGGCTTCTGATGGAGGCTGGAGAAGCGCATCCCAGCTCTGTCACTCTCCAGCCTGGCCCAGTGGACCTGGAGGGCTGCTCTTTGATCTCCAGCAGCACATTCCGCTCACTCTTGTCTTCCCAAGAGACCGCCGCCTGCCAGGCTCTCTGTTATTTATGCGTCAACAGTCTGCATTGGCCAACAGGGTTGACTCCTGGTGTTTAGGAAATTTCATTCAGATAAATGTCAGGATTGGTACCATTTAGTCCGACCTACTGGAGTAGTTGTCTGAAACTGCAATAAATTAGTTGAGGGTGAAGATGGGTAGAAAAATTCTCTTCAGCGTCTTGGGTTGAGTAGCTTGACCATGTTTCTTCCTTTCTTTTCCTCGCAGAGTACATCCACAAGCTTGATGTGTGTCTTCAAGAATTACTGCAGGAATGCGTCTTGCCTAATCCTTCACAGCGTCACTTTGTGTGTGACCTTCTCTGAGAACAGCTTTTAAGAGGTTCATCCCAGCAATAAGGGCATCCTGGTTCTAGCCTTATTTAGGTTTCCTGAAAGATCCAGAAGTGACCAGTCTCCTGTGCGGTCCTCATGCAGGCCGTGGCAGATAGCATCCTAAATTCTAAATCCGCGGGTTTGCGGGTTTGCGTGAGGTTTCCACTCTGGTTTTGATGTAGGCGCCCGATTTGTTCGTTTTCTCCTTGAAGCACAGCGTTTTCATGTTGAGCCCTGGGTGTCTGTCACACGTGTGGATGTTCTTTTCCCTAATTCCTTTCCTCTGCTTTTCTCCTGCCTTCTGTGTGATTATCCCCCCATCATTAGTTTGTATGTTTTCTGCAGTGTTGATTCTAGTCTTTACTGCTTTTTAAAATTTTTAGTTTCGTTCCACCATTTTTCTCCTGTGCTGCTTTTCTTTGTTAAGAGCTGGGCGGCTCCCTTCAGGTGTCTGTCATCTTCATCTTCGCTCTCCAGTGTTTTAAAGTCCATCATGTTTTGTTTTCTCTGATTTTCCCCTGCTTTCTTTCTGAATTTGATTTTTATTGTAGTTTCCTACTGTGGGTCAGTTAGTGGCCCGAGGGATTGGAGGAAAAGCAGGGCCGTGTCCAGCTCTCCTCTGGGCACCCTGCCTTCCTGTCCTGCTGGGGCTTACCCTACCCCCTGGGGTGGCCTTTGGATTTCCCTCTGTCCCCCATTGGGGTACCTGCCCTTTAGAGAAATACCCTCAGACAGGGTTGCTGGCATTTTGGTCAGTGTGGTTGTGGACACAGTGTTTTCCTTTCCCAACCATACCCGCCTCTGCTGCCGCAGGATGGGAGGAAGTCCAGTGACAGGCCTGTAGTGACTGCAGCAAGTGACGGGGTTTCATGGTTAAGTTTGCTACAGGAGACAGGATGGCATGAAAGCCAGCAGAAACATAACCATCCATCCTGTTAATGAGACCACTAGAGGAGGAGGGTAGACGAGTAATTAGCCCCTTCAGTTGGCTGGCGTTTGGAAAGAAGGATTTGTTTATGTAAAAAGGATTACCAGTCAGTCCTAAAGGAAATCAACCCTGCATATTCACTGGAAGGGCTGATGCTAAGCTCCAATACTCTGGCCAGCTGATGCAGAGCCAACTCATGAAAAGACCCTGATGCTGGGAAAGATTGAAGGCATGAGGAGAAGGGGACAAGAGGATGAGATGGTTGGATGGCATCACCAATTCAATGGACATGAACTTGAGCAAACTGCAGGAGATGGTGAGGGACAGGGAGGCCTGGCATTCTGCAGTCCATGGGGTCATAAAGAGTCAGACACGACTTGGCAACTGAACAACAGCAAGAAAAAGGACTAAGTTGTTGGTAAAAAGTGTTTTTTTTAACTCATTATAAACAACTTCGGTGTTAGATAGTATAAAAGAGCTGGCGTTTATTTAAAGATTTGGAAATACATATATATATTTCTGATACATTATTTTTAAAAATTCTCTTAGTAGACTGTATATTAACATTAATATAATAAAGGTAAATATTCTTTTAGCTAGTAATGTGTGTGTCCACATGTAACTTCAGCTCTTCAGTATGCCGTGTTGTGTCTCATGTCTCAGACTTCACCAGTGCTGTGGTGTCTACTGACAAGACTCTTGCCCACCCTCCCTCCTGTGTCCCATCTGTAGACACTCTGTGAATCGCTCTAGTAGGAATTAGTGTTTCTCTTGTTTCCTACCAGTTTCCTACAAATACTCACTATCCACTTGATAATATATCAAATGATAACGTGTCTGCCTCACATATAAAGTGTTCAGAAAGAATGAATGAAATCCAATTTTCTGATGACTAGAGTAAGAGTATGGACTTGTGTGATTAAGACATGCCTCTTGAGGTATTTTGATAGTAGTAATTTCAGGGGGAAGGAAAGGAAAGATGAACAGGCAAGTTCGCACGGAGCCAGGGCGCTGTCATGCAGTGTTACTGAGTGTCCTGTCTTCTGGCAGGCACTGCCATGCTATGCTTAGTCGCTCAGTTGTGTCCAACTCTGCAACTCCACAGACCTTAGCCCACAGGACTTCTCTATCCATGGAGATTCTCTAGGCAAGAATATTGGAGTGGGTTGCTATGCCCTCCTCCAGGGGATCTTCCCAACCCAGGAATCGAACCCAGGTCTCCCACATTGCAGGCAAATTCTTTACCATCTGAGCCACCAGGGAAGCCCAGGAGTGCTGGAATAGGTAGGCTGTCCTTCTCCAGGGGAACTTCCTGACCAGGAATCGAACCAGGGTCTCCTGCATTACAGGCGGATTCTTTACCAGCTGAGCTACCAGAGAAGCCCTAAAGGAAACCAGTTGTCACATTGTAGGGAGAGAATTAATACTGGTCAGAGGACTGAGCTCAGCCACGAGGAGCTATTGATGGCTTTGAATCTGGGGAGGTTTAAGCGAATCGCTGTTTTTTCTGTTCCAGTTGCAGTCAGCTCTCAGTGAGCATGACTTGTGTGTGAGCGTGAAGAGGAAGTGATATGTCTGGGAAGACACTGTGGTCTAGGTTAGTGCGCTGCCTTTTGGAAGCATCCATATGGCCGTGTGCTATTTCATTTCACAGACAACGCATCTGAGACAGGGTTACTGTTTTGACCTTGGCATATGCACTGTGCTCGCTGGTTGTCATCCTCTTCCAGTCTGCCTGGGGGGCCCCGTGTGGGTAGGAGGGTAGTGTGGTGCTGAAGAGATGGAAACACTGTTGAGCTGGACACCTGGTTTTACTTACCTCTACCATTTTGTCCACAATTTTCATGTCTACTGTGTCTACTGTTCAGTAACTGTGAGGGTCAAATTATATTTGACTGTAATTCATGGAGAATATTTAACAGTTCAGCATGAAGCACACAGCAAGTGCTCAGTGGCAGGTTAGCAGCAGCTGTGTCCATATTGTCTCTGTGGCCTAAGATACTGACTCTTCCGGTGACAGTATTTTACCTGTTTCTGTTCTTGCAGCACTTTCCACGCATTGTGTGAATACACTCCTGAAGCAGGGCCCCTTATCAGACAGGCTGTGCTTTGTCTTCGCCTGATCTGCTGCCTTTCTGTCTCTCTGAGCCTCCTCCACCATGCGGTCCTGGAGCACACCACTCCTGCTCCCACCTCGGGTCTTTGTTCCTTTTTCACCTCCTGCCTGCAGAGTGCTCCCTCCACAGAGAGCCTGACTCCCAAGCTGCCTCACTTCACCTCCTGAATGTCGCCTTTCCCTGTCCATCCTGTGTGACGTATTCTCTTTACCACTTCCTTATCCAGCTCTGTCTCTTCATGGTGCATCTTACTGCCTCACAGAATTTCTTGCATTTGCCCTTTGTTGCTCTCCTGTTTGGGGCTATGGGTTCCCTCAGGTTCGCTGCATCTCTGCTTTGTCTCCAGTGCTCCAGTAAATCTCTCTTCAGTAAATGACTTCAAAGTTTGAAGGTTGTGAGACCTAAACACTAAAATTACTCTTTAAAGATTATTCCAGCTCTTTAAAGATTGTTCATGCCCAACTCTTTGCAACTTCCTAGACTATAGCCTGCCAGGCTCCTCTTTCCATGGAATTCTCCAGGCGAGATTACTGGAGTGGGTAACTGTTCCCTTCTCCAGGGGATCTTCCCAACCCAGGAATCGAACCCAGGTCATTTATTCCAGAAGTAGCTAAGCTGGGGAATAATGCTGGGGAAAAAAACCTAAAATTGCAATTTCTTTTTCTTTTAGAGAAGTGTGAACCCTGGAGAGATTACAGGGAAGCCGTCTCCTCGTAAACAGCGCTTCATGCAGTTCTCGTCCTTGGAGTATGGTGGGGAGTACTACATGACACCCCGGGACTTCCTCTTCTCTGTCATGTTCGACCACATCCAGCGTAAGTGGTTTGGTTTTTGAAGTTAAGGAATCAAATATTAGGGCTGAGAAACCTCTGGTTTTCAGAATTGGTAACAACTTTTTCTTCATTTTAATTGTCATCATTTTTTGTACCATGCGTGTGCTTAATTATTTAGACTTTTCCTCCCTTGTAGTACTAAACTTATTTATTTATTTATCTAAGAAATAGTTGCTTGTTCATGGATTTTTCTAAAGAGAGAAAAAATAAGATTTTAAATGTCACTAAATAAATTATTAATAGGATAACTAATTCTTCCAGGATGTTAGGTTTTAAATCAATAAAACATTTTCTTTGGGGGGCAAAAAAAAAAAAAAAACTAGGCTAAAGCAATTAGGAGGGTCATATAATGGAGTCATGATGCAAAAAAATCCTGAAAAAATAGAATTAAGAAGCAAAAGTCCAAAAGCTATAATTAAATAATTTTATTTCATAAACTCAACTCTCAGCTATCCCAAATTGTCAGAAATCCTTATTTTCATTTATCTAAACATTGCAGAGAGTAGACATGACACCCCTTCTGTCCCCCGTATTGCCGAAGTGTTCTGTCAAAAGTTCTTGGCTGCCTGACACCTTGCAGAAAGGACACCATCCACAGTGTTGCCCTGTGGGTAGCTGCACATGGAACAAGCGGAGTGGGCCAGAGCAGGGTGAGCTGCGAGATGTGTAGGTCGAATTGGGAGACTGAGAGGATCTGGGAAGGCATTGTTGGTATTGACGGATGACCTGAACAAGTGCGTGGTCACGGCCTGTTCTTGGGACAGTGAGTTCACCTATAGCTAGACCAGAGCATGGTGCTGGGGAAAAGTGAGAGGTCAGATGAGAAACAGGGCCAAATGTAGAGATTCTGGTGACCCTTTCACCAGCCACAGACATGTGTTTCTGGTGGGGATGGGGGTTCATCTTGAACCTGTGAGGGAGAGTGAAGTGAAGGCTTACCAGAGGAAAAATAGTGTGGTAACAGTGTATTTAAATTATTTTGGTAAGCTTCTATTCATCTAAATTAATTTAAAAAAAAGAAAACAGCCAGTTATGTTACCTGCAGAACAGTTTATTTGGGAGGAGCAGAGAATTGCAGTTTGGGACATGCATCAGTGATAAATCACAAGCAACCTAAAGTGAAGGAGAGAAACTGTCTCACGGAAGAGAGGACAGCTCTGGGGGCCTGTTATCAGTAAAGAGTCCAGGGAACTCCCTGGTGGTCCAGTGGTTAAGAATGTGCCTTCCAGCACACGGGACACAGATTCAGTCTCTGGTCCAGGAACTAGGATTCCATATGTGTCGGGCCAACTAAGCCCGCCTGTCTCAACGAAGATGCAGCACAGCCAAAAATATAAGTAAACAGTCCGCTGGAGGAACGTGGGGGTTTGAAGTGCCATGGCTTTTCATTGCCTGGCCAGGAGAAAGTGTTTCTTCTTCCTGCTGGGATCTGTGTGGACATGGGTGTGTTGTGTGTGTGTGAGCACCCCACCCCAGACTCCTGACTCAAACTTCTTTGGAGAAAACTTGACAGTGTGTATCAGAAACCTTTGCAACATTTATTAATACTTACATGGATGTAATAAGTTCACTCCTAGAAAATTAGTGTAAGTAAGTAATTGGAGAGATAACGAAATTTTCTTTTAAAAAGTAGTTTAGCGTCTTCAATAGGTAAAGACCGTGGATGTCATCATTTCCTGTTCTCACAGCAAAAAAGAAAGATAGAAAATCAACAGCTGTTCTTAAGTCCACAAGAGAACTGAGACCACAGGGCATACACACCTGAACACTAAAGAAGACAGACGCAGAGATGCAGAGCCCACCCAGGGTGGATGCTGCCTGGAAGCCACTGCCAGAGCCAGCATCTGACAGGAATGTTTAAAGAGTTGCTAGAATCTGAGCATGGGCTACCATGAAAGATAGAAATTTGTGAAAATCCAGCCATGAGGGGCCCCAGCAATCCTTACAGTGAAGATCTAAAAAAATCCTCTCCTGGATTTTTCATGATTTCCTTTTTTGTGCAAAAGCTATTAAGTTTGATTAGGTCCCATTTTTATTTTCATTACTCTAGGATTCAAATCCAAAAAGATACTGCTGTGATTTATGTCAGAAAGTGCTCTGTCACCTGTATTTTCCTCTAGGAGTTTCATAGTGTCAGTTTTACATTTAGGTCTTTAATCTATTTTAAGTTTATTTTTGTATTCATCCTGCTTGGTATTCTGTGAGCTTCTTGAATCTGTGTTGTATGTGCAAACACACCATGAACCGTGAACAGAACAAAAAGGCAACATACAGAATGGGAGAAAATATTTGCAAACAATGCAACCAACAAGGGATTAATCTCCAAAATACATAAACAGCTCAATATCAGAAAAACAACCCAATCATAAAATGGGCAGATCTAAATAGACATTTCTCTAAAGACATACAGATGGCCAAAAGGCACATAAAAAGATGCCCAATATCACTAATTATTAAAAAAATGCAAATCAAAACTACAATAAGGTGTCATCTCACACCAGCCAGAAAGGCCATCATCAAAAAATCCACAAACAATAAATGCTGGAGAGGGTGTGGAGAGAAGGGAATACCCTACACTATTGGTAGGAATGTAAATTGGTATAGCCACTATGGACAACAGTATGGGGGCACCTTTAAAAACTAAAACTAGAGCCACCATGTGACGCTGCAATCCCACTCCTGAGCGTATATCCAGAGAAAAACATGATCCAAAAGGATACATGCACCCTAGTATTCATTGCAGCACTGCTTACTATAGCCAGGACATGGAAGCAACCTGAATGTCCATCAACAGAGGAACGCATAAAGAAGCTGTGGTACATAGAGACGATGAACTGTTACACAGCCGTAAAAAGAATGAAGTCATGCCATCTGCAGCAACATGGATGGACCTAGAGACTGTCATACTGAGTGAAGTAGTCAGACAGGAATATCATATGACATCCCTTATATATGAACTCTAAAAAGAAATGATACAAATGAACTTACAAAACAGAAAGAGACTCACAGAGAATGAACTTACGGTTGTAGGGGAGGGATAAGTTAGGGAGTTTGGGATGGACATGTACACACTGCTATATTTAAAATGGGTAACCAGTAAGGACGTACTGTGTAGCATGCGGAACTCTGCTCAACGTTGTGTGGCAGTCTGGACGGGAGGGGAGTTTGGAGGAGAATGGATACATGTGTATGTGTGGCTGAGTCCCTTCACTGTTCACCTGAAACTATCACAACATTGTTACTCAGCTCTGAGTGCATGCATATTCAGTCATGTCCGACTCTTTGCCACCCTGTGGACTATAGCCCACCAGACTCCTTTGTCCATGGGATTTTCCAGGCAATAATACTGGAGTGGGTTGCCATTTCCTACTCCAGAGGATCTTCCCAACCCAGGGACTGAACCCATATCTCCTATATGTCTTGCATTAGCAAGCAGATTATTAACCACTGAGCCACCTGGGAAGCCTTAATCCACTTAATCAGCTATACCCCAGTATAAAATAAAAAGTTTAAAAACAAAAGAATTTTCCCAAGTTTTACTTTACCTGGTTTTAGTCATAGTCCAGGTTGTTTTAATGAAGTTTAAAGTTTACATGTTTTTTTTTTTCTTTCTTGTTTTTCTGCAGCCTTTGATTCAACCAACTTAGGTTTTTATAATGTTTCCACTTTATTTTTCATTGGAATGCAATTAAGCTCTATCAGAAGGCATTTAACTACATCAAGAATTGAGTAATTTTGAAGGCTGAATAAAACATCCTTTAAGCATATGATGTACTTCATCTTCATTTTTCATCGTGGATAAGAAGGAGAATAATCTCTATTGCATTCCTGTGGATCATGGTGAACAGAAAAACAAGGAAACACAGAGCCAACCCAGTGACCCATGATCCTCATGTATAAACAGAAAGAAATACACCAATCTGAAATTTATTAGCCCCTAAACTTATTTTTACCTGGTGTTTATCTTTCTGGGCACTGTACACTTTGTGCCTTCACTTATACTTCAACATAGATTTTATTGCACATAAATACATAAGGGTATAAATAATCCAAATTAAGATTAACCCATTGGCATTAACAGTTTACTCTGAAAAGGGCTGTAATTGGGGCGACCATAGAATTTATTGTGTTGCATGTGCCAGAGTTGCTGGGTGAGTGTGTGTCTTGGTGGATTTATGAATCTTAAATTTCAAAATTGTTGCAGGTAAAAGAGATCCTTTTTATCTTTGCCACTATTGAAGCTATTTGATTTGGGGCTGAGTTTCCACATCTCTGAGGTTGTTTCCCACTCTGTAATTTTGGGTACCGTTTCATTCTCTCTAATCAGAGATGATGACAGAATTCCCCAAGCTTACTTGATAGTAAATTCAGAGAGAGCCTTTTGCTGAAATTTCAAGTCCTTCCCGTCTCCCCTCATGATTTTGATTTAGAAGGTCTGAGATAGGGCCGTGGAATCAGTAATACCCTCTCGTCCATATCTGACTACCTGTCCTATATTCCCATATTTTTAACAAACACTCCCAGGTGATCATTTTGATCAGCAAGTTTGAGGAATAGTTAAAGGACACCTGTGAAAGTGCCGTGAAAGATGTCATGTCCTTATAGTAGAGGCAAAGGGCGCTGAGCACTGAACCCACTCTCCTCGAGGTCTGCCTGCTGACGCACACGGCAGCACATGTGAACCTTGAGCAGGTCATGCTGGATGGGAGAGGCCAGTCTCAAAGACCACACATGGCTTGATTCCCTGTGTATGAAGTGTCCGGAACAGGCAAGTCTACAGAGACAGGAAGTAGGTTAGTGGTTGCCCAGAAGTAGGGGCAGGAGAGTGACTGCTAATGAGTTTTCATTCTTTTGGGGGCCTGATGAAAACATTCTGAAATTAGATGGTGGTGATGGTTGTACCACTCTGAATATACTATATTCTAATATAATATACTCAGAATATACTAAACACCACTGAGCTATACAGTTTCAATAGATGGATTCTGTGGTATGTAAAATGTTGCAGTAAAGCATAAAAAAATATATATATAAAACTAATCCTTGTTGCCAGTTTAAATTATTAATTTAAAAATTATTGTACTGTACAAAAAATGGAGAGACTAAAATAATAAAAACGTGACTCTCTATATGCTTTCCTCATGTTGGTTCTAAACCAAAACATTTTCACCTAGTGCAATTCTATCAGAAAAGTGAGCTGATTTGTAAGAGCCAATGCAGAAGTCTTAAATACGTAAAGCTTCTGATAAATTCACTTTCCAAATAGTGGCTCTTTGGTCTTCCAAGGCCTCACTGAGAAGTCTCCTTCCCCACCCTGAAGTGGAGCAGAGTCAGCACGTGGGCGAGACTGGGCCGTGAGCGCTGTCTGCCCTGGTGGCATCGAGCACCATGCCATCCACCCACGGAAACACGTTCTCCCCTGCAGGCCTTCTTGTGGACACACGTGCATACCTGTCCCCCAGATGGGCCCGAAAAGCATGTCTGTAGCTGTCAAGCTGCAGGTGGGCAAAACTTTCATCTGTCCCCTGGTACACGACCACCCCCAACCCCAGCCTGACTGGAAAGGAGGCATTTTCCAGTGTGAGAAGAGCAGGTTTTAAAGCCCATCGACCATGGTTTGTTGTTTTTTTTTTTTCTTTAAAGACAGATTTCTCCTCCTTGGGAGAATGTTCAAGAAGGTCAGTTTCCCTCCACCCTTACAGTCTTTAGACACTCTTAAGCTTTTCATCAGCTTTCTTATTGTTCTCTGAATGATGTAAAAAGGAATCATTAAAAAGAAGAGATGAGTGTGAAATGAAATAAATGAAATGAAATCTTTAAAACATGACTCTTTTTATAATCTAAGCCCAGAGCACATTACTATTCTTCTGATGGCCTTTGTAAAAGCATTCTAAGTATGAGATTCTGTGAAATTGCATGCAATGCAATGATTTCCATCATTGCTGGGACTGAATTCAAGCAAGTGTTGGAGTAATCAGCTCTTAACGCCAATCCTGATATTGATGCCAGAGCTCTTCCATATACTTATGCAAAAAGTATGAAACAATGTAAGTGTCTCTATTGTCTGATTTTTATGTGTCGAGAGTCTGCTGATCTCTAGCAAAATGAAGTTGAATTAGGTACCATTAGCAATGTTTTTATAGTTATGGCTATCAAATAACTTCATTTTGGCAAAGATTTATTTGACCTGTAACTGTGCTTAATATGTAGTAATGCAGTTTTACTTATTTTAAGTATGAAAATGGCTGTTTGCCTGTAACATGGTGTGCTTGTTCCTGGTTTTCAACTTCAGAAGTCCTCTGTAAACAGTGAAAACCACGTGCTGGAATCTCCAGAGTAGGTGGAGGCTTTTAGAACATTCTGCTTCTTGAGCCAAAATTCCATTGTAGTGCTTGAAGATTTATCCCTCCCTGCCCAGAAAAGCCACTGTGGACTTTCCATCCTTTCACACTCGTACCACAAAGCACGACAGCCTCACCTCTGAATCTGTCTTTTTGGCTGTTGTTTTATATGAGAACATGAATATGTATGAAATAGCTATGAAAACAGTAAGAATGAATTTCGTATGTGTGTGAAAATATTAACAAATAATATGACTGATTAGGGGTTAATATCAAAAATATATAAATAGCTCATTCAGCTCAATCTCAAGGGAAAAAGGAAAAAGGGACAGGAGACCTAAATAGACATTTTTCCAGAGAAGACATGCAGATGGCCAACAGGCATATGGAAAGATGCTCAACATTGCTCATCATCACAGAAATGCAAATCAAAACCACAATTAGGTATCACCTCCCACCCTCAAAAAGAACACAAATAACAAATGCTGTCAAGGAAGGGGAACCCTCATACGCTGTTGGTGGGAATGTAAATTGATGCAGACACTGTGGAAAACAGTAGAGACTCCTCAAAAAAAAATAAAAATAGAACTGCCATATGATCCAGCAACCCCACTCCTCCTGGGCATGTATCCAAAGAAGAAAGAAACTAATTTGAAAAGATCTGTGCACATGTAGCAGCACTATTTACAATAGCCAGGACATGGAAGCAACCCGAGTGTCCGTTAGTAGATGAAAGGACGAAGATATGGCATATACATACAGTGAAGTACTACTCAGCTATAAAAAACGATGAACTTCTGCCTTTCGCAATAGTATTGATGGACCTGGAGGGTATTGTGCTTAGTGAAATAAATCAGAGAAAGACAAATACTGTTATGTCATCACTTATATGAAGATCTAAAAAATAAAGCAATATAACAAAAAAGGAACAGACTCACAGACACAGAGGACACACTAGTGGTTACCAGTGGGGCAAGGGCAGCGGGGAGGGGCAAGATGAGGGTAGAGGGTTAAGAGGTCCAAAGTACTCTGTATAAAATAAGCTACAAGAACATACACTGTGCAGCACAGGGAATATAGCCAATATCTTATGAAAATTATTAATCACTGTGGTATATATCTGAGACTAATATTGTGCATGAACTCTACCTCCATTTTTAAAAAGTGGGGGAAGGGGACTGCCAGAAAAGGAATCCTTGTATTGCACTGAATTTCCTTTGTCCCTATGTGGTTGCTGCTGTCAGATGGAGAGTGGTCATGCCCCTCATGTACATCAGACTTTGCATCTCTTACTCTGATGCCCGGTCTCTCTCCTGGAGGAGCCCATAAATAAAGGGTGTAAAACACAGCAACCTGGGTGAAAGGTGCTAAAGAAACCCCAGCAGAGCATCCTGGGTGTAAAAGACCACAGTCCCCTCTCTGATTCAGAGAAGTGTTCATGACTTAAGAGAAAGGAAGTGAGACTACATGTTCTACTAGGAGCTCTGCCTTTTCTTTTTAACCTGAAAATGAATTTTTTGTAACAGAATGTACCCCAAACTTTTTGTCAGCCAAGATAATTTCTTTACCATTTTCTAATTAGTGATACCGTTTTGAAAAAATTTTTGCAAGAGACGTTTATTAAGTACATGGTTTCTCCATTTGATAATCAAATACCTATACAAGTACCAAGCAGAACTTGTAGTGAACATGAAATAACGGAGAGCGTTTGTGTGTTTGATGATCTCATGTTATAATAGACGTAGCATTAAAATCTGGTTGTCATTGGGTAACACTAGTTTATCAGCAGCAAACAATCATTCCAAAATAGTGGCTCCTAAGCTTACCAACCGGAGGAGGCAATGACACCCCACTCCACTACTCTTGCCTGGAAAATCCCATGGATGGAGGAGCCTGGAAGGCTGCAGTCCATGGGGTTGCTGAGGGTCGAACATGACTGAGCGACTTCACTTTCACTTTTCACTTTTATGCATTGGAGAAGGAAATGGCAACCCACTCCAGTGCTCTTGCCTGGAGAATCCCACGGACGGGGGAGCCTGGTGGGCTGCCGTCTATGGGGTCACAATCGGACATGACTGAAGCGACTTAGCAGCAGCAGCAGCAAGCTTACCAACATGGTCATAGGTGTTTCTGAAATTTATATAGTCATATTCACAACTAGTGTTTTTTGGTTATTAATGCAAAAATAAAATCTTGGTAATTTATTAACAATAGATAATAGAATGTGTCCCCAGTAGATTTATAATCCAAATGTAAGCATCCCAAACTGCAAAAGGGCACATCTAAAGGTGTTATTGTTTTTAACCTGTCTTGTGAATTCTCATACACTTGTAATTGTCCTGAAGGACCTTTAGAGATAAGATAATTTTGAGAACAAGAAAGGAAGTTAGTGACGCACATAGCTTACAGAAGAAATAAACAACGTACTTTTCAGTGTTCTGGATGTGTAAAATGGCTTGAGGCTGTCTTCAGAAAAAGTCTTCAACCAAACAAGCAATGTGATTGCTTTAGAATTTACAGTAAATGAGAGAAAATGAGGTCAGTCTAAAGAAGATGGTTAAAAGCCTGAGTTTTAATCTGTTACCTAGTAGGAAACTGTTAACAGTAACATCATATTAGAATGAACAGCCGTGTTGGGCAGCCTTTAGATCTGACTGGGGAGCTGTGAACTTAAGGACTTTTCAAGGTTTAAAAGGTAGCATTCTGAAACATGTGTGTATATGTTTATAATCAATTAAAGCAAAAGGAGACAGATTTTAATGATCATGTAAGGAAAGAATTTGTGTTTGGCACAGATTTATTTCTCTTGGACAGCTATGATGGGTCAGAGGCAGTTAGAAGACCCCATGTGTCTGGAGCGTAGTGACAGTGAGGATGAGTCTCAAGTTCTCTGTCTCGAGTTCTCTGGCTTGTAACTTCTGTTTAAAGATCTTAGCTAAAATTGCCAGACATATTTTTTATAAACTTGTTTTGTCTTTTGAGCAGTTTTCTCTCTTAATGGAAGCTAAGTTTTACCAAGGTATTATAATATATGGGCACTCAATAATATTTCCTCTTTGCTATAGGTAAAAGTTCTGTCAAGAGGCTGACAGATAAGGTAAGCAATGGAGGGGAGATCTCTCTTTTTTTTTAAGAAGGAAAATAAATTTTTATAAATTATTTAATTTATGAAAGATTTATTATATGTGTATTTAAAGGATATCGAGGACACACTAGCAGGAATCAAAAAAGCTGGTTGTGGATCAACTTTCTTTAGAGACCTCGGCGATAAAGGTAACTTTGGTTTGTTGTTAAAATTCCAGTTGCATTTTACTTAACATTATTAAGGAGTTATGAGGTTTGCACCTATAAATTGGAGAATATATATTAGAGAATCTACAGAGAGGATGTTATAGCACTGCGTTATTTAATAGATTTTTTAAAATCATAATAAAGTATTCATTACATTGGAAGTAATTTTCATAAACTCTTTGAGCAATTACAGAAAAAGTATTTAACATCAGTTTTAATAAGCTTGGGGAAAGGATGAGGCAGAGCATCTCAAGTATGAAGAGAAGGCCTTGGAGAGAATATGGAGGCCTTGTCAGAGAACCCGCCCAAGCTAGAGCCAGGAAGGGTTGTCACTGAGAGCAGGCTGGGCTGTGGTCCTAGGGGGAGGGCGAGGGCAGGTCTAGCGCTGGGTTGGATCCTAGAGGCAGAACACGGAAAAGGGCGTCTGGTGTGAGCTGAAAGCCCTGGGGGATGGAGGCCAAGGGGGCCTTGCTCTGTGTTGAATAAAGGGACTGGAGGCCTCTGGGTGTGTGGGGTTCTGTGGAGTGGGCGGGGGTGGGGGGGGGGGGTCCTGCCACTGTCCTTGGCGGAGGACCAGTTCTCAGGTGCATCAGGGCTCAGCCGAAGGCGTTTCCTGAGGAGGGGGTTTCGGAGCATCCGCAGCAGCGTTTTGGTGGAAGCAGGACATGTGGTGGGTTGAGTCAGGAAGAGGGAAGAAAGACCAGCTGCAGGCGTATTAGCAGAGGACAGAGGCTGTTTGGCAAGTGGGCTGTGGTCGTGAGGGCAGCTGGGCATGAGCCCGAGTGAGCAGACCTGACCCACTCCGGGGGTGAGAGAGGGAGTCTGGGCCTATCCTGAGAGCAGTGGGGTGTGGGTGGGGTGTTGTGAGAAAGCTGTCTGGGCAGAGAGAGCTGAGGGGCTTTAAAGGGTGGGGGAGGCTAGGTGACGGTAGAATAGGATGACAGCACTCACGTCAGAGTGGGAGAGGAGGCGTGCTGGGCAGTGGCTGGAGGCACAGAAACCTCACTTCCTGCCATCCACGCGGGGGTGTCCTAAAAACAGCCAACAGTAAGGAGTAGAACTGGCTGGCAACAAGGAAGGTAAGCAGAGCCGCATGGTGATAAGGAATGGGAAGGAGCGTGAACAGGCCTAGTGAGAACAACTGCCCTCGCCAAGTGCTGCCACTTCTCCAGGAGTGAGCGCCCTTACCCCAGGCTCTGTTGACCGTTGCCTTCCCTGGTGGCTCAGACAGTAAAGAATCTGCCCGCAGTGCGGGAGACCTGGCTTCAATCCCTGGATTGGGAATATCCTCTGGAGAAGGGAATGGCCTCCCACTCCAGCATTCTTGCCTGGAGAATTCCATGGACAGAGGAGCCTGGCATGCTACAGTCCACGGGGTCACAAAGAGACAGACATGACTGAGCTACTTTCACTCCTGGCCATTAGTGCTTCTCACTGGAACCTAGAAACAGCTTTGAGCTCTTTCTCTTTGTTCTCCCATCCTTCATAGGCAGTCAAACAGACATCTTTCTAATTTTGCTTCCTAAATATTGATTGAATTCATCCTCTCCTCTCCCATCTCTTAGAGAAGCTAACAGGAAACAGAACAAGAAAAAGTCGTGAGAGAAGGACTTTAACCAGTTCTTTTTGTTGTTGTTTTTCTCTGAAATACATGAGTTGAAATGCACATTCCAACTTAAAAAGCGCTGAACGTTTTATAGGAAAGATTCAACAGATACACCTTTTTCCAGATATACCCCTTTGTTGATACGAATGAAGTCATTTGAAAATCAGAATGTAAAATTTAGCTACATTTGGAGCAATTTAAAATATTCTATTTTACCACCTAAAAAAACTATCAAAATGTTTATTATACTGTAACTAGCAAAAGATAATGTACTTTTGCTAGTGTACTACAGTTTTTTGAAGTAAGAAAATAGTCCACCTCCAGGCATTATTATAAAGAAAAGTAGATTATAAGTTATAATTATTATGTATTTTTTAAAACTGAGAAGAATTCTTAACATAATGCCATCCTCAGGGATATACTGAATATAAATTATAAGATATATTGTAAGATACGAATATGTTCCTGTGATTCACGGAGTAATTTCTCTTTGGGGAAGAGTTCTCAAAATTGCTTTCAGTAGCAGGTCGTATTTTTCAATGATTCCAAATTTAAAATGTTTGTAGAGAAGCATGGTAACTAATAGAACTTAATCACCTCTTGAGACTAGTGGCTCTTAAAGATTCTTTAATAAATTTTTTAATGTAAATTATTTAAAATTTCTATTTGACATGCAGTTTTGAAACATTGCCATTTAACAGCATTTATTTTACCATTCAGTATAACAAACATATATTAAACTGTTTCTCCTATAAATATTCAGAAGTGTCAGTTTTCCTTAAAAGCATTTTCAGAGGCAGCTGCCTAGAATGCTGTTGGAGAGCTGTGTTGTCTATAATCTGTCTTGAGAGTGTAGGCTGCTATTTTTACACTGTCTCAACTGTGTTTATTCAAGCATTTTATTTAAGTCAGTATTTCAAAGAAAGACTCTGGAAGTTTCTTTTTCGAAAAGCCCCCTCCCCACCACACACAGGACACATACCTGTGTCTCGAGAAAAGAAAGCTAAGGTTCCCCTTTGGCACCAAGCCCAGCTCAGTCCATCAGTCTGGTGGTTTTTTCACATTGCTGTGTTCCTTTGAAAATCAGAAAGAAAAAAAAAAAAAAAACACTTCACTTTTTTTGAGGCTGCCAAGGGATGGAATACTTTGATCCTTCAACTAAGATTAGAGCATTTCTCTCAGGTATGAGATATGACAAAACACACTTAATTTATTCTCCATTCATGTAAACACTGAATGTTTTTAGGGAAAAATACCTAGAGACTTACTGTGGGCTTTTTTATTAAAGGGAAGTACACCTGCTTCAGAATAAAAACATCAGAAAAGTTGGTGATATAAAAAAACCTGTAAGTCATTGAGAGCATTTAAAATATGTACCTGAAGTTGCCTACGAGCTGAAGCAGTGGACCACCTGAGTGGCCAGACCCTCAGCCACCTTGCTCTGCACGGCTCTCACCCCGCGTCAGCTGTGCTCTCTGGAGCCCTTGGGGACAGTCCCCCTTCACAGCAGGATGTGCTGCACTGTCACCCTCAACTCACTCCCTTCCTCATCTCCAAGCCACCCGGCCGCCACTGCACTTCCTGGGGTCTCTTCGGCAGGCACACGCTTGCAGACAAGCCCTCGCTTCTCCTGGCTCACTTCAGCTGCATCTCCCCTATGCACATGCCTCTGCTTCCCCCACCCTGGCATGCAGGTCTACCCGTTGTTCAAAGGCCACGATTAGAACTACTTCCTCTGTGACTCTGCCATCATCTCAACTCTGGAAACGACTTCACCTTTTGTTTAAACCCTGTATAACTTACTGTCTGCGTCTCTTGGTGGCTTTTAGTATTTCCTGTAAACATTTGCCTTCTGGCCTTCTGGTGAAAGTACACAGCACAGTATAGAATTCTGCCAAAGAATTTCTGCCAAACTTGAATCTCAGCTCAGTTCTGGATCTGAATACCAGTTTGTCGAGAATACAGACCTTAGAGGAACATGTGGAATGACACCAAAAAGATGCAGTTCACAAAGTCTTCTAGATACTTAAACCTTACAGGACAAAGGACCAGGTTTCTTCAACAGTTAAGCTGAAACTGAAGGGGAAAAATGGTGAGGGAAGGCCTATAGGTGAAAATGAAGTTACGGCTATAGAGATTAGTTTCTTCATTTTAAAAACATAGTTTGACTTCTGGTGTATTGAAATCTCTGGCATTCTCCTGAATTTGTGAATTTGCTTCACTTGAAATGCTATTAATAGTAAAAGTAGAAGTTACACAAAGTGACATGCAGATGAAACCTCCAGTGGAGATATTTACCTGTTGGTCAGCGACCATTCCCCTCATTCCTAGTAACAGTGACCTAATAAACCTCGGTGGCGCAGAGATTAAAGCGTCTGCCTGCAGTGCAAGAGACCTGGGTTCGATCCCTGGGTTGGGAAGATCCCCTGGAGAAGGAAATGGCAACCCACTCCAGTATTCTTGCCTGGAGAATCCCATGGAGGGAAGAGCCTGGTGGGCTACAGTCCATGGGGTCGCAAAGAGCTGGACATGACTATGCGACTTCACTTCACTATCTTTGACTCTTAAGAAAACTTTCCGCTGTAGGAAAGAGGTAGTTTAAAGTAAAAATGTGTGTGTGTTTTGATCGGGTGGAGGCTCCAAGAAGCATGTGTTTGGTTACTTCTAAACCATCTAAAGCTGATTATCTGATGATGGTGTTTTCTCCCTTTCAGGGCTGATCTCCTACACTGAGTATCTCTTCCTGCTCACGATTCTCACCAGTAAGTGCTCCAGTTTTGCTTATCGATCATATGAATCCTCTCTCCTGGTGCGGGAGGTTTGGATTCACTTTTCTATCATTAAGGATGTCGCTGGTGCCGCAGTTCCTGTGCCTGCAAGGCGGCACTGCTGTGAGGTTATCCGCCCACTGCTGTCTCAGAGTCAGATGCAGCCGCCTTGTAGGAATATGAAACATGCCTCCTCTGACATTCTGCAGAATCCCTGACCAGTAACTCTCTAACTGCCAAGGTCATGAAAATCAAGGAAATATTAGGAAACTTTCTGAGCTCAGAGGAGATAAGGGGACGTAGCAGCTAAATGCAACAGGCTTTCTTGTGTTTGATCCTAGAATAGAAAAAACATGAAGTCCAAATAAAGTCTGTAGTTTAGTTTAAAAATGCTACACCAGCATGAATTTCTTAGTTTTCACAAATATCCTGTGGTTACATAAGATGCTAACTTTAGAGGAAGCTGGGTGAAGGGCCCCTTAGAGCTCCCTGGACCAGCTTTGCAGTATTTCTGTAAGTCTAAAGTTATTTCAAAATAGTTCTTGCAAAACCCTCCTCTGAGAAAGGGAAATAAAGAGTAGTAATCAAGATGTGGGTTCGATCCTGGCTTAGGAAGATTCCCTGGAGGAGGAAATGGCAACCCACTCCAGTATACTTGCCTTTAGAATCCCATGGACAGAGGAGCCTGGCGGGCTATAGTCCACAGGGTCGCAAACAATAATACCGAGAAAAGGCACAAATGTCAATCAGTGTGAAAATAGCCAAGGTATATAAGAACATAGGAAAGCCTCTAGCAGAGCTGAAGAAATAAATGAAGTTCTCAATTGGATTTTGCTTTTGAAGTGCAGAACACTTAACAGCACAGTAGCGCACCATGGACACGTACCAGCCTTTGAGAATTGTCATCCATCCTGAGAAGGGATTGTTGTTTCCTTTAGGTGCTTACTTGTGTTGTTTCTGGTGGCTTGTTTCAAGTTTGAGGACCTGTAGATCTTCAGATACTTGCATTCCACCAACATGTATGTAATGACATGCTCACTTTAGCAGCACATACATCAACGTTTATGTGATGATTCGTTTTTCACTTGCAGAACCCCATTCTGGGTTTCATGTTGCATTTAAAATGCTGGATGCAGATGGTGATGAGATGGTTGAGAAAAAGGAATTTTTTAAGGTAAGTAGGTTCTAGTTATTTTTGGTTTATCATAAAACACCTGAAGGCTTGCGTGGTAATTCTACATTTCTATTAAGATGAAAATTGTATCCATTGCCAACATATGAAGTGTCAAAAAATTCTATATACATTCAAAAATACTAAAATTTCTGTAATACACCCTTAAGGAAACAGTTACAGAACAGGGGATAAGATTCTGGAAGAGGAAATGAGCTGAAGCGCCTGCATTTTGTAGAGTTTTATTTTTTTGATTTCAGCAAATGATAATACAACAGAAAGGGCTTCATAGATAAGTAAAAAATTGTTGTTACATCTCACCAGAAAACAGTAAGAAAAATAAAACCTTAAACATTCATGAAGAATATGAGGGAAAATGAAAAAGCCACAATAGGTATAAATTGATGCGAATTTTCTAGGAATTTGTGCAGGCTCATAATTGAAAAGCTAAAAATATGCTTAAATGATGTTTCTTAATACATAACTCTGTTACATGGCAGCAGTAAATCTCACTCCATTCCAAGGAAGTTGGCAGTAACGTTCAGAAGTGCGTCAGTGCACGTAAACAGTGGGGAGTGTGCCAGGCAGAGCTCGGTGTTCATCTAGAGGAGCACTTTATGGAGAAAATGCCTCAGCTCTCTCATCTGTGCTTTTCTTCCAGTCTCCAGTGTCCTAGGAAGAGAGAGAACAAAGCTTGTTGAAGTTATATATAAAAGTGGGAGTCTATACTTAACTTACATTCAGTTAAGTAGCCAGTAGCACATGGGACTGTTAAACCCTTGAAATAATAACTGTGACTAAGAAACCTGAGTTTCTAAGTTTTAGTTCATTTAAAACTTACATTGAAAAACTGACATTCACTTCAGGTATTGGCAGATTCTCAACTATGTTTGAAACAGCTTGAGTATGTGACTCTACTTTTTAATTTTTACCTTTATTTACTTTTTATTTGCTTTTATATGAAACCTAAATACAGATCAAGTACAGGTACACCCTGGAGAAATTGTAGATTTTGGAGAAATTGTGGGTTGTGGGCCAGATCATCTCAGTAAAATAAAGCAAGTCACACAAATGTTTCAGTTTTTTAGGGAAGGTGGAAGTTACACTGTGGTCTGTTAAGTGTGGAATAGCATTATATCTCAAAAAAAAAAGCACATACCTTAATTTAAACATATTTTATTGCTAATAAATGCTAACTATCATCTGACAATGCAGGGTTGCCACAAATCTTCAATTTGTAAAAAGACACAAAATCAACAAAGCACAATAAAACAAGGTGTGCCAGTATTTCCTATGACTATATTACCTGAATGTCTTGTAGTGTAAAATACACACTGGATTTTGAAGAAAAGAGAAAGGAATGTAAAGTACCTTTATTTTTATATGGAATACGTGATAAAGTCATAATTCTTGAGATATTAATTTCACCTGTTTTTCTTCGTATTTTTGCTGCGCTTTAATGAAAATGAAACTAAAAACTGCAGATGATAAATTATCTTTTATATACAAGAATAATAACAATTTCAGTCATTGGCTTCACTCTGAAGAAAAGGTTCTAAAATGGATGTAGATAAGTAAAATTTGCACCAATTTATACCTATTGTGGTTTTTTCATTTTCCCCCATATTCTTCATGAGGCTTAAGGTTTTATTTTTCTTTATTTTGGTGGGATGTAACAACAATTTTTTACTTATCTACTTTTTTTGGTTCTAAAATGGATGTTACTTACTTAAGTATCTGTTATGTTGGTATCCTTATTTTTTCAAATGATTGCCCAGGTTAATAGACTTTTTAAAATAACTGAGCAGCTACTGACACTGGCTGCATGTTCAACTGAAAGACAGGGCCATTCACCTGTGGCTTCACTGCCTGCTCACTCACATGGTCTTGGCATTCACTTTATTCACCTACTGTACACCCTCTCCCACATGGTTTCTAAAAATGTTAAATAGTTGTAAATCTAATTTTTACAGGATCCCAACTGATTTATCAATGCATTCCCTGCTTAAGATCTTTCTTGCTATATCCTTTGTTTCTAATTTTTGAGAGTTTCTTATACATAAAATCAATTGTTTTAGTAAATTTGCAAAGCCTGTGGATGGGCTCTTCTTACAGGGATTTCCTGAGGGATCCCGTCTGCACCTGTTTGAAGCATCCAGTTGCTTGTATCACCATATCTCATCTTGAGGACACTCATCTTAAAGCTTTTCAAGTACTTTTTTTTTAACATAATACTTGAACACTCTAAATGTACAGAACCACTTTCTGAACACTGCATTTTTTTCTTATATGTTTGGGAAATTCTTAGCATTTCCATGAATTAAGAAAACAAGAAAAAGAATTATGTTAGAATACATCACTGATTTTTTTTTTTTTTTTTTTTTTCAGTTTATAAAGCTCAGCCTTCTAAGCCCGTAAAAGGTTCTTTGTGCTGATCTCAGGAATAAAACACTAAACTTGATAACCCATGGAGCATGATAGTTTGTTGACTTAAACAGGGTAGAGGAGAAAAAAACTATGTTTACATTAACTATTTGAATTTCCATGATCATTATATTAGGAAGCCTAGGTATATAGCATCTTCTGCTTGAAATTTCATTAAAAGAAACAACAACTCTTTCCAGGTCAGAAAAGCAGAGTTTAAAAGGCAGGATTTTGTGTGTTTGTTCCTTCTTCCAACTTATCTGAATGTTTCTCCAGTGAATTTTACCTGTTGCTCTTCCCACCATAAGTGCTAGAAAAGTAATGAAAATTACTTTAATACCCTAAACATAAATATAACAGACTGACTTGGAACAGCAGATGGAAAGTAATAGATTTGTATAAAGTCTTGTGAAAATGTCCCAAAATATAAAATTCTTAGTTTATGACTTTTGTGTGATGTGGTACACCCCTGTCTTATTACCATCCTGATCTCCTGGCTGTGTTGGTTGGTGTATTGTTCACAGCTTCATCCCAAGAGTGAGTAAAATAGCCACTCTGTGTATAAGCCAGTATAGCCAGTATCCACTCTGTCAGATAGTAACAAACACCACCACCAGTGATCAAAGCCGGTAATAGTAAACCAATTTAGTCTTTTGCCTTGATAGATGGTGCATCTGCTTATTGGGATGAGTGCCAGGATTTTAGTGCAATTTCTTTAAACAATAGGTTGATGACAAGTCTGTTTACTAGTGTGAATTTTTCCTTAGGTGGTCCTCTGACTTCACATTTCTCCCACACTGGTGGGAAGGGCTGTGCTTTTAATGCAGTGAGGTTATCATTTTAGAATGCTACATATTCCTGCTCAAGATATTATTAAATGCAAAGACCTTCAGTAGAATTCACTCTTCTTGATTCTGGAATAGTATTCTTACTCCAGAATTTAAATTCTCATGATCCGTCCTGAAAGCAAAAATAAGTTAAATTGACCTATGTGTTACACTTTTCTTCGTTTTCAGCCTGAAATTGAAAATATGGATCAGTATGAAGTTGGTCATTTTGGCTGTATTTTCTTAGACTTTCAGAATGTGTGTTTGAATGTGTCCTCCTGGCTTTTTTTCACCACTAATGTTAAGAAAAAACACTTTTTTTTGGTCTAACAAAGCACCGCTGTTTCTACCAGAAACTCTTCTTCCTCTGCCTAGAGGGCCTTGCCCCATTCCTTTCATAGCTAGTTACTCAGAGCTCCACCCAGATGCCCTGTCCTCATAGAGAACTCTCCAGAAGGAGCCAGTCTTAATAGAAGCCCCTGCCCAGTATCTCCGATTTTTCTGGTCACAGCACTTGACACTGTCTGAAATTCTCCTGTTTGTTCGTTAGCTTGTTGGTTACCTCTAGCCCATTAGAACTTAAGCTCAGTGAGAGCAGGGACACTCTCTGTCCATGACCACTGTGTTCCAGCACTTAGAACAGTCGTTTGAGCAGCACCTAGTCCTCTGGTCATGACCCACATCAAAAACAAATCCAATGACTCTCTCCGCTTGACTTTAAGATACTTCAGAGCAACAGTGACACCAACACTATGACATTGCCCAAAGAATGGACAGGTTGATAATGGAGCATAGAGTTCACACTTACATGATCACTTGATTTTCAGTAGAGACACCAGAGCAGTTAATGGGAAAAGCAAAGTCTTTTCAACAGATGACAGTAGAACAAATGGATAGGATATATACATGGAAAACATTAGCCACAACCCCTCCCTCACACCGTACACAAAAATGTATTTGAGATACACATGTAAGCATGAAAACTGAAACCAGAAGCTTCTGGGAAAACGCCTAAGAGATTATCTTCAGGATGTGGGGTAGGGCAAGGGGTGGGGTAGGTGGGGCAGGGACTGGGTAGAAGTGCAGCTGAACCAGGAGTGGCTGGATGCAGCTAACTGTGAAGGCTACATAACGCATGTATGTTGGGTTGTTACAGGAGTCTCTGCTGTGTCTGAAATTCTCCATGAAAAAGTGGAAGTGAACGTTGTTCCGTTGTGTCTGACTCTTTGTGACCCCATAGATTATATAGTCCATGGGATACTTCAGGCCAGAAAACTGGAGTGGGTAGCCTTTCCCTTCTCCAGGGGATGTTCCCAACCCAGGATCGAACCCAGGTCTCCCACATTGCAGGAGGATTCTTTACCAGCTGAGCCACAAGGGAAGCCCAAGAATACTGGAGTGGGTAGCCTATCCCTTTTCCAGGGGATCTTCCCAACCCAGAAATCGAACCAGGGTCTCCTGCCTTGCAGATGGATTCTTCACCAACTGAGCTATCAGGAAAGCCATAATGAAGACCTTAGGAGGTGTGGGAAACAAAGCAAGAAATGTTTGGGTATTGAACTTGGCAGTGTGTCAGTTGTCAATTTAAAAATAAAGGATAAAATGAAAGTTTTTCAGCTTTATTCCCTGAAATAAGTGGGGGGAGGGGGAGGAGGGGAGAATGTTGAAAAGTTTGAAGGCTTTAGAGAACTAGAGATACACCATATGCCTAAAACAAATCTCATAGAAGCAGCTGCATTTGAGATAATTTGCAATTTAGTGGCAGTATTTTTCAATACTAACAAAGAAATAGCCTAGGAAAAAATGGGCAAAGGTTTGTCTCCTAATTGATTTGGATCCATAGTATGAGATTTTGTCTACGTTTAATTTTTTTTTTAATTCTTTTTTTTTTTTAATTTGCTTTCCATGTGAGAATTGGTACAAATGATTCGGAAAGGTAGGTAGGTTTTTTTTTAATGTATTCAGTCTTAAGGTACTATTGATAGTTTCATAATTAGTAGAAAGATGTAGGCCTTTAAATTGTTTTAATGCTTTATAAATGCATTAAGAGACAAGGGGAGAACATTTATAGGATATGAATAGCTTTTTTAAGAGCTGGGTACTTGAAATGTGTCCATGAAGCATCAGAGATAGAAAAAGAAGAGAGGAGATAGAGAAAAGATAGAGGAGATAGAAAGAGAAGAGAATAAAAATTCTCATGGAGATGAGGATAATCATGATGTTTTTATACCTTAATGTGACGCTTTTAGACTGAATTAAGTGAGCCAGCTTTCTTAGGAGAAAAGATGATCCAAATCGTAATAAACGTAATAATATTAATACTTGCATATCCATTTTCATCTTTGATTCTTGTATGATCTAAGGGGAAAAAACTATTAGGAGTCATAAGGCAAAAATAATTTATTATTTAACAAATAACTAGTTTACATTTTATAATAGAAACTTAGCATCTGTCTTTTAGGTTGTTTTTAAAAATCTGGTAGACCTGCACCTGAATTCCTGTTTGCCCTCTTCCTAGCTGCAGAAGATCATAAGTAAACAGGATGACTTGAAGACAGCAATAACCGATGAAACGGAATGCCAGGTATTTGCAAATAAATTGAGTATTTCCAAGCAGATGTTGTTAGAGTAGCTTCTCCATCCCATTTTTTCAAATAAGGATTCCCAGATAGTTGTGAAAATTTTTCTAAGTATTTTAAATAGATTTGCCATATACACATGATCCAGAGCTCAGAAGATTCACCCAGACTATGTGTGCAGGGCAGAACCCCCCTCCAGTGACCCTGGTCTATGTCCCCGCTTCAGGCTCTTCTCAGCACCTGCTGCCACTTCCCCTGGGCCAACCCTGGGAGCCAAGAGCACCTAGCGGCCTGCATTGTGTGGTCTCTGCCATGGGGACGGTGCATCCTGGCCTGGGAGACAGGCCCAGTGCTTACCTGGCTGACTCTCTGCCGGGCGGAGCATTGGTGAACTTGTCCTTGTGCCCTCCCTGTCTGATCCCAGTTACCTTTCTGGCTCTGAGCTGCAGGTGTGGGTTTGTGACCCCTGTCCTGTAGCACTCACTGGAGGACTCAGTGCAGTCGCTCTCCTGGGTTCCCATTTAAAGCCCTAGGCCACAGCCCCATTCACTCTCCAAGCACATTTTTTTCTCTGGGTCCTGACTATCCCTCAGCTGAATGGTGCCCGAAGATATAAAGTCGTGGGAGCTGGCCCATCCTCTGCCTCAGCCCCCACGCCAGCTGCCTGCCCCTCTACAGCCCAAGTTCTGACGAGTTCTCCCACTCCCACACAACAGTCACCTGCCTGCCACTGATTCTGGGCGGTGGGGACAGGAGTGGGGAACACCTGAATCCAGCCTGCCTTTCTCTAGCTGATCTTTTTCAGATAATTTGATTTAAATGTATACCCCCTTTGTTGTTTAGTTGCTGCTGATCATCTTTTCAGCCGTTCTGATTTTTTTTGTTTGTTTTATTGACATTGTGAAGGAGGAAGTCTCTGAACCTGCTTCTCACTGTCTTGAATGGACTCCTCACCTGGGGACCTTGTAATTAGGAAAAGCTAGTGTTTTTCAGATTTCTAGCATCCTGCAAAAGGTTCCAGACTTCCCTGCTTTAATTCTCTCAGTCCTGCTTCATTAGAAAGTGCCTCGGGGGCACGTTTTGAAATAACTAATCTTACTGCTGTAAGCTCTCTTGTTGGCCTGATCCAGAGTTTGTTCTCTGTGGAGACCTCCTGAGTCCTCTCAGTGTTTGGCCATGGGTGTTCGCCTCCTCTTGAGCACAGGTGATACAGAACAGTGTTATGTAGAGTGATGGACAGAAGGGTTTCATCTATTTTATGCACTTTGTTGTAGTTGTTGTTATAGAAATCTTTTGTAGGTATTGTCCTAGGAATTGTCCAGGCTCCAGGATCCATTTCTGTTCTTGGTTATAATTTACTTCAAATTATTCTATCATTTTTTTATAGGAACAAACGGTGCAAGAACCTGAAATTAACACAACACTTCAGATACGTTTCTTTGGAAAAAGAGGAGAAAGGAAACTTCATTATAAAGAATTTCGAAGGTAAATGCAAAAAATATATATATGTTCATTTGGGGGAATTTTATAGCTAAGAAGTAAAGAAACAACTGAATACATGTATTTATGTCCCAGAACTGCATACCATAAGACCAGATACTGTGTGTGAGTCTCTGTAGTATCTCTGAGAGCAGAACCTATGAAGTGTAAACTAAAGTTACTATGTTCAGAATATATCAGTTAACCAGATAGAAATGGTTTGCGCAGGGAGCGACCAAGGGACAGAGAATAGCAAGGAAGGACACAGAGGCATGAGAACATGTGCCTTGTGCAGGAATCAGAGAGGCTGGGTCTGGTAGAAATAAAAGGGAAGGGTAGAGGTGAGGGCGGAGGCCCTGAGGCCTGGGGCTTGAGTTACGCCCATGAGGGAGGCCCTGAAGGGGACCGTGGAAGGTGCTGGTCAGATGGGCTTACTCTCGCAGGACAAGGGGTAACAGCAAAGGAGGGATCCTGTGAGAGACAAGACACAGGAGATAAAATCGTTGGGCTTGGTGATTGTTTAAAGGGAATAATTTCACTTAGAATTCTTTAAACTTTTTGAATTAGAGTTTCTGTAAGTAGTGGGCCCTGTGAAATTTGTCACACCATTATGCAGTTTTTAAAAAAGATGCAATGAACAGAGAATGCTTTAAATGCAGTTTTTCCGGAACTTGTCTGTTGGATGGAGTAGGGTACCCTACAGTTAAAATTATGGGTGTACCGAGTTAGAATTCAGTAATCTTTAAAATTTTTCATAAGTTGTAAAGTAATAACAGAAAATAGCTCCCATACATGTTTTATATATGTGTGTGTGTAATATAAACATAATTTTTTACCTGCCCAAATTAATCCTAGAAATTCCACAAGAAGCTCTTCATGTGAGTGTGGAGCTTTTAGTTTTGTTTCTATAGGCCTGTGATGCTTCTATAGAACATCTTTAGAAAGATGTTGCCTTTTCTGCCCTTTGTCTCAGTCTCCTCCTTACAGCCTATCAGATGAAGGATACTGTTTCATAAAGACATACAGCTTGTACGTCTCCAGGAAAGACAAGGAAGATGATACCAAGAGACACTGTTGTGGTAGCTAATTATGGTATTAGTATAGATATTAATATTCTTATTTAAAGACACAGTATTATATTTTGAAAAAGTATCTGATTTAGACAAACCTGGGTTCCAACACTGAATTTGACAGTTTGCTAAGTGTGATCTGATGGACAAACGGTTGGAGACCTGCAGTATATTGAAACTCAAGGGATACTGCTCAGGGTGCCCATGCTCCTGAGTGCACGCTTAGTTACAGCACTAAGGTGAAACCACAAGTCCTGACGTCCATCTCGTATTCCAACATTTAGGTTTATGGAAAACTTACAGGCGGAAGTCCAAGAAATGGAGTTCCTTCAGTTCTCAAAAGGTTTGAGTTTCATGAGAAAAGAAGACTTTGCAGAGTGGCTTCTTTTTTTCACTAACACTGAAAATAAAGATGTTTACTGGAAAAATGTGAGAGAGAAGCTATCAGCAGGAGAGGTTGGTGTGGCTTTTTATAATGCTTGTGATGAAGATGAAATGATAAGTTAGACATTGATAGAATTCAGTAAAGTAGCTTCCAAATTAATCAAGACTGAGTGACTCTGTTATGTAATTATATGATGCATGAAATGATGATTGCCAAACTGCTAGTAATGATTAATGAACAGTGGTAAGATTTCAAGTGATTTTTTTTAATATTTATTTTTATTTATTTATTTGGCTGTGCCAGGTCTTAGTCGCCGCATATGGAATCTTTAATTTCGGCATGTGGAACTTAGTTCCCAGACTAGGGATCAATCCCAGGCCCCCTGATTTTTTTTTTTTTTTTACTTTATTGTTCCAAAAAAAATTTTTTTTGACATGGGGATGTGTTTCTATATAATTTTTTTAAAGCTATCTCTGATGAGGGAAAATATAATGAAATACAATGAAGGTTTCATTTATAATTACAATAGAGATACATAACAATTAGAAATATATTTAACAAGAAATATATAGAAAAAACTTTAAACCTTGGATAGAAGAAATAACTCATCTAACAGTAGAGACATCCCCTGCTTTTGAACAGAACCTCTTAGTATTACAAACATGGCAGTGGTCCCTTCAATAACCCCTAAGTGTAGTGTCAGGTCAGTCTGCACGGCCTTGATTTGCTACACCAACACATCAGCCCTGGACACCCCACAGCCGACACAGGAGAGCAACCTTCTCAGTCATGCTGCTCATCCATGGTGGGCTGGGGGTAGAACTGCCCACATCCTTGCTTGGGGACCAGACTCTCCAAGGCTCTGCCCCCAAGGAGCACCACCATCTGCTAGAAACCATCCAGAAAAGAAAGGAGTGGACCACGTTCCAGCAAATAAATGTTTAGGCCTGGATATGTCACACTGAGCTAGTGGCTGGACTGATGGCCTGAAGGCCCTAGCTAACTGAAGGGAGGCAGAGCTGTGTGGTCCTGAGTGCACAGGGCTCAGAGGAGTACCAGGTACCGTGACCACCAACCGACATCCATAAAACAGTCTCAGCTTCTTGGGAGGGAGCCAGACAAGCCACAAGTCTGTGATACTGCTGGGGTTCCAAGGGACAGGGAAGCCTCTGCACCTTCCCTATAATTTTGCTGTGAACCCAAAACTGCTCTTAAAAAGAATTAAGTCTTTTTAAAAAAGAAAGCTGAGATTAAAATACAGCACCAAACATCAGAACTAAAACAGTGTGACTGACAATGAATTTGACAAATCAGTTGAACAGAAAATAAAATCAGAGATAGATACAAATACAGAAATTTAGTATGTGTAAACTCAGATTATAAATTAGTGGCATAAAAAAACTTAATAAATAGAACTGAGGTAATTCACTGGGTATCTGAGGGAGAAAATGAAGGTGACCTCTGCCTCCCTCATGACTCAGAAATAAACTTGAGGTGGATCAAAGAACTAAAGTTAAAGAGAAAACTGAGTAAGTATGGAAGAAAACTTGGAAACAATCTCTGAGAGTGGGTCTACGTACTAAGTAAAACCCAAAAGCCTTCTGTTGAAATTGATTAAATTACTGCATAAAATATAGAAATCTGTTGCTGTCCTCACTCCCCCCCCAGATTATCAAAATCAAAAGGAAAAATTAGCAAAATGGAGGAATTACTGGCATCACAATAATAGACCAATTTCTTTAATTTATACAATGAGGTCTTTAAAAATCAAGACCGCAGAAGGGTCTGACATTCTACCGTATTTAATGTAGAAAATGGGATCTCAGATAGCAGTGTGTTAATTACTAATGGGGCCAAGATTTTGTCTCTGCAAGTTAGCTTGTGTCACTTCCTGGGTGCCAACAGAAGACCCAAACCTGCCAGCTCAGAGCCAGAGAAGGTTATTGTCTGTAATGTGGAGGCTGCCCAGGCACCACCTCTGTCCCCCAGGGCCCATGAGGTAGGTTTGCACCACAGCCGAGGAGCCCAAATCCTTCATGAGGTACAGTAGGTGCGGTCGTCCCTACTCTGAGGGAGACAACTATGTCTACTCCAAGCTGTTCACTGTGCAGATATCCTGGAAAGACCCTGGAGTAGAATAGTAGCTGGGCCTCTGTCTACGAGACGTGAGAAGCTCAGAAGACCTACTGAGAATTGCTCCTCAGCATCAGGTCACCTGGCAGCCCCTCAGACACCGGAGCAGAGACAGCAGGAACACGAGAAATCCACAAGTGCCTGATGAACATAGATGTGCAGAGTGTTTAATTCACTCAGGGCTTTGAGGGGAGACAGCGGGCCTGTGACACACGCCCCCAGCCTTGCACTCGTGTTCACACTGTGTTCACTCTGAACAGGCACATCCAGGGCCCTGCACTTAATCTGAGGGATCCTCCTAATCTCTATAAAGTCCACACATTTGTGCTCAGTTGGGTCCATCCCAGACTTCGATAGACTACATTCATAGACTTCATTGTATAAAAGAGGACTCATAGTTATAGTCATAACATTGTTGAATAAATTTACAAAGTTGTAGTAAAAACTCACTTTGTTGTTCTTTTAGAACATTAGTTTAGAAGAGTTCAAGTCATTTTGTCATTTTGCAACCCACTTGGAAGACTTCACTATTGCCATGCAGATGTTTAGTTTAGCTCATCGTCCTGTCAGACTAGGTAAGTTATGTGAGTCACTGAATTTTTACTATCTATGAATACTGTCACCCTGTTCTTTAACTGATTGGTATCAGTCCAGGGACCACTTACCAGAAAAATAATTGATTGGCCTTTCAGTTAATCCAGTGTGGTTATTCTAGATTTACAACCATTTGCCAAACAATTTATTAACAATTAATTTTGCTTTTACTTTCTTATTTTTCTCCCTGAGAAGGAGGAAACATTTAAATGTATATTCAAAACACTGATTAGATTAAAATAGCCTGCTGACGTTTCTCAGCCAGATTTATTATTTGAACACATTCTTAATGAGTATTTGTGTTGTTTTTCTTCCCAAATGATAAATATATAGAGTTGTTTTTACTTCTCAAATAATAAAAATTTAGACTTAGACTATTTTATGTGGTTGATGAGTTTTTATATTTTTTCCCTTCAGCGGAGTTCAAGAGAGCAGTCAAAGTAGCAACAGGACAGGAGCTATCCAACAATATTCTGGACACCGTCTTCAAGATCTTTGATTTAGATGGTGATGAGTGTCTGAGTCATGAAGAGTTTCTTGGGGTGTTAAAAAACAGGATGCATCGAGGTTTATGGGTAACAGATTTTGAGTCTTTAAATGTATATGTAGCTTATATGTTTATATGTAGTTAAGTGAATGGAACTAAACCTAGAATTTGATCTAATATATAGTCTTAAATGGAGTTTTCAACATTTTTAAAGAGATTATAAGCAATTACAACAAAATTATAAGTAATTACAACAAAAGTATCTCCTACAGATGGGATCCACCATTTTTGTTTTCTTTTTAAAAAAAATCTGAATCAGGAACCACGATTCCAAATTTTAATTTGGATGTTGTAGTTAGATACCAAGACCCAAGCTGTAGCCCTATCATGTATTAACTATCAGATCTTGCAAAGCTACATAATTTTTCTGACCCTCAGATTCCTCATCTGTACAACAAGGAACGAATACAATCTACTGGAGAGAATTATTAGGATACTTAATGTAGTGACTGAAACACTTGAAGTAAATGTTCACTATTAACATGATTCACTCAGATTCACATATTAGTCTATAACTGAGGGACAGATCAAACTTAGAATTTTGTTTAGATTTGCATCTGCCAGAAACACTTGTGAAAGCACATTGAAACGTCGGCAAGTTGAAGACAAGGGTCCAGGGGGTGAGTAGGAATTTAGTCCAGAGGAGGCAGGAGTGAGAACAGGAGAGGCCGTGGTGAACTCACATCAACAGTGCTGTTCGTTTACAACTGAGAAGAGCATATTGATCTTCCTGCTACAAACATTATTTATAGAAAATAAACAGATATGATTTCTACTAGTGATTTACAGGCAGCACCTCATAGTTAATAATCATACTCGTAGAAATTAAACCAGCCTTTCCAATTAACTTGTAACATACCCCGGGGCCTCTTTGCCATTTCTCAAAAACATACTGAAGAGAAGAGCTTCAAGTCAGTGAGCAGAAAAGGCCATAAATATAATCTGAAACCAACTGCCGCTTCCAGTAGTGGGTCTCCAGCAGTGCTGCGCTCTGTGGGCACAAGAAGCCAAGTGTTTTCTCACCTTTGCTTTCTCATTTAACTGACATAAATAGTAACCACAAAGTACTTGTGTGAGTTGTTTCTTCCTAAGGCTTCTCATTAAGTATATGGTAACCTCTGTTTCTTTCTTTTTTAATTTTAGCCAAGGTTAGGTTTATCGTTTTTATTCCACGTAGCTAAGTGAAGTTCACCAGAAAAACAGAAACACTATGAAGTATTGTGAAAAGAAAACATTATGAAATGATTTCATTTTAAAACCAACATATGAAAGTCACCAGTCTTTGTTCCCTTCTTGGGGAGGAAACTCCATTCTGTGGTTCCCCTGAGGCCACCCTTGCCTCACTGCACATCTCACCTTTTCCCTTTGGCTTTCACCTGTGCTGCAGGCACTTTCTGTGTCATCACTTGCAGGCCTTTCTGGAGGTGGGTGGGGAATAGGCACCACAAGTACATGGATGACGGGGCTAAAGGTTGCAGACACTGACCCTGAGTTTTCATTTTGGTTGACAGGTGCCACAGCATCTCGGCATACAAGAATACTGGAAATGTGTGAAGAAAGAAAGCATTAAAGGAGTGAAAGAAGTCTGGAAACAAGCAGGAAAAGATCTTTAATAGAAAAAAGGAGAGTGTGGGAATTCTGTTGCTCTGAGCAATCACAATCGGGCATTTCTTAGAATGCTAGATGTTTATCCTCCCAAGTCTTCACTGATTTTGTTTGTAATATAAAGATGCCTTGTATTGCTTTCTGATTCAGTCATTTCTTAGTAAGATTTCATTGCAGAACTTCGTAAAAAGAAAAAAGTATTCTTTAACAAAAAGAGACGTTGGCATCTGTCAAAAGGCCTAGGATTAAAGGCTTTGACTTTGGTAAGATGGACAACCTGGTCATGCAGTGTCTAAACTGACTCAAGGTCAGATCAACCTGCGAGCCCCAAAGCTTCTGGAGGTAGATTAAGTGACAGCATTTCAGGTTTTCTACCTGTCCCCTATGTCTCGGACTTCTTGTATGTTTTATTTCAAATAAGCTGTAAATTAGTTGTCTTCAAAGTAATGTGTAAAGTTCAGTATTCCACCTGGAAACTATAAAGTATTTATAAAGATTAAGAAAATTACTGAGGTGCATTTTATGTTGTTGATTGGTTGGTCAGTCACCAAGTCGAGTCTGATTCTTTGCGACCCCGTGGACTGTAGCCCACCAGGCTCCTCTGTCCATGGGATTCTCCAGGCAGGAATACTGGGGTGGGCTGCTATTTCCTCCTTCAGGGGATCTTCCCAACCTAGGGATGGAGGCTGTGACTCTTAGGTCTCCTGGCAGGAGGGTTCTTTACCATCGCGCCACCTTCAGCCCCATTTTGTTTTATATGTGGTTTTTTTTTTTTTTAATGTAAATACTTTTAAATGTAAATACTCCTAAGCCAAAGGTATTTCCCACTGAATTGTAATGGTTATGTGGATTTTTAAAGAAATTTCCCAGCTCTTCTGAGGAGGTACACAGCAGACAGCAAAGTCACGGTTTGACGTGAAGAGGAGACAGGAGACGAAGGCAACCCAGGGTAGATGAGGGGTCAGCTGTGTGTGTAAGGGAAACCTCTTGTCCTCAGAAGGTGGAGCAGACAGACACCAGTCCATCCCCTGCCTACAGAACGTGGGTCCAGATGAGCTGCAGGGAGAACTCCCCAGCTTCTTTAAATTAAAAGCACTGCAGCGCGGATGCTCCACAAGATGGCACTCTCGCTTTTCCAAAACACTTTATCTTCTTTGCACACCAAGCATGATCTTTACCAGAAAAACCAACAGAAATACCCAGAAAATCACAGAACATTTCAAAAATGACTGACTTGTTGAAGGAGCAAGGTAGGAGTCTCTGTGCAGACATACCTTAGTTAAACATTTAGCAGCTCCTAGGGAAATGAACACAGGTGCTAGCACGGTAACCGTCAACTTGCAGTCTGTGGTTGTGTCCAGTGATGAAGGCAGTTAATTTGCAGAATCTCCAGGTAACATGTAGTTGGGTGGGTTATGTCCTCAACAGCATCAGGACCAAACCTCAGCCGAGCCTGCGCTGTCCCGCGCCCTCTCCCAGGCACTGGTCCTCCTGTGGGTGAGCTTTCTTTCTAAGAGGATGAAATGGGAGCAGATACTTTGCTTATGTTGTTGCTTTGCTTATGTTGATACTTTGCTTATGATGTCTGGATTTACATATATTTAGACATTCAGTCTTGGGAGAAATGGTGTTCATAAATAACTCTATGATTTATAGAATATCATATAAGCTCTCCCCAATGACATTTTTCAATCCAGACAGAATTGAAGGAATTTTCATTGCAGCATCAATCATTTCAAATCATGCAAATCTGGAAGTAGCTTGAACGTGCCACACCACAGAAGTGGATAAATCAGTTGTGCTCTATTGCACCATGGAGTTCCAGTAGCGCTTACCATCATGAATGCACCCGATTAAGTTCAGTGATTTTGTTAGTTGCTAAGCTGTTACTTCTGTTCCAGTTCCCCACCACACACACGCACACACACATACACACAGCATTGTGATGCTGGTCCTGCCAGTGTCCCCAGACCCCAGCCAGCAGCGTGGCAGCCCTTGGTACCAATCTTGTGCTGTTCTGGCTGTTGTGAACGTTCTCGTGCTCCCAGAACCAACTCCTTGAGTCCTCCTGCAGAGCCAGCACTGCTGGCCGGTGCCCCTCCCTGGGCAGCCCGGGCCTTTCCTTCAAGCTTCTGGACCCTAACACCCTGCCCCTCTTCTCTGTGTGCCCCTGCCTCAGGGAGGGAGCTCTTCCTGCAAGTGCTTGCTCTGTGGGACCTCAGTTCCTGTGGCCGTTCGACTCTAACACCTGTTTACATGTGTCCTTGTATTATGTTTTCTCTCGATATATTTAAAGTGGCTCCTGACTGATAAAATGACCGTATGCCAGGAACTATAAACACAGAAGACAAACTTAGATAATATTCACACTAGATTATTTACACACAGGATATAAGTTCATGTATACATACAAGTACATATTACATATTTTTACATATACATTTATACCTGTCCATACACCTATGTATATAAAATGTCATCTAACCCTCCCACCATGAGAGACAGAAGAAACCTGAGTCTCAGAGAACTTAAGAGAAGTCCCACAGTATTACTCAGCAAAAGTGAGGAAGCTGGGGTTGTAATCCACAATCACTGACACCACAACCCATCTTTTTCCCACTCTGCCCAAGTCAGTCTATCCTTCCTAGTGTTTCATGGTTCCATCCCTAGGCTGGTCTGCACGTTTCTTCATGTCATAATATAAATAAGCTTTAACTACTCTAATAACACTAAGACTGTCACTGCTGTATATAGCAGTCTGTGCTATACCAGAGTTAGAAGTCTGAGAAAACAGGAACACATGCGTGCATGCTCAGTCACTTCAGCCATGTCTGACTGACTTTGCGACCCCAAGGACTATATCCCGCCAGGCTCTGTCCATGGGATTTCCCAGGCAAGAATACTAGAGAGGGTTACCATACTTTCCTCCATTGGATCTTCCCCACCCAAGGATAGAACCTTTGTCTCCGTGGACACCACTAATTCCAGGTTACTTGTCTTTCAAATATTCAGTCAATATGATTCAGTGCCTCTTCTGTGCCTGCTATGTGCTGGGCTCACTTGGAAGCAAAAGAAACCTAGTCCCGCCTTCAGAAAGTTTATAATTGAATGCGAGGCTCCTTGGCACAAGGCCTTTGTGTCGCCCACCCCTTTGATTATTCCTGTAATCAAGGAGCCTTCATTCAGCTTTCATGCCCTTCCCTGAGTTCCAAGGGGCAGACTCAAGCAGTTGTTCATTAGGGAAGGGAGGGGATGCAGAGACCAGGCAGAAGCAGTCAAGAGCAGCCTTGAGGCAAGGTCCTATTTCCCCATGAACAGATAACATGTAACAGCATCCTTGAGCTATTCTGCAGCTACTGAACCCACTCCAGTGTTCTTGCCTGGAGAATCCCAGGGACGGGGGAGCCTGGTGGGCTGCCATCTATGGGGTCGCATAGAGTCGGACATGACTGAAGCGACTTAGCAGCAGCAGCAGCAGCTACTGAAACCCACTCCAGGTGGGAGAAGTTAACAATTAACCATGGTATGCTGCTCACATAAATCCCAGACCATCTGGACTTGAAGGCTGATCCATCAGAAGACAGTCCACAAGCTGATCATGCCCTCTTTGAAAAACTGCCATAAGACCTCTCTCTATCTTCTCCAAGTTGGGACATATGGTTTTGAGGGCAGGAGTCTGGTGTGGCCCTCTTTGCTTGGCAAAGCAATAAAGCCCTTCTTTTCTACTTCATCCAAAACTCTGTCTGAGATCCCATTTGGCACTAGTATACAGAGAAGCTGAGCTTTTGGCATCAGCAGACTGGGGAAACTCTAATCCTACAGAGGAGAGGCCCTGAGTGTATTACATGGGGGTTTAACGTAGGTTTCATGACCTCCAGGGCAATCTCAAATGCTGACCCCACACACATACTCTCAAGAGCTTGGCATGTGCCGCTCTCCTGCCTGGAATGGTGTGTCCAGTCTGCCTTTGTTTAGCAGAAACTTGTCAGTTCTCAATCAAAGCATTCACAGAGAGATCACAGCCATGGAGACTGTATAGCTGTGTAATTTTTCCTAAAAACCTGCTCTTTTCTGGTGGGGAGTCAATCAGTGTTCCCAGTGACAGCAGCCAAAGCCCAGGCTTTCCCAATTTAAATGCGATCAGTAACACGTTCTTGGACTGATCCTAGAACCAGTGGCCAGGACACTTTCTGGGGACAGATTCCAGATGTCTAAACACAGATTTAACCAAACCAGAAACTCCTGCAGTCATCAGAGTCAGGACTCTGTCATCCCACCTTGACAGCTAAACCTCTGAACTCCCTTCTTGGCTGCATCTCATTAGTCAACAAACAGATCATTAGTCAACTATGCAGCAAAGAAAACGGCCTGGTGCAGCCAAGGTCCACTGATAGATGCTCCAATTAGTGGGAGAAACTTCAGAGAAGCAGGATATTTGCATAGCCTCAAAGGACCTCCCCCAGGAGACTTACTAAATACTGTAATGGTTTGCACAGATGTATCTGATTTTCTCAGTTCAGTTCAGTTGCTCAGTCGTGTCTGACTCTTTGCAACCCCATGAATTGCAGCATGCCAGGCCTCCCTGTCCATCACCAACTCCCGGAGTTCACTTAGGTTCACGTTCATTGAATCAATGATGCCATCCAGCCATCTCATCCTCAGTCGTCCTCTTCTCCTCCTGCCCTCAATCCCTCCCAGCACCAAAGTCTTTTCCAATGAGTCAACTCTTCGCAGGAGGTGGCCAAAGTACTGGAGTTTCATCTTTAGCATCATTCCTTCCAAAGAAATCCCAGGGCTGATCTCCTTCAGAATGGACTGGTTGGATCTCCTTGCAGTCCAAGGGACTCTCAAGAGTCTTCTCCAACACCACAGTTCAAAAGGATCAATTCTTCAGCGCTCAGCTTTCTTCACAGTCCAACTTTTCTCAGGTTTCCTCCAGCACCAGGATAGAGGTGAACAGAATACCAGAAAGAACAAAAGATGCACGTGGGCCAAAAGGTTGTCTCTTCCCCAGGCTCAGGACAGAGCCTGATGCAGAGTGAATAAAGGAAGGAACTAACTGCAGATGGATTATGGAAGGCCATGCCCGAGCGTGGAGGGGAGGGGAGGGGAGGGGAGAGCAGACAGGAAGCAGGAGGGACAATGCAGGCCCAGGACTCACCAGCCATGGTGAACCCACAGGACAGTGAACCAAGAAAGTGGGCCTCCAGCCACAGATGAGGGCTCTGTTACCTGAAACAGCTCCCAGCCCCTCTGCTCACCTGCCCTCTCACATCCACCTGGTAACCATCATTCTACCCTCTGTCTCTACAAATCTGATTACTCTGCACACTTCTTAGAAGTGTAGTTGTACAGTACAGTTGACCCTCCAACAACAGCTGTGAATTGCACATGTCCACTTATATGTGGATATGTCAGTTGTAAATCTTACAGTACTATAGTCCATGGTTGGTTGAATCCTCAGATGCAGAGGACCCTTGGATATGAAGTCAATGCTTATTTACTCAATCACATCCAACTTTGTGACCTGGTGGACTGTAACTCTCCAGGCTCCTCTGTCCATGGGATTTTCCAGGCAAGAATACTGGAGTAGCTTGCCATTTTCTTCTCCAGATTTTCCCGACCCAGAGATCAAAGTCTCATCTTGTGTCCCCTGCATTGCCCGCAGATGCTTTACCACTGAGCCACTAGGGAAGCCCTGGATATGAATGGATGACTGTAACTTACATATGGATTAACCCTCATAACTGTTTTTGTCTTTTATGACTGCCTTATTTTACTGTCTTTAAGATTCATCCATGTTGTAAACTGTGACAAGATTTCCTTCCTTCTTAAGGCTGAACAGTATTCCACTGTATATACACATCACATTATGCTTATCCATTATCTGACAAATGGACACTTGTATTGCTTCCTTTTGACAGCTGGGAATAATGCTGCAGTAAACATGGATGTACAAATACCTGTGGGAGTTCCTGCTTTCATTCCTTTTGGAATGAAATATACCAGAAATAGAATTGCTGGATCATGTGATAATGCTATGGTTAATTTGCAGGGGGGGGAGGGGAAGGGGGGAAACTGCCGTAATTTTCCACAGCAGTCACACCATTCTATATTCCTACCAGCAACAGATGAGTTCCCAATTTCTCCATATCCTCAATACTTGTTATTTTCTGCTTTGTGGTTGTTCTTGTTTTGTAGTAGCCATCCTAATGGGGGTGATGTGTTCTCATTTTACTTTTGACTTGCATTTCCTCGTGGCTCAGATTGTAAAGAATCTGCCTGCAATGCAGGAGACCTGGTGTCCAATCTCTGGGTTGGGAAGATTCCCTGGAGAAGGGAATGGCAATCCACTCCAGTATTCCTGCCTGGAGAATCCCATGGACAGAGGAGCCTGGCAGGCTACAGTCCACAGGGTCACAAAGAGTCAGACACAACTGAGCAACTCAACACTTTCACTGCACTTTAATCAATGAGGCTGAGCATCTTTTCATGTGGTTATTGGTCATTTGCATGTTTTTGGGGGGGAAATGTCTATTTAAATCCTTTGCCCATTTTTAAACAGAGTTGTTGGGTGGTGGTGTTGCTGGGTTGTCGGGGTTCTTTACACGTTCAGCATAGCAATCCCTTATATATATGATATGTAAATCTTTCTCCCCTTCCACCATTTGCCTTTTCACTTTGCCTGTAAATGACCATTTCTCTGGCTATAAAATTGAAGGATATTACTTTCTATCAGCACTGAAAATACTACTTTGTTGTCTTATGGGATCTGTTACTGGTAAGAGGTAGTCACAGAGAGCTGGATCATAAAGAAAGCTGAGCACCAAAGAATTGATGTTTTTTAACTATGGTGTTGGAGAAGACTCTTGAGAGTCTCTTGGACTGCAAGGAGATCCAACCAGTCTATCCTAAAGGAAATCAGTCCTGTATATTCATTAGAAGGACTGATGCTGAAGCACCAATACTTTGGCCACCCAATGGGAAGAACTGACTCATTGAAAAAGACCCTGATGCTGGAAAAGGTTGAAGGCGGGAGAAGGGGATGACAGAGGATGAAATGGTTGGATGGCATCACTGACTTGATGGACATGAGTTAGAGCAAGCTCTGGGAGTTGGTGATGGACAGGGAGGCCTGGAGTGCTACAGTCCACGGGGTCAGAGTCCGACAGGACAGAGCGAGTGAACTAAGAGGAAGTCAGCTGCCAGTCTTAGTGTTCTTTTGGTAATTTGATTTCTATCTCTGGAATCTGAAAAACCCTAGATTTTTCTCTTTATTCTAAATATTTGATAGTTTCACTACTCTATGTCTAGGTTTCAAGGACTTAAGTCTTTCTTCAATTCTTCAACCCAGGAAGGACCCTGAGTCAGAGTGACTGGCCAAAAACTAATGCAAAAACTAATCCCATCACCATAAAACCTGACACTGCAAGCCAGTAGCAGAACAGTCCTCCTGGGTTCCCCTACCCTCCTATATAAAGCCTCTTGCTTTGTAAGCACGTGTCTTTCCTCCGACAATTCAATTCCCAGTGTTAGACAAGAGCCCACTTTCAGGCCCTAGAAAGGGTCCTCCTTCCTACAACTTATGAGTTTGTGGGTTTTTGCTTCTTCAATCTTTCACATTTACAGCTCCATGGCTTCCACAGACCCCTCTAATAGTTTCACAGCTGCCTTGAGCTGCCCTTATTCTTCCCCAGCCCTCAGCTCAGAACTAGAACCCAAAATGGCGTTTTTCGGAGTTGCTAGCCAGCAATAGCAACGCGGGGGGTAGGGGGGGGGAAACCTCTGTGGATGCGGTCCTCAGGCAGCTGGCCCTGATCCAGGATGGGAAGCAGCCCATTGTCCACCAGGCTCTGCTGGTGGACGATATCCAGGGAAAGAGGAATCACAAGTTGGGGTACCGGGGAGTCATCTTGGCTGGGACATGATCTGGCCGCTTTACCTGCACCAGAACATGAGTCTCAGGGCAAACAGGCGTTGTCCATCTGCTTGAACCGCTGAAGAAAGGGCTGCGTTATCAGGGAGTGAAGAATGTCCACACCTTAGGTGGGGACGAGTGCCTCCCCTCCCTCGGCGATAAGGCCCATCCCCGGGCCAAGGTTATGCCAACTCACTTCAGGATCTTGTCTCCTCCGAAACCTGCAGTAAGTGATACCTGTAGGAGCGTCTATGTCCACAGTTATTGTTTAGCAGTACTCGCCAGTTATAAATAGGAAATTTCAGGAGCCTTCGGGCGGTGAGAGGGGGCTATCCCCCGGTTCACAACTCAACCTAAAACCCGGGTTTCAAATCAGATTGACTACACGGGGCCACCCTAAATCACACGCACCTACGATTTCCGCTTGAAATACAAGCAAATTACTTCAAAGCGCGGGGGTCCGGAATCAAGACGCACACGGGGTCCTTGAGGCCGCAGTCTGGACGGAGGCCGTCCCGCTGCAGCGAGCATCCCCGCGCCCGCTCCCGCCCAGCTTGCGGCCGGGAGGTGCCTCGAGCGCCTTCCTCTCACTTCCGCCGATGTTGCCCCGCCCCTTCCGCCGCCCGCCCGACAGACCACGCCCCGGCGGCGGGCGCGGACGCAATGCGGGGCGGGGCGGGGCCGTGGGCGACGCGGCGCGGGGAGGGGTCGCGGCGGAGGCGGGGGCGGGGCGCGGAGCCGGGCGCCGAGCCGCCGGGAGCGCCCGAGTAGCCACCGCCGCCGACGCCGTCGGGGGCCTGGCGCGCCCCGCCAGCCCGGGCCGGTGGGTGCCACGGCCGCCCGCGGAATATGGCGCCCTGTACGCTCTGGCGCTGCTGCCAGCGCACCGTGGGCTGGGTGCCTGTGCTGTTCATCACCTTCGTTGTCGTGTGGTCCTACTACGCGTACGTGGTGGAGCTGTGCGTGTGTGAGTACCGGGCGGGCAGCCTTCGGCCTCTCCTCAGCTTCCCCTGGCGCGGCCTCGGCGCGCCCGCGTGTGCGTCCGCCCGAGCCCGGCCGCGGGGCCCACTTCGGCCCGGGGTCTCGGGACAGTGTCCGTCTTCTGAGGTGGAGGGAGCGGCGCCCCCGGCCCGGCCTCTCTGCCCGGCTGTTCGCGGAGTTGCCGTGCCCTTCGCCGGGGTTCCGAGGGCTCTTCTCGCCCGGGCCCTGGGCGCGGGCGGAGCCGCCGCGGGTGCGGACCCGAGGTCCTGGCTCAGCCGCCGGCAGCTCCTGCCGCTCCTTCCCGGAAACTCGGGGCCGGCGGCGTCGCGCTGCTGGCCACCTCGGTCCCGAGGTCCCCCAGAACTACCCACTCGGTCGCGAGCACACAGCTGCCTGAGGGCCCTCGGGGTGCACTTCGAGGGGAGCCCCGGCACCGGGCTGGGTGCTGGCGGCGAAAACGGGGGGACGCCGCGGCACCCGCGGCGTCCTCCGCCCCGAAGCGCAGATGCAGACCCGCGCGAGCGAGCTCGCGTGAAATAAGTGGGTTAAAACAGCATTCCTACGAGGGAGAGACCGCTTTGGCTCAGCAGGTTTGAAGGAAGGTTTTGAAACAAACATGTCCACTTTCAAGAAAGTTGTTTTGTACCTGTGAAACATTAAATTCCTGCAAGTAGATCCAGAATAAATTAGTTGTGAAATACATATCAAACAGTAGTGGAATTCGTCTGTTGAATGTGATTTGTTTAGTTTTGTCCTTTTGGATACCAAAATGTTTGCCGTAAAGGTTGTTCGAATCCATTATAAAACTGACTAGCTATAGGCATTTCTTAAAGCTGCTGCTTCCAGAAAGTGATCATGATCACAGGATTCTCATCAGCTTGTGGTGAGACTTTCCCTCACTCAGTGCTCTGAGGTAGGCATTTGGACCAGTCTTACTCAGTTCTGTCAGAAGATAATTCCCTCCCTCTCCCCGTTCCATAGGGATTTTGAAGTAAAGGTTCTGAAACTTTACTTGAAAATGTGCGTTTATGTTGAAATTGCACATTTAACCTATAGTTATCAAAAATATCAAAAGATGATATCAAACATGAAAGGAACATGAATGTGTACTGGTAGGGATAAAGGGAACTTTTCGTCTTTCTCTCCTTTAATCTTAGTGTCTCTGAGCATAGATGTCCCTACCTACAGATGGAGGAAATGAAAATGAGCAATAGGCCCTTTGGTTGGTCACATGAATGTTGAGTACTTGCAGAAAAGTGACCCACATCTTTCCACTCTGCATGTAAACTTAGTGAGCTAGCCAGGGTCCCTGGAACTGTGATTGTTTGGTCCATAATGGGGAGTTGGGGCGGGGCTAAGCGCTTGCCCTTATAGGAGATCAGTAAGACTTTAGACCCACCCTTTAGAGATCATCCGGGCTTCCCTGATGGCTCCCACGGTAAAGCGTCTGCCCGCAATGCGGGAGACCCGGGTTCGATTCCTGGGTCGAGAAGATCCCCTGGAGATGGAAATGGCAATCCACTCCAGCACTCTTGCCTGGAAAATCCTATGGATGGAGGAGCCTGATAGGCTACAGTCCATGGGGTCGCAAAGAGTCGGACACGACTGAGCGACTTCACTTCCCTTAGAGATCACACCCCAGCATTTCTTCAAGTTAAAACATTGTGCAACAACTGAGGCCCAGTCCTTGGCAGAAATTTTCAAATACTCAGTGGATTAAAGGTCTTACATAGAGCCTGCATTTACTACTAAGATACCAGCCTTGAACTAGGGGAGCTTTGGGGATGTCTGCAGTGTCACTGGACTTTATGGGGGCGCATAAACACTATCATATTGAACCTGTCCTTTAAACCACTTGAGTATATTCCGTGTTTTCATAAGCACAGATTGTCTTAACTGAGATATACCAATGTTTAACTTTATAGAAGCTTTAAATCGAGTGAGTGTGAGTTTTACTTAAAATGCTGTTTCAGTAATTTTTACAGGATTTTGTTTCTGGTGTTCTTTAGCCAACTACATGGGAGAGAATGATGATAATTGTATCTTAACACATGTTAATTTATTTAGTCCTCATAATAACAAAAGTGATTTGTGCAGGGTCATACAACTAGTAAATGGCATAACCAGAACTGGAACTCAAGTGGTTTAGCTCCAGAGTACCTGCTTTTATATTTAACTACTATGCAAGACTAGTGTACTTGATTATCCGGATCTAGACAATCGGTAGATTCCATTCTTATCTAATTATTTATATAAAGTAGTTTTCTCCTGAAAGGTAGCAGCTGAAGGTTGCTAAATATCTCAGATGGTAAAAAGGCGTGGCCCACTGAAGGGCATTTGAAAAAATAAATTGTTTATGAGAAGCCCTTGTTCCACCTCATCTTCTCTATCTTCTCAATTTTGTCGTTCCATACACACACACACACAGAAGTAGTGGTAGGAATAATATTGCGGATAAACTTGAGTAATAAGTGATGCATCTGAGATGGCCATCACAGGGGTGATAAGCAGAGAAGTAACAACTGAGTAGTAATATTGGTCCTTGATTTTAAATAAGCTGAAATTCTTTGATTTTCCCTCAAGGCTAATATTTGAGCATTCGAGGTTAGCTGTGCGTGGATTGACCAACTTTTCCAGTTTGGTCAAGCTGGTTATTTGCAGGGGAAGTGCTAATACACTTCCTCAGACTTTATCAGGTTGTTTGGAGCTGTTAGCAGTAGATGTGTAACTCTTGTTTGGCGTTTAGAGGATCTGAGAGTTTAAAGAGAATTTAGAGATGACCTAATTCAGTCTCTTTATTTTACTTCTGAGAAAACTATTAGTTGGAAGAGCTATATGATTTGTCCAAGGACAGATATTCCTTTTTACCTTTTTTCAGATAGAATATGTAGGATAGAACTGTAACCTCTGGGTCTACATATCTAATAATTCCTATGTCTCCTGTGTAATTTCTTCAGAGACAAGATAAATAGCTTAAACATTAACATTGAACACACTGTCTCCACACAGTTGATTCCAACATGTTCTACTGATTTCAAAAGAACCAGCTTTTGATTTCACTTATTTTTCTGGGTTTTTTTTTTTTTCCTGTTTTCTATTTCATTGATTTCTTATTTGATATTTCCCTTTCACTTTGGGTTTAACTTGTTCTTTTTGTAGTTTCTGAATTTAAAAATTGAAGTGATTGATTTGAGGTGTTTACTCCCCTGTACTTATTCCTAAATACTGCTTTACTCACATCCCATGAATGTTGATATATTGTATTTTCATTTTCATTCACTTAAAATTATTTTCTGGTTTCAGTTTTCACTTCATAAGGAGTAAAGTTTGTGTAGTTGGCAGTTACTTGGGGATTTTTTCTCTCTCTTTTTTTTTTTTTTTTTAACTGATTTCAAACTTAATTCCATGTGGTCAGAGAACATACCTTGTACGACTTGTCCTTTAAAAATATATTCAGGCTTGCTTTATGGCCCAGAATGTGGTCAGTCTGGGAAGTGTTTCACGTGCATTTCATAAAAATGTATTCTGTATTCAGCAGTGTTAATTTTGCTGTTTGTGCTGGGTATTCTATTATGTCATAATGCTCCATAAACGTGAATTAAGGCATGTTGGTTGATAGTGTGGTTCAGATCTTCTGTATTCCTGCTGATTTTCTATTTGTTCTAACGATTAATTACTCAGAGAGGTATAAAATAATAATTGGATTTGTCTATCTCTTCTCATAGGTCTCTCAGTTTTTGTATTTATGTATTTTGCAGCTCTGTAATTTAGCACAGGTAATATTTTGCATTGTTGTGTCCTCTTCATGAATTGACTCTTTGTTATTATGAAATGATTATTCCTGGTGATAGTGTTTGTTTTGAAATCTACTTTGGCAGATATTAACGTGTCCATTGATGTTTCTTTTGATTAGTATTAGCATGGTATGTCCTTTTACTTTAACCTGTTTACTGTAATCTTTATACTTAAAACTCGTTTCTTATAAGCACCATATCGTTGGGTCTTGCTTTTTTAACCCAGTCTGAAAATACCTGCTCTTTTGTTTTTTTGAATTGAGATATATTTGACATATAACATTCATTTCAGGTGTAGCATAATGATTTCAGATACACATATATTGCAAGGTGGTCATCACAAGATTAGTCAACATTCATCACTTTACACAGTTATAGCTGTGTTTTCCCTGTGATGGGAACTTTTAAAATTTACTCTCGGAGACTTCTGGCAGTCCAGTGGTTAAGAATCTGCCTTGCAATTCAGGAGATGTGGGTTTGATCCCTGGTCAGGGAACTAAGATCTCACATGCTGTGGAGCAACTAAGCCCACGTGCCACAACTAGCAAGCCTGTGTGGTCCAACTACTGAGCCCACATGCTCAACTAGAGAGTCTATGTGCCACAATGAAAGATGCCCCTTGCCGTAACTAAGACCTGATGTGTTCAAATAAATAATGTTTTTTAAAAATAAAATTTACTCTCATAGCAACTTTCAAATGTAACAGTACTCACTGTGCTGTACAATCTCTGCCTTTTAATTGGCTTGTTTTGACCATTTTAATGTGGTTGTTGATGTGAGTAACTTTGTCTTTCTGTTTTTTAAAATAAGTCCTAAAATATTTAAATAAGTAAATAAATCTTATCTGTTTAACTATGTAGTTACCATTTTTAGTATACCTCATTCTTTTTTATAGATCTGTATTTCCAAGTCCTTATTGCACAATTCAGACTTACAGAAAGTAGGGAAAACCACTAAATCATTCAGGTATGACCTAAATCAAATCCCTTACAGTCGTCATACAGTGGAAGTGACAAATAGACTCAAGAGATTAGATCTGATAGACAGAGTGCCTGAAGAACTATGGATGAAGGTTCGTGATATTGTACAAGTCAGGGATCAAGACCAGCCCCAAGAGAAAGAAATGCAAAATGGTTGTCTGAGGAGGCCTTACAAATAACTGAGAAAAGAAGAGAAGCGAAAGGCAAAGGAGAGAAGGAAAGATATACTCATTTCAATGCAGAGTTCCAGAGAATAGCAAGGAGAAATAAGAAAGCCTTCCTCAGTGATCACTGCAAATAGAGGAAAACAATAGAATGGGAAAGACTAGAGATCTCTTCAAGAAAAGCAGAGATACCAAGCAAACATTTGATGCAAAGATGGGCACAATAAAGGACATAAATAGTATGAACCTAACAGAAGCAGAAGATGTTAAGAAGAGGTGGCAGGAATACACGGAACTATACAAAAAAGATTTTCATGACCCAGATAACCACGATGGTGTGATCACTCACTTAGAGCCAGACATCCTGGAATGCAAAGTCACATGGGCCTTAGAAAGCATCACTATGAGCAAAGCTAGTGGAGGTGATGAAATTCCAGTTGAGCCGTTTGAAATCCTAAAAGATGATGCTGTGAAAGTGCTGCACTCAATATGGCAGCACATTTGGAAAACTCAGCAGTGGCCGCAGGACTGGAAAAGGTCCGTTTTCATTGCAATCCCAAAGAAAGGCAGTGCCAAAGAATATTCAAACTACTGCACAACTGCGCTCATCTCACATGCTAGCAAAGTAACACTCAAAATTCTCCAAGCCAGGCTTCAACAATACATGAACCGTGAACATCCGGATGTTCAAGCTGGATTTAGAAAAGGGAGAGGAGCCAGAGAGCTAATTGCCAACATCTGTTAGATCACTGATTACTGTTAGATCCAGTAAAATATCTGCTTCTGTGTCATTGACTACTATGCCAAAGCCTTTGACTGTGTGAATCACAACAAACTGGAAAATTCAAGAGGTGGGAATACCAGACCACCTTACCTGCCTCCTGAGAAATCTGTATGCAAGTCAAGAAGCAACAGTTAACAACATGAAACAACAGACTGGTTCCAAATCGGGAAGGGAGTACATTAAGGCTGTATATTGTCACCCTGCTTATTTAACTTATATGCAGAGTATATCATGCACAATGCCGGGCTGGATAAAGCACAAGCTGGAATCAAGATTGCCAGGAGAAATATCAATAATCTCATGATACGCAGATGGCACCACCCTTATGGCAGAAAACGAAGAACTACAGAGCCTACTGATGAAAGTCAAAGAGGAGAGTGGAAAAGTTGGCTTAAAACTCAACATTCAGAAAACTAAGATCATGGTATCCGGTCCCATGATTTCATGACAAATAGATGGGGAAGCAATGGAAACAATGAGAGACTTTATTTGGGGGGAGGGGGGTTCCAAAATCACTCCAGATGGTGACTGCAGCCATGAAATTAAAAGATGCTTACTCCTTGGAAGAAAAGCTATGACCATCCTAGACAGCATATTAAAAAGCAGAGACTTTACTTTGCCAACAAAGGTCCTTCTGGTCAAAGCTGTGATTTTTCCAGTAGTCATGTTTGGATGTGAGAGTTAGACTGTAAAGAAAACTGAGCGCTGAAAAATTGATGCTTTTGAACTGTGGTGTTGGAGAAGACTCCTGAGAGTCCCTTGGACTGCACGGAAATCAAACCAATCCATCCTAAAGGAAATCAGTCCTGAATATTCATTGGAAGGACTGATGCTGAAGCTCCAATGCTTTGGCCACCTGATGGGAAGAGCCAGCTCATTGGAAAAGACCCCGATGATGGGAAAGATTGAAGGCAGAAAGAGAAGGGGAGGACAGAGGATGAAAAATGGTTGGATGGCATCACTGACTCAATGGACATGAGTTTGAGCAAGCTCTGGGAGTTGGTGATGGACAGGGAAGCCTGGTGTGCTGCAGTCCACGGGGTCACAAAGAGTCAGACATGACTGAGCGACCCAACTGGCTGATTTCCAACTGGCACCATTTTCACCTGCCTCAGGGCTTCCTTTAACATTTATTGTAATTCAAGTCAGTTGGTGATAAATTGTTTCAGCTTTCTGTGGTTAAGAATCTACCTTTCAATGCAAGGAACATGGGTTCAGTCCCTGGTCAGGGAACTGGATCCCATATGTCTCAGGGCAACTGAGCCCAAGCACAGCAACTAGAGAGACCCTCACTGCAATGAAAGATCCCTTGTGCCACAACTAAGACCCAACACAGCCAAAAACAAATACTTTTAAAATGCCAAAAATACTTTATTCATTCACAGTGATTTTTTTTTGGACAACTTACCAAATTATGCTTCCCTGATAGGTCAGTTGATAAAGAATCTGCCTGCAATGTAGGAGACCCCTGTTTGATTCCTGGGTTGGAAAGATCCCCTGGAGAAGGGATAGGCTACCCACTCCAGTATTCTTGGGCTTCCCTTGTGGCTCAGCTGGTAAAGAATCCGCCTGGAATGCAGGAGACCTGGGTTCAGTCCCTAGGTTGAGAAGATCCCCTGGAGAAGGGAAAGGCTAAAATTCCATGGACTGTATAGTCCGTGGGGTCACAAAAAGTCAGACATGACTGAGCAATTCTCACTTCACTAAACCAAGTTATGCAGTCATTACAATCATCCATTTTTATTACATTTTTTATCACCCCAGTCAGAGCCCTTGTGTCCATTGTGGTTAATTTCTGTTCGCATCCAGTCCCAGGTGACCGCTAATCACCTTACCGTCTCTGTGTGCTTTTTCTGGACATCTCATATAATTGAAGTCAAACAGTAAATGGTCTTTTGTGTCCGGTGTCTATTACATTTTTTGAGGTTCATCTGCATTGTAGTGTATATCAGTATTTCTCCCTTTATTACCTACTTCACATTCAAATTTGTATTTTTCTTATTCTAAAGTTCAGTTTACTTAAAAATATATTTCCAGTAAGCCTCCATAAATCACTTGTGCATTGAATTAGACTATAAATAAAAACCATGCACTTTATTACGTTTATTAAAAATCCTGCTTTTGAGATTTCTAGTATGATTGGCTCCTGTCCATCTTTCTATCCACTAGAGAATCTAGTTACTAGTAGACTTTCAATAAATAGTGCTCAACTGAATGGAATTATATTCTTAAAAAGTTAAATATGGAAGAGGTACTGGACAACTTAGAAACCAGGTCAGACTGTTTGGAAGAACAAAGTTATGCCTTAGTCATGTAGATAAAGCTTTCCTTCTCTTCTGGTCACTTCCGCTTTGTGGCAAAGAAGACTTTGTGTGCTAAACTCCAGCCTCTAATATCTGTCTACTTGACATCTCTGTTATATCTTATCGGCTTATCTTCCAAAAGAAAACTTATCAGACTTATCAAACAAAATAAAACTCCTTTGAGTTTTTTCTGTCTCCCTAACTGTTCCTCATATCTTAGCTCAGTAAATGGCAGTTTCATCCTTTGAGTTCCCTGGTTGAAAAGTCATTCTACATCCCGCTGATCAGCAAATGTTGTCATTACCTGTATCACAACCCAGTTGCTTCTCACCACTACCACCGCAGGTGTATTCAAGCCACCATGATCTCAGTCTCGTGAAAAATATGGCCACAGTAATTCTCACTTCCTCCCAAGAAATGGAGCCTATTTGCCCACCAGTGAGTCTGGGCTGGCTTTATACTTGCTGTGACCAGTAGAACATGGTGGGAGTGATGGTGAGAGCTGGAGCCTCAATCTCAGGTGGTCCATGGGCTCTTCAATATTAGGGATGAAATTGTTCGTTCCCTACTGGTGGTGCAATAAAGGGGATCTGGGAAGAATCCAAAATGACTGTACTGTTTTAAAAAGTGAAAAGCACAGATATCTGATGGTAAGAGTTAAAGGATTTAAATACAGATGACCAGCAGACAAAAATGCTCAACATTGCTAATTATTACAGAAATGAAAAATCAGAACTGTGCTTCCCTGGTGGTTCAGTGGTAAAGAATCTGCCTGCCAATGCAAGAGATGTGGGTTCGATCCCTCACCTCACACTGGTCAGATGGCCATCATCAAAAAGTCTACAAACAACAAATGCTGGAGAGGGTGTGGAGAAAAAGGGAACCTCCTACATGTAATTGATGAATGTAAATTGATACAGCCACTGTGGAGAACAGTATGGAGGTTCCTTAAGAAACTAAAAATAGACCTAACATGTGACCCAGCAATCCCACCACTAGGCATACACCCTGAGAAAACCATAATTCAAAAGGACACATGTACCCCTATGTTCATCGAAGCACTATTTACAGTAAATAGCCAGGATATGTAACAGCCTAAATGTCCAATGACAGGTGAATGGATAAAGAAAATGTGGAACATATATACAGTCGAACATTGTTCAGCCACTAAAAGGAATGAAATAAGGTCATTTGTAGATGGTGTGGGTGGACCTACAGTCTATCATACAGAGTGAAGTAAGTCAGAAAGTGTTAGTCACTCAGTTGTGTCCGATTCTTTTCGACCCCATGGACTGTGGCCTGCCAGGCTCCTCTGTCTATGGAATTCTCCAGGCAGGAATGCTGGAGTGGGTTGCCATGCCCTCCTGCAGGGGATCTTCCCGATCCAGGGGTCTGTCCCGAGTTTCTTACCTCCTGCATTGGCAGGCACGTTGTTTACCTCTAGTGCTACCTGGGAAGCAGCACCCTTTTATCATGTCTTTCCCTCCTCACTTCATCCCTATCCTCTCACCCTGAACGTATCCTCCATGAAGTGGCCAGAATGAGCCCGTTAAGATGGATACCAGACTCATCACTCCTCTGATGAAAATCGTGGCTGGCTTCCTCTCTCGCTCAGTGACACTCCTGACCGTGGCCTCTTCCCCAGTGGCGTAACTTCCTCTCCATTCTTGCTTTCAGCTGTTCTCCAGCTGCCAGGCTGGCCTCCTTGCTACACCATGTTCCTTGTCGAGTGAGCGCAATACCTTCCTTACCTAGCCTCTCTGAGTTTGCTCCTGTGCTGTAAGATGGGAGTGGTGTCCCTTAATACTGTCATGGGAAGTCCTCAGCAGAAGAGGCTCTCAGATGTTACTGGGGCTAGGGAGAAGACTTAAATAGCCACTGGCATACTTTTTCTTGCCTTCCCTTTTCTACCAGGAAGTTGTTTTGTTTTTTGTTTTGCAATTAGAGTGACATTTCCCCTCACCGCTCCCCCCCGCCACCCCCCACCAAGCCCACACATAGGCTGAATAAGTGAAGGAGCACATTCTCGCAGATTTTTTAACTGCTGCATTTGAAGATGATATTGCACAGTAAGTTCCTGTTTTCCTTCTAGCTGTTGGTCATGTTGGGAGCGTGAGTGTGGGGGGTGGTTGTCTGGGAGTGGGGGCCTGCACACTGGGCCACCTGGGACTTCATGAGGATTAACACCTGAGCCTTTGCTGTAAGCCTGTCAGCTGCCCAGATTTAGATGTGCTGACACACGCAGCACATCATCTTGAGCAGATGGGCGCCTACACCTAAATGAGTGGAGAGTCACGAGCAGTGGTGACTCCGGTTTCATGAAGACAGGAGACAGACCCACGGGTCTTGAGGATAAAAGTTGTTTTTAGAACATGATTGCTCTCTGTTCTCTCACTCTTCCCAGTGCTGCGTTACTACTCACTCATGTGAACTTTGGCTCACCCAGTCAGAGTCATAGGAAAAATAGTTTTTTTAACATACTAGTTGAACAAACATGAGCTTACTAAAGGTGAAGTCTTCAGGGTTGCTTCTTAAACTAATTGCATGGAAAGCCTGTCATCAGCACCTGAAGGACCTAGTGCCGACACCCCAGGGTGTTAGCAGCGTGCGTCTGGTGTCAGTATTGAGAAAGGAGCGAGGGGCCATGACTGTGGGCGGCGGGACATACCTGTGTGCATTGCCCTCCATATTGCACACTCTCCAAGAAGCCACAGTGAATCTTCTGAGTGAGTGAGTGAAGTCGCTCAGTCATGTCCGACTCTTTGTGACCCCATGGACTATAGCCTACCAGGCTCCTCTGTTCATGGGATTTTCCAGGCAATAGTACTGGAGTGGATTGCCATTTCCATCTCCAGGGGATCTTCCCAACCCAGGAATTGAACCCAAGTCTCCCACATTGTAGACAGACGCTTTACCATCTGAGCCACCAAAGCTTGAGGCAAAATGCTCACTCCTCTGTGCTCCAGTGGCTTCATCCCTCACTCTTAATGAAATCCAGAGATCCCTGTAGCCCGGGAGGCCCTGGTGCTGCTGACTCATCCCTTCCTTCGCTCCTTCTGCCTCAGCACTGCAGCCTCTTTGCATTGATCAGGCCTCGCATGGTCCCACCTGAGAACTCTGTACCAACTGTTCCTTCTGCCTGGAGTGCTGTCCTCCCCATCCACATCCTAACTTCATGTTGATTTCTGCTCAGAGAGCCCCCATCGAAAGCATGGAATCAGTACTTATCTTTCACTCTTCCCTGACCCTGCTGTGTTTCCTTATAGCACTTATTAATCATTGATGTGCAGTCATTTGTGTTTCTCTCCTGAGTCATGTTCTGGAACCGAACATAGGCCCTCTATAATGTGTACTCTATAGATGCATTGAATGAGTGAATTGACTGTGTTGCTGCTATTTGCCTTGCTAGTGCAAGACGGAGAACTGGGATGTATTCACATAGTAGATGACCCACAATTTCAAATACACACACTCTCCTGACCTTAGAAACATCTCTGTGTTAGTTCAGCAGTGTAACAAACATCGAATGCTTACAGTGTTCCCTGTACTGTATTGAGGCTAGAAATTAAAAAATGGGTAGATGTACATGGTCAGATCCATGTGGACTTTATACAAGTCACTGTCTTCACTACCACAGTGCTCACTTGCACATTATTCATTTTAAGAAGTCCTGCTGTAACTAAGTATCCAACTGTTTAATCCAGTATTTTTCTATATTCTTTTTGCCTTGGATTTCTTTCATGGAACATCTGTTTCAATCCTTTTAGACTTGGACAATTGTTGACATTCAGGAAAGCTCCCTTAGTGCTGATGAGGGTGGCGAGAGATGAAGACTGAAGAGGCAGGTACCTCTGAAGGAAGTGGTGTTACCGGTAGATCTGAAGGGTAGTTATTGATTCCTTCTACTGTGTTACTAAATTGTATTAATACACTTAGGAAGAAAAATCATTATTCTATAGGTGCCAAAAAGATATTTAAAAGTCCACTATCCATTCCTGAATAGAAACACACACACACACACACACACACACACACACACGGAATAGGAGTAAATGGATACTTTTCAAACAGAATTGCACACACAATAATCCTTAATCAGTTTGCACTAAAACCAGCAGTAAATACTTATCACTATGTCCATTGCTGTGTAACACTGTATTGGCAAAACCAGCTACCACATTCAATCAAGAGAGAAACAGCAGACGCTGGAAAGGAAGAGAGAAAGCTATTGCTACCGCAAACAGTTGACAGTATACATTGAAAAGCCAAGGGTCTCAGTAACAACAGAACACCTAAAAAAAGGAATTGAGTAAAATGGCAAGGTGTGAAATTAGCGAACAATACTCAGTGCTTTGTTTATATACACAATAACAAATAGTTGAAAATATGGTCAAAGAAAAGTCTGCATTCCCAAAAACATCAAAAAGATTAAATACTTCAGAATAATCTCAAGAAAAATGCCAGGTCTATAGGAGGAAAACATTCCTGACAAACATAAAAGTAGGCTTGAACAAATGGAAAGACTTTTCATATTTCACATTCATGAATAGAGCAACTTGGCATTACAGCGACTTTAGTTCTCCCCAAGGTAATGTCTAAATTCCAGTCCCAACAAAGTTGTTTTTTAAAATTTTTCTGGCACTAGACAAATTGATCCTAAAGGTCACATGGAAAAATGAAATAAGAACAATCAGGAAACCCATGGAAGAGTGATAAAGAGGCCACACCTTACCTGATTGTTAAGCCACAAATGTCTATAATTAAAACTGAGAGCAGAGGGTATAAATGAGAACTCTCTCTACTTTTTGTTCAGTTTTGCTATGAACCTAAAACGTCTCTAAAAAATAAAGTCTGTTATAAAAATTGTGTTCCAGTTGTATGGTATGATGTGTGGACAGACATACTAGACAATGGAACGAGTAGAAAGTCCAGAAATAGTTAATTATAGAAATTTAGAATGAACCATCTCCTCAAATTACAGAAGAGAAGGTGGGACAACTGGATAGATATTTGATAAGAGATAAAATCAGATCTGTATCTCACACTGTATTCCAAGATAAACTACACATGGATAAAATCTTATTTTTTCTTTTTTTATATTGTACACTTTTTATTTTAAAATAATTTTAGACTTGTGAGAAACAGTACAAAGAATATTCCTTTATCCTTCATCCAGATTCCCTAAAGTTTATCATTTGCTGCATGCTTTATCATTTAATTATTCTGTCTCTGAAATATCTGAGAGTAAGTTACAGACCTCATGTCCCTTTGTTTGTAAATACGTCAGTGTTAGGGGCCTCCCAGTGGCTCAGGGGTAAAGAATCCACCTTCAGTGCAGGAGACAAGGGTTCGATCCCTAGGTTGGGAAGGTCCCCTGGATGAGAGCACAGCAACCCACTCCAGTATTCTTGCCTGGAGAATCCCATGGACCGAGGAGCCTAGTGGGCTGCAGGCCATAGGGTCGCAGAATCGGACATGACTGAAGTGACTTAGCACACACACGTAAATGCATGTTAGTGTAATGTGCTAAGAACAAGAATGTCTTGGTCTCTTCAGGCCCTTATAACAGGATACCATAGACTGGGCACCTGTAAACATTTCTCAGGCTTATGGAGGCTGGAAGTCCTGGATCAAGGTGCCAGCAGGGGTCTGGTAAGAACGCACTTCTTGGTTTGGCCGTCTTTTCACTGTTTATCAATATGATGGAAGGAGTGAGGGATTGCGCTCTCAGTTGGACACAGATCCCATTCCTGAGTAATCACTTCCCGAAGGCCTAACTTTCAGACACCATCACACTGGGCATCAAGATTTCACATAGGAATTTTGGGGAACACAGACATGCAGTCTTTAGCAAAGAATATTCTCTTACATAATCAGAGTTATCAGAATCAGGAAATAAGCATGACAAAATGCTACTCTTTGATCTGTAAGCCTCACTGGGACTTCCCCAGTATCCCACGGAACGCTTGTTCTGACCCACAGGCCAGGCCAGTTAACACTTTGCAGTCAGCTGTCAACTCTCTGCAACATCCTTTGATCTGCAGTCTAGCTTTATGTTTCATGACCATGACATTTTTTAAGAGTACAGGCTTCTTGTGTATAATGTCCCTCAGATTAGGTAGGTTTGACATTTCCTCGTGTATACGTTTTTAGCATGAATACCACAAAAGGAATGCTGTGTCATTGGTTGTACTATCTTGCTATGCTATGCTAAGTCGCTTCAGTCGTGTCCGAGTCTGTGCGACCCCATAGACGGCAGCCACCAGGCTCTTGCGTCCCTGGGATTCTCCAGACAAGAACACTGGAGTAGGTTGCCATTTCCTTCTCCAGTGCATGAAAGTGAAAAGTGAAAGTGAAGTCACTCAGTCGTGTCCGACTCTTAGCGACCCCATGGACTGTAGCCTACCAGGCTCCTCCATCCATGGGATTTTCTAGGCATTGCCTTCTCCATGTACTATCTTAGGGACTGTTTGTTTGGGTCAGCACTTAAGGTGGTATCACCAAGTCACCCTGTAAAGGTATATTTTTTCCTTGTAATTAACAAGTATTCTGGGGACTTCCCTGGTGGTCCAGTGGTTGAAGGTCCACTTTTCAATTCCAGGGACCCAGGTTTGATCCCTGTTCGGAGAACTAAGATCCCACATACCGTGGAACAACTTGGCCCACACACCACAGCCTGAGAATCCCTGTGCTGCAAAGAAAGCCCATGTACCGTAACAAAGGTCCTGCATGCCTGGCTAAGACCCAATGCAGCCAAATGAGTAAGCATTCTGGTAGACCCAGACAACCCCTACACATCCCTCCTTGAGGAAAGACTTGGTCAGTTGTGGTGGGCACGGTCAGCTCTTTGACCATGACTTGGCTCACCCAGGGTCACAGCCATCCTGGGCCATGGATGACATGAGAGCTCCCTGCCTGTGTCCAGGGCTTGGACAGGCCTGCCCCTCAGGGAGACCTCCCTCATGTCCTTTCACATGTGTTGTTCCCTCATGAGTTTCTTGCACCCCAGACACTGTCTCAGCAGCTGATTCTAGAGAACCCAGCCTAAGATAGCTATCTCTACGAGAATATCTGTTCACAATTACTTGGACTTATTCTTTTTTATCATCTCTTGAAGATTCTTGCTTGGAACAAGTTACTGTGCTGGTTGCCAAATGGTGGTTTTCTTTTAATTCTATGAGTTCGTCGGCATTTAATAGGATTCTACTGAAAGGAAGAGCTTTGCCTCCCCCTCATTCATTCATTTCCCTCATTTATATCAGCATGTTCTCATGGATTCTTTTATGGGTTATAAGTGAAAGTGAAGTCACTCAGTTGTGTCCGACTCTTTGCGACCCCATGGACTGTAGCGACCCCATGGACTGTAGCCCACCAGGCTCCTTCATCCGTGGGATAATCTGTCATTTATTTTGTTGCTCAAATTGTTCCAATTTTAGCCAGTAGGAACCCTTGCAGTTTGGGTTCTGTGTCCTTTTGACATGTCCCCATTGTTTTTTTTCCCCTATTTTCTGGCACCAAGAGATTTTTTTCAAACTTATTTGATACTTTTCCTGCCCCTGGAACCTGCCATTTCAAAGTTGACCAAATCTGAACATTAAAAAATAAGAGCCTTCAAGTACTAGGAAGAAACGTAGGTGGATGATCTTATGACCAGGGAGTGAGGAAAACCTGTTTAGGGAAAAAAAAAAAAAAGAGGATGTGACAAAAACAGTTTACAGGGCGGGGGAAATGAAAATGGCTTATAAATATATGAGAACATTCTTACCCTCATACACTAAAGGTTTGAAAATTCTTAATTTTAGAGAAACAGGCACCTCAGCACTGCTGGTAAGAGTTTTAAAATGGTACAACCCCGTAACAGGGATTTGGGGGAAAGCAGACAGATTTGCTTTCGTCCAGTAATTCCACCGTCAGGAATCTACACTGAAGATAAACTTCCACCAGTAAACAACACATGCATAGGGTTATTCATTGCTGCACTGTTTGTAACAGCAGAAGATTGGAGACAACCCAGATGGCTATCAATAGAGGCCTCCTTGTATAACTGGAACACCCACACAGTGGAATACCATGTGGTGCTCTAAAAAGCAAACAATGGTTATCTCTATGTACCAATGTGTGATGATTTCTAGGGTATAAGTGAAAACAGCAAGGATTGAAGAGCAGCATTCTAAAAACTAAGATCATGGCATCCGTTCTGTCACTTCATGGCAAACAGAAAGGGGAAAAGTGGACACAGTGACAGATTTTATTTTGGGGGGCTCCACGATCACTCTGGATGGTGACTGCAGCCATGAAATTAGACGCTTACTCCTTGGAAGGAAATCTATGACAAACATAGACATCATATGAAAAAGCAGAGACATCTCTTTGCTGACAAAAATCCATATAGTCAAAGCTGTGGTTTTTCCAGTAGTGAGAATTGGACTGTAAAGAAAGCTGAGTGCTAAAGAATTGATGCTTTTGAATTGTGGTTCTGGAGAGAACTCTTTAGAGTCCCTTGGACAGCAAGGAGGTTAAGCCAGTCAATCCTAAAGGAAATTAACCCTCAATATTCACTGGAAGGACTGAAGCTGAAGCTCCAATACTTTGGCCACCTGATGGGAAGAGCCAACTCATTGGAAAAGAGTCTGATGCTGGGAAAGATTGAAGGCAAAAGAAGAGGGTGGCAGAGGATGAGATGGTTGGATAGCATCACCAACTCAATGGACATGAGTTTGAGCAAACTCTGGGAGATAGTGAAGGATAGGGTAGGCTGGCGTGCTGCAGTCCAAGGAGTCACAGAGTCGGACCCAACTTAGTGACTGAACAGCAACAACAAACCGGGATATAAAGGAAAAAATTAGAAATACGTACTTACTTGCTTATTTTGTTGAAAGAAATGGTGGAAGGATAAAACAGTAATAAAAATTATTACCTGGGATGAGGGAGTGAGGAATGAAAGCCAGACCTTTCTTGAGTACCTTTTTATATAATCTTAGCTTTTAAACATTAACATTTGTTATATATCCAAAATAAAACAAAGAGGAGATAAAAGCAAACTAAAATTCAAAATCACAAAACAAATGAACTTAAGTTTTAAAAGTTAGTATTATAACTACACAGAAGAAAGAATTGTTTCAAGTGACTTTTGAACATACTACTCCTTAGTTGGTTGTCGTTTAAAGCCAAAACAGAATAAAACAAAACTTCTAAGAAATCTTAAACTAGTATGTAGTTTTTAAACCATTTTATGTATATTTTAGGATAAACTTAATAAATAAATAAGTTAGGAACTGAGATTTTTATTGTGAAAGTAAAAAGATACAAATATAATGCCAAAAAATTAAGAAAAACCAATGTTCTGTTTGAACTGGAAATATGAATATAAATATAAATGTATAACACTACTTCTAATGTACAGTACTATTTCTGTAATTCAAAGGGCCTAAAGGCAGTGAAATGCCAGTAGCTATAAGCACCACTAGAATTCAAAGCTTAGTCTCTAAGTGTCATTGAAAGGGGCTTCCCTGGTGGATTAGTAGTAAATAATCCAACTGCCAGTCAGGAGACATGGGTTTGATCCTTGATCCGGGAAGATCCCACAAGCCACCAAGCGACTAAGCCTGTGTGCTACAACTATTGAGCCTCTGCTCTAGAGCCCAGGAGCCACAGCTGCTGAAGCCTGAGTGCCCCAGAGCCCTCGCTCTGCAACGATTAGAGGGTAGCCCCTGCTTGCTACAACTAGAGAAGAGCCGTCATAGCAACGACCCAGGACAGCCAAAAATAAATAAAATTATATTAAATATCATTAAAAGGAACCAGTGCCCCTTGGAGAAATGGCTAATGTCAGGTCCAGGGGAGGAGGATGTACGGTGAGCCTAGACATCTTGTGCTGTATTAGGAAGTGCTCAGAGACCAACAAGGATGATTCAAGAAGCTAAGCTGAGATAATTTGAACATAGGAAATGAGTGTGGTTGATGACACATTGAGTAAATAAAATCTAAATTTCTGTATTGATATTCAAAAAGGGAAAAAGTAAAATTATTTGCTAACAATGGAGGTGAATATTATACCAAAATCTTGTTCTGAAAATGGGTAATTAAAGGGAAATATATTTTTGTACTGCCTTTTTAGAATGACGTTAGTTCATCTCCAGTGAAGGAAAGCTTATTGCAGAAGAATGCCAGCTTAAAAGTATGGAAATAAATAATAGGGGTGTTTAATGGTGCTTTTCTAATTCTACAAAATAATAGGTTCAGGCCAGGCTTATTGGTGGATGCTAAAACCATTATGTGGAAAGTTTTAGGGAAGAAGATATTCACATACCCTTAACATTTTACCCTACAAAACAATTTCATGATTGTCAAAGTGAGAAATGAACCTTTACAAAGGAGAGGCGTGAAGTCACTAGGTCACCAAGTGCCCCAGGTGTAGCATCGCTGATGGTGACAAACTGGAGTAGTGTGCCCGCTGAGCCAGTTCCCTGCACAGTACCTCATCAGTGCTGTTGTCCACCCTCCTCAATGCTCTCACCCATGGCACTCGGGGAAAGTCCATGCCAAGATGCATAACCAGACTTAAGAACTAAAGGCAGAGTGTCAAAAACAGTGCCGAAAGTATACCTAACCTCGGGGGGAAAGTTAGAACAGAAGGTGTTTCATCAGAAATTGTGGAGGCCAGAAGGAAGTGCCATGGCATTTCTCAAGTGTTAGAGGAGAACTGTCAACCCAGAATCCCACGTCCAGCAAAGGTTGGTTGTTAGAGATATCAGCATCCTCTTCATTACAAGTATCCAAAGCAAAAGCTGGATGAAGGAAGTAATACGGCTGTCTCCTCACACGTTCTCACTTGTCAAGGAAGAAAGCTTTTTTTTCCACTATGACTTCTCGTTTACCAAAGATGTATTCATCAGCCATGACTCTATCTCACATGGCCAGAGTAGAGACAGAGGATGGTAGTGAAGTGAGAGTATCTGGGATTTTCAGTCTCGGTTAAAGGGAGAGCTAGGCAAGAGAAAGCAATGGCACCCCACTCCAGTACTCTTGCCTGGGAAATTCCATGGACGTAGGAGTCTGGTAGGCTGCAGTCCATGGGATCACCAAGAGTCGGACACGACTGAGCGGCTTCACTTTCACTTTTCACTTTCATGCATTGGAGAAGGAAATGGCAACCCACTCCAGTGCTCTTGCCTGGAGAATCCCAGGGACGGGGAAGCCTGGTGGGCTGCCGTCTGTGGGGTCGCAGAGAGTCAGACATGACTGAAGCGACTTAGCAGCAGCAGCAGCAGCAGCAGGCAAGAAAGTCACTCAGCCATGTCTGACTCGGCAACCCCATGGACTATAGCCCGCCAGGCTCCTCTGTCTGTGGGATTCTCCAGGAGAGAATACTGGAGTGGCTAAACATTCCCTTCTCCAGGGGATCTTCCCAACCCAGGGATGGAATTCGGCTCTCCTGCATTAAAGGTGAATTCTTTATCGTCTGAGCCACCACAGAAGCCGTAGATGAGAAAGGGGGGGCTGTTAAGTGGAAAAGGGCATGTGACAGCTCTCATGTTCACAATCTTAAGTTTAGATTAATATTATCTGCAAATGAAATTATATGTGGTCACTGACATGATTGAGTAAAAAACATTGATTATACCTTTAAAAGGCACATGTAACCATTTAGGTATATGTAATGGTTTTGTAATTGTGGATTTATTATCAGAAGAATTTTTTCACCTGTATTGGGATCCTTGGAAAATGGAACATGCCTGTGTGAGGCTAGAGGCTCTGCAGACAGCTTCTGACAGTCCTGTGTCTGTGTGATCGGTGGGCAGCTAGCAGATACTGAGGGCTATCCACACCACCCTGTGCCAGGTGCTGGTCACTCAGTCATGTCCTTCCCTCTAAGAGAAATCTGGAAGGAGCTGCAGACAAGAAACTTGAAATTGCGCACCAGTGTCAGTGGTATTATGATAAGGGAACTTTAGAGTGCCATAGGATTGTGTGCCTAGGAGATGTGTTTAGCCGGCTCTTGGGGTCAAGAGAGCCCTCCGGGAGAAGTAAGCTCTGCTCAGTCTGGGTTTGTCCAGCTTTGGGGTGAGGCAGCTCTTTTCAGTCCTGAAGTTGCGTGTCTGTCTCAGGGGGGAGTTGGATGAGGCAGACCAGATGCTGTCAGCCAGATGCAGTTAAAACCAGAACTCTGCTTTGACAGTGTGATCACAAGTAGGCTGTCAGCTTTTGATTTTCACTAATGTGATGATTAAAAATGTTATCCTCCTGTAGTTTTACTTTGGATTTCTGTTATGAATGAGGTTGACCATCTTCTTTATGTTTGAGATGTCTGTATTTCCTTTTCTGTGGAAAAGTAATTTTGTTTTTTTTTTAAACAAATTCTTACTGATTTGTAGGTACTCTTAAATAGAGAAATTGGTTTTTAGTCTATAGTAAGAGTTGTGACTATTTTTTCCCTTGCTTTTCACTGATTTTTTTCAAGCATTTACTTTTATAAAATCAAATGTATTGATATTTTCCTGTGGCTTCTATGTTTCATGTCATAAACCGAAACACCTACTCAGCTCCAAAAGTGTATATATTTTTAGATTTCTCCTGTTTCATCTAGTATGCCCATGATTTTGTTTTATTTTTTGCATTTGTCTTTGATATACATTTGGGGTTTATTGTGTTGTGAGTCTCAGTGGTATTCCCACATGGCTACCTGTATCCTGATGCTACTTATTGGCTCTATTCACACTGATTTGAAATCCCATATTTATCATAGTAAATCCTTACATGTATTTGGGTCCAGCTCCAGGAGATAGTGAAGGACAGGGAAGCCTGGTATGCTGCGGTCCATGAGTATGCAAAGAGTTGGACTTAGGAACTGAACAGCAACCATTTTGGAGTTTTCTGTTCTATTCTACTGATATATTTATTCGTGAGCTGGTACAACTGTTTTTTAATACTTAGAGCATTTGTAGTATTTTTATAATACTGTGCCCTATTATTTAGCATGACTACTACTTAATTATTCATCTCTTGCAGAATTTCCTACCTCATTATGTAAGTTTATTTTTCCACAAATGAACTTTGAGATCTAACTGGTTAAAAAAATAAAAGTATTTTCACTGAGGTGACACTTAAATTTATGAGATTAACCTCAGGAGAATTGCCATGTTAGTGATGACTCTTCTGTGTAGAATATAAGCCCTTGCATTTGTTCAGATTTTTATCAGTATCCCTCAGAAACATCAGATTGTAGATCACAGAGGGCATAAATGTTTGCTACTCTGAAGACTTCGGACTTCTTTCTGTAAAGTGACCGGGGGTGTTGAAGCGTATTCGATCTTTAGATTTGCTGGTAGTGAGGATGTGTCAAACTTACGGTAGAGAATAGCTTTAAGCCATTGCATTTGAGAAAGTCCTGAAAGAAGGCAATAGGAGAAATGAGAGGGGGTGGGGTATTTGAAGAGACTGAAGTAGTAGAATCTAGTACCCAGAGGCCTCTGGACTGTCCAGAGAGGGGAATAAATAGCTGTTCTCAGGGTTTCAAAAACTGGAAAGAAAAAAAATGCTTACCCCCTGCAGGGGTAAGTTCCTCTGTTCCTGAGTGCCATAGAGGAAAATCCTTTTATGTAGGCAGCATTAAGAAAAGAGCAAAAGAAAACATAGCTATAATCATATTGACATACTTAAAACTGACAATGGTCTGAAGAAAAATTTTAATATGATTGCAGTGTTAATGATGAAGAATCTGAATTTTAGTTTTTCAGGGTTTTTTTGAGTGTACAATTCTGAATTTGCATTAGTGTTTACATCTTATAACTAAATTTTATGTTTATAAAAATGATAGTAAGATGATAGTCAACTTGAAATAAAGTTTATAAACAAGTGTTTAAAGTATATTTATTCCCTGTGTTTTCTTCTAGTTACACTTTCTGGAAATGGAGAAAACGGTAAGGCACTTAATTTTTAGTCTCAAGTGGATGACATAGTGTCTTAATTGCAACCCATATATTTGTTATTTTAGTGATGACTGTTTGTTTTGGTCTTCAGAAAGAAAATATACATTCTTAAAGTTTAAATTTTATTGGTTTGTTTTGTTTGTTCTCTTGTTTTTCCTTTTGTTTAAAATAGTACTTTACCACTCATAGTCATGTAATAATTAAATGACCAGACTGAATTTGTAAATTAATAGTACTACTTCATTTTGAAAGAGAATTAAAGTTTTTATGACTAGTCAAGGAAACAGTGTCTAGAGAGAAGAATCATGACTCAAAATTTCATTGAAATAAAAGAAAGTTTTGTCCTTTGATATCAAATTTCAAAAGTAAAATTGGATTTGAGATACAAAAATCAAAGTTTCTGAAACAGAATAGTTAGAAATTATTATTATTAACAAAAAATGTTTTTTGGCCTTGCTGTGCAATATGAGGGATCTTAGTTCCCTGATCAGGAATTGAACCCATGTCCTCCTACAGTGGAAGCAGGGAGTCCTAACCACTGGACCACCAGGAATTTCCTAGAAATTATTAATAAATATTCTTATTGTTGAAAATAGAAGACCTTAAGCATATAAGTCTCAAGTTGACTTGGGGGTCTAGTTTCTCAGTAACAGAATAAGTAGAGACAATCTCGATAGGCTTGTTTTTCTTGCTTAAAACTATTTCCTCTATGTTGAAAGCACAGGTACAGAAAGTAGAGAATTTCTGAAGTTCTTATAAACGAACTTTTACTTGAATCATTATTTCAGGGGGCTGTTTCCCCCATATCTTTCAAAGAGTCTTTTGGTGAAGTTTTTTTTGCTTGCTTATTTGTTTTTTTTTAATTCAGTTACAGGTGATTTTTGAGTCGGACTTTTTTGATTTATAGTTTTTTCTTTCAGCTTTGATTTAATTTAAACTTTTACTTGAAGTATTACTTACAAACAATAATATTTAGCTTATATATGGGATTATTAGTAATCCCATTAATTTGAACTTATTTAAAAACAATATTTCCTGTTATTATTTTTTATATTATAATTTGATAGTTACCATCTATTAAGTACTTACGATATTCCAAGCAGTATACTAAAAGATTTATTTAAGCTTTTATTTCTTTATCTCAAAGTAAAGATTTTTTTAAGGGAAAAACTATTTGTTTTTGTTCTTATGGAGAGCAGAAATATTCTAAAGAAATATTAAATATTTAACAGTGTTAAAGAGTTCTAGCCTTAGTTGTAAGTAACTAAATGATTAAGAAGTTTAAAGTAACCTCAAGGTTACCATTTATCTGAAAGCTCTACAATAATATATAGATGAGGACTGATAAACTTGATTGAATACGGGAGCCCGGCAATAATATAAATAAGTGAAGCGAGCTAGGTGAAGATAAAATTGCAGACTTGGTAAAGAAAGGACTTCCGTGTTCGTATAACAATAGGAGGCTGAGATCTAGCATTTTGTCCCAAAGGAAAAAAAAAAAGGAGGAATGATATCAAATCCATTGGTTAGACCATAGGGTTTAGCCTAGAGGGAGCTGAAGTGGTAGAGAATGCAGAGTTTTGAGGAACCGGAGTTTTCAATGAGGAAGACAATATTTGTGATTATGAAAAGAAAGCGTATTTGCAAATAGAAGGAAGTTGTGGTTAGGACTTCATGTGGGACTCAGCTGTCTCTGAAGTAGGAGTGACTCTAAGATAATAGTTAGAGAAGTGGAAAGGATAATTTTAGATATGACATAGTGGGAAAGACCTTGGATTTTTATCAGGCATATACAGGGTTTGAATTCTGGCTTTATCATTTAGTCAGTAAGTGACACTGGGCACGGTAAGAAATTCTCTGAGCCTTTGCTTTTACATTTGTAAACTGAAAGGATACCTACAAGACCATCGTGAGGGTTATAAGTAAGGGGTACAGTTGTCTCCTTGGAGACTTTCAGCATGAGGAAGGGCTGATTGAGGCGCTCCGGTTAAATACGGTTACTAGGAAACTCCAGAGTTTTAGCATGCGTTTGTTAGTCATGTCCGTGGAGCTCTTAGGAGTTTCACAGCCAGTGGGCAGAAGAAACTCTGAGCCACGTGTTCTTCACTGACCGTTGAGATGGACCAGGAACCAGAGTGGAGGCGAGGACACCTGCTGGCTTGTGCAGTGACCCAGACGAGATGAGCAGCAGTCGAGGAACTGGGGCACTGGCAGTGAGAAGACTGAGATGTTTACTTTGACACAGATCTTGGGAGCTAGAAAGTAAAGTACGCATTTTGTGAGATTAGCCAGCTGTGTACTGAGGAGTCCTCGAGCCCTGGCTTCCTGTTTCGATCACCAGTGTGACTTAGGCTTCTGTTCTGTTAAACCACCGTGGACCAGTGTAATTGCAGAAAGAAATGTTGGGGTTCAGCAAGTTGGGGTCAATTTTTTATCATTTTATTTAAAAGCATTTTTTTAAATCCAAAAACTTAAGGAAGAATAACCTCAGGGCAAAAGAAGGACAGTTGTTCAAATTGAATACATTAGCTTTATTAAAAACTTCACTGCATTGTTCTCAGTGTTTCTCATTTAACTGCAGACCAGTGAAAACTCGGATCAGTCCATAAACTTGGGAAACACTAAAATAGGGAATGCACAGAAAAACACAGATTTTGAGAAGAAGGAATTGATATGCTTGGATAGCAGTGATGACGATAGCCGATATTCACTGAAGATTTATTGCATGTCAGACACTGTTCTAAGTGTTTTCCATTTATTCACTCATCAGTGTTAGGCAGCTAAATTAAACTCATTTAAAGAGCTTTAATTGAAGTCAGAGTAAATCATTTGGGAAGAATAGTATGAAGGGGGGAGAAATTCTGAAAGTAATGGAAAAAGTAACATTTGAAAAAAGTACCTTTTGGAAAAAGTAACATTTGATCTGAACTCTATCCAAACTGAAAAAGGATTTAAGCACTTGATAGATAGTTCTTGCTTCTTTCTATCTTACAGATAGAAAAACTACAGAACACAGCAAAAAGTTTTTAGTTATATCAGTGAGTTAATGACGTTGGAATGTTACACTAATCCACCTAGGAAACACTTACGGGAAAAATTCAAAGTGGCTAAACTTTTTCATTACCCTGTGTTGAAAAGGACAATTAAATTTAGGATAACTTTCGTGAACAATCCAGGAATTGAGTTATTTTCAGTGTTATAATTCCTTGGATTTAATGTTCATAGTGATGGAATCTATCTTAAATAATTTTTAATTCACTTAAAATATAACTTTTAGGAAGTCCTTTTGAAGGAGATGCTTTAAAGATTTCAACTTGAACCTTCAGCAACTTAATAAAATCAAATCTTTACTTATAAACCAGGCCGATAACCCTTAAATGCAAGAACAGAGTGTTTTTGCATATCTGTAATATTACATCATGCAGATAAAAGAGTGTATATATTTGATGTTTTTAGTATGTTTTAATTAAATTTTTTATTGGATTGAGCCTCCTGACTCTAAATACTGTGTTTTAATATGTGATGTTTTTTCCTGTTTTCACCTGGATTCAATGAAATGTTTGTTTTTATTTACCAGGAAAGGCCGTTGTTTACCTTGTGGCTTTCCATCTGTTCTTTGTTATGTTTGTATGGTCCTATTGGATGACAATTTTCACATCTCCCGCTTCCCCCTCCAAAGAGGTAAATTTAATGCTGGTAAATTACCAAATGCTTTCACTGATGATGGAATTGTTTTCCCTGTGTTACCTTTGTTGAAACTCTATTACATGACGCGTTTGTTCTGTTTCCATTCATAAACTGCTCGGTAACTACATTGTGAGTTTGAGTCGTCAGCCTCTCAGACACAGCCCACTGATGTCCTTCGTAAAAGATTTGTGATGGCACTACGGTTTAGCTGTGCCATGCTGGGTTTTTTTAAAGACGTACTTTATGTCACTGGAGTGAAAAATCTTAAGGGATGGAATTGAGTTAGGAAAATAGAGTTTATTTTTAGGAACTCTCTTAACACTTATTTTTTTTCTCAGGCCTGAACAAATAAGCTGCAAGTAAATAAAGTGTTTTGATTATGGGAAACAAATCGTCTGTGCTGTTGCTTGTGACACCTAGTGTGGCTAGTGTTTTTTCTACTTGGAGGTTTCACTTGGAAATAACACAAGTATACACGTATGTGGAATAAAACTGAAGATTGTTGTGTCCCTTTCAGCTGATACAGCCAACTGGATTCTCTTCAGTTCAAGTTCAGCATAGCTAGATAAAGCAGAACACACTAGATAGAGAAGGACACGCCGGATGGAGAAGGACACACTTCTCCACAGAGTTAGACTTGTCTGAGTTTGATCTTCTGCTCTAACACGTTTTTTAATGAATCCAAGGAAGGTGGAGCCAGCAGTCGTTCCATCCCCATAGGATGTTTGTGAGGAGTAAATGAGATTCATTCATGGAAAGCTTTTAACATTGGGCCTGCCTTATGGTTAGCACTCAAATATTAGATGATATAATAATATAGTTCCTTCCCTTTTTATTGAATTCATCAAAATGCATTAAAAATTACAGACATAGGTTTAAAGACATCAACTTCCATTTAACTTTCTGTAGAAGAACATATATGCAGAAACTGTATACACTGTAAATGTATGAATGAGTTTTCATGAACTGAGCACATGTGAGTAACCAGCACCCAGTTCCAGAAGCAGAACGTGCCTGGCATCCCATGAGCCTCCTGCTTGCGTGCCTTTCATGAACTTTCTCCTTGTGTGTGATTCTTCCATGCTGTTGTATATAGTTGTGGCTCAATCCTCCATTGTGCTTACGGGACACAGTTTACTTACCTGGCCTCCTGTTGATGGGCATTTGGGTGTAGAATTACTGTCCATATTCTAGCACACACAAACATGTTACTCTTTGGGGCAGGTGCCCGGGAGAATTGCTGGGTTCTGCCTGTACAGTCAGCAGTAGTGGGTGATGCCAAATGCCCATTGTTTCTATCGGGCACTTTTGTTTTAAGGGATAATGTAAACCATTAATCAAGCTTACTGTTGCTTCAAATATATTCTTCAGGCATTTGCTAATAATTAGTTGGCCCTTAAATTTAATTACAAACTGTCATCCATACCTTAATCTCTTAAATTGAAAAAGATGATGTAATGATGGCTATTGGTAACATATCATGTATAAAACTAAATAGTCTTTACAGGAAACAGAATAAGGAGAACAGTTCGTGTCACTTTTGAGAAGCAGGCTAGCGCAGAGGCGCAAGCTCCGTCTGCCTCCTCCCTCTGCTCTTCTGGCTGCGGGGCCCTGGGGCTGCGGCCCTGAACCTCCGAGCAGTCCTCTGTAAAGTCAGGGTGACGGTCGCACACACCTTATTGGATTGTTGTATAGGTTGAATAAATTGATCATACACACACATGATCGGTTGTACTTATAGCATATAATTACTGCTATATGTAAAGTGCTTAGAAGAGTGGCAAGCATATAGTAAGTGCCATCTAACTGCTACTTTTTCTTTTTTTGGCTGTTGTTTTTACGATATTGCACCAAGGTAGCATTTAGCCCAGCACCTAAGCCTTTCCATCCATTCCCACATCGTTGCCAGGGGTCTGTTTGCTTCATGGGTATAGTCCCTCAGGAGCTGAAGTCTCACTGACTTTATCTCCACTAATTCTTCCTGGAAGTCTGTGTTCAAGTAGCATGTTGACCTCAATATACCATTTTCGCCTCTTTGTGTTTTCCATATGCTGCTGCTTTTGCCAAGATTTTCTTTCCTGTGTTACCTTCCTGGACGATTCCTGTTTATCTTTCTAAACCAATTTAGGTACCTCTTCTTCCAAGAAACATTCATGGACAGCCCCCACCCCTCCTGAGGGAGCTTTGATCACACCTGGTAAAGAATTGCTAATTTGTCATTTGTTCTTAACATTTGTAACTGGACTATAGGAATGTATTTTTGAAGGCAAAGGCTATATTTTTATTCATCTTTGAATCCCTGGTATCCGGGACAATACCAAGCATACACTTAAATTGAAACATCTGAACACTGTGTTTAAGATAATGACATTTCATAGTTTGAATTCTGTTCAGTAGTACTTAATGAAAAATAGACTAATAATTTCAAAGGTCTAAATTCATTTTAAGTTTTATCTTGTTCCATTCCTCATCTAAAATCCTGGTGTCTGTTGATATTTTCATTTGGTTTAAGCTTTTCATAATTCTTAACCATAGTTCCTAAGAAAAAGTAATGATTTTGAGGCCTTCCTAGAAACAGGCCAGGGAAGTCTGTTCAGATTTTACAGGGAAACTGCAAAATTTGATTAGAGCATCTTTTTTCCAAGTATGTGTTTAATATTATACCATATGATCTTTCCTGGAGGAGGGAACAGCAACCCAATCCAGTATTCTGGCCTGGAGAATTCCATAGACTGTATAGTCCATGGGATTGCAAAGAGTCGGACACAACTGAGCAACTTTCACTTCACTTCATATGATCTTTATTCTCTATTTTGAGTGTTTCAGAGATGTATCTTGTCAGGGAAGAACTTTCTAGCAAGTCAGCTCTCTTAAAGGAGAGTGGGCCATCTTACAGAGTAGGGAAGTGTTCTGTACCTGAAAGTGTTTGGGAGGGGATGGATCTCAGAAGTGCCTGGGTGTTTAGATAGGTGACCTCCAGAGTCAGCTTTAAGATGGTGGGTATTTTTTCTGTCCAGTTTGTACGTCCAAGTTCCTTCTTGTCCTTCCTAAGTAATTGGGTGATTGCTTTTGCCATTGTGGCTTGGTGGTAGGAGCCAGGCTAGGTGATCCAAAAGGACTCTTCTGTTGCCTCAGCCACTGTGTTTTAGTCTTGGTTAGAGGAACAAGTCTGTAAAAGGCAAAAATATCTTTTCATATTAGCAGCATAGGGAGAAACATCATAGAGCAGAACTAACTCAAGGGACTTGTGTTTTTCTATCAGCTCTGCCAATAATTATGCAGTCTTAGAAAATTTCCCTAAGATGCATGGGATCACAGGTTCCTTATCCCAAGGGCTCCCAATCTGTGCTGTGCTATCCCGTTTGTAAAGGAAGAGGCAGTGCCATTACTGATGAAGAGTCATCGAGGGTAGGCAGGTTTTGTTACTTGAGTTAGCAGGTAGACCAAATACTCAAACTTTAAAAGATGAACCTCTAGTTAGGACTCCTTAGGCCCTTTCAAGCAAAACCCTGTAAGTAAATAATAGTTGAGGAACAATATTGTGTGAAACATGATCAAGAGCATGTCTCAGGCCAGTCTTTGTTTTTTAAAAGAAATCTATGAAATAAACACCAAGAGAAATGTAATAAAAGCTCCTGGTTACATGAAATAGAGTCGTGAAACTGAGGTCTGTGAGATACAGGGATGACATGGAAAGAAGCAATGAAACAAGTCCTTTGTAGGAAAATGCTGCCCACCATATGGGAATTAAAACTTGAGAAATAGAAGCTGGAAACAGCCCTACAAAAGAACTGCTCCTTAAGAAAAGGAGACTGTGCTTGCCTTGACAGTCCTTAATAGTTCTGGAGAAAGTTCCCTGATTGGTTAGTGTTTTAAAAACAAAAAAGCAGTAAAAGTTGTCCTCAGGAGAAACTTGGCCAGAAAATAGCAGGACCCCTGCCTGTGATTTGCCCCCAAGCAAGTGAGTCTTTGAACATCTTCCCAAAGATTCAAAATCACTTGACACTTTCAAACAGCAAATGTTTTACTAGCACAAAATGTATATTAAGCTCTTTTTGATGGGGAAAGTTAATTTTTTCTGTAAAAAACAAAGATGCAAAAATATTTTCATGTTCTTTGCCATCATTAGCATGGAGGGCAAATATTTTCACTCTGTCAAAGGCATGTAAAAGGTGCTTGATTAGCTTTCTAAACAAATTTGAAGAAAAATTCTGCCTTTATAGAAGGAAATATTTGTCTTTTTCTGTTCTGGATAAAACTTGTTTTTCTGAGCATGATGGTTAATAATCACAGGATTGAAAAGAATTGATAGTTATTTCTCCTTCTATAGTTCTGCTTGTCCAATTCTGAGAAGGAACGTTACGAAAAGGAATTCAGCCAAGAAAGACAACAAGAAATTTTGAGAAGAGCAGCAAGGGACTTACCTATCTACACCACATCGGCTTCAAAGAGTAAGAAAAACAAAGCTTACACTTTTCCTCTCCAAAGAATTGTGAGAATGTGGTCATTTTTGCCAAAATACCTTTGCATGATTTGACTACTAAGTGGGTATTGTGGTTGTCACAAATGGCATCTGGAGAAACAAGACTTCTCTGTGTTCTGTATCTTACACGGTGTTTCAGATACAGGTGTGTACCTTTATGTGAAATACAGGTCTTTATCTCAGGTAAACCTGTCTCAGGTGTTTGAGATAGATTTACCTGAGATACGGGTATTTCAGATACAAAGTCTACTTTGATACAGACTTTTTATGTGGTTCACTTTAATGTTGATCTCTCTTGTTCTGCATTTTTTTCTAGCTCATCCTTCATGGCTAAAAATTTCATTTACAATTTTTAGTAAACTGTCATTTGGAAATCCTGGTTTGAATTTGAATATTTTGTGTCATCCCTGAGTAATATTTAAGAAAGCAAGAATGTGCTAACCTAGAATGGGGAGAAATAAAAGCCACAGAAGGGAAGAAGCTCGTTAAGGTTATAAAGCTACCCCTCAGAGGGCCGGACTTGGAAGTCCACTGTCTGCTCCAAAGCCATGGGTGCTTCTGCTCTTCGTGCACCACTGACACTTGGGCCTGTGAGGGGGATGGGTCTGTGAATGGCCCAACTGGTTACTTAATTGTAGGAAGTTGTTTAAAATTATGTATTCTATATCTCATTAATTCATTCAGATACAAGATAATGTTGACAGCTGACAGTCTGATCTAAGTCCTTTACACATATGAGCTCATCTGAGCTTCACACCAGCCCTGTGGGGAGTCGCTGTCGTGTCCACTTTACAGATGAGGAAACAGAGGTGAAGTACCTTGGTAAAGGTCACACAGACGGTGTGGGGAAAGGTGTCCTGCCTCTGAAACCCACTATGCTGCTCAACTCCAAGGGGAAATGGAGCTTTTTCCTTTGTATAGTTCTGTACATATGCTGACTTAAGAAAATTTAAAATTCATGTTAGATTTTAGGAGGGGATATTTGGCCAACATTTAAGTTTTCACGTTTTTAATACAGGCACCCTTTGGAGAATACTGTGGGTTCAGTTCCAGACACTGCAGTATGGCGAGTCTTGCAGTAACGTGGGACACATGAACTGTTTGGTTGCCCAGTGCGTGTGTGAGTTATGCTTACACTGTAGGGCAGCCTATCAAGTGTGCAATCGCACAATGTCAGAAAAACACGTACATACCTTAATTTAAAAATACCTTATTGCTAAAAATGCTTACCATCATCTGTGCCTTCAGCAAGTCGTAGTAGTAATATCAAAGGTCATTGATCACAGGTCACCATAACAAATATAATAATCATGAAGTTTGAAATACTATGAGAAATACCAAAATGTAACAGAGATACAAAGTGAGCAAATGCTGTTGGGAAAATGGCACCAGTCGAGTTGCTCAGTGCAGGGTCCCCAAAGGCTGTCAGTTTGTGAAGAAACGCAGAGTCTGTGATGCACAATGAAACCAGGTGTGCCTGGCCTGTCCTTTTGCACAACCAATATATTACTGTGTAGAATGAAACCATGGATTTCAGATCAAACCCCAGCTTTTTAGTTACTAGTGCCATGAGAATCACTTAGACTTTCTAAGCCTGGTTTCCTCATTTTAAAATGAGAATGCTAGCACCTAAATCTCCGGAGGTATTCATAAATGAGACGAGCACTGAGTGCAGATCTTGGTGTATAGTAACACACTTTCAGTACATAAAAGCTAATTTAAAATAATCCTTCTTATGTTTAACTATAAAATGGCTAGTTCACAGCAGTTGTTAGTAATTGTAGTTCCATAGATTAGACATTTTTTTCTTTTTGTACATGCTGGGAGGCATAGCAGGATCTTAGTTCCATGACCAGAGATCAAACCCGTGTCCCCTACCATCCTGAAATAAGAGCTCAGAGTCCTAACCTCTGGACTGCCAGGAAATTCCCTAGATGTTTTTAACCCCAAGACCAAGATTCTAGAAGATTTATGAAGCTCTGAGATTATATACAGAATTTTAGGTACTTCTTGAAGTAGCCTGTTCATAGCAAGATCTGATTTTCAGAGCAGTAACTCCAAAGAGTTGAAAGCCACTAAGGTAAAATCTTTACCCTTAAATCTTTATTACTCTTCATTCATTATAATGGCTTTCTACTAATCTGAATAATACCCTTCATCCGTTGACTATTACACCAGAATTATGCTGGGCACTTTATGGTGATCATTTACCCCTCAGAGCCACCCTGAGACAGTACTGCGCTTGTCCCCATGTTAGAGATGAAGGGGTGACACAGGTGAGGTCCCTAAAGTCCCTGAGTGGCAAGGTCTGGGATTCATGCCTTATCTTCTGACTGCAGACAGTCTCTGCCCTTGAGCACTGTTTTATACTGCATTTCTACTGCTTAGAATCCCAAACATTGAGTTTTTCCTTTTTATGGAACTAATACCATACATCCTTTAAAAAACAAAATATAGAACCACACATTATATGAAGTGGACCTTTCCTAGACCAGAGATAGTGAATGTGATGGTGCTGCCTTCACAGCAGGGGTGGCGACTTTCACTAAATACCTTCCTGTGCTTTTTGAACTATGTGCCTAACAGAAGCAGAACCATGTGGACGTCCTATCTATTAAGGAAACAAAAATGAGTCTTCCTAAAACTCCCCTGTCCACAGTCTGGATATGGCCAGTGTTTCTCTCTGGCTCGTCCTGCACCATTACCCGGTCAGCTCTACTAAAACTCTGCTTCCTGCACCATTCCTTGGGTCAGCTCTACTAAAACTCTCCTTCCCCACTTTATTTTCACATCTTTTTGTCTGCCTCAAATGATTGTTTTCTCCTCTCTAAATCTGTCAGTACTTTAAAATTTTAATTCACTGTCTACCTCTTCAGCCATTTGTTCACGTGAACGAAAAGTGATTTTTACAGTCTTCTCCAAACTTCTCAGCTTCTTACCTTGTTGATCCCAGCTTGCTGTCTGGTGGTTGTCTCTGTTGTCCTACAACCTGACTCGGTCCTGCAGCTCTGGCAGCTGGAGCTCCACCTGTCGTCCTAACACAGTGAGCACCTTCCCCAGGCATTCAGTAGGTATTTGTGGGGTGAAGCTGTTCCTGGGTGTTCTCTGTAATGCCTGCTTATATATACACTTGAAAAATCTCCCTTTTCTCCTCTTCAGTAGTTTTCCCATTCTAGAAAATCTCATGGATGGAGGAGCCTGGTAGGCTGCAGTCCATGGGGTCGCTGAGGGTCAGACACGACTGAGCGACTTCACTTTCACTTTTCACTTTCATGCATTGGAGAAGGAAATGGCAACCCACTCCAGTGTTCTTGCCTGGAGAATCCCAGGGACGGGGGAGCCTGGTGGGCTGCCGTCTATGGGGTCACAGAGTCGGACACGACTGAAGTGACTTAGCAACAGCAGAGCTTCACTTCATGTTTTATCAGAAATAATATTGTCATAACAATAATAATTGCTTTACTGAGAATTTGATAAGTTCCAGAAGATTTTGTTTTTAATTTACACAATAGTCCACTACACTTGATATTATTTGCACTTAACAAAAGCAGAAATTGAGTCTTTTAGCAAGTAAGTTACTATCAAGGTCACAAGGGAGTAAGTGGGAGAGAACCAGTGTGAATCATGGTAGCTGAGTCTGGCTGCCTCTGGACTTGGGGCTGCCCTGCCCATGTTCAGCTGTCTGCAGGCCTCTCCTTCTGGTGTCATCGTTCTTGTCTTCTGTGAGACTTGCATAGAGATCTCTGACCTTTGTCTTTCCTTCTCCCTGTTTGCTGCGCATAATCTTGCTGCTTAAACATTTCCAGCTGGTTTCTTCCTTCTGCTTGCAGGTGTACTTCAAAGTACATCTCCTCTTAAAAACAGCCACAAAGGTTAGGTTATGATGTGTTCCAAGTGCGACTCTGTTTTCTCTTCCCCATGATTCCAGGTCTCCTTGTAACTTGTCTGCACACCGGCCTCTTTTCCTTTCCAGGAGGTTCCAGGCAGCTGGCTTTCATTCTTCCTAACCAAGCTTAGTGGCTTTTTGTTAGTCTAGCTACTTAAAACACTTTCTTCTTTGTGCTTTTCTGTTCTAGTTGTTTTTGCATTCTTGAATGTTTATTCTTCCTCCTACACTTTTTAACCCTGCCTCACAAGGTGCTTTTGTCCTATTCTTTTCAGGTAGTTCCTTCAGCTGTTTTCAGCCATGGGAGTCTGACACCACAATATTGTGGTGTTTAGTTTACTGTGTCTCAAATAATTTGTTTTCTGAATTGTTTTCAGGACTGAGTTAAACCTTTTTTTTCATATGAGTTAGCAGACTCAAGGCTGTGGTCACCCTAGCGCTTACTTGTTAGGCAGCAGGGGATGACAGCTGCACTTAGGGCCACACATTTACCATGTCTAGGAGTGAGGGTTTCAGAAGAGCACTGCCCAGCCCTCCCCCAGGGCCCCTGGAGACTGTCAGGGCTTCTCATTCACCTTGGCGTGTGTGCCCACTAGAGCTCCATTCTTGTACTTCCTCCAGCTTCCAAAGGACAGTGGTTCCTGAGTGACCTGTTGTCCAAATTCAAGCCAGACAAAACCTAACACCTTGGGGGCAGGAGGGAAGTCTATTGTGTTCAACTGTATATTCTCAGCATGAAGCAGTGTTTATCTCAGAGTAGAGACTCTGAATGCTTGTTGAAGAGCAAAAAAAACAACCTAACCCTCCTCCTGTACTCACCCCCTCAACCCATCAAGCTCATTTCTGTCACCGGCAACATTATTCTTCTGGCAAAACACCCTGGAAACTGCAGTTTTTCTGATTGCTGTGTTTACTTCAGTTTTCCTGTCTATTCCATCATCTAAGACTCTTCAAAAATCTTTTCAAAAAGTCTGTTTAGTTATTGGTATTATTTTTTAAATTATCAGCTGTCAGTTTCCCAGAGTTGAACTTGATCTCAAATGTGCTGGAGGAGAATCCATTTCGGTGTTAATAAAATGAGAACTAAGAACAGATGTGCTCAATAAATTTAATGACAGTCACAGAAAGAAAAAGAAAAGCAAATTTTATAGTCGTATTAACTCTAAAACATATATCCTTCAACAACTTCCTTTTAATTCTTAAATGTAGCCGTCAGATATTGTGAAAGATGTCAGCTGATTAAGCCTGACCGTGCGCATCACTGCTCAGCATGTGACATGTAAGTGCTCCTTGTTGGCTGTCATTCAACCCAGGACTGGAACTAGTGTGGGGAGAACAGGGGGAGAAACTTGCCCAGGACACTGCCTCGGCTCCTGGTACTGCTCTGTGTGCAGAGCTGACAGGAGTCCATACACAAGCCAGAACACTCGCTGAAGTCACCTCAGATGACAGTTCCTGCACCTTAGATCTTTAAGTATGTGTACTACTTCTGCTTATATTTAAATGTAATATTGATGAGCAAGTAAGTACTACCTCCATGAGAAAGATAAACTTTATTTCTTGAGTTAAAAAGACCATGACAGTTTTCTTGCTTTTATTATTAATGTTGGTATTAAAACCTAACAAACCACAAAAATATTACTTTCAGTTACCACTTGTAAAGTTATTCCCCCTAAAATGTGAAAGATTTTATCTCTTACACTCTTGTGAGAAGGCGGTATGTTGAAAGAAAGACTTAGTGTGGGAATCCCAGTGAGTCCTTGTACTTCAGTGAGGGAGGCCATTTGATTTTATTTATTGTCTAACTTTATGCAAATATCCATTGCATATACTGATGGAGGGACAAATGTGGGGATTTTTTTTTCTGATTATAAAATACAGTGGTTTTTATACATGGGATAGAATTGTAATAAATCTATGGGAAGATGGACTACCTACAAGCCCATTCATTGAACACTGTTTTATTTCCAAAGTTGTGTTTTTATGACTTGCACGTGTTTAAAATAATTTTCCCTTTTGTCTTTCTCAGCTGACTCTGTAAACTACATCTATCTACTGTTCCAAGTGCTATATGCATCTTATCTGTGTATTATTACAGTGTTGCTTGATGTAGTTCAAGGCAGCCAGCCACGTTCAGCTCAGTTCTCAGTATGAAAAATCACTGCCTCTTACCTATGTGAAATAACAGAAATTATCTCTAACCTAATTCTACTGGGTTGGTTTTCGTAAGATGTGAAAGGGAAATAAGTCCAAAAAACACAAAAATCAAATTAGAATTAGTGGAATTTTTTATATGGATTTTCTTCTGCTCGTTTGTTTCTTAGGTGTATTCTTAAGATGGACCATCACTGTCCTTGGTACGTATAAAACACGAAGGAGATGACATGAGGCGGGGAAGTGGGAAGGAGGGTATTTATTTCGAGTGATTGATCTCAGTGTTCCTAAATTTTGAAGGTCAATTTAATTACTCATAGATATCAAGATTAATGTAGTTTTATGTTTCTGTTTACGTGTCTTTCTTTAAAAATATATTCTGGTGTTATTAACCCAAAAAATTGTACAATAAGAATTAACATTGAAATTCCAAATTCTTACAGAATTAATTTAAAACACACATTCACAATTAAGACACTGCCCCTTTCTTCTCAGATGAACCATTTATAGTTATAATGCTTTAACGGTTTTTGATATGTCCTATTTGTTTTCATCATGATTTTAAAAACAACAACAATAAATTTACCACCTTGGCCATTTTTAAGTGTACAAGTTCAGCAGTGTTAAGCATGTTCGCATTGTTTTGCGACTAGTGTCCAGAACTGTTCATCTTGCAAAACTGATACTCTGTCCCCATTAAATAGCTCCCTACTCCCCTCCCAAAAGTCCCTGGCAGACACCATTCTAGTTTTGTTTCTCTAAGTTTGTCTTGTTTTTACAGTGTGATTTTGTTTATTCTTCTAGGGTGAATAACTGTGTGGGATTTTCTAATTACAAATTCTTCCTGCTTTTTTTATTCTACTCTCTGTTATATTGCCTTTTCGTGGCTACAACAGTTTTACAGTACTTCATAAAATTTTGGACGGTAAGTCTTTTTTCTATCTTAAACATGTATTTGAGATTTTTAAGATGGTATTTCATGAATAATTCCTTCATTCTGTATTATAAGTAGACAATACTTAATTGTACTAGTTAGAATTTATAATGGCTAGAAGACAAATGGGGTTAAAATTTCCCTTCCTATATACATGTTTATTTGTGAATAAATGAGTATTACACAGGACATAGTGAGTTTCTTTTAGTAATTCAGACTGTTTTCAACCATACTGCTAACAATGGGCTATCAGTTTTAGGGAAAGAGTTCCTTTCTTTGAGTTGATGAGACTTAGTGAAGTTTTTACAGTAATAAAATTGAAACTCCCAGCCTCAGATAACCATTAATCTGTTTCCTGTCTCTATAGATATTAATCATTTTCCTACTGTGAGTGGCAAATGTTTTCCCATTTTAATTGATGTCTTATAACTCCATTTTGTTTTTACTAAATCAGTTTTATATTTTTAAAGTAGTACTTTTAAATTATGATTTCTGGCTTTATTTTAGTCACTGTAAATTTATACAAATATTCATCCAACTTTTCTTCTAGCATTTTTTTTTCCCTTCATCTAAGTCTTTAATTTTGAAGGTGGGGGTTATTGTGGTTAAAAGGTGCTTTTGTATTTACTCTTCTTAAAAACCCTATGAAGGTATTTTAAAATGTAGGTTTTATTTTTATTCAGGTGTGGTGAAACTGACAGATCAGGAGGTGATAACCTTTGAAAAGATAGCTTGTTACTCAGTTCCAAGGGAGGGTTCCCACCACACTCCGCAGGCCCTCAAGGGGAAGGACCAGAGTCGCTCAGGAAGTCGAAGGCACAAGGGCCAGAGCCTTCACTAGTGTCCATGGGAGAGGCACAGTGAGGCAGGCTAAGTGCACATAGGGTTAGCTAGTTTGAGCAACCTCAGTGGTCTCTGGGGCTCCAGGCAGTCCCTTGTTTGCTGTGAGTAGGGCCAGGTAGTATTGCCCACTGGACTGTGAGAGCCAAGTAACCGGAGGTGTTTTGGAGTGTGGGCTCTGGACCAATTAGTTTGTATATAGTTTGAGAAGTACATTCCTTGCTGTCTCTTTTAAGAAACAGATAGCCCTGGGAGAGGCACTCTCTCCCCAGTCAGCTAGGATCCAGATGCTCGGAGCATTGAGGCTGAAGAGAAGAAGAAAATATAGTTAATGCAGAAGGAGCTCTTATTTGTCCAGCTTTCAGAGTTGTAAACTGAGGTTGGAGAAGTTAGGCAAATAAAGTGAAGGTTGAATCAGTGCCAGATGAATGAAGTCCAGATTACAGAGTGTCACATTTCTTTATCAGAAACTTCAGCAGTGTTTGCATGTAATGATTTGTTAATGAAAAAGTAAATATTGTCAAACTTTTTAAGATTCATGATGAGCAGGGAAAGACTAATAACTTAAGTCTGCTTTTCTCTTCATTCTTCAACAGTTACTATGTGCCAGGCACATATGTTCTAGGCACTTTGGTTATACCAATGTACAAAGCAGACAAAGAATTCTGTCTTCGTAGAACTTACTTTTGAGAGGGACTAAACAAACAGTAACCATAGTAAATAAGGAAATTGTGTTATATACTGGAAACTAAATGCTATGGGAAAAAAGTAGATCAGGGTAAAGGACTTAGCAAGTGTGTGGGGCAGGTGGGTATAATGGGCAAGTTATAGTACTAAAAAGATTGATCACGGCAGACCTCAATAAGAAGATTAGATTTGAGTGAGACTTGAAGGAAGTTAGTGGATATCCGAGAGATTATTTGTGCACCCAACAAATGAGCATGTAAATATATACAGTAAATATTAACAGAAGTAAAGGGAGAAATAAGAGCAAGACAGTAGACAGAAATAAAGGGTGAAAGTAAAGGGAGAAATAGCAAGATAACAGTAAGGGCCTTTGATCAATGGATGGATCATTAGACAAAAATGAAATAAAGAAGTATTAGACTTAAATGACGCTTTAGTCCAGAGGGACCTGATGGACAGAGCACTCCGTCCACAAGCAGCAGAATACATGTTCTTCTCAAGTGCACATGGGACATCCTCTGTGATAGGTCACAAAATGTGTCTTGTCATTTTAGGAATATTGAAATGATAGCAAGCATCTTTTCTAACCCCAATGGTATGAAACTGGAAATCAATTTTAAGAAAAATAAACTGGAAAATTCACAGATATATTTAGATTGAACAACATGCAGCTGAACAACCATTTGGTCAAAGAAGGAATCAAAAACTATTAAGACAAATGAAAATGGAAATACAACATAAAAAGAGTTCTGGGATGCAGCAGAAGCAGTTCTAAGAGGGAACTTCATAGAGATAAACCTATGTTAAGAAGTAAGAAAGGATCTCAAATAACCTAACTTTATACCTCAAGGAACTAGAAAAAGAACAAAGCTGCAAGTTCATAGAAGGGAGGAAATAACAAAGATCAGAGTGAAAATAAGTGAAATAGAAACTAGGTAACTAAAACTAAGAGCTGGGTTTCTTAAAGAATAGAGAGACCTTCAGCTAGTCTCACCAAGAAGAAGAAGAAAGAGGGGACTCGAAAGAGGAGACGTTACAGCTGATAAATACAAAGGGTCAAAGGGACTTCTCTGAACAATTATATGCCAAATAATTGGACAACCCAGAAGAAATGGATAAATTTCTAGAAACGGACAACCTACCAAGACCAAATCATGAAGGAAGAGAAAATCTGAATAGACTGATTAATAGTAAAGAGATTGAGTAATCAAAAACCTCCAAAAGTCCAGGACCTCTGGCTTCACAGGTGAACAGCCTACACTGATCCAGCTCACACTCTTTCCAAAAGTAGACAAGAGAACACTTCCAGGCTCATTTTATAAGGTCAATATTATCCTAATACCAAAACCAGACGAGGTCACCACAAGAAAATTGCAGCCTAAAATGCCCATTGAACGTAGATTTTTTAAAATCCTCAATAAAATATTAACAAGCCAGATTCAACAATACATTAAAAGGACCACATGCACCCTGATCAAGTAAGATTTATTCCAGGGATGCGAGGATGGTTCAGCATCTGTGGAGCAGTATGTGTGATACACCCCATTAACAAAATGAAGGATAAAAATTATATGATCATCTCAATAGATACAGAAAAAGCATTTGACAAAATTCAAGATCCACTTATGGTAAAAACTGTCAACAAAATTAGTATAGCGGGGACCTCAGTTTAATGGCCATATACTGACAAGCCTACAGCTGACATCATACTCGGTGGTGAAAAGCTGAAAACTTTCCTCTCATATCAGGAACTAGACCAGGATACCCACTCTTGCCACTTTTATTCAACATAGTATGGAAGGTCTTAGCCAGAGCAATTAGGCAAGAAAAAGAAATAAAATGCATCCAGAATGAAAGGAAGAAGTAAAGCTGTCTCCGTGTGCAGAGGACATATTATATTAGAAAATCCTAAAGACTCTACCAAAAAAAAAAACCAAACCTGTTAGCTAATTAATAAGCAAGTTCATTGAAGTCATATGATACAAAACCAATGTACAAAAATCAGTTGCATCTGTGTACACTAATAAACTTTTAGGAAGAGAAGTTAAGGAAACAGTCCCATTTACAACTGCATCAGAAAGAATAAAATACCTTGGAATAACTTTAACCAAAAAGATGAAAGATCTATACACTGTAAAGTATTAGTCATTGATGACAGCAACTGAAGAAGACCCAAATAAATGGAAAAATAATCTGTGCTCATGGATTGAAAGAATTAATATTGTTTAAAATATTAATACTATATATCAGTTCAGTTTAGTCGCTCAGTCGTGTCCAACTCTTGGTGACCCTATGAATCACAACACACCAGGCCTCCCTGTCCATCACCAACTCCCAGAGTTCACTCAGACTCAAGTTCATCGAGTCAGTGATGCCATCCAGCCATCTCATCCTCTGTCGTCCCCTTCTCCCGCCCCCAGTCCCTTCCAGCATCAGAGTCTTTTCCAATGAGTCAGCTCTTTGCAGGAGGTGGCCAAAGTACTGGAGTTACAGCTTTAGCATCATTCCTTCCAAAGACATCCCAGGGCTGATCTCCTTCAGAATGGACTGGTTGAATCTCCTTGCAGTCCAAGGGACTCTCGAGTCTTCTCCAACACCACAGCTCAAAAGCATCAATTCTTCGGCGCTCAGCTTCCTTCACAGTCCAACTCTCACATCCATACATGACCACAAGAAAAACCATACCCTTGACTAGACAGACCTTAGTCAGCAAAGTAATGTCTCTGCTTTTGAATATGCTGTCTAGGTTGGTCCTAACTTTCCTTCCAAGGAGTAAGCGTCTTTTATTTTCATGGCTGAAGTCACCATCTGCAGTGATTTTGGAGCCCAAAAAAATAGTCTGACACTGTTTCCGCTGTTTCCCCATCTATTTCCCATGAAGTGATGGGACCTGATGCCATGATCTTTGTTTTCTGAATGTTGAGCTTTAAGCCAACTTTTTCGCTCTCCTCTTTCACTTTCATCAAGAGGCTTTTTAGCTCCTCTTCACTTTCTGCCATAAGGGTGGTGTCATCTGCATATCTGAGGTTATTGATATTTCTCCTGGCAATCTTGACTCTAGCTTGTGTTTCTTCCAGTCCAGCTTTTCTCATGATGTACTCTGCATATGTTAAATAAGCAGGGTAACAAAATACAGCCTTGACATACTCCTTTTCCTATTTGAAACCAGTCTGTTTTTCCATGTCCAGTTCTAACTATTGCTTCCTGACCTGCATACAGATTTCTCAAGAGGCAGGTCAGGTGGTCTGGTATTCCCATCTCTTCCAGAATTTTCCACAGTTTATTGTGATCCACACAGTCAAAGGCTTTGGCATAGTCAATAAAGCAGAAATAGATGTTTTTCTGGGACTCTCTTGCTTTTTCCATGGTCCAGCAGATGTTGGCAATTTGATCTCTGGTTCCTCTGCCTTTTCTAAAACCAGCTTGAACATCAGGAAGTTCACGGTTCACGTATTACTGAAGCCTGGCTTGGAGAATTTTGAGCATTACTTTACTAGCGTGTGAGATGAGTGCAACTGTGCAGTAGTTTGAGCATTCTTTGGCATTGCCTTTCTTTGGGATTGGAATGAAAACTGACCTTTTCCAGTCTTGTGGCCACTGCTGAGTTTTCCAAATTTGTTGGCATATTGACTGCAACACTTTGACAGCATCATCTTTCAGGATTTGAAACAGCTCAACTGGAATTCCATCACCTCCACTAGCTTTGTTCGTAGTGATGCTTTCTAAGGCCCACTTGACTTCACATTCCAGGATGTCTGGCTCTAGATGAGTGATCACACCACTCATACCAATGTTCCCTTGATATCTCTAATTTTCTTGAAGAGATCTCTAGTCTTTCCCATTCTATATATATACATACTACCCAAAGTAATCTGCAGATTCATTGCAATCCCCATTAAAATTAAAATCCCAATAACGTTTTTCCAAAAGTAGGACAACCCTAAAATTTGTATGGAACCACAAAAGGCTGCAAATGACAAAAACAGTCTTGAAAAAGAATAAGGTAGAGGTATTTTGCTTCCTATATTACACATCTGTAGTAATCAAAGCAGTATGTTATTGGCATAAGAACAGACACATAGATCAGTGGAACAGAATAAGAGCCCTGAAATCAACCCAAGCATCAATTAATTTATGACAGGGAGCCAAGGATATACAATGGGAAAAAGACAGTCTGTTCAGTAAATGGTTTTGGGAGACCTATATAGCCACATGTGGAATAATGAAACTGAGCATTAGTCCTCCATCATGGACAAAAGTCAGCTCCTAAAGACTTGAACATGAGAGCTGAAATTGTAAACCTAGAAGACATGGGGGTGAGCTCCTTGACCTCAGCCTTGGCAGTGACTTGTGTGGATTTGACACCAAACATAAAAGCCACAAAAGGAAAGAAAACTCAACAAGTGAGACCACATCAAACTGAAAGCTTCTGTACAGAAAAGGAAACTGTTAACAAAATAAAAAGCCTACTGGATGGAAGAAAATATTTGCAAATTATGTATCTGATAAGGGATAATATCCAAAATATATAAAGAACTCACAGCTTAATAGCAAGAACAAGACAAAACAGCCAGATTTAAAATGGTCAGAGGGTCTGAATAGACCTTTCTCCAATGAAGACATATAGATAGCCAACAAATGCAAGAAAAGATGCTCAGGATTACTAATCATCAGGGAGATACAAGTCAAAACCACAGCAGCAGGATTTCCCTGTGGTTTGCAGTAACTAAGACTCCACACTCCCAATGCAAGGGGCCTGGGTTTGATCCCTGGTCAGGAAACTAGGTCCCACATTCCTCAGCTAAGAGTTCACATGCCACAACTAAAAATCCTGCATCCCACAACTAAGACCTGGCACAGCCAAATAAATAAGTGAAAGTATTTTTTAAAACCTTATACCTGTTAGAATGGCTGTTATCAAAAAGACAAGAAATAACAAGTTTTGGCAAAGATGGGGAGAAAAAAGAACCCTTGTGTGTTGGTGGGAATGTAAATTAGTGCAGCTATTATGAAAAATGGTATGAGGAATCCTCAGAAAATTAAAATTAGAACTATCATCTCACATAATCCAGAAATTCTGCTTCTGGGAATATATCCAGAGGAAACGAAAACACTGACAAAGATACCTGCACCCCTGTGTCACAGATTATTTACAACAGCCAAGACATGAAAACACTGAGGTTTACATTGGTGGATGAAGAACTTGTGGTATAAATATGCCATGGAGGATTTCACTTTTAGTCCAGTGGATAAGAATCCACCTGCCAATGCTGGGGACAGGGGTTCAATCTCTGGCTCAGGAAGATCCCAAGTGCCATCAAGCAGCTAAGCCCGTGTGCCGCAACTGCTGAGCCCATGTGCTGTAGCTATTGAATCCCACACATCTAGAGCCTGTGCTCCCCAGCCAGAGAAGCCACCGCAAATGAAAAACCTGTGTACTGCAGTGAAGAGCAGCCCCCACTCACTGCAACTAGGAAAAGTCCAGCAAGGAGCCAGCACAATCAAGAATAAACAAAAATTTTTAAATGTGCAGTGGAATATTCTACCATAAACCAAGAAGGAAGTCTTGCCATTTATGACAACTCAGATGGACCTTGAAGGCATTATATTAATTGAATCAAGTCAGAGAAAAACAAATACCATATTATCTAACTTATATGTGGAATTAAAAAAAAAAGCCTCATAGACAAAAAGAACATTTTGGTGGTTGTCAGAAGTATGGGGTAGAGGATGGGTAAAATGGGTGAGGGTGGTCAAAATAGTCTGGAGATGTAATATCCAATGTGGTGACTATAGTTAATAAGTATATTTTAAAGTCTTTAAGAATTAGAGTTGGAAAGATCTCATTAGAAGAAAAAAGATTCTGTGACTGTGTGGTGTTGGACATCAGCTAGACTTACTATTAGGATCATTATGCAGTTATAGACGTGTATGGAATCGTTACGTTGAGCTCCTGAAACTAATGGAATGTCATGTTAGGCCTCAGTAAGAAGGTAATACTTGACAAAGATATGATGGAACTTAATGGATATCTGAGAGAAGAACATCTCAAACAGGAAGCATGTATACTTTAGAGTCAAGGCCCAAGAGGAGGAGCCAGTGCCAGGAGGCTTGTCTCGTGAGGCTGAGCCAGAGGGAGGCTGGTGCAGCCCAGGAGGAGGCCCAAGGGGAGAGGGCCTTCGGGGGTGTTGCCAGGGTCAGAGTGGGGAGCAGAGGGGTGAGGCCGTCTGACTTCCTCAGGGCCCCTCGGATTGCTGTGCAGGAACTAGACCACATGGTAGGTGAGGGCACCTTTCCCAAGGCTGCTGCCCACCAGTGAGGCGGGACAGAAGGGACCAGGCCTGGTTTTCAGAAATCACTCATCAGAAGTTTTTTAAAAAGCTATGGGCTAAGCAAAATTAATTTTATTCCTTCCTGGATACAAATCTATTTTAAAAATTTCTTGGAAGGGTGTGTAAAGTATACCCTAAATGTGCTTGGAGAGCGGAATCTCCTTGTCTTTTGTGTTTTCTTGAGAAAACGTCATCGATGACGTTTAAAGAGCAACAACTTGGTGACCCTTCAAGACATGAAAGGTTTACAACAATAGTTCGCAGGATAATTTTGTATAAAAAGTGGTTTCTTAATACACTGTCTCTATTTGTACAAGCTTTGCCGCAGGAAATCTACAGAGAGTTGTCCAAAGGTAAAATACATTATTGCCATGACATTCTTGCCATCTTTTTTTGTGACATTTATAGTGAATATGTGTAATACTCATTTGCTTCGCAAGATGGGGAGATAGAAGAATCACTTGTATCTAAAAGGAGTTGTGTTTCCTCTAGAAGACAAGAGGAAAAGATGGGTGTCAGAAATAGCTAACGCTAAAAACCTACCACTTAGCCTGGCTTCCCTGGTGGGCTCACATGGTAAAGAATCTGCCTGCAGTGCAAGAGATGCGGGTTCGATCACTGGGTTAGGAAGATCTCCTGGAGAAAGGAGTGGCAACCCACTCCAGTATTTTTGCCTAGAGAATTCCACGGACAGAGGAGGCTGGAGAGCTACAGTCCGTGAGCTCTCGAAGAGTCAGACACGACTAAGCAGCTAACACTTTCACTTCGCTAGCCTATGAACAGTGTTTAAGTCAAGCAAGAGCAGCTCGTGTTCTCTGAGGCTGTGGTTGGCCTGTACTGTGAGAGTGACTGCCCAAGGCTTCTCCTTCTCCCCTTGCTAGATCCTCAACTTCTTCTAGGTGAACATGTGCTTCTGTTGAGATGAATATGACCATTATGATAGGTAACAGAGTTGCTGTTTTCATTCACTAATACCTTGTGGCAAATTTATATACCAGAATTGGGAATTACCAGGAAAAGGTCTGTAGGAATGTGCAGGTAGGCATGGAAGCAGCTCCAGGGGTAGCCTGTTCCCAGTACGTTTGTTCCAAGAACAGAGACTGGGGAAGTCCGACAAGAGCTTTATCACAGCTAGCTTCTGGTTAGCAGCATACATAACTACCACAAGCAAATATTTTAGCTTAGATGGAGAAAACCCTCATGTATCCTAGATTTGGGGGCAAGCTTAAATATATGTATAAACTGTAAAAGAAACATGTTGAGTAAAACGTTCATCTTTTTATTCATTACTGAAAATGTTGCTAAAATTTAAGAGGAGTTTTTTAAAGTGACTCTTCCTGACATGTAAGCAAGCCCCTTTGGTAATACCAGCTCTCTGCTTTGGAACATGTTGCTTTTGGATGTATTATCTAATTTATTTTATTACTTCTCATACCTGGCTTTTTTTTTTTTTTTTTTTTTGGTGAATTCAACAGTCATTAAAAAGAACCATATAATAAGAGGGTATTTTAGAGGTTGACTGTTCTCAAAAGTAATTCGTCTCTTCTCTTTCCTCAGAATGAACTCACAGATACACGTGCAAAATTCCACGTACTTTTTCTTTTCTTTGTGTCTACAATGTTCTTCATCAGCGTATTGTCACTTCTCAGCTACCACTGCTGGCTAGTTGGAAAAAACAGAACAACCATAGGTAAGTAGGTTATATAAGTTATAATTATTTAGGAATCCCAAAATTTTAGAACTGTGCCATAAGGCACACAGTAGGAAGTTCATACATAATGAATGAGTGAAGTTGCAAGAGATAGAATATCTTATATATATATGTATATATATATATATGTAAGGTATATTGAACATACTTCAGTAGATTTTATAAAGGTGATGAAGTATTCAGAGGTTATATTATTTTCCCAGAAAAGTTTTAGAAACTCATTTTTAAGTGTTACAAATATAGTATTTAAGTTATATTTATAGTTTTTGATATCAAAGATATAAAGCAAAAAAAAATTGGTGCTTTTCTTCCCTCTTATAATTTTCAAATAGGTTAACTCTTCTTTTTTTAATATATCCAAACAGAATCATTCCGTGCACCCATGTTTTCATATGGAGCTGATGGAAATGGTTTCTCACTTGGATGCAACAAAAACTGGAGACAAGTCTTTGGCGATGAAAAGAAATATTGGCTGCTTCCAGTATTTTCAAGGTAGCTTCTAAAATGCGTGTCTCAGATATTATGGAATCTATGACAGTCTCTCTCTGGTTACATGTCTTAGGATTCAGAAAGTCCAGTATGTTATGATATTATGAGCCTTGAGAATGAAAACTCAGAATATCTTGATTACATAAGTATTTTGTTTTTCATATTTTTTTAATGGATAAAGGAGAATTTGGGCATATGTTTTAGTGAGAATTGGGGTAGGGAAAGATGATTCATAGAAAATAATAATCACTCCATATCCTTCAAAATGAAAATGTTTTTGAAGTAAAAATCATAAGAATGTATTCGCCATATCTTCAGAGATTTTTCCAGTTCAGTTCAGTGCAGTCGCTCAGTCGTGTCCGACTCTTTGTGACCCCATGAATTGCAGCACGCCAGGCCTCCCTGTCCATCACCAACTCCTGGAGTTCACTCAGACTCACATCCATCGAGTCGGTGATGCCATCCAGCCATCTCATCCTCTGTCATCCTCTTCTCCTCCTGCCCCTAATCTCTCCCAGCATCAGAGTCTTTTCCAATGAGTCAACTCTTCACATGAGGTGGCCAAAGTACTGGAATTTCAGCTTTAGCATCATTCCTTCCAGGTTATATAATCTGTTGTATCTTAAAGAAGACCCAACACATAATGCAGTTTTTACCTCAAATTTAAATGAGAATATATGCTCAAAAAGATTCATAATTTCCTTTCCCAAATTTTCAGCCATCCTACGCCATCCATACACAAAAGTTATTATAAAAAAGGAAAAAGTATTTGAAATTCAAATACCATATTTATAAGTGCTGTGGGTTCCTTTTTCTTTTTTCCGTTAATTGTATTGCTTATTATTTGTTTGAAAATGACATATTTGCCTTCTTTTTCTTTTTTGCCACACCATGTGGAATCTTAATTCCCTGACCAGGGACTGAACCTGGGCCCTGGCTGTGGAAGTACACAGTCCTAACCATTAGACTCCCAGGGAATTCCCAATTGCCTTCATTTTTGAAAGGCATTTATGCTTGGTATAGAATTGTAGATGTTGCTTGCATTTTTTCTGATGAGAAGTTTGTGGACATTATCTTTTTTCTATTTGTGTAATATGACTTTTTTCTCTGCCTACTTTTAAGATTTTGTTTACCTCTAGTTTCATACAATTTCTTTATCACTTCACTTCAGTTCAGTCGCTCAGTCGTGTCCGACTCTTTGCAACCCCATGAATCGCAGCACGCCAGGCCTCCCTGTCCATCACCATCTCCCGGAGTTCACTCAGACTCACGTCCATCGAGTCATTGATGCCATCCAGCCATCTCATCCTCTGTCGTCCCCTTCTCCTCCTGCCCCCAATCCCTCCCAGCATCAGAGTCTTTTTCAGTGAGTCAACTCTTATCACTAGTTTCATGCAAATGATGTCATTTTCTTCATGATACTTGTGCTTAGGATTGTTGTGCTTCTTGGATCTGTAACTTAAAGTTCCATCAAATTTGGAAAAATACCTTTAACCACTGTTTCTTCAAGTATTTCTTTTTTTTTTTTTTCTTCAAGGATTTCTTCTGCCACCCCCCTCCCACATCACATCACTGCAGGGGCTTCAGCTGCATGTCTGCGGCCAGCTGGGGTCTCTGCCTCAGCTCACTGGTGGGCAGCTCACTTCTCGTTCAGTCTTCTTCCTGCGTTTCACCTTGAAGTGCACCAGTCTCTTCTGTGTGCTTTATCTATTTTCTCTCATATTCAGGTTTTTCCACTCTTGACAGACTTATTTTTTAAGGTTATTTTCTCCTAAACAGAAATTTCAGTGTTGGCAGTTGGTTTTTTTGGCTCTTGTGTTTTTTTTTTTTTTTCCTTCTTTAAAGATGTTGTTCCCTTATCCTCTGTCTTATGTTGTTTGTGTCAGTAAATCAGCCTCCCTCTTATTAATGACCTTTATTCCACTGTTTGTACAACCGCACCTCAGTGATAGTGCGGGTTTGGTTCCCAACCCCACATAAAGCAGGTATCACAATAAAGTGAGTCATACGAATTTTTTGGTTTCCCAGTGCATATAAAAGCAATATTTACACTAACCATAGACTGTTAAGTGTTTGATAGCATTATATCTTTTTTTTAAAAGGACAATGTACATACTTTGATTTATTATCTAAGCCTTTAGCAAGTTGTGATCTTTTTGCTAATGGAGGGTTTGAAATATTCCAAGAATTACCAAAACGTGACACAGAGATGCAAAGTGAGCAAATGCTGTTGGAAAAAATGGCACTGGAAGACTTGCTCAGTGCAGGGTTGCCTCAAGCCTTTAATTTCTAAAAATCACAGTATCTGCCAAGAGCATAATGAAGCACAATAAAATGAGATGTGCCTGTAAATTACTCTGTCTCTCTCTCTCCCTCTCTGGCTCCTTTAAGACTCTGTCTGCATCACTAGTTACAAGTGGTTTGCTTATTATGTTCCTCTGTATGCTTTTCCCTATGTTTATCCTCTTTAGAGTTCATTAGGCTTCTTGGATCTATGAAGTTTTAGTTTTCATCAAGTCTGAGTAATTTTGATACAATTTTCTATTGTTCTTGTTGCCTGCTTCCCTCTTCCTGTGCCCTCCCCCAACTAGCTTTTCAGGTTCTTAAACATTCCTTGAGATGCACTGGTTGTTGCTGTTGTCCCTCTCTTCTCACTTCCATCTTTCTTCTTTCTTTGCTTCAAGTTGGATAGTTTCTACTGTCACACGTCTGTGAGTTCACTGATCTTTTCTTCTGTAATGTCTACTGTTAAGCTCATCCAGTGAGGTTTTTTATTTCAGATTTTAGATATATATATATATTTCAGCTTCAGAAGTTCAATTTGGTTCTTTCTTCATTTTTTACATTTCTCTTCATTTAAGTCTATGTTTCAGGTTTTCATGGTCATTTCTAAACCTTTTCTGTTGACTTTTTTTTTTAATGCTAGTAATTTTTGACTAGATGGTGGACATTTCGAATTCTGAATATTTAAAATTTGTCTCCCTTTAAAGAATGTTGGATTTTGTTTTGGCAGACTGTTAAGTTACTTGAGTTTCAGCTGAGTCCTCCTGAGGCTTGTTTTAACCTTTGCTAGGTTGGTGTAGAGTAGGCAAGTTAATCCTACAACAAAGGTGAGAGCCCACTGGGGTCCCCACCAGATCCCGGTGTTCAGTGCGGTCTCTCTGCTCTGGCAGGTCAGCGTGGATGCTGGCAGTGCGCTGCGGCTCCACTGTGCAGTTGCTCTTTTCCCAGATTCACACACGTGGCTGAGAATTCATCTAAAGGCTCAAGTAGAACCCTGTGCAGATTCATGGAGCCCTTTCTCTGCACATCTTCCTCTTGCTCAGCTCTGTCCCCTCAGTTCAGTGAGACCACCTTGCCCTGCTTGCCAACACAACCCCTCCCCACCCCCACCCACTGGTGCTCAGGCTCTGGCAGAAACTGCGACTCCTTGGCTGGCTTCACTTCTCTAAGATGCCACAGTTCTGTGTGGCCTGTTAGGAAAACAGTTGTCAGCTGTTTGACAGCAGGTCAAATCTTCCCATTAATCCATCTTGGCTGGAAGTGGAACTCCCTGCTGGACACAGTTTTGATGTTTTAAGAATGTGGAAGTGAGGCATAGCTGTACTTTTTTAGATTTTCTTTTCTTTTATTCAGTGATATATCCCTAACATTTAAAATGGTACTTAGACCATCCAGTAAATATTTGTTTAATGAATGTTGTTGAATGAATGAATATATGGAATTTACATCTTGAATTTCAGTTTGAGCATCTGTGATATCTTAAATGATTCTAACAGGCAAGTCAGTTATCCAGATGTTTGAATCTATTGTTTAAGGTATCATAACTTTAGGTATTATAACTTTAAGTCATGATAATTTTAATAGTCATAGAAGATATTGTTTTTAATTGCATGTAAATTATAAAAGAAAGACTTACTTCCTCAGTGAAGTCTGAATTAGAAATCTTAGAAATTATTCTCTGAAATGACAAGTTACAGTAATCTCTTTATACCATCCTTCTGAAAAATAGGTGTTAAATTTGACCACTTTGATTTAACTTGATATGATTAAATTATCACTGGTATTTTTCATTATTGCAGCCAGGGTGACGGCTGCAGTTTTCCGACTCGCCTTGTGGGGACGGATCCAGAGCAAGCTTCTGTCTCAAACCAAAGTGAAAGTGCCAGAAGGTGTGCTTCTTGTTGTTAAGTTTTTCAGAATTCATTGTAAAGCAATCTGTGTGTGTGTGTTACACTTAGATAAATACAGTAGGAATGTGGTAAGCCGGCAGAGACAGGAAAGATAAATTCTGTACAGGTTTCTAACTGAGGGTCAGTGTATGCATACAGCTGATATGCTTAAGGTAACCATTCAAACTGGAACACTTTGAGAGTATGAAAATGAATGCCTCCTGTTAGTAGTTGGGCCAAGACAGGCTCATGTCATTGGAAGTGTCTCGGCAGAGAAGGAAGCATGGCTCCCCTACCTGTTCTGCATCTTCCTGGAAACAGAGACTCTTGAGATTTGATTATGTTGGTTTCTGTCAGTTATATTTTCAAAGAAGTTAGTCATTGTACTATTCTCCATTTTATTTTGATAAACAGATTTTAACTGGACTGTGAAAATAATATGAATGAGGATTCAAAAATACAGATACAAAATTTCTTATTCATCTTAGAGGATATTTTCTCAAGAGTTTGTATGGCAAGCACACTGATTGATAAATTCAGAGAAATAGTTCATTTTAGGTTAAATTTTAAAGAAGGTAGAGGTACCTCTGTCAAAGTGAAACACTTGAAATGTATTTACTCCAGAAATAAACTGTGGGGGATAAGGGGTCACAGATTACTTTTGTTAGAACATGGGCCTTAGAACCTAGAACCTAAGGCCTTGGGACCTCACAGCTCTAACATTTACTGTGGGCTTGTGGACCTTAGACAAGTTAGTCTGAGCCTCAGCTGCCAGCTCTGTGAAAGGAGGATTCATCCTGTTTCCAGGGTTGTTGTGAAGCTGGCGATTATGAAAGCACCTAGCGCAGTGTCTGGCCCATAGTGCGTACCCCAAAATAATAGTTCCCTTTTCTTCCTTCTTGTGTTCCTCCACTCCCTCCCTCCCTGGATCTCTTAGCTAGAAAAATAAGTCTGCACTGAATCACTGAATCATTTTTCCCCCTTAGATCTATACTGCAGAGGTAGAAAGCAGAAAACTTGGGAAATGACAGGTAATTTTTTGTCCTGGCCACAGACCTAGATCCTCACCTGTTCTGTGCTACCTTACAGCTCTTGATTAACATTAACACGTTAAACACATTTCAGATTGGCCTGTGAAGCTATTTTTCTTTTGCCTAATTGTTTTCGTTGGCAGTGCTGAGTACAGATTCTTGGGTCTAGGGAGCCATTTAATCGGGGGTTGGGGGCATAATTTTCTTCTGAAGATGGAGTTTTTTCAGCGTGCTGAGATCTCATGCGTTGCCCTTACGTATTTAGGAAAAGGAATACTAATTTGCTGCTTATTAATTAAATACTCTTAATCAAGCATTAAACTCTTTACTGAATGATTTGCTCTTCTTTCAGTATTGGGTCAAATCAGCCCTTTCCTATCAAACCGCTTAGTGAATCAAAAAACCGCCTATTGGACAGTGACCCTCAGTGGCTGGAGAGTGGATCTGAAGAAGGTGTTGGCGGATCAGGTAATGGTTGTCATCTGAAAACATTGCTTCATCTGCTTAAAATGAAAACCACCAGACTTAATAAATGTGGAAAAAGTGAAATACACTATGTGATATTTTAAGATGCTAAAATATTTGAAACTTTTTAATAAAATGTCTACTTTGTGGGCTGTTAGTGTTGACTTGGAGCTTTCATGGAGGCGAGGGTTCAATGAGAAGTGTAGTGACTGCTGCTGTTTTTTTTCTGTTCACAATTTTTCGTTTTTCCTTGTTGTTATCCAGCCATGTATTTCATCACCTCAGATGTAGAAAGTTGTTTAGGGCACAGTATTCTGGATAATGTTTAAACAAGGTTATTCTTTAGGGTCATAGCTTTTGCTTATTTGAAAATAAATTTTTTTTAAGTCTTTATTGAACTCGTTACAACTTTGCTTCTGTTTTGTTTTGGTTTTTTGGCCACAAGGCATGTGGGATTTTAGTCCCCGACCAGAGGTCTAACCCTCACCTGCTGCGTTGGGAGGTGAAGTCTTTAACCACTGGACCATGAGGGAAGTCCCCGAAAAGATAATATTTTTGGAATGCCTTGTACTCTTTGGCTGTCTTTTCTTAGTATAAAAATAGTGCACTGAGTATATTTTAACATTTTAACCTTTTAGTGATGACTCTTAATCATTTCATGAATTTGTGGATACGTTCTAGAACAGTTGGTAAGATAGCAGTGGGATTTTGAGTCAGGCCTGGGTTTGTAATAGGTAGTCTGACCATTTACTAGCTTAATACATTATCTGTGGTTCTTAATAACACTAGTAATAATATTCTCCTGGCACTATAGGAAAATGGTTTGGACATTCAGATCCATTTGTAACTAACAGTCAGTTTGTAAGTAACTGTAGGAAAGAGCCTTGAAAACTTGTCAGAATTTCTGACTTGTTGTTTTGGCTTTAAGCAGCATTTAAATTCTCTTAACTTAGCATCATTAAGGCCTTCATCCAGGTTATTTGCCCCTCAGTATGAAGTCGAGGGAAAATCAGAGGTTTTTGGACTTGAAATGACTGCTGCTAAACATCTTTAGAGCCAGTGGACATTTTCACCTAGTGTGAAAACCAGACTTTCAGATCTTAGCGCTGCTTTCCTTCTGGGTTCTAACAGCAGACAGATGGTTAGCACCAGAAGCCTATTTAGGGCTTACATAAGACTTGCTTTTACTGTGATCATCAATTTTACCATTTAGCTAGGAACCTAATACTTCTTTTTCTGTCATGTCATATATAATTATGTGCTTACAGGGACAAATAACCATGTAACAGTGGCAATAGAAAACTGAGTACCACTTGTTCATAACTAACCAATTGAATAAGAGCAAGGTAAGACAGTATAAAGGTAATTGCTCCAAAAATTGCCCCTTATTTGCATGTCGTACTCTCAAAAGAGTCTGTAGTTGAGTCTCATTCTTTCCATTATGGTATCAAATAGCTCAGGACAGACTGAAAGATCACAGCTGCCTACCTCCCGGTTTTCTTCCCATTCCTAGCACAGTCTTACTAAATATTTATTGGTAGAATAATGAAGAAATGAATAAATATGGACAACTAACCTTTTCAGTAAGCAGTATTATTAATTTATCTAAGGGGAAAAGGTGACTTTGGCCCAGTGCTGAAGAAATTTGATCCAGAGAAGAGGGACTAAGACTTAAGAGGCTCATTGATGTTCTTTACCTGGTAAAAGATGCAGCAGAAAGCAGTTTTCTGTGTCTGAGTACGTGCAGCCGCTGGGGCAATCACGTGCGGCAGCTAGAGCAATCACGTGCGGCAGCTAGAGCAATCACGTGCAGTGATGCTGCCTCTGTGCCCAGCAACAGTAGCCAGAGGAGGTTTACTTAAACAGGACTAGGAGCCCTTGTGAGGGCGGTGCTGACCCTGACGCGCAGAGACACTGAGCTCTCGAGAAGAAAGCTGTGCACCTGTCAGTGGAAGCTGAGCTCACTGGCTCAGAAGCATCATGTGGAGCTGTTACATTTTTTAAAACCCACATGTGGTGTTTATTGGTTACCTGTTGCTGCCTAACAAAGTATACACACTTAGCAGTGTAAGACAACACACCTTTATTACCCCAGTTATCCTGTTCTTATCTGTAATCTCATCTAGGACATCTGCTGCCTCATGAGTGTTTGTCATTAGCATTCAGTTCCTTACAAGGACCTGGAGCCCATTTGCACATCACCAGCCCCTGTTGGGGCTCCCAGCAGGCAGGGGGCAGCCCGAGCCACACGTGATAATGACATGTCACCGGCAGCTCCGGGGAGAGCTGGTCTTCCTCAGACAGGGCGCCCGGTCCTATCTCTGCGCTCTTCTGTGTATAGGTGGAATGATGGCTGATGCTTCTGTTTAAGAACCCTCACTGAAATTCCTGGTGGCTCAGATGGTAAAGCGTCTGCCTGCAATGCGGGAGACCCGGGGTTTGATCCCTGGGTCAGGAAGATCCCCTGGAGAAGGAAATAGCAACCCACTCCAGTACTCTTGCCTGGAAAATTCCATGGACAGAGGAGCCTGGTAGGCTACAGTCCATGGAGTCGAAAAGAGTCGGACATGACTGAGTGACTTCACTTTCACTGAAATTCCCACAGACATCCAGTAGCAATCTCCTCAGCTTAGGCCCGGGTTAACAGTAAGGGAAAAGTGTAAGCCTCGGCCTCTGTTAAAATGCTCATGTGATGGCTTCAGGGAGACAGAGTCAGAGATCTGGCCCTTGTCTCAGCTTCTAAAAACCTTTATTATTGAGAGCATATTAGTAGAATTAAAGTATTTCCTTTCTTGTTATATTAGCAGCTTTATACCTTAGCCCAGAGAACTGTTTAATCAGTCTTATTTTCAGAAATATAAAATCAAGTTTTAATAATTCAATTGTCTTTGGTTTTGTAGGTTTATAAAAACATATTGTGGACTGATATTTTCTGTTTTATTTGCAAGAAAATGATCAATGGGTGAAATAATTGAAGTATAAACGAAGATATATTTTTTAAAAAAGGAAACCTTTGTACAGATTGCTGGATCCACAGAAGCACTGCTCCAGAGCGGGAAGATGCCTTAATCTTAAATGAGCCCATTTGTTCAGCGTTGACTCACAGCTACAAGAGACTTCATTTTCCTTTGGAAGTAACATTTTCTCATAATAACATGAGATGCCATAATATGAGCTATCAGGTCACATGTTAACGTGACATATGCATTTTTTTTGATAAGTGGGTTATATTATTAGAGTTGTTTCTTAATTTCCATATAAATTTTCACTCTAGAAACACAAGCTAAAAACTTAAGTACATCTAGGTCAGTAAGGTGGCTGAAAGTGAATAATAATATGCAAATTACTGCTGCTTGTACTGTGTAAGAAAAAATAACTGCTTTTTTTAAAAAAATTTGGTGTTTGCTAATTTATAGTTAACTGTTTTATACTTTTCAACATTTTTAACAAAGATTTTTTTATTGTTGGCTATAAATTAACACTCAGAAGGATTTAGATACCTAAATATAATCATTTGGAGCACATTTGTCTAATTCATTGAAGGCTTAGTTCAACCATTAATTAAACCATGTGTAGTTTTGTGCCCAAGGCTTAAAGAAAATTTGGCATTGTAAGAAATTTATTTGTGTTTGCTTTTAATGCACTTTTTTGTTGAACTTTCATGGGTATTTATACGGGTAGGGAAACAAAGGTTACATGTGCTGTAGAAATACTGGACACAGTAGGATTGAGTTGAAGTGACTAGAAGAAAAAAGAAAGAGAAGCTATAAGCAAGCTGTTAAAATATGTTTTCAGAGTGTTACCTGCTGTTGGCTTTCAAATTTCAGTTTTAAGACTGAACTTTGCTTTGAAACTTTTTACAATAATCCCATAACAGCTTAGACAGCAACTTAAAATGCATTTGAACGGAGGGTAAAACTGTTCAGTAGAACAGTTAACCCTAGCCACTGTCAAGAAACAAATTCTCACCTGAGCAGTCATTCAAAACTTCCATTCTCTGAGAGGTGGATTTCACTTTTATATGCAGGATTTTAAATCTGACTTCCTAACAGCAACCCCTTTCTGCCTAGACGCTTATTAACCCCTTTTCCTTTTGAAGTCTAATCTAAGTGACAGAAATTGCTGCATTAACTCTAAAGATTAGAATTCATATCCTATAAGGAGAAACAATGTATTGATGTTACTCCTGTTTATACTGTTCAGTCAAAACTGAAATGATTGATTGCTGCTGGAAGTGGGTAGATTTTAACCAGCATCTATCCCAGTTAGCAAATATCCCAGTTAGTTTTCTCATCTGTAAAATGGGAGTGGGGGAAGGTCTGTTATAAATGATTTGGATGGGACAACCTTTAATATTCTTCGGTTTCTAATTCTGCACAATACCTTACTTTACATTTGTCCAGCAAATATTTTTGGACGCCAAACAGTATACTAGGGATAGCTCTGTAATTTCCATCTATTGCAGGTTTACAGTTTACAGGATTTGTCTTAACTTCATGGGCTATATTACTCGATTTTAAAAGGAAGTAATTTTTCCCCTTCGAGCTAGAGGAATGAGTTAGCTTTTGAAAATACAATTTGGAATACTATAATATGGCTTCTACCTTTATTTCAACACGGTAGTGTTAATAATCTTGATTGTAGAAAATGTTTGAGTTAAGGGGTATCAGTTTCCAACCAGAAACATCACTTTAGTCTGGCAGTTTGCCTATTATAAGGAAATGGTAAATGTTTAAATGTATATGCCTGCTTTCAGAAATGTCCTCCTGGTACTTCTTATGGACATTTCTATATTCAAGTCAAAAGACTTGCATGCACCTGATTAACAACTGAGGAAACGTAATTTTCCCCTTAACCTATCTCGGTGCTTTTTGGTGTTTTTGTCTTTTTCAGTTCTTTCAATTTCTGTCATGTAACATCATCTTTTTTAATAACATAGTATACACCTTTTCAGAAATTTTCAGCTAAAGCCTTTGTTACCTTTGGTTTAATTAATTTATGGCCAATGTCTGCCACATTTTAAATAATAATTGACCAAGTTTATTCATACTTGTTAATGACTATTCAGCAAGGGCCTGCAGCGGGATGGGAACCAAGGAAAGGCTGTCTCCTTGGTATTTCAGCTGCTACAGATCAGTGCTGCCAACCTTTGGGGTGAAATAGTCAAAGTGAAGCCCTGTCAAAGTTTATTAGTAGGATCTTTGTTGTTTCAAGCACTTGAACAGTTGTGACATTTAAGGAAAGTAAAATTGAATTTCAGGTCTTGCCATTGCCATTAAAAACAAATTAAAACAGGAAACTTGGTTTTACCTGGGTACGAACTGACTTGAATATTCAGTACCTGAGACATCTGACCACTGTCACTGTGCCAAACCAAAGAGCAGCTGCAGCTTAGTGGTCACTAAACTTGCACTACTTACAAAAGCAGTTTCATCTTTGCATGTGGAATTTTTTAAAAAATCCTTTTACATATTTAGTGGTTATGACCCAGTGTGTCCTAAGTTAATTGAACTTAGCTTAAATGAAATATGCAGTTTACTTGAATTTTATTTCTGTTGGAAGCAGATTTTGACTGTTTGTCCCATTGCTTAAATTACAGATTTTCAGCTATGTGAGATTTCCCTTCCATCATATTTAAAGCAGATGCATATAAGGGCTTAGTGTTAGGATCTGCATGGACAAATGACTTACAAATATGTTTTGCTTACATGTTGTTCTAGGACTAGCACTGCTATCAATGCAAAGTATTTTTAACCTGTTGAGAAATTAACCATATTTTTACATTTCAGCCAAAATAAAGACCATATTTAATATTCTATGATACAGCTAATATTAAACCTGAAATCGTTTCATATGATCTGAACTGTATTTTCCAATTTAAATTTAAAATGCAATATAGATTCAGAAAGGTCCATATTTTTCTAACGACTTCACTTTATATTTTGTTGAGTTGCATAAAGCAGCAAGGAACTGTATTTGTATTAAAAGCTTCAGAAAGTGATTGAGTTTATCATATTTGTACGATTGCAGATGAGTCTATGCCCATAAGATGGACACTATTTTAAGGTGATCATTAATGTTTTTATATGGAAGAATTTGGAATACAGTTTGTTTTTACTTATCAAGTCCCATAAGTCTTGTATTTGTTTCTCATGAGTGTAACCCTGGACCATGACTTTGGTATCTTTGCTTTTTTGTCTTTGGGTGGCCTAACCTACATTAACGTGAAAGTTGAACATTTTAAAACTATTCTCCCGAAATCATGATGATGATTTACTTTATTAATAAATAAATTCCTGTATTTGAACAGTTGTTGTTATTGTTATAAACTGGTATTTACAAAGTGAAAGAATAGCTATGATTTTTGCCATCTTGAAAATCAGGTAACATACAGTGTTGAGTTAAAAATAAGAATCTACTAATTTTCTACTATTTTCTAAATAATAATCTAATAACCACAAGTATTGACTGTGACAAGACTGTAGCTTACCTAGGCCAAAGATATAGATGGATTTATCAAAAAAGCTTTAATTCGAAAAAAAAAGAAAAGCTTTAATTCAGCTTTTACTGAACATAATTTTCAGTTGTCCACTTTTAGAGGTAAATCTCGGTAGAAAACGTTATTTCCATGAGTCTGTTTAACTGAAAAAGCTCGTTTTTTTCCATTTGCGTTTAGTCAGTTATTGTTGACAGAGGTACGGCTGCGTGATCAAGCCCCAACAAGAATCTCACACCGACGCCCCAAAAGCACAGTTGGTAGCTTTATTGCGGCTTCGTAAAAATGACGTTTGTGTCGCTTGTGACGCAGGCCATGCCCCAACCGTCCCTCAGGGACGAACGAGACCCGACTGCGGGCAGTGGAGCGTGCGGGGCCGGGCGCCAGCGGGGTTCACGGTCAGGACCACCTCCTGGTGACGTTGAGGTGGTCGAGTTGGTCCTCCAGCCGACGGTGCGCGGGGAACTTGGCGGCCTGCGCCGCCTTGAGCGCCTCGAAGGCGGCCGCCCTGCGGGCCGCCGCGTGGCCGCGCTCCTGCTCGGCCGTGAGGAAGGGCCGGCTCAGCCAGTAGTGGTTCTCCGCTTCTATCTCCAGGCGACGGATCATGTTCTGCTTCGCCAGTGCCGACACGGTCCGCGGCCGCCGGTGCTTCCCGATCCACTGCCGGCCGGGGATGCGGCCGCGGCACAGGAGCGCAGTCAGGAACATGGCGCCTGTCGAGGGGAAAAGAGGAGATGCCTGCGCGCTGGACGCGGGAAAAAGGATAGGGGAGCCCCGCGGCCTCCCGCAGGCCACCTCGGCCCGCGCCCCCCCACTCACCAGCCGCGCGTCCGCGCCGCGCTCCGCACGCCGGGGAACGACGCCGGAAGTGGGATGCCGGAAGAGCCCGGTCCGACCCACTGCCGTTTCCTCGCGTGAGGCTTCACCTATCGCGAGAAAGGCCGTTCGCGGCTACGGAAACCAATGGCGCTTCCGGCGCCGGAATTCAAAAGGCTGTGAGCTCTTAGGCGGGGAGCCGGCCTCTCCTATGGATCCGATCCGAGGCTTTTGCGGGAAGCTGCGGTCTCTGGCCGTCACTTTGGACAGCGAGACGGCCCGGCTGCAGCGAGCGCTGGACGGAGAGGACAGCGGTGAGTGAACCGCAGGAGGGGCGGTGAAGGGTGTGAGTTGCCATCCCGGGGGGCGGGAGAGGTCTTCAAGTCCACAGAGTGTGTGTAATAAAAACAGAACCAAAAGAGGAAACGTGTCGTTTCATAGCAGCTTCTTCGCACTGTTCTTGACACGTGGAGTGACTTTCAGCTGAGTTCAGTAGACCAGTCGTACCCGACTCTGCGACCCGATGAACCGCAGCACGCCAGGCCTCCCTGTCTGTCACCGACTCCCGGAGTCCACCAAAACCCATGTCCATTGAGTCGGTGATGCCATCCAACCATCTCATCCTCTGTCGTCCCCTTCTCCTGCCCTCAATCTTTCCCAGCATCAGGGTCTTTTCAAATGAGTCAGCTCTTCATAACAGGTGGCCAAAGTATTGGAGTTTCAGCTTCAACATTAGTCCTACCAATGAACATCCAGGACTGATCTCCTTTAGGATGGGCTGGTTGGATCTCCTTGCAGTCTCAAGGGTCTTCTCCAACACCATAGTTCAAAAGCATTAATTCTTACGCACTCAGCTTTATAGTCCACCTCTCACATCCATACATGACCACTGGAAAAACCATACCCTTGACTAGACCTTTGTTGACAAAGTAATTTCTCTGCTTTTTAATATGCTGTCTAGGTTGGTCATAACTTTCCTTCCAAGGAGTCTTTTAATTTCATGGCTGCAGTTGGCATCTGCAGTGATTTTGGAGCCCAGAAAAATAGAGTCAGCCACTGTTTCCTTTGTTTCCCATCTGTTTGCCATGCAGTGATGGGACCAGATGCCATGATCTTAGTTTTCTGAATGTTGAGCTTTAAGCCAACTTTTTCACTGTCCTCTTTCACCTTCATCAAGAGGCTTTATAGTTCCTCTTCAGTTTCTGCCATAAAGGTGGTGTCATCTGCATATCTGAGGTTATTCATGTTTCTCCCGGCAGTCTTGATTCCAGCTTGTGCTTCTTCCAGCCCAGAGTTTCTCATGATGTACTCTGCATATAAGTTAAATAAGCAGGGTGACAATATACAGCCTTGACGTACTCCTTTTCCTATTTGGAACCAGTTTGTTGTTCCATGTCCAGTTCTAACTTGCTTCCTGACCTGCCTACAGATTTCTCAAGAGGCTGGTCAGGTGGTCTTTGGTCTCACTCAGATCACCCACAGTCCTAGTGTCTGTATTTTCCCCAACAATTCGTATTGCCTACAGAAATGCTAGTACTCGACACTGCTTTCTAATAAAGCAGAATTCTCCACAAATTGACATTTGTATTAGTTTCTTTTTTTAAGTTTTTGGAAGAGTAGTTCAGATTTTGAAATTATTTTGTGTGTTGTAATTGTAATATGCCTTAAAATATTGCACCCTGTAGGCACAGACTCCTTTTACTTTAATAATGTTGTCGATAGTTTTTCAGCCATTTCAAAATGTTTGTGCTTGTGACTGTGAAAACAATATATGTGTACAGCAGAAAGTTTGAGGTAATGGGAAAGTAGAAAGAAAATCTTTGCTACAACTTCACCACCAGAAGACACCGCTATTATTATTTTTTTTTTTTTGGTATTAATTTTCAATAGCTTTTCTACCATTCTTACTTTTCGATGTTGTTTTGTTATGTTTTACTTTGTTTACATGGTTGAGATAATGCTATAAGACAGAATTGTATGAGTGGTTTTGGATTTTTAATATACAGCAGAATTGCTTTCCATAAAGCTTTACCTGCTTATCATTGTAGATATGTTCACTTTGAAAGTTCATCAAACTATATATTTCTGTACTTTTCTATATAAAGATTTTATAATTCGAAAAAATTTATATTTTCTGTTTTCTTATTTTTCCTCCTTTTCATTGTTACACTTTTTCCATTCAATATTTGTATTGAAGACTTTGAAGACTGTCCAATGAGAGTTCTACATGACCTTAACTCAGAAGTACGAATTCTAAAGGTATCATTCCTACAATATTAATTTGTCATTTTTATGTGGTAATTTTTACAAAATTATAAATAGACTTAGTCAAATGTTAAATTAAAATGTACTTTGTTTCTTCATGAAAGGATGATGTCAATATTCTTCTTGATAAAGCAAACTTGGAAAGTCAAGAAAACATTGGTTTCATAAAAGCAACAAAAATATTGATGAAAAAGAATTCAATGGATATCATGAAAATAAAAGAGTTTTTCCAGAAGTATGGATATATTCCACGTGCCAGGAAAAATTCAGGTGTGAATAACTAGCCTTTTATAGCATTTGTTTTAGTATTAAAGCAGCATAATTAAGACTACTATAGGGTTGGCCATCGTTTCTAGTCTGATTCTGCCATTGTGTGATAGACATTTGATCGTTATTCATCAGTCCCTGTGTTCTGGATGCAGTGCTGATTGGTAGTGCAGTGTGAAGGCAGTCCTTGCTCTCCTTTACAAATGCTAGATGAGAACCAATACAGTGCTGGATGAAAGAAGGATACAAGATAAATCTACGTGACTTAAGGATAGCTGGTTGTTGGTTAGTTTTGACAATAAGTAGCTGAGAGACCCCCCCTTAAGCCATGCTATTTCACTTTCTCGCTCTCAGTTTCTTCCTCCGTAGAATGAGAAAATTTGAGCTATGTAAATTCATAAAGTCCTTTTTAGTTATAAAATGCTGATGACGGGTAGGAGAACATGGTGGTTTAGAATTTAGAGGCAAACTGCCTGAGTTCAAATCTAATTTCAGTACTTACTAGTTATATTCATCTTTGACCAGTTACTTTGTACCTCCATTTGTCGTCTCTAAAGTAGAGATTTTGTTTGTTTTCTGACCCCACCAGGGCCACAGCCCTGAAAGTGCTGAGTTCTGACTACGGGACCACCAGGGAAGTCCTATAAAGTAGAGATGTTTAATAGTAGCTACCTCTAAGGTTGCGTAAGAATTAAATGAGACAGAATTTGCTTAGAACGGGACATTGTATGCTAATCACCCATTGTTAACTATTGTTGTTAGTGTTATACCCATACCTGTAAGGAACTAATTTCAGTATGCTTCAGTATCTTCATTTCTGTTATGAAAATGATCTTTGTGTGTAAATAAAACATTAATTAGATTCAACAAATATGTACATACATATTGAGATATATGAAAGGTAAGTTAAACAGTCTGCATGATATAATGGAAAGAATTCAGTTGACTTTGGTGTGAACAAGTTGACTTTGGTTACTCAGAAACTGGTTCCACTAGTTACTATTACATGTAATAGTAATTTCTCTAAATTACTTTTCCTCACTAGTGAAATAGAGCTGCTAATAAATACCTCCCTAAGAGGTAGTAATAATGGTGATGACTTTATTTTATTAAACTCATCGGTGACAGCCTTGTAATCAATTCAGCAGTAGTTTTTCTGGTAGTTCTTCTGACGTTTCTCAGAATTAACAGAAAGCACAATGACAAAACACAATTCTGAATCAGCAGCTCTTGCAGGGCCAAAAGCCAGGAAATCAAAGTTTTTATAACCTTTTTTTTTTTAATGGTGCATCCTTCAGATTTAATATGTCGTGGCTTATGCACACAAAAACAAAATCCTGTCCTAGTTCATTTCAGCTGCCAATTAAAACAAGGAACGTAATGTCTTCAAAGAAAAAGTGTGTGCCTCTTCACTTCCCTCAATCCGTTGGATCTCTTAGTTGGTCAAGTAAATGTACAGCCTAAACTTACCCCTTTTCTCTGCCTGTGAGCCCAAAAGATTCTGACAGGGATCAATAGAGTTAGGCTTAAGAAATTGCAGTTTTGTTTGCGGGTATTGATTTTTCATCTTTGAACAGTTTACTTCCCTCCTCTGATGTATCATTAAGATGAAATATGGAGATATAAGCGGTACATGTCAGAAAGTGAAAGGTACAATTGAAATTTAAAAAACAAGAATATTTTCTCCTTAGAAAATAAAGAGAGAGCTTTTGCTGACTGGGGACATTTCAGATGGAGCTGTTTTATGTGGTTGTAGTATATGACATTTTCTAGTTTGATGCTTGATTTTTCCTCTCAGTGGATGAGCAAGAAGTCACTGACTCTAAACCAGAGTCCAGTGAATGTGAACGTCCTGAGATGCCTGACGTGAAAGACAATTTGTTGGATTCTGCTGCTGCAAGCACTTCTGTTCCTGAGAAGTCACCACGTAGTCCACAACTTTCTGATTTTGGACTTGAGCGGTACATCGTATCCCAAGTTATACCAAACCCTCCCCAAGCAGTAAACAACCAGAAGGAAGAGCCAAAAATTTTAACTCCATTGTCCAAACACTCACTAGTAAAAACTCCAAAATGTGCATTAAAGATGGATGATTTTGAGTGTGTAACTCCTAAATTAGAACACTTTGGTATCTCTGAATATACTATGTGTTTAAATGACGATTATACAGTTGGACTTAAAAATGTGAAAACTAACAGGTAAGCAGCTTTCTTAAAAGAAATATTTTATCTAACTTTCTAAATCTTTTGTATTTATTGATTTTTTCCCCCTAGAAGAAATCTCTCTCAGACAATACCTTTTTTTCAAAGGTTTCCAGATACTTCGTATTGCAAACCTCTGAATCACCAATTCCATCAGTAAAGTGTGAACTATTAGTTTCCTTTGTTTAGAAGAAATAGAAGATTTTGAATAAGTTTGAATAAGAGCCTGAAAACACTTGGTATTTGATGGGAGAGACAAGAGAGGATAAAATAAAACCTAAAATTACTAACACAAAAAAGGGATTGTTTCCATATGGAAACTTGGGAAGAAAAGAGGATCTAGGATAGAGCACAGATTTCTGATTTGTTGCCTGAGATGATGCTCAGGAACCAAAAGAATACCTGCAGCGTGGGGGTCCCTGGAGAAAAATGACAACCCACTCCAGTGTTCTTGCCTAGAAAATTCCATGGACAGGAGCCTGGTGGGCTACAGTCCATGAGGTTGTAGAGTTAGCCACGACTGAGCACAGCTTGGGGGTAAAGGTGTTGAGTTTCTTTACATGTTGGTTTTGAGGTACTCTTAAGCTTAGGTATTGAAATATGAATTTGAAGCACAGTGATGAATGCCATGCTACACTGAAGAGATATGGGAGTGATCGGTATAGAAGTGGTAATTAATGTTAAAATGAAAATACCACATATCAAAGTACCACTCTTAAATGCATATCTTTAAGAACTATAGTTATTAAAAAAGGAAAATAAACATTCAACTCAAAATGTCAGAAAAACACAATTGGAGAAAAGAGACAGGAGTATTTGGAAACTCATAAAATACAAGCTTCCTATGATTCGAAAAAAAAGTAGGATAATTCCAATAGATGACAAGAAGTTTATGAAATTAGACACCTGTTCTTCATTTAAATTGTTTAGTTAACTCTCAGTAAAAGGATACTTCATTAATGTAATAATGTGAATATCTAACTTAATGGTGAAACTGTCACCATTATTAAACATCACTGGTTTTATTTTTTATTTTTTAATATTCTTAATATTGTAGCCAATGTAATGAGATACAAAACAGAAATAAAGATTACCGTGATGTATTTCTAGGCCATGTTTTGTACCTGGGCAACTTGAGAAAGGCACAGCTGAAATCTGTAGAAGCTGATGTAAGATTTATTTTATATAATTATGAGACAACTACTTAAAATAATATGCATTCCTATAATTTATTATAACTAGTTGGTAAATACAAGGGAAAAGTCATTAAAATTCTCAACAAAAAAGTAAAATACTCCTGCAGTTGTATGTGAAAGACCTATACGAAGAAAACTACTAAACATTTGTAAGTTAAAGGGAAAATTAGAATGAAAATGTATACCATGTTCCTTAGCAGAATGACTGAATATTACTAAGATGTTTAATCGTATCAAGTTAATTTATGGATATCATACAATTAAAATAAAACCTTAGGTGTTTTTTTTTTCCTCTAAGGTGGAGCATAAGGGATGTGTGAGAAAACTATTCAAATGATTTGGAATAATAAAAAGTAAGGATAACTAAGAAAATAATGAAAAATAACAGTAATGAGGGGATTTAACTTACTGGTTATATAAAGCTACAGTAAGTAAAACAGTATAAAATTGTGACAGAATAGACCTATTGCAGAAACAGCCAGGAAACAGCCTCTAATTTACCTAAGAATTTAATATATTCTGAAGATGTTTTTCAAGTAAAGATTATTCAGTAAATTACATTAGGACAGTTTGTTAATTGAACTATTTTATTGTATTCAGTGATGTCCTTTTTTATAACTATATTTCGGACATCTGGATAATTGGCTAGAACAACTTTAATAAGATGGCAGAGTCAGTCTAAAAAATGTTCTTAGTCTCTATATTGGTATAAAATTCCACTTTATGATTTTGAAGCCAAGAGCTAACAGTTTCTATATTTGAACCAAGAAGTTGAACTCACAGCTTTCCTTGAAGTCAATTTTTTGTGTGTTTTTGGATTATGTGGCATGCAAGATCCTGCTTCCCCAACCAGGGATCCAACTTGCACCCCCTTCAGTGGAAAAAGCAGACTCCCAACCACTGGACCACCAGGAAATTCCCTAACTCAAAAGATTTTTAACCACTTCTAAGTCAAAGCTGCCAATACAAAATAGTTTTTAACCTTTTTTGAGCTATGGATATACATTTTAGAAAAAGAAAAAAGATTTCCATGGAATTTATCTTCCATAAAACATAATTGAATGTCCAGACTTAATGATATATAATAAGATTAAATAATTTTCCAGAGATTTAATATTAACTTTTTTTAACTCTAATATTTCCCTATGAATCACACCAGTGAGACCAAAGAAACAGAACCAGTGCCCAATGATAATGTCTTTGCCACTCCTGGCCTCATAACCCAGCCGTTGGGAAAAAATAGTAAGTATGAATTTCAAGTTATTTCTCAGCCATACTCTTTCCAGACTATCTTTGTACAATAAATGGTCCTATCACCTAAAACATTCTAAGAGCCTTCTGCATCTTCTCGGTTCATAATACTGAATTATATAAAGTACCATTATTTGAAGTACCATTCCATTCAGTTTCAGTATGATTTCATACAAAAGAAATACAGTTTTCTGTTTTTCACACTCTTCCTGATTCTATTCAGTGTTTTTGAGCTTGTTTGTTAACATTTTAACTTAAAATATAAATATAGTATGTTTTTTTGTTTGAATTTAGCTTCAGCTTATTGATTAGAGTTCTAGATTATCTTTCTTACATAAACCACACCCAGAATACATCAGCTATCATTTCAGATTTTGGATTTTTTTAATAGTAGAAAAACTTAAAATATTTTCATTTAGTATTTTCACATTTGTCCCAGCAAACGTGAAAACATTGGTTTTTATGTAAATATAAAATTTAAAATCCTAGAGTTTTATGATTTTGAATAATTATCTATAATCTAAAATTCTCTTTCAGTGCTAACTTCACTGACTTCTTACTAAATTAACAAGTACTGATGGCATAAACAGTTTGAAAAAATACAACTGACTCATAGTAAGCTGAGCTCAACTTATAAGAGCATGATTATATTAATCATGCTCTTTAGAGGCCTTTAAAAAAAAAAAGGTTGAACCACTACCTCTTTCACACCACACTCAGAAATCAATTCCCAGTAAACTGTAACTTTTTAGAAAATTATAACGGAAGATATCTTTAAAATTCTTCAATATATTATCAGCAATATCTTTTATGGAAGGAACAGAATGCTTAGGTTTATCCATTAATAATTTGGTTAAGTGTAAGCTTGTTAATAGAGCCATATTTTGTTTCTTAAGGGATAGTTGTTGTTTAGTCATTAAGTCATATCCAACTCTTTGTGACCCCATGGACTGTAGCCCTCTGGGCTCTGTCCATAGGATTTTCCAGGCAAGAATACTAGAGTGGGTTGCCATTTCCTCCTCTTCCAGCAGATCTTCCTGACCCAGGGATCAAACCTACATCTTCTGCATTGGCAGCCATTTTCTTTACCACTGAGCCACCTGGGAATCCCTTACTTAGTCTAGAAAATGCTAAAATGATACTATAGAGTGGCTGTTTTGGTGTACTGTCTCCAACATTGTTTGAATTCCTGTTTCTCCATCTTTCCAGCATTTGATGATTAGACTAGATAAAATTTTGCCAGTTTAATCATTTTGCTAACATACTTACTTTTCTCTCTGGTATTTAAGGTTTCTTTCACACTTTGTTACAGACAGCAAATCTCTCTTTATGCATGGTTTCTAGTATCTCTTTTTTGTTCCAATGGCTGTTTTTCCATCCCTGACTAATCAAGTAACTTGTAGTTATTTACTGTAGCTTTAGAGTAAGTCCTAATATCTTGGAAGGCAAGTGACCTTCCTTAACCTCTTCCTCCTCCTGTTTCATCTGCAAAAATTTGATTTTCCCATAAAGGTCTTATACAATTTTTAATAGATTTATATGTAGGTATATTTTTGTTGCTATTGTAAAATATATTCTTTTTCAAATACAGTTTTTATTGTTTGTAGAGCTTACTAGAACTGTTCATTTTTGTGCATTACATTTGCACCTTGCAACCTTGCTAAACTTTTATTAGTGCAAATCCCTGGTGACTCAGATGGTAAAGAATCTGCTTGCAATGCAGGAGACATGGGTTTGATCCCTGGGTCAGGAAGATACCCTGGAGAAGGGCATGGCAATCCACTCCAGTATTCTTGCCTGGAGAATTCCATGGACAGAGGAGCCTGGCGGGCTACAGTCCATGGGGTCACAAAGAGTTGGACATGACTGAGCGACTAACACTTTGAACTTTGAATGATAATTATATTGTGAATATGACAGTTTTGGTTTTTTTCCAGTCAAGTACACACTAAAGTTAGAATATTTTAAGTTATTAAACATAAAGTGCACAGTTGATACTGACATTTTGTAACAGTTACAGTCTTTTAGATCTGCATTTTCATGTCCTTGTATGTGTCTTCTAGATGCTGAGCACACACACTCTCCTTTGGCACCTACATTCTGCACTCCTGGTTTGAAAGTCCCTTCTACAAAGAGCAGCACAGCTATGGTAAACACCCATCCCTGGTGAATCAGACATACTATTTCCAGACTCAGTCTGTTTAGAATACATAGGCTGCAATAGCCTTAGGGAGTGTATTTAGTATTTCCAGAGGATCATTTGGCAGCATGTATCCAGAGCTTTCCATTTTTCTCACACCCTTTAACCAGAATTTATTCTCAGGCATTTTGGGACAGAGATGTATAACAGTAAAGGTATAGCATTATTTATAAGAGCAGAACATGGGAATAAATGTCAAATGATAAAGAGGGGAAAAAAGCATATTAAGGAAATCCATAAGATCCAATGTCATGTGGAAAGCATGTTTTAAAAAAACAGATAAGAACATAGAATGTCTTCAAGAAAACTTTAACGATGTGGACAGTGATATGTGTGTGTATGTATACATGTACACACATACACATATATTTTAAGGAAGAATAATGGATAGAAACACCAAAATGGGTGATTCTTATAACACCTTTTATTCCACAATTTTCCCAGTGAACAAATGTACTAGGTACGCAAAATCTCATCCCTGTGTCAAGTTGTTAGGCACACTTAGACCACTAGTCTGGTAGCGGGGGCTGTCAGCGGATCCTCCAGCATTGATGAAAATGGTCCGTACTGTGCGCTCTCCAGCTGGGAGTCTGCTTCTGAGCACATGAAGTGTGTCTGGTGCAGCTGAGGCACTCACTTTCAGTTTTTAAAACTTTATTAATGTATAATTGCACCATGTGCCTTGTGGTAATCCACTGTGTTCCTGGCCATGTGGAAGGCACCCCCTCAGTGTTCCCTCTGCCTCTGGGGAGACAGGCCTGGTCAGTGGGCATGGGCCACTACCTCCCTGGCAGAGCTCATCATCACTGTGACTCTGGCTTGGCCAGGATAGAGTTGCCTGAGTCTACGCAACTAAATCTGGCTCAGCCAGCCAGTCTGCTTAGACTGCACGTGCAGCCCTCCCTCAGCCCGGAGTAATGAACATGGTACTCTGTCTTCCCCATGCCCTTTCTTTGTGTCCTTGATTGTATTTCGTTCTCGGTCAGGGAAGAGGGGGTCACTTTGGGCCTCCTTAGAGATCCCAACAGAGCTAACAATTGATGAACAGTTTTTATCACTATATTACTTTATACCCCCATAATTTAATGATTTCTTTTTATTCAATAGGTATCCACAAACAGTTCATCGAATGACTTAGAAACGAAAGAAACTACATCATTAGTTTCAAATTCAGACAAGTGCTTTGAGAATTTTGCAGAACCCTCTTCTCCTACAATTTCTTCTTACGAGAATCTGCTCAAAACACCTACACCTCCAGAAGTTACTATGATTCCAGAAGATATTCGCCAGGTTATTATTCTAGGCTACTGTTTTGGTTTTATTTTTCCTGCAAAAAGACCTGAAATGGATACAAATTGTATTATTTATCAGGCTAATGTGCTGATATGGATCTAAATCTTAATTCTGGCCTGTTAAGGCCATCTAAGCTGGCTAAGGCTCTTCAGAGCTGAGCTGTGATGTCACTATACTTTTGTGCCCTCATAAGGCATTTTCTCCTTAATTTCACATTCTTAAATGTATTCTTAAAATATTTTCTAATGATTGTTCAAATGTGATCACCTTGGTAACCATGTCTCCCCTGAGGTTTCTGGCAAGATCAGAAATGTTATTTACCCTTCAGTTCTCCATCATTGGAGAACCTTGAATAACTTGGATCAGGGTTTCTTGAACTTGAGACTTCCAGATGTCTTGGACCTCAGTTTGAGAAGCACTTGTTTAAATATGTTAGAATATCTGATTCTTTTTTTGTGTGATCTCCACATGGCTTGCAGGATCTTAGTTCCCTGAGCAGGGATTGAACCCAGGCTCCAGCAGTGAAAGTGCTGAGTCCTAACCACTGGACCACCAGGGAAGTCCCATAGAATATCTGATTCTTTATTTGTTTTGTTTTTATTTTTTATCTGATTCTTTAGTACAACATAATTTACCAGCAGTCTGTTGGGCTGGTTTATAACAACTACCTATTCCACTAAGTAACCACTCTGATTCTTTGAGCATCCCCGCTTAATAAAAGTTAGTGTTCGGCAGTTATTGCTTAGGCAAATGGAATTCTTAATAATCATTCTAGAAACATTCCTAGCTTATGGAGAAGGAGAATACTTGGGGAAATACCCAAATGCCATTGGAAGGGACTCATCCTAAGATATCAGTAAAGCATTTGCTTTCATTTCCTGTCTATAGCATCATACACAGTCTTCAGTTTGCCATAGTGCCTCCTCTCTTTATTTCTGTGTTAAAGGAGGGAAATATTGTATTTAACATATCAGCTCTTTATGAGAAATCATAGTTGATACTTCAGGTTCTTCTTTGTATAATCTTTCCTTTGAGCATTTTTATCTATCTTTATCAGCATCTGCTGATCTTTCCTTTGAGCATCTTTGTAAAGGCTTGATTTGCTCTTAGGGCTGCCCTGCTGCTTGCTTCCTTTGACCTGTGGTACATTTAGCAGCTTTCCAGCCTGTATGCCCAAGCTCACCCTCTAACATCTCCATCTCTTCTGCACTGTGGAATGTCTGTGCTGCTAAACATTCTGCTTCAAATAACCCATATCTTCACATTTTCCTTGACCTTTACTGACTGTTTTATAAAGGCTTCAGATTTATGTTGTTTGTATGACATAGTAAAAGGAATTTGCTTTCTTTTAGATTTTATCAAAATACAACTCAAACCTAGCATCTCCAGGAGCAGTTAGAGCGGTGTCACCCATCGTGTTCCTTCCTCGGCATGGAGGACAGAATATGCGAGATGCCAGCAACAAAGAAAACTGGTGAAGGTGAGTATGTTCCCGTGTTATCTGAGGAGAACATTGAAAAGTTCACATTGGGATGGCAAGTAAACATCTGAAGTTGACACTTGCAGCTTAGGATACAACCCAGAGCTCGTGATTCCTACGTCTCCAGCTCCCACACCGGCCCCCTGGACGATGTCGCTGGGAGTTCATTTCCAATTGTATTATGAGTGTGAAAACAGGGGTCTTCAGTGTCCTGTCATTTGTCTTGTTGAAGGCTACTGGTTATATCCAACTGATATTTTTTATTGTATTTTCCTACAGAAATGATAGTGGATCCATCCTTCTATTATGGAAACTGAACAGAATGAGATGAACGCAAATCTGGTCTCAACTTTGTTTTCAACATCCCTACATTGTCCCCCTTTTGAAAAACCAATTCATGTTAAAGATGAGTATGGACACTAATACCATAAAGTGCTTTTTATTAAGTTTGATTTAATCTAACCTGTCTTGTATAGTTCAGCTGCTCCGTTTTGAAAGATCATTACTATTTCACTGATTTCAAGTTTACCCTGCCTCATGGAACTGTGTGGTTTAAGTAATATTAGGAAGCAGGATAATTTTTGAAATTTAAACATTACTGTTTGCCACTCAAATGAGGCCACCTTCAGTCTTCTCGTGGCTGGACAGTTGTTGATAGAGCTGGGCTTCTTCCTTGGGGCTAGGTCTGCCTGCTGTGTCCTCATGACTGTCCCAAGTCTTCTACACCTTTTATTTTAAAAATGTTCTTTCAGACACTGCTGTTTACAAAAGACAGCTTAAACTGATGTAGGAAAAGAGGAATATATAGGCTTAGGTAGCTATACTGAAGTGGGTGTCTCAAACATTTGGACTTAAGACACTTGCCTGCTGTCATGTCAGGATGGGTGTTTTCCTCTAACTTGTCAGTTTCATGCTCTCAAATCAGCTCTTCCCAGCGCATGACTGCAACTTTCCCAGACCTCCATCTAGCTCAGCACCCAGCAGAGCCCAAGCCTCACCCTTTGGAAGATCCTAGGCATCCTCCTGAGTGGGTGCTCCTCTCTGGACTCTCAGCTATGCCTGTGGACCAGTCTCTGAGATCGACAGGCTGCCCTGTCCATGGAGCCCAAGAGCATTATGATCTAAGTCAAGCTGATTCAGCAAAGATTATCCTCTTTTATGGTTGTGCCTTGAAAGTCAAATGGGAAGACGCGTCACATTGTGTCTCTTTGTTTCGTCAGAAGATTGTCACTGAAGAACAACTTATTCTTTGTTCTAGTAACTACTGAAGTTATAATTTAAATTTTGCTAAATAAAATGTTAAATTCAAGATACTTAATCTTGCTTTTCCAGGTAAGCTCTTGTCAACCTTATAGTATATGAGGCTAACTCCTGAATTGTATCAACCTTTTGTACAGTTTACCGTGGCTCTGTATGTAAGTCCACAGAGTGGATAGGATTGCTTAAGGAGGAGTGAGTATATTCACAGTATACTAAGGACTGAATCCTGGAGTTCTCATTTTAGAAGATGGAAAGAGGCAGAAAAATCTAGCAAAAGAGATGGAGAAGCAGCCAGGGAAAAAGGAATAAAGTATTTCAAGGAGAGTGATCAATTCTGTCAGTATTGTTGAGAATCCAAGTAAAAAAGAATTGCCACTGAACTTGGCAAAGTCACTGTTACTGACAGCATTGATGAATTCTCACAGAGTGCTCAGGATGAGTGTCTGGAGTTGGGTAGAGAGGTTGGAGGTGAGGAAGCAAAGACGATGAACTGAGATGGCTCTTTTCATGAGTTTTATTCAAGAAGGGAGAGAAATGGTGTGGCAACCAGAGTGGGTGTGAGTAAAACAGGAATGTTGGAGATGGGACATAAAAAACATTATATGAAACACTTCCAGTGGCCTGCTGGGTGTCCCCACTTGTCTTATGAGGGCCTTGCAAATTGAGCTTGTCTGGAATTTCTCTTTCCCTAGCTCTCACCACCTGTGATCATCTCCTGTGATCCTAATATCTGTTCCTTAGAACTAGGCTATTTCTAGCTTATCAGGCTTCAAACGTGACCCTTCAGTGTCTTCCCATTGCTCCTAAGATGAACCCAAGGTCCCACAGTGGCTTCCACGACCACCCTTGTGTGGCCTGACCCTCGGTCATCCTCCTCCTCTTGCAGCCTGCACTCTGGTCTTCCCTTCCTCCCACCGCCACTCAGCTGGCTCTCCCTCGTATCCATATGCTATAGATTTTTGACCTTTCTGTCTGCTTACCATTCCGACCCCCATACAGGAAAACAGTGTTCTGCTTTTCCTTGAACTCATAGCTCAGCTCCAAGATCTAACGAGCCGGGCCACAGTCCCTGACCACACAGGTCGGGGCTGGGCACATGACTGATGTGAGATCTAAGAGCCAGTTCTGGGCCTTTGGGGGAACGTCCGGGAAGAGCAGTGTGCTTTTCTGGGTGTGCCGAGATGAACACTCAGAGCTGCAAAGGGTGAGCCTGCCTGAGGAGGAGCTGCTGCTGAAGCTCCCACAGGAGACTTGCGACTCTACCTCTTCAGGTAAGTGGTTCATAAATCCATCTTCCACCCCCATCCTGCACCCCCATTTCCTTGTTACATGAAACTCTAACCAGTGTTAGCTTATCTGTTTCAGGTCTCAGATTAAAAGTCATTCTATCAAGGAGTTTAACTGTTTTCCCAGTCAGCACCCCATTCTCATCCTTTATAGAACTTGGTAGAATCTGTGACAGAATGTTCCTTGCCCCACCAGACCAAAGCTCAGTGGGGACACGGAGCTCACTGGCCCCCTTGTCCACTGTTACACTGGCACCTGCCAGCCTGGAAGGTCCTAACTGGGCCAGGCATGGTATATTCATTACATTTGTCAACCCACAGAATTTTTTTTAAGTAACTCCTAACGAATAGGTGCTAGCATTTCCATTTGGCAGATGAGAATGCTGAGGCCTTAATGATGGACTTTTCTTTCCATGTCCCATTTCCCTCCCCAGGCCTTGCTGACTGCACCTGGGATGTACCCCTTCCCCTCCATTCTCCACCATGCCCCCACCTCCTCACCTTCATCTCCAGCCAAACTCCGGGAAAGTACCTGATGCTTCAATGCCTTTGTTCATACCACACCCTTAATCTAAACGCAACCCCTGTGGGTCCTGAACAAGCTCACCTGCCATCTTCATCATAACCTTTCTCTCTCAACCCTTTCCTATCCACCTGTGATCATCAGCACTTACACCTCTGTCACCAGACAAAGGCTTTCTGAGGAAGGACCTGCATGTCAGGTTTTTCTGCACCCCAGGCGCAGGGTACCTGGTGTGTAATAGGCGTTCATTCCACATACTTTTTCCCTGGAAGTGTGCAAAGACTTAGTAATAATTACAATTTCTAACAGCTTTATCAGTAATGTATGCAGATTTTGAAAAGTGCCTCAGATGGTTCTTTGGATTCAGTTTAAATTGTTTTAATTTTATCCTATCCATGACACTGTCTCAGGAGTTGGTTATAGCTGGGCTGGCCCATGAGCCTGTGGAGTAGGAAATTCTCCTGGAAACTGAGGGCACGAAGCAAGGGAGGGGCTACAAACACATTTTATCTTCTGTTTAAAACAGCTATTTACTGAACAGTCGCTCTCTACCAGGCCCTCCTCTAGGCCCCTTTCCCTGGCTCTTCACAACGTTGTGAGGTGGGTATGTGATTAGGACACCCTTATACAATGAACTCACATTCCCAGGCTGACAGGTTTTTCTTATTGAAATTATTTTGGTATTTAGTATTAAATTTGCTTTTTGTATGTATGTGTTAGTTCCTCAGTCGTGTCTGACTCTTTATGATCCCATAGACTATAGCCCACCAGGCTTCTCCATGGAATTCTCCAGACAAGAATAGTGGAGTGAGTTGCCATTCCATTCTCCAGGGGATCTTCCCAACCGAGGGATGGAACCCAGGTCTCCTGCATTGCAGGCAGATTGTTTACCATCTAAGCCACCAGGGATAGGTTTTAGCTTATTCCTCCTAGGAATTACAGGGGGGTGGGAATCAATAACTGTCCTCATAGAATAGTTGCCTAGCTATGTATGTATGTGCAGTCGCTCAGTCGTGTCTGACTCTGCGACCCCATGGACTGTAGCCTACCAGGCCTCTTAGTCCGTGGAATTTTCCAGGCAAGAGTACTGGAGTGGGTTGCCATTTCCTTCTCCAGGGGATCTTCCCAACCCAGGGATCCAACCCCAGTCTCCCGCACTGCAGGTAGACGCTTTACCGTCTGAGCCACCAGGAGGCCTCAGTTGCCTAGCTAGTTCTGATTAATCCTAGCAGAATAAACACTTCCTTCAAGGTGGTTCCATTACAGATTCCAAGAAACTACAGAAATTTTTTAGAACAACTTGTTTAAGCAATGGTGCTTCCCCAGTGGCTCAGCGGTAAAAGAACCCACTTGCCAGTGCAGGAGACCCTGGTTTGATCCCTGGGTCAAGAAGACCCCCTGGAAAAGGAAATGGCAACCCACTCCAGTATTCTTGCCTGGGAAATTCCACGGACAGAGGAGCCTGGAGAGCTACAGTCCATGGGGTCACAAAGAGTCGGACACAACTGAGCAACTAAATCTAAGCAATAAAGTACACACAAGGACACACAGACCTCACTGGCTGCTCTGATACTAAAACCAGAAGCCATGACCGTATTATTTAAAAGAGGCGTTTGGTTTGTACAAAGACAACCAGGTCCACATGCTCCAGATGACGTCCCTTGGCAGAGTCTTCACAGACAACGGCTTCACTGCCAGAACAGGACTGGTGGAGCTGGGTGGACGCCAGCCTGAAGGGAGCTGAAGACAACAGCACTATTTCTGGAAACGTTTCCAGTCATCCATTGTTGGCGTCCTCGCTTCACAGCCCACATTGCGAGCTGTTATTTAAAGCAGGCCTCCATTTCAGCTGAAGTGAAGATTTAGCCACTGCCTGCACCTCAGTGCTGAAGGTGAAATGAGATCAGGCACCACTCAGCACTAACATTATAACTGCTTGGTCACACTGAAACTAAGTTCGGAATTTGCGATAGAACAGAAACAGGCTGAGTTCAGCTCTATTTAAGAGTAACAGAGTTTACCTAACAGTTTTAACTGCTTTCTTTCCCCTTCACAGCTACCCCTATAGGCACAAACACAGAGCTGATGTCTGAAACATTACCTCACCCAGTGACCACTATGAGCATGAAAATGTAAGTATAAACTCAGCACTGACTCCCTACTGAGGTAAGGACTGAAGATGCTAAGCTCCTGTGCTTGCTTGCTTTAGTCACTCAGCTGTGTCCAACTCTGTACGACCCCATGGACCCCCCTGCCAGGCTCCTCTGTCCATGGGATTCTTCAGGCAAGAACACTAGAGTGGGTGGCCAATTCCTTCTCCAGGGGATCTTGGAATCCAACATGTATCTCCTGCATTGGCAGGCAGATTCTTTACCCACTGAGCCACTGAAGAAGCCCTGCCAAGGTCCTAAACCCTGTGAGGAAACTGAAAAGATGTCACAGGCAATAAGCATTCTCTACTTCACCCCACAATGGGAAACCACAAGAGCATGAGGCAGTCAGGACACTGAAGGCCAAGCACGGTGCTGTCAGGGACCATGAGACAGCTCAGTTACTACCTCAAAGCCATACTTGGACAGCCAGAGGTAAATAAGGACTAAGTACAAGTCTTTTGAGTCTTAGCATTATATTCAATGATAAATTCACTAGATATTGTTTAACTGTACTTTTGGTGGAAGATCACAACCTTTAAAGGAAAAATTCCATGTTGGAACACGATACATGGAACGGTGATCAAGAGCACTAATCGGAAATACAAATCAAAACCACAGAGATTAACAACTCACCTGTCAGCATGGTTACCATCGAAAAGTCAAGAGATAAGTGTTGGCAAGTGTGAAGAAAAGCTATCATCTGCACCCACCTGTTCACTACCGCATTATTTATTGATACAATATCCATGGTATGGAAATAACTAAGTGTCCATGGGTGGGTGGACAGATAAAAAATTGTGCAACAGATACACACACATTCATTTTTTGGCTGACTAATAGCCAAAAAATGAAGTCTTGCCATTAGCAACAACATGGATGGCTTATGCTGAGTGAAATTACAGAAATACCACATGCTCTCACTTGTATGTAGAGTCTGAAAGAGAAAACCCAACAAGACCCAACTCATAAATACAGAGAGCAGATTGGTCATCAATAGTGAGGGGTGGGCAGGAAGGGTAAAGGGGGTCAACATATTGTAACTAGACTTGTCATCAGTTTGTAGTGTATACAAATAAATTATGCTGTATACCTGAAACTAATATATTGTTATATATACCAATTTTACCTAAAAAAAAAAAAATCCATGTTGAAACAAAGCAAATAAGCCACTTTATTTTCAGCCAGTGGGAGAGTAACCTGGAATAATTACAGGAAAGCCCCACTGGAGGAGTTAATACCATTATGAAAAGTTGGCTTGGGAAGTCCTGTATTGACTTCCTATCTTCATCTACAGAGTACATTGTTTCTTCTCCACAAACAAAAAGGATGGTAATTAATCATGGTTCCTCTTCTCTAATATATCAGGTTTAAGTTAATTTTATGACTTACGGAGCTCAAGCCTAGCTGGTCTGAATGAATAAAGCACTGAGGGGTTTGGGGCAAAACTCAGTGGAGAAGAGGCCCTAGGTCTGGGTTCCAGGCCCACAAATGTCACCTAGGTGCTGGCTGACTGACCCCAATCCTACAAGTGTTAGGTTTCCAAGGCTGCTTTTGTCTGTACAAGATCAAATTACTACAGTCTTACTTTGCTAGTAATATATATTTTTTAATTTGGGGATACACAGTTTCCAAGTTTTCTATGCAACAGAATGAAGGTAATAGGCCTTAATCACATACTGCACACTGAGACTGAACTGTTCTGTGGACGAGACAGCGCCCGTTCTGTTTATGTTTTATAAAGTCCTACTTTATGGCTAACTTTATTATTAGTCTTCACACTCCTGTAGGCTGTCACTTCTATTTTACAAATTTTAAACAAAAACAAATTCAGGTAACTTGTCCAAGATGCTCCTAGCATAACCAGGATTTAAATGTTCAGCCCACCTGGTTTTAACCACTCTGTATACTGCCTCAAATCAGACATGAGTCAGTCCCAGCACTGAAGAGAGTGTGTGAACACCCCTGCTTACTCAGCTTGACCTCATCCCAGACCCTCTCCCATGCTCTCAAGTTTCCTCTTTCATTCTCCCTGCATTTTCAGATCTTCAAGGTAAATCTATCCTTATCCTAAGTTCTAACCCTTGTTCCTCTATACTACTTCCTGCCCTCAAAATGCTCTGTTTTCCCCATTTTAAAGAGTAAACGTCCTCACTGTGGCAGCTTTTCTCTAACTTATCACACCCTGTTTCAGGCAGGCCACTCTCTTCAAACACAGACAGCTTCTTCAACTTGCCTCAGCTCAGACTGTTCCAAAACACTACAGCTGTACCCCCTCATTCCCACAGGTCCTCTTCCCAACTCCATACAAGCTTCTAGGTGACAAACCCGTTCCATTTAATATAATATGGCTTTCTTGTTCTGCCCCATTTGGGCCAAAACATAGCAACTCCATTATTTAGCATAAACAAGCAATACTATATTAAACCCCAAACCCAGGCCCCATTAACTTTCACACTCATAATGATTGCAACATATATTTAACAATACAGTTTTACATAGAATGCTAAGAGCACTTTTCATATTTTACAGAACTTGAAACATATGGAGTTTCTATTAATATACCATAGCAAAGCCAAATCTAATTCCTAAATAGATGCATTACAATTTGTTTATAGAGTTTAAAGGCTTAATGGCAATAGGAGGGGAGGAAGAAGTGAAAGTTTATTTTACATAACTGACTGGAAAATAAATTCAAGAAAAAGCAAGTACAATTTAATACGGTCTCATGCGCCCTGAAGAAGGTGGTGCCCGGTTTGGAGGGGTAATCGCTATGTCCAGATAGTCTCCTATTTGGAACTTCTGCGACTGCAGGGTCATGGAGTCATCAGTCCCCTTTCTCCCAGACATGGTGCTGCCAATCTCCTTTACTCTGCAGGAAAGCAGATCAACTGTTATAGGGTGGCTGAGCAATGACACTGTGTGTCCCCTAAAAAGTGAATGTGGGGCTGGATTTGCTCCATGATCTTAGAACACAATAAAAATGTAATACATAATAATCTAAACTAGATAGTAAAATAATATGGATTATTCCTAGCAGCTAAAACATACTGAAATCCAAGAGATTATAAGGAATTAAAAATGAAAAGTTACCTACCGATAGCCAGGCCTTTTAAGATCCGTAAAAACAATTGCAAAATTGAAGTGTGTGCCTTTTTTTCTGGCTTCTGGGTAGACTTCTTTTACTAAACTAGTCAATTCTTTCAAGGTTGCATCCATCCTGAATATTTTTAAGGAAAAAAAAAGACAATCAGCAATAATGTAACAAGGATACTGACATATAATGAATTAGTTACATGTATCTCAATTGCAACTTTGTTAGAAACTGTCAAGGTCTCACAACTGAATTTTAAAGCACCTAATAATACTGCTGCTGCTGCTGCTGCTGCTGCTAAGTCGCTTCAGTCGTGTCCGACTCTGTGCGACCCCACAGACAGCCTCCTGTCAGGCTCCCCCGTCCCTGGAATTCTCCAGGCAAGAACACTGGAGTGGGTTGCCATGTCCTTCTCCAATGCATGAAAGTGAAAAGTGAAAGTGAAGTCGCTCAGTCGTCCGACTCTTAGCAACCCCATGGACTGCAGCCTACCAGGCTCCTCCGTCCATGGGATTGCCCCCAAATACTATTTCCCCTTATCAGCCTCAGTGTTTGAAATTTTCATGAATGAAGGTAGACTAGACTGGTAGTGTGCTAAAGGGACTTCAAAATTACCCCCACTACCTTTGCTGCTATGCAACATCTCACTGGCCTAGTGATTTATCCACTTAAGGATAACTAGTCCAAATTAATCCAAATTCTCAAATTAACTGTTTTTCATTATTTCAGAGGCATACTTTTCTACATTTTAGCATCTCTGAAATTGGAGTGCATCTTAGAATCAATGTATCAGGAAAGCATGTTCATAAAGATTGTGCATTGTTTTCCTTTCTAAGACTGAATGTTCTGATGATTTCTGCAATAGATGGAAAAGCCAATGAAGCACATGGAATTTTCAAGGCTAAGCACAGGCTCCTTTCACAATATATATTCCTGCCCTGCCAATTTCTATTTGAACTGAGAACTTTATATAGACCTTGAGCCAATATGACACAATCTGGAAAACTCTTCTAAAATATTAGCATCAGGTATTAGGAGCAAAAGTTTTTGAACTGTCTTCTTCCCTGACACCTGGGAGCATGAAATGGAGGAAAAGGAACTTGGCAGCAGCACTGTCTAAGGGTGCTCTACAGTGACCCGGGATGCAAGGCACCCGTGAGGAGCCCTAAGGCATTAAGCAGGGGGTCAAACACCCAAGAAGTCATCTAGTTTTAACTCAGTTCCCTATTTACACCAGCTCCACTACATCACATTCAGGTAAAAAACCATGGCTTCAGCTGCACTGAGAGCAAAAAGGCCACAATGATCACATCACCTTTCCTCCTCTACTGCTGCTGAATCCTTCTCAATACACCCGAAACAACTCTACAGTGTCCCCCAAATATGCCCTTCTTCTCATATGACCATCACCCTCTTAGATGCCCAGGTCACAAACCTAAGAGTGGTAAAGTTCTTCCCATTGCTGGCCTGTTATTTCTACCTCCTAAAGACAGATCAAGTAGGACTTCCCTGGTGGTCCCGTGGCTGACTCCAGGATTCCACTGCAGGGGGCACAGGTTTCCATCCCTGCTTGGGGAACTAAGATCCTGCAAGTTCTGAAGTGCAGCCAAAAGACAGATCAATCTATTTTTTTTCTCCATTCCCACCATCAGGCTATATTTAACCTCTCATTATTCAAATCTCTGCAAGAGTTCCTGGTGACTGTAAGGGTCAATTTTATATGTCAACTTAGGAAACTACAGCTCCTAATTATTCAATCAAACAAACACTAAGGTATGTGTTTTTGAGACAGGATCAAAAATCTATAATCAGTTGACTTTAAAGTGATTATCCAAGATGATCTGAGTAAACTTCATTAAATCAATCAGTGGGCCTCATTCAATCAGGTTGAAAAGGCTTCATACTGGACCTAAGACTTCCCTGAAGAAATTCCAAAAGCTTATGATGGAGAGTTCCAGCCACAGACCTAGGCAATCCCCACAACTATGTGAGCCATTTCTTGCTCTGTCTCCTATTGGTCTGTTTTTCTCACTGAACCCTATTTCAGTAATTGAGATAATTCTCTTCCAGTAACCTGTTTAGTGACCACCCAAGCACAAGATCTATCACTCCTGGGGTGGGGTGTTCCCCCAGCTCCACACAGTCCCTTGGACTTTAGCCAATTCAACTAGCTTCTGCTGGGCTCCTCACTCCTCTTTCCTGGACTTATCTCAAGGCCACCTACTTTGGCCCCTCAATCTATTTCTACAAATTGGGAATCCCCAATCTTCCCTCATTGCTGCTTCTGGAATGACAGCAGGGCTCCATTCTGTCCCTCACCAACATCCAGTCTGTCCACCATTTTGAGGTGTAAGATAAGGTTGTCTTGTTTGGTTGCAGTTTATGGACAGGACAATTGAGGACGGGATTTAATTTTTTGTAATTTTTTTTTTCCTTGATTGAGAGTAGAGAGTGTGGCACAATCTCACCCTCCATTTATTCCATCTGCTTTCTTTTGGAGATTGAGTTTACTCTAGAGAGGGGGTGTAACCCTCTTTATACTCTTCAGTCAAAGCAAGTATCTGGCAAGTAGGAACTCTAAATTTATTAGAGGAAATATAGACTAATCTGAACAGAAGTGTTCATCAATCTGTTAATAAAAGTTCTTCTCTGTAAGTTAAATCGACCTTCCTGAGCTGTTTTCCTGGAATAATACTGAACTGGAATCATACTACATAAACTTAGCTGAACATAAATCATACTGTAATCCCACCGTGTTCACCAGCAGACAAGTGGACAGACAAGATGTAGCAAAGCCTTCCAATGAAACGTTATTCAGTCAGTCATAAAAAACAATCACGTTTTTTCATATCCTTAATCATCAATAAACCTTGATTATAAGTGAAACAGGCCAGACACAAGACGACAAATACCATATGGGAGCATTTATATGAAGTACTTAAAAGAGACAGATTCACATACATAATGGCGACCAGGGGAAATGAAGAATTCCCATTATTACCTACTGGGTACAGACCTGTTGTAGGGAATTTAAAAGTTTTGAAAATAGATAGTAGTAATGGTTGCACCGAAATGTACCCTGAAACAATTAAAATGACAAATGTCACATATTTTACATTAGGCATATTTTAAATAATTATACACCTTTTACTGCTACTATAAAGCCACTGTAACGTCAAACCAAGGAACTGCATACGGCTTGCTGTACGTAACGGCCCTAGTAAGACGTGGGTAGTGAAGGTACACAAACATTCAGGGGGAGACCCTCAGTAAACACATCAAAAGCTTCTCCATTAAGCACATCAAAATCCACCCGGTTTCGTTGTTTTGAAGCGCGTTTTAGCACACGCGCGCTCTATGAGGACGACGAGTATCACCCAACAGCACCACTCCCCTCCCCAAATTATTCTAGCGCCACCCTCTACCAAGAGCCCCTTGGGAGCCGCTGCGGTACTGGACGCTCGACGTGTCACTTCCGTACCCAGCAGCCACAACAGTGACAGCAGTCCTGGGTCAATTCTTTACAACCCAGAAGTTTCAACGTGAGCGGTCGAAGTGCCACAAGACGAGTTAACACCATTTCCTCACCGAACCTCGACCTCCCGCGAGCTGCCTCCAGAGGCCCCGATCCGAGGAGAGCCCGAAGGCGGCAGGCGGGCCCCCGGCCCCCTGACTCACCAAGTATAGATCTGCAGCTCGCTGGACGGCACGTTTCCGCGGGAGAACTCGTCCATGCGGTGGTGGCGGCCGTTGTTGGTGGTGAAGACGCGCAGGAGCAGCGGGCAGGTCTGGGGGCGGGACAGCGGGGAGTCAGGAGGCTGCACGCGCGGTCCCGACCCTTCCCTCCGGCCCCGCACCGCCGCCCCACCTCCCCAGGGACCCCTGCATCTCTCCGGACCCTCACCTTCTCCCGATCGATGGGCTTCTCCGGCTCCTTCTTAATTTCCTCCTGGGTAACGCGCGACTCCACCGCCATCTTCCTTCTCCGGCCCGCAAGACGCTCGCTCTGACCTCCGACCCCGGCAGAGAGCATGAGAACCAAGCCTCTCGCGAGGATACGCTCGAGGTTTTATATATGACCGGCTCGAGGGCGGGGTGTCTCCCGGCGCAGGCGCACTAGCTATGCTAAGCTCTAGCCCGTTAGGCGCGCCTGCGTGTTGCCTCCTGGGAAGGGGCGGGCACTGGCGTCGTGGGCGGGGCGCTGAAGGAGGGGCTCCGCCGCAGGGGGACGGCCTGAGGGACGCGGACGCGGGACTGCGGAAGCTGAGAGTGAACGCGCGCTCGGAATTGTAGTGGGCGGCCCTCAGGGCGGAGGCCGGGGCGCTGTTGTGTGAACTACAGTCGCTAACCGGAAAAGGCGGGTAGACCTGATTAGATTAAAAAGAGGAAAAACAAAATTTAAGAGAGGAGCCGACTGGGAGGAGACGACTGAGAGGCGTGTGGTGGCCGGAAAGCTGGTATCCAGAGCGTCCATGGACTCCTGGAGAAAAGCACGGTGGGAAGTGGGGGAAAGAGTTGGAAAGGTGCTTTAAAACGAAGAAGTCCAGGAGTCCGGTCAACATCGAAGGCTCTGGAGCGCAGGGCTAACCCGGACCCGCTAAAACCACAGGGACTGGCTTTTCAGGAAGAAAAATTATGACCATCCTAGACAGCATATTTAAAAAACAGAGACATTCCTTTGCCAACAAAGGTCAGTTTAGTCAAAGCTATGGTCTTTCCAGTAGTCATGTATGGATGTGAGAGTTGGACTTTAAAGAAAGTTGAACCCTGAAGAATTTATGCTTTTGAACTGTGGTGTTGGAGAAGACTCTTGAGAGTCTCTTGGACTGCACGGAGCTCCAACCAGTCTGTCCTAAAGGAAATCAGTCCTGTATATTCATTAGAAGGACTGATGCTGAAGCGGAAGCTCCAATACTTTGGCCACCTGATGCGAAGAACTGACTCACTTGAAAAGACCCTGATGCTGGGAAAGATTGAAGGCGGGAGGAGAAGGGGAAAACAGGATGAGATGGTTGGATGGCATCACCGACAGATGGATATGAGTTTGAGCAAGTGCAGGAGTTGGTGAAGGACAGGGAAGCCTGGCGTGCCGCAGTTCCTGCGGTCGCAAAGAGTCGGACACCACTGGGCAACTGAGCTGAACTGAATACTTCAGACGGACTACACGCGCTGGCTTGACAGGAGACGCGTGACCTGTGTTGTGGGTAGACGGGATTCTCTGAGGCTGGCGCCCTGGGCAGAGGGTCGCATGGTAACAGTGAAGGTGCCTGTACTTCAGATGTAAGAGTTCCGTTCTATGGTGTGTACTCTAGAGAAAAGCTGGCTCAAGAACATCCTCAGACGTTACAGGAATAATCCTGGCTGGTTTTTCATGAGAACGAAAGTCTGAAACCACCCAAGTGTCCAAGGCTCGAATACTTCACTGAGTTGTAGTAGGCCAGGCAGCAACAGAACTCCCAAAAGCAGTTGATGTCACTGCAACCAAAAGGAACACACTGTTGGGTTGGGCCAAAAGTTCGTTAGGTATTTTCTGTAAGGTGGCTCTAGTAGCACTTAGTTGTCTTTACTTCCTTTGAAACAGTTTTGTTAGATTATGTTGTCATATCAGCATGTTTTTTTAAACAAAAAAAACTTAAAAATGGTGAATTTTTGTGTAGCCATTTAAAAACTATTAACATGCTCCATTAATATAACCAAGTTTGGTTATTCTCAGCTAATGTCTCCATCTCTGGATCTCTGTCAACGTCAACTGGTCTACCTAAAGATGGAAGGAAAACATTTTCAGTGTATTATGCTTTCCTGGTGGCTCAGATGGTAAAGCATCTGTCTACAATGTAGGAGACCCGGGTTTGAGCCCTGGGTTGGGAAGATTCCCTGGAGAAGGAAGTGGCAATCCACTCCAGAGCTACTTCCTAGAAAATCCCATGGACAGAGGACCCTGGTAGTCTACAGTCTTATGGGGTCACAAAGAGTCGGACACGACTGAGCGACTTCACTTTCACTTTATTTCAAGAAAGGTAAAAATGCAAATAAAATACACACACAAAAAAAGATTTGTGCAGTGTATGGAGAATGTGTTGTAACTAATCAAACATGTCAAAAGATGTTTTCAGGATTTCCCTGGTGGTCCAGTGGTAAAGACTACACTCTCCCAGTGCAGAGGATGTGGGTTCAGTCCTGGCCAGAGAACTAAGGTCCCACTTGCCACATAATATGGCCAGGAAAAAAAATCTTTTTTTTTTTAATTTTTAAAAAGAACTGGTTTGCAAAGTTTCTTGCAGGAGATTTCTCGCTGTACAATGCTCCATGGTCAGGTAGACCAGTTGACATTGGTAGAGATGGAGACATTAATTGAGAACAATCAAGATTGGTTATGTTAACTGCTTTGATGTTCAGGTTCCCCGTAAGTTAAGTGACAAAAACCTTGGCCGAATGTGGAACAGAAGAGATCTTGTGGCACAGAAGATGAGCCACCACCAACCACACCAAAGGCCAGTCTTCATCCAGAGGTGATATGTATATGGTGGGATTGGAAGGGAGTCCTCTGTTATGAGCTCTTTCCTTGGAAAACCAAGCAATTAGTGCCAACAAGTACTGATCCCAGTCAGACCAGTTGAAAGCAGCACTGGACGAAAAGCATCAGAATTAGTCAACAGAAAATGCATACTCTTCCGTCAGCAAATGCATACTCTTCCATCAGCATAATGCAAAACTGAGTGTTTCTTTGATGACCAGGCAAAAACTGTTAGAGCTTGGGTGGGAGGTTCTGATTTATCAGCTGTATTCACCAGATATTGCACCTACAGATTTATATTTATTTTGGTCTTTGCAAAATTCTCTTAATGGAGAAAATTTCAACTTCCTGAAAGATTGTAAAAGGCACCTGGAACAGTTCTTTGCTTAAAAAGATAAAATGTTTTGGGAAGATGGAATTATGAAGTTGCCTGAAAAATGGCAGAAGATAGTGGAACAAAATGGTGAATATGTTGTTCACTAAAGTTCTTGGTGAAAATGGAAAAATATGTCTTTTATTTTTACTTTAAAACCAAAAGAACTTTAGGGCCAACCGATAACTAAATGAAATAGTATGAAATTCACAAACATGGTGCTGGGTGTAAGAAGCAAAAGACAAAGGAATATTTACTGTGTGAATCCATTTTTATAACATCCCAAGGCAGGCAGTACTGGACTGTATTTTTTAGGATGCATTTCCAGGTGATTCAACTGTAAAAAGAAAAGCAGTGAAATATTTATCACAAAAATCTGACTGGTAATTACCTGAGCAAAGAAGGGGACTGTAATCAGGGAGGGGCAAAGGAGGTGCTTCTAGAGTGTTGGCAACCTATTTTTTGACCTAGTGGTGGTTACACAGCTGTTTGATTTTAAATTATTCTTTAAATAGCACATTCGTGTTGTACATACTGTTCTCTATGAATGTTATTTCTTGCTATTTTTAAATTTTAAAAATAATGCCTATAAATCAATAACAAAAAGACAATCCAATAGAAAAGTGAAGAAAGACATGATCCGTGTTTCATAGGAGAGAAAATACAAATTACATAAAAACATGGAAAAAATGCCCAGCCTCATAAGTAATCATAATGTGCATTTAAACCACAATGAAATAACATTTCAACTCAACTAGACTGGCCAGAATGGAAAAGTCTGGTGACCAAGACCAAGTGCTAGCAAGTTTATGGTGAAAAGGGAATAATTATGGACTACTGCCATCCACTTTGGAAAAACCAGTATTACCTAGAAAGATTGGATATATGAATACCTTAAGAGGCATGTTCAGTTCAGTTCAGTCGCTCAGTGTCCAACTCTTTGCGACCCCATGAATCACAGCATGCCAGGCCTCCCTGTCCATCACCAACTCCCGGAGTTCACTCAGATTCACGTCCACCAAGTCAGTGATGCCATCCAGCCATCTCATCCTCTGTTGTCCCCTTCTCCTCCTGCCCCCAATCCCTCCCAGCATCAAAGTCTTTTCCAGTGAGTCAACTCTTCGCATGAGGTGGCCAAAGTACTGGAGTTTCAGCTTTAGCATCATTCCTTCCAAAGAAATCCCAGGGCTGATCTCCTTCAGAATGGACTGGTTGGATCTCCTTGCAGTCCAAGGGACTCTCAAGAGTCTTCTCCAACACCATAGTTGAAGAGGCATGTATTCCACTCCTATTAGTATACCCTAGAGAAACTAGGCAGGCGGACTCCCATCCACTGTACCCAGGCAGACTTATACCTGATCACCATGCAACGTGCTGAATAATGTTATTATAACATCTTTATTCATAATAACTGGAAACATTCTGAATGTCAAGAGTATAGAGTGAAATAACAGGAAGACTTGAAATGAATGGAAAACATTGAAACTGGAAGAACCTCGTAACCTTTAATTGGTGATATGGGTAGATTTAGTCTTTTAGATACAAGCTCTCATTTTGGACCTTTCCAAATAACAAGGTCTCATCAAAACAATTTATCAATACCTTGAGTCAGTGGAACTGCAACGTTATTATAGAACATTTAAGGTAGCTCTTCAGGCATCCCTTAATCTACCTAACTTGGCCTTCGAGGTCCAGATCTGAACACATGTTATAATATTAAAGTTTATGTATCCTTTCTCTTTCTCTTTAGAATTTACTCAAATGAGTGTTACACTTCTAAGTGTATACCCAAAAGAATTGAAAGCAGGGACTGAAATGGGTGTTTGAACACCAATGTTCATAGCAGCATTGTTCACCATAGTCAAAATGGAAAAAAATAAGTGTCTGTTGACATATGAATGGATATAAATACTATGGAACATTATTCTGCCCCCAAAAAGAATGATGTACTGGTACTTGCCACGAAAGGGATGAACCTTGAAAACATTATGCCCAGTGAAATAAGCCAGACATAAAAGAGCAAATATTGTATGATACCACTTATATGAGGGACCTATAATTGGCAACTTCATAGGTAGAAAAAGTAAAATATAGGGGTTAACTGGGCCCGGAAGGAGACAGGAATGGGGAGTTATTACTTATTGGGTACAGATTTTCTGTTTGAGACGATGAAAATTTCGGGAAATGTACAGTGGTGATGGTTACATAACATTATGAAAACACTGTCACTGAATTGTACATCTAAAAATAGTTAAAATCATATATTATGTGTATTTTACCACAATAAAACTTTTTTTAAAGAGTTAACATTTGAGGTATGTGAAAATCAAGGTGTCAAGGTAATCAAGGTGTCTTCACTCTTTTCTCCCTCTTTTTCTTTTAACATATTCCAGCATTTTGAATTGAGAGAAAGGTAAATTATCCTGGTTAAAGTCAGAAATATGTAATGTGAAGTTTTACAGAACACTTCTTAGTGACTATAGCTCCTTGGCTATTTCTGCTGTTGAGATTAAGAAGGACAGCTTCTGACAGCAGGAAAATGGGTATTCATGAATATGTACAAAACATGTTACTGGAAAAGATTTGATGGAACACATTTTTTATAGAATTTTCTGACTTGATAAATGTTGTGGATTATAAATTTGAATCTCTCTGGAGGCATTATTAAACCTTATCAAATTTTTCCTTCAGGTTTATCTGTGGGAGACCAGATGTATGGAATTTATAAGCATAATATTTATTTTGAGGGTTCTATTTCAAAAAAATGTGTATGTAAACACTCTCGGTAAAGCATCTGCTTGTTTCCAGGAACAGATAAAATACACGACAACAGACTGGTTCCAAATAGGAAACAGAGTACGTCAAGGCCGTATATTGTCACCCTGCTTATTTAACGTATATGCAGAATATATCATGAGAAACTCTGGCCTGGAAGAAGCACAAGCTGGAATCAAGATTGCCGGGAGAAATATCAATAACCTCAGATATGCAGATGACACCACCCTTATGGCAGAAAGTGAAGAAGAACTAAAAAGCCTCTTGAGAGTGAAAGAGGACAGTGAAAAAGTTGGCTTAAAGCTCAACATTCAGAAAACGAAGATCATGGCACCTGGTCCTATCACTTCATGGCAAATAGATGGGTAAACAGTGGAAACAGTGTCAGACTTTATTTTGGGGGGCTCCAAAATCACTGCAGATGGTGACTGCAGCCATGAAATTAAAAGACGTTTACTCCTTGGAAGGAAAGTTAGGACCAACCTAGATAGCATATTGAAAAGTAGAGATATTACTTTGCCAACAAAGGTCCATCTAGTCAAGGCTATGGTTTTTCCAGTGGTCATGTATGGATGTGAGAGTTGGACTGTGAAGAAAGCTGAGCCCCGAAGAATTTATGCTTTTGAATTGTGGTGTTGGAGAAGACTCTTGAGAGTCCCTTGAACTGCAAGGAGATCCAACCAGTCCATTCTAAAGGAGATCAGCCCTGGGTGTTCATTGGAAGGACTGATGCTGAAACTGAAACTCCAAAACTTTGGCCACCTCATGCAAAGAGTTGACTCATTGAAAAAGACCCTGATGCTGGGAGGGATTGGGGGCAGGAAGAGAAGGGGATGACAGAGGATGAGATGGGTGGACCGCATCACCGACTCGATGGACGTGAGTTTGAGTGAACTCCGGGAGCTGGTGATGGACAGGGAGGCCTGGCGTACTGTAATTCATGGGGTTGCAGAGCTGGACACGACTAAGCGACTGAACTGAACCAAACTGAACCATTCCCAGAAGAATTTAGCCTAGAGCCAGTATAATTATTACTGAGAAGGTAGGTTGTTTTATATTACCCTAAAAACTGTATTTTTTACAAATGAGCATACATGCCAGCTTGGCATTAGCACTATAGGCAGTGCTGCCATGAGCCAGTCCTGGTATTCCTGCTACTGCTATTGCTAAGTTGCTTCAGTTGTGTCCGACTCTGTGCGACCCCACAGACAGCAGCCCACCAGGCTCCCCTGTCCCTGGGATTCTCCAAGCAAGAACACTGGAGTGGGTTGCCATTTCCTTCTCCAATGCATGAAAGTGAAAAGTGAAAGTGAAGTCGCTCAGTGGTGTCCAACTCTTAGCGACCCCATGGACTGCAGCCTACCAGGCTCCTCCGTCCATGGGCTTTTCCAGGCAAGAGTACTGGAGTGGGTTTGCCATTGCCTTCTCCCTGATATTCCTAAATGGTCTTATTTCATCATCTCTAGTCATTCTTCACATTACAGCTGAGGGTGGCTGGTAGCATTTTTCAAGGCTGCTGATACTACAGCACACTCTGAGATATGGGGTTTGGGAATCTGCTTATTAACCCCTTTTCTGGTTCTCAGAACCATCTCATTTATGGTACATTTTAAGCCAGTGGAACAGAATAAGTCATATTTGCTTTTCAGAGATTTTAAATATCTCTCACTTTTAAAGTGACCCCCTATTTTAAGCATCTAAATGATTAGATTGAAAATGATTTTTAAACAGATACCCTATCCCTGAAGAGTTTGCAGAGTGTCTACAACTTAGAAGCAAGTTGTAGAAGGCAACTTAAAAAGCTTAATTTATGGTAAAAAAGATTAAGGCTTTGAAGTTAGGTAGATCTTAAACTTTAGTACAGTCACTTGCTAGCTGGTTAATCTTGAATCACTTAACTGCTCTGACTCACAGATTCCTGATCTGTATTGTTTTTGTTGTTCAGTCGCTAAGTTGTGTCTGACTTTCTGCAACCACATGGACTGTAGCATGCCAGGCTTTCCTGTCCTTCACTATGTCCCAGACTTTGCTCAAACTCATGTTCACTGATGCCTTCCAATCATCTCATCCTCTGTCGCTCCCTTCTCCTCCTGTCCTCAGTCTTTCCCAGCATCAGGGTCTTTTCCAGTGAGTCAGTTCTTTGCATCAGGTTTCCAGAGTATTGAAGCTTCAACTTCAGCATCAGTCATTCCAATGGAATATTCAGGGTTGATTTCCTTTAGGAGTGACTGGTTTGATCTCCCTGCAGTCCAAGAGACTCAAGAGTCTTCATTAGCAACCACAGTTTGAAAGCATCAGTTCTTCATTGCTCAGTCTTTATGGTCCAACTGTCACATCTGTACACAACTACTGGAAAAAACACAGTTTTGACTATACAGACCTTTGTTGTCAAAGTGATGTCTCTGCTTTTTAATATGCTGTCTAGGTTTGTCATAGCTTTCCTTCCAAGGAGCAATTCTCTTTTAATTTCATGATTGCAGTCACTATCCACAGTGATTTTGGAGTCCAAGAAAATAAAATCTGCCACGTTCCACTTTTCCCCATCTATCTGCCATTAAGTAATCTATATTAGGATAACAGAATACCAAATAACCTGTTATGAAGAATAAGTGCATCTAGAATAGTTGGCATAATGTCTGCACTCAACAAATGTGAGCCAGGGTAATCACCACCATCATCTTGTCCATTCTGTTTCCTTTTGCAGTAAGTCAAGGGGGATGCAAAATAAGAGGCTAATTTTCTGTCAGCTCCCTCTGTTGCTCAAGGGTAGCTGATTTCATGAAAGTTTTCGTGAAAACGTCATGGAAAAAAATAGCATTGCTGCCATTATTACTTAATTATATATTTTTGCCCATTCACTACCATGCACATTCAAATATAAATGTACTAATCCTAGGAATTCCCTGACAATCCAGTGGCTAGAAGTTGGCGCTTTCAATGCCTTGGCCAGGTTCAATACCTGATCTAGGAACTTAGATCCCACAAGCCACACAGCACAGCGAGGGTGGGAGAGGTGGAGTAATAATCTTCAATCAAGCAAAATACTGAGAGTATGCTTATTCAATTTTTTCTTTTTTAAAATTTGCTACAGAAATTATTTTGTTTAATTATTTAACTAAAATCTGTAAGGAGTGCCTTTTGGGAGAGACTTGGGGTGGCTCTTCTGATTCTGATTCTAAGGTTGCATGTGACAAGGGGACTTCCCTGGTGGTCTAGTGGTTAAGATGCCACATTTCCACTGTAGATTCAATCTACTGTACAATCTATTTAATTCCACTGTAGGTTCAATCCCTGGTCAAGGAACTAAGAATAACAAATAAAAATAAAGTTTTTAAACTATTTAAAAAAAAAGATTGCACATGAAGAAAGATCTCCAATAATATGTTGCTTCTTTAGGATTGGGAAATGTATGTGAACAGATTTATTTGTGATATTGAGGTCCACAATGGCATGAATAAAAATTAAGGCTTTGCTTTACATATATCAGACAGTAAAATATGGGTTAAATGATTAAAGACATTTTAAAGTGTTGAGATAAGTATCTCAATATCATATTCTCACCTTTTAGATTTATGTGGCAGTAGTAACAATAGTATTTAATGATTATTGTATCAGTTATCTTTTTATTGCTGTGTGACAACCACCTGAAAACATGGACACTTAAGACAACCATTTTATTTGGACTGGCCTCAGCTAGGCAGTTCTGGTCTTACCTGGTTTCCCTCATGTAATTGTGGTTATCTGATAGCTCATCTTGGGAGAAGTGGGGTAGGTGGTCTGAGGTACTTCACCTCTCTCTCTGTCTAGCTGATGGCTCTAGCTGTTGTTTGAGCCATGTGTCTTTCCCATCGTGGTCCTGGAGTACCAGTAGAGTCAGAACAGAAGCTTAAGCACCTGACTCATTAGTTACACAGATTCGTTTTTGCCACATGCTACTGGACAAAGCAAGTCACAAAGCCATGCCAAGAATCAAGAAACAGAGAAATAGACTTCACTTCCTGACCAGTTATAGCTGAGACACACTACAAAGGGGCATGCACATAGGATGGAGGAATTTATGGCCAATTTTTAACAATCTACATACTAAGCACTTTTACATTTTTCATGCATTATCACATTTATTTTTCACAAGTATCCCATGATATGTGTAAATTATTAAATTTATTTTACAGATGAGAAAAAAAACACTGGGATGTTATATAACTTAACATTTCTAATCTAGAAAATATTTATTAAGAGGTGTTAATGACTGAAACTATAATAATAATAGAATGTCATTTTTAAAGGAAGGATCGTTGTTCAGTCGCTAAGTCATGTCCCAACTCTTTGCAAGCCCATGGACTGCATCACGCCAGGGTTCTCTGTCCAGCACTATCTCCCTGAGTTTCCTCAAACTCATGTCCATTGAAAGTCAGTGATGCCATCCAACCATCTCATCCTCTGTAGCCCCCTTCTCCTCTTGCCCTCAGTTTTTCCCAGCATCAGGGTCTTTTCCAATGACTCAGCTCTTCACATCAGGTGGCCAAAGTACTGGAGCTTCAGCTGAAGCTGAAGCTTCAGTCCTTCCAGTGAATATTCAGGGTTGATTTCCTTTAGAATTGACTGGTTGGATCAAAAGGAGGGACAGCTCTTTCCCTTTGGCATGCCACTGAAGATCCTGGTGTCGCCATGGGCCGCCACCCTGCCCAGTGTTACTGGTATTGTAAGAACAAGCCGTACCCAAAGTCCCGCTTCTGCCGAGGTGTCCCTGATGCTAAGATTCGCATCTTCAACTTGGGGCGTAAGAAGGCCAAAGTGGATGTGCTCCCACTCTGTGGCCACATGGTGTCAAATGAGTATGAGTAGCTCTCCTCTGAAGCCCTGGAGGCTGCCCGTATTTGTGCCAACAAGTACATGGTGAAAAGCTGTGGCAAAGATGGTTTTCACATCTGAGTGCAGCTCCACCCCTTCCATGTCATCCACATCAACAAGATGTTGTCTTGCGCTGGAGCTGATAGACTTCAGACAGGTATGCAGGTGCCTTTGGAAAGCCCCAGGGCACAGTGCCCAGGGTCCACATTGGCCAGGTCATAATGTCCATCCGCACCAAGCTGCAGAACAAGGAACATGTGATTGAAGCCCTCCACCAGGCCAAGTTCAAGTTCCCTGGCCGCCAGAAGATCCACATCTCTAAGAAGTGGGGATTTACCAAATTCAACGTGGATTAATTTGAGAACATGGTGGCAGAAAAGCGACTCATCCCAGATGGCTGTGGGGTCAAATACATCCCTAATCATGGTCCCCTGGACAAATGGCAGGCCCTGCAATCATGAGCATCAGCGCTGCCCCCTCCTTAATCATGCTCACCAATAAATGCTATTTCCTGTCAAAAAAAAAAGAGGGACAAAATATTATAAATTAATTCAATTATGTTTTTAAAATATGGGCACACATATACACAAACATTTTGGGAGGAAATAATTTACAAATTCTTCTAAGTTAGAAAGTAATGATAGAGAGTTGTGATTTCCATCTTTTTTATGTTTTCCATATTTTTCCACATTTTTATACTAAGTATATATTAACTTCTAGAAATGCAAAAGTAATGCTTAAAAAGTAAATCTCTGAAAAAACTCACAAGAAGAAATAGATGATCTGAATAGACCTTTGTCTATTACAAGGAATTGAATCAATGACTAATAACCTAACACAGAAAGCAACAGTGGGTTCACTGGTGAATTCTATCAAACACTTAAGGAAGAAAGTATACAAATGCTATACAATCTCTTTCAGAAAATAGAAGAGAGAATACTTCTTTTTTTTTTTTTTGACATTTCAGACATGAGATTTTAGATTTTATTTTAAAGATGCACTGAAAACAAACACTTTTTACAAATTATATGGAACACTTAAAATATAATCTAGGAATACTGGACATTAATTCTTAATTCAAAGTAATGACGTTCACAGAATACGTCTTGGTGCCAGCCAATATGGAGTTGACTTGTGTCAGCTTAATCATTCACCTTGCTAAAATTCAGTGATTATGGTTCAACTTTATAAGGTTAAGCAAGTCTTCCAGACAATACTAATATAACTTTCTCAAATACAAACATTTGTACCAGCAAGGAAATTATTAAAATGTATATAAATTATGCTGAGGGGCTTGATTAAAAGGCTGTCTATATAGAAAGGCACCTCAGCTTACAAAGAATACAAGCACAAAAACACTTAATCGAATATAAGATGCCAGGACATTCTCTTAGTTAGGTTACATAGCAAACTGCATGTCTATAAAAGTCATTCTGTTATATATGAACTGAAAAACATATATATATATTTTTTTTTTTTTAAAAAAAAGCCTTTGACATGGAGGAGTGAAATATGCCTGCATTAAGCACAGAAACTCAGAGCTTTATGAACTGCATGTCTCCAGCTGGCTCCCAGGCGCCACTGAAAACTGTCGCCACCCTCAGAAAGACAGGATGGTCTTGTTAATGATCTCCACCGCCTCTAGACTCTCATCCTCCTTGATCACAAGTAGGGGTGCAAACCTGATGATGTCGCCGTGGGTTGGCTTGGCCAGAAGTCCATTATCTCGTAGTCGCAGACACACCTTCCAAGCATCACAATCTTTGGTTTCTCTGATAACAATAGCATTCAGTAATCCTTTTCCTCTTACAGTCGTTACAACATCAGAAGGCAGCTTCATGAGTTCATTTCTCAAGATGATACCCATTTTCTCTGCATTTTCAGCAAGGTTTTCTTCTTCCAAAACCTCCAGCGCCCCGATGGCCACCCGGCAGCCCAGCGGATTGCCTCCATACGTAGAGCCATGTTCCCCTGGCTTAATGGTCAGCATTATCTCATCATCACACAACACTGCGGACACAGGGTATAAACCACCAGAAAGTGCCTTTCCTAGAAGGACAATATCAGGTCGGACATTTTCGTGGTCGATAGCCAGCCATCTCCCAGTTCTGGCTAAGCCTGTCTGTATTTCATCGGCAATAAACAGAACCTGGTGCTGGGTGCAGAGCTCGAGGACGCCCACGAGGTAGCCTGGATCTGGAACAACAACGCCCACTTCACCCTGGATTGGTTCCACCATGAACGGGGCAACGTTTGGGTCCTGAAGCGCATGCTCAAGGGCAGGCAGATCATTATACGGAATGATTTCAAAACCCGGCATAAATGCTCCAAAACCATCATAACTGGTTGGGTCAGTGGAACTGGAGATAGCAGACAATGTTCTACCCCAGAAGTTTCCAGCTGCAAAAACAATCTTTGCTTTGTATTTCAGGATCCCCTTGACAGTATACCACCATTTATGAGCAAGCTTGCAAGCAGTCTCTCCAGCCTCCACTCCTGTATTCATAGGAAGAACTTTGTGGTAGTTGAAAAGTTTAGTAACATACTCTTCATATTCACCAAGCACGTTATTGTAGAAAGCCCTAGATGTTAAGGTCAACTTGTCCACTTGACTTTTCAAAGCATCCACAATCTTTGGATGACAATGCCCCTGTTGACAGCACTGTAAGCACTCAGAAAGTCAAAATATTTTCTGCCTTCAGTATCCCATACGTAAATGCCCTTCCCCCTCTCCAGGGCTACAGGTAAAGGATGGTAGTTGTGGGCACCATATTTAGATTCCTGTTCAAAAATGTAATCAGAGGACGGAGGGCCTTGAACGGTTTTTTTAGTTGCGACAGATGTAGCAGAAGCCACTGAAGAATGAACTCCACGACCAAGGCCAGCAACAGTCTGCAAACGCGATAGTTTGGAAAGCATGATGTCCTCAAGTGGGAATATCACCGACCAACTAGCCTGTCCTCCCACAGCTGAGATTACAACAAGGATTTTTAACCCGAGATCCAGGGACGTCTTCAGAAGGTCCAATGACTCCTTCACCAAAAGATGGAGCAGAGTCTAAGAGGAGGCTAGTATGACATCATCAAGAAAAATCTTTTCATCAAGAGTTCCCTTCATTAGATCAGCTCACTCCAGGCTGTGCATTTAACCTAGGCTCCTGGCGGCACCTCCAAGGCCAGCACGGGGACACGCGGCGTCCAAGGATCATCTGCCAAGAGAATACTTCTTAACTCGTTCTGTAAGGCCAGTGTTACTCTAATACCCAAACCAGACAAAGACGTTACAAGAAAGAAAAACAACAGACTGATATTTCTCATAAACATAGATGTAAAATACTTACCACATATTAGCACATAAAATTCAAGAATGTATAAAAAATAATGCATTACGACCAAGTGGAATTTGTCACAGATAGGTGACTCAGGGAGTATGATGCCCCCAGCTTCATCCTTCTTTCTCAAGATTGCTTGGCTCTTGGGGTTCTTTTGTGGTTCAAACAAATTTTAGGACTGTTTTTAATCTATTTCTGTGAAAAGTGCTACTGGAATTTTTGTAGGAATTGCTTTTAATCTGTAAATTGTTTGGGGTAGTATGGACATCTTAACAATATTAATTCTTCTAATCCATGAGCATAGAATATCTTTCCATTTAGCCAGACCCTCAGGCAGCAGCTTCTAAAAGAATGAAGTATATACAGCCCTGTGGGAGGGTGAGTGTAAGCCCTATTGGCCACCAGAGCCTGGCTATTGTAAAACCTGGGGCTCCAGACACACATGGAAGCTTTTCTGGGAGATACCAGTGTACTGGAGAAAGATAGCGGGAGAGCACCCAGATGGTCCACAGGTCATATTTATTCCGTCTGACTTTGGTTAATAGTGGCCTTCCAGTATTAAAGCAATATCTCATTATGGTTCAGATTTTCATTTACCTAGTGGGAGAAGGCAATGGCACCCCACTCCAGTACTCTTGCCTGGAAAAGCCCATGGACGGAGGAAACTGGTGGGCTGCAGTCCATGGGGTCCCGAAGAGTCAGACACTACTGAGCGACTTCCCTTTCACACTTCACTTCATGCATTGGAAAGGAAATGGCACCCCATTCCAGTGTTCTTGCCTGGAGAATCCCAGGGACCGAGGAGCCTGATGGGCTGCCATCTATGGGATCACACGGAGTTGGACACGACTGAAGTGACTTAGCAGCAGCAGTGATTAGTGATGTTGAGCATCTTTTCATACGGTTCTTGGCCAGGCATCTGGGTTTTAAACTGTTACACAGTGCTAAAATTGTGGCTGTGTTCAGCCAATCCTCAAGTCATTTTTAAGACTGCCCATGTCACCTGTTCTTGCCTGGAGAATCCCAGGGACAGGGGAGCCTGGTGGGTTGCCGTCTACGGGGTTGCACAGTTGGACACCACTGAAATGACTTAGCAGCAGCAGCACCTGTAATTGTTGTTCTAATGCTGTTGGGTTGGATACCTTCACTGCAGCCCCAAGCATTTCTAGTTTAGTCACTGTGTAAGTGAGTGGATGGACATTCACTCAGAAGGACTTAAAGGCCGCTTTACAAGAGAAGGAATGCCCTATTACATGTGGACAACTCTAGGCCTGCGTGACTCCACTACTGTATTCTCCCATCCGTTTAAGGGAGAGAGTCAAGACTCTTGAGAGTTCCTTGGACTGCAAGGAGATCCAACCAGTCCATTCTGAAGGAGATCAGCCCTGGGATTTCTTTGGAAGGAATGATGCTAAAGATGAAACTCCAGTACTTTGGCCACCTCATGCAAAGAGTTGACTCATTGGAAAAGCCTCTGATGCTGGGAGGGATTGGGGGCAGGAGGAGAAGGGGACGACAGAGGATGAAATGGCTGGATGGCATCACTGACTCGATGGATGTGAATCTGAGTGAACTCCGGGAGTTGGTGATGGACAGGGAGGCCTGACATGCTGCGATTCATGGGGTCGCAAAGAGTTGGACACGACTGAGCTACTGAACTGAACTGAACTGAAGACCAACTTGACATAGACGTTGCGGGAAAGGGGAACACTTCCCAACGCATGTGAAGCTGGTGTTGCTCTGATCCCGAAGTCAGACAGACGCTGTCTGCTGAGGGCCCTCAGACCACCTTCTTGAAACACCTGACTGTGGCAGCAAGAGAAAGACTAGTGAAGCTGGGGCTGGAGGCCCACTGGAGGCGGGCTGGGGAGGGGCACAGGCTGCCCGCAAGTCAGCAGGGAAGACCCCGGAACAAGGCTTCCCAGCAGTGTGAATTCTTGGGTCCCATGGGTGACGCTGTAGCAGGAGGGGCCTCCTTCAGAAGCCTCTTGTTAGTGCTGTGCAGAGTCTTTTTCCTTCTTTGACGTTTCATTGGTGTTCTGTTGAGGGACATGCTCCTTTCCACTAGACAGAACAGAACGAATAATTGCTCTGCTTTTTCATCAAATTAGAGTTTTTCTGGCAGTTTTGCAGTGGTTGACATGGCTTAACCATTTTCACAAAATTCCTCCCCATGCTTTTCCGCCTGTTTTGTCCTGAGGCCTTAGATTCCTGTGGTCCCCGAGTTCCGCGGCTGTGGGAGGAGAGGGGCTTGTGCTCGTGCCCCAAGCTGTGCTACCTGCCGCGGGCAGCAGGGGAGCAAAGGCCCCTGAGGTCCCGTCCACATCATCTTGGATGCTCATCTTCCCACGAAACCGCCCCAGGAGGAGGGGTGACACCAAGAAGAAGGAGAAAAGCTGGAATTGGAGTAGATGCTGGGATCTGCAGGTGACCTTCTGGGAGAGATGCGGGTGGGGACAAGCCCCGAGGGCCTGGGCCCAGTGCTTGGCCCTCCCTGCTCTTAGCTACTGGTGCTCAGGCAACCACAGGGCTGGGATTTCTGGCAAAGCTTTCTCCATTTCACTCATCTGGGAGTGCTCAGCGCTTCACATGAATTATTGCATGGAAGGCTCACAAAAACCTGTTGAAGTAAATCCCACTCTTCTTCTTTCAGGTGTGGAGACCCTGCGGCTGGCTGGGAGCCCAGGGATGCAAGTGGGTCCAACAAGGGCGGGTCAAGGCACCTTCCCTTGGGGTCCTTGTCAGTGCAGCTCAGGAGCCTGCCCTTAGGATTCAGAGCTGCTCGGCCCTGTGATGCACGAGGCTCCCTGGGCTTTGATGTCAGATCATCTGGAGGTGCCCTCTCCCTTCCTCAGGTGCCAGCAGCCTGGCATGTGGCCAGACTTGAGGTCTCGGCACTGCCCTCTCTGGTTACCTGGCATGAGATGCAGAATGCCCAGGTGGCTCGGTGCCCAGGACACAAACTTCTCTGAGGAGCTCCCCACCTTGAAGGAGTGGCCAGATCCCACATTTTCAGCTCTACACTCAACTTGCAAGTACACTGTGCGTGAGTCATGTTCACATATCACCCAGATGAGAAAGCATCTTCTCCTCAGACCTCATCTATACAGAGGAGTGATCACTGGTTGGACTGATCTTTCAAGACCATTATTTATGATTGCTTATTTGCTAAAATGTTTTATTTTTTATTAAATCATAATAATAATTGTACAAAATTCAGAAGAAAGTATCAAAGTGAAAGAAGAATTTTTAAAAATTATCCATAACCCTGTCAGGTATAGTAATAACCACTGTGAATATTTTGGTGTTTTTCATTCATTTCGTGTGGGTACACATATATTAAATATGTGAAAATATGGAATGATGTTATTACATCTATTTGATAATCTTCTTCTAAACATTTCATCAACATACACTACAGAAAAATGCACTACTTCCTTTTTTACCCAGTACATAGCAATCACCTTAACCCATCATTATATCCTCTTCTGCAGCAGAGTGTTTGATAACTGCAGCATTCCTCCGTGAACCTGCCACTCTCTGGGATTCTGGAATTTCCTGCGGTCAAATAACTTTCTGATATGAATTTCAGCTCTTCAGGAGGATTCTTTCTCTCTCTCTCTCTTTTTTTTTTTTTTTGGCTGTACTGCACGGCTTGCAGGATCTTAGTTCCCTGATCAGGGATTGAACCCACTCCCTCAGCACCTCAGCAGTGAAAAGCACAGAGTCCTAATTACTGGACTGCCATGAAATTCCCCAGTAGAACTCTTTTTTTTTTTTTTAATTTTACCTATTTATTTTTGGCTGCGCTGGGTTTTCGTTGCTGCTCAGGCTTTCCCTAGTTGCAGAGAGCAGGGACTACTCTCTTATGGTTCTCCGGCTTCTCATTGTGATGGCTTCTCTTGTTGTGGAGCACGGGTTCTAGGGTGCTCAGGCTTCCACAATTGCAGCACATGGACTCAGTAATTGTGGCTCCAGGGCTCTAGAGCACAGACTCAATAATTGTGGCCCACAGGCCTTGCTGCTCCTTGGCATGTGGGATCTTCCCAGATCAGGGATGGAACCCATGTCTCCCGAATTGGCAGGTGGATTCTTCACCACTGAGCCACCAGGGAAGCCCTAGTAAGATAATGCTAATCAGCATGTCTGGGTTTGGGGCCCAGGAATCTTCACTTTAAATAAGCCCATCTAGGCAGTACTCTTGCCTGGAAAATCCCATGGGCGGAGGAGCCTGGTGGGCTGCAGTCCATGGGATTGCTGGGGGTCGGACACGACTGAGCGACTTCACTTTCACTTTTCACTTTCATGCATTGGAGAAGGAAATGGCAACCCACTCCAGTATTCTTGCCTGAAGAATCCCAGGGACGGGGGAGCCTGGTTGGCTGCCGTCTACGGGGTCACACAGAGTCGGACACGACTGAAGCGACTTAGCAGCAGCAGCAGCAGGAAGTCTTATGAGCATTAAAGTTTGAGAGAACCTGGCCTTTCACCACTTTAAATGTGAGCATACCTTCTTGGTGTGTCATTTTCCAGATTGATTGAAGTGGTAGCCCTCATGTTCTTCATGAAAGGAGCTTTATGTCTGTAGCTCCTAGATTGTAGGGTCTCTGCTTAGCAGGTTGTGTGGAGATGAGATGCCTTAGAGGGGATGAGCTGGCTCCATCACTTGCTCACCCACTTTTACCCTCAGAGCCTGGATTACCTCCTTGCAAAACATTGATGGTGAAGATAATTATCTCCCAGGGATGCTCCAAGGACTGCTTGAGATAACGCTTGAGAAGTCTCTGCAAAACAAAACCTGCTCTACAATTTTTTTTTTACCATTATTATTCTCCACAGTTCTACCCTTTTCCCTCTCAGCCATAGAGAAGTCCTGGTTAACAGTTGCTCCTATACCTGTGATGTCCTGTATAGCAGCCACATGTGACTTTTGAACATTTAAAATGTGGCTAGTCTGGGGAATTCCCTGGTAGTCCAGTGGTTGAGACAATGTGCTTCCACTTCAGGGACCCTAGGTTTGATCCCTGTGCTGGGGACTAAGACCCCACAAGCCTCACAGGTTGGCAAAAAAAAAAAAAAAAAAAAGTGACAGGTCTGAATATTATTAGGTTTTATTTTTTAACATTTATTGAAATATAGTTGATTTACAATGTTGTGTTACTTTCGGGTGTACAGCAAAGTGATTCAGTTATACAAATACTACATGTATGTTGTTTTTTAGATTCTTTTCCCATTATAGGTTATTTGTTGTTGTTTAGTCACTAAGTCATGTCTGACTCTTTTGTGACCCCATGGACTATAGCCCACCAGGCTCCTCTGTCCATGGGTTTCTCCAGGCAAGAATACTGGAATGAGTTGCCATGCCCTCATCTAGGGATCGAACCCATGTCTCCTACATTGTCAGGTAGGTACTTTACCACTGAGCCACTAGGGAAGCCCACTTATTGTTCATTATAAGATACTAAATATAATTCCCTGTGTTATACAGTAGGTCCTTGTTGGTTATCTGTTTTATATATGGTAGTGTATATTTTGGAGAAGGAAATGGCAACCCACTCCAGTGTTCTTGCCTGGAGAATGCCAGGGACAGAGGAGCCTGGTGGGGCTGCCATCTATGGGGTCACACAGAGTTGGACACGACTGAAGCAACTTGGCGGCGGCAGCAGCAGTGTATATTTGTTAATTCCAAACTCAGTTTATCCCTCCCTGCCTTTTCCCCTTTGGAAAGATAAGTTTCTTTTCTATGTCTATGAATCTATTTCTTTTTTGTAGATAAGTTTATTTGCATTATTTTTTTTAAGATTCCACATATAAGCAATATGTGAAACTTATCTGTCTGACTTCACATAGTATGATAATCTTTAGGTTCATCTGTTGCTATGAAAGGCATTAGTTCATTCTTTTTATGGCTGAGTAGTATTCCTTTATATATACATACTACATCTTTGGGGCTTTCCTGGTGGCTCAGTGGTAAAGAATCCACCCGCAATTTGAGAGACCTGGGTTCAATCCCTGGGTTGGGAAGATCCCCTGGAAGAGGGCATGGCAACCCACTCCAGTATTCTTGCCTGTAGAATCCCCATAGTCTGGTGGGCTACAGTCCATGAGGTCACAAAGAGTCAGACACAACTGAGCGACTGAGCACACGGCATACCACCTCTTTATCCATTCCCCTGTCAATGGACATTTAGGCTGCTGCCTTGTCTTTTGGCTATTGTAAATAGTGCTGCTATGAACATGAGAGGTGCAAATATCCTTTTGAATTAGAGTTTTCTCCAGATATATGCCCAGCACTGGGATTACTAGATCATATGGTAGTTCTGTTCTTAGTTTTTTAAGGAACCTCCATACTGTTCTCCATAGTGGCTCCACCAACTTACATTACAAAGAATATATATATACTTTTTGCCATACAGCAGAAATTAACACAACATTGTAAATCAAATATACCTCAATAAAATGTCAAGAAAGCAAAATGAAAAACTGATCAGTGGTCACCCAGGGCTCAAAGTTACTACAAAGGGGCTTGATGAACATTTTATATCATAGGAAAAGTTCTATATCTTAACCATGGTATCCAGCTTAGATATTCGCCTGAAGTCACTTACAGAGGAGAATTCTCTGGTGGCCTAGTGGTTAGGACTTGGTGCCTTCACTAACAAGGGCTGGGATTCACCTGATTGGGAAACCGAGATCCCACAAGTCACCTGGCCAAAAAATGAAAGAAAAAAAATAAAACTCATAGAACTCTATACTGAAAAGAGGAAATTTTACTGTATGTAAATTATATTTCCATATTAAAAAAGAATGCACAGTCCACATTTTACCATACATTTTACTTAAAAGAAATCCATATTGGAATATTGGGATCTAGTTGTTGTGCCTGTTGGTATGTGTAGGGGTGACAGGCTGAGTCCTGCAACCTGCCCTGAAATGTATCAGAAGTGAGATGCAGGGAGAGTCAGACACAGGTGTGCACAGATGTGCCACAAAGCAAGTGTAGTAAAACGCTCATGGGAGAACCAAGGTCTGCACTTCTCTAAGTGCTGTGCCGGGGAACTCTCAGCATCACCCTCACCTGGAAACTTGCTAGAAGTGCATGTTCTCAGGCCAGACCCACTGAATCAGAACTAGAGGAGGCCCCGCCCTGTGCCTTAAGCCTTTGAAGTGACTCCAGTGCAGGCTAAGCCTAGGAGTCAGCCCCCAGCATTGCCTCAGGAAGGCACAGGCCCTTTGTTGGGGGTGGGTGGGGGGCTTTCCAGCCTTCTGTTCCCCCCATCTCTATCAATAGCCCTGACTTCTCTCATAACCCTATCTAAAATGGGGTTTTGTGGGTAAAGTGGTGTCTTGTTATTTAGCATGATAAATGCCCAAAATGGTGAAATTAAAGGTATTTAAGTAGAGATTGGTCCAGTTGCCAGGGCAGGCATGGGACTTTGAAGGCCTGTGGCCTGTGTCCCTCGGACCGGGCCTGGGCTATGGAGGCCTCCCGGGGGCTCAGCCTTCGTCTCTCAGGAATGTTGTATCTGGGGGCCAGGGGGAAGGAGGTGCTTACGGGTGGAGGACCGAGAGCTGGAACTTCTTTGAGCCTCCAGAGCAGGTTGTATGTACTATTCTGTGCCTACTTTGCTAATAAATGTCTCATAAATGCCTGTTTGTATCTGGATTCAGCCTGAGACTCGCTTTCCTTTTGACCCAGGAATGAGCTGGGGGGAGGGGCAAGGAGCTAACCCCAACCCCTTGAGAATTCTGTGGCAGCCATCACCCCCTAAAAGGAAGAGCAGGCCTCTCGAAACCAGATCAACTCAGGCCAGCTGTAGCAACAGGGGACAGATTCCTTGATATCTAGGCAGTTTAGGAAATTCCACGTGGGTGCCTTACCAGAAGTTCAGCCGTTTGCCGTCAGTCCTTTAGAAATTCTTTCCTGAGTATTCACTGCAATTCACATAAGGCTTTTAGACTTCCTTTAAATCCCGGTTAATCTTCATCACAGCCTTCTTTTGTTAGGTGGATATGTCCTTTTCTCCCAGATTTTCCAAAACATTTACTGATTACTCAAGGATGTTCATTCTACATGGAAGGAAGTCTAACCGAGCCATATATTGTGTTCATGCATGCTAAGTCACTTCAGTCATGTCTGATTCTTTGAGACCCTAGGGACTGCAGTCCATTAGGCTCCCCTGTCCATGGGATTCTCTAGGCAAGAACACTGGAGTGGGTTGCCATTCCCTTCTCCAGGGGATCCTCCTGACCCAGGGATCGAACCTGGATCTCTTGTGGCTCCTGCATTGCAGGCGGATTCTTTACCTCTGAGCCACCAGGGAAGCCCATATTATGATCAGACTTGACATTTAATTCTACATTAATGATGCCTCTTCCAGGCTGGCCCCTTGTGTAGGGCTCTTCACCTGGTTGTCACAGATTCTGGAGTCTGTGGATCAGATTCAAGAGGCTTGTGAACTTGGATGGGGAAGAGTTGTGTTGTTATCTTCTCCAACTTGCAGCTGAAACTTAGCATTTCCTTCTGTGGTGAATGTGGGCAGCACAGCACATACAGGTTAGCAGACCTGTGTCTCTGTCTCCAGTAGGAATCAGATATGTTCATTTCACATGATGATTTTTTAGTTATCCTGTTTTTAAAAATAAATTCATTTATTTCTAGCTGTGCTGGGTCTTTGTTGCTGCATGGACTTTCTCTAGTTGCAGTTTATTTCAGTTAAGGTGCTCAGTCATGTCCAACTCTTTGCTACCCCATGGACTGTAGCATGCCAGGCCTCCCTGTCAATCATCAACTCCCAGAGTTTACTCAGACTCATGTCCATCAAGTCAGTGATGCCATTCAACCATCTCATCTTCTGTTGTCCCCTTCTCCTCCTGCCTTCTATCTTTCCCAGCGTCAGGGTCTTTTCCAATGAATCAGTTCTTCATATCAGGTGGCCAAAGTATTGGGATTTCAGCTTCAACATCAGTCCTTCCAATGAATATTCAGGACTGATTTCCTTTAGGATTGACTGGTTTGATCTTTGTGCTGTCCAAGGGACTCTCAAGAGTCTTCTCCAACACCACAGTTCAAAAGCACCAATTCTTTGGCACTCAGCTTTCTTTATGGTCCAACTCTCACATCCATACAAGACTATTGGAAAAACCATAGCTGTGACTAGACAGACCTTTGTCAGCAAAGTAATGTCTGCTTTTTAATATGCTGTCCAGGTTGGTCATAGTTTTTCTCCTAAACAGCAAGTGTCTTTTAATTTCATGGCTGCAGTCACCATCTGCAGTGATTTTGGAGCCCAAGAAAATAAAGTCTGACACTGTTTCCACTGTTTCCCCATCTATTTGCCATGAAGTGATGGGACCAGATGCCATGATCTTCATTTTTAGAATGTTGAGTTTTAAGCCATCTTTTTCACTCTCCTCTTTCACTTTCATCAGGAAGCTTTTTAGTTCTTCTTTGCTTTCTGTCATAAGGGTGGTGTCATCCGCATATCTGTGGTTATCTATATTTCTCCCTGCAGTCTTGATTCCAGCTTGTGCTTCATCCAGTCTGGCATTTCACATGATGTACTCTGCATGTAAGTTAAACAAACAAGATGACAGTGTCCAGCCTTGCCATACTCCTTTTCCTATTCTGAACCAGTCTGTTGTTCCATGTCCAGTTCTAACTGTTGCTTCTTGACCTGCATACAGATTTCTCAGGAGGCAGGTAAGGTGGTCTGGTATTCCCATCGTTTTACGAATTTTCCACAGTTTGTTGTGATCCACACGAAGGCTTTAGTGAGGTCAATGAAGCAGATGTTTTTCTGGAATTCTGTTGCTTTTTCTATGACCCAACGGATGTTGGCAATTTGATCTCTGGTTCCTCTGCCTGTTCTAAATCCAGCTTGAACATCTGGAAGTTCACGGTTCACATACTGTTGAAGCCTAGCTTGGAGAATTTTGAATAGTACTTTGCTAGTGTGTGAGATGAGTGCAATTGTGCAGTAGTTTGAACATTCTTTGGCATTGTCTTTCTTAGGGACTGCAATGAAAACTGACCTTTTCCAGTCCTGTGGCCACTGCTGAGTTTTCCAAACTTGCTGGCATATTGAGTGCAGCACTTTCACAGCATCGTCTTTTAGGATTTGAAATAGCTCAGCTGAAGTTCCATCACCTCCACTACCTTTGTTTGTAGTGATGCTTTCTAAGGCCCACTTGACTTCACATTCCAGGATGTCTGGCTCTTGGTGAGTGATCACACCATTGAGGTTATCTAGGCCATTAAGATCTTTTTTGATAGTTCTTCTGTGTATTCTTGCCACCTCTTCTTAATATCTTCTGCTTCTATTAGGTCCATACCATTTCTGTTGTTTATTGTGCCCATATTTGCATGAAATGTTCCCGTGGTATCTCTAATTTTCTTGAAGAGATTTCTAGTCTTTCCCATTCTATTGCTTTCCTCTCTTTCTTTGCATTGATCACTGAGGAAGGTTCTTATCTCTCCTTGCTATTCTTTGGAACTCTGCATTGAAATGGGTATATCTTTCCTTTTCTCCTTTGCCTTTCACTTCTCTTCTTTTCACAGCTATTTGTAAGTTCTCCTCAGACAGCCATTTTGCTTTTTTGTATTTCTTTTTATTGGTCTTAATCCCTGCCTCCTGTACAATGTCACGAACCTCCATCCATAGTTCTTCAGGCACTCTGTCTATCAGATCTAATTTCTTGAATCTATTTGTCACTTCCACTGTATAGTCATAAGAGATTTAATTTAGATCATACCTAAATGGTCTAGTGGTTTTCCCTGCTACTGCTGCTGCTAAGTCGCTTCAGCCGTGTCCGACTCTGTGTGACCCCATAGACGGCAGCCCACCAGGCTCCCCCGTCCCTGGGATTCTCCAGGCAAGAACACTGGAGTGGGCTGCCATTTCCTTTTCCAATGTATGAAAGTGAAAAGTGAAAAGTGAAAGTGAAGTCGCTCAGTTGTGTCCGACTCTTGGTGACCCCATGGACTGCAGCCTACCAGGCTCCTCTGTTCATGGGCTTTTCCAGGCAAGAGTACTGGAGTGGGGTGCCATTACCTTCTCCAGTGGTTTTCCCTACTTTCTTCAGTTTAAGTCTGGTTTCGGTGAGCAGGGGCTCCTCTCCAGTTACAGCACGCAGGTGTATCACTGCAGTGGCTTCTCTTGTTGCGGAGCAGGGGCTCTGGGGCGCTCCGGCTTCAGCAGTTCAGTCATTGTAGCTCCTGGGCTCTAGAGCCCAGGCTCAGCAGTTGTGGTGCACGGGCTTAACTGCTCCATGGCGTGAGGGATCTTCTCGGATCAGGGATGGAACCCGTGTCTCCTGCACTGACAGACGGATTCTTTACCACTGAGCCACCAGGGAAGCCCCTATAGTTGAAAGACCACTTATGGTAACCACTGCCTCAAAACTAGGGAAGTTGTTAGGTTTGCCAATAGATTTTAATGCATGAATAAAAAACACATATTACTATATCACCAGATGGCTACAATATTTGATCACTGTATTTCAATAAAACTTGGTTGCTTTGGAATCATATGTATTTTATTTTATGCCCTAGAAAATAACCTGAGAAGTCCACTGGCTTCCCCAGATTATTACAGAGGCTCTTGGCTCAGAAAAGGTGAAGAAGAAAAAAAATCTTGCTTAGCCAGATTGAGAGATGTTATTTATTTCTGAAACATGTAAGGGTTGGAAACCCATCCCCTACACACGACCCCACTCTCAGGGCTGTGCCAGTGGAACTTCAACAATTACTGGGAACTCAAAGGAGCTGGCGGGAGGGGGATTGGCAAAGTGCAGGTGGCAACAGTGCTGGCTGAAGAGCCGGCTCCTGCCCTCCGTCAGTGGTCCAGGGCCCGCCACCCCCGGGCCTGGGGATATGCTGGCATTTCATCATCATGGAGACAGCCTTTGCTCCTAAAAACAATCATCTTCAGAGTCCTCACTTTGGTGAGAGCCTCGGGCTTTTCAGTGGCACCACGAATGGACCGCACGGTCTTCCAAGAAGCTCAACCTGGCCCGCTGTTCAGAAATGAAATGCATGGGACAGCCTGGCTTTGCTGGCTGCAAAACCCACCTGGAAGCTGTTTCAAGCTCAGTAGGAAGACAATTGTTTATTGAGAGGAGGAGGGGGAGGAGAGCCCTGTTAGGTCTCTTAAAGACACTGAGAAGATAGGCCCTTGCTGGCCAGCACGCTCTGGTGCACCGGGCACCAGATCTGGATTTGAAACCTGGCTTAGCTGCGTAGTAACCAGGAGATCAGGGGCAAACTGAGGTCTCTGAGCCTTCTTTTCCTCTCGGTGAAATGCATTCATCAGTGGGTATTTTGGTTGTTTATATTAAATTTCACCAATTTCTGCTCATCTACCTCACTTCCACCAAGAAAAGGCTGTGAAGTAAAGCATAAAGGACCAATCCTGTTTTTAAGCCAGTATCCACTTGTTAATGCATTTTGTCCTTTTAAGTACATGTTTAAGAATAAATTGTCTTCAAACTAAATGTCAGTCAACTGTGCAAAGTCACACATACCATTTTTTGCGTGTGTGTTTGTTTTTTACATGGAAACAACAGTTCAGTAGGAGCAGATACCTTTGTTAGAATACAATAAGAAAAAATATTTAATTCTGCCTTCCAGATTTGAGGGGTGAAATGGTAAGCTCTCTAGCCTAATTCTTGGGAACGATCTTAGAATTGTGTTTGTAAGCCCCCAGGCCTGTGTTTAAACCACACAGCCTCCCATGGGGCGCCCCACCCCCTACCCCTGGTACCCCGTCTGTTCTCTCCACAGGGGCCCGTGTGTGAGCCTCAGATCCCAGCTGCGACGCCCCCTGAACTCTCAGCCTCGCTCTGCTGGGCCATTGCTTTGAACTTCCGTGGTGACGCTGCTCCATGAATCGCCTGGCGTTAGGATTCCTCTCCCATGCAGGGGTCTCTCATCGGCCCTTCTGTCCGCTCTCCTTGAGCCCCTTGGCACAGACGTGCTCAGCCGGCACGCAGGCCTGTCCTGACATAGTCAGCAGTGCATCAGAGGAAACAGAACGGTACGTGACTGCGGGATCCTGGGCCTTGTAAACACAGTGAGGTGTGGCCCCCGGACTGTGTTCAGCGTTCAGCAGTTGACTTCACGCGTGAAACATATTCTCAGCTAAGCAGACACGAGCACTTGTTTTTCACACGACCACAGTCCAGGTGTCAGTGTTTGGCCCACTGTGCCTGCCTGCGCGCTTCCGTGCCATGGTTTCACTGCACAGTCACGGCCAGTGCTGCCAGGGGATTCTTAGGGCTGTGCCCGGCCAGCCTCTGTGGCCCTTGAGATCAGCTTCTTAGACAGGAGAGCCGTTTCCTGGAAGGGAGACAGCAAATTCCCTGCGCCTTCCTCCTAGCGGGAGGAACCACTCCACTCAGGAAAGGAGCTGAAATCACTGGACTGTGTCTCTTCACCCCTAGTCGCAACTTCCTGAGTCTTTCACTGACACAGGCCAACGGGGTGTGGCCTCACAGTCCTAACCCTCTGAACCAGCGGCTGCTCTTGAGACTGAGCCACCATGTGTGTGTGTGTGTGTGTGTGTGTGTGAAAAATGACAGGGCTCAACTTTGATCAGTTCAGCTAATTATGAAATGAGTGTAAATACAAACTCAAAGGTGGATTCATGACATAATACTTATGCAGGTCAGCAAGTTCAAAGCCATCTGCATATTTACAGCTCTAACCTGTGCATCCCATGTTCTTCTCCTTGTATAACATAATTCAAGGAAAACTAGGACTATCCCTGTACCAGAACCCTGAATTTCAGAGACCCCCCCAAAAAAACACACCACTCTGCTCTTGCCAAATAAAATACTCGTCAGGCCTTAAAATGGCTTAGAATTAACTCCATGACTGGCCATCGTGGTGTTCGCCCTATGATGTTCCTTCCTGAGGTTAGAGAAATTCCATTCAAAGTCCCAAAATTCTTCTAGTTTTTTTCAGTATGTCTAGCCCATAAAATTTAATATGGCTAGATCAGTCTACAAAACAAAATTCACTATCTCCAGGGTGCTGGTCACAGAATCGTAAATGACTTCTTTAGATTTTCTGATCTTGATTCCTAGGAACGTGCAGCTACAGGCTGTATCTGGGAGCAGATGGTGCTGTTATCGTCTGTAGAAATTCATTTCCCTCCCCAGATTTGACATTAATCATTAGGTGGAAAACTAACAGAAATATTATGAGCTTTACCGTTTTGTCTAAATAGAACTTTCTTTTCCCTCTTGATGTTTGGTGAGCTCCAGCTCTTCAGAATTTTTCCTCAGATAAAAGGTTCAAGGAACACCTACCATATGCTGGAGACCTCACACCCGTGTCTCTCTCACTGGGTCCTCATGATTCATGTGAGACAGACATGAATCCCTGTTCTGTGAAGGCAGAAACCAGGGCTCTGAAAAGTTATGAGACACCTGGTCACAGTCTCACAAGTAACCAGATGAGCTGGCTCCAAAGACTGGTTGGGTCTCTCCAGTACATTTGGCTGCCTCTAGGACCAGACATTGTGTGCTTGCAAGCCAGGATCAGGGAAGGCTTCCTGGAGGAGGTGGCAGGATGGGGAGCTGATTTAAGATCAGGGGGCTAGAACTTTCAGAGCAGTGAGTAGGAAAAAGAATTAAGGATCAAAGCCATATGGAAAATAAACGGAAAAACAGTGTACATATAGCATTCCTGGGCACCCAAAATCACCCTTTTGACAGCAGTTAACTTTAACGTTCTCTTGTATTTATTGATCACTGCCCATGTGCCAGTCCCTGTTCCAGGCGCAGAGGATGGGGCTCAGGCTGAGAGGGTCCAGCCCTGTGGGCGACAGTGCTATAAGGCCTCTCCTTCCACAACCTCCATCTACCCACCCATCTGCCCCGCCTTTTCCAGGAGCCTCAGAAGCAGGGCCAGAAGACAAGTCTCAGACAGAAGCCTGGAATTGGTGGTGGAGCAGTGCGAGGAGGGTCTGTCTGTCCCAAGCTGCCCAAGGGTGGGGTCGCTGCAGGCTGAGGGTGAAGGGGATCATGGGAAGGGACCCGCTAGTAGTGGGTCAGGACACCTGACCCTGGTCCACTGCTCTGTTATCTGTGCATGGCTGCCTGGGCCCGCCAATCCGCCAGGTACACCTGTACCTGCCCATCGCCCCGCTCCCACACCAGTCTCTGTAGGTCCTCTGCATGCCCACCTTGCCTGCATCCTAGGGGCCTTGCGTCCCTGGGGCTCGGGGAAGGCTCTTCCCACCTGCCCTCAGCTCCGCTAGATGGGGAATGGGCACCCCAGGGTGATGACAGAGCCCGAGGAGCCACAAGCCACAAGTGGAAGGGGTGCCCACAACAGGTCGGGGGGACTCTGGCTGTCTCCTGCCTCCTTCTTCGCTGGCCTCCATGCACCTGCCCCTCCAGTGAGCAAATCCACTGAAGTTTGGTTTCCAGATGGGTTTTGTTTCATCAGCAAAGTGTTTTCTTAAAAAAAACACTTTGAGAAAGTGTTTTGACTCTGTGACCATCCAGGTAAGTCTCCCTCATGCTGGGGCCTCACCTGGTGGTCCTTGCAGGTACCTGTTTGGTTGAGAGGGGGCAATCCATGTTTCTGTCGGTGTCCCCCCACCCAGCCTAACCTGAGGCCGAGCTGGGTCCATGCCTTCTCAACAGCCCGCTCCCCCGCCGCCTGCCATCAGACTTCCTGAGCCTGCAGCTGCTTTAGGGTGAGAGCAACACAGACAGCATGTGAGTGGATGCGTGTCACATCCACCAAAAGCTTTGCTCACAGGCACTGAGACACAGATTGCATGTGATTCTCATGAGTCATGAAATACTCGTTTTTTTATTTTCCCTCATCATTTGCAAATGCCAACAGCATTCTTATCTCATGGACCACGGAAGAACAGGTGGTGGGCTCGATGGGCCCTGGCCCCGGACCGGGTGAGTCTCCATCCTCCAGAACTCCCACTGGATCCCCACCTCCAGGACCTTGGGCTGTGGCCCCATTTGGAGAGAGGGTCTTCACGGAGGAAGTCAAGTTGCGATGAGATCTTTAGGGTGGGCTGCAATCCACATGATTATGTGTCTGGCCTCAGAGCCACCCTGCTGGCTGACCGCCCCTCCCCGAGCCCCATCATCTGCTGTCCCCACTCCGTGTGGACCTTCTCAGTGATCTCGCTGCTCTTGGTAGCTGAGCCACAGGCCTTACCAGTCCCGGGGCCCAGCTACCCCTGCCCTCCTCCACCAGCACTTCCAGGGCTGTGTGATGAGTGCTGCCTTCATGGTCCCCTTCCTCCATGAAAATTAAAATGCTGTCTATACCTGTGTATAATCCTAACTGGATTGGCTGTTATACACTCAATGTTAGTACATTCATACTTTTCTTCTGATTTTAAGAAAATGAAAACATTTTTGTGGCCGCTGGGTCTGGTGCTGAGGCTCACAGGAGACGTGCGAGGGATGTAGGCCATCACGTGCCCCTAGCCCCTCCAGCTAAACACGCAGCTCAGTTACTACAGTGCTGCCCTGCAAAAGCACCTTGGGACAAGTACCCGCCCTTACTCATCCTCAGTGGGGGCCCTGTCAGTGCCGCCAAGAGGAGGGCTGTGAGCAGTGAACTCTTCCCAGACACCCTGCCCCTCAGGCCTGGGGCTCTGTGCCCACTCTGTGCCCAACTGGCTACCATCGTCCCTCAGTGTGCAGGGGCCCCTTCCTGGGGAAGGGCAGCCCCAGGCAATTTAGTGGGAAGTTTTCCTCCTGGAGGCTATAAATTCCATGACGACAGGGTCCCGTCTGGTCTGGTTTGCTCACCGTCATGACCTCAACGCCCAGCACTGTGCCTGGAATTCAACACACATATGGTGGATGAATGAACAAAAAAAATATTTATGATTCCTGAAATTCCACCGAAGGAGATTCAGCCTTGTGAACCTTAAGGGTTTTCTCGCTCCTGGCTTCCCTCTAAAGCACAAGTGCTGCTGCTGCTGCTGTGTCACCAGGCTTCTCTGTCCCTGGGACTCTTCAGGCACAAATACTGGAGTGGGTTGCCATTTCCTTCTCCAATGCAATGCACAAATACCCAGTGGTTATCAGTGACGTGGACCTGCAGCCCCGAAGGGGCCAGATGTGGCCTCCTAAGAGAGCATAGGTGGGGCATGGAGAAACAGTCTCCTCCGGTGAGGACTAGGCAGGATGTCTTGGGCCCGCTGATGAAAAGGATCTGGGCTTTGGGATCCTGCACTGTTTTTCTTGTACTTAGTGATTAAAAAGTAATCTGGAGAAGAGACTGATAAATGTGCGCAGTATGTGGTGGGGGCTGTGTCCAGCAGCGTGTGTTTGGGGAGCGTGTTCCACAGCATTCCGTGTTCCCAACCTGCAGCCGCTCACAGACGGTCCCCCTCCCAGCCTCCGCCCCACCGGCTGTGCTTCTTGGCTTCTCCCTCTGTCTCCTGCCACTTCTTCCCTTCCTGGCCAGATTTCATCTAAAGTGTCTCCAGATTTCTGCAGCTTTGTTCAGTACTAGAGTCGTTACACGTTCGTCACAGGGATCGTCACGATGCTTCGCTTCTCCACACTTTCAGTTGTGTGTAGAGTAGATGGGTGTGCACCTACCCCCTGATCTGGGGGAAACCTTTGTTTAAAAGCTTTTTTTTCTCTTTCTAGATCTAAATAAAACTTCCATTCACCATCATCTTCTTCCCTCCATCATCATTCCACCCTGGAAGAAAAACATTAAAATCCAGACATAGTCCTTCATAATAAGCCAAGTCCTGTTTGGTGGGAATGTAGCTTATTACTATCTGCAGTGCTGAGAAAAAGAATTCCTTGGTTGTCAGCAGCCATTTACAAGAGATCGTGTCTCTCTATCCATTCCTATTTATTATTAATTCCTTAAAGTTCCAAGGTCCTCTTCTGAGGAAAGCCCATGAAATATAACTAATTAAAACTACTTACATGACAAGAATAATATTTCCTGTTAACAGAAAATATTCCAATGATTTTGGGGCCACTGACAAAGGAATGGCTTCTAATTTCAGAGAGATTCTATTTCAACTTGAGGGTAACCGGATGAGGAAGGCCACTTACTGTGGTTATTTCATTTTTGCCATCTCCACGGGGACGCCACATGCTTGTTTATTATGTAAAAAAATTAGCGGGTGACTTCTGTGTACCAGGCTGCAGGCCAGATAGTATGGTAGCTGCTGTACCTATCTAGACCCCGGGCCCTAAGCTCAGAGAGCCAGACTCACTGGAGAACCAGGAAGAGTCTTCAAATGACCACTTCTCGGCTGGTGCTGCTGGGAGTTCACAGGAAAAGAAAGGGGTTGTTCCCAGCGGAGATCCTCCAGGATGGCTTCTGGGATACGCCACCGCAAAGCCAGGCCCTGGCAGGGCATGTGATGGTTTCTCTCCTGCTGCCGTGATGCCCTCACCAGCAGCTGAAGCATCACAGGTTTACTGTCTTCCAGTTGTGGAGGCCAGAAACCCATGTGCAACCTCAGCAGCTAAAACCCAGGTGTTGGCAGGATGGCCTTCGTCCCGGAACCTCCAGGGAGAGTCTGCTTCCCATCCTTCTGCGTGGCTCTCTGGGGCTGTGGGACCCAGGACCCTGTTTTCCTGCTGGGTGCAGGCTGAGAGATTCCGGAGGTGCAGGGGGCATCTTCTGACCTAGCTTCCCATCATGGAATGAGTGGAGGCTTCTTCAGGCCTCAACCTGTGCTGTTTACCTTCAGACAGCAGTGGCCTCCTCCTCCTCCAGCTGCTGCACTGTCCCTGCCCGCCCCTTTCCAGCGGCAGGTCCCAGAGCTTTCTTGGTTCTTGGCCACAACGTTTCCCACCTCCTCCACCCAGTGGGCTCCAGGCTCCAGTGGCTGCAGGGCTTCAGTCCAGCAGGTGTTTCCTTTTACTTGCTTCCTAGCAGCTTGCACCGTGGTTGATCCCTCCCTCCTAGAAGCACTCTTCCTTCTGTTTCTGAGAAGCCGTATTTTCTCTCGGGCCCCTGCGGCTGATCTGTTTCCTGTGCAGACTCACCGTGGACGGTGCATTTCCTCAGCATCAGGCCCCTTCCTGCACACCTTGCCCATGGCATCTGCAGTTGACTTAGAGCACCTTGGCTACAGATTGGTGTCCACCATGGTCTTCCTAAGGTCCATCCACTCTGCTCCAGCTCAGAAGATAACTCCAGAAACAAATCCACTGAGATCTCAAAGTGTTACCACTATTATTTCTCCATTTCGGCCACTTTTCCCTCGTTCATTGTTACCATCTTGGCTTAAGCCCATCACCTCCCTCTGCAACTAGTAACCTTCTGGCCCATCCCCCTCCTTCCTCCCAGCTCCCAGCCACTCCACAGCTGATCAGGACCCTGCCATTCCTCTACTTCCCTCTACCCCCTACTGCCATGACTGCCGCTGTTCTGAGTATTAAGACTTAAATCCTTGAAGCGCCCTTAAAGGCCCCAGGTGCCCTCCTCCTCCTCCTCACCTCCCATCTCTCCCTGCATCTCTGCATTCCATTCACAAGAGTCTTCTCTGGGATTTGAGATGCTGGGTCCTGTTCCTCCTGACACAGGGCCTTTGCATATGCAGGTCACTGGTTCTCCGACACTTTCCCGGTTCTTGTTAATTTCTTCTCCACTTTGGCATCTCAGCTGAAGTGCTTCCCACATTTCCTAGACCAACCAGGTCATACTCCTTCTATGATAAGAGCTCAAGGAGCTGTAGTGTCTTTCCTTTGGGGGGATTCCCAGGTGGCACTAGTGGTAAAGAATCCGCCTGCCAATGCAGGAGACTTAAGAGACATGGGTTTGATCCTTGGGTCCACGTTGGGAAGATCCCCTGGAATAGAAAATGGCAACCTGCTCCAGTATTCTTGGTGGGCTACAGCCCATGGAGTCGGAAAGAGTCAGACACGACTGAGCACAGCACCACAGTGATGTTTGCTGTCATTGTTGTGTCCCCAGAGCTGAGAGTATCTGGGTTTCCAATAATATTGAACAAATCAAGTACTGCTGGAGAGGGTGACACACCTGGCCTGACCTAAGTTCTCACGAAGTATTTCTCCTTTTGACTTTCAAAGCTCATCAAGAGACCAATGGGAAAATGTCCAGCATGTGGTTGGAAGAGTGAAAATGAAAACTTGGGATTTTGTGATGTGGATCATAACTTTTGTGACCCACCAATACAGCAAGAAGTCTCATGTATGCAAAATAAGAGAGAGACAGGGTGGGCAGACTTAAGATTTTGTTTTGCCTTGAGGTCATCTTTCATTGTAGATGTAGACCATGCTCCACCCTTTTGTCCTGTGAACCACGGGCACCAAGATGCCTTCCACCGCCCTGCAGCCGTCTCACCTCCAACCTCACCTCCCTGTGAGAGCTCCCAAATATATCTCCAGCTTGTTTCCCGCCCTCTCCTCCACCACCACCCGCCAGGGTTGACTCAATAGCACCGGATTGCCTGAGCCGGTTTTCCACCTGCCTTAAATTCCTGTCTGCCAAGACCTTTGTTTCTGCTCTCTCCTTCTTCTGAGACCTGTACCTTGAACTCTAATTCCTCCTTTCACCTCTGAAGTCTAGTAGCTCTGGAATATTTTTCAAATTCCAACCCTCAAGCTCAGAAACTCTTCTTGTCCTGGGGTTACCAGCCGTCAGATACGATCTTCGTGACTGCTTCCTGACTTTTATAGGTTTCCCTTTGCTCTTTTAAGTGGGGCAGTCTGTCAGTCTCCCATAGGCTGTCTTCCACTTCTGCAGGTGAAATCACCTGATCATAACCTCATCATGGTTTTCAGGCTCAAAACCCACTTACCCAGCATCTGAAGAGAACACACAGTTTTCTTTTCAGATCTCTTTGATAAAGCAAAACACAGTGGTCTTAGAAGCAAATGTTCAGTAACAACCATAATGACGTTTAGTTGTTTTTGTGGTTGCTTAGTTGCTAAGTTGTGTCCAACTCCTTGCAACCCCGTGGACCGTAGCCTACCAGGCTCCTCTGTCCATGGGATTTCCCAGACAAGAATACTGGAGTGGGTTGCCATTTCCTTCTCCAGGGGATCTTCTCGACCCAGGAGCTGAGCCTACATGTCCTGTGTCTCCTGCATTGGCAGCTGGATTCGTTACCACTGGGCCACCAGGGAGGCCCCAGCGACATTTCGTAGTTAACTGTAAACTAAAAGTTAAAAACAGACTGTGAAAATGTCCCTTTTGCAATTACACAATTAAAAATTTCTTGTCAAGTTAGATTGGCTCAGCTGTTTTCCTTTGAAAATGTTAGGTTTGGACTTTCCTGGTGGTCCAGTGGTTGAGAATCCACCTGCCAATGCAGGGGGAACAGGTTGGATCCCTGGCCCAGGAAGATCCCACACGCTGTGGGACAACTGAGCCTGTGCAACACAACCAAGGAGCCCACGCTCTAGGTCTGCAAGAGAGTAGCTCCTGCTCCGTTGCAACTAGAGAAAAGCCCGGTGTGCTGATGAAGACCCAGAGCAGTCAATAATAAATAAATAAAATGTAAAGAAAAAGGTCAACATCGTCTGTCAGAAAAAATTTGGTGTTAATTTTGTTACAGAAATTGATTTCATTGAGACAAGAGTTGGAGCCTTATGTTCTTTGTTCTTCCTCCCTAAAGCAAGTTTTACCAATATTTACTGCAAATGATTAGATTAAGATCTGAAAGGAAAGTTTTAAAACATCTAGGAGCTTTCAGACTTTCATGGTGGGATTTTTCTTTCAATTACAGACAAAAAAACATTCTGCCTATGTCTGCAAAGGAAACAGAAGTTGCAGCCAACTATAAATGCAACGAGAAAAGTAAGTGGATCACCCGTGTTTCTGTCACAGCTCACTCAGCATGAAAGGTAAATGAATGCAGGATGTGGTAAGAAAAGAAACCTTGTTTTAGCAATTGTCTCTTAATAATGTAAAGTGTCAACATAAGAATTTTTTAAATGCAGAATGTGATTTTTATCTTGACAGTGTTTCTTTGAGGTCTTCTGGGAACACATCTTAAATTATTGAGCAATTCTGACTTATGCAACCACATACTTCATTACTCATCTGAGAAGCAGAGCAGCTCTCTGGAGGATGAAGCAGGGTTCTGTGTTGGACGCTGCCGGAGACGCAGGTCTGCAGAGACTGGCAAGGTGGCCAGCCTGTAAGCCCTGCTGTGTCCCTGGGCCTTCCCCTAAGAACGAACGCCCTGGAGGTTTTTACCAAAATTTCTAGGAAGCTCTGTTTTCCAAAATGGCTCAAAACAACTAGAAATAAATTAAAATCAGAGAAAATTTACTCACTCATGACTTTAATATTGGAAAATACATGTAAGAATTGAACTTTAGGGACTTCCCTGGTAGTCCAGTGGTTAGGACTTGGCACTTCCACTGTAGGAGGAATGGCTTTGATCCCTGGTCAGGGAACTAAGATCCCAAAAGCTGTGCCTCATTACCAAAGAAAAAAAAAGTCAGAAAATTACCAGAGGAAAACAACAAAAAAGTCCCTCAAAAGAACAAACAAGTGGGTGAGGGACATGGAGAGTTATTTAAAGAGGACAGAATGTCAATCTTGGATGATGAAAAATTTGTAAGTTTTATATTATGTATATTTTATCACAATAAAAAAGTAAAAACAACCAGTTCATCATTAAAATAGATACCCCAACTAATAAACCTTGTATTGCTAACTCTTTCTACAAGTACCTACAGGTTTGGGGAACAGAGACCTCCAAAGAACAGTGGACCAAGCGATCACCCTGGCTGACCCAGAGTGCTTGATTCCAAGAAAAAGGTGATATTTAAAATTTTTATATTTCAGACGTTAAAACAGCCTTTAAATTTTCATTCAGTACATTCAAACCAGCAGTTAAGTTCCCCATTTGTAGTTTTAGGGAGAGAAAATGGTCCCTTTTCTTACAGAATTTTATAATCTAATTAAGGAGACAGACTACGTGGGTATGAAACAAATTAAATCAGTGTAGCCCATCTTCTTTCTGCTTGTCTAGGCCTTTCGAAATCCGACCCTCTGCTCTTTCACTACTTCCCATAGAGAACATTCTTCTTAGTTAGGCAGATTTGCTGCGTCCGCCACAGATTACAAACAAAGAGGACTTTTCTTTCCAAAAATTGTATTGAGACCAGAGCCTGCTTTCTAGCCACTAAGGTATAAGAGGCTAAGTATAATCAGGTTGCTTGCATTCACAGGTGAGAAAGGGTGGGGTAGGGGGGCACATTGCACAGCGGCCTCAGAGGGGACCCCTTAAACACCCTGGGCCCGGGGCCCCCCTGCTCACTCCACAGGGACCAATCCTGCCCCCTCGGACAAAATGACACGGTCATGACTGTTTGAGATTACCTGAATACACCTTATAATTCAGTGTTTCCAAGCTCTGGTATCAGATCCACCATGGCTGGACTCCCAGCTCTTTGTCTCTGGTGAGTTAGTTGGGCTCTCTGTGTTTTAGGGTCTTCTATAAAATGGGGTTAATAACAGTTGTTGTTCAGTTGCTCAGTCGTGTCTGACTGTGACCCCATGGACTGCTGTACACCGGCCTTCCCTGTCCTTCACCATTTCCTGGAGATTGCTCAAACTCATGTCCATTGAGTTGGTGATGCCATCCAACCATCTCATCCTCTGCCATCCCTTTCTCCTCCTGCCTTCAATCTTTCCCAGCATCAGGGTCTTTTCCAATGAGTCACTTCTTCACATCAGGTGGCCCAAAGTATTGGAGTTTCAGCTTCAGCATCAGTCCTTCCAATGAATATTCAGGACTGATCTCCTTTAGGATGGACTGGTTGGATCTCCTTGCAGTCCAAGGGACTCTCAAGAGTCTTCTCCAACACCACAGTTCAAAAGCATCAATTCTTTGGTGCTCAGCTTTCTTTAGAGCCCAACTCTAACATCCATACATGACTACTAGAAAAGCCATAGCTTTGACTAGACGGACCTTTGTTGGCAAAGTAAAGTCTCTGCTTTTTAATATGCTATCTAGGTTGATCATAGGTTTTCTTCCAAGGAGCAAGTGTCTTTTAATTTCATGGCTGCAGTCACCATCTGCAGTGATTTTGGAACCCAAGAAAATAAAGTCTGTCACTGTTTCCACTGTTTCCCCATCTATTTGCTATGAAGTGATGGGACTGGATGTCATGATCTTAGTTTTTTGAATGTTGAGTTTTAAGCCGGAGGGTCAACTGAGATAATACACAAGTGTAGGGCAACACCTGGTATACACACATAGTATATACATATGTTAATCAAATTTATATCCAGTGAGGTTGCCACCACCACAGACTTGGTGCTCAGCAGAACTTGTGCTTCCTGTCTCTTCTCTCCCCTTCTCAACTGGATGCATTACGTGGATGATTATTTAAACAGTTTTTTAAAAACTTGTCCTATGCAGAGTTATCAGGAATTATAAGACAAAAGTCACCCAGAACCGTTATGTCCAGAGACTATCATTTTCAATATTTGGCAGCATAGTTTTCTGGACTTAAAATCACACACACATATGTATGTGTATAAACATGTATACACACACACATATACACTGTTATCTATTTTCAGTTCATTTCAGTTCAGTCGCTCAGTCGTGTCTGACTCTGCGACCCCATGAATTGCAGCGCGCCAGGCCTCCTTGTCCATCACCATCTCCCAGAGTTCACTCAGACTCACGTCCATCGAGTCCGTGATGCCATCCAGCCATCTCATCCTCTGTCGTCCCCTTCTCCTCCTGCCCCCAATCCCTCATATAATGTATATTTTATGTATATAGCTTAAATGTAAATACATATATCATTTAACCAAATTAGATCCTGTATGCTATTTTGTCACTTAAGTTCTTGAATGCATCTAGGACAGCGTAAGTTCTGCCAGTGGGTAAATGAAGTAGTTCTGCTCACTATGGTACCAACAGTGTTTGGTTTAATCCATGGTTCATGGCGGCTGCTGCTGCTAAGTCGCTTCAGTTGAGTCCAACTTTGTGCGACCCCATAGACGGCAGCCTACCAGGCTCCCCCATGGGATTTTCCAGGCAAGAGTACTGGAGTGGGTTGCCAGTGCTTTCTCAGATGGTTCATGGTAGGTCCTCAAAAAAAACCCAAGAGAATGATTGACTCTGTGTCAATAAACACAACTATTCTCCTATACTTTATATCAGTTTCCTCAAGTGAGACTCTCTCTGGAAACTTGTTTCCAATTTGTTTCCTGTCTATGTGAAAAATTTTAAAAGATGTTTTTTAAAAAGGCACAAAGAATAATAACACAGCATACATTATTGAACCTAATCACTGAGAATCAACAAATTTTAAAATTCCGACAGTTTGTTCCAAATAAAGAAGCAAAGACTGGAGAGAAAGATGACACCCCCAGTTTCCTCCTGAGACCAGTTTCCAGCCTCCTTGCTGCCCGGCCACAGCTGTCATGATTTCCGCTTGAATGTCTTGCTGTCCTTGTTGGTACGAGTATACAGTACTTGATCAGTATTGGTTCTGCGACATTTGGTTTATTTATAAACACGCTGTTGTATTGTATATATAGTTCTGCACCTCGCTTTTCTCTCCTCTGCAATGATTTTTGAAGTCTATCTACACTCACGTTTCACTGAGCTATTTCACATATTTTATTTCCCCACTGTTCCCCACGGCTGGACTTTTAGGTTCTTCCTGATTTTTCACTATTGCAAACAATTCCAAAATTTGATTAGGTGTTTCACTCATAAATTGTAAAGTCCATTTTATTTACAGCCTATTTGTTTTATTTAGTTCTGTTTCTGTCGTCGAGGACAGAGCAAGGGAAGGACCTTTTCCCGCACACGAAGCGAGGAGGGGGCCGGCCCGGGCCGAGCGCAGGTGAGGGCTGAGGCCCGCGTCCAGGTGAGGGGCTGGGCGGGGCGCAGGTGCCTGGATCTGGCTTACCCCTGGGAGCTGAGCGGGAGGGCGGGGCGGGGCCGGCGGGCCCTCGCGGATAGTCCGGAGCCTGAGGCGCGGGAGGCGGGGCCGGCGTGGGCGGGGCCGGGTTGGCTGGGGGCGGGACCGGGCTGGCTGTGACGCGGGGCCGCCGCTGTGGGGGACGGGACGGGGTTGGCTGTGGGGGCGGGGCCGGAGAGGGGCGGGGTCGAGGCGGGGCCGCCGCCACCGCCGCGGGGAGCTGGGCGGGGTGGCGCTGACGCGACGGTCACGTGACGGCCCAGGAATGCCAACAATGTAGCGAATGTCCCGCTCGGGCTGCGCGCTGGGCCGCGGCGCTCGCGCCGGAAGATGGGGCCGCCCGCCCGCCAGCCCGCCGGCGCCCCGTGTCCCCGCCCGCTGGCCGCCCCCGGGCCCGGCGTCCCCAGCGAGGCCCCGGAGGCGCGGGCCAGGCGGCCGCGGACGGCGTAGACGGCGCGAGGTGAGCGGGGAGGTGGGGTCCAGACCCGGGACGGGGCGGCGGGCGGGGCCGCGCGCTCGGCCGGGGGGGTGGGTGTCCGCGCCGTCGGGCCGCCTCGGCCCCAGCCCCTCGGCCCCGCGGGCGGTGGTTCCCCGCCGAGGCTTCGCCCCGCTCCGGCTGGGCCGCGCCGCGCCCCCGGGCCACTCCCTCCCCCACCAGCTCCCCCACCCCGACCCGGCCCGAAGCCGGGCCTCCCGGGACCCCCGTGCCCGGCTCTGGGCTGGGTTCCGACCCGGCTCGCGGTCCTGGGGCGCCGGCGGAGGCAGGCGGGGCCTTGGTGGCACACCTGCCCGGCCCGCGGGCGTCGGCCGGGCCCGACCGGTGCGCTGGGCGTGCGGTCCACGGGCGGCGGGGCCGGGGTCTCGCCGGGCTGGAATCCCGGCTGGAGCCCTCGCCCGGGGCCTCACGGGGTCCAGCGCCTGGCAGGTAGAGTCAGTGGCCAGGCAGCTCTCTTCCCAAAGTGCTCAGCAAATACGTACGTTTTAAGAGGAAAGTTTGGCCACATTTTACTAAGAAACTTGAATGGAAAGTCACAAAATGTGTGTTGTTCACACAGGTGTTCAGTTTAAATTTTAACCCAGGAGTTGACAGGCCTTCCCTTAGTAATGGAGAAAGTAACTCCTGGCGAATTATTAGGAAAATTGTGCTAAGGAGACTTTGGTCCATATTTTCAGTTGAATTTAAGCTCCGTTCCCTGCAATGGATCACCATTTTTGAGCGCTCAATCTAGAGACTAAGCTGCTTTGTATCTTTTCCGTTTTTTTTTTTTTGTTTTTTTTTTTAGCAAATGTATTAAGGCAGTAAAAGGAAAATCTTCAAAATAAGAATGCACAGACTGTTTAAGAAAGTCTGTTTTAAATTATAATTAAGACACTGTTATTCAACCTCATAAAATTTGGTCACTGTTTAGTGAATATACCAGCATTCCTTTGAAATTAAAATTGCTGAACATTTAATAAATCTCAAAAAGTCAAGCAGTTTATTGAATAACATATCTGAGCAGAAGCTGTCATGAAAAATTATTAAGGTGAATTACTAGAATCTTGGAATTTTTGAACTGGAGAGAGTTCTTGCAGCTCTCCATCTGACTTGAAGTAGTTTTGACTTAGCTGTACCTATTTCTTTCTTTCCTTAGCAAATCCCCGGGTTGGTGGGAGGAACTTTTTCCTTTGGGGTGGGGGGATGTTTTTACCATAAGATGCCTTGTTATTTTGAATATCTTGTTGTAAATAGCCAGCTCTGGTCTCCTAAACCTCACTGCATGTGTGGGCTGGGGGTGGGGAGAGGTGTTGAAGCTGATAAATACCCCATAAACTCACAGGAAAGATTTGGGGAACTTTGGGGGGAGGTGTTCTGATTTGTATTGGAAAAAACAGATTAATGTAGTTTTTGAAAAGCTGCTCTTATATTTTATTTCATGGTCATAATAATGTGAAACTTCTAAATAATGTTCTTCACTGATTTTTAAAAGAATGATGGGTTTGAAGAAAGAAGATCAATTCCCTGCATTTACTTTGTTTTGACTGTAAATCTGCTGTAAAAAAAAAAAACTCTCTGAATCTCCTTCCTTTATAAAGACCGGTCCATCCTCACCAGTCCAGGGTCCCCAGCCCCATTGTGTGTGGGTGGCTGCTGCTCCTTGTGGAGATGGGGTTGGGTCTTATCACAGCAGCACCTGTAGAGGCTGCTGGGGCCTGAAGGTAGGTAGCCTGCTTTGCTGCTCACTTTCCTGTTGGTTGCTTTAAAGCCAGCAAAGGTTGATACCCTTGGACAGAGAGAGAACAGTTACAATGCTAAAATTAGGGTGGGAATTTGACTCTGACATTGTTCAGTGTTTGCCATTCACTCTAGGAAAACTTTGTATCTCTTGCCATCTGTCAACCTAGTAGTGACAGGTGTTTCTTTTTTTTACTTATTGTCTGAGTGCCAATATTTGCCGTTCATAGGAATTTTTCTGCAAGATAAGTGAACACTCATATTTTGTAGCATTGGTTTGCATTTATTATTAACTGTTCTGATTTTGTGGTACCAGGCAGATCCTGTAGTCTCTAAATGTAGTTGGGATGGTGAGAACCTTTCTGAGGATGTAAGTTGGCTTTTCAGTGGAGTGGGTCTTCGTTTGGGGTCGTGACTCCAGGCGGTGATCTTGAGCTGGAGTGCTGAGGACTGGCTTTTTCCTTACTCATTAACTCAGTCCTGTCCTGCTTCACAGGAGTGCCACTCCTGTGTTTTCATTAAATTGACCCAGAGGGTACCTCCCCCAACACACACCCACAGTTGTCTCCCTGTCTTTCTCTTCTGTGTTTTAGCCTTTTCACAGGAAGTCCCAGGCTCCAGGAATAGCTTCACACTTCCTCCGTCCAGTGTCAGCCCTTTCCCCTTTCCAGCTTTGGTGACACTACCCTTTCTCTGAGAGGTCTCTGAATAGGCCTGGTCACTGGGATTCCGGGGACAGTGACGGTCACCTCTGTCCACAGCAGTGGCTCAGGTGGTCAGAGCCCCGGCCAGGAAGTGTCTGACCCTGGGAAAGGAGGGTGTTGGAAGGAGGCAACGCTTCTCAAAGAGTGGAAGCCCTGCTGGAGCGTGGAAAGAACACAGGAGACTCACTTGCTGGGTTGCTTGCTGTGAGGAGTGCTGCACAGAACAGACCGTACGTTTATCCCTGGCCTGCCCATTCCGCATGGTGGTCTTGGGTACAGACTTCTATAGCTTGATGGTTTTTATGCTGCTGTTCATAATGTGTGTGTCTGTGTGTCGGTATACACACACACGGATGTCTGTGTATATATATCATACCGATGTCGTGTATAAAGCCAGTAAGGCATGTGGTGGTTTCTTTTCCCTGGGTCTGAAACTTACTTGGAGGTGAGGCTCTGTCTTACCTGGATAACCTGACGTACCGTCCAGCACAGCATTTGACACATGTGGAAGACCTCTGTGCCCTCTGAAATGTTGTGGTTGCACCCTTGATTGGAAGGATGTTTTCAGGGACTCTTCTGGTGAGGGGTGGCCCTGGCATGGGGTTTCCTGGCCGGGGCAGCCCTGGAGTCGGCCATCAGCGTGGTGGTTTATGATTCTGGCGTTCAGCACCTGGCTGGAGGCCTGACCCGGCTGCCTGATCTCGTTTCAGCTTTGCTAGTTAATTATAGTAAAGATACGATTTAACTAATAACTGGAATTTTAGGTCCAAGAAATAGTGTTTAAAAAAATGCCGTATGTCATTAGTGTGGGTTCCGCAGGACGTAGGTTTCATTGGTTCCCTGGTCGGTGCTGAATGTGTACTTGGCAGCCTGTGAGGTTGTGAAGCACTTGGAGGAATTAGAATTAGAATTCTTGAACATCTGATAACATTTTCCAGGATTGGTTGAAGGATAGGATTGAGTTTGGTAGGGCCACATTAAGGTTTGCTTAGAATACTGTTCTTCATATTGTTTTTAGTGGAGCCGCCTGGACTCGGGATAGGCCTTAGCCATTGTCTCAGCCCCAGATTTGAAAATGAGTTTTGTTTTGTGAGTTGCATTGCAGTTTTAAAATTCCAGTGTCATATAGTTTCTTCTGAGATATATTTAAGTCAGTTGATACCTAAGATAAGTCCCGACATTAGACTGCTTTGTTTGCTACCCACCCCACCTTTTTTTTTGGTGCACCGTGGGGTCTTAGTTCTCTGGCCTCAGTAGTGAAAACAAAGAATTCTAACCACTGCACCACCAGGAATGTATGCTAAGTCGTTTCAGCTGTGCGCAACTCTTTGCAACCCCATGGACTGTACCCGCCAGGCTCCTCTGTCCATGGGGTTCTCCAGGCAGGAATACCAGAGTGGGTTGCCATGCCCTCTTCCAGGGGACCTTCCTGACCCAGGGATTGAACCCATGTCCCTTATGTCTCCTGCATTGGCAGGCCGGTTCTTTACCACTAGCGCCCCCTGGGAAGCCTGTATAATTTTATTAATTTATTTTTGGCTGTGATGGGTCTTTGACACTGTGCAGATTTTCTCTAGTTGTGGGGAGCGGGGGCTACTGTCGTTGAGGTATGCAGGTGGCTTCTCTTGTCACGGAGCGCAAGCTCCAGGCACAAGGTCTCAGTAGTTACAGCACATGGACTCGGTAGTTGCGGCTCCCGGGCTCTAGAGCACAGGCTCAGTAGTTCTGGTGCACCAGTTTAGTTGCTCCATGGCATGTGGGGTCTTCCCAGACCAGGGATCGAACCCATGTCTTCTGCATTGGCAGGCAGATTCTTTACCACTGAGCCACCAGGGAGGCCCACCCTCATTTTTTTAAGACCCTTGAGACCTTAGGTCGTAGGGCTCTTGGGCCTTTTGAAATTCTGGGTGAGAGAGCTTATTAAAATGATACTGTAGTATGTCAAGAGAGGCTCATTTCCAGCTGCAGTCGTAATTGACTGATGAGTATTCTCATGAAAAATGCTTTCAGAAGTTCATAATTTTGCCATGAAATCAATTGTCGTCAAACTAAAGTGTAAAATACAAGGAAGGTCTCAAGCTGAGAAAATACTTGGATTCTTTGTGCGACTGAGGGAAAGCTTCATCCTTCCCTAGTGATTCAGGCAGGACAGGCCTGCCGGTAGGTGTCTGGCACCATCACCGAGGAAGCCAGGTGTGCCTAGGGGAGCACGGTGGGAAGAGGATGATCGCAGGGAGCGAGGGTCCTCCCGCCCCCTCTACACAAGGAGCTTTCCCAGGTGCAGGTTGAGGGGCTGTCACTGAATAACTCTGTCACCTTTTCTGTATGTTTGAAAATCTTCATAATGAAATGCTGAGGGGGTGGAAAAGAAAGGACAGACACCACTACGTCTGACCTGGATTCCGTTCAGGGGCACCTCCCCACCCCCGCCCCCCCCACCCCACCCCCGGTGTTTCTTAGCTCATGTGTAAATGCAAACATGTCCAGTCTCTCCTGCACTGCTTGGCTTTATAATCGGGATGTTTGTGGGACCCACAGGCACTCAAGAGTAACTGGGGGTGTGTGGCCTTGGGCAGCTGCTCCCCGGTGTGTTTCCGTGTGGGGTGGGGGGTTGCAGGCGATTCAGACCTCCGTCTGTGAGCGGGGTGCACTTGTGTCAGCACCAGGGCTGGGGTTCGGCTTTTCCCAGCACAGTTGTGTTTGGAGGGGGAGCATGGTCAGACCTTGGCCCGCTGGATATGAATGTTAGATGCATTGGTGTAATGCTTATCATTTTAACCATTCCTGAGTGTACAGTTCAGTGGCAGTAAATACATGCGCACTGTCACTGCAGTCACTGCCACAGTCCGGACTTTTTCAGTGTCCCAAACAGAAGCTCTGTACCCATTAAGTAATAACCTTCTCAGCCCAGCCCTGGTCACTGCAGCCCACCTTGTCTCTGGATTTGCCTCATTAGAGTCACGTAGCGTTTTCCTTCTGTGTCTGGCTTCCTTCAAGCAGCATAATGTCCTCAAGGTTCATCCACATTGTGGCTTGTTGGCTCCCCTGGTGGCTCAGCAGTAAAGAACCCGCCTGGAATCCAGGAGACATGGGTTCGATCCCTGGGTCGGGAGGATCCCATGGAGAAGGAAATGGTGACCCACTCCAGTATGCTTGCCTGAAAAATCCCATGGACAGAGGAGCCTGGTGGGTTATAGTCCATGGGGTTGCAAAGACTCCAACACGACTTAGTGACTGAACACCAGCTTGTGTCAGAGCTTTACTACTTTTTCTGGCTGAGCAATATAGTGCACTTGTGCAGCTTCTTACAGTGGTTTTTGTATAAACATCAGAAATACTGCATCTGAAGCTTGGAGAAGGGGCACAGCCCCTGCTGAGTGCTCTCCCGAGACCCCCGGGGGCCCGGTTTCAGCTCCAGCCCCGGACAGGGCACAGACCCAGGCAGTGGGCAGCGGCTCCCACCTCAATTTTCACAGTTCTTGCAGTTCAGGTGCTGGGGCCTGGGGCGGGTGGGGAGGCTGGGGGTGAACAGCAGGGTCTCTGAGGTTGGGTGGGTGAAGGGCCCTCTACTCTGGAGAGGTTTACAGCTGGGAGCCCTGAGGTTCATGTGGTGAGCAGGTGGGAGGGGGTTGTCCCTGGACACAGGGCAGGCTTGCCACGCTCCAGCTGGAGGAAGAACCAGGTCCTCAGAGCTGTGCAGCCTGGATCAGGCTGCAGGCATGTGTTCACACAGAGTCTAATGGTGTCAGCTTTCCCCTGTCTGAGCTTTTCTCTCTTTAAAAAGAAAGATACTTTAACTTTATAAACATTGTTATCAAAATCTCACTTTTTGACATTGAAGCACAGCTGATTTACCCTGTTAATTTAGACTCTTCAGTAAAGTGACTCAAATATGCACATAAGAGAGCTGAGCACCGAAGAATTGATGCTTTTGAACTGTGATGTTGGAGAAGACTCTGGAGAGTCCCTTGGACTGCAAGGAGATCCAACCAGTCTATCCTAAAGGAGATCAGTCCTGGGTGTTCTTTGGAAAGAATGATGCTAAAGCTGAAACTCCAGTACTTTGGCCACCTCATGCGAAAAGTTGACTCATTGGAAAAGACATGCTGGGAAAGATTGAGGGCTGGAGCAGAAGGGGACAACAGAGGATGAGATGGCTGGATGGCATCACTGACTCGATGGACGTGAGTTTGAGTGAACTCCAGGAGTTGGTGATGGATAAGGAGGCCTGGTGTGCTGCAATTCATGGGGTCGCAAAGAGTCGGACACGACTGAGCAACTGAACTGAAACACTATTTTTCTATTCTTTTCCATTGTGGCTTATTGCAGGATATTAAATATAGTTTCCTGTGCTATACATTGGGATCTTGTTTATCCATTCTATATATAATAGTCTGTATCTGCTAACCTCAAACTCCTAATCCGACACTCCCCCTCACAACCTTGCCCGTGGCAACCACAAGTCTGCTCTGTATGCCTATGAGTCTGTTTCTGCTTCATAGATAGGCTCTTTTGTGTCATATTTTAGATTTCACATATAAGTGATGTCATATGGTGTTAGTCTTTCTCTGTTTGACTCACTTCACTTAGTACAATAATCTCTTTAAGTTCATTCTTTTTAATGGCTGAGTAGTATTTCATTGAGTATATGTACCACATCTTCATCCACTCATCAGTTGATGGACATTTAGGTTGCTGCCATATTCTGGCTATTGTATTAATGAATAGTGCTGCTATGAATATAGGGGTGCATGTATCATTTTGAAGTAGAGTTTTCTCCAGATATGTGCCCAGGAGTGGGATTGCTGGATCATGTGTTAACTGTATTTTTAGTTTTACTGGGAACCTCCGTACAATTCTGCACAGTGGCTGTATCAATTTACATTCGCATCAACATTGTAGGAGTGTTCCCTTTTCTCTACATCCTCTCTCAGTTCAGTTCAGTCGAGTCCGACTCTTTGCGACCCCATAAATTGCAGCACGCCAGGCCTCCTTGTCTATCACCAACTCCCGGAGTTCACTCAAACTCACGTCCATCGAGTCGGTGATGCCATCCAGCCATCTCATCCTCTGTCGTCCCCTTCTGCTCCTGCCCCCAATCCCTCCCAGCATCAGGGTCTTTTCCAATGAGTCAACTCTTCGCATGAGGTGGCCAAAGTACTGGAGTTTCAGCTTTAGCATCATTCCTTCCAGTGAGCACCCAGGACTGATCTCCTTTAGGATGGACTGGTTGGATTTCCTTGCAATCCAAGGGACTCTCCAGAGTCTTCTCCAACACCACAGTTCAAAAGCATCGATTCTTCGGCGCTCAGCTTTCTTCACAGTCCAACTCTCACATCCATACATGACCACAGGAAAAACCATAGCCTTGACTAGACGGACCTTTGTTGGCAAAGTAATGTCTCTGCTTTTGAATATGCTATCTAGGTTGGTCCTAACTTTCCTTCCAAGGAGTAAGAGTCTTTTAATTTCATGGCTGAAGTCACCATCTGCAGTGATTTTGGAGCCCAAAAAAATAAAGGCTGACACTGTTTCCACTGTTTCCCCATCTGTAGGCCATGAAGTGATGGGACCAGATGCCATGAATGTTGAGCTTTAAGCCAACTTTTTCACTCTCCTCTTTCACTTTCATCAAGAGGCTTTATAGTTCCTCTTTCTGCCATAAGAGTGGTGTCATCTGCATATCTGAGGTTATTGATATTTCTCCCAGCAATCTTGAGTCCAGCTTGTGCTTCTTCCAGCCCAGCCTTTCTCATGATGTACTCTGCATATAAGTTAAATAAGCAGAGTGACAATATACAGCCTTGACATATTCCTTTTCCTATTTGGAACCAGTCTGTTGTTCCATGTCCAGTTCTAACTGTTGCTTCCTGACCTGCATATAGGTTTCTCAAGAGGCAGGTCAGGTGGTCTGGTATTCCCATCACTTTCAGAATTTTCCACAGTTTGTTGTGATCCACACAGTCAAAGGGTTTGGCATAGTCAATAAAGCAGAAATAGATGTTTTCTGGAACTCTCTTCCTTTTTTGATGATCCAGCAGATGTTGGCAATTTGATCTCTGGTTCCTCTGCCTTTTCTAAAACCAGCTTGAACATCTGGAAGTTCACGGTTCATGTGTTGCTGAAGCCTGGCTTGGAGAATTTTGAGCATTACTTTACTAGCATGAGAAATGAGTGCAGTTGTGTGGTAGTTTGAGCATTCTTTGGTATTGCCTTTCTTTGGGAGTAGAATGAAAACTGACCTTTTCCAGTCCTGTGGCCACTGCTGAGTTTTCCAAACTTGCTGGCATATTGAGTGCAGCACTTTCACAGCATCATCTTTCAGGATTTGAAATAGCTCAACTGGAAACATCACCTCCGCTAACCTTGTTGATAGTGATGCTTTCTAAGGCCCACTTGACTTCATATTCCAGGATGTCTGGCTCTAGGTGAGTGATCACACCATTGTGATTATCTTGGTCGTGAAGATCTTTTTTGTATAGTTCTTCTGTGTATTCTTGCCACCTCTTCTTAATATCTTCTGCTTCTGTTGGGTCCATACCATCCTTTATCAAGCCCATCTTTGCATGAAATGTTGTTCCCTTGGTATCTCTACTTTTCTTGAAGAGATCTCTAATCTTTCCCATTCTGTCATTTTCCTCTATTTCTTTGCATTGATCTCTGAGTAAGGCTTTCTTATCTCTTCTTGCTATTGTTTGGAACTCTGCATTCAGATGCTTATATCTTTCCTTTTTTCCTTTTTGTTATTTGTAGACATTTTGATGTTGGCCATTCTGACCAGTGTGAGGTGATACCTCATTGTGGTTTTGATTTGCATTTCTCTAATAATTAGTGATGTTGAGCATCTTGACATGTGCCTGTTGACCATCTGTATGTCGTCTTTAGAGAAATGTCTGTTTAGGTCTTCTGCCCATTTTTTGATTAGGTTGTTTTTGTTGTCGTCGTTGAGTTTGTCCATTCCTAAAAAGTACTGCTAACATTATGTGGGAAACACCAGCAATGCTGCTAAGGGGCTTCCCTCATAGCTCAGTTGGTAAAGAATCTGCCTGCAATGCAGGAGACCCGGGTTCTATTCCTGAGTCAGGAAGATCCCCTGGTGAAGGAAATGGCAACCCACTCCAGTATTCTTGCCTGGAAAATTTCACTGACAGAGGAGCCTGGAGGGCTACAGTCCATGGGGTTGCAAGAGTTGGACACAACTTTGTGACTAAACCATCACAAAAAAGTACTGCTAACATTATGTGGGAAACACCAGTGAACACCTTCTGATTTTCCTTTTCAGGTGGAGATGATCTTCAAAATGAAGACCCTGGAAAATGTTTGGTTCTCTGTAGGAACTACAAAAATGGAAGGAAAGGACACTTTCAAAAGGAAACTGTTGTGAAAGCGTGTTTACAGCTAACTGATACTGTTGGTCTTGTCCCTTAAACAATAAAACGCTTTAAGAAGATTGTATTTATGGTCAGAGGAACCTGGGCTGACCATGCGGCCGAAGACCTTCCCTGCCACCACATACTCGGGGAACAGCCGGCAGCGGCTGCAGGAGATCCGGGAGGGGCTGAAGCAGCCGCCTGTGGGGCCGGGCAGTGACGCCACCCTGGACGCCAAGGTCCTAGGGGGCAAGGTCCTGGGGGGCAAGGACACTGCCCGGCAGCAGCAGATGAGGAGTGCCCCGAAGTTTGGGCCGTACCAGAAAGCCCTGCGGGAGATCAGATACTCCTTGCTCCCCTTTGCTAACGAGTCGGGCACCTCAGCCGCCACAGAAGTGAACAGACAGATGCTGCAGGAGCTGGTGGATGCGGGCTGTGACCAGGTGGGTACAGGCCCCAGAGGCTGCCTGTGGGCTGGCCCAGGGATAGCTCATTTAGGGTACAGAGGAGCCCTGCAAATGTCCCTGGAGAGGGGTGTCTGGGCTACAAGCCCCTTCTCCTCGAAACCGTCCCGTGAGCTACTTTCCTTCTCCAGCACGATCCAGAGATCTGAGCTCTCCGCAAAGGGTGCCCCTGGGAGGACTGGCAAGCTTTCCCCCATAGCCCTTTTTAAGGTTTATTTGGCTTATTCTGGGCTGTAATGGGAAAGAGACAGCTTCCTTTAACCTGTTTTTGTTTTGTGCGTTTTTTAATTCAGGGGGAAGGTTGATTAGCATGAAGTGGCTCTTTGACTCTTTTTCCTCCTGTTTTAAAAGATAGCACGTACACTGTTAGAGGAGATGTAACTATATTAAAGAAAAGAGACTAGAATAAAAAGCTTCAGAAATCATCAGAATGGTGCAACACAGTGTGACGTCTCCAGTTAGTGGTGTGAAAGTGAAAGTCGCTCAGTCGTGTCTGACTCTTTGCAACCCCATGGACTATACAGCCCATGGAATTCTCCAGGCCAGAATACTGTGGGTAGCCTTTCCCTTCTCCAGGGGATCTTCCCAACCCAGCAATCAAACCCAGGTCTCCCACATTGCAGGCAGATTCTTTACCAGCTGAGCCACAAGGGAAGCCCACGAATACTGGAGTAGGTAGCCTATCCCTTCTCCAGGGGATCTTCCTGACCCAGAAATTGAACTGGGGTCTCCTGCTTTGCAGGTGGATTCTTTACCAACTGAGCTATCAGGGTGGAGGCACCAAATACACGTAAACACACACGGGAACCATGTATTTAGCGATGCTGAGCTGTGCATGGGGTATCAGTGACACGTAACCAGTAAAAATGCCCTTGCCTCATGAAACGGCTTCTGAAGGCAGGTGCTTTGCCAGCACCTGTTGTGTGGAAGTCAGCTGGGTGAATGAGGACACAAGCCGGACACTTCTGGTGCTTGGGGACTGAGCAGGGTTCATGCTCAGGGCACCTCAGGAAGGCTTGAGCACCTTCAGTTCCTTAGAAATAACCTAATTATGCACTCCTGGCCTCGGAGTCCCGGGACCTGGGAGAAAAGAAACAACTCCCCCTTTTACTTCTGAAAGCTCCGTCAAACCTCTTGTAGTTTCTTACCAGATAATCTACATTTCTCAGACAATCTGTTTGTGAGACTAGTGGTGCTGCTTGCAGGCTTCCTGGAGCCTCTGGGCCGTGCGGGAACTCTCCTGTGGGTGATGAGCTTTATTGTGTTGAGAGCTGCTCCCCTCCAGCCCAGGGCTGTGAGCAACGGGTGCAGAGTGGTTAGTGCAAGTGACAGCAGAGGCTCCACCGTTCTCTCTGTGCGCATGTGAAGCAAGATCAGCTGCCAGCTGCTACCCGCTGACAGACAGGTGAGATGGTTGTGATGGTCAGAAGGAGCCAGCCATCCCGGGGAAATAGTGGGGAGAGTGCAGAGACTCAGCCTGACTGCAGAACTGAAAACCTCCTCCTGTAAGTCACTTACAAACAAAAGAGCTGTTTTTGCAGTTGTGTTATAAAGAAACAAATCAGGCAAATGATCCAGAATTCAGGTGGGATCTCATTGTGGTAAAATCCATTAGTGATAATTGCAGTGCAGGAAATAATGAAGTGGGTACTGTTTCTAATACATTAAAACACATATAAAATGAAGTATTGGGGTACCCTGTAAGTTCCCATCAGCATTTAACTTATGTTAACTGCTAATAGAAAGGACTGCCATTTTAATGCTCCTGAAATAATCCATCAGTTTGGTGTATAGTGTTACTTTATGATTTAAAACAACTCTGCCCTCACTCTGACCTTCCAACTCAGACTTTTTCCTGTCCTGGTTAGAGGGTACATTTCCTTTCAGAGAAATCTGGTTCGAAAGTTATTATCTGGGGGCTTCCCTGGTGGTCCAGTGGCTTAGGCCCCCCACTTCCAATGCAGGAGGTTGGCTTTAATTGCTGGTTGGGGAACTAAGATCCAACATGCTGTGAGGTGCGGCCAAAATGGGGGAAAAGAATTTTAAAAAAGATTCCTAAGGCACATGGAAGGATGTTCAACATCACTAATCAAGAGAAATGCAAATCAAACCTAGAGTGAAGTACCCCCTCACAGAGGTCAGAATGGTCATTATCAGAAAGTCAACAAATAAATGCTAGAGAGGGTGTGGAGAAAACAGAATCATCCTACACTGTTGGTGGGAACGTAAACTGGTGCAGCCACTATGGAGAACAGTATCGAGGTTTCTTAAAAAACTAAACGTAGAGTTACTGCATGTCCCAGCAATCCCACTCCTGGGTGTAAATCCAGAAAATATAAAAACTCTAGTTCAGAAAGATATAACCACTTCTGTGTTCAGAGCAGCATTGTTTACAATAGCTGAGACACGGCAGCAACCTAAATTTATGTCGGAATGAGTGGATAAGATGTGTGTGTATACACATACACAGTTTCATATGTGTCTGCCATAAACAATGAAATAATGCCATTTGCAGCAACATGGATGCAACTTAGAGATTGTCAAATTCAGTGAAGCAAGTCATAGAAAGATAATCATTAGTTATATGTGGAACCTGATTTTTTTAAAAGATACAAATGAATTTATTTACAAAATAGTCTTACAGATATCAAAAACAACCTTATGGTTACCAAAGGCGAAATGTGGAGGGGAGGGATAAATAAGGAGTTTGTAACATATACACACTAATATGTAAAACAGGTAACCAACAAGGACTTACATATAGCACAAGGAGCTCTACTCAATATCCTATGAAAACGTATGTGAGAAAATCTGAAAAAGAATAATAGAGGTATATGTATAATTGAATCACTTCGCTGTACACCTGCAACTGATGACATTATAAATCAAAGATACACCAATTAAGAAAGAAAATGATGCCCAGGTGGGAGGAATACCAAAGGGCAGCCATTGGCAAAGTACCCAGTTGAAGAGTCAAGAGGGGACTTGATGTTTTATCACTTATCACAAGTGTTCGATCACTTATTTTTTAATACGTGGTCAGAATGATGTGTGCCAGAAGAGGTCACTGCCTGTCTGAAAGCAGACCCTTGTGTTTTTCTCCGGGAAGGTCCCCTTGTGGACGCAGCGAGGCCCGTGGTCTTCTGTCGGGTCGGTGACTCTGGAGGCGGCTCGGAAGGGGATGAGAGCTGCCTGCGCGCGGAGTCTCCGCTGTGGGGTGTGGGGTCCTGGGTGGAGGAGGGCTGAGGGGCACCGCAGGGTCACCGGGTGAGGTGGCTCCTCTGAGTCGAAGACCAGGGGTGTGTGGGGCCGAGCTCGGGCCGCGCCCCCAGAGCGGCACCCCCACACCCTGCCCTGCCGTGTGAGGGGCGCCGGGCGCGCAGCCTGTGCATCCGCTGTGGAGACAGCGGGAGGGCGGTGGGCAGCTGGGAGCGCGGCCTGGCGGCCTGTGGACGGAGGGCCTCCCTGCCCGCAGGTCCAGGCGGAGCCGTCGTGACGGAGAGGCGGGGTCGGAGCGAGGGCACCGCTCACGAGAAACCCATGGCCCTGGACCCCCAGACAGATGAGCCGATGAGAAAGCAACCAAGCTTAGTTTTTTGAGAGATTTAAAATATTCGAAAATTCAAGCAAAACCGCACGCTTTTGTTTTTCTAAACGTGTGATTCCTCTACGCCCGCGGGGGGTGCCCGCCGGCTCCAGGAGGTACTCAGATGGGACCTGCCTCCGGCCGGGAGGCTGAACCTCCTTGACCCGTGCCGAGAACACAGCGGGCACACCCGGACAGGCAGCCACGCAGGGACTGTGGGACCTCCCTGGAGGCCCGGGGCTGAGACTCCCCGCTCCCAGTGCAGGGGCTTGGGTGCGGTCCCTCCTGGGGCACTGAGCCCTGTGTGCAGCCGCTAAGAGTTTACAGGCCGCAAACAGATGCCGCAACTGAAAGATCCCAGTGCCACAGCTCAAGAAGCGGCGCAGCAAAACACGTAAAAACAAGTAGCTGAAAACAAAACAGAGGCACGCAGTAGCTTCCTGGGAGAGTTGGTGTGGAGCAGACTGTCCCACTCGGGCACCTGGGTGACGGTATCAGGACAGTGACTCACTTGTAAAATTTATTTATTTTTAAAACCAAAAACATTTTGTATTGGGGCACAGCTGGTTAATAACGTTGTGATAGTTTCAGGTGGACAGCAAAGGGACTCAGCCATATGTGTACATGTATCCATTCTCCCCCAAACTCCCCACCTATCCAGGCTGCCACATAACACTGACTGCTCACCTTGTTGGATGCTACACGGTTCTACAGACACCTGACATGAGCTGAGTGTCTAAGGTTTCAGAGACCTTTTTCCTAAAATAATTTTTATTATTTACTTTTGGCTGTGCTTGTTGCCGTGTGCAGGCTTTCTCTGGTTGCGGTGAGCTGGAGTGACTCTTCGTTGTGGGTGCATGGGCATCTCATGCGGTGGTTTCTCTAGAGCACGTGGGTTTCAGTAGTTGTGACACATGGGTATGACAGTTGTGGCTTAGGGGCTCTGGAGCATGGACTCGAGTATATGTGGCTCTGGGCTTAGTTGCTCTGCTGCCTGTGGGATCTTCCTGGACCAGGGTTCAAACCAGTGTCCTTTGCACTGCAAGACAGACTCTTAACAATTGGACCACCAGGGAAGTCCCTCAGAGACCTTTCTGATGTGTCTGTGTATGCGCTAGCCTGGGAGTGGGGAGGTCCTGCGTGAATGAGGCGGTCCAGAGGAGGGAGGCTACTTGAGGGGTGACTCTTCCCCAAGCCACTTGTGGCTCCTGTGAAGAAAGGAGTTATCTTCTGATGGGAAGGTGTCGACTGCTGACAGCACTCGGGCATTTTTAGTGAGGTGTTTTTCCAACTACAGAGCAGGATCCTTGAATGAGTGGAATAATCAGTTTTGTGGGCTCTGATAACAGTGCAGAGTCAGATCACACATAAATAAGGTTAAGTGTTGTTCTTATGAAATTGTGAGAGTGAAGACAAAACTGCTGTGTACTGTAGATGGGCTGCTAGCCTTTCCTGCCTGGAGCATGGCAGGCTACCTGTAACTCCTGGAGGCTCCACATTCCTCAGAAATGGAGAGAAGCCCTGATTTTAAAACTGAAAATTATATTTTCACTACCCTTTTTTCAAAACTAAATTGTCATAAAACAGATTGGATCTTTGTTTAGTTTAGGGTGTTCAGCTAGAAAAAGAATACTAAGTATTGTGAATTTCTGAGAAAGGAGATTTCATTTGATTGAATCTGTAAAGCCACTCAGCAGACATTCTTTTTTTTTTTTTTTTTTTGGAGTACTACACTCTACCTTTATTGGTCCGGTAACGCCTGGTCTGCCGCTCTGATGGGACCTTTGGGCTCAGAGCAATCATGCTGGGTCCCTGCAGCCGGCAGTGTTCGTGTTACTGCCGGGCTCATGCCTCTCTGCCCCAGGGGTGGAAGTGTGTTGTCGCTGGGGATCTCAGCCTCTCACTCTGCCGGAAGGCCTTCCTGACAGATGACTTGAGGAGGTGTCCAGCGAATCATTTTTCCTTCAGCATACTTCACTGCAGTGCTGGCCGAGGGAGCAGGGCGCTCACACCGCAGCGCTGGAGCTCCATGTATTCCACATGGGGTCGCTGGGCGGCGCTCTACCTGCCAGCCTCCCTCCTCTAGCTGCTGCCCCAGCATCCGTGTGCTGCAGGCTGCCCACTGGGCTCCGAAGGTTGGCAGGCCTCTCCATCCATCCACGATGGGCGGCTGTGTCACAGACCCCACCTTCCCTGGAAGTCCAGTGGTTAAGATTCCTTGTGGCGAGGACAAAAAGTTGTTTTCTCTTATCTGTTTTTTCCTCTAAATTATTTAGCATTTTAATCCCACTTCCTTATTTAACTTTAAAATGATCTGTTTACATTTAGTGGAAGGACAAGGAAGGGGACATTTCAAAGAGTAAATAAACAGAACATTCCAACACAACTTGCAGGATTCTGGTATAGCCTTTACCAAGGTCAGGGCTTGTGTCACAGCCTTTCATTACCTTTCCTGCCTGTTTTAGAGCTTGTCTACAGAAAATCAGCCTCTTTGCATAGATTTTAGAATCATAGCACATGCTAATTTTTGCTTTTATGAGGTAATAAGTATTCCCTTGAGCACATTGCTCAGTGTAAGAAATGAGAACATCCTTTGGCTTCAAGTCAGCGACTAATCCCATCCAGGTGGGACTGACTTGGTGGCCCAGAGCAGCCTAGTTTTACCTGCCACCACAGCTGCTGTAACTGGCCCAGGCGGCGGGCAGGTGGGTGGTGAGAACCTGCAGGTGGGGACTTCTCCCTAGCACCCATAGCGGAGAGGGGACTTTGACAGTGCTGGCATCAGTTGCTCTATAACAGACACAAGTTCTCTGAGCTCCTCTCCCTCCACCCCATCCTTGTCATCATTGTAATTTTGAGTAAATCGCTCATGTGCCTTGTTGTTAAGTCGCTAAGTCGTGTCTGACTCTGCTACCACATGGACTGCAGCACACCAGGCTTCCCTGTCCTTCACTCTCTCCCAGAGTTTGCTCAGACTTATGTTCATTTAGTCACTGATGACATCCAACCATCTAATCCTCTGCTGCCCTCTTCTCCTTCTCCTCCTTTCCCAGCATCAGGGTCTCTTCCAGTGAGTCAGTTCTTCGCATCAGGTGGCCAAAGTATCAGAGCTTCAGCTTCAGCATCAGTCCTTCCAATGAATATTCAGGGTTAATTTCCTTTAGGATTGACTGATTGGATCTCCTTGCCGTCCAAGGGACTCTCAAGAGTCTTCTCCAATACAATTCAAAGGTATCAATTCTTTGCCACCCGGCCTTCTTTATGGTCCAACTCTCACATGTGTACATAATTACTGGAAAAACCATAGATAACTTTGACTTATATGGACCTTTGTTGGCAAAGTGATGTCTGGTTTTTAATACACTGTCTAGGTTTGTTATAGCTTTCCTCCCAGGGAGCAAGCATCTTTTAATTTCATGGTTGCAGTCATCCATCTTAGTCTCGCCTTTTCCATCTTTGACACTTGGCTGGTGGCGCTCATTTCTCGGGGTGACTGGCAGGCAGGACAGGGCTTAGGTACAGAGCCCTCTGCACGCCTTCACTCTGCTGGCATCCTGCTGAGTTCTTGCCAACAGCCTCTCCATGCAGACTCTCCAGCAGGGGCTCACATTTTGGAAATTCTTGGCCTAGGGCCGAGCCTCCTGGTATACAGACTGCCCCACGTGGGGTCACTCGGTTGTTTTCTCAGAGAAAATATCCATGCTCTGCTGTGGATGACCAGTTACTGTCCAGGGTTCAGTCCGCCACCTGCTGGCACAGGACCAGCCAGAGATCACAGCTTCCCTGAGACAAGGAGCATATGTGTAGCCAGGTCACACACAGCAGAGCACATGTGTCACGTGTATCCACAGAGCAAGAAAAGGATACACGTGCTGACACGCAGCGGGAGCCCCCACACATGCACAGTCTCTGGAAGCCAGTCTTGATGGAGGGAAGGAAGCATCTGTATGACATCTGCATCCTGACATCCCTGCCCCTGGTCGCCCGTGGGCTGACTGTCCCCTGCACAGTGGGACCACAGCTGCACAGGGGCTACTGTGGACACACATGAGACACAGCAGCTGCTCATTTTAAAAGTGTGGACTGGAGCTTGAAGGTCTGTGACAAGGATGCTTGGTGAGGAGGCCTGTGTGCTTTTTGCAGGGAAACGTCCAAATGGCAGGACTGGACGGCAGTAGTTATCTGCCCGGGAGAGTCTTCCCCCATAATCAGCCTGCTGAGTCCCAGGAGCCGACGCCGGCTTGTCACTGGTGATGAAACCTGCAGTGGTGCTTCTGCTCTGCCGGCTGCCCCCGTCCTTTGGTGCAGACTTGTCCCCGCCGGTCAGGCGGTCCCCCCAACGGGGCCTGTCTCCCAATCCCTTGCCGCCCACATGTGTGCCCTGGGCCTGGGGTCCTGCTACTCACACACTGGCCCTTCGCCTCCCAGTTCTTCCTCCAGCACTGTGGGCTGAGACAGACTGAATCTGTGTTAAGAAAACCAGAGTTCCCAACAAGAATGAATTCAAATTCCACATAAATTCATTACTGAAAAAAATAGATGTGTTTTTCTTCAAAAGAGGTTGGACCTAAATTACCATAACAACTGTATACAAGACTATAGTGCTTCTTTAAGAACAAATCATGGAGATATAAGAATAGTTTTGTAGTTAAATATGAATCCAACCAAACTTCTTATTTGAGGGACTATGAAGTTGCAAGATGATGTAGAAAGCAGTACTTCCTGCTGACTGTGCAGCCAGATTATGACAAATAGAAGCAAGTGAAAGTGAAGTCACTCAGTCATGTCCAACTCCTTTCGACCCTGTGGACTGTAGCCCACCAGGCTCCTCCGTCCATGGGATTCTCCAGGCAAGAGTACTGGAGTGGGTTGCCATTTCCTTCTCCAAGGGATCTTCCCGACCCAGGGATTGAACCCAGGTCTCCTGCATTGCAGGCAGACGCTTTAACCTCTGAGCCACCAGGGAAGCCCTAATAGAAGCAAAGTTGGTGCTTTATTATCAGGCTTCTAACAGGACAACTGTAATAATCTATGGGATATATTGGAATAAAAATACATTTTTAAGGTTCTTAAGTTTCACTTATCACACCAGTAATCAATATTGCGATAATGTTCTCATTTTCTGGTGAAATATTATTTCTTGGTGTTTTGTTAAATCTCTGTTCGTGATTATATTAAATATCTGTAAATTTAACTTTCCATAAAACTGATCTTAACAAATTCAATTTATTTAGCAAACCCAACCATTCAGAGTTGAGGTAAAATTAATAAGTGGGTATATTTTTCAGGTTATACCTGCAGTAAAAGTAGTTACCCACTGTCTACTGCTATGTAACAAACCATCCCAGAAGTTTTAGCGGCTGAAGAACAACCATAGTTTATTACTTATTATGATCCTCTGGGCTGTCCAGCTGTGTTGGTGGGGTTGAGCATCCAGGCTGTTTGCTCACATGTTGGAACTGTAGCTGAGTCTGGGGGCTGGCATTGGCCTGATCCTGCCCCCTGGAGCAGACTGCAGGCCATCAAGATTCTAGGGGCAGAGCTGAGCCTGTGCACATGAGACTGCAGGTGTTGTCATGCTCATTTCTGGACACAGGGACATGTGAAGAGAATAGAAGGTTCAGGACAGTTGACTGGTCTGTGGTTCCCCGTACCCTGCTCTGACTGACTACCAGCCAAGAATACCTTTTCTCCTCCGTCTGCCCACATCCTGCTGTCTTTGAAGAGCCAGCTGTGTGTCCTCATCTGGCCTGAGGACAGTCCCTGGTTCCTCTCCCTTCTCTGGCCCTCTTCCCCGAAACTCATCCTAGCAGTGTTGGGGGGTGGGGGCTGCTTGTCTTTCCAGGACTGTTCTGGAAGAGGTGGGGGGAGCTGTCCTGCCAGGCCTGTCCCGGGGACCCATGCTCTCTCACCCACTGTAGCCCTTCCCCTGGCTCCCTCCCTAGTGTGGGGGAAGGCTGATTCTCTGACTTCCACAGACCAGACAGGAATGTCTCCATCCAGTCACAGAAGTTTTCTCAGGAGGAGCAGAACAAAGTCTTCCAGGCCTACCATCAAGATCTGGGTGGGGTCAGTTTGTGTGAGGAAGAGGAAACAGAGATCAAAGATCTGGGTGGGGTCAGTATGTGAGAGGCAGAAGAACCAGAGATCAAATTGCCAACATCCGTTGGATCATCGAAAAAGCAAGAGTTCCAGAAAAACATTTACTTCTTTATTGACTATGCCAAAGCCTTTGACTGTGTGGATCACAACAAACTGTGGAAAATTCTTCAAGAGTTGGAATACCAGACCACTTGACCTGCCTTCTGAGAAATCTGTTTGCAGGTCAAGAAGCAACAGTTAGAACTGGACATGGAACAACAGACTGGTTCCAAACTGGGAAAGGAGTACATCAAGGCTGTATATTGTCACCCTGCTTACTTAACTTACATGCAGAGTAGTACATCATGCGAAATGCCAGACTAGATGAAGCACAAGCTGGACTCAAGATTGCCAGCAGAAATATCAATAACCTCAGATATGCAGATGACACCACCCTTATGGCAGAAAGCAAAGAACTAAAGAGCCTCTTGATGAAAGTGAAAGAGGAGAGTGAAAAAGATGGCTTAAAACTCAACATTCAGAAAATGAAGATCATGGCATCTGGTCCCATCACTTCATGGCAAATAGATGGGGAAACAATGGAAACACTGACAGACTCAATTTTTGAGGGGCTCCAAAATCACTGCAGATGGTGACTGCAGGTATGAAATTAAAAGATGCTTGCTGCTTGGAAGAAAAGCTGTGACCAACCTAGACAGCATATTAAAAAGCAGAGACATTACTTTGCCAACAAAGGTCTCTCTAGTCAAAGCTATGGTTTTTCCAGTAGTCATATATGGATGTGAGAGTTGGACTTAGAAAGAAAGCTGAGCATCGAAGAATTGATGCTTTTGAACTGTGGTGTTGGAGAAGGCTCTTTGAGAGTCCTTTGGACTGCAAGGGGATCCAACCAGTCCATCCTAAAGGAAATCAGTCCTGAATATTCATTGGAAGAACTGATCCTGAAGCTGAAACTCCAATACTTTGGCCACCTGATTCGAAGAACTGACTCACTGGAAAAGACCCTGATGCTGGGAAAGATTGAAGGCAGGAGGAGAAGGAAATGACAGAGGATGAGATGGTTGGATGGCATCACCGACTCGATGGGCATGAGTTTGAGCAAGTTTCGGGAGTTGGTGAAGGACAGGGAAGCCTGGCATGCTGCAGTCCGTGGGCTCACAAAGAGACACGACTGACTGACTGCACTGAATGTGTGTGAGGTTCATCAGCCCCAAGATAAGTCCCCAGCAGTTCTTGCTCCACTGACTCGGAGGCGGGTGTGGTACAGAAAGGCTGTCCCTGGAAGCTTCAGGTGACCCATGCCCAGGCCCCCAGCTAATGTCTCTGTGCTCCCCTCTCCAGGAGATGGCGGGCAGGGCCCTCAAGCAGACCGGCAGCCGCAGCATCGAGGCCGCCCTGGAGTTCATCAGTAAGATGGGCTACCTGGAGCCAGGCAAGGAGCAGATCGTTCGGGTCGTCAAGCAGACCTCCCCAGGTGAGTGCACTGGAGGCTATGGAGAGGCGGCTGTGGGGAGAGGGCCTCATGGCCATCGCGCAGACCACCTCCCTCACAGGAGTCCGGATACGGGGACTGAACCTGCCCTGCCCAACATCCTATATACCCCAGAATGGGGGCAGATCGACACTTAGCTGGGTCCTTACTTCCTGGGGATTTGTGGAGTTCTGTTCATGAAAGGGAAAATTCAAAATGAAAATTAGGCCACTCAGCAGATTCTTTCTTCTGGAGTTGTGCGGGAGTCTTAAGGGGAGGCTTATTTCATTGATTCTAAAACACACTTGTTTCCCACTTTGTGAGCTCGGAGACCAGGCTGCACGGTGGCAGGTGGCTCCAGAGTACAGTGCCTCAGGCAGAGGTGTGGGAAAGCCACTCCCACCATACTCCCGGGGAGGGAGGGCCAGTCGCCTCAGCACCCCTGCCTGCTAGTCAGTGGGTGTTTCTCTTCCTGGGTAGAGCAGATGGAGCCATTTTGGGGACCTGAGGCCCCTGGGGGGCAATAAGGGATTCAGGATATTGACCAGAAGGAGTTTTCCCTGGAGACCTTGGATAAACCCAGTTCATCTGCTGAGTGAGGAACTTGCAAGGGCTTTGTATTAAATGCATTGTACCTTCCTTGAGATGAGAACACAGGTTTCCCTTTTCTTTTTTTTTTTTTTGACGGCATAACATTTCAAAAATGTATTTATCTACTACATATCTTCAAAATATATAAACTAGAAATTGACAGAATTAAAAGAACAATAGAAAAACATATTTTCACTGTGGGTGAATTTAACCACCTGTCTCAGGCACTGACTGAGAAACGCAGAGTGAAAACGGTGAGAACACGGACATTTGCCCGTCACATTTCGCTTCTCTTGATTGAGGAACGCCCTTAAGCATCGCCTTGCTGCCGCCACGTCTCGGGGTCTGGGTGACAGCTCATCCCCCGCCCCGGCCCTGGGGGCAGCCCCGGCGCTGGTGCTTCATGTTCCCCTGGGGGGCTCTGCCGGGGCTCCTGCGGCCCTAGGAGGAGGGTACCCGACCGGCGACGCGGGGCCTTCTGCTCGCGGCCCTCTAACGCCGCCTCCGTCTCTGCCCGCAGGGAAGGGCCTGGCGCCGGCCCCCGGGCCACGAAGGCCGAGCTTCGAAGCACCGGGCGAGCCTTTCCCGCCCTTCACGCAGGTGGCCGGGCCGGCTTTCGAGGGCCCCGCCGCCCTGGAGGAAGCGCCCCGCCCGTACCCGGACTTCCTCTTCGCCGGCGTCGGGCCTCCTTGTCGTCCGCACCCGCCCAAGGGCTACACGGCCGCCGGGGAGGCAGCTCGCATGAGCCTCGCGGGTCCCGGGGGCGCGCACTACAGAGCCCCGCTGCTGGTGCCCACGGAGCCCCTGGGCTATGGCGTCAAGCGCAGCTCCTCCTTCCAAAGCAAGGCGACCCCGGAGGCCGGCGCGTACGCGGGGCTGGCCGCCAAGGGCGCGGCCGCGCCGGTGCCAACCCCCGGCCTCCAGTTCCCAGCCCCCGGCGCCGCCTACGCTCCGGCCCCGCACCCCAAGCCGCCACACCAGGGACACCCGGGGGCCCCCCGGGGCGCCGCGTTCGCCGGCGACAGCGCCCCGCCCGGCCTGGCCGCCCCCGCGCGCACCGGCCTGGGCGCCGAGCGTTTCGAGCCGGGCGCGCCACCTTGGCCGAGCGCCAGCCTGGCCCGGCGGGACTCGCTCCCCAAGCCGGGCCCCAGCCGCACCGGTTCGTTCAGCGGCGCCGCGGCCCCGCCTAACGCCGTGACGGCCGTCACGGCCGCGCGCATCCTGCATCCAGTGCGGAGCGTGCGCGTGCTTCGGCCTGAACCCCAGACGGCCGTGGGGCCCTCGCACCCCGCTTGGGCACCGGCGCACCCGCCCGACGGCCCGGAACCCGCGGAGGAGCTCTCAGGGGGCGCCGAGGCGCGGGGCCGGCCCCCGCCTTATCCGCGGCACTTGCTGCGGCCGCAGGCCCGCGCCGAGCCGCTCGACGTGGACGGGCTGTGCGCTGGGCTGCAGCAGGGCCTCCGGGGCGGCCGCGCCTCTGAGCCCCCCGACGGCAGCCCCGCGAGCCCCGGGGCCACCAAAGCCGACAGGGTGGGCAGGGACCGGAAGCAGATCCAGACATCTCCGGTGCCCGTGCGTAGGGGCAGCCGCGACGAGGACAGGCGCGAGTCACGCATCAAGAGCTACTCGCCTTCGGCCTTCAAGTTCTTCATGGAGCAGCACGTGGAGAACGTGCTCAAGACCCACCAGCAGAAGGTGGCGCGCCGGCTGCAGCTGGAGCAGGAGATGGCGAAGGTGGGCGCAGGGCACGCCTGGTGTCGGGGTCCCAGTGGGAGAAGCCCCCCCGCATCGTGTCCCCTGTCCCGGCTCGGGGTGGGGAGGACTGTGCGGATGTTCCCCCGGTGAACGAACGCGTCGCTTGTTACGGCGTGTCCTTTCCGGGGAGCAAATCCATCAAGGCTCTCCAACTGGTAAAGAAACACTTTGAAAGAGGAGAAAGAAAACTTGAGTTTTTTTTACACATTGACATTGTGGGAATTTTAAAGAGAAGTATGGCTATTAGTGATTCAGTTCATTCTTAATGAAGTCTATAGTTGTTAAATAATGTTTGAAGTAGATGCTAGTTGACACTAAGCTGTTAGGGAACGTTAATTATTAGTGAAATTATAGAAATGCTATGGTGATTTCAGATTCTAAAAAGTTTTAAAAATAAGATCGGATTCCAGTGAAAATGCTGTTCCATTTTCATTGACTTTTCTGTTTTCCCGTTTTCCTCTGAACTGTCATTAAATTATTACATTGCTCTTAGAGTTCCAGGAATTTTACGGTCCCCTTTTGCACAAATTTTTAGTGATACAAGTTGTCTTTAGTTTTTAGAGCCTAAAAGTCAACCTGGAGAAAGAACTCCTTATTTTTACATCTCCCCTTTTGATTCTAAATCTGTGACTGTGGATGTAGAGAACCAACAGTCGTTTTCTCACTTGTACCATTGGCCCGGTTCTTCTGCACCCTCCTTTCCACAGATCATGGTGTGCCCTCCACTCTGGGGCTTCCCGTCCCCATGGGACCCATCCAGAGTGACCCTGTCCTGTCCCTCCTTGCCCCCATGGGGCCCGTCCAGTGTGACCCTGTCCTGTTTCCTCCTGCACAGGCCGGGCTCTGTGAGGCCGAGCAGGAGCAGATGAGAAAGATTCTTTACCAGAAGGAGTCCAATTACAATAGGCTCAAGCGGGCCAAGATGGACAAGTCCATGTTTGTGAAGGTGAAGACCCTGGGCGTTGGCGCCTTTGGGGAAGTGTGCCTGGCCTGCAAGGTGGACACGCACGCGCTGTATGCCATGAAGACCCTGAGAAAGAAGGACGTCCTGAACCGCAACCAGGTGGCTCACGTCAAGGCAGAGCGGGACATCCTGGCGGAGGCGGACAATGAATGGGTGGTCAAGCTCTACTACTCCTTCCAGGACAAGGACAGCCTGTACTTTGTGATGGACTACATCCCGGGCGGGGACATGATGAGCCTGCTCATCCGCATGGAGGTGTTCCCGGAGCACCTGGCACGCTTCTACATTGCTGAGCTGACACTGGCCGTTGAGAGTGTTCACAGGATGGGCTTCATCCACCGGGACATCAAGCCCGACAACATTCTCATAGACCTTGACGGCCATATCAAGCTGACAGACTTCGGCCTCTGCACGGGGTTCAGGTGGACCCACAACTCCAAATACTACCAGAAAGGTACTGCCTCCATCCTTCTCTCCTTACCCCATCCTGGTTGGGTGCACCTGTCCCCATGTGATTTCATAATTTGGTGTGATACCCTTTTCTCCATGAAGAAGTACTATGATGTGTGAGGTATTTGTTTTTAAGTTAGTGGCTTCAAGTTTTACTAAAATGTTTCAAGGACAGAGGCCATAGGGTATCTTGGGGCCTGGCTGAGGAACTGTCACTGTGCCCTGTTAAATCGAACCTCCTGGCCTCCAGGGGAGCCCTCTCTTACAGCCCCCCGAGTCTCCCTACAGGTGCAGACCTGGCTGTGGGTCCAGCTTAACTGCACCTACTGTAGTTTCACTACCCAGAAAAGTGAGCAGTAGCTGGTCGTCATCTTATTTGTGGCTTGAATTCCTTTTTTTTTTCTTTTATTTATTTATTTATTTTTGACTGTTGTGGGTCTGCATTGCTGTGAGTGTTTTTCTCTAATTGCCAGGAATGGGGGCGACCCTTCCTTGCAGTGCACGGGCTTCTCCTTGTGGTGGCCTCTCCCGTAGAGCATGGTCTCTAGAGCGCAGGCTCAGTTGCTCTGAAGCATGTGGGATCTTCCTGGCTAGGGTTCAAGCTTGTGTCCCCTGCATTGGTAGGTGGATTCTTAACCACTGGACCACCAGGGAAGCCCTGGCTTGAATTCTTGAACTAGTTATTTTATTACTACAGCTCAGACAGTTTTTTTAACTCAAAACTAGTCCTATATCATTTGATTCATTCCTTTTTTAAAATTTGGCATTGAAATCATCTGTGTCCATATATTTGAAATCCTCAATCTTTTCCATGCCTGTTTCAAAACATGTCTGACAAACAGGTGGTGTTAGCCTTTGAGATGGGCCTGAAAGGTGCTGGCAATGCCACCTCACTGTCCATGAGCCTGTCTTGCCAGCCCCACACTGTCACCCAGCCCTATGCACGAGCTCACAGCCCCCAGCACAGGGCACAGCCCCTGCCGTGGCTCCTGTCCTGAGGCATGTGTGTACCTCATGCTTGGGTCTGAGGCCCGGGACCACAGCCATTCTCTGAGCTGCCAGGGGACTCTTTCTCTCACTGTGTCAGGAACTGGGTCAGGTTACTTTTCCTTCTGAAGCTGTAGGTTTATTGCATTGTTGAAGATTGAAAATTGATTTTGTTTTCTGTTCTGTTCTCTCCTCACCCTGCTTCTTGGGTGACAGGGAGTCACTCCCGGCAGGATAGCATGGAGCCCAGCGACCTCTGGGATGACGTGTCTAATTGCCGGTGTGGAGACCGTCTCAAGACCCTGGAGCAGAGGGCGCGGAGGCAGCACCAGCGGTGTCTGGCTCACTCCCTGGTTGGGACCCCAAACTACATCGCCCCGGAAGTGCTCCTCCGGAAAGGTATGTGCTTTGGCTCTGCACCCAAGCTGGGTGATCTTCGAGGGTCCCAGCTCCCATTGTCAGGGTCTCAGTGTCCCCATATGTCTTCCCACGGGAGCCTGAGAGTGGGGTTCTGTCAGCAGACAAACCTCCAGTGTATCCTCCTCTGCTCAGGAGCTGGCCTGGCGTCTCCACTTGCTCCTCCTTAGGCTGTAAGTGATAAGCTGGCTGCATGGTGGGCTTGCTCCCTAGAGCCCAGAGGAATTGTTTGAGGGTTGGGACTGGGTTCAAGGTCCTCACTGGGGCCCACCATCTTCCCTGGTCAGTGGGTGTGAGAATGCAGACCTTCCCTGTGTCTCTAGTTCTTCCCACTGGTCCAGAGGTCCCTTCGAGGTAAGCCTCAGGGGTGGGGTGCTCCAGCCCCTCCAGCAGGTGCTTGACCAGCATAAGAGGCACCTCTGATGGTCAGTTTTGGGGGTCCCCAGCGGAGGGGCAGTGTGCATAGATCTGACTCCCTGTAAGAAACCTGAATAGAGCCAGACTGTCCTCACCTGCGGTTTCCACTGTTGGAGCCAGCAGGCTCTGTCCCCACCATGTTTTCTGTGAGCTGTGTGCCTCATGGCAGGTTGCCAGTGTCTCAGGGACTCAAGTATAAGGGCAGTGTATGTCCAGAGGTTGTTGGGCGTGTTGACCTCACTGCCCTGTACAGGCCGCCTTCTCTGTCCTTTCAAAGTGGGGGTGGGTGCTGGTCTGCAAGGAGGTTCACTGGTCTCCTTCAACCCTCTCATGGGCAGCAGCCCAGCAGAGCCTCCAGGGCCTGGCAGATAGGGGCCGCAGGTCACACTTAGCAAGAATTCGGTGACAGTGAGACCAGAGCGGGGCTCGGACTGGGATGTGGGACAGAATGAAAGATCAGCCTTCTCTGAAACCCCTACAAGGCCGTCCTGCAAGGGGTGAGGAGCCTGGCTCCCTCCGTGCCCACAAGGGGCAGGGCAGAGGCAGCCATTACCTTTGCCACAGTTTCCTTCCCTCTTGTCCCAAAAGCTCCCCAGGGAGCCTCGGCACTGGCCTCACCTGACCTCCGGTCAAAGCGTTTGTGCTTTTTAGTTTCTACATTTTTTTTTTTTGGCCGCATCACAGTGTGTAATCTTAGCTCTCTTGACTAGGGGTTCAGCTTGTGCCAGGCGCACAGCCCTAACCACCAGACCGCTGGGGAAGTCCCTAGTTTCTACGATGTTAATTTGTGTCTGTGTCCTTTACGAAGTTAAATTCCTGGTTTAGTATTGTTATTAACAATAACAGTAACTTTTTAAATTTAAAAGATCTGTTATTATAAGAGGATCCTGTGTTTATCATAAATGCTGTAAAATCAGAAAACACTCGTGCCCACACTCCTGCCACGTGGAGACTGTGACCTCCGGCAGCATTTTTCCAGCGGTCTGTTCCGGGCCCCTGTGCAGGAAGCAGTGACGTCACGCGTGCGCCGCGGAGGCGGGAGGCGGGGCGTGACGCGCGAGCCGGTGACGCCCGGCAGCTCTTTCCCGCCTGTGCTGTGGGGCGCTTTCTCGGTGACCAGAGCCACGCTCTCAGCGCGTCTGAGGCCGTGGCGCGGGTGTGGCCTGAGCCCCGCTGTCTTTCAGGTTACACCCAGCTCTGCGACTGGTGGAGTGTCGGCGTGATTCTCTTCGAGATGCTGGTGGGGCAGCCGCCGTTCCTGGCGCCTACGCCCACGGAGACCCAGTTGAAGGTAATGGGGCGCGCGGGCCTCTGAGGAGCCCTGGGGTCTCTGGCTGACACTAGGCCTTTTGTTCTGGGTAGTGCAGGAATGTCAGCTGTATGAAGTGAGGAGTTTTCAGGTATTTTTGTTACTTCCTGTTAGGTTTTTTAATTTGAGTGAGTCAAGACCCAAGGTCAGAGCTGAGCTCTGATGTTACTTGTGAACCTGAACGCGAGGGAGGCACCGTGGCCGCACGTCTGGGCTGGCGGGCAGAGCCCGGTCTGAACCGCATGGCCTTGAGGAGACGAGTTGGTTGGTTTGGACGTTATGTCTGTACTCTCGGCATAATAAAAGAGCTGCGGGCCCAGCCACTTAAACGCACATTTGCAGTGTTTCAGCTAATCCTGTCAAGTAATAATACTCAATAGTCAATTTTAGAGTCGTGGCCTTTTACTCTCGGATGCGATTAATTTCATTTCTTAAGAAAGATTGAGTAGAGAATCTGATGAAACCTTTGAAACGTCTCAGAATAGTGCTCTTGTAACACTTGACTATTCTAGGACGTATTCACACACCTGAGTCCCTGGTAGACCCGGAAATGTTAGTAATAGTTACTATGATGGCCTTTTGAAAAAATCCTCAGTTGAGGCCCTGTTTCTTTCCAGTAAAAATGAAATTGGAACTTGGTATTATCTATATCCTAATTGAATTGATGAAATAGTAACTAATTTTTTTCTAGTTAGTAATTTGCCAGCATGATAATCACCCATTAAAATTGTGATGAATTTTACCATTTTAACTACACTTTATAGTACAATCAGTGGCATTAAGTACATTCACTACTACTTATTTCCAGCCATTTTCACCATCCCAAGCAGAACTTCACCCACTAAATGATAATTCCATCTTTCCCTCCCCTTTGCTCCTGTAACCACTCTTCTACTTTCTGTCTCTATGAATTGCCTATTATTAGGGACTTCATAGGGAGAAGGCAATGGCACCCCACTCCAGTACTCTTGCCTGGAAAATCCCATGGATGGAGGAGCCTGGTGGGCTACAGTCCATGGGGTCGCTAAGAGTCGGACAAGACTGAGTGACTTCACTTTTACTTGTCACTTTCATACATTGGAGAAGGAAATGGCACCCCACTCCAGTGTTCTTGCCTGGAGAATCCCAGGGACGGGGGAGCCTGGTGGTCTGCCGTCTGTGGGGTCACACAGAGTCAGACATGACTGAAGTGACTTAGCAGCAGCAGCAGGGACTTCATATAAGTGGAATCATATAGTATTTTTCCTTTTGTGACTGACTGACTTCATCAGCATAATGTTCTCAAGGTTCATCCCTGTTGGAACCTGTGTCAGAATGTCCTTCCTTTCTAAGGCTTAATACTGCTATATTGTATGTAATATTGAATAATAAATACTCCACTGTATGCAAATAACATTCCATTTTCTTTATCCATCGTCTGGCAGTTAACGTTTTGGTTGTTTCCACCTTATGGGCTCTTGTGAGTAGCGCTGCTCTGCACATAAGTATGTATGTAAATATCTGTTTGCTCCCAGCATTCAGTTCCTTTGGATATATACCCAGGAGTGGAATTGCTGGGTCATAGGATCATTGTGTGTTGAAACTTCTTGAGGAACCTCCATACTGTTTCCATATGACTGCACCATTTTACATTCCCACCAGCAGAATACTGAAGCTCCTATTTCTCCATATCCTAGCCAACATTTATTATGATTAGTTTTAATAGTAGCTATCCTAGTGGGTGTGAGGTGGTATCAGTTGCATTGTGAATTTGACTTGCATTTCCCTGATGTTCAAATGATGTTGAATTTCTTTTCATATGTGGGCATATGTAGATACCTTCTTTGGAGAAATGTCTATTCAAATCCTTTGCCCTTTTTTAATTAGGTTGTTTGGGGTTTTCTTGTTGAGTTGTAGTTTTTTATGTATTCTGCTTATTAATTCCTTATCAGATGTATACTTTACAAATAAATTCTCCCTTTCCATAAGTTTGTCTTTTCACTCTGTTGATAGGGTCCTTTGATGTACAAAAGTTTTAAATTTTGATGAAGACTTTTATGTGTTTTTTTTCTTTTATTGCCTGTGCTTTTAGGTATCATATCCAGGAGGTCATTGTCAAATTGAATGTCATGAAGATTTTTTTTTTAAATATATATATTTTATTTATTTTATTTGCTGCATTGGGTCTCAGTTACAGCATGTGGGATTTAGTTTCCTCACCAGGAATTGAACCTGGGCCCCCTCCATTGGGAGTACAGTCTTAGCCACTGGACCACCAGGGATGTCCCTCATGAAGATTTTTGCTTTATGTTTTTTTTCTTTTGAGTTTTATATCTGTGTTGTGCATGTGCACTGTTGTGTCTGACCCTTTGCGACCCCACGGACTGTAGCCCATCAGGCTCCTCTGTTTATGGGATTTCCCAGGAAGGAATACTAGAGTGGGTTGCCATGTCCTCCTCCAGGGGATCTTCCCAACCCAGGGATCAGACCTGTGTCTCCTGCATTGCAGTCAGATTCTTTATTGATAGGCCACTGGGGAAGCCCACACCAGCCCTTGCACCTCCGCACAACTCCCAGTTACATTGACCTTACTTTGTTCTCACTCCAGGAGCAAATAAGCCCTTAGCAGAGCATCCGGATGGCTGGTTTATGTTGTTGATCACTGTTGTCTGGGGGTGGCTCCCTTACCCTGTGCCTCAGACTGTGGGCTCCTGCTGAAACCACACTGGCCATTTGTAGCTGCCTCAGATCCTCCTACGTCTGTTTGGTTCTCCTATTGTGAAACTATCAAAATCTTTTTTAAATTAAAGTTATTTTTATTGAAGTATAATTGATTTACAGTATTAGTTTCAAGTATAGAGCAAAGTGATGCAGATGATATTAACAGATTCTTTTCCATTATAGGTTATTGTATGATATTGAATATAATTCTCTATGCTATCCAGTCAGCCATTGTTATCTGTTTTATGTATGGTATTGTGTATCTGTTAATCTCATAGTCCTCTAATTTGTTCCTCCTTCCCTCCCTCTCCCCTTTGCTAACCATAACTTTGTTTTCTATATGTGTGTGTCTATTTCTGTTTTGTAAATAAGTTCATTTTGTATTTTAGATGCCACTATAAGCTATATATATGGTATTTGTCTTCCTAGTTCTCTTACTATGACAGTCTCTTAAGTTCATCTATGTTGCTGCAAATGGCATTATTTTGTTCTATTTTATTGCTGAGTAGGATTCCATTGTTTATATAGACTACATTTTTTATCAGTTCATCTGTTGATGGACATTTAGTTTGCTTCTTGGCTGTTTTTTAAATAGTGCTGCTATAAACACAGGGGTGCGTGTATCTTTTAAAATTAGAGTTTTGTCTGTATTTATGCCCAGGAGTGAGATTGCTTGGTCATATGCTAACTCTAATTTTAGTTTTTTAAGGAACCTCTGTACTGTTCTCCCGGAGAAGGCAATGGCACCCCACTCCAGTACTCTTGCCGGGAAAATCCCATGGATGGAGGAGCCTGGTAGGCTGCAGTCCATGGGGTCGCCAAGAGTTGGACACAACTGAGCGACTTCACTTTCACTTTTCACTTTCATGGACTGGAGAAGGGAATGGCAACCCACTCCAGTGTTCTTGCCTGGAGAATTCCAGGGATGGCGGAGCCTGGTGGGCTGCCATCTGTGGGGTCACACAGAGTTGGACACGACTGAAGCAACTTAGCAGCAGCAGCAGCAGCATACTGTTCTCCAGAGTGGTGCACCAGTTTACATTTCCACCAACAATGTAGGGAGTTCCCTTTTCTCCATACACCCTCTTCAGCCTTTATTATTTGTTGGCTTTTTGATGATGGTCATTCTGACTTGTGTGAGATGATACCTCACTGTGGTTTTGATTTGCATTCCCCTAATGATTAGTGATGTTGAGAAACAATCGTGTTCTTTAACACCCTGTCCCTTAAAGGCTCTCTTTGGCCTCAAGAGTGAGGAGGAAGGAACACTGGGTGTGTTGTCCCTGCAGGTGATTAACTGGGAGAGCACGCTGCACATCCCTGCACAGGTGGAGCTGAGCCCTGAGGCCCGGGACCTCATCGCCAAGCTGTGCTGTGCAGCTGAGCACCGGTTAGGCCGCAACGGGGCCGATGATCTGAAGGCCCACCCATTCCTGGGTGCCATCGACTTCTCCAGCGACATCCGGAGGCAGCCGGCCCCCTATGTGCCTACTATCAGCCACCCCATGGACACATCCAACTTTGACCCAGTGGATGAGGAGGGCCCCTGGCAGGACGGCAGTGAGGACAGCTCCAAAGCCTGGGACGCGCTGGGCCCTGCGGGCAGCCGGCACCCGGAGCATGCCTTTTACGAGTTCACCTTCCGGAGGTTCTTCGATGACAATGGCCACCCGTTCCGGTGCCCCAAGCCTGCAGTGGCTGAAGCCGTGACCGAGGCTGAGCAGCCGGCTTCAGTGGGTCCGGCCCTGGGGGCGCAGGCCGGGGGCTGCCAGCCCGTGTACGTGTAGACTGGTGGACGGGGAGGTCAGCCCGTCAGGTCAGTTGGCCGGTTGCCCCTCGAAGTCTAGCCTGCACCCAAAACCAAAGCGGAAAAACTTCTGAAAGAGGACTCACCTCTGAGGTCTGCATCTCCAGGTTCTGGTGGATGGCAGGAGGTGTCAGCGCAGCCTGGAATTAGCTTTGAGGACCTTCACGACATTAAAACAATATTTTTTAAATCAATACAGTAGAAAGAGCACTTATTTTGTTTATAGCCATTTTTCTTATTAAATTATAGGGATTAATTTTGACAAATCATGCTGCTGTTATTTTCTACATTTGTATTTTATCCACAGCACTTACTCACATTAGGGAAAGACATAAAGATTGAAGAACATGTGATAAGAAATCTCTGTGCAATAATGTTAAAAAAAAAAAAACACTGTCCTGATGTTACTGATACCATTTTATTCACACAACAGTTTTTGTTTTATATTTTTCCCACATTTCAAAATTGTGATATATGTTAAGAGCTGCTTTTGTTGTTTTGTTCTGTTCGCTTTTTGCATATTATAGCATCATAGAAAGTGTGAGCAGTTGATCATGCGGGTGTGACTTCAGACATCAGGTATGGAGAAAGCATGAACAGGGTTTTTCTATTATTAATATAACGTGACCGTGTCTTGCCATTCACAGCAGGTTCTGTGAATACGTTTTTACTGAGTGTCTTTGGATGAGTCGTTCTGGACAGTGCTGATGCCACGTCGTGAGTGACTTCCTCGCTGTGACTGCACCCCCCTCCTCTCTCATTGCAGAAATGCACGTGTTTCTGAGAGATGATGTGACTGTATGTGTTGTGGGTGTGCTTGGATTCTTTGAGGGGGCAAAGACATTTGTCCTACACTAAACTTGTGTACATCAAAAGGGATTCACTTAGCTCTGCCTAAAAAAGTAAGTTAGCCATGGATCTCTGTCTGTCTTGCCAGTCAGGATGCTGTCCTGTGGCCTAGCCGACACAGGGAGCCAGAGCCCCACCCTGCAGACCTGTGCAGAGTTCTCTCTGCAGTGCTTTTAGTGTGCTTTGAAGGATCCAACTAAACTCAGTTTTAAAAGCACATTTTTCTAATCTTTGTGAAACAGCAAGGACTATTCAGTGTGATGTTGGAGGGGAAAAAAAAGATAATTAAGCCATACATATTTTCTTAGGAGTATAGATGTATATATAACTATATAGATAAACACACAAAATATTCCTATTTCAAATTAGTATGATTCCTATTTAAAGTGATTTATATTTGAATAAAAAGTTAAATTTCTTTTTTGCTTTTTAAAAACCTGGTGCATCATATTTTTTGTTATATTCACATATTTTTCCTTGAAGTTTTTAGCATAACGTATCCATTACTTAGTGTATCTCTAGGCAGCAACACTCACGTGTCTGTGGATGTCTAAACTGAAGAAGAAGATTCCTGTGTACTGGTTTACATGTGTATGAGTGGCAGGTTCTGAGTCTGCTGTGCTGTGTCGTGACTGTCAGTGTTTCTCTAGTTTTGCAGTAACGCCGTGTTGTTATTTACACTCTTACAGCCTTCATGTGGTAGGTTCTTTCTCAGGAACTCAATTTAACTATTATTTATTGATATATCATTGCCTTTGAAAAGCTTCTACTGGCACAATTTATTATTAAAAGTTTGAATCCAAATCCCTAGGTGTCAAATTTTATTGAAATTTGTAAGTTCTTGGTTGTCTCGTGTGCTTTCCCCATGATTCAAACACAGCGGGGGCTGCCATTGCAAGGGAGAAGAGCTCTTGTCTTGGTTTGGTCTGGGATTTGGAGATTGGGTTTCAGGTCACAGCACAGGGTCCAAGTCCGGGTGCGGTTCTGCGATCAGCTTTCTTTTCTTCCTGAAGGTGGTGACGGGTGTTTGGCGTTAGATTGCTGAGTGGGGTCAGTGGGCTGTCAGATAGATCTTGAGTGGGAGCCGAATTGCCCTGCTTAAGACTAGTCACACTGACAGTACAAGGATAACACCCTACCTTTGCTTCAGAATGGTCAATGGTATTAAGAGCTCCAGAAGCTGTCAACATTTGATTCTGAATTGTTCTTTTGAAAGGTGCAGTCATGTGGTCACCACTGGGCAGTCCCCACTCCACCAGGCCATCTCAGACCCTGTCCTTGTGGAGACAGGGTTCCACTTATGTGGGCCCAGCTTTCCTCTTAGGCTCCCATGTTGGGGAGGCATCACCAGCCAAGTGGCATGGAGGTCCCAGCACCCCAGCAGGAACTTTGGCATGGGGGGTGCAGAGTTTTCTGGTCTGATTGGCTGGAGTGGAGCAGTTATTGCCCATTTGCCCCTCTCCTTTGGCGGGAGTGCCAGGGAGTTGGGCTTTTTGATATTTCCAGGTTGCGGGCTTCAGCTCCAAATCTGGAACATGGAGGCAAAGAGAACTTAGTGCTGTGTAGTCCTGAGGCCCAACTTTCCTTTCAAGGTCTTCTGTTTTGTATACAATGTCCAGGAGTTTTAGAAGAAAAGTCTGTGTTGAAGTGGGTTTCAATTTCAGTTTTACCTAATGAAGATTCACAGCTCACTTCCTCAGTCACACCAGCCCCATGTCTCAAGCTCATTGCCACATGTAGCCAGGATCCATGTTGGACAGCTGGGGTCTGAGAAGGGTCCTCTGGCTCTGCATTAATCCTTGCACTGACATCTGGCAGAATCAGGGGACTAGTGTGAGCAGTTGGGCTTCATCTTTTTCTCCTGTGTCATTCACACTTGGGCAGTGAAGAAGCAGGTCCTCTGACCATCCAGAGTCCAGCACTGCCTTCCAGTCAGCAGCATCTCACCCTTTGCCTTTCCTGCTTGCTGCTCCAAACACGGACCCTCCTAAAATCACCAGTTTCTGGCCTTCTTAAGCTGGTGACTAGTGTCTTTGAAAGGATCATAGTAGCTTGTAGATACAGGACTGAGAGAAGCCTGCCTCCCTGTGCCCCACTGCAGTAGAAGCCAGAGTCTTGACAACTGAACCGCTTGGGAAAGAGTCTCTGTCTATCTCTTGCCATCTCCTGATCCCCAGCCTCGCTCATGTCTTCTGTATTATTTTTTCTGGCAATTCCATTATATGACTAATGGACTTTTTTTTTTTTGGCTGTGCTGGGGTCTCAGTTGTGGTGTGTGGAATCTTTTTAGTCACGGCATGTGAGCTCTTAGTTGTGGTACATGGGATCTAGTTCCCCGACCAGGGATTGAACCCAGGCCTCCTGCATTGGGAGCACTGGATCTCTGGGAAGTCCCATGGGTATATTTTTAGATTGAAAGGACCTGTGCAAGGAGATCCAACCAGTCAATTCTAAAGGAAATCAGTCCTGGGTGTTCTTTGGAAGGACTGATACTAAAGCTGAAACTCCAATATTTTGGCCACCTCATGTGAAGAGTTGACTCATTGGAAAAGACTGATGCTGGGAGGGATTGGGGGCAGGAGCAGAAGGGGACGACAGAGGATGAGATGTTTGGGTGGCATCACCGACTAGCTGGACATGAGTTTGGGTGAACTCCAGGAGTTGGTGATGGACAGGGAGGCCTGGCCTGCTGCAGTTTATGGGGTCGCAAAGAGTTGGACACGACTGAGCAACTGAATTGAACTGAAGTGCACAGAACTAATGGGTAAAAATAGACCCATACAAATAAATGTACATCATCAGAAAATTTAAGAATGTTTGGAACAGAGAGAAAAGAGAAATAAAATATCTTAGAGAAAACAGTTCATATACAAAGGATCAAGAATCTGAGCACACAATTGTTTTCAATCCAGACAAGTCATTAGTTGAGTATGAGGGTAGAATAAAGACATTTCAGACATTCAAGAATTCAGAATATTTTCTTCCCATATACTTTCCCAGAAAGCTGGAGGCAGACACAGGCTCCAAGAAACGGATCCAACAAACGGGAGGAGAGGGGGTTCCTGGGAGCTGTTGGGGGTCCCAAAGGACAGCTGTGTCCCAGGTCGGGGGAGTGGGCTGCTCGCTCAGATCCTCGGTTAGAGGGTGTGGGAGACGACCTTTGCTGGAAAGAGGTAATTTACCTGCCTTAGAGGAGATGGGTACTTGGAGAACAGTTTGGGATTGGATTTGGGAGGAGGATATAAAAAAACAGTCAATGGAAAACACAAGCCAATGATTAATTCAATATACAGAAAAATACTTCAACAGGGCTTTACCTAAAAAGCTAGATGAAAACAGAAAAATTTCTTTACCATCGTGAGGAAGAATAGGATAGAATAGAACACTGAAAACACTAAAAGTAAAGGAAAATACATTTGGCTTCATAAAAATTAAAACTTTCCACTCTTTAAAAGTCACCATTACATGGAGTAGGAGATGGCAACCCATTACAATATTCTTGCCTGGAAAATTACATGGATGGAGGAGCCTGATGGGCTATACAGTCCAAGGAGTCACAAAAGAGTTGGAATGACTTAGTGACTGAGCCCAGATACACATGATGTATAATATAATTTTTACTGCTATGTAAAGCAAATAAGGGCTTATCAGAGAAGCCCTTATTGGTAAAGAATCTGCATGCCTTGCAGGAGACCTTGATTTGATTCCTGGATCGGGAAGATCTGGAGAAGGGAAAGGCTACCCACCCCAGTATTCTAGCCTAGAGAATTCCTTGGACTGTATAGTCTTTGGGGTTGCAAAGAGTCAGACACAACTGAGCAACTTTCACAAAGCAAATATCTTTTTCAAAATAATAAAAAAAAACTCACCATTACGAAAATGGGTGAATATTATCTGTGCACAGATCTGACCGAGGACTTGTATCCAGATTGTATTCTTGTAAAGCAGTACCTTTTTTGAGTTTTTCATCTTGGCATGATGTACTTCTGTTGTTAACAGAAGATGAGAATTTAGTTCCTTTTAAGCCCTCTTCCCCCCTTCCCAGTCCTGTCCTTCCCACTCCCGTCTTCCTGATACACATTGTCAGACTTTTGGTAAAGTTGATAGTTCGCATGTTACTCAGTTCAGTTCAGTTCAGTTGCTCAGTCATGTCCAACTCTTTGTGATCCCATGGACTGCAGCACGCCAGGCCTCCCTGTCCATCACTAACTCCTGGAGTTTACCCAAATTCATGTCCATTGAGTTGGTGATGCCATCCAACCATCTCATCCTCTGTCGTCCCCTTCTCCTCCCACCTTCAATCTTTGCTAGCATCAGGGTCTTTTCCAGTGAGTCAGTTCTTCGCATCAGGTAGCCAAAGTACTGGAGCTTCAGCTTCAACATCAGTCCTTCCAGCGAACACTCAGGACTGCTCTCCTTTAGGATGGACTGGTTGGATCTCCTTGCAGTCCAAGAGACTCTCAAGAGTCTTTTCCAGTGCCACAGTTCAAAAGCATCAATTCTTCGGCACTCAGCTTTCTTTATGGTCCAACTCTCACATCCATACATGACTACTGGAAAAACCATAGCCTTGATTAGATGGACCTTTGTTGGCAAAGCAGTGTCTCTGCTTTTTAATATGCTGTCTAGGTTGGTCATAACTTTCCTTCTTACTACAACTATGTAAATGTTATCCCCAGTGAACCACACTATTTCTATAATCATTTTCCATCTTGGAGATTTCAAGAAGGCTTTAGTACTTGGAATGAAAAATACTTTAAGGCCAGGAAAAGAAAATAAAATTAACCTAAATACAGCTGCAGGTTTTTTTCCCAATTAATTAGTTGTCTGTTCCCGTGCCCCTGGCCCCCCAGAATTTTGGCCTTAAAGAGCTGATGAGTTGGAGATGAAAGCTTCAGTTCAAGGCAGAGGTGGCCCCAGTTGCCATCTCAAGCAGCTTGGGAATTTTCTGTTGAGGTGCTTAGCTGTTTGGGTCAGTGGGGTTCACACCCGGAGACTTCAGAACTCTCTCTGTGGGCATTGGCTGCTCTGCTCTGATCTTCCACAAATAACTTCATGAGATCATCTGAATTGTCTTAAGCCAATTTGCTTTGCATGTTTCTCTTCGGACTGTGTAATTTATACTAAATAAACACGTAAATGTTGCAAGTCTTCTTCACAGCAAGAGGTTACATGGTCACAGCTGAAGCAAAATCAGACACTATTATAGTGAAAATATATGTAGGAATCCCTTCTGCAAATATGCTTGGTGACTTGCTTTCCTTTACTCTGGAATATGTAATACATACAGAATAGACCCACCCGTGCCTAATCCAATCTTAACTTATCCTGAATTCTGTACAGTATTTTCGTCCAGAAAGTACCACAGATTCTCTGAGTTCCAAGTCCAACCAACAGACAGCAGAGGGAGCTGGTGATGTGCTTTTGCAAGTAAGATCTGCACTCACTTTAAGATCTGCACTCACAGAATGTCCTTTCTAGGGAGAGGAAAGTAGGGAGGAATTCTTATTAAACCACCCACAAATTGCATTGTTTTTCTTTCATGTTTTATAGTTGAAGTCTTGTTGATTGACAGTTTTGTGCTAATTTCTGCTGTATGGCAAAGAGACTTACACATATACTTTTTTTTTTTTTTCTTTTTTTTGGGCCACACCACAAGGCTTGTGGATATTTAGTTCCCTGATCAGGGATTGAACCCAATTCCCCTTGCAGTGGAAGTGCAGGGTCTTAATCACTGGACCACTAGGGAGGTCCCTATGTATAAAAATACTAAAATACTGTATGCTGCTGCTGCTGCTAAGTCACTTCAGTCGTGTTTGACTCTGTGTGACCCCACAGACGGCAGCCCACCAGGCTCTGCTGTCCCTGGGATTCTCCAAGCAAGAACACTGGAGTGGGCTGCCATTTCCTTCTCCAATGTATGAAAGTGACAAGTGAAAGTGAAGTCACTGAGTCGTGTCCAACTCTCAGCGACTCCATGGACTGCAGCCTACCAGGCTCCTCCATCCATGGGATTTTCCAGGCAAGAGTACTGGAGTGGGGTGCCATTGCCTTCTCCAAAAATACTGTATAGAATATATAATATTCTTCTTCATTATGGTTTACTCCAGGAGGTAGTTCCTGTGCTCTACAGTAGGACTTTCTTTTTATTCATGCAATGTGTTCTTTCTTTTTATATCTATATATTCTAGGAAGGTACTGTTGAACCTACTCAGTCACTTAAAGTGATAAATATTGTGCAAATTTCTATTCCGTTAAGGCAAATCTACACTATGTCTCCTGCCTCTCCTCTCCTCCCCCCAATTTAAAAACTAGACTGTCAAGGGACCCCAGAATAGTGTGGCTTACTCTGGTCTTGAATCATTATGGGCACCTACTATTTGTTCACTACACATTGAGTCAAAAATACATTGGGCAGCATTGTGTTCAGTGTGTATAACTGAGTAACACGTGGCACATATTAAATCCTTAAAGTGGAAGCTTGAATGTTTAAAAAGTCGTAGGAGTCTCTACAGAAATTCTTAAAAAGTATTTATTTATTCGGCTGTGCCGGATCTCTGTTGCAGCAGGTGGGGTTTTTAGGGAAGTCCGAGTCTCTACATAAATTTATCACAGATTTTTTGTAGGACAAACTATAAAACAGATGGAATTAGCTGATTCTGTGAATAAGTTCCATAGTCATTACTTTCATCGAACTTGGAGAGAAAATTATTTTAAGGCTACAAAAAGAACAGTTTTACTTAAACCAGGACCCAGGACCCTTTCTTCCTTTTAGGTAAACATGCAGGGCCTGAGTCAGGAGAGCCGACAGGGCCCCCCAGGGCCATCTTTGAGGGGGTGTGGGCTTGCGCTGTGTTGAAGGCCTGCACAGGACTGCAGTCTCAGCAGGAGGTAGGAAGGCTGCTGCGGGGAGGGCAGCAATTGCGGGGCACAGGCCAGGTGCAGTGGGGCGACTGGTCTTGGGGACAGTGGGACCAAGCTAGCTGAGGCTGTCAAAAAAGCAGGCAAATCAGCAGTTGCCAAATACCCTGTTCCTTCTCTCCAGATGTGTCAGAGGACACTCTTCCTGGTGGGTGCATTTGCCAGAGAAGCAGGTTGGTTCTTGAAGTCTTGTTTAGAGCCTTCATGCTTTTAACAAGTATTGAAGGCCCCACTGGGCAGGCTGCTGGCTGGGCTGTCTGGGTGGGCGGGTGAGGAGTGGCTGCTCTCCTCTGGGCATCTGTGAGGCAGACGCTCACCCCTGTGGCTGCTGGGTGCATCAGGTCTGCACTGATGACACAGGGCTTGGTCCGGCAGGTAGAGGACAGTCCAGAAGACCCTGCAGTCACAGCCCACCCTCCCAGGAAGAATGGAGGAGGATAAAGAATGGGGAAAACAGACACAAAACAAGAGAAGTCAGAAGCCACGGCTCCGGACTGCCTGGTGTCTGCACTGCACAGACATCATCTTTGCTGAGTCTTCCTCTTGCCCAGCTTATTAGAGGCTTTAAAAGGATCAGATTATTTTGGAACATTTGGCAAAGTTGCCATCAATAATGGCCCAGAATATTCAGATTAGAGGATCCAAATGCCATTGCGTATGACATGTGTATCTTGTTGGAGGATGCCCTCAGGGTTCAAAATGAGATGACAGCTGGGTAGGGATGGTAGGACACCTCTGCGCAGGCCCAGGGCTGCCCACAGGTCAGAGGACAAACATCACAAACAGGGACAGGAGTGGCTTCAGGACATTTATAAATCAAGCCCCACTTTTGCCAATTTCCTGTTGTCTTAAAACATTCAGAACAAAGCAGAGCTCTACTGACAACCCCCCATATCATCTTTGGGGGCTAGTGATGGACTCCTGGGGCATCCATCAGGAACCACCTCCACCAGCCTCTGTTCTGTCAGAACCCAGGCAGCTGTCACTGTCAGTTCCTGGTCACAGGGCTCGGGCCCCTGAGACTGGGGCAGGAACTGAGTCCTAGTTGCTATTCTCAGACAAGCCAGCCCTGTCCTTGGGACGGGAGGTCCCCTCCAGGCCCCACTCCCAAGAACTCGCAGCAGAAGCCCAGCTGGGCAGTCCTCTGTCCACTGCCAACAGCTTTGGCTCTGATTCTTCTCCATGCGCAGAGGACATCTTGAAATGTCAGTCCTGTGCTATCATTTGAAGAACCTGATCAGGCCTGCTTGAGAGGAACTTGGTCCCAGGCTGAGGCTCCCCTCTGCCCCGCCTGGACCCCTGCCCTCTGCTCTGCCAGAGCTCCAAGCTCTGAACCCTGACAAACTGCAGCACCCCTCTGCCACCTCTCCATGGCATCTTCCCAGTCTTACCCCTGACACATTTACAATTTCCGTTTTCCAGGTGAGGAAGCCGCTACCCTCTGGTGGCCTTTCCACACCATGACATCATGCGCTAGGATGGCACAGTAGCCCCTTAGGTGGTCACCCCTTGGACTGAGCCTCTGGCCGGCTGGGTACCCAGAGGCTCCCCAGCAGCAGGGGGCTTGGGTAAAGCCTTTGGAAATCTGATGCAACTCATGCCTTTAGGTTGCTGGGTTGTCAGGGGAATTCCAGAGACCTCTCTGGAAAAGAGGTCTTCATCCCAGTCTCAAAAATTTTAATGGGGTGGATGCCTTATAACATTCAACTTTATAAGGAAGATGGAATATTGTATTTGGTTAAACTGGTTTAGAAGTAAATTTCAAGATGATATGTTGTGAGAACAGGAGGGATAAAGCACTGCTGTTTACAGTTACTTTGATAGACATAAGAACTGTGCTATGTTAATCAAGTATTTAAGAACTCCAAATAGTAACATTTCACAGACATATGTGCAGAAATATACTTTCTATACCAAAAAAAATATTTTAAAGACATAGTTCCCTTTTCGTCTTATGTTTTTATTTCTGGAGAAATATATTAAGCTCCTATAAATTTGATATCATAATACATTCAGTTCTATACTGCTGCCTTCAAAGTTTTCAGAACTTTGGGTCATAAGATCCCTAAACACTTTCTAGATCAGGTGTCCTTTGTTGATACAGAATTATTTTTATTAAGTGTGGCCATTTAATTTGGGTTTAGAAACACCTTTTAAAAAAGAGATTTGTTCTTCTCTTGAGTCTCTCAAGTAAAATAGAATAATCTCTCACTCTGTTGCATAATTTATCTATGTTCCTTGTAAAAGGCGTCATTGTAGTTTTGACTTGGATAAAATTTCTCTTTTAAACAAATATTTATTTGGCTGCATTGGGTCTTAGCTGCAGCACGTGGGATGCAGGCTCTCCGTTGTGGCATGCGGGCTCAGTAGTTGCAGCTTGCTGGGTTAAGGGCTTAATTGCTCTGAGGCACATGGGATCTTTGTTCCCCAGGGATGGAACCTGAGTCCCCTGAAGTGGAAGGTGGGTTCTTAACCATGGGACCATCAGGGAATTCCCTGAAACTGTTTTCTTAATTTCCTTTCCTGATGGCTCATTCTTAGTATATAAAAATGCAACTGACATTTTAAAATTGATTTTATATTTTGTAACTTTGCCAAATTCTTTGATTAGTTCTAACATTTTTGTGGAATCTTTAGGATTTTCTCTATATAAGATCACATCATCTGTGTAGCGATAATAATTCGTCCTTTCTGATTTGGATGCCTTTTATTTATCTTGCCTAATTGCTTTGGCTAGGACATCCATTAGTATGTTGAGTAGAAGTAGTAAGAGGGAACATATAGTTGGATCCTGTGTTTTTAATCCATTTAGCTAATCTGTGTCTTGACTGGGGAGCTGAATCAATTCAAAGTAGTTTACTGATAGGACTATTGTTGTTCAGTTGCTCAGTCATGTCCGACTCTTTGTGACCCCATGGACTGCAGCACGCCATGCCACCCTGTCCCTCACTATCTCCTGGAGTTTGCCCAAGTTCATGTCCATTGAATTGGTGATGCCATCCACCCATGGCTATAGGACTATAGCTATCTGAAAATAGTTTTGACCAAGATCCTCTGATAGGATCTTAGGGAACTCCTTGGTATTCTGGGGCTTAGTAAGTGTCCCTAGCCTACACTCTGAGAACTGTTGCTCTAAGGTATTTCAATCAGCATGTTTCTGTTGACAAGATGTTTATGGCTTGACACACACACACAAAGACCAAAAAACCACCCCAAATCCCCCAAACTAAACCTGTTTCCAAGGAAAAGTATATAATATATTCAAGTGCTGTGATTCATGGGGTCGCAAAGAGTCAGGCACGACTGAGCGACTGAACTGAACTGAATCACTTTTGGAGCCTAGGACACCACAGGTGTTAAAGGCATACCCTAAGAGTATAGGGGGTGTAGTATTTGTTAAATGTTCTTGATTCCAGGAACATTTTGAGCAGATTCTTAAACCGTAAATATTTCTCTTTTGTGTCAAGTGTGAAGTTGGAATCTGACAACTTTCTTCTTCTTAAGGATGTGAAGCGTTATGTGGGTAGGCAGGGACACTACTCCTTGCCCCACCAACCACCCCAGGAGAGTGCTACTGTCGATGTTTAATAAAATACCTTTTCTTCTTCGTTCTTAAAGAGCATCTCAATGCAAAGTTCTTGTGTAGCTGCACAAAACAAATGCTCTGGAACACAGGGCACAATCTGAAGCATTATATGCCTCAAACATTTAATGTCATAAAATACTCATTTGTCTACACGTTTGAAGATGTATCTTTGATCTGCAGTAATAACTCTTTGTAGCAGGTAGAGACACTTTGTAATCTTGCAGATTGCTATACAGATCTTCCTTGGCTTATGATGGAGTTAAGTCCCAATAAACCCATCATAAGTTGAAAACATCATAAGCTGAAAATGCATTTAATACATCTAACCTACCAAACGTCACAGGTTAGCCTCACCTACATTAAAAGTGGTCAGAACACATATATTGGCCTCCAGCTGGGCAAAATCATCTAATAGCGAGTCTGTTTTATAATAAAGTGTTGACTGTCTCATTTAATTTAGTGAACACAGTACTTAAAGTGAAAAACAGAATGTTTCTAAGATATCAGTTGTTCATCTTCCTGATTGTGCACCACTTGAGTATCTGACCGCACATGCTGCCCAGGAAGAGATCAAGATTTGAAGTATAGTTTCTAATGAATATGTATCGCTTAACACCATGGAGCAGTCGTAAAATGATTAAGTCCAGACATTTGTACTTAGTGAAATATTTATTGAATGCCTTCCACAGGTGAGGCACTATGTGAACCAATTTCACGCAATTTTTAAAAAAGCCATTAATTGCACTCTTTACCCTTTTGTAACGAATAAGAGGTACTTTGTTTCTTAAGCAATAAAAACCTTGTTAATTCACTTCCTCAACTTCATGTTGTAGAGATGCCAAATATAATAACTCGTTTCTCAAAGAAGCTAACAATGCAATTCTGTTGCAGGGACATAGAAAAGGGAAAACCTCACAACTATGGCTTATTTACAACTGGAAGAAGAAATAAAGGAAGTTGTCAACAGAGGAAACTTACACTGAAACGAAACTGACTTTCTGTGTACCTCAAAAAGCAGACCGGCACTAAGAGGTGGAAGCTAGTAGCAGGTATGCAGGTGTCGCTCAGAACAGAGCCTGGTCTCCAACAGTGAGGGCCGGCGCGAGGGCGGACACGGGGCTCTCAGGCCCGCGTGGGAAAGCTGGGCTCCGAGCCCCTCTGCCGGACCTGCCCGCCGGCTCCGCCAGGAAGTCAGCCCGCACGGGGGCACGCGAGCGCGGAGCACGCGTTCTCGCAGGGCGCAAGCCGCCCTGCCCGGGAGCGACGCGTCCACAGAGGACACGGCAGAGCTGGAGGCGCCCCCGGGGCCGGCGGCGAGCGAGCGAGCAAGCAGGCGGGCCAGCCCCGTGGGAGCGCCCACAGCCCTGGCCCGCAGGCCCGCAAGCCCGCAGCCCTGACCTCGCGACCCCGCGTCGACGTCGGCGGCCGCGACGGCTCGGGCGGGAGCGCGCGAGCCCGAGGAATCTCGCGATTGGCCGGCCGGGCGCCCGCTCCCAAAATGCACCGCATGGCGCGTCATTGAAGAGAGACCATGATGGCGGCGGCGCTGGGGCCCCCAGAAGTGATCGCTCAGCTGGAGAACGCGGCCAAAGTTCTGATGGTAAGTGCCCGCGCCCCCGCGCCCCGCGCCCGCGGTCTCTGGCGGCGCTGCCGTGCTCGGCCTTGGCGCCCGCCGGACTGGCGACCGGCCGGGGCCTCCCGGGAGCCCAGGGCTGGAGCAGGCGGCGGTGGCGTGGCGCAGGACTCTCCTCCGCCTGCGCTCCTGCCTTGGCGCCCCTGGCTGGGCTGTCCGCTCCCTGGCTGTGCGGCGCCCCAGCCGCGCCACCGAGTGGGGCCGAAGGAATGCTTCGTGCGCCCCGACCCTCCGCTCAGGGTCGGGGGGAGGCGGGCGCTAGGTCTGGGCTGTGCGCGCCGCTGGAGAGCGGGTGCCGGCGGAGGGCTGGCATGGCCCGGGTGCCGTCTGCAACTGTGGTTCCTCTCGTGCCTTTGGGTCCCCGAGCGCTTTCTCCCACCTGCGACCGCGGCTGGGCAGCCTCAATCGGCCGCACAAGGAAGGAACGGCGGGAGGGAGGGAGGGGAATCCTAGGACCAAGGTCATTGGGGCAGAACTTTGTCTGGGACCGAGCTCCGTGCGGGTCGTGCGTCGTGGAGAGTTGGGTGTGCAGTTCTCCTGGACTTTTTCTGCTGCAGTACAATGAACAGAACAATTTAGTCAGTAGGTTATTACCTACTCGAGAAGGTGAGGCCGAGTCAAAGAGTAAGGCATTCCACTCAGAGTAGAAGCAAGGATAAACCATGTTTAGTTACTCAGTAAATTATTTGCTGGCTCAGTTTCCTTTTTGTAAATCACGACTTCCGTGTTTGTAGATTTCTCTGGAAGTTAGAGGCTTGATTCCTTGAATTGACAAATAGCCTTCCTAAGAATTGGATGCAGCAATCTTCGGTACCTTTGTACACCTTCCCCCCCCCCCCCCCCCTTTTGGTTCGGTGACTGAGTTACGTGTTCAGGCATCACATTTTAAGACATTTGAACTAATTCTCATATAGTTTGTAGTTCCTTTTCTCAAGTTTTGTTTTCACACCCAACACCGGGTAGCTTATGAAATTTAGCTTATGAAGCTGAGAAGTTTAATTAAAGCAGGATTTACTTGCCACAATATGAGCGAAGTTAGGTGAATCGTTTTATCACAAAAAATGACTTAGGGAACGTTTTCAGACTCTTGCAACTTAAGTCCAGAAAAAAACTAGCTGTTATTCCCCTTAAATACCATGCTCCTAAAATCGCTGACTTACAGCGTTTCCTGAGATATCTGGGAATTTTCTATAAGGTAGAGGCCCCGTTTTCATTAGACTTTAGAAGGAGTATGTGACCCCCCTCCCCCGCCAAACACTGCTTTAGTTCTCATAGCTATTAATATAGAATAGTTGTCCTTCATAGTTGGTCTCAGTACTGGTTAGTATTTGTGCTTGGTAGGACCTTTTCTCTTCCCTGCAAAGCTATTCTTATCACCTGTAAGGGAGTAGGGGAGAAGAGTCCGAGTAAATTCTAGAAATTGAGTCCATATCACCGGCCAGACACTGTCTTGATGCTTTACATACTTTGTTAATCCTTGCAACCCCTTTACAAGGTTGAGAGAGAGCTTAAGTAGCCAGGTTACATACTTACTTAGTGGCTGAATTAGGTGTACAATTCCCATTTGTGCCTCTAAAGCTGGGTCTCTTTCTGCTCTGCCTCACCACCTCTCCTGTGTGTTGTATTGGATTCTATTTACATACTTGAAATCTTTCCAGAGAAGAGTATTGAAAAAAGTGTTAATAAAATAGAAAATTTCTTTTTGGAAAGTCCACTTACTGTTTGGCAGTGTGGATGCGTAGCAGAGACTGCATGGTTTCCCAGATGGAAGCTGCAGTCATCTCAAGAATGACAACTGACATTTTACCCAGTGCTTACTGTGTGTGAAGGCACTATGCCAACCACTTCACATGTATTACCATATTTGATCATCAGTAACTGTGAGGTAGTTATTACTTTCCTTTTCATTTTATGGACTAAGGGACTGAAATATGTAGATATTAAGTAATTTACCTAAATTTTCAAAGAAAGTGGTAGAGTGGGAAATCCAATGCAGGTTCATCTGTTACAATGCGTGGTTTTTAGCCTTTGGGGTAGTGGGAATAGAAAGCAGGTGAACTAATTATTTGGGGTTACCTGGCGTGCTGAAGTCCCTGGGGTCACAAAGAGTTGGACATGACTTAACAACTTATGAGCAACTTAACTGAAGATTGTCAAACCTCTTTCAGTTCAGTTCAGTCGTGTCCGACTCTGAGACCCATGAACTGCAGCATGCCAGCCCTCCCTGTCCAACACCAACTCTTGGAGCCTACCCAAACTCATGTCCGTTGAGTCGGTGATGCATCCAACCATCTCATCCTCTGTCGTCCCCTTCTCCTCCTGCCCTCAATCTTTCCCAGCATCAGGGTCTTTTCAAATGAGTCAGCTGTTCTCATCAGGTGGCCAAAGTATTGGAGTTTCAGCTTCAGCATCAGTCCTTCCAGTGAACACTCAGGACTGATCTCCTTCAGGATGGACTGGTTAGATCTCCTTGCAGTCCAAGGAACTCTGAAGAATCTTCTCCAACACTGCATTTCAAAAGCATCAATTCTTCGGTGCTCAGCTTTCTTTATAGTCCAACTCTCACATCCATACATGACTGTTGGAGAAACCATAGCCTTGGCTAGACGGACCTTTGTCGACAAAGTAATGTCTTTGCTTTTTAATATGCTATCTAGGTTGGTCCTAGCTTTCCTTCCAAGGAGTAAGCGTCTTTTAATTTCATGGCTGCAATCACCATCTGCAGTGATTTTGGAGCCCCCCAAAATAGTCAGCCACTGTTTCCACGTTTCCCCATCTATTTGCCGTGAAGTGATGGGACTGGATGCCATGATCTTCGTTTTCTGAATTTTGAGGTTTAAGCCAAGTTTTTCACTCTCCTTTATCACTTTCATCAAGAGGCTCTTTAGTTCTTCATTGCTTTCTGCCCTAAGGGTGGTGTCATCCGCATACCTGAGGTTATTGATATTTCTCCTGGCAGTCTTGATTCCAGCTTGTGCTTCTTCCAGCCCAGTATTTCTCATGATGTACTCTGCATATAAGTTAAATAAGCAGGGTGACAATATACAGCCTTGATGTACTCCTTTTCCTGATTTGGAACCAGTCTGTTGTTCCATGTCCAGTTCTAACTGTTGCTTCCTGACCTGCATACAGATTTCTCAAGAGGCAGGTCAGGTGGTCTGGTATTCCTATCTCTTTAAGAATTTTCCATAGTTTATTGTGATTGTCCTTAATCAGTGTGCGCAGTGATAATGTAAAATAATGGAGAACACATACATTAATTGATACTTTATATTTGTTTTAAAACTGGAGTAGGTTTTAATGAATCTAAATGCAACTTTAATGAGAGGGGTTCATGATTGGTTTTCATGGTTTTTATTGTGGAATTTGGTTAACATTTTAAAAGCATTAGCCAAAATGTAGTGCTGTAGAACAGTTCTTTCCATTTTATTTGATTCTCTTTTTTTGGCTGCTCTGGGACTTCGTTGTTGTGTGTGGGCTTGCTCTAGTTGTGTGAACCGGCGGTTTCTCCTGTGGAGCACGGGCCCTAGGGCACGGGCTCAGAAGTTGTGGAGCACACTCTTAGTTGCTCCACAGCATGTGGGATCCTCTGGGATCAGGGATTGAACCCCGTGTCTTCTGCATTGCCAGGCAGATTCTCAACCTCTGGACCACCAGGGAAGTCCACCATTTTATTTGATTCTTAAATCAGCCCTGTGAAGTGGATGGGAGAAGAGTTATTCTTAAACTTTGTAAATGAGAAAATCCGAGGTTCAAAGATGGTAACTCTGTGCCCGTGGTCACACAGATGGTTTGGCTCTGAAATTCGATCTCTGGCCACTCATTCTACACAGTGTCTTCAGTACATGTGTGCTAGGCATGATGTTGTACATGCTGGGGAAACAGGAGAAAATAGACCTTAAAATATATATATATATTTATTTGGCTTTGCCAAGTCTTAGTTGTAGACTGTGGGATCTAGTTCTCCCACCAGGATTGAACCCTCAGCCTGTGCAGTGGAAATGCTGTCTTAACCACTAAACTGCCAGGGAAGTCCCAAATTCAAGTTTTGCTTTTTGGAACTTTCTGGAATTTTGTCCTCTAAATATTTTTGATCTGTAGTTGGTTGAATCTGTGGATACAGAGGACTGAAAATAGTTATTTACAAGTGTAAGTTGCAGTACATTTAGAGCTGATGATTCTTGCAGAATGTTTTTCTTAAAAGTTTTAAGTCTTGACAGAGTTCCTGTCATTAGGTTCAGTCTGAAGCATTTCGTATCTGTCAGGTACCTTAGGGACAGGCTCTGAGGTGGACCAGCAGGCTGGTGGGGCCCTTCTGCTGCTGCCACTTGGACCCAGCTCCCACTCCAGCCTCCTTGGCCGGGTGCCCCGGGCCTCCTAGAGGCATGTTCATGAGTGCCTGTCCTCACTGCTCCTGTGCATGCTCATTGTCCTGTTGGGGTTTGCTTACAAAATACAGGTTCAAGGATAAAATGGTTAAGAATTTCAGGATGGCCACCACAGAGTGTCACATTAAGGTCGAGGCCCTTTGGAGAGAGCTGGGCCCGATGCTACCGCCCTGGTCACACACTCGGGAAGCTCTCCTGGGGCTCTATAGACTGGCACCTGTCCATCACATTGGATCAGCTCCCTCCTCCCTGAGCCTGCCAAGCAGGTATGCCCCTGGCTTGCAACAGCCTTCTCCCGCTTGTACCGGGTGGATGTTTGGCTTTTCAGATCTCAGTGTAATTGTTTACTTTGGCAGAAACAAGCCTGAGCACTCTGGACTAGATTAAAAGCTCATTTCATATCACCGTTTGCTTTAGTAACATTGATGACACCTCCAGTTTTATGCTAATTGTCGATTATGTGATTGACTCCTATGCTGGATTGTGAGCTCCTGGGAAACACAGATTCTGTTTGTTTTTGTTTATCATTGACTGACTTGTGTCTGAAGCATCTAGCACATTGCCTAACACAGAGTGGACGTTTGATTGTAATTTGTGGATGGAAATATGTTGTAGGGGAGGGTTCCAAACAGGGTACTTGGGTTTGAAGTTTCACTACATTTTCTCTTTGTAAGATTCTGGATAAGTTTCTATCTTTCCAGCTTCCGAGGACCCGTCTCCCGTCGCTTTTCTCTGAATCAGCACAGCAGCTCTCTCCATCTTTCCATCTCCCATCCCATCCTTGGTTCTGTCTGAGAGCATTTTGTTCCTGCTCCCTCTGCCTGAAGGACTTTTCCTCACTCTCACCTGATCCTTCAGGTCTCAGGAATGCCCTCCTTAGCTTCCCAGAAAGGTGAGACTCACCTGTCCTGAACTTAGATACATCTGCACCACTTGGGTTACATTTGTTTGTGTGATTAATGAATGAATGTTGGTCTCATTGGCTGGATGCTAATATATATTAGCTTAGGAACCTAATTTGCACTTAATATTTGGTCGGTAATATTTGCTGAAGGAAGGGAATGAGTAGATGGGGAGGGGAGATGGACCCAGGGGGATAGGCAGGGTGGGTGATCTAAGGTCGCCCTGCAGTAATCCATGTCAGTTCTGTGGTTTCGGGTGACAGCAGTGTGAAGATCGTCCTGAGAGAAGTAAGAGGTTAAGTCCGAAGACCAGTTAGGAGGCTTTCGACGTTGTTCTGCAAAGAGAGGATGAGACTCTGCACAAAGCTAGGGTGGAAGAGGGATATGTTAATATTCTTCCAAAAAATTTTTAATGCCAAGATGATTCTTTCGGTAAAAGAGAGTGCATGTGTATTTGAGGGAGGCTGGGGAGCTTGAACAGCTTGTATAAGCTAAGAATTTCTGAGTTTTTATCATAGTAGAAATTTTATTTTGGTCCATAATATAAGCATATAAAAGTATAAAATATATTTATTTTATGAAATTCAGAAATTCCAAATATAAAATTCCTTGACCCCCATTTCTGCTGGTCTGTCTATATTTTGTGACTTTGTGGCAGGGATTAGAGAGCTAATTGGAAAGCAATAGTAGTATGATGGTGACATAGATAAGATGTTAGAAAATCAACCCATTGCTGGACCAGGCAGCATAAGTACTGACTCTTAGGAATTGAGCAGCAGGAAAACATAGCGGTTCTGGAGCCAAGCTGTTTGGATTCTTCTTGGCTCCACCCATGACCAGACGTGTGACACTTGGCAAGTCACTTAACCTCTGAGTCTGTTTCCTCATCTCCAAAATAGCAAAATATATTATTTCCAGGAAGTTACTATATAGATTAAGTGGTTTTATTTACTTGAAAAGAAACATGTTTAATACAGTGCCTGGTACATAGTAAGTGCTCTAGAAGTGATAGCTGTTATTTTGTACATTAATCTGTCAAATAACATTGCATGGAATCATGTAACTCTAGGTAATCTCATAGGAAGCACTTAGTAAATATTTGCTGAATTAATTAAATTTCTTCAAGTGTCTTCTGTTCAAGTGGCCTCTATATCTGCACTCTCCAGTGAGGTAGCCAGTAACCACAGGTGGTTGTTGAGCCCTTGAAAGATGGCTGGTGCAAAGGAGGAACTGAGTTTTTTACTTTAAAACAGTTGTGTGGGGGCAGTGGCTACTATTTTGGGCAGCTCCGGTGTAAAGTGTGACTGTATCTCTTTGGTTTCATCATCTGGTCTGTAAATACTGATTCCTTTGTGACTCCTGCCAGGCTCCTCTGTCCATGGGATTTCCCAAGCAAGAGTACTGGAGTGGGCTGCCATTTCCTTCTCCAGGGGATCTTCCCGACCCAGGAATTGAACCCGTGTCTCCTGTATTGGCAGGTGGATTCTTTACCACTGAGCCACCTGGGAAGCCATCTTTAATTTGTTTTAGATTATTATTCTGATTCTTTTTCTTGCTGTAGAATCATGAACTGTATCAAGCAGATTTTCTTACACAGACATCATAAGAGAGAAGACACTGTCACATATCCTTTTAGCAAATCATGTTGGTTCAGGTTCTTGTGACAGAATATTGGGTGATGAAGTAGCTCTGTGTAATGGATGAGAATTCTGAACTGCCTTTTCGTCCTTGGAGCTGTGTCGTTCGCTTGTTGATTCTTGAGTCTGAGAAAATCCACCTGGGGCAGGGTTTCTCAGCCCTGTCACTCTTGGTGTTTCGGGCTGGGCTGTGCACTGTAGGACCTTTAGCAGCATCCTTGCCTTTTCTACACTCGTTGCCAGCAGCGCCCCCTCCCAGTTGTGGCAACCAGAAGTGTCTCCGGACATTGCTAGCTGCCCCTTGGGGCACACAGAGGCCTCAGCTGAGAACTGATTTCGAGTATCACCATCACAAGACAAGGGCTGAGATTACACTTATATGATCAGTTTTATCATCATCAGTGGAGTTGTCCCTTAGAACTCTGTGCTGTGATAGGAATGTTCTGTGTGGTCCAGTGTGGTAGCCGCCAGCAACATGGGGTGTTAAGTTAAGTACTTGAAATGTGGCTAGTGCAGCCAAGGAACTGAATTTTCTGTTTCATCTATTTTTAAAATTGTTTTTAACTGGAGGATAATTGTTTTAAAATATTGTGTTGGTTTCTGCCCTACATCAACATGGATCAGAGGTACATGTATGTCCCCTTCCCCTTGAAGTTTCATTTAATTTCAACAAATGTGGCCAGTCACTGCTGTTTTAGACTGTGTGGGTTTAGTATGTTGCTGTATGTCTTTTTGCATTCATCTTCTGATTTACATTTCAGTTGTGAAATGCCTTTCCTTATCAATTTTTTTCTCTTTGTCATTATGGTTAAAAAATGAAAAATTCTTAATTCTCAACACTGTTCAATGAAACTTAAAAAAAAAGCTACAAAGATGGTGTTCCCAGGTTTCATTTTTACCTTCTAGGAAGATCATATTATACTCTGAGCAATGTAGTAAAAAAAAAATTGAGGATAATGTAATGGTACTGATTTATTTTTATTTTACTATTGTATTACTTTTCTAGGAGGCTTTAAAATCACTTCTTTTTTAAAAATTTTTGTTGTTATATAAGTTTTTTCTTAGCATAATTTGAAATAATTGATGAGTTGTGATGAAATAATCCTTAGAATGATGCAGTAAGAAAAATTTTCAAGATATAGAAAAACTATGATCACCAAGATCATTTTCTGTATCTTAGAAGAAAGTCCAATGGATCCATAAATGACTTCAAATTACAGTGAGTTTTATTTTGTTTTTTAAAAATAGAATTTGCCTTTATTCTTTGGAAGACCTCTAAGTAAAAATCATGAAATATTAAGCCTTGCAAATAGTTAAAACTGTTTTAAAAAGAAATCTCCAAAATTGAGTCCAGTGGACCTTGATGGTTTACTAACAGTTTACTGACAATTAAAGGGAGTAGCCTTTTTGTTTCAACATTAGTTGATGTTTGCTGTAGTTTTTTTTTTTTTTTTTTAAAGATCTTTCTATCAGGTTAAGGAAATCTCCATTCATTCCTACTTTGCTAAAAATTTAGTCATTGATCTTAATTTGTTAAACATGTTTCTGCATTTTCTTTAAAAAACGATAATGTCGTTTTTCTCCCGCAATGTGTCCAGGGCAGAGAGAGGACTGTGGCTGTAGGGGCAAGCAGCCCTGTGGGAGCTGTGGCCTTGGTGCGGAAAGGAGGCCCTGGGGCCAGGAAGAGGTGAGGAGGCTGGAGGGCCTGGTGTCTGCGGGCCAGCTCCTGGGGCTCCCAGGCGGGCAGAGAACTGACCTTCATTTTGTCCTCTAAGACTCTTACTGTTTGTGTCTTCCTTCATTCTAAATAATTTTTCATATCTGTGTTCAGTTTTCTTCTCAATGTATCTAGTCTAACTTTTAATTTGCCCATTGAGTTTTTAAAATATTTTGTTTGTGGTGTATTAACTTACAGTAAAATTCACAAATTTTGGATGTTCATTTTGAGGAGTTCAGACAGTTGTGTATATACCCTCGTAACTACCATCCAAACAAGGTCTATGTCTATGAATATTCAAGTTTTTCTTACTGCTCCTCAAAATTCTGTTGTCTTGTGCATGTTCATGCTAAGTAGCTTTAGTTGTGTCTGACTTGGCGACCCCATGGACTGTAGCCCGCCAGGCTCCTCTGTCCATGGGATTCTCCAGGCGAGAATACTGGAGTCGGTTGCCATGCCCTTCTCCAGGGGATCTTCCCGACCCAGGGATCAAACCTGTGTCTCAGTCTCCTGCATTGGCAGGTGGGTTCTTTACCATTAGCACCACCTGGGAAGGCTCTGTTGTGTTATCTTCCTTCTTATATATTTTTTAAAAATGTGGTAAAATATAACATAAATTTTTCCATTTTGAGTACTTTCACATTGTTGTGCAACCATCATCAATATGTCCAGAATTTTTTATCTTCTGAAAGTGAAACTGGTTCCTCTAAACAATAACCACACATTCTCCCCGTACCCCGTCTCCTGGTGCCCACTACTCTACTTCCTTTCTCCATGAATTCAGTTATTTTAGGTGTCTCATATGTGTGGAATCATACAGTATTTGTCTTTTTGTGGCTGTCTTATTTCACTTAGCATAAGGTTTTTGAGATTCATCCATGTTATGTGCCAGAATTTCATTCTTTTATCAAACTGAATATATCCCGTCCTGTGGATGTATTATTTATCCATTCGTCCGTCAGTGGACACTTGGTTGTTTCTACCTTTTGGCCATTTTGAATAGTGCTGCTATGTACGTTGGTATACAATCTTTTTGAGCCGTGCTTTCAGTTCTTTTGAATGTATACCTAAAGGTGGAATGCTGTCTTGTATAGTGTGTGTAATTTTTTGAGAAACTGCCACTATCTTCCATGGTGGCTATGTATTTTTTTAACCGGTCACCATTTTACATTCCCTCCAGCAGTGGACAAGGGTTCCAGTTTCTTTACATCCTTGCCAACAAGTTATTTTCTGGGGTTTTTTTTTTTTTTTTTTGCTTTGTTGTGTTTCATGAAGTGCTGTATCATTGCAGTGTTGACATGTTTCCCAGATTAGTGATCTTGAGACTTTATCAAGTGCTTTTTGGCCATTTGTGTATTATCTTCTTTGGAGAAACATGTATTCAGGTTTTTTGCCCCCTCCCTCCTTTTTTTTTGGCCATGCTATGTGGCGTGCAAGATCTTTGTTCCCCAAGCAGGGATCAAACCTGTGCCCCCTGCATTAGGAGCAAGGAGTGTTAACCGCTGGATGGACAGAGAGGTCCCTTCCTTTGCCCATTTTAAAATTATTTTTTATTTTTAGCTGATGTTGTAAGAGTTCTTTATAGATTCTGGCTATTAATCCCTTATCAGATATGTGACTTGTAATATTCAATACTTTTCTGAATTTCTCCCATTCTCTGAATTGCCATTATCTCCATTGATAGTATCATTTGATGTACAAAAGTTTTTATTTTTGATAACATCTGCTTCATATGTTTTAAATTTTTATTTCAAACATTTTATATTAAATTTCTGGCATTTCCAGTATCTGTGAGTGTTGCTAGTTTGATCCTTTGATTTGCTGTTCTGCAAACTTAGGGTGGCTTGTGTCTTCATATGTTTAGAATTCTAATATCAGCTCTGGAAGTGTTTGTGGTAAACTCTAAGACACAGGACTACTTAATGTTTCTTGGGTAAAAGTTTCCGGGCCTCATGGGTTCTGTTGAAGTGGAACAAGAAACCTGTCTGTGAACCTGCTTCTGGTTGTCAGCTGTCTGAAGTCATTTTCCCTCCTTCATCCACCACTGGGGGCCAGACTGGCAAGCTTCCCCCTTTTTTCCTTCCTCCTCCTCCCCATTTTTAAAAAAGTTTACCCTTGTCCGGAGGATGCTAGCTTTCTGTGGAGTGTGTCCTTGTCTCAGGAGGGCCCTGGCTGTCTCTCCTGTGTGCTACACCTTGGGCAGCTATCCAGGTGGAACTTGAGGTCACTCAGGGTTGATATGTGTCTCCAGGGTAGTTCACGGGAACATGCTGTCATGTCATCTTTGGAGCCCTGCTTTTGCTTCCTTTCTCACTTCTGGGGATTCCTTGATTTCGTGTAAGCACAGCAGTATATTACAATTTTAAAGAAATGTTTTATTCACTACTTTAATTTGGTTTTAGCAAAAGAGTTGTTCAAGGTATCTGATCATCATTACTATCAGGATTGAATGCCCACTCATTTAAAAAAGGACATGTTAAATAAGTGGGAAAGCACGTAGAACAATATAAATCATACCCCTGTACCTGTCTCCTTGAGTAATATGTTAATAGTCATTTTACTTACAGTCTTTAAAATAAAATCACAGATGTGATTCAGGTCCCTTTGGGTTTCCTTTAGATACCATTCTTCAGACCCTGCTTCTTCATCCATAATGATAACCACGATTTTAAAGTTGTTTCCTTTCCGTGTTTGTCACTTTGCCTACAAAGGTAAATAATATAGTATATTGAGTTAAATTTTTTTTTTTACATAAATGATATATTGTATATGTCTCATCATTTGCTTCTTCACAATAACTTTCAGAGTTTATCTCCTTGGTAAACATAGCTCTTACAAACCATTCTATGGTGGTACTGCATGTATTCCCCATTGGTGGGGGTGTCATTGTTGTTAACAGTCCTATAGGAATGTCTGGGTGTAGGGCAGAGGTTCTCTAGGAATAAATGCCCAGAAGTGGACCTGTGTGCACACCTTTGTTCAAGACCATGAACTTACTCTAGAGATTTGTGAATTTCAAGTGAATGGCCCGTTTTAGATTGTCAGCAGTTTATAACTGTCTGCAGTACCCTGAGCTCCCCAGGCTCTTGTTTTTGTACTGGACTTCTGTCAAGTATTCAGAGATAGCTCATTGTTTCAGCGTGCATTTCTGAAGTTCCCAGTGAGATCGAGTAAGTCCCCTTGTTTATTAAGCAGTTTTCCTTCTACTCTGTGAGTTGTCTGTCCATTGGCTATTTTTCTGCTGAGATTGGATTTGGCTGTATGTAATAGGAAGTGCCAATGACAGTGAGTTAGCTCTGGGACTGAAGAGGATGAGCTGCTGGTCATGCTCCATGTTGTCCTTTCTTTTGTGGGGTTTTTATGATTAATCCTTTGTTAATTGCATGCAGTGCAGTTATTGTCTTCTAATCATCTTTTATTTATGGTTAATGTTTAGGAAGTTATTTCAATAGAATTGATTTAAAAAATTGTGCCTTTTATTTATTGTTTAAAAAGTCTTGCCCTACCCTGCTATTTTCCTGTGTCTTGTTAAAAGTTTTTTTTAAAGTTTTGGTTTTCATTTTCACCTAGAATTTATTACTATGTGTATAAATGGGTAGAGAGCTAATCTTATGTTTTTGCTTATAAATAACCAACGTTCTAGTGCCTTTTATTGTAAAGTTTAGTCTTCACTAATTTGTTGCATCTCATGAGTTTCTGGGAATTCTCTCTGTTCCATGGTTTGTTTTTTCCTGCTCTTTTACTGTGTTTTAAATTATTATTATGCCTTAAGTGTTGGAGGTGGAAAGTGTCAGACTTTATTTTGGGGGGCTCCAGAATCACTGCAGATGGTGATTACAGCCATGAAATTAAAAGACTCTTACTCCTTGGAAGGAAAGTTATGACCAACCTAGACAGCATATTAAAAAGCAGAGACATTACTTTGCCAACAAAGGTCCGTCCAGTCAAGGCTATGGTTTTTCCAGTGGTCATGTATGGATGTGAGAGCTGGGCTGTGAAGAAAGCTGAGCGCCGAAGAATTGATGCTTTTGAACTGTGGTGTTGGAGAAGACTCCTGAGAATCCCTCGGACTGCAAGGAGATCCAACCAGTCCATTCTAAAGGAGATCAGTCCTGGGCATTCTTTGGAAGGACTGATGCTAAAGCTGAAACTCTAATACTTTAGCCACCTCATGCGAAGAGTTGACTCATTGGAAATGACTCTGATGCTGGGAGGGATTGGGGGCAGGAGGAGAAGGGGACGACAGAGGATGAGATGGCTGGATGGCATCACTGACTCGATGGACCTGAGTCTACGTGAACTCCGGGAGTTGGTGATGGACAGGGAGGCCTGGTGTGCTGCAGTTCATGGGGTCGCAAATAGTCGGACACGACTGAGCAACTGAACTGAAGTGTTGACACTTAAATTATTATTTTAAGTATTTATATCTGGTTGGATAAGACTCCCTTCTTATTATTCTTTTTCTGCATGTTTTTAAATGGCTATTTTTGTGAACCTCAAGTGTGATGTACTTTTTATTTGAGGTGTAGTTGACATTTAACATTATGTTAGTTTTAGGGATTTCCTTGGCAGTCCAGTGGTTAAGATGCTGTGCTTCTAGTGCAGTGGGTGAGGGTTTGATTCCTGGTCAGGAACTAAGATCCTGCATGTCACGAGGTCAAAGACAAACAAAAAACAGCCCTAAAAACCCCACCCAAGTTATATTAGTTTCAAATGTATGACATAATGATTTGTATATATTGATAAATGACCACCATAATAAGTCTGGTTGACATCCACTGCCAATATTTTTATAATTTGTGTGTGTGTGTGATGAGAACTTTTAAGATCTGTTCTCTTAGCAATATTCAGATTCAGTATAATTAATTGTGGGCTTCCCAGGTGGCTCAGCGGTAAAGAATCTCCTACTAATTCAGGAGACCTGGGCTTGATCCTTGGGTCGGGAAGATCCCTTGGAGAAGGAAATGGCAATCCACTCCAGTATTCCTGTTTGAGAAATCCCATGGAATAGGAGCCTGGCGGCTGCAGAGGCATACCGGCTTAGTGACTAAACAGCCAACGGAATGGTTGTTGCAGTCACAAGGCAGTGCTTTACACGCCCAGGACTTAGTTGTTTTGTAACTGGAAGTTTGTACCTTTTAACCACTTTCATTCATTTTGACCACTCCCCCCTTCTGCTTCTGACAGCCACCAATTTCTGTTTTCTGTATCTTATGCTTAGGGTTTTGCATTTTGTTGTTGTTATATTCCACATGTAAGCGAGACCATAAGGATTTGCTTTTCTCTGACTTTTTTCATTTAGCATAAGGCCCTAAAGCTCCCCTTTTCCAAATTATTTTGACTGTTTCTTGTCTTTTCTTAGATGTGTTTGGGTCACCTTGTCATATTCAGAGATAATACAATTCCAGTTTAAGTCTCAAAAAGGTTTAATTACTGTAGGTTGATTTTGGGAGATCCATAAGCACGTTTTTAACCTCAGTTCTCTTAGCAATTATAAGGTGCATTCCTTAGCATCATCAGATGGGGGGACCAAAGAGGGGTCCTTGCCCAAGGCTTCCGAACTGCTGTGCTGCACAGATAAATAATTAGAAACCAGGTCTTTCTGATGGCTGTAAGGGATTTTTAAGAGAGTGGACCTGTTGTAAGCAGAAAGACTATATCCCTGTCTACCTGTCTAGTGAAAACTATGCTGCGTGCTCCATACTCAGTAAGTGTCATGGGTGAAAGGAGGGCTCTGGTGTCACAGAAACAGTAGAGAAAGGACAGAGGGCAACGAATACCTGCAGTATGAGTCGGGTGATGGAGGCTTCCCACGTGTGGGTACTGGGGGCTCACATGTGTTGGTGGTGTGAGGTTGGGTAGAGACGTCTCTTGTGCTCCATCTAGGGGAAGGTCAAGAGAGGCTGGCAAAGAGGGACGGGATTGAAGCAGCTGTGAAGAGGAGGGCGTTCTAGGTCAGAGCTGCCTTCGGGTCTTGGGGAGTGTGTTTGGCTTTGACTCCCAGCCTGTTGAATCTTCGGGCACTGAGGATTTTTTTTTTTTTTTTTTAAGACAAAGAAGTTTCTCAGGACTTTGTAATAACTTGCTATTTGGAAACTGTTACAAACTCATTTTCAAGGAGAAAGAATTTGAAAGTTTAGTTTTGAGAAATTAAAGTGAATACCATCTTGTACCTTAACATATTGACTTGATGATTTTATTGTTTGTATGATAATGTTCAACCAGGTGATTAATACAAGCTTTTAGTTTATACTTCATCATTTGAACTTAAAAATGGAATTCATTTTTTATGTTATATTAAAATTGTATTCAGACTTGTATCTTATTGAGTGAATGATGTTAGGCTGTCCCGGGATCATTAACTTTGGGAGCTGTTTTGTTTGTAGAACTTGTATTCATAAACAGTATAGCAGGTGGTGGTAGAGTTTAGCGTGCTGTGTATTCAGGTCATAGTCAGCAGATGAAGAGTCTTGTGAGAGCACAGACTCAACTCCTTCAATTAGGGAAAATGGTGGAATGAAGAATTTGCAAATGAAAAAATATTTATATTTAGCATAGTTAGCTTTTCACAGTATTTTATTAATAAAGCCTTTAGAAATATTCAGTGGGACTTCCCTGATGGTTCAGTGGCTAAGACTCTGTGTTTCCAATTTAGGGGATGCGGGTTTGATCCCTGGTTGAAACTAAGACCCTGCGTGCTGCAACTAAGAGTTCCCCTGCTGTAACTAAACATCCTGAGTGCTGCAACTAAGACCTGGTGCAGCCAAAATTAGGGGAAAAAAACAAAACAAACGGAATGTAACACAGTTCTTTTAGAAAGACTGATACATAGATGGTTTACAGTGTCGGTTTCGGGTGTGCGCATAGTCCGTGTTTTTGTAGGTTATACCCCATTGGGGATCATCACAAGACAAGGGCCACAATCCCCTGTGCTGCACAGCGTAATCCGTCTCTGTTTACTGTAGTTTTTAGTGGAAATGTTTTCATTTTTACCTGGAGAGCTGTAGAGGGTGCTATATCATTAGGAATAGTAGTCTGAACTGGCTTTAGCTAATTAGAATTCCTTTAGGCAAGAAAATCAAAGTTAGTTGACTTTTCTTGGATTTTTTAAAACTATTTTAACTGAAAATAGAGTGACTAATATTGCATAGTTGGTAGACTTTATATTGAGTATTGATTTAATGTATCTGGCAAAATGTTTTTCATCTTCCCAGGCCTTTGAATACACTTGAAGTGATTTCCCCGATTTATATTGGTTATAGCAACAGAGGTTTATTTTCTTGCCACCTCCCCCAATTGAGGAATCTGATATTTTAATCTGTATCCTGTACAAGCCAGTCTCTCCTTCTAAGCTTCAGATGGGTCTCCGTGAAGTCAAAGATAACCGAACCGTGGAATGGGAATGTATGTTTTAGGTCAGGCTGGTTCAGAAGATACTGTCTTTGAAAGAAATATTGTTAGAACAAAATGGAACTTGAAGACCTGAGCAGACTATCTTGAAAGATCATTTTTAGAAATCAGGTATTAGTAACTTTGGATTCAGTTTCACCTGTGCCCAAGAATTTAGAAGTTATTTGAACTTCATCAGTTTAAACGGAATGGTATATTTGGAAATAAAAGACAATATTAGCTATGTTTTTTAAAAGTTTACCAAAAAGTGTAAAATAAGTATCTACCTTTTGAAAATGTTAGGCAACTTGATTGAAACCTTGCCAGGAGTTTCTTCTGTTTTCTTGAAGATTTTTTTTGGTGTTTATTATAATGTTTAATACTGTAGTTCCTAAGCAAGAATTTGTCCTCCTGTTGTCCCCGAAAGTAAAAATATTTTCTGTTGTGGGTAAAAGGATTGCTGTTGTTGAAGCCTCCTTATTAAACAAATGTGCTCTGTGTTTGTGTTTAACTCTCAAGGCACCACCTTCCATGGTTAACACTGAGCAGCGCCAGCATGCTGAGCATATATTCTTATCATTTAGGAAGTCAAAATCACCATTTGCAGTTTGCAAGCATATTTTGGGTAAGTGTGTTTACTTTAAAAATACCTAATTTTTCTATCTTGAACTTTAGATGTTTGAATTCATTTAAAAATGAGCAGGTTTGTACGGTTAAATTTTCCATTAGTCATTCCACTGGAGTGACTTTAAAGATATTCCATAAGGCCAGAGAGAAAACTTTGGTTTTGCTTTGGATTTTTCTTCACTAAGTATCGCACTCAATAAGTTGTTTTATTATTGGCCATAATATCATAATGGTGGGAGGAAAAGCTAATGTTTTTTCTGTTGTTTTCAAGTATGATATCACTTATAGGAAATGCACCGTAATTCATCCCAGTGTTTTAAAGTTAAGATTATTTTTGGAGATTTCTACAGTTTCTTTTAGTTTTTTTTTTTTTCTTCTCAGTTTTAAAAAAATCATATATAATAGTTTGTACTCAGCTCACTTAGTGAATATTAGTTCTGTGTGGGTTCTTCACTGTATGTCATAAAATGAAACATTGAGTTTTTACTCTTGTAAAAAATGTTTTGTTTGTACCTTATATCTGACATACATAGAGAGTGATCTCTTTCCTTTAAAAGTAATAACAGCAGTTATAACTTGTTCAAAGATGGCATTCTCTTTGCCTCTTAGATATTTTTCAATTATTATAAGAGAGATTTCATTGTTATTTTATGACCAGATTTTTGTTGGCTGTTTTTCTTATTTGGAATCATTTTTTGTATTCCCTATTGGGGACTCTGAAAGGAAGCCTGTTTGAGGTGTCCATGACTACAGAATTGGTTAGTTGAGTGTCAGGAGCTGAAAAATCTACCTTGTGTTCTTGTGCTTTCGGAAGGCTAATCCGCTAGCCCCCAGCGCTCTGGGAAATAGCCCACAGTCGGTCTCTGTGTGCGCAGTGCTTTCCTGGTCAGGGCCTTCAGTGGAAGGGCTGGGCGCCGGGGTACCTGCAGCCCGGAAGCAGCACGAGAAGTCACATTGCCCCTCGGAGCCTTTTCCATCTGTGAAATGGGCATAATGATGCCGTTTCCTTAAATGGACTTGACCGTGTTAAGTTGTAGTGAGGCACAGATATAGCAACACGGGAAAGCACTTGGCGAGAGGTCAGGTGAAGGTCATTGCCCCATGATCACATGTCAGACAGCCTTTGAAAAGTGCTCTGTGCTCTGTTCGGAGCTGGCAGCGGTGGTAAAGGCGGCCCTGTCCCCTCCAGGAGTTAGAGCTTAAGTTAGAGAAGCAGTCTAATACTCACCTTTAATTCTAAATGAGGCAGGTTTTTTTTTGTTTGAGTAGTCAATTTTTATACTTGGTTGAATTTGTTTCTGACACTAAGAAAACTTGTTACCACGTGGAGAATATTTAACTCAGTATTAAATTAAAAGAAGCAAAACTAAAGATCATTAAGAGTTGAAGGGAGCCTGCTGCTTCATCCTTACGGCCTTGAAGCTGTCAGTGTCAGCGCAGGGAGAAAAGCTCAGGTGATCCAAGCCTGGCTTTGGAGGTTTCGGCCTAACTGCGTCAGCAGGTCCCCGCGGTGTCTCATCCGACTTCGGGCCACGACTCGGTTATCAGTCTGTACTGCTGGGAAATACCTGTCTCAGTGATAAGTATGTTATTAGAGTGTATTTGTTTACCACTCTTTCCTTTTTAGAGCATGTATATTTTATGAAGAACTATTGCTTTGTTATGACTTGAGCTTGTTTTAGAATACTTCTGTTTTCCTGATAAAAATTTCAAAAGAATAGTATTGCTAGTTCTGGCCACGCTACTGAAAGCATTTTGGGTTTTGAGACATAACTATTTAAAAGTTGGGTGCATGTGTTACAAGCATAATCATTAATGTACTGCAAAGCCCGGTGTTACATTAATGTTGACTTCTGAACTTCACGGAAAGCTTAACTCCTTACCCAGTTGCCACCAGCCCAGAAACGTTAGTTCCTCTGAGAAGACTTCTCACGCACGTGGCAGTCGATCGCAATCCAGGGTTTTCATGTTCTTGTTTCGGGATATAGGTCACTTGTGTGGAGTGTCTAGGTGATAGGTTCTGATGAAGGGGAGGCTTTCTCTTGGATGCTTCCTTTTTCTGGCCTTTTAAAATTCTTCTTTCTCTCTTCTTACTTAAGTTTTGTTATTTCTTATTTTTCCTCATTTCTTTCTCGTCTTAACCTTTTGTTTTCATTGTAGCTTTAATTTCTTTGCTCTTTTCTGTGTGTGTGCACTTGTGTGCATGTTGCATGCTTCTGCGTTTTGTTAGAAGGGCACTTTCTGACGTTTTCGCCTCAGAAGTCTTTGGCACTTAGGAATTTACTAGTTTTGTAGGGTCAGATGTTCCTTCAGGAAACCTGTGTGTTCTGCTCTTGTTGAAGAAATCCCCCCCTGAGTGGTTCCAGCACTTTTGGAGCTCTCTGGGAGAAGATTTCTCTCGTTTTTCCTCTTAGAGACAGCCGAGAGAGAGCAAATCCGAGCCTTACTGCTGCTGGTGTGCGTGTGTCACCATGCAGCTTGCGTGTCCTCCGCTTTGGATGGCAGTCCCAGTGCGGAGGGCAGTGCAGGCGCTGGATGCTGGCAGGCAGTGCTGGTGCTTCCGGCCCTCAGCGTCGCTCTCTCTTTAGTCTTCCTGTCTGTGTCTGGTTTCAGGTGGCCTGAAAGATGCACCTGAATTTATTTTTGTAATTGGTGTTAGAGTTACTGTGGTAGGAAGTAAAAGCGTCCTGCTAAGGTGGCTTAAATTAACTTGTCATTTTTCAGACAGTGTCCTAGTCAGTGGAAAATCACCCTTGAGAGTGCTAGTGATTCCTGCTGAGCCGGGAGCTCTGCACAGGGACCTTGCAGTTTTGAGCATCTCAGCGGAGAGCAAGACGGAGGCCCCTGTGTGTGCGAAGGCCTCACCTGCTGCCAGCAGGCTTGCAGAGTTCTGGCTGCCGTCTTCTGCATGTTTCTGTTATGTTTAAGTGCAGTTTAGGAAGGCCAACGGCAGTGTTTATGAAAAAGAACTTTTTATTAAGTTAGGAAAACTACTTTTAAATCTGGAATCTGACTTTCTTTCTTTCTTTCTTTCTTTTTTTTTTTTTTTCAGATTCCTCCTTTCTTAGAGACATTTTCTTACAGGAATAGTAGTACAGAGATCTTCATTTGATACCAAACAGCTACCTAAGGAAAAGAGTTCTCTTGAAAACTAATGTATGTCATTTACTTTCTGTAATTGTCCCCTTAACAATTGCAAACAAGGGGGCAGGGAAGAAAAAGGCTAGACTGTAAGCAAGTTAGACAGGAGCATGTTTAGTGGTCATGAGAAGCGGGAGTGCCTGCCTGGCCTCCTCCTGGTGCCTGCTTTCAGGGCAGGCCCACATCACCCAGCAGACAGGGCCAGCCACGCGGGCCTCAGTCTCCTCTGTCTCTCCATGCGACAGCTTCTTCAGCTGTGATGTTCGAGGATCAGATTAGGGGATCTGCAGGGTTCTGTTTCTAAAATTCTGTGAGTCCCTACAATATTGCTTCCCTGTTCAAATCCATGGTTAAAGATTGTAGGTCCTTAAAAACTTTACATTTCAGTGAAAAGTGCAGATAGGCAAATAACCATCGTTTTAAGAAGAGGTTTATAGTAGATGATTTGAATTACTTTTATGAGGCAGTACCGTATTTCTCCTTTGTGAGCTAAATAGATAGCACTGGTTTCTGTTTCAAGTCCTCTTTGACTAAAACATTTTTTTCCTGCTAAAACTTTAGATGCATCTTTTTAAGATAGGTTTACATTTTTGGACACTATTGCTTTATTCATTATATTTTAAGTTTTCTAAAATTTTGTGAGTTCTGATTACCATTTCAATTAGAATTCATGTTAAAATGGCATGGACTAATCAAAAAAAAAAAGGTCCAGATTGATTCCTCTTACTAGTTTTGATATTTTCAACCCCCCACCCCCACTATAGCCTAGTATGATAGGAATTGACGTAGACATACCTTTCTTTGAACACTTCTATAGAAAATTGTGTCAAGATCACTTGTAATATTTGTAAATGGTCTGCACTTGAAAAGCAGAGAAAATGATGTGCCTGCCCCTGTCTTCATGCTCTTCTGAGAAGTCATTGTAGGTGCTGTTCTGTGCCTACAAGTGTCCCTTGGGCCTCAGGCGCTCCTGTGCAGTGATCTTGGCAGAAACCCGGAGTCGGATCAGACTCTGTATGGGTTGCACATGATGGTTATTTTGAAGAGCTTCAGAAAATTTCTACTTTTTCTTGACTTCATTTTGACTGTTTCTCCCTTTTGATGCTCCTGCTTTGGAAACCGATAATAGTGGTGTTGATGAGTAAAAGAAAAAAATAGAAAATTAATGTAAAGCGTTTCTTCAGTATGTTAATTTTCTATTTTCTTTTTTTTTAAACTCTCCTGATTCAGTTTTAGTTCACTGGGTAAAAAAAGAACAGGTAACCATCTCCTTCCTTGTCTAAAAGTTCTGTTTAAAATGAATAAATAAGCGCAGAATGCGCAGGGGAAGATGAGCTGCTGTTTAAAGATGGTGTCTGGTTTCCCCTCAGAAGCGGGTTCAGTGCAGATGCTATAACTTGCTCATTAAAGCTGGATCTTTCTGAGTGTAGCTTTGGGATTTTACTCAGTTTGATCACTACTGCAATCAGAAAATTCACAAGAACTTCTCACCTTGTGTAAATGTGACTTTTTTATTTTTTAAACATTTTGAGGAAAAGAACCTGAACGTGATTGTGCTCATTTCTGAACTTGGTATTGGAGATGGGCCATCCTGCTCAAAGCTTAATTACATAACAAGCTTGAAATATCTTGACAGCATGGCTCATCTCAGATAGTAATGTTCAGAGGCTCATTTGTCAGATTCTCTGCAGATACAAAGTTCTGTTTTGCACAGGGTGAGAATCTCTTAGAACGTTTTCTGATTGCTTTCTATTTTTATTTTATTTTTGTTAAAGCTGTGTTATTTTTTAGTTCTTCATGCTTTGGAAGTAACAGTTGAAGAGAGGTGAGGAAAGTTTGTGACAGTTGTGATCGGTGACTAGCTGCCACCTGCCTGAGGTGTCTTCTGAGAGGAACTAACCTCTTTGTGGTGCTAGAGCAAGGTCACTGGATAAAAAAGGAACAGGTAACCATCTCATTCCTTGTCTGAAAGTTCTCTTTAAAATTAATAAACTCAGAATGCGCAGGGGAAGGTGGGATGCTATTTAAAGATAGTGTCTGGTTTCTTCCCCAGAAACGAGTAAAGTGGACTATGTCCTCTTCCAAGCTGCCACAGCCATCATGGAGGCCGTGGTCCGAGAGTGGATTCTCCTGGAGAAGGGCAGTATCGAGTCCCTGCGCACCTTCCTCCTGACCTACGTCCTGCAGAGGCCTCAGTGAGTACCTGCTCTCAGCCCATCCTCGGGCTGGGTTTTCCTTTGCTTTTCAGTCACTGATGTTTATGGTTAAGCTCTGTGTGGGCTCATATCTTAAAAATTCACGTACATATGATTGTAGGTTGTTTTGAAACTTAATGAAGGAAGATTTTTTTTACTATAAGCTTGTGACACTGGGTTTCATTTGTTTGAATAGATTGTGCTTGGATGTTAGGGCTTTTTGTTGTTCAGTTCCAGAATTTTGTTTATAAATAAAAGTTGATCTTTGATTCGGTTGAAAATCCTTTATACTTACTTGTGCTTCTTTTGGTTCTTCGTGTATATTATAAGACATAGGTGAGTAGCCATGAGGGTTGGGGGAAGTCAGGCACCATTAACATGTACATTAACATGTACATAGAGACAGCCGTGTTGGGAAGGTCGTAGAGCAGAAAGCACTGCATTCTTGTTAAGTTTCCTGTGGAGAGGGGTCAGGTCTGAGGGATGGGGTGAGAGTAAGTTTTCTTTTTACAGTATACACATTGTATTGCTTAAAAATTTTACAAGATTGTGTGAATTCATTGCCTGTATGATTTAGAAACAAATGAGGAAAACTACTGGCCATACAGGTTTTGGGAGAAACTCATTTACTGTATATCTTTTTTTTTTTTTTAAGTCCCCTCAATCCCAAGTCTCCTAAGGAGAGGCATCGTTCATTGTGTGCAGTTTGTGCAGTTGAACACTTTTTGCACAGATATTTATTTTCACACTCAATGTAGAAATGTTACATAATGAGAACTGCTGGTGATTAAGGATGCTGGTCGTGGTGACGGAGATGCACACAGCCTAAAAGATATGTCAGAGTGTTCCATGTGGCTTTGTTCCTGCCCGGTTCACTAGCAGTCTCTGAGTTCACAGTGCTTGGCACTCAGTAAAGTGCTAGTAAGTGCTTCATGTAGAAGAACGCACAAGAGAAAAATCCCAGTGTGACTCAGCCTGTTAGCATCACAGATTGGAAGGATAACATGTTCCAGGGATGAGCAAAGGTGTTTGTCTCCGATTGAGGGTGTGGCTTGTTTCAGTTTTAACAGCATAAGGAAAATTTGCTCCTGTTTCAGACCATTCTCTTCTCCTTCATGCTGTTTTTCTTCCTTTATTTAAATTCGTTGTTTAGTGAACACTTTTGGATGTTTCTGTCAACTTGCCCTGAAGCCTCCCCTTGTATCACAGTCCACCCCACCCCCACCACCACCATATACACACACAGATGGCCCCCCTGCCCCAACCTGGAGCTGTTCATTTATCACACGTCTCTGCTTCCCCACCCGTACGTGCCCACTCACCCAGCCTTTCAGCTTGGCAGATTTCAGTTGTGTGTGCATGTCATCTCTTGTGTTATCCAACATCATCTCACCATAATAATTCCAGTGAGTTCAGGAGCTATTTTAGAGTTGATTGTCGGTTTCCACATGGAAATAGTTCACTTATATATTGTCTCCCACACTTACTTTTTGGGAAAAAAAGTGTTCAGACAAGTGGAAAGAGGAGTGCTGTGACCATGCCACGTGCCTTCTCCCTAGCAGAGGCTCAGACAGCGATTCAGTGACTCCCACCCCTAAACCCCACATCTCAGTGCTCTTGATGTAACTCTGTATTTACATTATTATAATTCTGACCTTCCCAGTTGTCTCAATAGTGCTGCTTATATCCCTTTTATCTTTGTTAGGTTACTTTTGGATTCAGGATTTAACCACAGATTATGTGTTGTATTTAGTTGTTGTGTCTCGTTTAATCTAAAACAGTTCTGCCTTTTTTGGACTTTCATGTCACAGATGTTTTAATCTTGTAGAATGTCCTGTGAGTGGATCAGAGTCAAGTTAAAGCTTTTGATGTGCCGCATGGGTCGAGAGCTACAGGTTAGGGACTGTAGACTAATACATACTTACCGTTGTGTATCTCCCACTGCAGGCACCAGCGTTTTCCTTTCTCTTCTATTGTTGCCTCCAATCTATGAGTGAAATGCAGGGTACACTTTTTAGAGGCATATAGCATAGTGATTGAGAACAGGACTACGAGTCCCCCTTGTGCCTCTTACTAACTCCGTGGCTTTGGGCAAATTAACGTCTTTGTGTGTTAGTTGTCTGATTATTAAATAGTGAATAGTTGTACTTTACTCAAAAGATTGTGAGGATTAGATGTATTATTTTTGTGAAGTTAGTTTATATAAAGACAGATCATAAGCACTTAATAAATGTTAGGTATTATTGTTCTCTAGTGATTTGGGCTTCCCTGGTGGCTCAGATGGTGAAGAACCTGCCTGTAGTGCAGGAGACACGGGTTCGATCCCTGGGTTGAGAAGATCGCCTGGAGAAGGGAAAGGCTACCCACTCCAGTATTTTTGCCTGGAATTTTTCCATGGGCAGATGAGCCTGGTGGCATACAGTCCGTAGGGTCATAGAGTCCCAGCAGTAATCTTTAAAACTAGCTCTGTGTACCTTTCTAGTGGCAGTGATTGTTTCAAACTGTTGTGTCCCCCAGAAGTACAGACATTCCCCTTGGTCACCTCACATTCTTGCACACAGTAGGGCCTTTGCTTTTATTTGCTTAATGAATCCTTCAGGTCTGTTTTGAAGGAATGTTTTTCTCTTCATTCTTGATAGAGCAAGATATCTTTGTTCATTTGGATGAATGTCTGGTAAATGCCTATTGTGTGACAGGCAGTGTGCTTTTTCCATGGGACCACAGCACCATGCTGGAGAAGGCAATGGCAACCCACTCCAGTACTCTTACCTGGAAAATCCCATGGATGGAGGAGCCTGCTAGGCTGCAGTCCCTGGGGTCGCAAAGTCGGACATGACTGAGCAACTTCACTTTCACTTTTCCCTTTCATGCATTGGAGAAGGAAATGGCAACCCACTCCATTGTTCTTGCCTGGAGAATTCCAGGGACGGGGGAGCCTGGTGGGCTGCCGTCTATGGGGTCACACAGAATCGGACACGACTGAAGCGACTTAGCAGCAGTAGCAGTAGCACAGCACCATGCTCGGCATGGCAACCAACCAGGGAGACACAGCTAACCTCTGCAGAAACAGACACTTCGTGTTGTGTGTGGTGTGGGGAGCCCTCCTCTGGATGACCAGCCAGGTGCAGAGAGAGGTGGGCCGGCCCTGAGGGAGGTTCAGTGTAGCTGCAGTTGTGAGAGTGAGTGGAGGGGCTGAGCTGGAGGGAGGCCCAGGAACCGCCTTAAAAGTGGGGGCTCTACCTTTTATGTCCACATGGGGACACCTTTCAGAGTAGAGCAAGTGCTGTTTGTTCTTGTGCTGGATGGCAAGGGGTCGGGGAGGCTGGGGCGGGTCTTCCTGCCACGAGCCCCATTGGGGAGTTTGGGTTTTGTCCCAGGGGCACGTAGTTATTGAATCTGTGTGAAGTTCTAGAGGCTGGGTTATGAAATTCAGAGTTAGGTTTTCCAAGCCTTCCTTTTAAGAAATGGTTGTGAAAAGGCAGTTAAGTCTGTATGCCCCTGTGGCCCAACAGGCTTTGTAGGAGGCTTCATCTGAGACAGGTGTTTCTGCCACCACACTGAAGAACAGAGCTTAGATACAAAGACTTTTTTCGTGTTCCTATCTGTACAAACAGGTTTTGAAGAGTGTGTATGTTTTCATAGTGTTGTGTCTTGGCTAGCTAGCAGGTTAGCTTTCCATGTTAGCGGTGATGGAGATGGAGACGAGGCCACAGCATGTCTGTCTGGCAAGGTTGCCCGGAGTTGCCATGGCGCTTAGTGTGCATGGGCTGCGAAGCTGAGAGTGGGCAGTCCTTGTCGTGACAGCCCTGTTACTCTTACCCCCATTTCATGAGGAGACTGAGGCTCTGAGTGTGAAGGGGCTTGCCCAGGGTCACACCATCGCTGTTGAAGTGTGGATTCGAGTCCCGGACTCTGCAGTAGACCAGTGTGTGACCAGGAGCACGCCACCTTAGCTGTGAGCCATGCTGCTAGCAGCTGCAGTCACAGTGAGGTATCTGGGAGTATTCTTATATTGGATTTGTGTAAAAGCTTTCACAATGATTTTTGTGTTTTACAGCCTCCAAAAGTATGTTCGGGAACAGATTCTATTAGCAGTAGCAGTAATTGTAAAACGAGGATCATTAGATAAATCAATTGACTGCAAAAGCATTTTTCATGAAGTCAGCCAGTTGATAAGTAGTGGCAACCCCACTGTGGTAAGTGTGCTTAAATATTTGTAAATTTTAAAGTTTTATTTTATATTACACTAATGCTGTTACAGCAACAATAATGGGTATCTACATTAAAAAAAGGCACAGTCTGATAAATCAAGTAATTTGTTTGTTCATGTTTTCTTCTAGTCCTTCTTTTATATGTGTACATATTGTGGGTAGAGTGTACTTTGCTTTTTCATTTGATTTTGTTTTTCTGTGTTACCAGGATTCATAATCATAAGTTCATAAACCTTGTATAGTTTTCATAATCCTATTTAATGGTGTCCAATATTACAAGCTAATATACCATAATATTCTTAACCATTACCCTTCTGTTGAACATTTCCCCCCATTTTTAATAAACCTTTCACAAGGATTTGGAAATGTGTGGAGTAAATATGAAAATGATATCTGACATGAAAGTTCTTAAGTGTTGCAATAATAATAGGTGAAGGCATGCTGTGACTACCAGGTGTGACTGTACACCTGAGTTTTCTGGGAAGCCTGGCTGGTTTTTACCTTTCCATTTCCTGTTGCCTATGAGAACCAGTCAGTTTAGAGAGTGGTGGGCTGTGGTTCTTGGCTGGAGTTGCTGACTTTATCCGCTGGGGGAGATTTAGTTTGTGTCCAGTTAGGGTTGGCAGTACCTGGCTCAGCTGGTTCTCAGGTGTTAAACCTTTCAGTATTTTGGGTCATCTTTTCTCTTTCCCAGTTCCTTTTCCTTAATCATTTGAAAAGTGTCTTTGAGGCTCTGCCCCTTACGTCTCTATGTGGATGGTGTCTAGTCGTCCCCCAGTGAGCAGGGTGGTGTTACGTGACTTGTGGTGTGAGGTCATTTTAGGAGGACCGTGGGCCCTGTCCCTTCCCTTCCACAGTGTTTGGGTGTCTTCTGCCACTTCCAAGAGACGCACACGTGTGTGCATGCTCACCTCTCACTCCTTCTGGGACTGACCCAGTGAGGTCTCCACTGAAGGAATTTCCTATATCTGCCCTAGGTATTTCTTGTTTTTCCTTTGGAGTTTTTCTTATCAGCTTTATCGAGGAGTAAAGTCCATGCATTACTTCACGCATTGAGTTGTGACAGTTCTGTGTGCCAGTGAACAACCACACAGTAAAGATACAGAGCGTTTGTGGTTGACTGTAGATGGCGTGCTATGTTGCGTTGTGGCTGGTTTCTTCCAGGAGCCGTGCTATTGGTAGAAGTCGCTATGTTGATGCAGATGTTCTGTCTTCACTCTCCAGCCTGTGGCACATACAGCTTCTGAGTATTTGAAATATGGCTTGTGTGACTGAGGAGCTGAATTTTTAAATTAAATTTTATTTGAATTCAAGATAGCCACATATTGCAAAAGACAACTGAATTGGACCCTGTAGTCTAGAGACTTTTTAGTCTAAAGATCCTATTCTATATTCCTTCCATTTAATCGTAGTATTCTAGTTTAATTGTTCATATAAAGCTAACAACTTCAAAGATGTGCATGTTTGAATCATTATACTTTATGAGTTACTTTGACTTTATGTAGTGAAGAGCTCTGTTGAAAATAGTCTGCAGATAAGATTCCATTAACAGTTTCCAAGGTAAAGATACCTGGGAATACGCTCTCAAAATCCTCTGTAGGTAGATGGAGTCTCCCACTTCTGGTGAAGAGCTTTGCTCTTGAGACACTGGCACCTCAGGGCCTGCATTTGTTGTGTATCTAGCGTCCCACAGTTGCATGGATTTTGTTAGCCTTTCCTGCCTCTTTTCCAGCGAGGGCCTCACTGATGGTCATGGGGAAGTCATGTGGCAGCTTGTCTGGCCGGAACTCTTAGGGAAAAGGTTGGAGCTGAGGCTGCCCCTTGGAAATACCATCCCAGCCCCGACTCTGAACAGGCTCCTCTTTGTAACTTTGATTTTACTTAGCGACTCTCTGTCTCAGGTGACTTGTGTGCAGGACAAGATTCCAGCTCACTGTGACGACCAGGAGGTGAACTTGAGGAACTTAGCAGTGGCTCTGGGATTGTTGTTGATTGTCGTTGGTGATCCTGTCAGCTGAAGTGTCAGTGTCGAGGTGGGATTTCTACTCTGTTCTCGTTCACCACGGTAGCCTCCGGATGCTGAAAGTGAAGGCCCGGAGCCCTTGCTGTCAGGAGTGCACACACGCCAGGAATTGGGAATTGTGCCCTCCTCTCTCTCCCCCTGGGTAACCAACCCTGACCCACCCCAGAAAGTAGGCCCACTGCAAATGGCGATTGGTTTCTTAGAGCCACTGAAATAACCGATGTTCTGAGAATGCTTGAAACAGATGTAGCTGTTTAGTTAGAGAATATTTTGCGCTGTTGATAGTACATTCCCTTTGAGAGGAATGTGTAAATTTAATATTCTCAGGAACTACTCCAAAACAGGAGGAGTTTTCTAAAGTTAAATTTCTCCTAACAGGACTTTTATAGTAGCAGGAAGTCAGTAGTGGGATGTAGAACTTGATTTCAAGATTGCTAGATGAATTTGGTTTGGTGATGACACTGAAAATGTTGAACTTGGAAAGCATTCCTGCATTTATATGGCAAGTTTAAGACGTGTGCCTGGAGCTATGCCTGTTCTTCAGCAGGTTTAAAGATGAGGCTGCAGACCAGGAAACGTTTTAGTCTGTCTTCCTGTCTTCTCAGCTGCTAAGGATTTGTGCCAGTGCTTCAAGAGTTTGCATAAGATTTTCCTAGTCTTGGAGACACGAATAGCAGTGGAGAAGAGGTTTAAAACTTTGATAAGAAAGCAAAATGATAAAATGGGAAAACTGATGATGGTGGCTAGAAACTTTTGGTATAAAGATGATTTTAGAGATACTTGAAGCAGTAACTGGTTTTCTCTGAATGAAAGAAAGGGTTGACCTCATGAATTCCTAGGTTAGCTGACTAACTTTACCCTTTTAAGAACGATGCTTCCTGTCATCCCTAATTGACTAGAAATTAGTCACTTTGGCTAATTGACTATTAGCTAACTCAGTTCTGGCTCTCCCCCTTGCTTTCTGAGTGTAGCTTCTGGTCCAGCATCGTGCTAGTGAAGTTGCGAGTGTGAACGCGTTTGGGGCAGGATCATATGCTACAGCATGGATTTCGACTCTGGATTCATACTTCGGTTCACGTCCTAGCTCCGCCATTTGTCAGTGGTGGTAAACTACCTCCCTTACTTGAGAAATGGTTTAACTTCTCTGGGTGGTGATTGACCAGTGTGGGAAAGGCAGCATTAAGAGCACTTGGCAAATGCTGTGTCCCTCATGGCCTCACACCCCTTTCTTTACAGGATCTTAGGACATGCTGTCGTCTTTTTCTATCCAGTGGCATTTTAAGTGTTGAAAACCGGAAGAAAGTATTTATGCTATTATCCGTGAATGAAAGCTAATTGTGTATTTTAAGAGCATATGCCCAGCATGTTTCCTTTAAACATTTTGGGAAGTGCCCTGTGGTCTTTGTTCTCTGCATTTTGTGAGTTACACAGCTTCCTGTTCAGACCGTGCAGTTGTCTGTGTGTTGTGCTGTCTTTGTAAGCGGTACGTGTGCGGGTCTCTGTCCTGTGTGTCCCCTCCTGGTGTCCACAGGCCTCCCGCTGGGCTGCTTTGTCCTGAGGGCAGGGGGTCACCCCTTGGAGGAGTTCTTAGGAGGCCTAGCTTCCCAAGGAAAGTGGCTAAATGTTGTATTTTAATTAACATTCAAGCTAAGTTTTTAACCTATTTCATGTTTATTTCCTTTGAAAGCAGTCGGCCTGTGTAAGTCACTCTGAAAGCTGTTGAATGTGTGGTTTAAGCCTCCTTTCTTCCTCTTTGCCATGCTAGAGAGAAGAGGGTGAGAAATTCCTGGCTGCCGGTGGACGTGATAGCAGCTTAATCTCTCTTATCACAAGTCTCATTGATGTTTGCTTAGAGGAGCAGCTGGAGGTCTGCTTTATGTATGGCAACCTTTCATAAAGTTTATTCTTGGTAATAAAGCTCCGGGGGCAAGAGCCAGGCTATTATAAGAGACAGTTCTCTCTGAACAAGAGTATTGTATTTTGTCAGCTGGTTAGTGTGTGAGTATCTTGTTCTGGTGACAGTAAGCTGAAGAGTGAGGCACGTGGTCCCTGAAGGGTGTTCTTTCCACTTCTGTGAAATTAGTGTCTTTTACTGGAAATGAGGATTCTACTTTAAGACTTCTAATGTGAAGGCTGCAGTTACTTCAGTTGTTAGCTGGTGAATTGACTTGTGAGTTTTAGTACTTCAGTGAAAGAAAACATTTTAGACTCTTTCATTACTTCCAAACCTCACTGAATGTCTTCTGCTTGTTTTACATATTAAGTTTTGTCTTTGAAATTCATCAGTAGCTTAAAAAAAATTAGGAACACACTCATTTTCTTCCTTCCCTTGTGTTAATGTTGTGTCAGGCACAGGTTGGGTTACTAACCTAGGTGAGCAAGCACTCTATAGCACTAGCGATGCTTTAGTTTTGGTTTTCTTTTTTAAACTGGTAACTTACCCTGTGATTTTAATTTGGTGGATTGTAGTCAGCGGTCAGGAAGTAGGACTGAAGAAGCCAACACAAGCTATTTTTATGATGATGAGGATGCTGTTGCCGTTTGACTTTATCCTGTCATACATGCTGCATTTATGTAGCATTTTCCCACATCATCCAGTCTGAACCTTAGGGCAGTCACATGACCTCTGTGGTGACCAGGTGTAGCCCTTTTGTGGCTGAGAGTTGAGGCTGGACAGATGAAGTGCTTGGGTTCCGTCACTAGATGTGCTGAGTCTCAGCCCATCAGGGCCCAGCTTTTCTGACCTTTTAATATGAAACAGTAGGGTTTAAGGCCCTTGTCCTGGCCCACAGGGAGAGTCCCACGGAGGGTTTTCATTTAGAATTGATTTGGGGTATACTTGTAATGAATATTATTATTTGGCTTCTTAGTTATTGGAAATGAAAGCTGTCGCTTGGGGCTGCTTGTTAGTGCTGGTCACACTGCCAGCAGCAGCGAGTGACAGGCACAGACGGCGCCTGGGCACAGCCGTGGGCACACGTCTGTCCAGCAGGGCTGGGCTCTGCCCCCAGTGTCGTGGGCTGGGAACTCGCCTTGCGTTTTAGTGGATTCCTGGTGCTCGCTTTGTCACCACACCATGTATAAGTAATTGCCTTAGAAATGGTTGTTTTGGAAAATTTTACATGAAGTAAGTTTCACTAAAAGCGTTTGCTTGCTGCATTTGGAAGATCAACAGATACTTAGTCTTTATGATTTTGGATAAATGAAGCATTGCCGTGTTCACCTCTTTGTACTGACTGTCCTTTATACCGGCTTCATCCCAATTGCCAACTTCAGTGTGAGCCTCACAGTATGCTGCTTGCCAGTCAGCCAGTCAGTCACCTCTGATCTGGTTTCAGTGAGTTTCCTGCTGTAGTGATCACAGATTTTGTTTCTGGCCCCCAAAGTATTAGAGTCACTGTCTCTAATACAGCGATAAGACCTAGCCCTGACTGTCTTTAGAACAGAAATAAGACCTAGCCCTGGCTGTCTCTAGTATAGCAATAACACCTATCCCCGGCTGTCTCTAGAACAGAAATAAGACCTAGCCCTGGAAGGCATTGAGCTGTGGGGGTTGAGGGGTTATGCCCTCGGGGGACCCCTGGAGCCGGCAGAGGGGAGGACTTTGGAGCCCCCCCTTTCTCCACTTCTTCCTGAGAAGGAGCTTCCCCTTCTCTGAGGCTCTTCTGGCCGCCTCCTGAGTGCCCTGCCCTGTTCACACAGTGCTTTGTGTTTGTAGGATCTGGTTGGTAGGCTGTCTGGAGACGGGTGACTCGTCTTAGACACCAGGAAGTGTCTGCGTCCTCTGTGAACAGGAGGAGCGCCCTGCTGGTCTGTGCAGAGCACCTCGCTCTTTCTGTGTACAGTCCATGCTTCACGTTGATCATTCTCCAGGGATTTCTGTTAACTGGCACCTCTGGGCCACAGTATTATCATTAATGATGCTGATCTCAAAGCCTTGCGGGGCTTCCACATTAAGGAGCGAATAAAACTGCTCAGTTATCTTTTAATGATACAGTATCTCACTTAACTTTAGTTCTTAAAGAGCTGGTGGTTTTATGTAGATTAAAGCCAGGGTATTTGATTTCTGGTAGCACCAGTATTTAAGTCCTTGAATGGAGAATTTGCTAGGGACCCACTTGTTTTTGAAAGTTTTTCCTTTTGTATCATAATTGGAAAGTGGAAAAGGTAGAATATAAAACAGTACACTGGGATAATGGTAATGTATTATAATAAAAAATGTATAACTGCACTTAAAAATTGGAAAGCAGTAAACACATTATGGAGAAGGAAATGGCAACCCACTCCAGTGTTCTTGCCTGGAGAATCCCAGGGACGGGGGAGCCTGGTGGGCTGCCGTCTGTGGGGTCGCACAGAGTTGGACACGACTGAAGTGACTTAGCAGCAAACACATTACAGTAGTAACTTCTCAATGGTTATTTTTGTAGGAAGAAAAATTAAAACAAAATATTCTTATGGTCAACAAACTAAGTCTACAGTAAGAATGTAATTTGTTCTTACTTACGTATTGAGTTGGCCAAAAAATTCATTCCCATTTTCCTGTAACAGTTTATGAACTTTTTGGCCAATCCAGCGTTAAGAATACACTTCCCTTTGTGGGTGAATTTGTACTTTATTGGTGTGAAAGTCTGCATTGTGCTGGGATGTTGCAAAAGCAGTCCCATCCCACTGGGGACTCCCTGTGTGTCTGCTGAGGCTTGTAGGTAAAGGAGCCTTACTTTTAAGCGTGCTTCCTTCGCCTCGGCTGGAGTGGCCTCAGGAAGGTCCTGTGCTGTCTGTGTTCCTGCTTTCTCCTTCACTTGCTCATCACAGACCTGTGCTTGCACTCCCAGGAAGTGCTTATTTCATGTAAAAATCTTTATTGTGATTACATGCTCAGTCAGCATGTACTCAAACAATAAAGTGAGTTATGTTACTAAAATTTATATATGGCTGTAGTTTATGCTGTTTTGAGGGGAATATAGTTTGGGGAAGAAGTGGAAACAGTGACAGATTTTATTTTCTTGGGCTCCAAAGTCACAGTGGATGAAGACTGCAGTTATGAAGTTAAAAGACCCTTGCTCCTTGGAAGAAAAGCAATGACAGACCTAGACAGCATATTAAAAAGCAGAGACATCATTTTGCCAACAAAGGTCCATGTAGTCAAAGCTATGATTTTTCCAGTAGACATGTAATGGATGTGACAGTAGGACCATAAAGAAGGCTGAGCACCAAAGAGTTGATACTTCTGAACTGTGGTGCTAGAGAAAACTCTTGAGAATCCCTTGGACATCAAGGAGATTAAACCAGTCAGTCCTAAAGGAAATCATCCCTAAATATTCACTGGAAGGACTGATGTTGAAGCTGAAGCTCCAGTACTTTGGCCACCTGATTTGAAGAGCCATCCTACTCAGTTGGAAAATACCCTGATGCTGGGAAAGATTGAGGGCAAAAGGAGAAGTGGACAGCAGAGGCTGAGATGGTTGGATGGCGTCACTGAATCAGTGGACATGGGTTTGAACAAACTCCAGGAAATAGTGAAGGATAGGGAAGCCTGGCACGCTGCAGTCCATGGAGTTGCAAAGAGTCGGACAAGACTTAGCTGAACAACAAAATAATCTGGCACTAAAAAACAGTTTGTGGCAAGTTGTAGATTACTTGTGCAAAACTATTATAGATAATTTGTAAGGATGATAAGTTTATATTTAACGAGTGCTTCTGGATTCTTTTCAGTTTGCATGCTTTTGAATAAGTTGTGCATCAGTCCCGTTTTCAATAGATTGATTATTTCACCTGAGATTCCAAAATTAGTTTCCGTTTTTCAGTAAGAAACATTTTCTTATACATTTAGGTATCTGTTCATAGTCTTCTTTCTGTGTACTGAAGTCTTATTTAGAAGGGGTAAGAGAAAAGTGAAAAGTATGGGGAAAAATTGTTTTCAGAATCATAGGATCTTGTAACCCATCATGTTAGATCCTTGTAAGTTAACTTTTCCTTTTGAATTTCATTAATTTGTATTTCATACTACTACCCACTTTCCCTATCAGAACCTAGCTGTGTTTAAAAACTACATTCATCGTTGATCCCAACGCCACTTAAATGTATCTGTGAGCTTTTGATTGCTGGCACTTCGATCATTAATCACTGTTTTAAAAGAAGCCAGTTTTTCAACTGCAGTTTCGTTAGCTAAACGTGAAGATGGTTGCACTTGGTGCATGTCTGTGCCCCTTTCAACTATGAGATGAAGGGAGTGTGGTCAGCTGTTGCTCTAAGAGAAGCTCTGAACGCTCGTTTCTCCCCCTGTGCCTGGGTCCCTGCAGAGGCAGTCCAACTTACGCATTCTTCTTGAAGATTGGATAAAGGGGGATATTTTAATGTTATAACATATGTGTATTTTGAAGTACAGTTATAAAGTGAATGTGTGTGTTTAAGCTATATATCTATAGTCAGAAGACTTGCTGTCAAAGGCAGTCAGGTCTGCACACCCCAGGATTCCTGAGGGTATTCACACGTAATCCATGTTGTTAGGGCTTTCTGGTGTGGAAAATTCTGACAAGCTGCTTGAATCTCTGGGTCACTGTGCTATCATAATTGTTAATTATACATCATACTTATCAGTTAAGACTTAGAGGCCAGTAGGAATTTATTTCTTTTTTACAAAATGTAAACTTTGAGGAAACTTTTATTAGACACATGCAAAAATATACCAATACTACAAAAGTGTACAGATACACTACCAATAGTATATTGGTCACCTCTGTAACCATCTTTCATCTTCAACAAATATCAATGCATGGTAATCTTTAGGAATTCAATTTTATGTGTATTTGCTAAGATGGCCGAGACAAGCATCTGTAAGGTCAAGGTACGGACATCAGAAGCATTTCTGAGCAGAGATGCTGCAGTTGGTGGGCGGGTAGGACTGTGCTCAGCTGTTGTATAAGCTGCATAAATAGTATCATCCTGACTTTAATCTTTGGGTTGTTCAGAGGTAGTGTGCATATTTCTGTGTGACCTCTGGAAACTTGCCAGAGTGAGTGGTATCGTCCCTGTCATGGTACCTTGACACTGTGAGTAAAAGCAGTGAGCTGATAGTTGGGCCTGTTGATACAGCCACTGAGAAGGAAAATCTTTGTTTTCAGTTGCAAAAACTCAGCAGTACTACCTGGCTAATATTTTGGAGACTGTAAAATCGGTTTCACTTTTCTGCTGTTTGGAAATACAGGTTATAGTCATCAGAAATTAGAGTCAGACAAACCTGGGTTCAGATCTCAGTTGGCCTTGATGAGTTGCCCTTTGACTCTCACTTCTTTCAAATGTCAAATGGGGATATGGATTGTGTGAATCAAAAGAATGCATTAAATATCAATCATCTTAAAATACCATTTATGCTGTGGTTGAGGAACAGTAGGAGGGCGTCCTGAGTGCCAGGCTTAGAGTCTCCCATAACTGGGGTGAGCTGATATACCTACAATACCAAGGCCACCGGGAGCGGCGAGCTCATCTTTACCCTGTTCTGTGTGGTTTTCTTGTGGCAGAAGATATGATGGGTACACCAGAGATAAAAGTGTTTCATTATGTTGAACGGATATTGTATTGAAACCAAGCATGGGAAAACAGTGATTCATGATCATTTGTTATTGAATACTTACAGCAAACTTTGGCCTGTTCAATTCTCACTGCACTGTTGAGTGAATTCTCAAGTTCAAGTAAAACGAGCAATATTGGACTGAGTATGGAGTTCCATGGCAACTGCAAAAGAGTTTTCCAGGTACTGTTATTTTTGTTCTTATGTTTTAATCATTAGATCATTCACTTTTTACTCAATTTGTTCCTAGTGGAGTGAGAACATTGCTTTTATCTAGTTGATTATAGCCTATACGTGAAAATCTGTGTTGTGATTTCATAGGATATAGTAAAGCAGTAGGTTCGGTGAACATAGTTGATGATTTAAGATTGTTTAATTTTAGTCTTAAAATGGAAATGCTACTATTAAGGTCCTCAGATTATCAATTTTATTCATATTGTGTTTAGATAGAACTAATTCAGTTGATATGACTCTGGTGGCCTTAAAAGTAGGCCTGGCAGTGTGCCAGAAAGGGCTGTGTATTTCAGTGTTATTGCAGATGGCGTGGGCTCTTTGTTTCATGTGTATTGTTTGGCTCCAAAGTGAGTTATGTGAAGACCCTGGTTTCAATTGGGGGGCTCACGCTGAAGCCACTGACCTTCACCTCAGGCCTGCTTCTCTGGAGAGTGGCCTGTAAGTGACGGTGGTGTCTTCAGATGGCATCACTTGAGAGCATTCTGTGATGTAACTTCCAGGCAGGCCTAAAAATGGAAGGTGTCCTTAAAGAAGTCATGCTTTCCATTGGAAATTTTAAGGTTTCTGCTTGCTTTTATGGTTCTGAAAGGGAATGTATTTTGTATAAGTGTTTGACCAGAGAACATGTGGTTAATTGACTACAGGAGGAAGACCTCCGCCAGATCTTCCTGCTGACGGTAGAGGTGCTGCAGGAGTTCAGCCGGCGGGAGCACCTCAGCGCCCAGATGTCGTCCGTGTTCCAGCGCTACCTCGCCTTGGCCAACCACGTCCTCAGCTGGAACTTCCTGCCTCCAAACCATATCCTTCCAGCCTCCACAGGCTGACGTGTGGCTGTGGTCCTGTGTGACTTTTGTAGCTGAGGGCACTGTGTCTCTGAAGGTCAAGTAAATGTGTTTTTGGAAGAAAAGAAGAGCCTTTTAGAAATGGAATTTTACTTTATATTACCACAGTGCAGTGGAATACTTAGGACATTTAAAGTTTCATTTATAACTTTGTAGAAGAGGGTTGAATACATGGAAACATGGTACATCAAGGCTGTTGCTAACCAAGGGATAGCTGCTTGCCTTAGTGGGGAGGGAGTTTTATCAAGAAACCCAGTCATTTTCTCTTGTAACCTGTGATTCCATTCAGATTGTGGCTGACTTTCCTTAAGGCTAGTTGGGAGTTCTCCATTTGATCTTTGTTGACTACAGTGTTGTTAAAGTGTAGATAATAAGGCAGTAATACATTTACTCATCAAAAAGTGTTCCCAATGTAAAAGCATGAAAATTTCAGTAGCTCAGCTGGTAAAGAATCCACCTGCAATGCAGGAGACCCCGGTTCGATTCCTGGGTTGGGACAATCCCTTGGAGGAGGGCACGGCAACCTGCTCGAGTATTCTTGCCTGGAGAATTCCATGGACAGATGAACCTGACAGGCTACAGTCCATGGGGTTGGAAAGAGTCAGACAGGACTAAGCACAGCACATTATTAGTGGTACAGAGTTTTAATGGACTATATTATAGATACAAAGTATCTGCTTCTTAATTATTTATTGAAGTAGAGATACTTGTGCTAGAACTGCTATTAGAACTGTTCTAAATGAACTGCTGCTGTTCCTTAGTTTAGAGTTTGATTTGCTTTTCTAGAACATTTGCTCACTTGATAGACTGAAAGCAGTAATATGCATCCTAGTTGAGTCACAGATCCAGGCTCGAGTTTCAGACGATCTCAGGCCTGTTACTTACTCCTTTGAATCTCACTGTGTCCACCTGTAGAATGGGGACATGGACTATGAGTGAATTGAACAAGAGGATGCATTTACAGCACTCTTGGGAGCTAGCACATGTTTGCTGAGCTCGTAGGAGTCTGCTTGATCAGCTGTCTGTCTGTGCTGTGCTCTGTTTTCCTTGATCTGATCTATTCCTTACAGTGCAGGAAGTTACACGGTGTTTCACTGAACCTCTTCTGTGTGTGTTAGTCCCTTCTTGGAGGATAGGGGTCTGTTTAAGAGAAAAGAGCGGACGATCAGCAGAAGGACGTAGAGAACCAGCCATTTCAGACATGAGGATGCATTGGGGACTCTGTACAGATAGGAACTCATTCATCCCCTGGGGTGTAAACTCGGGGTTTGGCGGGGGGGGGGGGGGGCGCTACTCCATTTATGTGACAGAACGTGAGCTGTCAGACGCTGGGAAGGGGAATGAGTCCCCAGACCTCTTGCCCAGAGGGGGTCACAGTGAGCGGGGCAGGGGTCACAGTGAGCGGGGAGAGCTCACAGGGAGGTTAATCCTTTCCACCCTAGTCTAAATTCCTCTTTATGCTAATAATCAGCTTTATATCTCCAGTATATTCCTTTTGACTGTTAGGGGGCACATATTACCTTAGGTTTGCTTTGAAAAACATTTCCCCTTTGTGTTTTGCAATCTTAAGTTTTGCTCCAGTTTTTGTTGGGGGTCGAGGGGAAAAGAAAGAAAGTTGCTCAGTCTTGTCCAACTCTTTGCGACTCCATGGACTGTAGCCTGCCAGGCTCCTCTATCCATGGGATTTTCCAGGCAAGAATACTGGGGTGGGTTGCCATTTCCTTCTTCAGGGGATCTTTCTAACGCAGGGATTGAACCCTGATCTACCCTAATTATAGGCAGACACTTTACCATCTGAGCCACCAGGGAGGATCTGGTGGAGGGGACAAAAAATATTTAAAAACTCTGGGACAGATTGAAAAAGTAACAGGCCATATGGAACTATCAATACATTAATGATATGTGGGAAAATCAAGGAAAGTTATGCTGTGTATATTGTAGCCAACTTTAAAGTCTCTGTTTTACGGAAAAATTCACTTGACTGAAGAACAACTGTTTTGTACAGGGAAATAGTGCTCTGGGAGTTTGGAAACAGAATTTGTCTAAAGATACACACATACAAAATGTTTTAATAAAGTGTAGTGAGGGTTTTGGAAGACCTGTCATCTAAAAATGATAAGCAGGACTGCAGTGTCGCTGAAGGCAAGTGCTCCTTGTGTCAAGAAAAGTGAGTCTCAATCTTGCAGGACGGGATCCTGTGTCACGATGCACAAGAGTGTGTCTCTCTGCCTGTGTGTGTTCCTGGACAGCTGTTTGCTGGCTCAAGAACTGCAGGCAAGCATTTCTTCCTTTGAGTGGATTAGCTCAAATGTAAGACAAAGACTATGGCAGTGGAGTGAAACTCAGTTCAGTCGCTCAGTCATGTCCGACTCTGCAACATCAGGCTTCCCTGTCCATTAGCAACTCCCAGAGCTTACTCAGACTCATGTCCATTGAGTCGCTGATGCCATCCAACCATCTCATCCTCTGTTGTCCCCTTCTCCTCCCACCTTCAGTCTTGCCCAGCATCAGGCTCTAGCTGCCGCACGTGATTGCACAGGGTCTTCTACCCTGTGCGCCCCTCACCCCCGCTGTGGGCACCTGGTGGCAGCTGGGACGACCCCCGCCCTGTGGGCTCCGTGTCAGGTGTTCTCCTCTTGGGGTCGTTGGCCGCTCTCGCTTGAGGCGAGGTCTTCGCATCAGGTGGCCAGAGTACTAGAGCTTCAGCTTCAGCATCAGTCTTTCCAATGAATATTCAGGACTGATTTCCTTTAGGATGGACTGGTTGGATCTCCTTGCAGTCCAAGGAACTATAAAGAGTATTCTCCAACACCGCAGTTCAAAAGCATCAGTTCTTTGGCGCTCAGCTTTCTTTATAGTCCAAGCCTCACTTCCATACATGACCACTGGAAAAACCATAGCTTTGACTAGATGGACCTTTGTTGACAAAGGAATGTCTCTGCTTTTTAATATGCTGTCTAGGTTTGTTATAGCTTTTCTTCCAAGGAGCAAGCATCTTTTAATTCCATGCCTGTAGTCACCATCTGCAGTGATTTTGGAGCTCTTAGAAAATAAAATCTGTCACTCTTTCCATTGTTTCCCCTTCTACTTGCCATGAAGTGATGGGACCAGATGCCATGACCTTAATTTTCTGCATGTTGAGTTTTAAGCCAACTTTTTCACTCTCCTCGTTCACTTTCTTCAAGAGGCTCTTTAGTTCTTCTTAGCTTTCTGCCATAAATGTGGTGTCATCTGCATATCTGAGGTTACTGATGCTTCTCTGGGCAGTCTTGATTCCAGCTTATGCTTCATCCAGCCCAGCATTTCTCATGATGTACTCTGCATATAAGTTAAATAAGCGGGGTGACAATATACAGCCTGAATGTACTCTTTTCCCTGATTTGGAACCAGTCTGTTGTTCCGTGTCCAGTTCTAACTGCTGTTTCTCAACCTGCATATAGATTTCTCAGGAGGCAGGTCATGTGGTCTGGTATTCCCATCGTTTTAAGAATTTTCCACAGTTTGTTGTGATCGACACAGTCAAAGGCTTCGGTGTACTCAGTAAAGCAGTAGTAGATATTTTTCTGAAACTCTCTTGCTTTTTTGATGATCCAGTGGATGTTGGCAGTTTGATCTGTGGTTCCTCTGCCTTTTCTAAATCCAGCTTGAACATCTTAGCTGTTAATATATTGTCAGTGCTGATTAAGAAAATTAGTTGCAAGGAACCCAGTTCTGACATAATTTCTAGTTTCGGCCATTGGAGATCTATTGTTTAGGAAACTGAGCAGGAGTTGAATGGTTAGTTTTATACCTTGTAAAAGATCTAATGATCACATTTAACTCAATTAGTATATTGAGTTGAACAGATCAAGGATGTTTAATTTTAGTGAAGTCCAGCATATCAGTTCTTTCTTATGTGGATCGTGCTTTGTTATTCAGCCAAACCCAAGATCATCTGGACTTTGTCCTATATTGTCTTTTAGGAGTTTTATAAGATTCTTTTTTTTTCTCTCAGCTGCGCTGCACGGCATATGAAATTGTAGTTCCCTGACCAGGGTTGAACCTGTGTCCTCTGTGTGGAAAGCATGGAGTCTTAACCTCTGGACTGCCAGGAAGTCCATTGCAGTTTTCCATTTTTACATTTAGGACTATGATCCAGCTTGGTTGACTTTTGTGAAAAGTATATGGTCTATGTCTTGATTCTGGTTATTTTGGTATATGAATGTCCAGTAATTTAAGCCTTTGTGGAAGACTTTTTTTGCTTCATTGTATTAGTCTTCTCCTTCAAAGATCATTTGACTCCGTGTCTGTAGGTCTATTTCTGGTTTCTCTGTTCTGTGCCATTGATCTATTTGTTCTTTCTCCAAAACCATATTGTCTTGATTATTGTAGATTTATAGTAAGTTGAGTTGTGTCAGTTCTTTGGTCTAAAGATCACAAAGATTCAATCCTTTATTTTGTTCTAAGAGTTTTATAGTTTCGGCCCTTGTGTGTAGGTCATGTGTGTATCATGCATGAGGTCTTAATATAAGGTATAATGGGATTTTACATGTAATATCCTGTTGTTCCTGCATAGTTTATTGTAAAGGTACTTTTTTTCCCCAGTTGAATTGCTTTTGTCTCCATGTGTAAAATCACCTGACTATAAATGTAATAGTGTATTTCAAGATTATTTTGTCTTCTCTGTCAATTTTTGTAACCATTTGGAGTTTAGGGTCATTTTATCAATTTCTTCAAAAAAGCCTGCTTGGATTTTGATAGGAATTATGTTAAATCTGTAGATCAGTTTGAGGAGAGTTGCCATGTTAAACAAGTGGCAAAATATTAAGTTTTCAAATCCATGTACATGGGATGTCTTTCCACTTTTTAGATCTCTTTTTTTCTTTCAACTCTTTTAATAGTTTTCAGAGTAGAAGTTTATACTTTTTTTGTTAAATTTTTTCTGAGTATTTAATTTTTAAATTCAATTACAAACAGCTGATTTTAAATTTATTTTTCTGTTTATTGCTGGTATATAGAAATACAGGTTTTTGTATATTGATCTTATGCCATCTAATGTTGTTGAACCTGCTTATTAGCTCAAATAGTATTTTTAGTGGATTGGTTTTGGATTTTTTGTGTACATGTCTTCTGCAAACTGTTTTTTTTTTTTTTTTTTTTTAAGGATTTACATGTAGGTTTCATATGCATAGAAGTGGTTTATGGAGGTGTCCTCACTCCAGGCCTGGGGGTGCAAGGCCTGTAGTTCCTGCAGTTTGGCAGATGTCACAGAGAGCCACTCTGGGCTCTGTCTTTCAATATCTGAGGTGAAATCCACCTGCTTTTGTTTTTGCAGATTATTATTGTCTAAAGGGAGCATCCTTGTCCTGGGTCCTCTGTCTTACCTCCACCCCCATTGAAAAGCATGTGCTGCCCCTGTGGGCCCCACCTCCTTCTGCCCTGGGCCTCTGCACGTGGAGTTCTCTGCCTCCTGACTGTCTCTCCGTCCCACGCCCCGGCCATGCCACGTTTGCTTTGCTGTGGCTTTTGACGTGCACATTGTGTGTGCTTTTCTCCCATTGGCCCACTTCTCAGGTATCACGTTCCTTTCGTTAGCACGTTGAGCAGTGCCTGTCTGCTGCCTGTCTGGGAGCACAGGGAAGCGCGGCTGTGTCCTGCTGCTGGGTGGTCAGCTCCGTGCAGTGTCCAGCGTGCAGTGACATGCCTGACATGTGCGTGCGTCCTGCTCACTGAGCGGGCAGCTCAGCAGTCGTCGCTCGGGCCTCGGGTGTCTGTCTGTGCTGCTGACACTGTTTAGCCGTCAGCTCACCTAGCGCCCATAAACGCTCAGGGGTTGGCAACGCTCATCAGAGATGACAATGTCGTTTTGTAATAAGAATGCTTGGCAGGTATGTGTGGTATGTTGGCATAAGTAGTCATTCTTTTTTTAGTTTGGTTACACTGCCTTTTATTGGTATTCTATTTTTGTGGATCCGATTTGGTTTTGGTAAAATTTTTCAGCTCAAGCTCTTGGGGAAGCTAACTGGATCATAAGATAGTAACGGGGTACAGAAGCTTCCCCTACTCTAGGATTTCCAGTAAAGCCGACATTGCTATTTGGAGGCAAGGCTTTGGAAGACTTTCAGGTGAGGTCAGTTCTCCTTTATTTCAAAGGACTTTGGTTCCTTGGACTAAGTGCTGTGTGAGACTGGGCTCCATGGTTCTGTGCTGTGCCAGAGATAGCAGTTTTTGTTGTTAGAAAAAGTAGCACTAACGGAGATTAAATATGTCAGGAGAAAAACTGGGCTTCCCCTTGCTTCTAAAATTTTTCATTTTACTAATGAGGTGGGACAAAGGGTGTGGGGCACTGGGAGAGTTAAGGTATTACTTCTGTAAGATAGATGTGCATGAGGTTGCTGCAAGGGCTCCCTGTGGTATGAAGTGCCTGCAAGGCTAGGCCGCTGAGACTCTAGGCTTTCCACATTTGTTGGAGGGTAACTTGTCGCTGTGGTGTGAGCTGTGAAGTTGTTGCTTTGCTGTTGGCCCCACTGCGTGGTGATTCCGTGCAGAAGGAGTCCAAGGGGTCCGCAGATGAACAGGACCTCATTTGCTTGTGTGTTTCCAAGGTGACCTTCCCTTTTAGTTAAGAGCCTGTACTTACGGGTCATGCTGTGTGGTTGAGACAGAAGATTTGACTGGTTTATCCACTGACAGTTGTGGCTGGTGTGGGCAGCCTGTGCTCCTGGCTCTTCCGTGTGTGAGGCTCTGGCCCGCGGTCCCAGGGCAGGCCAGGTGCTGGTGCCTCTGGTTGCTTGGACGGGCGAGCTTCACCCGAGGAGAGCTTTAGAGCTCTGTAAACTCTCCACGGGAGGAAGGCCAGGAGCCGGAGAGTTAATTCTACACCGTGCGTGCAGTTAGCCTCCAGCTGTGACCAATTTCCAGGGGACTGAGAGTGCAGAGCTTGGACGACACTGGGTTTCCACTTCAGCATTGCAGCCTTGCTCGAAGAGGGGCTTGTAGTGTGTCCAGGGACACGGGACTCCTTGTACTGTAGCTCCTGTTCGAGAAGTTGGTGAAAACACGGGAAGGTGAAGTGACATTGACATGATGACAGATTTTTTTTTTTTTTAATGTGAGATTATTAAAAGCTGAAAGCAGCTCCCTGTGGCTGTCATGTGGGTTGAATTTTATTTGATCAGAAATTAATGGTTTTGGTACAAAATATGAATTACTTGAGTTTAGTATTTATTTTTAAAAAATACGTAAAGCTGTAGCCCCAGAAAATTCTTGGTTTAAAATCTGATTTGAATTTTGGTGAACGATTGCTATTTAATGTTATTAATCACCAGATTGACTCGTATGTCTCCTAAAATCTGACAGGTATATAATAAAAGATCATTTAGTAAATGATCACTTCATTGTTAGACTTCTCTTTATTGATAATGTATTTAGATAAAAAGATAAAGCAATATCATGTTGATATTATGACACAGCTGTTAAAGTAGCGCCGTAAACTGAGACTTTTGCAGCTTTTAATAGGAACCTGTTGTTTTGCTAAAACTGTTAGAGACTCTTGCTTCGTGTAATAGTTTTTTGGGAAAGCTTACTTTTGTCTGTCAGGAAAAGAAAAGTGTAATTCCCATTTGTGTATCATAGACTAGGTTTGAAGAGAATCACAAGTTATTAAACAAGAACTTGAAAAAGGTAAAGATTTTGGAATCATGGAAAGAAGGGGTGTGATGGTCACAGAAGAGGAAAAACAAAGAAAGGTACAAAACCTGAAAAGGAGAAATACTACTTCATTTAAATTTTAAATCATTTAAAATTATTTTCTTAAGAGGAAAAGTGCTAGATTTCTGAACTTCAGTGATGGTCTTCTTTTGTTTTTAAACTATTCTACATTAAGAATTATCTGAGAGAAGTGTATTTCGGGGTCACTTATACATAGATACAGACATAAGTAACTGGTAATACCAAATCAAAAGTTGAATTACCTTAATTCTCTACATTATTTTGAGTCTGCAGTTACTTACAGTCCAGATCTGTGGGTGACTGGTTGTGTTCACCAGTCACATGCTGTGATACGCTTTTAACTGGCTTTTTAGTTGAACCGTGGTGTTAGCACACGTTGTTAATAGTAATATTTCAGGCAGCACAGGAGTCCCTATCCTCTCCTTTCATAGGCAGCAACTCCAGCCATTTCACAGGACAGTGTGCTAAGAACATGTGTTTCTTGTTAGAACAATGTGTTTAAAAATTTGTTTCATTTTGTTGTTTTTATGTTTTAAGTTCATATTAAAATGTGTCTGAGGATAATTATGTTATTTTAGTAGAGATGTTATTTATAACTGAGTCATACAATTGTGTCCTATTGTACAAACTGGAGCACATGTTCACTCTTACTGGTGTTAGGTGGTGGTGCTCAGCTGAGCAGTAGAGAGAAGGTGGGTTAGTATGCAGGGTCTAGAGTGACTCCTCGGGGAACAGTCAGCGTGCCTCTTGGCCAGACATGTTACCAGTGAGCTTTCTCAGCAGAAGGCAGGCGTCATGCCAGAGATAAAGAGCCTTTCCATGTTTGGAGTTAGCAAACAAAACTCACCTGGAACTTTAAAATACTTGTTGGGGAAACGTATTTTCTGATGGTGCCAGATATTAAAGTCTGAGGTCTTCTTGTGCTGTGGACAGCATGTAAGGAATGATGATTCTAAAACCAGCCTGGTTGTCAACATTTTCCCATAGAGACTGGGCACAGAAATCAGTGTGTTTAAAACCAGCCAAGATCAAGAGCAGCTAACACTGGAAGTAAAAGATTTGAGGATTATTTTGCACCTGATGTTTAGGTGAGCCATTGCATGTAATTCTATTTCATATCTGGAAAAAAGCCCTCTCTCAAACTTTTACCTATTTCCTCTTAATATGAGTAACTGCTGTCTGCAAGTATTTATGGAGGATATGCTCTTTGTAATTGAAAGACAGGAAAGAGACAAGTGCCTTGGTCTAGGTCTTGTTTCCTTTTGTAATACCTATTTTTGATGTTATCGCCTCTCACTTACCAAAGGACCTGGATGAAGCCCTTGCTGTTTTATAACTGGCAGGCTGAAGTGAGCTTTTCCATGTGTCCAGGGCCAGCAGAGTCCATAAACGCCCTCTTTGTGTCCGCCCCTAGCACCCCGGCTCTGTGCTGGGCCTTCCAGGGGCCTCCATTACTCCTCACCTGAGAGCCGCGTGCGTTCGCGCTGCCTGGACGGCTGCATGAATAAAACCCAGGGCAAGTGGCCTGACCATTCTGTCAAGGCTCAGTGTCTGTCGCACAACTCCCCTGCTGTGAAGTAGAATCTTGACATCTTAGTGAGCATATAGCATATTAAGTTCTGTTATTTTCCTCATTGAAAGTATGTAGTGATTATACACAGATATTTTGTGTATTAGATTTGGATATCCAACAGCTAACAGTTTATTACCATTTTAATGTCAGATTGTGACTCCTTAAAAAAATAAAACGAAATTGTTGTAATGTTTTTGTGCATCTTTGCTCAACATAGTACTCAGTGTAAGTATTTAATATTTTTCATTATTGAACATTTATATACCCCCAAATTGCCTTTAGTTAGTAAAATGGGACATTGCAAGTTAAGGAAATTAACTTGGAAAAGTGTAAGTGAAGTATTTTTAGTAAAGTACAAAAACTTCATTGCCTCATGCAGGTGCTTTATTTCATGTGTTCGAGCCTCCTTGTTTTATGCCCCAACCTTTTATTGTGGAAAATTCCAAAGATGCACAGAAATAGAACACGCAGCTTCAACAGCTGTAAGCTTTATTTCATGTGTGCTCTTCCAGCCCCAGATTATTGTGAGGCACGTCCTAGACATCAGATAAGTCCACCACAGACACGTCAGTGTGTTTCTGTAAAGGGCGATCAAGCCCCGTTTGTAGACAGCTCATGGGGAGGCCTAGTGCTCAGTCATGTGTTCCCTTCTGGTGGAGCTGTACCCCAAATGGGAGCCTTGTGAGAGGATGAGGTCGTGGAGGAGGTGGTGTCTTCCCCACCATGTACAGAGTCCCTGCTGCTCCCAACTCCACAAGGGGGCAGACAGAGGAAGGGGAAAGTGAGCTGAATGGAACCTGGTTTGAGTTTCACTTTCGTTCAGCAGTCACGTAAAGGCAGACCATTTCTGGGGTGACTTTTCAGAAGCAAGTAATGGCTTCTGAAGGAGTTCTCAGTGCCCCTCCTTGCTCTTAAGACACAGAGTGAGATTAGATATTTATTAAGCAAAAATCTAAAACATTTCCAGAGCATTGCCTGTAATGTTCTCTTAATGATTTGGGCTTTGATGGAAATATAGCATTTGAACTTTTTTGCCACCTGTAGTTTTGGATAACCTGTTGAAGTTTCTCACTGGGTGATGAGCACGTGGCCTAACTGACATATGTTTGTGGGCGCTTAGCTTGTGCAGACGGGGTGCAGCGCTGTCTCTGTGTCCACACAGCCTTCTCCTTTCTCAAATCCTCAGTGGCTTTGTCCGTGTCTCCAAGTGAGTTCTGTTCACAGACACCTGCAGGTGTGTCATGGTGACTCTTGTGTGGCGAGGACAGGATTCTGTGTGCAGCAGCTAACCGTAAACGCCTGAACACTATAAACATTGGTTTTTAGTCTGAGATAGAGTGTGTGTAAACAGAAAAACTTCTTTGTCTGAAGTTGAATGCGCTGATGTGTGGGACTTGTTCTCCTTCTGCACCATGTGTATTTGCTCTTCCTGTTCTCTTTTTTTGTTTCCCAGAAAATGTATTTGGGGAAAATGCTGTTTTTCCAAGCAGACTGTATGAGACTTGCATTTTGTATAAGTGATTTTAGCTGCTGTAAGATCCTGGAGGGAAGTGATGGGATAAAAATGCAGAAGTTGATTTTTCTTTTTTTTTTTTTTGCCTGTGTTTTGGCATCTGTTTTGCATTGGTTTCCTTCTGTTGCCACCACTCAGATCGCCTATCCCTGCAGCGTGACATATAATTATAATGGAACTGTTATCTGCATTCCTGTAGCATTCTTTTTTTCCCAGCACTTAATGCCTTTTATTCCTTAGCTTCAGGCAGGAATTGTGTAGCATATGTGAAGAGGCTTAAACTGTTTCCATTACATTCTTTCTGGATGGCTCCGTTATATTTAGGCTTACATTTTCGACAAAGTCGGAATGTTATTGTGGTTGACCTTGACCCCAGATAACTGGGCAGACATTATATAGCCATGTTTGAGTCCTCACAGAACGTGCTCCTGAAGCCAACGGAGTCCTGGCGGGAGGCCCTCCTGGACAGCAGGGTCATGGAGCTGTTCTTTACCGTAAGTCCTGCCCCCACCCCCGCCCACAGGGAGGCCACAGAAGGGTGCCTCGGGAAGGCCAGCTTCTATATTTCTCTTAAGTGAAACAGGACAAATTGCTTTTGTCCTCCAAAGCCTTCTCTTCTAATCAGTATACTGCTTAAACAAAGATTATAAAGAAATGTTTTTGCTGGTTTATAAGAATGTCATGTAATTAGGATGGGTTTAATGTCATAGGGCTCAAGGTGTTGGCCTTGGGACCTCTTTACACTCTTAAAAATTATCGAGAACCCCAAACAGCTTTGGTTTATGTGGGTTATAGCTAATAGTGTTTATATTTTCCATATTAAAAATTCAAACTGAGAACTTTAAAATATAAATTATTAATTCACCTAAAAATAGCAATATCAGACCACTACATAGTAACATAAATAACATTTCAGTGAGCAAACAGCTACATTTTTAAAAACAAATTAAACCTTTAGTGAGAAGAGTGGCATAGTTGACATTTTTGCAGATGGCACTGGTATCTGGCCTCCTAGCCCAGGCTTCACCTCTGCTCCTTGTCTGGTTGGTTGCAGCTTTGCCATCATATTACTGACACGTAGAACGTGTGTGTGTTGGAGGCAGGGGTTGGGCAGTGGGGGTGGAGAACGCGGGCACTGCCCTCGGTGTGCTGAGAGGAGTGTTTACCGTATGACCTGCCAGAATCAAGGAAGTCCTCGGGACCCTGGGCCACATGAGAAGAGCTCTCTGGAGCAGTGCACTTTGTTGCCAGCCGTGGGCTAAGTCAGTGTTCTTGAGTAGCAGTTCACTTCGGCTGGACCCCTGCTTTAAATAGTCCTGCTTTTTGCTTGCTAAATAATGAAGAAGTTAGGAAGCTGTTCCCATCTTTGCCCAAGAGGGCCCCCAGTGTAATAGGCAGAAGCTAGGAAAAATACGTGTGTGTGTCTCTGATAGAGTGTGGGAGAGAGTGTGTGTGTGTGTGTATGTTGATCTGTCTGCAGATACAGTGCAAACATCCACATTAGTTATAGCAACTGGGACAAAAGTGCAGATAAAGACCAGTTTAAAAAATGATAAGCTATTTTGCTAAATCCCAACCATTAATTATAGTTTATCTGTTCATATGTTTTAAAAATGCTAGTCACCAGCCTTACAACTGGTTGCCTATTTATACAGCATTTAAAATGTGGTAGGCATATAGTATATATTTTTAAAAAAATAGCGAGAACAAGGTTGTTCGTCCCTTAGTGTACATAAAAATCTTTTTCTGTAGAAATGTTCAAACTGAGTATTACCTTGCATTTTATTCTGTAAATCCGAGAAGTAGTGGGTAAAAACAGTATTAGTATCAAAGGTGATTGTAACTACACTTTAACACTCTCTTGCCTGCCTCCGTGGGCAGAACTTGTTTTGATGTGGATCCAAGTTCAATTCTCTGTATTATTCATTTGACTGAAAACAGTTTTTGAAAAGGTAGAAAACTTTGCAGCAGTGCTGGAAGCGGCTCCTGGTCTGAACAGCTGTCTAGACGCGGCAGCAGCTGCCCCTGTCAGCTGGGAGCCTCCGTGGGCAGTCACACAGCCTTGAGAGTTAATCCTTTTGCTTTGTTATTTTAACAGTTTTGTATTCTGTGGCCTGTTACTTTCACGTATGCACTTTATGAACAATTTTAATTTTGTCATTTGTTAGAAAAATGTCATGACTAATCTTGTTTCATTCTTTTTTTTGAGTTTACTTTTTAAGTTTCAATTCTGTGAATTTATTGCCTCTTTGCAGCGTTTTTCCACAGGTTGTTACTTTTCTCTAGATTTGAATTGCTGCACTTGTACGTACTGTGTCATGGCCTCGACCTGGATTTGGCCCTTCTGGGTTCAGGGGGCTGGATGGCCTTCTGGCCCTTGCAGGTTGACGACTGATCCCGTTTTCTCCTTTCCCTTAGGAGCTGGAAAAGCCCCTCTCCTTAGTTTTTCCTTTCTGATCTTCCATGTTGTCTCTTCTTCACACTGCTTGCTGTGTGGATACTGGTGGTCCCGTCTCAGCTGTCAGCTTCGCAGCCGTGTGTGATCTCCTCGTACTTGTCTTCTGCTTATCGCCCGTCTCGCCCCACTCCTTGTCTGTGTTCAGTCTCAGAGCCTTCTGGTCCCGTGCTTCACCAGGCACTCGACTGGAGGCCCACAGACATCTTTGATTCCCCGTGTCTCTGCAGAGCCCAGCGTCTTACTCATGAGCCTTTCTTTACTCTGTATTTCCTGTCTTGCTTCTCCACTCACTTGCCTGGGTCTTTGGCTGGACTTAGCCTTTCTTTATCCCTCTGCTTTCCCCTATTCAGGTGTTGGATTTGGGTTTTAAGTTGTGTAATGTAGTTCAGATATGGTAGAGCCTCTGTGTGATGGAAGAACGGCAGGAATCTACATCTTCCATAAGAATCAGTTGTTGATTTATCATGCGCTTTATGTGGTTCATGTTTCAGGAAAGATAAGCCTGAACAATGAAGTCAGGCTCTGAGGATGGTTTGTTTTATTTTATTTATTTTATTTCATGACATGGTCCACGTTGGCTATTTCTTTTGCTTCCTCAGGTCTAGACCAGTGTTGAGCGACCACTTGGCTGATGAAGCAGCCCTCTGGGGCCCCAGACTGTGTTGTCTGTCACATTTAAATGTTGAAAAGGTTAAAAAACACAGTGACAGAAGTGTAGTTACAGCCTTCAGATAAGGCACTTAAGAATAGTTGTGTTCAGAAGTTCTTGAAGTAGAGTGTATACATGCACTTGTGCATCGTACTTTTAATCGACTTTATATAAAACTCAGGATTCTTTGAAAAACACTGTGTTGCTGTGGACCAGGGAGGGCCTGGCCAGGTGAGCTGCTGGGCTTTGCAGGTCGTGAGTTCTCCAAAGCAGCTTCTACTCCACCCTATGAAGACAAGCACACAGCAAAACCTCCGTGACAGCTGTTAAGTCATGAGTTCTGTGTAATTTTCACGTGTCCTAAAATACTGTATTCTTCTTCAATTTTGTTTTTCCCAGCCACATACAAAGGTAAACAGTTCTTACCTCACAGGCTACACAGAAGCAGGCAGGAAGCCAGGTCTGGCCCATGGCCTGTGGGTTGCCAACCCCTTTTCTAAACCAGAGAGGGTAACATGTCAGTAGATAAGTTAATTTTGTGACTTGTAGCGAGTTTCTAATATTTTAAGTTTCTTAGAACCTTAAGAAGCTCAGGAATTGAAGACTGATGGGGAATCCATCTGAGAACTGGGGGTGTGTAAGTGCTCAGTGTCTCACCCCTGCACCAGTGCATACTTGGGAAACGTTCTACCTTCACATAACTTATATGTGATTTGTATAGTCAGAGTGAAATCATCTGAAACCCGTGGAGAATAAATGTATACATTGTGACATTCAGAAAGCAGAGAGGTTTGTGTAGGGGAAAGGGGGCTGGAAAAGTGAAATGCTTGTGGAAAGTAGAAGATGGCCATAGTACGTGTGGTAGATTAAGATGAGAAGTTTCCTGTGAGTTCTCTGAACCATTTTCCTGGGTTGTTTTGGTTATTACGTCTGAGAACATTAATGACCTTCATCGGAATGCTGTATACCAGGTGTTTCAGATCAGTATTGCAGAACTGAAATAAAATCTAGATGAGGTTCAAAGTGAACTTAAATAGAATCTAAGTAAAATTAAAAAAAAATAATTTATTAATTGCAATGATGCAGCATAAAATGAGATTCGGACAACTTGTAGGCAGTCTCAGAGTTAATGGAAGACTGTTTATGTGTTGTTTGAGTGAGCGTGCGCCTAGGAATGGAGGGGAGCGCTGGTTTTCTGAGTGTGATTGTCTGCATCCACCGGAGCGCCATCTGCCTGAACTTCGCTAACTTTAGCAGGAGCCTGGGTGAGGCATAGTTAGCGTAATACAGACGACTGTCGTCCTTGCTGTTTTTAGAAGGAGCAGTGTGCCTAACTGGCCAGCATCTGTTTCTCTCTTTGTCACAATAGGCTGGAGACAGTTCAGTTTTCACAATGTAGGTAGCCCTCCATTGAAGATTAACTGATACGTTTAAAATCATGGCCTGTAACAAAGCAATGCACTGAGGCACAATTTTCAAATTTAACTTCGGAATCAGTTTTCTAGAAATAATCGGCTGCAGTGAATTTTTCTCTCCCTTCATTTGGCATGATAGAAACGTGACCCTTATAAAAGAAGAATTTATTTTTATGGATTAGCTCATCTTTCCAACAGGTACATCGAAAGATCAGAGAGGATTCTGACATGGCCCAGGACTCGCTGCAGTGCCTTGCACAGTTGGCGTCCCTGCACGGGCCTGTCTTCCCTGATGAGGGCGCTCAGGTGGACTACCTCGCCCACTTCATTGAGGGCCTGTTGGGCACCATCAACGGGTAGGTGTCCCAGCCGGGAGCGGCCCTGGCTCTCCTGCATGGTTTGCGGTGGAGGGGAAGAGAAACCAGTGATTCCCCTTAACCCTCTGAAGTAGTTATATGTGAGTGAGCACACAGAGACTTGCCTTTGGAACAAGTGGGTGGAAACCAGTTCCCCCTGCTCCACTTAATGCCGGTGCCCACACCTTGGGTTGTAGGATCGAGATAGAAGACTCTGAGGCTGTGGGCATCTCCAGCATCATCAGCAACCTGATCACCGTGTTCCCTCGAAACGTGCTGACTGCCATCCCCCGAGAGCTGTTCTCGTCCTTCGTCAACTGCCTCACGCACCTCACCTGCTCTTTTGGGCGCAGCGCTGCACTAGAGGAAGTGGTAAGTTGCTCCTCTTATCACACGGCATCCGTCTCTCCGTCCATCTCACAGTGAGGGCTGCTCTGCTTCTGAGCACTGCTCACAGTGAGTCATCATTTTAAAGGCATGTGTTCTTGTTTATATGTGCAAATTATTTGGTGATCTGTGCTTGGAAACATGGCTTTTAAAACATTTGTGATTAAAATCACTTTCAGTTCAGTCGCTCAGTCATATCCAACTCTTTGTGACCCCATGGGGTGCAGCATGCCAGGCTTCCCTTATTGGTCTAAGTAATTATTTTTAATTTCTTTTGTTTATTTTTTATAATTTTATTTATTTATTTTTGGCTACACGGGCCTTTTTTTCACTTGTGGCAGGTGGGGACCACTCTCTGGTTGTGGTGCTTGGGCTTCTCATTGCGATGGCTTCTCTTGTTTGGATCCTGAGCTCTAGACCACAGGGCTCAGGAGTTGTGGTGCACAGACTTAGTTGCTCTTCGGCATGTGGAATTTTCCCTGATCAGAGATCAACCCCGTGTCTCTTGCATTGGCAGGCAGATTCTTTACCACTGAGCCACTTTAGCCCTGGTCTAAAGATTTTAAGTTGAGATAATTTAGTACATGAATATAGGAAATGGAGTGAAATGTTTATATTAAATATTATGCTGAAAGCCCATTTTAATATTAAGCTGTTTGATTAAGTTCAGAGGATGCTGTGAGCTTTATGGTATGGTTGTGACTATATATAATTTTAAGTATTGCTTGAGAATTTAAAAATCTTGGGCTTACCTGAAAATTGCATAAATATAATTTGGTTCAAATAATTGTAACCCTATTTATTTTGATTAGACTATGCTCTTGAAAATATTTTTGGTGCTATGGTTTAATAATATACCTTAGTAAATTCTAATTTACATTAAAATGAAGACCAATTCCATTACTCAGAGATGTTTCTAGGTACAGATTTTAAATGAATATCTTCCAAGTTTTATATTTAATCTAGAAAACAGGTACTAAACTTTCTGACAACAAAGCTGCGTGTGTAACAGTTACTGTGAATAACTCCATTAATCTTGGGAAGTAATTGATTTTTTTCCCTGCAAAGTAGTTATTGTTGAAGCTAATTTTTCTTTTTATGAAATGTAAATCCTTTTCAAAGATTCTAAGGGTAAGAAGATGATTTGTGAACATTTGACAGAATTTCGAGTGAAGTCCTAACGGCTGTTTTGTTGGGAGGTCTGGCAACATGTGTGGAAGTGTATAGTGTCCCTTTTTGTAGGTGTCAGAACATGAAGAACTCAGATGTGGCTGTGTCCGCACTGTGGGTGCCCCGTGGTTTGATGGAGAAGGAGCCAGGCCAGGAAGACATTTGTGTGTTGGAAAGTGTGGGTCATGGAGGAATAGAGATTTACAGGCCTCACATGTGAGATCTGAATTTCTGGGCGAGGAAAATGATGTTCTAGGCGTGGAAGTACACGGTGAGTTAAAGGAAGCTTTACTCAAACCCTTTTCAAGTGATCACAGATACTGAGTCAGTAGCGCTTCACATCCTGAGTCCCCCCTTCCCCTACCCCTTCCCCCTTGTCTCGTTTTCTTTTCTAAACCCTGGGGGTTAAACAGAATAAGCACGTTTAGAAGCACAGCTGCTTTTTAGTGTCTGTCTGTGGGTTGAGGAATCTTCTAACCATCTTATAGAGGAATTGCTGAAAGATACGTAACATTTTTGGTTTGCAGGTTTTGAAGTTGAGCATTTATTTATTTTGTCTAGGGAACTAACAACTTGGAAAACATTGTTTCTGCCAAGGTTTGACAGAAGTATTGGAACTCAGAGGGCCTGGATGCACTTGCAGAGAGCGGGTGTTTCTTGTGCTGTCTTCCTTTCTTTTAACAAATTGATTTCTTTTAACCTGTTTATGATGTTTAAAAAATGGTGTTAGAAACAGTTGGTTATCCATCGAAAAAAGCGGAGGGAAAAGATTTGTCTAATGCTTTCCATGACTCATAGCAACCAAATTGGCAAGGGTTGTACTGCTTACAAGACTACCATTGGAACAACTAGATCTATTGGCTAGGGTTTCATAAGGGAACACTTGAGGAGGCCCGGCCACCTCAGGGCAGGTGGGCGAGTCCCAGCGACGCTGGCCCTTAGGAGGGCTGCTGGGTCAGTCCAGTTCTGTGAATGTTTATCTATCGCCTACATTTCACCAGGCACTGTGTTTGATAAATACATTGTTTAGCGTTAAGAATTTGGAAAGTCATATATGTTTTCCAAAAGGAAAAAGTTAATCTAAGAGTGTAACGTTAAAAATTCTCTGAAAAGTTATAATTTAGACTATTTATTCAGAGGCTAGGAATACTGTCATATGCATGGGTGCTCTGAGTCAAATTAATTCTGTGCTGTGAGTACTGGCTAGAAAAACAAGAGAATGAATTCATTTCTATTGCATTTGACATTCAGAGACTTCTCTAAATTCTTCTTTTTAAAAAAAAAAAATATTTATTTGGCTGCACCTGGACTTAGTTGCAGCTCACAGGATCTTTAGTTGCAGCATGAGAAGTTTTAGTTGCAGCTTAAGGGATCTAGTTCCCCAACCAGGGACTGAACCCGGGCCCCCTGCATTGGGAGCGTGGAGTCTTAGCCACTGGACCACCAGGGAAGTCCCTAAATTCTTTTTAAAATGCAGAGATCATGACTTTTTATTTGTAACATTTCTGTGTTTTTTCTCTATGTTGAGATTTTTGCTTCATATGATGCTACACTCAGAAAGGGGCTTTCTAGGTGGCGCTAGTAGTGAAGAACCTAAAGAACCCAGCTACCAGTGCCTGAAACGTAAGAGACACTGGGGTTGGGAAGATCCCCTGGAGGCAGAAATGGCAACCCACTCCAGCATTCTTGCGTGGAGATCCCATGGACTGAGGATCCTGGCGGACTATAGTCTTTAGAGTCACAAAAAATACAGTCACAGAGACACAATTGAAGTGACTTAGCATGCATGCATACCAGAAAGAATATAGCAGATGAGCAACAGCACAGACTGTTTTAGTTCTTTCCATCTTTAATCTTTCGTATGTCCTTGCTTGCTATTTTACACTATATATTATCTGATACATGTATTACACATGTATTATCTGTCATTGGACTTGTGGGTTATGGCAAGCATATAAAATTTAAACTTATTGTGGAGTATTTTGTTCATGTCAAGTAAAAACTTTATATGTGTGTGTGTGTGTGTATGTATAAACATTGTGAAGAATAATAAGATGAACAGCTGTGTGCCAGCCATGCAGATACTACAGTATATCGCTGGGGCCTTTACCCCTTCCACCTACCTGGAGTTTCCCCCTGTTGTCATAAGCACGGTTTATATTGCACAAGTTACTTCTGCCAAATGATTTTGTGTCGTGTTTGCTAACGAGCGCTGCCAGGGTGCCGGGCTGTGCTGTTGGCTCCTTTCCACCCTCTGTGACCTCGACGGTTCTGCGTGCTCGCCTTCCCGAGTCCTCCTGAGAGCAGAAGAGCAGCCCCTGGCTGTTTACAGGAAACAGGAGTTCAGCAGGCTTTTCATTAGCAGTGTGGCTCCATGTGAGAGCTGATGGCTCATAGCCACTTACTGTAGTTATGCCTGTGGATCATAATGCTTTTCTTAACTGAGTCAGGTAACACACGTTTATATATGAAGACAATGCTCCCGGGCAAAGAGAGAGCTTCCCAGTTTTGTGAAAATGATTTGGAGTTGTCACGTTGATTTTTTGCTGTTTGTAGAAAAAGGTCTGTGGGAGTTGTCTACAGCGTAGCAGTCAGATGTTAGAACCATATTGGCACCATGTTTTATCTGGTATACTTTTACAGTATCTGACATTAGGCACACATGCATACTTTATTTTTATAGTAGAGTTTTAGATTCATAGCAAAATGGAGTGAAAATAGAGAATTCCCCCCGCCCCCAACACACAGCCTTCCCCACCATCAGCATCCTACCCGAGGGTGCATGTGTGACAGTTGATGAACCTACCCTGACTGTCACCAGCACCCCGAGCCCACGTCTTTGTTGGGGTTCACTCTGTTACATGGGTCATGGGTGTGGATATGTGTGATGAGTGCATCCGCCATTATGGTTTCACACAGACGAGTCTAACTGCCCCCAGCCCACCCCTCCCTGACAACCAGGGCTTTTTCCTTGTCTCCAAAGTGTGGCCTTTAAATGTCATATAGTTGGAATTGTATAGTAATGCTAGATTTTAATCTGAAATTCACATGCATGTTAAAAGGAGACCAGATTCACATACTGAAACTTTTCTTCCCCAAACTTCATTTGGCAGTGTTTTCATAAACAAAATTAACCACTATTTGTATGTGTCCAAGTGGTTCTTGTTGTTGTTCAATTGCTAAGTTGTGTCTCAGACACTTTTGACCCCAAGGACGGCAGCGTGCCAGCCTTCCCTGTCCTTCACTATCTCCCAGAGTTTGCTTAAACTCATGTCCATTGAGTCAGTGATGCCATCTGGCCATCTCATCCTCTATCGTCCCCTTCTCCTCCTACCCTCAGTCTTTCCCAGCATCAGAGTCTTTTCCAGTGAGTCAGTTCTTCGCATCAGGTGGCCAAAGTACTGGAGCTTCAGCATCAGGTGGCCAAAGTACTGGAGCTTCAGCATCTCTCCTTCCAGTGAATATTCAGGACTGATTTCCTTTAGGGTGGACTGGTTGGATCTCCTTGCAGTCCAAGGGATTCTCAAGAGTCTTCTCCAATACCACAATTCGAAAGCATCAATTCTTTGGTGCTCAGCCTTCTTTATGGTCCAGCTCTCACATCTGTACTTGAGTACTGGTTAACCATAGCTTTGACTAGACGGACCTTTGTTGGCAAAGTGATGTCTCTGCTTTTTAATATGCTGTCTAGGTTGGTCATAACTTTTCTTCCAAGGAGCAAGTGTCTTTTAATTTCATGGCTGCAGTCACTGTCCACAGTGATTTTGGAGCCCAAGAAAATAAAGTCTGTCACTGTTTCCATCTTTGCCCCTTCTATTTGCCATGAAGTGATGGGACCAAAGGCCATGATCTTAGTTTTTTGAATGTTGAGTTTTAAGCCAGCTTTTTCAGTCTCCTTTTTCACCCTCATCAAAAGGCTCTTTAGTTTCTCTTCACTTTCTGCGATTAGGGTGGTGTCATCTACATATCTGAGGTTGTTGGTATTTCTCCAGGCAGTCTTGATTCCAGCTTGTGATTCATTCAGCTGGACATTTTGCACAATGTACCCTGCATATATAAGTTAAATAAGTAGGCTGACAGTACACAGCCTTGACGAACTGTTTTCCCGATTTGGAACCAGTCTGTTGTTCCCTGTCCAGCTCTAACTTGCTTCTTGACCTATATACAGATTTCTCAGGAGGCAGGTCAGGTGGTCGGATATTCCATCTCTTAAGAATTTTTCACAGTTTGTTGTGATCCACATAGTCAAAGGCTTCAGTGAAGTCAATGAAGCAAAAGTACATATTTTTTGGAGTTCCCTTTCTTTTTCTATGATCCAGTGGATGTTGTCAATTTTGTCAACATCCACTGGTTCCTCTGTCTTTTCTAAATCCAACTTGTACGTGTGGAAGATCGTGGTTCATGTCCTGCTGAAGCCTTGCTTGGAGAATTTTGAGCATAATCTTGCTATCATGTGAAATGAGTGCAGTTGTATGGAATTTGAACATTCTTTGGCATTGCCTTTCTTTGGGATTGGAATGAAAACTGACCTTTTCTAGTCCTGTAGCCACTGGTGAGTTTTCCAAATGTGCTGGCATATTGAGTGCAGCACTCTTGGCAGCATCAACTTTTAGGATTTGAAATAGCTCTGCTGGAATTCCATCACCTCCACTAGCTTTGTTCATAGTGACGCTTCCTAAGGCCCACTTGACTTAATACTCCAGCATTCTGGCTCTAGGTGAGTGATCACACCGTTGAGGTTATCTGGGTCATTAAGATCTTTTTTGTGCAGTTCTTCTGTGTATTCTTGCCACATCTTCTTAGTATATTCTGCTCCTGTTAGGACCATACCATTTCTGTCCTTTATTGTGCCCATCTTTACATGAAATGTTCCCTTGGTATCTCCAATTTTCTTGAGGAGATCTCTAGTCTTTCCCATTCTATTGTTTTCCTCTATTTCTTTGCTTGTTCACTTAAGAAGGCTTTATCTCTCCTTGCTGTTCTCTGGAACTCTGCATTCAGTTGGGTTTATCCTCTTTGCCTTTCACTTCTCTTCTTTCAGGAATTCATAAGGCCTCCTCAAACAACCATTTTGCCTTTTTGCATTTTTTTTTCTTGGGGATGGTCTTGATCAGTGCCTCCTGTACAATGTCACAAACCTCTGTCCATAGTTTATCAGGCACTCTATCAGATCTAATCCCTTGAATCTATTTGTCACTTCCACTGTACAATCATACAGGATAGTGTTTAGGGCATACTTGAATTACTGTGATATTGAATGGTTTGCCTTGAAAACAAGCTGAGATCATTCTGTCATTTTTTGAGATTGCACACAGGTACTGCATTTCAGACTCTTCTGTTTGAGGACTACTCCATTTCTTCTAAGGGATTTTTGCCCACAGTAGTAGATATAGTGGTCATCTGAATTAAATTCACTCATTCCCATCCATTTTAGTTCACTGATTCTAAGATGTTGATGTTTACTCTTGCCATCTCCTGCTTGATCACGTCCAGTTTACCTTGATTCCTGAACCTAACATTCCAGGTTCCTATGTGATACTGTTCTTTACAGCACTGGACTTTACTTTCCCTACCAGACAGCCACAGCTGAGTGCCATTTGCACTTTGGCACAGCCTCTTCATTCTTTCTGGAGCTATTAGTAATTGCCCTCTGCCCTTCCCCTATAGCACATTGGACACCTTCTGACCAGGGGGAGCTCACCTTCTGGTGTCATATCCTTTTGCCTTTTCATACTGTTCATGGGGTTCTTGCAGCAAGAATACTGGAGTGATTTGCCATTCCCTCCTGCAGTGGACCACGTCTTGTCAGAACTCTCCACGGTGACCCGTCCATCTTGTGTGGCTCTGCATGGCATGGCTCCTGGCTTCATTGGGTTATCCAAGCCCCTTTGCTATGACAAGGCTGTGATCCATGAGTGGGTTCAAATAGTTACCAGATAGAAAAGCAGACTGTTTTCCTGAGGCTGGAGAGCTGCAAGTTCACCCCTCTGTACGCTCGCAAGTTAATTATGGGTGTTGACGTGTCAGTGCTGATATCCTATTTTAATTACGTTCTCCACCCTCTGTTCCCAGACGAAGTGAGTGGGGTCAAGTGCCCCCCTAAGCTCCAGGGCCTCTCTAGAGCTCTGCTGGCAGTGGGCCCAAGGGCCCCCAGGCACGAGCAGTGTCCAGCTTGGTCCCTTCGTCAGCTCTGGGCACGTGCTCTGGCTTGGCTGCTGGGTGCTGGCCAGAGGGGCAGTGGAGCAGGGCCAAAGCATTAGGAGAAAGTGCTGGGCCGGGTTTCAGTTCTCTGATTAGACTGAAAGATTTAGCTGCCAATTGTCATCAGCCAGATTTCTCACACTTTGCCTGATGAGTCACTTGTGCTGGTTTCCAAGTGGAACAGAAGGGTCTGGGAAGTTTGCAGTGCTTATTTTAGATCCGCTTCAGGGAGGGGGCTGAGTGTCCGATGTGATCCTGCTTTGTCTCACGTCAGGGCTTTGTGCAAGGGACTGTGGAACGCTCTTCCAAGAGTGAACAGCTTCTAACTAAGGCTTTGACAGTTTTTTTGTACTTCTCTGTCAGAATTTCAGATTAAACATGGTAAGCGTGCATCACGTGTGTGCTTAGGAACAGTGTGAAACATTGCTTCTTCCTCCTGAGACGTGGGCTCAGAGGATGCTATTCCTCTTAAGGTATGTTACCGGTCTGTTTATTTTGGCAAGATAAACTGTTAAGACTTAACAAATGATGTCTGCAAAGCACATGCTTGGTGAAGTGTATTGACAGGCCGCAGATGTTTCTCTGGGTGGAGACTGTCTTGTTGATCCCCCTGCTCCATCCTTAGCTGGCTCTGGGTTAGATTTGTGTTGAAGGTTCCTGGTCAGCTGCTCTGCTGCTGCTGCTCAAAGGAGATCCAGCACTTACCTGACCGCTTTATGTGTCTTTCTCGAGTCCTGAGAACCAGCATCCATGACTGTGTTATAGCATATACAATACAGATGAAAAATAAATAATAACAAAATGCCCACGGGTGAGCCCTCAACCCAACTGAGAATATTACTGACTGAGTAATATTCCATTGTACATCTGTACCACATCTTTATCCATTCATCTGTTGATGGACATTTAGGTTCCTTCCATGTCTTGGCTATTGTGAATACTGCTGCTATGAACACATTTGTCTTTTTCAGATATATGTCTTTATCATCTTCTTATAGTTGGCAACACCTTGTTGTTTTTCACTTCCTTGGTCAGGTTTATTCATAAGTATTTTATTTTTTTGTATTTGATTTTAAAAGGGATTTTTTTTTAACTTTCTCCTCCTGACGTTTCATTAATGCAGTGTTTCCCTCTTGTGTCCTGTCGCAGAGCCCACTCATTTGTTTCTGAGGCTGCTCTGCACTGATGGGGGGCTCCCGAGGTGAACCTGGGCTCCGGGCCCTGCACATACCCCACACCCCTGATTGTGGCTCCAGCCACACTCCAGCCTATTTGGCCTGTCTCCACACAGCCCGCCCTGTGCTCACCCCAGGTCTGTCTACACTAAGGCTGGAGACAGCAGGTGGTGACCAGGACCCTGCGTGCACATCTCTCTGTCCTGCCAGCTGCATTCCTTGCCGCTCCCCCAGCTGGTGAAGGGGGACCCCAGGGTGAGAGCACCTTATATAGATGCAGTCTAAATGAATTTATAGGGGGAGATGAGCTTCAAGTCCTTCTCTTCCACCATCTTCCCAGCCTCAATCAGATTCTTAAGCTGTTTCTTTCATCTGTTTTTTTTTTTTGTTTGTTTGTTTTTTTGCTGTTGGATTGCAAGAGTTTCTTATATTTGGATATTAACTTCCTACCAAATATACGGTTTGCAAATATCTTTTCCCCATTTGTTAGATTGTCTTTTTGTTTTGTTGCTGTTTTTCTCTGCTGCCAGCAACATGCATCAAATAGCCCTTCCTTCCCTAATGATTTGTAAGACTGTTACTATCTAGTGTTCACATACTAGTTGAACTTTCTTGAGCTCTAACCACTTCCATTGGTCAGCTAGTCTGTTTTTGCACCTGTGTTTTGTTTTAAGGTGATGTCAGTTCCCACTGTACCCTGGATTTTCAGGAGGAATCTTGACTGTGTTAGCTTTTTTATTTCCTGTAAAAATTGTGTCAGTTTTTCAAGTTGGATTGTGCTTAGGATTATAGTGATTCTTTAGTGAAAAGTGGACATCTCTACTGTATTAATTCTGCCCATAAATGTATTTCTCTATATTAATTAAGGTATAATTTATTACCTTTCAATAAGGAATAAGTTTTCCTTTAGTGCCTTTCATTCTTGTTGCTGTTGTAAATAGTATCTTCTGTAAGTATCATTTTTGAGATTGCTGCTGGCATGGAGAATTGAAGTTGGCGTTTGTATGTTGATCTGATATTTACTGACCTTTCAGAATTCTTACTGATTCTAATGATTTTCCTCTGCGGACAGTTGTGTCATCTGAATAATGACAGTCTTGCTTTTTTCAGTCTTCACCATTTGTATTTCTGACGCTTAGTGTATGGTTCATTTCTTATGGTGCAGTGTTGAATCAAATGGTAGTAGAAGACATCTTTTCTGGTTCATCATTCAGAGTAATGTTTGCTAACTGTTTTTGAGCTCTCCTTTATCAGAATGAGTAATAGGCTTTTTGTTTGTTTTTAAATTTTGATTCCTGGGTCTTCATTGTGATATGTGGTCTTTCTCTACTTGCATGGGGGCCTCTCTAGTTGCAGCGTGTGGGCATAGTTGCCCTGAGGCAGGTGAGATCTTAGTTCCTTGACCAGGGATGGAACCTGTATCCTCGGCATTGGAAGATGGATTCTTAAACACCGAACTACCAGGGAAGTCCCACTAATAGATTTTTAAAACATGGTTGAGTATTGAATATCATTAATTGTGTTTCTACTTGATCTGTTAGTGTGATCAGTTGGTTCTGTAGATTTTTCTTTTGTTAAAGTTGCCCTTGCATTTCTGAGTTGAACCCAGCTCAACCATGTGTCATGGCCTTTTGTGAATGGCTGGGTTTGTTTGGTGTCAAGATAACATCACTTCCTGAGTTATGTCTTTCTGATTCTTGTTTCCTCTTCTCTGGATCAGTCTCTGTAAGATTGGTTGGGTTTTTTTTTGGTTGTTTTTTGCTAGTTTAGTAGATCTCACCTGTAAGTTTACTAAGCTGGTATTTTCTTTGGGGAAAGAATTTAAACTTAAAAAATCTGAATAGTTAGTTATGGGAGTATTCAGGTTTCCTTTTTGCCTTGATCCAAATATGAAGACACTTTTTTTCCCCCAATAATACATTTATTAGAATGAAACATGCCTATTTCTTATAATTTTGTTCTTACTGTTATTTCAGAATACAGTTTTAATGTGAAAATGGTATATGGTCATTGGTAAAAGTAATTCAGATAGTACCTAAAATTAAAATTCTCCAACATTCCAACACATATCACTTTATTGCCATCTGTTGATTCACATCCAGACCTATATAATACCTTTATATAATCAGCATCTCATGTCATTAATTGGAGTTAGAAATCGTTTTTAATGCAAAACCTTAAAGGAATGATTCAGTGAATTAGTTTGTACTGTTTTCAGTAATGCTGCAGCAAACACTCTCATGCACAAATCACAAGTGACTCCCCTGTTGGACAGACATTCTTTAATCAGCTCCATTTTCAGGTAACCCCTCAAATGGTGTCTTGTTCTCTGTAAGGTTTTCCTTCACAGCTGCCCTTTCATGAATTAGGCAGCCTGTAACAGTGGATGTGTCCTTGAGAGAAAGAACTTAGTCATTAAAACTATAACATAGGTTCTTGTATTTTTTCATAATGCTCTTTGTTTCATACAAAATTTCTGATGGCTTATAAAAAGAACGTTTAGAGTGAGATAATCTTTTAGAACTTGCAGAAGGCAATTAGATGAAAGAGGAAAGCAGAAAGTCAAGCCTAGAGAAAAGGAGCAGTCTGAACAATCAGGCTGTAGTATCTGTACCCGCAAGCCTGACTTTAGAAGGGGCTGGAGATACCAGGTCCTTAGAAGGCTCTTGGGGGAAAAAAGAGGAAGCACACCTGCTCCTCAGAGGAATGCTCTCAAATATTCGGTAAAAATAAAGATGGAAAATGATCTTCTGCAAAGCCTCATGTCGTGAATGACATGGATTCTCAATCCCATGGCAGCAGATGATATCTGAATAGGTTTTATTTGACTCTTTAACCCTCACTGTTCCACCAGAGTCTAGCTTTTGGATTTCTTTTTAAACAGTTCTGTTTAACCATCAGTTTTTCATTATTTTTATTCTTTATTAGAGACCTTAGAAAAAAAAGAACATTTGTAATTATCTTAGTATAAGCCTAAAATGCATTGTGAAATTTTAGTGATCTGATTTCTCTTATATTTTGAAGTGTTTTGCTATTTCTTAATCTTAGGAAGTAGTTCACCATTACTCATCAATTCCCATCTATAATAAAAAAGAGACTAAAAGAATAAGAAAATGGAAGAATGATAGAATCACCTACAAGGTTGGTGGAATAGTGAAATGAATCATCACAAATAGAATAAATAATTACTCTTTATGACTTCAGTTTCCTGATTGCATTTTCTAAAATATGGTACAGTCTTTCAAGAGGTCTTAAGATGCCATCTTTTTTATGTCATTGTTAACATTTCATTGGATGCTATTTGAAATTCAGAATTTTTCGCTTTTTGCCCAGAGTATCAAAGAGAAAAATTTTCAGAATAAGATATTTCACAGTGCTAAGCAGAAGATGAATGAAGAGGCAGCAGCTCTCTGAGCTCTAATAATGTTGGTAAAACTGATGTGTAAGTGAAATCTGAGACAGTTTTAGGCGATCAGTTTTCCCAACCTCAACAATTTATGAGCCAACAGTCTATCTCCAAGAACAAAAAGAAAATACGACATTCCCATCCAGTCAGTTATTCCATGGAAAAGCTTCACCCAATATTTTGTGAGTTTGAAGTTTCCTAAAGATTACTGACAGTAGTCCTTCATCTTTTTTGATGTTTGTGCAAAAGAATTTATTTAATAGGGTTTATAATTGCATTGATGGTGGAAGCAGTGTGAAAGGAAATAACTGATGTCATGGAAAATTTGGCTGAATTGATCATTTTTATTGGTATTTAGGAATTAAGCAAATGTATATTACTGCCTTTATGGAACCAAGAACATGGCTGTCCTTCAACAAAATTACGAGCTGTCAAGGTTTGGAAAAACACCTTCTGATGGTGTGTGAGCAGGAAGAACCAGCATGAGTAGGACACTGGGACCTCCTGGAGTTAGACTTTACAAGTGCAGTTGGTCCTCGTTGAATGTGGATTCCATATTTGCAGATTCACTTTCTTGCTGAGAACTCTTTGTGACCCCCCAAATCAGCACTAGTTTGACTTTTCTTGGTCATTCATGGACATGTGTGTGCAGGAGAGTTAGAAAAACTATGATCCACCCAGCATGCTTGTTCTCACTACAAACAGATGTCCTCACCATCTCCAGTGCCGCATTTTTGTGTGAAACGCGGTTCCCCAAATTTATGTCAAAAAATACTGAAGTACTTAAAATTCGATGATCTTGCTGTTTCAGATAGCTTCCAGGTGTTGTGCCCAAGTGCATTGAGGCTGGGGCATGCTTTAGGGAGAAGATGTGTATGTTAGGTGACCTTTGTTGAACAGGCTGCTGGCCATGAATCAACACTGTATGTGAAGTAAGGTGTCTATGCACGGAAACACACATGAAACAAGGTGATGTATCCGTTTGTCCACCTTTGCACAGTGTAAATGCAGTGACCAGAGTGTTTGCTGATTCAGTGTTGGGTCAACTTTACAGGATGTAAATACCACAGATACTAAGAAGAATTGACTGTTTACAACAAGTATGCCCTAGTTAGTTGCACTCAAATAATGTTGCTTGTTTTCAGTAAAAACACCTTCATGACCAGACAAATAGGAATAAAATTTGGGTTTGCTGTTTTTAAAAATTACTTAATTTGCTTTATTGATTTATTTTTGGTTGCCCTGGGTCTTCATTGCTGCTCGTGAGCTTTCTCTCGTTGAGATGCTTGGGCCTCTCGTTGCAGAGCAGGGGCTCCAGTTGCTCGGGCTTCCGGGCTTAGTTGCTCTGAGGCACGTGGGATCTTACCAGACTTGGGAATGAACTCTGTCCCCTGCATTGGCAGGCGGATTCTTAACAACTAGACCACCAGGGAAGCTCTGGGTTTGCTATCTTTAAATTCTTTATAAAGTATCTAATGAAGTTTTTTTTTTTTAATTTTCACTTTATTCTTTTGTGAAGTTTTCAGATTACTTTTAAATATTTTTTCAAAAAATTAAAGCTTCATTTGATCCAGAAAATGACCATTTTTCTCTGTATTCCCTAGGTTAATAAAAGACATAAAACACTAAAGCTGGGCGCAGCTCCTCAGGTGCTTACCTACTCCCGTCTGGAGGTGGTATTTGACGTCTGGCTTAATTTGGAATTCTTGAAAGAGGTCTTCCATTACTTCCTTCTTTGAGTCATTGGCAGATTGCCGGGATAACAGCCTGAGGTTGTCGTCCTCTGATAGAGGTTCCAGAGCTCTTGTAGCTTGAGGCTAGAAGACAAGTTGTAGACCAAACCTGAGAGACACCATTTTCACAGCAAATACCAACCCTGGGATGTGCATTTATCTCTTATGACCTTTAGTGTGTCTTTAGAATATTTGTTCTGTCCTCCCTTTTTTTCATTGGACTCAATGTGAAAGTCTCTGAATGCTCTGTTCTTTATGTTTTTGAACATAGTGCTTGACACATAAGTATTCTGGATTTCACTGATTGGTGATCTGGTGAATTTGTGGATGAACAAATCAATGCAAAGACTGAATTGTATACAGTCCTACTAATTAATGGCAAAATTCGGGGTGGTTTCTCACTGGCACCTGAGAAGAGTGAAGTGTCAGACGCTGTTCTCGCAGAGCTGCCCAGAGTCGCTCAGTGTGGACTCTTCCTCACCAAGAAACCCTCTGCTCTGAAGTGATCTTAGGATGCAGCCTGTCCACGCTGGGGACATGCTATCCAAGTCTGACACCCACCCCCTACCCCCAGGTCTGTCTGCTTGCTGTCTGCTGGCCTCCCCACGTGTTCTCACTCGTGCTTCAGTCTCCTCAGGGCCCTCCTCTGGCTACTCTGAGGCCCATCCTTGCCTTTCCAGTACCTAATACAATATCATGGAGTATGTACAAGCCTGAACAGTTCTCTTCTTAACATAGAAAAATGTCAGTTATCTTTGCTTGAAAAAATACGTGATCTACAAAGTGCTGAACTTAGTCTTTTACAGAAATGAACATTAATTCCTGTTTTCCTAAGAATTTAGATTAAGTTAGAAAGCTTTTAGAAAATCTAATAAAAAGCCTATACATATTTACTGCAGTGTTTGAATTGAACAGTTAATTTGAAGATGAGATCAGTTAGCTCGATCATTGATTGCTGATTGGGAACTTTGTTGAAGGCCAACCCATGGACCTGTCTGTGGTGACTCTGTCTCACTGGTGTCTGTCTTATGAATGCCTCTTCTTCCTAGCTGGACAAAGACGATATGGTATACATGGAGGCGTACGACAGGCTGCTGGAATCCTGGCTGACGCTGGTACAAGATGACAAGCACTTCCATAAAGGCTTTTTCACCCAGCACGCAGTCCAAGTGTTCAATTCCTACATTCAGTGCCACCTTGCTGCGCCCGATGGCACAAGGAATCTGGTTAGTTTTAAGCCAGGTTGTAGTTAAAAATCTGTTTCCTCGTGGGCTCTCGTTGGTCTGTTTGTCCCATCACACGTAATACTAGAAACTTAGGGTGAGCTCTTTCCAAGGACTTGCTGAGAGTGCCAGGTGGAGAGCAGGTTCGTGTTTCATGGGCTGTGGCTTCTGGTTCTCCACTTCTCTTTAGTTCTCAGTCACCTGCTGTGTCTTGCTGGTTGTCCAGGGACACCCAAGGGATGGTGGCTCTTAATGATGTCAGAGCTCCTCAGAGACGACAGGAACTCCGCTCCGTGTCGGGGGTGGGGTGTAGGTATGCACTGGCCATGTTTACCTGTGATTGGCGGGAGTGGTCAGGCTCCCCACTTCTTTCTCTTTGAATTTCCCCCCTTTAGTAACTGGGCGGGCAGTCAGGTGTCCCCAGCAGCTGCACTTGAAGGTGCTCCTTCTTGAAGGTCCTGAGGTTCTGTTCCTCAGCACAGGAACAGGCTGGGTCCTAAGATCAGCTCAGTCTTTATTTCTTTCGTCAATAACAGACTGCCAACGGAGTGGCCTCTCGCGAGGAAGAAGAGATCAGCGAACTCCAGGAGGACGACCGAGACCAGTTTTCTGATCAGCTAGCCAGTGTAGGAATGCTAGGACGCATTGCTGCAGAGCACTGTATCCCTCTCCTGACAAGGTACACACGGTCCAAAGACACCCCATGGAGCAAACACCCTGTAGTCACATGCCCCGGAGAGCTTTAAGTGTTTAAAGACTGTAAACACCCCCGCCCCGGGCACAGCACATGGAACAAGTGGACAGAAACGCACTCGTGGTGGCGTTCCTTGGCTTGTACATTTGGAGCCCAGGCACCACAGCATAGATGGCAGACAGATTATGGAAAACGTGGTATGAGAAACATTGGACCCATATCGAGAAACACTTGGAATAACTGGTTTTCAAATGCCTGTTGTAAACCTTGATTGTTTGTAAAGTGATGTTTTAATACTATGTCGTAAACAATAAATCACAATTCTTATAGCGCCATGAGAACATTGTGTATATAATAAATATTTCTGTATATGTGCTCTGTTCTAACATCTGAATCCACGCTGTCAGTAAATGGAGTGATAAGTCGCTCTGGTCTTTGCTCTCTGAGCCTCATGAAGGCGTTGGTGTCTTCCCTCTTGTAGTCTGTTAGAGGAGAGAGTCACGCGGCTCCACGGGCAGCTCCAGCGGCAGCAGCAGCAGCAACTCCTCGCCTCGCCCACCTCAGGCTCCGCTGACAGCAAGACGCTGGACGACCTGTACGAGGACATCCACTGGCTTATTCTAGTTACAGGTCGGTTGCTTGTTTCTTGGCCTGTGTTAATAGCAGCAGTTCTCCTATAGGGTTGGACTTGAGCCCTGGACACAGCTGCCAAGCGTCCCAGAGCAGGGGCACTTTCCTTACCTGTCCCGAACCACATGTTCTGTGTGGAGCTCAGTGCGCCCCCTTGTTAGTGCTGTCGCTAGGTCTCGCTGTTTTCCTTGTTGCTGGTATTAATACTATGGCTGTTAATTATCACCCCGTCTTATCTGTGAAGAAGCTGAGACCTGGAGACTGGCCCTGGCCATGCTAACATTTGGAGCCAGAGTGCTGGTCTTGGCAGTCTGACTTTTCTTTAGGGTCTTCTGTAACTATGTTGTCAGTGTTTCTATATTTTAAATAATCAAAAAGGAAAAGACCTTACTGTTTGGAAGGCATTCCCAAATATTGACTTTTTATTGAGATAATAGAATTCATGTTAATTTTGTAGAATATATTACCAGAAATTATTTAAAGATCATAAAGTAAAAAGCCTACATGTCAATATATGAATTATAAAATTGGTGAATAAAACATTTGTCCTTTCCTGTATTTTTGAGGATTAATTATCTTAGAAATAGTTTCTTCTCATCAAGCTTAAAATTAACATATTAACGTTTATTAATTTACTTTTACATCAATTTATATGATGTATATAAATCAAAAGTGAACGCATTTATAGTGCAATTTGATAAATGTAGATTGTTAAGTGTTCATTTTTAATTTTTTTTAAACTGAAGGCTACCTCTTAGCTGATGATACTCAGGGAGAGACTCCGCTAATACCTCCAGAAATAATGGAATATTCCATTAAGCATTCATCTGAAGTTGACATTAATACAACACTTCAAATTTTGGGATCTCCAGGAGAAAAGGCTTCTTCCATCCCAGGGTACAACAGAACAGATTCTGTGATTAGGTAATATGACCTCTATAGCTGTGCTCTTGTAATTTATTCTGTTTTATAAATTCTGAGTTGATGGGTAGATGACTCAAGTGACAGACAGGTTGTTGTAAAGCTGACAGATGAAAGAAGATAAAACTTGGAGAAGCCTTGAAACAAGCAAGGATGCACGTACTCCATGCATTTCAGCAGCGTCACTCTGCTGGGGACGGACGGCATGTCCAGGGCTGAGGAAAACAGCGTGAGGTTACTCTGGGCGCAGCAAGGCTCTGGGGGTCGTCCGGGCTGATTCTCACACACACGTCCCTTGCCCACCAGAAAGCAATGCTAATGCGGGCTCAGGCACCCGAGTAAAAGCACCAGGGCTGGAGAGTTCTTGGAAACCAGGTGGACGTGAGTACATCCTTGCTGTTCAGGAAGCTGGAACGAACGTCTTTCCAGGGGCGTTCCTGCCTTTTCCAAAGCAGAATTGTTTGTCCTGAATATCTGACCCTTGGGAGCCCTGTTACAAGATGGCAGCAGCCTCCAGAGAGAAAATTCACTGTGATCTTTCTAAGAGCAGTGGCAGATCTTTCTCTAATTCTTGATGGTGAAGTTAAGGCGGGATGAACCTCAACTAAATAATCTCCTGAAAGCAGATTTGAAAACAGCAGTTTAAGTTTCAGCATCTTTAAATTTAGGTGGCAGGAACAGAGAATAATGAAATAATACTGCTTCTGTCAGTTGCAAGATCAGTAACTCAAGATGCTGCCCCCTCATTCTTTTTGTTTTAATGCAAAATACATAGATACCACTTAAACCTGTGCAATGAAAAATACAATTTTTAAAACATTAAACTGTTAAGCAGACGTCAGGGAAATGTTTGGGAATTTATTTCCTTTATTGTTGCCTTCTCTCATTGGAAATAAAATACCCATGCTTTACTGGAAGAGTCTTCTTTTTCCCTTTGGAGTTGCTGTAGGCCTTAAGTGAGCAACTGGTTTGAATTGGTTTGGTTCATGGGGAGTGTTAATTCCATGGTGCCATCCTGTTCTTTTCCATGCCTTTGTCTCTGTCTGGGCAGCACCCTCAGGAATGCTGTCCTTATATTTTCAGTGCTTTTTCGATTCTTACCACTCTTGGATATCAGTGTGGGAGCAAAACATTTTGGTATCTGAGAGCACAGACTATGGAGGGTTGAGGTGGGGGTGGAACAACAAAGAATTACTGTTGTTTTTCAGTCCAAAGAATTAATGTGAAATTGAGTGGTAGGAGAGAATCAGCCTTGTTTACTAAAAAAGTAGTTCACATTTCTTGAAGAATTGATCATTTGACAATTATTGAATCCTTACTATGCACCAGACACTGATCTAGACCAAAGCAGACAGAGGTTCCCATCTTCCAGCTCCTCACGGGCAAGAGGGAGAAGTAGGAAGGAGGGGAATTTTTGGCCAGCGTAGAAGCTGCGGGAAGCAGACAGGGCCACGGGCAGACCTCATGGCTGCTGTCATGTCACGTGACGTCACCTGATGCCACGAATGTGGGCTTTACCTCAGAGGTACCGGGTGCCCTGCTGTTGTAGAAATACCTTCCATTTACTTACTTGAATACGTGTTCTCAGTGCTTATATCCATTGAAATGAAAAGCAGGAATCAAATTAATAAGAGCTAATTTAGAAAAAGAAAACCCATATTTATCTTATTCAGATACGTACATCTTTGTGTATGTTTTTTAAATTGCAGTATAATTGGCCTCCAATATTATATGAATTACAGCTGTACAATATAGTGATTCACAATTTTTAAAGTTTATGTAACATAGTTAGGAGATTTTGGCTATATTGTACAGAGTTTTTTAAATAAATGTTTTCAATTTATTTAAATTGGCATTACATGTTGCTTAGTTGTGTACTAATAAGTATTGTAATGATAACTTAATCCAGAGGACATCTTTAGGACAGTCTTATGGGAAATTTTTAAGAATTGTATTTTAATACCTTTATATACTTGTTTCAGAGAAGTATATGGTATGATCAATAAAGTGAGTATAAACATTTATTGTGTTGGGATAATATTTTATGGGGAGTGAAATAGAAATAAAAATTTAAGGAGAAAAAGAATATAAAGTTTCCAACTGTTAAAAGAACAATTTATTTTTCAAATGAATGATGGTGGTGTCAGAATTCTATGATTATTAAATTCCAATGCATACATTCAAGTGGCCACTGTAATTACTTAGTTCAGATTCTGTGAAGCTGCAAATTATATCATTTAAATAATTGATGGAAAAAATTTGATATGCCAATTTTAAATGGGTTGTGAAATTGTTGGGTTATTTTTGTTCATATACTCTCTAACTTTTAGCACTATTGGCATAGCATTGTATATATATATATGTATATAGTGAGATGTAAGAGGTTCTGGGGGCAGGACCTGAGAACCCAAGTGGTGTGGGGGGCGGGGGTGGTGTCGTAGGCCTGGAAGGAGCCAGGCAGCAGGGAGCAGCCACGGCAGGAGGTGCTTCTCAGTAGCCGGTTGGGTCAGGAGCTGAAACTGTCCATGAGCTTCCATGTAGCGAGGGGGTTTTTGTCCCGAGAGGAGCGGTCTTGCCTCTGCACTGAAGCTGCTGAAGTGGTGTCAGAATGGGTTCCTCCCCTTAGTCCTTCGCTGCTTTGCCTTTTAGCCAAAGTCAAGTTAAATGGACATCGCTTGTGTCCCCTCCCAAATGCAGAACAAAGACTTTTTTTTATACTTACTCACATATCCTGCTATGTTAATACTACACAGGGTATGAACCCCGTAGTGTTTAGAAAGGATCATACGTGCAACATTTTTATTGAAAAATGCCATTACTAATCAAGTTTGTTAGAAAGTAAGTAAGACTCAGATTTAGAGACAAGACTCAATATTCAGATGGGTCACTTAGCTGTGCCTGTGTACACCGTAAAATAGCCAGCATGTGAAAATAGAGCAGTGCCAGCAGCGGGAGTTTTAAGTTGCAGTTACTCCTCGCGGTTAACTTCATGCACTTCTCCATCTTGAATCTGTACATGGTAGATTTATGTGTGCTCTGTCCCAGCAGAAGGTGTCTCTAGCCATGACTCTGTTTTCTTTCTTCCTGCTTCCTGAAAGGTCAGCAATAAGACAGAGACGCACATGTGTCTCCAACCCTCTTGAAGACAGTTTGAGAGAGTTGAGAAACAGAAAAGGGCTTTTAGGGAAAAAAATATGGTTAGACAGGCAGTAAAGAAAGAAAGAAGCACATGACCTCCTTTTTGTGCCCACAGGCTGTTGTCTGCCATCCTCAGAGTTTCAGAAGTTGAGTCTCGGGCAATAAGGGCTGACCTCACACACCTGCTAAGCCCTCAGATGGGCAAAGACATTGTCTGGTTTCTAAAGCGCTGGGCAAAGACTTACCTCCTGGTGGATGAGAAGCTGTACGATCAGGTCAGAATGTGGCACTGCTTGACTGGGTTTGCATTTATGAGGATAGGGTTTAGAGAAATGAAAACAATTTTCTTGGTGATTTTATCAGCGTGTAAGTAATAGCCAAGCATCTTCCACACTGTGTGGACAGTGTGCTGTTTAATTTTAATTAACTTTTCCTGGAGTGCATTGTGTGATTCTGCATACTTTAAGCTCTGTGAGGTTCAGAGTATTATTTAGGAATGGATTAATTTACATTCTCTGCATTTAATGTAAGTACGTGCCTATGTTCCTGGTACGAGAATAGTTAAAGCTAACAGAAAAGCCACAGTGGGGAATATCTGTGGGTTAAGGGTGTCCTTTCTGGACTTCAGGAAATGAATACCTATAGAAAATTGGTGCGAGGTACTTCAGATTTCCTGCTCATTTCAGTTTGGTTTCTCTGTGGGTTTTTCTTCCTTTCTTTTCAGCAGATCTTTCTGACCTTAAAATATTTGTTTTCTCTCTGAAGATAAGCGTGCCGTTCAGCACAGCATTTGGAGCAGACACAGAGGGCTCTCAGTGGATCGTTGGCTACCTCTTACAGAAGGTCCTGAGCAATCTCTCGGTGTGCAGCAGCGAGCAGGGCCTCGCGGATGACACGGTTCAGCTGCTTGTCACGCTGGTGGAGAGAAGGGAGAGGTGAGCAGACACTGACCTCAGGTACTGCCGCCTGAGCTCCGCCTGTCAGGTCAGGAGAGGCTTTCCCACTGACGGACAGTCGCCCGGTCCTGAGGTCCAGGGAGACCCTGCAGTTTTGGAGCAGTGTTTAAAATGGGGGTCCCAGCCCTCGGGCCATGAATGGGTACTGTCCATGTCCTGTTGGGAACCTGACCGCCCAGCAGGAGGTGAGTGGGTTTCACCTGTATTTACAGCCGCTCCCCATTGTTGGCACTGCTGCCTGAGCTCCGCCTCCTGCCAGGTGAGGGGGCAGGAGCACAAGTGAGATGCGCTTGAATCATCCCCAAACCATCCCTACACCCTGTCCTTGTTTCCATGGGAAAATGGTCTTCCACGAAACTGGTCCCTGGTGCCAAATGGTTGGGCACCGCTGCTTTAGAAAATGTATCAAACCGTTGGAACAAATGCAGAAAGGTCTATCCCACGTTAGGAGTAGAGTGGTCTAATTTGAATTTTCAGGTATCCCATTAGTATTACCCCATTTTAAAGATGAGAAAAACTGGTGATTTAACAATTATTTTAATTTCACAGAATAAAATTTTTAGTGTGTTCTACAACAAATTCTGCGAATGTTTTCAGTTTTCTTACTCCGTGGATCCGTGGTTGTGATTACTCCTGTTGCTGGCTGCTGTATGTTGAGTTCTCACGGTTTACCAGATGCTGCTCCTGACATTGCATGTGCGGCGTCTGCACGTCTTATTAGTCTCAGTCCTGGTTCAGAGCTGTTATTCCCGTTATCTTTGTTTTACAGATGAGGAAACTAGTAATTAAGAGAGATTAAATAAATTTTACCTTGACAAATGGCTAATTGGGTTTGAATACAAGACTTCCAAGTCTGTACCAAGTTTATCATGCTGGACTTTAAAGTAGTTAAATCCAGTTGTTTCCCACTTTTGTTACTGAGTGTCCATGCAGGGTAAGTAAGTAATGCATCTTATGCCTGTCCTTTCTCCCTGCAGGGCAAACTTAGTGATTCAGTGTGAAAACTGGTGGAACTTAGCCAAGCAGTTTGCAAGCCGAAGCCCACCCCTGAATTTCTTGTCCAGCCCTGTGCAGAGGACGCTGATGAAGGCACTTGTCTTGGGAGGGTTTGCACACATGGACACAGAAACCAAGCAGCAGTACTGGACAGAGGTAACGCCCCTCCTCCTCCCCCCCCACCCCCCCCATCTGCATGGCATCTCTGTGTCACCCATAAGTGAAAGTGAAAGTCGCTCAGTTGTGTCTGAGTCTTTGCAACCCCATGGACTGTATAGTCCATGGAATTCTACCTGCCAGAATACTGGAGTGGGTAGCCATTCCCTTCTCCAGTGGATCTTCCTAACCCAGGGATCAAACCCAGGTCTCCCACATTGCAAGTGGATTCTTTACCAGCTGCGCTACCAGGGAAGCCCTGGTGTCTCAGTGTCCCCAGGGAAGCCATGTCACCTGTGGGGGTTATGAAATAGCCCTGTTTCCAAAGAAGGTCGTGTTCTGAGGTGCTAGGGGTTCAGACATCCGCATTTCTATTTGAGGGGATGTAATTCAACCCATGGGCTTCCCAGGTGGTACAGTGGTAAAGAATCCAGCTGCTGATGTAGGAGACCTATGTTTGATCCCTAGGTTGGAATAATCCCCTGGAGGAGGAAATGGCAACCCACTCCAGTATTCTTGCCTGGATATTCCATGAACAGAGGAACCTGGTGGGCTACAGTTTATGAGGCTGCGAAGAGTTGGACACATGACTAAGCACAGCACGAATGCACTTCAACCAATAGCAGCCACCCTGGACACAGTGTCTTATATAAGAAGCTTTCAACTGGCACTGAGAATTAGCAGTCTGTCATCTCTGTGATTGGATGCTCTCAGTGCCTGAGAAAGGGCATAAGAACAGAAATAGGCAATGGTCTGACTTTAGAACTGGATCGTAAACCAGCCCAGTCCTGTTTCTATTTAAATTTATTATCGTATGTGCAGCTTTAAATAATATTAAGACATCTTCTTCATGGTTACTCATATTTACTTGTACCCATGGTGGACCTCAGTATCTGGAGTTATGGTCTGTGCCAAGAGGAGTTGGGAAGGAAAGAGACAGACTCAGAGCTTATTGGTCTTCACCCATAGGACAGAGTTGCTGACCCTAACCCTAATTTCTAATGGCAGCAACTGCAGCCTGCAGGCCAAATCTGGCTGCTGTCTGATTTTATAAATAAAGTTTTATTGAAATACAGTCATGCTTAATCAGTTACATCTTTTCCTTGGCTACTTCTACACTACAGTGAAATCATAATTGAGTAGTTGAGCCAGAGATTGTGTGTCATATGAAATCTAAAATAGCTACACTCTGGACCTTTATAAAGGATCTTTTTTTTCCCCCCATAGTGGAAAAGAGATGAGAATAGTAACGGAATTCTGTGAATGGCATTGAGGAAGTCATGTTTTTTTCTTTTTCTTCTCAAATTACTGAAGGAAGTAAGATGATCGCATGCACTTACATGCTTTTTCATAAACAGTAACTTCTTTATTTCAGTTTTACTGGGATGATTGACATAGATCACTGTATAACTTTAAGGTTTGCGGCATAGTGGTTTAACTTACATATGTTGTGAAGTGCATTGCTGCAGTGAGTTTAGTTAGCATCCATCGATTGCCTCTCTTAACCTTCCCACGTCTCCTACAGCAGTGGTTAACTGTGGTCGCGTCATGTATGTTATACCCTCAGTGCTTCCTCATCCTGTAACGGGAAGTTTGTGCCTTTGACCGTCTTCCTCCTTCCATGAACGAATGGCATGATTTCCTTGTTCTTATGGCCAAGTAATATTCCACTGTGTGTATGTACGTCACCTTCTTTACCCATTTGTCTGTCAGTGGACAGACGGTTGCTGCCAAAGATGGTTGCTGCCTCATCTTGGCTGTTGTAAATGGTGCTGCTGTGAACATTGGGTGGATGTATCTTTTTGAATTAGTGTTTCTTTTTTCAGATAAATACCCAAGGTGGAATGACTGGATCGTGTGATAATTCTGATTTTAATTTTTTGAGGAACCACCATACTGTTTCCATAGTGGCTGCACCAACTTGAGTTCCCACTGACAGTGCATGGAGGTTCCCTTTCCTCCACATCCTCACCAGCACTGTTCCTTATCTTTTTGAGGATGGCCACTCTGACAGGTGTGAGGTATTTCAGAGAGTTTTGACTTGGTTTTCCTGTTGCCTTATCATGTGCGCACCTTTCCATGTGCTGCTGGGGGATTTGTTTGCCAGAAGTTAGGATCACCTTTGTTTTCTGCGCTTTTTTGCCTCCAACAGTTAGAAACGTTGTGGAAAGTGAATATTTGTCCAAATTGAAAAACTTGCGAGTCATACGTTTAGAAAACCCATGCTTTATTTTCTAGGTTCTTCAGCCACTTCAGCAGCGGTTCTTGAGAGTGATAAACCAGGAGAACTTCCCACAGACATGCCAGCAGGAGGAGGTGAAGCAGGAGATCACGGCCACGCTGGAGGCCCTGTGCGGCATTGCTGAGGCCACCCAGGTGGACAACGTGGCCATCCTTTTTAACTTTCTTATGGACTTCCTTACCAATTGCATTGGGTTGATGGAAGTTTACAAAAACACGCCAGAGACAGTCAACCTCATTATAGAAGTTTTTGTTGAAGTTGCGCATAAGCAGATATGCTATCTTGGAGAGGTGAGTCTTTGGTCTCTTCTAGATCAGAGCTCCTGAGAGCTGTGTAACAAGGTAACAGATACTTGACACTGAGTGAACGTTATTTGAAATAATATTCTTTTGCCCCCAAAGCATTGTTCAAAAAAACTATTTTCAAAGAATTCAGAGTTCAGAGGATGGCTCGTTGAATGAATGTAAATTCTTGCCCTAAAAACGTTAGTGATTAGTCATTTTTTTTGACTAGTATTTTACTCCTTATTCAAATGAAGACTATTTGATAAAACAGTTGGATTATGGTAAAAAATTGTAACCAAGTTCTCTGTGGTGGAACCCTGGGACTTAGAATCTGAGGTGGTGATTTGTGTCTTTGTTATAATCAGATGAATGTTTAGACTAAGTTCTTTTATATTCAGTCAGCAAAGGTGTTCCCGATTTGTGTTTTGTTGTTGTTGCTGTTAGATCAAAGTGGTGGTTTAGTCGCTCAGTCGTGTCCAACTCTTTGAGACCCCACGGGCTGTAGCCTGCCAGGCTCCACTGTCCGTGGGATTCTCCAAGCAAGAATACTGGAGTGGGTTGCCGTTTCCGTCTCCATTAGATCAAGGGAAACTGCTCAAAAGTGAGGTTTCATTTTGTAAATGGTGTTAAGTGTCATCACAGGTGCGTTGTTCAGTGGTTAGGCCAGGGCTGTTTATTCTAATCTTTGGTACTCTGTGCTTTGTGCTTCTGCAAGTTAAACCATTTTCAATCTTAAAATAAAACTTGTCATACAAGAAGTTGAAGTAGTAAAGCAGTTCTGTTGCCAAAATCATACTTTCTCATATGTATTATCAAATGCACACAAAGTGTCAAATTTTATGTTAGAATACTACTAACACTTTAAATGCAACTGTAATCTTACGGTTTTCCATTTTTATTAATGCTTTAATATAGTTTAAAACAAGTGTTAGAGCAACTATCAGAATTTATAGAGTAAATTTATTATATCCAAATTTAAATATTCTTTGATGTTTATGTTTACTTCCCAGCCAGGTTCTCCCCAGTAGCATAACTTCTGCCTACTTTTTTCCAGTCCAAAGCCATGAACTTGTATGAAGCCTGCCTCACTCTGTTGCAAGTGTATTCGAAGAATAACTTGGGGCGGCAGAGAATTGATGTCACGGCCGAGGAGGAGCAGTACCAGGACCTTCTCCTCATCATGGAGCTTCTGACCAACCTTCTGTCCAAAGAGTTCATAGATTTCAGTGACACAGGTAACGTGTGCGAGGCTTTGGTGTGGCCTCCCTGGGAAGCTCCGTTCACACATTAGGCAGAGTTGGTCTCTGTGGCTGTGGGGGCGGGTGGGAGGCCCAGCGCCCTGTGTGCCAGGCTCTCCTCTTCCAGGGATGTCAGTGCTAGTGTCTGCCCTTCACAAGGTTCCGGTCGGTAACAGGCATGCTCCTATCCAGCAGCCTGAGGCTGGTACCGCTGCTCACTCACGTGAGAGGGGAGGAGATGGCACAGAGAGGCTGTGCCACTTGCCCAAAGGCGCACAGCCAGCAGGTAGCAGGGCTGGTGCTCGCATCCCTGCATGGACTCCAGAGGCCGTTGTCTTCAGTTAGTTTTATTGACTCGCTCCTCTGTGTCCTCTGAGGTACACCTAGGGAACCCGAGCCCTTGGTCAGTGCGGCTTGGGAGCCACTGAAGTTGGGCGCTGGCACACCCTTCTGTGAAGCCCTGCGCTGGGGGCCCCCCCACCAGCAGGACCTGGGGGACGTCTGTTAGCCGTGCTGGGCCTCCCTCACTGTAGAGGGGGTGTGACAGTCAGTGCCTGTCCAGTCAGGTGGGTTAATGATGAGCTGCAAGGTACTTCTGATACCTGTTCTCATCACTTACAGTCTCGTCACCTCCACTGTCACAGGCCAGTGCGTCTGGGTGATTCAGCCTCATGGGTACTGCTGTCTCCTCTTCTCAGAAACCTCCTGCCCCCCGTGCTCAGCACACCCGACACTGGACGCTGTTCTTTGCACCGGTCACTTTCCTGTCCACTCACCAGCGGTTTCTGGCAGTCTCTGCCCTGGGTCAGGGCCCTGAGATGACGGGCCTTCCCTGACCACTGTCTCCAGGCCTGGCTGCTCACGCGGGTGTTGGTCCTGGGGCTCCTAATTCCTTCAGGCTGGCACTGCGTCACCTTTCCTAGATCAGGTGACCCTGTAACGCCTCAAGCCGTCCTGACCTTTCCCTCGAAGGGTGCATGTGACACGACTTGCTGAGGTTCGAGCACTGTGCCCATTGGTGTGTGGACTTCTGAGGGGAGTGTGGACCATAGTATGTGAGCCCTGAGCCCCGACTGGAGTTGAGAACTGAGGTTGGGAGGGACAGAGAGCTTTGTGTGAAGGACATTTGGAGGGGACAGAAGACCTCAGGCTCCCCCAGGAGTGAGCCGTGGAAAAGAGGTTATGGGTCACTGTGGATGGGCAGGTTTTCAGAATAAAAAAGCAAAAGGATTAAAATCATAATAACACGTTAGAAAAGAAATTGAGGCCAAAATGCTCGGGATTGAAAGTACAAAATAAGGGTAAAAAGAATAGAGTAAAGGTGGGTAGAGTTGAAATCTAGAAGGAAAAAAAATGAAGATAGTTAAAGTACAAAATGATAAAGCAGCAGCATTAGCTGATAAAACATGGTAAAATTGAAAAGAATGTTTTTAAGTGATTATTATAAAATAAAGATAATAGATAAGATAGAAAATATTTTAATATTATGAAATAAAATTAATAACACTGGGTGAGATATCAAAGCACATTAAAGTGAGCCTCTGGGTGACATTCCTCGGGGAGCCAGCGGCTGCAGAGCCAAGTGCCACAGTCCAGGCCCAGAGCCTGTCCTGTGAGCAGGTGTGGGGCACAGGGAGCCCCACGAGCAGCCCAGACTTCCTGCCAGTGGGACCGAGGTTCAGCAGTGCCTGGCTGTGGACAGTAGGGTCCTTCCAGTTAGAGCTGAGCCTCTGGAGAGAAGGACAGAATTACACTGAAAACATGGTTTTTGAGTAGAGGTAGGTTTTTTTTTTAAACCTCATTTTTTTTTCCCTCCTTGTTGTGAGTGTAATATGCTCATAGTAGAAAAGATGTGAAGTATATAGACCAAAAAGTCACCCATACTTTGACTTAATCCAGAGTCAGCTATTTCAGTTGCTTTTTGTTAATTTCTCTTCGGGTTATTTTGTACGATTTGTTTTGTAGTCATAGTCCAAATATAATTTTATATTCTGCCCTTTTCATTGTTAGCTTTTCCCTTGTCATTAACACATCTCATGACTTTCTCATGGCTGCATGTTAACCTACCTGTTTTCCTGATATTGAACATTTGAAATACTTATAGTTTCTTAGATGTTTATTATGGATTTTGGTCCTTTATCCATTTAGGTCTTTAAGAGTCTTAGTAATTTATGCTTCATTTTTGGATTAAGAATAGTAATTCTTTGTCATATTAGCAACTTAAAAAAAAACACCTCTATTTTATGGAATATTCCAGTATTTTTCTCCATTCTTTTTCAGCTTAGAAAAATCCCACGTACCTAGGAGAAAAATGACTACTGCTATGGAAATAATTTACTCCACAATATGACCATTGTGTCAGTGGAGTCTACTTTACTTTTCAAAAAATGTTGATGAAGCATTAGTTTTACTCTCATCGCTGTAGAATGATAATGTCAACACAGAATATCTGCACCCAGTGCTCAGACCCTTAGAGCAAACAGGGAAGGAGGACCCGGGTGTCTGTGTCATCCTCCCGTGGATTTGTTTTGTCCTGGGCCGTGACTCCACTTCCCTGTCAGGTGGGAGAGTGTATCTGTCTGTTGATGTTGCAGCTGTAAGACCGCATTGTTGTCACATTGCAGATGAAGTGTTCAGAGGCCAGGAGCCCGGGCCGGCAGCAAGCAGGTCTGTGTCGGCGGCTGACGTTGTGTTATATGGAGTGAACCTGATCCTGCCCTTGATGTCACAGGACCTCTTGAAGGTTCGTGAAGAGAGGAATGTGAACGTTGAAACCCTGCGTGCTTGAACGTCAAAGTTCAGGATACTTGGGACACAAGTGCATGTCTGACTCAGTTAAGAGCTGGTACCTGTGAAGTGTGCCTGAAGACAGAGCCCGTGTGCTGCTGTGCTGTGTCCTTCACGCCTGTGCCCGCCCCAGCCCTGTGTCCATCCCAGCCCTGTGCCCGCCCCTGCCCTGTGCCCGCCCCAGCCCTGTGCCCTGGCCCCCCGGTGCCAGGGAAAGACCGCGTCTTTCAGAGACTGAGTGCTAGTGTTTGCTGGTCGCGTGTGTTCAGCAGATGCAGTAGGTTGTGTGTGTGTGCAGTTGTATGTGTAGGTGTGTCCTCTGGTACTTTCCTGGCACATGGCCCAGGCTGAGGGGCTGGGCAGCAGGGTACATCCCAACCGCTCCTGGACAAGCAGGTGGAGAGAGCAGAGCTACCTCAGCTGGTCATGCTCCCTGTGTCTGACTGCACTGGCCTTGTCTCCTCTCACCAGTCTGCGTCGAGGGTGTGCTGGTGACGGGGCCTCACACCCCTTCTGCCCCGCCCACCGCAGAACCATCCAGGAGTAGGAGGGAGAGGAAGAGGGGGCTGGGTGCTACACAGAATAAGGGGTGGGCAGAACATGAGGAGCGTGTGCTATACAGAATGTGGGCTGGGGCTGACCCTGAGCAGTGTGTGTGTACACACAATGGGGGGGCAGACCCTGAGGGGCGTGTGTGCACACAAAATGGTGGGGGATGCCCTGAGGAGCGTGTGCATACACAGAGTGTGGGGCAGACCCTGAGGGGCGTGTATACACACCGTGGGGGGAGACCCTGAGGAGCATGTGCTACACAGAATGGGGGGAGAGACCCTGAGGAGGGTGTGTACACAGAATGGGGGGGAGACCCTGAGGAGTGTGTATACACAGAACGGGGGGAGACCCTGAGGAGTGTGTGTACACAGAATGGGGACAGAGAGAGACCCTGAGGAGTGTGTGTACACAGAATGGGGGGGAGACCCTGAGGAGTGTGTGTACACAGAATGGGGACAGAGAGAGACCCTCCGTGTGTGTGCAGTTGAGGGTGGGGGTAAGGGTTGTTAGTTCCCAGCACAAGATCTATTAGTTGCTAACATACTTGCTTTATTGCAACTGTTTTTTACATCTTATTTGTGTCTTTGTGTTTTCTGTATCCTGTATGTGTTTTAAACAAACAGAAGCTTGATGCTTAATGCTGTATTCCACTAATGAAAACAGGTATCATTGAACATCTAAATATTTAATATTTCTTTTTCAGTTTCCAACTTTGTGTAATCAATACTACAAATTAATCACATTTATTTGTGAGATTTTTCCTGAGAAAATACCGCAGCTTCCTGAAGATCTTTTTAAAAGTCTGATGTACTCGCTGGAACTAGGAATGACATCATATCCTTTAAAAGCGTGTCATGAGCACTTGGCACTGGGGAAAGAGGGTGCGTGAAGAAGCATTTTCAGGAGTTGTGTTTTTCCTTTGGTCGTTCAGTCTAATTTCTTGAAAAGCAGCGTGTCTTAGGTACAGTGATGCTGTGTTTCTTTGTGAATTTGCCTCACCTTGGCCTCCTTTCGCAGATCCTAGGGTCTCTGGTCCCTGGTCCCAGAGTCCTGTCTGATGGAGCCCAGTCAGTGGAGTCGGGCCCTGTTGCTGGCCTCTGGTCTTAGTCCTGCTTGGTTGTGTGTATCGTAGTCAGAGCACATGGAGATCCCCCAGTCCTGGGCCCCAGACCCGTGTGGGCAGGCTGGGACACAGTGGGGCCCTGGTCTCTCATCTCACTCAGCAGACTCCCACATACTCCAGCGCGCTCATTTCTAGAACAGTCGTCCACTGGCTGACAGCTCTAAGTGTTGTGTTCTGAGTCACAGCTCTCTGTGCTCGTTGTTCTTTGACTGTGGTGATCAGAATGAGTTCGGAGGTTTGCCAGCTGTGCCTGGAAGCCTTGACTCCGTTAGCTGAGCAGTGTGCAAAAGCCCAGGAGACGGACGCACCCCTCTTCCTGGCCACGCGGCACTTCCTCAAGGTGAGGTGCTGGGCGTTCCCGCCAGGCGGTGCCGACAGCTTTATCCCTGACAAGACTGTCTTTCTTTCCACTGTGGTTTCAGGAGCTCAGCTTCGTAGCATCCTCGGATACCACTCCTGTCGCTTTGTGTTCTTGAAATTCCATGTGGTGACTGTACCAGGAATTCGATAATCAGATAACTTCATTTACCACAGCAAGCAATAACATCTTCACGTTTGTCCTTGGCATTTTAGAAAACGATTTCTTTACTTTTAGAGTTAGTTAATAAATAAGAATAACTACCACCTTCTTTTTCCCTCTTGGAATGGGGAGGGACTGAAGGGTGGTACGGTTGTCCATGTCTTTATTGAGAGGTGTTCCCGTGTCTTTCAGCTGGTGTTTGATATGCTGGTTTTGCAGAAGCATAGCACGGAGATGACCACCGCGGCCGGCGAGGCCTTCTACACGCTGGTGTGCCTGCATCAGGTACTGGCGAGTCCCTGGGCCTCTCCTGGCTCATGTGGCTGGCGCTTGTTCCTCGGGGACTGGGCCTCCGTGTGTCTGCACCTTCCTCGAAGCCTTGTTCTCAGTAGCTCGGGCGTTCTCTGTGTTTATCTGACAAGCTGTTCATAAGTAGTTACTTTCCCTTCTCCACTGTCATTACCATCCTTTGCTTGATGGCTACCCTCAAACTTGTCCTGAACACCTGTGCTGGAAGACACGGCCTCTGTCCTTGAGGAACTCAGTTTTGCAAGGAAACAAGATACAGGAGCCTGGGCACCCCGAGGAGTCTGCCCTCAGGCGGCCTGGAAAGCCGCAGTGTGTTGTCTCCTAGGACAGGGTGGACAGCTGTGGGCGGTTGGAGCCTAGAGGCCATGTGCAGTGCCCCTTGATGGGGTGGGCATGGTGGGGAATGCAGGGGTTGGGCTGGCCTGCCCATCTTCCACAGCTCCGTGTCCCCCTTCCCAGTGGAGGGGGTGCCTGTGGGTGCAGGGGAGGTACAGGGGCTATGCATTTGCTGGGCCTGGGACCTAGGGTAGGTTTTGAAGAGCCTCGCATGCTACTTAAAGACCACCTTCCTGCAGCACCTGGCTCCAGGTGGCTCAGGGACTCTTGTCACCTCTGCCATGTGTGGTGCCCAGCTTGGGGGAGGGGTGCTCCTCCATTACTTGCTTCCTTCCCTCTGCCTTCTTCCTTCCACCCCTGGACATAAGCCATTCCATCTTGGTGGCCTTTTAGAAAACAGGCACACATTGTAGAAAAGAGGGCAGGGCCTCAGGCTTGGCTGGTCTGGCCCTAGAGCCACTGCCATTCCTGTGACTGGGGGAGTGACATGCGTGTGTGCGCTTGTGTCTTTGTGTGTGTACGCTCATGTACTTGTGTGTGTGTGTGTACACTCAATCCCTGTGCACAGGCCCGCCACCTCGGGCAGTTAGGTCAGCTCCATGCTGAGGGGTGGGGTGGGGTGTGTGCCTCACCCCTCTTGTCCAGATGGGTTTAGCATCTGGCCTCCCCACTTGGGTTCACGATGCCCCAAGAAACTCACAAGAAGGAGTAACAGCCGCTTTTTTCATAGTGCTTATTTTAGAAAGCTGCCCTGCCTGCGTTCCCTTAACCCACACCCTGTTGGCTGTGCCAGGCTTTATGGTGGAGGGCGTCACAGGCAGGGAAGCCACGCCCACTACCAGTCCACGCCACTGAGCACGGAGCACACCTCCCTTCTGCTGCAAAGGAGGCCGGGCCATGCCCCTCCCCACCCCTCGCCCAGCTCCTGTCTGCACTTGGTGCATGCGCTGTGTCGTTGCTCTGTGGGTAGGATTTCTGCATCGACCTCTAGGAAACCTGGGAGTCAGCTTGTAGACTTAGGGCCCAGGAGTTTACTATAAATCTACCCACCAAGACTATCGTAAAATGCAAAATAAAGTGCTTTGAAACAGCAAGGAGAGGTAGCAGCACAAAGTAGGTCATCCTTTGGGCTCTGGACGCAGTTCTTGGGCTCTTTCTTGCTCAAAGGCCTCAGGTCTTGGCTATGTCCTTGCCTCTCTTTGTGGAGAGCTTTTGTCTGTAAAGCAGGGGTGTCAGCTGTGTCCACCTCACAGGCTTGTTACACAGCAGTGAGTTACCAGTGGAAAAGCTCAGAGCAGGAGGAGGTGTCAAGGATCAGAAGAGCTGCTGGTCTGCCTTTTGGGCCTTGCAGCCCACTGATTGGTGTTTTTTGTAGTGTCTGAGGATGATCATGCTCTTCTGTACTTACCTTAGGGATACTCTGCGCCCTTCTCTCTTCAACAGGCAGAGTACTCGGAACTGGTGGAAACACTGCTGTCGAGTCAGCAAGACCCAGTCATTTACCAGAGGCTAGCTGATGCCTTCAACAAGCTGACCGCGAGCAGCACGCCCCCCGCGCTGGACCGGAAGCAGAAGATGGCCTTCCTGAAGAGTTTAGAAGAGTTTATGGCAAATGTTGGTGGTCTCCTTTGTGTAAAATAAACAACAGAGCTTTATGCTGTACCAGACCCTTCCTGCGAAGTGCACTGAATTGCTGAGAGTTGACTAGAGTCTTGTCCTGTTCATCAATCCCACGGCCGCTCGGACTCTGGAGAGCCTGCCAGCTCGGGGTGTGATGCGGGGAGAGTCGGCTCGAATCGGCTTCTGCTGTAGGCGTTAGCCGCCGTGCGGCGTAGGGCTTGTACTTTGTCAAATGAAACTCAGTATGTGTGCAAACACATGTGGGCACCAGGAAGTACATCCCCAGTGCCTTTTCCCTCTTTGACAGAGCATCAGGTGGCCACCAGCGTCCAGTCTTGTCCTTACAGACAAGCTGGATGTCTGCTCAGTCACTGGCTGTTGATGGCACATCACCGAGGAGCTGGTTGAAAGGGTAGACCCCGGGGCCCAACCATGGACCCTCAGAGTTTGTTTGTTGGACCCTGGATTCTTCATTTTAACAAGCTCCTCTCCTCTGCCACCCTGCAGCTTTCAGTCAGTGCGGGAGACACTGAACGCTTCTAGCGATGTGCTCCCCCCAGCCCAGTCCCGTCCTTCCCTGGGAGGGGCAGGTGCTCCAACCAGAGAAGGGCACCAGGGTGGGTGTCTGTGGCCTCTCATTGCCCCCTGTCTGCTGGGTCACGGCAGCCTGACCACTGCAGGTCCTGTGAACCTGCTCTGATGCCTGAACCAGAGGAGAAAAATGTGTGTCTATTTTTGTTCCATAAAAATAACTTTAGGAACTGTAGCCATTTCATTGCCTTAATTTTGAGAAGAAATTACAAAAAGAAGCAGAGTGTTTTAGTAAGAAATCAAGTCTTGACGCTTCAGAGTTGGTTTAGGGTGTTGGCTGCTATGAACCCAGGGCCCGTTTGATTGTGTCTTTGTGGTTTTGTGGGTGAAATGAAAGGCTCATTCATACCTAGTCTAACTTTCTGAGTACGTTTCTGTTTCTGTCCACCCTCATGGCCCGTGGCTGATACTCTGCTCTGAATGGCTTGCTTAAGCAATAACTCTTTTTAAGGATGTGAATTGCTGGTTCATACACACACTTAAAGGTGGAGATGTCAGAGCAGTAATTACCCTCATTTCACAGGAGCCACGTGAATTTAAGAGATTAAAAAGTTCACCGTAGATCCCTTTGGTTTTTCTAATCAGGATTTGTGTACTGCTGTCATACTCTCCTGAGCTCTGTGTGCCAGCCCAGATCACAGAAAGGGAAGTGAACTTAGGACCAGCAGGCATGTACCCTGGCCCCTGTGGGTCAGGACCCACAGCATGGTCACAGAGGACGCGTGTGTGCAGGGCCCTGTGCCCCGGGCAGTTACAGGCCCCCAGCCTGTTGCAGGCACTGCTAGACACAGAGCAAAGCCTCAGCTTTTTGTGGAATGTTCTCTTATTCGATCATGGCTGGTTAAACAGCTGAGGTAGAGCAGAAACGTCTCGGAAGATGTCTGGGGAAGCTGGTGTCCTCTTCCAGAAGTACACGTATGACCACCTTCCTGAGACACTTGGGACAGTGCATTTACTTTTAGGGTTCTCTTTCCTTCCCTTAGAGAACTTGAAGTCAGAGGCAGCAGGAGTTACTCTGTTTTGTGGTGTTCTGGTGTTTTCAGTGTCCCAGTGCCCTTGGGCCCAGCAGTTGTGATCTAAATACATCCCTGTCTCTCTGCCTAAGGGCACCAAGATGCAGCTGACCAGGCCCGTCCTCTGACTGTGACAAGACTGTACTCAAGTTGTTATTAAAAAGAAAGATAAGTAGAAAGGACTGCTTTGGTAAACAACAGGGCATCTGGACAGAGATGTCTTTGCTAAATTTGCCCATATTCTGTCACGATACTGTGTTTTCATTAGGAGCCATTCAGCTGAAATGAGAGTTTCTTCAGCTTGGACCAAATGGTACTGAAAGTACCATAAGACTGTGGGTTAGTGGCAGACTGGAAGGACGGGCCGCCACTGTGTCTGGGTGGTCGGAGCCAGGCTCTCTCCGGGCGTTTGTTTGTTTTCCTGGTTGGATACCTGTTCAGTTTGGGTGTTGTGTTTTACTGTGCTATGTTTGTTGGCTTCCCAGTTTTGGACGATTCTGTTATAATGGTCTTGGCTGAGTGGATGTCAAGAATGCTGGCTTAATTCTAGTAAATTGATTTTTACTATTAAAACTGACTTGTCAGAGGAGTTTTAAAAACAAAAACATTATCTGTGCCCCTTTTTTATACATTCAGGGGACACTGTTGCGTATTTGAGTTCCTACATGAGTGTGTTTATACTTTCTCTGGTTCACTGACAGGTTCCTTTCACCTCCGCTGTCAGCTCTCTCTTGTTTTTATTTTCCTCGGCCCTCTTGTCTCTGGAGGCGCAGTCCCGGCGGACTCTGTGTGTCTTTGCAGTGTGTATTCCTGTGACAGCCTCTGACAAGCAAGCGTTTAGCAGCTCTGTGGGAAGGACTGGTCAGCATGCAGGTCCGGTGTGCAGTCCTGGGTGGCTGGCTGCCTGGGGCACACCTGACAGCATCTTTTCAGCACAGTAATGTGAGTCTTCATGGGCTGGGAGATCATGGCATATTTCCTAACATCGCAGTTTTTTTCAAACTAGTTTTAACAATTTAGTCTTATTTCCTTACTCTGTTCAGAGAAAGTGGTTACTACTTTTTTTTTTCTTCACAACTTGCATTTCAAAACCAAACATCTTTCCCCCAGTCAGCATTGCTTAACTTCCCTTACTGTCTTTGGCTGGATTTTCTCTTCTACCAAAAATGTCAAGTCTTTGTATTTCTGATATGACCATCTTCTCCGTGTCTGTTAATACTTGTATAAATCCCTCAAGTACTGAAGGAAATGAGTTGTCAATTTCAAGGATTTCAAGTTTGAGTATCTTAATCTGCAGGGTCTGTTGCACCCTTAAAATGTTATTTTCCATAATTTTACATGTTTCTGTTTGTCACCTCTGCTGTTAGAGGTGTTGTCCTTAGATCTTAGTAATTAGCTGTCTCTGACAATGATTCTTGTTATAAGTTCCTGAATAAAATATTAACTGTTCAGAAGAAGAAACCTCAGTACTTCTTAGGGGTTTTTCATAACCAGAGAATAAGGAACCAATTTTGATCTTGAGTTCTTAATATTATAATTTTCTGTAAATTTCTCTGTAAAACAGCATAGGTGATTTGAGGATATAATAATAATAATGTTTTAAATTATTTTTAAATGTAAGTGGATATTCTCTGACTTGGTAATAACTATGTTCTGAAAACACTGCATCTAAAAATTCTTTAAAAATTGATATTCTAAAATTTTAAAATATCCAACTTAGGTATATTGCTGAGCTGAAATTAGTTTGAAGTGCTGTAGTTCAAATTGAACTTTAAACATTTTAATTTAGATGTAAGAAATGTGACGTATTCCTGATCAATTATACTGGGAATCCATGACATTTAGCCAAAGACTATATTTGGTTCAGGTAAAGATGAAAGCCTAACGATGGGCATCCGCTCTGTCCTGCAGAGGACGGATGATGGGATCTGTTTCTTGCCTCCAGCTCTGTGCACATGAGTCTTTGTAAAGGTGGATGCACGGTGATAGCGAGATGTGGTCCGCATGTCTGCCCCTGTGGCTCTCACCCCAAACCGTCTTTGTCCCGCTTGCCCTCTGTGATCTGCCCTTCACCTGGTCCCAGAGTTCCCAGCATTGGAGAGCTTTTGGCCTCAGGTTTTCTTTTCAGTCTGTGTTCTTAGGCTCTCAGCTGTTAGGAGCGGTCAGAATGTACTGATGGCTGACTGTCGCAGCTTGACATTCAGCAGTGCATCTGCGCTCTGTACCTGAGGGGGGTGTGCCCACAGTGTCTCAAGCCAGGCTGCCTGGTGTGGTGTCTTCTACCACTTAAGATGGTGACAGATTGCAAACACTGGTATTGTGATTTGGTTCTCTGTACAAAGGAAAAAGCTCCATGCAGTGAGCTTTTTGGCTTCATTTCTGGTTTAATGGTCACAAAATGTTAGCACTGCTATCATTCAGCATGTGTAAAATTTTTTAAATTTATAAATATTAAAATTTTAAACTTATACTGACTTTTCAGTTTTTTTAAGAGACCCAGGGATGAGTATACTGTTTAAATATTTACCTCTATTAACATTATTAATAAAGATATAAAGTTGCATTTAATTTTTCAAAAGATGCTATAGTACGATTCTAGGAATTAAATCAAGGCCTTGTATTGAGCCAGTTATAAGCTGAATATCCAACTGATAAAATTTTATTTGTATTTTTTAATTCATGGGAGTTAAAATGTCTTCACTAAATATTTTTATTACATTTTTGTTTTGATCATGTGTGATTTGTTCATGGGAGTTTAGCTAGACTACCATATGAAAGCTATGGAATGGTGCCACTTCATTGACCAGCCAAGCAGAGGATGACTGACACTGGGGACGTTACACAGTCAAAATAATTTTAAATAAAGAACACGAGGACATATCTGCACAGTTAAAAATAGGGAATTGCATTACCTTCTGGGAGAATACCCAACCCTAATATTAATACAATGTCCAGGATTCAGAGAGAAAATCAGAATTTCATTTATATTCTGTTGTATTGAGCAGATGTGTTTTAGTCTCAGCTCACACTCTTAGAATTTCAGCGTTATTAGTTAAATCGCTGGGGTGGAGGAATATTTGTAGTAAGTGTAGTTGGGTCATTGTTCTTGACTTTTCAGGGAAAATGGAAAAGTACCATCTGCTGTGTGTTAGGTGGACTTTCTTTTTTACCTAATCCTAAGTATTGTAGACATACTCAGTGAAAGGTAAAGTTTTTATTTTAAACTTGATATTGCTTTGAATGTTTGTTGATTTCTTGGGTTATGTTGAGATTTAATTCTACTCTAAGGATGGATAAAGAAACATTAGGCTGTTTAGGAATTAAGTGGAATTCTTTCATTCTCAAGGGGGGATCTTAACCCAGGTACATCACCTGGCATTAGAGGGAACTGTAGATGGTCTTAGAGGCCACGGATGTAAAAGCCTGGTGTTGTTTCTTAGATACCATCTTTAAAATCCTAGTGCTCTCTTAAAGTACAGTGTGTTTATAGTGTGTGGTTTATGAATGATGACTTTGGTGTATTAATTAGATTATGAAACATTTTTGTATGTTTCTTAAACATAGGATCCCAGATTGGGTCCTGTGCATGCTCTATCATCTCAAATGACAGTTCTTTTAAAACTTAAGTGGAAGCAAAGGGCGTATTTGGTGATAGCAAGGAGAAAATCTGTTGCTTGCAAACACTGTACAATACCAATGGCAGCAAGCACTGTCATTTCTACCACAGAAGTCAGCATCCTGCTGAACTCTTTCAGTTTGAATTATTTTTAACATCTAGCAAGAGAATGAACTGTGATTAAATCATTGACACTTCTCAGAGCTGATGAATGGGGGGAAAAAAAACACCTGAAGGAAAGAGGGTTTTTTTTTGTTTTTTATATATTGTGGTCTCGCTGTGGAGCGTGTGGGATTGGCCCCTCACCCCTGCTTCGGAAGCACAGTCTTGACCTCTGGACTGCCCAGGAAGTCCCACAGAGAGAGTTTAAACAGGGACATGCTAAATACTTTTATTCCTGTAGTAGTTAGCAGTTTTAAGTTTTGGTAGTGTTCACTCTTGATTGCTTTGCCAGGTCACTCTTCAGATATTCTCTGAGTAAGCCCTGCCTCTCAGGCTGCAGTTTTATTTGCACAACTGCTCATAACTGCACTGCCCCTGATGGTCCTTTCTCAGGACTGACCAGCGAAGCTGTTGGGACTGGCCGAGTACAGGGTGGAGACAAGCTCAGTCTCTGGCTGAGCTGCTTAGGGTTTTCACTGGTCACAGATCTGTCATGTGTATCATCAGTCAGTTCAGTCGCTCAGTCGTGTCCGACTCTTTGCGACCCCATGAATTGCAGGACGCCTGGCGTCCCTGTCCATCACCAACTCCCGGAGTTCACTCAGACTCATATCCATAGAGTCGGTGATGCCATCCCTATCTCATCCTGTCGTCCCCTTCTCCTGCCCCCAATCCCTCCCAGCATCAGTCTTCTCAATGAATCAACTCTTTGCATGAGGTGGCCAAAGTATTGGAGTTTCAGCTTTAGCATCAGTCCTTCCAGTGAACACCCAGGACTGATCTCCTTTAGAATGGACTGGTTGGATCATAGGGCCACACAAGAGGAGTAATTCCTGAACTGAGATTGATTTGAAAGTATCTTTCTAGTCCAGTTTACTTGACAAGTAGTTTCCCTTTATTTATTTATTTATTTATTGGCCACATGGCTTGTGGGATCTAAGTTCCCTGACTAGAAATTGAAGCCAGGGCCTCTGCAGTAAAAGCTCTGCATCCCGACCACTGGGCTGCCAGGGACTTCCTGCAATTTCCCCTTTGTTTTAATGATAATAAAATGCCTCTTGGTATCTTAAATTTTTTTTATGATTTGCAAAACCTGTTAAATTACAATCCAAACGTTTCAGCTGAAAGAGTTGTAACTATTTGAACTTCTGACAACTGTGGTCACTTTAATTATAAAAATAACTAATACACATTAAATGGCAGATAACTATTGTCTCACATACGGAGAAAGCAGTTGAAACTTTGAAAGCTTAAAATATTACAGACCTGTTTTAATCCAAATATAACTTGCTTTAACATAAATAAGCCTTTCTGGTGAATAAAGGCTTCCTATCTCCAGTGTCCTGTGTATGGAACACTGCTACCTCTGTAAAAAAAAATATTGCCGTGAAAGTCGGTTATTGTCTCTCGATTCATATTTATTCTTTTAGCTTGATGTATATGTTTTCTTTCCTGCTGCTTTCCTAAACCTAAATTATAGCTGGTTTTGACGTATGCGGTTTAGTGGGCTTGTCATCCAAGCAATCAAAAAATGAAAGCATGGTTTGCCGTGAGCTTGGGGGCCGTATTTAAAGTGGAAATGACGGTATTCCCAGAATAGCAAGTGGCAACCCACTCCAATATTCTTGCCTGGAGAATCCCATGGACGGAGGAGCTTGGTGGGCTACAGTCCACGGGTCGCAAAGAGTCGGACACGACTGAGCGACTTCACTTTCACTTCAGAGTAAGCAAACCTGTTTTAAATTTATATCCTCACCTTATACCAAAAAGGATTAAAGGTATTCAATAGAAGGTAAAGTGGGAAGATGACGGAATTGCTAAGGAGGATGAGGGGAAGGCAGGCAGGGATGCTGCATGGATTGGTGGCCCTGCGGGAGGACAGTCAGGACAGTGCTTGGGGTCTGCAAGCGTCTCCCGCCCGCGCGCAGGCGTCGGCTCTGACCCGGCGCCACCGAGGGCGCGCTCCCACCCGTCAGTCGCACACAGCGCTGCTGCTTCATGAGGGGAGGGCTTGCCCAGCTCGTAGGCGGTCTAAGCACGAGGACCGCGTCTTCGGGTCTCGGGAACCCTCGGTGTCAGGCGGGGGTCTACCGTGGCTCCAGCAGACGCACCGCGGAGGGGCCCGTGTGCGGGGTTTTAAAGGCCTTCTCTAACGTAGCGGTAGCTATGTGTGTCTCTCTCCAGTAGACGGAGGAGGCGGAACAGACGGGGCATTGCTGCTTGTGAAACGTACAATGAAGTGCAAACGACAGGTCTCTTGGTGCGCGTTAAAACCTGCAGCGTCTCTGCTGCCCCCGTCCTCGCGGACACGTGCTCAGCCGCGCAGCTCCAGGGGCCAGGCGGCCCTGCAAGTGGCGCGGTGCCCAAGGGCCTCCCGGGAGCGCTCGTTTGCGCGTGCGCGGACCGGACCAGCCCGCAGCCCCGCCCACGACCCCGGCCCCCAACCCCGCCTGGCGGGACTGCTGTGCTTGCGCGGACGCGCCCCCGCGCACGCTTCCGGCCTGGCGGGCCGCAGTGCGCACGCGCAGGCGGCTGCCTAACCAGGCCCCGCGGGCTACGGAGCACGGGTGGACTCGAGCGGCGAGTGGAGTGAGGAGCCCGCGCCGACCCCGCGGGACTCTGCTTGTCTGCGTCTCCCGACACAGTCAGGATAGCGGCTCTGGTCCTCGGGGCCGGGCGGAAGAGGTTGGGAGGGGCTGCCGTCTCGGTTGTGCTCAGGGCGGCCGCGGGTGGGGCGCGTGGAGCCGCGCTTCAGCCGGTGTCTCAGCTTGTGGAGTAACGGCCGTCTCCAAGGCGTGGTGGGCGGGGGGGTGTCCGGGGGGGCCGCCTGGGCGTGTTCCGGGAGGCGGGGCGGTTGTGGGGGCAGCCCGTGGGGGTGGACGGTGTGCGTGTGGACACCGGGGGCGCGGGAGACCGGCCGCCGAGCCCGCGTCCCAGTACGGGCCCGGATGCTGGAAATACGGCCAATTTAGAGATCCACCCGCCACAATTTTTTTTTTTTCTTTTTCAGCTAAGAAAGTAATTTTCTTAAGCTGCGCTTCGGAATTGCTTTGAAGTTAAAGCCAACTTTTTTGTTTTCATGTTTTTATTTCTAAATAATTAGCTAACATTTCAGGCTGCAAATTGAAAGCCATTCTCAATCCACAAATGCAGCTGTGGAAACATCCGTATGCATTCATATGTGCACATAGGAAAGTGTGTGCACTCGCGCACTTTTCCTTGCCCTTCAGCTCTTCCAGGCAGTGTCGTGGTGCAGCTGGAATCAGGAACCCATTGTACCTGCAGTCTCGCAGGAGACGTTGGATTTTAATATTTGCTGAAGTGGTGTTGCTTCTTTTTTTTTTCTTACCACTTGCTGTTGGCATCTGCCAAGGCGTGTGTTGTGTCTTCCCCCACTCCCACGAGTAATCTGTGGCTCCTTCTCTGGCTAGTGAACGTGATGGCAGGCCTGGGAGATAATTTAGACTTTCTGCCTGGAGAATCCCAGGGACGGGGGAGCCTGGTGGGCTGCCATCTATGGGGTCGCACAGTCGGACACGACTGAAGCAACTTAGCCGCAGCAGCAGCAGCAGCAGCAGCAGCAGCCCTTGACAGAGCTTTCTAAAAGGGAAAGAGAAAGCCACCCGCCTTTGCTTTACCTTGAATGAACGCACACTAGGCCATGAGGTAGAGATGCTCCCAGGAAATTGTAAGCGTTGTGAAGGAAGACCATCCTGAGCAAATGCTAGTGGCCCCCCATCACCTCAGGTGAACTGGTGTGGTCTCTGGGAGACAGGTGGGCACCCTGGAAATACCTCACATCTTCCACTGAGGCTCTGAATATGCACAGGCAGCTACTCAACGTGGCCATTTCACGTTTATACCCATGCTGCCTTGGAATGTATGATCCAGTTTTCTGGTGGTGAAAGGTTTTATTATCTGGGGTCTTTGGTCAGAGTAGCTTGAGTGAGTTGAAGAAATTACATTATCTACAAACATTTCCAAACCTACAGAAAGGGATAAAGTTTTTTTAATCTTAAGTACAATTTTTAAGAATCATTTTGGCCTTGAGCGCAGTCTGTGTTTGTCTTTGTTCATGTTTGGCTGTGTCAGGGCTCAGTTCGGGATCCTGTGTCATATTTAGCTGCAGCATGGGATCTCTTAACTGCAACATGTGGGATCTAGTTCCCCAACCAAGGATCGGACCTGGGCCCCCTGCATTGGGAGCATGGAGTCTTAGCCACTGGACCACTGGGGAAGTCCCAAAAGGGGGTAGTTTTTTTGATAGGTATTTTTCTCACTGGAGCATATTAAGTTTACCGAGGATGTGTAAAGCTGTTCAAAAAAACCTGAACTGTCATCATACTAGACAAATTCAGCTTGACCCAAAGCTGGCACAGAGCTTTCTCCTGGACCTACTGTACTTTCTTCTCCATATTACTTACAGTCATAATTTATGGTAATTTTCATTTTCTAAGAAGAGGACAAAGAGAAAAGATAGTCAAGGCTTTCTGTCCAAGATTCCTGAGACCTCTAAGCTTTCTTTCACTCTGACAGTGAGAGGAGATAGGAGAATGGCAATATGTTTATTGGCAGAATAATCACCTTGCTCAGACATTTTTAGGATTCCCTGTCTAGACTGGTAACCTTTAGAGAGATCCTGAAGGAATAGAAAAGATGTGTCTTGTGGGTGTCACTGGAAGCTAGTAAGCATTTGGACGACCTCTCAAAAGGCACTTGGATACACATACTTTCATCACGTCCGCACCTCTCCCCACAGTAGAAGCTGGGCCTTCCACTTAGGAAGGATTAACATATATTTGACTAACTGAACAAGACAGAATCCTTTCAGTGATGGTGCATTTGATTCATTAGGGCTGATCTTGGCGAAAATGTGAAGTCAGAAGGACACCTTCTGGGGAGGAAACGAGCTTGTGACTGAGATGGAGGTGATCTCATCACCTCTTGATCCAGCTCTGCAGGGAGTTCTAGAAGTAGTCCTCATGGAATGGCAAGCCCGTGAGTCCTCAGAGACTTGACTTTGAAAGGCAGTGTTCATGGGATGTGTAAGCATCAGGTGCTCTGTCGTCGTTACGTGCATGTGATTCTGAACATAAACTTGCCCCGAGTATCATATTCCATTATGAGCGTGTCTGAACTCCATGGTTCAGCCCTGCAGCTTCGCTCTCCTGTTATAATGATTGTGAACAGTGCCCCTCATCGGAGCACCAAGTCCACCCCCTTAGCAGTTCTGCTCCATTTCTCAGCAGCTTCTGGCACAAATGTGGGACCTTTGGACAGCCCTTGCCAGGGTCTGGGCCCAGTCAGTGGGCATTCTCTTTGCCTCCCAGACTGCAGCAGCTTCTTGAAGAACTCCCGGTCCCATGTGTAGCCCTAAAGCAGGTGACTGCCTGGTGGGTAGCATCTAGAGCTGTTATTGTATGGGTGATGCTGGGAAGGCTTGCAGTCTTCTCTTTTATCACGTATGCACACATACACATGCCAGAAGTTAAGGCTGTCAACTTTATATTTTAAGAAAAGTTTTTAATACGGAGTATCGGTAGAGACCAATAAGTAAATTATACTTTTCTTTATTTTAAAGTAAAAGAGCTGAAGCAAGAAGTAATTTATTAAGGAAATAACCTGTTCATGAGAAGTATTTATGTGAAGAAATACCATTTAAGTCAGTAGGGAGAGTCAGAGGGTCATGAGCAACACAAGAAGATGTGATTTTGGAAGCTTTGTGGAAGAAAACATTTCCTTGTTTTTTTCCTACTAAACAAGCCTGTCTTATAACAAGTTGGTTATATGATCGTGCATTTCTGAATCACTGATTAAAATCATTCACTTCTGATTTGAGTTGTGGGTTTTATAACTCTTCAGTTTCCCTGCCCTCATCTTTTTTTTTTTAAGGTGAATTATAAAACTTTAGCTCTTCCCTGGTGGCTCAGAGGTTAAAGCATCTGCCTCCAATGCGGGAGACCGGGTTGGATCCCTGGGTTGGGAAGATCCCCTGGAGAAGGAAATGGTAATCCACTCCAGTATTGTTGCCTGGAGAATCCCATGGATGGAGAAGCCTGGTAGGCTACAGTCCACAGGGTCACAAGAGTTGGACACAACTGAGCAATTTCACTTACTTATAAAACTGTAGAGTTTATAAGTACAGTATACTTTAAGTCATTGTTCTGTTAGCTGAGCTCACGTGTTTGGTCTTGGAGGGCCTGGCTTCCCTGTGGTTTGTGATCTCGTGGAGTCTGTACATTAGCATCAGTGTCTGTGGCGACCCCTGTCCCTGTGACGTGCACAGAGACTGCTTTAACTCCAAACACACTCTGCTTCTGGGCGGCCCTTGGTGGTCTGCAGTCGCTCACTCGGGTGCCTAGTAGTGACATTAAAATATCCACTAGCTGTCTGATGGTATGTTAAGACTGCTTATCTGTTACAAGGGTGTTGGTCCTTTCAGCAGTTCTTTGGACATGCTGTACACTGGACCCCCTCTGGAAATGTCCCAGCCCCATCCTGCAGCAGGCAGGAACCTGTGTCCCGAGGCCACCTGTGTGATTTCTCATCGCCCTGCTGCGTCAGGGCACCTGGGGCACGGGGACGTGATCGTCAGATGCAGGGAGTGATCTTCTCCACTTTCCTTAGAAGAAACAGACACTACTGTGCAGAGCGAGTTTTCAAGATTCTGTGGTTACATTTTTAAATCACTTCTCTTTCGTGGTGAACAAATGTTTTCTGTTAAGCTATGTGATAACACAAGAAAGAGATCTTGCTTGTTTAAAGGGCTGTCCTTTCTATTTTACAGATTTTTAAGTGTGGTCAATATCTCCTCCCTGTACTTTACAAACAAGCTACCCTGGGATGCTTGGTACCCTTGCAAAGCTGATCCCATCCACAGACTCTGTCTATAGATGTGTATGGAGTCTGTGATGACAAGAAGGGTGACCTGGAAGTAATTCAGTTGCTTCCCAGAAAGCTGACGAGCCAGTCTCGTGGCATGTTTGATGCATGAGTCCCCTGTGTCATGACAGTTTCACCACAGTGTCAGTAAACAACCCGCTGCCTCATGAGAAACTGACTGGGAACAGTCTGTGTCAGATGAGACATTTGTTAAGGTCGATTTAATCTGGTTAACAGATTGGACAAAATGATGTCTCTATAAAGAAGAATCACTTTTGACCAGATCCCAGAGGCTGCGATGCACGTAGATTTCCTTGGATTGCTTTTTGAAGTCAGCGTCTCCTTCTCCCGCAGCGCTCTCTAGATTGTTGGTGATTTTGTAGGTCCATGCGCTCTGACTATCTGTCACATGCAGTCCCACACTGACTGTTCTTGTCCTTCAGCATTTTTAGTGAGCATCATAATGACAGTTGAAAGCAACTGTCCAGTGGTTTGTTGACCCCTTGATTTTAATGGACCTTTACTAAAAATATTAAGTGTTGGAGCCCTTATGGATCAGCTGATAAATGAGAATTTCATGTTTAGGTTTCATGTCGAACTGTCCAAATTCTTCCTCTATATCTTGTGGGGAGGGGGAACAAGGCAGGGATTTACTTTTGCAAAAATATTTGAAAACATCTGATAGATTTTATATTCATCATTTATAAAATGATGAATATAAATACTTATATGAATATAAAATACTTAAAATACTTAAATGAATATAAAAACTTATTTTTAAAGCATTAATTTTTTTTTCCTGATTCTGAATCCTGAAATATAAGACCAGAATGAAGCCTCTTTGTACCTTGCAGATCAGTTTGCAGTGTTCTCAGACTTTCTCAGCCCTGCACAAAAGCGAATCATCTCTCCCTTTGTCTGTTCTTCTGGGACAGTGAGCAGGGTTCACTTGAAGGAGTAGCCCGTCTCTGTTGATAGCTGCATTATGTTCATGCATTGTTTTCTTAACTTGTCCATACTTGTTCGTTCTTTTAGCATATTTAGGGCAGTTGAGGTCTTTGTCTAGCAGGTGTGCTGTGTGGCCTTTTTCAGACATGGCTTCTGTTGGCTTGCATTCTTCTTTTCAACGGGCCATACTTTGCTCTCTTTGTATGCTTTGTCCAAAGTGCTTTTGTTCATACTTTGTTCATAAAGTATGCTTTTGTTCAAAGTGCTGGAAATCAGATTTCCCCCCTTCTCCAAGATTTGCTTTTTCTGTCATTCTGTTGTTGTTATTGCCATTATTGTAGTCTTTGTGCTAAAGATCACCCTGAGGAAGCTTGAGGTCTTTCTAAGCCTACACCTTTTCTTGGGCATGTACATGCACCTTCTAAATCCCTCCATATATGCAGTTGCTGTTGATAATGGTCTGGTCCTTCGGCCCCTGAAGGGGGCGGGGCAGTGGTAGCACTTTAAATCCCCTCAGAGGTGCTTCTGCTGGGGGTGGGGGGGCGGGGGGCAGAGTGCTGCCCAGTGGCTGCCTGCCTCTGCCTCCATGATCAGAAGTACCATCAGCAATCAAAATCCAGATTCCCAGTATTTGAAGAACGGGGTCTTTATTGCCCTCTTTGCCCCCACTAGTTACACACAAGCTGCTCCTGGAGCTGTTGGAGTTGCGTTCTGAGACTTGAGCACGGCTGTCTGCCTGGCGTCTGTTCCTCTCAGGGCTGGAGGGGCTTGCGTCTTCCCCGCAGCTTAGCTCTCAGGTGCACGTGAAAGTCCTCTCTGCCCTCATGGGATGTTTTCCCCTTCCGCCCACTGTCTGAGCAGTAAAAACACTGTCCCCATTGCTCCCTGCCTCCTTGTTTCTGCGTGTGGCCACTCTTACGTGTTGCTTCTCACTGTGCTGTGACTTGGATTTCTAGAACTGGGAACAGCAAACTTTCAATGGCGTTGACCTCACTGTGTCATTGTCCTCACTCAGCTGTGTAAGTTAACCCCTGAGCACAAACCTTCCTGAGGCAAAAATGAGGAGTGGGGATAGGAAGCCACTGCTGAGTTAAGGGCCCAAACTGACTGAAATTAATGACATTTTAAGTCTCCTGGGAGTTGAAAGCCTTTGGATAGACTAGTGATCCAAAGTAGTTCCATCAGATAGACTGTGCCAGTACAATTATCTCAGTATGGAGACAGTCTTCCCAGATCCTTCTAATAACTTTATACACACTCTAACCATTCCTTCCCACCTTTAGATCCCACCTTGATGATGTCTGCCTTCTGAACAGTCTCATCTCTGACCACTTTATTTGTGCTGTGAGATGATAATCTGTTAATCTGCATTTTGTCTAAAAGTGATATAGTGATAGCTTGTTCAGTTGTGTCCACCTCTTTATGACCCCATGGACTGCAGCACGCCAGGCTTCCCTGTCCCTCACTGTCTCCCAGAGTTTGCTCAAATTCATGTCCATTGACTCGGTGATGCCATCCAACCACCTCATCCTCTGGCGTCAGGGTCTTTTCCGATGAGTCAGCTCTTCACATCTGGTGGCCAGAGTATTCAGCATCAGTGCACCCTACGTCTGTGAGGGTGACATGTGACAGGTCAGCCAGAGCCTATCCCGCTCCCTGCACACAGCGTTCACCATGCTCGTCGCTTCCTGTCACACTTTGTAGTGTTCCTTTAATTACTGATTTCTTGTCGTCCCTCTGCTGCCAAGTAGATAGTCATATGAAGGCATTAAACTAGTGGTTGCCACAGATTCCATCTTGTCAGTGAGAAGCTGCAACTTGAACAGTACTGAAGGTAATATTTTTGTTCCTGTTGTGTGCCAAGGATAATTAGGTGGTTTGTAGATAATAACTCATCTAATTCAGAACAACTCTATTAAGTAAGTTTTAACATTATCTCCATTTCAAAGATGAGAAAATTAAGGCATAGAAGAGTTAAATACTTGCTGAAAGCTATGTAGTTAATAAGTGGCAAAGGCATGATTTACGCTTAGGTAGTTCGGCTCCAGTTCTTGCTCTTAATCCAGTATTATATTGTTTTTCTGAATGTCTAAATAATAGCAGAAATGCTTTTCCACAATCAGTATAAAAAAACACCAAGTATCTGCTTCAGATAAGAGCTGTTTGTATAAAGTATTAGAATGTCTTCCTCTTGACACGAGTCTGTGCAAAAATTATAGATCGTTTACAGTGAAAAACTTCGAACATTTAAGACTACAGCCTGCAGTAGGAAGTTGTGTCGTGATGCAGGACCCTATACACACGTGCATTTTTTACTAAAACATTTCACAGAGCACTACTGACTTCTACTATAAGCCATACAGGTACTTGGATAAATTTTATTCTGTTTATAAAAAAGCTTATATTTTCCTATATTTAATTCATACCTTAATGGAAATCATTGTACAGTGTGAAAAATGCAGATAGAAAAATAGATGAGTCCTTTCATGAGATTTATTCTAAGTTCTTTGAAAAAGATTATTACTTGGGGAAGGCTCAAACTGTTAAGCCATTTCAGACACGTTTTGGTTACAGAATCAAGTCCATGGGTCTCTGCAGATATTATAGTAAACACTTTAAAGATTATGTATTCCTCACTCCCAGTGGTAACCACTATCTTTAATCTTTAGTTTTCCATTAACTTGCTTCTATCTCCATGTTTCTAAACTTCACTTAAATAGAATTATTGATACTATATGTATTCTGTAACTTTGTGATTTAACATATTCTTAAGACTGATTTTTGTTAGTATATATGGCTGTAGGCTTTTTTTTTTTTTTTTTTACTGTAATCAACTTCCATTAGGAGTTCAGTTCAGTTCAGTCGCTCAGTCGTGTCCGACTCTTTGCAACCCTGTGAGTTGCAGCACGCCAGGCCTCCCTGTCCATCACCATCTCCCGGAGTTCACTCATACTCACGTCCATCAAGTCAGTGATGCCATCCAGCCATCTCATCCTCTGTCGTCCCCTTCTCCTGCCCCCAATCCCTCCCAGCATCAGAGACTTTTCCAATGAGTCAACTCTTCCCATGAGGTGGCCAAAGTACTGGAGTTTCAGCTTCAGCATCATGCCTTCCAAAGAAATCCCAGGGCTGATCTCCTTTAGAATGGACTGGTTGGATCTCCTTGCAGTCCATGGAACTCTCAAGAGTCTTTTCCAACACCACAGTTCAAAAGCATCAATTCTTCGGTGCTCAGTTTTCTTTATAGTCCAACTCTCACATCCATACGTGACCACAGGAAAAACCATAACCTTGACTAGACGGACCTTTGTTGGCAAAGTAATGTCTCTGCTTTTTAATATGCTGTCTAGGTTGGTCATAACTTTCCTTCCAAGGAGTAAGCGTCTTTTAATTTCATGGCTGCAGTCACCATCTGCAGTGATTTTGGTGTCCAAAAAAATAAAGTCTGACACTATTCCCCATCTATTTCCCATGAAGTGATGGGACCAGATGCTATGATCTTAGTTTTCTGAATGTTGAGCTTTAAGCCAACTTTTTCACTCTCCTTTTTCACTTTCATCAGGAGACTTTTTAGTAACAAGTACTAAATTTCCCCTCCCATCTAATAGAACTGAAAAAAAAAAAAATGGGGAAAATATGTGGGGAAAAATGTCTTTGACAATAACAGGCACCAGGCCACAAAGGTCAGTGGTCCCTGAAAAAGGGAAATGAACAGACGGAGCCTGATGGTTACTTCATCTTACTGCCCGAGTTTTCAGGCTGCTACACAGGGAAGGGAACCCAGTGACCGCTCTGAGTTGAGATACTGACAGATTCTGGGGAAGCCTCATGGGAAGCAAGCAGGGCAGAGTAAGTACCAAAAGAGGAGCTCCAGAGAACTGCATTACAAGAAACGTTCATTCAAGCACAAGGAGAATGACAGGTGATGGCAGTATTAATCAATCCAAAATGAAGTGCAATGTAAGTGGTTACTATGTAGGTAAATAGAAAAGATGTTTTAACAGTGTGGTGTGTTTCAGTTCAGTTCAGTTGCTCAGTCATGTCTGACTCTTTGCAACCCCATGGACTGCAGCACTCCAGGCCTCCCTGTCCATCACCAACTCCTGGAGTTTACTCAGACTCATGTCCATCGAGTCAGTGATGCCATCCAACCATCTCATCCTCTGTTGTCCCCTTCTCCTCCTGCCTTCAATCTTTCCCAGCATCAGGGTCTTTTCCAATGAGTCAGTTCTTCCCATCAGGTGGCCAAAGTACTGGAGTTTCAGCTTCAACATCAGTCCTTCCAATGAATATTCAGGACTGATTTCCTTTAGGATGCACTGGTTGGATCTCCCTGCTGTCAAAGGAACTCTCAAGAGTCTTCTCCAACACCACAGTTCAAAAGCATCAGTTCTTTGGTGCTCAGTTTTCTTTATAGTCCAACTCTCACATCCATGCATGACATGACTATTAGAAAAACCATAACCTTGACTAGACGGACCTTTGTTGGCAGAGTAATGTCTCTGCTTTTTAATATGCTGTCTAGGTTGGTCATAACTTTTCTTCCAAGGAACAAGCGTCTTTTAATTTCATGGCTGCAGTCACCATCTGCAGTGATTTTGGAGCCCCCCAAAATAAAGTCTTATCACTGTTTCCACATCTATTTGCCATGAAGTGATGGGACCAGATGCTATGATCTTAGTTTTCTGAATGTTGAGTTTTAAGCCAACTTTTTGACTCTCTTCACTTTCATTAAGAGTCTCTTTAGTTCTTCGCTTTCTCCCATTAGTGTGGTGTCATCTGCATATCTGAAGTTATTGATGTTTCTCCCAGCAATCTTGATTCCAGCTTGTGCTTCTTCCAGCCCAGTGTTTCTCATGATGTACTCTGCACATAAGTTAAATAAGTAGGGTGACAGTATACAGCCTTGATGAACGAACTCTTCCCGATTTGCAAACACTTTGTTGTTCCATGTCCAGTTCTAACTGTTGCTTCCTGACCTGCATACAGATTTCTTAGGAGGCAGGTCAGGTGGTCTGTATTCCCATCTCTTGAAGAATTTTCCACAGTTTGTTGTGATCCACACAGTCAGTGGCTTTGGCATAGTCAATAAAGCAGAAATATATGTTTTTCTGGAACTCTCTTGCTTTTTTGATGATCCAACGGATGTTGGCAATTTGATCTCTGGTTCCTCTGCCTTTTCTAAATCCAGCTTGAACATCTGGAAGTTCACGGTTTATGTACTGTTGAAGCCTGGCTTGGAGAATTTGGAGCATTCCTTTGCTAGCGTGTGAAATGAGTGCAATTGTGTGGTAGTTTGAGCATTCTTTGGCATTGCCTTTCTTTGGGATTGGGATGAAAACTGACCTTTTCCACTCCCATGGCCACTGCTGAGTTCCAAATGTGCAGGCATACTGAAGGCAGCACTTTCACAGCATCATCTTTCAGGATTTCAAATAGCTAAGCTAGAATTCCATCACCTCCCCAGCTTTGTTCATAGTGACGTTTCCTAAGGCCCACTTGACTTCACATTCCAGGATGTCTGGATCTAGGTGAGTGACCACAACATCGTGATTATCTGGGTCATGAAGATTTTTTTTGTACAGTTCTTCTCTGTATTCTTGCCACCTCTTCTTAATATCTTCTGCTTCTTTTAGGTCCATGCCATTTCTGTCCTTTATTGTGCCCGTCTTTGCATGAAAACTTCCTTGGTATCTCTAATTTTCTTGAAGAAATCTCGAGTCTTTACCATTCTGTTGTTTTCCTCTATTTGTTTGCATGATCACTGAGGAAGGCTTTTTTTATCTCTCCTTGCTATTCTTTGGAACTCTGCATTCAAATGGATATCTTTCCTTTCGTCCTTTGTCTTTCGCTTGTCTTTTCTCAGCTGTTTGTAAGGCCTCCTCAGACAACCATTTTGCCTTTTTACATTTCTTTTCCTTGGGATGGTCTGATCACTGCCTCCTGTACAAGGTCACAAACCTTCATCCATAGTTCTTCAGGCACTCTATCAGATCTAATCCCGTGAATCTGTTTGTCACTTCCAGTGTATAATCATAAGGGATTTGATTTAGGTCATACCTGAATGTCTAGTGGTTTTCCCTACTGTCTTCACTTTAAGTCTGAATTTGGCACTGAGTTCATGATCTGAGCCACAGTCAGCTCTCTGTCTTGTTTTGCTGACTGTATAGAGCTTCTCCATCTTTGCCTGTAAAGAATATAATCTATCTGATTTCTGTGTTGACCATCTGGTGATGTCCATGTGTAGAGTCTTCTCTTGTGTTGTTGGAAGAGGGTGTTTGCTATGACCAGTGCATTCTCTTCGCAAAACTCTGTTAGCCTTTGCCCTGCTTCATTATTCCAGGGCCAAATTTGCCTGTGGTGTGTTTATTTTATATCAAATGTAAAAATAAGACACTGGACAATAGTAACACAAAGGCTTGGAGGAGAGAAATGGAAGTTATATACAAACTGTAAGGTTTTTGTATAACATGGAAGTGATGTAATATTATTTGAATGCGTGCCATGATAGATAATCCTGTAAACCTGTAATCCTTAAAGTAACTACTTACGTAACAGTTACAGGTGGCAAGCCAGCAGAGGAGAAAAGGAAATGTTTTCATTGCGATATAGTACCCTCCTGTAGGAATGTACAGCAGTATAGCATATTACGTAATGTCCAGTGAGTGGACATTTCAGTAGTCTTAGTTGTTGCCAGTACACATTTCCACTTTGAACGTATTCTCCGTGTCTATTTATGTGAATCACAGGAGTTTCATATAGTTATATGATACAGAATTACTGAGTTTGAAGCAGAGGTAAGGTAATATTGTTATCCAAAATGTTTTCATCAGTTTACATTTCAGCAGCAAAGTAGGCAGTTTCTATTATTCTGTACCCCCCAAAACATTCGGTGTTACCTGTCTTTTCCATTGTAGTCAGTCTGGTAGGTATATAGTTGTATCTCATTGTGATGGTAATTTGCATCATCTCTCTTCCCTTTTAATTTTCCTATCTCTTCCTCTACCCCTCCTCTACTAATCCTTCACTTATCCCATCATAACACCTAGGAGTCTTAGGTCACCTCAACAATGACATTAACACATAAAAAGCTCTGATTCAGAGAGCCTACTGTGAATTATCCGCATGTGACCACTGGGATACCAGAAGAAAGCAAAACATCTTTACAGATTCCATTCTGCAAGGAGGCATAAAAATGTGAAAAACCTTATTGTGAAAACTGTATACGTGGAGAGAGAAAGCAAGCATTTATTTGTTTGGCTGTAGTTCAGTGGGAAATCTCTGCAGATGTATGTATGCATGTGTTTGGCTGCGCCGGGCCTTTGTTTATGGCACGTGGCATCTCGTTCCCTGACCAGAAATAGAACCCGTGCCCTGCACTGGGAGTGTGGGGTCTTGGCCACTGAACCACCAGGGAGGTTCCTGGTCTCAGAAATTTTAAATACCTGTTTTCCTGATACAACTCACTTCCAATTTGGATCATTGCTGTGAGTTAATTTTTTTAAATTGTTTGATGGAAAGGAAAAACACACGAACATCACTTAGACTCATTCCCCGCAGGTGTGAGATGAGTGACTCCGAAGACGAGGGCCCCCCCCAGCTTTCTTCATACGCCCTTGCAGCTCTGCAGGAATTTTATGCTGAGCAGCAGCAGCACCACCCTGACCTCCGTGGTGATGACAAGTACAACATCGGGATAATAGAAGAGAACTGGGTAAGTGACCGTGCTCCGCATCCATCAGGACGTGTTGGCAGTGTGGAGCGTGTTCTGTACCTAGTCCACTGTTGGTCTTCACCCCACCTAACAGCCCAGTTTGTCTCACTTGTCACTAGGAAGCTGATAGCCTGTTCAGTAGCCACGACACTGGGGGTGCAGATTTTCCTCATTCTGACCCGGGCTGCTTGGTGGTCAGAGGGGATGTTTTAGACACGGGAAGAGCGTATCACCGTGTCCAACACAGACTGTACTTCTTTCTCGTAGACAGATTCTTTCTGTTGGTTTTTACTGGAGCCCAGCATTCCTTGTGGGAAGGGGTCATTGCAGTAATGGAGCAACTGGTGTTAAACATGCTGTGAAAAATTGATGAAAGGGGTTTTTAAAGAAGATATTAATAGTTCCTGGTGCGAAGTATGTATTTTAATTGTATTTTATGGCCCAAATAAAAACAGGAGTTTTAAAAAGTCATTTGAGGAAAACTAAACTGTAATGTAGAAATCTACCTTTTTTGAAGCCTAGTTGAGAAATAGACGAGGCTTGAAATTTCTTTGACTACCTTGATTATCCATCTGCCTCTATCCATCACTTTGCAGCTGGGAGATGTGTGTGTGCAGTCTTTTATATTTTGTGTCAAGTTTAGATCTAAGTTATATAAAGTTTATATTTTACATAAAATTATATAAAATTCATCTGTTTGAAACTGGGACAGAAATGTTTCTTTATATTTACCCTGAATGTTCCACCTGGTCAGATGCCTCTAGTTTTTCTTTGTCATGTTTTCATCTTTAGCTTGATGCTTTGAATAGTAAATATTAGAAACCTGAGTCCACCGTAAGGTAGTCTTTTTCTCTTTTCCTTTTGCTTAAATACTATGTACTTTCTTTTTGATTCTGAAAGTAATCTATGGTTGGTGTAGAAAATAGGTAAAAACATGAATGAAAAAACAAGTCATAATTTCACTACCTGAATTAACTATTTGTATATTTTGGGCACTTGTTTTGGTTTGTTCACAAAAATGAAGAAATCTCCCAGGAAGTTTGAAAGAATACATTATAAAACTAGAGGATAAGTCCAGGAGGCATGAGTAAAACTTTTGGATGTAGGTGACAAAGAAGATCCTAGAACCTTTTGGAGAAAAGCACGTCACCTCCAGTGTCTCAGTACAGGTCACATTGCACTTCTCAATAGCTTTATTAGAAACTAGGAAAACAGTGAAGCACTGCCTTCAATATTTAGAGTGAAAATTTCATTCAGTCTAGGATTCTATGCCCAGCTGAGTTACCAATGAAATGTGAGGATAAAATCTTAACTGTATAAGACATGGTAAGTCTCACAACGTTGACTTCCCATGCACCACTTCTCAGGAGCTACAGGATGATATTGGGAGAATTAGGGATAGTTTCGGAGAACCCAAGCAAATGCAACAGTGGTTTATTAATTCTAGACGAACAGGAGGTGCCATACCAGAAGGAAGCGCATAATATATTGCATGGCCCAGCAGTGGCACTGGCTGTTGATAGAGTTCATATTGGTAAGTAGGTATGAATTAAAAGGACAAGTGTATGCCAGGTCTAATATAATTCACTCGTTCCTGTCACAGCAGCTAAGCCAGTTCTGGTACAGCCCGGAGACGGCCCTGCGCCTTGCTGAGGACGCCGTGGCAGCTGCTGGGGAGGGCGGCAGGTGAGATACTGGGTTCGCTTCTCTTTTGCCTTTTAATCTAAAGTAATACTTTAAATGCCCTTCCTGGATGAGAGATGGTTCATAAGAAGGTTCAACTGTAATCTGCAAAACCTGTGGTTGATGATTTGAAGACCACGAGGAAGTAAGGATGCTTTCCTGTCGCATCTAGGGGCACACTCAAAAACCCTGTTCCGTGTAAGTCGTCTTAATCTATTCCTTATTTTAACATTTTTCTAACCTGTTACTTTTATTCCCCTAGAATTGCTTTAAAAGAAAAAAATGTTAATGTTTGATCTTTCTGAAATTTTAAGAATTATAGGTTAGTTTGGTTTTTATTTCTATCAGACTTTGTGTGCATATAAAGTCAAATGGTCCTGAAAGACTTGTTGAAAAAAGTAATCCATTGTTAATTTTCCCCTTGGTGCCCCCCTTGCCTTTCAGCCCTTCTACATTTCTAAACCTGTTTATATTGGCACTTGTTCATTTGTCACTCACAGACATCTCGCCTTAAGAGACTTAAGGATTTAGCTCCTTCATCCTCCACTGCACACGTGTGCTTCCTGTCCATGCTCCCGGTAGTTATATCCATTTTTTTTATGGTTGGACTCATTGGTAATATTTTTTGAGACTTTTGCTTCTACATACTTCCCTGGTGGCTCAGCTGGTAAAGAATCAGCCTGCAATGAGGGAGACCTGGGTTTGATCCCTGAGTCGGGAAGATCCCCTGGAGAAGGGAATGGCTGCCCACTCCAGTACTCTGGCCTGGAGAATCAAGTTGGCCACGACTCAGCAACTTTCATAAGTGATAATTAGTTTGAAATTTCCTGTGTTATTCCCTTGGTTTGGGTTTCCTATTAGTAGCTTCATAAAATGACCTGTGAAGTGTTACTGTATTTGTTTCCTGGAAGTGATTGTATAGAATTGGTGTTAGTTATATCCTGTCTTGGTTAAATAGGGTTTATATGTCCATATCACTGACCCTCAAATTTTCCCCAGTGGTGCAAATCTCTTAATCAGTGAACTCACACATATTTCAACTCCTTGAAAAAAAATACCGCCCCCACCCCCCTTCCCTGGCTTTGCCACCTCTTCTGTCTGGACTGGTTTACGTCTGGCTCTGGTCTTGGTATTTCCCTCCACCATCTACCAAGTGTCCTCTTCTCTCTCTTGTTCTGACCTTCCTATATCCAGTATCCCAGTCCTTAGGTCACGGCTTTATCCTGGTTGGGTACATCCTTCAACACTTTTCACAAGACGGGAATTTTTAAAACCTGTCTGAAAATATTTTTATTCTACCCATTCTCTTGATGTGTCAGTTACTGAGAAATAGAACTTATGAGAAACCTGTTTTTCCCATCCCTGGCCCCTGCTGGCTTAGGGTTTTCTCCTGATCCCCAGTGTTCTGTGTGTTCTGGTATGGTGCTTTCATTTGTTGAACGGGGTGGAAGCCTTTCTGTTCTAACTCAGGTCCTCCAGTTTGGGAAAATTGTCTTTTTTTTTTTCCTTCTGTTCTTTACCCGATTCATGTTTCTTTCTGTCCTTTTCACATGTTTTGTCTTTCTTACCTGACCTGGGAAAATTCCTCAACTTTATCTTTGAAACTTTCCACTGACTTTGCCATTTCTGCTGTCCTGCACTTTATCACCTGTAATTTCTTAGGTCTCTGGATATTCATCATGGTGTCTTGTTTATCCTTCTGAGGCTATCACATTACAGGACTTCTCTTCACCGTCTCTGACTCCAGCATGCCTCTCGTGTTTTATTAATATTTCTGCTTTAGTACGTGCTGACTCTCCTGAGTTGTCTGCTGACCCTCTGCTGTGTGCTCCTAGCTGAGGTGGGCATGCTAAGACTGGAAGCTCTGATACACGGGCAGGCTTTCTCTGCTTGGTATCTCCAGTTGGCTGGTGTGGATCAGCTGTTTTCCTGGGAATGCCCGGTCAGTATATCCAGGCTTTTTCGTGGGCTGGTAAGAGCCCCAGAAAGAGCCACCTTCCTTCCTGGGAGTCATGCATCTCGTTGACCTCAGTCCAGGAGGCACATAGGTCAGGGGTCCCAACATCTGGCAGGTTTAATGTGATCCTGGCCATTCCACACGGCCTTTCACCACTAGCTGTGCCCCCACCCCATCCGGAGAACATCCTTTCCATTTTCTCCCACAGTGTGGAGGCTTGGCGCAGAGATGAGAATCCTGGGAAGTTTCCTCTTCAGTAGACCTTCCAGAAACAGTCCCCCTGCACCCGTGCTTCCTGAGTTACCTGGTTTTCAGCTTCCTGAGCTGCGGGTGCTCTGGTGTCAGCGAGGCCCCCTCTCAGCTTTCGTGGCTGCCGGCTTGGCACTTGGCTCCCTTGGGCCTGCAGAGTCAGACACCACCCAGCCCACACCCTTGCCTGTCAGCTTCCTGAGTGTGCTTCCTTTGTCTTTCCTCATTTGTCTTGCTGTTGGAGGTTTCCTTCTCATGATTTATTTGCTTTGAAGAAGCAAATCTAAATGAGTGTGTTCCCTCTGCATCTTTATAAAGAAAAAGCCTTAGGACTTTCAGATATAGTAAATATATGAATATTACAAACAACTTGAAAATATTTAGCTTGAGGCTTAAAAGTATTTGAAATAAATGTTAAAAGAGACCAACAGGAAAATAATAGGTAAATTTGGGTCATGGGCTGCATAACTCTTGTAGTGAATGTTTCACATTTTTTATCATGAAAAGTACATTTCATACTTAAAAATTATGAGTTGTAGATCTGTAAAAACAAGATTCCTCCCAAATTCACTGCTGTTATCACTGTAGTTTGTAGTGTTGTTTTAAGAAAATCTGAACGTGGGCCATACTTTTATTTAGTGAAGTGGTTATTTGCTGCTATACGCTATCACAAAGCTCGTTCATGAGCTGGGTCTCTGTTCCAGAATAGCGTGTGTGAGCGCCCCCAGCGTCTACCAGAAGCTGAGAGAGCTGCACAGAGACGCTGTCTCTGTCTGCATCTTCGAGTACGACCGCAGGTTTGCCGCATACGGAGAGGACTTTGTCTACTATGACTACAAGAACCCTGTGGACTTACCTGAGAAGATCGCCACACACAGCTTTGACATCGTCGTGGCAGATCCCCCCTATCTTTCGGAGGAATGTCTTAGGAAAATGTCGGAAACCATCAAGCTCCTGACTCGGGGCAAGATCTTGCTATGCACAGGTGGGTGCTGGCTGACCACATACCCTGTGACCTCATTCCACTTACCTCCCTGCACCCAGGGGCTGAAGTGCTCCTGCCTCTCGGGGCCTGTTGAGAATTCTATGGCACGATGCCCAGGAAGTGGGGTTTGGCACGGGGTGAGGGCGCCAGGAGTGCTATCTGTACACAGCAGTGTCAGTACTAGTAACACGTCTGGCTCAGCCTCTCTAGCTGATAAAAGAAATTTGCAACCTCTGGGGTTAAAGTGGATGTCAGAGGTCACAGAGCGAGACGTTAGATTTGGTGTACCAGAACAGAAGATGTTGTCACCAGTGAGGGAGGGTGATTATCCTGGTGTTTCAAAACGAAAATGTGAATTGTAGGTCCCCCTACTTCCAGGCCTGCAGCCACTCGCTCCCCTTGGTGCAGCGGGTGCTGAGGACGGGCTGGAGGGAGATGTACAGTCATCAGCCAGAAGCTGGTACAAATGTATCCGTATGAGTTTGCACAATTAGATATTACTGAGAAAGGGGCCCCTGAGTCCAAGTTGGAAAAAGTTTTTAGTAAAGTTATCTTTTCTTGTTACTTTGTAGAATATAAGCAATTTTTACAATTTCTAAGTATCTCAGCTTTGTAGAGGCAGAAAAATTCTTGATAAAGGGAAAAATAGTAGGAACTTGGCAAAAATGTTGGAGGAAGTAAAAGGATAGGAAGCACTGACCTTCCCCCTATTGCTGTGTGGAACTGTCAGCTCACTGCTCCCTGCCCCGGCCAGCGTGGTGCTGAGGCTTGTCTGGTGGTTCTCTTCAGGTGCTGTCATGGAGGAGGCGGCAGCAAAGCTGCTTGGAGTGAAGATGTGCAAGTTTATTCCAGAACACACTCGCACCCTGGGAAACGAGTTTCGCTGTTTCGTGAATTATGACTCCGGGCTAGACCGTGATCTGTCAGTACAGCTCCCAGTGCAAGAAGGACCCAAGTGACGTTTCCTCTCTGAAAAACTACCACCTCCCCAGTCCTCATTTTCGAGGTAAAGACATTATGATTTCCTTAGGATGTCCCTGGAGCTCAGGGTGCTTTGGCCGACTTGAGTCTGTGGAATTATATCTGGAGGAACTTTTAAACCTCGTCTAGTCTGCTCTCCTCACTTAACACAGGTAAAAAGCAGTACATAGTGACCAGCCAAGACCTCAGCCCCTGGCTCTAAGAGCCAGGGGGGTTGTAGTTGAAGATGCAGTTTGTGTCCAGAAGAGGGAGGGCACGTGCCCAGAAAATACTTGTTAAATGAATTCCATTCAGAGAGAAAGGGCAAATAAAGGTTACCTTTCTGGACCTTGGCAGGGAAAGTCGATTCTTCCATTGGGAATGTGCTGCCTGTTAACAGCTAAGGTGAGCTAAGCTGATGAACACAGTTAATGAACTGCAGTATTTTCCACATGCAATAAATACATTTACTCTCGTTTGGCCAGTGCTCTGATGTTTGCACTATTTATATTTGCAGAGTGGCTGGAAAATGTTACACAGTAGTGGCAATGATTGAAATAATTACCGAAGGTTTGAAAGGCAGTTTTTCTTTTTGTGTATTTCTTTGTTGACCTGAACCCTTCTGAAAGGTTCAGATATACCAGTATATCTAGTGGTGTATTCCAGATATACCACCTTTAGGCTTACCTTATGTTGTTATTTTCAGAGGTTGAGCAGGGAAGTAACGTTCACCCCAAGCTGTATAGAACTACCCACAGGTTTCAGTTCTGAATTTTTATTTGGAAAATATGAATTTTGCTCAGCACTGTTTTTCATGTACAGCCTCTGTCAATATATAATACAAACTGGAAGTTCTCAGTAAAGCTTCCATTCAGATCAAACCAAGGCTGATGGTAAGTGGGGAAGAGAGCACATAAACAGAGAGGCTGACTTCACAGTTGCTCTTAAAAACTTCAACCATAAAATTAAAACCTTAAACATCGTTTCCTCTAAGAACTAAGTTGAGCCCATCAAAGCCGAGTCCAGCCCATCACAGCCAGCATGCCCTTCACCTACCTACAGATGTTACATAAATCGAGTTAAGAAGGTCTCATGTTTACAAATAGTTCTGGGGTTTAGCTGCAGTGCTAGAAGAGGCTCCACTCCTGCCTTCTGGAAACTGTAAGTCTGCCCACTTATTAGCTCCTGAAGCCCTTAAAACTAGCCAGGTACCTGGGAATCGGCACAGACCTCACATACCACACTCTGACCTCACTGTCTCTTTTCACAAACTGGCCCCTGACTGAAAAGTGAAAACTTTCTACCTGTATAAACCTGTGGTGATTTATATCATGAATAAAGTGAGACTGGGGTGAGCTGAGCTGCCCATAGGGAGGGCAGGTCCTGTCCAGGCGTGTCCACTGGTGACCAACCGAAGCAAAAGTCAGCCTACCTGAGCTCCTAAAAATTCCTGCTGAGGAAGTGAAAACAATGTTTATGAAATGTTTACAGGTCAGGTAAAAACAATATACTTGCTCAGAATGGCTAATATGAAAATACTTTGTTCCTGCTCTTATTGAAAAAATAGCTGAATAAACGGTTTACACTCTACTTTTCAAAAAGACTGCAAGCATCCGTCTGTCCTCTGAGGCTCACCCCTCCCGTGATCCTGGGGGCGAGCCGGGCCGCCTCACTCAGTCCCCATCACCTTCCGGCTGCCCTGCGCTCCTGCTCGAGGAAGTCCGGGGCGGCCCACCACGCGGTCTGGTCCACTGCTGGGCGCGTTTCCTCGGGCCCAGCGTCCCGGGTGGGCGGTCAGGGCCGGGCCGACTTGTCCAGGCTGGAGTTGACGGCGTCCGCGTCCTTGTCCGGCCCGGGCACGCAGGTGCAGCCCACGGGCACGGTGACATACTCCTCGACGTAGACGGCGCGACCGCCCGCGCAGCCCGGGGTCCGGCGCAGGACCACCGCGGGCACGAGCACTGGGGCGCTGCGCAGGCGCACGTCCTCCTCCCCACGTGGCCCGGTCAGGCAGCCCCGGCACAGGCAGTAGGCCTCGGGCAGGTACCGCGGGAAGCGGCCCGGGTCGTAGGAGATCCTGCGGGGAGAGGGCGGCGCTGGGGCCCGGGCCACACTTCCTGAACCGCTCCCGGAATCTACCGCACACCCCGAAAAGGGAGATGCCCCTCCTCAGCCCAGAGCCTGCAGCTCCTCCAAGGGTCCTGTGGCCTCCTGCTCCGAGCCACCAGACCCGTTCAGGAGGCCCAGACCCAGGTCCCTCTGTCCGTCAAGGTCCACACACCCCCCTGTCCGTGTGAAGGGGCTGAGTGACATGGGGAGGGGGACAGGCAGGCCAGGACCTGGAAAGTGAAGGAGACCCTAAACCTGACCACTCCATGTTCCTCCAAGTTGCCCTACTTTCTGGTCAGATGCCAATATCCAAGTGTCAGCAGCCCACGACAGGCCTGCAGCTGTCGGCAGACTCTGACCCCACCTCCCTGAAACCAGGAGGTCACTGGTGGGGACCAGCACTCCTCCCTAACATCCCTCACGTCACAAGCTTGCCATGACCTGACTCTCTTCTCTGTTCATCTGCACTCTTCTAGAGCCAAGCCCTTGTGATCCGGAAGTCTCAAGAGTCACAGCTGTGACCTCTGACCTCATGGGGGACACACTGTATGCTGGTCACACCCAGGAAGGCCTTGGAATTCTAGCCCCTTGGGAGCACAGGACAGAAATGAACCAAACGCGATCAGCCCGAGGGGACCTCTGTGGACTGGTCTTCCCTGGCCTGCACTGCCTGGGACTGCCGGGCAGCAGCCGAATTAAGAAGTGTCCAGCTAAGAAGGACCTTCACACAACCAGTTATGGAAGCACAGATGCGGGAAGGCACGTGATGGGTGACAGGGTGGGGAGGTAGAACCTGACCGGCTGTCAGTGTTGGAGGCAGGAGACCGTGTCAGCCAGGCTAACTGCCCACGGCCTGGGGGCAGCCATGGCCCCTGACTTGAAGGGAGGTCCATGGATCGCTTCCTCCTTTGGGTCCAGCAGCTTTAGACACTGATGGAGCAGATGACTGAGCAGGAAGACCTGGAAATGGCATCTTGGCAGCAGCAAGTCCACCTGATGACGCTGAGTACATGCCACTTAGCAGGAAAGAGCTACGACGGTCTGTGTGGGGCGATCTGTGGCCCCAGGGAAGGAGCAGAGGGACATGTCCGAGTTCTTGGCCACCACGTGGATGTGGGGATAAGGTCAGGAAAGATCAGGTGACCAAGACAGGTGTCACAATGGAGAGGGAGAGCCAACTCAGGCGTAGACCACCCTTCCCAATTCCCTTCTCATTGTTCTGGGGGGCGGGGGCAGAAATCTGTTGAGTTGAACAGGAATAGGGCGGCAGGGTCGGCTGGCAAACACCCTTGTCTGCCCCAGGACCTCAGATCCACACCGAGCCCGTCCAGCGTGCGCACACAGGACTGACAATATGTTATGAGCTTTTCATCACTTACTGTCAGTCCTGCCTTTGCAAGAGCTTTACTTTTCCAGCTCTCCAAGCCCTGAACTGCCTCATTCCCATCCTTCAATGAGGGCACAGCCCCCCCGGGACCCCTCCAGGCAGGAGTGGGGGTCATGTCAGGAAGAACCCCAGCTCCTCCGTTTTGCCTCCAAAGGCCTCCACAACCTGCTCCTGCCACGTACCTCCCTGAGCTTGGGCAGACACCCCGGTCCCGCAGTGGGATGCCTGGTGGGGGCCACAGCTGAGCTTTTGCTCAAGGTGAACTCTCTCCCAAACCAATCTCATTTCTTAAGGTCCAGTGCAAGTCAGTATCTTGAGTTTTCAGACTGCCTTAGTGAAAGTTAACCTTCACTTTCCCCATATTCCTACAACATTTGGGGCCACAGACAACTGTACCTTTTCCTCCCCTTCCCCTGGGAGGGAAAGGTAAGGGCTACACCTGTCCTCTCTTGCTCCAGCAAGCCCACCCAGTGCCGCACAGCAGATGGTGAGAGGGTGGGTCTGACTCGACCCCTCAGCTTCCTGTCATTCACACCTTAACTTAGCCTTAGGAGAACAAGAAATTTATTATAATCTCTCTGCTCACACTGAACAAATACCTGAGTGCCAGGGATGTTTCAGGCAGTAGGAATACAGATTAAATAATACAGTCCAAGGACTCACCCTCTCCGGGGTAAATGTACAAAGAAAGTTAACCCAGCCATGGCAGCACGGGCGGCTTCCTGCCAAAGCGGAGCCCGGGTGGATTGGTCCAGATGGAGGGAGGAAGGGCCTCTGGGCAGAGGTCAGAGCCTAGACTTGGGACCACCAGTTAGGAGGTGCCACCCAGGAGAACTGGCGCAGCTGGAGCCCTCTGTGGAGGGTCTGACCCTGAAAGCAGGATGTTAAAGGAAGGAGTGACCCAGTCTCCTGGGGTTTAGGTCTCTTGGCATACAGAGTGGAAGACAGTCTGGAGCCCAGGAGAGATCTTGGCTAAAGAGGGAGATTTTCACATTATTAGCACAGGAACAGTAGTTAAATAAGGTCATTCATGGAAGTGTAGACAGAAACTCAACAGGTTTCATTCCAGGAGGGAAAAGAGGCAGGGCAATTAAATATTAACAGAGCCTTGAGAAACCACCAGCAAAATGAAAAGGCAGCCCACTGAACAGGAGAAAATATTTGCAAACCATATGTAAGGGGATAATACACAAGATACACAAAGAACTCGTGTAACTCAATACCAAAAAATAAAAATGTAATTTAAAAATGGGCACAAGACCTAAACAGACATTTTCCCAAAGAAGGCATACAGATATCCAACAGGCACATGGATAGATGTTCACCATCAATAATTATTAGAGAAATGCAAATTGAAACCACAATGAGATGTCACCTACATCTGAAAGAATAGCGGTCATCAGAAAGACAAGAAATAAGTATTGCTGAGGACACAGAGAAAAGGGAAGCTTTGTGTACACTTGATGGGAGTGTAAATTGGTGCAGACACTCTAGAAAATAATAGAGATTCCTCAAAAAAGTAACAACAGAACTACTATATAATAGAGCAATTCCACTGCTGGGTATTTATCCAAGGCAAACAAATCACCACCTTTAAAGACATGATCACTGCAGCATTATTTACAACGGCCAAGTCGTGGCAACAACCTAAGTGACCGCCAGTGGATGAATGGACAGAGAAATGTGGTGTACAATGGAATGTCGTTCAGCCATGAGCAAGAATGAAATTTTGCCATTTGCAACAACATGGATAGAACTTGAAGGCATTATGCTAAGTGAAGTCAGAGAGAGGACGATAAACACTATGTGATCTCATATGTGACATCTAAACAAAACAATCATAGATACAGAGAACTGACCAGGGTTTGCCAGGGCAGGGAGTAGAGGGTGGGCAAAATGGTACAGGGAGTCCACGGTACAGATTTCTGGTTATAAGTTGTGGGGATGTACAGTACAGCATGAGGACCAGCTAACATGCTGTGGCATACTTACGAGTTGCTAACAGTAAACTCTTAAGAGTCCCTTGGAGGTCAAACCAGTTAATCCTAAAGGAAAGAGAAAGTTGCTCAGTCGAGTCCAGTGGAATTCTGCAGGCCAGAATACTGGAGTGGCCTAGAGGAAAACATAGGCAAAACACTCTGACATAAATCACAGCAGGATCCTCTATGACCTACCTCCCAGAGTAATAGAAATAAAAGCAAAAATAAACAAATGGGACCTAATTAAACTTAAAAGCTTTTGCACAACAAAGGAAGCTATATAAACAAAGTGAAAAGACAGCCTTCAGAATGGGAGAAAATAATAGCAAACAAAGCAACTGACAAAGAATCTCAAAAATATATAAGCAGCTCATGCAGCTCAATACCAGAAAAATAAACGACCCAATCAAAAAATGGGCCAAAGAACTAAACAGACACTTCTCCAAAGAAGACATACAGATGGCTAACAAACACATGAAAAGATGCTCAACATCACTCATTATCAGAGAAATACAAATCAAGACCACAGAGAGGTACCATTTCACACCAGTCAGAATGGCTGCGATCCAAAAGTCTACAAACAATAAATGCTGGAGAGGGTGTGGAGAAAAGGGAACCCTCTTACACTGTTGGTGGGAATGCAAACTAGTACAGCCACTATGGAGAACAGTGTGGAGATTCCTTTAAAAACTGGAAATAGAACTGCCATACGACCCAGCAATCCCACTGCTGGGCATACACACTGAGGAAACCAGAAGTGAAAGAGACACGTGTACCCCAGTGTTCATCGCAGCACTGTTTACAATAGCTAGGACATGGAAGCAACCTAGATGTCCATCCACAGACAAATGGATAAGAAAGGTGTGGTACATATACACAATGGAATATTACTGAGCTATTAAAAAGAATCAATCAGTTCTAATGAGGTGGATGAAACTGGAGCCTATTATACAGAGTGAAGTAAGTCAGAAAGAAAAACACCAATACAGTATACTAACGCATATATATGGAATTTAGAAAGATGGTAAAGATGACCCTGTATGCGAAAGAGCAAGAAACACAGAGATAAAGAACAGACTTTTGGACTCTGTGGGAGAAGGCGAGGGTGGGATGATTTGAGAGAACAGCATTGAAACATGTATATTACCATATGTGAAATAGATCGCCAGTCCAGATTTGAAGATGAAACCGGGCTCTCAGGGCTGGTGCGCTGGGACAACCCTGAGGGATGGGATGGGGAGGGAGGTGGGAGGGGGTTCAGGATGAGGACACATGTACATCCATGGCTGATTGATATCAATGTATGGCAAAAACCACTACAATACTGCAATGTAATTAGCCTCCAATTACAATTAATTAATTAAAATACTGGTGTGGGTAGCCTTTCCCTTCTCCAGGGGATCATCCCAACCCAGGGGTCAAAACCAGGTCTCCTGCATTGCAGGTGGATTCTTTACCTGCTTAGCCACAAGGGAAGCCCAAGAATACTGGAGTGGGTAGCCTATCCCTTCTCCAGCAGATCTTCCCGACCCAGGAATTAAACCAGGGTCTCCTGCATTGCAGGAGGATTCTTTACCAGCTCAACTACTAGGGAAGCCATCCTAAAGGAAATCAACCCTAAATATTCATTGGAAGGACTGATGCTGAAGCCCCAATCCTTTGGCCACCTGATGGGAAGAGCTGACTCATTGGAAAAGACCCTGATGCTGGGAAAGACTGAGAGGAGGAGGAGGCAACAGAGGATGCGATGGTTGGCTAGCATCAACAATTCAATGGACATGAGTTTGAGCAGACTCTAGGAGATACTGATTTATCATGGTGATCATTTTGTTACACATGCAGATACTGAATCATTATACTGTACAACTGTAACTAACACAACCTGTCGATTGTATCTCAACAAACTAAGAACCTGAGCAGAGAGACCAAGTGCCAGAGCATTGCTGACCTGGTTTACACCTCCAGATTGGCCGGGTGCAGTGAGGAACCGAGTCCCAATTAACAAGTGTTTCCATTTGGATGAGAAATTATATGATTGCTTAAAAAAACATCAAACCCTTAGAGAGGGACATTCAACAAAACAACACTCCAGTGTTGTTTCAAAGTGTCACAAAGTGCCACGACAGACAAAGGATGGAGGGACTGTCACAGACTGAGGGCCCTGAGCTGCCCCAAGGCAGTAAAGAGGCACCGACAGGACCCTCGGCCAGTCACAGGCCAGAGCACGGCACCACCTTCACACACGTCCTCATCGTGCTGAGCGGTGATGCCGACATCTGGGCAGGGGCACGGGACGTGCCCCTTGTGCTGGTTTCACAGGTTCTTCTGTTACTTTGAAATTATTTCAAACCATAGGATTAAATACTAAGAGAAAACATTTCTAAGTTTTAGAAATATGAGACAATCAAGAAAATCTGAACCAGACTATTTGAAGGTATTAAGGAAGTATTCACTTTGAGGTATATTAATGGTACTGTGGTTTTGTTAAGAGTCCTTACCTTTTAGAGAAACTACCAAACTTGCGAGTGTGCATGCACGTGCACACGCACACCACCCCCCCCCCCACCCCCGTGCCTCTGAACCTGACCCTGTCAGCCAGGGGTCAGGACACACCCGCGAAGGCCCTGACGGAGGCCCAGCGGCGAGGTGAGGACAGAACCGCTGGGAGGGAGCAGCACACCTGGGGGAATGGCCGTGCGTGTGTGGGTGCACATGTGTGTGCAGTGAGTGGGGCAGCGACCTGTAAGAAATCTGTGAGGTAGCAGGAACCCTGAAGCCCAGAGCAGAGTCTGGAGTTCCAGCCCTGGGAGCCACGAGGGGCTGTGAGTGGCAGACAGGCTCAGGGCGACACGGGGGCGCTCAGGCAGTGTGAACACCACCACGGGAGGGCCAGAACCGGCCTGGCAGAGAGGCCGTGCACAGCCTCCGCATTTGTGACCTGAGTCTGACCTCAGGGCACAAAGATCCCTTTTGTGGCTGGGGTTTGTCTTTCGACACAGGTGACAGTCCCCATGTCACTGGCTAGTGGGCCTGATGGCTGCCTGGATGCAGCAACGGGTCAGAAGCCTCATCCAACTAAAACTATCCACCCCTCTCCCACCAGTCAGCCTTGGGGACGCGCTGGCCAAGGTGCTTGGACAAGACCCCCGCCCATCATGCAGCATCTGGGTTCACGGCCAGGGTTTCTCTCAAAACACAGAGGTGCTGCCAAGGGAGGGGGCGCCATGCATCCGTGCCATGGCACCCAGCACGGGGGGGCCTGTGGGGACCACAGCGGGGGAGGGGAGGGACCCAGATGCCTCAGGACACAGGACAGATGCATGTTCAGGCCGATCCCCCACCCAACCTCCTGCTTTAAGATCCCGGAAAGACTCTCAACTGGAGCACTTTGTGAAGAACACTGCCATCAAGAGCCACCAGAGGGGTTGTCCCTGTCACCAACAAGGACACACCACGGAGCGGCCCTGCGTGCGTGCCCGACTAGGGGAATGGGAACCGGGCCAGGTCTCTTCTGCTGGGACCCACATGTGAAGCTTGGCCGGAGGCAGTGACAGCTGGCCGGCTTAATCCAGGAACAAAGACCGTGAGGGGGGGATGGAAACCGAGCCCAGAGGAATGTGGGTGACGGCAGGGCCAGGAAAAGCCGCTGGGCCCCGGGCGGTAGGAAACAATTTGAAGCAGCTCACGAGGACGGTGAGCAGGTCGAGGACAGAGCTGCCGAGTTGGTGCACAAACCCACCCTCCCTCTTTGCAAAACACAAACTAGTCCATGAACAACAGAGGCTGTGGTTCGTCTCTTCCACGTCAGTCTCAAGACCCCAGACCCCAAAGCCAGGAAGAAGTGGGGAAAGGCCCTCCGCCACAAGCACTGGAGGAAGTGGCCTCAACAGCCCGGGGTCCCCAGATCCCAAGGTCAACAGACTTTCTTAAAGGGGCGGCCTGGAATGAGGGTCCTGAACCTACAATTTCATTCCGACCTGGTTACCAACCAGCAACAGGGGCACGTCACCCCCACTGATTCTCAGCAAAGTGGAGGTCCCCCAGCTTCCTGAAGGCAAGACTGATAAAGTGACATTTTTATCAATGTTTTCTGCTTAAAAAAGATGGCTGTAATCCCGAGGTTACAAGGTATCAGAGACTCTGCCCAAAGTAATCTGTCAAGTCAGTACAGTCCTTGTCAATTTCTCTTAAAACTTGGCAAGCTGACCCTAAAATTCACACAGACAGAAAAGGCCCAGAATAGTCTAGACCATCGTGGGGAAGGACAGGGGGACCTCCCACTAGCTGTCAAGATAACAGCTGGTAACAGCAGTGGCCCTTGGGCAAGTTTAAGGGGGAATGGTCCCTTAAGGAATGGTCTCCTTCACGGGTACAGTTGAGGCAGAAACCAGGCTTCCAAACTGGTTTCCAGAATCACATGGTGATGTGGGGCCTGTGACAGCCCCAAACTCACCCTTCACCCCACACCCAGGAGCTCAGCCCTCTGGCCACCAGGAGGCCCAGGACAGAAGCCCCTCCAGCTAGGCTGTAGCCCCAGGCACCTCAGAGGTGGGGAGCGTTTTCTGATACACTTCCATCTCAGTATGCCCCCCACCACCCGCTGGGACACACTGGCTGAGGAGTCTAACTAGAGCTCAAGGCCACTGCTAACCCAGCATGGACGGAGTGGCGCTGAGACTGCCAGACACAGCCAGGCGGTTGAGCCCTCCCCAGGGCTTGGAGCTCAGCCCAGGGCCAGGCCTGAAAGCCCCCTAGACAATCCTGCCCAGCCCAGCGGAGGGCTCCAGGCCCAGGTCTGAGGCCACGAAGCACCGAGACGGGGTCTGTGGTTCCCTGTGGAACAGGCCCCACAGCTGGAGAGAGGGAAGGGGATGACCTCAGCAGAAGACCTCAGCACCGGCACTTAGGCCAAGCCAGACAGGCCTTCGACATGGCCCTGCCTGACAGGAACCTGGGTGGTGCATCCCAGGGGAGGGCAGCGGGCCTGACCCGCTCAGACCCCGAGGCCACCCCTTGGGAGCACCTGGCCCCATGCCGGTGAGGACAGCCAGGGTCAGTCACCCCAGGCCGAGGCCACTGCGCTGCCATTCTGAAGCTGAGCCAGACCCACGGGGTCCTCTGCCCTCCAGGCTGGTCCCCATTCCCACCCCTGCAGGGGGACCCGAGGCCCCCCGGGGCTCAGCCCCACCACCGGGGGTCTTGGAAAGGGTGAACCCACTGAGGCCACAGCAGACGCGCCCACCTGGAGGTCAGGGAAGAGCCCGGAGACGCTGGAGGATCAAGCGCTGCCCAGGGACAGAAGGGGCAGGGTGAGCCAGAAGTCCCTGGCCCTCTCCTCCCTCAGGGCAGATGCCACACATTCTGGGCGGCCAGCAGGTCTCTTCAAAGGAAAACAGAACTCTTGCCACAGAGGCTCCAGGGAAGCAGCAGAATCTGGGGTCGGAGCCATGTTCTTGCACTGTCCCTGGGGTGAGCGGGCAGGCCAGCCCCTCATGTGAGGAGCTTCTGGAAGGTTACCGTCTCCCTGACCTCGTCAGCTGGAGGCAGCACACGCACCACCCTCCTCCAAGCCTCACCAGGCAGCTCAGGAAGATGGATGCCAAGAGCTTGTCCACCCTCTGCCCGCCCAGCCCCGTGTTGGCCTGAAGAGCACAGACACTGTATCCAGATGTCCTTCCAAGAAAACCACATAGAGCAAGACCCAGCAGTCAGAGAAGACAACCTTTAAGGCACAACACTCTCACCCCGTGACAAGGCTCCCAATGACACTTGTATTTTAACTCTCAAACAGTGGTGGCTGCAGCCAAGCCTGCTGTGTTCTGAGAAGCTTAGAGAAAAAGAAAAACGATACAGGACCTTGACTTATTAAAGTCATTTATCTGTAAAAATATGCGGGGGAGACACGCCAACATTTAACAAGCAGCTTTCAACAATGAGCTTGTCCTTTCTCTACCTCAGAGTCTGACGATGCCCACCCCCCCACCCCCATGTGTCACATGCTGGAGGCCACTCACCTGGCCCTCTTCTCCCTCCCTCCCTGCCCTTCGTAACAGAAAGGACTTAGCACCTGCGACAATGTGCAGACAAGACACAGACCCCCATGAGGGCTGAAAGCTTCCTTTCTAAGTCATTAGGACAGTGAAGCAGCCCCAGGTGGCAGTGAACTTGCTAAGGGGACAGAGACATGGCTCCTCAAGTTCAAAGACGCAAGGCTGAGAGCGGGTGGGCCGGTGCTGCCCCCCAGCGGCCACCCCTGGGAGCCCTGCTCCTGCCCATGGGCACCTGGGTCCTCAGTGCCTGAACACAGGTCTGACCCTGCACTAGGGGAGGGAGGTCATAGAGACAAAGCTAGGCAGGGAGACTAAGAAGGGGGAGGGCTGTCTCCAGCGTCAGGCTCTTCACCTCTCTACTTGTCTAATTAATATTCTTTTACCGGGACTTCCCTGGTGATCCAGTGGCTAAGACTCCATGCTCCCAGTGCAGGGGACCTGGGTTCAATCCCTGGTCGAACTAGACTCCACACACCACTACTAAGACCCTGCACAGCCAAATAAATATGAAAATAAAAAAATATTCTTTACAATTCTTTTACAATGAATAAAAAATGATGTCCAGGGCATAGCCCTGGGCAGTGGATTCCACGAGGGGGCACTGCGAGGAGGGCGGCTGACATGGGGTCGGGGGTGGGGGTTGGGGGGGGGGAGCGCAGAGAGCCTGATTCAACCTCCTGAAACCGACATCACCAAACACCCACCGAGGGGCTCATGGGAATGAGGGGGACCCCTGTGGGCACCCTGCTGGCCTGGCTGGGACAGGGCAGACTCCCTCCACAAGCTGTTGCTGCTCCACCCCTGCTCCCCAGTTACCTGCACAGAGTTTGGGGTGCAGAGAGCAGAGCCAACTGAGTTCTCTTGGGAAAATGCCACTTCGCCGCTGCCCCCTAACCCCAGGACGCCCGTGCAGGTCCCCCAGGTAGGCTCATCCCCACCGCCCCACAGATCAGGCGGCTCCCACCCCTCCCATCAGGTCCTCAGCCTCCCCTGCTGGTCCGCTCCCCTCCTCCCTGTCCTGTTGCTTTCTCCCTCCGTTTATTCCTGAGCTGCTGCTGCGATCCATGGCTTGTCGCTTAAAGGTCCAGGAGGAATCAACAAAGAAAAGTAGCAAAGCCTAAAAATATAAACCCCAAAGGAAAGTTATCTTTAGACTACTACCCAAAATTGAGGAATATAAACAAGTAAACATCACACAACGTGTTGGAGGGTATTTATCTTTGGGGAGTCAATATAGCAATGTGTATCTTTAAACCCTAATAAACCTGTGTTCTTACAATAGGTTCCTTAACATGTCAGTGTAGCTTAAAAATATCTATTGAGCAACCACACTGATTTTATTTTTGTCATATTTGTTTCTAAGCTTAAGAGAAATAAACAGGATGCCACAAAGTAAATGAGAAAATATTTTTCTATTCTGGAGGCTGAATGTTGCTTTTCTAAGAGCCCATGGGTGGGGGAACAGTGGCCTCTGCACCTGTGTCCTAGCTGGGCCCCCCGCCCCGCACACCCAGGCTATGGGTTCCAGGGGTCTGACCTCCGTGCAGCCTGTGAGAGCACACGGTTCCCTCCAAGCCAAGGCTCTTGGGAAATGGGCGGCTGTCATGACTCACTGAAGCTCCATTTCTCCAGTATCTGCTCTTTCCTCATGACTGGTAAATTTCCCTTTCTGCTTTCCACTGTAAAATTCAGATGCTTTGCCCAACCCACACCCCTTTTTTTGGAGCTTGGCCACAATAGTGGAGCAGGAAGACCACGAGCTCATATCCTCTCACAGAAACACCAAAATGACAAACATTTACAGAGCAACTACTGATAATATAGACCAGAACCTACCAGGAAAGATGCTCTATGACTGAAGATAATGACACTCAGGCTATACACAGAAGCAAGATACTATACATAGAAAATCCTAAAGACACTACCAGAAAACTACTAGACTCTGTGAATTTGGTCAAGTGTCAGGATACAGGGCTTCCCAGGTGACTCAATGGTAATAAATTGGCCTGCCAACGGAAGAGATGCAGGTTCAATCCCTGGGTTGGGAATATCCCACATGCCTCGGGGCCACAACTCCTGAGTCTGTGCTCCAGAGCCTGGGAACCACAGCTACTAAGCCTATGCACCCTAGAGCCCTCGCTCCGCAACAAGAGAAGCCACGACAATAAGAAGCCCACACACTGCAACTACGGAGGAGCCCCATCGTCACAGCTGGAGAAAAAGCCTGGGCAGCAATGAAAACCCAGCACAACCAAAATTTTACAAAATAATAAATAAAAAAATTTTTAAGTTTCAGGATACAAAATATACATTCCTATACTCTAGATGGGGAAACAATGGAAACGGTGACAGACTACTTTGGGGGGCTCCAAAATCACTGCAGATGGTGACTGCAGCCATGAAATTAAAAGACACTTGTTCCTTGGAAGAAAAGCCATGACAAATCTAGAGAGCATATGAACAAGCAGACATATTTTGCCAACAAAGCTCCACCTAGTCAGAGCTATGGTTTCTCCAATAGTCATGTATGGATGTGAGATAGTTGGACTATAAAGAAAGCTGAGTACCAAAGAATTGATGCTTTTGAACTGTGGTGTTGAAGAAGACTCTTGAGAGTCCCTTGGACTGCAAGGAGATCAAACCCGTCAATCCTACAGGAAATCAGTCCTGAATATTCATTGGAAGGACTGATACTAAAGCTCCAATACTATGGTCACCTGATGCAAAGAACTGACTCATTAGAAAAGACCCTGATGCTGGGAAAGATTGAAGGCAGGAGAAGGGGACAACAGAGGAAGAGATGGTTGGATGGCATCACCAACTCAATGGACATGAGTTTGAGCAAGCTCCAGGAGTTCGTGATGGACAAGGAAGCCTGGCATGCTGCAGTCCATGGGGCTGCTAAGAGTCAGACACGGCTGAGCAACTGAACTGACTGATACTCTAACTAAACAAAAGATCAGAAAGAGAAATTCAAGAAACAATCCCATTTACCATCTCATCAAAAAAGAATAAAATACCTAGGAGTAAACCTACCTAAGGAGGCAAAAAACCTGTACTCTGAAAACTATACAATGCTGATGAAGGAAACAAAAGATGATACAAACAGATGGAAAGATAGAACATGTTCTTGATTGGAAGAATATTTTTTATATAACTGTACTATCTACCCAAGGCAATACAGAGATTCAATGCAATCTGTATCAAATTACCAATGGCATTTTTCATAGAACTGGAACAAGAAATTTTTAAAGTTCACATGGAAATACAAAAAAATCTCACTCTTGAGAAAGAAAAACAAAGCTATAATAATCACATTCCCTGACTTCAGACTATACTACAAAGCTACTGTAATCAAAACAGTATGGTATTGGCACAAAAACAGACATATAGCTCAATGGAACAGGGCAGAGAACCCAGAAACAGACCCACACACCTATGATCAACTCATCTACAACAAAGGAGGCAAGAATACACAATGGTGAAAAGACAGTCCGTTCAATAAGCACTTCTGGGAAAGCATGTAAAAGAATTAAATTAGAACATTCTCTAATTCCATAGACAAAAATACATTCAAAATGGATTATTAAGTATCTAAATGTGTCTGACTCTGCAGCCCCATGGACTGCAGCCCACCAGGCTCCTCTGTCCATGGGATTCTCCAGGCAAGAATACTGGAGTAGGTTGCCATTTCCTTCTCCAGGGGATCTTCCCAACCCAGGGATCGAACCCAGGTCTCCCACATTGCAGGCAGACGCTTTAGCCTCTGAGCCACCAGGGAAGCCCCCAAATGTAAGGCCAGATACTATAAAACTCATAGAGGAAAACACAAGAAAAACACTCTTTGACATAAATCACAGCAATTTCTTTTTGAATCCATCTCCTAGAGTAATGAAAATAGTAACAAAAATAAACAAAAGGGACCTAGTTAAATTTAAAAGCTTATACACAGCAAAGGAAGCAATAAACAACCCACAGAATGGGGGAAGATATTTGCAAACAATGCAACAAACAAGGGATTAATCTCCAAAATATACAAACATCTCAGGTGGCTCCCCTTCATGGATCACAGCCTTGTCGTGATGAAGGGGCTTATGTAACTAAATGAAGCTTTGAGCCATGCCATGCAGGGCCACCTAAGATGGATGGGTCACGGTGGAGAGTTCTGACAGACTCGGTGGAAAGTTCACTGGAGAAGGGAATGGCAAACCACTCCAGTATACTAGCCATGAGAACACCATGAACTGTGTAAAAAGGCAAAAAGGTACGACACCAAAAGATGGTCAGGAGGCATCCAACGTACTACTGGGGAAGAGGGGAGGACAACCACTAATAACTTCAAAAAGAATGAAGCAGCTGGGCCAAAGCAGAAATGATGCTCAGCTGTGGATGTGTTGATGCTGTAAAGAACAGTATTGCACTGGAACCTGGAATGTCAGGTCTATGGATCAAGGTAAACTGGACATGGTCAAGCAGGAGATGGCAAGAGTAAACATTAAGATCTTAGGAATCAGCGAACTAATATGGACTGGAATGGGTGAATTTAATACAGATGACCATTAATCTACTACTGTGGGCAAGAATCCCTTAGAAGAAATGGAGTAGCCCTCATAATCAACAAAAGAGTCCAAAATTCAGTATTTGGGTTCAACCTTACAAATGACAGAATGATCTCAATTTGTGTCCAAGGTAAACCATTCAACATCACAGTAATCCAAGTCTATGCCCCAGTCACTAATGCAAAGCAGCTGAAGTTGAACGGTTCTATGAAGATCTACAAGACCTTCTAGAACTAACACCAAAAAAAGATGCTGGAGTGCAAAAGTAGAGAGTCAAGAAATACCTGGAGTAACAGGCAAGTTTGGCCTTGGGAGTACAAAAGGAAGCAGGGCAAAGGCTAACAGGATTCTGCCAAGGGAATGCACTGATCATGGCAAACACTCTTTTTCAACAACACAAAAGATGACTTTACACACAGCCATCACTAGATGGTCAATACCAAAATGAGACTGATTACAGTTAGCAAAAATAAGACCTGGAGTTGACTGTGACTCTTATCATCAGCTTCTCACAGCAAAACCACTAGGGAAACCCACTAAGCCAGTCAGGTACAACTTAAATCAAATCCCCTATGAATATGCAGTGGAGACAGCAAATAGATTCAAGGGATTAGATTTAGTAAACAGAATGCCTGAAGAACTATGGGCAGAGGTCCATGACACTGTATAGGAGGCAGCAAACAAAACCATCCCAAAGAGAAAAGACGCAAGAAGGCAAAGTGGTTCTCTGAGGCCTTACAAATAGAGGAGAGAAGAGAAGCAAAAAGCAAGGGAGAAAGGGAATAGTATACTCAGCTAAATGCAGAGTTCCAGAGAACAGCAAGAAGAGACAAGGCGGCCTTCTTCAGTGCAAAAAAATAGAAGGAAACAATAGAAAGTGTAAGACTAAAGAGGTCTTCAAGAAAACCGGAACTGTTAAAGGAACATTACATCCAAAGACAGGCACAGTAAGGGACAGAAACGGTAAAGACCTAATAGAGGCAGAAGTGATCAAGAGATGGAAAGAATACACAGAAGAACTATACAAAAAAAAGATCTTAATGACCAGAATAACCACCATGGTGTAGTCTCTCACTTGGAACCAGACATTCTGGAGTGTGAAGTCAAGTAGGCCTTAGGAAGCACTGCTGCCAATAAAGCTAGTGGAGGTGACGGCATTCCAGAAGAGGTATTTAAAATCCTAAAAGATGATGCCATTAAAGTGCTGCACTCAATATGCCAGCAAATTTGGAAAACCCGGAAGTGGCCACAGGACTGCAAAAGGTCAGTCCTCATCCCAGTTCCCAAGAAGGGCAGTACTAAATAATGGTCAAACCACTGGACAACTGCACTCATCTCCCATGCTAGTAAGGTAATGCTCAAAACTTCCAGATGTTCAAGCTGCGTTTAGAAAAGGCAGAGGAACCAGGGATCAAACTGCCAACATTCGCTGGATCATGGAGAAAGCAAGGGAATTCCAGAAAACATCTACCTCTGTTTCATTGACTACGCTAAAGCCTTTGACTGTGTGGATCAAAACAAACTGGAAAACTCTTAAAGAGACGGGAGTATCAGGCCATCTTACCTGTGTCCTGAGAAACCTGTATGCAGGTCGGGAAGCAACAGTTAGAACTCTGTATGGAACAACTGACTGGTTCAGGACTGAGAAAGGAGTACAAAGCTGTTTATTGTCACCCTGCTTGTTTAACTTATACACAGAGCACATCATGTGAAATGCTGGGCTGGATGAGTTACAAGCTAGAATCAAGATTGCCAGGAGAAATATCAACCACCTCAGATATATGGATGATACCACTTTAACCGCAGAAGCGATTAGGAACTAAAAAGAGCCTCTTGATGCAGGTGAAGAAGAGTGAAAAAGCTGGCTTAAAACTCAGTATTAAAAAAACTAAGATCACGGCATCCAGTCCCATCACTTCATGGCAGATAGAAGGGGAAAAGGAGGAAGCAGTGACAGATTTCCTCTGCTTGGGCTCTAAAATCACTGCAGACCTAAGATTACTTCAGACAGCAGCCCTGAAGTTACAAGACGATTGCTTCTCAGCAGGAAATCTACGAGAAACATAGACACTGTGTTAAAAAGCAGAAACATCACTTCGCCAACAAAAGTCCATATAGTCAAAGCTATGGTTTTCCAGTGGTCATGAATGGATGTGAGAGCTAGACAATAAAGACAGCAAAGCACTGAAGAAATGATTATTTCGAACTGTGGTGCTGGAAAAGATTCTTGAGCATTCCTTGGAATCAAGGAGATCAAACAAGTCAGTCTTAAAGGAAATCAACCCTGAATACTCTTTGCAAGGGCTGATGCTGAAGCTCCAATACTTTGGCCACCTGATGCAAAAAGCTGACTCACTGGAAAAGACCCTGATGCTGGGAAAGATTGAGGGCAGGAGGAGGAGGGCGATAGAGGATGAGATGGTTGGATGGGATCACTGATTCAATAGACATGAATTTCAGCAAACTCCAGGAGATGTTGAGGCACAGGGAAGTCTGGCATGCTGTAGTTTATGGGGTTGCAAAGAGTTGGACATGTAACTTGGTGACTGAACAATAGATAGCTCACTATCAAAAAAATGAACAATCCAACCAAAAAATAAGCAGATCTACACAGACATTTCTCCAAAGAAAACATACAGACAGCTTAAAAAGCACATTAAAAAATGCTCAACATCACTAATTATTCAATTCAGTTCAGTCGCTCGTCATGTCCGACTCTTTGTGACCCCATGGACTGCAGCACACCAGGCTTCCCTGTCAATCATCAACGCCCGGAGCTTGCTCAAGCTCATGTCCATCGAGCTGGAGACGCTATGCAACCATCTCATCCTCTGTCATCCCCTTCTCCTCCCGCCTTCAATCTTTCCCAGCTTCAGGAGCATCAGGAATTATTTTCTAATAATAACTAATTATTAACAAAATGCAAGTTAAAACTTCAATGAGATCTCATACTGGTCAGAATGGTCATCATCAAAAAAACCTAAAAATAGTAAATGCTGGAGAGGGTGTGAAGAGGAGGGAACCCTCCTATACTGTTTGTGGGAATGTAAACTGGTGCAGCCACTGTGGTGAACAGTATGGAGATTCCTTAAAAAACTAAAAACAGACCTACCATATGACTCAGCAATCCCACTCCTGGGCACATATCTGGAGAAAAACATAATTCAAAAGGATACATGCACCCCAGTGTTCATAGTGGCACTATTTACAACAGCCAGGACATAGGAGCAACCCAGATGTCCATCAACAGATGAATGGATAAAGGTGACGTAGCACATATATACAATGGAATATTACTCAGTCAGAAAGAAAGAATAAATAATGCCATTTACAGCAACATGGATGGATCTAGAGATTGTCATATTGAGTGAAGTCAGACAGAGAAAGACAAATATGATATCACTTATATGTGGAATCTTAAACAAAAAAAGGTAGAAATGAACTTATTTACAAAACAAAAGGAGAGTCATGGATGTAGACAACAAACTTATGGTTACCAGAGGGAAAGGGTAGGGGGACAAATTGGGAAATTGAGGTTGACGTGTACATGCTACTACATGTAAAATGGGCAACAAGGACCCAGGACCTACTGTACGATACAGGGAACCCTACTCAGTACTCTGTAAGAGCCTAAATAGGAAAAGAATCTGAGAAAGAACTGATAAATGTATATACATATATAAGTGAATCACTCTGCTGTACACAGACTAACACAACACTGTTAAACCAACCACATGCTAATATGGAAAAGGTTCAGATGCTTTGCCCACCACTGCCCCACTCCAGCTTTTTCAGGAGCTTGGCCGTGATGGTGGAGCAGGAAGACCCCAAGCTCACGTCCTCTCACAGGCACACCAAAATGACAAATACTTACAGAGCAGCTATTGATAACACAAACCAGAACCTACCAGGGAAGACCTTCTACAACTAAAGATGTAAAGAAGGAACAACGGTGACACAAGCCGGAAGGGCTGAGTCACAGCAGAGCCAAGCCCCACGTCCCTTGGGAGCAGGGGGTGAGCAACCCACAAACGGGGGGACAACTACATTGCAGAGGTTCCCCCACTCAAGGAACAAGAGGTCTGAGCCCATTCCGGGCTCCCCAGCCTGGGGATCCTGCGCCAGGAAGATGCGCGCCTGAAACGTTTGGCTTTAAAGGCCAGTAGGGCTTACATCAGGCCATCCCTGAGGGCCCGGGGCAGGAGCAGTAATCTGAGAGAAGCCTGGGTCAGCCCCCCAGCTGATCCTGGTGAGTCTCCCAGGATGCTGGAGACTGAAGCTCCTGGGGGCCACAGTCACAGGCATGGTCATTCCTTGGAGCGCCTTCCACCATGTGGACAATGGTGCTGGCACACGCCACCGTGGATCCCCTCCAGTGTGTCACCTGGCCCTGCCCTGGCCACCACCTGAGGCGCCAGTACCAGGACTCCTCAAGCAGAAACGCATCCCCACCTACCAGCAGACGGGCTGTCCTAAGACCCCTAGGTCCACAGCCCCCCTAGACTCACCAGTGAGCCGGCAACCAAGCCCAGAACCCCTGGACCTGGCCATGCCCTCAGGACAGTGCCAGTCATCAGTGGGCTGACACCAGCTCTAGGGTCCTAGGGCCTGGCAGCCAAGGAGCCCAGGACCCAGCCCCCCAAACCCTGGGCCCCCGCCAGCCCCAGGACCATGGAAGGCCCAAGGTCTGCTGTGGCAGGACACAGCCCACCCAATGCCAGCCCTGAGATGCCTGGGCCCCTCAGCCAGCTGCCCCACGCAGGCTGGCACCAGCCCAGGTCCCTAGGGCCTGGCACCATTGATCTGGGACCTGGCTCCACCCATCACTAAGCCAGCACTTGCCCCAGGCCCCACCCCAGGCTCCAGTCCCCCCTCCACCCCCAAGCCACCAGGAGCTCTACACATCTTGGACCCCTCAGCAAGTCCCCCAGGATCCAAATCACTCATCATCAGGCCGGCACTGGCTCTGGGACACCCTGCAACCTGTAGCAGCTGTGTTAAGATCCCAGCCCCGTCCCCCAGCAGCTGACACAAGATCCAGAAACACTGGCCCCAGAGCAGCCCACCCTGGAATTGCTCCCCGCCAACCCTGCCATGGGCCAGCACTGTCCCTGGGACCCCCAGGCCCTGTAGCCATTCTCCTTGTGACCAGCCCACAGTGGCCAGCAGCCTCCACACAAGACGAGGCCTAGTACCAGAGTCAACTGTACCAGGGCCACAAAATGCCTCCCAGACTACCCATGGCGGTCAGCCCACCACAACAGAAAGACACAGGCAGCCCACCTAGGGTTTACTACAACATACGGCTCTGGTGACCAGAGGGGACCTATGTGCTACAAGAGGCCACTTCTCCAAGGTCAGGACACACAACCAACCCACCAGATACATGGAAATAAAAACAGCTAACTAGGCAAAACGAGGCAACAGAGGAACATGTTCCAAGGCAAGGAACAAGTTAAGAACCCAGAAGCACTAGGTGAAATGGAGGCAGGCAGTCTACTTAATAAAGATTTCAAGGGGGGACTTCCCTGGTGGTCCAGTGGTTAAGAATCCACCTGCCAATGCAGGGGACATGAGTTCAATCCCTGGTCAGGGAACCAAGATCCCACATGCCATGCAGTGCGACCAAAAAACAACAAAGGAGAAGAAATTTAAAAATACCCGGATACAAATGAAAACAAAAGGCCAATGATTCAAAATTGATGGCATGCAGCAAAAACAGTTCTAAAAAATAAGACAGGACACCACAAAACTCTAAGAAGAGAATACAGGCAAAACATTATCTGACATAAATCTTGCCAATGTGTTCTTAGGTTGGTCCACCAAGGCAACAGAAATAAAAGCAAAAATAAACAAATGGGACCTAATCAAACTTACAAGGTTTTACTTTTAAAATCCTTTTTCATTTTAAAAAGCTTTTAAATGAAAAGACTACCTACAAAAAGACTGGGAGAAAATATTTGCAAATAATGCAACCAATAAGGGTTTAATTTCCAAAACACACAAACAGCTCATACAACTCAATAACAGAAAACCAAAATACCCAATTTAAAAAGTGGGCAGAACACCTTAAAAAGGCATTTTCCCAAAAAAGATATACAGAAGGCCAAAAGGTACATAAGAGATGCTCAATATTGATTACTAGAGAAATAAAATCAAAACCACTCAGACCAGTCAGAATGGACATTATTAAAAAGCCTATGAATAACAAATGCTAGGGAGGATGTGGAAAAAATGGAACCCTCCTACACTGTTGGTGGGAATGTAAACTGGTGCAGCCACTGTGGAGAACAGTATGGAGGTTCCTTAAAACACTAAAAAATAGAGCTATCATATGACCCAGCAATCCCACTCCTGGGCATATATCTCGAAAAGACAAAAACTCCAATTCTAAAAGATACGTGCACCCCAATGCTCACTGCAGCACTATTTGTAACAGCCAGGACATGGAAGCAACACAGATGTCCATCCACAGAGGAGTGGATAAAGAAGATGTGGTACATATGTACAATGGAATACTACTCAGCCACGAAAAACAATGAAATAATGTCGTTTGTAGCAACATGAATGGACCAAGAGGCAATCATACTAAGTCAAGTCAGACAGAAAAACAAATACCATATGATACCACTAAAATGTGGAATCCAAAATGTCACACAAATGAATTTATTTACAAAACAGAAAGACTCCCAGACACAGAAAATAAACCTGCAGTTAACAAAAGAGAAAGGGGGAGGACAGGTTAGGAGTTTGGTATTAGTAGATACACACTACAGCATATAAAATGTATAAAAACATGGCCCTACACTACAGCACAGGAACTATATTCAATATCCATAATAAAACACAATGGAGAAGAATATGAAAATATATATATACACACACACTGCTGCTAAGTCACTTCAGTCGTGTCCAACTCTGTGCGACCCCATAGACGGAAGCCCACGAGGCTCCCCCGTCCCTGAGATTCTCCAGGCAAGAACACTGTGGAGTGGGTTGCCATTTCCTTCTCCAATGCATGAAAGTGAAAAGTGAAAGTGAAGATGCTCAGTTGTGTCCAACTCTTCGCGACCCCATGGACTGCAGCCTACCAGGCTCCTCCGTCCATGGGATATTCCAGGCAAGAGCACTGGAGTGGGTTGCCATTGCTTTCTAGAGTTACACTGTTAGAATCGTTGATCATATATTGAACTATACATTTGATCAACTACTTCAAGTCTAGTCATCATTTCCATTGAAGGCTCAGTCATATACTTGGCAATACAAGAAATAATAATCTTGTGAAACAAGCAAAATGCAAATGGTATAGTTAATAACATTAGTGGAATTAAAAGTAAATATTTTAGCCATGAACCTCCCACATTTTTTTTTTTTTAAGATTGTCAAGACTAGGGAATGGGCCACTTAGAGCAAAAATCTGATTTTTTATGTGGTTCAAATGTTTTATACATGTATATCTGAATCACTTTGCTATACACCAGAAGCCAACACAGCATTGTAATCAAAACTACACTTCAATTAAAAATGAAAAAAGGAGCTTCTCTGGTAGTCCAACTGGTTAAGAATCTGCCTTGCAATGCAAGGGACACTGGTTCAATTCCTGGTCCAAGAAGATCCCACATGCCTTGGGGCAACTGAGCTCATGTGCCACAATTAATGAGCCCAAGCTCTGGAGCCCAAGAACTGCAACTCTTGAAGCCCATGTGCCTATGATCTACAACAAGAGACGCCACTGCAATAAGAAGCCTTCACACCACAACCAGAGAGCAGCCCCTGCTTGCTGCAGCTGACAGCTGGAGAAAGCCTTCATGCAGCAACAAAAGGCCAGCACAACCAAAAATAAAAAAAATAAATATTAAATTAAAAAAAATACCTAAGGGCATTTGAACAAAAAGTATGAAGACTATTTCAATAAATATTTTTTTAAAATTAAATAAAAAACAGTCTTAGGAGGGAAGTTTATAGTGATACACACTCAAGAAACAAGAAAACTCTCAAACAACCTAACCTTGTACCTAAATGAACTAGAAAAAGAACAAAACCCAAAGTTAGTAGAAGAAAAGATAAAATCAGAGCAGAAATAAATGACATTGAGACAAAAAAATAAGAAAATAAAAAGATCAATAAAACTAAGAGTTGGTTCTTTGAAAAGATAAAGTTGATAAGTCTTTATCCAGTGTCATCTAAAGAGATTTTGGTTAAAACCAAAAATGAAAAAGAAAAAGTTACAATTGATACCACAGAAATACAAAGGATCAAAAAAGACTATTACAAACAACTATATATCAATAAAATAGCAAAACTAGAAGAAATGGACAAATTCCTAGAAATGTACAATCTCCCAAGACTTAACAAGGAAGAAACAGAAAATATGAACAGACCAATTACCAGTAATCAAATTGAATCAATAACTTTAAAAAACACCCAACAAACAAAAGTGCAGAATCAGATGGCTTCATGGGTGAATTCCAGCAAACATTTACAGAAGAGTTGATCATTCTGAAGACTATTTAAAAAAAAAAAAACAAGAAGGAAGAATGCATCTGAACTCATTCTACAATGCCAGAATCATCTTGATACTAAAACTAGACAAGGATATCACACAAAAAAGAAAATTACAGGTCAACATCACTTGATGAACACATGCAAAAATCCTCACTGATTCCAATTACCACACTGATTCCAATAATACACTAAAAGGACCATACACCATGATCAAGTAGGATTTATCCCAGGGATGCAAGGATTTTTCCAGTATCAATAAATCAATCAGTGTGATACACCATACTGACCAACTGAAGAATAAAAACGATATGATCATTTCAATAGATGCAGGAAAAAGCTTTGGATAAAATTCAAAATCCACTTATGATTAAAAAAAAAAAAAACCAACTCTCCGGTCCTGGGTATAGAGGGAACATACCTCCACATATACTGAGAAAAATGGAGCTGGAAGAATCATACTCCCTGACTTCAGACTATACTACAAAGCTACAGAAGTCAAAAAAGTATGGTGCTGGCACAAAAAAAGACATATTAGCTAAGACAGGATAGAAAGCCCAGAAATAAACCCACATACTTATGATCAACTAATCTACAACAAAGGAGGCAAGAATAAACAATGAAAAAATGATAGTCTCTTCAGTAAGTGCTGGGAAAACTGGACAGCTGCATATAAAAGAATGAAATCAGAACATTCTCTAACCTCATACACAAAAATAAGCTCAAAATGGATTAAAGACCTAAATGTAAGGCTGGATACTATAAAATTCTTAAGAGAAAAACTTAGGCAGAACACTCTTTGACATAAACTGCAGCAAGATCTTTTTGAATCCACCTCCTAGAGTAGTGGACATTAAAACAAAAACAAATAAATGGGACCAAATTAAACTTTAAAAGCTTTTGCACAGCAAAGGAAACCATAAACAAAATGAAAAGACAACCCATTGAATGGGAGAAAATATTTGCAAATGATGTGACCAACCAGGTCTACCTTCAAAATGCACAAACAGTTCAGGCAGCTCAATATCAAAAAAGAAAAAAAAAATGAGCAGAAGATCTAAATGGACATTTCTCCAAAGAAGACATACAGATGGGCAAAAAGCACATTAAAAAATGCTCAACATCACTACTTTTTAGAGAAATGCAAATCAAAACTACAATGAGGTACCACCTCACGCTCCTGAGAACAGCCATCAGTAAAAAAAAGTCAACCAACAATAAACGCTAGAGAAGACATGGAGAGAAGGGAACACTCCTACACTGCTGGAGGGAATGCAAACTGGTGCAGCCACTATGGAAAGCAGTATGCAGGAAATAGCTAACATCTGACGCTGCAATCCCACTCCTGGGCATATGTCCTGTCAAAACACATAACTTGAAATAATACACGCACCCCAGTGTTCACTGCAGCACTATTTACAATAGCTAAAACATGAAAGCAACCTAAATGTCCATCAGCAGATGAATGGGTAAAGATGTGGTACATATATACAATGGAATATTACTCAAACACAAAAGAGAATGAAATAAAGCTATTTGCAGCAACATGGATGAACCTAGAGATTATTATACTAAGTGAAGTAAGACAGAGAGAGACAAATATATGATAGCCCGTATATGGGGAAATCTATAAAAATGTAAAATGAACTTATTTACAAAACAGAGAGTCGCAGATGTAGAAAACAACCTATGGTTACCAGGGGGAAAGTGGGAGGATATATGTGTGTGTGTGTACACACACACACACACCTGAATCATTTTATGGTATACCTGGAGCACTACACTGTAAACTAACTATACTTCAATTAAAAAATAAAATAAAAATAAATAAAACTCTCCCCTCTAAAACAGAGAGTTGATTTTCTAAAAAATGTGGAAAAGTAAAATTCAAGACAGAAAGAAAGAAAACAAGAATGCCCACTCTCACTACTTTTATTCAACATACTATTGGAAGTCCTAGCCACAGCAATCAGAAGAAAAAGAAATAAAAGGGATCCAAATTGGAAAGGAAGAAAAACTGTCACTGTTTGCAGATGACATGATACTATACATAGAAAATCCTAAAGATGCCACCAGAAAACTGCTACAGCTCATAAATGAATTCAGTAAACTTGTAGACAACAAAATTAATATAGAGAAATCCATTGTATTTCTATACATTCACAACAAAAGGTCAGGCAGAACACTGACATAAATCCTAGTGATGTTTTTTCAATTCTTTTCTTAAGACAAAGGAAATGAAAGCAAAAATAAATTAACAGGCTTTTGCACAGCAAAGAAAACTAATGACAAAGTGAAAAGTCAATCTACTGAATAGAAGATATTTGCAACTGTTAAAACCAATAAAGAGTTACTATCAAAAATATACAAACAACTCATACAACTCAATATAAAAAAAATTTTTTTAAAGGGCAGAAGACTTGAATATACATTTTTCCAAAGAAGATATATAGATGACCAACAAGCACATAAAAAGATGCTCAACACTGCTAATCAGGGAAATGCAAATCAAAACCACAAAGAGCTATCACCTCATACCTGTCAGAATGGCTATCATCAAAAAGATCACAAAAATCAAATGGTGGTGAGGATGTGGAGAAAAAGGAACCCTTGTATATTATAGGTGGGACTGTAAATTGGTGCATCCTCTATGGAAAATTGTGCACGTTCCTCAAAAAACCAATAAGGCTTCACTGTTGGCTCAGTGGTAAACAATGGTGGTAAACTGGTGTCAAACAAGAGACACTAGTTTGATCCCTGGTCCAGGAAAGTCCCCTATGCCTCACAACCACTGAGCCCATGCACCACAGCAACTGAGCCTATGTTCTAGAGCCTGGGGAGCCGCAATCACTGAAGCCCATGTGCCCTAGAGCCTGTACTCTGCAACAAGAGAAGTCACCACAATGAGAAACCTGTGTTTCAGTGCAAACTGAAACTAGAGAGTAGCCCCGGTTCGCTACAACTACAGAAAAAAGCCTGCACAGCAACGGAGGCCCAGAACAGCCAAAAATAAATAAATTATTTTTAAAAAACTAGAACTGTTACACCATATGATCCAGCAATTCCACTCCTGGATATAAATCCAGAAAAAATGAAAAAAAGATACATGCACCCCAAAATTCATAGCAACGTTGTTTACAATAGCCAAGACTTGGAAGCAACCCAGGTGTCCATCAACAAGCAAATGGATAAAGACACGGTAAATATATATAACGGAATATTGAAGGTGAAGGTGAAGTCGCTCAATCGTGTGCGACTCTTTGCAACCCGGTGGTGCACTGTAGCCTACCAGGCTTCTCCGTCCATGGGATTCTCCAGGCAAGAATACTGGAGTGGGTTACCAATTCCTTCTCCAGGGGATCTTCCCAACCCAGGGATCGAACCCGGGTCTCCCGCATTGGAGGCAGACGCTTTAACCTCTGAGCCACCAGGGAAGCCCTGAGGGAATATTAGCCACAGAAAAAGAATGAAATTTTGCCACTTGCAGAATTGTGGACAGATCTGGAGGGTATTATTCAGAAAAAGACACTGTTACCCTTTTGTATGTGGCATCTTAAAAAAACAGAAAAGAAGCAATAAAACAAAACAGAAACAGATACAGAGAGCAAACTAGTGGCTGGTTGCCAATGGGGAGAGGAAATCATGGAAGGACAGGGTAGGGATTTAAAACTATCATCGTTACTCCCCAACTCTCTTCCATGGCAGCTGGACCAGTCACACCGACACTGGGTTGGGAGACCCTCTCCCCTCACACACCTGCAGCCCCACCTGATGAATGCCCCACCAGGAACGGTCTCCCGGGACAACACTACACCTGAAAGCAAGGCCTGTCTAGGACAGTCCATGGCCTCTGTCATCCTTTCACCACATCTTTTTCTTGATTTGTAAGCACTCTTTATAAAACAAGCTCTTTGTCACATGGATTTTGTACCATATTTTCTTCCAGTTTGCCGCTGTATTTTTTTTTCAATTTTGCCAAGAAGAAATGGCATATAATTATGCAATTAAATGTATCGATCTCCTCTTTTGTGACTTTGGGGGTCTCTTGTGTATGTCCTTTGTTGCTCAGTCATGTCCAACTCTTTGCCACTCTGTGGACTGCAGCCCAACAGGCTCCTCTGTTCATGGGATTCTCCAGCCAAGAATACTGGACACGGTTGCCATTCCCTCCTTCAGGGGATCTTGCAGACCCAAGGATGGAAGCCAGGTCTCCGGTACTGGCTGGCAGATTCACCATCACCTAGCAACCAGGGAAGCCCATTGGGGGTCTGGAAACGACTAAACAGGCCTTCTCCACTCAAGAGTATGAATATAACTGACCGCTCTTTATGTGTTTTTGTGGTTTTATTCTTCACACTTAAGTCTTTGAGTCATCTGGAACTCATTTTCATACAGGGGTGAGATCCAATTGCATCTTTTCCAAGCTGGTTACCCAGTCCCAACACCATTTATCAAATGACCTGTCTCTCCCTTAAAGACACTGAAAGCTACCTTATAGTCCAAGTTTCTATTTCAAAGCCTACCTTATTCACATCAAGTGGTCCTTTCTGTGCCTTTCTGGTCTGGCGAGTAGTGGCTTCATCCAGTTCCCTTTGTTCTAGCCTTAAACACCACTCTGAGTCTGAGCTGACTCCACACAGGTAAGGCCACTATTCTGCTCAAGACCTGCAGGGCAAGGATACCTAAGAAGCCACCCCGCCATCCACAGCTTAGAATAGGTTCCTGGCTGCCACGTGCATGACTTTTTCTAATCTTCCCAGAAACTCAGGAGGTTGGGAGGTGATCCAAGGGCGGGGCAGAGAGGGGTCCCCCAGCAGCCAGCCACCGGCAGCCCAGGCTCCGCCCAGAAGCCAACCCCCTGCAGAGGGTGGGGCCGGCTGCCATGTGCTCAGGAGATGCACTCTCACCAGCCTGGAGACAGTGAAAACCACGCAGGTGTAACTCCTGCTCCTTGGCAGCACCCCGGACACTGGCTGCTGTTCTCAACAATCATCTCTCCCCTCCGAGGCCTCCCTCTCTGTGCCCGGGACTCCCCTGGGGAGACAGGGCCTCGGTCTCCACACACACACCCTCATGCCCCCACCCCTGTCTCAGGGATGAGAACCACCAGGCCCAGCTCTGAAAACTCATCTCCTTGCAAACAAGCTGTTCCTCGTGCTGCTGCTAGAAGACACTGCAAGACAGATGCGTGGCAAACATGGCCCTCATGGTCCCATGGTCCCCGGGCGTCAGCTGGCCTGGGAAGCAGCTACCCGCCTGCAGAGAGGAGTGTGTTGTCCACGATGACACACGGCACACAAAGCGTGTACAAGAGGCTACAGGAAGAGGGGCCAGGTAAGAGCCCACCCTCTGGGGCCCTGGGCATGGTGGGAGGAGGAGGGAAGGCAGAGACCAACGCCAGGATGAGTCCCAAGAGGATCAGAATGAGCAGAAAAGGGGAGCAAGGGGAGGCGGGAAGGTGGGGCAGAGACCAGGGAAGCAGCCTAGGGTTCTTTATGGGTTTCCTGCACACAAACCCCAGTGTGGATGTCTGCTCCTGAGCCCCTACCTCCTGCAATAACCATCCCCCACACAATCCGGTCAGTTTCACTTCCTGAAGCAACAGCTGTTGAAATTGGTCCTGCCCTCATCTCCTCTACACCCCAGTTCGAGTGTCCGTGTTCTCTTCCAGTTTACCCTGCTTGAGGACAGCTTCCTTGATTGATAAACACCCTCAAGGATAAATGTCAACTTTGCAACCCTGCAAAAGTCAAACCCAGGCCTGTGCTCCCACCACACACATGCACACCCGCACAAGCACACATACACACAGGCCTGGGTCCCTCACTCTCCTCCTTTCCTCCGGGTCACCCCTTCCCTTTCTCGAGGCTTCGGAGCGAAGGCTCCCACCTTCTGCAGTCTATCAGCTCCTTGACACGGGGCTGGCGGGGAAAGAAGGGGACAGTCACACGCGTGCTGAGGACACTCCAGCCACACTGGCCCTGTCTGCACGCTGCTCCTTTCCTCCAAGATGACCGACCTCTTGAGAAACCACGGAAAGATTCCCAACCTCCAAAGTGCCCGGCGCCGCGCGCACCGTCACCCCGCCAACCACGGCATGCTCAGCTCCACTCTCTTCCCGCCTCGGTTACTCTCTGGTGACCCCCACCGCCCCTCCCGTCGGCCACGGGCAGGAAGACTCAGAAGATGCATTACTGAGACCCAGTGTCCAGCTGTCTCTGGAAGGGCACAGGCACCCGGAAAACATCTGCAAGACCCACACGGGCCGCCGGTGCAAAGCCCTGTAACAAAAGCCCACCCGGCTCGGTCCCCCGTGGATTCCACTTAACCACGTACCTGGCAAAGAGCAGGTGCTCAAGAAACCCTGGGGCGTCTGGCAGAACGACGAGTTCCCCGGAGGACGCGGTCCCCTCGGAGGAAGGTGCAGGGCTTCTGCGAGAAGGCCTGCTCCGGGTCCGGGCCCCTGGCGCCCCCCGCCCTTCCGGCGCCCCGCTCACCTGTAGGCCCAGGGCGACACGCTGCGCAGGTTGGTGGGCGGCCGGAAGCGGCGGTCGGCGGGCCTGCCCCCGGCCGGGCAGCTGGCGTTGCGCGCCTGCTCGCGCGGGCCCAGCTGCAGCGTGTGGTGGAAGGCGCCGAGCACGCCGGCCGCCAGTCGCCCGTACAGCTGTTCCAGGAGCTCCTCGGGCCGGTCCGCGCAGCCCCGCGCCCGTGCTGGCCGCCGGCCCGCCTTCGGGGCGCCCCCCGCCCGGCCCGGCGACAGCGCCAGCAGGACACCAGCAACCAACGCCCAGACCTGCGGGACAGGCCGCGCTCAACGCCGCGCGCAGGAGGGGCCCGCACCCTCGGCCTCCCGCGCCCCTCGCCCCGTTCCCCGCCCCGCGCCCTCCACCTCTGGGGCCCCGTCCCGCGCCCCACCCCTGGGTCCCGCGCCCCACCCCTGGGCCCCGCGCCCCCGCCTGGAGAATGGGTGCGGACCACGCCGGGCCCCGCGCGCCCTCCCCGCCCGTGCGCCGCCCTCGGGGACCCCGCGGCCCTGCCCCGCGCCGGCCCACGCGCCCCCCGCCACCGCCGCCCCGAGCCGGGGTCCGCGCGGGGCGCGGGTGTGCGGTGCGCGTGTGCGTGTGCCGGCCGGGCTGCTGCGCCGCGGGCTGCGAGTGCCTGTGACGGCGCCCGGGCCCCTCGGCGGCCTCCGCGTGTCCGAGGCGCGCGGGCCCCACGAGCCGCCCGGGCCCGGGACTGAGCCGGGCGCTCGCGCCGCGCACTCACCGGCGGCCCCAGCATCGCCGCGAAGTGGCTCCGGTGGTCGCGGCGGCGCGGACACGTCCGAGCGGAGCCGCGCGGCGCGGCGCGAGCGGAAGGAGGCGCCTCGGCTAGAAGGGAAGTCAGAGGGTCCGGCCGCGCGGGAAGAGCCCCAGGACGACGGGCACCTGGAGAGGAGCGCGCGGGCCTGGAGGCAGCCAGTCTCACCACGCCTTCCTGAGGGACTGGAGACTGAGTGTTCTGAACTGGGTGGGGGAGCGGCCGTTTGTCCTTCCCCCAAACGCCCAGGAAACGGCCCTTCTCTGCACCCACCCCCTCCCCTAGCAGCTCAGAAAACCGAGCACCAAACACCCGACCCAGGCTGCCCTTTTGTGGCTGGAAACCGGCACCTTTGTGCGCACCTTTGGGTGTCTGGACGCCTGCTCCTGAAGCCGGGACTCTTAAGCGCGAGCAGTGGTGTGAAATAAGACCGATACTTTGTAAATAAAGACAATATACTTACCTGGAGGGATTCTATTTCAAAAACTAGCAAACGCGCTCGCTCGTTCTATAAATCTACCTTAATGCTTTTAGGTGGCGCCCTGGTGAATACGGTCATTTCACAGCAGTCATACTTTGCCAATAAAAACAAAAGAATGATAAGAGCTGAAAGGTTTCCGAAGGTACAGAAAATACACGATTTATGGTTCCTTGAACGGTTTCTAGCTTTGGTATTTGCCTTGTAAATCATTGGTGAAAACACATTTCAGTTATGCTATGTAGAAAAACAACACTTTTGTATGCCTTGAATACCCTATAACTGAAGAGGAATCGCCCTATTTACTGCTAAAAAGCCCACAGAAATTGCCAATTTAAGCAATTAACAGCTTGGTGAGTAAACGTTCCTTTTGAGGTTACTTTTTTATTTTTGACTAATAGATAAACTGTGTTGTTTCCTTTCTGGTAAAATGGGAATAAACATATCAATGCACAAACATACTGTTTGTGGGTTGTTGTTTTTTTACCCCACTTTGGTAAAGGTGAGGGAATACTTTGAAAGGTAAGGCAGTACAGACCAGACTGTTCCCTCTGCATTATTCAACGAAATACCTTCCACTGTCTGATAACTCGGCAACTTCTCTCTCCTCCCTTGTTACTTGGAAACGAAAATATTTATTTTCCAACAGTTTTCATTTTGTGAGAGGTCATAAACACTGAACATGCTCGCCCACTTGATAGAACATACAATTCATCTAACAATGTTGAGAAATTCTCTTCTAACAGATCAAAATCCAGCAGTCAGTACCCTCAGATCAGAACATACTTACGAAATAAACATGTTAACAGTTCAAATCCCACCCTAAGACAAGTGAGAAAAAGAGAAGGAAGTTCTCAAAAACCCAGCCCCCCATCTAGGCACCCAGAGCCGCTGTGGGGGCAGCTGTTTCCACTCACCTTCCTGGGTCAGGGCAGACCAGAACTCCTTCCCTCCTGTGAAGGTCAGCGCCTCTTCCTCTGCCATCTCCTGTCAGCACCTGGATGTCCCACCCACCCCTGCTCGTCACTCACCACCTTGGACACCTGAGGAGTCATCCAAAACTGGCCTCCAAGTAGCTACCCCGGCTCCACCCACCGTTCCCCATCAGGTCTCAGGTCCTGGTTCGTATGGCGGCCCACCCCTCTATGGCGACCCCCTGCCCTTTGCACACACACCCCACCCCCCACCTCCAGGTGTGATCACTGTGGATACCGGTTCCCAGTGCAGCCTGTGACTCACCTCAGGCGCTAGCACTTTCTTCCCTCACCTTCTGCAATTCTCTGACCTCTGACCTTGCCTCTTCACCATTCCTCCCCTCACCAACAAGTCCTGGTGTCCTCCCCCCCACCGTTTGACAGTTACCCCAGTCCCTTGATCCTTTTTAGCTACTCTGTTCAGTTCACACAACTGGCTGACCACACACAGCTGTTTATGCCACCTGAGGCCTCCACCCACACCCCTGTGCATCCCACTTCCCGACTCACGGTCTCTTTTCCCAAGATGACTAGCTTCCATGTCTGTCATCGGATCTCTGTTCCCCTTCACCTCCATGCCCCGGGCTCTACACATTTCTTAGTCGTGCTGCTTCCAGCCCTCCCGTGACCTAACACCCACGAATTGCTGCTGTTCTCCCCCGGGGAATTAGAGCAGCAGCCCTGGCCTGGGGTAACCAATGGCATTCCCACTGGAACACCCACCTCCACAAAAGGCAACACCAGCAGCCACTCAGCTCCTCAGCCGCAAATGTGGCCATCTGCCTCCCTTCTGGGCTTCCCTCATCAGGACTTGGGTGTGCCTTTCTCTCACTTGTCAGGGCTGGACTGAACTGTTAACATGTTTATTTCATTAAGTATGTGGTGTTGTCCAGCCCCTCAGCTGTGTCCAATTCTTTGCGACCCCTTCCTCTGTCGATGGATTCTCCAGGCAGGAACACTGGAGTGGGTTATCAGTTCCTTCTCCAGAGGATCTTCCTAACCCAGGGATTGACCCCAAGTCTCCTGCACGGGCACGCTCCATTTCCTAAACATGGCCTGAATTGAACCAATCCCAATGGCTCTCACTGCCAGAACAAGGCTGGCCCAGTGACCTCTCACCCAGGTCTCTGCGAGTGGTCCCCTCCCCCATCCCCCTGACACCAATGGGGTCACTTTCTAGAAGTTAAATCAAGTCACATCACTCACTTTCCTCTCTGCTGTTGCTAGAAGACCTGCTCCTGCCTCCCTGGTGGATAGCAGCCCCTTGCCCACTCCCACCACACCAACAGCCCCAGAAACTCTAGCTCTCTGCCCCCAACACCCCCAGATCCCCCTGCTTGTGGGTCAGCGCCTGCTCCTCCAGGGCACTGCTGCCCTCGAATCATCACCTGGTGCTAATACAAACGCCCCTCCCAGAGGGGTTCCCAGATCGTCTCCACCATCGACACTCTCCTGATGCGCCTTCATTTCATCTTCTAACTGCCCTCATCAGAGCTGTGGTGTTCCCAGTAGTTAGGTGTGGATATGAGAGCTGGACCATAAAGAAGGCTGAGCGCTGAAGAACAGATGCTTTTGAAGTGTGGTATTGGAGAAGACTCTTGAGAGTCCCTTGGACTGCAAGGAGATCCAACTAGTCAATCCTGAAGAAAATCAGTCGTGAATATTCATTGGAAGGACTGACGCTGAAGCTGAAACTCCAGTATTTTGGCCACCTGATGTGAAGAACTGACTTATTGGAAAAGACCCTGATGCTGACAAAGATTGAGGGCAGGGGGTGGCAGAGGATAAGATGGTTGGATGGCATCACAGACTCAATGGACATGAGTTTGAGTAAGCTTCAGGAGTTGGTGATGGACAGGGAAGCCTGGCATGCTGCAATCCATGGGGTCACAGAGTCAGACATGACTGAGCTACTGAACAACTGCCCTAGAGCCCACTAAAACTACATTCACCATCTGTCTCCCCGGCCAGAATTTAAGCTCTTTGAGGACTGGGTGTTGCTCTCTTGGTCATGACTGTGTCCTCAGATTCTCGCACACAGCAGACATCTCATGTATTTGCTGAACACCTGCCCCATCGTGTCACGACCTTTCTAGGGAGCAGGGAACGTGCTCTAATTAGGTGTTTCTCTCCTGCACCTAACAGAAGCATGCACATGGCAGAAACAAGGTCAGATGAGACAGATGGGCCCTCCTCTCTCATGAGGTGTTACAGACAAGCCACTTCCCTGACTGCCCACCAGTGCAAGTCCGCAGGACATGGCCAACCAGTCCGGTGCACTGCTGAGGACGCAGACAGTCCTGGCCTTGACCCTACACCCAGAGTCCTGATGGGGAAGCCCCCTTGATGCTGCCATTGCTTGGTTGGTTGGTGCTATGAGGCTGCAGGAGGAGGCGATTACAGAAAAGATTGAGAGGCTAAAGATCTGGTATTTCCTGTCACTACACCTTCCTGCCTTCAAGACACAACTGATTCACTAGTGCTGGAGCGCCCACCAGGCAAAACTTCCAGACTCAGTCCCCAAACACCAAGCAAGTTTGCTTGAACAACAACTCATCAAGGGTATATCTGAGCACAGTATTTTTCAAGCCACAAGCCATTAAGTCAATACAGTGCTTTCATTACTAACACTGTCTAAGAAATTACAGAAAAGAGCAGCACATACCTCAGCAATTAGGATACTTACGTGGGTGTGGGTGCCAGGTAATGCTGCAAGATTTACTTCTGTCCATATTTCACTGTTACTGTTGTTTAGTCAGTTGTGTCCGACTCTGTGACCCCTTCCTCTGTCCATGGATTCTCCAGGCAAGAATACTGGAGTGGGTTGCTAGTTCCATCTCCAGAGAATCTTCGTGATCCAGGGATTGGACCTGAGTCTCCCGCCTTGCAGGCAGAATCTCTACCACTGAGCCACTAGGGAAGATTTACTTCCTACTGTGGATCATTGTTTTCAAAAGGGTAAGTCAGTCGCTGGCCTAAGTGTTATTTTCACGTTTTTATTCCATTAAAAACAAAACCTAAATCCATAACTCATAGAACAGAATACACTTATTAAAAGTTTAGACAGTGTACAAAAATAAAGTTTGGATATTTAATCCAAAATTCAACATGAGTATAATCTTGTAAGGTGACTTCTTTCCTTTAATAAATAACACATTAAAATTTTACTATTCCGGAAGCAAATCATCTCCTAACTCTTCATCAGCAAAATCATCCTCTTCCATTCTCTTTTTGGCTGCAGTTTTGGGTCTTTCTATTTGAGGGCCAAGTGGATCCACATAGGAGGCATCTGGGTTTCAGAGCAGATGGTGACATTAGAGGAACAGGAAAAACAGCAAATGTAGAACCAGTTAGACTCATTGTCAACAGTGAGCAACCCGAAGTGAGCAGGAACGCCTCCCAAGTCACGACAAGCTTTGTCTGTGTTTCAGAAACACCTACTGACCCCCAGATGGACGCGTCCGCCCCTCTGCCATCCCAGCAGACCCACAGGCACTCACCTGGCTCCTTGTTGCTGCTGCTCTCATAAGGCTCGTCTGTGCCAGGCAGTGCTCGGAGCTGGGCACTCAGTCGCTCGCCTTTGCTGCCAGCGCTACAGTTCTGGCCACTGTCTGGAAACAGAAACAACAGGTGTTGAACACGCTGGGGGAACACCACACTGCATTATGAATCTTACAGTATAGTTATCTGCCAAAAAACAGGCTGGTTGTTTCATCTGACAGCCAGTTTCCAAGGAATGTAATTCTCGTCTTCTGAAATTTTTAAGAAATCCCCTGGTGGGAAGCTCTACTATAGTCAGAGCATCACTTGAGTAGTCTTTACATGGCTCACATCCCACCAGGTGCTGGAGACACTGGCGAAGGTCTCCCAGTTTGGGGGGAGGGGCTGGGCCACCACCTGTGTGCAGCCTGGGAGCCACCCCAGCCTCATAGCCTCAGTGGGCTAGGAGGCCACAGACTCTCACTGCATGGCCGTGAGTCTGGTGGAAAAGTGGCAGCAGTGACCTCTCACCTACACAAGGTCATTCCTGTAAGATGCAGCAGTGGTTTCCCAGGTGTGGCCCTGGGACCACCACAGCTGGGACCCGGTCAAAAACACAAAATCCCAGGCCCGTCCTGGCCAGCTCAGAGAGGCTGGGGTTGTATCTTTTAACCAGCCTTCCCAATGACTCTGATACACAATAAAACCTGAGGACCCCTCATGAGGAAGGGCACTGAGGTTTATAAAACTAATTACTGAGAAATAAGGCTACAATGAGACCAGTCTGATGCACAAAAAAGAACCATTTTCAAAGGCCCTCAAACATTTCAAAAAGAGCAATTTTGTACAAACTAATAATTCTGATTATATGTTCCCTATGGTCCTCTCTCCTAGGCAACACTTTAAAACTCCAGTTGTAGGCATGGCATTTATTTCAACACACCACACTTAAACCAGCTCAGGTCTGGCCTCAACTGAACTCATGAAGAAATCCCTTTCCCCTTTATGAACTGTGATTCTCACCCAGACAGAACCACCAGAGATGTCCACGCTGAGATGTGAACGCACATCACTGGGTCTCCCAGGGCAGAAGTGGAAGTGGTAGGACTGGGCACCCTTTAACACACAGGCTGTGCTGTTTCTCAGTGAGCAAGTGAGGGTAGAGGACGCTGCTGAGGGTGGGCCATGTCCACGGGGGGCCCATGGTGCTGCAGGAGGGGCCCAGGAGGTGAAGTGGGGAGGAATCCAGGTGGTGCCACAGCCCCATAGACTCAGACCCTAAAGCCAGGGAGAGCCTGGCCCCGGGCTTGAGAGAACTGGAGGCAGAGGAGCTGACAGGCAGGCTCCGGGACAGTGTGGGGGCCTGGGGAGGAGGTGGGGCCATTGGCGATGACAGAAAACCAGGAACAAAAAGGGAAGTGTCGGAAGAGTGAAGCAAGAGAGCCGAGTGCCACCCAGGGCCAGGCCCTGATACCTGGCCCATCGGGAAGCCCAGCTTCAGCTCCCAGAAGCTTGTTTGTGCACCAGGACTGCATGTTTGTGTTGGGCTGACATGAGCTGGATGAGAGAAGGGAAAATTTGCTAAGAAATAGCAGCAGCAGCAGTGGGGAGGCCCCCAGGAGGCCCTTCTCCACACAGCCTTGGCCCTCCTCGGCCTGAGGCAGCATCCCAGGGCCTGGGGACACTCTCTGGGGCTGGACACTGTCCTCCAGGCTCTGACTCAGCTTCAGCAGCTCTCAGGACACCTGGCTAGGGGGGCCGGAGCTTCCAAAGTGGACTTTAAACGTGAGGCCTTCTAGGGGCCTCAGCCACACCGCACAAGCCCACGATGACCCGGGAAGGCAGTCTGGTGGTGGGTTTGGGAGGAACCAGTTGCTTACTCTGAACCGAGGATTTCTAGAGGGAAGCGTAGGATCTTGAACTTCAGTAAAGAACTGACGCTCCCCTAGGGTTATTCCTTAAAGGGACACCCAATTCAAATGCGCTCACAGCCCAGGAACCTGCCTCCTAAGAGCAGGGGAGTGGGAGCAGAGGGCTGCTGGGGCCCTTCCTAGGCTCTTCTCAAGAACGCACAGGCTGATCCACAACTTCCCAGCTGCTGAGAACTGTTGGTGCACGCAGGCCCATGTTCCTCATCTACAACCCCAATTCCAAACGGCGTTAAAGCAGGTTTCTGGGGGGAACAGCTTCGTGTCAAGAATAAAACCTGCCTTGACCTGACGCTATCCTGGGCCATTATTTATCCTTGGTGTGAACATTCCCATTTCACTGAAGTAATGAGATGTCACTGAGGTGACCCCAGGACTGTTACATAGCTGGGGTTCCCCTGGAGTAGTGGGGCTGCCCTTCGGGGCATCCAGGCACCCTGCTGCCTGCAGTGGCTGCACACACCTGGGGAGCAAAGCCCCGCCTTCAAGGAGAGGCTGTCTGGGCCATGTCCCACTCCACCAGGCAGCGCCCACAGTAGATCAGGGCTAGTGGGTCCTTCCAAGTCGACTGATCCTGACTTCCTTGAGGGCAAGGGCCCTGTTTCATGTCGTTGGCACCCAGCGTGCAGCCAACAGTAATGAAGGGATGAAAGAAAGGCATCCCTAGGCTGTGGGCCAGGCCTGCCTGTGTTGTGACCCCTGGACCACAAGCAGACAACAGGATGAAGTCAGTTCTGTGTGCATGGCGGGGCTAAGTGTGGACACAACTCGGATCCCAATTTAGCACTTGGTTTTCTAATTAGTTTCCTTAAAACCACCCAACTTTCCCTAAATATCACTTCTACTACCCCCTGAAATAGAGAAAGAAGGTGGATTCTTTTGACGGGGGTGGGGGGGTGGGGGTGGTGGTTGGGGTGGCGGGAAGGAGGAGGAAAACATAACAAATCTTCTTATTAAGTAACAATTTTACAAACAGTCACAGAGCAGGAACTCAGGAGCAGCCCAAAGCAGCAGGGTTTGCGTGGCTGGTCCAGAGGCATGCTGCCCAGTGCCCAGGCTGGCACCAATTTTGCATTGACATGCAGAGGTCCATCAGCATCCTGTGAGACCCCTCCTTACAACAACCATCTGAACACTGTGACACAGCGAACCTCACTGGTATGGACGCTTGCGATGATCTACACAACACAGACCATTTACTCATCAATCAGCAGAAACAGGGCTGGTTCCTTAACAACTAACGCCTGCAAACACCTGTTCATAATACAGCAGGCTGATGCTTAGAAAAGTAACTTTAAGTGAGATAAGTGACTAAAAGTGAAAGTAAGTGAGGCTTGCTGTATATAAAAAAACAAATAGGACGTTTCTGGATTGTTTCAAGGGGTTGCAGAAGCCAGTGCACTAGGATCTGCCCACCCTAGCCACTCCAGGGAAATGGACACTCACCACTGCCCGCACTCCCGTCTCTCCGGCCGCGGGGACACCCGCTGCTGTCCCGGCCAGACTTGATGCGCTAGAGCAAGAAGACCACATGTTAACAACGACACGCTGGACACAAGTCCTGCTTCAGTGAAAATAAGAATAGATGATATCCTGCAGGGACCACCATAGCCAAGTGTTGATTTATTGTTAAAACGCAGCCCCCAGGCCTGACTGGTCCTGCCTCCCAAGCTGGGTTCATGTGACCTGCCCTGGAGTTGGTCCCACAGGAGGAAGGCCCGGCTGTCCTGGAAATGAGGCAGGAAACGTGGAGACCCCAGTCCCACTACACACACGGATGGCACTTGGGATTAACAGCGCAGGGTCACCCATGCTTCTGCAAGTAATTTAAAAACCAAGTACTTTCCAGATGTGAAAGCTCAGATCTTAAACACATCAGCTAAAGAGGTGGAGGGAGAAGGGGACTTGAGAGTGGGCTGTTTCTGCTTTAGCCTCATGTGACAACACTGGACCAGAACTGTTTCAGGGGGAAAAGGACAGCCGGGCTTTAAAATTCACCTTCCACAGTAAAGGCAGTATTAAATCTCACAAACACCTAAGGTCTGCCCAACAGTCTACTTTCCTAGATATAAAGTACCCATAAGTCATTAGAATTATCTCCAAACTGTGACATTCTTAGATTTCTTTCTGAATCTTATGGTTATTCTGTGTTTTGCCCAAGTTAGAATCTTTGAATTAATACTGAACCTGCCTCCAGCACTGTCAGTTTCTTGTATGTATAAAGGTTTGTTGAGAGAAAACAGTATTCAGTAAATAGAAACAGAGAGTGTTGGACAACTATTTATAACTGAATTAAATTTTCTCAACAAAGGTTGATATCTTATTTAGATCTTTAATACTATGAACATAATTCCATAAATAACTCAAAGGACACATTATTTACACCCTCAAACCCAACAACTCTCCAATTTATTTATAAATTATCAGGTCATGGATGGGGTTATTGATAATGTAGTCTGCTAGGAAGAAGAAAACACTTTTTCTCCATGATCCAAGACTCAAGTCTGTACAATGAAACACTCCTAAAACTCCAAATATAGGTAAACATGTTCAAATTATTTTCTATTAAAAAGAAACCTCACTGGGAACCCCATCTCTCCCTTTGCCTCCACAGACAAAAGAAAACCCAAAGATGATGTAACAAAATAAAAATATTTATATCTATACTCAGATTATAGAAACTTGGTTTTCATCTGTGCTTAGATGTTCAGTCATGTCCAACCCTTGCAATCCCATGGACCATAGCCCACCAAGCTCCTCTGTCCATGGGATTCTCCAGGCAAGAATACTGGAGTGGGCTGCTGTTTGCTCCTCCAGGGGATCTTCCCGACTTTAGGGATCTAACCTGCATCTCCTGTGTCTCCTGCATTGGCAGGTGAATTCTTTACCACTAGTGCCACCTGAGAAGCCCATAGATGAATAATTACCAGCATATTTAAAGACTTAGACAATGACAAAATAATTAAACTCGTAAAGACAAATGTCCATATAATCTTCCTCCCAGTAGGGAAGGAAGAGGGATACCTGGGGGCAGGAGGGACAGGTCCAGACTGGGGGAACCTTCTGGAAGAAGAGTAATGGAGCAGGTACAACAGTAACGGCTTACTGAGGGGCCCAGCCCCACAGTGAACAGGGCGGGTGCAGACACAGGCCCAGGGACACAGGCACATTTCAGGGACTGAGAAGCCTGTCTCATTTCTTTCTCAGCATGTGGTCTGTGCTGATGCCAGGAGAGGAGACGCTGCCATCTTCTCAGAATTTCGACACCTCATAAAGTTCCTGGGAATCTGGACTGATCTAGGGGAGTGAGGTATGGATACAAGACTGACATGTGAAGGAAACAGCTATGTGACAGAACAGCCACAAAAAATGACCGGGGTCTGCATTCAGGGACACAGGAAGCTCCCCAGGTTGTTTTGCTAAGTAGGGGGGAAATGCAGGGTATAAGCAGTATTTTGTAAAAATCTCACTTTTGTAAAAAAAAAAAAAAAAAAAAAGTTCCCATTTTAAAATGCATATTGAATATATGTTTGTATATATTTGTAAAAATGCTTGGGAATATAAATACCAAAATAATAATAATAGTGATCTCAAAGTCATGGTTTAATGATTTTCAGATTTTTCTCTACACATTTTAATTTGAATACTACTTACTAAAGTCATCTACCTATATTTTTAGAATAACACTTGTTTTTCCAATAATATGAAAAAAAAAGATGCCATTCCCATTTTGGGAGAAAAATGAGAGAAGAATGTAAACAGAGGAGTGTTGGAAGACGGCACCCTCCCTGCCATGAACACACAACACTGCTCACCCACAGGAACCCACCATGTGGCGCCCTCCGGCCACACTGTCGCCTGTCCACCGGAGAGCCGCCACAGGACCTGGGGGTGGGGGTGGGGCTGCAAACTCTCCCAGTGACTGGATGTTGCTGACATCCAAGTATGTGGCCATTTTCTAGCAACGCCAGTGACAGACTGGGACAAACCTGATTTCACTGTGAACAGTTTCCGAATGCTAACTGGGGGTAAGAAGGACAAAAGCCCAGGGTTCTGTCCACCACAGGGCTTTTATTCCGTAAGAGTTAGAGCCTTGTCTTAGAACAAGGAACAGATGTTCACAAGTTAAGGATCCTTAAGAAGACTGACTTCAAATTCAATAGAAAACAAAACTGAAGACCTTTTTTTGTGGCTTCAGCTCCAAAAAACCCATGAACGTGGCTGTACCTTCCTGCTCACATCTCAGCTCATACCTTCCCACCTCTGCGCCAGGCCCTGAGCTCCAGCCACACCCTCTCTGAGGACCACACTGTGTCTGTGGGCTGGGCAGAAGTGACCTGCATTCTTTTTATTCTCCCACCAGGTGACCAGCTTCTGGAGCACCTTCCCCATTCGACTGTTTCCTGAACAGGTGAACCTAGGACTAGCACAGAGCGATGGAAGCCCACAAGGCCCCCAAGCCTCAGCAAAAGGCACCGGAGCCTCACCTGGAGAGTGTCGTCCAGCCCAAATCACTACATGTTTTGCACCAAAGATAAATGTTATATGGGTTTTCTTTCTTCAACTTTGTAAATGCAATAATATATAAAATGTGCAAAATATTCTTGCTACTTTTATTACAATTTCCTTTACAGTCAATTTACAGCTGTGCCTTTAAGAGTTCTTCACATGGACTCTTTCCATTTAAGAAATATAGCCAAAAAGGTTTCTGCTCAAATAGCTTTTGGAAATAATTGGAAATTTAGGGATAAGTACCAACTACATTTTATATTAATTTTGAATGTGCCACGGTATTTTAAGTTGGCCAAAACAAACAATTTCTTGAAACTGTTTGATTTCTCTGGGGGGGGGATGGGAATGACAAATATTAAGACAGGTATTCTTTATTAATGTTACAATATAACTGCTTTTCACAATGTTTTATTAGTTTCTGCTGTACAACAACATAAATCAGCTGTATATGTGCATATAACTCCTCCCTCTTGGGGAATTCTCTTTTTGAATATTTAAGAATTTAGAAATTCGATTTCTAAAATTGAACAAAGTATGAATATGCTTCATTTTTGGATGAGCAATGAAAACTTCCTGCATTGTGTAAACTGTCTCACTCCCATCCTCTTTTGCCTCCTAGTCATTCCCTCTTATTCTCTACTTCTCTCTAGTTTGGGCTAACATTTTTCTCTTTCTTGTATTTAAAATATTCAGTCTTCAATTCCTGCTCTTCTTGTTTTGCTCTTTTCCGGTTGTACAGCAAAGTTTCACAAATTTCTTGCAACTAATGTTTTTATGTTCAGGAAAGCAGAAATACAAAATGCTGAGAACCCAGCACTGCTGGGGGCTGCAGTGTCCCACCCTGCCCAGCTGTTTGTTGCTGCCCCCAAGGAACAGGGTGCAGGCTCCCTCCAGGCCCAGGAACTCAACCCAGAGCACAAAGGGAGAACAGTCATCTTCTCCATAAATGTTCCAGAAAAGGACACACTCCTCTGAAAAGTCAGTCCACAGAAATGAACTTCAGCTTTAATATCTTATACAAGATCTAGGGGCTTGGCGAGATCCATTATCGTGACCCACATAAACCTGAATCCATTTACCTGTCCTTCTGTGGCAGTGGTTTAGTCGCTAAGTCATGTCTGACTCTTTGTGACCCCATGGACTGTAGTCCTCCAGGTTCCTCTGTCCATGGGATTTCCCTGGCAAGAATACTGAAGTGGGTTGCCATTTCCTCCTTCAGGGGATTTTCTCGACCCAGGAATTGAACCCGTGTCTCCTACAATGCAGGTGGATTCCTCACCGTCTGAACCACCAGGTCTACACAAATCCTTCTTCATTTGAAAACAGTTTTTAAAGTCCATGGCCTAATTTATTTTGTGTTTACTTTTCCCTTTAAATCAGACTTTGTATCCTAAGCTGGTGTTTGATCATTTGAAGGTAACCCTTCAGAAGCATAACTCTAGACCAGTGTTTCTTGAACATCGTGGATTAAAAAATTACCTGGAGAACTTATTTTTAAAACACAGACTCTTGGACTCCAGAGATCTAATTCCGGGGCCAGGATAGGTATAGGGCGGGGCCCCTGCTCTGTAAGACTAAGTTAAAGTTCTTTTAGCTTGATGAGGTTTTCCCAGGTGGTGCAGGGGTAAAGAAAGTGAAAGTAGCTCAGTCATGTCCGATTTTTTGCGACCCCATGGACTATAGAGTCCATGGAATTCTCCAGGCCAGAATACTGGAATGGGTAGCCTTTCCTTTCTCCAGGGGATCTGCCCAACCCAGGGACTGAACCCAGGTCTCCTGCATTGCAGGCAGATTCATCATCAGCTGGGCCACAAGGGAAACGGAAGAAACTGGAGTGGGTAGCCTATCCCTTCTCCAGGGGATCTTCCCGACCCAAGAATGGAACTGGGGTCTCCTGCATTGCAGGCGGATTCTTTACCAACTGAGCTATCAGGGAAGCTGCCTCCTAATGAAGCAGAGGTAAGAGACACAGGTTCAGTCCTGGGTCAGCAAGATCCCCCGGAGGAGGAAATGGCAACCAACTCCAGAGTTCTTGCCTGGAGAATCCAGGACAGATTTTAAAAAGAATAAAACAGATCACATCCTCCAAGCAAACACAAGATAACCACATTTTTGAAAGCAAATATGGAACTTGGGTTTAATTACCTAAGGTAATTATCTAAGTTCTTGAAAAAGTTTAAGCTTAAAGAATATATTTCTTTCTATGAAGGACAGATACTCAAAAATAACATTAAATTTTTAAATAGTCTCAAACACAGGAGGGAGTACTCACTTTCAGAAGTAAAAATACTGCAGGGAACACAAACACATACAACCCTTCAGGCACCAGCACTATTCTCAGTGCCATGTCCTACTATACAACAGAGCAGCCCAACAAAAAACCACCACTGCTACACACGAGTCCCTGCATCTTGGTTCCCACAGGCATGGACTCTCCAGCTGAAGTCAGGTCTATAAATTAATCTACGGTTATTTGTAGTGGGAAAATGACCATTGTTAGTCTATTAGTAGCCACCCACTAAGGACTACATTGACTCTAATCCACTTCCTCTGATTAAGAACAAGGTTCTGACAGAAATTTATGCTAAAACTACAGTTTCAGTTATCTCTCCTTTCATGCTACAGCATAAAAATAATTTCAATTTAGTTTTATTGACAGAAGCCCTGACATCACTCAGATGAGAACAAAAGGCTGATGTTTTCAGAACCAACAGACAGCAGGTTTCAGCTCATTCATGTGAGATACCTGTTCTCTGATTTCTTTCATTTTTTCCAATCTCTTTAGTTTTGTTGCATATTCTTGAACTTCTTTCAATCCAATGTCTGTGCAGAGACGGACCAAGAAACGTAGACCTAAATTATGAAAAACATTTTCAGAGAAGTGTTTATACATGGTGTTCAAAGAACAAATCAACATACTCAATCCTCGGGGACACAGTCTGAATGATGCTCACAAATAGTGTTTGTTTCTCCTGAAAAATCTCTGCAGTTTGCATCCCTGGCCTTCCAAGAAGTGGCCTCCTTGAAGGAAGGCTTAGAACGACTTGGCACACCTGCCCGCTGCCCTTCAGGGGAGACCATGACATCTACAATTCGAGCCTTTAGCTCCTCACCGGTTTCTCCTTTATGCATTTACAACTCCTGACATGTTATATATTTATTGTCTTTTCCTTACCACTAGAATCCAAGCTCTACAAGGCCAGGATTTTCATCTGTCTTGTTTTCTGCCACGTCCATAGGGCAGGAACAGTGCCATGTACCAGCACTGCAGTCACCTGATGACTTTTCTGGGTTCATCAGAAAAATACTCTGCTCAAAGCGAGGCTGCACATGGGTGCAGGTGTTTCTCCTATGCTAGCATCAAGGTAGGCTACTGATTATACCTGTTCTGAAAATTACCCAGGCCCAAGTATCCTGGACATTCCCTGTGGCGTAGATAATCATTCGACTTTTATAAGGAATCCTAAACTCTCTTTAAAGAAAGAAATGTGGCCTTGCTGGGAGGCGCTCGCTCTGCCGTACAATGCAGAGGTGCTGTGACTACTGTGGTGGTCCTTCACCCATGTCAAGTGCGTCCCCAGGGGACACCTAGCAGCACCCAACAGAAGGTATGCAGCTGGTACTCTGTGGGTGGAGGCCAAGGATGCTGTTAGACATTCCGACCACCCCACAACAGAATTATCCAATCCCCAACATCAGTGGTGCAGAGGCTGGAAAACTCTGCCTAGCAGACTGCTGGGTTTCCATTTCCAAAATGGAATTACTATTACTACTACTATAATGGGCTTCCCTGATAGCTCAGCTGGTAAAGAATCCACTTGCAATGCAGGAGACCTGGGTTCAATTCCTGGGTTGGGAAGATCTGCTGGAGAAGGGACAGGCTACCCACTCCAGCATTCTTGGGCTTCCCTTGTGGTTCAGCTGGTAAAGAATCTGCCTGCAATGTGGGAGATGTGGGTTCAATACCTGGGCTGGGACTACTATAATGATTATTCTATCACTGCTCCCATTTAATATCTAAAGCATCAGTTTCCCAGGGTGGCCAAGCTTAAGAATTATATTAAAAGTTGTTAAAAAAAAAAAAAAGAAACAGGAAAAAATCACACATCCAAGTTCACTGCTAACCTCAGGGAGACTCTCTGTGGGCTGGGCTATGGATTTGTGGTTTTTACAGGCTTTACAAGTAATCCCCATGTATCCTGTTTTTTTGACTGGTGTTTGGAAACTGCTGTGATCTAATGAACCCACATCTGAGCAGCATTACAAAACCCCTTGCTCCTAGGCTCCTTTCAAGGCCATAATTCTGAGCTCTGCTTTTCACAAAAGCCAAATTGACAAAAATATTACTGAAGGAACATGCAGCATATCTAACCCCTGGACTGGACTGTGCCATTGAAAACTTGGCCCAGAAAAGATCCGTTTTTACTGAAACGTGCCGTTTTGTGTACATAGTCACAAGGACAACATTCATAATGGTCTTTTCACACACGTATTCTACTTGTTGCAGGGATGTTAGCAGGAGTGCCAACGTTTCTCAGTGACCTTGCCCACCCTCCTAGGCATCTCAACACGACTGCAGCAAGAGCTGAACAGATCTGCTTACTCCAAAAGAACTACTTCCTATTTGCTCATAAATATTAAAGATTTCATTCATACAAACCACCGTGTTTTCTCTTTTTCCTTTAGCCTCAAGGCTACTGCTGCTGCTGCCAAGTCGCTTCAGTCGTGTCCGACTCTGTGCGACCTCATAGACGGCAGCCCACCAGGCTCCCCAGTCCCTGGGATTCTCCAGGCAAGAATACTGGAGTGGGTTGCCATTTCCTTCTCCAATGCATGAAAGTGAAAAGTGCAAGTGAAGTTGCTCAGTCATATCCAACTCTTGGCGACCCCAGGACTGCAGTCCACCAGGCTCCTCCATTCATGGGATTTTCCAGGCAAGAGTACTGGAGTGGGGTGCCATTGCCTTCTCCAAGCCCCAAGGCTGCTCAGGGCCAAAGACAGTTTAGTGAGAATATACAACCTAGAATACAGTATTCTTCCCTGAAAAGTCCCATGGACAGAGGAACCTGGGAGGTTACAGACCAGAGGGTCACAGAGAGTCAGACACAACTGAGCAACTGAGTAAACACACAGAATACAGTTATTTTGTCCTCTTCTGGATCCTGATCTTGTTGTTACTGTAACACTGCATTATTACTTCAAATTGCATCAAACCCACTGTGCAGTAAGATTATGATAAATATTTTATACAAAGCCAACTTTATAAAAGGGAAATAAGGTATAACATAATGTTTAAAAATAATCTAATAAAAACTTCATTTGCTGTCAGTATCAGCAAGATTATTAGCACTTATTATCATAAACTCTAAAGGTATATTTTCAATCTCAAAAAGTTATATATTAAATGGATAGTTTAAAAGGCCTTTTCTATAACATACCAGAGTTTATAAACTTTAAAAAATCAATAATAAACCAAAATATAGTCTTAAAATTTCATAAAGCTTTGAAATATAGATATCTTTGCTATAGAAGATAATTAAGTGGTATATTTATTTGTTTTTAGCCTTACTTTTAAAAAAATTCTTTTTTTTTGGCCAGGCTACGGAATTAGCAGAATTTAGTTCCCTGACCAGGGATTGAACATGGGCCTTCAGCAGTGAGTGGGTGAAGTCCTTTCCACTAGACTGCCAAGAAATTTCCCAATGATGTATTTAAATCCACCTACAATTAAATTCTATAAAAATGTGTGCTAAGTCACTTCAGTCTAACTCTTTGTGACAATATGGACTACAGTCCACCAGGCTCCTTTGTTCATGGGATTCTTCAGGCAAGAATACTGAAGTGGGTTGCCACATCCTCCTCCAGGGGATCTTCCCAACCCAGAGACTGAACCTGTATCTCTTAACATCTGCTGCATTAGCAGGCAAGTTCTTTACCACTAGCACCACCAGGTACTTGCATAGTCAATTTTTCTGATCCTATCATCACATATTTGAATACATGTACCAAAAGTTATAGGTTGGTATCTACATATGCAGCTACTGTAGCAAAGGTAATTATTACATCTTTAGACATAAAATGTGAGAACCTATACCCTCACAAGTTATAAACTGTAGTCCCACTTACATTCTACATTTTCTGGAAATTTTCTGTGAATATCTTTATAAGTGTCTAATGCTTTCTGGTAGTTACCTGTAAGTAAAAGAGAAAACAAACAAACAAGCAATTATAGAAATTCACAGCATTCAGCCAAGGACTAATTTAAATTCCATATGCTGGCACCACTTCACTGGTTTAGAAGAATGACTTTCATACTTGCCACAAATGTAAGTAACCACTCTTAATACAACCTCTGGAAGAAAATGCACAAATAAATTGGAAAAAGGAATAAAAGCAGATGTAAACCAGTGATGGCTGAAACTTAGTTCTACTTCTTGTTCTACTTCTTAAAATAATTTGAGAGACTAATTGCAATGTTATTTACCTGGAAAAGATGAAAAATAACTTGTTTTGCAGTTTTTATTTTGAAACATTAAGAAGTTTATAGGAGGCATTTTATTTTATAATAAAGTAATTTAGCTTCACATATCAGCAAAGAATAAAAAAAAGTGAATTTTGGATCAAAGATGTTTGCAAAAATCTCAGGAAATAGCTTTGGCCCTGTGTAGGCCTCCGTGTACAAGAGCGCGGCCGCCCTCAGAGTCTGGCGGGAATGACCAAGGTTAAGCAGGAGCGTCCAGCTCGGCTTTGCCGGGTTAGCTGAGGCAGCTTCTCTTCCCCTAACCTACACATCGGAGCTCAGCCCAGAGGACCTCACACATACACTTCACAGACGGGCGTTCTGTGAGTTCAGGCAACTGATGTAATAAAAATGTGTGTACACAGAGAGGTTATACTGCCAACAGGAACATAACTTTTTTCCTTATTGTGGTAACCACTGTGTCTTTCATATAATGCCTCAAATATGTGTGCTTATCAAAAGTTAATATTAATAAATACACAAAATCAGAACACATGTATATACATAATGACCTAAATGACAGAAAGAAGCAACATATATTAAAATGAATAAGAGCATTTACCACTTCTTCTAAAACAACTAGCTACCATCAGCTGCCATTTCACTTGTGTAGGCCTATAAAAGAAATAAATTAGATGAAATTAGATGAAACAAAAATAATCTGTGGTCATACAACTTTATAAAGCCATTTACCTATACTATCTTCTGATTACTTTTTGATATATGATTAGATCATTTTGTTATTAAAAGCAGCATATATATAATGTCCTTCACCATCATCTGCTGTATTTTGATATCAGGAGATTTAGATTCAGAGTCCTTCAACCTAACTCACACCTTCATTTAGCTGTAAGAATAAAGCTCATCAATCTGGGTAAAGTTCTCAGCATTCTATATTAAACCTTTGCCAGTTCTTTGGCTTAGTACCTCGGGCTTGGAAACTGAGCCTTAGGCTTGCAAATTTAGTACCTAAAGGCAATTTTTGACCTTGTATTTGAACAATTAGACTTCAACTAAAAATAAAGTAAAAAAGAATTCTACTCATCCTTTTTTTATCCCCTTAAAAAGAAATAAATGAATTTTTTTTCTAAAACAAACATGACCAGGATTTCTAAAGACTACTATTAAAAATTTCTAAGAAAAAATTTGACAAAATAAAAGACTAGGGAATAATTAATGTTCTCCTCACTTTATTTTTCCAAATCAAATATGTAGTTGATTTACAGTATTAGTTTCAAGTGTACAGCATAGTGATTCAAATGACTCCATTTAAAGTTGTTCTAAAATATAGCCTATATTCCCTGTGCTGCACAATATGGCTTTGTGTCTTATTTATCCTCGTAACCACTCCCTCCCCACCTTGTCCTCCACCTCCATTTTCCCACATTTAATGTTAAAATTCAGTTAGGCCAAATACAAAGCAGAACATGGTATAACCCAATTATTTTTGAATCAGACATGTATAGAACATTCTGATATGAACTTAAAGCCATCTTTAAAAGTTTCATTCTTAATATATAATATACGGAGAAGGCAATGGCAAACCACTTCAGTGTTCTTGCCTTAAGAAAACCACAAACAGTATGAAAAGGCAAAAAGATATGACACTAAACTGTATAATGCATATCAATTATAAATTGAGACAAGTGAAACATTTCTATTAGGGTTCTTTCAGAAATTAAACCCTGCCCTTGGACTGAGATAGTAATTTTCTAATTGACAAAGAAATAATAGTTGCTTGCTGAGATGTGAAAAACATGAAGTACCTTAAAGAAGTTTTTTTTTTAACTTGTGCATAAAAAGTAAATATATTTATCACAATAAAGACTGAGTCAAATGAAACACAGAAAATGGAAATGACGAATGAATGTTCACTATAACTGTTCAGGAGACCAGCACGTCTATCAGATTTCAGGCATTTAACTAAACACAAAATCATAACAGTTACTTACTGTATAAGAGAAGCTCTTTCAAAGTACTGAATGGCTTTTTCACAAAACTGGGTGTCAATGTAATAGGCCCCGAGCCACTCGATGACCTCAATGTTGGACGGGAAATACCTATACGACTGGAGAGTGAACTAGTCAACAACGGTTCAGTCTGCAGCATTTACCCACTGGCCACAGTAATTTACCCAGTGTGACATGTCTTAATTAAAACACACCAGCTGTCAGAAGCACTGTACAAGCTTTGAAACTGCAAAAGATTTGGAGAACTTAAGATTCGCTTGACACATTTTTCAGTTATCTATAAACATCTTTTTAATGTACTGATACACAATCTGAGTCAAATTAAATATGTAATAGATTCAAACGCAATGAAATCATCCTTCAGGAGAAAAATGAGTTTGAACTTTTTATTTTTATTTTTTATTAAAATCAATCAATAACTAACTTTATATTCCACAGATGCTTTACTTTAAATCACTACTCATTTAAAAGCTAATAAGCATTTCTAATTTCTAAAACTTAAAAGGCCTGCTGTCTTCTTTAAAATAACTCATGGAAGGTAGGCAAGACCACACACCCACCTCGTAGTAGTACTGGAACGCTTGGGACTTATCCCCCTCGCTGTCATACAGCCCTCCCAGTTTAGACAGGGCCCTGGAGTCAGTGGGAACAACGCTGATCAGCTGCATCAACCATTCCATAGCTTGACTGGGATCTTCCATTAACTCGTATCTTAGACAACTTTAATTAAGGATAACATAATTTTTCTAAATTCATTGATCAAGAAGCAAACCTAAAGCCAACATTTCAATAAAAATGTTTCTTAGTCTATACTAATGTGCTATGTAACACTGTTTACTCCAGGTTTTCTTCAGAGATGAGGATGAAAAATGGGGTCTCACTGGAAACAGCACTTCTGTCCCTGTGTACACCTTGCTTTTCCTTCTGCTTCATCACTACCCACTAAGATCACCACATTTCTACAAGAATTAACAGTGTGCTGTTTTATTCAACATCTTATCCAAAATTTGTTCTTAACAAAGACACGTGGATGCTGTGTTCAATTATTCACCCTCTCTTAACATGAGCAACATTTTAAAAGAATGGTTTCTGTGTACTTTCCGATGAGTTTTTTCTAATTATAGTACAAGCCCAAGACAGCTTTTTGTAGCTCTGTACCTTGTAAATCCTCTGCATACATTAAAATAATGTATTCATACCAATACTTACAGACTATTAATTATTTTGTATTAGCTACCTTAATGAAAATATTTCAATCCAAAGTTTCACTGAAAAATAAGTCTTCTATTTTTAATGATGACAAACATGACACCACAAGAAAAACATAAAAATAAGGAAATGTATTCAAATAGCCTCAAACACATCAATTGTTTGTCTGGATCCAAACTGATCAGGAAGAAGACACCAGCAGGTCATAACAGTGACATCTCAGGAGAAAAGAACTCAACAAAACAAAAAAGGCTAAAAGAAATAACAAACACTATCTGCTCTACAACTAAAATTTTTTAGCCAAAAAATTTTATCTACCCTACCAGAAGAACAGGAGACAATATGTAAAACATTATTATTTCTGATTTTTTGGCACAATGAACAGGTTGTAGGATCTTAGTTTCCTGGCCAGGAATCAAATCCAGGGCCTGGCAGTGAGAGCATACAGTCCTAACCACTGGGCTACCACGGAGCTCCCTGAAGGGTCTAATTTATGCTCAGTGAAGAGCTTGTGTGGACTTGATGACACCCAATTACTTCAATTATTATTTCTAAAGATTAATAATAGCTGCCACTTCTAAATAATTCCTCCTATAATGCACATGACCCTTTAAAACAGGATCACTCAAATAATATTTTCATCACATATTAAACTGATAGCTAGATTTTAAAATATATCCCCATCAATTACTTCACTGGTTAAGCTTATCTAGTAAGTCACCAGCTGAGTGAATTAATGAAACCATTCTTAAGGAAGATACACATTTGCTATCTGGTAAAGGACCTGGGCGCTGTTTCTTAGGATTGCATGAAGTTTCAGGAAACAGTCCAAAGCTTCATCAAGCCGGTTTAGCTTCTTATAGGTAAGGCCTCGAAAAGAAGGAAAAGAAAAAACATAAATTATAAATACTAGCACTCGTAGTAATTTTCTCAAAGTAACAGAATGAATATTTAAACATGGTAAATATTCATCCAGAAGACAAAATAAAAATGAACACAATTTGTTAAAAAGGGAGAGAAGATAGGAAATTCCATTGATGTTTGGGAGACACCAAACATGCCCAAAGCTTTCATAATTTAAAATGGGGAGTGGGGCAGGAATGACAAATGGATAGAAAGGATATAACAAACAGTTCAGAAACGAGCTGGGTTACAGAATTCAGTCAGTGGGCATTTGAGGTTGAGGACAGCTAAGGAACAAGTCGTAAAAGTGGCAGGACAAGTGACCAAGTATGATGAAAAACCCAGAGTCCTCTCGAATTTTTCCTTTTTTTTGAATAAATTCATAATTTATTCAAAAAACAGAAAAAACAAAGCTACATAAGTATGAAAAGAAAACAGAAGAAAATGATTTTGTAATCTTGAGGTGGGGAAGGGCTTCATAAAGCAATAAACAAATAAGCTACAAGTTTTCAAAAGCCAAATATGACTACATAAAACAGAAAAATTCCCTTTCACGAAAGAACTAATAAAGCTCCTTCAAGCAATGGACTAGGAGACACATTTAAATGCATGAAGAAGCTAAAACAGGTGCCTGGTGAGCGACCTCCTGCCCCAAGGGCTCTACACTTGCCCTTCTTCTACCTACCCCTTCCTTCACATGCAGCTTCACTGTCTGCCTATGCCACTAAAACTGCTCATTCCTCCCTGCCAGCTCCTCTCACCCAGCCCCAACCCAGGAGGGTGGAAAAAAAAGGGCAACTTTCCCATTTTACTCACCAATGTTATAAAGCGCTTCAGTGCAAGAACAGTCATTTCTTAGAGCCTCTTTATAGAACTCGGCTGCCTTCTCATAGTCTCCATTTGCAAAGACTGTATTCCCTTTATTAGTAAGAGCCGACGGATTATATCTGTCAGAGTTCACAGCTAAATCTGCATAGCTACTGGCTTGTGCAAATTCATTTTCCTAAATAAAGTATCAAACACACAAATTACCTGAAGCTCTTCACACCTTCTCTGACTCTTCTGAGATTACAGACATGATAAATGGACTTTCTGAAATTACAGATAGGAGAAATACACATTTTACATATCCTGGTCTTGCCAGACTCATCCTACAGATGAGTTTTAATCATCAAGAAGTTTCTTATGAATGACTTCTCCACAGTCATGGTCTGAACACCCCACCACTCAGAAGTCAGTGGCTCCATCTCCTGTCACCATATGAGCTCCCCACGCCTACAACACCCAGACAGCTACCAAGGCACCACTGCCCCCACCGCCACCCTGGCTGCATGGCCCATGGATCCCTGCATCACCACAGTCCACGGCCTCCACTCTATCCCCAGTGTCACTCTGACACTGCCTGACAAGGACACGGCCGTCCTTCACCTGCCCTGTGCAGGCCTCTCACATAACTGCTGGTGCCTCGTCATCTTGGCTGAGGGAGGGACCCAGCTTCCCACCTCCCCTCCCCTGTGGTTCTTGTCCAGCGGCTGTGGGGCTCCAGCATGTGAGGCAGCACCACCCTCCCTCACCCTGGTGAAGGTCCTTCCTGGTCTACAGCTGCAGGGCTGGTGCGGAGACGCCCCTGGGCCCCAGGCTGTCCTCACTCGCTCCCTGCCACAAAGTCCAGTTCTTCCTCCTGCTGATGACCATGGCCCAGATCTGTGCCAGGCTGAGCAGTGGGCCACAGAGGGGGCAGCCACGTCCCAGGGACCTCTCCACCAAGCTGACGGGCACTGGGGTGTTTCCAGCCACTTACGGTTATCATAAGCGACACTGCTCTGAGCACACACATATGAGAACCTGTGGGGACTCTGCACTGTGATTTATGAATCAGTACCTATCAGTTGGGTGCTGCTGCCATAAACACTGAAACATGCAACACTGTCTACTGGATTAGGTTGCAGGAAAAGCAGTGAAGGGTTGCTGCAGAGGTGATGAGCCAGGAATGGAGGCTAGAAATGGCTTTGAGCCTGATGCTATGGCTGGATGACCTCAGGGTCCTGGGGTGGGGGGGCGGGGAGCACCAAGGGGCGGGGAGAGCAAGACTCAAGAGCTGCCTTGAGGACAACCGCGCCCTCCCCACCCTCCACCCAGTGCACCCACCCCCGCGCCGCCCCCCCCCCCGCCACCTTTCCCAATAGGACAACAAACTCCATGCGCACAGGGGCCTCTGCTCTCACGGACCCTGGCAGATGAGCAAGCAGTTTTGTGAGATGGAAGGAGCACCTCCCAGCCTCAGGTGATGGGATGCCAGGTAAATCCAGGCCCTTCAGGCAGGATGTGAGGGGGCCTTAGTGACTTCAAGCACTAAGTCTTATTACAGAGCAACAGACCGCGCACTGGACACGAGCCGCACACCTTGGACTATGTCACCCACGTGACACCCCAGACTGGTCACTCTACCTCAAACACTCCCACAGAACCAGGAGCAGTGAGTCACTGGTCAGAGGCTACAGTGGCTCTGCTTGGCTGACCACTCAGTTCTCCTCCTCCTTGTAAGTTTTTCTTGGTCTCTTCCTGCACACTCATCCAAGCTGATAAAATCTGGTCAGGAAGTAAACCATCTTCACAAAGTCCACTGAAGATTTTCTAAATCTAACGGGCTGGCTGCAGCGGAGACCTGTCCAGGAACAGCTGGGAATGCCAGGTTCTGGCCTTGCAGTCAGCCCGCTCGTGACCCTGGGGCAGGCAGGGGCCCCTCCTGGGAGCAGCTGCAGGTACAAAGGCCCAGACCTACCCCAGCAGGGAAGGTCCTCAGGGTCAGTTGAGGCGTCAAGTGATGGCATGAAGGCCAAGCCCTCTCTCTCCCCTCCCTGCCCCTATAGGACCCCTACCTCCAGCCTGGGATCTCTGTTCTCCCGCACCGGCTCTCTGCTCGCAAGAATCCTGCTTCCTTTCGTGCCTCCCACCCATCAGAGTCATCACACTGTGAGCTTCTCCTCTCCTGTCTCCATCTGACTGGCACTCTGGCCTCCTCAATCCCCACCCTGCACTCTGTGCCCTACTTGTTCCCTGAACACATAGCTGCTGTCTTCATACCAGAGCTGGGCCTTCAACAACAGTCACTCTCACAGTTCTGGAGGCTGGAGGGCAAGGATCGAGGGGCCAGCAGGCCTGGTATCTAACAAGGGCCATGTCCAGACCTGCAGGTGCCCACTTGCTGTGTCCTCAGAGGGCAGGGCTCTGGTCTCCTCTTCTTCTAACAAAGGCACAAATCCCCTCACAGCCTTGGCTAAACCTAAGCCCCTAGCTCCAAATACCATCACATGGGGTGTGAGGGCTGCAAATATGAACCTGGGGGAGATGATCCTCCTATTCACGGCATCTATTATCAAAGCTTAAACCTCCAAGAGACAACCAGCCAAGTCCATCTCTCATCCTGACGTCCCAGCTGGGATCAGTTCCAAGGTCCTCATTCCAGGACAGCCCTTGCCCTCCTGTCCACAAAGCCAGTCCAGCACCCCTGGACCTCACCCTGGTGTCATGCTCCCCCAGCTCCTCCAGAGCCTTGCCTTGGCACCAGCACAAAAATACATGGCTCCAATACGTGCTTGTGAAAAGCAGAACTCACCAAGTAATACAGGAAAGAGAGGTTGGTGGCAGCTGCACTCTTCACTCTACTGTCCTTTTTTTCAAACATTTTTAAGGTCTCCACAGCCTAGAAATGAAAAATCTGCAAGTTGTTACCCTGTAACATGACAGCACTTAGACTGACGTAGGGGACAAGATTAGCGTACCTGGACAGAGGACCCAGAAAGGCCAGGGGTGGCTAGTGTGTTAAGGAGAACAGGTGACAGGTCAGGAAATCAGTGATTATCAGGACTTGTGAAAAAGGACAAACTAGAAGCAGTTAAAATTTCACAAAGGTCCCCTCACTTCAAGGCAAACAGATGGAGAAACAATGGAATCAGTGACAGACTTTATTTTCTTGGGCTCCAAAATCACTGCAGACAGTGACTGCAGCCATGAAATTAAAAGCTCCTTGGAAGAAAAGCTATGACATACCTAGACAGTGTATTAAAATGCAGAGACACTGCTTTGCCAACAAAAGTCCATAGAGTCAAAGCTATGGTTTTTCCTGTAGTTATGTATGGATATGAGAGTTGGACCATAAAGAAGGCTGAGCACCAAAGAACTGATGCTTTCAAACTCTGGTGTTGGAGAAGACTCTTGAGAGTCCCTTGGACTGCAAGGAGATCCAACCAGTCAATCCTAAAGGAAATCAACCCTGAATATTCACTGGAAGGACTGATGCTGAAGCTGAAGCTCCAATACTTTGGCCACCTGATGAGAAGAGCTGACTCATTGGAAAAGACGCTGATGCTGGGAAAGATTGAAGGCAGGAAGAGAAGGGGGAGACAAAGGATGAGATGGTTGGATGGCATCACTGACTCAGTGGACCCAAGTTTCAGCAAGCTCCAAGAGATAGTGAAGGACAGGGAAGCCTGGCATGCTGCAGTCCATTGGGTCGCAAAGAGTTGGACACAACTGAGCGACTGAACAACAACAAGAAATAGTGAAGTTACGAACACAACTGGTGGGTCCACAGACGATTAGATTTGGCTGAGAGAGCAATGACAGTGGTTCTGTGAACCTGTGATGTAGTCAGTGTTTACCTAAAGAAGACCATCTTCTCTCAGAGAACAATTAGAAAAGTCAGATAACTCACTAAAAATACTTTTGAGGGCACAGGAGAGCTACTGAGGCAACAGAATTTGAAGCCAAGATTCAACAAACACTGAGCCTAAATAAGCACAGTGAAAGAAAAGGCTGAGAAACATTCTTAAAACATGAGGGCCCTGTGGATGGAGGTGAAGAGAGGGACAGACATGATTGCAGCCCCAGGAAAGGAGACACAGCTGAACAGCCTCAAAAGTGGGATAGGAGCGATTCCGGAGCATTACAAAGTGACCTGCTGCAGATCCAAATGTGACTACACTCTGCATCAAGAAGACTTTAAAGCATGTTCTTAACCCTCTGCAAGTATGAGATGTCCCGACCAAGCAGGACACATGGGATGTCAAGACTTAGAAGAAATAACAAAAGTATTTAGAACCTCCAATATCCACTTAAAAACATGGACAGAATAAAAACATATTTCATATTTTAAGATTCTAAACTATAATATTCTGAAAAGACTACATAATAGTGAATAGTGATTAGTGAAGTCACTCAGTCGTGTCCAACTCTTTGCGACCCCATGGACTGTAGCCCACCAGACTCCTCCATCCATGGGATTCTCCAGGCAAGAATCCTGGAGTGGGTTGCCATTTCCTTCTCCAGGGGATCTTCCCGAGCCGGGGATCGAACCCAGGTCTCCCACATTGCAGGCAGATGCTTTAACCTCTGAGCCACCAGGGAAGCCTGACTACATAATGAAATTCTAATAGAAGGAACATTCTCAGGTATTTTTGGCTCTGAAGTAGGCAGTTTTCAAAACGTTCTTTACATGTTTTATGAATGTATCCAACATTTGTTTTCACAAGTAAAATAATATAAATGTATTTATAAATGAAACTGATAAAAGTTAATAAAATTTAGTTGTAAATAGAAAAACAAATAATGAAAATAAACAGTGTTAGTTTGGGGTTTTTTATCCCCCCCAAGAAGAATTGTTGTGGCTATTCAGTTGCTAAGTCATGTCTGACTCTTTGTGGCCCCATGAACTGCAGCACACCAGGCTTCCTTGTCTTTCACTATCTCCTGCAGTTTGCTCAAACTCATGTCCATTCAGTTGGAGATGTCATCCAACCATCTCATCCTCTGTTTCCCCTTTCTCCTCCTGCCCTCATTAGGAAAACAGGTAAATCTCTGTTTTGGTTTCTTTTCCTGGCTGATGCTGTCTGAAGCTACAGGCTTCAGCTTTCCTGAATGTGTCCATCTACCAATACTGGCCTTCACCCTGTCCATGTGCAGCTCTAATGGAGTTCTTTCTCTGAGATAAAGATGACCTCCCTAGCGGTCCAATGATTAGGACTCTGTGCTTCCACTGTTGGAGGCATGGCTCCATTCCTGATCAGGAACTAAAATCCCTGCAAGCTGCCTAGCATGGCCAAAAAAAGAAGGAAATAGGAGTAACAGGTCAAAATTAAAAACACAGCATTGTTAAAGGAAATTATGTTTAGAAATAAAAATATTAGGAGAAGGCAATGGCAACCCACTCCAGTACTCTTGCCTGGAGAATCCCATGGATGAAGGGGCATGGTAGGCTGCAGTTCACGGGGTCGCTAAGAGTCAGACATGACTGAGCAACTTTACTTTCACTTTTCACTTTCACGCATTGGAGAAGGAAATGGCAACCCACTCTAGTGTTCTTGCCTGGAGAATCCTAGGGACAGAGGAGCCTGTTGGGTGCTGTCTGTGGGGTCGCAGAGTCAGACATGACTGACGTGACTTAGCAGCAGCAGCAGCAGATGATCTCTGACTCAGCTGCTATACTTGAATATATAAATTGCATTTATTTTAATAAAGTTTGTAATTTTGTCCTTAAGCTATTAAAAAAAAAACTACTATTAAAAAAAATAAATAAATAAAAATAAAAATATTACTCTACTTCATAATAATCACAGGTAATAGTATTCTAGAAAAGAGTTTCATAATAATATCACTTTGATCATGAAATTCCATCTAAACACTTTTTTTTTTTGCTGGTTTTATTCATGAAATGAGAGCAAGTACACAAGCCGAGCAGACCCAGGGAGACGGTGACAACCAGGGGATCCAGCAGAGCTCCATCTCACCCACTCCACCCAGGGTCCCCGCCCGGCGGCTGACTGTATTCAGACCTACCCAAACACTAGGCTGTCAGAGCGAGCAGGCCTGGGAGGTGAGGGGGGCAGTCCCTGTGCATCTAAACACTTTTTTAAAACTTACTTGATTAAAGTCCTTTTGTCTCAGGTATGTAATTGCTTTGTTTATTTCCAGGTCATTTGCCAGCTCTACATACTGAGAGGCTTTCACAACTTCAACACACCTATAAAATAAAGCATAAAAAAGGTTATTTTAGGGGACTTCCCAGGTGGTACAGTGGTTAAGACTATGCACTCCCAATGAAGGGGGCATGGGTTAGACATGGGTCAGGGAACTAGACCCTACATGCTACAACTAAGAGTTCATATGCCGCAGCTCAAGACCCCTTGTACCCAACTAAGACCTGGCGCAAAATAAATAGATACGTAATTTTTAAAAACATTATAACTTTTAGAGTGTCCTTTGCTAATTTACCATATAATATGATTTGCTTGATAAGCAGAAATCACTATTTGCAATTATTTATTCATTTTTCTAATAACAAAATTTTAAATCAATAAAAGAAAACACCATGTCCATCCAATCACAGTGAATTTCTTTCTTACCAGTCATAACCTACAGCAAAGGATGTTTCAATTACAGGAGCAATGAGTTTTGCAGCTGTCATGATATACTTTTCTGCCATGGCTTTTCTACATCAAAAAAACAAAACAGTTTTATTTATAAATATGGTATAAAAAGTTTCAATTTACTCCTTAAAATATAAATTTATGCTACTGGAGAAGAGCAGAGAAACAGCTCTAGAAAGAATGAAGCAGCTGGGCAAAAGCGGAAATGTTGATCAGCTGTGGATGTGCCTGGTAGTGAAAGTAAAGTCTGATGCTGTAAAGAACAATACTGCATAGGAAGCTGGAATGTTACACCTATGAATCAAGGTAAATTGGATATGGTCAAGCAGGAGAGGGGAGAGTGAACACTGAGGTCTTAGGAATCAGTGAACTAAAATGGATGAGAATGGGTGAATTTAATCAGTCACCATTATATCTACTATTGTGGGCCAGAATTCTTTAGAAGAAATGGAGTAGCCCTCATAGTCAACGTAAGAGTCCAAAATGCAATACTTGGGGGCAATCTCAAAAACAACAGAATCATCTCGGCTCGTTTCCACGGCAAACCATTCAATATCACAGTAATCCAAGTCTATGCCCCAACCAGTAATGCTGAAGAAGCCGAAGTTGAGTGGTTCTATGAAGACCTACAAGACCTTCTAGAATGAACACCAAAAAAAGATGTCCTTTTCATCATAGGGGATTGGAATGCAAAAGTAGGAAGTCAAGAGACACCTAGAGCAACAGGCAAGGTTGACCTTGGAGTACAAAAGGAAGCAGGGCAAAGGCTAACAGAATTTTGCCAAGAAAATGCACTGGTCATAGCAAACACGCTCTTCCAACAACACAAGAGACGAGTCTAGACATGGACATCACCAGATGGTCAAATTATTTGCAGCCAAAGTTGGAGAAGCTATATACAGTCAGCAAAAAAAGACCAGGAGCTGACTGTGGCTCAGATCATCAGCTCCTTACTGCAAAATTCAGGCTTAAATTGAAGAAAGTAGGAAAAACCTCTAGTTTATGACTTAAATCAAATCATTTATGATTATACAGTGGAGATAACAAACAGATTCAAGGGATTCGATTTGGTAGGAAGACTGCCTGAAGAACTATGGATGGAGGTTCATAACATTGTACAGGACGGGGTGACCAAAACTATCCCCAAGAAAAAGAAATGCAAAAAGGCAAAGTGGTTGTCTGAGGGGGCCTTACAAACAGCTGACAAAAGAAGAGAAATGAAAGGCAAAGAAGAAAGGGAAAGATATATCCATGTGAATGCAGCACTCCAAAGACTATCAAGGAGAAATAAGAAAGCCTTCTTAAGTGAAGAATCAAAGAAATAGATGAAAACAATAGAATGGGAAAGACCAAAGATCTCTTCAAGAAAACTGGAGATACTAGGGGACTATTTCATGCAAAAATGGGTACAATAAAGGACAGAAATGGCAAGGACCTAACAGAAGCAGAAGAGATAAAGAAGAGGTGACAAGAATACACAGAAGAACTACACAAAAAAGGTATTAATGACCGGGATAACCACAATGGTGTGGTCACTTGCCTAGAGCCAAACATCCTGGAGTGTAAAATCAAGTGGGCCTTAGGAAGCATTACTGTGAAGAAAGGTAGCAGAGGTGATAGAATTCCAGATGAGCAATTTTAAATTCTAAAAGATGATGCTGTTAAAGTGTTCACTCAATATGCCAGCACATTTGGAAAACTCAGCAGTCGCCACTGGACTGGAAAAGGTCAGTTTTCATTCCAAATCCAAAGACAGGCAATGCCAAAGAATGTTCAAATTACTGCACAATTGCTCTCACCTCACATGACAGTAAGACTATGCTCAAAATCCTTCAAACTAGGCTTCAGCAGTACATGAACCGAGAACTTCCAGATGTACAAGCTGGGTTTAGAAAAGGCAGACGAACCCGAGATCAAATCACCAACATCTGGTGGATCACAGAAAAAGCAAGAGAATTCCAAAAAAACATCTACTTCTGCTTCAGTGATTATGCTAAAGCCACTGACTGTATGGATCACAACAAACCATGGAAAATTCTTAGACATGGGAATACTAGACCTCCTTACCTGCCTCCAGAGAATCCTGTATGCAGGTCAAGAAGCAACAGAACTGGACATGGAACAGCAGACTGGTTCCAAATCAGGAAAGGAGTACATCAGGGCTGTATATTGTCACCATGCTTATTTAACTTATATGCAGAGTACATCATGAGAAATGCTGAGCTAGATGAAGCACAAGCTGGAATCAAGATTGCCAGGAGAAATATCAACAATCTCAGATATGCAGATAACACCACCCTTATGGCAGAAAACGAAGAAGAACTAAAGAGCCTCCTGATGAAAGCCAAAGAGCAGAGTGAAAAAGCTGGCTTAAAACTCAACATTCAGAAAACTAAGATCATGGCATCTGGTGCCATCATTTCATAGCAAATAGATAGGGAAACAATGGAAACAGTGACAGACTTTATTTTTTTGGTCTCCAAAATCACTGCAGATGGTGATTGCAGCCATGAAATTAAAAGACACTTGTTCCTTCGAAAAAAAGCTAAGACTAACCTAGACAGCATATTAAAAAGCAGAGACATTACTTTATCAACAAAGGTCCATCTAGTCAAGGCTATGGTTTCTCCAGTAGTCATGTATGGATGTGAGAGTTGGACCATAAAGAAAGCTGAGCACCAAAGAATTGATGCTTTTGAACTGTGCTGTTGGAGAAGACTCTTGAGAGTCCCTTGGACAGCAAGGAGATCCAACCAATCCATCCTAAAGGAAATAAGTTCTGAATATTCATCGGAAGGACTGATGCTGAAGCTGAAACTCCAATACTTTTGGCCAACTGATGGGAAGAACTAACTCACTGGAAAAGAATCTGATGCTGAAAAAGATTGAAGGTGGGAGGAGGAGCGGCTGACAGAGGATGAGATGGTTGGATGGCATCACCAACTCAATGGACATGAGTTTGAGTAAGCTCCGGGAGTTGGTGATGGACAGGGAGGCCTGGCGTGCTGCAGTCCATGGGGTTGCAAAGAGTTGGACACAACTGAGCTGAACTGAACTGCTCCTTGGAAGAAAAGCTATAACAAGCATAGACAGTGTATTAAAAAGCAGAGATATCACTTTGCCAACAAAAGTCCATCTAGTCAAAGCTATGGTTTTTATAGTAATTGTGTACAGATGCTAGAGTAGGACCATAAAGAAGGCTGTGCACCAAAAATAGATGCTTTTGAACTGTGGTGTTGGAGAAGACTCTTGAGAGTCCCTTGGACTGCAAGAAGATCAAACCAGTCAATCCTAAAGGAAATCAACCCTGAATATTCATGGAAGGACTGATGCTAAAGTTCCAATACTTTGGCCAGCTGATGCGAACAGCTGACTGACTGGAAAAGACCCTGATGCTAGGAAAGATTGAGAGGAGGAAAAGCAGGCAACAGAGAATGAGATGGTTGCATAGCATCACTGACTTAATGGACGCGAGTTTGAGCAAGCTCCAGGAGATGGTGAAGGACAGGAAAGCCTGGTGCTGCAGTTTATGGGGTCACAAAGAGTCGGACAGGACCTAGCGACTGAACAACAATAACAACGAGCATAAACACTGTCTATGGGCAGCTATGTTAGCAATCTATTTACAAATCAGGTTGAAAACCACGACTGGGAAACGGGATTAGAAGGCCATGACAACCTGTGGGATCAGCAGTTCTTGGTCTGTGATGCCTCTGATGAAAGAAGAAAAGCAGGGAGTGGAAGGGGGAGGGAGGGACACAGGGGACAGACACAGGACTCTGCAGCTGAAGCTCTGGGACCTGTACCGTCTGGGGAAGTGAAAGAGTGAAAACCACCACTGAAGAAGCTGTGGTAAATACTAGAACTCAACTGCTACATGTCTCTACAGAGCTACCTAATCTTCACCTTTCATACAAATGGAGTCAGATTCACGTTTACTGTAGCATATGTATTTCATTCATTTTATGGCTAAATAATATTTCATTGTATGGATGGACCAGATATTTTTTATCCATTCATGTTTTGGACATTTGGGTTGCTTCCCTTCTTGGATGGCTGCTATGAACATTTGTTAAGTGACTGTGCAGATGTATGCTCTAATTTTAAGCATATTCATAACTGCTCATTGAAGCATTTTTATCATGGTTGCTTTAAAATTTATCAAATAATTCTAACATCTCTGTTATTTCAGTGTTGGCATCTATGGATTGTCTTTTTTTCACTGAGATCTTCCTGGTTCTTGGTTTGGTGAGTGATTACTGATCAAAACTTGGACATTTTGAGGAGTTCCCTAGCAACCTAGTTGTTAAGGTTCTGGGTTTTCACTGCCATGGTCTGGGTTCAATTCCTGGGTCAGGGAACTGAGATTTCCTGCAAGCTGAAGCACAGCCAAAAAAAAAAGAAAGAAAGAATTTTGACATTTTTGGTATATATATGATGATGGAATATTACTCAGCCATAAAAAAGAATGAAATAACGTCATGTGCAGCAACACTAATGGACCTAGAGATGATCATACTAAGTCAAATATGCTGTTTATATGTGGAATCTAAAAAAATGATACAAATGAACTTATTTACAAAACAGACTCACAGGTATAGAAAACAAAGGGGAATGGGGAGTGTATATATATTAATACATAGACAGTAAATCAACTGTTTCAATAAAAAGTTAAAAACAAAATAATGTTCATTCAGGATCTTCAATACTACTTTCACCTTGATTTTAAGGATTTGGGAAGTGATGTATTTTAAAGAGGCAAATGCTTTTGTATTTTATTTGGAAAAAACTGATAGGTAGAAAATAAAAAGACTGAGTTTTATTGAAATCTTCTGTTTTAGCTGTCTTTCTTGACATCACTCCAGCAGGCGGAGAAGAGATATCACCTCATCACTTGCAGATTAAAGGGAGACGCCCACATTCTCCACAGCCTGCTCTGACCCTTATCTTGTCCTTTGGCCAAAAAAGCAGGCTTTTTAAAAAAAATGCAGCCCCTGGCTTTCTGACTCCCTATTTCTTCAGCTCCCAGGCTTGGAAGCGTGAGGGGATCACTGCCAGGCTGCTCTTCAAGTCACTAGGGCCCTTGCTCATTGGCTCTCTTGTCTCCACATTTCTTCTCATTTTGTTTTATATACAATTCCCAGGGTTTTTATTTGTACTTAGTGGGACAAACATGGAAAAGTACATCTACTCCATCTTCCCAAAAGGATAAGTTTAATTTTTACTGTTAAACTAACTCCTAAGGATTGAGGGCTCTCCATACACAGAGCTTCCCAGGTGGCTCTAGTGGTAAAAAAAAACCCACCTGCCAACGCAGGGCACCTAAGGGACATGGGTTTGATCCCTGGGTCAGGAAGATCCCCTGGAGAAGGGCATGGCAACCCACTCCAGTATTCTTGCCTGGAGAATCCCCACGGACAGAGGAACTTGGAGGGCTACAGTTAAGAGAGTCACATAGAGTCGGACACTACTAAAGCGACTTAGCATGCATGTATACATACAGTGGAATATTATTCAGCCTTAAAAATGAAGGAAATCCTGTCACATGCAAACCACAGATGAAAAGACAGTAACAAACAAACAAATACTGTGCTTCCACTCAGATGAGGTCCCCAGAGCAGTGGATTTCATATAACAGACAGCAGAGTGGTGGCTGCCAGAGACTGGTGGGTAGGCAGGAGTTGGAGGTGGGGAGTTGTGCAGTGGGTACTGAGCTGCAGTGTGGAAGACGAAGACTTCTGAACACCAGTCACAAATCAATGTGAATGTTCCAATATTTAACACTATCTTTGAAAAGAATTATTATCTACCATGGTTGAGATAAATTTTACATTATGTGTATTTTATCACAATTTTAAAAAACTGAGCCCTCTCTCATAGAATATAATTCCTAAGATGCCCGATGCATACTCAATATTAGAATGTTCAAGCCATACTCGACAGAGACTAGGTACCATACTGGAGAAAGGAAGAAAAGATATAAAGAGAAAGAATTTTGTCTTTGGGAGCTACAATTTAATTGGGCAGGATAAAAATGCACAGAGATATGTTTAAACAAAGATAATATGAACAAAGTCCTAATATTGCACCAGATGCAGAGGGAAAGCAAACTACAGAGAAACTAAGTAAAAATAACTGGGATTAACATGAGGACTGAGATTAGTTTGAAGGAGAAAACAGAATTCAGTAAAGACAGAAATGGTGAAACAGCACTATTCTAGAAATATAGTGAACACAAGTTTTGAAAGGAATAATCAGAATGCACATTCAAGTCTCTTAGAGAAGGTAAGACCACATTTAATCGTTAAGTGCCCAAAATATTACCTTTCACGTTCCATTTGTCTCAGATGATCATTTTTTATAGCTTCAATCACTAAATTAGTATGCGGGTCATCCTGGGGGAAAAGTGAGGGAATCAGAAGTAAACACTGAGAACTGGGTGGCTAATCAGCCTCAGCACTAGGCCACTGTACACAGTGGAGAGTGAGTGAGTCTTTCTGAACTGTTTTTCTCGTGTAAAGCAGAACTTTCTCTTTCTTCTGATGACCTGTCACACTCTTCACTGAACTAATGCAGATTCTAGCAGCTGACACAAGGTCAGGCTGGAAAGCATAGGACCAAGAATATGGAAGCCATGGTTGTCAGTACAAACAGGTGAAATCCTAAGTCACATGTAATTGCTTTAATGACATCAGTGACTTAGTATGACCCTACATTGACCTCTACTTCCTATTAAAGACACGGATGATTTCTTTCACAATATACATTATTTTTTCTCAATATGAAAGTTATATATGATAATTAACATCTACCCAGCACTTACTATGTTCCAGGATTAAGCATTTCACATGCACTCCCTCATTCGATCCTCACAACCCTATATGGCAGGCTGTTGTAATTAGTGCTATTTTAAATACAAAGGACAAGGAGAATAAATACTGAGAAGTGGAGCCAACCACCACACTGCCATTCCCTTGTAATCCATCAAGAAAATCTACCAGGTTGCTATTATGAAATCAACGTTACTATACCATCATGATCTATCAACATGGACAATTTCACATGATTTGACTTCACATAAGATAACATTAAGGAATGATAATTTTTCATAAGATGCTCCCTTTTGTTTTTTGAGTAAAATTGTGCAGTCTGTTTAAACCATAATCTCCAGCCCTATTTCAATAGTTCCGTTGTCAACCTAATCTAAATAACATGAAAATGAAAAAACACATTAATACAGGACTGGCAGAAACCTGAAGAGTCATCCATCCCAACTTCATCACTTCTGGAGACAGAGAAGCACAGAGAAGCACAGCTGGCTATGTAAGAGTCTTCTTCATACTCACGCTTGGCGAAATGTATTTATCATCTTCATCAATTTCTAGTGGAACAGCAATCAGTTTTTGGAATGACTTCTTCATTTTTTCTCGATCTCCAATGGCAAAGTAACTAAGAATCAGATTGAAGCCTGCCTTCAGATTTGGAGCCATACTCATGATGTGCTCAAAAGAAGAGATGGCATCCGAATACTGCCCAGTTTTAATAAATGTGACTCCAATGTTCTGCATAATTTTAATCCTGAAAAAAAAATGGACTCCCTTTAAAAGTTTGAACTCCCCAGCTGGCAATCAAGTTATTCCACAAATAATTTCCTCCTTTTCTTTGCCATGTTACTTCTTGTTTTGTTAAAGATTTACTTATTTTACACATTATAAAATTCACTTGCTTTAAGTATGTGATTCAGTACCTATTGCTGTACTAACATAGATGTGAAACCACAATCACACTCTAAGTCATTTCTATTTCGCTAGAAAGAACACCTGTGCCCACCTGCAATCACTCCTCAATCTAGCCTCCAGCCCCAGGCAAACGCTAATTTCCTTTCTGTCTCTCTGGACTGGACTTGCCTTTCTAGACATTGCATATGAAAGGAGTTATACAACATGGGACAGTGGAGCCTGGTGGGCTGCCGTCTATGGGGTCACAGAGAGTCGGACACGACTGAAGCGACTAAGCAGAAGCAGCAGCATACAACATGTGATACCCTGTACCTTCATTCAATTAGCATAATTTTTGAGGTTCCTCCATATCACAGCATGTAAGAGGATGTCATTCCTTTTTCATTGCTGAATAGTATTCTACACTGCAGCTATACCACCTTTCATCCATTGACTATGTGATAGATACTTGGACTGCTTCTACTTTTTGGATATTATAATAATGCTGCTACAAACACTCATGTACAATCCTTTGTGAAGATACATGTTTTCATTTCTCTTGATTATATACCTAACAGTGGAATTGGTCATATAGTAAATTTGCATTTAATTTTTTAAAAAAACCTTATTATTTTCCAAAGTGTCTATGCTATTTTATATCCCCAGTGCACAAGGACTCTCATTTCTCTGCATCTTCCTCAGCACTGATCATTGTCTATATTTGATGACAGCTATTCTACCTTATTTCCAACCACTCCTTAATATAATCCCATTTCAACTAAATCCCTTTATTCATAATTCTCTGACCATCAGACCATAGTGTTTCCCAGCCTTTTCTCAGTGTCCTTTTGTCTGGAATGCCATCTCTGTCTTCACTTCAGTAACCAACTCAAGTGTACCTCCTTCACTAAGCCTTCCCTGACAATTCCTGTTCTCAGTAATTATTCCTGCAACTTAAGAAATATCAATAACCTCAGATATGCAGATGACACCACCCTTACGGCAGAAAGTGAAGAGGAACTAAAGAGCCTCTTGATGAAAGCAAAAGAGGAGAGTGAAAAAGTTGGCTTAAAGCTCAACATTTGGAAAAGTAAGATCATGGCATCCGGTCCCATCACTTCATGGCAAATAGATGGGGAAACAGTGGAAATAGTGGCTGACTTTATTTTTCTGGGCTCCAAAATCACTGCAGACGGTGACTTCAGCCAATAAAGTAAAAGATGCTTACTCCTTGGAAGGAAAATTATGACCAACCTAGACAGCGTATTAAAAAGCAGAAACATTACTTTGTCAACAAAGGTTCATCTAGTCAAGGCTATGGTTTTTCCAGCGGTCATGTATGGATGTGAGAGTTGGACTATAAAGAAAGCTGAGCACAGAAGAATTGATGCTTTTGAACTGTGGTGTTGGAGAAGACTCTTGAGAGTCCCTTGACTGCAAGGATATCCAACCAGTCCATCCTAAAGGAGATCAGTCATGGGTGTTCATCAGAAGGACTGATGCTGAAGCTGAAACTCCGATACTTTGGCCACCTGATGCGAAGAGCTGACTCACTGGAAAAGACCTTGATTCTGGGAAAGATTGAGGGCAGGAGAAGGGGACGACAGAGGATGAGATGGTTGGATGGCATCACTGACTCAATGGACATGGGTTTGGGTGGACTGCGGGAGCTGGTGATGGACAGGGAGGCCTGGTGTGCTGTGGTTCACGGGGTCGTAAAGAGTCAGACACGACTGAGCGACTGAACTGAACTGAATTACCATACTACCTCTTGACTGTGGATTGTTAAGTACTTACCATATACTATATAATACTATCTTTTTCTAAAATGTTTAAATTCTTGGTCTCACCTGGGTTAAAAGTACCTCAAGGGCACTATGTTCTATAAGTTAGATAACTGCTGATGATAGTGAGATATCTTGCATAATTCGAAAACAAATGTTTGTGAAAAGTGGCATTTACAAATAAATTAACTTTCTCAAGGGAATTGCACTGTGCCCAGGAGAAATTATGAACAGTAAATATCCTAGAAACCTATGTTTCCTTAGTTATTACCAGACTAAGATAACTTACTGTTTCTGCTCTTAAATATTATAATAGGAAATACCCCAGCACCTCCCCTGTCCACCTCTTCTAAGAGTCAACAGTAACCCTTCCTTCACTATTTCCTTCTCGAGCTCTGGTAAGAATGTAAGGAATTAAGTATCCAGTCTCGCACTCTGGAGTCTGCTATGTTCTAAACAACTGCTGTCTGATTTGGTGTATTACAGTGCTAATGGCCTGGAGGGTTATTTCCTATATAGGCCCATTAGCTTAGTTTTATTCCAACTGATCACATATCATGCCTTTAACCTTTAGCTTCCATCATACAAATGCATGCAAGGGTCAGACCAAAATACTACAGCTATAAGGAAAATCTAACACCTCTCATGTACACATACCACAAAGCACTTAGTCCACTGGCAACACGTCAGAAGAGTGACTTTGTTTCTGAAGAATGACAAATTTTACAACTTACCTCATTTCTTTATGGACACTTGGAATTTGATCTAAGGCCATTCGGTAGAATTTAATGGCTTTGGAATAATTTCTTTGCTTTAAATAAATATTTCCCATATTCACTTTCAACCGTCCTAATTTAAAATAAAATTAATGAATATATAATATCCGATTTCTTTTACTTTTTCTATGAGACCAAAAAGTATACAGTATAAATGCTAAATATAAACAACAATCTCTTGTGGATAAAGTCTACAAGGGAAAGCATGTTCCATGGAGTTGCTATGGCTAATTCTACTTGTGATACAGAACATAGTCTTCATTTACTATTAGGCAATATGTCTCATACCAACTATTTTTTTTCATTTGTATTTGTGTGAATTTTCATATCCTTTAAGCAGGACACTATAAATTTAACTTGCTTAGAGCACAGATCATTTCATAAGAATAACTGAGGAAACTGTAAATTAACACTACAAAAGAACTATACTTATCAGAAAAACTAACTACACACACCTACCTGCATTGCTAAACATCTTATTTTTCACTATAACTTGATATGTGTTTAGTGCTTCAGCATACATCTCATTAGCTGAATACTGACTGGCCAAGTTGAAAAGAACCTAAGGAAAAAATATTGCAAAGAAATATATAATGATCATCTTAGGTCCCTTTTGCCTATCTTTCTAGAGATTAAAATACTATAACAATGTTAGTTGCCTTTATCAAGACTCCCAAACCATTAAGAAATGAAGTCCACAGAGAGTATCTTGCATTCCAGCATGAACCAGAACATTAGGACAGATGGAGCTATCCTCTAAATTCCACCTAATTTCCATGTATTCTTTCTAGTCAATGGATTTGCTATCCTTTAATCTCCGGAAGACCCACAAAGAGTATATGTGTATTGTTAGTATTGCTGGTTATAAAAAGAGTAAGGAAGATAGTGGACCAAATTTTTTAGAAAACATAAACACTATGTGGAAATATCTTAAACCTTAACTTGTAGAGTATTGCTGCTCCATATGCAAATTTATAATTTAAATAATTGAGCTATAGTAAAGTATGTTCCTAGAGGAAAAAGATGATCATTGTAAATTATTCCCAAATCTAAAGATTCCATGGAATCTAAAAATATTAACTATAAACAGTAAACGTCTAAATTCTTCTTCCTCTAAGTTTCAATGTCCTTTTTTCCACTTGTTTAGCATATGAAAACTTCTCCTACTGAAAATACATCCTTTTAAACAACAGTATATATATGAAAGAAGTGTCTTTTCAGAATTGAATAAATTTTGCTAGAAACTAGCTGATTTGTTTTTTTTCCCTACTATCCTCACAGAACACTGTCTTATTAATCTAGTTTGAAGCTCTCTAAGATCACAGACACACGTTCAAATCTTATTATCTAACTATGTTGTTGACAGATGTTCACTAGACTTATTGTGGTGATCATTTCATAATATATACAAATATCAAGTTGAATACCTGAAATTAACAGAGTATTGAATCACAATTATACCTCAAAACAAAACAAAATAAAAGGAATCTTGTCAAGGTAAGCACACTGAATAGAGCCCAAATATTAGTAATCTTCAAGAGTCCTTAGCTGGAAGGTTTACTAGTATTTACAGATTAAAACTGACTAAATTAAAGAAGATCACAAAGATGAGAGTGGTCCCATTAACTGAAGAGTATTATTAACCTAATTCTAGGCACCTTAAGTCCAGTAAAGCTTAAGGAACAAGAGAAAACAACAAAGAAAAAAAGACTTCTGGAATCTATAATTCTCACCAAAATATCCGTATTCAACAGGCACTTTGTACTTACTGAGTAAGTTAAATCCAAGTTGATGTTCTCTGGCCTTGTAACTTGTTCTCGTTGCCTCACCAGGACTCTCTCCTTTCTGCCTGCATCTTTTGCCTTTTCCAAGGCCTGAAACCAAGTGTACATGGTGTCAACTCCTTCACAAACTCACATAGCTCTTGGTGCATCAGAGGCGCCTGTAGCTGCATTACCCCTACTTCCTGGGTGCTCTGAGCGCTCCTACTATAACTCCCCTCTTGTCTGTCTAACCGTGAGCTCTCATCCGTCATGCAAAGTCCATGTGTCTTCTCTGGGAAAGAAGGGGAAGCACAGGGTAGGAGCTAATACCTGGACCATACCTGCCCACACTGAGTTTCTCATCACCTACCACCTTTAGGTCTAACCACGCCTACCTACATGCCTGACGTACCACCGTTAAGGCTTCCCTGGTGGCCCAGCCAATAAAGAATCTGCCTACAATGCAGGAGACCTGAGTTCAATCCCTGGGTTGGGAAGATCCCCTGGAGGAGGAAATGGCAACCCACTTCAGTATTCTTGCCTGGAGAATTCCATGGATAGAGAAGCCTGGCAGGCTATAGTCCATGGGGTCACAAAGAATCCGACACGACTGAGCGACTAAAACTTTCACTGCATGCCTCTCTACTTCTTTTTTCCTTTCAGCTCCTGAATCTTTGGTGTTTTAATTCAATCTCATAAGAAAGGAATTAGGTGAGTTTGTTTGGTTTCTGAGATGCTCAAAGTATAGATAAGCCACGGACAACTGCTACCTAATAGGACAACAGATCCTCAGTATCACTAAGATCTTACTCAGAACATTAAGAACCTTTAACTGATTTCCATGGAGAGACTGACCAGTCCCATTAATGCCTTAATCTGATAATTAAGTCACAGAAACTGTATTTATGTGGTGTGATGATCAAAGTAATGTGAACAAAGCACCTAAGAGAAAAAAAATTAATTAAAAAAAAAAAAAAGCCACAGAGTTGGATTCCCAAAAAGCAAACCATGAGTTTGCGGTTTCACTTAGGACAAAATATTTTAGGGCAGTGAGGCTTAAATAATTTTAAAAAAAGCCCTTAGTACTTTTTTTATGGATCACAGTAGCTCTGCCTTCAGCAGGCTGTGCATCAATCCAGTAATCCACCAGGCTGAAAAATTTAGTCAACTGATACATCAGAATTTTCTCCCCTCCTTAAATGACCAATGAGAAAAATTACAAAACCAGCCAACTGTTTTTGACATCAGAGTTTATGAAGCAGAGTTAAAACAGTAGGCTCTCAAAATAATTATTTCAGTGAAAACTCCAAGGCCAGTCCACAGCAAAATGAAAATATTTATCTAGCTGTGTGCATGTATGGGTGCATACACAAAAGTAGACACATACTCACACACTTCATGATCTTGAATCTTAATCAGTTTATGGACTTACCAATTTTAAGTCTCCACAACTGTTAGCAATACAGCTTTCTTCTACCAACTCATTTACTTTCTTCTCTAATTGTCTGATCTTTTCTTCTGGACTGTTAAAGAAAAAACCAAGTATATTCTGAATCATTCCATCACTAACAGTATATATTAAATTTAACTCACTTTTAACATAGTCCATCATGTGCTCATTAACTTTAAAAGTAGGTCACAGATAAGACAAATACATAAATGGCAATGAACAATAAATGTACCACTGTTTTTAATAACTACAGTATATATTCATAATAATGGTAAATATAGCTAACATTTTTTCAGCATAAGTGTAATTTAATTTTGAGCTAAATGCTTTACCTAATTATGTCACTTAATCTTCATAAAAATATTTGATACAATTACTATCGTTATTTCATTTAACTGACAGGGAAACAGGTTTACAAAGTTAAGTACTGGCAGTCCAGTGGTTAGGACTCTGCACACTTCCACTGCAGGAGGCTCAGGTTCAATCTATGGTTGGGGAACTGAGATCCTACAAGTGGTGTTCAGTTCAGTTCAGTTCAGTCGCTCAGTCGTGTCCAACTCTTTGCAACCCCATGAATTGCAGCACGCCAGGCCTCCCTGTCCATCACCAATTCCCGGAGTTCACCCAAACTCACGTCCATCGAGTCAGTGATGTCATCCAGCCGTCTCATCCTCTGTTGTCCCATTTTCCTCCTGCCCCCAATCCCTCTCCCAGCATCAGAGTCTTTTCCAATGAGTCAACTCTTTGTGTGAGGTGGTCAAAGTACTGGAGTTTCAGCTTTAGCATCATTCCTTCCAAAGAACACCCAGGACTGATCTCCTTTAGAATGGACTGGTTGGATATCCTTTAAGTCAGCAAAAACAAGACCAGGAGCTGACTGTGGCTCAGATCATGAACTCCTTATTGCCTGTGGCTCAGATCATGAACTCCATATTGCCAAATTCAGACTTGAATTGAAAAAAGTAGGGAAAACCACTAGACCATTCAGGTATGACCTAAATCAAATCCCTTATGATTATACAGTGGAAGTGAGAAATAGATTTAAGGGACTAGATCTGATAGATAGAGTGCCTGATGAACTATGGCCAGAGGTTCATGACATTGTACAGGAGACAGGGATCAAGACTATCCCCATGGAAAAGAAATGCAAAAAAGCAAAATGGTTGTCTGGGGAGGCCTTACAAATAGCTGTGAAGAGAAGAGAAGTGGAAAGCAAAGGAGAAAAGGAAAGATATAAGCATCTGAATGCAGAGTTCCAAAGAATAGCAGGGAGAGATAAGAAAGGCTTCCTCAGTGATCAATGCAAAGATATAGAGGAAAACAACAGAATGGGAAAGACTAGAGATCTCTTCAAGAAAATTAGAGATACCAGGGGAACATTTCATGCAAAGATGGGCTCGATAAAGGACAGAAATGGTATGGACCTAACAGAAGCAGAAGATATTAAGAAGAGGTGGCAAGAATACACAGAAGAACTGTACAAAAAGATCTTCATGACCAAGATAATCACGATGGTGTGATCACTCACCTAGAGCCAGACATCCTGGAATGTGAAGTCAAGTGGGCCTTAGAAAGCATCACTATGAACAAAGCTAGTGGAGGTGATGGAATTCCAGTGGAGCTATTTCAAATCCTGGAAGAGGATGCTGTGAAAGTACTGCACTCAATATGCCAGCAAATTTGGAAAACCCAGCAGTAGTCACAGGACTGGAAAAGGTCAGTTTTCATTCCAATCCCAAAGAAAGGCAATGCCAAAGAATGCTCAAACTACCGCACAATTGCACTCATCTCACATGCTAGTAAAGTAATGCTCAAAATTCTCCAAGCCAGGCTTCAGCAATACGTGAACCATGAACTTCCAGATGTTCAAGCTGGTTTTAGAAAAGGCAGAGGAACCAGAGATCAAATTGCCAACATCCTCTGGATCATCAAAAAAGGAAGAGAGTTCCAGAAAAACATCTATTTCTGCTTTATTGACTATGCCAAAGCCTTTGACTGTGTATCACAACAAACTGTGGAAAATTCTAAAGGAGATGGGAATACCAGACCACCTGACCTGCCTCTTGAGAAACCTATATGCAGGTCAGGAAGCAACAGTTAGAACTGGACATGGAACAACAGACTGGTTCCAAATAGGAAAAGGAGTACGTCAAGGCTGTATATTGTCACCCTGCTTATTTAACTTATATGCAGAGTACATCATGAGAAATGCTGGGCTGAAGAAGCATAAGCTGGAATCAAGATTTCTGGAAGAAATATCAATAACCTCAGATATGCAGATGATACCACCCTTATGGCAGAAAGTGAAGAGGAACTAAAAAGCCTCTTGATGGAAGTGAAAGAGGAGTTGTGAAAAAGGAGATGAAGAGGAGATGTGAAAAAGGAGATGAAGAGGAGAGTGAAAAAGTTGGCTTAAAGCTCAACATTCAGAAAACTAAGATCATGGCATCTGGTCCCATCACTTCATGGGAAACTGATGGGGAAACAGTGGAAACAGTGTCAGACTTTATTTTGGGGGGCTCCAAAATCACTGCAGATGGTGACTGCAGCCAAGAAATTAAAAGATGCTTACTCCTTGGAAGGAAAGTTATGACCAACCTAGATAGCATATTAAAAAGCAGAGACATTACTTTACCAACAAGTGGTGTGGAGAGGCCCAAAAAAAGAAACAAAGAAAGCTAAGTATTATGCCTGATATCATACAGCTGGTAAGTTACAGAGCCAAGGTTTGAACACAAATAAGGTAACTCTAGAGCCCATGTTATCATATTGTTAATACCATACCTGAAGGGAAGTGGAGCCTATGGCAAATGAAAACTTTATCAATGGTGGAATAACTGAAGCCCCCACAAAAGAGAGAAAAATTATTATGACTTACTACCAAATAGATACCAGAGTTGTTTTGTTTTTGGCCAAGGAGTACAGCTTGTGGGATAACCAACGGTGGAACCCAGATCACGTTAGTAAAAGCCCAGAGTCCTAATCACTGGACCACAACAGGCAACTCCCCACAGAGACTTCTACCAAGGTAAAGAAGTTTAAAAAATCTTGACTCCATCAGCAGCACACGAAGTATCCCCAAACCAATCACATTTGAAACTAGCATCAGTGTTGTTTCATTACCACTTTCGTCCAACAAAGTACCACAACACTCTGTATGTACATCACTGCCTAAACAAACTTCTACTACAAATACGTCAGAATAAACATCAATTCTCCTAATTCTCTTCAAACGGACTTTTAAAAAGAATACAGGAACAAATTAGGTCTATAAAATCATATTTTTCAGTAAAACCTGGGATTAAGGCAACAAATTTTATTATAGAGATCTGCAAAATTCTGAGTAAATGAATACAATAGATGGTGGCTTTGTAAAAGTTATAGAGTTCAGAATTTAAGTACAGAATTCTATTTTCAAGTTGTCTGAAACACTCTAACAAATGTCTTTAAACAGTACTTACAGAGTGTTACTTTTAAGCCTAAAATGTCAGTATAAAAATTTAAAGCTAAAAATCTGTAAGAGAACTCCATGAAGACAGTAGCAGTAACCGCCCCATCCCCACCAGATGCCAGGAGAATGAACCCTGTGTGCAGACCCTGCGGGACGCCCCCACAGGTACCTGCACCCGCCCGCCACCCTGTGCTCAGAAGCCAGGCTACAGAAGAGTCTCCCTCCCCAGCCAATCATCTGGTTCCATCAGACACCTGTGCTGAGACTCTGGCCAATAAGAAACAAAGACACGTCTGCCCGGGGCAGATGTCTCCCAGAAAGGCCTTTGCTTCTCAAAGGGGACCCGAGACTGGCATCTTCTGAGTCTCGGTGTTAACGACTACATGAAGGTTCCAGACTCCCATGACCCTCTTGGAATCATGAGGACAGGAAGTCCTTGAGAAAAGCCAAGAGTGAGCACACTGTGAGCACTGGCTGCTGTTATTTGTAAAATGTATAGATTCACAGTGCTCAGGTATCAGTACATGCTACACAGCTGAATTTATGCCGTAGCTTTTAGCTATTCTCTAGTAGCATGAAACTAATACTATAAAAAATTAAATTCTTCAATATCAATGTAACAAACATACATTTTCTTCATTTTTTTTCTTTGAAGTATGCTTTTAAAATAAGAATATCTATTACACACACAACCACATTTGGCCTTCAAGAGAATCAATACTGGCACCCATAAAAATGAGACATGGCTTCAATGTGCTCCAGTAAAACTGCACAGATACATGGGGCTGCCTTTCTTAGATGTGAGTCTCTTCCTAGACGCTAGGACAATACTTTGTTACTATTCTGCTGACACAAACTTTCAAAATAGGTAAGGATTATGTATTTGAGAAGTAAAAACTGAAGACATGCAACCACCACAGGAAAGCAGCACAGGACTTACATACCTGTCTTCACTCCTGGCCTCCAGGGGTGGTGCCGGGCCCCACGACTGTCCAAGGGGGTCAAACGCAGAGCCTGGGACACAGCAGTCAAGAGGTCACGTTCAGTGTGCATCCACACAATTGGAGGAACTGTGAAACCCTGCACACGCTGTCTAATTCACCTATTTATTAAATGGAATGGACCTTTTTTATGCTCACCTTTTTTATGCTTTATATCAAGAAACTGGTAAGATTTTTAACATACATAAAACCATGTAAATAAAACTGCATTACCACGTAAAAACAAAAATAACTACTCAGTACTTATTTCTCCCCACAGTAATCTATCTCTGTTATGAATTCTAAACTGTCAATCATGGGATTAATAACCTGGTATTGGCTTTTTAATCTTCATTATTGGTATCATAAACATTAATTTTGTCACAGAAGTTTTATTTTAAAATTATTACTTAACTTATCATCCATTTAAATACTATTTTCACCTTTGATTCTTTAGCTCTAACTCACAGACAAATTTTCAGTGTGCAGCGTGGCATGATCTGACATGACATGCAGCATGACTATACCTCAACTGGGACGCAGAACACTCCCACAACCCTTTTCCTTTCCTGACCCTAACCCTAAAATAATCAATGACATGTTAAGTTTTATTTAAAATGGTAATATATTTAAACATACAAAAACAGTTTAAAAATTAAAAGATTTGAAAAAAAATTAATAGCTGAAATAATGTAACAAACCTCTCAAAGCTCCCTTGGTAAAGCCAGCGGCTCTCACTGCTGTCATGGGTCTAGTAACTCCATCCTTAAGAGAACAAGAATCATTTAAAAAGTGTTCTTACATATGATCTACCTCTTATTTACAGTTCTGCACATGACACACATCTTAATAAAGCCCCAGTCTTGAACAGAGGTTTATAATTCCTCCCTACTGTTCCTCACTTCTGCCTCCTAACGTGTCAACCTGTCTGAACTTTTCCTTTGTCCTATAAAATTTCAATTCTTCAATCGAACTGGACTTACTGCCAGTATGAAAAGAAAAACACTCTTTTGGGTTTTCACTAGTACCTTATATAGCTTAGTAGCTGGTTACTCCCTACTTTGGGCTGGTCTCCTGTAGGCCTATGAGAGAAACCATAGAAACCGCTGGAAATGACAGCGCAGGAGAACCAGGTCCCAGAGTCCATCCTGCAGACAAACTAGAAGGCCTATGTCCATTCCCCTGTGGGATTTCACTTGAGACCTGAGTAAATAGTGATAAATCCAGAGACTGGCACCAAAGATTTCAAGCAGTTCAAATATCAACTCACAGTTTAAAGAATCAGGGTCACTATGTAAGTAATATCTTTAAAAAAAATTTTTTGGTAATAAGATACTAAGTCACAAGAAAGGCCCAAGATGCAAACCCACACATGGGGATACCTGAATAGCCCCTGTCATCGGTCTTCCCATTGACGACACCAGGGAGGTCTTGGACTAGTGAACAAAAAACTAAGTTAAAATGATTCCAAAAAACTTCTACACTTAATTTTATAAACCAAGCTATAAAAGTTTCTTTATAACTTTCTTTCCTTCATTCTACTGGCAAGTAAACCTTTTATCTCCCGAGGACATAGGATCAAATAATAAAACTCTAAAACAGGCATCAGCAAACTATATCCCTCGGCCCTTATATGGGACAGAGCCACACTCCCTTCGTCTGCATGCTGTCTCTGGCTGTCTCTCCACAGATGCACAACTGGGTCTCCCAGAGCCTAAACCTCCCGGCTCTTCACAGAAAAGCTCGTTGACTCCTGTTCGGAAACATCGCCAAAACCAAATTCATGAGTGATATCTGCTCTGACTGATTAATAAATGGATGTTTCCCATGATACACTATTATGCAACGTTAAGGCCACTCTCTCTGTCCACAGGAAGGGGACAACTGGAAGGCCAGTGCCCAGGACTCTAGGTTCTGAAGCCATCTTTACGACCCCTAAGAAATATTATCAGAAAGACCAGGAAATGCTATTTCATCTCATTCCTTCATTTTTCTCCCATTTCTCTACTATTTAGCATAAGTGAAAACATCCAAACTATTTGTAATTTGGGCAAGATTTAAAAGATTTTATGGATTTTTATATAGCATCTTTCCTCCAAAGATCTCAAATAAAAGCAAGACCCAATTATATATGCCTCTGAAATTTTTCAATTTTATTTTTTCATGTATTCTTAGTAAATTTTTAGAAATTATAAACATTACATTTATATAACACTAACCACACAAAATATACGAATGTAATACACATGACACTTGGTTATATGATATAGAAAATGAAAAGTCAATCAACAAACACAATGTTTACAGACAGGAAAAGATAGCAAAACATTTGTTTTATTTACAACCAAAATGACTAGAATATTCAAAGCTATTTATCAACAATTTATAATATTCATCACTATTCAAAATGGAAAATACACCTGGATCACGAGCTGAAAGGTAGCCAGACTTATTTAAAACTGCCTAAAGTGAACTTATATATGAGAAAAGGTATCTTCATATCTTCAGCTTAAGAAAACATACCCCATATCCAGTAGCTACGGGTCTAGAAACTGCTGTGCTTGGTATTTTAGCAGTTATCTTGGGGAGGAAAAAAAAAATAGTTAATAGAATTCAGATTAAGTTATATAATAGAAAACTGGAAAAGAAATGGAAAATACAGACTTATCAGTAGGGAAATATTTATATAACATTTAGAATAATTTTTAAATTATTCTAAATATTAAGGAGCTGGAGTATTTAAGTACTGAGAAGGTCTATTGTGGAATTCATCTGAAAGGAGAAAAGGGACTTTAGAGTGACCTGTGGGTCAGTGGGATACAGGATTCTCCAGTGGACACACCTACCATTAATTCTGCATGATTATCACCCAGACACTGGGTCTAACAACAGACACTGGACCTGGAGTCAGGGACCCCGGGTTTGAATCTCAGCTCTCCCTCTACTTGCTGTGTTTACTTTACCTCTCTGAACATAAATGTTCTCATCTCTGAAATAAAGATACAAAGCACGTTGATCACAAAATTGTAGTCATAGTTGATCATGGAGCTTTTCACAGACATACTGGGCTGAACAGACAAACCCAAGAGGGAGTCTGCCAAGGAGGCAGCCCTGGGACTCCTCCAAACTTCAAACTGTGACCTCACAAGGCTTCACTCAGACTGGAAGGTCAATCAGCCCATGTAAGACCTGAGCCCAATTTAGAAACATTTCACATTCAACTGGGTTGAGGTGATTCAGTGTTCCAAGCATCTCTGCAGCCATACACAAAAGTAAATTCTCTCCAATAAAAGACACCTGCCCTGATAAGGCAGCCTCGTGGCTATTGAGCATCTGAAATGAGGCTCAGGCAATAGCATCTGGATTTTAAATTTTTACTTACTTTTTAATGATTTAGATGTAAATAGCCACAACATGGCTAGTGGTTATCATTCCAGACAGCACAGACACATGCCTTAAAATATCTCTAAAATGTTTCATTTACAATGTCTGGCATTCAGTCTACAATAACCAAACACATAGGAGCAAGAGTCCCTAATCAAAATCCAAAAGAAACAAAATGGAAAGACATGCAGAAGGGGAATCATATGATGGAAACAACATCAAACACAGGCTCTGACCAGCATGCTCAACATGTTCAGTGAATCAAAAGACAAGATTGACAATTTCAGTACAGAACTGAAAATGATGAAAAATGGATAAGTGGAAATCCTAGAACTGAAAATAATGTAAAAATCTGGCACTGTCCAGAAAGTAGTAAAATATTAAATTATACTAGACTTTGGTAAGTTAAAAGATGAATATTTTAATCTTTACAAAAACACCAAAAGAATGGTCAAGGAATGTAAACTCCCAAGATAACAGAGGGAGAATTGTAATAAAAATCAAACAAAAAAAGGTAAGAAAGGAGAGAAATAAAACATAAAGAAGGAAAAAACAAAGCAAATACTAAGACAACAAATGAAACCAATTTCATTAAATGTAAGTAGATGAAATACTTCACTAAAAGAGTAAGATTATCTGACAATATTAAAAAAAACAGAATTCTATTCATGTTGCTAGTAAAAAATATTTCTCTAAGAAATACATCTCAAATACGCAGATCTGAGAAAGCTGGAAGTGAAAAAATGGGGAAGACATACAATGCAAACACTAGACAAAAGAGAACCTGGGTAGCTACAGCAATGTACTAACACCTGACGAAAGAGACACACAGCACTACTAGAGCTACAAGCACATTTCATAGCAATAAAAGACTCAACATAACAATATAACAATTCTAAATGTTTTTACTACAAATATATAAAACAAAAACCTAAACAAAGAAATTCACAATCATACTGTATGATCTGTTTTTCTCACTGATAATAATAGAACTTCAATTCCTGCGTACCCCCCCCCCAAAAATCAATAAAAATACTGAACATTTGAACAAAATCATTAACAAACTTGACCACACTAACAGATAACAGGTCTTGGAAAAACATGAAAAGGAAGATGTGGGTCCCAGCAAAACTTTTCTGTGAGAACAAACTGAAGGAAAGAGACTATTTTTCTTTTTAATCACTCACTAATGACTAGATCTGTTCTTCTGGTTTTTACTCTTGGCACTGGATCCTGCGTCTCCTCGCTCCTTACTCGCCCTGCACCCTCACCCACAAAGCCTTTCCTCACATACCTCAAGGCTGATCTTAACTGCACACATCCTTAAATATTCAACTGTACATTATCTCCTGACTGTCCCAACTAGGAATAAAGAACTTATCTTTGTGATCCCAGAGCAATTTATACTGTTTTTACAACACAAATTACAATATGCCTTATAATTTCTATTTGTGTCCACTTTACCCTTCTCTGGAGCTAGCTGGAATTTTCTCTCTCTTAAATGAGCCCAGTGCCTCTCCTATAAAAGTTGCACAGATTTTTCCCATTTAATACAGTAAGTAGGGTGTGATGACAATATCATTCAAAGGGGTGCAGACCTACTTTCTGTTCTGGTTACGGGTAACTGTGAGACCTCTCCTCCCAGCCTTGTTTCCTGTCTATAACATGAGGGTCTCTGAAGTCATTTCTAAACATCAATGAAGGGCCAGCTTGGAGACATTATCACTTGTTGATACACCAAATCACTAAACTGAAGACTTTCACTTATTCACTAAGTTGTGATATAAAGATCTGTGGAGTACCCACAACAAACAAAGAAAAGATCAATAAATAAGACAGTTTACCTCTTCAAAAAGGTTACAGTCTTGTCATTAGCCAAGTGCAAGAACTTAATCTATAGTTTTCCTTTCCATAATGAAGGTAACCTTAAAATTAAAATACAGCTTATGGAATGTGTAGTCAAGAACTGACTTCACCCAAAGAGAGCACTGGCTTTGCCCTTCAATACAGGGAGGTGATCTGTATGCCCCTGCAATGTCCTGCCTGATACATCCCTGTTTCCCTGGGGGCCTTTGGCCACCAGACAGTCTAACCCCAGATATATTAGCTTGAACCTCCATGGGGGGCTAGAGACTAATGGGCAGCCACAAGGACAGTGTGTGATGGAGCCCCATTAACACCGTGGACATCAGAGTCATGGGAGGACCTCCTTGCTAGCTCTACAGGTACCGTCACCACACAGAGGGGTCGAGGGGGTTAAAGCCACCCAGGGCTCCACAGGGAAAAGATAACCAGAACCCCCATGTCTGACCTCCCAGACTCTGCCCCAGGTCTCTCTTCTCTCAGCAGATTTAACCTGCATCATTCTCCTGAAATAAACCATTAAGTATAATAGCTTTCAGTGAGTTCTTTGAGTCTTTTCAGAAAATTACACATGCTGAAGATGGCTGCAGCTGGAATTAGAAGTGAGGATAGTCCCGTGAACCGCTGTACTCTCTAACTTTGAGGAAGGAACCCCACAAATGTGACAGGCAAGGTCCCTCCCACTGGAAGTGGTTTAATGTGGATCTTTCATTATTGCGGAACAGTTAAGTATGGTGGGAGGGAAGAGGCCCTGACAGAGTGAGGGAGGGCAGGTGGGGGGACACACCATCTACAGCAGGGGATTCACTCCCTAACAGCCTGTCGACCTGGCACTGCCGGCCTCTTTTAGGTAATTTACTTCGGGGTGGCCTGCTGCCTCCGAGATGCTAGGCACTGGTCCAAGTTATGAGAAATAAAAATATCTCCATGGCAAACATGTGCCAGGGCAGGTGGGCAAGCAGGCACTGAGAACCAGTGCTCTGGAGCCATGGGTGGGCAGAACACTAGGCACAGAACTTTCTGTACTTCTCACTTTACCTAGTGCCAACCTTGTTTATTTTCAACTACAAAAGACTCTCGGTAGAGTTCATGCGTTGTGGAAGGCAGAAGTCTATTCTCTGTGTGACATATAAAAACTTTACTAATAACACTGAAAATAATCACTCTAGCCATCTATGTACTGGTGGAGAATTAATTAGCAAACGGTCATTAATCCAAGGGAGGTGTAATTTGCAACTTAAGGCCCAGTGTTTTCAAAGATCAATATTTACATAACATTAAAAATTAGAAAGACAAATTTTAAAAAAATAATGTTTTGGGTAAACATATTCCAGTGTCTTACATAAATAATAATATTTATATTCTCAAGAGCATAAAAATTCTTTGATCTATATTACTTTAAAATTAACTTACTGGATATACTGTAAACTATAAAACATTGCTATAAGAAACTGAAAAAGAAATAAATGGAAAGACATCCTGTATTCAAGGCTATAAAACTTTATATTGTTAAGATACCTATATTGAACTTCCCTGGTGGTCCAGTGGTTAAGAATACACCCGCCCTATAATTGATTGGAAGTAGCAAAAGTGGGCATTATTCCTAATTCTAGGGGAAAAACTTTTGGTCTTTTACCACCAAATATGTTGTTAGCAGTGAGATTTTCTTATACAGCCTTTATCATAGTGAGTTTCCTTCTATTTCTAGTTCATTACGTGTTCTTATTGTGAAAGGATGTGGAATTTTGTCAAGTTCTTTTATTGCATCAATTGAGATGATTTGGGTTTTTTTTCCCTTCATTCTATTAAGGTGACATATCACATTGATTAATTTTTGTCTGTTAATCCATTCTCAAATTTCAGGAATAAATCCCACTTTGTCATAGTGTATAACCCTTATAATATGCTGCTTTGGTTTGCTTATATTTTGTTCAGGATTTCTAGGTCAGTATTCATAAAGGATATTTCTTATAGTGTCTTTGCCTGGCTTTGGTATCAGTGTAAAAGTTTTCAAAATATATTCTGGATTAAAAAAAAGAATCGGGGACACGGGTTCGATCCTTGGTCAGGGAAGAACCCACATTCCTCGGGGCAACTAAGCCCATGAGCCACAACTACTGACGCCCGCATGCCCTAGAGCCCACACTCCACAAGAGAAGCCACCACAACAAGAAGCTCACACACTGCAACTAGAGAAAGCGCATGTGCAGCAACAAAGACCCAGCACAGCCAAATATAAATAAATTACTTCAAAAAAAGATATCTATATTACTCAAAGCAACACACAGATTCAATGTAATCTCTACCAAAATCCCAATGTCTTTTTTTTTTTTTTTAAGAAATGGAAAAATCCAACCTAAAACTCATTTGGAATCTTAAGAAACCATGGAGAGCTGAAAAATTTTGAAAAAGATCTAAGTTGGGGGACTCCTACCTGCTGATTTCAAAACATGTTACAACGCTACTGCACTGGAAACAATGTGGTGCTGGAAAGAATGACTTTCAACAAGGGTGTCAAGACCACACTAGGGGGAAGGTCAGTCTCTCCCAAATGGCACTGAGAATACTGGATATCCTCACGCAAAACAAGGAAATTGGACCCTTAATCTTATAGAGCATTCAAAAATGAACTCAAAGTAGATTAAAGGCCCAAACATAAGACCTAAAACCTAAAAGACTATAAAACTGCTAGGGAAAAACAGAGGAAAATGTCATAGCATTGGACTTAGCAATGATTTCTTGGATATGACATCAAAAAGCACGGGCAACTTAAGCTAAAACAGACAAATGGGACCACATCAAACATAAAGCCTTTTGTGGGTCAAAGGATACAATCAACAAAATAAAAAACAGCTACCTACAGAATGGGAGAAAATATCTGCAAAGCATATATCCAATAAAGAATTCCTACAACTTAACAACAAAACATTAAAAACCCAGCTTAAAAATGGGCAAAATACTTGAACAGACATTTCTTCAAAGATCATACACAAATGGCCAAAAAGTATATGAAAAGATAACATCACTAATAATCAGAGAAATGCAAATCAAGACCACAATGAGAACCATCTCATACCCATTAAAACTGCTACTATCAAAAAACAGAAAATAACAAGTGTTATGACGGGTAGAGGAACTGGAGCCTGCGTGCACTGTCAGCGGAATTACCATATAATCCAGCAACCCCACTTCCAGATATACACCCTGAAAACAGAGCCTCAGGATATTTGTGTCCCCGAGTTCACAGCAGTGCTGCTCACAACAGCCAACAGGTGGAAGCAAGCCAAGTGTGTGCAGAACAAGATGTGGTCCATCCAGACAATGAAATGTCATTCAGCCTTAAAAAGGAAGAAAACCCTGATACCTGCTGCACCATGGATGAACCTTGAAGACGTTATGCTGAGTGAAATAACTGTTCGATTCCACTTACGTGAGGCACCTTGAATAGGCAACCACACAGAGATAGAGAGTAGAAAGGTGGGGCCAGCAGCTGGAGGACGTTGTTCAGTGAGGACAGAGCCTCAGTTTGGGAAAATGGAAAGTTCTAAGGGTCTGTTTCACAACAATGGGAATTAATTTAGCACTCCCAATGTGTACATTTAAAAACAATAAACAGGGTAAGCTTTGTTCGTTGTTGTTTTTTTTACCATAATAAAAAAAATTCACTTACTGGAGGTCTTCTGCCATGACTAGTTCTCACAGCTTGCTGAAAGGCTGTATCATTCTCCAATTCCTAAAACAAAATGGCAAATTTAACATTCAATGTGAGGTGACAAATTTTAAATGTTTAACCACTACTTTTTGGTGTTCAGGATCCTCTAGGATCCATCTTTCCTCATCTGCTGATGTCCACGTAGGGCTCAAGGACTCCTGTCCTCAACTTCCCCTTCACAGGACATGAAATACCAAAGGCCCTCTCTCCCTTGGGGAGAGGAGCACTGACAGTCTAGTCAAGTGCAAGGACATGTCACTGGCTACTGGCTCAATGGGTACTGTCAGCATGCCTGGTCCCAAGATCAAGTCTTTCTTGTCTCTCTCTTCCAAGTCGGTGGAGCAGCAAGAACAGAGAATCACCCCCTCCATCCTTTCTCCCTCCTCTCTTCTTCCATATCCTGGGCTGTGGCTACTAGCCTTACCTGTGAAGCTGAAGACAAAAAGCTGCACACTCTCCCAGAAATTGGGCAAACTCTATTGTCTCATCTTGCAAGTGAAAACGGTTTTTCATCTCAGGGAGAGGTAAAGTCTGAGACTCAGACTGGAGCCAGCCGAGGCTCCACTGGGTCCAACCTGTCATGCTTTGGAACCAAAGGCTCAGCTGACATAAAACATTACTGTGCTTTGCTGATTCCTGACGCGTGCTCACATTCTCCCTCAGGAATCTGAGGAAAGTCACATTAGTCAGGGGCAAGTTACCAGGGCTCCCAGGTTTCCTGGACAAAATGCTATTTTCCAACTGCCAGTGTAACCACCCTTTGCCTCGAGCTCCTTCACCACCACAAGCTCTGGATTCAGCCATCTATACACATCAGTGCACACTTCTCACACTCGCCTGACTCACTCCAGTCTACTTCCCACAGAAATATACTTAACGATTACTAAAAAACAAACAATACACTAAAACAAAAAAATAGAGTCAGTATCAATTAGCTTTTTAAAACCCTGGAGACAACGTGTTTTTATAACCAGGATGTACTTTACACATGAACAAAATACAATGTACTTTAAACATGATTATACACAAGCATTTTTTAGCTTTACTTCAAATAATCTTTATAACCTTCCATATCAGCTACACAAAATGAAGTAAGTACAACACTGCTATATTTAAAATGTATAACCAACAAGGCCCTACTGTGTAGCACATGGAACTCTGCTCAATGTTATGTGGCAGCCTGGATGGGAGGTGGGTTGAGAGGGGAGAATGGATACATGTATATGTATGGCTGAGTCCCTTCAAAAGAAAAAAAAAAAAAAATGAAGTAAGTACACAAATCTCACTCAGCCATAGAAACCAAGCAACTTTCATATGAGTACAAGCCAAGCGCTCCCTTGGCACATGTTTTAGAAAAAAGAAGTCTAATATTCCTATATTATTAGTAAAATTCAATTAATCAACTCAAAGAAGTCTAACTAAATGATAAACTAAAAACCTATCAACAAATTCTCCAATTACAAATATCAAACTAACACAACTTTTGTCATTTCTTTTCCTTTGTTCAAGATTTGATTAATAATTTGCATAATCTATGAATACCTTAGCAACTGTTTCAAGTAATTCAGTTATATATTAACTTATTCCAATTAATTAAAAGGAAACCATGAGTAAACCAAATTTTTATTTTACTGTGTAATTTACTTTTGTGTATTATATTCTGAATATTTGCTTCAAGTTATTAATAGATAATGAAGCCACACTGTGATGACCTGAAGAATTAGGAAGTTTATCTGATATTATTAAAAAACGATCATGATGATCGTTTTTGCACTTGTGGGACTCTACCCAAGAAATGTTTGATCACAAGGTAAAAAATTACTTATGCATAAAATTTTTCATTGTGTTATTGTTATTAATAGGGGCAGAAAATTATAAATATCCTACAGTCAGAAAGTAATCAACTGTATATAGTCAGTATTATGCAGCCATTAAAATATATTTAAATTTTTAGTATCATGAGATATTATTTATGACATAGCCAAAAATAGATAAGCAAACAGAAAAGTAACTCTCAGTTCAATTCCAAACATTCTAAAAGAAAATTCTATGTATATGCGTGAAGGAAAGACAAACAAAACATTAGCAGTAGTTATTTCTGAGTGGTGGGATTATGGACAATTTTGTTTTCCAACAATAGGCACATATATTTTTTATATCTGTAACTTTTATAACTGGGAGAAAGGGAAAGATTCAATGGTTTTCATAATTAACACTAACTTATGAAAATGCCCATGTTTTAATACATATTTTAAAAAATTAGTCTGTATAGTCATATCCATGTATACAGATGTTTGTATTAAATATATAGGGAGGGACAAACCTATCTATATAAAAAGACAAGGAACACAGCAAAACATCAGTGCTATGACCTGCTACAGTACAGGTCATTACCAGGTAACAGTATTTGTCATTTTATTTTTTTCCCCGATCTTCTGTATTTTTCAAATTTTCAATGATAAATAGTATCTCCTAGATTTTTATTTCATACAGAGTAAATGAATAGTTTCCATTTTCTCTTCTTGCTTTCTAAGTCTCAAATTCACAAACCATCATTCTTCTCCAGAGGAAAAAACTTCAAAAATGACTGAAACCCATGTGAAGAACTCGAGAATAGAATGTAAGTTCCTAAATTAAAGTCCTCTGAATGCTAATATTTGATTCTCACATGCTAGCAAGAAAATTAATGCTCACATCCTTCATCCTTAAATTGTTTCACACACTAATTCAAGGTAAATTTATAAAGCAGCTTCTTTTGGTTTTTGTCTTTTACAATTTGGAAACTGTAACTCTCACAATGTAAACAGATTTAAAATAATCAAATAACTGTCTTAATAACAATTTCATCCTATAATTACTATACTAAATATTAAGCAGATATAGGCTTAAGTTAGGCATAAGTTAACATTCATAAAAGGAGAAAAGTAGGTTACAAAACAGTACACACAGTATGATACCACTGTCTCCAAAAACATATAGACATACAGTGTACATATATATACACACACACACATATATTCCTGCATAGGGAAACATTTAGCATTAAGCACTGTACCTTAGCTGATGTTTATCTCTGGGTGGTGACAGTTTCTATGATTTTAATTTTTTCTTTATTTTTATTCTCTAGTTTTTCTATAAAATACTTGTATAATTCAATTCAAAGGAAAATAACTCTACATGACAATTCAAATTTAGGCCATTAAAAAAAACAATTTTAGGCACCTCAAGGGATCTAAGTCTTTTAACATACATATTCAGATAACTAGTGCAAAAGAATACAAGAATATAATTGATCCTAATTCTTTTCCATAACATTTTTTCACATCTCTATCCTTTTCCCTTCTGTTGTGATTATTACTATTGGTAGAAGTTAGTACAGTCTTCAGTAATAGTACTTTTCTAGGCTTTTAATCAACTTAACTTAATCTAAAGCATAATATAGCAGAACCATCAAATCCAAAATTTTCACAAACTGGCTGGTTAGCAAAGACCAAAGTAAAAACCAATGAAACAATTTTTTTTTTTTTACCTCGGTATCATAGGTTGGATTGTAGTCATTATAGCCAGAATAAAGATCATCTTCATCTGTTTCTGGGGCCAGGTGTACATTTTGCATCATTTGTACCTATGAAAAAATCACTGTTGTAAATGTATTCTTGAAATAATTCTTCATTGAAATAAACTGTAACTATTAACAACCTTTCTGGTCAAATTTATGTATACATATGTTTATGGCTTAAACATTTTTCGTGTCAAATTCTTAAAATTAGGTATCAAAACAGACACACAAGTCAATCGAACAGAACAGAGAGGCCCCAATAAACCTGTGCATTTAAGATCAATTAATTTATGACAGTCACTCAGTGAAGTCGCTCAGTTGTGTCCAACTCTTTGCAACCGCATGGGCTATAGCCTATCAGGCTCCTCAGTTCATGGAATTTTCCAGGCAAGAGTACTGGAGTGGGTTGCCATTTCCTTCTCCATGGGATCTTTCCAACCCAGGGATCCTGCATTGTGGGCAGACACTTTACCGTCTGAGCCACCAAGGAAGTCCAATTTATGACAAGGGACCCAAAAATAAACAATGGAGAAAGGATAGTCTCTTCAATAAATAGTGTTGGGAAAAATGGACAGCCACATTCAAAAAAATACATCTGGGCCCCTACCTTATACCATATACAAAAATCAAATGAGCATAAGACTTGAAACCATAAAACTTGCAGAAGGAAACATAGATGGTTAAGTGCCTTGACATCGGTTTTAATGATATCTTTTTTGGAATTGACACCAAAAGAAATGACAACAAAACTAAAAATAGGTAAATGGGACTAAATCAAACTTAAAAGTTTCTGCACAGCAAATGAAATCATCAACAAAATGAAAAGGTAATTAGGAGAAATATTTACAAATCATGTATCTGATAAGGGGTTAATATCCAAAATATATAAAGAACTCATGTAACTCAACAACAACAAAAACTCGATTAAAAAATGGGCAGAGGGGACTTCCCTGGTGATCCAGTGGTTAAGAAATCACCTCTCAATGCAGGGGACAAGGGTTCGATCCCTAGTCTGGGAAGATCTCATATGCCATGGAGCCTGTGCTCTAAAGCCTTTGAGCCACAACTACTGAGCCCACGTGCCACAACTACTGAAGCTGGTGAGCTCAGAGCCTGTGCTCCACAACAAAGGAGCTATAATAAGAAGTCCATGCAACCCAACGAAGAGCAGCCCCTGCTCACCACAGCTAGAGAAAGCCCTCACACAGTAACAAAGACCCAGGACAACCAAAAATAAATACAGTATTTTTAAAAATGGGCAGAGGACCTAAATAGACATTTTCCAAATCAGACAATACAGATAGTCATGAAAAGATGAAAAGATGCTCAACCTCACTAATCATCAGGGAAGTAAAATTAAAAACACAAGGAGATAGCACCTCACACTGGTTAGAACTGTTATTGTCAAAAACACTAGAGAGAAGCATTGATGAGGATGTGGAGAAAAGGAAACCCTTGTGCAATGTTGGTAGGAATATAAGCTGATGAAGCAACTGTGGAGAACAGTATGGAGGTTCCTAAAAAATTAAAAATACAGTTACTGAATGATCTAGCAATTCCACTTCTGGGTATTTATCTGAAGCAAATGAAAATAGTAACTCAAAAAAGTATCTGCACCACTATGTTTGCTGCATCATTACCAACAGGTAAGATACAGAAACAACCTAAGTGTCCATCGATGGATGACTAGATAAAGAAAATGTGATGCACACACAAACACATGTGCACACACACAATGGAATACTATTCAGCCCCCCAAAGGAAATTTTGCCATTATGATCATGGATGGATCTATATGGCATTGTGGTTTAGTCACTAAGTAGTATCCTATTCTTTTGCAATCCCGTAGACTGGAGCCCACCGGGCTCCTCTGTCCATGGGATTTCTCAGGCAAGAATACTGGAGTGGGTTACCATTTCCTTCTCCAGGGCATCTTCCCAACCTAGGGATCAAAACTGCATCTCCTGCATTGGCAGGCAGATTCTTTACCACTGCACCACCTGGGAAGCTAAGAAGGCACTATGCTGAGGGAAATTAAGCCAGATAGAGAAAAACAAAAACTGCATGATCTCACTTAACTGTGGAATCTAAAAACAAAAAGAGGGATACTCTTTCTACCCTCTTCTGATGCCTATGTCAGAAGCTTTCTCTATCTCCTTTATACTTTAATAAAACTTTATTACACAAAAGCTCTGAGTGATCAAGCCTCGTTTCTGGCCCCGGATTGAATTCTTCTCCTCTGGGGGCCAAGAATCCCGGCGTCATGATTCAACAACAACCTTTCATCTTGGGGGCTAGTCCGGGATCCTTCAAGACAAGATGGGAGCTAGCAATTTCAGCCTCACTCCTTTGAACTGTATCTTGAAAAACTGGGATAGATTCGATCCCAAGGGCTTAAAGAAGACACACCTGGTCTTCCTATGCGATACTGCATGGCCACGATGGCAGTTCTTTTGTTCGGGATGGAAAGCGCAAAGCAGGTTATGCCGTGGTGACTGCTGATTTGGAAGCAAAATCTGGATTACAACGAAGTGGGAAGTATCCTGGAGAAGACTGGGAAATTGATTTTACTCATATGCCGAAAGCTAATGGATATTCTTGCTTACAAGTTTGGGTAGATACTTTTACTGGATGGATTGAGGCTTTTCTCTGTCGTAGTGAACAGGCTAAGGAGGTTATAAAGATTCTCTTCATCAGTGGAAGGCTTCCCGTGGTGGACATCTCCACTTCAAAAAAAGGACTTTCTCTAAGTCTGTGAATACCTTCGACAACAATCACATGTGATGCCTCTTCTTCATCTGATGACATCTACCAAACCTAAAATGGACTGGTGCAGTATGTTGAACTTTAACTATGGACTTAATGTGACTTTTAATTTTGATTTTAACTTGTTTTAATGACTATGTTGCCTTACATCTGTAATTGTATAACTGGATTTGTTTCTAGCCGCATGAAAGCTTTTAAGTTACAAACGGTTGCTCAAACTCCTGCTACTGCTACACCTTCCTCCAACTACTATTTGGGGCCCCTGGATCAGATATCCTCAATATGAGGATTAGGAGAATATGTTGCCTCCCCAATTTAGGGACAATGCCCCTTCTCAGCTCGGAAGCAGTTATGGAACCAGAACGACGCCCCTTTTCCCTAGGCAACATAATTCTCCTAAAAGAAAAGGGGAGAATGAGAGTCATTTCCTAGGCAGGTTGATAAGAAGTCTAGGGGTCTCCAAGGAGAGAGGGGTCTGGAATTCTCAAGGAGGGAGAAAGGACAAACTTTTCCTTCTCTACATTCCTTAGGATTATATAACAATGTATTATGCCTGAGGACAGTCTCTGGATTAAACCTTCTGGCTAATTCTGTTATCTTAAAATGTAAATTATGGGAGTAGGTCTGGTGAGGTCTTTACAACCTTCAGACATTCTTTGGATTTACTGGAGTGTATATAACTTCATTGCTAACACTAACAAGTGGGCATCTTTCTACCCCCTTCTGATGCCTATGTCAGAAGCTTTCTCTATCTCTTTTATACTTTAATAAAACTTTATTACACACACACACACACAAAACAATAAAAACAAAAAGAATTCCCTGGCATTTCAGTGGTTAGGACTCAGTGCTGTTACTGCAGAGGGCCTGGGTTCAATCCCTGGTGGATGAACTAAGATACCACTAGCCCCATAGTTGAGTTCAGTCACTCAGTCATGTCTGACTCTTTGCAAGAGTGGACTGCAGCACACCAGGGCTCCCTGTCCATCACCAACTCCCAGAGTTTACTCAAATTCATGTCCATTGAGTCAGTGATGCCATCCAACCATCTCATACTCCATCATCCCCTTCTCCTCCTGACTTCAATCTTTCTCAGCATCAGGGTCGTTTCCAATAAGTCAGTTCTTCACATCAGGTGGCCAAAGTACTGGAGTTTCGGCTTCAGCATCAGTCTTTCCAATGAATATTCAGGACTGATTTCCTTTAGAATGGACTGGTTGGATCTCCTTGCATTCCAAGAGACTCTCAAGAGTCTTCTCCAACATCACAGCTCAAAAGCATCAGTTCTTTGGCGCTCAGCTTTCTTTATAGTCCAACTTTCACATCCATACATGACTACTGGAAAAACCATAGCTTTGACTAGACAGACCTTTGTCAGCAAAGTAATGTCTCTGCTTTTTAATATGCTGTCTGCTGCTGCTGCTAAGTCGCTTCAGTCGTGTCTGACTCTGTGTGACCCCATAGACAGCAGCCCACCAGGCTCCCCCGTCCCTGGGATTCTCCAGGCAAGAATACTGGAGTGGGTTGCCATTTCCTTCTCCAATGCATGAAAGTGAAAAGTGCAAGTGAAGTTGCTCAGTCGTATCCAACTCTTAGCGACCCCAGGACTGCAGTCCACCAGGCTCCTCCATCCATGGGATTTTCCAGGCAAGAGTACTGGAGTGGGGTGCCATTGCCTTCTCCAATATGCTGTCTAGGTTGGTCATAACTTTCCTTCCAAGGAGTAAGCATCTTTTAATTTCATGGCTACAGTCACCATCTGCAGTGATTTTGGAGCCCCCCAAAATCAAGTCTGTAACTGTTTCCATTGTTTCCCCATCTATTTGCCATGAAGTGATGGGACCAGATGCCATGATCTTAGTTTTCTGAATGCTGAGTTTTAAGCCAACTTTATCATTCTCCTCTTTCACTTTCACCAAGAGGCTCTTTAGTTCTTCTTCACTTTCTGCCATAAGGGTGGTGTCATCTGCATATCTGAGGTGATAGATATTTCTCTTGGCAATCTTGATTCCAGCCTGTGCTTCTTCCAGTCCAGCATTTCTCATGATGTACTCTGCATAGAAGTTAAATAAGCAGGATGACAATATACAGCCTTCATGTACTCCTTTCCTGATTTGGAACCAGTCTGTTGCTCCATTCCAGTCCTAGCTGCTGCTTCTTAACCTGCATACAGATTTCTCAGGGGGAAGGTTAGGTGGTCTGGAATTCCCATCTCTTGAAGAATTTTCCACAGTTTGTTGTGATTCACACAGTCAAAGGCTTTGGCATAGTCAGTAAAGCAGAAATAGATGTTTTTATGGAACTCGCTTGCTTTTTTGACAGTCCAGCGGATGCTGGCAATTTGATCTCTGGTTCCTCTGCCTTTTCTAAAACCAGATTGCACATCTGGAAGTTCATGGTTCACGTATTGCTGAAGCCTGGCTTGGAGAATTTTGAGGATTACTTTGTTAGCGCATGAGATGAGTGCAACTGTTTGGTAGTTTGAACACTCTAGAATCCACCTGCAATGCAGGAGACCCCAGTTCAATTCCTGGGTTGGGCAGATCCCCTGGAGAAGGGATAGGCTACCCACTCCAGTGTTCTTGGGCTTCCTCTGTGGCTCAGCTGGTAAAGAATCCACCTGTGAAGTGGGAGACCTGCATTCAATCCCTGGGTTAGGAAGATTCCCTGGAGAAGGGAAAGGCTACCCACTCCAGTATTCTGGCCTGGAGAACTGCATGGACCAAGTCCATGGGGTCACAAAGAGTCGGACACGACTGAGTGACTTTCACTTTCACTTTGAACATTCTTTGGCATTGCCTTTCTTTGGGATTGGAATGAAACTGACTTTTTTCAGTCCTTTGGCCACTGCTGAATTTTCCAAATTTGCTGGCATATTGAGTGCAGCACTTTCACAGCATCATCTCATAGGATTTGAAATAGCTCAGCTGGAATTCCATCACCACCACTAGCTTTGTTCGTAGTGATGCTTCCTAAGGCCAACTTGACTTCGAATTCCAAAATGAAATAAGATCCCACAAACCCCATAGTAGAGCACCAAAAACAAACAAACAAAAAACTACTGCAGTATAAACAATGAACATGCTTTAGTTCTTTAGTCCATTGTTTAGTCGTGCATTCTTTAGTTCTGTGCATTCCTTTTTTTAAATTATTTTTTAACTGAAGGATAATTGCTTTACAGAATTATCTGTACTAGCTTTAGTATAGATGTGTATTTTCAATTCTATTCAGTGTGTGTATATATATATCCTATTGAGTGTGTATATATGTGTATGTATATATATATATATATACACACATATACAGGAATGGAATTACTGGCAACATTATATTTAACTTTTGGAGGAGCTGCTAGGCTTTTCCAAGGTGGCTGCACTATTTTACATCCCACCAGCAGTGAATGAAGGTTCCAATTTCTCCATGTCCCAGCCAATGCCTGCTATTGGCCCTATTCTGATTACAGCCACTCTAGCAGGCAAAAAGTGGTATCTTCACGGTCTTGATTTGATTTTTGGTTTTATTTCCTTAGTGATTAAAGATGCTGAGCATCCTTTCATATGCTTATTGAAAACTGTAACTTTTTGTCTGTTCAAATGCTTTGCCCATTTTTAAAAATTGGTTTTTTGATCTGATTCATGTCGAGGTTTGACAGAAAACAACAAAATTCTGTAAAGCAATTATCCTTTAATTTAAAAAAATTTTTTTAAAAAGAATTCCTTGGGAGGACCCTGGCAGTCCAGTGGTTAGGACCCTGCACATTCACTGCCATGGGGCTTCACTCCCTGGTCCCACAAACCAAGTCTTGCAGCACACACACACACACAAAAAAAATCCCTATATGTTCTCGACATTAGACCTTGTCAGAGAAACGATTAGCAAATATTTTCTCCCATTCTGTGCACTGTCTTTCCACCTTCTTGTCCTTTGAAGCACAAAACTTTTTAATTTCAATGATGGGCTTCCCAGGTGGCACAGTGGTACCCTAAGAATACACTTGCCAATGCAGGAGACGCAGTTTTGATCCCTGGGTCGGGAAGACCCCTGGGAGGAGGAAATGGCAACCCACTCCAGTATTCTTGCCTGGAAAATCCCATGGACAGAGCCTGGCAGGCTACAGTGGGGTTGCAAAGAGACGGACAGTACCGGGCATGCACGTACACACACACACACATAATTCTTTGGTTGGTTGTGCTTTAGGTGAAAGAGCTAAAAAGCCACTGCTTAATCCAAGTTCAAGAAGACTTACACTTGTTTTTTTCTAAGAGTTTCAGGGGTTTAGCTCCTAGCTTTAGGAAATTTTTCTTTTTAAGCTAAAAGGCAGGGCATGTGGCTCTCAGTTCCTCCATGCCCCTACATTTGGTGGACAGAGTCTTAACCACTGGGCCACAGAGAAGTCCTAGATTGAGGTCTTTTTAGTTAATTTCGCATTACTTTTTGGAAACGAAAATTCACAAGAGCAAATGTCAATCATATATAAATGTTCATTCCAAAATACCTCCAGAAAGTATTAAGTCATTGATAGAAGATATATAAAAAAATTTAACTTACCAGCTTTAGGTCAGGTAATGTGAAACCAATGGTTCACAAAGGTTAGCGTTTGCCAGAAACCTACGGACTTGTTAAAATCAGATTGCCACTCCCCGCCTTCACCAGTTTTCTTATTCACTGGTGGGAGTCATCACCCTCACTCCTTGGAGTGTGGAGTTCTAACAAGTTTCTAATCAGTGTTGCTGATGCTGATGTGGTCCACGGACCACACGTTGAGGACCACTGTGCTCAAGGAGAACCTCCTGATTACAAGCCCCACTTAAATCAATTTAGTTTATATGTCTGTCAGCAAAACAAGCCGCCTGACAACTGGAGATCCTTTCTTCTGAGCTAACCAGACCAAAAAAGTTCATCTATGAGAAACTCCGGCTAAACCGACACGGTGGGAACAAACGCAGAGAGTGCCAGTGGGGAAAGGTGAGGCGCCCAGGTGAGGCGGTCGAGCTCCACCAAGGCCCGGTGCAAAGGCAGCTCCCAGGACTGCGCCTCCCGGACTCAGCGCGGGAAGTCCCCCGGGGGCCCCGTCCCAACCGGCGGCCTCCTGTCCCCCGGGGTCGGCACCAGACAGCCCGTCGCCCAGAAGCGGGGGCCGACTCCGGCCTGGGGACGCCCACTTCTGTGAGGGGAGCCCGAGCTCGCGCCTCTCTCACCCGCCGAGCCTTCCCGGGAATTTCGGAGCTTCCCGTCACAAACTCGCGGTGAGGAGGTTTAGGGCCGCGCGAGGGGGAAGAGCAGAGCCCCCTCCCGCGTCCCACCCCCACGACCCCCTCAGAGGGCGCCTGGCACCCGCGACGCCCCGGGGCCCTCCCCTACCTCGCCGGGAGTGGAGGAGGGCAACCGCGAGCGCGGCGGGGCAGGTGCGGCCTTGGCGGGACGCTTCAGAGAGCAGCGCGTCCGCGGCGTTGCCACGCGCGAAACCAAGGAAGCCGCTCCCACAGTGCTCCGCGAGAGGGCGGGACCAAGCCTTTAGAGAGAGAGACAGGCCTGGGGGGCGGGGCGGGGCCTAAGGCGGGGCCTGGATGGCGGGGCGGGGCCGATCCCGTGGAAGTGGGCAGGAGGAGGGGCCGCACAGAGGCGGTCCTAGAGAGATGGCGGGGATGGTGGAATCGGGCACCGGGAACCGGAAGGCAAGGAAGCCACAGTCCTCTAGATCCTGATGAACTCAGCCGGAGGGCGGGTCACCGGAGGGTGGTGCTAGTTGCTGTGAATAGCTCCGGTGGCTGCGGCGCTAGCCCGTGGGCCCTGGAAGCGCGTCAGGACCGCGCTGGGTGTCTGGACCCACCCCCAGCCCCACCCCGCGGTTCTCCTTGGGTCCAGCTGGAGCCCGGGAGGCTCTCAGGGGCCTCCTGCACCTCGTGGTCCTGTCTTGTGTGTTCCTGCCCTGGACACCTTGGGGTGGCCTGAGTCAGCCCAAGGCCATAAGGCCATCACCTCAGTGTGATGCTCAGCAAGAGAATGAAGAGTGGACTTCATAACTGGTTCACATCATTAAAGTTTCTCCTACATTTTAAAATAAATCGGCAAGAAGGCATCTAAAGACACCAGTAATTAGTGACTTTTAAACTTTAAGTTTTAAAGTTTGAATTGTGCTGGAGAAGACTCTTCAGAGTTCCTTGGACTGCAAGGAGATCAAACTAGTCAATCCTAAAGGAAATCAACCCTGAATAATCGTTGGAAGGACTGATGCTGAAACTGAAGCTCCAATACTTTGGCCACCTGATGGGAAGAGCCGAGTCACTGGAAAAGACCTTGATGCTGGGAAAGATTGAGGGCAAAAGGAGAAGCGGGCAGTGGAGGATGAGATGGTTGGATGGCATCACTGTCTCAATACATGAGTTTGAGCCAACTCCAGGAGATGGTGGAGGACAGAGGAGCCTGGTGTGCTGCAGTCAATGGGGTCACAAAGAGTCAGACACAACTGACCGACTGAGCAACAACAGACTTTAAGTACATGTGGGGAGACAGTTCTCCATGAGTGTCTTGTTTCTGTTCTGGACCATTGTGATGGTTAATGTAATTTTAAGCTGGACTGTGCTACCCAGTTTTTTGTCAAACACCAGTCAAGTTGTTGCTGTGAAGGTGTGTTTTAGGTGTGCTGGCATAGGTCAGTAGACTTTGAGTAAAGCAGATTATCCTCCATAATGTGGGTGGACCTTGTCCAATCAGTTGAAAGACCTAAGAGGTAAGACTGACATCTCCAGGGAATGTGGGAGTCCTGCTTCCAGCTGCCTTCAGACTCAGCCACAACATCAGCTCTGCCCTGGACCTCCAGCTGCTCCCATAACCTCAGAGTGGATTCTTTAAAGTCATTTCTCTCCCACTTGGTCTCTATGGAGACTGTATTTTGAAAGAATTTTGTACAAGAAGGGCTTCCCAGGTGGCAGAGTGATAAAGGACCCGCCTACAATGCAGGGAAATGCAGGTTTGTTCCCTAGGTTGGGACAATCCTAGTATTCTTGCCTGGAGACTCCTATGGAGAGAGGAGCTCATGAGGTCATGAAGAGTCAGACACGACTGAGCATGCACACATGCATGCACTGGAAGACTGAGATCATGGCCTCCCTCCAGTGCAAAAGGCAGGTTGTGCTCTCTGGCACAATAGAGATAATGTCTGCCTTCAGGGCAAACGCTGAGCCCTGTGCTGGCCTGTAGTTCATCACAAGATTGAGGTTTCCTCCATTTAGGGTTCTTTAGTTGTGACACAAACTCACTGCCTGTGCAGCAGCACTGGGCTACCCCCTTGAGACTCGGGAGGCAAGTGGACCGAGGGGGCATGAAGTCCAGGCTCTCTCTGGCAGTGAACAGTAAGGTCCTGTCCCTGAGCTGGTGCCTTCTGCCGCAGTCACACACCCACTAAGTTCGTCAGCTGGGAGGTGCTCTTCAGAGTATCCATGCCTGGCTCATGGCATGTTTGATGAATTCATTGCTGAACTCTGCAGAGCCCCCATGTCGCTGTGTTTCCATTTTCATTATGTCTTTAGATCTCCCGGCTGTAAATTTCCAGCTCCCTCAATTGTCTTTGTTTTGTTTTAAATCAGAAACAAATTCAAGTTCCTTTCAACTTGGTCACCCTTTAAGCACGATACCGTTACTTGCCAGGGTGTGCAGGATCATCTCTTTTGTTTCAAATGCTGTAATGAAGCTACTACTTATTAAGCACATGCCTACATCACCAGACAACATGCTAAGGTCACATAACTTGTGTTACTAAAATATAAGCTCCAGAGAGAGCAGATTCTCATGTCCGTCCCCTCCCACCTGGAGGCCAAGTAGCCGTCTCATGCTGCCCAGTTTCCTTAACCCCTGACTCTCCCCACTGCCTCCTCACTCCCATCTTCTCTCGCTGTCACTCCATCTGTTCTCCACAGTGTAAGCCTACATGGTCATCCTGCAGTGAAAATCTGATCACATCGCTCTCTGCTCAGAACCTTCTGGAGCCCTCTGTCCCTCCTGGCCTTGATCTGTGAACAAAGTCTAAGGCCCTTCAGGGGTCAGGACTCAGGATTCTTTGTTGTGGCCAAGAAAAATCAGTTGTTGCTAACTGAAGCAGAAAAGGAATTTTTTGGAAAGGTATCAGGTGACTTGGAATTGTAAGAGAAGCTTAAGGAGCAAGTTTTGGAAAAACAACAGCAGATTAGGCAGTAAGGCCCAGCCAAAACCATCCTCCAGAACTGAGTGGCCAACGCCATGACCTGCCCTCACCGTCTGCTCAGGACCTGTGTGGGATTTTCAAGTGCAAGCTAGGAAAATCCCAGGAAAATCAGAACAAGTTGGCCACCCCACTTAGTCTGCTGCTGTGGGTTCCTGCTGGCTCGGTAGCATGAGACCTGCCTTCTTGCGGGTGGACGCCTGGTCACACAGCTGTGCTCTGGGCTCTGGCGTGTCCTGCTTTCCCTCTGGGCCCTGGTTTCGTCCCGGCCCCTATGGACCATTTCTAATCATCCTGTCCTTTGTTTGCCTCCCTCCTGGGTCAAAGCCCCAGAGGAGAACACAAGTTGGCTATGTTTAAGTCAAATGCTAGGAATTCTTAGGTGGTCCAGTGGTTAAGACTCTGTGCTTCCAGTGCAGGAGGCACAGGTTTGATCCCTGGTTAGGAAACTAAGATGCCACAGTCCGCACTGTGTGGCCAAAATATAAATAAGTAAATAAAATGAGGACACCAGTCACATTGGATTAAGTCCTGCACTCAGGGCCTCCTTTTAGGCCCTCTTTAATCCCTCCTTAAAGGCCCTGTCTCCAAATACTGTCCCTTTATGGGATCCTGGTGGTGGGGCTTCCACATTTGAATTTGGGGAACAGGATTTGGTCCATAACACCTGGTGTATGTGAGGCCCTGTGGATCTGCCAGTATCAGAGCTCATAACAGGTCTTTTTTTTTTTTTAAGATTTATATATTTATTTAATTTATTTTTTGGCTGTTCTGGGTCTTCATTGCTGCATGGGATTTCTCTAGCTGAAGCAAGAAGAAGCTACTCTCTAGTTGCAGGGTGCTGGCTTCTCATCGTAGTGGCTTCTCTTGTTGCAAAGCATGGGCTCTAGGTGTGCAGGCTTTAGCAGCTGTAGCACACGGGCTTAGCTGCTTTGCAGCATGTGGGATCCTCCCAGCCCAGGGATCAAACCTGTGACCCTTGCATTGTAAGGTAGATTCTTAACCACTGGACCACCAGGGAAGTCCCTCATAACAGTTTTATAGTTACTGTTTATTCATAAAAGTTGATTTAAGTACACCACAGGTGTTATCACCACTGGGTTCCCACTCCAGCTTGGCAACACTTAGTTTATCTAATAAGTAATTTATTAGGCACTGTGAAGACCTTTCACCTCTTCTGCCCAGAAAAATACCATGAAATGCAGTGATTGCCTGTTAAATATTTAAAATTATTGTGGCAATTTATTTAACCATAAAAGCTAGAAGCCAATTAGCCTGAAAATGTAAATCGAAATTTTTTTCTCTCATCTTTTAAATAACTGAGACCAAGTCTTTCCTGAGGCTAACAACACGACCAGTAAAGATTATCATCCTTTTTAATACTTATTAAGGAGATAGTCACCACTCAATGTCATGAAAATACAGTCACTGAAGTTCCATGTACTCTTTTAAATCTTTTACTGTTTGTAAGACATTACTAACCTATATACCACAGGGAGTTTGACCAGAGGTTCTCTTGGGGTTGAAATGTGCAAGAGAAGGATTGAGTAGGCCTAATTTTGCACATTCTGCATTGAATGTCCTATGTTGCCTCCCTCCAGAGCCACCTCAGTGAGAGTCATATTTCTTAACATGGAAAGCACTGCTTCTCTAACTGGCACCAGCCAAGGCCGGAGAAGTCAGTCTCAGGGCCTTTGGGGAGGATTGTTAGACCCTAAATTCTGGATGGACGGTTTGTGCTCAGGCTCAAAAGATTTCTTACATGGAAGTTACAAATTAACTTGAACCTGCCAATAATTTCAATCTGTTCTAAAATAAATGGACATCGGACTGTGAATTACCCTCTGTCCATTCACACCACAGAAACTAGGCTCATTAACTAGTTGATATCAAGAGGTAATATACAAGGCAGTATGAGACACTTCAGGTTGTACCTATAACCTTTACCTGCCCACAGGTGCTTCTTGAATCTGTTTCTTCTAGGTTATAGTCTTCCAGCTTGGCTTAAATAAAATTCTTTTCTGTTCCTATTATAAATTGTTTACTATTTTCATCAAAGGGGGGTGGGGTGGAGAAGGAAATGGCAACCTTTTACCATGCTATTGAATGATTTGCCTTGGAAACGAACAGAGATCATTCTGTCATTTTTGAGACTGCATCCAAGTACTGCATTTTGGACTCTTTTGTTGACCATGATGGCTACTCCATTTCTTCTAAGGGATTCCTGCCCACAGTAGTAGATATAATGGTCATCTGAGTTAAATTCACCCATTCCAGTCCATTTTAGTTCACTGATTCCTAGGATGTCGACGTTCACTCTTGTCATCTCTTGTTTGACCACTTCCAATTTGCCTTGATTCATGGACCTAACATTCCAGGTTCCTATGCAATATTTGGTTTTTACAGCATCAGACCTTGCTTCCATCACCAGTCACATCCACAGTTGGGTGTTGTTTTGATTTGGCTCCATCCCTTCATTCTTTCTGGAGTTATTTCTCCACTGATCTCCAATAGCATATTGGGCACCTACCAACCTGGGGAGTTCCTCTTTCAGTATCCTATCATTTTGCCTTTTCATACTGTTCATGGGGTTCTCAAGGTGAGAATACTGAAGTGGTATAATAAGTGGTATAACAAGAAAATTAGAAGTTAAAAAAATACTCAGATAAAAATATTTACTTGTAAAGGACTGCAGACAGCATCGATAAAATATTGGGAGATGCACACTCTTTCATCTAACGCATAAAGCTTGTTTATCTGAGTTCAAACACATTTAATAATTCACATCCAGTTATACTGAGTATAATAACTGCCAATAACCATGACATTATTAAGAATACCTACGTAACTATGGGGCTTCTCAGGTGGTGTTAGTGGTAAAGAACCTGCCAGCCAATGCAGGAGACATAAGAGATGTGGGTTCAATCCCTGGGTCAGCAAGATCTCCTAAAGGAGAGCATGGAAACCCATTCCAGCATTCTTGCCTGGAGAATCCCATGGACAGAGGAGCCTGGTGGGCTACAGTCTGTAGGGTCACAAAGAGTTGGACACAACCGAAGCCACTTACACACACACTCACACATCTAACTATATATATATATGTGTGTGTGTGTATGTATATAATACCTACATAACTATTGTTAAGGAAAAGTTCCATAGTATTAGTGAATATTTAAATTCAAAAATAAGATTTTCCTTTACATGAATCTCTCACTTTAAAGTCGGTAGAGTGCCCTAGTTTTAAGGTAACAAATCTGTGTTCAGTATGAAAGGAGATTGTTGATTAACACAGGGGAGTAGGGCAGAGAGAAAAAAGTGGAAAAATACTAATAAATGTTCAGACAACATTTATGGATGGAAACTAGTTACAGGCAAACTGAGGTGCCTCTGATCACTGCCCCCATGGTCCAGGCTGAGCTTGGAGCAAAGAGGGCTGGGGTGAAAGGGTCTCTTCAGAAAGCCCTTGCTGGAGCCGAAAGCACCATGCACTCAAGATGCTCAGGCTTCACCAAGGCCCTGCTCTGAAAAGGTGGCTTGTGCAGTATGTGTACAAAGTAAATTCCCTTCACATTGACTTTCCCTTTCTGCTTGCATAACAGCTTGCTTATAGAAAGCCTTATTCCCTAGTAGAACATGTCAATTTTTTCTACTTGCATGACTCCGTAATTAAGTCAGTTTCATAATAACAGACTGGAATTTAGCTTTCTAGCTCCAAAGTAGGATCAGTGAAGGCTGGAATGTGGCTTGGAAAAAAACCTATAACTTTTTATCCAATCCAAAATAAACACTCATTCTTTCATCCAAAATCACACACACACACACACACACACACACACACACACACACACACACACACACAAACCCAAGTATGCTCAAATAACGAAAACTCCTTTAGAATATTGTACAAGGATATTTTTAATGACCTGAAACAGTGAAATTAAGTGCTTTCTATTGCCAGCATAAATATTTTCATTGCTCTGTGTCAATTGTGTTCAGGGTTTAATAGTAACATTTGTTCATTCTTTCATTCATTCGTTCAAGTGTAGAAGAGTCTTGAGAAATAAGGCATTCCTGGAAGATGGAGCAGGATGGGTAAGCAGCATTAAATAGAATATAAAGTTTAGTTCCTTAGTCTCATTGGCTGCGTTCAACAGGTGTGTACTGGAGACACACATGCAGAACTTTTACATCATCACAGGAGGACCTGCCCATAGACTCTATACCTGTACAGGATGCAGAGATCATTAATCTCACCTCATGTACCACCAAGATCAACTGGAATAAACTACAGATGTTTGTAAGCCCAAAATATGGCCTAAAGAATCACCAGTGACCTGGTCAGTAAATTCTGCTAAATACCTATAACAATATAATGCAGAATGTTGAGAAATGACTTACTGTTGTATTGACGTGTGCTCTTCAAAATTTTCTGTGTGAAGAACAAATATCACTTCACAGAAACATTGTTAGTCATCACATTCATTTGGCTCATGTTTTGGGTGAGTCTGTTTAATTCCAGGGGGAAGTGGGAGCGATTTGGGGGAAGATGGTGTGTGTGTGTGTGTGTGTGTGTGTGTGTGTGTGTGTGTGTGTGTGTGTGTGTGTTTTAAGCCATGTGGCTTGTGGGATCTTAGTTCCCTGACCAGAGATTGAACCAGGACAGGGCAATGGGAGCTCTGGGTCCTAACCACTGGACCACCAGGTAATTCCCAGGCTTTTGTCTCTTTGAGGTGGTTTGTACATAGAATTGTTGAACTGAGCCAAAACGCAAGAGGAATCTCTCCTTTTTTTTATTGCAAATGTGTCTCTATCCAGTAATGCCTTTGGAACACAGATTAAAGACCTTTCTCTAAAACCCCAGTAAAGTCAAGGGTCACTCAGGGTGAGGGTTCTAATTGATTGAGCCCCTTATCTTCAGTTTTCTGAGCCTCCTGCCACCCCCAAGAATCCTGAGCCCAAAGATAAAATCCTTGAATGACATCTTCTCTGGGTAAACTCAGAAATCATTTGGAAACAAGTCATAGTGATTATAATGTTAATGAAATCCTACCTTTCTGACAAGGAGTTACAATCTCTCCAGACAGAGCTACATTCAAGCACATGAATTTCTCTAGACAATATTTTACTCCTCGCAGCCTCTGTCACATATGATTGTACAGGCTGGGCACTGCACAAGGAGGGGATACATCGCATATTGGGTATCACAGATTTGGTGCTTATCAGTTCAGTCAGTTCAGTTCAGTCGCTCAGTCGTGTATGACTCTTTGCGACCACATGAACCACAGCACACCAGGCCTCCCTGTCCATCACCAACTCCCAGAGTCCACCCAAACCCATATCCATTGAGTCGGTGATGCCATCCAACCATCTCATCCTCCATCATCCCCTTCTCCTCCTGACTTCAATCTTTCCCAGCATCAGGGTCTTTTCCAAAGAGTCACCTCTTCACATCAGGTGGCCAAAGTACTGGAGCTTCAGCTTCAACATCAGTCCTTCCAGTGAACACCCAGGACTGATCTCCTTTAGGATGGACTGGTTGGATCTCCTTGCAGTCCAAGGCACTCTCAAGAGTCTTCTCCAACACCACAGTTCAAAAGCATAAATTCTTCATCACTCAGCTTTCTTTATAGTCCAACTCTCACACCCATACATGACCACTGGAAAAACCATAGGCTTGACTAGAGGGACCTTTGTTGACAAAGTAATGTCTCTGCTTTTTAATATGCTGTCTAGGTTGGTCATAACTTTCCTTCCAAGGAGTAAGCGTCTTTTAATTTATTGGCTGCAATCACCATCTGCAGTGATTTTGGAACTCAGAAAAATAAAGTCAGCCACTCTTTCCACTGTTTCCCCATCTATTTCCCATGAAGTGATGGGACCGGATGCCATGATCTTAGTTTTCTGAATGTTGAGCTTTAAGCCAACTTTTTCACTCTCCTCTTTCGCTTTCATCAAGAGGCTCTTTAGTTCTTCACTTTCTGCCATAGGGTGGTATCATCTGCATATCTGAGGTTATTGATATTTCTCCTGGCAATCTTGATTCCAGCTTGTGCTTCATCCAGCTCAGCGTTTCTCATGATGTACTCTGTATATAAGTTAAATAAGCAGGAAATATAATAATAATAAAAATGATTTCCCAGAAGATGGCAATAAAGTATCTTGTTCTAAAAAATCAATATAGTATGACAATTTTAAGCAGATGGGAATATAGTGGCCTGAGGAGGAAGTGCCTTTTTCTCACTTACACAAAGGTGTGAAATAGCTCATTACTTGCTCTAGGTCCTGTATAAAGTCAGCCCTCTATTATTGGTGAAAATGAACTAATGCAGTTTAATAGGTAGAGAAAAGGAAAAAGAATTATCTAGGGTATATTTTGAAATTCTAGCTTGTAAAATGTCGACCCCTTGTTAAGATAACAGTTTCAATATATTACACATGCTATATAGTATGGATAATATAGCATAGTTTAAGCTTTCCTAGGCCTCATGGGACCATGGGTATAAATGTGATTTATGGAAACAGAGAGGAATCTTTAATTTTGAGGTACTTTTTTTGCGAGGATCTTGCAATTCCTTCGGATGTTCCTGGAGACTGCCCCTGAGGTTATAAATTCGGAGTTGAAATTCAAATTTCAAATCTTTTGAGAAACATTGTTCAATCTTAGGATAAATATAAAACTCAGGGCAGCTTAACTGGAAAGAAAAGTTCTGATCCAAGATTCTCAGTATCTCCTTCAGCCTCTGGGAGTCCCAGGTGCTCTGTTGGGGTGAGGGTAGAATGACTTCCCAGCTCTGCAAGGAGGCTCCGAGGGCCATGGGGAAAGTACACAGCAGACCTGCCATGGAGAACTGTGTGGACACATGTCAGCCGACACCGCCTGTGTTTTACAAGGCATTACGTCAATGAATACAGTAACCACCTTCAGAAGGAGCTCTTATTGTGCCCATTCTACTGGGGAAGAAACTAAGTTTTGGACTTCCCTGGTGATCCAGTGGTCTGAACATAGTACTCCATGTTCTCACTACTGAGGGCACAGGTTCAATCCCTGGTCAGGGAAGCAATATCCCACAAGCCACACAGTGTGTCCAAAAAAAGAAAAAGAAATTAAGTTTTGAGGATAATTAACTGGCCCAGATCACACAGTATGGAATGGAGAATCTGAGACAGAAGCCCTTGCAGGCCAACTCTGGAGCCCCACCGCTGACTGTGGTACCACTGAGCCTTTCTGATGCTGACCTATAACTATGGTCTTTATAGCAAGATGTTTTGTTGGGAATTACAGTCAGTAAGACATCAGACATCAAATTTGTAAAGGTGAATTGCTAACTAACCCTAATCCTCACCACAGATCACTTTTTCCAGAGCAAGCTGTCAGGAGAGTTTAGATCTTTGGTTCCCTAACTAGCCTTGGGGTAAAGGATGGAAGCTGGACTCAAAGGATGCAGAGGAGGGATGGTGAGGGTGGGGGTGAGAAGCCATCTGTGCTCTTCTACCTGCCATGAGGACTGTGGGTGGACAGAGGGAAAAGTGGACAGAAAGAGACACCCAGAGAACTGAGAGTTTGGAGATAGAGGAAGAATATTTGACTCCTTTTGAAGTGTGGTGTTGGAGAAGACTCTTGAGAGTCCCTTGGACTGCAAGGAGATCCAACCAGTCCATCCTAAAGGAGATCAGTCCTGGGTGTTCATTGGAAGGACTGATGTTGAAGCTGAAACTCCAATATTTTGGCCACCTGATGTGAAGAGCTGACTCATTTGAAAAGACCCTGATGCTGGGAAAGATCGAAGGCAGGAGGAGAAGGGGACAATAGAGGATGAGATGGTTGGATGGCATCACTGACATGATGGACATAAGTTTGAGTGAACTCCGGGAGTTGGTGATGGACAGGGAGGCCTGGTGTGCTGCAGTGCATGGGGTCACAAACAGTTGGACACGACTGAGTGACTGAACTGAACTGAGCTGATTTGCTGGGGAATCTAAGGAGCCAGGAAAAAGTCACGGATTGAATAGAAGCCAGGAGATGGCTGTTACGTTGGAGTCCGACATGGCCCAAGTGGGAGAGATAGGGTGCTCCGTGGCTGTGGAGCAGGAGGACCCCCTAAGAGCAGTGGGGCTCTCCCCACCCCCCAGGCCCACCTGCCCTCCCTGTATTACTGAAAGCAAGTGAGGCCAAACAATTCCACACGGCTGGAGTTTGTAGCAGACAAGGTTCATTATGGGGCAAAGCAAGGAGAAAGTGGTAGTGATGGGGGCCAACTACTGAGCCTGCATGCCACAACCAGAGAGTCTGTGCCCTGAACGAAGATCCCACATGACGCAACTAAGACCTGACACAGCCAAATAAACAAATACATATTAAAAAGAAAAAAGAGTATGTGCTTAGTAAGGAGAAAAAGAGGTTTGGTTCTTAACCTTAAGTTTACAATTTAATTGAAGACTAAACATTAAGCTGACCAGAACACAGTGGCTCTCATGATAGAAACTTGAGTGAATGAATGACTCAGTGGACCAAAAGGTGCTTGCAGGAAGTTCAGATGCTTTAGGAAAAGGGCAGTCACCCATCACCGGGTCGAGTAGTCACAGTTTCAGAGAGGAAGTGGGGCTTGCCTATTTAAAAGAAGACAAATTTTCGGGTAATTTGTGGTGAAGGCACCATAGGAGCTGGGGCTTCATTATAAATCCAAATAGCTTTGTGAGGGCTTCCCTGGTGGCTCAGCTGGTGAAGAATCTGCCTGTGATGCAGGAAACATGGGTTGGATCCCTCGGTGGGGAAGATCCCTTGGAGAAGGAAATGGAAACCCACTCTAGTCTTCTGTATTCTCCATTCCAGTATGGAGAATCCCATGGAGAGGGGCCTGGTGGGCTACAGTCCATGGGGGTCGCAAAGAGGCGGACAGGACTGAGCAACTAAGCCCCCATGCATAGTTATTTCAACATTTAAAGCCTTATCTTGGGGACATCTTTGCTGTGTCACTTTTCTCTTGAGTGAGTTGAGTGCCTTTTCTAATGCTGACCGATAACTTGTGAAACTGCTCTGGCTCTGACATTCCTCTTTCCGTTTGGTCTTGGGAAGACAGAGGAAGGGCCCTGCCGGTCAGGGTCACGCGTTTCCGCTGGAGCGCTGCCTTGACCTGGATGGCTGGCGTGGCCCCGCTCTGGTGCTGCGCTGACAGCGTGGTCCCAGGCACGTGCGGCCCGTTCCTCCGCTCTGTTTCCGAAAAGAGCCCGGGGCGGCGCGGGGACACTTCCTCCTCCTGGAAGAGAGACCAGCTCGGCCTCTGGGAGGGGGCTCCAGGCCTTCCAGTGTGGTGGACACCCCCCCGCCCCCAGCCCTCCTGTCTGCCATCCCAGGGCTCCCGGGCCTTGGCCTCTTCTGTGGAGAAAGGCGGGTCTTCCTCGGAACTGACGACAGTGTGAACCCAGCAGTGGGGCCTGAGCTCGTGCGCCCGGACGTGGTGCTGTCTTCACACGGGAAGGGAATTCCAGGGGTAAATTTGGAGGTTCCTTTAGCGGTCGCGCCTTGTCCTGGTCTGGAGGTGTCCCCCTCCTTGTGCACGGACTTTGGGGGTTCAGTAAGGAACTGACCAAAACAAAGTGAGTCACTAGAGTCCGAAGGGGTAGCTCTCCCACCGGGCTCCCATCCACGTGACGCTCCCGGCACCTCCTCCGTGCGCGCTCCGGGGAGAGGGAGGCGAGTGCGCCGCACGCCTGATGGTCCCAGCCGCTCCCCCCACCCCGCCCAGTCCTGAGCTCCCCGCCCGCCCCGCCCACAGTCCCGCTGGCCCCGCAGCCCCGCCAGGAGCCCTGCGCGCCCGCGGGGCGTGGAGAGGTGGAGGCTCCGCCCGCGCCCCACCCACGGGCCAGGCCCCGGGGCCCTGCCGCTGCCGCGGGGCGGGCGGAGCCAGTGCCCGGGTGGCGCGCGCCGCAACTGTCTCTTCGGGTACCGCGCGGGCCATGGCGTCCCCAGGGTTCTCGGCGCCCGGCGGGGTGGCGGTGGTCGGCAGGTGAGGGCTCCAACCAGCGTGCTCGGGAGGGTGGCAGGTGGGCGCGGTCGTCATCGCCCTGGGGGCTGGCGGCGCGGCTCCGATGACCCCAGCGCGCCTCCCCAGGACTGGGCCGGGCCGGGCCGGTCCTTCGGGCCCCGCTGCAGCCCGGTTGCTGCGCGATGAGGTTGCGGGCTGAGTTGGGTGATGCGGGCCGGGCGGGGACGGTGGCAGTGGGCGCTGCGAGCGGACATAGGGCTGTCGGGCCGCGGATCCGCACAGGTGTGTTGTCTCCTTTCCAGTCCGAGGGATGGGCTCGCAGAGGGGCGGCGGGGCCGCGATCTGGGTCAGGCGGGGCGCGGGCGCGGCGGGAGGGTCTTGCGCGCTCGGGCCCGAGGCTGTTCCTGGGCGACCCCGCCTGGCCTGGGAGGGGTGGGGACCCACTGTGCGATCCGGATCCAGAGCCATGCCTCCTGCATGGCGAGGGCGCCCTATCCCCGGGGCATCCGGGTTCTCCGGGACTTGGGTGTCGGGTTAGCAGCTCAAGTCCCATCCACGGTTTCCTGGTTGGTGCTCCATTCTCTTTTAAAACTTCTGCAGTTTTCATTTTTTAAAGAAGGCGTCCACGTACACCTCTCCGTTGGTAAGCTGGCATAGCGAACTACCCACTGGTCGGTACTTCTTGTTGGTCATCAGGCACACCTTCTGGGAGGCTTGGTGTTGGGTTACGCTGCCCAGGGGCTGGCCTGCCTGACCAGTCACAGCGCGTCCTGAAATAAGTCGTGTCCGGGCCCCTCCTTGAAGCCCCTTCGAGGAAGGGGTCAGGGTGCTTTCTGTCAGCTTCCCTTGCAGGGAGCAGTGGCTTTACCTGTGCCCGTGTGCTTTCCAGGCACGAGGGCTACTGCCTGCCTCCTGAAGGGATATAAAATATAGAAGAAAGTGCACTTTGTCCTGGGCGTGGTGACCTTGCTTGCTTTGCAGCCTTTGTCACAGTCAAGTGTGTATCAACCACAGGCTGAGACTGGCCTGCTTGCTGGCACCCAACAGTGTTCAGTGGAGTCTAGAGTTGACAGTACAGGGGACCCTTGGACCACTGGCAGGTGGAGGACACCCACCTGTCTATTCCCACCAGAGAAGCCAGGGTAATTTACCCTCGGTTCCTCTGCATCAGTGGTACCCAACTGCAGATCCCAAGTTTTGTAGGATTTACCATTTAAAAAAACTTGCTTATAGGTGGGCCCCGAGAGTCCAGCTCCTGTTGTTCCAGGGTCCCTATGCCTTTCTCCAGCTCTAATTGTTGTGCAAAGGAGCCGTGCTGTGGGAGTCAGTTTATTGCCAATTCCCTAAGTTGATTGACTGCAAGAAATTGCAGAAAGTGAAGAGGAACTAAAGATCCTCGATGAAAGTGAAAGGAGAATGAAAAAGTTGGCTTAAAACTCAACATTCAAAAAACTAAAATCATGGCATCTGGTCCCATCACTTCATGGCAAATAGATGGGGAAGCAGTGGAAACAGTGACAGACTTTTATTTTTTTGGTCTCCAAAATCACTGCAGATGGTGACTGTAGCCATGAAATTAAAGATGCTTTCTCCTTGGAAGAAAATCTATCACCAACCTAGACAGCATATTCAAAAGCAGAGACATTACTTTGCCAACAAAGGTCCATCTAGTCAAGGCTATGGTTTTTCCAGTATCATGTATGGATGTGAGAGTTGGACTATAAGGTAAGCTGAGTGCCAAAGAATTGGTGCTTTTGAACTGTAGCATTGAAGAAGACTCTTGAGAGTCCCTTGGACTGCAAGGAGATCCAACCTGTCCATCCTAAAGGAAATCAGTCCTGAATATTCATTGGGAGGACTGATGTTGAAGCTGAAACTCCAATACTTTGGCCACCTGATGCAAAGAACTGACTCATTTGAAAAGACCCTGATGCTGGGAAAGATTGAAGGCAGGAGGAGAAGGGGCCAACAGAGAATGAGATAGTTGGATGGCATCACCGACTCTATGGACATGAGTTTAAGTAAGCTCTTGGAGTTGGTGATGGACAGGGATGCCTGGCGTGCAGCAGTCCCTAGGGTGGCAAAAAGTCGGACATGACTGAGCAACTGAACTGACTGACTGAACCTCCCACACCTTTAACACCTCAGGAAGCAGCCATCTCCACTTCTGGGGTGTCCCTGCTTCCCTTCCCTTCTCCCTCCCCCCCTCCGTCTCCCCTCCTGTCCCCTCTGGCCCCTTTCTCTCTCCTGTCTCCCCTCCTGTACCTCTTGTCTTTCTCTCTCTCAACCCTATAGGTGGCTGGGGAGTGTGAATTAACTGCTAAAACCTGGTAAAGTTTTTGTATTTCATTCTTGGGTTTCAACAAACCAATACAGGGGCCTGGGTTCCACCCTTGTTCAGGGAACTAGATCCTGCATGCCTCAACTAATACCTGGTGCAATCAAGTACATGAATAAATATATATATATATATATATATAAAATAGTGTCTCCCTTGTGGGATTGTTTTCAGATTAATAGAGGTAAGACGTGTACAGTTTAACATCATCATCTCAAGTGGTGGTAGGAAAAACTGAGGAGGTGGGGGAGATGCTGTCTCTTTTCTCCAGGTCTGGGGCTCAGCCAACACTGGTCAGTTGGGGGTCCCTGGTGCGTGGACTCCCTGCCCCTCCCTGCTGCCCCCCAGGTCTGGAGGGCACTGCAGTGAGGACCCAGGACCTCTTGTGTGGAAGCAACATTTTAAGTGGATACTCCTGTCAAAACGTGGAGTTGTAAGCCATGAGGTGTTTCAGTAACAGGATGCTGTGTGCTCTGACACTGGGCTGGTGCAGAGTGGCTCTACTTTCCAGCTGACCTGCACCTCTGCCTTCTTTCCCTGCAGCGGGCTCATCGGGCGGAGCTGGGCCATGCTGTTCGCCAGCGCAGGCTTCAGGGTGAAACTGTTCGACATTGAGCCTCGGCAGGTGACTGACGCACTAGTCAGCCTCAGGTGAGTCCCCTGTGCGTGCAGAGGCCCTGCGGCCTCAGCCCATCTGTTCAAGCCCTTGAGGCTGGGGTCCTCCTTCTCCTGTGGGGTTGTAGCCTCGGAGCCGGTGAAGCAAGGCTGAGTGAGATGTGGATCCATCCCACAGCAGGGGCTCAGACTGTGAGGACAGACTTCCGGGGGTAGAGATTTGCAAGGGGGCTGGAGGAACCCAGTGTAGACCCTCGACTTGCGGCCCAAGTGAGTGAGCAGGTGAATGCTTCTGTGCCACATGCCCGGGAGCTGCACTGGCCCTCCCCTGCAGGCACGGAGGTCCTGAAGTCCTCAGCTGTGTTCTTACCTGTTGCTTTGTGTGGCAGGGCCGGGATTAACTGGGATGAGTGTTGTCTGAGGTGTGAGAGTGTGTGTACTTAGCAGATGCTGAGCATTGAGCCCACAGAGGGTGGTGTTTTAGGGACCACCTCAGGAACAAAAAGAATAAGAACCAAAGGAAAAAGGCTGAGACAAGGAGGCCAAAGACAGAAGGACAAACTAATTCATGGGTTGCCCCCGCTATGATGCCATCACTGATCACGGCTCTGATCATCTCAGGCCTTGTCAGGCAGTTACTCTCCTGGTTGGGGGCATAGCTGTGAGCATTAATTTGAATGTGCATTTTGTGTAACAGAAGATGCTTTATCATTGGCTTTTTGAGAAGACAAATATATAGGACATGATGTCAGGCTCTAGGCCTCGAGAAATTACATATCTTAGGCCAACTTTGTTGTGTAGCAGATAAGAACCCAAAACCCAGAGAAGTAAAGTTGCTTCTTACGTAGAGTAACAGGTAGCTGGTGACTAGGTGAAACAGCTTTCAAATTGTGATGCTGGAAACTTCTGAAAGTCCCTGGGATGGCAAGGAGATCAAACCTGTCAATCCTAAAGGAAATCAGTCCTGAATATTCATTGGAAGGACTGATGCTGAAGCTGAAGCTCCAACATGTTGGCCATGTGATGTAAAGAGCCAACTCAGTGGAAAGACCCTGATGCTGGGAAAGATTGAAGGCAGGAGGAGAAGGGGATGAGATGGTTGGATGATATTACCAACACAATGGACAGGAGTTTGAGCAAACTCTGGGAGATAGTCAAGGACAAGGAAGCCTGGTGTGCTGCAGTCCATGGGGTCGTGAACAGTCAGACACAACTGAACGACTAAACAACTGATGAAACATCAATTGAAAGAAGCAAAAAGCAAAAAATGAAACAACCACCATAAAGCTAAACACTCCCCAATGCTTTGTTCTGTGCCATTAGGGAAGGAGGGGGACTTGGCACATGGACCTCTGTTTCCAGGCATATGCCACTCACCAGGAACACGTGGATAAACAAGACAGAGCTAGTCCTACACATCAGGACAAGTTCAGCCTGGTGATCCTACCATATGAATTCTCATAGTGACCCCCACAAGGCAAGACCTCATGTGGCCACAAAGCCTAAAATACTACAATGTGGCTCTTTACAAAAGATTCTCAACTCACATGTTTAAAAGTTGTGATTCTGGTCTCCACTCCTGATGTGTGGACTTTCCTAAATCAAGCTGTTCTCTGACCCCAGTGCCTGTCCTGCAACTCAGCTCAGCCCTGAGACAGCATCATGTCCAGCAGGTGGGGGTCTCCATCCTACAGGACTGCCCCACCCCTCACACTTCAGACTCCAGCTCAGTCCAGTTGTCATCTGTGCTCCCAACCTCCTGGCTGTGGTTCCTACCATCCCTTCTTGGGTTTGCTTTACTGGCTAGAGTGGCTCCCAGACTCAGGAGACCAGTTACTCAGTAGATTACTGGTTTTTCACAAATGGAATTAGGGCTACTGCAACCAAGCAACTCAAGCTTGGGACTTGAACCCATGGTCTTTTAACTGAGATCACACACCTGGTCTCAAGACTTAAGAAGCTCAGGTTCTTTATGTCTCCTTGAGAATTCAGTGAGAGACAAAGCGACAGGGAAGTGGATTTATTTAGAGAGAAACACACTTCACAGACAGAGTGGGGGCCATCTCAGAAGGCGAGAGCCACCCCAGAGTAGAGGATTGTTAGCTTTCATGTGCTCAGTCATGTCCAACTCTTTGCAACCTCACGGTCTGTAGCCCTCCAGGCTCCTCTGTCTGTGGAATTCTCTAGGCAAGAATACTGGAGCCAGTTGCCATTTCCTTCTCTAGGGCATCTTCTGGACCCAAGGATCAAACTCTGGTCTCCTGCATTGCAGGCAGATTCTTTACTACTGTAACACCTTACTTATTTTATAGGGGTGGGTAATTTCATAGGCTGCCAGGCTCCTCTGTCCATGGGATTTTCCAGGCAAGAATACTGGAGTGGGTTGCCATTTCCTTCTCCAGGAGATCTTCCCGACCCAGGGATTGAACCCGTGTCTCTGGCATTGTAAGCAGACGTTTTATCATCTGAGCCACCAGGGAAGTCAATTTCATAGGCTTAATGAGTGGGAGGAGTATTCCAGTTCTTTTGGTGAAGGGATGGGGACTGTCATGGTGCCTGGGGGTGTGTCACTTAGCATGCTAATGTGTTAAGAGTGATTGCCTGCAATGTGGGAGACCTGGGTTCGATCCCTGGGTTGGGAAGATCCCCTGAAGAAGGGAAAGGCTACCCACTCCAGTATTCTGGCCAAGAGAATTCCATGGACTATATAGTCCATGGGGTTGCAAAGAGGCGGACGCAACTGAGTAACTGACTTTCACACACTGAGGCTCAGGGTCTAGTGGCAGTCAACTTGCCTGGTTTGGTTCTAATCTGTTTATGTCGTGTCCTGGAGCTGTGTCACTGTTTTAAAGGTTGTGCCCTTCCTTCCTGTTTCACTTCCAGTCAACAGCAGGATGAAGAAATACACAGGAGACATGTGGGAGGCGGGGAGCTTTCCTGCCCTCTGGTGTCCCCCCTCCCTGTATATCCACCTGTTCAGCCTGGAGGCTCTCTGAACTCCCTCTTTGAGTTTTTTGGTGGCTCTGACACTTAGACACTATTGATTAAATCACTGGTGATTGTACTCAGCCTCCAGCTCCTCTCCCTCTCCTGAAGTCAGGGGCAGGACTTCAAGTGTTGGCCCTGAAATTACTGGGTTGGTGACACAAGCAACCAGCCCTGTCCTGAGGTGCTTTCAAAAGTCACCTCATTAACATAACAAAAGACACTTTATCGCTCCCCTTCACAGGATGTTCCAAGGAGTTTTAGGAGCTCTGTGTCAGCTCTTTGAACACCAGTTCAAAGATGTATGTCACAACATCACAATAGTAATAGATGCGAAGATGAAAATATTAATATTAACACATTTTGCGGTGTTTTATCCCTATTGTTTAGTCACTAAGTTGTGTCCGACTCTACGACCCCATGGACTGTAGCTCTTCTGTCCATGGGATTCTCCACGCAAGAACACTGGAGTGGATTGCCACTTTCTTCTCTAGGGAATCTTCCTGAGCTAGGGATCAAACCCACGTCTCCTGCATTACTGCTGAGCCACCAGGTTTATCACTGTAGGCATGGAGAAATGGTCCTTTCTTTGCTTCTAGGTTCTTTGGGTGATGTGAGAATTAAACTGATGTAAGGCAGATTGCCTGGAAAATCCCATGGACGGAGGAGCCTGGAAGGCTGCAGTCCATGGGGTCGCTGAGGGTCAGACATGACTGAAGGACTTCACTTTCACTCTTCACTTTCATGCATTGGAGAAGGAAATGGCAACCCACTCCAGTGTTCTTGCCTGGAGAATCCTAGGGACAGGGGAGCCTGATGGGCTGCCGTCTATGGGGTCGCACAGAGTCGGACACGACTGAAGTGACTTAGCTGCAGCAGCAGCAGCAAGGCAGATTAATAGGAGAAAAACAAATGTTATTCTACGTGGATGGGAGCCCTGTGAAGCAGTGGGAGCCCACATGGAAGTGAGGGGCTGAGGCTTCTGTAAGGCCTGGTGGGTGGAGGGGCGGTCAGGATGTGGGGAGGCAGAGAAGGCCTTTCCCAGGAGGGAGAGGAGACCTGGCCTGCTGTGTGGGTGTTTCTCGGGTGAAACACTTTTCTGATCCAGGCCAACCCCCAACCCCCCCCCCCCCACCCCACCCCGAAGTATAAACATAGGCAGTTGAAGGCAAGTTTAGGAGAAGCTCTTGAACCTGCTGGGTTTTGATTGCCTTTAGGTCAGAATAGTCCTTGTGCCACGGTGGCATCTTTTGGGGTGAAAAAACCCACTCCCCTTCGTTGCCTTGTGTGTTTGGTGATCTCTGAGCTCACATGCATTGGCTCTAATCTCTTCACATGCATTGGCTCTAATCTCTGGAAACCCAGGGCCTGCACCGGTCCTGGTGAATGCCCCATGGGGGGTTTTCTGTCTGGGACAGACTGGGGTCTTACATTGTCTTCTTCACGCCTGACCTGGGGTCTCAGGCCCAGGTCCCCCCTACATGTACCCTCAGGGCAGCCCTGCCTTTTGCTGGTTTCAGTTCTTTCATTTTTTTAGTTGATAAATATTTTCTAATGAAACAACTCCTTTTAAAATTCTAGGTTTTCTCTTTTTAAAATTGTTATTCAGTTGCTCAGTAATGTCTGACTCTTGCTACTGCCTGGACTGCAGCATGCCAGGCTTCCCTGTCCTTCATAGTCTCCCGGAGTTTGCTCAGACTCACGTCCATTGAGTCAGTGATACCATCCAACCATCTCATACTCTGTTGCCCCCTTCTCCTCCTGCCTACAATCTTTCCCAGCATCAGGGTCTTTTCCAGTGAGTCAGTTCTTCACAAAGTATTGGAGCTTCAGCTTCAGGTGGCCAAAGTATTGGAGCTTCAGCTTCAGCATCAGTCCTTCCAGTGAATATTCAGGACTGATTTCCTTTAGGATTGACTGGTTTGATCTCCTTGCTGTACAAGGGACTCTCAAGAGTCTTCTTGAACACCACAGTCCAAAAGCATCAGTTCTTTGATGCTTAGCCTTTATGGTCCAACTCTCACATCTGTACATGACTATTGGGGAAACCATAGCTTTGATATATGGACATTTGTTGGCAAAGTAACGTCTCTGCTTTTTAATAAACTGTCTAGGTTTGTCATGGCTTTTCTTCCTAGCTGTGCAGTTCATATAATTTTCACACATCACAAAGTACTCCCAAGCATTTAAAAATGTAAAAATCACGCTTATCTCTCAGGCCACAGGGCAATAGTGGACTCTGGTTTGCTGACTGATGTACTTTTCAGTTCCATTATAGTTTCATCTCTTATGTTGTAGATCCAGTTCCACTGCACCTGTAACCAAGAGAAAACTAAGATCCCTAATTGAAAAGTTCTTTGCCCTATCTCTTGGGGTCTTAATACTGATAGACTTTATTGTTTAAGTGTATCATGAAAGAGTTTGGCCACTTTTTAAAGTCCTTTCAGGCATCAAGGAGAACATAGGGAAACTGTAAATAAGGTTTTCTTTTTCTTAGGCTAGATTAAAGGCTTTCCTATAATATTTTCCTACTACTTTGCTTAATTAAGAGCTAATATTTTAAGTATTATTGGTGGCCAGCTAAACTGAGCTTTTGGAGATCAGCCTAAGATTTTTTAACCAAGGAACAAACAAGCAACACCCCTTCCAAAAATCAGTTAGCAGCCTTATTTAGGAAAAGCAAATGTCCTGAATTGTGTGTCTTTGCTCATGAGTGGCTTTCTTTCTAGTCCCACCCCTCTCCCCTCACCACTAGTAAGCTGACTGCACTTTAATGTGCAGAACTGGTTGTGCTTCTCTGGCAGGAAGCAGGATTTCAGGGTATCTCGTGACACCTCTGCTCAAGTTTTTGCTGGCGAAGCCGCCAGGAGGATCAACTGTGAGTCGTGTCTCCTCACCGTCCTGATTGGGGAGAGGTACACTCACTTTTAGGTCTTATGACTTGTGTAAGTCCACCTACATCCCCTTTTTTTTTGTTAATTAGGGAACTAAAAGATCTCTCATGCCACAACTAAGACCCAGCACAGCCAAATAAATATTTTAAAAAAGAAGCAGCAGCAGCAGTATAAACAGTGTATCTTCCTGACTAGATTGAATTGACTGGTGTTTGGGGAGAATGGATATATGTATATGTGTGGCTGAGTCCCATTGCTGTCCACCTCATCTTTTTCTAACAGAATGGGAAAACGAGTCTCTTAAAACCTCAAGTATTCAAACTCGTAACAGGGAACTTGACCTTGGAAAAGCCTATTAGCAGATACTTCGCTGCTTGGCTTTTGTTCTCCAGCAAATGCTCAATGCTTGGCCTGTTAGGGCTCAAGAATTTGAGAGGGTGGTTGTATTTCAAGAAGGAAAACACAGGTCGAGTAAACAAAGTTGAAATGTGGACTCGGATTGGGAGTGTTTTGTTTCTTATGACTTGTGTTCAGTTTCATTTCCATGTGGTGACATGCCGGGCTCGCCTCTCGGGACCAGGACCCCAGCCTGGGCCGTGGTGACATCTGAGTGACAGCCCCACGTGGGGGCAGAGGGCCAGCTGCCCGTCTGCCTGGAGCCCTGGCTGAAATTGCCATCTTTGGGTGAACTCTGCTCGTGTGTCAACTGCCATCTCTCTCATGTGGCGATGGTCATTCTGAACTTGAGTCACTGAAAATGGATCTGCTTTTCCACGTGGACATGGATTTAGTAGACCAGCAGAAGCGGTCTCTGAAAACTGGGTGGCTGCCCTGGGCTCTGGTGCCTCGGTAGCTGAACTTCCTATCCCGACAGCTGGGTCTCTGAGTCGGTTAACTTGCCACCCAGATCTGTGCATTTGCTTCAACATCTTGAACCTGGATTTGATCTGGATTCCTCTGGATTGGTCTGGTTTGAAGCTGCCTTGTAGTTGTCCACGTAGCTTTGGTTGGAATAATTGAGGTTAATAGATCACAGAATGGCCTCCCATGGCTCCCATCCAAGTCTTGCTACAGTCACTGAAAAATGTATGCAATCTGGGTGTAACCATAAGAAACATGCACAAGACATTCATGGAGAAATTTTTTTTAATTTTATTAATTAATTTTTATTTTTGGCTGTGCTGGGTCTCCATTGCAGCACAGGCTTTTCCCTAGTTGTGGTGCGTGGGGGCTGCTCTCCAGTTGCGGTGTGCAGGCTTCTCTTGTTTCGGGCACTCTAGGTGCACAGGCTCAGTAGTGGTGGGTCCCGGGCTCAAGAGCACAGGCTCAGTAGTTGTGGCACACAGGCTTAGTCATCCCATAGCATGTAAGATCTTCCTGCACCAGGGATCCAAGCCAAGTCTCCTTCATTGGCAGACAGATTCTTTATCACTGAGCCACCAGGGAAGCCATCACCGAGAGATTTTTTTCAGCTGTATGAAGGCCAGTAAAGAAGAAATAAGTTAGCCGGCAGGAGCCTGTCTGCAGGGATGTAACCAGGAGGGTGCAGGGCATTGGGTGACCGGACCTCCCTGGGCTGAGAAGTTCCCAAGTGACCTGAGTGCTGTCGCCAGAAGCTGACTCCAAGGGGCCGTGGGTTCTGTGGGTCATTGAACCTGACGTATCTGTGTATTCACAGGTCATGCTGTCCCTTGGCTGTCACTAGGACAGTCCAAATGATTGCTTCACGTCACTTATTGACTCTTCTTCCCAAACAGGAATGGTTTCCCCTTTTCTGATTTGTGAAAGTTGTTATTGTTGTTCAGTTGCTAAGTCAGGTCTGACTCTTTTCGATCCCATGGACTACAGCATGCCAGGCTACCCTGTCCTTCACCATCTCCTAGAATTTGCTCAAACTCATGCCCATTGAGTAGGTGATGCCATCCAACTATCTTATCCTATGTTGCCCCCTTCTCCTCCTGCCTTCAATCTTTCCCAGCATCAGGGTCTTTTCCAATGAATCAGTTCTTCGTATCAGGTGGCCAAAGTATTGGAGCTTCAGCTTCAGCCTCAGTCCTTCCAGTGAATATTCAGGGTAGATTTCCTTTAGGATTGACTGGTTGGATCTTTCTGCATCAGTTCTTCAGTGCTCAGCCTTCTTTATGGTCCGACTCTCACATATCCTAATTGTACACTTAAAACTGGGGAGAAGCCAGAGTACTTTGACTGTCTCTGGCTGGTAGGGTGAGGAGTGACTGCTCTTGGGTTCGGGGAGTCACACCGACGTCCCCTTCCTGTGGGCTCCAGGCGTGTGGACACATGTGTTCCCTGGGCAGGAGAGCTGTGAAGGCTCACGTAGGATTAAGTAGGGTGTGGACACAGGAATATGAGTTCTGGTCGCTTCTCCCTGTGAGGTTTCCCTCGGGCAGTGGGTCTGGGCACGCAGATCCCCAGGTCTCCTGTGGCACAGACAGAGGGATGGTCTGCCTGCAGCATACTGGCCTTTATCTGCCTCTGGGGAGGTTTTCAGGTCGAGGTGTCCAAGGTGCTGGGCTGGTCACCCTCATGAGTAAGTGGTGTGTTGGGGGGTCCATCGGCAGACTGGGGACTGGGCCCTGTGCTGTCAAGCAGAAGTCTCAGTTCAGTTCATTCAGTGTGTCCAGCTCTGCGACCCCATGGACTGCAGCACGCCAGGCCTCCCAGTCCATCACCATCTCCTGAAGCTTGCTCAAACTCATGTCCATTGAGTTGCTGATGCCATCCAACCATCTCATCCTCTGTTGTCCCCTTCTCCTGCCTTCAATCTTTCCCAGCATCAGGGTCTTTTCCAGTGAGCCAGTTCTTCTCATCAGGTAGGACTAAAGTATTAGAGCTTCAGCTTACTGACCAAACTGATCACATGGACCACAGCTTTGTCTAACTGGATGAAACTACGAGCCATGCCGTGTAGGGCCACCCAAGATAGATGGGTCATAATGGAGAGTTCTGACAAAATGTGGTCCTCTGGAGAAGGGAATGGCAAACCACTTCAGTATTCTTGCCTTGAGAACCCCATGAACTCAGTATGAAAAAGCAGGTCTGGAGCTCCTGTTTTTAATAAAAGGCTTGGTATTCTGCCTCTCCCCCCGCCCCCCACACACTTCAAAGACATTAAAAATAATAAAAATGAGATGAATGAATGAAAAAAGAGTGTCCACACAGTGTTCCACTGCAGGAGCCAACAGGCCCCTTGACAGGGTCCTGGGCTGGGACCCCCCTCCCCTTCCCTGGCTGGCCTCTTGTCTCCTGGCTGGCCTCTGCCCTGGGCCTTTGTGGGTTAGGATTTTCAGTGGCAGAGGCCAGGTCATGTCACATTCGTGAGCTTGGTCCTCCTGGTTCTGACCTCCCAACTCTTTCCCGGCATCAGCAGCTATCTCTGCACCTCAGACCTCAGGGAAGAGGTGGGGAGCGGAGAATCCTGCCAGAAACCCTCCTGGGGACTCCATGACAGGATGACAGTGAGGTGCCAGGAATACCCTGAAATAGCTAAAAGCCTATGCTGTTGTAGTTTAAAATTTTTTATTAGGGAAAAACATGCATAAAGACAACTGTCACTACAGAGTGTATAACCCAATCCCTTAGTCTCCAGTCTGCTGTCCTGATCTGACCTGGGAACACAGTCTTCTGTTTGGGAAATATTTGTGTTGTTGTTGTTCTTGTTTTGAGAAGTTCTTATCTTCTTAAATGAGTAAATGCTGCTTTTGAATAAAATCTCAAAAAAATATATATTTTTTAAAAAATCACCATATGTACCCTATACTGATCATTGTTAACATTTCTCTTTCTCCTAATTCAAAACATAATTTTGCTCGTTAGGAGGGAAGTGTCTTTTGAGTCCTGGGCGGTGCTCCACTGCCCTCTAGAGGTGAAACTGGTTCACTGCAGTCACCTGACCAGGTAGTAGCGAATGAAGCTGAGAAGCTGGCTGAGCATCTCACCTTTCCCAGGTGTTTATGTTCATTCCCTGCAAAGCTTGAGGCAGAAGTCCTAAAATACTCAGCGTAAAATACTGGAACTAGTGTTTTGTGGTTTTTTTGGCTAATATACTATAACTCTTCCAAATCATTTCAGTTCAGTTCAGTTCAGTCGCTCCGTTGTGTCCGACTCTTTGTGACCCCATGAATTGCAGCACGCCAGGCCTTCCTGTCCATCACCAACTCCTGGAGTTCACTTAAACTCATGTCCATCAAGTCAGTGATCCTATCCAGCCATCTCGTCCTCTGTCATCCCCTTCTCCTCCTGCCCCCAATCCCTCCCAGCATCAGAGTCTTTTCCAATGAGTCAACTCTTCACATCAGGTGGCCAAAGTATTGGAGTTTCACCCTTAGCATCAGTCCTTCCAAAGAACACCCAGGACTGATCTCCTTCAGAACGGACTGGTTGGATCTCCTTGCAGTCCAAGGGACTTTCAAGATTCTTCTCCAGCACCACAGTTCTAAAGCATCAATTCTTCATCTTTCTTTACATCTTCAGCTTTCTTTACAGTCCAACTCTCACACCCATACATGACCACTGGAAAAACCATAGGCTTGACTAGAGGGACCTTTGTTGATAAAGTAATGTCTCTGGTTTTTAATATGCTATCTAGGTTGGTCATAACTTTCTTTCCAAGTAAGCGTCTTTTAATTTCATGGCTGCAATCACCATCTGCAGTGATTTTGGAGCCCAAAATAATAAAGTCTGACACTGTTTCCCCATCTATTTGCCATGAAGTGATGGGATCAGATGCCATGATCTTTGTTTTCTGAATGTTGAGCTTTAAGCCAACTTTTTCACTCTCCTCATTCACTTTCATCAAGAGGCTTTTTAGTTCCTCTTCACTTTCTGCCATAAGGGTGGTGTTATCTGCATATCTGAGGTTATTGATATTTCTCCTGGCAATCTTGATTCCAGCTTGTGCTTCTTCAGCCCAGTGTTTCTCATGATGTACTCTGCATCGAAGTTAAATAAGCAAGGTGACAATATACAACCTTGACGTACTCCTTTTCCTATTTGGAACCAGTCTGTTGTTCTATGTCCAGTTCTAACTGTTGCTTCCTGACCTGCATATAGGTTTCTCAAGAGGCAGGTCAGGTGGTCTGGTAGTCCCATCACTTTCAGAATTTTCCACAATTTGTTGTGATCCACACAGTCAAAGGCTTTTGCATAGTCAATAAAGCAGAAATAGATGTTTTTCTGGAACTCTCTTGCTTTTTCCATGATCCAGCAGATGTTGGCAATTTGATCTCTGGTTCCTCTGCCTTTTCTAAAACCAGCTTGAACATCTGGAAGTTCATGGTTCACGTATTGCTGAAGCCTGGCTTGGAGAATTTTGAGCATTACTTTACTAGCATGTGAGATGAGTGCAATTGTGCGGTGAGCATTCTTTGGCATTGCTTTTCTTTGGGATTGGAATGAAAACTGACCTTTTCCAGTCCTGTGGCCACTGCTGAGTTTTCCAAATTTGCTGGCATATTGAGTGCAGCACTTTCACAGCATCATCGTTCAGGATATGAAATAGTTCAACTGGAATTCCATCACCTCTACTAGTTTTGTTCATAGTGATGCTTTCTAAGGCCCACTTGACTTCACATTCCAGGATGTCTGGCTCTAGGTGAGTGATCCCACCATTGTGATTATCTGGGTCATGAAGGTCTTTCTTGTACAGTTCTTCCGTGTATTCTTGCCACCTCTTCTTAATATCTTCTGCTTCTGTTAGGTCCATACCATTTCCGTCCTTTATCGAGCCCATCTTTGCATGAAATGTTCCCTTGGTATCTCTAATTTTCTTGAAGAGATCTCTAGTCTTTCCCATTCTGTTGTTTTCCTCTATTTCTTTGCATTGATCACTGAGGAAAGATTTCTTATCTCTCCTTGCTATTCTTTGGAATTCTGCATTCAGATGCTTATATCTTTCTTTTTCTCCTTTGCTTTTTGCTTCTCTTCTTTTCACAGCCATTTGTAAGGCCTCCCCAGACAACCATTTTGCTTTTTTGCATTTCTTTTCCATGGGGATAGTCTTGATCCCTGTCTCCTGTACAATGTCCCAAACCTCTGGCCATAGTTCATCAGGCACTCTATCTATCAGATCTAGTCCCTTAAATCTATTTCTCACTTCCACTGTATAATCATAAGGGATTTGGTTTAGGTCATACCTGAATGGTCTAGTGGTTTTCCTACTTTCTTCAATTTAAGTCTGAATTTGGCAATAAGGAGTTCATGATCTGAGCCACAGTCAGTTCCCAGTCTTGTTTTTGCTGACTGTATAGAGCTTGTCCATCTTTGGCTGCAAAGAATATAATCAGTCTGATTTTGGTGTTGACCATCTGGTGATTTCCATGTGTAGAGTCTTCTCTTATGTTGTTGAAAGAGGGTGTTTGCTATGACCAGTGCATTCTCTTGGCAAAACTCTATTAGCCTTTGCCCTGCTTCATTCTGTATTCCAAGGCCAAATTTACCTGTTACCCCAGGTGTTTCTTGACTTCCTACTTTTGCATTCCAGTCCCCTATAATGAAAAAGGACATCTTTTTTGGCTGTTAGTTCTAAAAGGTCTTGTAGGTCTTCATAAAACCGTTCAACTTCAGCTTCTTCAGCGTTACTGGTTGGAGCATAGACTTGGATTACTGTGATATTGAATTATTTGCCTTGGAAACAAACAGAGATCATTCTGTTGTTTTTGAGATTGCATCCAAATACTGCATTTCAGAATCTTTTGTTGACCATGATGGCTATTCCATTTTTTCTAAGGGGTTCCTGCCCGCAGTAGTAGATATAGTGGTCATCTGAGTTAAATTCACCCATTGCAGTCCATTTTAGTTCACTGATTCCTAGAATGTCAACGTTCACTCTTGCCATCTCCTGTTTGACCACTTCCAATTTGCCTTGATTCATGGACCTAACATTCCAGGTTCCTATGCAATATTGCTCTTTACAGCATTGGACCTTGCTTCTATCACCAGTCATATCCACAACTGGGTATTGTGTATGACAAAAACCTTAAACAAAAAAACAAAAACATTTAAATCCAAGTCCTCCTTGGTGTGATGGTTTGTGATGGCTTCTTCACCCAGCTATCTGGTATCAGGAAAGGCCACACCTGCCTAAGGGGTCTTGGATTCCTTCTCTTTGCCATGAAGCTGCTTTTGGTTGAAGATAATAAGAAATCTGTATTTCAGTGCATCTTTCTGATGGGTTTTTTTTTTTTTTTCACAGTAACAGTAGCAAAAGAATTTCCCTTCCTCTATTTGCGGCTAAAACAAAAAGTTTGAAATGCACAGCTTTAAGGAAGAAACAGGACAAGGGAGCTGCTGACCCAAGTGGGCCCTGGCGTCCCAGGAGTGCCAGCTTCCCAGGGGAGGACAGGACGAGCAGGGGCCCCATGGGTGCCTGGGCTCAGGGGTCACCTGCAGATCCTTGACCCACGCCTGTCCCTCCCAGTCAATGTTCCCACACTCAGCTGTGTCACTGCCCGGCATTTCTTACAGTCCCCAGCCCAGTGACCTGAGACCCAGACCCCTCAGGTCACTGGCCATGCTTGAGCCGTCACCCCATCCCAGGGCCTCCCCGACCTTGGCTGACACCCCGCGCCCCTGAGCGTAAACCCAGCTTGCTGCCAGGAACTCCCAACAGCTTAATGATAAACCTACAGCCTAAAACTATGTGAGAGTGACTGAGTCACTGGCACAGGAATCCAGAGAATGTTCTGGAGCCTGTGTGTGTTTGCTCATCTGTGTATTTAACGTGTCCTGAGTTACAGGCAGGACACACTGCACCGTCTGCCAGGCCGAGGTGGGAATGTGGGCCCAGCTCAGGAGTCTTCACCCTGCCTGGTTCATATCTCCAGGCACCTGCTCTCAGCCCTCTCCCAGAGGCACTGAACTGAGGCCCAAGAAGCCCTGCTTTCTGCTTCTGTGTCCCACAGGCATTGCTGGGGGGTTGGGGGAGGAGGCTGTGCCTTGAGGTATTGGAATCTTAGTTCCCTGACTAGGGACAAAACCTGTGTCCCTGGCAGTCGTTAAGCTCAGTCTTCAGCACTGAGAAGTCCCCTATCTTAATAACTGTTGTGTCCATTTTGGCAGTGTTAAGTACATTCATAGTGTTGTACAACCATCTATCCGCACAACTCTTGTCTTCTTAAAAAACTGAAACACTGTTCCCACTGAAGAACGACTCCCCTCCCACAACCCCCATTCTCTCCGTCTCTGTGGATTCTGTCACTACAGTTCCCTCATATAAGTGGAACCACATGGAACCTGTCCCTTTGTGATGGCTTATTTCACTCAGCATCATGTCCTCAAGGTTCGTCTGTGGAGTAGCAGGTATCAGAATTCCCTTCCCTTTTAGGGCTGAGTAACATTACATTGTCATTGCGACAAAAGTCTGTGTAGTCAAAGCTATGGTTTTTCAGTAGTCACATACAGATGTGGGAGTTGGACCATAAAGAAAGCTGAGCACCAAAGAATTGATGCTTTTGAACAGTGGTGTTGGAGAAGACTCTTGAGAATCCCTTGGACGGCAAGGAGATCAAATCAGTCAATCCTAAAGGAAATCAACCCTGAATATTCACGGGGAGGACTGATGCTGAAGCTCCAATACTCTGGCCACCTGATACAAAGAACTGACTCATTGGAAAAGACTCTGATGCTGGGAAAGATTGAAGGCAGGAGGAGAAGTGGGCAACAGAGGATGAGACGTTGGGCATAAGTTTGAGCAAATTCCAGGAGATAGTGACAGACAGAGAAGCCTGGCGTACTGATATCCTTGGGGTCACAAAGAGTCAGACATGACTGAGTGACTGAACAACAGCATTCCATTGTGTATCCATTCATCTGTCTGTTGGATATGGAGTTGTCCCCATCTTTTGACAACTGTGAACAATGCTGCTGTGGAAATGAGAGTACAAATATCTGAGTCTCCACTTTTACCTTCGGGATGTAGGCCCAGAAGTGGGATCGCTGGCTCACGATAGTCTTGTTTTTTATTTTCTGAGAAAGCACCTGATGTTGGCCACACTGGATGCAGCTGTTAAGGCCGGGCCAGTGGTGCTGGGGTTCATTGCTCCAGGTTCTCACTGCACTTGGTTTCTCCTCTGCCCTTTCACTGTTAAAGGCCGCACCATGCTCTGCTTCGCATTTCCTGCTGATGGGTGAAGCAGACTTCTGACCCTGAGTTGTTTGGAATGCTCATGGCTCACTCTCCACTGCTTTCCAGGAAGGAGATGAAGATGCTGGAGCTGTCGGGGTACCTGAAAGGCCAGCTGGGCGCGGAGGAGCAGCTGTCACTCATCAGCGGCTGCTCTGACCTGCGGGAGGCAGTAGAGGGCGCCCTGCACGTGCAGGTGAGTGGGGACACCTGCCCGCCCGGCTGGCAGGGCCTGTCCCCTGGGTCCTTGGGTCAAAGGCAGGGGAAGGCGTGGGGATCGTGAGCCCGCAGGTGCGGATGGCGTTCACGTGACCGGAAACACTGTCTCCCACCCCCCCCCCCCACACCTGTCACCCACTACCCCTTCCCGGGGATGGAATTCTCTCTTGGGGTGTTAGAATGTTGAGCAAAAAGAATGTCTTCTGGCCAGCTAATACTTTCCTATTTTCGTCTAACTGGATGGGAGACTATGTTGTTCTGAGATATAAGAGATCGCCTAAGAGAAACCCTTTAGTGTTTTGCAACATTTGCATTTACTTTTTCCAACAACTTCACTCAGAGAATCAGGCCATCCCCACTGCTGAGGACACTCCAGGCCTAGTGGACTGGCGGCAGCTCAGTGCCCACACAGGCTCCAGCCTGCCAGGGCCTGAATGCAGCTACTGCCCCATGAAGACCCGGTGTCTCCTGGCTTCCAAAACGTTGAGACTTAAGCTGCCTGGGGTTGACGGGGCCTTGCTCCTGAGCCCCTCCTCGCCCCATGTCCAGCCACTGCTGGTGTCTCGTCTGGTCTGTGACGCTGGTTGAGCTGGGAGCAAAGCCAGGCCTGAGCGGGGCTCCTGGTGCAGAGGCCTCAGGCCTGACACTCCTCCAGTCCACATGGTAGACTTCCTCGTCTCCTCCCGCTCTTTCTACCGCATCCTGTGTCCCGCTCAGTAAAGGGTCCAGGATGGATGCCAACCCAGCCCTGAGCTCTGAGCCCCTTGTCCTGGCCCGCTGAGGCCTCCATTCCCATTCTCGGTGGTTGTGGTCACCTCAAGTGACTCTTATTCCAGGCCAGGCTCCCTTGCTTCCGATGAGAACAGTAGGAAACCCCTTTGGGGATCAATTTGATACATGATATTTACATGATGGAAGTGAACGCTTACAATGACGTGTATGATGTGACCTGACAGGTGAGCATGTGACGTGTCACCACACGTTTCCCAGAACAGTGGTGTCTACTTGGGTCTGTCTCCACTAGAGTGACTTGGCTTCTTTTCTGAACAGTTTCCAGTGCCCTTTGCTTTTTCCTCTGAGACGTTTGCTGTACTTTGTAATCCGTGTGTGATGATGGCTGGAAAGTTTCATCTCCAGCCTCAAGTACTAACTGTCAAGCCTTCTGTTGTTTCTTTTCTTCCCTGCAGTGGTATGGTATGGTCCACACGGTAACTGGCAGTGTTATTTTTCTGAAGCGATCTTTGTGTGTGTGTGTGTTAGTCTCTCAGTCGTGTCCAACTCTCGTTGACTCCAAGGACTGCAGCCCACCAGGCTCTTCCATCCATGGAATTCTCCAGGCAAGAACACCCGAGTGGGTTGCCATTTCCCCCTCCAAAAGCAATCTTTATAAGGCTTATTATAAAATTTCCAGCACTAGCCATTGCAAGGGAAGCCCTGTGGCTTAGTGGTAAAGAATCCACCCGCCAATGCAGCAGACGTGGGTTTGACTCCCTGGGTCAGGATGATCCCCTGGAAGAGGAAATGGAAACCCACTCCAGTATTCTTGCCTGGAGAATCCCATGGACAGAGGAGCCTGGATGGAGTCGAAAAGAGTGGGACATGACTAAGCAATTGGGCATGCACACATGCAGCTATTGCAAAGTCATGCCCCAGGTATAATTAACATGTCTGTGTTAAATTTCTTTCTCTCCTGATCCCATAAAAATTAAAAAAAGAAAAAAAAAAGGATTCTGGGTCTTCCCTGGTGGTCCAGTGGTTGGGACTCAGTGCTTCCATGGCCTGGAGCCCAGGTTTGATCCCTGGTCTGGGAACTAAGCTCACAAATGCCACATGGAGAAAAAGAAAAAAAAGACCTTGAACCTAAAGAATCAAGGCTTAGGGCTGCACTTGCTCTCCTGGGGCCTCACAGCACCTCCAGTCTTAGTGCTCAGAGACCTCCTGCTAGCCGCCTCCTCTGAGCAACTCTGTATGGCTCCCTCTTTCCCGTTTAAGGACAAATTCTCATCGTAGAAAAATTCACCTAGGCTTTTTGGAGACTTTTTTTGTTTATAAAAAGAAAACGATTGTTACTTTAGGGAATTGCCCAAAGGCAGGAGGAGAGCATGTGAATTAACACAAACACTTCTTTAATCACAAACCTTCCAGTAGTGTGAGTTACTGAGCCCTGGGAATCACCGCCCTAGAAATGCGAGTGGTCGATTTATCTTCCACCCAAGTCCCAGTGGGCGGACGCCTGGGTCAGAAGGTTTCCTCTGCTGAAACGTGGGAGGGAGTGAGAATGGAACCTGAATTTCTAGCACTTAATGCAATTTTGAAATCAAATCTGGCCTGGCAAGAAAATCTAGCGTGCTGGAGAAATAAGTGTATTCTGAAAAGTTTCTAAAGCATTGACTGTTGCAGAGCATTAAGGGTCATTAGCTATGACACAGAGGCTTTATCTCATCTCTGCAACTTTTTACCTAAGATCCAGGTAGTTAGCTGGTAGGAGCCATGGGAATTTTGGTCATGGAATTGTGAGCTCTAAATGGACTTTCCTTATAGTCAGCACAGACAATTCAGATGTGTTTTTCCATGTCAATGTGAGAATTTGCATTTGAACCTTTACCTCTAAAACTGGGAAAATGCTTAGTCATTTTGGTAAGGACTTTGAGATTGTTAGTAATTACAGGAACCAGTGTTCGTAATAAATACTACGGTTTAAAATTTATACGTTTGCAAGGTCAGCCTTTTTTGGTCTTCTTCCACTGACTGAGACTCAGAGTGATCTTCCTTTTGGTGGGAGTCAGGGGAGAGGGAGGGTGGCAGCACTGAGTGTGCCCAGGAGTGCATGTTGAATCCTGAATTTCATTCTTCCTGTTCCATGTGTGTATTAATTTTAAAATCGGATTATTATTCACATATAATAAAAGCTGGCAGTTTTAGTGTTCAGGTCTGTGTGTTCCGACAATTGCATGTGGTCATGTCACCACCTTCCCCTGTCTCCCCCTGCCCTCCCCAGTTTCAGAGCAATTCTGCCACCCCACAAAGTCCCCTCCTCCCACTTTGTGGTCTGGCCTGGGCTGAAGCCGCTGGTCTGGTTTTGTTCCTGCAGCTTTGCCTTTTCTGTATTGTGGTACAATGTGGACTCACCAGGACTGCACGTGCTTTGTTAGATTTACACATAAACGTGTCCCGATTTAGATGCTACTGTAAATAGTACCTTCACAAAATTTCAACTTCTGCTTGTTCATTGCTAGCACATAGTAATATAGTTAAAAGTGGGTTGTCTGATTTATTTAAATTGGGAGGGTTTTCCATATCTTTGTTACTGATTTTGAGTTTAAATCTGTTCTAGTCTCAAAACAAACGATGTTATTTCAATTCTTTTATTTTGTCGAGGCATGTTTTATAACTCAGAATATAGTCTATTTTGGTGAATATTCCATGTGCAGTTGAGATCAATATATTTCGGAGTGAACTGTAGTATGTAAATATGGATAAAGTTGCTGGATAGTGTTATCCAGGTCTTTTCCATCCTAATGGATTTTCTGTTACTTCTCTCCATCAATGAGAGAAAAGTATTGACATCTATAATTGTGGATTCATTCCTCAGTTCAAACCAGGCATATAGTTGGGTACTGAGCTTCTGTGCCCTGTGACAGACCCTTTTAATTAGCATGTTTTGGTCCATTACATTTACATTATTGATAGGGTTGGATTAAACTCGACTGTCTTGCTTGTTCTTTTCCATTTGTTCCATTTGTTTTGTGTTCTTCTTCCCTACCCTGCTTTTTTGGCTGGCTTACAGATGGAGCATTTCTTACCATTTCATTTATCTCCATGATTGTTCATTTATACCTCTTAGAAATTTTTTTTTTGGTGATTAATGGCCCCCCACTCCAGTACTCTTGCCTGGAAACTCCCATGGACCGAGGAGCCTGGTGGGCTGCAGTCCACGGGGTCGCGAAGAGTCAGACACGACTGAGCAACTTCCCTTTCACTTTTCACTTTCATGCATTGGAGAAGGACATGGCAACCCACTCCAGTGTTCTTGCCTGGAGAATCCCAGGGACGCGGGAGCCTGGTGGGCTGCCGTCTATGGGGTTGCACAGAGTCGGACACGACTGAAGCGACAGTAGCAGCAGCAGCAGCATAGGGTTTATGAAGTTTTTTCTAACTAGTCATGGTCTACCTTCATGTGTTATAGCAGCACACTCCCAGCACCTTTCCGCTTTTCTGCTGTTGTCACAGGCTTTCCTTTTACATATCCTGTCTTAGCACGTACAGCTGCTGCCTTTTCTTTGTACAGTCAACTAACATGTAGGGCAATTAAAATTAAACTTTATATTTACCTGCATTTTCACCATTCCAGCGTTCTTCATTTCTTTGTGTAAATTCAATTTCTCCTGAATTTTTTTCAATTTTATTTATATTTATTATTAAATATTATTTATGTATTTATTTTTTGGCACAGCAAGCAGCATGCGGGATCTTAGTTCCTGACCAGGGATGAAACATGTGCCCTCTGAAAATTTCAAAAGTGGTACACACACACACACATACACACAAATGGCTTACACTTGTAGAGGAAAGAAAAGAAGCATAAAGACATTATGAAGTAAAAAGTGAAATCCCTCTTCCTTTATCTTCCCACCTCTGGGGGTGAATATTGTGTGGAGAGTCTGAAGTTTATTTATCCAGAGTTCTACAACTCTTGTTATCATATATTACAGACTTAACATTTTAATAACATGAATCCTATAATGGTGTAATGTTTTTTACTTGATTTTTGTAGTTAGTAATATATTATGACTTCCCCCCCCATGTCCTTACATACTGATCTACCTATTAGCGTTTTTTTATAGGTTGGGAAATCATTTACTTGTACACTATCCAATTATTAACTAAATAATGTGTTTTTAACCATTGACCATTAATGTTTAGAAATAAAAGTTTAACACATTGAAATAATCTTTATGGTTTGAAGACTACCTTACCATATGACCCAGCAATCCCACTACTGGGCATATACCGTGAAGAAACCATAATTGAAAAAGACACACGTACCACAATGTTCATTGCAGCACTATTAACTATAGCCAGGACATGGAAGCAACCTAGATGTCCATCAACAGATGAATAGATAAATAAGTTGTGGTACATATATAAAATGAAATATTTCTCAGCCATAAAAAGAAACACACGAGTCAATTCTAGTGAGATGGATGAACCTGGAGCCTGTTGTACAGAGTGAAGTAAGTCAGAAAGAGAAGAACAAATATCACATATTAGGATATATATCTGGAATTTAGGAAAATGTACAATTTGCAGGGCAGGAATAGAGACATAGACATAGAGAACAGACTTTGGACACAGCAGAGGAAGGAGAAGGTGGACTGAATTGAGAGAGTAGCATTGATACATTTACGTTACCATATGTAAAATAGCTACCTAGTGGGAAGTTGCTATATCACACAGGGAGCTCAACACAGAACTCTGTGACCATCTAGAGGGGTAGTATGGGGTAGGAAGTAGAGGGGAGGTTCAAGAGGGAGGGGACACATATTATACTTATGGCTGATTCACCTTGTATGGCAGAAGCCAATACACTATTGTAAATCAATTATCCTCCAATTAAAAAAAATTATAAATTAAAAAAAAGGCATTATACATAGTATTTCGGCCTCTGAAAGTTTGTGTGCTAATAAAGCCTACTCTAAAGTGCGTGTGTGTGCTCAGTCCTGTCCAACTCTGCGACCATATGGACTGTAGCCCGCCAGGCTCCTCTGTCCATGGGGTTTTCCAGTCAAGAATACTGGAGTGGGTCGCATTTTTCTTTTCCATTACTCTAATATATGGTCCACAAATTTAAAAAATAAATAAAGGCCAGATAGTAAATGTTTCAGGCTTTGAGAGCTGAGTACAGCCTCTTGCATACTTTACAGCCCTTCAGAAATCTAAAAGCTGTACTTGGCTGGGGGCCGTAGACTGTTTGGCCTGGATCCCAGCCTGCTGGCCCTGCTCCAGTTTGTTGAGGTGGTTTCCTCCCCACGACTTAGGGAAAGGAGTCCACCATTAGCGCGTCTAGCCTGTGGGCCTTTCCGGCTCTTTCTGGGGGCGCGTCTCCGTGGCAGTTTCCGGGTCTGCGTTTGCCGCGCGCTCTCTTGCTCCCCCTGGCCTCCGTGTGCTGCACTGCAGGATCACCGAGCCGGACTGAGTCCCATCCGCGTGGGGTCAGGGAGATGGAAAGCAGCACCTCGCACCCCCGAGGCATGCCAGTGGATGTGCCGCTCCTCCCGGGGAGAGGCTGTGGGCTGGGCTTTCCCTCCTGGTCCTGGCGGGGCTGGCTTAGGGGAGGCGCTGGTGGATGACACCCACCTTCACGCACTCATTCTTGTCTGTGCGCCCGCCTGGCCCCGCCGCCTCCTGGGCTGTGGCCACAGGTGAGCCCGTCTGTCCATGTCCATCTCTTGCCTTCTCTGCAAGGCCCCTGCGCAGGTGGGATTCGGTCAGTCAAAATCAACGTGATCATTCTCAGTGTTTTTACAAATGACACCTGGTTGATGATCGCTGTGTATCATTCTTCTGTATTTTGAGTTGTGTTTTTATCAGGTTCATTGAAAATGGAACCTCGGGGATTAGACCCATCTGGCCCTTGGTGGCTTGTTGCTGGTCTTGTGAGTTCTCCTTACCCTTGTAAGTGCGGCCAATTAAACGGAGGATTTCAGGATCACCAGTGTGGGGTACATAGATCTCCAGTGTGGGGTACACTGATCTCCAGTGTGGGGTACATTGATCTTTAAGATGCTTATTAAATTGATAAATGAAAACAGGTATTTCACTAGCCAAATTTGTAGCAACAAACATGTTCTTGTCCCAACACTGACATTTGTAATTTGGTTCTAAAGTTACTGTGAAACTGAATGAGCAACCCTACTTCCCCCTAAACTTTACAAAATAGAAGCTCAGATCTCTCTTTTAAAAAAGCACAGTACCACTCTTTTGGAAAGAAGGGGTGACATTGTAACAAATCCTGGTGTGGTGACATAACATTGATTGTATATAATATAAATATAGATAGAAATCTAGATATCTCTGTGTATCTAAACCTTTCTTCCTATAGTTAGGAACTTAATTATCCCTTATGCCTTAGGAATTGTAGGTTGCTAAGTTAATGCTCAAAGTCAAAATAAACAAGCATCTAATATAAACATTTTTATTTTATGAAATCTGTTAAATGGAATGTATAGACACCAACCAAGGAAATTATTTTTAATCTTATTAGTCAGTTGAAAATGTGGTAAGTCCATTTAAAAGTAGCCATGGCATGCATATTTAGTGCTTGGGATGTGAGAGTTGGACCATAAAGAAGGCTTAGTGCATAGGAACTGACGTTTTTGAACTGTGCTGTTGAAGAAGACTTTTGAGAGTCCCCTGGTCTGCAAGGAAATGAAAACCAGTCGATCCTAAAGGAAATTAACCCTGAATATTCAGTGTTGCTGAGGCTCCAATACTCTGACCACCTGATGGGAAGAGCCAACTCATTAGAAAAGACCCTGATGCTGGAAAGGATTGAAGGCAAAAGGAGAAGAGGGCAGCAGAGGATGAGATGGTTCGATAGCATAACTGACTCAGTGGACATAAGTTTGAGCAAATTCCAGGGGATGGTAAAGGACAGGGAAGGCTAGCGTGCTGCAGTCCATGGGATTGCAAAGAGTCGGACATGACTTAGTGACTGAACAACAACAACAAATAGTAAAAACTTTTGCAATTGTAATATTACTTCCCCTTTTTTGTTCTTGGTGGTGGGTGGTCATTGTTTACCAAGAACCTTAGGTATCATACTGTGCATCATGAAGTCCTTCCTTTTTTAAGAGGTATATTTTAAGGCATATGAGGAATCTGGGAATTTAATATTAATAAAAACCACCTGGGACAAAACTCCACGCTAGTGAAAGTTCGAGGGCCCCGTGTCCCGCAGCGAGAGCCGTGGAGGCCTGGGGTGGTGTTTGTTTTCCCGCCAGCTCTCTGACTCTGGCTGTTCCTGGTGGCACAGGCACCCGGCATTCAGATCTGCTTACTCTGAGCCACCCTGATGTTTATTTTCATTTGAAAGTCAATATTCCAAGACTTGCTGCCCAGCATATCTGTTTGAACAACTGGGGGAAAACATAAGGAGGTTTCTTTCAAGTTGGTAACTGTCCCCTTTTAGGATTGGGTTCAGACCAGTTGCCCAGGGGAGAGCTGCCTGCCTGACACATGGAAGCCTGGTCACCAGCACAGCCCTGACGGATGGTGTGTGTTGGGCATGGAGGCCTTCCTCGAGGAGGTGCTTTCACTCTAACTTAGAACCCTTTGAATTTCAAGATTTGTATGGAAATGCAAAAAACCTCGAATAGCCAAAGCAATCTTGAGAAAGAAGAATGGAACTGGAGGAATCAACTTGCCTGACTCAGGCTCTACTACAAAGCCACAGTCATCAAGACAGTATGGTACTGGCACAAAGACAGACATATAGATCAATGGAACAAAATAGAAAGCCCAGAGATAAATCCACACACATATGGACACCTTATCTTTGACAAAGGAGGCAAGAATATACAATGGAGTAAAGACAATCTCTTTAACAAGTGGTGCTGGGAAAACTGGTCAACCACTTGTAAAAGAATGAAACTAGATCACTTTCTAAGACCGCACACAAAAATAAACTCAAAATGGATTAAAGATCTAAATGTAAGATCAGAAACTATAAAACTCCTAGAGGAGAACATAGGCAAAACACTCTCAGACATAAATCACAGCAGGATCCTCTATGATCCACCTCCCAGAATTCTGGAAATAAAAGCAAAAATAAACAAATGGGATCTAATTAAAATTAAAAGCTTCTGCACAACAAAGGAAAATATAAGCAAGGTGAAAAGACAGCCTTCTGAATGGGAGAAAATAATAGCAAATGAAGCAACTGACAAACAACTAATCTCAAAAATATACAAGCAACTTATGCAGCTCAATTCCAGAAAAATAAACGACCCAATCAAAAAATGGGCCAAAGAACTAAATAGACATTTCTCCAAAGAAGACATACGGATGGCTAACAAACACATGAAAAGATGCTCAACATCACTCATTATCAGAGAAATGCAAATCAAAACCACAATGAGGTACCACTTCACACCAGTCAGAATGGCTGCGATCTAAAAATCTGCAAGCAATAAATGCTGGAGAGGGTGTGGAGAAAAGGGAACCCTCCTACACTGTTGGCGGGAATGCAAACTGGTACAGCCACTATGGAGAACAGTGTGGAGATTCCTTAAAAAATTGCAAATAGAACTACCTTATGACCCAGCAATCCCACTTCTGGGCATACACACCGAGGAAACCAGAATTGAAAGAGACACATGTACCCCAATGTTCATCGCAGCACTGTTTATAATAGCAAGGACATGGAAACAACCTAGATGTCCATCAGCAGATGAATGGATAAGAAAGCTGTGGTACATATACACAATGGAGTATTACTCAGCCGTTAAAAAGAATTTATTTGAATCAGTTCTGATGAGATGGATGAAACTGGAGCCAATTATACAGAGTGAAGTAAGCCAGAAAGAAAAACACCAATACAGTATACTAACACATATATATGGAATTTAGGAAGATGGCAATGACGACCCTGTATGCAAGACAGGAAAAAAGACACAGATGTGTATAATGGACTTTTGGACTCAGAGGGAGAGGGAGAGGGTGGGATGATTTGGGAGAATGGGAATTCTAACATGTATACTATCATGTAAGAATTGAATCACCAGTCTATGTCTGACGCAGGGTGCAGCATGCTTGGGGCTGGTGCATGGGGATGACCCAGAGAGATGTTGTGGGGAGGGAGGTGGGAGGGGGTTCATGTTTGGGAACACATGTAAGAATTAAAGATTTTAAAATTTTAAAAATAAAAAACTAAAAAAAAAAAAAAAAAAAAAAGAACCCTTTGAGGACCACCTTGTTCCAGGTGGTCCTCTTGTTCTTTCCTGAAGTGACCCTCGGAAAGCTCAGTTCAGCTCTGATAATGTGTCACTAGTGACAGTTACTTACGTGAGTGGGGTTCCACGAAGTGATCCTGCATAAAGCCAGCTGTTAACAGCTGAAAGTGCCAGAAAATATGAAACACGTGTTGTCCCTGCTTTAAAACTCCAACTGGTTTCTGTCCTGAAACAGAATGGCTCTCTGAAGCAGTGGTTGAGATCCAGCTGCTTCTCCTTATAGATTCAGGGCCCACACCCACACTTTCCTGGGTGTTTAGTTCAGTTCAGTTCAATTCAGTGGCTCAGTCGTGTCTGACTCTTTGCAACCCCATGAATCGCAGCACACGATTCAGGACAGGCCTCCCTATCCATCACCAACTCCCGGAGTTCACTCAGACTCACGTCCATTGAGTCAGTGATGCCATCCAGCCATCTCATCCTCTGTTGTCCCCTTCTCCTCCTGCCCCCAATCCCTCCCAGCATCAGAGTCTTTTCCAATGAGTCAACTCTTCGCATGAGGTGGCCAGAGTACTGGAGTTTCAGCTTCAGCATCATTCCCTCCAAAGAAATCCCAGGCTGATCTTCAGAATGGACTGGTTGGATCTCCTTGCAGTCCAAGGGAGTCTCAAGAGTCTTCTCCAACACCACAGTTCAAAAGCATCAATTCTTCATCACTCAGCTTTCTTCACAGTCCAACTCTCACATCCATACATGACCACTGGAAAACCATAGCCTTGACTAGATGGACCTTTGTTGGCAAAGTAATGTCTCTGCTTTTCAATATGCTATCTAGGTTGGTCATAACTTTTCTTCCAAGGAGTAAGCGTCTTTTAATTTCATGTCTGCAGTCACCATCTGCAGTGATTTTGGAGCCCGAAAAAATAAAGTCTGACACTGTTTCCACTGTTTCCCCATCTATTTCCCATGAAGTGATGGGACCAGATGCCATGATCTTCGTTTTCTGAATGTTGAGCTTTAAGCCAACTTTTTCATTCTCCTTTTTCACTTTCATCAAGAGGCTTTTTAGTCCCTCTTAACTTTCTGCCATAAGGGTGGTGTCATCTGCATATCTGAGGTGATTGACATTTTTCCCGGCAATCTTGATTCCAGCTTGTGCTTCTTCCAGCCCAGCGTTTCTCATGATGTACTCTGCATCGAAGTTAAATAAGCAAGGTGACAATATACAGCCTTGACATACTCCTTTTCCTATTTGGAACCAGTCTGTTGTTCCATGTCCAGTTCTAACTGTTGCTTCCTGACCTGCATATAGGTTTCTCAACAGGCAGGTCAGGTGGTCTAGTATTCCCATCTCTTTCAGAATTTTCCACAGGCTGATGTTTTTATTAACTGTCTGCTGCCTCCCTAACCCCTAAGTAGGGAATCCCCTTCTTTAGAGATGAAGAGTTGGAAACGGATGTCCTTTATTAAAAGCATCATGGTACAACGGAATTACCCTGTTACTTGGACCCAGTTAACCTGATACATTTGAGGTACTTTCCTGAGACATTATTCCTGAAATGTTAGAATAGGTGAGAGTCATTTAAAAATGAGAAATGAGAAACCAGTTATCTTGAGTCCTGCCACCCTCACAAAAGACCTGTTTTTATTTATTTATTTGGCTGTGTTGGGTCTTAATTGCGGCACTTGGGACCTTCTTTGCGGCTCACAGATCCCCTAGTTGCAGCTCAGGGACGCTCCCTAGTTACGACTCACAGACCCCTAGTCACGGTTCACTGACCCCCAAGTTGTGACTCATAGTCCCCCAGTCATGGCTCACGGATCCCCTAGTCATGGCGCAGGGACCCCCTAGTCATGGCACGCAGACCCCCTAGTTGAGGCGCATGGACCCACTAATTGAGACATGTGGATCCCCTAGTTGCAGCCCTTGGGCTTTGTTGCCCCTCAGCATGTGGGATCTTAATTCCCCGACCAGGGATCAAAGCCATGTCCCCTGTATTGCAAGGCCAATTCTTAGCCACTGGGTCACCAGGGGAATCCCATGGTACTGATTTTGGTAATGTATTTTCTAGCCTATTTGGGGTAGATTTTTTCATCACTGGCCTAAAGAAGACACAGAATATGGCAAAAGCTATGGTCAGTCGTCGCCGACAGTGTCAAGCTGCAGCTGCCTTGGCGTCTCCTTGGTGTGTTTTCTTTCGCATCCTTGGTCCAAGCGTTCAGCTGGGACCAAGTGCGTGTGTCCTAGAGGTGTGAGAGCTGTGCCTGGGGACGAAGCACGATTCTGGCTGGAAAGGACTCTCTGGAGGGAAAGCCCATTTTGTGTAATATTCTGGGGCCTGACTCTCATGCAGGGGAGATGGGGAGAAGGTGCTCTGGAAGCCTCCAGTCTGGGTGAGATGGTTTGGGGCATGGAGTGCACCCCTGTGTGCTCGAGTTGTCACCTGTTTTTGGTCAAGAAAAGGATGGGAAAGGCTGGCGCCCTGGCAAGGCCACAGGGCACTTCTGCCTGTCAGAAGCTTACACCTTTGGGAAGTAAGCGGGACTGGAAGTAAATTGAACACACAGCTCAGAGCAGGGAGGGACGAGGGGAGGGTGCGAATGATCTTGGGGCCGTGCAGCTTCTGCACGAGGTGGTGGGGAGTCTTCCTACATGTCCTTCTCGAGTGAAAAAGGAAACTTCTGCAATGACCAGAAAGTTGTAGAATGGGAGTCCATCTGTGGGGTGATCTGATTTTTCAGAGGGAAATGCTGGGAAAAGACACAAGTATCTTGGAGGTGGAGTTTTGTGAGGTTTGTCCTTTTCCTTGGCCATATTTTCTAGATTTTCCGCAATGAACGTGTATTACTTCTGTGGTAAAAAGCACACGGACCCCCTGGCAGGTGCTCTGGGAGCAGCTGAGCCTGTGGTGGTCAAGACCCGGATTTGGGAGACAGACAGATGCGGGATCCACGGCCTGGTGCATCTCTCTCTCAGTATACACCAAGTTTCAGTGCGTTCTCAGCTGTGCAGGAAACAGCTGTCTCTTTTCTAAGACGTGGGTCATACACAAAATGATTATCAAGAATTAAATGAAAAGGTGTACAAAGCACATACCACATACCAGCTGCTCTTGAAATGCTCAGAAAACACCAGAGTTTCTTATGCCAACAGCTTAAGTTTTTTTATACCTAAGTTTGAGCTGGGCAATTTTGGCTTGATTTCTGGTTGTGAACCGAGCGTGAATGTACGTTTCCTGCAAGCATTAGAAGAATCATGTCTGTGGCTTTGTGTGCTCAGTTGCTCAGCCGTGTCTGACTCTTTGTGATCCCCATGGACTATAGCCCACCAGGCTCCTCTGGTGGAGCCAGGGGAATGTCCATGGAATTCTCCAGCCAAGAATACTCGAGTGGGTTGCTGTTTCCTCCTCCAGGGGATCTTCCTGACTCAGGAATCAAACCCACGTGTCTAGCGTCTCCTGAACTGGCAGCCTGTTGCTTTCAGTTCAGTTCAGTTCAGTTGCTCAGTCGTGTCTGACTCTTTGCGACCCCATGAATCGTAGCACTCCAGGCCTCCCTGTCCATCACCAACTCCTGGAGTTTACCCAAACTCATGTCCATCAAATCGGTGATGCCATCCAGCCATCTCATCTTCTGTCATCCCCTTCTCCTCCTGCCCCCAATCCCTCCCAGCATCAGGGTCTTTTCCAATGAGTCAACTCTTCGCATGAGGTGTTGGTAGCTCCTCCGGGAGCTTGCCCAGGCCCAGGGGGGCTGCCCGACCAGGGCTTGTCCAGCCTCCTGCACACTGAGAAGCTTGGCATGGGGCGGTGGCTGGGCCTCCCCAGAGCCGGCCGGTAACACCTGCCAGGCCTGCCGAGAGGGAAACAAGCACTTAGTTATTATGTTAAATGGCCTGTGTGAGTAAGTGATGCATCTCAGCTCCTGCAGCTGCCAGGAAAAGGTTCCCACCTCTTCCTGGGAGGCCTGGCTGGGCCCCAGGACCCTCTGTGGTGCTCACATGTGTCAGGGTTGGTCTTGTTGCTGGTTTCCGGCAGCATATGTGGTCATCGCTTGCTGTGTGGGTGCTGGAAGGGCATCCTAGATGCTCTAGACAGAGACCGTGTCTGTACCCTGATTCTCCAGACGTTTCCTGGTGCCTCACTCACCCCCGTCACCTCCCACCCCCAGGCTGCTCCTTGCCATCAGCACCTGATCGTGCTCCTTTGGACAGTTTGGAGTCCCGCTTTTGTTCTCTTTGCTTTAGATTCTGTCTAGTGGGCTGTTCTAAGCAGTATCCTCTCCACCCCCACTACCCCCCGTGCAGTCACCCACTGCTGCCCACAGGTTGGGGTGGTTCACAGACCCTGCTCCCTGCTTCCCTCCCCTCCCAGCACCCTGAGCTCTTGTTTCTTTAATAGTTTTGTTTGTTCTTTTAATGTGGTCCCCATCACATTTATTTTTGTTTACTTTTTTTTTTTTTTTGCTATACTGCATGGCATTTGGAATCTTAGTTCTCTGACCAGAAATTGAACCTGTGCCCCTGCCTTGGAAGTGAGAAGTCTTATCCAAGTCTTATCCACTGGACAGCAAGGAAAGTCCCTGTTTCTTTAATAGTTTTTGGGTTTTTGTTTTAAGAGTGACATTCAATACATATTTTTAGTGGCTTTAAGAGATCCACACTGTGATTCTGGGCTGTAATTTCTGGCAGAATGGATGCTGGTGGCTCCTTGGTTAACAGGTGTCCTTGGGCCCAGAACTGCCTGCCCTGTGTGGTCGTGGTTGCCACAGGCCCAGTGAGACTTGAGCACTAGATAGGTGCTACAAACTGACACAGGTGTAAAATCCCCACTGGATTTCAGTGACTTACTAAGGAAAAAAGAAAAGGATGTAAAATATCTCAATAGTTTTTAACACCGATTACATATTAAAATGACAGTGTTTGGGTATATTGAGTTGTTTAGTCTCTCAGTCGTTTTTGACTCTTTATGACTGCATGGACCGCAGCACACCAGGTGTCCCTGTCCATCACCAACTCCCAGAGTTTATTCAAACTCATGTCCATTGAGTCAGTGATGCCATCCAACCATCTCATCCTCTGTCACCCCCTTCTCCTGCATCTTTCCCAGCATCAGGGTCTTTTCCAATGAGTTGGCTCTTTGCACCAGGTGGTCAAAGTATTGGAGCTTTGGTTTCAACATCAGTCCTTCCAATGAATAAAATGACAATATTTTGACATATTGAGTTAAATAAAATTTATTGTATAACTAAGTTCATTTGTTTCTTCCTGCTTTCTTAATGTGGCTAGAAAACAGCATTGCGTATGTGACTCACGTTGTGTTTCGTAGGGTGGCTGGTCTGGAGCGTGAGGTCTCCTTGGCCCTGCTTTATCAGTTAATTGTGGTCCCTGCTGTTCCCCTGGCCAGGGCCTGCCCTTTTGGTTACTGTTTAAAGGGAAGTAACCGCTTGTTTTACTCATCTCTGCGCATTTGATCAAGCCTCTGCCTGGAGCTGTGCGCTATGATTCTGCTAGCACATTTGTCTTCAGATGTCTGGGAATATTCTGAGTGAATTATCTGTGACTGTACTGTATGACACCATATCGACGATGCTGTTGATTGTAAGGTGTCTTCCAATGTGAGAAACGCTGAGGAAAACAAATGCATCTTAGAAGGTGACCCACAATATTCTCTAACCTTTGACCTATTTGGTGTTTTGAGTTTCTTCCTTTAGTTAATTTGTAAATGATAAATCAAAATGCTTTGTAATGTTTTGCAAAGTCCTTTAGAATTACGGACTTGGTGTCAGTGAGTTGGAGGAGTCTGGCTTTGGAGGGGGGCTCCTTACCCAGTCTCTCTGCCTCAGCCCCCTCCACTGTAAAATGAGGCGATCATGGGGCTGCTCCATTGTCATGAGAACTGAGCGGGTGTCTGTGAATTAAACGGGCTCCTTTTTATGAGCACTCGAGCAGGGCCTGGCTCAGAAGAAGTCGGCAAAGTGGGCTCACTCTTCAGCCCCTCGGTATCCCCATTTACGACAAGGGAACCAAACTGACCAAGGTTAAACACGTAGTCAGTGGTAGGTCAGTGTTTATCTTCTCGTATCAGATTGGGTTTCTGAGCCAGAAGTGAACGTAAGATTTCTGGCTCAGTGATGCACTTTCCCTCACAAACCTGAAACTGGATGAATGTTGCATCTCATGTGAACTCTTTCCCACATCAGCTATTCTCAGAGTTAGAGAGACTGGGCAGGTGGGCGCTCAGCCCCAGGGAAAACACCTGGAATTGCCCGAACCTTCGGATTTTTCACATTAGCAAGTGAGAAGTTGGAATTTTTATTTCTGATTTTTAAATCTTGGTTCAGGTTTTCTTTTTTTCCTTTTAATATTTATGTCATTACTTATTTGACTGCGCCGGGTCTCAGTTGTAGCACGTGGGATCTTTTAGCTGTAGTATGCAAACTCAGCTGTGGCACGTGGGATCTAGTTCCCTGACCAGGGATCACTCTGCACTGGGAATGTGGAGTCTTTCCTAATCACATTGTGACCATGTGTGACCTCTGACCGAAATCTGGTCTATTAATTCTGCTTGACACTACTGTTCCCTTTGAGAACTTCCATGAGTATTTTCTTCTTGACCACTTCCGTTTTACTTCCTTCAAAGATGTTTCTCTCAGGCTGGTGGATATGTATACAACCCTGTTGTTTCAAAGGTGACTTAGTGAGTGTTAGAGTTTTATATCCAGTCTTCATTACAAAACACATTTTTGGTAGGAGGAGGAGGTCTAACAAAGGCTTGACATTGATGTAAAAATACTTAACAGAATATTAGCAAATCAGATCTAAAAATATACATAGATAATTATATATCGTGACCAAGTAGGATTTATCAAAGTTATGCAAGGCTGGTTCAATACTTGAAAACAAATTAATGTAATCCGTTACAATGCACTGCTGTTATTTTTGCTTTGGATGTTCACTTATATTTTAGAGCAATTGAAAACAAAACGTCTATTTTATCTTCATTTACTCTATTTCCAGTGTTTTTCATTTCTTTATATAGATCCAGTTTTCTCTCTGGTTAGTTTTTTTTCCTTCTGCCTGCAGATTTTCCCTTAAAATTTATTCCTATTCGTAGATTCTCAGGTTGGCTTGCAATGAATTCCCAAACTTACTGTTTTTCTCGGAAAAGTTTTTGTTTCTTTATTTTTGAAAGAAGTTTTTACTGGCTATAGAACTGTGAGTTGACAGATATTTTTTCTTTTAGCACTTAAAAATGTCACTCCATTACTTTCCATCTTCTATGATCTCTCGAAAAGTCTTAATTTCATTCTTGTATATATTATGTGATTCTTTCTCTGACTGCCTTCATTATTTCTTTGTCCGCCTTACTCAGCAGTTTGAACATAACATACCTCTTTATCCCCAAATCCACATCCATGTGTGTGAACTGGGGGTAGAGAAGGGTATTTATCCTGCATTGTGTTCTCTGAGCTTCATGCTTGTGTAGTTTGGGATTTTCTTTAGTTTTGGAATATTCTAGCCATTATTTCCTTGAATGTTGTCTTCTGCCCCATTCCCTGTCCCTAGAAATGTTTGGATTTCAGTCACAGATGTGTTAGATCACTTGATAATTTTCCTACAGGTCCTGGATGCTCTGTATATGCTCCTCAATCTTTTTGCTCTTTGTTTTTCACTTTGGCTAGTTTCCATTGACTGATCTTCAAGTTCACTGATTCTTTCCCAACTGTGTTGAGCCTATTGATGAGTCAGTCAAAGGCATTCTTCATCTTTGCTCCTTTGTTTTTCATTTTTAGCATTCTCTTTGATATTGTCTTCCAGTTTCTATTTCTCTGCTGAAATCACCCATATGATGTTGTCCACATTTTTCACCCCAGAGCCTTTAATATTTTTAATCACGGCTACTTAAAATTCAATGTCAGATTGTACCAGCATCTGAATCATACCAGGATCTAGTCCTGTGATCCCTCTGTCTCTTGGGTGTGCACTTTTTTGTATGCCTCATAATTTTTTGTTTTTGAAATCCGGACATCTTGAGCAGGACAGCAGATTTACGCCTGGGATTTGACACGCCTTTCTTCCTGAAAGGCTTTTATTGTAAGGATTTGAGTTGATCTAGTTAGGAGTTGGGCAAGTTTTAAGGTTTGCAAGTTCCTGTAGTCACCCTTGGTGCATACAAGTTTCAAATCCTTAAGCAATACCTGTGTTTAGGGTGAGGACTGGCTGCCAGAGGGTTTTCTCCCTCAATATGTTCTCCACCCTCAGCTTTCAGTCTTCCCTTTGCAGTGCTCTCAGAGAGAGTCTCTTTCCATGTTCTTGCTCTGTCCCTTCCCAGAAATGTTCTTTTCTCACTAGTTACTTAACACTTGCTGGCCTAGGAAGGGTCTTCTCTTGGGATTCTGATTAAGCCTTGTCTCAGGTAGGCTTCCCTGGCGGCTCAGATGGCAAAGAATCTGCCTACAATGCAAGAGACCCAGTTTCAATCCATGGGTTGGGAAGATTCCCCTGGAGAAGAAAATGGCAACTCATTCCAGTATTCTTGCCTGGGAAATCCCTGAAAATAGGAGCCTGGTGGGCTACCGTCCATGGGGTCGCAAAGAGTTGGACATGACTGAATGACTAATGCTAGCATTCATTCCTCTTCCTCCCCTAGGGATAAGGGTTTTTATTTCAGTTCCCTTCCCCCACCTAGAGTGAGTTTTCAGTAATGGTAGGTTTTGTGCTTTTGTCTGTATCCACTTCAGTGAATTAAGATGTATTTATGTCACATGCTGAAGGAGTCAGATATTGGACCACAGTTTACCTGTATGTTAGAACGTTTTAACATTTCTACATGTTTTTTAAAAATCTTTTAAAAAAATATTTCTTTTTATTTTTTATAATTTAATTAATTAATTAACTTTTGGGTGTGCTGAGTCATCACTTGCTGCATGGGCTTTTCTCCAGTTGCCCAAGTTGGGGCCACCCTCTAGTTTGGTGGGGGCCGCCCTCTAGTTTGGTGGGGACCAAGTGCAGGGGCCTCTCATTGTGGTGGCTTCTCTGGTTGTGGAGCACAGGCCCTGGGCACAGGGGCTTCAGTAGTTGCAGTGTGTGGGCTCACTAGTTGTGGCACATAGGCTTATTACTCTAAAGCACGTGAGATCTTCCTGGACCAGGGATTGAACCTGTATCTCCTGCATTGGCAGGCAGCCTCTTAGCCACCACCAGGGAAGTCCTAGAATATTTTAAATTATAATACTTTTTCCATGTTAAACATTTTAACTTAATTGTAAATAAGTGATTTCCTAAAAGGTATTTAAAAAATTGTTGGAATGAGATGGGGATAGACACACCATCAGGCCAGCAGTTGTCATCTATGTCCGTTCTCTCACTTCCATCCACTGTGGTTACTTGAGGAAAGACCTCTGCTGGAAGCAGACCACAGCCACCCTGGTCACCTCGACACCCAATCCCCAGGACATTCCTCAGGACAGCCTGCTCTGCTTTCTACTTTAGAAAAGTCTCTAATTGAGTATAGTTTATTCTAGATTACTATAGAACATTGTTTAGGATTTATAATATGCTTTAAAAGTATTTTGGTTTTTAAGGAAAAATGTGAGGCTTTGGTTAGAGCACAGTGCAGTTTATTATCTGTGATACTGAAAACCTGTACTTTTCTTTAACACATGCTATTTGTTCTAGAGTAAGAAGGTTTATGGCTTTTTTTAAATTTGTTTGTAATTATAACATCTACCTCTTGAGAAGTCTAGTCATAGTAGTCTATTAATCTGATAGATTTTTAACAATTGTGCTCTTTCAAGAAATAGTGGGACTTCCCTAGTGGTGCAGTGGATAAGAACTGGCCTGCCAATGCAGGGAACACGGGTTTAGTTCCTGGTCCAGGAAGATTTCACATGTGCAGAGCAGCTAAGCCCATGAGCCACAACTACTGAGTCCACCCTCTAGAGCCCATGACTCGCAACCTCTGAAGCCCATGTGCCTAGAGCCCATGCTCTACAACAAGAGAAGCCACCTCAATGTGAAGCCTGTGCACTGTACCTAGAGAGTAGCCCCACTTGATGCAACTAGAATAAGCCCCCACAAAGCACAAAGACCTAGTGCAGCTTAAAATAAATAAATTGATAAATAATTTTTAGAAATAAAATTTAAAAATAGTTAATAAAAAAAGAAATTGCTGATGGTTAAACAGATTTCCCAGTATTGATGTATGGGTGTGAGAGTTGGATCATAAAGAAAGCTGAGTGCCAAAGAATTGATGCTTTTGAACTGTGGTGTTAGAGAAGACTTTTGAGAGTCCCTTGGACTACAAGGAGATCCAACCAGTCCATCCTAAAGGAAATCAGTCCTGAATATTCACTGAAAGGACTGATGCTAAAGCTGAAGCTCCAAAACTTTGGCCACCTAATTCGAAGAACTGATTCACTGGAAAAGACCCTGATGCTGGGAAAGATTGAAGGCAGGAGGAGAAGGGGATGACAGAGGATGAGATGATTGGATGGCATCACTGACTCAATGGACAGGAGTTGAGCAAGCTCTGGGAGTTGGTGATGGACAGGGAGGCCTGGTGTGCTGCAGTCCATGGGATCACAAAGAGTTGGACATGACTGAGCAACTGAACTGAACTGAAACAGGTTGAAGCAAGAAATTGCTGATGATTAAAGAGGTTGAAGCAAGAGATGTATTTAGTGCAAAGAGACAGAACTTATGATGTAGATCACGTCCATCCTCAAGTTGAGAATGGATTCCCTTCTGCCATGGTTACAGTAGGATTTTAGCTCAAATTTCCTTTCTTGCCATCTCCTTCCTGCTAAAATTGGTAAATAGAACTTCTTTGCATGTAAAATATCTTAAGCACCAAAGTCTTCTAGTTTAGTTTTTCTTTCTATCTGTAAAGAACATTGAAGACTGTTTCCAGATATTTCGCACTGGCAAATGTAGATTTTTCTAGCAACAGGATGCCTATCTAAGATGCATGACTTGCCTTTTTAAAAAAATCAATGAAATTTCATTTTCCCCATGAAAGTATTTCTTTTGGAAGCTGCACAGGGTCACACAGTGAGTGGGTCGTCTGCAGAAGTCAGCACCCTCTCAACCAGTCCCGCCTTTGCCTGGGGATCGTCCAGAACCCCTCCTCGTGGCCACGCCCCCTCCCCAAAACCACCCTGCAGGGTCTGAGTGCTGTCCTTGGTGAATTCTACTGATCTGTGTGCTAAGTCACTTCAGTCTCGTCTGACTCTTTGTGAATAAAACACTAAAGTATATAAATTCTTTACTTTAAAAAATTATAAGTAAATGAGAGAGAACAAAAAGTTAGACCTATAATGATACCGTCATCCAGTGTCCTTTTACGTCTTTTCTGCTGCTGCCGAGTAATCTTCTGATGTGCCGATAACAGTTGTTTTACTTGGAAAGTTCCTTACACTTTCCTTGTCCTCAGAATCTGAGCTAGTGGTTGTGTGTGAGATTATCACTAATTATAGATACATCTCTCCCACTTCAAAACAAACAAAACACAAATAATAGCCATTGCTTAGAAAATGTTGTCAGAGTTTAATGAAGCAAAGTCAAGCTAGTTACCTTCAGCAGTGAAAGAGAATTTTCACTGACACTCAACATCTAGTGGCTTTCCCTGGACGGGCCCTGGAAAGGCTCGGTGAGCCCCGGGGCACTCTCACCTACTGGGAGCGAGATGTATGTCTAGCTGTTTGCTGTCACTTCCTCCCAGCTGTCCATGGTCACCGAGCAAGAGTAGCCGCTCTCAGCTTCGCGATGCACCCAAGAGATGACCATCCTGAGTAACAGTCTGCAGACCCAGGTTCTCAGACAAGCAGTGAGCAACAGCAAGATGATAAACTCAAGGCTTGACATAGACAGAGGCGTCTTAACCCTGGCCCAGCACACGGAACACAAGTGGGTTAACAACGATGGCAACAATGAAACTTCAAGCAAATGACTGTTAAAACCCTTACATAATTGTAGCAGGCTTGGATTTCCTCTGCTTCAAGTGTTCTTGCCTCTTTGATAATCAGACCATCTAAAGAAAGGCATAGAATTTCAAGGGGAGAATCTGCAGGCCAGGCTCACAATGAGGCCATTCACAGGGCTCTTTCATTAGCCTGCACAGTATCGGCATCACGATTCATCTCTGGCTTCACTACAAGGCTCCATTTAAACCCAACCCAACTCGCAGACTTAACTGATCCAGGAATTACTCAATACAGCCCGCCAGCTACTGTAGCTTTTCCCCTTTGATAAGGGGTTTAACACAATGGGCTTCACAGTTCTTAAATGACTCCACTTTTTTCACCCTGTCTTTGAGATGTGATGCTTATGTGACCTTTTGTTCTGAATAAAATTTCACGTGGTGTGACTATATTTTTTAAAACTACTAGCAGACACAATATTGACGCCTTACCCATGGACGAAAGCTTTTAAAACCTTGTAGATGGTATAGAAATGAAATTCATGTCATAATATTTACCCAGCTAACTTCACTCTATTAGATTATTAGATATTATTAAACTTGAAAATATTTTATTTTGGGGGTGATTTGATAAAGTTACAGGCAGTACTTCTGCATTTTTTGTTGACTTTTGCAGGCTGCTGGTTGTCTTCTGGTTTGTGCAGTTTCTGCCTCCACAGTGCTGGTAGACGGACCAGGGCACCCTCAGCAATTTCCTGGTGGGGAGGGCGGTGGGCAGCCTGATTTCAGGGTGGGAGACCATCAGGAATGAAAGTATTTGGCCACAAACCATTGGGAGTGTGGTTGGCCCCCATTGCACCTCAGAACTGTGGGTCTCAGACTTCAGTGAACACAAGTCATCAGAGTGATGGATAAAGCATGCAGGTGCCTGGGCCTTATGCTGAGTCTGACTCAATACATCTGCGGTGGGGGTCTGAGGATTTGCATGGTTAACGAGCACAGTTGATTCTGTTATCAGACCCCACTAAGAACCATTACCCCAAATTCACCGGGGACTGTGGGAACTCAGGGACCCTTGTTAGTAGGAGTGACTCCTGGTGGGATTTCCTGGGGCAATGCTGGGAGGGGAGGGCACACCTGAAGGTCCAGCTAGCATCCCTTTCTGTTCCCTGTCTCTCCACAGCAGGGCAGCAGCTGCCCTGAGCATCCAGTTCCCAGGGACCTGCCTGTGGGCCTGTGTTTGGGTGTCTGAGAACGGCTTCCCACACCACCCACCCCCACCCCCACCCCCCAGCCTGCTCTGCGCATAATCTGAATTTCCAAACAGTCATTATCTGTGGTATTTAATCCAAATTCGCTTCTCTACCCTCCCCCGTTACCCCCTTATTAAAATAATTTTAGAGTTTTAGTAACAAAGGTCTTTTTCAAAGGATTTCTGATTAGAAGTAGACTCTCAAGAAGCCTTTTGGGAATTATGGATGTAGCATGTGCTTGCTCATTTCATGAAGATAAGATTTTTCCTTGAAGATAAGTCGATCTGATGATCAGGACACACAAGTGGTGGTGACTATTGTTGATATTCATACACTTCACCTGCACTGCTGTTGTGTGTTCTGTTTGTAGAATCCCTCCCCATACAGTTGGAGGGCTTTTTTATTATGAGAATTTTCAGCCTGACACAGAACTAGAAAATACAGTTCCCATATATGCATCACCCAGTTCCCAGAGTTACCAAGATTTGTCATACTTTTTGACAGCTATTTTTTTTTCCTGTCCTTAAATATTTAAAAAAATTTTATTTTTGTGTTTTATATAGTTCTTTTTAAATTTATTTTTAATTGGAGTATAATGGCTTTACTATGTTGTGTTGGTTTCTGCTGTACAATGAAGTGAGTCAGCTCTCTCTTGAGCCTTCCTCCCACCCCTCATCCCACCCCTCTAGGTCATCACAGACCACTGAGCTGAGCTTCCTGTGTTACACAGCAGCTTCCCACTAGCTCTCTGTTTTACACAGAGTAGTATATAAATGGGGGCTTCCCCAGTGGCTCAGATGGTAAAGAATCCACCTGTAATGCAGGAGACATGGGTTCTGTCCCTGGGTTGGGAATATCCCCTGGACAGGGAATGGCAACCCACTCCTGTATTCTTCCTTGGAGAATCCCATGCCCAGAGGAGCATGGCAGCCTGCAGAGTCACAAAGAGTCGGACACGACTGAAGCGACCAAGCACACACCCTGTATATGTGTCAGTGCTGCTCCCTCAGTTCCCCGCTCTGTTCACAAGTCCATGCCCTACCTGTTCTTGAATGTTGCTGGTGGTTCTCTAATTGGTTCATTTTGGGAAGGACGCAAACACGAGATGCTTTGCTTGGGCCTGAGTGTGGCAAGCCTGTGTGGTAACGTGAGGTTGTCCTTTTTAGGAATGTGTCCCGGAGAACCTGGAGCTGAAGCGGAAGCTGTTCGCTCAGCTGGACAAAATCGCCGATGATCACGTCGTCTTGAGCAGCTCCAGCTCATGCCTCCTGCCCTCCAAGCTGTTCGCTGGCTTGGCACACGTGAAGCAGTGCCTGGTGGCCCACCCTGTGAGTATGTCCAGCCTGGAAACCCAGCGAGTCTCATTTGGGTTTCCAGGAGCAATTCATCTCGACGAACCTGCTTGTGCTTTTTAACTGCTTTCCTGAGATGTAATTCATATATCACACAATTCAACTTGTACAGTCTCGTAGCTTTTTAGTATATTTAGCAAGTTGGATGTTATCATCATTTAAAAAAAGAATTTTATCCAGATTTCCTTGAATTGTATCTTGTATCTCATGCGTTGTAAGAAAGAATGAACAAATTTTACAGACTTCTGGCCTCAACTCACTGTCACAGGCCTGGGGTGCTGTGGTGAGGTCGGCTCCCACCACCTGAGTTGATTTAGGACAGGTGGGGCATGTGCTCGGGTGGGGTGTGTGCTTGGGGTGGGTGTGAGAGTGTGGCCACCGGAGGGGGAGCGACCAGGGCATAGTTACAACTATGACCCGGGGAACGGGGAGGCCACATGTGGTCTCAGCGCGCCCGTGGTGCCATGTCTCCTGGGGGGTGGGGTGGGGTGGGGGCTGAGTGGGCAGAGGGAGGGCGGCTGCGAGGGTGGCCCGGGGGCAGCAGGGCTTAAAGGAAGTGTGGGCAGGAAGTCTGCGAGGCAGCCTGCGAGCGAGACTGAGACAGGAGTGAGCCAGATGCACAGAAAGATGCCTTTTACCTGTTTGTCCTGACCTGTGTTCTGCCCTTACAAGGCTCACAGCCCTGCGGAGACCCCAAGCCCAACACCCCTGTCTTCCCGTAAAGAGAAGTTCATCATGGACAGACATGCTCCCAGTTCTTATAATTCTGATGTTTAAAAAGGCCAGAGGTCACACATCTCTGTAGGAACTCAGTGACTCCAGGAAGGGGGCCAGTGATTCAGCTGAGAATTGATTTATAGTTTATTTGAAATAGGTGCTCCCCCAGGACAGGCTGGGAGCAGAGGAAACCTCCAAGGTGTGAGGGCAGCTGCCCCTCCAGGCTGTTCCAGGGGAAATACGTTCTTCTCTCTCCTGTGGAAGTCATTTTAAAATGGATGCCTCTTGTACTTTTTGGTAAATGTGAGATTTTTACCTGTTTTCACCCATACTCAGAGGAAAAACAACTTAAAATACAATATCGTTTGGAGAAAGAGTTTAGCGAGCATGTATCTGCTTAGTGGTGAGGGTCATTGGCAGCCTTTTGTCAAATAGCATTTTCTTTAGAGGTAGGAGAACTCTCTCTAAGAATCTTCAAGAAGGATTTCTCAAAGTAAACCAAGAAAACCAGAGTCAAGAAACCACAAGAAAACCAATGCTGGGCAGGCAAGCCATCCCACCACGGGCAGACTCTCTTCCTGTCTCAGATGTCACTTGGTGCTGAGGCTCTCGGGCGTTGCCTCTGTGACTCATGGGTGAGATTTGATCAGGGGAGCCAATGTTTGAGGCTCAGCATGGAGACATTAAGGGAGTTCCAGGTTTGAGGAAGATACTGCCCATAGCACCGATGTGGTAGAATGGCAGTGATTCATGTGGGAAGAGGAGGCTGGGCGAAGGTGGGGAGAAGCCCGTGAGGGCTGGACAGCTGGTGGCAGAGCCCCAGGAGGTCAGCAGTAAACGTGTAGGAGGCCCACTGGCACCTGTGAGCTAGAACCTCAGGGCTGGTTACAATTCCTGCAGTTCTGCGCCCAATTCTTTCTTTGTCTCCCGTCTTTGCGAACGACTTTATTCCTCCAGTTTCTTGTCATTGGATGGGCCCCTCATTCCTGTGTTGAACCTGCTCCCAACCCACCCCGATCGTTCAGGATTGTGAGTGATACCCCACATGCCAGAGCCATCTTCTCAACTCTCTCCCAAGGTCAACCCACCATATTACGTGCCGCTGGTGGAGCTGGTCCCACACCCAGAGACGGCCCCCGCCACCGTGGACAGGACCTATGCCCTGATGCGGAGGGTTGGACAGTCCCCGGTCAGGCTCCTGAGGGAGGTCGACGGCTTCGCCCTGAACCGCCTCCAGTATGCGGTCATCGCTGAGGCCTGGCGGCTTGTGGAGGTGTGTGGCTGGGCTGTGGCCCGTGGCTGAGCGGGGGCGGGTGGGTGGGCTGGGGGGGGGGGTGGGGGTGGGGGGGATGGGAGGGACAGGAGGTTGGAGGGGTGGGCAGAGAACCAGGCACCCAATCTGTTCCAGAGACCAGGGGCACCCCTTCCTCTCAGAGATTCCTCTGTACCATCAGTCACCTGATACTTGCACGTGATGAAGACTTCTATTCTTGCCCTTTCCTGTCATTTCCACACCATTTTCTCTGTGATATGCTGAGTTTCCTCACGGTCTCAGACTGCTCCCCACCCCCAGTGGTATTGTTTTTCAAGAGGAAAAAGAAATTATATTTTGAGTAAACTTGTGTCCTTTAAAGGAACCCCATTTATTTCACGAGCTTGAGGAAGAAACAGTGGATGGTTTTTAAACTTGTTAGTTCTATGCTTGTCTCACATATAGAGAGGAGTTTATTTATATATATATACATATATATATAAATAAACTCACATATAGAGGAGTTTATTTATCTATATATACCTATATTTATATATATATATATAAATAAACTCCTCTCTATATGTGAGACAAGCATAGAACTAACAAGTTTAAAAGCCATCCACTGCATCTGGTCCCATCACTTCATGGGAAATAGATGGGGAAACAGTGGAAACAGTGTCAGACTTTATTTTGGGGGGCTCCAAAATCACTGCAGATGGTAACTGCAGCCATGAAATTAAAAGACGCTTACTCCTTTGAAGGAAAGTTATGACCAACCTAAATAGTATATTCAAAAGCAGAGACATTACTCTGCCGACTAAGGTCCGTCTAGTCAAGGCTATGGTTTTTCCAGTGGTCATGTATGGATGTGAGAGTTGGACTGTGAAGAAGGCTGAGCCCTGAGGAATTTATGCTTTTGAACTGTGGTGTTGGAGAAGACTCTTGAGAGTCCCTTGGACTGCAAGGAGATCCAACCAGTCCGTTCTGAAGGATATCACCCCAAAGCTGAAACTCCAGTACTTTGGCCACCTCATGTGAAGAGTTGACTCATTGGAAAAGACTCTGATGCTGGGAGGGATTGGGGGCAGGAGGAAAAGGGAACGACAGAGGATGAGATGGCTGGATGGCATCACTGACTCGATGGACATGAGTTTGAGTGAACTCCGGGAGATGGTGATGGACAGGGAGGCCTGGCGTGCTGCAATTCATGGGGTCGCAAAGAGTCGGATACGACTGAGTGACTGAACTAAACTAAAAAATATATCTACATATGGACTTCCCAGGTAGTTCTAGTGGTAAAGAACCCGCCTGCCAATGCAAGAGACAGTGGTTCGATCCCTGGGTCAGGAAGACCCCCTGGAGGAGAGCATGGCAACCCACTCCAGTATCCTTGCCTCGAAAATCCCATGAACAGAAGAGCCTGGTGGGCTACAGTCCATGGGGTTGCAAAGAGTCAGACACGCCTGAAGTGGCTTAGCACACAGAGGTTTGTCAGTTTCTTGAAGAGAAGGCTTTTTGTTTCATTGATTTTTTTCCCTCCTTATGATTTTCCTGTTTTTCATCTCGCCAACTCTGGAGGGAGGGTGTCTGTCCCTTCATCCTTGCAGCCAAGCAGGAAAGAGAAATTCTAGAGGCGATGGGGTCGGAGGGTGGGGGCCGCTACTGCAGGCCTGTTGTAGTGGGAAGCAAGGGGGACATGACCAGGGGTGGGGGGATGGGCAGAAAAGGGCTCCACGGGTCACACGGGTCTCCCCCGGCCATGACTGCATGGGGGCTGGTGGGCACTCACAACCGCTCAGTCCTTTTTCTGTGGCGAATTGGCTGCAGAATCAGGCTGGAGCAGCCCTAGTTGGCCGGGAAACGCTGATGACCGCAGCCTAGGGGCCCAATGTTAGGACTGTGGGTGACGGATCCTGTTGCTGGGAAAGTGCTTTTCAGCCCATCCTCTTAAGCTGATGCGCATGATGAGGGAAGAAGCGCTGAGATGATAGACTCTTGCCCAGACAGTGGTGGAGCTTGCACTGCCTGTAAATTCCTGTCCTGTTACAAGAGGGTCGTGGAGGCGAGCGGGGGTGAATCACAGAGCCGCCCGAGGATTCTCAGCTCGTTGGAATGTGTGGGTGGTAATGAGCTTCAGACTGCTGAGCTCAGGTGTTGTTCATGCCTCTGAGAAACAGAGCCTCCAAGTGGGTATCTGCCTGTGGGCCCTGAGCTGTGGGGCTTCCAGGGCTTCCATTCTGGTGTCCAGTTCGGGACGTAGTATCTGTGGTCCGTACAGGACCCTTGGAGAGAGTGCAGGCCTCTGTGGCCCAGCTTTATTCTGGACATGGATGCAGCCACTGTGAGCACTGCTTTCAGCTACTAAGGTGCATGTCAAAGTTACGTGGTAAAATGAGCAGACCAGGCTTTCTGTGGTAAACTCCATCAAGTGTTTCTGTTGAGTGTAGTTTAGGACAGTGCAGTGTTTCCCTGCAGCTAACTTTAATCAAGTCTAATTGCTTACATACAGCTGTGAATACAGCTTTTTTTTTAAATACATGTTTTATTTTTCTACTTTTGGCTGTGCTGGGTCTTTGTCTAATAAATGTTTTCATTTATTTTTCTATTATTGACTGTGCTGGGTCTCTGTTCCTGCTCAGGCTTTTCTCTAGTTGTGCTGCAGGAGCTTCTCATCTTGGTGGCTTCCCTTGCCGTGGAGAAAGGCTCTCGAGTATTTGGGCTCCAGTGGTTGTGGAACACGGCCTTAGTTGCTCCTCAGTATGTGGGATCTTCCCAGACCAGGGATCAAACAGGTATCTCCTGCATCAGCAGGTAGATTCTTTACCTCTCAGCCACCAGGGAAGCCCAACATTGATATTTTTTTAATGATTTAATTCGCTTTCACTTAGAACACAAACATGTCTGAACAACGAACGCTAGGTTTTCGCTGCTCCCCGCATCCTACCCCATCTGCCAGACGGCGTCTCCCTCATCCCGCTGTCCTCCTGCTTGGCATCTTGGCATTGTCGTACAGCCTTTGATTCCAGGAGCGGAGGTGCAGATGGCAGCCTGCTTTTCCTCATCTCCGTCGTGTGAACAGAGGGTCCCTCCAAAGGTGGCGGCCGGATAGGGCAGGCCTGAGAGGAAGTCCCTTCTCCGGTCACCGCGAGTCCGGTGCTCCTGGGTCAGACCTGCCGCTGGGTGGTGAGCTCCTGGCCTTGTCCTGAGAGTGTTCTTAGACTGGGGGGAACAGCAGCTCCTTGACAGAGAGGGTGGCTGGGGGAGGTGGTGCAGCCCAGGGAGTCTGGGGACGAGAGGACCCGAGGTTGTGGATGCCTGAGGAGCACTCACACTGCTCTCGCTTGGGCTGCGATCGCCTGGAGGCAGGAGGTCCTTGGCTTTCTTCTCTCCTTTCAGAGCCAGAGTCAGCGTGCGTGTCCCTAGTTCCCCAAGCCCAAGTTCATCCAAGAAGTTTACTACTCACACACGCGGCCTCTGAGAAGGACCTTTACTGAGTCCAGGGGTGGCGGAGGGAGTTTTTTCCACGAATATCACCCTAAGTGGGTTCCCTGAAGCCCAGTAAGTGCCGGCCCTCCCAGCTGTTCTGGAATGAAACCAAAACAAATGGACAGCGAGGAGGCAAAGGAAAGCACAGGCCCAGGCTGAGCCACACGCTCCCCAGCACTGGATCAGGGAGGCTGCAGCCCCAACAAGAGGAAGCAAGTTCAAAGCCTGGCTCCAGGTGGTGGGTGTGGGGCTGGTTAGAAGGTTTCTTCAGAGGAAGGTGCTGGAATTAGCAGGGCTGCTTCAGCTTGGCTCCCCTGGCACGTGGCCAGAAGGGAAAAGCAGAGGCTTGAGTGAAGTGCTGCTGAACAGACCTTGGCGACACCCGTCTGTGTATTTGGCAGAGAGATTCGTGTAGAAGGACGTGAAGGGAAGTCAGAGGAGCCAAGAAGGAGCCGGGCTCCTGCCTCCAAGCCACCACGCCCTCCACTGCAGGACTCTCTACATTTTATGTTGTCTAAAATTTAAACGTGAAGGTTTAGGGGTTGGGAATTCCTTGGTTGCCCAGTGGTTAGGGCTCCACTGCTGAGGGCCTGGTTTCCATCCGTGGTCTGGGAACTAAGATCCTACAAGCCACATGCCCCCTCCTCCCCCTCAAGAAAAAGTTTAAGGATTAAAAAAAATAAATTTATCGTCTATTTATTTATTTGGCTATGCCATACAGCTTGTGGGATCTTAGTTCCCCAACCAGGGATTGAACCTGCACCCCCAGCAGTGAACATTCAGAGTCCTAACCACTGGACCACCAGGGGACTCCTACCAACCTCCAGATTAACCGACACCTGCTTTCTCAGCTGTTAGTTGGAAGAGCCTCCTGTCAGTGGCCTTTCATTCAGAGGTCAATGGAACAGGAGATGTTTTTTGTTACAGGACAGGTCTGGAAGGACCCCATGGTCTCAGCATTTTTAAGAAGCCCCAGAACTATATCAGAAGCACACCCATGGCTCAGCAGGTGTTTAATGTCTTGCACTGACCACTGGGAGCCATCAGAGAAACTAGAGGCCACTCATAGCTGACCTAAGTTACTCCACATGTGACAAACTGTGGAGCCAGAAGGCTGCAGGAGCTTTTCTAAGGCCAGTGGTGGTTTTGCGCAGACTCGGGCTTCCTGGGTGGCTCAGACGGTAAACAATCTGCCTGCAGTGCAGGAGACGCGGGTTCGATCCCACATCAGTTAATTAGAACTCTTCCAGCAGCGATGGTCTGTAAGAAGTAGACCATTTTTATAACAGTGTTTACTGTTTTATGGGAGGTGACTTTCTGAGTAGCCACAGTGGCGAGCAGTAAAACCCTATTCAAAGGAGACATGCTGCTGATGTATTATTTTAGAGACAACTCCAGCCCCATTAACAGATAAACATAATGAAAACACCAACCACACATTCAGTTAAAAAAAAAAAAAAACCTGTCTGGCATGCCTGGGGTTACTCTAACAGTGTTTAAAGCAAAAACATTTATGCTAGTGTTCTAACAGCTCTGAAAAAAAAAGAAAAGTGAGGTGCTGTTACTCTAACACCTGACCACCTGTCCTCTCCCACAGGTGCTTGGGCAGTGAGAGGTTTCAGCTCCTCTGGTGTGAGCTGACAGGCAGGCCGGGGGCCCCTGATGGAAGTGCAGGGTGGGGTGGGAATGTATCCCCAGGAGAGGAGGCAGAGAAGGGGGCCACAGGTAACAGCTGGACAGGAGCCTGTTCATCCCGCCCCCAGTGCAGGCGGGAGCTGGCCCTGGAGGTCAGAGGCGCAGACTGGGTTGTGTGTGCCAAACTGAGTTGTATGTGCTAAGGGGTGGGGCTTTCACTGCTTGATTCAAAGTGAAAGTGTTAGTCCCTCAGTCGTTCCTGACTCTTTGCGACCCCATGGACCTTGGAATTCCCCAGGCAGGATCACTGGGGTGGGTTGCCATCAAACCTCTCCGTAAAGAGCTTCGTTCCCGAGGACCCTCAGTCCTGGCCTCACCGAGCCCCGGTGCACTTATATTTGCACAAACAAGGGATTTTGCTGTGAATGGTTTTAAGGTTCAGACTTTTTGTTTCTATTGGCCTCTTTACCACTGGTGTTTTTCTTCCTGAGAGCTTTGCCACGAGAGAAGTGGTAACACCACTGTGGCCCAAACAGCTCTGGTTGTTGTTCAGTTGCTCAGTTGTGTCCAACTCTTTGCAACTCCATGGACTGCAGCACACCAGGCTTCCCTATCCTTCACCTTCTCCTGGAGTCTGCTCAAGTTCATGTCCATTGAGTCTGTGATGCCACCCAACCATCTCATCCTCAGTCGTCCCCTTTTCCTCCTGTCTTCAATGTTTCCCAGTGAGTCAGTTCTTTGCATAAGGTGGCCAAAGTATTGGAGCTTCAGCATTAGCATCAGTCCTTACAATGAATATTCAGGATTGATTTCCTATAAGACTGTCCCTTGGATTAGCACCAAGTCTTTCCTCTCCTTCCCTTTCATTTTTTGGTTTATTTCCACTGAAGGCTTTATTCTCAAAAATACTCACAGGGAAAATACCACTTCTGTTCCCTACCCTGAGTTAGAGTGCTTTTATTTTTCTGCGTTCTTGTCTAGTCTGTGTTAAGAATACTTTCCTCAAGTTTTTGTTCATTTTTAACGGCTAGTGATATTTTGTTTCATTGATCTTTTTGAAAAAAATCTAACCTTTCCCCTGTTGTGGGATGTTTTAAGGTCATTGCAGGTGCCTCTTTGCACGTTCAAACTCTTCCTCTGGCTCCCTCTCCCAGAATGACTTGGGCAGCAGAGTCGCCCCGTCCGAAGGGATACCTTACCGGAGGTTGGGCCCACCTGGGGCCACACATCCCAGGGGCCCTGCCAGCCGGAATAGTCCTCCCTGCATCTTCCATCACCTCCCCCGACCCAGGATCCTGTCTGAGGCTCTTGACGCAGGGGAGGGAGGGTTGTGATCCAGTGCCCTGTTGCATCAGCTAAGCGTGTTCAGTCAGCTCGTCTCCAAGGTGCTCGGAGCCTGGTCATCCTGAAGGAATGGCCCCGCCCCGCTTCCCAGAAAACGCACAGCTCATGGACCGCCAGTCTTGGGGTGACGAGAGCTGGCTGGCAGCACGGGGCAGTCCTCTCTGTGAAGTCCTGTCCTGTCCTTGCCCCACCTCCTCCAGGAAGGAACTGTGGGTGGGGACAGGCGGAGGGGGCCTCTTTCGGTCTTGCTCTAGAGCCAGTTTCGTGGTGCACGTCGGACACGTGGTGCCTGGCAACGAGTATAGAGAGGAAACACGCAAGTGTGTGTGCGTGGAGGGAACGAATTCATGGCTCCACGTGCTTCCTCATGAGAAAAACCGGCCTCCTCGTCACCGTGGCAGTTCTTAGTTTAAGTTCCACTATCTGTAACTGCCTTACTCCGAATCCTGGGTCTGCACGGGCTGTGGGGTTGGACTTTCTAAAGGTGGGCCCGGCGCCCCTAGTTGGGCTTTACCATCTCGCATTAGGGTCATTCCTATCTGGCTCGAGCTTGACTGTCTCTGGGAATCTGGGGTTAAGTCTCAAGGGGCCTCTTTCCCTGCGACCCCTTGTCCTGAGCCTCTGACCGGGGTGATGCTGGACCATCTCAGGATTCACTCATTCTCACCCTCAGATACAACATTTCATTGTCTAACACGTAACCGAGTAAAATGTTTTTTGCCTCGGTCAAGACACTGGATTGAAGCCTGGACGGCTCTGGTTGTGGGCTGGGAAACTTGTATATAACTTTGTCCCAATTCCTGGGGGCCAAGTCTGTTCTGGTGGTGGTGGTGCTGGCTGAGGTGGAGAAGTGTTTGCACAAGAAAAACTTGAAAATTCAGGACCACATGTGGTGAAAAATAGAGCAAAACAAAGTAGAAGAAGATCAAGAGCTGGGAGTTAGTAATTTCTAGAAAAGGATAAAAAAGAAGAGAGAGAGACCAGGAAAGATGGCGAGAGAAACATGAGAAAAGCAAGTGAATATGAGGGCAGCCCAAACACATGAATTAAATGGCAGAATTTAGTAGGAAAATGGGCTGATTAGAAGGAAGACTATTTCTGTAGCTGGTGATCAGTAGAGGAGATAGTCCCCGGGCTTCCCTCACTCAACACATTTTGCATCCCTGAACTGTACACAACCCCCCTTCTTCCTCGTCTCCCCAGGTCCAGGCCAAGTCCTATGGTGGGTATTCTGGAGATGTCTTCCCGCCTCCTCTCCCTACCCACAGAGTGCCAGACCCAGGATGCCCGAGGGTCCCCTGTGAGGGTCGGCCAAGCAGAGGGCCGGTCATTCTGTCACACACAGTGCTGACGGTGTTTGATACATGTGATTAGCATCTAGTCAGCTGACTCAAGTAAGGAGATTGTTCTCAATAATCTGGGCAGACTTCATCCAATCAATTGAATGACCTTCAGGGCAGAGCTGAGGTTTCCACCAGTCAATCCTAAAGGAAATCAACCCAGAATATTCACTGGAAGGACTGATGCTGAAGCTGAAGCTCCAGTACTTTGGCCACCTGATGCGAAGAACTGACTCATTGGAAAAGACCCTGATACTTGGAAAGATTGAAGGTGGGAAGAGAAGAGGACGACAGAGGATGAGATGGTTGATGGCATCACCAATTCAATGGACATGAGTTTCAGCAAGCTTCAGGAGATGGTAAAGGACAGGGAAGCCTGGTGTGCTGCAATCCATGGGGTTGCAAAGAGAGCCAGACACAACTGAGCGACTAACACACAAAGAAGTCTACCTCAGAAAATCCATATGGAGCAGAAAGAAGCAGTTAGGAAGAGGAGACATGAAGACTTTTCCAACTTGTTCAGCTAATGAATAGCAACTGATAAAAACCTGACCGCCCTCCGTGGATGAAGGAGGAGGGAAGGACCAGAAGCCCAGAGGAGGTGTGGGTCCTCCGGACCTGACAGTGTTGGGTGGTGGGAAGCCCTCTGACCCTTTGTCTAGTCAGGTCACTGTCCCTGCTCACGACACTTACAAATCAAGAATTAACTGCTCTGGGGTGGCTCACTTTGTGGGTGTTTTGAAATCTTTGGAAGTCAGCTCTGAAAGTGTGGAACGTAGTTGTGGAAAAAGAGAGCCAAGGCAAACAGCATCACAGGTCAGGCTGGCCTCCCAGTCCACATCCCTCACAGTTTGGTGCTGGAATGAAAACCCCAGGCTGTTGGAATGTTGACCCAGGGACCAGGGCTGGGGGTTTGGGAATCAGCCATCCTCGCCCAGCTGCCTCTCACAGCATCCCCAGGGACCAGGGTGGCCCTGGGAGAAGACCGGGCCGAGACACGATGTGGGAGGCGGGGCACCTTGCCATCCAGCAGTCGTTTCTGGTGGTTCTGGGCAGCCCCACCGGCCTCGTGTGCACTGTTTCCTCCTGACACCCCCCTCACCCCCAGCGCTGTCACCAGGAGAGGAGGCCGGTAGACTGAGCATTTGAGTGACCTGAGTGGATCTGCTCTCATCAGTGGTCACATGAACCCGAGGATGGTTTAGGACTAATAGGAAACTTGGAGGACTCCTCCTGCTGATGAGGTGCTTGATACCCCGGTGTTGGCACCAGGGGCAGGGAGCGCAGGCCGCTGGGGGCATCGGCTCTTGGTAGAGGACGTGCCAGGACATCCTGGGGCCGCCGGCGGTCATGCAGGTTGTCATCATGCGTCCCTGGGCCTTCCCAACAGAACGCATGGGTGGTGGAGGCCCTGTGAACGGCAGCCCCACCTCTGCAAACACACAGCTCTGAGCTGCGTTTCATCAGGGAAGCACTCTTCTACAAACTCGTTAAAAGCTGGGCAAGGCCAGGCTTGCAGGCCGGCAGAGCCTGAGGATGGCTTTCCTGCTCCTCCGATATGGCCCCAGGTCTTAGGTGTCAGGGGACACTTCTGGCTGTTTCCTCTGACGCCCCATCCCCCGTGCCTCCATCCCCTGTGCCCCCTCCTCCCCTTCCCTGAAGCTGTAATGGGAGCTAGAGAAGCCAGGACATTAGAGGTGGGGACCATAAGGACAGGAACTGAATTGGTGTCCAACCATTTCACGAGCTGATCTTTTCTCAGGGTTCATTCGTGTATGATTGCCGTGTGATGCCACATCTGACGAAGCCTGTTCTAGGGCTTCTGGGGTGTTTGGGGTCCTGTTTAGAGAAGTGAGGATGAGAGCAATGGTAACGAATTGCCCTCCCTATGAGCTCACCTTTGGACCCCATTCTCTCCTCTCAGGAAGGTGTGGTGTCTCCGGGTGACCTTGACCTCGTCATGTCAGACGGCCTGGGCCTGCGGTACGCGTTCATTGGGCCCCTGGAGACCATGCACCTCAATGCGGAAGGTAGGGGCTGCCGAGGGGTCTGTGCCGGTTGCTGCTTTCGTGGTTTGTAAACAGGCTTGCCTTTTCTTACAACTGAGGAGAAGCAGCACCGTGTAGGAGACGCTGCCTGGAGATATGTCTCATGTTTTTCTTTTTCTTTCTTCTTTTTTTTTTTTTTCTTGAGAAAAACAATTCAGGTATCATGAGAAATTGATAGGGAGAGACTGAGAACAGTTAATTCTCGAACAAATAGAAACAGAAGCTGATGAAACTCGAGAACAAACAGCGTGCAGACAGGAAGGAGGCCCTCGACAATTTTTCAAACAAAGCAGCTGATAAGAAAGCCTAATTGGCTGACTGTGATAGTGGTGGACAGATGTAGCTTTCAACTTCAGAGCATTCCAGGGAGCAGAGGGAGTCAGTTCTGAGATCTGGCTCAGGACCGTGGACATGTGCGTGATTCCTCACTGTGCCACCAGAACATATGTGGGAACGCCTCCTTTGGGGTGTAGTTTTTCGTAAAGCCAGCATCTCAGGTTAAGGCTGGTTACTAGTCTTAAAAGCTACAGTTTATCTGGAAGTGGCAGAGGTATTTTAGGATGTGTTTTTAATCTAATAAAATAGTGCCTGAGAAAGAGGGGGCCAGCGTGCTTACTCCGCCTTGAAGTGCCAGCTGTGAGTGATGGGTTTGGCTGGCGGGGCCCTGCTGGACTTGCAAGCTAGATGACCTCGTGCAGGTCAGTTCACTGCCCCTCAGTTTACCCACCTATAAAACTGGTATAGCAGCTGTGACCTTCACAGTGGTGGTGTGAGAGTAAGCCGGATGGAGACACTGGGCTTGAGTCAGAAACAGTGAGATGAGCTAAATCTAATCTCATGAGAATCTGTTTTTCCCCCATCTTTTCTTATTCTGTATAAGCAGCTCTTAAGCAGTTAGGTTCAAAGTCTTCTCTTTGGAGGGGGAGGGGGCTTGTGCCTCACAGCATGAGAGATCTTAGTTCCCTGACCAGGGCTCAAAGCTGGGCTCCCTGCAGTGGAAGCATGGACTTGTAACCACTGGACCACCAGGAAAGTCCCTCATGGTCTTCCAGAAAGCTAAGCTTTGTGAGTTTTTGGAAGTGGATATTGTTGACCAAGCAGAGGGCATGGATGCAAAGAAGATTGGGGGGTAGGGGTGGGGTGGGCAGCTGAGTGGGATAAAAGGTGAAGTGGCTTTTTTCCTTCCCATTGTCAGTGAGATCATTATTCTAGAGTAATTCCCATACCACTCACCTTTCATGGTGTATAGTAGCCAAAACTACAGTTGGAAATAAATTAAAACCCTCCTTTTAGACCCTAATGGGAGGGGAGAACTTTCCTTCACTGGACTTTCATTCACAGCACGGGTTCCAACTCACCACAAACTTCCCGTATGTGCAGTGAGTGCAGGCTACTGGCCTAGCAGACAGTGGGCATTTATCCGAGAGCTGAGGGCCTGCTGCAGAAAGTGTTCTTATGTTAGTAGGGCAGAAATATTAATTGGCTTTCGAGCAAGTTGGGGGGAAATTATGAATTGTATAAGAGTTTTACTGTATTTTATTCTGTTCTGAAGAAATGAAAAGCTCTTTTAAAACTACAAGTTTTATAAAAGGCAGTAGGAAAAAAGGTACTAGAAAGCCCCTGGGATTCTCAGATGACTTCACTGGGGCCACAAGAGAGGAGCGCTTGTTGAGAAGTCATTAAGTAGCCGGAGGTGAAACAGGGCACCTGAATTGCATCCCAAGGCTCATGGTGGGGGAGGAGGGGCAGGGCAGCTCGTTTTCCCCGAAAGTGGGTGAGCTCACAACTACAGCACACCTGCCTGCTCTCTCCTCTTTCCAGCTTTTTCTGTTGGGTGTCTCTGCTCCCTCAAAACGGGTAAGCTGTGTTTGTGCTTAGATTATATCACCTTTAGTTTGAATAAACCTACAAATAGGCACAATGAAGTAAATATTTAATTTCCAAAAGTAAGCAAGTGTTTGGGGCATTTTCCACGTTGCAGAGATGCTGCATATCCAGGAGAACTGGCGGAGGTCGGGGGGCCCTCCCCAAGCTCTGAACTGCCCCCCATGCTTCTGGTAAATGCAGCAAAACCCTTCAATTTAAAAGGGAGCATCCAGAGCTTAAGTGCAGGTGCTGATGTCAGAGAAGTAGTATGTTTGAATTTTCACCCATCGGACCACTTTCTCTTCTGAGACAAAGTGGGTGTCATCCTTCTTAGAGAGAAGCAAAATGATATGAGCCAAATGCAGTTGAAATCAGTGAATTTAAGCTTTCACACAGATGTAGGTACACAAAAGCTAACCCCACAGAAGTTATGCGTCTTTTTTAAGGCATGTCCATTGGAGATCACTTTTAAGTGAATCATGCAGTGTATATGATCCCTGGAGGAGGCCATGGCAACCCACTCCAGTATTCTTGCCTGGAGAATCCCGTGGACAGAGGAGCCTGGCGGGCTACAGTCCATGGGGTTGCACAGAATCGGACACGACTGAAAGGACTTAGCATACACGCACATGCAGTGTCTGTGGGGCAGGTGCGAGCCCTGCTTTGGGTTGCTTCACATCCTGCAGTTTGTTTGTTCCCTGTTATCCTTTTAGCCTGCCTGACCAACTGCTGAGTCTCCCTGGTTCTGAAAGAGGCTGGCTGAGGGCCAGGGCAGCTCAGCAGGTTTGGAGAGGGGTTGCACTGGGCTCCTGTGAGACCTGCCCCGAGCGCAGGCCTGCACAGACCGGCCTAGCCTCCCTGCCTGGAGGGCAGGGGCGGGCTAGGCTGTGTGTGTGTGTGCGGAGCGGCTGGTCCAGGCAGGCCACCCCGTGTGCAGGCAGCCGACGGCTTCCTCTTGGAATCAGCCTCCCCCACGCACACCTGACGCTACCCTGAGGGCAGCGTCCCCTTTGCCCCTTCAGGGTCAGCCTCTGCTCCACGTGCTTCTCCACCACAGACCTAGGACTCCGTACTCCACTGAGGCGCCTTGTCGGCAGACGCGTTGGGAGGCGTGGTCAGGGATCATCTGCAGCCCCCTGGGGCTGGTGGGGCCCTAACCTGACGGCCACAGCCTGGCCTGCCCTTCGGGGGTAAATAGCCCGTGTTGAGAACCTGTCGCCCAGGAGGTGAAGAGCCAACTAGAGCCCATGGGTAAGAGGCAAGTAGGGAATGGATGCAGTTGAACTTGCCATCTTTGGTTCTCAGAGGATGCATTTGAGTGGTGTACACAGGTGACCTCGTAGGCACAGTGTTGAAGGAGACGTTTGTGGTGCAAAGAGGACTCACTTGACGCTTGAGGACTCAGAGCTGACCTGGGCTGTCTGAGGTCCCTGAGAGATGCTAACCCAGGCACCATGGGGGCCTGGAGGTCGGGTCACTTCTCAGGGCTTTACTGCTGGGAGAGGCTGAGTTCTGACCCCGGTGTGGCTGAGCAGGGTGAGTGTCCCACTGGCCGGCCCTTGACACCCATGGCAGCCGGACCCTGCGGACACACCCAGGTTTGGGTGGAGACAGAGCTCACTGACCCAGGGGTGTTCTTGTTTCCTTCTGCTTCCAGGTATGTTAAGCTACTGTGACAGGTACAGCGAAGGCATGAAGCGTGTCCTGAAGACTTTTGGACCCGTTCCCGAGTTCTCTGGGGCCACAGCTGAGAAGGTGCACCAGGTATGTGAGCTCCTGCCTGCAGAAACGAGGTGTTGCCTGCAACTGGAGTCTTTGCCTTGACCTCCAAGTTCCTGTTGCTGACCATCCATGGCCCTGTCAGGGTCACAGGGGACCCTGTGAGCAGTGTGACCAGGGATCTGGTGGCTCACCCCAGCTGTCAGTCCCCCCAGGTTTGGGGAGTTACATCAGTTGAGGGTTTGCCAGGCTTCTTCTGTCTCTGAAAGCAGATTCAAGAGTGTGCACAAACAGGAGCGGTTTTCCTTCTGCTTAATTAGTTGTCCTTCACGCTTCTTTCCCCTTTCTCCTCTTTTTTTTTTTTTCGTTCCCAGGCCATGTGCGTGAAGGTTCCGGATGACGCAGAGCACTTGGCTGCCAGGAGGGCGTGGCGGGACGGATGCCTCATGAGACTTGCCCAGCTGAAGCGCCAACTGCCCCAGTGATGCTGCAGTGACCACTGCTGCCCCCAAGCGGGGACCACCAGCCCCCAGTCCCATGGCCTTGAGACACCAGGGTGGGGAGGGGGGCTGCGGGAGCCCGGCAGAGGGAGCCCTGCTTGCTGTCCTCACCCTGGCAGGTGCCTGAGGGGGCCATGCCCCAGGCAGGGGTTGATCACAGCTGCTGGGGTCTGTGGACCATGGATGCCCCCCAGCTCCCAGCAGACAAGAGAGCTAATCATCCGAAGATTTGACCACTTACTTTCATGTGATTCCACGTGTTTACATATCATGATCAGTGGTTGTAGTTTCAAGTCATTTTAATCTACTGCAAAATGTTTTTGTAATTATTTTCTGATCTCTTGCTGAGGACCCTGTGGTCCTACACATTTGAGGAGTTCCCTTCATTTTTCTGATCCTTATTCCAAATAAAAGTGTTTGATTGCATAAAGACATCTTTTCTTTTGCTCTTTCTGAGAAAGATGTGTCCTGGTGATGGACAACAAGTGACCACGATGGTCAGGTCATAAAGCAGATGCTTTGTTCGGAGCTCCCTGTCTGTGGTTCGGTGAAAACCCACACTTTGGGCTGGTGTTTCCCATGGTGCTGTTGGCCCCAGGGTCAGGCATGTTGGAGAAGCCCCCTCTGAGGGTGGCGGGCAATCCCCAAACATCCCCACAGGGAGCACACAAAGGTAACTATTACCCAGGCCCTGTGTTGCCTCAGCCTAGAGAAGGGCTTGGCATGGGGGACAGTTCAGAAAGGGGGTCCTGAGGGTGACCCTGGGCTGTGGAGGCCGTATGCAGGACAGAGGCTCTGGACCAGAGGCTGGAGCGAGAGGCAGAGCAGCACCCTGCAGGGAGGGGCCCTGGAGCCCACAACCTTCCCCCGGGGCCACCCCCTCACCCCCGCTCTCGCCCTCACTGCATCGTCTCTGGACCTGTCCCAGCCTCCTAGCCTGAGAGGAGAGCAGATAGGACAGAGGTCCCGTGCTCTCCTGTGGGACCCTCAGCTGCTCTGAGCCAGCCCAAGGCTGCCCAGCTGGGGGCTGCTCCCCTGGTTCCCTCTGGCCCAGGGGGCCTTCCCAGGCGGCTCACCCCCACCAGCATCCCTTCTTGTGGCCAGGGCCGGGTTCCGTCGGAGAGCCCGCAGGACACTGCACCCTCCGGAGGAGCTGCAGCTTTTGCTCCTGGGATGGGCCCTGGGGCTCAGCTCCTGCCTGCTCCGTGCTTGCTGGACCCAGGCTGGGGTCCCTGGAGGGTCTCTTGGTGGGAGAGGAACACGCATCCCCCACTGGCAAACGTTCACCTGCCCAGGTGACTCTGGACAGGTGGGAGGGACTCCCAGCCTCTCAAGGACGCTCCTATCCTTCAGGGCTTCGCAGCCAGTCCAGCCCTGGGACTTGGGGAAGTTGTCCCAAGGCGTCCCTCAGCTGGAGGTGATGACCTTTTGTTTCCTTCTCGGCAGGGCGGTCATTTGTATTCTGCTGAGGGAAGACTCTGTTCCCTTCCTTTTGGGCTGGCTTTTTTTTTGAGTTTCTACTTTTTTTCAGATCTCTGAGCAAGGCCACTGCCCTTCCCCCAACACACCAGATTCCACACCTCCCCCTGGAGTCCGGCCGCTCCAGCCCCGCTCCTGCTGGCCGTCAGCTCCTGGGCTGGAGAACATCTCTGGTCCTGGCCCCCTGCCCCGCTCCCTCCACCCCATCTGCCATCCCTGGGGCCGCTGGGTTTCTGCCCAGTCCCACCTCTGGACCGACACAGTCTTTTTCGCTTACCATGAGGATCTCAAATGATCCCTTCACCTTTTTTGGAAAAACTGTCTTTTAATTTTGTGTCCTTAGATACACCATGCTTTTTCTTTTTTTTCTTCTTTTTTTGGGGGGAAATGGGGTGTTTAACCTGAATAATTCCCAAAATAACTTCACTTCCACCGCTCCTTTCCTTCCGGAAGCTGGCTGAAGACCAAAGTCTGCCTCCTAACCTCAGGCCTCTTGTGAGGATGACCCTACAAGTCTCCCAGAGAGGAGACCGTGGATGCCAAGCACTTCCTCTGTTGCTCTAAGTGTTATCGTGTAGAGGCTGGATTAATGTGCAGTGTGGGTGAGTAGACACGGGCCTGTGGACTGGGCCCAGAGCCTCTCAAGAGCGGGGCTGCAGGGCGAGTCCAGCTAGTGGGGGGCTGCTGGTCCCCCAGTCTCCCCTGGGCTATTGTACCAGTGGAGACTGGAGCCAAGGAAGGTAATGCCTCCCATCTCAGGAGCAGCTCTGCCCTGCGTGAGCGTCCAGGGGCCACCTCCTCCCTGAAGCCCTCTGGGCCCTCTGCCTGTCTCTTGAGACCTCCTCGAGTGGCTGCGGCAGCACACGTCCAACCCCCAGCCAGCTGCAGGGGCCAAGGAATCATTCAAGTCTTGTTTCTGGGGGCATCTCACACAGAGCATGTTCTCAACAAAACTGGCCCCACAGACAAACGGACTTGATGGTCTACTTCAGGCCTCTTGTGGTAACAACTGGGTGGGTGACTTGGAGAAACTCTCTACCAAGGACAACAAGAAATGAGCCCACAGGGGCTTTCCTGGAGGTCCAGTGGTTAAGAATCTGCCCTCCAACGCAGGGGATGTGAGTTCCATCCCCAGTCAAGGAGCTAAGATCCCATGTGTTAACAAAGCAACTAAGCTCGTGCACTGTAATGAAGACCCAGTGCAACCAAAAAAATTAAAAAGCAACAAGTACACAAACGTCTTCTCAAACAGAAGAGCTAACACAAGATGTGAGGAATCTGAGCCACAGTCTGAAAACCCAGGAAAGACATGCACGCAAGGATACCTCTTGAAGCATCAGGGCCGCCAGCCGGGCTCTCTCTGTGTCAGTAAGAAAAACAGCCACCACGAGCTAAAGCACAACCAATGTGTCAAAGTCTGTGAGCTCCTAATGAAACAAAGAAATTAAAAAACCTTGTCAATCGTACTTGGAGCCTCACTCACATGTGTGGTGCCCACTGGGGACCTGGGCTCCTGGATACAGGGCTGGTTCCTCTGTCCTTGGTTTCCTTTCCTGGGTGATCTACTGGCCCCAGGTGCCCCACTGACCGCTGGGCAGCTCTACAGGCCCATCATGGGGGTCAGTTCCCAGCTCTAAGTCCCTGATGTCAGATCCATAGCCTGAAATCCGGCCCCAGGTTCATCACAGTGTGTATACGCATGTGGGTACAAGAACTTGCCAAGGCTCAAAATCAAGTCCTGTGTTTGGTATGCACCTGTTTGTGTGTGTGCATGTGTGCGTGCTTGCGTGTGCATTCATGTGAGAGAAGGTTAAACACTCTCCAGCTTGGGACAGGCTGGCATCAACCTGCTGAGTCCTGGTTGGAAGGGACGAACCAGGCGTCCCGAAACCACCACACAGGGACTCAGCTCTGCCTGGCTCTTGTGAAGAGATGGATTCCGGGTCTTTCAGAGTTCTGCTGACTCGGGGCCTCCCCAGCAGGGCCCAGGGATCTGTGTTTTTGCAGGAATTCTGGGTAAGCAGCCAGTAGCCATGCTCCCCTAACCCCTGATACCGTCTTGAAATCTCTGCAAGGCCCCTGGGGGCCCGTCTGACCCTGGGGATCCTGACTTGGAGGATCTTTTTTACACTGAGTCGAATCCACCTCCTGCATTCAACTAACTCTTGGTTAGTCAATCCCTCTAACCCTTGGCTTCCAGTCAGTTGTGAACCAGCTTCCTGGCCTGCTGACTTCCGACCCACTCTTTCCAGAACCCCTGGTACAACAGACCCCAGGGGTCTCCTCTGACTTGATCATGGGATTCTCCTTATACAACTGGAAAGGCAGCTGTGTTTCAAGAAAATGGTACTTTCCATCAGGAAGAAAAAGGGGAATCCCCAATTATGTGGGCTGCAAGTAAACTGAGCCCCTGAGACTTGGTGGCAGGCACATCGTGTTAGACTCCCCGTGAAAGCCTAGGCAGCTGGACCTGGTTTGATGTTTGACGCTTCCAAGGCTCAGACACCTGCCACGCGGGCAGTACGATCCCAGAAAGAAACAACGGAGGATCACCTCACCGGACTGGGTCTGGAAGCCAGAGTCCATGGCGGGCCAGCTCAGAAAACGCTCTTGACGGAATGAGAAAAGCTTACACTGATATTAGCACATCTTTGAAAACGGGGCCAGTAATTCTTCTCTAAGACTAAGAGTTGGGGAAACTTTCCGATGTAATGTAGGAAAACACAGGCCACCTGAACTCGGCACCCTTCCTGGTATTAAGGCCACTGCTGTTACTGTGCCTGAAGCAATGAATCCTTCAGAAAAATACTTACTCCACTCAAACTCTCAACACAGCTGAGTAAACTGCCTTGCTCAGCATGGTGGGAAGGTGCTTAACTCTGTTGGGTCCATCTTGATTATGGGCTACATTCCAGGTTTTTTTGCTTGTCTATTGCTTTTCCAAAAATGACTGTTTGGGGGATTGTGAATAAGCTGTGGAGACTTTGAGTTGTCTCATCTTCCTCTGTAGTGGGGTGCTCATGGGGTGGGGGGGCAGTCAGTTTCTGGCAGGGCCTCAGGCCTGTGGGCTCCAGGTGTCCCTGTCGTGGGGCATGGCCTTCAGCCGCGGCTGAGTTGTGGTCCGTCTGATTTGTCAGGAACGGCCTGTGGGTTCACTGAGCCCCATCCCTGAGCACAGGCTCAGGGCTCTTGGGCCTCCACCTCTTGAACAGACTGGTGAGGACAGAGGGAAAACTCAAACTGAGTCAGTGCTTCCCCGTCCATCTGCCCTGCCTCCTGGAACATTCACCTTTGTCTTCAGCCCAATTTGATGGCCACTTTCTGCTCAAGCACCTGTTTTGCTTTGTATCTGGTGACTGGCTGGCTGGTCTGTGTGGAGCTGGCCGGGGTCCCGTCCTCCTGCGGGGAAGAGGCTGCGCCTGCTCCTGCCCTTCAAACCACTGGTCCTTATGCCTGACCACTCTGTCATGGTCATGAGGGTGGTTAGTCCAACACGAGCCCCCTCCACAGCTGGGATCAGAACCCCCTGAGCAGCTTTGAGAAGCCTGGAGGCTATGTCTACACCCCAGACCACCCACCAGAGTTTCCAGGTGTGGAACCCAAGCGTCAGTATCATTCAAAGCACCCGGTGACTTCTGTGTAACCAGACTTACTGGAAATGTTTCTTGAGCCCTTGTATGTCTCAGCATGAAAGTGAAAGTGTTAGTGACTCAGTCATTCATGTCTAACAGCAACCCCATGGACTGTAGCCCGCCAGGCTCCTCTGTCCACGGAATTCTCCAGGAAAGAGTACTGGAGTGGGTAGCCATTCCCTTCTCCAGGGAATCTTCCCAACCCAGGGATTAAACCCAGGCCTCCCACATTGTAGGCAGATTCTTTACCTTCTGAGCCACAAGGGAAGCCTTGTATGTCTCTACTTTTCATGAATTATTTTTCTTAATTCTATGGTAGCCTCATTATTTTCATACAAGGGAACTAAGAGTCAGATGAGCAAGCATTCCAAGGCCACATGGAAATTCCAGAGCCAGGACTTGTGGCCAGTCTGAACTCAGACCCGCACGTTAATGCCACACTTCATCACGGTACATGGGGAGGGCACGCTTGCAGGAGACTGAAAGTTCAGATTTGAATGAATAGCACTCTGTCGTGTTGCCATAACTTACTTGCAGTTTTCCCTGTTGTAGGAGAGTGAGGATGTGGTCAACACTTTTACTTTATAAATTATTCTGCATAGAATATTCTGTGCCTAAAGCTAAGTAGATCTCTAATTGCTTACCCAGGACAGATTATTGGAAGCGGAATCAGGTTTTCACTAGATAGAAAGGTTTATAAATTTTGGTACACATTTCCAAGGACCCTGAGTATACACAAATGCTGGGTGCTCCAGGGCTGTAGGCACATCTTTCACTGGGAAATAAACAATGGGTTAATTTCCAGTACATCTTCCTTGTAACGACCTTAATTTTGCTAAACTCTACATCTACCCAGGGGGCGCTAGTGGTAAAGAAGCCACTTGCCAATGCAGGAGATGCAAGGGACCCAGGTTCAATCCCTGCGTCTGGGAAATTCCCTGGAGAAGGGACTGTCAACCCACTCCAGTGTTCTTGCCTGGAGAATTCCATGGACAGAGGAGCCTGGCAGGCTACAGTCTGTGGGATCACAAAGAGTTGGGCATGACTGAGTGACTTAGCACATATATCTGCCCATCGGCAGGTACGTGGGCTTCCTGGTGGGGAGAAGAGGGTGAGGGTTTTTCTGTGTCCATGGCGTGAACTCACCTGTCCTGGATCAGGCAGGTATGTCTGCTGAGGCTGAGTCACCCACAGCCAGGCGTCCCCTTAAGCTGCCTGAGCGTTTCCTTGCCATCCATGCCTTGCCACAGCCGCCTTGCCATAAATTCTTTGTCATATTTATCCTTGGACTGATTTGTGAGGGTTGATGAAGCAATAAGATGAGATTTAAAAAAAAACAAGTTCCACCCTTTCTGGACTGACTACCTCCGTGTTTGGTGGCGAAAAGCAGGAAGAGAAGGGAGACAGACAGCAGGCGTGTGCAGGTCTGAGGTGCCCAGGGCATGATCAGAGAACTGGTTGGTGCTCTGAGTTCTTCCTTTGACACATGTTTATGACAGGCAGATGACACAGCATTTATAGATATTTTCAAAGCACTGACCCAAGTAGAAAATACAGTGTAAATCAGGCAAGTTTTCAGAACACATAGCTCTGCAACACAGTATCCTGAATGTTCCTCCCTTTTTTTTTCCCCCTTTTTATTTTTGACTGCAAGTCATATGGGATCTTAGCTCCCCAACCAGGGATCAAACCCATGCCCCCTGAAATGAAAGTGTAGAGTCTTAGCCAGTGGACCACCAGAGAAGCACCTTTCCCTTTTTTTCTCTTTCTTTTTTATTTTTTAAATTACAAAATTATGATAACATATTTACAGAACACTTGGAATATAAAGAACAAAGTTACATATTGTTCCAGTATATATGATGATATATACTATTTTTTAAACTAGATCAATTATGATTTTTAGTTGGAGTTTAATTTTAAACTCTCAAAAATGAATAGAAGAATATATAGAAAAGAAGAAGGCTATATTAGACCTGAAAAGCACAATGAACCAAGTCTTAATGTAATTAAGACTTACACAATTCTCACACAATAGTAGGATACAGATTCTATTCAAGTTCCCATAGACTATAAACTACGAGACACTGGAACATATCCGGGCCTTCCCCTTTTAATTTAATTTTATTATTTACTTATAAAGGGGTATGGGCTCTCTAGCTGTGGCCCATGGGTTCTAGAATGCGGCTTAAGTTGCTGTGTTGCATGTGGGATCTTAGTTCCAGAATCAGGAATCGAACCCGCGTCCCTGGCATTGGAAGGCGGATTCTTAACCCCTGGACCCAAGGGAAGTCCTTTTTTGGAGAACTCTAACACAGAATCAGCAGTTCTTCCAGTTTCTCCAAAGCAGAGCAGCGCTACACAGAACATTTAAAGTCAGGTGAAACATGCCTCTAAGCCTAAGCCTGGAAACCGCTGAAAAGTCAGAGGAACCTCCTGACTCCCTGCGTGAATACAGACCAAAGCCAGGTAAAAACGTGTCCCAGTAAATATTATTCTGACAGTTACTAAGCTCAGAACCAATGTCTGTCACATCCACAGGCGTGAGGAGGTGGTGCCTTCCCCAGGTGACCAGCTGAGAAGGCGCCTCTGTGGTTTTCATCGGCTTTATGGATGTATAGTTGACAAAGTGCACGCTGATATCTGTGGTTGTGAGTCCTGACAGGCCTGAGTCTGGTTGCAGAACATTTGTTAAAACTCCTAGAACCTGTGTACTCTCGCTCACGCCCAGAGCTGAGTGGACACAAGCCTCCCAACCATGTCCCTGAATGGAGGACACAAGCCGCCTCCTGAATGGAGGTGTTTCCTGGAGTGGCCATCAGGGTCGCTGCCCTTCAGGTTTTACTTTAGAGCTGCCTACACGGCCTCTCCTAACCTGCTCCTGCACTGACCAGACGTGCGGCCTGGAAAACAGGTGATGTTTGCTGCAAGCATGAATTTGCCCAGAAAAGGCAAGAATGAACAAGTAATAAAAACAAATGGGAGGAAAGTTGGCTGTTGTAGCTCAGATTCACAAGCTACTAGATATTAATTAGGGAAGGGGTAGGTGTGGGTTGGGGTGGGATGAGGCTGGTGTTCGCGCCTTGTTTGTGCCCCGGGTCTGCACTCAGAGTCCAGGGCAGGCGCAGTGTCTCTCAGGCGCCAGGCATCTTACTGGACAAGCTCTCAATGGATTCTGCATGTTTCTGTTGTACTTTTCAGTGCAACACCACGTCATCTTTTCTAGAGAAAACACTTTATGTTGAGAACGCAGAGCAGATTTAAAGGACTTGGAGTGAATTTGGGTTTATGTTAGAAACAGACATGCCGATCTATCCCCAGTCAGATTGCTTTCTTTTCCTCTTCTTAGGGGCACACTCTGGGGAGAGGGTGATGCCCTCTTCTCTCCTGTCGGAACCCAACCCCCAGCCTCCTCCTGCATCTGTATAGCCGGGCTGGCCCGCCCCCCCCCCCCCCCCCCCCCCCCGCCCCTGGCAGCCAGTGGGACCCCCTGGAGAGGAGGAAGGAAAGCTGGGTCCCAGAGCTCGGGGAAGGTTCTTTCTCACCATGTGTGCCAGGGAAGGCAGGAGGGCAGCGAGTTTGTGCAGACCGTGGTCAGTTCTGATACAGAGCTGCACCAGGGCCACATCTCCTTTCTGTCACTTCCCAGGACAGTGCCCATCCCGTCTGTGTCCACGGAGCTGGGGGCCCGAGAGGAAGACCCAGGGCCAGGCCTCATGGCCAAGATCCCAAACTTGTGGACAGTGGACTCGGGGAGAGGGAGGTTCCGCCTGGCCCCATTTTGGGGCAACCTTGGTGCCTCTGCTTGCAGCTCAGCTCTGGTCCTGACCCGCCGCCCACGTGGAAGGCAGGCTGTCACCACACCGGGTGCACAGCACAGGAAGTGGGCCCTCCCGAGGGTGGGGGTTGAGGGTTTTTTCTGTTCCATCCTGAGCTGCAAACTGTCAGGGAGACGAGACGACCCTGTTCCTCCTCCAGGACTTTGCGATCCTATCAGAGACTCAATTATTATACAGCATCAACCAGTGTCCTCATAGGCTTGGGGGACACACACTCTGAGTGGTCTGGGGGAGCCTGTGGGGCATGGCTCGTGGGGAGGGGCCTCGGGGGACAGAGGGGTCTCAGGAGACAGATGGGCTGAAGACACAGTTCATGGTGAAGGCCCAGAGGGTCCAGCATGGGTGCAGGACAGGCGTTGAGCCCAAATGAGACAGAGGGAGGACCATCTGCCAGACCAAGGCCAGGGCAGCGTGGTCGTAAGGAAGAGCCCCTGGCTCCCCGTCTGGGAGGCATTCTCTCCTGATCTCGGGCCCCTGTGTGGGGCCGAGGCCTGGTTCCTGGCACCTGTCCTTGCACAAAACAAATGTGACAGTCCTTCTCCAGCCCTGATGCAGTTAGGGATCTGGGTCCAATTTGTGGGCGCTGGGGCCTAGGCAAGGGGGAGCCCCTCTGAGAACCAGCAGCCAAGGTCTGGTGGGGGTAAGTGTTAGTGGCTCCGTTGTGCCTGACTCTTTGCAACCCATGGACTGCAGCCCACCAGGCTCCTCTGTCCATACTGGAGTGGGTTGCCATTTCCTTCTCCAGGGGATCTTCCCAACCCAGGGATCGAACCCGGGTCTCCTGCACTGCAGGCAGATTTTTTACTGACTGAGCTTCAAGGGAAGCCTGGCTGCGGTGGGGGGGGTGCCCTTTCACTGGGGAGCCCAGGACAGGCCTGTGGCTGGGAGGGGGAGGGGAGGCGGGCACCCATATGCTCCTGCAGGTCCCTACAGGGTGACTTGGCCAGAGCCAGGAGAGCAACTGTGGCTTCTGGGCCCAATGGAGGCAGAAGAGCGACTTTGGGGCTGGAGGCGTCCAGATCAAAGGTGACATGCAGCCTCCTCCGGGCCTGGGCATGGCTCTGGGACTCACCCCTGTATCCAAGCCCATCTCTCCAGCCCTGATTAAATTGCACTGAAAGCCGCAGATGTTCCGCAACCACCTCTTCCCGCTGCAGTCGGTGGGGGTGCTGCCCTGGAGATGAGCCCTGACTCAGTCTAATCCTAGCCTCGCGCACGGATGGCAGTGAGGTTCACAGCAACCCAGTATGCGTGAGGAGAGAGAAGGAGGCTTTATGAGGATGTTGCCAGTGGAATCCTTCCTGGGGGCTGAGACCTGGCAAAACTGGGCCAGAACCAGGGCCACCCTGCCAGGCCCTTGACACATGACCTGGAGGGTCTGTAGAATTGGCACAGTGACCCCCTTATTTGCGGTTTCTCACAGTTGGTTTGGTGCCAAGACAATGAAATGCTTCCCAGAAGGCAAGCTCCTAGGAGAGAGGGAAGATGAACCTCACCTGGTAACTCGTCCTGTCTTCCATGTTGAATGCAGCCACTGAAGGAAGACGCTTCTCTCGCTCTCCCATCATTGGAGCCTGGGTCACTCTGGCCGAGATTCTGGCTGGGGGAGCAGTCGAATTCCAAACACAAGAGGAGAGTCTGGCTTCACCCTGCCTCCCTTCTGTCCAGCGAGCGAGCCTCTGGCCTAAGAAGGAGAGGAGAGCGTGAGGGCAGACAAGCGCTATATGCATCCCCAGCACACGGCTACTGGACGTGAGACACTTCATATCCACGGACTTGTATAGTATCTGGCCCTTTCCTGACTTCTGCTTAGAATAACACTTCCAAGGCTCACCCATGTGTGTCAGCGCCTCATTCCTTTTTGTGGCCTAATATTCCACTGTGCAGAGGGGTCATGTTTTATTTGTTCATCAGCTAATGGTCATTTGAGTTGTTTCTACTTTCAGATAACAGCGGTTTTTAAAACCATACAAAATACAGTTTCTCTGCACAGCAGACTTGCAAGGTTGGAGCCTGGACTCAAGGGGAGGTGCTGACTGGACCGCATGCTCACTCCTCCCTGTGGCCTTAGGTCCCGTCAGTGCCAGCCTGCAGGGATCTTGTCCAAGGAACACTGCATACACTCGGAAGTCAGCCTCACTTTTCCTGACATACTTGTCGATTTCCTTTACAGTCTACACTGAGAAGACCCATCCTGACAGGCCACATCTAGCTTCAACTGGGTCTCCTATAAAAAGAGAAGGGGCTTCCCTGGTGACTCAGATGGCCAAAAATCTGCCAGCAGTGCAGGAGATGTGGGTTTGATCCCTGGGTCGGGAAGATGCCCTGGAGAAGGTAAAGGCTGCCCACTCCAGTATTCTTGCCTGGAGAACTCCAAGGACAGAGGAGCCTGGTGGACTATAATCCATGAGATTGCAAAGAGTCGCAACTGGGTATAGTAATTTTTTCTTTTTTTTAAAGCCATGACTCAATGTTGCCTCGTTGTGCAGCATTTTTCTAATTTGATAAATTGGACTTTGTTGTGTGATCAGATAGTGAGATAGAAAATATTGATTTTGGTTACAGGCTACAGCTGCTTCTTGGAACCATCTTCACACCAGGTGTGCAGGAGGCAAAGCGCTGATTTAAAATCAGTTTAGGGCAAGCCCGCCCCTCCACCAAGACATGATGAAGTTTGTCAGTCTTCCAGGGGTCCCTGTAGACCCTCCAGGCGATCTCCTGTTTCTCCAGCTTCACTCCTGCTGTTGGGCCCCAGCAGAGAAAAACTGTGACTCCCAAACTTTGGCAAAGTGAAGGGAAGGTCATGGCGGGTGTCAACCTCGATCCACTGGAAAAAGGAAAACAGAGGTGGTTGTGTTCTGTGGGAGGCGAGGCTCCCGCGCAGCGTCTCCTGTTTTCAAAGCAGGAACGCGTCCACAGCTAATATTTGGATGGGCCCACAGGCATGCCTCCCACCTGCCGAGGCCTCGGCCAGTCCCAGCAGAGACAAAGGGCTCTTGCTGGGCACCTGGGGAGAGGGGCGGGCAGGGCCTCCTCGTGCTCATCTCGTTTCAGGAGGAGTCTTGCAAAGGGAGCGGTTCAGAGTAGAGCAGGGTGTAGGGCGTCGGCTCTGAGACCCTCTGTCTCTCCACCCAGGACAGCTGGTTAATCCAGGCTCGGCCAAGGACAACACTGGCCCAGGAGCCTGGGCCATGTACAGCTTCACCGCAGAGAGGGCGGAAGGAGCAAGTAGAGCCCACTTGGTCTGGCCACCTCTGAGCCGGCTCTTCTGGGATCTCACCCAGGGCGGCAATGATCCTGGCAGTGGTGGGCTGGGGCTGAGCTCTGGCCACCGCCTGCCCACAGACAGCGGAGGATCAGGGCGGGGAAGGCACGCCTGCCTGAGGCTCGCCTGGTTGGAGCATGGCCAGCATAGAGGTGACCCCATCACCCCAGGTGATGAACTATGTACAGGGAGGGGAGCACCGCAGGAGTGACATGGCCGGGTTTTAAGGACAGGAAGTCACCCTGGGACAGCATGGGGGTTGGGGAGGGAGAGGTAGCACCCGAAGTCGAAGGACAGGCAAGGGCCTCAGGCAGTGAGGGGTGGTCTTGAGATGCTTGAGCATGAGTGAGCCTGCCCGTGTGTGTGTGTGGCTACTCAAGTGATCAGTCAGCAATCTGTAAAGTCCTGTGGACATTCCCCTATGGACACTCATCAATTTAATAAGTTATTTTAAGATTGTCAGTCTTCTCACTAGATTGTGAAAGTCATCTCTATTTGATCAACCTTAAAAAGACTTGAATAACTGGAGAGCTGTATTACTTTGCTGATAAAGGTCCTTATAGTCAAAGCTATGGTTTTTTTCAGTAGTCATGTATGGATGTGAGAGCTGGACCACAAAGAAGGCTGCACCAAAGAATTGATGCTTTTGAGCTATGGTGTTGGTAAAGACTCTTAAGAGTCCCTTGGACTGCAAGGAGGTCCAACCAGTCAATCCTAAAGGAAATCAACCCTGAATATTCATTGGAAGGACTGATGCTGAAGCTCCAATACTTTGGCTACCTGATGCAAAGACCCAACTCATTAGAAAAGACCCTGATACTGGGAAAGACTGAAGGCAGGAGGAGAAGGGGATGACAGAGAATGAGATGGTTGGATGACATCACTGACTCAATGGACTGAGTTTGAGCAATCTCCAGGAGATTGCGAGGGACAGGGAAGGGAAGCCTGGTGTGCTACAGTTCACGGGGTCGCAAAGAGTCAGACATGACTGAGCGACTGAACTGCAACAACAATTCCAACTGAATTCCAACAATCCCAACAACAATTCCTAGCTGCAAAAACTTTGTTGTTTAGTCGCTCAGTCATGTACAACTCTTTGCGACCCCATGAACTGTAGCCCATCAGGTTCCTCTGTACATGGTATTCTCCAGGCAAGAAAACTGGAGTGGATTGCCATGCCCTCCTCCAGGGGATCTTCCCGACCCAGGTATTGAACCCACATCTCCCACACTGCAGGCAGATTCTTTACAGCTGAGCCACCTGGGAAGCCACTGGCTAGATGAAAAAACTTAATTTTGCAAAAACAGAGACATTCCACATTAAACTATAGAAGTTTAATGTATTCCCAATGGGAAGCTTTTGTAATGTGAATCTAGATTTAAATTCTACCAAAAATGTAAATGAAGAATCATATTTTCAATCACATATTAAAACTGTCATAATAAAATAGATGGTGCTCATGCATGCACATATAGAAACAGACCAACAGACCAGAGGAGGAAATTTCGAAACAAAATTAGGTGTACATGATAATTCAGTTATTGTAGTGGATCACACTGTTGGTGATGTTGGAATAACTAGCTTGTCATTTGAAAAACAATTCACCCAAATGGCTTGGCGCATGTATGGTCCACGTGTTCTCAACACACAGCAACATATTTGCAAGTTCATCAGCCAACTCCATGGTCCTGTGTGGCCAGGGGACATCAGTGCAGAGGAGGGAACAACAGGTCCCCCACCTGTCCAGCCACTAAACATGCCCAGGGTCCTGCCTTTTCCAGCCCAGAGTCCTGTCCAGGAAGACTTGTGTCGCCTCCAGGGCAGTCTGTTCTCTGAAAGACTCCTATTTGAGCACGTGGGGGTACAGTGGATAGGGTCCACCCTCCAACATCTGGGTTTACATCTGGGGAGAGTCTGGTCCTTCTCCCATTGAGGGAAAAGCCCATCAAGCAACTTACAGTAAATTCACTAGTGGGCTTTCTGGGGAAGCTTTCAAAGTGAAGGACTGCAAAGAATTTTATTAGGTACATTCAACAATATAATTTTAAACAAATTCCCCTGAGATTACTTGGGTGCCCAGAAAGGAGGCAGAAAAGGACTGGAATTGATTAGAAGCTGATGAGAGGGCTGCTGAGGGGGAGCAGGTGATGGTTTACAAGAGTGTGAGTGCACTTAACGCCCTGAGCTGGTTACACGCTTGTTGGTTACAGATTCATAAACTGAAAGTTCTCAGGGACAATGGGGTCTGGCGATGGCAGGTGTCTGGCCCATGTCCACTCCCCAAGAGATGTCACCCCTCCATGGCACCCGGCCATGACTCAGCGGCCTTCTCAGCTGCCCCCTTAAACCAGAAAGCAGTTATGATGTTTGGTTTTGTGTACACTTTACCACATTAAGGGAGGAGGAGAAGGAGCCAATGGACAAGAGTTTGAGCAAATTCCAGGAGTTGGTGAAGAAGGGAAGCCTGGTGTGCTGTAGTCCACGGGGTCACAAAGAGTTGGACACAACTGAACGAGTGAACGAGTCAAACCAAGGTTGAAACTCAGATCTAACTCTAATATGTTTTTACTGTGAATGCTATTGTTTCCAGGGATGTTACCACAAAGCCTTCGCACATTCTAATGGGTAGTTTGTCCAAGTGACAGTCACTTCCCGGGGACCAAGGCATCCCTTTGACCTACAAAGTGGCCAGTTAGCATCAATGACGTGCTCAGTAGATGTTCCCTCACAAGCTGTGGTGTGAAAGGAAAAAAGTCAAATGAGGTAGGTTGTTGTTGGATTTGGTCACCAAACTCCTGATCAGAGTCGAGTTTTGATGGTGTGGAGCCTCTGGTTGGTGACAGGGACAAACCCAGGCCCTTCTCTGGAGCAGCCGCAAATCATCACTGCAGCCGGGATGAAGGGTCCAGGGGAGAGCAGTGAGAACCGCCCAGCGGTGCTAAGGCAGGGCATACACGGAATTGGCTGGAACCCGTTTTTCTGGGAGGGGAAAACATGGGTGAGCTAAGTGACCCAAATATATGCCTGGACCTACCCATGACCCAGGGATGATAATTCTACCTCTTATGACTCAAATCCTCTCCCTATAAAATGGGACAAAAGTACCGCACTCCCTTTACATCCTAGAGATGGCGGGAGAACTCATAGAAGCTGTCTTAACCCGGAACCCTGGTCCAGCCTCAAGTACAGTCCTGAGTCTTTATTTCCTACACCCTAGGGCCACAGGGGAGGAAGGTTTCCCACATAAAGCACGGAAATCACCCAGCGTGGTCTGAGTTATTTCCAAAATTCAGTTTCTACCAAGTTCGAGCACCCTTGTTGGTTATAGATTCATAAACTGCAAGGTCTCAGGGGAGATGGGATCCAGGGACGGCAGGTGTCAGCCCAGTGTCCAGTCCTCAGGGGATGTCACCCCTCCTTGGAAGGCGCCCTGCCATGCCTCCGCAGCCTTCTCAGCCACCCCTCCATCAGTACAGTAGACTGCATCTGGGGTTGGCGCACAGCTGCAGACCTGTGACCTGTCTCTGATCCAGTCCAACCCTTTCCTTTTAGAGAAGTGGACGCCCAGAGAGACGAAGTGGTGAAGCCGGGATGTACCCAGGAACTCACCACGGGTCAGAGGCAGGGCCTGCACTGGAGTCTAGGCCTCTGACCTTCAAGTTCATGTTTGTGTCATCGTCCTGCTCACACCTGCAGGACTCATGAGACCCACTGCACTGATCATGTATCCAGTGAGCAGGTTTGAGAGCCTGTTGTGTACCAGGCACTGTGCCCTCAGCTGGCCAGGAAGTGGCTCACAGACCACTGACCCTTAGTCCACCCAGCCTGGGCTGGATTAGAAGTCAACCGGAGAGAGAGTGGGGGCAGGGGGAGAGGGAGGGAGGGAAGAAGGGAGGGAGGTGGTGGTGGGGGGACAGATATTAGGGCTTTACTTTTTCTAGAGATTTAAAACTTCTCAAAGGGAAGTTTGCAAAGTTAATAGCATTACTAATAAGATAACTGGTGATTATGCCCCACTACTGGCAGTCTTGTTTGTGAGTTTTGCGTTTCTCCTGTGCTCTTCCTGATCACTGAGCTGTGAGAATCTGTATTTAGAACAGGACTATACACAGTTTTGATGAAAAAAACTATTAGGGCAGGAACTTCAACACATTGTTTCAAGTCTCATATCATAGTTTAGGAGAGAAAAAAGATCTAACGTCATAGTTCTCAGTTACATTGACATTATCCACTGTGAACACAATGTGAGTTGAACGTCACCTGTATAACAGTGGGGACAGCACTGGACTCAGTTTCAGAAGCCCAGGTTCTGGTTCTATTTTCCCCAGGCAGGTTGTGACACCGCATGAATCAGCCCCATGCTGCTGACCCTCTGTCCCCATTTGCAGAGTGACTTAGTGCCCTGCCTGGCCGGCAAGGCTGTTATTAGGATTAATCACAATAATAACAGCAGCACTGCTATTGTGACTTACCTTCAGCAACACTCTTTCACAACAACTCTGAGAAGTGGGTGGGGTAGTTATAATTAGCCCCAGTTAAAGATGAGACATCCAAGGCTCAGAGAAGTGAAGTGACTTGCTCTAAGTCACCCATTGAGAAAGTGGCCAGGGTGAGGGGAGCATCTGCTTCCCACTCACTTCTCCAGGGGAGGCCGCTGTGGTCAGAACACACACACTCTGTCCTGGGCACATGGAAGTGCAAGCCGGCTCCTGGCAGGGTTTCTAGGTGTGGAAATCAGGGCAAAGTATTTGCCTGAGCAGTATCCTGCTTCAACTTTGTTGTGTGCTCCAGGCCGGTCCACTGTCCTGCCAGCTCAGGGCTGTCTCCATCTGTGGCCTGCTTGTTTCCCTCTAAATGGCACAGTCCACACACACACACACACACATATGTATGCACAGTCTTGCATAGGCACATGCCACCTACTGCAAACATGACTCCCAGTGGAAGGGTCCTGGATCAGCCCCTCAGTAATCAGGTTGTTTGTTCTTGTTGTTGTTGAGTTTCCGTCTCAGGAATTTACCATCAGTATTTATGCTGAATGTGTTAAAAAGCTCTGATTCTAGGGTCTGGTCCCTGCTGTCGTTGAGAAGGAAGAGACCAGGAAGGTGAGTCCCTGTTCAAGAAAAGGCCCAGGAGGAGTCTTGCATTGATGGGACGTCCGGTGCCCCACACCCCACCCTCCGGCTGTCAGACAGCCCGCTCCCTGGGGCTTGGCAGCCAAGAGCTGTCCCCCTCCCACAGCTGACAGTCCACTCAGCTGCATAATCTGGTCCCCAATTCCAGACCAGGGACACAGTGGAGGAGCAGCCTGTGGGCCTGGGCTAGGAAGAAGGCTGCAGGCACAGGGGCGTCCTCACTAAGGCCAACATCCATCCAGTGAGGGGCAGCTGCCCCTTGGGCAAGTGGGGAGCCTCCTCTGGGGCTGCACAAGACCTGCCGCTCCTGTCTGGGGTGGGGTCCCCTAGGCTGAGCTGGGACACGGTCACCGTCACTCGGGGTATGGGAGGACAAGGAGCCCCCGGGGAAGCTGGTGGAGGCTGTCAGGACCAGGAGCCCAGACAGGTGCAGGGAGGTACACTGACATCCCTGAGTTTTCTGTCTATAAAAATAATATGGACTCTCCTTCCAGAAAAGTTTCAACTTTTCTCTCTTAGGTCCCTTCCCCTCATCCTTCTCCCGGCATGGGATCTGGGTGCAGATTTAGGCTGCAGTCAATTCTCCTTCACATCAAGTTCTGAATGAGCCCTCCAGGTCAGCACAAGTGGGTTTGGGCCTGGAGGTTCCTGCCTCTCTCAGCTCTGCGGTTCTCCTTGGAGAACTCAAAGGTCCTCCGTCTCCAGGACCTTGTCATCCACTTTGATGGTGTGTGCAGAGGGGCTTCCTGCCCCTCAAACCTCTGAGGTGCAAATACAAACACCACCTGTGCTCACATCCTGGTCGTTCAACTCAACAAGTAAATGTAGATCCCTCACAACTGTTTCACTCAAGAAAATCATTTAATAAGCATACGAAGTAAACAAAACAGTCAAAATTGGAAAAAATTACAGAAAGAGATTAAAATGGAGCTTATAGACATAAGGAAACACACTGAGGATCAAAACCTGTTAACTCACAGATGGATCAGAAAAACAAGAGACAGAACTGGACGCTGATGGATGTGGATACCCAAGAAAGTTGGAGAGGTCTGACATCACCTTAGAAGATGAGAAAGATGAGAAAATTAAACTAGAAAGAAGCGAGTAGATGTGAGTAACGAGGACGACCAACACAGGACCTGAGGTGGGAAAACTCAGGAAAGACAACAGAGACTGCATCCGAAAGTTGTAATTCGAGAGTATTGTCCAGAGAAAGAAAAGGAACAGAACTTTGAGTCAAAAGAGCCACATTTCAGGAAATTTCCATGCTGGTGGTGGTGGTTTAGTCACTAAATCATGTCTGTCTCTGTACAACACACGAAACATGTAGTTAAGCTATCAAACTTTAAGGCAAAGAACAGAGTCTTCAGACATGGGGCAGAAACATCAAAACACACAAGCCCCTCCCCCTCAGTTCAATGTGATCCCTGACTTCCCCATGGCATGGCTCACAGATGCAGGGACAGCAGCGGGCATGCGAGGAGACCCAGGGGGCCCTGGGCTGGCCTGAAGTCCACGGAAGAGGTTGGGCAATGGGGGGAGGAGACCAAGGGCTGAGGCGCTGGGCTCCAGAGCCCTCGTGAGCTAAGACAGAGTGGTGCTGGGGCCACAAGCTGTGGAGGCCACACCCCTGCACAAATAAGAATAGGACGGACAAAAACGGTGGGGGAATGGGACAGGGGAAACGTGAAAGGACCTACATGGTCTCTTGAAGCTGAGTCAACAAAATCTCAAAACCTGAAGCGTATACTTTGGACAACCAGCAATACTGACCCACCATTCCAATTCTTCTCACAGCTTCTCCATTTAAACTAAGAGTGGGGCCTTTCCTGGTGGTCCAGTGGTTGAGACTGTGCTCCCAGTGCAGGGGGCACCACATGCCACAACCAAGACCCGGCTCAGCCAAATAAATAAATATTTTTAAAACCAAAACAACAACAAAACCGAGGGTGATTTTTAGGAAATAGTATTTCTTGCAGTAAGTTCTGAATTTCAAAAATTCTTCAGTTTAATTTTCTTCTATTAAATTCAAGTAAAAACAAATTTAATAGCTTTAGTAACAATGACATTTCAGCACGACTGTATTTTTATGGAAGGATTTCTCTCCTTCTATGGAGGGGTGGCGGTGAAGAGATACCTCGTCCAAGGTAAGAGAAACCCAAGCAAGATGGTAGGTGTTGCAAGAGGGCATCAGAGGGCAGACACACTGAAACCATAATCACAGAAAACTAGTCAATCTAATCACATGGATCACAGCCTGGTCTAACTCAATGAAACTAAGCCGTGCCCTGTGGGGCCACCCAAGACGGGCGGGTCATGGTGGAGAGGTCTGACAGAATGTGGTCCACTGGAGAAGGGAATGGCAAACCACTTCAGTATTCTTGCCTTGAGAACCCCATGAACAGTACGAAAAGGCAAAATGATAGGATACTGAAAGAGGAACTCCTCAGGTTAGTAGGTGCTCCAGAAAGAATGAAGGGATGAAGCCAAAGCAAAAACAATACCAAGTTGTGGGTGTGACTAGTGATAGAAGAAGACTCCTGAGAGTCCCTTGGACTGCAAGGAGATCAGCCCTGGGTGTTCTTTGGAGGGAATAATGCTAAAGCTGAAGCTCCAGTACTTTGGCCACCTCATGTGAAGAGCTGACTCATTAGAAAAGACTCTGATGCTGGGAGGGATTGGGGGCAGGAGGAGAAGGGGACAACAGAGGATGAGATGGCTGGATGGCATCACTGACTCAATGGACATGAGTCTGAGTGAACTCCGGGAGATGGTGATGGACAGGGAGGCCTGACGTGTTGCGATTCATGGGGTCACAAAGAGTCGGACACGACTGAGCAACTGAACTGAACTGAACTGAACTGTCCTTCTGTCTTCATCTCTGCCAGGGGAGATGTCCTGTCTAATGTTCACAAGGAGTTAACACAGTCGTCTCTAGGAGCGGAGCTCTGAACACCACTACTCTTCTATGTCCTGTGTTTTTCTACTTCATATCACAAACCTGGGGCTTCCCAGGTGGTGCTAGTGGTGAAGAACACATCTGCCAAGATGAGAGACCTAGGTTCTATCCCTAGGTCAGGAAGATCCCCTGGAAGAAGACATGGCAACCCATTCCTGTATTCTTGCTTGGAGAATCGCATGGACAGAGGAGCCTGGTGGGTTCTATGGGTTGCAGAGTTGGACACAACTGAGCGACTAAGCATGCACGCCAGGATCTAAAATCTAAGGATCATGAATACAAGTAGCCAGCTTGTATCTGGGGTTTGGAAAAAGAAAAAAAAACAGAGTCCTTTGCACCTAAACCAGTTAGTAATGGCTCAGCTGGTAAAGAATCCACCTGCAATGAGGGAGACATGAGTTCAATCCCTGGGTCTGGAAGATCCCTTGGAGAAGGGAAAGGCTATCCACTCCAGTACTCTGGCCTGGAGAATTCCATGAACAGTCCTTGGGGTCTCAAAGAGTCGGACATGACTGAGCAACTTTCACTCACTCACTCACTCATGTTTGACAGGATTGTTAGAAAAGTCAAAAGAATGTGTCATTGCCGGCCAGGACTTCAGTGCACTGCCCTCAACAGCAGCACCGGCATGGTGCCATGTGAGCAAGTGCCTTAAAGTCCTGTGTCCACCGACTTCAGTGCGCTGCCCTCAACAGCAGCACCGGCATGGTGCCATGTGAGCAAGTGCCTTAAAGTCCTGTGTCCACCGGGTAGGGATGGTGTCAGGAGGGAGGAGCTGGCTCCCCTACTTGGGACCGGTCCTGGGGGACTCCTGTGAGGTGGGGGTACTGCTGCTGGGGGTTGTTTCTCACCCTTAGCGCCACACAGGAAGTGCTAAAGGGATGCGTCTGCCTCTCCAAGGCTGCTTCCAAGGTTCCAAGCTTCATTCACCCCAGAGCTAAGGTAGGAAGATTGACACAACCAAACACGACATGACGGAAAACAGCTGTCTCACTAACAGAACCCGCTGACTGACGTTATTGATTGCCAGTGGGCTTGTGCTAGTTCTGTGTTTCCCATGTGTCACTGTGGGTGTTGATTCATCACTTTCCTGGTTTTCAGTACTTTGTGGTCATTTATATAAAAGGGGGCCTAATGTTTGGCTTTTCTACTTGGAAAGCGGGGCAGTAGATTTCACTTCTTACAAGGACCCAGGGAGACCAAACATCATGGAAGCAGTCACCAGTTAACGGATAGGCAGGAGCTGAGTTTGCTGAGGTGTGAGAGATGACCAGAGAAGATGAGTCGGAGTGTAATAAAAGGTGTCCGATGACGCCAAGGTGGCGGGTTTTCTTCTGTCTCTTTGTTTGTACCATTTTTATTGAGCATTGGGAATAAAATGCGCACTGTAGAGAAGTTGCTGCAGAGGGTTTGAGAGTCTTTGGCCTGTTACTTCTGTGCGTTTTTGTAATAATCATGGACTCAGCTCTGACGTTGCCACTTACATAACCTTCACAAACAATGAGCAGCCATGAAAGCGACCTTGTGTGTGACCCAATGCACTTTCCTGCTGGGATTCCATGTCCTGAGGGGATAAGCTGTTCCCCAGAGAGAATGTCACTGGTGGGGAATAGTCCAACGTCCTACGAGGGCCAATTCTCTTAAAAAAACAAAGAGCAAAAGAAAGCATTTAGAAACATTACTATGAAGACAACTGTCATCTGCTCTTTTAAAGATGAGAAAAATGACAGCCCCATGAAGGGAAGTAGTACCCTTTTAGGTAAAGCTCTGGCATCCCAGGAGTGTGAATCCCTCACCTGTTGAAATATTTTCATTGTTGCTGTTCAGTTGCTCAATTGTGTCCAGCTCTTTGCAACCCCATGGCCTGCCCCATGTCAGGCTGCCCTGTCCTCCACTACCTCCCAGAGTTTGCTTAAATTCACGTCTGTTGAGTCACTGATACCCTCTTCTGCTTTTGCCCTCAATCTTTCCCAAGTTTTGGGTTTTCATTAGTCTAAGTGATACTTGAATATGTAAGGTTCCATCTAGTGGTTTGTGTCTTTAGTGAATGATTCATTTAGAAAAGGCAAAGAAAGTCTTGAAGAGCACTGTTTATGAGCTCCTGCTTTGGGAGTGGGTTGGCTCTGAGGTCATCTGGATTAAAGTCTGCGTCAGCTTTCACATCAGGGTCTGGAGACTGCCTCCTCTGGCAGTTCTCTCCCGAGTCCTCATGCAGTCACCCCTCCTGGCTGCCTGAGGATGTCACTAGCAACCCTCTCCCCACCCAATGTGGTCCTTTTCCACCACCCAGGGCAGTGGGACTTGGGCCACTGCCAGTGTTCTAACCAGATCCAGCCAGGAACCAGGGATCCCAGCACACAGATGCAGGTGGGAGGCAGGTGGGAGATGTCACCAAAGGCTCCCCTGCTGCCCGTTTCTCCACCAAGTCACCAAGTCACTGCAGCCGCCCAGTCCAGATGGAAAGCAAACTCCTTCACGCCAGGCTCTCAGCAGTGACTGAAGTCACTGATCAGAGATTCAGATCCCTGCTGTCGCCCCCAGAATCACGAGCACCTGGGGAGTCCTGCTGGGGAGTCTGCTGAGCGGGCCGGCTCCGGTCCCACACCCCTCCAGGCAGGGCATCAACCAACACAACACTGCACGGGTGAGGCCCTTGCCCTCGGAGAAAATGCTTGTGGTTGGGGCATCTTAAGACCTTCTTTACGAAAAGGAGGAAATATAGAAACTGTGCTGCTTTCTATTCAAAAAAATTGAAAACTCTTTTTGTTTTGCTCTGGAGTGAACATTTTCTTTGTCTCAACTGTCCATTTTTGTAAGAAAGTGAATACAAGCAAAACACAAACGGCTGTAGAATATTCTGCCTGACTCGGCAATATCTTTAAAAGTAAATAAGTGCTGGAACCAGGGAATCCCCAGCGACACACACCACACCCAATGAGGGCTGTGAGCCACCACCAACCTCAGGACCCCTCCAGCCACACGTTACAAAGATCGGCCTTTGTTGTACCTACTCTTTGCTTTCACATCTTTTTAAAAACAACAACAACAAAAAACAAAACAAAACAAAACCCCAGCTCTATTGAGATTAACTTACATACAAAACAATTCAAAGTTCACAATACAGTAGTTTTGGAAAAATTACATTGTTAACTTTTAACATTGTAAATAAACATATAACATAAAAGATGCTATTTAACCTTTCTTAGGTGTACAATTCAGTGAGTGGCTTTAAATGCGTTCACAATGTTTACAACCAGCACCGTTATCTATTTCCAGGTCATTTCCATCACCCCAGAAAGACTGTGCGACCTTGAAACACCAACTCCCAGCTCCCTGCCCCTGGCCCCTGGCAGCCAGTCTGCGCTTTCAGTCTCTGTGACCCTGTCTGCTGCAGGGTTGGTGTAAGTGGACTCATGCAGGATAGTCTTCTTGTGTCTGGGTGGTCTCACCGGGCCTGTCCTCCAGCCTCCTCCCTCTGCAGGGTCGGCTGCTCATTGCTCGGTGCACGTGTCCTGTGTATACTCCACTCTGTGCATGTGCCTTGGGTATACTCCACTCAGTGCCCATGCTCAGGGTATACTCACATCTGTAGTGGACACTTGGATTGTTCCCATCGCTGTTATAGCGAAGGATGCTGCTGCGGACAGTCACATACAAGCATCTTCTGAGCTCCAGTTTTCTGTTCTTTTAGGTATATCCCTGGGCATGGGGGCACTGGAGCACGTGCTCAGATTGTTTAACTTTCTGAAGAGCCACTGAGCAGTTTTCCACAGTGACTGCATCATTTCACATTCTGATACACACCAGCGGTGTACAAGGGCTCCAATTTTTCCACATCCTAAAAAAAAAAAATTATAACCATCCTAATGGGTGTGAGGTGATATCTCATTGTGGTCTTTAAAAACTTCTTATTTTATCTTGAGATATAGCCGATTAACAATGTTATGATAGTTTCAAGTGAACATTGCAGGGACTCAACCATACTTGTGAATGTATTCATTATCCCCTAAATATCCCTCCCATCCAGGCTGACACATAACATTGAGCAGAGTTCTTTGTGCTATAAGTAGGTCCTTGTTGCTTATCCATTTTAAATATAGCAATGTGTACATGTCCATCCTAAACTCCCTACCTGTCCCTCCTTGTATTTACCATCTTCCCCACCAGCAATCATAAATTCATTCTCTAAGTCTGTGAGTCTCTTTCTGTTTTGTAAGTAAGTTCATCTGTATCTTTTCTTTTTAGAATCCACATATAAGGAATGTCATTTAATATTTCTCCTTCTCTGTTGACTTACTTCACTCAGTATGATACTCTCTAGGTTCACTGAGGTTTTGATTTGTGTTTCTTTAACAACTGGTGATGTTGAGCACCTTTTCACGCGTAATACCTACTTAGAATCTGTATATCTTTGGATATACATCTATTTGAGTTCTATGCCCATTTTCAAATTGGTTTTTCTTTCATTGTTGAGTCATAGAACTTCTTTATACATTCTGTATTTTTAAGCCCTTGAAAGAAAGCGTTAGTTGCTCAGTCATGTCCAACTCTTTGCAACCCCATGGACTGTAGCCCGCCAGGCTCCTCTGTCCATGGGATTTCCCAGGCAGGAATACTGGAGTGGGTTGCCATTCCCTTCTCCAGGGGATCTTCCCAACCCAGGGATCAAACCTAGATCTCCTGCATTGCAGGGAGATTCTTTACTGCCTGAACTATCAGGGAAGCCCCATTTAATCCATCCCTTACTAGATATACAATTTCCAAATATTTCCTCCTATTCAGTAGGGTGTTTTTTTGAGTAACATCCTTTGATGTATTTTAAACCTTCACATGTCAGTCAGTAGCTCAATAAATTCCACCTCACTATCAGCCATAGCAGAGTGACTATGAAAGGAAATATAGGGTCACTGAGATTTGCCCCATCTCTGAAATTACGGATGGATTTCACAAACTCCTCAGTGCACAAGAAGTCTTGGAAGAATGGCTTACACTTCTTATCAGCCTGGCATCAGAATGAAGCTCCTGTCTTATGTCCCAGATCGACTTCTCAGCCTTCACTCCACTGAGTTCTCAAGCTAGGCTCAAAGGGGTTCCTTGACAAAGGGAGAACAGTTTTGATGCTTAAAAATGATCATTTAAAAGAAAGAAGTGTGTTTTCATTCTTTTTCTTGCATTGTTTCCTCCTGCTTTTTGCACCTAGACTCTCCCACCCACTTGCTGGTGGTTTTTGTTTTTAGGTTTAACCCTTGATACTAAATCTAGTATTTTTCTTTTCTCTTTTTTTCCCCCTCCCACTGGGATTTCCATTAAAACTTATAAAGGTGATACTGCTTTAAAAGATATGTCCTTAACAGTAGAACTCAGAGGAGAAATCATTTTCAGATGACTTCTGACTTTTGTTGTTTTTTTTTAAAGGAGTTTGTAAACCACATTACTTGTTTTAATTCACACTGGGATAAACCTTAGTGAACCTCCCTCAGACTAAGGATTTGGTAATAATATGGTGTGTCCACTCTTTCAAATGCCTTTATCCTTTACCATCAAATAAATCTTGGATATTTTCACGTGGAGGAATCAAAGGCCAAAATCCTTGTATTGAAACTGCAGAGAATAAATCACTGGAATAACTTCCTGGTAGGAGTCAAATGGTCAACTGGAACAGAGATAAACCTGGATTTAAGATGCCTCACCTGTCATCACGCCTTGCCCAGGTTATTATAGTAATTAGGCCACAAACAGACCAGTACAGAAGCCTCTCAGCCAACATCAAGACTAACTTCATCCCCAAGTCTGCAGCCAGGCAACAGGGTGGGGGCTGAGGGGTGGGAGTGGGAGCTCTTTGGACATAAGCGGAGGGGCAGTGACCATGAGATACTCTGACCCGCAAGCTGGTCCCCAGGCACCGACCACCAGCGACCTTCCAGCCCCCTCCACTCCTGTCTCTCCTATGGAGGTGCTCGGCGTCACTCCTTCCTGACTTCGGGGCAGATCTGGGCAGAGGCCCTGAAAGACAAAGGTAGGGCGGGAAGGAAGATTCGCCTTCATAAAACTGCCGTCTGGACCAGAGGCAGAACCAGGCAGTCTGAGCCTGGCCACCCAACCTCTGTCAGCAGTAACTTCTGAAGCTGAATATTCCTCACCCTTTTTGGCTGTGACTCACAGGAGGAAATCGGTTTTATATCATCTCACACACACATACACACACACAAGTATCTAAAACAAAATCTGTACAAAGCAATACCTTGCAAAATGTCATGGGTTCTGATGTTTTATCTCTGAATTATTCTTATTATTTAGAAAATTCTGAGTGTGACCCATGAAATTGATTTCAAAGCCTGCAGATGGTCTGCCGTGGTTCATAAATCAGAATGCTTCCCTCAGGTGACAATGAATACAAAGACGCCCCCCTCCCCCTCCCAGCTTCCCGCTTCAGTCTCCATCTTGGGTGTTTTTGGAAACTCACATGACTTCCTAGATGAAGAACCATCGTCTCTGATAGGCTGTGGGTCAGAATGTAGTGTCCACTCACATATGTCTGCGGAGGTTCCCCAGTCCCTCGAGCTCAGGACACAAAGCCTTTTCAGGACCTGGGGGACCGACGGGGCAGGGGCAGGTGCACAAACTCACAATGAGACCAGCCATCAAGGGTGGCAGCAAGCGCTGCACAGGACACGAAGCTTGGCCGGTGTGACCCTCTCATTTTGGGGCTTACATGTTTACAATAGACTTTATTCTAAGAGCAGTTTCAGGTTAGCAGCAAAGTTAGGCAGAAGGTAGAGAGATTTTCCATGTACCCACCGCCCCCACATAACAGCCCCCCCCCAATTATTGATGTCACCCACCAGATGGTGCGTATGTTACAGTTGATAAACCTACACTGACAGGTCATCATCATCCAAGTCCACTAGCTCTTGGTGTTGTACATTCTGTGTATAATGTGCCCAGAGCTCTTCTAGTTACAATATTTAGGAAAGAAGGCCTAAAATCCAGCAGAATTAAGAAACTGATCTTTTTATTTATAATTTATACCTCACGTATTTGTAAAAAACATTTGGTATAACTTAAAACATGAGGTTGTAAAATAGTTGGACACGACCGCGTGACTAAACAACAAAATGTTAGAAAGCATGAGGAAAAGTGCATGCTGAGCCACTTCAGTCGGGTCAGACTCTTTGTGACCCCATGGACTGTACCCACCAGGCTCCTCTATCCATGGGATTCTCCAGGCAAGAATGCTGGAGTGGGTTGCCATGCCCTCCTCTAGGGGATCTTCCCAACCCAGGTGTCACTTAAATGTGAGATGATTGCTCTCTGGGGAAGCAGAGAGACCCATAGGGAGTTTTCCTTCTGTTTCTAAGCCGAGGATGGAGCTATTGGATGGTCTCCCACCTTCCTTCCTAACTCTCCTCTCTCCCCATACCTGCTTCCTCATCCCACGTGCTCTCCCTTGGAGCTTCTGGTCCACACCCAGAAAGCGCCTCCCTACTGGGACACACTGTCACCTCTTCCCGAACCTGTCCCCGTCCAAGCAACACAGTCAGTACCCAGACAGACCCACCATCTCCTTGTGTGGCCCGTGGGGTGGGATGTCGCCTCCACCCACTGCTCATCCAGGCAGCAGAACCACACTGCCCTGATCTCCACATTGAATGAGTCACCCAGCTTTTTCCAGCAGTGCCGGCATGAGCAGGCATCCTCCTCCACAGCCTCACTCTGCCCCAGGGCCTGCCTTCCTGAAGCCTCACAGGAGCCTCCTCCAGCTTCCCGTCCTCCATCCTCTGCACTGTTCCATGGGGGTTTCTTGAAAACTCAGCTCTGAGCAACATGCATGGACCTAGAGATTGTCATACTGAGTGATGTAAGTCAGACAGAGAAGGAGAAGTATCATATGACATACCTTCGATGTGAAGTCTAAAAAGAGATGATACAAGTGAGCTTACAAAACAGAAACACTCACAGAGAACATGCTCATGGCTGGAACTGGGGAAGAAGAGGGGAAGAGAGAGTTAGGGAGTTTGGGATAGACGTGTAATGGTGCTGTATTTAAAATGGAGAACCAACAAGGACCTCCCTGCACAGCACAAGGAATTCTGCTCAAGTTAACTGGCTGCCTGGATGGGAGGGGAGTTTGGGGAGAATGGACACATGTGTATATGTGGTTGAGTCCTTTCACTATTTACCTGAAACTCTCACAATATTGTTAATCAGCTGCTAAAAGGTAAAAATATAAGAAACAATGTCACTGATCACTATGATAAAATAACTCATCTCTGGGGGTCTCAGTGCTCTGAGCATGATGCTGCCCCCGCCCCACCCGCCACAGATCCCCTGTCTCACATACAGCCCCAGATGAAGGAGCTGCTCCACCCAATCGTGTTTTTGAGAGGATTCTGGTTTGTCTCTAAGAACAATGAAAATAATTATACTCATATTGTTAAAAATATTGATCATCTATTATGTGAGTCAGGTCTTTCAAACACACAGCAGCTGCCAAAATTCACCCGTGATGGCCCAGGGTCAACACTGTGGGTTCTAGGATCACGCCATGGGTTCCATCACCACCATGTTAAAATGGAGGGGGCTTCTCAAGGTTTCTCAGGCCCCCAGGCTGCTGGCTTCAGTTGTATCTGACTCTTTGCAACTCCATGAATAGTAGCCCTCTAGGTTTCTCTGTCCATGGGTATTCTCCAGGCACGAATGGGTTGGAGAAGGTTGCCATTTCCAATGGCAATGGAGTTGCCAATGGAGTGGGTTGCCAATGGAGTGGGTTGCCATTTCCTCCTCCAGGGGATCTTCCCCACCCAGGGATCGAACCCACCCACATCTCTTATGTTTCCTGCATTGGCAGGCGGGTTCTTTACCACTAGCGCCATCTGGTTTGTATCATCCTCTAGCACTGTTCTACGTGTCAGGTACTAACCAGATTTGTATCACTATTTCCCAGAGTCCCCAGGTGATCTGATAAAAGCAACTGTTACAGGAAACCTCCTCTCCATGGTGATATTGAAGTCTGTGCTAATTGCCCAGGACGTGCAGTACGTGACATCAAGGGTTTTGCCTAAGGCTGGGTCCTGTACGAGCCCAGCAGTTCCACTAGCCAGGTGAGTTCCGGGTTCAGCCTGGACTCTGAAGCTGTCTCACCACTGACTGGGTCACACACACACCTTCCTGGTGCAATATGTGCATCTTCCTAATCACCATCTTCTCTAACCAGATCCTGTGAGTACTACCTGCTGAAACTCACGCGAGGACGTTCTCTAGCCCATCAACGGGGCTAGAAAAATCAGTCAGTGTCAGAAGTCCCAGTGTGGGACGGACCTTCAGGGCTGAAACAACCAGCCGTCATGAAGCAGCTGGGGTCGACACGCTCCAGTACAGCTGTCAGTTTTGCATGCCTATGGCAGAAAAGTGAAGAAGAACTAAAGAGCCTCTTGATGAAAGTGAAAGAGGAGAGTGAAAAAGTTGGCTTAAAGTTCAACATTCAGAAAACGAAGATCATGGCATCTGGTCCCATCACTTCATGGCAAATAGATGGGGAAACAGTGGAAACAGTGGCTGACTTTATTTATCTGGGCTCTGCAGATGGTGATTGCAGCCATGAAATTAAAAGACGCTTACTCCTTGGAAGGAAAGTTATGACCAACCTAGATAGCATATTGAAAAGCAGAGACATTACTTTGTCAACAAAGGTCCATCTAGTCAAGGTTATGGTTTTTCCAGTGGTCATGTATGGATGTCAGAGTTAGACTATAAAGAAAGCTGAGCACTGAAGAATTGATGCTTTTGAATTGTGGTGTTGGAGAAGACTCTTGAGGGTCCTTTGGACTGCAAGGAGATCCAGTCAGTCCATCCTAAAGGAGATCAGTCCTGGGTGTTCATTGGAAGGACTGATGTTGAAGCTGAAACTCCAATATTTGGCCACCTGATGCAAAGAACTGACTCATTTGAAAAGACCCTGATGCTGAGAAAGATTGAAGTCAGGAGGAGAAGGGGCCGATAGAGGATGAGATGGTTGGATGGCGTTAAAGTTGGTGATGGACAGGGAGGCCTGGGGAGCTGAGGTTCATGGGGTCGCAGAGAGTCGGACATGACTGAGCGACTGAACTGAACTGAACTTTAAATTTTCTTCTCACCGGCATCTAGTCCACCCAGACAACAGCAGAATTCTTCCTGAAGGGATATTTCCATTTGATGGATCAAACATAAGGAGAATATAGATAAGAAAATGTGGATAAGAACACAAAAGAGGAGACATCCACGTTCTGTATTTGAGCTCTGCAGCCTGACAAATGCCTGAGGTCCTCTTTTGAGGAGAGGGTCCTTGTATGAGACCCCCAACTTGCTGGGAGAGGATAGCCTGGTGCTGCAGAGTAAACGGGGGCCGACAGATCTGTTCAGAAACTGGCCTCTCCAAGCCCTGGGGCTGAGTCAGGTAATATGACACCTCTGAGCCTTGATTTCCCCACATGTACAATGGGAATCCACCACCTAGTCCTGCAGGGTTATTTTGAGGGTTTGAAGAAATGCTTGTGGTTTCCCAAGAACACCCTCTGGCACTAACAAGAGACATGTGTGTGATTTTGTCCTGTCTGGTTCAGAACTACTGGGAACACAGAGCCCCCACTCCGGGTCCCTCTTCGGACCTCCCTCTGCCAGAGGAGGTCTCAGGCTGCCTCCTGCCCCTGAAAACCACTGGATATGTGAGTGGGATGCCCCCACCAACCAGCAATAATGCGGTGGGAGCCTTCTCTCCTGGTTCACCCCACAGGCTAATCCAACATAGCAAGATGTGTGCTGCTCAGTCGCTTAATTGTGTCTGACTCTTGGCAATCTATGGACTGAGTCCACCAGGCTCCTCTGCCCATGGGGATTCACCAGGCAAGAATACTGGAGTGGGTTGTCATGCCCTCTTCCAGGGGATCTTCCCAACCCAGGAATCGAACCTGGGTCTCCTGCATTGCGAGCAGATTCTTTACTGTCTGAGCCACCAGGGAAGCCCTGTAGCAAGATGGAGATACACCGGAAGTGCCAGCCTTGGAGATCAGACCACGGCTGCCTGTGAGGATGGGGGCTTTGACTGCGAGCGAGAGGCAGCTCCCCACCGCCCTCCAGAGTTCTGAGTACACGAATGAGGAGATTTGGATAAAAAGAAGACCACAATGGCTGGTGTGTGGAGCAGGGAGGCAACCTCCGGGCAGATGGGCGATGAGATAAAGGAGCCTGGACCATAAGGAGGCCAGAGCAGAGGCTGGTTCTTCCTGATGGGTCTGTTTGGTGTCAAAGAGAAAGAAAAAGTCCAGACCAGCTGAGAAAAGCAGCCGCTGGCCCCATCCCAGCTCATCTCCCACCTGGGAAAGCACCCAGTCCCTGCCCCAGAGATAAGACACAGGGCATGGTGGGGGGTGCTGGGGCAGGAGATGAGCAGCAGCCACCGGCAGGAGCTTCTCGGGGAGAGAGTGTTCCGAGAAAGCAGAGAAGTGGCGCCATGTCTAGACAACATCTGACCGGCAGCTCTCTGCGGATGGGTGTGCAGGAGGGCCCGTGCACGGCCTCCATCAGGGCGATCGTGGGCGCCTGTGCTGCCACAGGAAGCCTATCGCCCACTCGCCATCACGTCTCCACATTCCCCTTGACCTCAAGGGCTTGAGGGACCCGTTCATTCATCTTTGTTTCATCAGTGCAGACATAGAACCTGCAACAGTTCAATCAGTGTTTCCTGAAGAGAACGGAGCTTCATTTTGGTGCAGTATTCATCTACGTGAAGAATAATGCTCATCTGGCCACCACACTGAACACTCACTCAGGACAGGCTCATTCCTTTAGCTGACCTGTGATGGGAGCTGAAACAACAGTTAATTGTTTCTGTAATTCTCAGTGAAATGAATTTTCCTGTGGCTGCCTGTATGAGATCACTTTTTCTAAACAGTCAAAACTGATCTTAAACTGAGCTGAGCGTCACAGGATTTTACTTCTGGTATCCTAAGTGAAAGTTGCTCAGTTATGTCCACAAACTCAGTTTGTGACCCCATGGACTAAAAACTCCATGGAATTCTCCAGGCCAGAATACTGGAGTGGGTAGCCTTTCCCTGGAGAAGGCAATGGCACCCCACTCCAGTACTCTTGCCTGGAAAATCCCATGGACGGAGGAGCCTGGTAGGCTACAGTCCATGGGGTCGTGAAGAGTCGGACACAACTGATCGACTTCACTTTCACTTTTCACTTTCATGTATTGGAGAAGGAAATGGCAATCCACTCCAGTGTTCTTGCCTGGAGAATCCCATGGACGAGGGAGCCTGGCGGGCTGCCGTCTATGGGATCTCACAGAGTCAGACACGACTGAAGCAACTTCAGCAGCAGCAGCCTTTCTCTTCTCCAGGCAATCTTTTCAATGCAGGAATCGAACTGGGATATTCTGCCTTGCAGTTGGATTCTTTACCAACTGGGCTATCAGGGAAGCTAAGTATTTTTTATTTTTACAACTTAATGCTATTATTTTATTATAACCAAGTTAACAATACAAATAGCTTACTTTAATATAACAGGTAACCAGTACTTGGACACATTTTACTGTTAAACACAAATATTTTCTATTTGAACTCTGCCCAATAAGCTTTCATTTCATATCTGAAGCAAATTTTATCAAGTGCTTCACACCCTATCTTCAAAATATCGTCATGATTACACACATGTGTGTTAATGTACAATATTTGGTTTTCTCTTTCTTACTTCACTCTGTATACAGTCCCTAGGTCCATCCACATCTCTGTGCTATGCTTAGTCGCTCAGTCGTGTCCAACTCCTTGTGACCCCATGGACTGCAGCCCTCCAGACTTCTCTGTCCATGAGGATTCTCCAGGCAAGAATACTGGAGTGGTTTCCATGCCCTCCTCCAGGGGATCTTCCCAACCCAGGGATTGAACCCAGGTCTCCCGCATTGCAGGCAGATTCTATACCATCTGAGCCACCAGAGGATCTGCCTCTGCAAATGGCAAAATCTCATTCCTTGTTATGGCTGAATAATATTCCATGTGCATATATGTGCCGCATCTTTTCTATCCGTTCCTCTGTTGATGGACACAGGTTGCTCCCATGTTCTGGCTACTGTATATAGTGCTACAATAAGCACTGAGGTGCATGCATGTTTTAGAATCATGGTTTTCTCCATGTATATGCCCAGGAGTAGGATTGCTGGGTCATGTGGAATCTAGAAAAATGGTAGTTGTTGCTGTTCAGTCGCTCAGTCGTGTCTAACTCTTTGCAACTCCATCGACTGCAGCATGCCAGTCCTCCCTGTCCTTCACCATCTCCCAGAAATTGCTCAAATCTATGTGCATTGAGTCAGTGATGCCATCCAACCATCTCCTCTGTCATCCCCTTCTCCTCCTGCCTTCAGTCTTTCCCAACCTCAAGGTCTTTCTAATGAGTCAGCTCTTTGCATGGGGTGTCCAAAAATATTGGTAGAGATGAACCTGTATAAATTTTTTCTGTCAGAGACTTCAATATTAAGTACTCTACACCAGGCTTTTTGTTCTCTGTTTTCTTCTCCTCTTAGGTGCAGTGAACTCTGTTTCACTAAAACTTTTGTTCTCCTCATCCTCTTCTATAACCACAGGCATACTCAGACTTAAAGATTTATCTTCCTTATGCGTGTCACCTCTGGCTCTGGAAGATACTTCACTTCCTGCTGGTTTCAACATTTCTTTGTTTTTTCTTTTCCTAGTGGCTTTGGTTTGTACTTGACTGGGTGCAGAATCAGAGTCAGAACAGTCAACTTTGACCTGACGGTGCCTTTTTGACTTCGATGCCTCAGTAACAACTGAAAAGGCCTTTGATTTTATTTTCACTAATGATGCTGCCCTTTCACATCTCTCTGATTGTTGTGAATTTCTCTCCCTCTTTTCTTCTCCATCTTTAACTTTCAGTTTTAAGGGTGGATTCTTTCTGTCTTTGTGCCACTGCTGATGCTCCAAAGCTATGTTCTTGATATTATTTAAAAAATTATCCTTTATCAAGTTGAGGGATTTTTCTAGATTGGACTTATCAGCTGAAGTTACATGTTTTGTTCTCTGATAATGGTCATGAACATTCATCATTTCCTCTAATACATCATAAGTGAAAAGTGTCATTATACAATCATTTGGGTCCTTAAATTCTTCAGTAATTTCAGCTCGTTAAATTTTTTCTTCATTCTGTATGACAGGAATTTAAGCATTGCTGTAAAGTGAAATGCTCTGTCTAGTCGTAGCTTCCTAAAAATATAAGCTGCCTCAAAATGTTGTGCATTTATCAAATGTTGCTGAAATTTTAAAATTTCATCCCAATCCTTCAGGGCAACTCTAATCTTTTGTTTTAGTTGACACAGTTGGGTATTATATAATCCATATAACAGATACAAAATACCAGTTCTGATCTGGAAGGTGTATGGAGGTAAAAAATATCACCAAGCCAAAGCCAAAGCTTCTTTTGCAGATGTGCTCTTTTCTAAATTTCTCATTCTACCACAGAAGATGGTTCCAAACTTCACACTCCTCCAGAGCTTAGAGAAGTCCTCGAAGTGTACACTATCCATCTCCTGGAAGTAGCTGAGCAGTGGCTCGAAGTCGTCCTTCAAGTCTACAGGAGCCCCATGTCTACAAAGGAAGCATGCCACGTGCAGTCCAGCTGCTGGCGGTAGCTGAGGAGGAAGCTAAGTATTTAGTAATTAATACCTTTTGTGTTAATCAGAAGGAAAGTATGGAAAATAAACTATTAAGTAATAATAAAAAGGAAGAGAGATTCTTCCCAATATCATTTTTTTGTAAGTAGTGAGTTTCCATCAAGACAAGGAGTGAATTATAATCAAAGTGAATTATAATTAAAGTCATTTCCTGTCTAGAGAGTCCTCATTGACTGGTCTCATCTCATTTGTGACATTTGTTCCATCCATCTCAATTCTTCAGAGTCTGCTTTTTTTTTTTTCGCTTTTTTTTTTTTTTTCCATGCCACACATCTTTTGGGATCTTAGTTCCCTGACCAGGGATCAAACCTGTGCCCTCAGCAGTGGAAGCACATGTTCCTAATCCCTAGGCCACCAGAGTGGTCTCTACAATCTGTCTTCAAAACAAGAAATCAGTGACCTCTAACAAGGAGGAGTAACCCACCACCCCTGAAAAAGTTAGGGGGTCTCCCATTTTGTCTCACTATTTAGTGTCATCACTTTCCTTCAGCCTAACGATACTGAAAATAAAGGGGGGAATATGGCAGATTGAATGCATGTTTTATCTCCTCTCCTCCCCAAGCCTCATTCAAATGACCACAGAGTTGTATTTTTAAAGGTCTAATTCCCCAAGGATAAAGATCAGCTGGAAACAGTAGCAGATGAGACTGAATCCACGAAGTGTGGGAACGAAAAGTGGACAGGTGAGTGGCCAGAGGAGGACTGAGGCAGAGGGACTCCAGGAAGAACAACACGAAGAAGGAAGTGGCACTGGTGGATACGATTACAGCCTGAGAGATTCACCCCGGCGGAGGAGAAAGGCATTGGCCCACACAGCCCCCTCGTCACCCATCCGACCAGCTGCGGGAGAGCTGACCTCGGCTCCACTGACCTTACTGCACGCAGTCACCCGCCTCCCAGCAGTGTCTCCTCCTGGGTCTTGTCATCACTCAGACCTGCTCTACATCCGGAGTCTTCCTGCTGGGGTGCCTCTCCCGAGGAACCCATGGAACCTGCTCTTCCTCCTCATCCAGAGCTCCTGCTCCCAAACCCGTCCTCCCATCCCATCATCACCCTCCCCTTGAGGCCATCACCTGCCACTCCTCTCATTTGGAATAAGACACTATGGTTAAAGACATGACGAGTTCATCATCACTTCAGTTCAGTTCAGTTCAGTCCAGTCGCTCAGTCGTGTCCGACTCTTTGCAACCCCATGAATCGCAGCACGCCAGGCCTCGCTGTCCATCACCAACTCCCAGAGTTCACTCAAACTCATGTCCATTGAGTCGGTGATGCCACCCAGCCATCTCATCCTCGGTCGTCCCCTTCTCCTCCTGCCCCCAATCCCTCCCAGCATCAGAGTCTTTTCCAATGAGTCAGCTCTTCACATCAGGTGGCCAAAGTACTGGAGTTTCAGCTTTAACATCAGTCCTTCCAATGAACACCCAGGACTGATCTCCTTTAGGGTGGACTGGTTGGATCTCCTTGCAGTCCAAGGACTCTCAAGAGTCTTCTCTAACACTACAGTTCAAAAGCATCAATTCTTCATCACCCAGCTTTCTTCACAGTCCAACTCTCACATCCATACATGACCACTCGAAAAAACCATAGCCTTGATAGATGGACCTTTGTTGGCAAAGTAATGTCTCTGTTTTTTAATATGCTATCTAGGTTGGTCATAACTTTCCTTCCAAGGAGTAAGCATCTTTTAATTTCATGGCTGCAGTCACCATCTGCAGTGATTTTGGAGCCCCCCAAAATAAAGTCTGACACTGTTTCCACTGTTCCCCATCTATTTGCCATGAAATGATGGGGCCAGATGCCATTATCTTCGTTTTCTGAATATTGAGCTTTAAGCCAACTTTTTCACTCTCCTCTTTCACTTTCATCAAGAGGCTTTTTAGTTCCTCTTCACTTTCTGCCATAAGGGTGGTGTCATCTGCATATCTGAGGTTATTGAGATTTCTTAGCACACTACTAAATTATAACACTAATCCCAGACTTGATTTTGGAATCAAGGTGGTATTATTTCTGTTATTTAGAAGTCTCATCATTTCGTGCTGCACAATGAACACTATAAATAAATAAAAATAATCAGTCTCAGTGAAAGGATTATTGATTGCTAACACAGTTATCCATGGAGCAGGGTTCTCACTGCAGGAATCTGAGGGAGATGATGTGCCTGTCGCCTGATGAGGGAGTTTCAGGACTTGGCTGAAAGCACCTTCCCAGAATGACCCACCAGAGAACTATCCAAACAAATGAGAGTTTCTAGAACATGGCAGAAACTCAAGCAAGTGTGACAAGAGTGGATTCTGACTGTGAATAGCATCAAATGCCAGAAAAAAGGGCCTAATTGAAGAAAGCCTCAGTGGAAATGAGTCTTGGGGAAGCTGGCAAATCAGCCTGGACGTGGGCTGCATTGCTATTTGGTCTAAGGTTGCGATGCTCCCAGCTTTTATTTTTTTAAGCAGTAAAAATCCTTCTTCAAATTGAAATGAAAGCAGAACTCTGACTAAAACTGAGGTCAGGGGTCTGGAGCCCCACTACCTAGTCCCACTGACTTTGGCAGTGATGCCAAGCCCCTCTCTAGAACTAGAAAGATGGTCCTCTCTCCTGAGCCAACTCCTCTAGCTCCTGTCACCATGTACAGTGATATTTGCTAAAACACTTGTCCTGGAATACCTGAGCATGTGTGTGGGGTTGCAATAGCTAACAAATATGGAACCTGATTTTTTTTTCTAAGAAGCTTTCTCAAATTCTTACATTTCAAAGTGACTACATGCTGTCCCTTTTGTTTTTTCTCAACTCCAGCAACCAGACACCCAGTCTTAGGAGAATCCAGGTCACCCTCTTCAGCATCTCTCTTAGTTACTTTTCACCCAGTCTTAGGAGAATCCGGGTCACCCTCTTCAGCATCTCTCTTAGTTACTTATCTATGAATCAAATAATAAGTAATTGCACGTTATATATTTATACATGCATATTTAATAGGCAGTTGAGAAACAAATTGGAATAGGCATAATCTCTGCCCTCAAGAAACTTGAACTCTAACAGAGATTAAAACTGATAATGGTAGGGAATTCCCTGGCTATCCAGTGGTTTGGACTCTGAGTTCTCACTGCAAAGGGACTGGGTTCAATCCCTGGTTGAGGAACTAAGATCCCACAGGGTGTGCCACCAAGAATCCAAAAAACATTTGAGAGATTAGAAATATGCACAGAAATTATGGAAGCCCAGAGAAAAGTGTATTGACTAATACGCTTAGTCATGTCCAACTCTTTGCCACCCCATGGACTGTAGCCCACCAGGCTCCTCAGTCCATGGAATTCTCCAGGCATGAATACTGGAGTGGGCTGCCATTTCCTTCTCCAGGGGATCTTCATGACCCAGGAATCAAACCCACGTCTTCTGCATTGCAGGAGGATTCTTCACTGTCTGAGCCAGAAAGTATGTGAACCAGATGACAGTGAGAGAGGTCAAAGGGTGTTTTCCAGAGAAATGACATTGGACCAAGTTTTGAACAAAAATAAACAAAACAAGATTAAGATAAAAACAAATGATTTGTTAAAGCAATAGGCAAAGTCCAGATTGTGAAAAACTTTGTGCTTTTCCTCTCACAAAGATAAAACCCCAGTCATGGGGAACAGATGAGTGGTTGCTAAGGTGAGGGTGGGGTGCCTGCTGGGGCAACAGAGGAGTCACGGGGGAGGGGGGTGCAGGACTGCTCCGCATCCTGGGGTGGAGGTCACACTGACCTACCCCTGCGCCAACATTCACAGGCCCACGTGTGCGCTAAGTCGCTTCAGTAGTGTCTAACTCCTTGTGACCCCATGGAGTGTAGCCTGCCAGGCTCCTCTGTCCATGGGGATTCACCAAGCAAGAACACTAGAGTGGGTTTCCATGCTCTCCTCCAGGGGATCTTCCGGACCCAGAGATCTAACCCACATTTCTTACATCTCCTGTATTGACAGGCTGGTTCTTTACCTCTGAACCACCTGGGAAGACAAGCAGAGCCACCAAAGATCATGTTTCTCTTGATCAAAAATTAATAACTGTCTCAAAAATTACAACTGACTGTCTCAAGGTCACCCACTCAATGCACTGGGGGAAGAAATAAGTCTTCATCAGTGGGGTTTTTTTTCCCTATATTTATTTGTCAGTTTTCTAAAATATTTATCTGTAAAAAGTACAATATCTGCAAAGTGCAGCAAAGTGGAATGCAATAAAATGAGGCATGCCTGCGTTTTTTAAATATTTTGAAATGTGCTAACATTATAATGTTAAATTAAAAAGGCAAGAATAAAGAGCTATACAGGGTAAGTCCCGACACACAGACAAAACAGAGTGGAGGACAGACAGCAGAATGCCTCCATGGGCCAAAGCAACGGCAACGCGCTTCACACGGCTACACTTGATTGACGGCTACACTTGATTGACGGCTCCTGTGAGGAGAAGAAGATGGCAAAAAAGCAGAATCCAAGGAGCACTCACCACCATGTTGCAAGTGCACCTGCTGCTACTGTGTGCCCCGGGTGAGTCACTAACCTCTGCAAACCTCAGTGTTCTCATATGTATAACAGGGAATGACTCCTTTGTTGTAAGGATTAACTGAAAGGGCATATGTACAGCCATCTATAATGTCTTACACAATCGTGGTTCTAAATGATGCATTTAAATGATAAATGATACTAGTTCTTGACATTTGTTGAATGCTTCTCCAGGTTCAGACACTGTGATCTCAGTGTTATTTAATTTAATCTTCAAACCACCCATGGGTTTAAGAATGATTCTTTCCATTTTACAGAAATTGAAGGGCAGAGCAGTTAAAGGAACTTGACCACAACAAAATACATCAGAAAAGCGATGAAAGATCAAGGAGGATGCAGACCACATCACGCTGAGACCTCGACAGCCCGCGGAGACCCACTGAACCAGGACCGACGCTGGGCTAGAGGCCCAAATCTGCCCCAAGGTTGGTCCAGACTCGCTTTTCCTGTAGCTTCCGGTCTAAAATGAAGGGGCTCAAGGGGTTCGCTGGTGGCTCAGATGTTAAAGAATCCACCTACAATGCAGGAGACCTGAGTTCGATCTCTGGGTCAGAGAGATCCCTTGGAGGAGGGCAAGGAAATCCACTCTAGTATTCTTGCCTGGAGAATCCCATGGACAGAGGAACCTGGAGGGATACAGTCCATGGGGTTGCAAAGAGTCAGACACGACTGAGTAACTAATCAGCACACAAGCCCCAACGGGTGTGAGCTGGTGCCCCCCCATTTCCGTGTGTGTGTGAGTGAGTGTGTGTGTGTAAGTGTACGTGTGAGTGTGTTGTCTGTGTGTGTGAGTGAGTGAGAAATATGGAACTCACCAGGGTGTTGGAGGTGCCACCTGCCCCTCCTGTGTGCCCTGGGTGAGTCACTAACCTCTGCAAACCTCAGTGTTCTCATATGTAAAACAGGGAATGACTCTTTTGCCATAAGGATTAATTGAGAGAGCATACATACAGCAGTCTATAATGTCTGACGCAATTGTGGCTTCCTCAGGAGGATCCTGGTTTTTCTTGACGCTTTGCATTCCCATATACATTTTAAAACCAGCCTTTCAATTTCCGTGAAAAACTGTGTTGGGCTTGCATTGTGTTCCTCTGGGGAGAACTGAAACCTTTATCATGCGTTTTCTGCTCACGATCTTGGGATATTCTTCTTAGATCTCATTTTCACCTCCTTTCAGGAAGGTTTAAAGGGTCTTGAACACCTCTTGTTGGACCCATTCCCAGAACAGTCAATTGTCCTTGATTTGTGGATTTTGCAATTTGCAAGCTTGCCTACTTGCTAAAATTTCTAACTCCAAAGTCAATGCTCATGGCAAAAAATTTGAGTCACCTAATGCACATTCCCGGCTGAGGTCAGACAAGGTTGGGTGCTGCCTTCTTGTTCCTTCTCTTGTACTGTAGCAAGTATCCTTTTCAGGGACTATTTAGAGTCACATTTTTACATTTCTGGTTAATTCTGTTTTGAGGGAGGAGTAATTTTGCTTTTAAAATGGTCCCAATGTGTAGGGTTAAATCAATGTACGGTGTCCTAAATAAAAGCTATGATGTATCTTAGGGAGAAAACCGTGTCAGGTATGATTTGCTCAGGCTGCAGTTACAGTGCTGTTGACTGTGAGTGAACTAACAGTATATTGTTGAATATACATGAATTAGGTGTCTTTAAACAGAACACACATAAAGCAAGTTTATGTAGTGATCCCTGACAGTCTGTGGCTCTGAGGTTCAATTAACTAATGCCCGGGGAAAATGTGCAGGAAAAAAAAGATAATAGATTTGATCCCCAAGGGTAAGAGCAAAAGGTGCTTAATTGCAGTGGCCTCTAAGAATTTTTGTTTTTGCTTTTTTTTTTTTTGGTTTGTGTGCATGGTGAGAAAAAAAGCCACGCAAAACAAAATTGACCATCTTCACCATTTTTAAGTATATAGTTCAGTGGTGTTAATATGCAGTTGGTGCTCATATCTATGGGTTCCTCATCATTGAATTCGACTAACTGAATCATAAATATACCCGCAAAATTCCAGAAAGTTCCAAAAGGCAAAACTTGAATTTTCTGTGCTCCAGCAACTGTCCATACAACGTGTACGTTGTATTAAGATTTTAAGAAATGCAGAGATGACTCACAGTGTGCAGGCATGTATGCGGGGGTTGTGTGCAAACACTATACTGTTCACTTACTTTTTGCTGCCCTCCCTGGGTCTTCATTGCTGCATGCAGCTTTCTCTAGTCGTGGCGAGTGGGGCTGCTCTGTACCACCCACACTTCCCAGCTCCCGTAACTGTCCACACTCCACCCCTGACCACATCCCTCTCCTCCCTGAGTGTCCACTGCTCCACTGCATGCCCCTCCCTTCAGGGGCCCTGCTGCCCTCCCTCGTCTCCTGGGCCCAGATCCCAAGAAGCCCCATTTCTGCAGCTCTCTCAGCAGCACCAGCCCCCCTCTGCCCCGTCCCTGCTCCCCGCACCTCCAGCCTGAGTTCAGGCGGTCTTGGTCTGATTCGTCCTCTCTCTTTTCTCATCCTGCCACAGGTTGCCTGGGTCACAGGAGGAGAGGTACACTCAGTCCTTCAGCTTAAGGAACTGAGCTAAGGGTCCCCAGCAGCCCCTTCTTAGGGAGGGCTCCCTCTCCTCCCTCCCCCTGAACCGTCAGGACTCTCCTCAGGCCTGTGACCCCCCGCCTCCCTGGCCCAGCAGCTGCCCGTTGCCCCTGCTCCCGAGCCTGACAGCCACAGGGGCTGGTGACAGAGGTGCCTTCTTGCCTGCAGTGGGCAGACATGCTCCAGGAGCCCTCTGTTCTCCCAGGACCCTCCCCCTACCTCCCCTCCTTGGATCAGCCCACTTCCTTCTCCATGGCTACACCACCTCCTATGAGCAGCCACCTAGACTGGTGGGCATCTGGGGTTCAGGATGGGGCCTGCCCCCTCACCTCCTGGCCTGGGCAATAGTGTCCTCCTGTCCGGTTGGTTCCCTATCCTTCTGAGTCTGTGTGGGTCCAGGCCTGGCCCTGCCACTGACTTCCCACCAGTGACCCACAAACCTGGGCCGCACTTTTCTTCTCTGTATTATTTTAAAAAGCTGCGTAGCCAGCATGTGGATTCATCTTGGTGAAACTCAACTAGGGAGGAGTGCATGTTGTGAAGAGTACCCCATTTGCCGCAACTAGAGAGAGCCCCCATGCACCTTTTGGGGTTCCCACCTCAGGGCACTGCAGAGCACATGGGGACCCTGGGCACAGACTTTGTGAAAGTGGAGAGACCAGGCTTGCTAGCTGCAGACGCCTCCCGTGTTTAATGAGCCAAGCCTCTCATCATCCAGACCTGGTCATTCTGTGTTCTTACTAGAAGGAAGGTTTTCCTTTAACAAAAATATTAGATACAGAAAAGCAACAATCTACCTTTGAAACTTAAAGTGTAATCAGTGATTCACAGAGCTCACAAAATGGAGCAAAAAACAGATCCTTTGTAATAAATTAATCACATTCATTAAACAAAAATCTAAAATAACTTGCATTACATAAAATTCCAAGAAATAAATAAATTGAAGAAATGGTTATGGCAATTAATAAAAATCACCTGTAGTTGCCCCAGTTTCATGTCTATCTTGCTAATTGATTCTCCGCCCTGAAAAAAGAGACCATGTCTCATTCTCAAATATGAAGTTGTGTAGACTTATCTCTAGGAAAATGAACTCCAGGTGTTGGAAACTGGGTCTGCCCCGGCTCTGTAAGCAGCTGTGGCCGTGGCCGTGGCCGTGGGGCCTGGTGAGGGGCAGCTGGCATGGGCAGGCATCCAGCAGACTCTGTCAGGTGGACATTCCACATCCGAGCTGCCCACATGGCACCTCCGGCCACGTGGGGGATCAGGCCTCGCGGTGTGGTTGGTGGGGCTGAGAACTGGGTTTCTGTTTTATTTTATTTTACGAATTTAAATGTAACTCAACCGCCGTGGCCAGTGGCTCCTGAATTGGGATGAGCAGCCCTGATGGCTGTTTCCTGCAGAAGAGCTGGTCTCCGCACCGTGCTGATGCGGAATGGCGAGCTCAGGCAAGGAACAGGCCTGTAAGTCTTCCTTCTCCCGCTCCAGCTGGAGTTCGTTCTGCAGGTCCCCGGAAATGCTGCTGACTCAGAGCTTCTCTAAACAAAACAGTCATCAGAGAGGTCAGAAAAATGCAAAAGAGGAAAAGATCTGTGTTAAATACAAGACTGTATTTATCAACAACTAAATGCCATCAAACACCCTCTTAAAGGCACAGTTTAGAGTTCTTATGTGTGAAAATGAGAATGACAGCCTTTTTCATTCAACTATCCATGGAATGGAAGCAACCCAGGAGAATCCATAGATGTGGGTCTCACCAGGAAGACTATATAATATTATGGTTTAAAATGTTGACTTAGTTGGAATTTTTTAAAAGATACTTTTGATGTGGATCATTTTTTAAGTCTTCATTAAATCTGTTACAATGTTGCTTCTTTTTTTAAAATTTATTTTTCGCTGAAGGGTAATTGCTTTACAGCATTGTGTTGGTTTCTGCCAAACATCAGCATGAAGTTCCTTCTGTTTTATGTTTTGATTTTTCAGGCCCAAAGCATATGGGACCTTAGTTCCCTGACCAGGAATCGAACCTGTACCCCCAGCATTGGAAGACAAAGTCTTAACCACTGGACCACCAGGGTAGTCCCTGAAAGTTTTTTTAAAAAGTAGTGGCTCCCTAACTTTTGGGTCATGTGACCTTGGGCAGGTTGTTGAGCCTCAGATCCTCACTTTATTGGTAAAGTGGGAATCAGGATATACTTCACAAGGTTGTGCTAAGTTGCTTCAGTCGTGTCCAACTCTTTGCGACTCTATGGACTGTAGCCTACCAGGCTCCTCAGTCCATGGGATTTTCCAGGCAAGTGTACTGCAGTGGCTTGCCATTTTTTCTCCAGGGATCTTCCCGACCCAGGGATCGAACCCAGGTCTCTCACATTGTAGGCAGATGCTTTACCATCTGAGCCACCAGGGGATTGCTGAGGGTTAAATGAGACAGAGATGAACAAGGCTTCAGCCCAAACACAGCAGACATTGGATAAATGTCAGGTGTCATCAACTTGTTACCCCCTCTGCCCCACAGCAGGTTCATGCTTCTCCACTGGTCCTCATAGAGCAGGTGGTCTCCCATTGATGGACTCAGGCTCCTCAACCTCAGCAGAAAGCTGAAGACCATGCGGCCTGGCCCCCAGCACCCCCCAGTGGGGACCGGAGGGTCATGAATCGCCAGGAAGCAGGTGTAAGGTCAAAGGGGAAGGGGGCGTGAGCTCTACACAATGAAGACGGGAACCAGTCCCTGGATGACCCCACCAGACCCCTGAAAACTAAACTGGATAAAAGGGGACCCCCAAAATGTTCGTTTTTGATTGGAGTCCCTCTTTCAGGAAGAGAAATGTACCAATGGTCCCACAGTCCAGTGAAGGCTGTGCTTGCTGTTTAAGACACGTCCTCCTCAGCACCAACCATAGCAGAGTTGTGGGTCCCTCTGTGTGTGTGTGTGTGTGTGTTGTGGGTCACTCTGTGTGTGTTTGTGGGTCACGTGTGTGTGTTTGGGTTTGGGGGTTTGTTTTGGAGAGAGACAGCTTTCGCTTGTTTGATTTTTGTAGAATAATAAATAACAGTAGGCAAGAAATTCTGCCAGGATGTGGCCACAGCGGTCAAGTTCCCAAACAATCTTCAGTGGCCCTTGACAACCAAATGCAGAAAGGACCTTCCCTGGGGAAAGACGAGGAAATACGCGGACACTGGCAAGCCTCTACGTTTTTGCAAAAGTCCAGCATCAGAGAAGCCTTCTTGCTTGGCCTACATCTCCCAATTGGTCACTCATGATTCAGGTTAAAAACAAAACAGAAGCAAGCATTGTTCTGATCCTTGCCCTGATAACATCCCAAGAAAACTTGAGAGCTGGCAGGGGAAAAGAGCAGATAATGGTCAATGCTGTCACTTGACTTTAAAAAGCACTGATTTTTTGTTTTAAAGGAACATCTTTAGTTTCCAAGACCGTACACGATTTCTCACTGCAGCTCAAAATTTTCCACTGGGCTCCCTCCTGGTGATTTTGGACGCACACAGTAGTAAGTGGCAGCTTGCAGCTAGCGACAGCAAGCAGTAGCTAGAAGCAGGGTCTCAGTCTCCTAGACCAAGAGTCCTAACCACTGGACCACAGGTGCCAGCAGTTAGGGCTAGGGTCCCTAGTCTTGCCTGCCTAGTTAAGAATGAACTCACTCAATGAGGCAGAAGGTAGAGAGTAAAGAAAGAAGTTTATTGGAAAGAAAAGTACTTGTCAAAAGACACATGGGTGAGTTCAGAGAGAGAGTTATGCCTTTGGGAAGTTTAAATCCTATATAAAGGGTCAGTTTTCTGGGTCAGTGTCTTCCCTTAAGCCAATTACCTTGCTTTGTCCCTACTGTCTCAGGACCCTCCCTTGGGATGCACACGCACACCCTCGCCACGATGGATCTTGAAGTGAAGGCTTCTGGGAGGAGTAAGACTTGTTGTGGCCTGGAATTATCCTCTGGCTTTTGACTCAAAAGAGCCTTTCTGGGCCTGTCTTCCTTATCAGACAGGATTTTTTCCTTTCTTTGTCCTTGCCATTATTACTCCCCTGGAGGTGTTTAACAAGAGACAAAGATTGGCTATTTACCTGTTTTTGTTGGCTGTTCCTTCTTCAACTGGAGCCCATCTACCTCTTATCTCAGGGAATGCAAAGAGGAGGCTGGTTGATTGTAAATTTCCAAACTGGAGCCCATCTATCTCCTCCCTCACTGAGAATTGACAGGATCCAGCGCAGATGCAGCAGGATCCGCTGGCCACTGGGCAGGCCCGGCCACAGAGGCCAGGAGGTCAGCTCTGTCCTGGGACTGCCTGCCACTCCCCAAGAAGGACCTTCCATTCCTGCTTTGCCTGTGAACAGTGTTCCTCAGATTGGCATTCAAGGTCTTTTGCAATCATGGTTGATTTTTCTAGGCTGAAAATAATTGTACTTTATTAAGGGCTTTGCTTAGGCTTCCCAGGTGGTGCAGTGGTAGAGAACCCGCCTGCTAATGCAGGAGACACAAGAGACATGGGTTTGATCCCTGAGTCAGGAAGATTCCCTGGAGGAGGAAATGGCCAACCCACTCTAAAATTCTTGCCTGGAGAATCCTCATGGACAGAGGAGCCAGGCAGGTACGATCCACGGGGTTGCAGAGTCAGACAAGACTGACCAGACACACACATACACAAGGGCTTTGCTCATTTGTGATAAGTCATTGAATCCTTCAAATAGCACTTTGAAGATGCTTCTCTCAGCCCAGCAACCTTTCTCAGGAGGGTCATGGGCTGAGATCAGAGGGAGTGGGGAGGGGCTACCTGCACCTGCCGGGACTCTGATCATCACCCTCCTGGTCAGCTTGTCTCCCACCCACCCCCGCTGTTCCACCCGCTGCTTCTCCACGTCTCTGTCACCATCACCTGCAGCCGTGACTCACTACCTGGAACCGCACTCCCCTTCTCTTTACCCCCTGCCTGTCCTCACCTCTTCCCCAAAGCCTGTCCCAGTCGCCCCACAGCCCTGGTTCTAGTTTGTCTGTTTGGAGATGCTGGGGTATTGGCTGGTGGAGCGGACGGTCCAATTCAGACTTGGTTTCCAGGCTCTGATCATCAATCGTCACTTAAGCCCAGACTCCAGTTGCATCACCTCCCAGAGGCGGCGAATGTCTACATTCCAAGGCTGCCTCACCCCCGCCCCCAACAAACTCTCTGGGTCATGGCCCAGAGGACGGAGTCCTGACACACATGTGCCTAGGTGAGAGCTCAGCTCCTCCCCACCCTCAAGGCCAGTTCTGTGAATGAGAACAAAGCAAGCAGGACAGGGGTGACAGCTGATAGGTCAGGCTGAGGAGCACCCCCACCCCGTTCTCAAGAACCTGCTGGAGGATGCACTCCAGCAAAATGAGGGGGTGAAGCAAAGAAGATACGAGACAAGACTCCAGGAAGCAGGAGCCCAATACAGGAGGAGCAGGGGGCAGGCCTGCGGGACCGTCCAGATGGGGGTGGGGAGCAAGGAGCCAATGGAGTGGAGGGGTCAGAACCATGTCCACTCCAGCGGCTACTCCCAAGCATGTGACAGGCGCGTGGAAGAGCAGGGAAAACTGAACAATAGACACACAGAGAACCTGGCGAAAGGAAATGCGGGCCCTGTGGCTTTGAGGGTGGGTGGTGGCAGAAGGACTGTAAACAGCAAACTCCATCCAGAAGTGATTTTCTCTGTAGTTAACACAAGAACCAGTTTTGTTGTCTTGTTTTTGTGTTTTGTCGAGAGGCTTGTGGGATCTTAGTCCCTTGATTAGGGATGGAACCTCGCCTCCCTGCAGCGGAAGCACAGAGCCTTCACCACTGAATTTCCAGGGAAGCCCCTGTGGAACCAGTATTTATTTTACCAAAATATGAAATGTGGATTTGTTATGAGGAAGGAGGAAGGGATGGGTGCTGGGTGGGAGCCGCCCATGTAAGGAGAAGCCAGCCCTCCGAATACTACAGAAGCAGGCAGAAGACCCAGATCAGGAAACAGCAGAAGAAGCACATTGTTTAGAGACCAGAGAAGGGGTGGGAGTGAGGTGGGGGGGGTCACTGTCAGAAATGAGGGCTTTGCTTGCCGTCGGGGCACAGCACTGCCATGAGTAGAGGGGCAGGCGGAAGTTATTTCCTTGAAAGCCTTTTAGTTCCACTTGAGTCCTTAAACTGTGTACACATTATTTGGATAAATTTTTCAAAATAGTACTTTAGTCAGAATTTAGTTAAACAGTATGAAATACAGTTAAACCCTGTATTTTACAAATTTAAATAATGGATGTAGATTTACTAGGACACTTGGCAAGGGTCCGGTCCCAAATGAGAAAGACCTGGGAAGCGGGACCTCCCAGGCACACAGTCCCCCCTGCCCACCACAGCCCCCGAGTATCGAGGAGCAGGGTCACTGCTGATGGCTTCTGATTTAATAACAGGTTTGAAACACAAGATCTCTGACAACTACGCCTTTAACCTGTTTTCATGATGGAGAGGAATTTCAATTCAGTTCAGTTCAGTCACTCAGTTGTGTCTGACTCTTCGCGACCCCACGGACTGCAGCACACCAGGCCTCCCTGTCCATCACCAACTCCCAGAGTTTACTCAAATTCATGTCCATTGAGTCGGTGATGCCATCCATCTATCTCATCCTCTGTCGCCTCCTTCTCCTCCTGCCTTCAGTCTTTTCCAGCATCAGGATCTTTTCCAATGAGTCGGTTCTTCCTATCAGGTGGCCAAAGTATTGGAGTTTCAGCTTTAGCATCAGTCCTTCCAATGAATATTCAGGACTGAATTCCTTTTGGATGGACTGGTTGGATCTCCTTGCTGTCCAAGGGACTCTCAAGAGTCTTCTCCAACACCAGAGTTCAAAAGCATCAATTCTTCTGTGCTCTGCTTTCTTTAGAGTCCGACTCTCACAACGATATATGACTAATGGAAAAACCATAGCTTTGATTAGATGGACCTTTGTTGGTAAAGTAATGTCTCTGCTTTTTAATATGCTATCTAGGTTGGTCATAACTTTTCTTCCAAGGAGCAAGTGTCTTTTAATTTCATGGCTGCAGTTACCATCTGCAGTGATTTTGGAGCCCCCCAAAATAAAGTCTGTCACTGTTTCCACTGTTTCCCCATCTATTTGCCATGAAGTAATGGGACTGGATGCCATAATCTTAGTTTTCTGGATGTTGAGTTTTGAGCCAACATTTAGGAATTTAGGGAAACTTAAGAAGGGATGGTTTCTGACCTGAAACACCCAGGTCAGCTGTCTACACTGCTCAGGCCATTTTCTCCCTCCTCCCTTTTTCCCATCTGCTGCTGCTGCTGCTGCTAAGTTGCTTCAGTCGTGTCCGACTCTGTGCTACCCCATAGACGGCAGCCCACCAGGCTCCCCCTTCTACAGGCCCTAAAACAAGGGGTTTGGGGAAACCAGGAAGACTTCGTCCTGAACTCCTGTCCCTATGAATTTGGGATTGTCAAGTCCTCCATGACGGCAATTCACATCTTCCTTATTCACACAGCAGCATCCTGTCCCCATATGAACAACTGAATGAAATTTAAGACTTTGAGCCCCACCCGAGAGCCCATGGTTACCAGCTTCCCCGTAGGCCATCACTTAGGGCAATTCTTGGTGTCCAGATGATGCTATGATACATTCCCCAGGGGCTGGTGGAATCCTGGGCCGAATGAACCCCGGCGAGCACTGGACGTGGTCACAGGCACAGAGCAGAGAGAGAACAAGGATTCGTGTCCCCGAGGGTTTGTGACCCACCCAGGACGCTGTGAACTAACAGAGCCGGCAGCTTGAGAAGATGCCTGAGGAGAAGGGGGTGGGGGCTGGGATGATTTTCTGCTGAAACCATCAGGCGAAAACCTCAGGAAGCAGGCAGGGCTAGTAGACTGGCCGTAGTGCCTGCGGCCACTCATCCCAACTCTTCCTGCCACTGCTGGCTCTCTGTCCCGTCACCCACCATCACCTTGCCGTCTATCTGCTGAACGAGAGGACATCCGGCTCTAAGTGGGGGTAGTGATGAAGCAGTTACAGAGCATTCACTTAAAACACTGTCGTTTAACTAAACTGCTGACCCTTCCTCACACCGCTGCCTGGGGTTCCCAGAGACCCATTGTTTTTCCTTGTCTAAAGCTTCATCATTCCTGGTCGTGGCTCATGACACCAACTTAGAGCAAAATGGACAGGAGCTGCCAGCTACATCTACACGATTGTCAGAAAACTGAGAAACCATAAGATTTCAGGCAACGGTTACTCACCATTTCGGAATACAAAATAATGAGTTCCATGGGCTTCATCTATCTAGTCACTACTATAACCCTGTGTTCAGGAGACAGGAAGTGTCAGTCATGTCCAACTCTTTGTGACCCCAAGGACCATAGCCCACCAGGCTCCTCTGTCCATGGGATTCTCCAGGCAAGAACACTGAAGTGGGTTGCCATTCCCTTCTGCAGGGGATCTTCCTGACCCAGGGATCGAACCTGCGTCTCCTGCATTGCAGGCAGATTCTTTAATGTCTGAGCCAACAGAGATAACTGGTAAATCCTTATCCCTGAGTTAATGAATGAACAGTTAGCACACTTATAAAAAATTCTCCAAGTCCGTTTCTGGATATTTATCGGAAGAAAACACAACAGTAACTTGAAAAGATCTTCACCCTCATGTTCACTGCAGAATTATTTACAACAGCCAAGATCTGGAAACAGCATAAATGTCCATCAGTGTTTGAATGGATAAAGATGTGCTCCCCACACAATGGGACAGTATTTGTTCAGCCACAAAGAATGAGATCCTGTCATTTGCAACACTCGGGTGGACCCCAAGGGCATTATGCTCAGTGAAGTAAGTCAGACAAAGATAAACACTGTGTGACCTCACTTCAAACAGCAGACAGGCACCGAGCTCATAGACATAGAACACAGACGGATGGTGGCTAGAGGGGATAGCAGGGGTCGGGGCGTGAGCAAAAGGGAGTCAAAGGCTGCAAACTTGTAGTTATATAATAAATAAATCATGAGGATGCCACATACAGCATGGCGGCTGTAGGTAATAATTCTGTATGCATATGTGAAAGCTGCTAAGAATAGACCCTAAAAGTGCTCCTCATGAGGAAAAAACCAAAATTCTGTAATATGGATGCTGATCAACATTTGTTAGACTAACTGGGGTGATCATTCCACAGAATGTACAAATATCGAATCGCTATATTGTATGCCTGTTACCTATATGATGTTAGATGTCAACCACACCTCAATAAAAACAAAACAGAAAAAAAAAAAAAAAACCCGAAGCAACAAAAACAAACTCTCCAGGGAAAGAAACAAAGGGCAAAATGTTTAATCCTACAGAAATGTCACTGCTGTGAAAAATGCACAGAACATTTTGAGGCTCCAAGAAAATGTTTTTAAGATCCCTGATCTCGTGAAAGTGAGAGGCTGAGCTCAGCCCCGTGAAAGCACTCTCTTCATGAGAACAAATGTCAAAAGAAAAAGAAGGAAAATCCTGAGAGTCACCCAGGGAGAGGTGACCTGCCTGCTGTGAAAGCGCAGAAAAGGGAACTGAATAAATGGATCAGATTTAAGGAAACGACTCGCTTCTATGGTGGGGGGGAAACTGTTTAACAGGGAGAACAAGGTGAGAGGGAAATGAAAGAAAAACTGGGGAGACTCGCTCAAGGAGAAAAAATTTAAAGATAAAAAGATTTCATTTCAAAGCTTCCTCTTCCCAGCATCTTTCTGAACAGAGCTTGACCAGAAACCAGAACGGGGCAGCAGAATTTACCCACAGGGAGCTGGTGACTGCATCAGGGCCCAGAGGGGACCCCCAGACCATTGTTCTCATGAAGGGACCTGGGGCCACAACTGGGGACTTGGACACCCGCTTGGGCCGCACTCGCGTCCATGTCTACTTGGCATCGGCTCTGAGCCACGCAGGAAGGTAATTCCTCACTGGACCGGGTGGTGCCTTTCCAGCTCAGCCACTTCTGCATGAGCAGCCTGGATGCAGAGACACCTTCAGACATTTTCAAGACCTAGGTCCCTTGCTGGTGAAGCTTCGTCCAGGGGCCGCTTCCGTGGCCACGGGGCCCGGGTCAGGAGGGAGAGCTCAGGGTCCTCTCTCACTCCTGAAGGGACATCGGGCTGGTCCCTGTCCTGGTCTCAGATAGGGGTCCTCAGGTGTAAATCACACAGGGTGACTGTGTAGAGGGGCTCTGTGCCCCGTCCACCTGCACCAGCACGGCTCTGGAGACAGAGACCCGCGGTGGGCTGAAGGCGGGGCCATGGCCGCACCAGGCAAGTCCAGCAGAACCAACACCCAGGCCTGGGCATCCAGGAGGCCTGACGGGGCTCAGGATGAACCCCACAAGGAGAGAGCCCCACAGGGGAGGAGGCTGCCTGGGCAGGCTGGCCCTGGCTCAGCTCCTGCTGGACAAGCTGCACAGGACACCCCACGGGAGATGGATGGAACCCACAGTGTGCTCAGTCATTTCAGTCGTGTCCGATTCTGTGACATCAAGGACCGTAGCCCACCAGGGTCCTCTGTCCATGGGATTTCCCCATAAGAATACTGGAGTGAGTTGCCATTCCCTTCTCCAGGGGGTCTTCCCGACCCAGGGTTCAAACCCACATCTCTGGTGTCTCCTGCAGTGTAGGCAGATTCTTTACCACTGAGCCACTGGGGAAGCCCAGAACCCACAGAATCACAAGAAATAAAAAACCAGTGGATTTTTAAGCCACCAAGGTTTGGCGTGTTTGCTACTCAGGATGTGTAACTTGAGCAAAAAGGCTAATAGAAGTTCTAAAGACGTTTCCCTCCTTGACAAGCTCTATTCCTTCCACAGACCACTCTGAAGAGGAAGTCATCACTGAGTGACTAAATGCCTCTGGGTTCATGTCCATGAACAGAGCCTCTGTCCTACGGTGGGAAGATGGAGTGGCAGGGAGGCACATGGGCACCTGCCGGGCACCAGGGTCATCCAAACCCACCAGCTCAGCCACCTCCCCAGCCCTCCCCTGGGGCCCACACAGTTGGCTTGTTAGAAATAAAATGCAGATTTTTACTCTTTTCAATTTCTCCTTTTAAAATTCAAATATCCACTGACATAGTCGCTCCACATACTACAGAAAAACAGGGCAAACAGCCCCGGAGATGTGAGCTGGGGCCCGTGTCACCCCAGTGAAGCAGGGGGCGGCCAGGCCCAGGTGCTCTGCCCGGGGTGAGGGGTGGGGGCATCGGGCCCGGCATTACAGGCTTTGAGCAGGTCTGCACCGGGGGCTGGTCCTTCCCCTGCCCAGTCACCCTTGGACCGTTCACCAACCTGTCACTCTTCCTGAGCTGGCCACCTCCCCGGTGTTTCCTCAGGGGATCGGCCCCCAGATGCTATCTGCCCAGCACAGCTTTGTGATCAAGAGCTGGGGCAGTGACCCTGGGCCACACGGCTCTCGTTGCCCTGACAGGGCAGGTCAGAGCTGGTCTCGTGAATAGCACCCAGAGGATGGCGGGGGACAAGGGATGACTGGAAGAGACAGGGACCAGAGGTGGGCTTCACGCTGACTGCGGCCACTCATCTTAGAAAGCGGAGTCAAGGGTCAGCTTTCCAAGGAGAGGGTGTAAAAAGCCTCCAAGAGGGACAATCTTTCATGGCTGCAACATTTACCCCCAAGCATTACTACATCCCCTTCACCTGAGTCTGGGTCCACACTACATCACAGATGACAGAGAAAAACCGGTTGTCACTAGAAGTATTTATGACCAACCTCATAGAAGTTGATTGGGCAGAGTTGCTCAGTCACTAAGTCGTGTCTGACTCTTTGCGACCCCAAGCACTGAAGGACACCAGGCTCCTCCACCATCTCCTGGAGTTTGGGCGGAATTACTCACATGGTAAGTGAAACCTGATGCTACATTTCCAAGATCTCAAAAGACCTGAAACTTAGGCAGTAAAGAGCTGGTCTTCCCCAGGAGCTCAGTGGGCAGACAAGAAGAGCAGTCATGCAGACCTGGCGTCATGACCCGCTACCGATTCCCCTGCGGCCGTGGGTCTCTCTGACAATCTAGTTAATGCTACAAAGTCTTCCTGAGAAAGACACACATTACCACAAGCTTTGTGTATGGTCACGCGGAGCTTAGGGACCAGAAGCCCATCCTTGTGGCTTTGCTGGCAGAGCATGGGCTCCAGACTAAGAATCTTCCACGTGATGCCTGGGGTCCTGCCCCGAGGCCGGGAGACAGGAGCTCACATCCTGCTCTGCCATTTATGAGCTATGGTCACACCACTTAACCCTCAACCACAGATTAGGAATCACATTGCATCTCAAGTATTGTTCAGTTCAGTTCAGTTCAGTCGCTCAGTCATGTCCGACTCTTTGCAACCCCATGAATCGCAGCACGCCAGGCCTCCCTGTCCATCACCAACTCCCAGAGTTCACTCAGACTCACGTCCATCGAGTCCATGATGCCATCCAGCCATCTCATCCTCGGTCGTCCCCTTCTCCTCCTGCCCCCAATCCCTCCCAGCATCAGAGTCTTTTCCAATGAGTCAACTCTTTGCAAGAGGTGGCCAAAGTACTGGAGTTTCAGCTTTAGCATCATTCCTTCCAAAGAAATCCCAGGACTGATCTCCTTCAGAATGGACTGGTTGGATCTCCTTGCAGTCCAAGGACTCTCAAGAGTCTTCTCCAACACCACAGTTCAAAAGCATCGATTCTTCGGTGCTCAGCCTTCTTCACAGTCCAGCTCTCACATCCATACATGACCACAGGAAAACCATAGCCTTGACTAGACGGACCTTAGTTGGCAAAGTAATGTCTCTGCTTTTGAATATGCTATCTAGGTTGGTCATAACTTTTCTTCCAAGGAGTAAGCGTCTTTTAATTTCATGGCAGCAATCACCATCTGCAGTGATTTTGGAGCCCCCAAAAAATTAAGGCTGACGCTGTTTCCCCATCTATTTCCCATGAAGTGGTGGGACCGGATGCCATGATCTTCGTTTTCTGAATGTTGAGCTTGTAGAGAGGCTTAAAATCAGTTGAGAAGATTCACCTGCTAGTGTATTATCTGCACACAAACACCTGAGAAAGTGATGCCTGAACAACACATGGGTGACACTTGTCTGCAAGTCCTAAGAAAGTGCTGGCTCAGCTGAAAGACCAGGTTTTCCAGGTCACTGCTGAACACAGGCTGCCACAAACATGAGCAAGTCAGAGACAAACACCGTACCTGGAGGAATCAGGGTCATGGACCCCCAGCGGCCCTGCTCAGCCAGTTCTGTGGGGATGGTTGTAAAGGACAGAAATAAAGGGTGAACAGGTGGCTGTCCTTCTGGGCATCTCTCAACTGAGGAAGCTGATGAAACAATGTCATAGATGAGCTGAACCAAGAAGAGAGGTACCCTGATTTTGTGAAAAACTGGAAGAAGGGCTGAGCTCATACAACCGGAGTCTCCCAGGGGCTCCTGCAAAGGCAACAGACGTCTGGTCCATGTCCACGTTCTCCCAGTCACCTCCGTTCCCAGCATCTCATCTCTGCTCCACTTCACAGAAGGGAGAATTCCTGCCACCCCCATTTCTTCAGGCGTTTCATTCCAGGCATATGAGGTGGTGGGAAGAACTCGGGTGGGGAATCAGGAGGAGTCTGGATTCTGACACATCCCCTGTCTGGGCAAGTGCCTGCCTGCGTGTCTGGCTCAGCCATCCAATAAATGCTTGTGAAATGAAGAAATGAATGACTGTCTCTGAACTTTGAGTTTTCTCCTGTGTAAGGGCAAACATTGACCTCATCTGGGAACTGTTTTGCAGTGAGCTCCCATGTGTGAAGGCGCTGCAGAATCCATGGGCAAAGACAGCAGGTGGTGTGAGCGCGTGGCCCCCCTCCACTGCTGAGGACCCTGAGAAACCACATTGGGGGGCTCCCGGCCAGCGAGCCCCGGGGCTGCCAGCGGAGTTGGCCGTCACACCTGCAGGAGAGACCCAGGCTTTGCCTCAATGTCACCTGTGCCCATGCAGCATGTGAGGCCCGCATAGGCCCACCTTTCAACCACACCTGCCTACTTATGTTAGCGGCACCCCTGTGGGGCCGAACCACGTCCCCCTGGCTCAGGGTAAAAACCACATCAGGGTCACTCCTTATCCCATACTGAACTCTGTGGACCTGGATGTCAGCTATCACAGGACACGAGATTTTAGTTACATGCAAGAAAATCTGCAGTGACATCCCACCCATAGATGGTAACTCTGCAGAGAACTTTTCTTAATAAAGGAAGAGTCTAAAATTAGTACTCGGTTAGAGAAGTGGGCACTCACTGAACAAAATTCCCTGAAAACCTGCTGTGGGCAAGGTACTTGACCTGGCAGAGGCTGGCGCTGGGTGCTGGTGCTGGGTGCTGAGTGCTGGATACTGGGCACTAGAAGAGGCCATAGTTCTGTCCTCAGGGGTCTTTTCCCATAAAAACAGGTAAGTAAACTCTCGGCATCCCATATCACCGAATGACCTCAATGCAGAGTAACTGTGTGAACAACACACAGAACAGTCAGAGGGAAATGACTATCACTCCTAGAACCAAGAAAAGCAACTGAGCTCTGAGAGCAGGACTGAGTTTCCCAGATGAAGAAAGTGAAACCCAGACTGCAGGGACAGCTCCACCCAGAGATGCCAAGTGACCAGCGCCAAGTGCAGGGAGGGCCACCCCCAACAGGTGTTCCCGCGGCCAGTGGGGTAGGTCCAGTGGGAGGTCGGGGGATGGATGGGTGGGGTAGGGCGGGGACACAGTGGGTACGTGGTGGGGCCCCCTCAGGGGCAGCTCTGCTGCTGGAAACTCTCCCTGAGGTGCCCACGTGAGCACCCAGCCCTGGGGCCCACAGCCGCTCACCTCCAGAGGCCCCTTGGCACCAGAAAGTGGTCCCGCCCTCCGCCTGCTCAGCCCCTAGCCAGCCCTGGACAGAGGGTCCAGGCCCCAGTGTCCCCAGGGCCCCGCTGCCCACATGCATGAACCCTCAAACAGGCGAAGTGAACAGAAGAATCAGCCAGTAAAAAGGTGACAAGGGCCTGAATGCCGTCAGCAGAAAGGTGAGAACAGAGAAACCAGAGGCAAGATCAATGTGCTGCCCCTAGGGAGAGAAGGGCCTGGGGACACCCTGAAGCCAGTAAGGGGAGGCTGGACCCCCGGGGATGAGACTGGGGCCTGGTGAGGCTAGGGCCCCGGAAGCTCCAGACCCAATGGGACGTCAATGCCAGGACGTGACCAGTCACCGGCTGTGAGACACGTCAGATGCCAGGCCTCCAGATGCTGCTGGACAACAGGCCTGACTCTCCTTGGAGCCGTGCAGAGGTTTTCATTAAAGATGAAACAGAGCAGCAGTGGGCACAGCCTTGTTCCTGGGCGAGACCGATGGTTGTCTGCCTGGATGGCGTGAGCTGTGAACTGATGGGGGAGCCTCGGGAGTGATACTGCCAAGGCTCTGGGTCCAAGTGCTGCGTGGGCCCTGACAGCCCAGCTCCTAAAGTGCCCTCAGGTTCTGCAAACAGCCCCAGGGTGTAGATGAGTAACTGTCCGAACCTTCTTTGCATCTCAGACAATAATGCTTTGAGAACCCAGACCTGTGACATTGGTCTGCTCCCCTCCTGTTGTGTTGCTTTGCTGTAAAATTAGAAGCCCCTAAACCTTCTAAGCGGCCACCATACAGATCCTGCAAAGGAAGGATCCCGAGTGCAGAGGCCAGGGCACCTCCAACAGACAGGAGGGTGAGAGGAGGCCAAGGGGCCAAAGGGGAGAGAGTTGGGGGCCACAGCAGGGTTCCTGCTCTCGTTCCACACGTGCTGGGCCCTGTGTGAGGACTGGAACATGGTGAATCCTCACCTATTTGCTGAGCAAATGGAAAAGAAAATCTCTGTGGGGATCATGTGATACAGACACGTCTATTAGGAGAACGAGCTGTTTCAACATTTCAATGGTTGTTGAAATTTTTTGTGAGCAAATGCTATTAGTTAATGAATACTCTTCTGTTAATTAATGCCAGACCTTAAGTTAAAGAGCCAAGGGCTTTCCTTTATTGATTTTCTTAATGAACAGACTTTATTTTTCTAGGTTTAGGCTTACAAAAAAGCTGAGCAGAAAGTGTAGAGGGTTCCCATATACCACCTCTCCCCTATGCAGTTTCTCCCGATTTCAACATCCTCCCAACACACGATACCCTTGTTATTAACACAGTGGATGAACCCACACTGATACGTTATCATTGCCCAGAGTCCGTGGTCTACACTGGGGGTCACTCGTGCACTGGACTTGCTACAGGTTTGGATAAATGGACAATGACGTGTATCCACCATCATCATCTCATACAAAGCAGGCCTCCCATGGAATCCCTCTGTGCTCCACCTGTTCATCCTTCCCTCCCTCAAACCCTGAAACCATTGATCTTTTTACTGCCTCCATGGTTTTGCCTTTCCCAGAATGTCATGTAGTTGGAATCATACAGTGTTTGGCCTTTTCAGATTGGCTTCTTTCATTTAGTTGTGTGCACGTAAGTTTCCTCCATGTCTTTTCATGGCTTCACAGCTCGTATCTAAATAATATTTCATTGTCTGGATGCAACCACAGTTTATTTATCCACCACCTACTGAAGGACATCTTGGTTGCTTCCAAGTTTTGACCATTATGAATAAAAGTGCTACAAACATCCGTGTGCAGGTTTTTATGATACTGAGGCTTCAATACTTTGGCCACCTCATGCGAAGAGTTGACTCATTGGAAAAGACCCTGATGCTGGAGGGATTAGGGGCAGTAGGAGAAGGGGACGACCGAGGATGAGATGGCTGGGTGGCATCACTGACTCCATGGACATGTGTCTGAGTGAACTCCGGGAGTTGGTGATGGACAGGGAGGCCTGGCATGCTGCGATTCATGGGGTCGCAAAGAGTCGGACATGACTGAGCGACTGAACTGAACTGAACTGGACATAAGTTTCCAGCTCCTTTGGGTAAATGCCACAAGCACAGTTGCTGGATTCCTGTGGTAAGACTTGTAAGAAACTGCCAAAGCACCTTCCAAAGTGTCTATAAGTTTTGAATTCCCACCAGCAGGGAGCAAGAGTTCCTGTTGCCACACAGCGTCCCCAGCATTTGGACTTACCGTGGATTTTCAGACATTTTAATAGGTGTGTAGTGGGATCTCGCTGCTGTTTTTCTTTGCGTTTCCCTGATGATATACAATGTGGAACATCTCTTCATGTGCTTATTTTCCGTCTGTGTGTCTCCTTTGGTGAGGTCTGTTAAGGTCTGTGGCCTGTCCTTTCCTTCTCTTACCAGCTCTTTCACAGAGCAGATATTTTTAATTTTAATGTAGCCCTAACCTAGTTGAGCTGGCAACTGTACGGAGAAGGCAATGGCAACCCACTCCAGTACTCTTGCTGGGAAGGTCCCATGGATGGAGGAGCCTCGTAGGCTGCAGTCCATGGGATCGCTAGGATTCGGACACAAATTCACTTTCCCTTTCATGCATTGGAGAAGGAAATGACAACCCACTCCAGTGTTCTTGCCTGGAGAATACCAGGGACGGGAGAGCCAGGTGGGCTGCCGTCTATGGGGTCGCACAGAGTCGGACACAACTGAAGCAACTTAGAAGCAGCAGCAACCTAGCAATGGGCTTCGCTGATTGCTTAGCAGTAAAGAATCCGCCTGCCAATGCAGGAGATGCGGCTTCAATCCCTGGGTCGGGAAGATACCCCTGGAGAAGGGAATGGCAACACACTCCAGTATTCTTGCCTGGAGAATCCCATGGACAGAGGAGCCTGGGGGGCTACAGTCATGGGATTCACAAAGAGTTGGACACACTTTAGTGACTAAACAACAATAAGCCTAGCCATGTTTTCTTTCTTGGACTATCCTTCTGGTGTTGTAGCTAAAAAGTCATTATCAAACCTAAGGTCACCTTTAGATTTCATCTCCTAGGCTGTCTTCTAAAGTTTTACAGTTTTGTATTTTACATTTAGAGCTATGATCCACTTTGAATTTATTTCTGTGAAAGGTCTGTGTCTAGATTCCTTGTTTTTCCTTCCTTCTTTCTTCTTTCTTCCTTTTTAACTTTTTTTTTTTTTTTTTGCATATGAAAGTCCAGGTGTTTCAGAACCATTTATTGAAAAGACTCTCCTTTCTCCATTGAATTCCCTTTGTTCCTTCATCAAAATTTAGTTCACTTCATTTACCTGGGTCTGTCTCCAGCTCTCTGTTCTCCTCCATTGATCTGTGTTTCCATTCTTTAACCAGCACCACACTATCCTGATTTCTGTAGCTTTAGAGTAGCTTTTCAAGCTGGATGGCAAACATCCTTCAACTTTGTTCTTCTTCAGTATTTTGTTATCTATTCTGGGCCTTTTGCCCCACTGCTCTTTTCCTGGTATAAGTTTTATGATCAGCTTGCTTGTTAATGTATCCACAAATATCTTCCTGAGATTTAGATGGAGACAGCTCTATATCTAGAGACCAAATTGGGAGAAGCAGATATCTTGGTAAGGTTGAGTTGCCCTGTTTAAGAACACTACTATGGGTTGAAATGGGTCCCCAGATGATATGCTGAAGTCCTACACCCCAGGACCCGTGAATGTGACCTTCTTTGAAAAGAGAGATAGTGAGGATGAGGCTGCACTTGATTAGGGTGGCCTTGAAGCCCAAAATGACCGTGCCTTCTCAAGAGGAATGAACAGTGACCGCAGGGGAGACACAGACAGCCAGGGAAGTCATGTGACACCAGAGATAGAGACAGGAGGGAGGCCACCACCCAAAGCGGGACAGATGAGGGAGCAGCTCCTGAAATCTGCAGAGGGAGTACAGCCTGGCCCCAACTTTGCACAGAGCTTCTAGACTCCAGAACTGTGAAAGAAAAAATTCTGTTGTTTTGTTCACTTGGTTTCTGACAGCTTGTTACAACAGCACTAAAAATCTAGTTCAAACATGAACTATCTCTGTTTATTTAGATGTACTATCTATTTCACCAGAGTTTGGAGGGTTTTTTTCATATAGTGCACATTAGTTAGGTTTATATCTAAGAATTTAATTTTTTTTTTGAAGGCTGGGATGGGGCAGGGGGGGTAGCTTTCCTCATGGTTCAGACGGTAGAGAATCTGCCTGCAATGCAGGACATCCAGGTTCAATCCCTGAGTTGGAAAGATCCCCTGGAGAAGGGAATGGCAAGCCACTCAGTATTCTTGCCAAGAGAATCCCGTGGACAGAGGCAGGATACGGTCCATGAGGTTGCAAGTGACTAATACATACACGGTGGTGGTTTAGTCGCTAAGTCGTGTCCGACTCTTTGCAGCCCCATGGACTATAGCCAGTGAGGCTCCTCTGTCCGTGGCATTTTCCAGGTGAGAATACTGGTGTGGGTTGCCATTTCCTTCTCTATAATACACACACATAATACGAATTTGATTTTTTGGTGCTAATACAAGCTTACGGTGTTTTCAACTTCAAATTCCAATTGTTCCTTGCTGACATATAGGGAAGCAATTGACTTTTGCATATTAATCCTGTATCCTATAACTTTCCTATAATTTTTTATTAGTTCCAAGAGAATTTTTATTGTTCTTTTTTGTCATGTATAAAATAAGACAGTTTTGTTACTTCCACTTCCTTCCATATCTGTAAGAGTTTGCATTTCCTTTTCTGGTGTTGTTACATTAAATGGCACCTCCAGTAGGATGTTGATGGACATGGTGCGCCCTTGTTCCTGATCTTAGGAGAAAGCATTGAAACATTAAGAAACAAATAACAGGAAAAAAGTCAGCTCCATGGGTCTGGTACAGATCACAAGAACAGGAGAAAGAGACGCTTTTTGTCTGGTGTTGAGATGGCCCCATTTTGGTCACCTGAGCAAATGCAACACAATCTCGTGGCTGCTCTGGAAGGTTCTTTCCTCGATGGTCCTAGAACAGCTGCCGTCGCTCCGGAGCAAAACTGCTCAGGTGGCATTGCGTGGATCCCATGTTGGAGTGGGAATGTGAGCAGTCCTTCAACAGCAAAAGTCGTTTCTAGGATCAGCTGTTGTGTCAAGAGATAAATCAATCAAGACGAAAGCCCTGACGGAGCTGCATCTGCTGAATGGGAAGCACCCTGCCTGGTGCTGTGGAAATTAGAAAAGGTCTTGCCTGCTTGTCACTCAGTCGTGTCTGACTCTTTGTGACCCCATGAACTGTAGCCCGCAGGCTCCTCTGTCCACAGGATTCTCCAGGCAAGAATACTGCAGGGGGTTGCCATGCCCTTCTTCAGGGGACCTTCCTGACCCAGGGATCAAACAAAAGTCTCCTGAATTGCAGGCAGACTCTTTTACCAGCTGAGCCACCAGGGAAGTCCAGAAAAGGTCTTGAAATGCTTATAATTCCCAAAGATGTTTACAGCCTGCTTATAAAGTTGAGTTATTTTACTACACTAATGCTGTGCCTGGCTGGAGCGTTTGTCTGGTGGGGAGAGGGGGGAGGAGACTGGAAAAGGGCCTGCTGGAGGAGGGTGGAGGGTGGTAGAGGACCCACCAAACCCTCAAGGCCACAAATGCATGGCGGCAGCAGGTCTGTCTCCTGGAAAAGCCTGGAACAGATTTTTGTCTCTCTCCACCCCTACCTACAAGACATTCCAGGGGCCGAACTATGCTCTCTCTCTCTCTCTGAAGCAATTTTCAGAGAACTTCCTTCTCTTCAAATAAAGTATTTAGGAAGAAGGGTTTTTAATATAGAGTCTTGGTTCAGCTTCCACCACCCCGGAGAGACATCTCAGGCTTCACCACCAACCCTCTGCCTTGGAGAAGAAGTGCAGACAGCAGCCCCTGGTTTGGGGAAAAAGGTAGGACTCAGTTACCAGTTCATTGAAATAAGCAAGACACGTCCCCTGTCTGCAGTAGGACAGGTTTGAACCTGTAAAGCCTGGTCCCTAAGTGGCTTCCACCATTCCCACCGCACTGGACCCTGTGGCCACTACCTGGGGCGCCCCTGGGGCTCCAAGGTGACCTGCGGGAGGGGGTGCAGGGCTGGCGGAGAAGGCCCTCTCTGCTTCCTCCAGAGGAGGTGGCAAAGGGCGAAGGTGACTAGTTAAACAACCGCTTTAATTCTTTTATTTTTTAATTTATTTATTTTAATTAGAGGCTAATTACTTTACAATATTGTATTGGTTTTGCCATACATCAACATGAATCTGCCAGGAGTGTACACATGTTCCCCATCCTGAACACCCCTCCCACCTTCCTCCCTGTAGCATCCCTCTGGGTCATCCCAGTGCATCAGCCCCAAGCATCCTGTGTAATTCTAACAAGCCATCAGTAATGAATGAAGACCCACAGTCTCTGTGCCTCCAGGCTGCTCTCGGAGAGAGGGCCCTGCAGGCACCTGGCAAAGCAGGGGTGCGTCAAAGACACTGCCTCCCTCACGCTGAGCGCAACCAGTCCGGCCTCGGAAGCCTCGCTGCGGGCCCACCTGCCCGGGAGGTCCCTCAGGGACCCCAGTCAGGAGCCCAGGTTCTCAGTCAAGCTGCCGCCCTACCCCAGGGCAGGCTCTGGCCCCCGAGTCCCCGGTGTTGCAGGGGAGACCTGAGCCGCTTCACCAGTCCGGGACCAGACTGAGCCAGGCCGCGCGCCCCGCGCCCCCAAATGGAGGAAGGAGAGGAGGCCTGCCCCGCACCCCCGTGCGCCTCACACCCCGTGAGCCCCGCACCTCCATGCGCCCTCGTGAGCCCTGCACCCCCGTGCGCCCCGGGGCTGGCGCGCTCGGATCCCCGCGCGCTCGCCTCTCGCCTCCCGCCGGAGAAGCGTCAGGACAGAGGCGGGGTAGGGCGCGGTTAAAAGGCGCTGCAGGTGGGAGCCGGGCCATCCCCAAGAGGAGCGGGCGGAGAGCCCTGCAGACGCCCCACACCGCCGAGCCCGCGGCGCCAGGCCCTTCCTGCCCATCCGGCTGCGACCAAGGCGGGGGAGCTGCCCTGGGACCCCGCGCCCCGAGCGCGCGCGGCAGGTGAGTGGGGTGGGCGCACCGCCCACCTCGGCCACAGGAATTGCATCCAGAAGCTGGATTAGGTAGGTCGGCGCCCGCGGTGCCCTGGCCCTCAGCACCCCACCTCCGCGCCCCTGTCGGCGACCTTGTTCGGGGATACAGTCCACCGGATCCGCCTGCGCCCCGCATCCTCCCGCCCGCCGCCGGCACGCTCGCAGGAACGAGGATGGACTGGTTTGACTTTTCCCCGGGTCCCCCCGGACTTGCACAGCAGGTTTTATAGAAGCCTCACGAGTGTTCAAGTGCCCCTTTCCCCCACTTCCTCTGAGGCGGTTTGGTGTGTCCTGGCTTTCACGGGTCACTGGCAAGGTCGGGCTCGCTTTTGGGGGCGCGGAACTAACCAACAAGCCCAGGGAGACCTGGCGGGAGTGGCCCGTGATGTCAGCCGGGGCGCCTGTGGGCCGCACGTGACAAGACAGTCACTGGACAACGGTAATTAAGTGTCACTGGTGACACATCTCAGTTAAAAGGCGGAGGCACCAGAGGCCTCTTCCCTCTGGTGGGGGAGACGGGCTGGGTATCACCTGGCACAGGTGTGTGGTTGTGACCGGTTTGGCTGTCCTTCCTGGAGAGTGGACGGAGTGTGAGGTGAGTGTGGACGGAGTGTGAAGTGAGTGTGAGATGGACATAGCTGTGGACCCCAAGGGGCTGGGGGCCTGCAACCACAGCCCTGGCATCACCTCCCCAGGTGGCATTTCACTGTGGGTTGAGCACCTGGTTAAATTCATCCAGGCGCCCTTGCTCTCTTTCTTGGGCAGACTTGATGCCAAAGAAGACTTCTTGTCCCAGCTCTGGCCAGTGTTCTAGAAGAGACTCCTGCCCCAGCCAGCCTCCTTAGAATTGCAGGACGCACAGAGCCTTGTCTGCCGCTCGTCCGGAGACTCTGGGGTGGCATGGGAACACTGCCAGGCAGGGGAGATGGGTTAGGAATAGAGAAGCCTGCGACATAACTGGTGGCGGGGGGGTCCCACTTGCCATCATCCTGCTGACCCAACCCGGAAAATGCTAGCTGGTTCAGCTGCTCCACCATATGAAAACAAAGTCTGATACCGGAAACAGGGACTTCATTCTCCTTTTCTGACTTTTCTGAATTATAAGAGCTTTAAGAAGGAAAAGAACCAGCAGAGGTTCTGACTGAACAATTTCAACAGGGTGTGAGGAGACTCACCACATACCCTGGCTCGTTCTGAATGTCCCAGGAGCTGTGAGTGGTTTGTATACTTTTGTTAAAATGTTAGAATGAAATTGTGGGAAAATAATTTTCAGCCCAGAGTTCCAAGTCTGTAAAGGCATGATGCTGCTGGAGACGGCATTGTCATGTTAAGATTTCTGTTTGACTCACTTGATCCGTGAGAATGAAACTGGGTCCCTGAGGGCTTTTTCTGTTTTTATTCCCAGGATCATTTAACTCCATCTGGACCTAAATGTTTGGAAGGCACACAGGTTTGCTTGAATGAACAGAGATGGCTAAATGGAAAAAAAATTTTTAACTCTTTGAATTCTTAAATGGATTAAGAAGTACATATAATTCTATGAAGTGTCTACTTCTATATTTAGACTCCATAGACTGGAATTTTTTTTTTTTTTCATTTTTACTGAGTTAATTTTGAAGAAGTATGTGAGTCCTAAATTCATTTTATCTTTACCGGTTATTACTTTGAATGGACAGTTGATGAATTTTTGAGTACTAAAATTTAAAAATCAGCTATCACATTGTCCCTTGGATGACTTGAGATTTCTAGAGACAAAAGGAAAAGACTCTTTTTGATTAAGGAGAGAGTTTAAAGTTGTTTATTTTTCAGGCTGACTTGGGGCTGAGGGAGTATATATTTTATTCCTCAAATTCCATCTTCTTTTTCTTAAAGAAGGGAATGGGCTTGAGGTTCAGCGTTGGGCATTCTTATCATTATTGCTTTTTTGCTATTATTATTTTGATAAGCAAAAGAACCCACACTAAAAATTTTATTTTTATTTTATTGTGTTTTTGAAGTACACAGCATCAGGAAACTGGCAGGGGCTAGACAACCCCCATAACAGTTCTGGGGATGAAGGAAAACTGGCACACCAGGGTCGTGCAGTGGACACCCAGGGAGGAGCCGAAGGCCTGTGCACAGCTACTCTTTCTCCCTCCTTGGGTCACATCCTCATTGCCCTCAGAATGTGCACTGGGTTCCTGTTCCTGGGGGATGCTGAGTGCTGCTGGAGGCTGGGTGATGGGTGATTGGTGATTGATGGTGCAGGAAAACAACGGCCTGGAAGAGGGACCCTCACCTGGAGTCCTCTCTGGCCGAGGAGCTGTGAGTCCTTGACCGGAGCCCAGGGTGCTGGTTTTGCATTGGCCTGATTGCCTCTTATCAGCACAGGCTTTTCCATCATCCAGAGCTGATGTAGACGCAGTGAGGAGTGTCCTGTCCTCAGGTCCATCGGAGACTCGGGGATGAGTCATTGGAGGGAGTCCCGCCCTGGGAAATCTTCGCCTGGAGGCAGGTGCTGAGGGATGTGGTCTTTCCTGCGCCTTTAGTTTAGCTTCTGTCACCAGTGACACTGGAACGGCTTTGTCAGCCAAACTAGTTGTGAATAAATAAGTTTTAAAACAAAAAACTATATTGCTGAGGCAGAATGTTAATAGACCTAAACTATTTGAATTGTAAGAGGGAAGCACAGTCTCTCTTCCTAGCACTGTCTCTTCATAAGTCAGGTCCCTGGTTTCCTATTTTCAGAGCAAAGCACTTGGGCTGCGGCCATATGTCCAGTGAATACAGACACCACACAGCCTGGTGGTCTTTGCCTCCAGGAGGTTGAGCATCACCACCTTCCTGCAGCCGGAGACTGGGGCCAAGCAAACCTACTCTTTCCTTAAAGGAGAGTCAGGAAGGCGCCAGTTGAAAGAAACCAATCTGGGCCACAAGGAAAGAGTTAATAGTGTACTTTTTATTGAAAAAGCTCCTCCCGTTGGCTGCAGCCTGCTTGAAGCCTGAAAGGAAAGAGGCACTTTGTTTAATACTAATTGTGATGGTTCCGAAGGAGGCAGTTATTATGGAAAGTAATTTTGCCTTCAGGTCTCCTGCAACCAAAATGTTTCCAACAGGCTCACCCCTGGCTCTCCTGCAGGGGAGGGGGGCCTGCTCTCGGTCTAGTGCTCCTAGTACAGATGCCTCCAGGGTGACAGACACCAGAAAGGGTGCAGACACCCTAGGAAGGCACCTCATTTCTTTTTCTTTATTTAAAGGCAAATAGCTGCTTTTAGTCAAAGTCCCCAGTGTAGTTGAAAGAAATAAAGCTGCCGCCACGATAATTGTCCCTGTTTTTTAAGGAGATGCTCCAGGGGCAGGAGTGGAGGAATCTGCTCTAGAAAGTGGAGTCCTTACTTGAGGGGTGACCTCCTGACCTCTCCCTTGACATCAGCCTCTCTGAATCCCTTCTGGCCAGTGTGGCCTCTGGCCCTTGGGTTGTGGGGTGGGTGGGGATTGTGCCTTTCTCAGGCAGCTGTGAAGAGAGAACTCAGAGAGGAAAGAACCTTCTTACCGGTGGGAGAGTTTAAATTCTCTACACTTCGAAGAGTTTGAAAAACTGTAACCTTTATTTGATCAATCAAAAGCTTGCTGGTTGGGCATTGAGTCCACCCCACTTTTGTGGGAGAGGTCTTCTGGTTAACCGGAGAACATCTCCACCTTGTAAACAGACAGAAGGGACTTCCCGGGTGAATGGCCACTGTAAAGTATGTCCAGACATCAGATGACCACATTTCTTCCTCCCACTGGGTGTATCCCAGTGCTTCCAGAGAATGAGGATGATGGCTGGGAGGATTTATTCTGACAACTTTCACCAGGGGCTGAATCAATCCTACAGTCCACATCATCTCCAACAAGGCTTTTAGATCAAAGACTCATTACTGTGGACTTGGAAATCCATCAGCCCATGGGGTCAGCGGTCTGAGCCTGGGACCAGTCTTTCTGACCAAGGTTCCCATGTCCCCACCCCCTGGGCACTCACACAGACTCCAATCAAAACTTTAAGGACCAGAAACCACAACTTTAAAGAATGTGCTTTTAAAGAGGTGCGCTTTTTTGTTTTTCCTCAGCTCTTTTTTTCAAAAAAGCAAAAACCTGGCTTTCTGACTGCAGATCTGCCTTTGGGTACTGTCCTGGATCCACATAGGAATCAAGCCTCTGGCTGCAAGCACCCCCGGGGCTCCTTCCAGGCTCTGCCCCACCTCCAGGTCGATGCTCCGCTGCGTACAGATCTTTCCAGGAACATGAGTGAAAAGCTGCCCGGGGAAACCAGGCTCCCCTGTCCTCAGCAGCCTGAGCTCTCGAACCTTCCCGACACCTTGTCATGCGGGTGTCCCTCGTGAGAGACACAAGAACACTGGCCACAGCAGTTGGCGCACCCTGGACACAGCCAGCTTCTCATGGTGTGAGAGTCCCCTTGGCCGGGACCCAGCTGGGCCCCGGGATTCAAGGGTGATGGCTGATGTCTGCATCCAGCAGACGCTCAATGAGTGATGGCCAGCCCTTAGGGGCTGTCGTTTGGTTGGCCCTGGTGATGCAATGGAGGGAGGGCTTTCCCTGTACTTGGCTCTGACTGTTTTGGACAAAGAAAAAGACAGAAGAGGATGCTTCCAGCACTCTGCACGCCGCTCCCCCTGCCCAGTGAGTGCCCGTCTCACCCCCACCAGACGGCAGAGGAGGGTCCCATACAGGACAACGTGGATAGAGGCATGGCCTCCTGAGACCTTGAGTCTTCCCAAGGACATATGCTCTAAAAGTCAAACCAAGGGCAAAATATTTCTCAGACCGCCAAACGAAATGGGCGCATCCTTTCACAGTATAGGATGTGAGAGAGCTGGCTTCTGAACACACCTGGGTATACCTGGGCTCAGCTGGGCACACCTGGGCTCACCTGAGTGCAACTGGGCACCACCTCCACCTCCCCAGTTGCCTCCTAGTATTAGCCAGTATGATGCCAAGGAAGCAGGTGGTGGACAGAGTGGGGGACCCTAAAGAGACTGTGGGGAGTCAGCCTGAAAGGGAGGAGCCTGACCCACATTCAAATGCAAGAAAGTCTCCTGGAGGGGGGTGGACAAAAGGCTTTGGGGGGCATCTCCCTGTAAATGGGCATGAGAACCTGGTGAGCATGTTTTTTTCTGAGGAGATGGTCTTTCCCTTTTAGAAGATTCTCAAAGGGTCCATTCTCCTCTGTTCTGAGTAGATGCTGACTAGCTCTCAGGTCTGCTGTTGGCAGTGTGGAGGCGTCCACCGTGTGAACTGTGCAGGTTCACAGTGGAGGCTCTACCTCAGGATGCTGGATCAGGGCGTTGTCGGCGGGGGGGAACCCCACTGCAGGAGGAGCTGGCCCTCCACTCGTGGCTCCTGCTGTGAACTTGGAGCCCATCAGCATGGAGCCGGCACTGCCAGTGATGGGAGAGCAAAGTCAGCCTGTTTGTAGAGGCCTGTGGTTCTCTTCTGAAAGAGGCTCTTGGAGTAGCTATGGTACTAGGTTTCCTGAGAGCACATGATTATGGCAAATGATGTTGTTTGAGTCCCTTCTTAGTCTGCTGGATAAAATGAATGATTTTTTTCCCCCTTGGATAAGCCATTTAATGCATAAAGTCTACTGAGGAACCTCTGTGATCCCTTGACCAGAGTGAAACAAGAATTAAAAGGGAGCTTGGAAACAAATGTGTTTGCCTGAGTTCCTGGGTCAGTGTCAGGCAGCAATCTAACTTATAATTCGACTTCAGCTGAATCAAGATGAAGTCAAAAAAAGAAAAATTAAAATATCCTGTGTTAATGCATGTATGTGGAATCTAGAAAAATGGTACAGATGAACCTATTTCCCGGGCGGCAATAGAGACACAGAAGTAGAGAACGGATTTGTGGACACAGAGTAGGGAAGAAAGGGAGGGACGAACTTGGAGATTAGAATTGATGTCTATACACTACCATGTGTAAAATAGATATTAATAGCTAGCAGGCAGCTGCTGTATAACACGGAGCACTCAGCTCTGCTCTGTGATGACCAGACAGGTGGAATGGAGGGTGGGAGAGAAGAGATATATGTATACATATAGCTGATTCACTTTGTTGTACAGCAGAAACTAACACAGCATTGTAAAACAATTATATTCTTTTATTTTTTATTTTAAAGATGATCCTAAACCCTTATGAGAACTTGAGAGTGTTCTCAGGGTGGGTATTCCCCCCCACCAGAAAACTGCCTACTGGCAGTCAAGAGGGTGATGTCAAGAGAAAGGCTCCCGTCTATGACATTAGAGCTGTTTTACAAGGAGGGACCACCCCACTCACAACTCTGTGTTCTCACCTGAGCAGGGTGAAGCAGCAGCATGGACTGGGGCACTCTGCACACGTTCGTCGGGGGCGTGAACAAGCACTCCACCAGCATCGGGAAAGTGTGGGTCACCGTCCTCTTTGTCTTCCGCGTCATGATTCTGGTGGTGGCCGCCCAGGAGGTCTGGGGAGACGAGCAGGAGGACTTCGTGTGCAACACCCTGCAGCCCGGGTGCAGGAACGTGTGCTACGACCACTTTTTCCCGGTCTCGCACATCCGGCTCTGGGCGCTGCAGCTCATCTTCGTGTCCACGCCCGCCCTGCTGGTGGCAATGCACGTGGCCTACTACAGGCACGAGGCTGCCCGGCGGTTCAGGCGGGGTGAGACGAGGAGTGAGTTCAAGGACCTGGAGGACATCAAGCGGCAGAAGGTCCGGATCGAGGGTTCGCTGTGGTGGACCTACACCAGCAGCATCTTCTTCCGCATCGTCTTCGAGGCTGCCTTCATGTATGTCTTCTACTTCCTGTACAATGGGTACCACCTGCCCTGGGTGCTGAAGTGCGGCATCCAGCCCTGCCCCAATCTGGTGGACTGCTTCATCTCCCGGCCCACCGAGAAGACGGTCTTCACTATCTTCATGATCTCCGCGTCTGTCATCTGCATGCTGCTCAACGTGGCCGAGCTGTGCTACCTGCTGCTCAAGGTGTGTTTCAGGAGGTCCAAGCGAGCGCAGACGCAGAAAGCACCCGCCAACCACGCCCTCAAGGAGAGTAAACAGAACGAGATGAATGAGCTGATTTCCGAGGGCGGGCAGAACGCCATCACCGGGTTTCCCAGTTAAACAGTGGAAGGCACCGCATAGCTGGCTTTCCTAATTCATAGACACCTGAGTTAACTTCCTGTAGAATAATCAGGATGGGACCATGTGGTCTGTTCTTGACAACCGGGCCATGGTGTAACTTTACATGTGGGTTTCAATGGACAGTCTGACATGGGGGTATTTCCTGAAAACTTAAGGACATAACTGATGTCGATAAAGGACATTCATCTAGAAATTGATACTTTTATTAGGAAAAGATATTTTTATAGGATTGAATGTTTTAGTTCTGAATTTATATAAAGTATTTTTATAATGACTGATCTTCCTTACCTGGAAAAACACACAATGTTAGCTTTCGAATCATCCCGTAAGTGTCTAATATTTGAACTTACTCTGTCCTGTCGTAGATATCTGCATTGTCATGAGCTATCTTGGCTGTTAGGGTGGAAAGTGTTTGTCGTACAATGTATTTTCACTGCTTTCTGGGCATGGCCAGAGCTATATGGAAGGGGGTAGCTTTTCAAATGGGTGATTTGCAATCCTTATGAACAGCTGATGCAAGAATGCACTCTCAATAAAGATGAGTCCATTGCTGAAGCCACCTGGCTCCAGGTTTCTGTTCTGTCTGGGGCATCACATCCCAGGCGACCTGATCAGTGGGTTGGGGTAGTTGCTGGGGAGGCTGCGGGCTTGAGGCTAGAGTGGCTAAAGTCCATGGACTCCTGCTCTTTCTTCACATCCCTTGAGCAGGGGAGGGTTAGGGTCAGTTGCTCCAGAACAAGGAAAGTGTCCTCGGGGTCAGCCCAGCCTTGTCGGAGGCAGGTGGGAGGTTCCACCCTTCTGATGGGAGAGGGGCCCCTTCGGTCCATGGTGACCAGCAAGCACCCAGCTCCATGCCCACAGGTGGTATCAGGGTTCATGGGTGGACACAGATGCTCTTAGTGAGGGCATTGGGGCACCACCCAGAACTGGTCACTCCGCAGATGTCACACACCAGGGCCACCCGTGTGAAGGCATGCAGTTGGCACACGGGCTAAGTGTAGAGACACCTAGAGAGCAAGGGATGGTCTCCAGGGTTCCAGACCCACTCCCCATAAAAACAAAACAGTAAGTCTCATTTCCTTCAGAGTCTGAATTTCAGAGAAACTCTCTCATCCATAAATATTTTAGTAGCAATCCACAAAAATCAAAATCTAACCTATAAAAACAAAGCACGGGGGCTTCCCTGGCAGTCTAGTGGTTAGGACTCTGCACTTCCACTGTAGGGGACTCAGGTTAGATCCTGGATTGGGGAGCTAAGATCCCACAGGCCACATGGCACAGCCAATAAAAGCAAAACTACAATCCTCACGTGCAAAATCCAGCCGGCATCCGTAATCCCCGTAACGGTTTTTCTGGATAAACGGCTGTTTGCACAGGTCTCCAGCAAAGCTCACAAACACGAAAGGGGAGCGTTGGGAGCGGGGTGAGACAGCCCTGGTGGCACCCCTACCGCATGGGAGAGGCATTTCCTCTCGGGGCTCTCAGCTGGCCCCTGCCTCTTCCATTTTCCATTTCTTCTCTGCTCCTTTACCATACTCAATGCTCCTGCTCCCAGAGCCGTCTCTGGCCGCCCATCAGGGTCTGAGGCGGTGGTCACACTGCCTAGTTCTCCCCGGCCCCCACCTCCCAGCGCCTCCCCCCAGCCAGGAGGGCCTGTGACTCTCTGACACGAGCACAGTGGCTCCTTGAGGCACTGCCCCAACCCTGCACTGGCTCCTCCCCACCTCTGAGGGGGACATTTCCTTCCCTTCCTGCACCCTTCCTTATGAGATGTTATCCCCACTTGGCAGATGAGGCCACTGCAGTCAGAGAGGTCAAATAACTTGTCCAAGCTCACCCAGCTAATAAGCAGCAGAGCCAAGATTCAAAGCAGGCTGACGGTGTCCGGGGTCAATGGTCTCACTGCGGGCTCTCAAAGCTCCTTGCTTGGGGACCATGACGCCACGAGGCCATCCCCTTCCACCCGGCTCCAGCAACCACCTGGATGACTCTAAAGCAAATCCCGGACAGATGATTACATCTGGAGGTATTTCTGTATGGATCTTTAAGGAGCATAGACTAAACTTTTAAAACAAAAACACAATGCTACCTTCACACTAGAAAGCCAGTCTGTGTTCATAATTCCCAAATTGTCTTACTGATGCTCTTTTCTTTTTTTAATTAAACTTATTATTTTGAGGTAATTATAGACTCACACGTAGACATAGGGCTTCCCTGGTGGCTCAGTGGTAAAGAATCTGCCTACAATGCAGGAGACCCCAGTTCAATCCCTGGGTCGGGAAAATCACCTGGAGAAGGGAATGGCAACCCACTCCAGTATTCTTGCCTGGAAAATCCCGCAGACAGAGGAGCCTGGTGGGCTACAGTCCACGGGGTCCCAAAGAGTCAGACACGACCGATATGGTCCTTTTGTGTGTGCTCAGTCATGTCTGACTCTTTGCAATCTGTAGAATGCCAGGCTCCTCTGTCCATGGGATTTCCCAGGCAAGAATGCTGGAGTGGGTTGCCATTTCCTCCTCCAGGGGATCTTCCCCACCCAGGACTGGAACCTGCATCTCCTGTACTGCAGGTGGATTCTTTACCACTGACTGAACCAGTGGGGAAGCCTGTGGCCCTTTTATACCCACACCCAGTAATCCCCTCTTCCGATCCCACCCACTCCTAGCAACCACTAATCTGCTCACCATTTCTCTGATTTCGTCATTCCAAGAGTTACATGGAAGGAATCAGGCAGCCAGCAAGCACTGGGACTGGACTTTTTTCCTCAGTGTTATTCTCTGGAGGTTTACACGAGCCGGGCACCAAGAGCTTGTCCCCATGGCTGGGCTGCATGGTGGTTGCACATTTCAGTTTTTAAAAATCACCAAGATGTTTTCCAGAGTAACTGCATCATTACACATCCCCACCAGCAACATCTGAGTCACTCGGTCTTTCCTGAGCTTCTTTAGCATTTGGTGTGGTCTCTATGTTTCATTTATATTTCATTTAAGTATAAATGAATAATTTATATTTCATTTAAGTATTTCTTTTTTTAAGTAACCATTTTTCTAATTGAAGTATAGTTAACAGTTAATTTACAGTGATGTGTTAGTTAGCTTCAGGTGAACAGCAAAGTGATTCAGTTTATATATATATAAACTGAATATATATATTCTTTCTTAGATTGCTTCACATTATAGGTTATTACAAGACATTGAATATGCTTCCATGTCATTTTGTCATTGTGATAGGCATGTTTCATGTGTATTTCCTAAATGGCTATTGAACTTGACCACCTTTTGGTGTTTATTTGCCATCTCTCTGTCCTCTTCATGTCTTTCGCTCATTCTCTAATTGGGTTGTTTTTCTACTGTTGAGTTTTGAGAGATGTTTATATACTGTAAATATGAGTCCTTAGACAGAGATAGTGGTTTATAAATATTTTTCACTCTGTGACTTTTCTTTTTGTCTTCTTAATAAGGCCTTTTGCAAAGCAACAGATTTTCGTTTTAATGAAGTTGAAAGTTCTTTTCACCTTATGGGTTGTGGCTTTGGTGTCAAGTCTAAGAACTCTCTGCCTAGCCCTCGAGTCCAAAGTTTTTTCCTGTGGTTTTGCTAAAAGCCATCTAGTTTTATGCTCTACATTGAAGTCTGAGGTCGTTTCGTGTTAATTTTTATAAAAAGGTCTGAGACTTTTTAACAAATGAGGTTCATTTGTAGCCTGCTGGCATCCAGCTGCCCAGCGTTACGTGATGAAAGGCACTCTTCCCTCACCGAGTGGCTTTTGCATTTTGTTAAAAATCAACAGGGCACTTTTGTTTGGGGCTACTTCTCGGTTCTCGGTTCTCTTTTCCTCTCACCCCTGTACTCTCACCAGCACCACAGTCCAGATTCTTGTGCTGTACAAGTAAGTCGTGAATGCTAGAGCGATTCCTCCCTCTCAATTCTCCTTTTTCAAACTTTTTCAGCTATTCTATTTCCTTTGTCTTGCCATATAAACTTAATAATAATTTTGTCTATATTTACAAAATAACTTTGCTGCATTTTTTATTGCTGTGTTTTTGATTTAAAAACATTAAACTTGTATATCAATTTGGAGAGAATTGACATCTTTGTCAAATCTTATCTGTAAACACAGCATGTCTGTTTATTTACATCATCTTTCTTTCATCAGCATCTCATAGTTTTCAGCATATGAGTCACAAAAGTTTTATTTCATGTAAAAAGTAAAAAGATTTACTTTTAAGTATTTCATTTTCTTTGAGTGATCATGAATAGCATTATATTTTAATCTCAGTGTTTACATGTTCATTGCCCGTATATAGAAATAAATGTACTTCTTGGTTTATTTGCTGTATCCTGTGATCTTGCTGAATTCATGTATCAGTTCTGGAGCTTTATAGTTTCCCTGGGATTTATGTATAGACAGTCATATCATCTGCAAATAGAGATAGTTTGTGTTTTTGTTTTTATTTTGGCTGCACTGAGTCTTCGCTGCTAGGCATGGGCCTTCTCTAGTTGCGGAGAGCAGGGGTTACTCTTCACTGTGGTAGGCGGGCTTCTCGCTGCAGAGGCTTCTCTTGTTGCAGAGCACAAGCTCTGGGCTCATGGGCTTCAGTAGTTCCGGTGAATAGGCTTTGTTGCCCCACAGCTCATAGGATCTTCCTGGACCAGGGATTGAACCCACATCCCCTGCACTGGCAGGTGGATTCTCATCCACTAGGGAAGTCCTCGATAGTTTTATCTCTTCCATTATGGTTTGTGTATCTCATATTAATTTTTCTTGCCATGTAGCCCTGGCTAGAACCTCAGGCACTGTGTTGAACAGGAATGGTAAAAGCAGAAATTCTTGCTCCTGATCTCAAGGGGTAAGGTTCATTCTTTCACCACTAAGTATGATGTGAACTGTAGGGTTTTTGTTGATGCTTGCTATCAAGTTGAGAGAGTTCTCCTCTGTTCCTATTTTTCTGAGAGTTTGTATCATGAATAGGTATGGAATTTTGTGGAAAAAACTTTTGCACTGCATGATATGATTGTGTGACTTTTTCTTTAGCCCAGTAACATGATGGATTACCTTATCTTCATACAGAAACAAACTTGTATCCTTGAAATGAACCTCTGGTCACTGTGTGTGATCTTCTGTATATATTCAATGAACAATTCATTTGTTAATATTTTATTAAGCCTTTTTACATCAACATTTGTGGGGGATACTGGTCTGTAGTTTCCCCCCCTTTTTTTTTCTTGCTGTCATTGTCTGGTTTGGTGTCCGGGTAACATCAGCAATACAAAACGAACTGGGAATGAGCTCACCTCTTCTGTCTTTGGGAAGAGGTCATGCAGAATAGGTGTAATCCTTCTTTAAATATTTGGTGGAATTTCCCAGTGAAACTATCTGGGTCTGGACATTTCTTGAGCACTTCTTAATTACACATTCAAAATCCTTAATAGTTACAAGGATCTTCATATAATCTATTTCATATTTGATGAGTGTTTTTTGAGAGAATAACCCAGTTCATCTAACTTGCAAGTCTATAAGTATAGAATTGTTTACAGTACTCCCTGTTATTCTTTTCATGTCCTTATGGTCTATAGTGACGTGCCCTCTTGATGCCTGTTACTGGTAATTTGTCTTTTCTCTCTTTCCCTCTTTGTCAGTCTTGCTAGAAGTTCAACAATTCTAATGATATTTCCAGCTCTTTGTTTATTTGATTTGCTCTATTCTTTTTCTGTTTCAGTTTAATTGATTTCTGCTCTTACCTTTACTATTTTCTTTCATTTTCCTTGGGCTTATTTTTCACTTTTCCATTTATTGAAATGGGAGCATAGATGGTTGAGTCTTTCCTTCTTCACTCCTGTTTGTGTTAATCTCCTCTCAACATACTTGTACTGTATCCCCCAAATTTTGATACATCAATTTTTAATTTTCATTCAATACACTGTATCAACCCATGGTTTATTTAGAAGAGTGTTTTAGTTTCCAAGTGTTCAGAGATTTTTCTGTTTTCTTTCTTTCCATTTTTTATTGATTAAAAATTGTTGATTTACACTTTGATTCCACTGTGATCAGAGAACACACTCTACCGTTTCAATTATTTTAAATATTCTGAGATTTTTCAGTGGCCCTGTATTAAGCCCACCTTTTCCTTCTGATGTTTTGGTGCCTGTGGCCTCCCTAATGCTGGGGAGATGGCCCCTCCCAGGGCTGGGGAATTCCTAGAGACAGCAGACAACTCTTCTGTGATGTGCACTTTTCATGAGCCCACTGACCAACCCCAAACCCGCTCCCACTCCTGCAACCTCCTCCCTCAGGCTGTCACTTGCCCGGCTAGTGCCCCCCTGCCCTCACCTCCCCCCTGCCCTCATCACCCCAGGCCAGGCCCCAGCTGAGCCACCAGAACACTTCACACTGACCCACCTTGAGCCAGGATTTCACCTGCCCTCCCCAGGACCACAGCCCAGGGCCTGCCTGGACGTCTATCCAGCATTTACAGCTATTGCTTTTTTTTGGAGTAAAGTGCATTTATTTTTTATCTGATTTCCAGGATTTAAGTTGTACTTGGCTAGAAGAATAGGAAAAGTACATCAAGCACCTTCCCGGAAGTGAAAATTCCCTTTTGAAAGAGCAGACGACCCGAGATCACTGAAGCCCGGGCAGCAGCTGGTTCCTGGGCCTCTTTATGCTGCTCGTTCCCCTCCCCCTCTGTTCTCCTGCTTTTTTCCCTCAGAATCTGGGTCATTTGTCTCCCAGAGTTTCTCACAAGCTGGACTTTGTGGATTGCATATTCATGGTGGTGTACACGGTTTTCCATCCTCGTGCTTTCTACAATATAAACCAAGAGTTGACGTGACACTGGGGTTATTCCAGAGTCTCTCTCATTGGCGTCTCGGCGCTTCCATATGGAGCATCCCCGAGGGCCACTTATGCCACCCCACCCCCCCAGCCCCTCAGCCCCCACCCCCCTCCACTCCTCATCCTTCCCTCAGCCCCCTCCACCCCCACCCCTCACCCTTCACCCTCCACCCCTCACCTCCCAGGCATCACACCAGCTCCCTCCTCCCATCTATCCTCCTCCACTAGTGCAGTCTTCTTCCCAGGATGCCCCCCACCGCAAGGTCACTGTGGGCTTCGTGCTCCAGGGTCCTTGCTTCTCCGCTAGGTTGGGGGCTCCGTGCAGGGCAGAGCCAATCCTGCTCCCTGTGCCCCCAACACACAGTCCTTCACACCACAAGCACTGGCGCTGGGCACCGAGCACTGAGCATGAGCACCAAGCACCAAGCAATGATCACAAGCACTGAGTACCAAGCTCGAGCACTAGCATCAAGCAGGAGCACTGGTGGGGGTGTGTGTGCAACCTGCTGGGGTCTTGCTCACAACCCTCTCGCCCCCCGCCCTCCTGAGGGGGACCGAGGTCCCAGAGAAGACCTCCCAGCTGAGGCTGCCTCAGCACCCAGGCCACCTATCTGCGGACACGGCTGCCCAAGGCCTTTTCAGGTCACTGTCAGAGGGGACATCGGGGAAGTGACAGAATGGCCTTGGAGCCATTCAGATGTCAGAGCACAACGGGAAACTCTCCACTGTGAGGAACTAAAGTAACAGTGAAACCAAAGCCAAGAGTCTTTGTAAAGATGACACTGCAGACCTCAGAGACTCCATCATTAATCAACCTCAGAAATGTGAAGCTTCTTGTTACCCTAAATCATTTCTGGGTGTGATTTATTAGACAGACACGAAAATAATGTATTTCTAGCTTTTCTGCTATCATACTTGGATTCGGGGTTAAGGTGGTTTAAAACGTAGTTAGCACTCAGCTGTGAGGTTTCTTTGTATGCGGTTACCCTTACTCACCTCATTAGCTAAGAGATTAGTTTCCACCCAAAACATATGAATACAACTGGAGACAGTGTTGATGTTCAGAAAGAGGAAGGCCTAAGTCAACAAGGGAATTGGTTTTCTCTGGATGAACTTCAGCCCCGAAAGGACCTGGATTCTGTTCTGGGGGTCGGGGGCAGGGGCACCCAGCAGTCATCAGGAGCCAACGTCTGTGTTCAGTCCTCACACCACAGAGATGATCCTGGCCACATGCCAGGCTCCTCCTCACCAGACGCTAGGGTCTGGGGCTTTATCCCATCGTGCCTTCGCCCCGGATGCCATGGTTCCGATCCAAACAGGAGGCAGACACCGCTCAGGCAGAGTAGACATCGTAGGGTCAGGATCCGAGTTTCTCTGAAGCACTTCTGACAAGACAGTGCCGAGTTCAGTCACAAAACCATGAGGACAAACTAAAGTGGATCACAGACCACGGTTCCCACATCTACTGGGACAGCCTCTCTGGCCCCACAGCCCAGGAATCTGTATGTTTAACAAGCTCTTGAGCTGGTTTTTATTCGGCCAGCCTGGTTCCACCTTCCCACAGAGCAGTCAGATCTCAGTGTCATTCATAGCACCTGTCCCAGGGTCACTCCAGGGTCAAGTTCAGCCAGCCTAGGGTGGGGGGTCCTGCATTCCCACCTCCCCTGCACAGGGAGCCTCATGCTAGACTCACAGACATGTGGAATTTCAGGCAGGAACGATTTCAAAAACAGTTGCATCCCATACCTCTGAGACCCTGGCATGCTGGAAATGCCATGCTCATGGCAGGATGATAAAACCTGCACCCACCCGAGGGCCTGACTCTTTGCAGCCCCATGGACAGAACATGAGTCTGTCCTCCCAGCGGCTTCAGCAGCCAGTCCCACTTGTGGGGAGTGTCTTGGCTGTCCTGTCTCTGCCCTGGGAGGGCGTCCCGTGTGGTCACTCAGCACACACCCTGCGGGCGCCCGGGCCCTCACTTCTGCACAGATGAAACTGCACTAACGCTGCTGAGAAGCGCTCTTGGGGACCTGACGTCCTTCTTCATTCCTCGGAACCAGACCTCAGCCGCCCTTTCCTGCCAGCTCCTTTGCTTTGTTCTCTGACCGCTATCTGCTTTCTCCTCCCTTTCAAAGGGTTCTCCTTATCTTCCCCGACACAGGCAGGAGGTCAGGAGCCAAGTCCGTCACGCGGTGACAGCCCGTCGTCCCAGTTTGCCCTGGGTCGGGGGGCTGCGGCTCTGGCAGGTCCAGAGCCGGGGCCTGGTGGCAGGTGAGCCTGGGGCCGCAGTTTCAACCACAGTAGATGTCTGAACCACATCTCCCCTCAAGGATGGAGGCAGATGTCTCCCACAGCTGTCTCTTCCCCAACACTTACTCCTTCCTTTATCAAATCGAATTCCTTTAAACCCAGGGGGACTCTTAATTTCTCTAGTTTCTCCTGCAAGCCAGGTGCTGGGCTGGACTAGAAATACCCTCTTGGAGTTATGTGATGAAGTAAACCTAAAGCATTGAGCACAGTTCAGGAAATCCAGCCGCGTGTCAGTAGCTCACCCGTTCGCACTGGATTATACCCAGGGAGTCCTTTCTTTGTGTCTCTGTGTTCTATATGTCAGTCACACAACCTAGTTAGTTGTTCAGATCCGTTACCTCTGCAACAGTCTACCTTTTCCTTTGGTAAACTGTAGGCAGGGACTATGTTGTTCCAAAGCCTAGCAACCTAGTAACCTCGTGTGCAATGTCATGGAGCCTGTGAGGAAAGATGGGTGTTTCCCACCAGACGGTGATTGAGATAATGATGCTCAGATCCTCCAGGCTGACCCACAGCATCTCCACCTACCACTCACTGAACAGATGGAGCATCACTAAGGAGAGGGGGTCCAAGTGCCCCCACCACGGATCAAAGGCCACAAAGAAACAACGAAAGGCTGTATATTTATCTCTCCTATTTCCCACGGCACAGTAGTCCCACCCACACTTTTGACATTAAATACGTGATCCACTGAAACAGCTGACCCCTGACTCCTGAGTAAGCTGAACACCAGAGCATTATACGTGGGTCCTTTTTTTAGACAAATAATTTTATTAAGTTCGTAAAAGATTCAATCAAATGGTGTTGCTGCTTCTCCTCCACCCCTGGAACCTACATCCTCAGACCAGAGAGGAGCCCTGGAGAAACAAGTCTGATGGAGGCAGTCCACTCCCAGCCTGAGAGGGGTCTTCAGCATCTGGGAGCCAAGCTCAGAGGAGGCCCAGGAGAGCAGGCGGCCGAGCTCAGGGCCTGGGGCCCTCTTCTTCTGTGACACTGCTTCCCCTGAGGCCACAGGGACTCTCTTGTCACCCTGGGAATAAAATGACTTATCTACAGCAGCAGGTACATTTTACCCTGGAGCCAGCACCTGCGTGAATAAGGAAACACACATGAAACAAACACTGCCTGAAACATGACTTAACTCTTATTAAGAGCACCATGTTCTGATATTTCCTATTCTATTTCATTCCATTGCGAATAAAAGGAAGACATTTGTTTCCCAGTCTGTTGAGCTGTTCACAGCAACGCTAGACTTAAGATACTCTTTGGCCCTGGATCCTCGTGGTGTCCCCTGGTCGAGTCCTCCTAGTGCCATCTACTGGGCACTCTGGGTGTTACAAGTGCCTTTTTCCCAGCACAGAGATTTTGCAAAAATGAGATGAAATCAAAGAACTCAATACACCACTATGTACTTCTTCCCCCAAAGTAGAAAGGCTCTGAAACAGTTTAAGAAGAGGTTTAGGTGGGTGGCTAATGGACAAACCCAGTTCTCAATTCTAATATCAAAGACTCCATGTCCATTTCCCAAAGAGGGCTTTCAACCAGAGAACAGATAGCCGCCTGGTGCAAGACTGACCTGGAACCAGTGGACTCCAGATAGCATCAGATTTAAACCAGAACAGTCCACATGAGCATTGCACAAAAATCTGCCAGGGTCCAGCAAACTCAGTTCACACTGGGACTCATTGCTCTGCTGCCCTTTATCAAACCTATGTCTCTCTCTCTCTTTTTTTTTTACTAAAGCAATCCATAATAAAGTGTTAGTTGCTCAATTTTATCCAACTCTTTGAGACCTCATGGACTGTAGCCCAGCAGCCTCCTCTGTCCATGGAATTTCCCAGGCAAGAATACTGCAGTGGGTTGTCATGCCCTTCTCTAGGAGTTCTTCCTGACCCAGGGATCGAACCAGGTGGCCTGCACTGAGCCACCAGGGTGCTGTGTGTGTGCTGTGTGCTAAGTCACTTCAGTCGTGTTTGACTCTGCGACCCTATGGACCACAGCCGCCAGGCTCCTCTGGTCATGGGATTTCCCAGTCAAGAACAGTTGCCATGCCCTCCTCCAGGGGATCTTCCTGACCCAGGGATTGAACCTGCATCTCTTAGGTCTCCTGAATTGGCAGATAGGTTCTTTACCACTAGCACCACCAGGAAAGCCAGTGTATTTACTAGATCCTAACTTATTCTAAGTTAGGGACCTCTTCAGGATGATATATAAGACAATATTGTCCTAACACAACTAAAATGTACAACTCTCTTTTGTTCCTTTATGAGTTGTGCAGAGTTTCCATTTGACCAGCTCACCAGAGCTTACAGAATTTAATTTTTATATTTAATAGAAGTCAGTTCTCCCTACCAGTTTGCCTGGGGAGTTACAGCTTTGTATTCACTTCTGACCAACACAAGCTCTTGATACAAATACATCTGGAAACATCTTTGTATTTTCTCCACAGTTTGCAAACAAGAACTACACAATGTATTTGCCAATAGGAGCATGTACCCATCCAGTAAGGCCAAGGAAATCAACTTGTTTACCACACCCTTGCAACAAAAACATCCAACAATTCAAATTTCCCCCAAATAGTTTATGTATGGACATAAGAATAGAGTGAGGGGGAATTCCCTCCTGGTCCAGTGGTTGGGACTCTGTGTTCTCACTGCCAAGGGCCTGGGTTTGATCCCTGGTCAGGGAATTAAGATCACACAAGCCATGTGGTGGGGGGCACCCCTCGCCCCAAAAAATAGTATGAGGAAACCGGAAAGGCCTTTAACAGTTTCAATCACAACTCAGAGGTTGGAATTTTTATGACTTTAATTTGAAAGTGAAGAAAAGAATTAAATAGTGATATCTGAAGTCTTTGTCTGTTCTACTTACTTGGAATGGAACAGTTTGTCTTTTTCCCCCAAATTATTTGACATTAAAAATTTTCAGGGTGTACAAGTGAAGGTGTGGGTCACTAAATATGGTGCAGAGATAAATCTTAGTGTGATGCTGTTCTCCTGGGATAATTTTCCACAAAACTGTGAAAGGATCACACCAGGGCCACTCCTGCTTTAAAATGATATTATCATATGTAAGTCATTATTAACTAATTACACAGAGACTCCAGGGCTTCTTAATATCTGCCCATCTGAGGGTTGAATTTTCCCTTTTTGGCAATTATTAATATGATTAATATTTCAACAGCAAAGTCAAGAAAGTGCATGCAGACCAATAGCTAATGGCTTATACCAATAGCTCAGAGACATCCAGCGACCTCCAAGCTGCCAAGAGTTAAGGCAGGGCGCCCACCTCTCACAAGTCCCTTCTTGTCTGGAGCATTTCTGATATCACCTACATAGGATTTGTGAGTCAGAAATTTCACTGACACATTCTTTATGTACATTCAGAGCATCCTCCCCAAGGGAAGTTCTGGGGGCTGCCCCATCAGGCAGCTGGGAGGCAATCCGTCATTTTAATATGTTAAGAAATACATATTTGTTTCACACTGATTTCTTGCCCAATAGCAACTTTTTTGGTTTACTGATAAAACAACTGTCAAATTAAAATATCAAATAGCTTTTCACATTAGCATTTCCCTTTACAGCCTGACAATTGTACAAAGGTTCAGCTCAATTGTGAACAGCTGGGATTTGACTGCTTGCTACAAAGCATGTATGTGAAATCCTTCATCAACACAGCGCTGACACTGTGAAGTGACAGGTGCGCACCAGTTAGTCATTAATAGTTACTCAGGAAGGAAGGGCCTGGCCATCCCTGGAAAGGGCCAGTCCTCCATATCAGCTTCATTTGAGCCCTACCCCGGAGACACCAAGCTCTTCCATCAGACTCCAAACCTATCCTCTATGGTGTTCGGCGCCCAGAAGACAAGGCCGGAGAGGTGCGCCCATCAGGCTGGGAAGGCCGGAGCTGAGGGCAGGGTGGGGGCAGGCAGCCTTCTCCAGGGTTATATTCAAAATGAAGACTTGAATCCAGGGTCACAGGATGAAGGCTTATTTTCAATGTTTACATATAACACAGTAATGCTTTTAACCAAAAATAATGCAGCAACATGAATGTACTGTTCACAAAATAATTACAGGATTTATAAAGAAAAAGGATTAACCCCTGGTGTGATCTGCTAAGTGCATACCCATCTAAGATCATGTGACGGTGACTTCACGTGTCCAGACCTGAGACCCTGTTCAGTCACTTCCTCTTCCCCTTCTCTGCTCTGGGGGACACAGAAATACCTCCAGAGGATTTCCTGCTCCGCTGGAATCCAAGTCCAGTTGGGAAGAAAGCACCCACACACAGAAAATAACAAAAATCACAACAAACAGAAGGAAATCAAGTGCTGAGTTGTAATTAAGAGTTAAGAGCTGTAGGCATTCTAACTATAAAACCCAAAACACAGAGTGGCTAGATATACAATTAGCCAACAACATCGCAGTCATTATGCAAATCAGGAGAATAAGTCAGGGAAAACAGGAAAGGGAAGTTGAACAGCAACCTGCAATCTTGCCATAGACACAAAAAGCCAGGAGAAATTTGTCAGTGGGAGAAAGCCAATCAACTTTCAATCTGCAAGCCACCTTTACCAGCTGGCTTTCTACAAAGATGCCAGATCCTTCCTTCACTCCAATGTGAGACCGCCCATAGAGCGCTGCCCCTGGCCACCTGAAGGGTGGCCCCAGGCTGGAGGTGGGCAGCGAGCTCTCCCCCAGCCACCCACCTTTGCCCTGTCATTTCCAACCTGCTGATTCAGCACATCTCTCAGATGGGCCTTCCTGGACTTCCTCTGTTTGTGAACACTCCCTCCCGGGCTAAGACCTTGGGCAGCAAGGTCGGGTAGTGACCGCGGGACAAAGTCAGGTTTCCCAGGCAAGAAAGGCCCAAGCTGACCCGTGGCGATGGGGTACAAATTTTACAAGGAAAAGTCAATACCTTTACGCCAGTGTTGGCACTCATAGGAAAGTCATTTGTAAGGCCAGATCTGCCCTATCAGGGTGAATCATCTCTGCTCAACTTAAAGACTACTCAGGTAAAGCGGAGGTGGGAGAGAGCAAAGCCCTCTTTGCGGGAATCCTGGAGCCAGATCCTACCCCCCACTCCCACCCCTAATGCTGGACACAGGTCCCCAGACGCGGCCCAGTCTTGGGATTTTAATTCTCCATCCGCTCTCTCTGTGGACCTCAGAATACCCAACCACAGCGGAACAATGAACCCTGTAATCCGAGATCAGGCTTCCGGGAGAGGAGCCGGCTTCCCAGGATCGTCTCCAGAAACCCCAACCGCGCTCCCCTTCCCGGCGAGTGTGCAGGGCAGGGGTCTGGGGACTTCATTCGTGGCGGTCCCCCGACCCCGAGTTGGGTAACGTCCTCGCGATTTCTCGGCCGTGGGAAGCGGAGAACACCGGCAGGGCCCCGGGCACCCTCGCTGGGGCGCAGGCCTGGGTGAGCCCGCAGGGTCTCCCCACCACCGCCAGCCCCGGCCCTCGGCGCATAGTTGAGGGATCTAGTCACACAGAGAACTCAAGGAGACGTTTGTTAAGTCTGCCTGTGAGGTTTGAGGGGAGAAACAAGCAGGGACTCGGCCAAGCGCAACGCCGCCCCTCCTCGCCCACCGTGAACCCACATTTCCAGGAGGGAAGCGGCCCGGGCACCCGCGCGCCCGCAGAGCCTCGGAGTTAACGGCCCTCCGCTCCTGAACTCTCTTCAACTATTTTGCAATAATTAATTAAATCCGAGCTTTGAGCACCACAGCACTCTAGGACCCGTCCAGGCAGAAACCACAGTAACAGCAACGGCACCAAACTTTTCACATCACACACACACACACACACACACCCCCAACCCCGCGCCCGAGACGCTGGGAACCCCAGCCTCACCGCGCTCGGGCCGGGGGAAGCGCCGCGGACCCCGGCGGCGCGCCCCGCCCCTCGGCGCTGGGGGCGGCCGGACGCCGAGGAGCCGCCCCCTCCGGACTTTCTCAACAGCTCCCGGGAGGAGGCGGGGTGCGGGGCGCGGTTAAAAGGCGCCGCCGGTCCAACAGGTGTCGAAGGCCCGAGCGCCCCGCGCGCCGCGCTCTCTGGACTCAGGTCGTAGCGGCGCCCTCGCCCCCGCGACCCCCGCGATCCCCGCGACTCCCTCACAGCCGCCGCGCGTTCCGCCCGTGCGCCCCGCTCACATCGGTAAGGCCGGCGCCCACTCTCCGCTGCCCCGAAAGGGAGGGGTTTGTGGGACCCCTCGGGGAGAGACCCCCGGGACCGCCAGGGGCTGTGGGGCCCCTCGGAGAGGGACCCCGGGACCGCGAGGGGCTCTGGAACCCCGCGGGGAGGAACCCGGGTCCCCAGGCTGCACCCGGCGCGCACTGAGGCCCCGCGCCCCGGCCAGTGGCCACAGCGGCGCTGAGCGCCGGGCGAGAGGCGATCGCGAACCCGTGGCCGGAGTTCCTCCGGCCGAGTGTACTGCGCAGCGCGCGGTCCAGAGGGAGCGGGGCCGGGAGCGGACAGGTGCGCGGACTCGGCCAGGGTGTTCGCGGCTCCTCCGGAAAGGCTTGCGCGGCCGCCGGGCTCTTCACCTGGAGCCTCCGGTCGCCGGAGGTTTCGCTCAGAAAGAAAACGCGGTCACGGGCGTGAAGCGGAAGCTCAACCTGCAGGAAGCTGATCTTCCGCGGCCGAGCGGGAGCCCAGCGGCTGGCGTGGCCTCTTTCCCTCCCCGAGCTCGAGTTCCGAGCTGGGCTTCCAGGCGCAGTCGTGGGGGCGGCTTTCGGCGCGCCGGTTACACATGGGGAGCCGTACTTCGGGGCTCCCCCGCCTGCCAGGGCCCAGGCCTCATCGTCCTCCCGCATCCTAACAGCTGACCCCCGCGCCCATCTCTAGATGCGGTGATAGCCGAGTCCCCATCCCCTCTTTGAGTCGGGGGCGGGGTCTGTGGAGACAAGGACCACCACTCAAAAAGTGAGGGTTGAGGAATTAACGGGTGAAGGACTCTTGGTGACCTTTCTACAACCTGCGCTTCACCCAGCAGCGCACCCCCGCCACAATGTCGCCCCTCCGCCCACCGGGCAGGTGGTGTGGACTGGTCAGGAAGGGCAGGGGTCAGCGCCAGGATGAGTGTTGAGAATGCTTTTGTCCGGCCTGGTCACCTGGCCAGCTCTCCTCTCATGTCACCCTGTCCCATGGGTTCAAACTTTAATTAGCTCCTCTGCCTCAGGGATCTTTGGACAGGAAGCTGTCGCCCAACCAAGAGCTTTTACAAAAGGACAAGGATGGAGGGTTTACTTCCCACTGTGTTTTCTGAACATCAGCCGCTGGTTGACTGGTTAGAGGAATGTGGGTCCTGGGCTGGCACCCACCCCACCCGGAATCTTTAGCCAGATGCACTGATACAAGTCAGACGGGCTGTTTCAGAGAGTGTCGTGTTGGCCCTTAGTAAGTGAGGCCGAGAAGTGGAGAGTCTGATTTCACAGGGACTGTGGTCACAATGCCGGCCAGGACGGGCCAGCTCAGAGGAACCCAAGGCCTCCAGGCCATCTGTTTTCAGGGTCAGGGCTGAGCCTTTTCCAGGTGACGTTTCCCTCTTTCAAGCCAAGCTGCCCAAGTGTCTCAGTGCTCGTAGCTCTCCTGTCCTGACTTTCTTGTGTCTGGGCTGCCTCCTCTGAAGGAGTGGCCATGGATGGTTTCAGCCAGGCCTGGGTGCCCCAACCAGTGCCCCATAGGCGGTGGGATGATCAGACTGCCCCCCCACCCTGGCTGCTCAGGAAGTCCAGTGGGAAACAGGACCCGACTTGCTCAGAATAAGGAGAACACTAAGCTTTTAAGCAAGAAGAAGCACTGAGAACCAGTTCGGAAGGTGTAGACACAGATTACTCATCAGATTGTAGAGGGTGGAGCCTTGTTATAAGAGGCTTGATTGAGACAGACGGGTGTGACTGCACGTAAATGAAGACAGTTCATACCCTGCGATGAGAAGGCCACTGGCTCCTGGAGGCAAATGCTCCCCAGGTCCTCTCCAACAGGCAGCACATCACCCGGCAGCATCCACATTGACCCTCAATACCATGAGGGTGCCTGCGACGGCTAGTCCCTGGGGACTCACTGAGTTAAGCTTTCATTTATTTTCTTACAATGCACCTCTTTAGAAGCACGTCTAAATTAAAACCACAGCCACAATAAACATGCACCATCTGAACAGTTTTCAAACCTGAGTACTGACTGACTGGTCAGTCCCAGCAGGACAACGAGGACCCCAGCCCGCACACAGAGCGCACATAGAAACCCAGGCACACACTGGCTCTTCCCTGAGGAAGGACTGTTTCTAACTGGCTCCCTTTTGTACAGGAAAAGGAAGTAAACCCCATTGGGAAATGTTAAACATGAATTTTACCCTTGGGGACAGTCATTTTGCCACCTCATCCCATGTCCGGGAAACTGAAATAAATTAAGGAAGGAGGTGCTGTGGGGAGATATGGCCTCTAGGCCTCGAAGGCGAGGTTGGCCCCAGCAGGCACGAGCCCAGAGTACCATCCAGAGCTAGAAGCCAGCAATCACTTGGGGGTGCTGAATGCCACTGGAGGGTCAGGGAGACCTGAACGGGGGGTGTCTGCAGAGGGTTTGGTCACCATATCCAGGGCCCTGGGTCAGTGGGCACATTTGCTGGGGTGCTCCCTCCCCATCCCACGAGTTGATTGTGCTGAAGGCTGGGTGCGTTACTGGGGTGTGTACACCCCCTTTTTACTAAAGAACAGGGAACAAGTCCACAATCAACTGCCTGCTGCACAGCAAACCCCATGGCAAGCCTGGTTGCTCTTGTTTCCCCTTGTTGAGGGAGGCTGTGTAAGAACTGGCCCTTTGAGATGGCTGGTGCTCATGGGCCAGCCCCCCACACGCTGGTCCCACACATTCACCCCGTGTTGCGCTGTATCACTCTCTTTTCCAGCACAAGCCGCCCAAACGAGACGATGGACTGGAGCGCACTGCAGACGATCCTGGGGGGTGTGAACAAGCACTCCACCAGCATCGGCAAGATCTGGCTCACCGTCCTCTTCATCTTCCGAATCATGATCTTGGTGGTAGCCGCCAAGGAGGTGTGGGGGGACGAGCAGGCCGACTTCGTGTGCAACACCCTGCAGCCTGGGTGCAAGAATGTGTGCTACGACCACTACTTCCCCATCTCACACATCCGGCTCTGGGCACTGCAGCTCATCTTCGTGTCCACGCCCGCCCTGCTGGTGGCCATGCACGTGGCCTACTACAGGCACGAGAAGAAGCGCAAGTTCATCAGAGGAGAGATAAAGACCGAGTTCAAGGACATCGAAGAGATCAAGAACCAGAAGGTCCGGATCGAGGGGTCTCTGTGGTGGACCTACACGGGCAGCATCTTCTTCCGTGTCATCTTCGAGGCTGCCTTCATGTATGTCTTCTACGTCATGTATGATGGCTTCGCCATGCAGCGCCTGGTGAAGTGCAATGCCTGGCCCTGCCCCAACACGGTGGACTGCTTTGTGTCCAGGCCCACAGAGAAGACCGTCTTCACGGTCTTCATGATCGCAGTGTCTGGAATTTGCATCCTGCTCAATGTCACTGAGCTGTGTTACTTGCTGATTCGATTTTGTTCTGGAAAGTCAAAAAAACCAGTGTAACCATAGTGGTCGCCGGGTTTAGATAAAAGAGGAGTGCAATCTGTGCTCGGCCGTGGGGCACAGTCAGCCGAGGCCCCCCGCCCCCGCCCTGAGTACAGCTTGGCTTTAGGGCCACCTTTGACCCCCTCCCCAGTAGATCGCACATGCAACCCCAGACTCCTCTAGAGGCTGTGCCCCCCACCCCACCCCTGCAAGTGTCCCATTGAAGGCAGACTCAGAGCCTCTGCCACTTTTCTCTGAAACCGGTCCTCGTGGGGCCAAGCTGGCCACGGTGGCCATGCCTATTTAGACAAAGGACATGGTGTTTGTCTCCGTTTCTTTGAGGAAAGGAGAGAAACACCAGGGCCTGAAGAGCACAGGGTCTGGTTGATCCGCTTAGGGCTCTCTTTGCCATTTTCCCTGCATTAAAGGTGAACACAGAGAATCTTGGTTCTTTTATTTGCTTTGACGTTTCGGTCTTCAACAGTGGACGCACTCCCTAATGGTTCAAACACTGTTACACGTTTTTTAAGTGAAAATTTAACATATGACGTGTTCTTTTGATCTGCAAGGAACCATTCATTATAGGTTCCTCTTATTTCAAAGGCTCAGATTATGATATGTAAACAGGGTATAATTAGATGCTCTTGTTGAATTTAACTATGTCCTTTCAGGTGTGAGTGGTTTGCACTGCCCCCAAGAGGCTGTCCATTGTGTGACGTGTGGTGTGTGCTACAGGAACGCATTTCAGCTTCCCTCAGTGAAACAAACTAGGGCTTCTAATAGTTGGCGATGGCTTCTAATAGCAAACAGCCTCATTTCAAAAGCTTAGATGTGATTTTGCATGAGGAATGAAGACTTTATATACCATGAGTTACTACCAACGGTGGGGTGGTTCAAGACACCCTGAGCTTCCTTACGATGGTGCCTTTTCCACTCCCATGGGTAGAATGCTGACTTACAGAGATTGCTTGGGACTGTTTTATTGCCACAGTATGATTTAATGGTGCAGAAGAAAATGGCAAATTGAGGGGGAAGGGGCAGTAACTGTTTCTAAAAAGATGTAAAAACTAGACTCTAAATTCTGACAATTAAAAATGAGTTTCATCTACTTCAAAGGTTTGTTCACTTCCCTTTTCAGCATCCAGGCTTTTAAAGTGAAAATAGATTTAATAGACATTTTTTAAAAAGTAGAAACTAGGGTTTAGATAACTATTTAGCAGTTCTATAAGACAGACAGAATCCTAATATTTTCATGATGCTTGACATGGTTGACATGGTTTCAAAAAAATGGTACTCAGTATACTTCAATGAGAGTAAATGCTTTCCTGTTGCCAAGAATAGCTTTATAAAAACATTTTGTAATAATACATAATAGTTTTGATTACATACTTGTAATTAAAATAATTTTGTAACATCGCATATATCATTTAAATATTAAAATATAATTGATTCATATTAATGGTTATTTAAAATCTATTACAGAATGTGTGCTAAGTAGCTTCAATCACGTCCAACTCTTTGCAACCCCATGGACTGTGGCTCTCCAAGATCCTCTGTCCGTGGGATTCTCTAGGCAAGAACACTGGAGTGGGTTGCCATGCCCTCCTCCAGGGATCTTCCCGACCCAGGGATGTGCCACCTGAATCTCATGTCTCCTGTATTGGCTGGCAGGTTCTTTACCACTAGCACCACCTGGGAAGCCCTTGGAATAGAATAGAATAGTAGCTTCTAATTTCATCTATAGCTGGTTATGTGAAAATTTCATAATACTAAATGGGTAAGTTACCACTGTGTCTGTCTGAGACTCTGGGATCCTTCCGCTCCAGTTACAGAAAAGCCTGTGTCACCAGAAGGACAGTTGGGAAAGGATAAAGAAGGGTTATTCCTGCCCCATGCTCACCACTAGCGGGTTCCTGAGAAACATGCACATTGTGGGTGTGGACAGGCTTTGCTGCTTGGAGGATGCTGAGCTGGGGTCACGTGATCAGGTTGGCTCCTAGAAGAATCATTTAAAGATGTTAAAATGTTATTCACAGTCAAGGTTGGCTGAGGCATGAAAAAATTCCATCAGGTGTCTTTTCTATGGGGTTTTCTACGGGGTTTCATGTCCATTTTTGTGCAACCAAACTGGTCTTATCACCTGCCTTCTGTTCCCGGAGCACCTTCCAGTCCATGCGTGTGGCCTGCTGCCCAGCGCACTCCTGGGATGCAGAAACACCCAAGGTGGTCGGAGACCTCCTCCAGGGACCTGAAAGCACTTTACACATTGGTAATTACAAGTGTGTTTATGGGCAACCATATGCCCCTTTGTTGTTTAGTCTCTAAGTCATGTCCAGCTCTTTGTGACCCCCTGGAATGTAGCCTGCCAAGGCTCCTCTGTCCATGAGATTCTCCAGGCAAAAATACTGGAGTGGGTGGCCATTTCCTTCTCCTGGGGATCTTCCCGACCCAGGGATTGAATCCATGTCTCCTGCTCATTAGCAGGCAGATTCTTTACCACTGAGCCACCTGGGAAGCCCATACAGTTTGTAGGTGGGTTTAGAAGGACAAAAAGCAGTCACTTTTCCTCCAGATGATAGACAAGGGATCAGAAATGGTCCCTGGCCACCTTCCAGGCTACCCTCCACACAGCCTGTTACAGGAACACATGACTTTTTAAATAGATGCACTCACAAGCTATGAAGATTATGATTCTTGGGTATTAAGAGACTGGGTCAAAATAATTACAGACGACTACTGACCGCTTTTAAGAATTTGCAGACAGGTTTGGCCGCATGCCTGAAAATTAGAGCTTGAACTCTAAAAACGATCATCCTAATATATATCTCAAGCCACTCATTTATAATTTGTTGTAGGTGAAAAAAAGCTCTGCTTTTGTGTTATTTGTGAAGAGTCCACCCAAGTTCCCTGTGTCAGGGTGGCCACACCAAGACCATAAGAGGCAGTGGGAACAGCCTAGCTGCTAAGGCTTTCTTGTTCGGGGTTTATTAGGACACCTCGACTCTTCCATGCATGGGCAGCTGTGGGCAGCTAAATCTGGGCTGAATCAGGAAGAGGAAGGTGGGAATCTGGGGGTGGCCAGGGCTTGAGCGGTCCCTCATGCCGTCCCTGGCCTCGGGGAAGGGACTGGGGAGAGGCAGGGCACTGAGGGGTCTGTCGTGGGTACAGGGAGCTCACTTATTTGTCAGACCTGGTTCCTCATCTTAAAGTGCCAGCTGAACAGTACCCGAGGGTCACAGAAACCCAATAAGATAATTTACATCAAAGTGTCCACACAGCAAAGTGCTAAGTGATATACACTTGTCTCTGTTTTCCACCAGGTGGATCCCAGGCTGGGGAATGGATGGATGGGGTTCTAGAAGGAATGACCCTCCCAAAGCTTGGGGAAACCGTCTGTTTACTCAAAACCTGAAATAAGTACAATTTGGGGGGCAGGGGGTGGAGTGGCTGAGACCACCGAGAAGGGGAGGAGAGGCTCTGTTACCCTGCACCTGGAGAAAGATCTCAAAAGAAAAAAGCTTTGTTTCACATTGTTAGGGTCACTTCACACCTCCTTCCGAGTTACCAAGTGCTCCTGAGCTGCCCAGCAATGCCCCAGGGGTGGCCACGCCTCCTCCGTGTTGGGGCACAGCTCAGGGCAGAAGCGCCGCGGGGGCGGGTGGGAGGCAATTCTGGAGCTAGGGGGGTTACTTCAGGAAGCTGGCAGCCCTTTCACCCAGCACCGGCAGGGCTGAGGGGCCCCCTCTGGTGACACCACCTTCCATTCCTGCCTGTCGCTAATGATATTATTTACTCAGCCAAGATTTACAGAGTGCCCGCTGAGCACCAGGAACTGTTAGGCAACAGGACTGGGAGCAAACAAAATACCAACAAATACCTGAAGATGAGTGCAGTGGAGAGAAATAAACGGGAAAGAGGCGGTGCCAGGGGCCAGATGGCCAAGGGGAGGCCTCTGGGCTGGGGTGACGCCTCCTCCAGGACACCTGCTTCCAGCATCTGTCCTGCCCTCTGCTGGACCCAGAGGAATCTGTCCGCCTCTCAGGAACCTCCCATCACCAAGAACAAGTCCAAGTTCATCCCTAACTTCATTCTCCAGCCACATGGGTCCGCGTTCCCGTTAGCAGCTTCTGACTCGTTTATTCATCACGATGAAGCAGCTCCTGTGTCCGGATCCACCAGGTCCAGGCAGAGAAGGAAAAAGACAGGCCTCACCCTGACCTCTGCCGTGGAACCCCAGTTAGTCCCCACCCAGGTCCAGCAGCAGGGGCTCCTCCCAGCCCTCTGAGCACAGACAGCCTGGCCACAGACACAGCCTGTGGCTAAAGCGGAGGGATCTCGAGTTTGCTTTTTAACAGCCGCCCCATCTTTCCTCATGATCAATCAAAAAGGCCAGTAATGTGATGTATGAGATTGTGGAATTAATATAGAAGTACATTGGCTTTGAGATTAAATACAGAAGCAAAGTCCAGGTGCAGGTCTCCTCTGCAGCCCTACTCGATGTCCGTATTAACCCCTGGATGCAGACCTGCCCCAGAGCACCGCAGATATTCACACACAAACCCGCAGAGACTCACACGGCCATGTTAGTCTGCTTTTCTTACGTCATTTTCCCTGTGATGGTGTCTCACTCAGTAATACGCCCCGGAACTCTCTCCAGGTCTGTGTGTAGCTCTAACGTGGGCTTTTTTACAGAGGAGCAATGTTCAGAGCAGTAATTGTGCCTTGTTAGTGCCAGCTGTCACACTGTTCCAGCTTTTCACGAAGAGTAACCCCCCTTCCCTGCTCCCCACCACCTCCATCTCCTTTCAAACTACACTTCCCCTTTGTAGCAAGCGCCACGTGGATTTTCAAGCCTAACTCAGGGCTTCGCCTTTTCCTGAGTGGATTCCAACCTGCTGACATGGCCTATCCCTCGGCTCCATTAGACCCTCTGTGGCCCCATATTCAGTTTATATGAATATGTCGGAAGGAATTCATGTCACCTCTCAGTTTAACGCGCCTAAGGCCATTTCCGCCAGTAAAAATGTTGACTGTGGAATGCCTCCAGACTCTTCCTTTGCGCTCCACCACAGTTCATTTACCAGCAGGATTTGAGTTAGGAGTTTTCCAGGTAAATGTACTTAGCTGCCTCTGGTTCGCACGTTTTCTTCTTAAGAGTAAGGATATTATGACAGACTGGGCAAATGGCCTGAGTGCGTTTACGAATCTGGTGTGCTCTCTAAGGACACACTCACCGAGGTCCCCACAGGTGGGGGGTACTGATAAACACAGAGATGGTTCCAGAAGCAATCATGGTTTGGAGGGCAGGTGTGTCCAAACAGAACAGCAACGTGCTGGGGGTGACGGGCACACCAAGCACCGCAGGAGAGACCTGGGCCAGAAATGGTTTCTTTGGGGCCTAAAGGAGCACAAAGTAAACAGTGGAAGATGCAGCCTTTGGCCAGGAAGGGAGACAGTGTTCAGCCTGGCATTCTTCCTTTTCTTTGAGATGCTGCATGACTTATCAAGGCCTCTTTCTACCACTTGGTGTTATGACTGGCCCGCCAGTTTCTGGGGAGCCCAGTATTTTGAAGTCTTACCATCCAGGGCCGTAAATGCTCTGCCGAGATTATTTCTTATTCAGGACTCATCTATGGGACAGGGAAGTCTCGTATTTAAAATGTTTTTTAAACCATCATCTAATATTAACACAGCAGCTCTAAATATTCAGTGTTATTTGGTCTTAATTCCGTTATAGATGGGAAAATTACCTAATAACATTCCTCTCAAAATTTTCAGGCACTTTATCAATTGTGATATTTACACAATTAATATTTATAAGACATAAAAAGTGGTTTGGGGCAATTGTGACTCACAAGAACTCAATAAAGCATTAATTTTTCTCATTTGCCCTGATTTTTCCAAAAGAAACAGATCTCAGTGTTAACAGATGTGTGTTTGCCTGTGTTCATAGCAGCTTTATTCACACTTGCAAAAACTAGAAGCACTACAGGTGTCCATCGACAGATGAACAGATTTTTTAAAATGTGGCTCACATACACAACAAAATATTATTCAGCCTGAAAAAAAAAAAAGGAAATTATGACACAGGCTACCACATGGGTGAAACCTGACATTATGCTCAGTGAAATAAATCAAACACAAAAGGACAAATCCTGTAGGATTCCACTTCCATGGGGCCCCCAGATTAGTCACATTCACGGAGATAGAAGGTGCTCGGGCAGGTCAAAGGAGCACAACTAATAGGCAGAGGGTCTCAGCTTGGGAGGACGAAAAGTTTCTGGAGCTGGTGCTGGGGATGGTCTCACAGTGATGTGAGTGTGCTTCAAAGTGCACACACAAAATGGCTAATACAGTGGATTTTATGTCATGTATATTTTACTGTAATTTTTTAATATGTCTTTTCTCAACGCAAGAGACAATGGATTGTCTTCACACAAGACGCTGCTGGTGATCATAAGCACTAAGAAGAGTTCTGAGCTCAGACATACCTCAAACACTGCAAACGTCTCCAAACCAGTTTATTGGTGCTATAACGCTCCCAAATAACTCCCTAAGCCCGTAGATTAGCTGTAAGCACGACGCAAACACAGGTCTGAGCATGGAGCCTTTCTGCCCCACAGAGAGCACTCCTTTTCAAGCCCAGTCAGGTCATCCAGAGAAGAAGCCCCATGTTCAGGCACAGGGGGGACTTCTCCTCACCTCAGAAGTGTGCACCGTGGTCTCCGCTGCCTGTGTCAGGAGAACATTGCAAACAGAGCTACTCCCAGGATGGAGATGAAAGGCAGAGGAAATGCCCGTGGCCAGGTTGTGAGAGGTCACACACATCCCGGGCCCCGGGAGGTGGAGCACATTTGCGTCCCTACAGTGACTGCCTGGGCTTCACTTCTGCCCCAGACATATGCAGGACCATCTGTGACACTCACACAAGTCTAGAAACACGTAGGGGAAGAGTTTGCTCCTGAGGGTCAGCACAGCTTTTACTCACAAAAAGAATTTGATGGGCTTTTTGTTCTCAAGTATCATGACTACCTTTGCATTTCTGAAAACGTACACAAAGCTCCCAGAACAGCAAACAGAGCCATCATCTTTACAAGAAGCAGAAAATGGACATCTCTGTGGTTGTCGTCCTTTTTTGAAAAGTGATTTATTTCTGTTTTGTCAGGACAGGAAAGTCCTTCTGTTTACTGCCTGTGAGGCGGTGAGGCAGAGCTGAGCTGCTGTGTGTTTTGCTGCCTCGGCGCCATCCTGAGCGGCCAGGAGATCAGAGGCGTGGGGGGTGGCGGCGTAAGGGGACCCCAGCCCCTGGACAGCAGGGGCAGAGCCCCCGTGATCTTTCTGTCCTGACCTGCCCATGCCTCCCGTGTGCCCTGAGATGAGACCCTAAGGAACTGAACAAAATTCCAGTCTTTTGTTTGAATCGACCAGCCCCGCCTTACCCCCAGACCCTAATAAAGGGCACCCAGGTCCTGCCTCCCCTCCCCACTCCTCTATCTGCACCTGTGTCAACCCATCCTCCCAGTTTGTCCTCCAGGACCCTCAAGTCCTCAGTTCAGTTCAGTCGCTCAGTCGTGTCCGACTCTGCAACCCCATGAATCGCAGCATGCCAGGCCTCCCTGTCCATCACCAACTCCCGGAGTTCATTCAGACTCACGTCCATCGAGTCAGTGATGCCATCCAGCCATCTCATCCTCTGTCGTCTCCTTCTCCTGCCCCCAATCCCTCCCAGCATCAGTCTTTTCCAATGAGTCAACTCTTCGCATGAGGTGGTCAAAGTACTGGAGTTTCAGCTTTAGCATCATTCCTTCCAAAGAAATCCCAGGGCTGGTCTCCTTCAGAATGGATTGGTTGGATCTCTTTGCAGTCCAAGGGATTCTCAAGAGTCTTCTCCAACACCACAGTTCAAAAGCATCAATTCTTCGGTGCTCAGCCTTCTTTACATTCCAACTCTCACACCCATACATGACCACTGGAAAACCATAGCCTTGACTAGATGGACCTTAGTCGGCAAAGTAATGTCTCTGCTTTTGAATATGCTATCTAGGTTGGTCATAACTTTTCTTCCAAGGAGTAAGCGTCTTTTAATTTCATGGCTGCAATCACCATCAAGTCCTCAGCTTCTCTTAACTCCCAGGTCACTGTCCAGACTGCGTGCACTGCTCTACCGGGGCTCAGAGCAGAGGGTGGAGACGTGGTCCCGTCGGAAGGAGGGGAAGAGACCTGAACTGGCGGATGTTCAGCACTTGGACTTCCATGCTCAGGAAAGCCAAGAGGCCAACGAGGAAACCCAGCTGACCCCAGGGATGAAGAGGGAACAGTTCTAGACTCATCCAGGCTGGCTTCACATGGCTCTCCTTGCAGAAGGAGAAAGGACTGCTCACCTCCTCACAGCCGGGGACAGCGCCGGAGGGAGCAGGCGAGTGGTGCCCCCAGGACAGAGGCGGCAGTGGGCTGGCCAGGCCTCGGAGTCCTTCAGTTAGAGAGGACAGCGCTGGGAAGGGAATGGCGCTCACTCGCAGATTCTAAGAGAAAAAGTTCCTTGGTTCTTTCGCATTTGACCATCCCTGAAACAGAGAGCTGTGTCCTACCACTGGTGACATCTCAGCATCATGACTGAGCCTTTATTCTAGTGGAAGAAAGCAGAGGGATCCCTGCCTCTCAAAACTTCACTTTATGTGGCTTTGCTTTTACCAAAGACCTGCCTTCGTGCCCATTTACCATCAGCTGTGCTTTGAGGTTGATGGAGCTCAGCGTGTGTGCTGGTGAGGTGACTGTTCAGTGGCCATCGTGTTGGACCTCGAGTTTCCAGGACACAGTGACCGGCTCAGCCCGTGGCCGCGCCCGCAGCCTGGTGGATGTCTTGCCGGGCCGCTGGCAGACGGATGGCAGGTCCTTCACGGGGAGCAGACAGTCCTCTCCTCTTCCACCAGAGCTCAGAGTCCCTGCGACGGCTCTGCCCGCACTAAGCACTTGCTGAGTGAACGGCGTTCAAGCTGGATGGAGACTATCTACCCTCAACAGGCCTGTGCTCATTGAGAGAAAGGAAAGGATTAAACATGCCTCATTCTTCTCGAGGGACAAGTGCTGGCAAGAGTGCACACGGCCTGTGTGTTCTCTTCCTTGGCCAACAGCCAGCCCAGCCTCTGGAAAGAGAGTGCTGCTTCCTGAAACCTGCACACATGATCTTTCCTGTCGCCCTTGTGGCAACACTCTGCCTTGGGGACGTTACACGGGAATCACTTGAAAGCAGTGTCAGTGTTTTTTTCCTCTCCAGAGGGTTGGCGATATGAAGACAATGACACATCTGTATACTCCCGGCAACTGCAAGCCACTTACAAACACGTTCCCACACATCAAGTGAAATGAATCTGGAACACGCAGAAAAGTAAGCCTGTCCCCATGTGTGGGCACACGGGGCTCCTGGTCTGGGCGCCTCGGTGTGCATGCTCAGGGCAGGGGTCAAGCCAGGTGCCCAGCATCCCTTCAGCCTCTGCCCTGCTGGCCCCCAGGGGGCCGTGGAGGAACAGAAAGGAGAAAGGATGTAATAGAGTGTCCTGTGTCTGCCTGTTCACTCAGAACTGACCTGTGACACTTAGTCCCCAGTTGCTTCTTTCAGCAACTTTCTGAGGACTTCACTAATCATAGATGCACCTCTGGTCACTCTAAGGAGCTTTCTCCGAGAACAGGAATCATGATGTGCAGACCAGTGTTTCTCAGACTGTCTGCAGTGAAAGATTGTTTTTTCCCCCTCATCTCTTGGGGACCGATACTCTTGTAAATTACAATATAAATGTCGCAGCAATGATGATAAATTGCTGGAAAGGTTTCCAAGTACTAATAATAAGAGCCATTTGGAGGCGGCAGCTGTGTACTGTATTAGACTATTTCATACACGGGCCACCTGGATTCATCTTCAAAACAATCCCACAGGAATTTCCCTGGTGGCACAGAGAATCCGCCTATCAGTGCAGGGGACATGAGTTCAATCCCTCATCTGAGAAGACTCTACATGCCATGGGACAACAAGCCTGTGCACCACAACTACTGAGCCCATGCTGCAACTAAGATGCAAGGTGGCCAAATAAATTAATTAATCAAGGGGGAAAAAAAAATCTGTCCTCTTAAAGAAAACTACAGACTACATAGATGCTATTTCGTGTCATTTTGGGCAAGTGAACCTTAACGAATGGGGAGCCGATGAGGGTCAGGTCTATGATTTGAGCTTAGACTTCCTCTCAGTTATCTGAAGAACATACTTAGCTCTTATCTGATCATCACTGCTGAGGGTAGGGACTCTGTCAGCTGGGGAGGGGGACTTGCCCACCCACCTCTGCTCATTCCCATCACAGGTGTGGGGTGTGGAGGGGGAGTCGTCCACCCCGAGGAGTCAGGGGAGGGAAACAAGAATGACACGTTAGGCAAAAGTAAAATTAAAATGAGAGGGTGACAAAGAAGAAAATGTATCCGGTAGAAGTCAAGAAGGAAACAAGTAGAAAGCAGTTGAAACAGGTGATCAGTAAAAAAAAAAGTCCTGTTAATCAAGAGCCTGGCTGCAGTGGAGCCGAGCCTCAGACGCTGCTGTCTCCCCAAAGCACCCCAGGGCAGAGGCTGCATCAGGAGCTGTCTCAGGGGGCCCAGGGCGGCCACTGCTCTTCTGGCTCCTCTCACTCTGTGCCCTGGACGCTCAGTCTCAGAGGACCCCAGGCTCCCAGCGGATGAGGAAGCCCCCCGCCTCCTGCCCTTACACAAGATGGCTCAGATGTCCTTCTGACAAATGTCCAGTCAGCTAGGGCACCTAGTAGGTTTTATTTAACCCACTGACACACCGAGCTGGTATCCAGCCTTGATGGGATCTGAACTCATTCCTCCCTTGTGGAAGGCTGTCCTTCTCACCTCTCCACAGGTGCAGTCCCGGCACCTTTCACTGCGTCCTTCCTTTCACTGTGTCCTTCCTGCCCCCCCAACCTGACCCTGCAGGGCTTCAAGCAGTGGGAACCACCCCCTTCTAGGACTCCAGGCACTTGTGATGGATTGAAGCAAAAGCCGTTTTCTTTCCTTGGTGGCTCAGACGGTAAAGAATCTGCCTGCAATGCAGAAGACATAGGAGACACAGGTTCAATCCCTGGGTTAAGATCCCCTGGAGGATGGCATGGCAACCCACTCCAGTATTCTTTTTTTTCAATTTATTTTTTTATTGAAGGATAATTGCTTTACAGAATTTTGTTGTTTTCTGTCAAACTTCAACATGAATCAGCCATAGGTATACATATATCTGCTCCCTTTTGAACCTCCTCCCCCATCTCCCTCCCCATCCCACCTCTCTAGGTTGATACAGAGTCCCTGTTTGAGTTTCCCGAGTCATAACAGCAGATTCCTGTTGCCTATCTATTTTATGGTTCCAAGTTGGAAAAGGAGTATGTCAAGGCTGTATATTGTCACCCTGCTTATATAACTTATATGCAGAGTACATCATGAAAAACGCTGGGCTGGAGGAAGCACAAGCTGGAACCAAGATTGCCGGGAGAAATATCAATCACCTCAGATATGCAGATGACACCACCCTTATGGCAGAAAGTGAAGAAGAACTAAAGAGCCTCTTGATTAAAGTGAAAAAGGAGAGTGAAAAAGTTGGCTTAAAGCTCAACATTCAGAAAACAAAGATCATGGCATCTGGTCCCATCACTTCATGGCAAATAGATGGAGAAACAGTGGAAATAGTGGCTGACTTAATTATTCTGGGCTCCAAAATCACTGCAGATGGTGATTGCAGCCATGAAATTAAAAGACGCTTACTCCTTGGAAGGAAAGTTATGACCAACCTAAACAGCATATTAAAAAGCAGAAACATTACTTTGTCAACAAAGATCTGTCTAGCAAGGCTATGGTTTTTCCAGTGGTCATGTATGGATGTGAGAGTTGGACTATAAAGAAAGCTGAGCACAGAAGAATTGATGCTTTTGAACTGTGGTGTTGGAGAAGACTCTTGAGAGTGACTTGGACTGCAAGAAGATCCAATCAGTCCATCCTAAAGGAGATCAGTCCTGGGTGTTCATTGGAAGGACTGATGTTGAAGCTGAAACTCCAATATTTTGGCCACCTGATGCGAAGAGCTGGCTCATTTGAAAAGACCCTGATGCTAGGAAAGATTGAGTGCAGGAGGAGAAGAGGATGACAGAGGATGAGATGGTTGGATGGCATCACTGACTCAATGGACATGGGCTTGGGTGAACTCCAGGAGTTGGTGATGGACAGGGAGGCCTGGCGTGCTGCGGTTCCTGGGGTCGCAAAGAGTCAGACACGACTGAGCGACTGAACTGAACTGAACTGAATGTAAGTTTCCATGTTACTCTTTCCATACATCTCACCGTCTCCTCCCCTCTCCCCATGTCCGTAAGTCTATTCTCTATGCCTGTTTCTCCATAGCTGCCCAGTAAATAAATTCTTCAGAACCATTTTTCTTGATTCCATATACATGCATTAGAATACCATATTTATCTTTCTCATTCTGACTGACTTCACTCTGTATAATAGGTTCATCCACCTCATCAGAACTGACTCAAATACGTTTCTTTTTATGGCTGAGTAATATTCCATTGTGTATATGTACCACAACTTCTTTATCTATTCATCTGTCGATGGGTATCTAGGTTGATTCCATGTTCTGAATAATGCTGCAATGACCAATGAGATACATGTGTCTTTTTCAACCCTGGTTTCCTCAGGGTATATGCCTAGGAGTGGGATTGCTGGGTCATATGGTGGTTTTACTGCTAATTTTTAAAGAAATCTCCATACCATCTTCTGTAGTGGCTATATCAGTTTACATTCCCACCAACAGTGCAAGAGCATTTACTTTTCTCCACACCCTCTCCAGCATTTAATGTTTTTAGACTTTTTGATGATGGCCATTCTGACTGATGTGAGGTGATATGTCATTGTGATTTTGATTTGCATTTCTCTAATAATGAGCGATGCTGAGCATCTTTTCATGTGTTTGTTAGCCATCTGTATGTCTTCTTTGGAGAGATGTCTGTTTAGGTCTTTTTCCCACTTTTTGATTGGGTTGTTTGTTTTCCTAGTATTGAGTTATATGAGCTGGTTGTATATTTTGGAAATTAATCCTTTGTCAGTTGTTTCATTTGCTATTATTTTCTCCCATTCTGAGGGTTGTCTTTTCACCTTGCTTATAGTTTCCTTTGCTGTGCAAAAGCTTTTAAGTTTAATCAGGTCTCACTTTACTTTTGTTTTTATTTCTATTACTCTAGGAGGTGGGTCACAGAGGATCTTGCTTTGATTTATGTCATCAAGTGTTCTGCCTATGTTTTCCTTTAAGAGTTTTATAGTTTCTGGTCTTACATCTAGGTCTTCAATCCATTTTGAGTTTATCTTTGTATATGGTGTTAGGAGGTATTCTCATTTCATTCTTTTACATGTAGCTGTCCAGTTTCCCAGCACCATTTATTGAAGAGGCTGTCTTTGCTCCATTGTATATTCTTGCCTCCTTTGTCAAAAATAAGGTACCCATAGGTGCATGGGTTTATCTCTGGACTCTCTATCTTGTTCCATTGGTCTATATTTCTGTTTTTGTGCCGGTACCATACTGTCTTGGTGACTGTAGCTTTATAGTATAATCTGAAGTCAGGAAGCTTGATTCCTCCAGCTCCACTCTTCTTTCTCAAGACTGCTTTGGCTATTCAGGGTCTTTTGTGCTTTCATATGAATTGTGAACTTTTTTGTTCTAGTTCGGTGAAAAATGCCATTGGTAATTTGATAGGGATCACATTGAATCTGTAGATTGCATTTGGTAATATAGTCATTTTTGCAATATTGATTATTCCTATGCAGAGACATTACTGAAGAAGGCTGAGCGCCGAAGAATTGATGCCTTTGAACTGTGGTGTTGGAGAAGACTCTTGAGAGTCCCTTGGACTGCAAAGAGATCCAACCAATCCATTCTGAAGGAGACCAGCCCTGGGATTTCTTTGGAAGGAATGATGCTAAAGCTGAAACTCCAGTACTTTGGCCCCCTCATGAGAAGAGTTGACTCATTGGAAAAGACTCTGATGCTGGAAAGGATTGGGGTCAGGAGGAGAAGGGGATGACCGAGGATGAGATGGCTGGATGGCATCACGGACTCGATGGACGTGAGTCTGAGTGAACTCCGGGAGTTGGTGATTGACAGGGAGGCCTGATGTGCTGCGATTCATGGGGTTGCAAAGAGTCAGACACGACTGAGTGACTGAACTGATCCCAGAAACATGGAATATCTCTCCATCTGTGTGTCATCTTTGATTTCTTTCATCAGTGTCTTATAATTTTCTATGTACAATTATTTTGTCTTGTTCAGTTCAGTTCAGTCGCTCAGTCGTGTCCGACTCTTTGCGACCCCATGAATCGCAGCACGCCAGGCCTCCCTGTTCATCACCAACTCCCGGAGTTCACTCAGACTCACGTCCATTGAGTCCGTGATGCCATCCAGCCATCTCATCCTCTGTCATCCCCTTCTCCTCCTGCCCCCAGTCCCTCCCAGCATCAGGGTCTTTTCCAATGAGTCAACTCTTCTCATGAGGTGGCCAAAGTACTGGAGTTTCAGCTTTAGCATCATTCCTTCCAAAGAAATCCCAGGGCTGGTCTCCTTCAGAATGGACTGGTTGGATTTCCTTGCAGTCCAAGGGACTCTCAAGAGTCTTCTCCAACACCACAGTTCAAAAGCATCAATTCTTCGGCGCTCAGCCTTCTTCACAGTCCAACTCTCACATCCATACATGACCACAGGAAAAACCATAGCCTTGACTAGATGGACCTTTGTCGGCAAAGTAATGTCTCTGCTTTTGAATATGCTATCTAGGTTGGTCATAACTTTTCTTCCAAGGAGTAAGCGTCTTTTAATTTCATGGCTGCAATCACCATCTGCAGTGATTTTGGAGTCCCCAAAAAATAAAGTGTGACACTGTTTCCACTGTTTCCCCATCTATTTCCCATGAAGTGATGGGACCAGATGCCATGATCTTTGTTTTCTGAATGTTGAGCTTTAAGCCAACTTTTTCACTCTCCTCTCTCACTTTCACCAAGAGGCTTTTTAGTTCCTCTTCACTTTCTGCCATAAGGGTGGTGTCATCTGCATATCTGAGGTTACTGATATTTTTCCTGGCAATCTTGATCCCAGCTTGTGTTTCTTCCAGTCCAGCGTTTCTCATGATGTACTCTGCATATAAGTTAAATAAGCAGGGTGACAATATATAGCCTTGACATACTCTTTTTCCTATTTGGAACCAGTCTGTTGTTCCATGTCCAGTTCTAACCGTTGCTTCCTGATCTGCATACAGATTTCTCAAGAAGGTAAGTCTACTCCTAGATATTTAATTCTTTTTGTTGCAATGGTGAATGGGATTGACTCCTTAATTTCTCTTTCTGATTTTTCATTGTTAGTATATAGAAATGCAAGTGATTTTTGTCTATTGACTTTGTATCCTGCAACTTTGCAAAATTCACTGGTTAGCTCTAGTAATTTTCTGATACTATATTTAGGGTTTTCTGTGTAAAATATCATGTCATCTGCAAACAGTAAAAGCTTTACTTCTTCTTTTCTGATCTGGATTCCTTTTATTTTTTTTCTTCTCTGATTGCTGTAGCTAGGACTTCCAGAACTATATAGAATAATAGTGATAAGAGTGAACACCCTTGTCTTGCTCCTGATCTTAGAGGGAATGCTTTTAGTTTCTCACCATTGAGAACAATGTTTGGTATTGGTTTATCATATATGGCCTTTACTATGTTGAGGTAGGTTCCTTCTATGCCCATTTTTAGAAGAGTTTTAATCATAAATGGGTGCTGAATTTTGTCAAAGGCTTTTTCTGCATCTATTGAGATTATCATATGGCTTTTATCTTTCAATTTGTTAATATGGTATATCACATTGATTGATTTGCATATATTGAAGAATCTTTGCATTCCTGGAATAAACCCAACTTGATCATGGTATATGAGCTTTTTGATGTGTTGCTGAATTCTGTTTGCTAAAATTTTGTTGAGGATTTTTGCATCTGTGTTCATCAGTGATACTGACCTGTAGTTTTCCTTTTTTGTGTTGTCTTTGTCTGGTTTTGATATCAGGGTGATGGTGGCCTCATAGAATGAGTTTGGAAGTGTTCCTTCCTCTGCAATTTTTTGAAAGAGTTTTAGAAAGATAGGCATTAGCTCTTCTCTAAATGTTTGATAAAATTCTCCTGTGAAGCCATCTGGTCCTGGGCTTTTGTTTTTTGGGAGTTTTTGATCATAGCTTTGATTTCAGTGCTTGTAATTGGGTTGTTCATAATTTCTATTTCTTCCTGGTTCAGTCTTGGAAGATTGAGCTTTTCTAAGAATCTGTCTATTTCTTCCAGGTTATACATTTTATTGCCATTTAGTTGTTCATAATAGACTCTTATAATCCTTTGTATTTCTGCATTGTCTGTTGTAACCTCTCCTTTTTCATTTCTAGTTTTGTTGATTAGAAAAAAATTAGTAGAAGGAAAGAAATCATAAAGATCTGAGCAGACATAAATGAAAAAGAAATGAAAGAAACAATAGTAAAGATTAATAAAACTAAAAGCTGGTTCTTTGAGAAGATAAACAAAATTGACAAGCCTTTAGCCAGACTCATCAAGATAAAAATAGAGAAGAACAAAATCACTCCAATATTCTTGCCTGGAGAACCCCATGGAAAAGAGGAGCCTGGCAGGCTACAGTCCTTAGGGTCTCAAAGAGTTGGACACAACTGAAGTGACTTAGTACACATGTACTGTCTTTGTTGTTCAGTTACTAAGTCGTGTCCAACTCTTTGCTATCCCATGTACTGTAGCACACCAAGTTTGCCTGTCCTTCACTATCTCCCAGAGTTTGTTCAAACTCATGTCCATTGAGTCAATGATGCCATCCAACCATCTTATCCTCTGTCATCCCCCTCTCCTCCTGCCCTCAATCTTTCCCAGCATCAGGGTCTTTTCCAATGAGTCAGCTCTTCCCATCATGTGGCCAAAGTATTGGAGTTTCAGCTTCAGTATCAGTTCTTCCAATGAATATTCAGGACTGATTTCCTTTAGGATAGACTGGTGTGATTTCCATGCAGTCCAAGTAACTCTCAAGAGTCTTCTCCAACACCACAGTTCAAAAGCATCAATTCTTCTGTGCTCAGCTTTCTTTATAGTCGAACTCTCATATCCATACATGACTACTGGAAAAACCATAGCTTTGACTAGATGGACCTTTGTTGGCAAAGTGATGTCTCTGCTTTTTAATATGCTGTCTAGGTTTGTCATAGCTTTCCTTCCAAGGAGCAAGCATCTTTTAATTTCATGGCACTGTCTTAGTTTCCCCAGTTCTCAAATAGACAACATAACATCTCCCCAGGCGATGACAGGGGATAAAGCTTCTGCAGACAGTGAGAGATGTACGTGCTTGAGGACCCCAGAAATACCAGCCCAGCATCACAGCCCGTGGCCTGACCTTTCCCTGGTGTTACAGGACTTTCCTTATTCATAAACGACGAAGTTCTTTTCCTCATCGGCCTCACAAGGCTTGTGGTTTTATACAAAAAGTACTATTAATAGATTCATAGTCCAAAGTGTTAGCTGCTGAGCTGTTTACCAGCGGTGGTAAAGGTCCCCTCCCTGCAACTCAGCTTCTTTCTCCATAACACGGGGAAGTGCCCCTGTCCTCACACTTGTGCAGTGAGGCTCAAGTCTGATCAAGCAGCTTGAAAACTAAAAACCACCGAGCAGCTATAGGCAGCTGCATTGTTATTGTCAGAGGGAAGACCATTTTCAACCAAAACAATCTTTATTTCTGAAGAGCATGAAACGCCAGGAAGAGGCCTGTGCTCTGAGGTGATAACCCAGCAAGCAGGGCCTCCCATACACTTGTTTTATCAGCTGTGTTCTACTTGCTTTAGAAATCACACTCTTCAACTTGAGGAGATGGAATTCAGCTGCCGGAATAACCTCCCTGTTAACCCCTCTGTTCACGTTTCTTTTAGGGTCATACATTAAGTGTGAGGGCTTTTTTCACTTTTTTATTGTGGTAAAATACATGTAACATAAAATGTGCCATTGTAAACATTTCTAAGTGTGCAGTGAAATGGTTTTAATACATTCAAAATGTTGTGCAATTACCACCACCATCTGTCCCCAGACTTCTGTCCATCTTGCAAAATTGAAGCTCTGCCCCCCGTTTAAGCACCAGCTCCCCACCTCCCTCCCTGTCCCCACCCATCCTACTTTCTGTCTCCTTGAATCTGGCTAATCTAAGGGCCTCTTTAATGAGGAATCACTCAGTATTTGTCTTTTTGTGACTGGCTTATTTCACTTAGGGTAATGTTCTCAAAATTCATCCATGTGCCTCCACCCTGCATCAGAACTTCCTCCCTTTTGAATTCTGAGTTATGCTCCACTGTATGCATGGACCACCTTTTGAATTCTGAATTATGACCGCATTTAGCTAATCCACTCATCTGTCAATGGACACTGGGTTCCCTCTGCCTTAAAGCCACCGTGACTAACACTGCTGTGAACACCAGTGTACAGACATCTCTTTGAGACCTTGCTTTCAATTTTTTTGGTAATTCCCAAAAGTGAGATTGCTAAATCATATGGTAAGTCTATTTTAAAAAAATTTTTTAAGAACTTCCATACTGTTTACCATGGCTTCCCTGGTTCTTTCAGTGGTAAAGAATCCACCTGCCAATGCAGGAGACACAGCTTCGATCCCTGCGTTGGGAAGATCCCCTGGAGGAGGACGTGGCCACCCGCTCCAGTATTCTTACCTGGAGAATCCCATGGACAGAAGAGCCGGGCGGGCTACGGTCCATGAGGTCACAGAGTCAGATACCACTTAGCGACAGAACAACAACAGCAAGTCAGAATAGGCTGCAAATTCCTCCAGTGGGCAGGATAGGGCCCAGAGCTCAGCACAAGAAATTCTTTGAGTGGAGAAAGCGGGGATCTTCACATCTTTTCCAGCACTCATCCATGGCCTTGAATGAGCAGATGTTTTATAAAAATAGTAGTTGAATTAATTTTCAAAAGTACAGTAGAAGATATGTACACCTCACAAGTAACTAAAAGACCATGCATCACCTATTAGTATAAGCATATAATGAATTTTAAACTAAAAGGAAAAAACCAAGTAACAACTTTTTATGAACCTTAAATCTGGCTATTTAAAGAAAAGCACCATTAAATTCTACTGTCCACGATTACAGCAGGGTTACTGTTTACTCTGGACGATTGTGTTCAGGAGCGAGTAAGTGAGTGAAGTCGCTCAGTCATGTCCGACTCTTTGCGACCCCATGGACTGTAGCCTACAAGGCTCTTCTGTCCATGAAATTTTCCAGGCTAGAGTACTGGAGTGGGTTGCCATTTCCACTCCAGGGGATCTTCTCGACCCGGGGATCGAACCAGGGCCTCGCGTATTGCAGGCAGACGCTTTAACCTCTGAGCTACCAGGGAAGGGTATCTATATTGAACAAATATTTGTTGAACTTCTCTTCGTATATAAAGCGCAGATGCACCCAGATTCAACACAGGCCCTGAAGGTTAGTTCCGGCTTTGACCGCCAGAGGGCAGCAGAGGCGAGCGCATCTTCGCGGTCTCCGAGAAAGAACAGAGTGGGCGACACCTTCGCGGGACCACGAGCGGGGGGTCTCCGGGCTGTCTTCACTGCACGTTTCTTTCAGATATACATATTAATAGCATGTGGAAATGAGGTCTATCGGTTGAGGATTCAGCTCTAAGCAGGTTGGCATATGCGTATGTATTTGTATATATATGTATTTTCCCCTGAAATTATCCTAAACACAATCTCTCTTGAAACCAAATGGGCAGTCTTTACATCTAAAACTGAAACCATACGATTAGCATCTTAGTTGTCTACCTAGATAATATAAGTGTAAAGAAACCACTGTTTCCTAATTTTGGTAGTCTTTACACAATGTCACTGAAATTTTTTATTGTAATAAAACCTACATAATATAAAATTTACCATTTTAGCCACTTTAATCTTTCAGCTCTCTGTGTTAGAACTGCTCTGCAACCACCATCGTAACTTCATCTTCTCAAACTGAAACTGTTCCCACTAAACACTAACTCCCATCCAGCCCTGCCCCTGCACTCACCACCCTACTTTCTGACGACTTTAGATATTTCATAGGTGGAATTATACTGTATTTTGTGACTGTTGACTTCACTTAATATCATCATCAAGTCCTCAAGAGTCATCTGTGTGGCAGCCTGTGTCAGAATCTCCTCCCCTTTTTAGGGTGGATATTTCATTCTACATAGAAGCACATTTTTTAAGCCATTCATGGAGTTGTCCCCACATTTTGGCGATTGTGAATCAGGTTGTTATGACAAGGTGTGCAAGTAATTGAGTGACACAACATCATTTTAAATCTGCATTTTTAATGAAAAGCTTTAAATCATTGCAATGTTGTATTTACACGTTTCAGCCTTGGAATACCAATAAGCGTTCTGCAAAGAGACTATAAATATTAAGACATTTTAGTTCTTCTATGATCAAGAAAAAATAAAACTATTTTTGTACTTCTCAGAGAGAATTAAAAAGTGAGAAAATATCTAAAGACCTATTTGTGTGTGTGAGTGTGTGTGTGTGTGTTGGTTACTCAATCATATCTGACTGTTTGTGACCCCATGGATTGTTACCTGCCAGGCTCCTCTGTCCTTGGGATTCTCCAGGCAAGAATACTGGAGTGGGTTGCCACGCCCTCCTGCAGGGGATCTTTCTGGCCCAGGGATGGAACTCTGGTCTTATGCATTGCAGGCAGATTCTTTACTGTATGAGCCACCAGGGAAGGCTTCTATAGTAATATTTCTCCATTTAAAAATAAAACCAAAAAAACCCCTAACAACCGAAAAAACCTAGATCCAGGTAACCACCACCTACTAAATACACACACACACACACACACACACACACACACGTCCGAGTTCTACAAGGGAAGGTGTTTTAGACAAGCCTTTAGCAGCTCAGCTTTTTTTCCCCCTGGGTTACCCTCAAGTTCAGATCCCACCCGAACAGGTAAACTCTGCGGGGAGCGCAGCTTGCTCGTCAGATCTGAGCGCTAATCAAGCAACCTTGGAAGCAACCAGAGACTCGGTTGTTCTTAAAAAAAAAAACCAATAGGAATCCCAGTGCCCTGGACTGAATTAAGTGTGTCTGACGCGAGCCAGGCTCGCTGCGCTATTTATAGCCCCCGGCCAGACACCACTACCGCCCCCGCGACAGCGTGGGCCGCTGCGATCAGGCAACACGCACTCGGCGTGGATCCTGCACCCCGCATTCACGTCCTACACCCGCACCCCTACTGCCCTAAGCGAGAGGCCGGGAGGTGCGGGGTAGGGGGTGCGGGACGTGGAGCCACAGCTTGGCCGGGGAGAAGCGGGCCGATGCGGGTGTGGAATGCGGGAGTTAGGCGTGTGAACTAGTGGCTGGAAGCAGGATGCGGGTGTAGGATGCGGTGCCAGAGTGGGATGTGGGATGTGGGCGGGGCCGGGCGGGGCGGGGCGCGGGGCCCTGGAGCCGGGTGTAGGATGGGGGGTGCGAGTGTGGGTTGTGGGGGTGTGGGCGGGGGATGGGGCGGGGCGCGGGGCGGGGCGCGGGGCCCGGGCGCGGGGCGCAGCGCAGGGCGCGGGGATGGCGCCGGGGCGGGGAGCCCGGGTTGCCGGGCGCACGCGTCGAGCCTAGCGCACGGAGACCGGGTGTCCAGCAGAGAGGCCCGAGCCCTGCCCGCGGGAGGAGCGACCGGGTCGGCGCGGCGGGTAAGCGCGGGCTGCGGGCTACCCCTCGGGGTCCGGGCAAGTTTGGGAGTAGCGGGCCTGTCGGCGCGGCTTGGGCACTCCCTGGGGAACTCTGGAGCTTGGCGCGGCGATGGCTTTTTCGGGGTGTGGGGGGTGGCCGGCGATGGCTTCAGACCTTTCCCTGGGCTGCGCCCCTGTGGGGCGCCGGACCTGCGCTGAGACCCTGTGGGCGCCGGCACTCCCGCGGGGCGCGCGCCGCTCTTCCCCAAGGTCTTGGCTCGCCTGCGCTCCTTTAAGAAACTCTCTCAAAGTTTTTTTAAAGACTGACTGGCTTTGAGCGCCTCGGCCTCGTTTCTTGCCGCGTGTGCGCGTGGCGGCGGGTTTCAGCAGAAATTGCGGAGAATGGGCTGGTCCCGCGTCTGCGCTCTTCGGGCCGCGCTCTGGGGCTGCGGGCGCTGGCACGTGCTCGTTGTCCGGCCGGGTGAGACTCTTCCATCCCAATGGGCAGACCCCTCGGTCCAGAGCAGCTGCGACACGGACTTCAGCGACCAGGGCAGTCCGCCAGGGTTTGCTTAAGCAAGGTTTCGCCCAAATGTGCCATTTAATAATGTTCATATGCAAACAGCAGGGGAGTGGATGGTGCTTTGGTTTTTAATCACGCAAGAATTCAAAATGATGGGTTATGACATGTGCTTCACTTCGCTGGCAGGCCCTCCGTGTGCTGGAAAATGTATTGCAAGTCAGACATTAAAAGATTAGAGTGGAAAACGGACTTATTCCCCGAAGGTCAGTGTATTCAAAGTAAACCTCAGCTAATCTGGCGGCGATTCCACTGGTTCAGCAGTTTGGTTCTTGCCGAGATAAGCATCTGTTGAGGGCAGTGCACGTGTTTTGTAGTGAAAAGTAATTCACAGAAACTTTACAACTGTAACAGACAATGCTGTTCGTGTCAACCAGCAAATGCTTAACTGGCTTAAAGCTGCCTTATAATAATGGCGTGTAACAGAATTTCATTGTTGGCCAACGAGAAAGAGAATTTTGAAATAATTTCTTTGAATGTTCTTACATTTTGTGTTCATTTTCTTAACTAAGATAACTTTTACCCTGCACATTTGAAACTTTAATATAATTATAGTCACAGCCATTTTACACAGTCTCACACGAGTCAAGAATTTAAATCTAATTTGCCTCTCACTTGTTACCATTACTTGAACACACACCTAACACAGGATAAATAGGACATACATGTCTTGAGGATTTTACCTCAGTACAGCACATAAATATATCAAGAAGCACATAGTCTTTGTAATGTACTGAAATATTCCCAGAACATTCTAGACAGTGTGAAAGCCTTTGAGGTTGCCCAGGGTCTGTATGGGAAAAAGTTCAGCCAAACTCAGTTGCTATCCTGATGTACCCCCTCTTTCTCCCTGTGCTGTGTCAGGTCTCCCCGCCCTCCAAGGCCATGCCCAGAGCTGTGTAACGCGTGTGGTGCTACCTTTTGAGCAGTTTGACAAGCCTGCTTCTGCTGGATGAGAGGGTGGACTGGGTCTGGATTATTTTGGTCACTCCATGTGTATCACAGTCCCACACATGTAATAAGCATTTGATAAACACTTACTAACTTAAGGGGCTTCCCTGGTGGCTCAGACGGTAAAGCGTCTGCCTGCAATGCGGGAAACCCGGGTTCTATTCCTGGGTCAGGAAGATCCCCTGGAGAAGGAAATGGCAATCTACTCCAGCACTCCCGCCTGGAAAATCCCATGGATGGAGGAGCCTGATAGGCTACAGTCCATGGGGTCACAAAAGAGTCGGACACGGCTGAGCAACTTCACTTCACTAACTAACTTAAAGAGTGCTTTAAGTGCAAAAAATCCAATACATGTGGCCCTAAATAGCATACACATGTCTCTAAAAACACTATGTTTTTGCAATTTCAATGTAATTCTTAAAAGCAATAAATAGCCATAGATTTTCATGTTACTTTTCATTCCTACAATGGTGGAAAATTTATCTCAAGAGATAGATTAGTACTATGCTGCTTGCTTTTGGGGATCTCTGTGTCTTCAAAAGTGTGACACGAATGGTTCATGTAAGGTTTCTGCATTCTTATATTTTCTTTAATTTGAAGTTTGTGGCTTGCTTTAAGTTACCTGTTAACAGACTATTGATAAATGATGCTTAATGTAAAAATCACTTGATTTTTTCATTCAGATCACATGATTAGCTCCTGAATGCTCATCTGTTCGTGAAACTCCATTTCCTCTTAGCTTTAAAATGAATCTTTTATTCTAGAACAGAGAAGAGAGTTCTGCTTTGTACTAATAGAAATAGATTCAAATAAGAAAATTCAAATAAGAAATTGATCCAAATAAGAAAATTCAGATTCTATTTATACTATAGAAATTATTATTTCTGCAGAACATAGAAAACATTTTCACAGATGTAATTTATGTCTGTAATATAAATGGAACAATAAAATGCCATAATTATAAGGCTGTGAGGTTTTGTTCACTAAGCAAGAGTAAAGATAATACCTGAATTTGATTTAAAATGACAATTCCAATTTATATGATGAGGTAGCTTGTTGTTGTTAGCAATCAAAAATATTTGACAATTTTAGACATTCTGGACTGGAAGAAAAGAGCAAAGCCTAAAACATAGTCTAACCCATGTTTCTACACGTTTCTTTTAAAGTGTGGTAGAAACAGCTCAAAAGGCACCTGTTGTCATCTGGACCATGTGCCTGGTGCTTAATCCCATGAGGTCACATGGACGGGGACCCAGAGCAGAAAGTCAGGAGTTCTTGCGCCCACTTCAGCCCTGCATGCTGTGCAACCTCAGGGAAATCACAGAACCTCTCTGGGCATCCATTTTCTGATCTGTAAAGTGAAAATGACAGTAGGGCCACTTCTAAGGTCCTTCCAGCTCTAAGATGCTGTAATTCCATGTTCCTTTCATGGATTATGAATAAGATTCCTGAAAGGTGTCACTGGGATTTACATAGGGAAATTACCTTTTAACTGCATTCTGGTGTACTGTTGAGACATCCTGACCTTGTGTTTCAGGCATGATGAGCTGCTCAGAGCACAGGAAGCTGTCACACCCTATAGTTTTCTTGATTGTTATTTTGGCCCAAACCAGCCTTCAGAAGATTGTGTGCTGTCAAGAGGGAGACAACTTTATTTTTTCACTATTCAGTTATTAAAACCTTGAGGGCTAATGTGGAAGTACATTAAAAGTAACACATCACTAAAATGTCTAAATAAAACGTTTGAGTGAGTGAAAATTACTAATGGTGTTCTTAGGTCTTTTGCAGAGTTCATTCTAGAAATGTGCAACGTGGTTTAATAAAGGGCGGGAGGAGCTGACAAGGCAGTGGGTAGGGGACTGTTTGAAGGGCTTGGAGAGGGTGCCCAGCGTGGCATGAATAGCCTTGGAAGACAGTCATGTTTCTAATTTCATTGCAGACTATCTACATTTTCTGTCAACTGAACTGAAGCACGACCAGCTGGTAACTTTCTAGCTTAATATTAGAATTCTAATTGTGGAACTGTGATGTGATACTCCTATCTGGAGGGAATATTTATTTTATTCAAGTATTTTAAGAAAAAAAATACTGTGGCTAAAATCTTAAGTGTACTTTTAATTTTACCATTCCTGAATATACAAGCTTGAAGACATTTGTTCTTTGACATAGTCGTTTAAATTGCTTTTGACTTAAAATTAGCTCTCACTAAGTTTGTATGTTATAGAAGGTCAAAAACAAAGACTGGTGAATCCTTCCCATTGACTAAAAATCAAAGTGTCACCCATATTTACCTTCACCAAATAAAGATTTAGGAGCATATGATTTTTTGCATATTCATAAGTAATTAAATTCCATGAAAGAGAAGATATGAGAATAATAATACATGGATGGCAGGAACTATTATAAATGTTTCACACATTCTTAATGAATAAATAAGATAATGAAATTAAAATATGAATTTAAAACAGTTTCATGTTTCTGGAGATTTTTTCTTTGACAGTAAAATATACAATCCTAGAAATGCTTTAGAATTACTAATAAAGAAGTTGGAAAGTTAGTGTTTTATAATTCCACTAAATCAGTCAGTTCTGAGTGAGAGTGATATTTCCTGCCAGAGATTCATATTATTGAAAAGTTAAATTTCCATTTAAAATTAGGAAGGGAAACCCTTGGATATAATAAGAAATAATTTTACAGTAAGGTCAAGGATACTCTTAAATTGCATATGTGTCATTTACAAAGCCATCAGTAAACACTAAAATCTTCATTATCTATTTAAAAGATCCTTAGGAGTTTTTGGTAGATGTATTCTATGCATTGTGAATATAGTATGCATGATAAGACATTGGAAAAAATAACAAACTCTCATTCTTTTTCAAGCATATCAAAATCGATTCTTTATTAAAAGAAACATTTCTAGCATGACTAATACTTTAACAGCCTCAAACAATATTTGGAACCAAACGAATCTAACTACAGATATCATGGAGTTTTTGCATCATAAAAAAAATACCATGAATAATCTTATGACAACAAATTTGAAACTTGGATGAAATGGAAAATTCTCTAAAAGATATAAATGATCAAAAATGACTTTAGCAAACTTACTTCTGTTAATAACAGTTAATGAGATTGAATTTGTGATCTGGTCCTCCCAACCACTCAAAATAAACAAAAAGACTTTAGGCCCAAGCAAGAGCTTTCATGGGACATTCTTTTTTTTTTTTAGGTAAGAAGTAGATTTATTCAGATTCAGAGAGAAGCACACTCCAGAGACAGAGTATGGGCCATCACAGAGGGCAAGTGCAGCCTATTGAACATTTTATACAGCTTCTTACACAGAGAATTTTAAAATAACTTTCTTTTCAAACTCCAATGACAGTACAAAAACCAATAAGATCAATCTCAAGTATGAACAAAAACATAATCTAAAATAAAGTTATAGCTAGTTTAATTTGATTGTATATTAAAAATAAAGTCATGACCCAAAAGATGCTTCACCATCTAAAAGTCACCATCAGTTGTGGAAGTGAGAAATAGATTTAAGGGACTAGATCTGATAGAGTGCCTGATGAACTATGGATGGAGGTTCGTGACATTGTACAGGAGACAGGGATCAAGACCATCCCCATGGAAAAGAAATGGAAAAAAGCAAAATGGCTGTCTTGGGAGGCCTTACAAATAGCTGTGAAAAAGTCACCACAGATTCAGAGAAAAAAGTACTCCACCAAATCCAATATTCATTCATGATTTAGAAAACAAAGCAGACAAAGACTGAAGGAAAATTTCTCCACCTGATACAAGTTGAAACATCACACTCAATGATAAAACTTCAGAAGCATCATTTTCAGACTGAAACCAGGGAAAATGTCACCATTCCACATTGTACCAGAAGTCCAAGCCAATGTAAGAAGACAAGGGGAAAAAAAAAAAAAAAACAGGGATTCAAATTAGAAGAGGAAGAGACACATCTCTCCTTAAGAGGATAGGATCCTGCATCTTTCACAGAAAATCCAAAGGAATCTCCTGACTGGTCCATCTAGGAGGGGCTTTCTGCCAGGTTGCTAAATACAAGATCGATATACAAAATAAGGTTCCTGCTGCTGCTGCTAAGTTGCTTTACTTGTGTCCGACTCTGTGCAACGCCATAGATGGCAGTCCACCAGGCTGCTCCGTCCCTGGGATTTTCCAGGCAAGAGTACTGGAGTGGGTTGCCATTGCCTTCTCGGAATAAGGTTCCTAGGTACCAATAACAACTACTCAGAAATTATAATGAAAACAACTATTTAGAATGAAGAATTAGAACAACTACAAAGTTATCTCGGAATAAGTCTAGCAAAAATGTGTAAGACCTGTTGGGACAGCATCCTAACGGCATAAAGATGCCCTTCATCTATGGAGCAGTAGTGTTCAGCAGTGGGAGCATTAGATTGTAAAGAGGTAAATTTGATTCATCTGTGAATTCCATGCAATTCGAATCAAAACTGTGTCTCAGATTTTTGTGGAACTTGACAAGTTCTGCCTAAACTTCATATGGAAGAAATAAAAATAAATTGTTGTGACAAATATGAAGAATGAAGCTGGAGGACTTGTCCTTTGAGGCGTGAAGTGTGTCTGCAGCCACTGCCGCTGGGTGTCCTGCCTCTTGCTGTGGTCAGTCCCTTTCTTCTGGAGAATAAGTATCCTGTTAGTCAGTGTGAAACTTTGGAGGGTCGGCTTTTTCCCTCTTTCATGCTTGTCTTTGTGGTTGATCTTTTCCATGCAGGCTCTTACAGGCCTGGCTTCCATCTTGCTCTTGGGATTCCAAAGCTACGTGTTTGGGTCATCTCCAAAGAGCAGAAAAAGAATTAATCTTTTGTTAAGAAACTTATTTTCAGTTATATTTCCTCTTTAAAGAGTCAGACCATAATTATAAAAAGGTGTGATAAGTATGATAAAGGTGGTGCTAGAGGTAAAGAACCCGCCTGCCAATGCAGGAGACATAAGAGATGCAAACTCAGTCCTTGGTTGGGAAGATCCCCAGGAGGAGGGCATGGCAACCCACTCCAGTATTCTTGCCTGGAGAATCTCATGGACAGAGGAGCCCGGCAGGCTATGGTCCATAGGGTCACAAACAGTTGGACACGACTGAAGCAACTTAGCATGCGTTGTTGTTCAGTTGTTCAGTCATGTCCGACTCTTTGTGACCCCCATGGACTGCAGCACCCCAGGCTTCCCTGTCCTTCACCATCTCCTGGAGTTTGCTTAAACTCAAGTCCATTGAGTCGGTGATGCCCACTGAGTCAGCATGCATGCAGGTACGTAATACCATAGTCTAGGTCTCTTGGCATCTAGAAATTACTGTCTTAAGTGTGAGAGCTGGAAATAGGCATGTAAAACATGAAAGAAAAAAAAAAGCAAAAGAAACAGTCTTTCCAATGGCTAAAAAGATACCCAGATAATGCCACTTTTCAGTACACCAAACCCACTTTTCACAGCCTACCAAGTCCTTTTAGCTTTGTACCAAGTCAGGGATTACAAAAAAATAGCATTAGGGCCACCACTGCCCATGCCAAACCCTGGCAAACATTACTAGTTAAACATAGAACTCTTTCTGGGTTAGCCTTCAGGTCAGTATCCAGATCCTACCTGTGGTGTTCCAGGAAATCACAAGAAAACGTGGAATGAATATGCCTGGTCATTCTATTGCCTCCAATTTGTAAACCAAGTAGGAGTGTTTTTAGTGTCAGTCTGTTACAAAAGGAAATCTAGTGCAATGCAAATTGTACATTTTGCTCTTGTTCATTCTAGGGTCTCAACTAAAACTGGCATTTCCACATGGGCAGCTCATGGTCCTCTGGATGCTGGAGCCTCTGGCTTGATCTCCCCCCCCTTTGCGCTGCCCTCCCCACCCCCGCGCCCGTCCCAGTCCTTAGAGGACCTCAGTGCTGTCTCAGGGTTCCGTGATGACTTGACCTCTAATGCGTGTCTAATAGACATTTCAGTCTGAACGTTCGTTCCTAAATAAAACTGTTTGTCCTCTGCCCCCACCCCCCACCCTCCACCCTCCACCCTCCACCCTCCATCCTCCACCCTCTGACCCTGAGCTTTCACCCTTGCCCCGAAGATAGTTCTCATCACCAGTACCACTGGTCCCATAAAGACGTGGGATTGTATCACAGCTGTTCAACCCCCGCCCCCCACCCAGTACCTTCCCAACCCACCCAGAGTCAGAGCCCAGGTTCTGGTCACTGACCGTTGTGGTCCACCTGCCTCCGGTTCACCGGATCTCTGACCTGCTCCACCCAGTCCCACCCCACCTCTACCCCCAACTCCCCTCCCCCTCCCCCCTGGGGTGTCCTCTGCTCCGTCCTCATTCGCCCAGCCCAGCAGGCTTGCTCCCCTCTGAGAGCCTTGTTATGCTCCGGCTCTCCTCAAGCCCCGCCCCCTCCACCCCCAGCTCTCGGCTTCTCCAGGGCACCCCGGCTTGACCGCTCTGTTCCCACGTTCCAAATTCTTCTCCAGCTCAGGGCCTGTCCTGGCCTGAAAGACGCCCTCTTGACTCGGGAGAGAAGTCTCATCTCCCCGCAGCTGCCCCGCCCCTCCCCTATCGCCCCCGCCCCCACCCCCACCCTCCTCCGGGCGACAGGAGCCCCCACCGCCCGTCCTCCTCCGGGGCCCAGACTGACAGGTCCCCCTCACCCTCTGGTCTCCAACCCCCGCCACGTGCTCCCCGGGCCTGGCCCGCGGCCGGGTCACTGGAAGGGCGTCCGTGGCCTCCTCGTGTGAGATCAAAGGGCCTCTTCTCTGCTTCTTCTCCCGGAGTGGACGCCTTAGTCACCGGCTCCCTTGAAGCCCGCCGGCGTCCCCAGCTCCGCGGGTCCAGCCCCTCGGGCCGTTCTCTGGTCTCCGGCTCTGGGGGGGGGGCCCTCACAGGTGCGCCCCCCCGGACCTGCTGCCCCACGGGGTCTGGTCTGGGGAAGCTAGGGGTGCTGCTTGACTCTCTACCCCTAAGGTTAGAATTTCCTAGAAGTCACTTTTTCCAGAAGACTCAGGGGAAAACAGTAATACAGATAACAGATAAAACAAGATTTCAGAGCATACGCTCCCTGGAGCACCCGCGGCCCCCACCCAGGGCCCTGCCTCCGTCAAGGCTCAGCCCTGGCCCTCCCCCCGTAGTTGGACCCCCTACCTCTCCAGCCGGTCTCCTTCCAGCCGGTCCTTCCGCAGGACATGGGGCCATGCGGCCGCCCCGCCCCAGCACTGCAGCCCGCAGTTCGGCCCTACGGGCGCGGGACACAGACCCCTTCCTTAGGGAAGGACAGGCTAGGGCCCCGCGCCCCCAGTCCGTCCTCCCTGCCTCTGCGCGCACACCAGTGCTGCTCTGTTTCGTTTTCACGACTGTCCTTTTCTGTCCTCCCCCACACCCGTCGACCCTCCTATCACCCGCCGGCCTTCGGCAGTCACCCAAGACGTCACGAGGCCCTTCTTTCTGAAGGACACCAGCGGTCAGGTTGGGAATCGGCCCAGCTGTGTACAGGGCCAGAGAGCCGTCGGGCAGACGAGGCCGGCAGGGGGCGGGGGCTTCCCTCAGGCAGCCCTCCTCAGTGGCCTGTGGTTGCCTCCCTCCTGCTGGCACCAGTGTAGCATGACCTCTGCTCAGGGCCATAGGTGCTGGGGACAGTTACCAAACCCTGCTCAGAGGGACTTACGGGCATGCTTACACCTGTGCCTGCATCCATGCAGGCACACACACATCTGTATTTGTACCCATAGATATACATACACACCCACTCCAGTGTTCTTGCCTGGAGAATCCCAGGGACGGGGGAGCCTGGTGGGCTGCTGTCTGTGGGGTGGCACAGAGTCGGACACGACTGAAGCGACTTAGCAGCAGCAGCATCATATACATACACACACTTGGACATGTACATACACATCTGTGCCTGCACACATACGCCTATACATGTACACACACACACCTGTGCATGCACATACACACACCTGTGCCTTTGTATGTACACACACACCTGTACATGTATACACACACCTGTCTGCATACATACACACACCTGCACACACACATGCACACCTGTACATGTACACACACCTTGCATGAACATACACCTGTGCATGTGCACACACCTGAACATGCACATACAAACACACCTGTGCTGCACACATACACACACCTGTACCTGCACATGTGCATATACATACCTGTACATGTACACACACCTGTATGTGTGCATACACATCTGTACATGCACATACACACACCTGAGCATTCGTGTGTACATACAAACACCCATACATGTAATGCACACCTGTACATGTGTGTGCACACCTGTGCATGTACACACACCTGTACCTGTACATACACACCTGCTCCTGCACATGTGTATACACACCTGTATGTGTGCATACAGCTGTACGTGCACATACACACACCTATGCTTCACATGTACATACACACCTGTATATGTATACACACATCTGTGTCTGCACACACACGTGTACATGTACATGCACAGCTGGGCATGCACACACACCTGTGCAAGTACAAACGTGCATATACATACACACCTGCTCCTGCATACCTGCATGGACACTCACAACCTTTACTGGAGGGTTCCCGCTCCGGAGGGGGTAGCACAGCTCCCCATGACAGCATATCCCACGCACATCGGGGCCCAGGGCTGCCCGGGACCGTGCCCTCGCCTCGCCTAGCCAGCCGGCCTAGTAACAAGCCTGTTCCCCTGCAGGTTAGCAGTCTGAAGCGATGGGCGACTGGAGCTTCCTGGGGAGACTCCTAGAGAACGCCCAGGAGCACTCCACTGTCATCGGCAAGGTCTGGCTGACGGTGCTGTTCATCTTCAGGATCCTGGTGCTGGGGGCCGCGGCCGAGGAGGTGTGGGGGGATGAGCAGTCGGACTTCACCTGCAACACGCAGCAGCCCGGCTGCGAGAACGTGTGCTACGACCGCGCCTTCCCCATCTCGCATGTGCGATTCTGGGTGCTGCAGATCATTTTCGTGTCCACGCCCACGCTCATCTACCTGGGCCACGTGCTGCACCTGGTGCGCATGGAGGAGAAGCGGAAGGAGCGTGAGGAGGAGCCGCCGAAGGCCGCCGGCCCAGCCGAGGAGCACCAGGACCCGGCCCCGGTGCGCGACGACCGCGGCAAGGTGCGCATCGCCGGCGCCCTGCTCCGCACCTACGTCTTCAACATCATCTTCAAGACGCTTTTCGAGGTGGGCTTCATCGCCGGGCAGTACTTCCTGTACGGCTTCCAGCTGAAGCCGCTATACCGCTGCGACCGCTGGCCCTGCCCCAACACGGTGGACTGCTTCATCTCACGGCCCACGGAGAAGACCATCTTCATCCTCTTCATGCTGGCCGTGGCCTGCGTGTCCTTGCTCCTCAACGTGCTGGAGATCTACCACCTGGGCTGGAAGAAGCTGAAACAGGGGATGACCAGCCCCTTCCGCCCGGACACCCCTGGTTCGAGGGCGGGGTCCGCAAAGCCGATGGGGGGGAGCCCCCTCCTCCTGCCCCCCAACTCCGCCCCGCCCGCAGTCACCATCGGGTTCCCGCCCTACTACGCGCCCTCTGCCTCCTCCCTGGGGCAGGCGTCTGCCCCGGGCTACCCCGAGCCGCCCCCGCCCGCGGCCCTGCCTGGGACCCCCGGCACCCCCGGCACCCCCGGCACCCTCGGCGGCGGCGGCAACCAGGGCCTGCGCGCCCCGGCGCAGAACTGTGCCAACCGTGAGGCCGAGCCGCAGACTTCGGCCAGGAAGGCCTCCCCGCCCGCGTCGACGCCGCCTGCAGCCCCCGCGGGTGGCCCCCAGCAGTCCCTTCCGGGGGGCGCGGCGGGGAGCTCGGGCGACAGCGACGGGGAGGGGGCGGTGACGGCCGTGGAGCTGCACGAGCCCCCTGAGCCCCCCGCAGACCCCGGCCGGTCCAGCAAGGCCAGTAAGTCCAGCGGCGGCCGGGCCAGGGCCGGCGACTTGGCCATCTAGCGGCGGCCCGGCGTCCAGGCCCAGGGCGCTCGCCGGCGGGTAGCGGCCTGGAGGCGGGAGGGGCTGGAGCGGGTGGAGGGGGCGAGCGAGGGTCGGGTCCGTGTGTCGGTGCTTGCTGTTCCTAGCGCTGTGAGGTAGTGAGGGGCGCATCCGAGACGGGAGGGGGCACAGGGGCCGGGGGCCTCCAAAGATTCTCCCAGCAGCCTGCTCGCCCGGAGCCCGGCGGCCTTCCCAGAGATGCTGCGGCCCGGTGGGAGCTGTGGTGTCTGCTGTGGGAAGGCAGAAGGTCTGCGTCACTTCAGGTTGGGGTCAACGGTTTTCCAGCCCTACGCCCCCCGGAGGCTTTGGACCGCCCAGCAAGTCTAGAAGCTCTTAGCTTTATCTCTGTTTGAGAATTTAACTTAGAGTTGAATTTCATTTGGGATATTTGCCAAACAGTACTAAGAAAAGGTTCCATACAGTCACTGAGTTTCTGGCAGGTCTCTGAAGCCCAGGACATCAAACCACACCCTTCATGACAACTGAGGAGCAGCCACCCTCCAGGGTCAGAGATGTGGTGGGCAGGCAGGAGAGCCTGCAAGAGGCGGACCCTTGAGATAAGTTTGAATGGCCAAGGAAACTGAGTAAAAGTGTGACAAGTATGCCTTAGGTATTTATTTTTTAAATGGCATTTTGTGCTTTGATATGAATTGTACAGATATGCCTATTTTTCCCCACTTACTATCTTTCAGGAAAAATGAAGCAAATAGTCCTATTAAAATAGATACTGATCAAAAGAGTGCAAATTTTTCCTTTACATACTAGTAAAGATTTGAACTTTAAAAGAAATTCTTCGACTTTATGAGTCAGTTAATTACTGTGAAAATGTACCATATACAACCGAAGCCAGTGTTCAGAAATCTCTAAGTGCAGTTCAAATGCTTGAAGTTGTGAAGTTTTTGAATGGGAGGTTAAAAGTTAACTACTGTTGCCAGAAAATTTATTTATACAGATGAATCCATGACCTACATTTTTTTTAACAGTACAAAATAAAACTCCTCAAGTCTCCTAACCATTCTTTGTGGGTAGCCTGTTTGCTTTTGGAGGTGTGAGTGACAGTGTCATGGTTGCCCACATGGGTACTGGTTGGGACGGGGCCATAAGGTGTTCACACTGTTCCTGCACTGACTGCAGAGGCGGGTTCTGTGCACCCGTGGCTGGACGACGGCACAGGGTCCCCAGTAGCTCCTTGTTTATAAGCCAGTGAACAGTGGTAATGCTGAGCCCGGTGCTTGTCACACCTCACCTCGCACCTCCTCTGCATCTCATCAGTCCTTGTCCCCAAAACTGTACCTTGTCCCACCTGGTTTATCTTTTACGAATAACTTTACCTTCCTGATGATGTATGGGGGGCCACACTCCACGGCAGACTGTGTTTTATATCATAAACAGTGATCCACTGACAATATGATGAAAGGATGACTGTGTGGAGCTGGCTGGTAGTACCTGCTCGGAAGGCACATCCCTTCTCAACCTCACTGAAGGCATGGTTAAGAAACTAGCTATTTAACCGTTAACACTACAGGAGAATCTCCATCTGGCATGTCTGCGCAGCCAGGTCTCTGAGACCACCTCCATACTCAGATGATTTAGTCTGGATGAGACACCAAACAGCCACCAGGAACCCTCACATTTTGGAGTTGACCCATTTGGCAAAACTAGCTGAAGCTGGAACAGTCCTTCCCTGTTCCCCTGTGTTCCAGGCCTCGAGATTTTCTCCACTTACCATCTAAGCTTTGCCTTGGGACACTATCCCTGATGAGAAGTGGTCCGTGGCCTCTGGATGGAGATGGGTGGGACCGCAGGAGGCCTGAGGGCCAGAAATGGACACCCTGAGACTGTCCTGCCCAGCCTCTGTCTTGCCGGGTCCCCCATGGATTGAGGGACGGGCAGGACGGGCAAGGCTGCCTGGAAGGGGCACCCCCTGATCCCCGCCCCTGCATTTCAGATGGGCTGGGTCCAGCTTGGGTTCTGCGACTGTCTAAACTTCCTCTGATGCAGGTTGGAGCAGTGGAGGGTATGGTTTCAGAGATACTCTTTCCTGGCCAGGCTGGTGGATTCCTTCTGTAAAACCAGCTCTACTGAGACAGACCTCAAGTTTCTCTGAGTGGGCCAAAGTGCCACCAGCTCTGGGGCTAAGCCCCTCATCCATGGGCTCCTGTGCCCCTCCGGTCACCTTTCTTTCAGCTCCTCACCCCAGGGCTCCACACTTCCATGACAGGGCACACAGGTTCAATCCCTGGTCAGGGAACTAAGGTCCCACAAGCTATGTGGCAAAAAAATAAATAAATAAAAGTTTTAAAAAGAAATGAAATGAAGTTCCATGAGTGAGATTAAACAGAAACAACAGAAAGCAGAAATAGACCTACAAGGAATTCAGATTCTAGACTTATCAGAGTATAATTGCATTATGCCTACTATGTCTAAAGAATTAAAAGGCAAGGTTAATAATAAGTGCAGAGAACAAGAAATTATAAAACTAATGACCAAACAGGAGATCTAGAAATTTTAAAAAATAACAATAGTTGAAATTTAAGACAATGGATAGATTTAACACACAGCTGAAGAAATACTAAAGGTACAGTTGAAGGGATGACTAGAATGCTGCTCTGAGAGTCACAGAAATGGGAAGCATGAAAAAGAGGTTCCATGTCATGAGGACAGAGAGGGAGGGTCCCAGGTATGCCTAATCAGTAACCAAGAGGACAGGGAACAGAAAGGAACAGAGACAATATTTGAAAAGACACAGCTGAGAATTTGCCAGGATTAATCGAAGATCCCACCCATAGCTTCCAAATCCCAATAAAGCTCAAGTCAAAGGAAAAAAAAATCTATACCAAGACATGTGACACTAAAAGTACAAAGATCAAAGCAGGAAGAAAAATGTACAGGACATTTAAGATCCCACTACCCAGAGATAAATCTTTGCTAACATTTTAATTTTTTAATAGATATTTTCTAAATGATCATATTTATTCTGATATTTTTTCCTACTATATTATGAACATTTCTTCAGGTTAATACATTTTCTTCAAATTCATAATTTTAAAGGCTTCCTTTCTACCATATAAATATATGATAGTTTGTTTAAGCAGAATTTATGTTGGACATGTAAATTATTTCCAGTTTTTGACTATTTTAAATAGTATATGTTATACATAAATCTCTTCCACATGCCTGTTTCACTAGAACACATTCATAGAAGTGGAATTACTGATCAAAGACACAAACGGCACTGAGACTTGTGATGTATCTGCCCCTCTGCTTCCCAAAGAGACCAGCACTCCCATGGGAGGACACCTCCCCACCCAAGGTCACTTCAGCAAATTCCGGACAGCTTGGTGGACACACTTCCCAAATTAATTAACTCTCACTTACACATGGATCCAAAGCCAAACAACCCAATGCTTCAAAACTAGTAAAAGGACATCAGTTCCTACACTGCGTGGGGACTAAAGTGACCCAAGTCCCTCAGGAATGTTAAAAATAACGAGCATTTGAAAACCTTTTCAGCTCTTTCAAAATTTTGCCTCCCTGTTTTCCAAAACGACTGTGCTTCATTCACTTGAACAAAACAGTTTAAAATGCAGTCGTCATCTATTCTATGCCTCCAAGAGCCAGGCGGCTGTTTATAATAAAGGTGGTCTTAGTTCAAGCCGCGTGACCAAGGGCATTCAACCTCTAATCACATCCGTAATCTCGCTTTCACATTCTCTCTGGTCCATCCTACTTGACCCTGCTTATTGAAGCACTTTCATTGTGCTGGCTCAAAGGACAAGAGATGAGCAGGGACAAAAGTGAGGTCTGAGGGTTGGGTTTATGCTTGTCCCCTATCCAACTCCTCCGTCGATGAATAAATTCCCTGGAATCTGGCCAAGTCACATGATGGAAAACTCTGATTCCCAAAAAAAGCATTCCTGGTGCTTTTTTAAAGCATCGAAATCTGCCCAGGTCGAAAGAGAAAGCTCTGACGGCTCACAATAGGAGCACAGCTAGCTAGGTAGCCAGCTCTATCTGCCAGGTTTCCTCCAATCTCCTGTGAAGGGAAGGATAGCTAGCATTTTAGATGTTTCAAGCCAGACAGTCTCTGTGGCACTGCTCAGTTGTTTCACCACTGCTTGAAGGCAGGCAGACTCTGAGCCCCTGTGGCCTGAGTGCCAGGAACCATCCCAGTTCCCCAGAGATCCAGGGAATGACCTGGCTGGCAGACAGCAGCTTCCCCTGGTCCTCACCTGACTGTCACCTCCAGGGTCCCCTCCAGCCCTGAGATTCTTTGAATCTGTCACTAGGCTTGGCATTCGGCATTTGGAGTTAGGTTGTCCCATGTCAGCTGGTGTAGGGATTTGAGGGTGGAGGCAAAGGAAATCCCTCTGGTATGCAAAGATGGACCCCTGCAGCCCCGTGGTCTGGCTCCTAGACATGCCCTGTTGGTCCTTCTCTCTCTTCTCCTTACACGTGGCCATTCCCAGAGGCCCTGTCCTTTTCTCTCCTCCCTTTAGAGTTCTCCTGAGAGCCTGTCCACACCTAGTCTGATCGGTGATCAAGGAGGTGCCCCTGGTCTTCAGGGCCCCACCTGGATCCCAGACAGAGCACAGCGAAAGCTGACAGAGGGTTGGCCAGGGCTGGACACTGCTCCTGATGGGCCTCCTTCAAAACCTCAGAACGACCACCAGCTCCCTTCCCCTCGATCCCAAATCGTGTCCCCTCTTCAGCCCGTTTCTCCGCTGGCAACTCTCACATTTGTTTCTGCCACCTGCTCCCTGCCCATTCAACTGTGTTTTCTGCCTGCAGGCTGGGCCCTGTTCAGCCCATCTGGAACAAAACCTCTCAGATTTATATTTTAAAGCTCAGTTTTGAAGTCATACACCTACTTACAAACCATCTGTGAGTCCCATTTAAATAAAGCTTCAAGGCTGCATGATCCAGCTCCAGCTGTTACTGGCTTTTTGGGGCACCGTTTCCCTGCGTGGACTCTGCACCTGCACTGAAGGAGACCACCCACAGTACCCACTGTTCTCCCAATGCAGGTCCTTCCTCAGGAACTGCTCCTCTTAGTCTCTGAGAGTTGAACGTCTTCTGTCTTTCCCAAACCATTCTCGACCCCAATTTCAAGTCCAACCCCTCCAGTCTCCCCACACCACCGAGGTGGACGGCAGCTCCTTCAGCTTCCTTGCACCAGAGCCCTGAGTCTGCAGCCCTCTCGTCCCCTGGGTCACATGTCACCCAAAGGTGGAGGTGCGCCTGCCGGTATCCAGGCTCCCTGACTGCTCTGTGACCATGTGTCCCCTGAACTGTCTTGTCCACTGCTGATGCCAATCAATACTGACCACGTGAAGAAGCGTGGGTGAGGGAATGGTGCTGTTTCTACCATTCCTGGGGAGAGGATCCTTTGTGTTTGGGGGCTGGGGTTTTGTTTTGTTCTCTTTTAAGACTGGCACAGATACATATTTTATAGGCGAGTCTTAATCTTAAAAAAATCAGCAGCAATGAGTAAAGTACAAGGGAGGCCTTTTCCCAGTGGCCTTATGCTTAAAAAAATTTAAGAAGTCATAGTAAACTACAGAAATAGTTTATGTAATCAACAATCCTCAGAGGAACTACATAAAAAATACTTATGCTCTATCAGTGCAAGAGTGGAATATGAATGTAACTGTATTTATATACCAGTTATGTGCACGTACGGGTAAGGACCAGGTGGGCAGAATGTGAATACTCCAAGAAGATGAACTTTCAGATATATTTGTTGTATTAAGATGTTTCCCCCTTATGGGAGAAATTTAGTATTCTTTATTCTTTTCACAAAATAATCTGGCCCAAAATATTTTTTCAAGTCTAAAGCAGAATATTTACCAAAAAGAATGAGAATTGTCCAGAAAGCCATTACTTATACATCCTAATTCCAAAATGTAGTCACTTTCTACCACCTCTAAAAAGCTCTCTAGAATCTTCTTTGCCTCCTCCCCCATTTCCTGCGTGTTACCGCGTGCATCCATCAGCCTCTCCCCACAGGGTCACTGAGTGGCTGTGGCCTTCTATTACATGCTGACTGAAAGTTTGACCACATGATTATTTCAGAGATTCAGTTCAACAAGGTGGAGTTCTGGGCCACATCACCAGGCTAGAGGAGAAGGAGAAAGACAAACGGGGATTTAAATAAACACCTCTTATTTCAGAAGGTTTGCTTTTTCACAAATATCTAGATTTGAGAGCTTCTATAATCTGTCCTGGTGATGCTAGTAGTGAAGAATCCAGCTGCCAATGCAGAAGACACAGGTTCCATCCCTGGGTCAGAAAGACCCCTGGAGAAGGAAATGGCAACACACTCCAGTATTCTTCCCTGGGAAATCTCATGGACAGAGAGCCTAGTGGGCTATTAGTCCATGGGATCGCAAACAGTTGGACATGACTTAGCAGGGACCCACATAATCTACCATAAAGCTGATTTCAGTTACAAAGGCGACCTGCTTCTTTCCTGACTCATACTCCCCCGTGTCACTGAAAATGTCCCTCATGTTGCCAGCGGGTAAACCTGGTCCCTTCTGGCACACCGGGTCATGTATGTGTGTGCGTTTGTGAATGTGTCCAACCAACAAACACTAGACTTCCAAACTGTGGGGCCTGGAGCTGCTTCACCAGCTACCAGCTTGTCAGAACACAGTTTTTTCACCCAAAGGAGTGAGCTCAAGTGTACCCAGACAACAGCTAGTACTTCAATACAGATTTTTTTTTCCTTTCAAGTTCTGGGGAAAGGGCATGATTTTCCTTCTGCAGCTTGTCAACTGAAATTTTGTAAGAATTTTGTCAGTCGACTTCCTGTAATAATAGTAACAAGGACCACCCTAATAATAGTAACAAGACCCACTGTGCCCAAGGGTGGCTGCAAGGCCAGCCCCTCTGTACTGGGGTGGGAGGCGGGGGCTGGCCCGCCTGTGATGGGGGTGGGGGCGCAGTCTACAGGCACAAAACACGACCAGAACGGAACCAGGCAGAGAAAGATGGACTTTGCAGAAGGGGCAGCAGGTGCGGCTGACCTGAGCCATCTGGTGGGAAGCCCCCGGGAGAAGCGACACGGCACGGATGCCGTCGCCTCTAGAAGATCCTCTGTCTGCCGACTGGGTACAAACCAAGGCCTCCCCGGCGGACTTCAGAGAGGCTGGTCCTCCGTCCAAGCCTCTCGAGTCGCTGCCACTTCTGGGTCAGCAACCTCGTTAAAACACGAGCGATCCGATGTTTAAAAAGATTGTGTGGAAACCGTGCCAACAGCGTGCTCAGCCCGCCCCCCTCAGCCAGACTCGGGCTCGGGTGGTCGTCTGCGGAACCGCGGGAGAAAGGCGTACCCCCTTCCCCCTCCCGGCCACTGAACACGAGACAGGAGTCCCTGTCTGCAGGCTCGCCCCGCGCCCCCGTCCCGTCCCTCTCCTTCCCCATTCGTCTCTCTCTCTGCAGTCCGTCCTGTGTGACCGAGGGGACTCCACCAGGACTGCTGCCCACACCCGCCCCCTGCAGCCCCAGGTGCGCCCTGGTTGGAGGACGGGCGGCTGAGACCCACTAGCAACTCCGGACACACCTCGTTCCTCTCTGGGGCGAAATCACAACCCAGGTGAGGAAGGGGCGCACCTTGACTTGGCACAAAAAATAGCGAATTAACATTCACGCTCCAGCTGAGACTCAACTGCATGTGTGCTGAGTAGCTCACTCCTGTCTTACTCTTTTGAGATCCCACAAACTAGCCCGCCGGGCTCCTCTGTCCATAGGCTTCTCCAGGCAGGAATACTGGAGTGGGATGCCATAAAGATGACTCTTAAGTATGCAACCATGCTGGGGAGTGGGGGTGGTGGGGATCAGCTGCTGTCGCCAGGATGGAGGGAGACTGCCCATCCCACCCGGGTGGACCTGGTGCGCCCGTGGCCTGCTGAGGGCAGAGGTGGGTGAGGGGCCAACACTGAGGTTTCCTAGAACCCTAGTGGCCTGGGGCCTGAAATTCAAGAGGAGCCAGCCCCTTCCTTACTCTCCCTCCGCCCAGGCCCCACACCAATATCGCAAAGGGAAAGGTGCGGGTCCAAGCTAGTCCGGCAGAGACCACCCGGTCCTGATCCTCCACCTCCAGTCAGTGCTCCCTCCCGTCCTGTCCCTGGACCCATGTCTCCCTTTCCTTCAGTCACCTCACTTCGGGGAGAAGAGTCACTCCTTGACAAATGCACCTAAGAGGTAAACTTTCTGAGAACTTTAATATCTGAACACATCCTGGTAGTTTGAGATAACGAATTCCAAACTGGAATAATCATTTTTTTTGTCGGAATCTTAAAGGCACTGGGGCATCGTTTTCTAACTCGCAGCACTGCTGTTAAAAAACCTGATGACACTCACACGCCCTAGCTTCTGTTTGTGGTGTTGGATTTTTTTTTTTTTTTTCCTGCCTCTGGGGAACCCTTTAGAATCTTTTCTTCACATGCAGATTTTTTCCCAGCAGTGTGTCTTGGTCTGAGCCCCAGAAGTAATCACCCTGTGGGCTGGGGGGCCTTTCACCTGGGGTGACCTGCTTCTTCTTCCTCCCCTGCACTTTTATTCTTTCTCGAAGTCTGCCTGTTTCACGTTGCACCTCCTGAACCTTTAGTTTTCTTCTCTTTGCCTTTCATCTTCTTGCAGGACTTTATGAAGATCTTCTCAAACTTGTTATTTACTTGGTATTCCAATATTTTTCTTTTCTTGTCTGACATTCCTTTTCCATAGCCTCTGTTTACTGTTTATCTTTCCTTGAATATCACTTCCGGTTTTCTTCGTCTTCCACTGCAGTTTCTCTTTCCACGTTCCTTTTATTCTGATGTCCATCTTCCCTGTTGAAAGCTTCCATCCTTGCTCTAGAACGAGAAGACACCTGACAGCAGGCTGCAGACACAAGTGGAGGCTCCTGCCAGGCTCAGGGGCAGCTCACGGTGCACACTGTGGGATCTCTGCCTCCCATCCTGGGCTAGCCTGCCCTCCAGCCTTCTAGGGGCCAGACCAGGTCTCCCTCCAGCCTCCACCTGTCACACATGGTGCCTGAGGCCCTGGGTCTCACCCTCCCCTGAACCTCCAGACCCCATGGGTGTGCAGAAAGTGCATTGCAGGGGAATGGCTTCTTTTACAGACTCTTAAACCACATACCAGGGCATCCCTGGTGGCTCAGATGGTAAAGGATCTGTCCATAATGCTGGCTACCTGGGTTTGATCCCCAGGTCAGGATCCCTTGGAGAAAGGAATAGCAACCCACTGCAGTATCCCTGCCTGGGATATTCCATGGACAGAGGAGCCTGGAGGGCTATAAGTCTGTGGGATCACTCCTATATCCTATCTTCAGGCTATCTTGCTCCTCCAACTCTGAGATGCTGGGGTGTAAATCACTAGCTCTGCTGGATATGTTCAGCGTGTGGACACCACAGTGCAGTGACTGAACATGTGGTGTCTGGAACTGCCCATGGGAACGCTGGTTCTGTCACCTCCTGGGTGCTGAGCTTGCTAAGTTATTCAGCCTTTGTACATCAGTATCTCCATCTGAAAAGTGAAGTAATAATACAGCTACCCTACAGTGGCTCATAGAGAGGGCCATTAAGCAACCCACAGCCCGGATCTGGCCCACAGCCTGTGTCTATACACCCTGTGGGCTAAGAATGGCTTTACATTTTTAAAAGGTTGGAAAAAAAGAAAAAAGTGGAATTCTCTGGAAGTCCTGTGAATGTGACTCCACATTCCCAATGTCGGGGGCCCAGGTTCAACTCCTGGTTGGGGAACTGAATCCCACATGCTGCAACTATGACCCAGCGCAGCCAAATATTTTTTTTTAAGAACACCTCCCCCCAAAGTAAAATACATGAAACCTAACATGAATTTTGCAATCAACTTTGATGATAGTGAACCACTGACTTTGAAACCCAACTAAGCAAAGTGGGCGCTCCCCCAAAACCTTCCATCCCCCTCATTGTAGCTGTTAGGAAATCTTATTCTCAATTATATTTTGAATTTTGTCAGTAAAAACTGTATGGAAATTTCTCTTGTACGTACCTACACAGTAAGCTCCACATTGCCTGAGATATTGACCCTTTGGTCCTATTTACATGGGTTTACTGACCTCTGAGCTTAAAAATGGGGGACAGTATTAGAGATGTGAGAGGAAAAGGTCTGGTAGAGGGAAACAGTGAGTGGACAGAGCAGTGGGTGGGGGGCGGGCACCTGCTCCGGGGGGGGGGGTGTTTGGGGCCCCAATTGTCTCCCTACCTTCCAGAACATCCCACAGCTCAGTCCTTACTCCTGCCTGGGTACCTGCTCACAAAATACTTGTTCTATCAACAGCAGCAGCTCCCAGATGACCGGGGTAGACCAGAAGTGGCCAGCAGGGGTGAAGGGGCACACTGCCCACAAGACGACCTAAACTGGGCCCAGCTGCACCCCTTACTGAGCCGGTGTCAACACCACTCTGTGGGCTTTCCCACAGAAAGGAGGCCAGTGACTATTCAGCTCATCCCCATGGCCACTCTTGAGAAACAATATCCTCGAAGTAATGGAAATAGGAGAGAAAGGCCCATCTCAAATGAGCCACATGCCCCTTGGTTACGGCAATACGTAAAAGCTGTCTACAACAGCTCACAGTTCTCTGGAGCTCGATGTAAGTGAACGGGAGACTCTGGTTAATGAGTCTTTCCACAAACGTAGGCTTCCTCTCGGTTTCCCAAAGGTAGGCTTTCAAACTTTGAAAAGCATGTTCCAATACACAAGTACAAAACAATTCTCATAAGAAAAATGCCTGTATTGGCTTCTCTTCCATTCAATTCTTCCATCTCTTCTAAAGGAAATGTTAGTGAGGTTTTGTGACTGTAGGTCTTGGGTTTTGAACCCAGGTGTTAAAAATGCAGCTCTCTGGGACCCACTCTGAATCTATTAAATCAACCTCCAGGAGACAGGTCAGAAATCTGCATTTTAAGCTTCACTAGTGATTTCTAAGTATTTCTATTTTGAACGTTAACTATGAACCACCAAGACCTACATCTCAACGCCCTCAGCCCTAACAGACACAAGGTCACGGGCAACCAACAGCTCCAGAGAATGAATGCAGGGCCGATTAGACTGACTCCTGGAGATGCAGACCAGTGTTCAGAGGTGAACGCAAAGCATGTGCTATTTCATGGATGGTGGGTCAAGCTTCCTACAGATCACATTCTAGGTGCTTGACTTTGGAAGTGCTTACAATCAGTAATTCACTCAACAAATGTTTATGAACACCTTCCCTGTGCAGGGTTTTTCTAGGTGCTGGGGTGGAGCCGGGATGCATACTCACCCCTGCCTGTGACCTTATCTCTGGTGAGACACCTGCTCCTGCCCCACGGCCCCCTTGGGAACCTGGGAGGCCACAACTGCGGCAGGCAGCTGGGAAGCCAATAGCACAGTAGAGACCTGGCCTGGCCTAGTCAGGGTAGGAAAGCTGGGCTAAGAGCAGTGTGTATAAATTGCTTGACCTGTGTATTAAATGTTGTTTAATACAGGTGATCGTGTTCAGTAAGGCCCATGGCTCCATCTTATTCTGGCATTCCATCACACTTTCCCTTCTCCCCAGGTAGACCATATCTTTTGAGGACAGGTACTGTGCTCCCAGCACCTTGCTTAGGGCACCTGAGAGAATAATAGTCACTTGAGAGTATGTGTTGGATGAATAAACAGCTCTGGGACATAACATGAGCCACTCAAGAAAGGCTTTTGAGCAGAACAGTCATGCTACAAATTCTGAGGAAAAAGGAAAACAAAAGCAGTTGTTCTTAAGCTTCAGAATTCAATGATGGTTCTACAACTGCCACTGTATTTATGCCTGTTACCACAAGAGGAAAAAAATACGTTTCATTGAATGAAAACAGTAGATCTGCCATTACTTTTATTACAGACCTGCAATCCCTCATCAGCCACTCTGAGACCCCAAAAGTCTTTTGTACTTTTGGCCCTGCTGCACGGCATGCAGGATCTTTGTTCCCTGAGCAGCGATCAAACCTGTGCCCTCTGCATTGCAAGTGTGGAGTCCTAACCACTGAACTTCCTGGGAAGTCCCATGGCACATTTATTTTTTAAGGAAAATTCTGGATCCTAAATCCCCAAAAATTTCTGATAAAGAGGTACAGTATATTTACAGTTGTATAAACAAAAAAGAGCAACTGAAGCCTGGGGCTGCACACTACTGCCACCTGCTGACAGTAGCTTAGAAGCACAGACATAATCAAAATGGAAAACTTGAATCTTGCACACAGGGCTATGAACAGCACACTGGTGACTTAAAAAAAAAAAAATCTGAGGTGTTTTTTTTTTTTCTTTTCCAAAACCAACTGCTATGAAATAAATCCTCAGTGGTTGAAGCACTATATTGGATATTATGTGTTCCATGCACATCACACAACCTAGAAGCTGTTACCTTAGCTGCATGTGGTTCCACAGTTTGGTATCACCTCTGACTCACCAGCGCTAGGTGCCCCTCTAGGCACTGTTAGAAGTTGGTCTGGAAGCCACAGGTGAGCAGGGATGCCACCAAAATGGAAACATCAAACTAACCTGTAATGGCTCCTGACCATCTGCTACAGAGCCATGAGCAATGTCAAGATTACAGGAATCTAAATAAACTACAGGTGGTGGCTGAAGTCTATGAAGACTACACTAGATCTTAACAGACTATCAGACGATGTCCAAGTATCCACAATCTTCTCTGCTTTAAACTATCATGGATACATTCCCTGGTGCTCCTTAGGAGTTCAATATCCTTACAAGTATATCTTGTTCACCCTCATAATTGTAACCTTTGGAACCCTATCTTCATCTTTTACTTTCTCTTCCTAACTACCATAGTTCGCAGTAGCTCTCTGGCACAGAGAAAATATGAAACGAAGATCTGTGGTTTAGGTTTTATGATAACCAATTTCCACGTGCTAAGTGTACCTCGGACAGGTTATCTAACAGTAACAGGATTCACAAAACTAGGTCTAATGCCCTTTCTGTTCAGGCTATTTTAGGAGAGATTGCTCCACTCTCCAAAAAAAACATGTTGCTAAATAAATCATATGGATGCAAACATAAATCTGCAAAAATTTAATACAAAGTCTCTTAAGTATAATATTAACCACACTTAATTTGAAATTCCACAATCAGAAATCCAAGGCAAAGCCTTCATCTTACAAATAAACTGAGACCCAGACAGAATAAAGGACCCTCTCCTTTATTCCTGGAGCCAACTGCTCTTCCCCTGGAACCCGGCAGGATCTACATCTGCTTCATTCAACAAAAACAGGGCCCTCCAATGATATACCCACAGGGTCTGTGGGCCCTTCTGGTTCTATTCCTAATATACACTTTATTCACAGATTAAATCTTGGTTTCTCTTTAGTTCTTTTTTCCTCAAAAGGCCTAAACTCATGGACTGTTTAACTCAGTAATGAATTAGGACATTATGTGTCCAGATATTAAGAACTTTCTCTTGTCCAGTATCATTTTCAGATGTAACAGCAATTTACTTGCAGTACCCCTCTAAGATCTAGCTTCTAAGTAATGACGTGGGGGTAAAGTACAAACTGAGACACCATTTTAAGTATTTCTACTCACACTGACACAATTAACCTGTTCTGGACATCAAATTCTAATTTGTAAGATTTTGTTAGTGGTATCATTTTCAAGCATGCTATACTCAGGAATGGCAAAAAAAAAAAAAAAAAGAAGTACTTAATATTGGGGAAAAAAACCATTAACAACTGTCTATTTCTAAGAACACAGCAGAATGGAATAACTGAAATCCAAAGAACTGCTCTAAAAATGAGTATGGGGCTTATTGAGGGGGAAAATCCAACTGTATTATAATTAAAGAAATTTACTCTCTAAAAAACCATTTTCACACACACTTTCATGACCATATTGTTTGAGGGAAATAAGATGACCATGCAGGCAGTGTCCACTTGGGAACGTAAGTGATACGTGTGTTATAGTACATTCTGGAAATAACTGGAAAAATAAAAAGTGTAAATTTTTATAGTGATTTAAGACTGCAAGACATTTAAGATCTCAGGTTAAACGGACCGGTATTAAGAGTAATACAAACCCAAACTGTACAATGTTATCACTACTCCATCACTGTGACCCTTAACATGGTGCACATACAACCACCCTAACCCAAGCCACAGTCGCCCAGGATAGAACGAGACCCCATCAGGAGGCAGTAACAAGACGTGTGATGCACAACACAATTCACAGCCTCCTCTCCCTGTCACAGTGTGTGTAATCTGCTGTAACAACTCCACACAGCAGAGAAACATTAGGTACTATTTAAAATAATGTACTGTTATAGCCAAAAGAAGAGTTGAGTTTCTTGCCTAGAAAAGTCCTTTAATGTCTTACATTACCCAATACAGTTAGAAGTCTAAATAAAAAGAAAAGCGTTAATGAAGATTCAATTTTGCATGGGAAATTCACTTTTCTCAATATGAGTAAAATTTTTTTCATTAATTCATTTTAAATGGCAAAATCTTCTTCAGAACAGAAACACAGAATCTTCAACAGCAATCTGAAGGCAACGTTATAGTTATAGGGCACTGTCATCAGAACCACTGAGGAGCAAAATGAACTATCATTTCATTGCCCCTTTCTCATGGTCATGTAGGACCACAAACCAAGGAGGTCCAGGAAGCAACAAAATGTGCTCCAGATGAAGTGGTTTCACAGAACAAACAGTCCTCACAAAATAGGATTATTTTCTTCTTTTGCTCCTGAGAGTCAAGTTAACCAGTCCTTGGACTGCAGTCAAGACAAAGTTCTAAATCCTCAATCATATCAACATCAGAACTATGCGGACATTTCTGTTGAGAAAAGGGGGAAGCCTTTTTCATAATAAAGAGAAAGAAAGTAGCAAGACAAGGTGCTATGAATAGTGGGGCCACAGCAGGATGTATGGCGTTTGGTAAAACACACGAGGTGACATTTAGGGAAAACGTTATTGCTCTGGGTGGAATATACAGCACCAGCTCAAAGAATAAAAGATGGTTAGGATTAATCACCTTTAATCAACATGTGTTTATAGGAAAAGTGCTTAAAGCCATAGTTCTTAAAAAGGCGAGGATGAGAACATTTTTGTATTATTGTAAATGTTACCTACTTCATTAAACAATGAGCAATCTGTATCTATTTAAGTAATATCAGATTTGCTGTCAATCTATCAAATCCACAATATAAAACCAGTTAAGGGACAGAAATGTTATTCAAACTTATAAAACAAGTTAGAACCTTATAGAGTAATTTCTATGCCAAAAATATTTGTTAATTATTGCTTAAATATACAGCTGAATACACTCATGAAATTTCCCAAATCATGACTGAGGAGACTTTTTTCTGAATGCTAACATTTATCCCAAGGAAGAGAGAAATGTTTAAGGGATGTGTAGACACTGCTTAACCACTGTGAAAAGTAGCCCAATTTCCCCCAAACAGTTTTAATAATGAACATCATTGAAGTGACTCAAGAACTGGAAACAAGACCATGTGATCACACTCAAGCTCTATGAAGTCAGCCAAAGGATTCCTTCAAGATAATCACAGTTGGCACTTTCTCAGTCTAGACAGTAGGATTTTATGTAAACTTCCTTGTTCTAAAAAAAAGGTCTGAATGGATAAATCAACATGCGGCAGTATAAAGTTTTTTGATGCAATCTTCTATAAGAAGTAATTAAAACGTAAAAGCCAAACAATCTAACATGGAACGTGATTTCCTTCGAGATACAGTTAATCCATCAGTCTCCTTCTCTGCCCTCCAATCACCTGAATTGGCAGTCATTGTACTGCTAATCCTCAGAGTGAAATGGCTCCTATCTTATTTCACCTCACTCTCTTCCCTAATGACGGTCTCAGGAGTGGCGTTTCTGAACATAATTTTACCTAGCATGAGAGCAGGTATAAGAATCCTCATAAAGTTTTAAAGCTACGGAGTCCTATCTAGGGACCCAAATGTGATCTTGTCCTCAAGGGCAGAGGAAAACCAACGGCTATATAGTGAAGGGGTACTTAGGGTTAACATAAAAAACAGAATTTTATATTTTCATCAGATGTTTTTACAAAGAAAATGTCTCTATGACGTATTAACATCATTTTTTATATGTGTGTGTGTGTGTACACAAATGTACACACATACACCCACACACGTATATATACAAGTGTATATATGTATATATGTGTGTATATATATAAAACTATTATTGTTTGGGATGCTACGGAAAGCCACCAGTGAGGAAAGGACACCAAGGTTTTAATACGGGGAATAGAGAGGTCGGCCTGCAGTATGGACTCACGAAACAGTTCAACAGCATCCACATCAGGATCAACAGCATTCCCTCATCTGTTTTGGTACAAAAGATGGTATCTCTCTACACAAGCTTATAAGGCTTTAGGAACTAAAGCATAAATCAAACAAACAAAACCCCCAGAAAAACAAAACAAAAACCCCAGCCCATTAGTTTACAGTTTATTTTAAAAATTCTGAAAGACACTGCAAGTTCTAAACTTTTAGTAGGTGCTCCCCACACACAACCATCCGGTCAGAAACCCAGCAGAAGAGCCCCCTTTCCAGGAAGCTTTGCAACAGCAGAGTGGTGCAATATGGATGTTTCTTACTACAAGAAAAAATTATACATGGCACATTCTCATTCATATTTTGTAATGTAAAAAGTTACAAACATACCTAATCAAATAAATAATAATAAAAAAAAAAGAATTTGAATGTATTTGTAAGTATCCTAAAACCACTACATAGAATAATGGCAACTTCACTCACAGATTATTTACACGGTAGTACCCGGTGTGGGTGCACTGCTACAAAACCCAGAACAGGAGGAGTAAACCTGAAATGTTTTCATAATGAAGATCTAGCAGCATGACTGCCTAACGCTGTTATCCCGACTGCTTCTGAATCCTTCCTTTTTTTAGTCTGTGTCTTCATCCAGTTCGTAATTGTCTTTATCATAAATATCTTTTACTAAAAGAACCCGTACGAGCATGTTTTCCAAGGTGTTTCGGTCCAGTGAGGCGGACGTGTACCAGACAGGGCTGTCTGCAGAGCTAGAGCATTCTGGTTGCAAATAAAAAACATCCATTCTCTGATTAAGATTCTGTGGACTTTGGAAGAAAGAAGGAAGTCAGTTTCACAGTATGTATACAAAATTCCTCACAACTTATTTTTTTCTTTTAAGAATAATTCTGCTACCATTACCACATTACATAGGCAGACCACACGCATGATTAACTACATTAAATATTCTATCACTTGAGACATTCTGAAAGTTAATTTCTATAATAAGATTATTTTCCCACCATAATTTAAATTCTGTATTTCACTGAATCTAAGACACCATCAATAGAAACATTATTTTTAATCATTATTTTAATACTGCCATTAAACAAGTAAAGCACTGCCAATTATAATTCTTCAAGATTCATCCCAGTTCCAGAGACAGAATAAAATATGACTGGAAGATCCAAATACTAGTGTAGCCACACAGGGCTACCCAAAACCACTTGAAATACTAATTATTAAAAACAATCATCCTAGAGGTGACATTACTGTTTTTATGGTTCTTGACAGCTAACCTGGAGACAGTTTATAAAACTGATTACCTAAGAAAATACACTCTGAGTTCATGTTTACCTTTTAAAAATTAGAGGGTGCATATATAAAATAATGAACTAGCATAAAAAATTTGTGATCTCTAAAAATTTCACTGGCTGCAAGACTCACAGCCCCCAAACCTTACACTGTTTACTGTCTGACCCTCTACAACAGCAATGATTTCCTTAGTAGAAAGCAATTTCTTAACATATGCTGAGGAGATACAAGCTGGGTGCTTTATAATAACAGGACTAAAAACATTATAATTGAAATAAGAAAAGAGAAAAATTTTTAAAAGGATCAATGAAAAAAAGTCACCTCTTGGTAATGATAAATTCACAGCACCTAACTGTTACTACCACTTAAAAAAATCAAGAATCATAAATACTCACCTCTTAGACAAGTAGCATTCAAACATTTTCACAGGACATCTAGAAGGATTGGCTGTATTTTCAATTTGTTCAAATACTGGCTCATCATCTTCATGTTTTCTTTTTCCAGTAGTAATTTTATCTTAAGAAATAAAAATAACATAAACTCTCTATGACCAGCCTTCAAGAAAGGTGACCCGACTAACTGTGTTCATTCCCACTGCTCTTACACCAAAGGATGGGACCAGGTGTGCTCAGAGCCAGAAGCTGTGGCTTCTGGTAATTCCTAATTTTAACACGACATGGGCTGTCTTATCTTATGGAAGTGACAGTCCTTGAGTTCCTAACAAGGGACCTATGTGGCCTCTAGTCAGGCAAGAAGCAGCTATCCCTACCACAGCCAATCCCAAACAAGACCAGTTACACTACCTTCACTATCTGTTCCGCACAAGGAAGACACTTGGTACCGAAGACAGGCTTTATTTTCCATGGTTAAAGGGTTTTTTTTCCAGTGCCTAAACACAGTGCCAAAGGAAAGCCGTAAGTGCTGTTCCACTGTTTTCAGGCCAAAATACTTAGTGTTAAAGTAGAAGAGGGTGTTCAGAAGAGCTACTGGAGAGTGTGATCCTAGCTGTTTTATCCTCCAGAGATAATCTTCTTCAACTCGAGAAAATATTGACCCTTAAACAGAGAGAAATATTTTTAAAGAATTACAATGAACAGTTTTCCTGTAACCGTCTAGGAACAGATAGTTAATTCAAGAACAAACCTAATCCAATCCTCCATTCACTCCAGGGCAACTAGAATGAATTTCAGCATCCCCTACGTGGCTCTGAAACAACACAGAGCCAGAACCACAACACACTACACAACTAGACCCTGGAGCCAGGCCTGGGGGCTGCTCCTGGTCTTCTAGGTGACAGCAGACTGTGGTCAGAAGGGGATTTAAATCTGTAGAAATCCTGAAAAACAACAGGTCATTTCCATTCAAACAAGTTTTCTTTATACATCTGAAACAGGTTTCTAAGAGAAATTTATATCAGAATCTCTACTAAAGGGCTTAAGAAACAAACATCCAGTTTTTTTCTTATTCCAGAGAAATTGAGTCACATTTATTACAAAGTTCTTCATAAACACTAGTTATCAATCACATTCAGTTCTTATTCAACAAAGGACGATCTGATACATTCATAAATAAGTACTCTCTAATTTAAATTATTTCTTATTTTTAGCACAATTTCTATAAAAACAAGGCGATCCCAGCAGAAAGTCACTGCCACTGTATTTAAAGGAGCATTACCGTCTGGAAGTATGCTTGGTTGCCAACTTCGGAGTATCTTATTCAATTCTTGCTCAAATGTCTGGTATCCTGGATCAATAAATATGTTGTCTTTTCGATTACTACCACACAAGTACTAAAAAAAAAAAAAAAAAAAAAAACCATACACCTTGAAGGAAAATCAACTAATTGTATATCACTTATACTCTTTATTTCCTAAGAAAAAAATAAATGCCTTATGTCTATTAGCACACTTATAAAATGGGAAATTATCTCTATCTATATACTTAGAAAATGAAAGAAACGTAAGTTACCAATTAATCTGTTCCTAAAAACACTCCAAGCTGAGGTACACACCTAAGAGCTCAGGATGTAAGAGGATGAGAGCCTTCAGTCTGTCAGATAAGAACAGAGCAGGTGGCTCCACTGCTACATACAGGGTCCAGGGGATGCAGGGTGAGGCTCGGGGCAGGGGTTGGCTTCCCACACCCATGACAGCCTCGCCGAGCGGCCCAAGTGGCTCTCTATGCTCCACTCTCCTCAAGTCAGTGCAAACTTATGAATCTTATAGCCTCCTATGACAATCCTTAACAGTGAGGGTTGTTAAAGAATGATGTAAACACCAAAGTCCATCTCCAATGAGTAAAAATAAAGTATAAGGGAAACATGGGATAAGAGCACAAAGCCCGGGAACCAGGACCATACACAGCATGAGAGTGTCATGTGTATAACGGGGCACGAAGACATGAAGGGCAATAATAAGTCACTGAAGATGCATGTTGTAAATCCATTAGAAATCATCTAAGATGCATAAAAAATAAACCAATGGTGGAGGTAAATATATACAATACTGTATACAGAGCAGCTAAGAAAATCCTTTACAATTCCCTAGTATTTTCAAAAAGGTCAGTTTTCATTCCAATCCCAAAGAAGGGCAATGCCAAAGAATGTTCAAACTACCATACAATTGCTCTCATTTCACATGCTAGCAAGGTTATATTCAAAATCCTTCAAGCTAAGCTTCAACAGAATGTGAACCAAGAACTTTCAGATGTACAAGGTGGGTTTCGAAGAGGCAGAGTAACTAGAGAGCAAATTGCCAACATTCATTAGATCACAGAAAAAGCAAGGGAATTCCAGAAAAACATCTACTTCTGCTTCACTGACTACACCAAAGCCTTTGATCATGTGAATCACAACAAACTGTGGAAAATTCTGAAAGAGATGGGAATACCAGACCACCTTACTTGTCTCCTAAGAAACCTATATGGGGGTCAATAATCAACAATTAGACCTGGACATGGAACAAGTGACTGGTTCAAAACTGGGGAAGGAGTACATCAAGGCTATATATATTGTCACCCTGCTTATTTAAATCATATGCAGAGTACATCATGCGAAATACCAAGGTAGATAAATCACAAGCTGGAATTAAGATTGCCGGGAGAAATATCAACAATCTCAGACAGGCAAATGATACCACTATAATGGCAAAAAGTGAAGAGAAACTAAAGAGCCTGTTAATGAGGGTGAAAGAGGAGAGTGAAAAAGCTGTCTTGAAACTCAGCATACAAAAATCTAATAAGATCACGGCATCTGGTCCCATCACCTCAAGGCAAAATAGAAGGGGAAAAAGTGAAAGCAGTGACAAGATTTTATTTTCCTGGGCTCCAAAATTACTATGGACAGTGACTGCATCCATGAAATTAAAAGACACTTGCTTCTTAGAAGGAAAGCTACAACAAACCTAGACAATCTATTAAAATGCAGAGACATCACTTTGCGAACAAAGCTATGGTTTTTCTAGTAGTCATGATATGAGAGTTGGACCATAAAGAAGGCTGAATGCCAAAGAACTGATGCTTTGGAATTGTGCTGGAGAAGACTCTTGAGAGTCCCTTGGACTGCAAGGTGATCAAACCAGTCAATCCTAAAGGAAATCAACCCTGAATATTCACTGAAGGGCTGATGCTGAAGCTCCAATACTTTGGCCACCTGATGCAAAGAGCTGACTCACTGGAAAAAACCCTGATGTTGGCAAACACTGAGGGCAAAAGGAGAAGAGGATGGCAGAGGATGAGATGGTTAGATAGCAACACTGACTCAACGGACATGAATTTGAGAAAACTCCTAGAGATACTGAAGGACAAGGGACCCTGGCAGGCTGCAGTCCACAGGGTTGAAAAGAGGAGGACACAACTTAGCAACTGAACAACAAAAACCCTATTTCAAGTAAATTATCTTTGCCTTGCTTGGTAAGCCAATAAATCCTTATATTACATAATATCTTAGAAGAAAACATTTTTCTCTAGAAGAACTGCCATAACAACCTTCCTTAACAACATTATATTTCAGAGCTGTGGAATTACTGACCTCCTGAATTCCAAGGCAGAGATAGTAGATGCTATCAGGTGCATAGTTTTCCCCATTGGGCCTTCGGATCTCATTGACAAAGTGGGCCAGGCCGTAGTCCAGCTCAGCCGTGGTGTGAGAGAGCAGATCCTCTTTCAACTTCACTGACTTAGCTAAGAAAAGAAATGTAAAGTAATTGCTATTTACTGTCTGAAGATTAAGAAACCTTCTGAAATCATTTTATTCTATAAGAATTCAAATGTATTTTAAGTTCCAGTCATCCTTTTCAAAGGTGGATAACAAAAAGCCTGATTTTAAACAGTAACCAGTGAAGACAGAACCAGAGCACTTACGAGGTGTCAGCCCGTCTAACACCAGAAGGTCTTCCTCAAGCCGCCTCGTCCGGACCCAGTGTCTCCAGGCATTGACCCCATACGCGTACTTGAAAGGGAAGCTGCACTCAGAATTGTCAGAGCTGTCGTCGTGAGACTGGTACCCTGACACGGCCTTCCTCTTGGTGCCCTGGTCATGAAACACCATAGTCACATCTTCTCTTCCTTAAGCCTATTTATCTCATGACTTTAAGTAAGCCATCTCTCAACAAATGCATATGACAGAGAGCTGACTGGAACTTCTGATTTGAGAACAGCTACCTACAACATGAAATCTCTCTCCAGGAATGCTGTATTTCTGCCCAAATTACTTTGTATAACAAAATCATATTAACTTTTGCTGTGAGAGTGACTAATAATGAGATAATAAAGACACAAATAATAAACTAAAGATCTGAAGTAAGAGGATTCCAAATATTCATGTAAGAGAGAACTAAAGAACTTCTCCCAGACTCCACCTTAGGGAATAACTCAGTTCCTCCTGCTTCCCTGATGTACTGTTTGCCACACAAAAACTTGAAATTTGGACATAATCCAATTCTCCTATTTTCCCTCTTGTTCCTGAGCTTTTGGTGTCAGATCTAAGAAACTATGCCTGACACAAGTTAAAAAAGATTTAGGCCCCTGTTTTCTTCCCAGAGTTCTAGTTCTTACATCCAGGTCTCTGACTCACTCTGAGTTCATTTCTGTGCGTTGTGTCAAGTAAAAGTCCCATTTCATTCTACCACAGGTCTCACTTCACTTTCAATTTTTCCTTTCTTTATGGAGAAATTTGTGAAAGTCATCTTTTTCTTTTATTTAGATATTGCTTTATGTTGGAAACTAGAAATACAGAAAGTTGTTAATAAAACTTTCAGAACAATGATACCTGTTCGTTTGTTTAGGTCTGAGAGCCCCGAATGACCGAATTCTCCAGCACGTCTTCCTATGTGCTGGAAGGCTTCACAGAGACCAGACATAACCAACTGTAAACCTCAACCTCACCAAAAGTCACAGGGGGAAAAACAGCTTCAACTGCTGTAAAAGTAGTGAATTTACTTTTGTAGAAAGTATGTCAGCCTTTAATCAAGATAAAAATTAAAAATAAAAGCTAAGTTGCAATGATACCCACTCTTCTATGAAGGTACAACTATTAACAGGAGATCCTTTACTTAGAAATGAAGTAATAAAAACTTTACCTTTAAGCCATTTTAATCCTGGAAAAGGAAGTATCTTCCCATATTCTGGTGTACAACTGAAGCTCACTGATCGCACAGATGTGATGTGAGTACAAGAACAGCATCACGATTCATACCTTTTTTTTAGATCGAGGTCTAGGCTGTTCCTCATATTCTTCTCCAAAAACAGGTGGTAATAAAAACTCATTTTCCATATCAAGCTCCTCAGCAGCTGACAATCAAATCAGAAGAACTTTCACTCCAAACATAATAGCACAGGCTTGCATCACATAAACTCAACCAACAAAAGGACCAATCCCTGACTCTGCACAATACCACGCACAGGGCAGCCTGTGCTGGCTGAAGAACCAACCATTTCTTTACCTAACCTGATCTATGAGATCTGATAACATCTGTTCAGATTCTTAAAACACACATATAATGCACATCAACATGGAATTTCACAGAATGTGAAATTACTAAAACCTGAAATTCAATTACAAGATCTACATGATCTCAGCACAAATCTATTTCAAGCTAATACATCTTTTCTGAAGTTAAAACACCTTACATCCTGTTCAGTACGCTTACTGGCTGGAAGTAGATTAAGAAAATAATGAAAAGCAGGACACACTTCTTTTACCACAAAAGATCTAAAAATATTCCCTGTGAAGGTTAACTTAATTTTCAAAAAGGTTTTAAGAAAAATACTATCAATATTTTACTTAAATTTTTAAAAAGACGCCAACACTTCTTTACTCTTCATCTCCAGAAGTTCCTATAATGAAATAGTTTTAAGGTTTTTTTTTTTTAGTTTTAAGGTTTTTAAGGCTCTGGGAAATCCTGTTAATTAAGCTCCTACAATTCAACATGCACTTCCTTTTGGAAGAAAAATGCTGAGTTTTACACGAACATGAGATTGTTTCCCAACCACAATGATGACCCCATAGCTAAAGTCTAGAAACACACTTCATACTCCAAGAGCAAAACTTCACGCTCAGTACCTCTGGGAAAGTCTATTTCAATATCCAAGTCTGGCTCATATGGCACATCGGGCATGCTGGACTGGGTCTCCGGCTCAGCACTCTTCAAGAGGTCAGAACCAATTATGTCCGTTTCAATAATGACACCTGTAATCAAGCCGTAGTATCATCAGAAAACAAAACAGAAAACCGCAGAATACTGATATTTAATCTAGGAAAAGCTACTTAATTATAAATGCAAAATAAGAATCTTTAATTCATCACGAAAGGAAAGAGCATGCATCTACCTTCAAATGTAAGCTACTATAAGCTTTGAATTAGATAATCATGAATACACAAAAACTTTCAATCCTGTAAGTTTTCACTGTGCCTCCACCAAGAGAAAAAGCATGTTTTAAGAGTAAACAACTCTATAGAGTATTTCTAAGAACAATCTCTGGTCAAAAATAAACTTTTGAACACAGACAACTGGAATTTTCAACATTCTTTTTGAATTGTGACCTAGGTTTTCCACATCATTCAATATATGCTTATTTACTATTGCCTTCTAATGTTTTGAATAGTTGTTTTAAACACTTTTGTACTAAAACCCACTGAGAAAGGCATCTTACTGAGTTCAGGGTGTGGTGGGAAACAGACATGCACAATGGAAACAAAAGTTGCACAAAATAAAAGCCTTTCTAGGAGGGTTTCATGCTGACAGTGCCCCGCTCTGGGTGAGGGGGAACGGGAGGTCGAACGTGGAGAAACGTGCTCAGACACAGAAGCATCCAGCACACATGTGTCCAGCTACCCCATCTGGCCAGCACTGCCCTAACACAAGCCCTGGTTTAAATAATCCAACTTACTTTCTTAGTATAAATGAATAAAACAAAACTGGGGATAACCATCATAAAATAATAGTTTGGATATTTATAAAACCTACTACAAGTCAGTTTTGTGTCTGAGCTCACCCACTGAAACAAATTTAGATTTGATTTTAAAAACCAAATCTTGTCAACCATTAAAACAGAGACTGTTTGAAATAGGTTATAAATTGCTGGGCTTGAACGTGGGCTTGGCATCACAGAGCAACTACAAATCTGACGTGGGTCTCAACCTGCAATCACCTCTGCAGCAGTGCGGCCCCCACACCCCCCCCAGGCTGAAGTTCAGTGAGGGGCCAGCGCAGACCCCCCCACCCGCTCTGCCCACCCCAGGCAGTGAGGAGCTCACTGTGGAGGTCGGCGCCTTCCGCCTTCCCCTCGTCCTCAGTCATGTCCGTCATGGTCAGCAGCTCTGTGCCCAGGGCGTCTGAAGAACCTGTACTTTTCAGCTCTTCGGCCACAGCAGTCTTCTCACCACTGTTCATGGGGGCAGGGAGAAACACAGGGACTGGCACCTAAGGGAACAGAGGACCTACCATCAGGCTCACTTGCTTACAAGGTATTTTTCCAAATTAAAAATTACTCTGACATGTGATCTTCTTCATAATACTGGATTTCCTAGAAGCTTTGGAAAGAATTTGTATGTTAACTGTCACAAGGAAAGCCCCAAATACAAGCAGCTACTTTTTGAAGTAAAATTTAATTTCTGAGGTATTTCCATCACCAGAGGCCTCCAGCAGCCATGCCCTGACACAGGGACCCAGCAGCGCACGTGATGACATCTGTATGTGGCTCCATACCATGTGTGAACCTTCTGGCTCACAAATCTTACTTTCTTCTAAAACAAACGTGAATACAAAATATAGTATATGTAAAGCAGACACAGACATTGGTTGGAACCATTTACCTAATACCTAATTAAACACAGAGTAACCCCTGGCAGAGCCTCCATCAGATCCAAGTGAAGGTCAGAAGCAGCCAAGCCTCATCCTTGCCCCCTGAGCTCACACATTTGGTTGGGGGAGACTTACGGGCACAGGCACGGTGGTGGGCACGGGGATGCTCTGGCTGTACATGTGCATAGGCACTGGGACGTACACGGGCACAGGGATGGGCACAGGCACGTACTCCGTCCTCCAGTCGCCATCTGGGGACACAGAAGGCAGTCAGGGAGCAACCAGCTTCAACCACCACCCACCCAGCTGCTCAAGGTGCCCTGAGTACCATTTTAAAAAATGCCCAGTTTTCACAAAATTAGTTAAGTTAAAAAACAACAAACTGAATGGAGTAGCTGTTCTAACTTATAGAAGGCACTGCATGTGGGAATCTTAGCTTCTGCAGTGGAAGTGGGGAGTCCTGACCCCTGGACCAAAGGGAAGTCGCTAGACTTGTTTTTTTAAAAGAAAGAAAACGTCTTTTGAAATATAATATGGTTCCAGACACCCCGGCACACTCCCCTCACACTCCCCTCACAAAGGTTTTACTTAAACAACAGAATACAGCTAACACTTAAATTTGGTGAAAATACAGGTTTGAATGATTTCAACTCACTCTGACAAGGAAACAGAATAGTTATGGTTACAGACCACACTCAAAGAGATGGTTTTCTTAGAGGAGATCACTTAACTTCAGTGGGCCCTGGCCCCCAAGGATACCAGACCACCGGCAACATAACTTGCACGCCTTTGTAGAGACTGATATTTATTAATGACTGTAAATGATATGCTGTATTCTGAAGGAATGTCTAGAACCAGAGAAGCAAAATCAACAGAAAGTGACAAAACACCCAACAAGTCTACTCTGAAGCCACTGCTGAAAAGATTATGGATGTCACTCAAGGGCAGGGCCTGGGTCACCTGTCTGACAGGACTTGCTCTGCATGTGGGGTTTGCAGTAGGTCGCCTTGGTCATAGTCAAAGGTTTGCACAGAACTGCCTTGTTCTTCATCTCTTTGTTGGGGGTTGGAGAAGGGGGTGGTGCTGAGCCCTACAGAGAAACAAAGAGAGACATTTTATTTCTGCCTCGAATTTTTACTGCTTTTGCTATTAAAAAATATCCAGTGTGTTCCAGGGCAGGAAGCACACACGGAACCAATGTGAACCTACCCCAACTATCGGCAAAGCGCAGTAATTACCCCTCTACAGATCTGTTCGTCAAGACACCACAGCACACTGTCTGGTCCTGCAGCATGCGAGGTCTTAGTTCTCCACCAGGGTGTGAACCTGCGCCTGCCCCATTGGGAAGTGTGGGGTCTTAACCACTGGACTGCCAGTAAGTCCCCACAGCAAAATTTTTAAAAATACATGAGACAAGTCTCACTCCTAAGTGAAAAAGCAAGGTTGTTAACCCAGTATTTTGAAATTATTACGGCTTTCTGATACTCTGGCTTTTTCTAATGCATAAACTATTAATGTGGTACTAACTCTAAAAAGAAAAATGATGAAAAGAATTACCATAAATGCTATTAAACCTTAAGCTGTGTGTTTCAGGGTAATTTTAGAAACATATCTCAATAGTCTATCAGATGCTTCAGCCTGTTCACATCACACACACATGCACACACACGCACACACACGCATACACTCTGTAAAGGAAGCTGAAGCCCTGTCCCTAAGGGCAGAAACAAAGGTGCTATGGGGAGAGCGACAGAAAAAATGAACCAGGGGTCCAAGTCAAGACATCCTGGTTGCCCGTGCTCCACTCCTGTCACTCTACGAACAGGGCACCATGTCAACTAAACTTGGTCACCTGGTAAAATAAAAGAGTCAACAGGCAAGGTCTATACCTATCGAAAAGGAATGCTGAAGGACCCCCAATAATGAAGACTACAATGACGACAGCCACCACACCTCAAGAGTGTCTGCTGCAGAGCTGGGTGTCTGTGTCCCCTAAACTTCACACTGAGATGGAATACCAACTGGATGGCACCTGAAGGTATGGCCTTTGGAAGGCGATAAGGTCATGAATGGGCTTGGGGTCCTCACAGAAGAGCCCCCACAGCCCCCCCCTCCCATGAGGACACATGGCAAGATGGGAAGAGGAAGCAGGAAGAGGCCCTCGCTAGTCCCTGGGTCTGCCGGAAGCCCCAGAATTCTGAGAAACACGTGCTGTTGTTGGCAGGTACAGCTTCTGGCTGCAGCTCCTGTTACATGCTCCTGTTATATACAACAGCTCCGATGGGCATGACTCCATGCATAGCACCCTTGCAGCACCTTCTGACATGAGCCCTCTAACCCTCTCAGCACCACATGGGCAGCAGGTGTTCTCTCCTCCCGTTTTACAGATGAGGGAACTGAGGCTCAGACGATGCATGGCCAGGAGAGGTGACAGAGTGAAGAGCTCTGAAGTCAGGGCCTCAGCAGTTCCCTGATGCAAGCCTCTGTCTCAGTGCTCTTTGTAATGACCCTGAGGAGGTTCCACCACAAGGAGCAAAGCCCCACTTACAAACGAGGGCAAAGTCACACAGAGAACCATGAAGTGACTCGCCCCCAACTACACAGCTGACTCTCATCCTCCGACACTCAGCAGGGAACTAAGGCTCCTAGAGCTCACAGGACTAGGTGGGGAGGACTCCACACGGTGGAGCATGATGCTGGAGAGGCTCGGCTCCCCCCAGGTCACACCCCCCAGTCCTCCCATCTTCCCATGAGGAGGTCTCAGGGCTGTTGGAAGACACAAGTATTCATTCGCCTCAGTGCAGGTGAAGGGGTGTCTTGAAACCTTGGTCAAAAGCTTGGAAACAAGCTTTGGAATTGCCTTATGGCTGCACGAAGAGGACCAACAGGAAGCAACCATCTCTACACTCTTCAATGTGGACCAAGTGCCTGGTGAGCATGGGACAATTCCACTGACTGTGCTGTCCTGGCCCCCAGCACAGACCCCATCCTGTCTGAGGGGCGCCGGCCGGCCCACCCTGCCCCGGCTCCCCAGAACTCCACCTCAGGCCCCTCCAAGCTCGGCCTCAGGGAGCAGTCTGGACAAACGTGCACACCTCTGCACACCACATTCCTCCGGCTCATCGTCGTCCACTGGCAACCTTCTGCTTGGCTGTTCAGAAGCTCTGTCACAGCCGCCGGACCACACACGCTCGCCCACTGCAAACGCTCCACTACTCTTGCCCAGGGACACGAGTATTCATGTGTCATCTCGCCCGACGTGGGTGAGGGCCACAACTAATCCACCTTTGTGTCCCTCAGCAGGCAGAAAAAGACCTGTTTTTATTTTGGGTAATTCAACAGAATATGAATACTTCAACCATCTCAACAGGTAAGTAAAAAAAAAAATCTTTTATTATTATAATCAGATTAAAATGGACTAATTACTTTTTATGCCCACACTATAAAAGTCAGTATATTTAGCACTTTACTTAAGCAATACTTACTGTCATTTTGGTTCGGGACGTCTGACAACCCTGATCTAAAAACAAACAAATTTAAAATAAGACAAATATCACTTTCTTCAGGATTTTCTAAATCCATATTTCTCATTAATTTTTATGGATTTTTTTGAAATAGTCACTGACGGAAATATTTCATATTCTTCTGAAAGCTGAAATACAGAGCTAAGTAGTGGAATTAACTCTTTCCCCCTTTCATTCCATTACGAAGTATATACTGCTTTGGGAGCAATATCTTAGATTTAACTCTTAAATAGGTCCTATTGTCTAAAGTGTTTTTGCTGTTTGTCCTATCGACCCTGGAGCACATACAATTTGCTGAAAAACGTTTTCATTTAAATCGCAAGTGAATAGGCAAATTTTTTTTTAATTGGAGGATAACTGCTTTACAATGTTGTGTTGGTTTCTACCATACATCAGCCATAAGTGCATACATACATGCCCTCTCTCCTGAACCTCTAGGTTGTTACAGAGAAGCTGGGTGAACTCCTTGTGCTAGACAGCAACTTCCTACTAGCTGTCTATCTTATACATGGTCACATTTTCAATGCTATTCTCGCAATTTGTTGCACCCTCTCCCTCCTATGCTGTGTGCAGAGTCTGTTCTCTGTGTCTACATCTCTATTCCTGCCCTGCAAACAGGTTCACCAGTACCTTATTTATTGATCCCATATATATGTATTATTATACATATTACAATAATATTATACATATTTGTTTTTCTCTTTTTGACTTACTTGACTTTGTATAACAGGCTCTAGGTTCATCCACTTCTCTAGAACTGACTCAAATGCATTCCGTTTTATGGATGAGTAATATTCTATTGCATGTATGTACCAAAACTTATCTATTCAAGGCAGATGAAATTTTTTAAAAACAATTTTCATTATAATTCTATTTAGATTCTCTCTAACCCAACTAGACTCTATTTTTATCAACTACCATTAAATTTTTAAGAGAGTAAAAAAACAAAATGCAAAATGTCACTGCAGGCACTTCCACCTGGAGAAACCACAGAAGCTGATGTTAAACTAACCCTGAAATCAACTGTTCATTACCACCACCCTGAATCCAGGTCTGCTCAGCAGGCTTTTCAGGTCACTACCTGAAGGGACCCTTACCGTAGTGTAAGTTCTCAGGTCCCCTCTGGGTCGTCATGTTGGGCTCACTCTGCTGGCAGTAGAAGCGTAACAAGCAGTGCTGGTCACAGAAGTGCTTCATCTCGCCACGCCACTGCACCCTCTCCCGAAGGGCTCCTTGAGACTTACAGCAGTCACACCTGGCAGCCTTAATGAAGCAAGGAAGGGGTCAGCATCTCTCAGGAGAAGGTTTACAAAGCCAGACATGTTTTACAAGACATGAGTTTTATAAGAGTTCTAGCATTTCAGTGATTATTGCCAAATGTGATAAAACAATGTCTGATAAAGAAAAAATAAAACTGTACTATAAATCATGAGTAAAATCAACAAAAATTTTAAAAGTAGTAGTTTAGCTAATTGTCAAAATCCCTTTCTATACTTACCAGAAGTCGAAGACCAGCATTACAAAGATAGGATTACCAAAACAAATGCACAATGGTGGACCAGGCTGGTCCAGTGAGATTTAACATTACGAGATAACCAAGAGCCACACTGATACACAGGTCCAAGTCTCCCACAGTCACACTACACCGGAAATCTCTTGATTAGTGAATAGACTTCCCAGGATCAACTAACTCATAGTAGACCAATTTATACAACTGTACAGGCCAGAATAATTTTAAAGCCAGCACGTATGCTAAGAAAAATAATGGATGTTATTTTGAAGAGTTTTATTTCAATAGTTTAATAAACTTGAAGGGCTTTCATAAATATCCTGTTTTAACAGCTAGAACTTCAACTTTTTGTTTTAAAACACTCAATGTTTAATTAACTAAAAACCAATTAAATTTTAAGACCACAAATTTGAACTACATCTAGGAAAACAATCAGTCCTAACTAGTCTATAACTTAATATGCAAAATAAAACAGACTAGAATTCATACATAAACAAGTTGTACTTTTTGATGGCCAATCAATTAACCCAGGGACAGAATTTTTTGACAGTCCATTCTGCCTAGATTTTACTCATTTTCACTTTCTTAATACCCTGATCAATGAGTAGACCAAAGGCACAAATAATTAATTTTAAAGATAATAGTTTTCATAATTTAGTTATCTAATTACAGTAGAAATAAATTACTGTAATTTAAGAAATTACCCTTTAGTTTAGCCATCAACTTAGAAGTTTTGACAAAGCAGTAAATGCCAAGTACTTGGTGGTGGGTAACGGGCCCAAGGGAGCTCCCCTCACTACTCTGAGTCAGCCTTTCCCTGCCTCCATGGGAGTCCCACGCATAACACGACAAATTCTAGCTGGCACATGAACAAAGCACTGTGTGGGTAAACAGGTCTTATATAACAAACATACCCCAAGTTAGAACATGGGTTCTTTATTTCTCCAGGTCTGGTATTTCTCCTGCTGAATACATGTTAAATGAATGAAGATGTACAGTATAAGTTATGACTATTAAGTGATGTCAATATCACATCTCCCGTCCACAAACTTGGGAGCTTAAATGCTATACTGGTAATATTACATGGTAACCTCAGTAACATTAGCACTATCAACCAGGTCTCGGTTTACTTGATAATAAAAAAGTCCCTACATAAAACTCTCACCAGCAGAGATTGTTCTTTAACCACTGACATGCTCCAGGTTTCTGGGGTTTTTCCCTTTTATGCTTTATACTCAAAGAAAAGCCAAAGCACCAGCTATATGTCAAGAACACAGCAAAAGTGAAGATAAGGACCTGAGACAAGGGCCTGACTGCCCCTCCACACACAGAGCAGTGAGTGACTTTCTAGGGCCCAATGTTGAAGTAAATGCAGGGTCCAAGCAGACACAAGTCTGAACGAAGGCTCTCTGTAGGGCACCCCAATACAGAGACAATGAAAAATCCAAGTGAGTTACTATGGCCAACCAGAAACACAAATCCTAACAGATGTGAAATGCAGTAAGATGGTTCTCAATAACACCTAAAACCCACATTAATTTGTACTTACACACAAAGTACTGACTTCTTGTACACGGTAATATTTCCAGTTACACAGTAATTCCATAGGCCTAGTGCCAACAACCAAGCACATTCCACCCAAAGAATCTGAACAATAAACTCACTTCATTATTTTATAATTACAGACATTTGGAATTTTGTCCTAACATCACCTTAAGCTCCTTTCCAGAAAATTCAAAACAAATTTAGAATGTTTCTACCCCCCTTCCCCCTAAAAAGGAGCAAGATTAATGCTCAAAAGGAGACAAAATACTTATGTTTTTTTTTTTTCAGGATAAAGGAAAATAATAGAACTCAATACTAATTTGAATACCCAAATCACAATTTTAGAGGTTATGAGCCTCTTGCTTTGGGCTGTTTCTCCCTTACTCAGCCACTCAAACAAACTCCTGGTAAACTGTGTGGAACCTGCATCAATAGAAAACCTTGTGAAAGACCATCATTCCTTACCAACACCAATACCACTGCCTCGCACTCATGAGACAGAACTCTTAGGAAAGCTTAACATGCCTACAGCTAAGAACTGAAGTATGACGTGGTTCTGCTTTAACAAATATTGTATCATCATTCACTTCATGGTTTTCCTGTCACTGTAGAAAATCAAGGATTGTATATTACTTTTAGGGGGAAAAAAAAGTTACTGTTTCAAGCAATCTAAATAATAGGCAGAAACTAAATTCTTAATTCAAAAATGTTAATCCCACCTCTCAGCTAATCTAGGAGCCCCTCTTCAGTAAGCCAGGGAAGACCACTGGACAGACACTACACTCAAAAAGCCTGTGACCTATCGTGGACAGTTTGGGTTGATGTACCCACATCCTTGAAACCTTCCACCCTCTTGTCCCCTACTTCACCAACCACACCTGATTTTCTAAGGGGGAACCATGAATGGAACGGAAATAGAGAATTTTATAGTCATTTATTTCAAAAAAGAATGCAGAAATAAAAGACTGGGCACTGGGTACTATGCAAAGCACAAAAGTGTTAAGAATTCATCAGTTATACCCAAAGGCACATTAAAAGCAAGAATATTAGGCACTTCCTTTCTAAATCTAATGTCAAAAAATAAATAATTTTTTAAATCAGTATTTCTAGCAGTTTATAGACAAAAAAGAAAAACATAGAAGCCCAAAATATTCTTCATTCAGTCATCCTTTCATAACTAAGGCTTATTAAAATCTAAGTATTAACCTGACTACAGCTCAAAGTCCCACTACTCAACCATTAAGACATTTGCTAAAGAATTTAACACTGTCACCCTTCCCTACTGGTTTTTAAAACAAATCAAAACCTGTAACTTGAAAAAAGTTTCAGAAAAGCTCCTTAGTTCTATTAAACAGAGTACTAGGAAAGCATTCTTGGGAAACCATGGGACTTTTGAGTTATCTTCACTGTATATCAAACACCTAGCTATCATTTTATTATAATACTAAATCCTTTTTCTCCAAAAAATGTAAAACTTACAGGAATGAAAAGACCTATCCTCTCACCTGGTTTCACATTATGTCTGGAAACAATAACTTTGAGGAAAAGTGAAACCTACTTCCTTCTAAAGAATTATCTGGGAGAAGAAAAAACATTCATTTTACTCTCAGCATTTCCTGGTTGCATGATTTCAATGGTCTCTGAATTCTAATTTAGATGAGATAGTACTTAATTAACCTCTATCTTAAATCCAAAAGCAAACCACTATACAGACCTGCAGATTATTCAAAATGCCTTGTCTAGCTAAACAAACATAGGCAGAAAAATTTTAAATATAGTATCAAATACTTAAATAAACAAAAATGTAAAGCCATTTATACTCTAGGCAGTCTCCCAAACTGAAGAAGGAAGATGAGAAAAGGTGGAAACTCGGTATGTGTGCTCTGCCGGGCTACCTGCTCTCGTTAGTAAACATTCCCAAATGAGGCACTTTTTATGGATTATTGGTCACATTGTTTAATTAACTAAAATCTAAAATTTTGAGATCTTAAATTTAAAAACTGGAAACAGAGAGAGGTTCAGGAAAATGTAATTTGGTTGGGACTCAATTTAACACATTTTTTCAAGACCACATGACAGTAACAGTGAATAAAGTGGACTCATGGTAAGTGCAGAAAACATAGATGGCTGAGGGAAAACTCACAGGCAGCGACTCTGAATCAGTACCGGCTGCCTCCACAGGGGCACAGTGATTGATCAGGAGGGGCAACAGTCTCCTCATTTGGTAGGTTGTAATCCTACTGATTACATTAAAATCATCACTGCTGCATGCCTCACAAACTTCTTTATCAAGTACCTTTACTCCTCCAATTAGCACAGTTTATAATAAAGCTATGTCATACATTATACAAAGATATGCTGGGCTTAAAATAAAGCAAGAAATAATTGAAATGTTTAATGTACAGAATACTGACATTAAACATAATTGTCACTAATTAATTATTCAACTTTCTGAATGTACTGCCTCACTGAAATTTCATTATTGAGCACATAAAAACATGAGCTACAATTATCCTTTAAATAGACAACATCGTGAATAACTTGGTCTTCTGCCAAGGAATGCTTCTTTGCTTCCCAAAAAAGAAAAAAGGAAACCAAAGGATTTCTATATTTAAGTTATAGATAATATAAAGAGAACAGAAAGAATCAAATCAAAGAAAGAAGCCACAGAGAAATACAGTTCATGTGCTCTGAATAGAAAGCAATATCCTCTAGGATATTTTTTAAAATTGAAGTTTTGAATTCACAATTACACAATTCAGCAGATCTGTATAATAAAATAATGACAGGGAAATCCTTAGTACCACATGGTAACAACTTCTGTCTCAAACAATAAAACAGATGATGGAAAAGGTGACAGTAAGAATAAAATGGAGTTTCCACATTTGTGCCACTAAACACCTTCACTGTTTTCAAATGATCCAAAACCGATTTTAAAAACCTCTACGTGATGTAAGAAAAGGAGTATTTGTGTGTGCTAAACTGAAACTGAGCATTTAAAGTCACTGAAGAAACATCTTCTGAGTGACATCTCACCTGTAACAAGGTGCTGCTTCAGATGGAAAGGCATGTGTGTTCAAGTGAGTTAGTACTTACCCTGCGTGTTTCTAAAATCTGAACCTTAATTCTAAGGCTTAAAAAATAGAAACAACAGTAAAATAGTGAACTAACTTTAAAACTACAACAAAATCTTCACCTATGACAACTTGTAAAGTATTACTTTTCTCTATTTAACAGATGCTTGTTACTATGTCAAGCTGTATATTCAAGATCTACATCGAGAATTCCTACAATTCTCTTAAGTAGTGTCACTTTACCACTAGTACTGTACATGTTTCAACCATTTTATTGTTGATTTCTTTAGGAGCATTTCACAGATCTGAGGTTACAATGACATCTGGCCTTAAGTGCTTTAGAACTGTATTCAAAGCAAAGCTTTAGCACTAACATGGTTTTCATCAGGTAATAAAAGTTTGTTTTTATTTGACTAAATAAAGCCCAAATTTATACTCATTTTCTTACTGGAAAAGAAATCAAAGCAATGGACCAAAAGGGGCTTCTACTTTTTTAAAAGTAGATATTTCTAAGACACTTACATATGTATTCACAATTTCAAGGTAAATGTTTCTAGTCTCTATTCATCCATAGCGTCCTTTCCATTTGAAATTCTTCAAAGATCCACAATTAAAGGGGGAGGCAAGAGGGGGAGAGTAATATTTTAAAACACATCCTAAGTATCTAAAACAATAACCTGTCACTATTCATAATTGATAAAAAAGCCATCAAAAATATTTCTATTTAGTGAACTAATGACACACAAACTTTAGATAAATACTCCATGTTGTTAAACGACCCTGCAAACAAAGACACACCCTGCTGAGGGAGTGATGCCTCAAGGCATGGAGTGAGGCTGGCAGGGGTACTTGCCTTATAGTACCAGTCCTGGAAGCGGCGGCAGCACTCCTCGCTGCAGAAGTCCCGTACCACGCCATCCAGCTCCCTTGTCGCCCCCTTCTTACACAGCTGAGAGCAGTAATTGCAAGTCACGCACCTCAGTCCTAAACGCCTTGCAAAGTCCTGTTTGTACAACAGTTTGCAGCCTGAAAAATATAAGGTTTTAGTATTAAAACAAAAACTGATTTTTAAGGTAAGAAAGAGTTGACATGTCAAATAGATCACTGGCTTTAGAAAGTGTTTATAAATTCACACATAAAGTCCTCTTTCTCTTCTGATCAAAACTATGAAATCTAGTATGATCAACACCAGCCTCTGAACAGTAGAACAGAGTGTGGAATATTAGATTTAGAATATCATGCAGGTTCAAATAATTAATGTAGTAAGGCTTTCAAATGTGGTAATGACTCAGAACTGTTATACCTGCTCTGTGCAAATATAATCCTGCTTGAGTGTTATCAACACAGCACAAATGGGCATTTAGAGAACTGAAACATGGAGACTGTTGAGAGGCACTGAGCAGACATTCAGCTAAATAGGCATTTTAGCTCAAGTCTCTAACCTTACAAGTGTCTGTCACCCTAAAGGACCTTCAGGTAAGTAAAACTGGTTTAATGACTTGCCCAAAAGAGCAGTGTTACTCTATTCTTTTATTAAAACACTTCCTTTACCTACTATATAACTGCATTATTTTAACTTATATTTAAATCTTATTTACTCCTTGTATCTTTATAAGAATTAAATAACCTTCATACTTCTACTCATGATGCGCACGTAAGAATGAACTTCTGCTGTTGTATCGATGAAATCCTACCCACTCTTTAGTAAGGATGGCAGCTGTTTCCTATGTAATTTACTAGGCCATTACTTATACACCATCCTTATGACTTCTTTTCTATTACTATGAACAATATTTTAAAACATGTTTAATATTTTACCTTTATTAAAGCTTTATCTAACTAGCTTTTGATGGGAGTACCAGGTATTACATGTTTTGTTATTTTTGACAGGTTCCAGCAGAGAACTAGGTGTAGTTAAGAGAAAGCACAAAATATATTATTAAACATAAAAAAAAATCCCTTTTAACCTTTTATTGCCCAAAGCTATAAGTTCCTCTAACTGAAAATTATGTTCTTCAATGTCAATTATCTATTCATTGCTAATTGTCCCTCATTTCCATAAAATCCACATAATCCAAATGGTACAAGACCATTAATGTGTGTGCTAGCCCTTGACAAGGACATGTTCCAACTTGTGAATCACTGAGACTGCCACTGCACAAAAATTCAGGTAGAAGAGCTAAATTAATTTAGTCATTCTTTTCAATGAAGCATATGTCAGTTTTCATTAAGCTAAAACCTTCACAGTAATCGTGACTGCTCTTCTCCAGGGTGCTGGACCCACATGTGCAGGAATGCCTGCTGTAGGCAGCGCTGCCTGGAGTCATGGCCTCGTGTGTTGAAGACGCCTGATGATGGACTAAGAGTCTTCTGATACTGCTGTCACTCTACTGCACTTAGGATCTCCCGACCTTGCTCTCGCCTCTAACCAGCAGAAGATATTGACAGAAAAAGAGGATCCAGGAAGAAGGGGAAAAAAAAAACTGGGAAATAATAGATTAGGACAGCAGGTAGGAAAGCAGAGTCCAGTGCCTGGGGCCATAGAATCGAAGGGAGAGCCACATATAATAAAGAGTCCAAAGCCCATAGCTACAATCCTGATTCCTATCTCTGGAGAATCAGAATGAGAAACGGAGTTCATCTCTATAACCAGCCGCCTGGCACCAGAGCAGCAAGAACTATATATTCAAAGAGGATTTCTGGATGTACTGTAACCAGGGCCAGCATCTCCCTGGCCTCCCAGACTGAAAACCTGGAGGTCTTTTCTGGCTGTGGTGATGCCCGCACTGATACAGGGAGTACCTCTGCAGACCAGCAGTCAACTGGGCAGGGAATGGAGCCAGTGGACAGTAACTAATCCACCTGGAAAATCAACTTTCAGATCACTATTTGCCTGTTTAGAAATGACTTGGTGTGGCAATGCTTTTCTTTTCTTTCACCCTCAAAACTTCCTTGTAATGGAAAAACATGTTATCAAATTCTTAGAGATCAAATACTCTGAGGCCCAGAGATCGATCAATCGATCGATCTATCTATATAGTATTGTGTAACAGTAGAAAAGCAATGTTTTTGTTCAGCTATACTAAAATTGTACCGCTACTCTGAACATATTTAGTGATAAAGTTCAAAAATATTTTGGCAAAAAATTAACATTAAATATTAATGAAAGTTATGAACAACACTGTATATACACTTGCCTTCACTACAGAAAGGTCTCTTAACGCCAGAGAAATTTACTGTTTCATGAAGAGTCTTCTCCTCTTGACAGTATTCGCAATATGTAACTATGCAATGCAGCTTCTTATAGTCATCTGAACAAGTTTTGCTGCAGAATTGATGAACTTTGTTCTAAATGCACAATGGGAACCTTGGTAAGTATATGACAACCACCTCAAGAACAAGTTTAAGAAATAAACAAGCCACTTTTACAGAAACAAAGTTAAATCATTATCTACTTAATGTTACAATCCTTAGTGATACATTTCCTATAATAGACCACAGACACCTAATTTAACTAATTCACTGCTGTATTTAGACATAGCTCCACAAAATTCAATACCATTAACTACCCTAAAATTACTCAAAGAATAAAAGTGCAAGTATCACTAAGAAAAGGTGGCAGTCCAGTGTTGCTAACAGAACTGGAGAAATGGGAAAACAAAGGAAGGTACAACATGGGTAAGCTACAAGTAAGAACAAATACAATAATATGATTTTCACTCAAAAAGAAGTACTCTTTGTGGAGTACAGTCAAGTAGGCTCAGTTGCATTTCTGCCACAGCATGAACAGTAACAGCCCTAGTAGGGGCCACTGCATGGTGTGTGCCCAGTCTAAGCTGGTTCCCTTGAGTGGAGCAGGTTAATAATCACAGAGTTGTGTCTCCTGTCCCCAAACCCACCAGAGCCAGAGTGACTTCGCAAGTAGCCAGCTGAGCAGGGGTAAGGTAACATGTCCAGGGCGGCAGCCTTCACTCTCTTACTACAGAGCACAGAGACGAGGTCCAAACCATCTGCCTGACAGTCACAGCACTATCTGAAGACCAAGGGGACAAAGGCCAAGGTTTTGGAAACACCCCAGGAGTGAGACGAGCTGGCCCACAGAGGACAAGCCCTCCCAGAAGCCTCACTGTCAACCATGGGACAAGAAGCAAGAGGCCTGCAGGACAGGCTCACTCAGCCTCGTGTAAAGACCCAGAGCTGGGAACACAGAATGGGCAGCACCAGCCTGGGGCTGCTGTGGGGACCCTGCTCACCCGGGTGGCCAGGCCCAGTGTGTGCAGGGCCCTTGGCTCCTGTGTGCACTATGCTGTGCACCCACCGCCTTCTTTGGCACCCCTTCACTCCCTCCTACAGGCCTAATAACTTTCCTGCTGTGATTTAAAGAGGGGAACAGTCATTGAAAACCATCACTGGTGCCCATAACAGTCTCAAAGAATGACCAATTAAAACGCTCTTAAGACAGCACCAAATGAAATAGCAATACAAAAAAAATTTTAGGGGCAAAATAATGCAACCTCGGATTTCCAAAGTACTTCAGAAATCACATGGTCCCATTCTGGGGAGCACCTTCTGCCTGAGACTAAGACACCAGGGATGAGCCAACAGCCACTAGTAGGTCTGGCTCAAGGGCAGCAGCTCTTAGCATTACATTTTGTGACCATCTTATCACACACTCCATGCCCTCGAAAACATGAAAGAATGACTGCAGGTGAACACAGCTCAAGAAGCTATGTCTAGCTAGGGCCACCCTGTTCCTCCCTCCCTGCCTCCCTCCATCCACTCCTTACTGCCCCTTTCCAAAACAAACATTAATGCTCAGAGTTTCTGCTTTGGCGAAAAGATATGGCAAAGTAAATTAATACACTGGTGAAGACAAAGAAGGGTGGTTAAGAAAGGGAAAAAAAATTCATATTTGGATTCTTTGATAAAACACAACATAAACCTAAGGCAGTATAAGATCCTACAGTTCACAGACAATGCTTATAAACACAGGGTGGGGAGAGAGATGGGAACAGGAACACTCCACACAGAAGACGTTGTAGGTAGGTGGCCAAGCAAAGACTCCTTACATTACCATGAACACAATGTGGAGTATGACTTCAGTGTGCTCTTTGACTTAAAAAGAAACAGGTCCTTCCCTGGTGCTATTCCCACATTAAAAAAAAAAAAAGGCAAATAATCCAATCTTTACTAAATCTGAAAAACGAACCTTTATTCACTAGGAAATAGCTGCTCAAATGAAAATGCCATGATTACTATACTAGACTTTCACTGTAGCAGAAGACAGTATGCATAAAAAAACATGACTTGCCTCCCATTCCAAGATTTCTGGCTTTGAACAGAAAGAGTTTTTGCAATAGTTGCACTTCAATTGAATATCACTTGGTGCTACAAACTGGCCATTGGGAGACGACTGCATGCTGAGAGCCTAAAACAGAGCACAAGATACAAGTCTGAGGCGGTTTTACAAGTTTTATTTGTGACAACCATCGAGTATCAACTAGATCCAGAAAATAATACACATCTTTAAGTTCTTATCTCAACATATAAAATGATATTTTTGAATTTTGTCTTTAAAAATACTAGTATACTAAGTTTAGTTTGATGAAACTGAATTTCATTTTTTACCACACAATTTCTATTAAAAATGAAAAAAGAAAAATTAGTTCAACTGTGATTTTTTTCTTTAAGAAAATATAAACAAATAATAAATAGTGAGGTTGCTCCACCAAGTCCTGAACCAGTAACGAAACACAGGAAGAACGCAATTCCCAACTCCGCCTGTAACAGCTGATACTGCAATCATTTTCATTCCAAGTGCATCCATGAAAATAGTCTTTTCCTAATTTTTCTCAATGTTTTTTACATGCAATGTTGGGGAGGAAAAGATTTGTACAAGGGGACAATAGAGGACAGGATGGTTCGCTGGCATCATTAACTCAATGGACACGAGTTTCAGCGAACTGTGAGATGGTGAAGGACAAGGAAGCCTGGCGTGCTGAAGTCCATGGGGTCACAAAGAGTCGGACATGACTGAGTGACTGAACAACAATGAATGGACAACCAGGAATTTCAGTTTCATTACACTTTAAAGAGTTAAAAGGATTTACAGGTTGGAGTGAGATAAGCAAACATGAGTGTCCCATGTCTTTAAGAATTTTCTACAGTCTGTTGTGATCCACACAGTCAAAGGCTTTAGCATAGTCAATGAAGCAGAAGTAAATGTTTTTTTTTTTTAATTTCCCTTCTTTTTCTATGATCTAGTGGATGTTGGCAATTTGATCTCTGTTTCCTCTGCCTTTTCTAAATCCAGCTTGAACATCTGGAAGTTCACGGTTCACGTACTGTTGAAGCCTGGCTTAGAGAATTTTGAACATTACTTTGGTAGCATGTGAGATGAGCGCAACTGTGCGGTAGTTTGAACATCCTTTGGCATTGCCTTTCTTTGAGACTGACATGAAAATTTACCCCTTCCAGTCCTGTGGTCACTGCTGAGTTTTCTAGATTTGCTGGCATACTGAGTGCAGCACTTGAACAGCATCATATTTTAGGATTTGAAATAGCTCACCTGGAATTCTATCATCTCCACTAGCTTTGTTCGCAGTGACGCTTCCTAAGGCCCACTTGACTTCAAACTCCAGGATGTCTGACTCAAGGTGAGTTACACATCATGGTTATCCAGGTCATTAATACCTTTTAGGTATAGTTCTGTGTATCCTTGCCAACTCTTCTTAATCTCTTTTGCTTCTGTTAGGTCTTTACTGTTGCTGTCATTTATCATGCCCATCTTTGAACGGAATATTCCCTTGATGTCACCAATTTTCTTGGAGAGATTTTAGTCTTTCCCATTCTATTTTTTTCCTCTATTTCTTTGCATGTTCACTTAAGAAGGCCTTCTAATTTCTCCTCACTATTCTTTGGAACTCAAGTTCAGAAGGGTATACCTTTCTCTTCTCTTCTTTCATCAGCTATTTGTAAGGCTTCCTCAGACAACTTTACCTTCTTACATTTATTTTTCTTTTGAACGTACACTGCCTGCCTGTACAATGTTACAAACCTACATCCATAGTTGTTCAGGCACTCCATCAGATCTAATCCCTTCAGTCTATTTGTCACTTAAACTGTATAATCATAAGGGATTTAATTTAGGTCATACCTGAATGATCTAGTGGTTTTTCCTACTTTCTTCAAACTGAGCCTGAATTTTGCAATAAGGAGCTCATGATCTGAGCTACAGTCAGCTCCAGATCTTGTTTTTGCTGACTGTATAGAGCTTCTCTATCTTAAGCTGCAACGAATATAATCAATCTAATTTCGGTATTGACCATCTGGTGATGTCCATGTGTACAGGCATCTCTTGGGTTTTTGGAAAAGGGATGTCTGCTATGATCAGCATGTTCTCTTGACAAAACTCTATTAGCCTTTGTTTTATACTCCAAGGCCAAACTTGAGTGTTATTCCAGGTACCTCTTCACATCCTACTTTTCCATCCACTTAGCACAAAATAAAACGTTCCCTTTAAGAGTCCGATGTTACTCAAACCATCTATTAAGAACACACTGCACAGCAGGCACTGAGCACAATGACACTGTGTGAAAGTGAATCAAGAAAAATCTCAGTGAAAAACAGAGCCAAGAAGCCTGGTCGGCTCACCCCACAGACCCTAGCAGGAGGGAGACTGTCTCCATGGACAGCAAGAACTCAGATTCTCACCAGCCTCCAGGTAACTTGGGCTCAAAACCAACCCCAAGGCAACCCTAACCCTCCTTTGTTCTCCAGACTTGTCTGTGGTGCCTCCTGGTTGGCTATTCCTAAATGAACTCGATTTTGCTGGCTAGACCACCTACCCTTTTGTTTTAAAGGTTGATAACTAAAATATATTTTCCTTCAAGATCAGTATCACAAATAACAGTTAAGTCAATTTGAGTACCCACACTAAGTAGATCACTGGTAAAGTCATACCTGCTCTAGCTCCAGAATCTCCACCCTCCAATCTGACCGTCAACAAAACCATGTAAAACTTAGCATGTTAAATACAGATGAAGTCATGTCACAGTGTTCATTTTCTACCTATATTTTATCAGAAGCATTAAGCAAAATAAAGAACAAACCTGGAATTTAGCCACACAACTGGAATTACAAAAGTTATACAACTTTCCATCAGGCATTGTGGCTTGATACTGAGGTAAAGAGTTCCGCTTACAAAAATGGCAAATAATTCCCAAACCTAAGAGAGAAAAAGTATATATCAGATTTTTTATGAAATAGCCAAGGTTTTTCCTAAAAATCTTAATTGACCTCTCAGACTAGTCTACTAATGAAACTTTCTATATACTATTATTAATTTCTGAGATTAATTGCACCTTAAAAAAATACTGTCATAAAAGAGTCTGATACCATGTCTCCAAAACATACACAGATACATGAAACAATCTCATTTTAGATAATGTTTAAATGGAAAAACAATTTTAGCTAAGAACACAGGCATGGACAAACTCCACCAATAATTTAAAAACTAAATGATCAAAACCATTAAAAATTTTTTACATTAACAAAGTTTAGCATGACGATAAAATTAAACCATTTATGTGGTTTAAAATGAGCATAAAAAGAGGAGAAATCATTAAGAAATTATTAATGTTATTAAAGTTCTTAAACTTTCCAAATACCTGAAACTTACTTTGTGATTTTGCATATTTTGTCTTGTGACTGTTCATGCAAGCAGTTGAACAATATGGCTCCATATACCCATTAGGACCTATACACTGAGTCATATCAAAAAACCTGCACTGTGTTCGGCAACCAGTACAAGTGGTCAGTTTTCCATATTTCTAAAATTTGAAACATAAAAAGAAAATTAAGAATTTAGAAAAGTATTTTTCATTATACTTTTTCTCTCTGTAAAACAATTTTGTTCATTTCTCATCAGGCTTAGTGGGTCAAAAGTCTTCATCTGAGGCTGAGTTTATTGCAATGCAGCTATACTAGGGTCAAACAAAAGCATGATCTAAGCCAAGTCTCCTTCAAAAATAGTGGTTTTCCCTATTAAGTTAAACTAAATCGTTACACATAAGTAAACAGAAACTGAAAATTTAAGGCAAACTGTTTACCCGTTCACCATGACACACTTCCTCGTCTTATGGTAGAAGAAATTAATGAATACTAATAATCAACTACAGTCCTTCAAAGTAATAATCTGAAGATGTTAAATACTTTTTCCATTGAGCTGCTGCTATTTCAAGCACTCTGATGCTTCCCTTAAAACTGATTTACCATGCTTCTACTACATTAAAACCTCATTCAACCAACATAAAACACAGAAATATTTACATTTTTAATTAAAAAAATTCAAAATTATTTTTGGTTATTAGAGCTAATAATTAAGTTGATAGCTAATAATAAAGTCAATTGGGACAAACGTGAATACTGCCAACCCTGTGTAGTTGAGAGAACAAGAAGAGAGTGAAGGAGGGAAGGCATAGGAGGCCCACTCTGGAATCTACTGGACAAAAGCAGCATCACTGCACAGTCTCCAACACACCCAGAGGCTGGTGTGTCTATATACAAGAATCACCTTGAAGTCAAACAAACCTAAAAGCAAACCTTTAAGTGTAACTTTTATTTGATGTTTTTTTCTGAGTGGTAACAGAACTATCATAATCAGTTACATCAAATGTCACATTTCACCATGCAAAGTAATCATCTTTTCAGTCCTCTGCATTTGCAGACACAAGCTCATCACATGGAAGGGACTTGAGCATCCGTCCTTCCACATGATGTTTAGATTGTTTCCCTTTTCTTTGCACCCAACACCATGCAGTACAATATGATATAAGAAGGCCTCAGGACATTCCATGGACAAATGAATAAGAGATGTCAGGGGAAAATGACAATCAGGCCAAAAATAACAAAAAGTGAGCAAACTGCATGGATAAATCTCACAAATGCCACAGGATTTGAGAAAACAAAATAATAAACTGAAGGTAAAAACATTAGGCAAAAACAACAACACTGATAAAAGAGAAAAACTTCCTCAGCATACAATAAATGGAAAAGTTATGAGAAAACAGCTATTTACATTCCAGGAATGCATGTCATATTCATACTGGTTCCTTATTTACTCGAACAACACCTAGAGGAAGCCATAAACATTACTTCTCCAAGTGGAAACCAACTCATCTCCTTATTCAATCTCTGAAAGGCTAAAAAAAAAAAAAAAAAAAAACCCACCCAGAAAAACTTATCAACAACGAAAGAATGCTAACATGGAAAAAAAAATAAAAACTGCAAACCTGTTAAGTCTGATTATGATTCTCCCAAGGTTACAGGACAATAGAGGAAAAGGCTGGTTTTTTGTTTGGAACAAAATATGTTTTCCTGGAGCCTAATATATACATTTTATATTGGAAGGAAAAAAAATCAGTAAGACAAGGAAAAAACGAAAGAATGTTTAAAATCTGGCACCACAGCACAAATAAGGAATACTAAAAATATCAGACACCTGCCATTGTGTCACAGATCTACACAGAGAAAAGCACAGTGGCTCTCAGCAGTGGACGTAAGACCTCCACAAGGCAGCTCCTAGGAAGAACTGTCTTACCAACATAACTGAGGCCCAATCATCCACTCTAACCTACATTACATGTTTTAACTTATCAGAAATATCCTTCAAGTTGACAATGAGTTCACTGTCAGAATGGCTAAGTATCAATCATTAGTAACTTTAAGACATACCAAAAAAAAGTAAACCAATTAACTTGGGTCAAGTAAACAAGAAGCTAAGCAACTGATCCCCACTAAGAAATAGTTTTGTGTGAAGACAGTAAGAAAGACAGAATCATCAATACTGAGAACACTATAACCTTTACATTTGCCACTACTCCACCTAACGGGCGAGTATTAGCGAAAAAGACATATACTGTCATGCCGCATTTTCTCTGCTTCCGATGTAAACAATCAACATAATCCTATTTAAACCTCATGCTTCTATAAATATGCACTGAATGGTTTAAGAACAAAATTAAGTGAAATAAATTCACAATTACTATGTTCCCCATTCAGGTATGGGGGAAACCTATTTATAAATTCAGTTGAAAAAAAAAAAAAGTACAAGGTAGATCTGATTGAAACAGCACTGGTGTAAAAAGTAAAAATAATGGGGTGTTTATGGCAAATAGACTCATTTCCAGTCTACTCACTGAAAAAAAGTGCCTTATTAACCAACTCCACATGAATATAAAAATCCATCACACGATTCCAAAACTTTCCCCTATTTTTTCCTTTACTATGTAAGCAAAACATCTCATTTATTACATTTTTAACCAAGTGAGTGGACAGCAGTGATAGGTGCTCAAGCAATAAAGGCTGGATGGAGTTGTAACTGCGAATCTAACCCAGGAAATGGGCATGTGTGTAGCTGCACAAAACCAACTCCTGGCCACATCCAGAAACAACTGAAAGCTAACTTGTGTCCACAACACCGCATAAAGAAACATACCCCTTCAAATTCATTAACATCCAACCGAACGACATGCAGCTTTGTTTTTCATTCCTATTAGAGGCAATAAACCACACTAGTTAGCAGGACACGTGACTTTGTCAAAAATAAAAATTCCCAACTTTTTATCTATACTGGCAGGTGTATCAATGTATCACAGATGTCAACCTCAAAAAAATTAGTTATTAAACACTATACCTTACTACTTAATGCATTAATACCATGTGCATAAATCACATTTCATTTAATACTTTTAAAACTATATTTTGAATAACTGGTCCTATTTGTAATCATAGATATTTTATCTATGCATCTAACAGCGTTCTGAGAATCCATCTAACCATGTTACCAAAGGAGTAGTGAAGAACTAAATCTGTGGAAGAGAGGCAGTGGTAAACTGTCAACGATGACATGATATTATACTAATTTCTATACTAAGTGAAGATTAAGAGATAAATTCAAGCAAACCTTGTACTTCATTCGTTCAAAAAAAAACCCTGAAATTCTTCCTTCATGTTGCAAGATGTTTGTGCAGAAAAATAAAGATCTAAAAAATTTACACACCATCATGCTTGACTTTTCTTCACTATTGTATAGTTTACAGTTTTTCTTTCAGTACCTATATACTAGTTTTGCAATTTTTGGAATTTTTCTAATTTGACAACAGATGTTAAAAATAGTGAAAAGTTTGCTGAGCAACATGGTATTTACATAGTATAAAATACATCCCATCAAAATAACTTATATATGGAGGGAAAAACAGCAACTGCCCTGGAGAAATGGGACAGCGCCCCCTTGACCGAGTGAGCCAAGCCAATGCACAAGAGCGGACAGCAGACATCACGTGCCTGCTGGTCTGACGCTGCACAAGGATGTGTACTGCTGCCTAGGTATTCGTGCCCACCATGCCCACCTCAGTGTGATCCTGAGAAAACAGCAGACAAACCTAACTCAAGGGCGCTTCACCACCTGTCCTGCAGTGCTCAGAAATATCAAGGTCACGAAAGACCTTGGAACCAGACAGACCAGGGACCAGTTCAGAAGTCCCTTATATAAAATGGTATAGTATGCACATCTCCCTCAATTATGTATAATAACTAAAACAATGTAAATGATATGTAAACAGCTGACAGTGTGTAGCAAATTTAACTTGTGATTTTCGGAAGTTCCTGGAATTTTTTGCCACACCCTCACCCCCAACACATTTTCAGTCAACTGAATCCACTAGATGTAGAATCTGTGTAATAAAGGGCCTCTAAAACATAGAAATTTTATATAAAAAGGACATATGAAATGAGTAGGCAAAGCTATTAAAAGAGCTACTATGATAAATATGTTGATATACTCAAGAAACCAATGGAGGAACAACATGAACATAATGAGGCCAGAAATAGAGGACATAAAAAAGACCCAGACAGAACCTCTAGAGATGACACAAAGGCCAAGCCAAAAACTACACCACACGGAACTAACAGTTGGTTAGAAATGATGAGTAAAACCAGTAAAACCAAAGAAAGTCTCTACAAGGAAGCAAGAAGGAAAACAAGACTTAAAAATCTTAATAAGTAATGAGCCACTGCGACCAGGAGCAGGAGCAGGAAGTCTAGCACACCTGGAACTAGGGTCTCAGGAGGAGAGAGGGAGAAACTGAAAAAAGGGTTTCTTTAAATAATGGCTTATGACTCTGGATTAGATGTTATATAAATCTTTTTTCCAATTTGCTATAACAGACATTAACAAACAAATTTTCAATAAAGTCTATAGATGAACCAAACAGCAGTATTAGATTAATTAAAAATGTCTTATTTGATTGCTGTACTGCAATTTTAATTACTGTTAATTGTATACATTTATTATTCAAATACTAATTTACTCATGCAGCTTAACAAATATAGATTTGGAAACAGTTTTTGAAAGAAAGGGGTTTTTTTTCCCCTCTTTCAGGTAGGTCCAAGAGAAGGACTTTTATATTCTACATTTAAATGCTTACTGTGGTCAAGGACTATGAGTTAAAAATCTGTATCTTAAACTAATGTTTAATAACATAAATACCTAAAATCAATAGAATACATTACAAGAAAACACATAATATTTAGTGAAATGAAAGTTTGTTTGTCTGAAGAGATAAAGAAAACGATCAACATCATGACAGATTTTAAGTTCAGAAACGTTAATATGCTTCCAAATGGACATGATTCTCAGACACACAGTAAGGCGGCAGCAGCATGTGTCATGTGGAGGCCATGGCCAGGCCACCCACTTACCTCAGGCTGCGTGAGGAAAGAGTCTGGTGTATGATCTCGAACCTCCTTCAGGAAGCCTGGATGGCTACCTACCTAAAAGAAGATTTTAAAAGGCTTTATTTATTTAATTATTTTTTTAATTGAAGGATAATTGCTTTACAGAATTTTGTTGTTTTCTGTCAAACCTCAACGTGAATCAGCCATAGTTAATACATATATCCCCTCCCCTTTGAACCTCCCTCCCCATCCCACCCCTCTAGGTTGATACAGAGCCCCTGTTTAAGTTTCCTGAACCATACAGCAAATTCCCACTGGCTGTCTATTTTACATATGGTAATGTAAGTTTCTGCATTACTCTTTCCACACATCTCACCATCTCCTTCCTTCTCCCCATGTCCATAAATCTATTCTCTGTGTCTGTTTCTCCAAGGCTGCCCTGCAAATAAATTCTTCAGAACCATTTTCTAGATTCCATATATGTGCATCAGAATACAACATTTATCTTTCTTTCTGACTCACTTCACTCTGTCTAAAAGATTCTAGGTCCATATAAAAAGATATAAAGAAAGGCTCCCAGACTGAAAGGTCAACCAGCAACCTGTAAAAGCTGATTTTTAATTACCTATTTCGTGACTTAAAACAACCTCATCCAACTTTACAAACGCCTGTCTGCTCTATCCTAGTGCCAATGCCCAGCTTACAGAATAATTATTACATAACTTAAATGTTCCTATAGAAAAATAAGGCCCAGATGATGGTCACTATTTTTAACTAAGGTATGTACATTATTTTAGACATTGATGCTATTTGCACACTTAGTAGTCTAAAAGTCTCACTTTAATATTCATTCTGCTGCCTGCCATATGGGAGACCTGGGTTCGATCCCTGAGTTGGGAAAATCCCCTGGAGAAGGGAGAGGCTACCCACTCCAGTATTCTGGACTGAAGAATTCCATGAACTATACAGTCCCTGGGGTCGCAAAGAATCGGACACTACTGAGCAACTTTCAGTCAGTCAATCAATCTACTGTAGTAGTCTGGAACTGAACCCAAACATCTCTGAGCTGTGCCTGTGCCAGGTTATTCACCATCGGTTATCTGTAGCAGCAAAACAACGGAGATAATATGCAATACCATCCACAGCAAAGTAACCAAATAAACAACAGTCAGCCCAGTGTTGTCTCGTATACTGGTGATCACTGGTTTTTGGGAGGTGAGAGGAAACACCATAATCCACACGGCACCAGCATAAAATGAACATGAAGTTGGGGAGGGAGACACACAAATACAGTCATGGAAATAACTTCAAGAGCACAGATAACATTAAAATATAATAAAATAATTAGGAATTTCTAAGTTTTAAGTTTATTTATTTTGTTTTCAATACTCTGTCTCCCCCTCCACCCCAAATATATTATCTTTAAGCTCTTACTCCCAATGAGACTGTATCTGGAGTAGGGGCTTTAGGGAGGCAGTCAAGACTAAATGAAGTCCTACAGGACACTCTTTCTCCTGAGCACAGAGGAAAGACCACATGAGGTCACAGAGAGAAGGCTCCCTACAAGTCTGGCAGAGCGGCCTCACCAAAATCACCCTGGAAGGGCACCTTGATCTTTAAGCCGCCAGAACTGTGAGAAAGAAAATTCTTGGCTGTCTGGACTCCTCAGTATTTTGTTATGGCAGTCCTAGCAGATTAATACAAATGAAATTTATAAGTTTCTCAAACTTTATTTTTAACCAGCTCACAAAATACCTAAAAACTAAGCCATGAAAAAAAGAATAAGGAATATATTGACAGGGGATGCGTCCAAGTAAAGCACATACAGTATGCTCCCTTTTGTACAGGAAAAAAAGAGAAACTAAGAACAAATTATTTCCTTAATTTTTCAGAAAGAACAGAAAATAGAATCCTATTAAAAATTGATATGTATAAAGAATAAGTAGGAACCAACAGACGAAAAAAATGGGGGCCAACTTCTGACTTTTGAAATCATTAAAAAATAAACTAAATCAAAACATCTTAAATTTCAAATTAATATTACAAATGAAATAAGATAATCATTCCTAAGCATTAATAATCTAAAAAATCATATTTATGACCCCTTTCCACCACCCCAAAAAATTTCAAACCCAGAATCACTTTGGTAAGCATTTACCTATGGTAAAATCACAACCTTATTTCCAACCATCTACATATATTTCCACATTTATCTGAGATAAGGTTATCTCTAAGATGTTAATAATGGAATTAAATGAGATCCCAAGATAAATCTAGTTATCAAATGCTATTAAGGGTAAAACTATCAGAGCAATTTAAAAACACACTCAAACCAGTGGTGAATTACCTGTTTGTATTCACTGACACAACTCTGGCAGCAAAACCTCTTTTGCTGACCATCAACGACCAGGACATTGTTCCCAGCTCCTTTGCTGGGCAGGTACTCGCCACACTGCTCACAGCAGTTCATTATAAGGCCATTAGCCATCCTGTATCTGTTAAAGCAATGGTCACTGCACAGCTTATGAGTCATGTTTTTAAAGCTAACTTCATGGCGAATCTAAAAGAAAAACAACAAGCAAAATTTTAAAACACAAATTAATACACAACATGTAGCTTAAGTCACAAGGTGCTTGTTTAGGAAAAGGGCAAAACAAAGTACATTTCATTTTTAAACTTTTTTTTTAACAAACACATGGAATACACGTATGGCAGGAAGCAGGGAGGACCACCAGGATCATAATACAAACTTCTCTAAGAGTTCTCTATAAGTGATAGGAAGCAACCCAGGCTGGGTAGTATTAAACTTCTAAAACAGATTGGAAATCTTTAGCTAAATCCAAACGGAAATATAAAGTACATTGCTATACAGAATAGGGAGAACTATTATAAATAATTCAAATAAGGATGGATACACAGATTTCTTATTTCATAAAATGCCAAAACCATAATATATTTTTAATGAAATCCTCCAAAATATCCCCACCACTTATTTCACTGCTTAGACATGACTGTTGCCTCTTGTTTGAAGTTTAGCACCATTTAAACACTATGGTTTTGTCTGTGAGTGCTCCCAACATCAAGGAAAAAGTCAACTGATGCTATATTTCAATTTTTTCATAACTGCATAAAGGGATAGTTGTAAGACAGATTTCATATACCCTAACTTTTAAGAAAACACACACTGATGACATATCGTTAACAGTTAAAGTAAAAAACATTCCTATTAATCAGAACTAAGTGATAAAGCACAGAAATACAAACCTCTGTTAGTTTACCACAAATTGTACATCTTGATTTATTCAGAGCTCCTTTAGTAGGATTCTGTTTGTCTTCATAGAGAGACAGACAAGATGTGCTACAGAACTCCTGGAAGGATTCACTCGAGTCCACTTGAGCAACAATGGTTCCTTTCATTGTAGTTATATCTCTGAAAAGCAGCAAAGTCAAGCTCCACTTAAAAATAAATCAAATACAAAAAAAGTGACATTTTTAACTTCCATAAATTGGAACCATTTTTAGATTCATTAAATCACCTTTACTATGTAAAAACTCTTGGTTCAGAAAAATATGATGAACACAGAAGCTTGAGAAGCAGTACTATTAAACCCCAGCCACCACTCAATTCATCTTCAAGCTCCTTAACCTGGCTTTCAGACACTGGAAACACTTTAAAAAAAACTTTTTGTTATAAATGTGGAGTTTAATGTCAAGGCCTAATTTATTGAGGTATAAATTATGATACCTAGGCAATTTTCCTCTCCAGGTAAGCAGAAAGCATGAGGTATCTAGGTCACAGGAATACAACATTCTTTTAGAGCGCAAAAGTGAATTTAAATACATCCCATAACCCAGAATAACTCCGCTGACCATTCTGTACAGATCTCAACTACAATTAAAATGTTAAGAAATCACCACATTGATGACTTTCAAAATTTTCCTTTAATTCTGAATTTTCAGGTCTTATACTACTGTATGCAAGTTTATTACTGTAAAGCAACCAAAAAATGTGTAACAATTGCACCAATATTTGAATTTACTAAGCTTACACAGGGCACTCAGCCCTTTCCAAATTTCTGAGATCTAAAATATCTTCACAAACATGGGCTGCTCAAGAGATGGTACAGAAAATCCATCTGCTTGACCTTGTACAAAACATGCCATATTCATCTTATTTTTAACTAGTGAGGCCAGACATAGAAACAGCAGGAGAGGATTCACTACAAGGCTGTCAAAAAATTGGCACCTGAATCGACAAAAGTTGAGTATTAAAAAATGACCTAACGTTTAAGATAAACATAAATAAATGCATACAATAACCAAAGTTTTGCCAATTTTAAACAATCTTAACATGAAAGTACTTTAAATTTTGACCTATTTTAATACAAAACTAGTCACACATAAATTGCTTAAGAATTTTATCAGGCTAGAACTAAATTCTTATAATTAGTAATGTAAATAAGCATGTATGTATTTTTTACAAACTCAAGAAGTCCAATGGAGATCACAGATATATTTATTACAGGGATCAAGGATCTAAATCAACCCCAAACCAAAGCCCAACCAAGTAGGAGGCTCTTATTCCTAAACCACCTCAGCTTGACAGAGAACACTCTAGTGCTCTACAAATTTTAGTCTGGCTTAGCTTCTGCATTTTCAAAACATGGTGATTCACCTCTAAAACAATTTTTCTCAAATTTTGTATCACCAATATTCAACCACATGGAAACATGTTTAAAGGTAAACCTTACTTTTTACACATAACACAAAGTTTCTTTGGAGCAGGCTTGTGAGAGAAGGAAGAAAGGCAGGTGGTAGAACAGAAGAGGTGAGCTGATCCTTTTCGCTGATAAGCTGTCTGTCCCTTCTGCAGAGGTTTTTTGCAGTTTGCACAAGTGACTTTAACTGGTTTAGTGGGTTGCTGTTGGGCAGAAGGCTGGAAAATCTGTTTAGGAAGCGAGGCCACTGGTGATAAAGAATCCACCCCTGGCTGTTTCTGATTACGGGGAAAGGATGCTGACTGGGAGATCCAAGAATCTAAAAAAAAACCACACACACATACATTGAAATTTGTATCAGAGAAACATTCTGTACATTTCAGACATCAGGAAGGTACAGTACAGTGGACGGTCAAAGGCATAGACTTTGGAGTCAGCAAGGGTGACATGCAGGCTTCATTACCTACCAGCCCAGGAAGTTACTCACTTGGCACCTAACTCGTCTCTCAACTGCAAATGGAAACTTTAAACAAGATAATACATGGTTTAAAAACCATGTATGACTGACATATAGGAAGCACTAGAAAGTATTAGCCTTTAGTTATTAAACAGGAAGAACTTACAGAATATGACTTTAAGCAAGGAACACATATATCAACATAAAAGTGTAACAAAATCTTGACCAACCAGAACCTTTGACAAATATAACATAGGTTGGATAAAGTTACAAATGATTATACTCAAAACATGTTTCTAGGAACTTCCCTTGCAGTCCAGTGGTAAGACTCCATGCTTCCACTGCAAGGGGGCATGGGTTTGATCCTTGGTCAGAGAACCAAGATGCCACATGCTGCATGGCACAGCCAAAAAAATTTAAAAATAATAAAAAATTTAAAATAAATCTTTCTGAGAACAGCTTTTCCATATACATGTTTCATTCTATAGCCTCCAAGTACATCACATAATATCAAAGAAATCAGAGTGTTACACAGACATGGGGACCAATACACCATCCCCAGGGGTGCTGCCCCTGCCAGCAGCACAGCCTACTGGGCATGGCACTGAGAGCTGGGAGCCCAATGCTGGGGAGCAGAGGTCCACCCTCTCTCCTTCACAGTCTGCTTCAGTGGGATGAGCAGTGAGTTTCCAGCCGACCACTGGTCACCGCTCCACAGCCTCTCGACGCAACACCACTGTGTGTGTGCGTGCTCCATTGCTCAGTTGTGTCCAGCTCTTTTGCAACCCCATGAAGTGAGGTCGCTCAGTCGTGTCCGACTCTTTGCGACCGCATGGGCTGGAGCCTACCAGGCTCCTCTGTCCATGGGAATTTCCAGGCAATAGTCCTGGAGTGGATTGCCATTTCTTTCTCCAGGGGATCCTCCCAACCCAGGGATCAAACCCAGGTCTCCTGCATTGTAGACAGACGCTTAACCGTCTGAGTCACCAATACTGCAAACGTTTTGCATTTTGAAACTTTTCATGATATTGCTTCTAACTTCTACTACTTTGTCCTCTTGTAATATTTTTCGTTTCAAGCTCCTTGTGAAATTTGAATTTCCATACAAAAAAGATGTCCTTTCATAGGAAAAACAAATACAAATATATCCAGAGTATGAGGACATTTCTTTACTACCAAAACCTTAAAGAGGGCAAGTTCCTGGTTCTGACCAGTCCACGGACATAATGGTTTCCAGGGGCTACATACACTGCTATTCAAATTTTACCTAATCCACAAACCCCTCCAAATAAATCCATACTTGATACAGAGAGTAAACAAAGTGCATTCCAGAATCCTGTCACCCTGATACCATGAGGGCCGGTTTTAATGAAGAGGTAAAAATACTAATGAACACGAAGAATGCAGATCACTGAAATGGCAGTTCCATCTCATGAAGGGCCATCAGACAAAAATTTTATTTGAATATATGTTAGAAGGAATAGCTTTTACAACATAAAGTGGCTCCTTAGAATTTTCAACTCTGTAGGCTTCTCATTTGAATATATACTTAAAGGAACCTATTTAAACCTAAAATCATCTATTAACTTGACATTGAAAAACGGCAATTTTTTTTCAATTTAGTTTTAGGCCCTGTAAACTAAACACACAGTAGCTCCTTTTATCTATAGTTCAATTCTTACATTTCCCCTACTTTCAAATTTTCACCTCCTCCAACGTCAACACACTTTTAGGAATGGAAGGGACTTAAGCATTCTGTCTGAAGCCTCTGTTTTACACAAGGAACATCAAGGAACAGAGGTTAATTTGCCAAAGTCATCATTAGTCTAAGAGCCAGCATAAACAGCTAGGATGTTGTAATTATCCATTACAAACAAAGACCGCAGATACACACAAGAGCTAATCCGTAAACTCAGGAGCAAAAGGTGTATCTGTCTGGCTTTCTGATGTGCACTTGACATTCCCTGACTCAGCAACAGTCCTAAAGTACTAGGGGTCCCAATACACATGGATAAGAGTATTCTTAAGAGTTATTTTTTGTGATCCACACAGTCAAAGGCTTTGGCATAGTCAATAAAGCAGAAATAGATGTTTTTCTGGAACTCTCTTGCTTTTTCCACCATCCAGCAGATGTTGGCAATTTGATCTCTGGTTCCTCTGCCTTTTCTAAAACCAGCTTGAACATCAGAAAGTTCACGGTTCACGTACTGCTGAAGCCTGGCTTGGAGAATTTTGAGCATTACTTTACTAGAGCGTTGAGAAGAGTGCAATTGTGCGGCAGTTTGAGCATTCTTTGGCATTGGCTTTCTTTGGGAGTGGAATGAAAACTGACCTTTTCCAGTCCTGTGGCCACTGCTGAGTTTTCCAAATTTGCTGGCATATTGAGTGCAGCACTTTCACAGCATCATCTTTCAGGATTTGTAATAGCTCACCTGGAATTCCATCACCTCCACTGGCTTTGTTTGTAGTGATGCTTTCCAAGGCCCACTTGACGTCACATCCCAGGATGTCTGGCTCTAAGTGAGTGATCATACCATCTTCATCGTGAAGATCTTTTTTGTACAGTTCTTCTGTGTATTCTCGCCACCTCTTCTTAATATCTTCTGCTTCTATTAGGTCCATACCATTTCTGTCCTTTATCGAGCCCATCTTTGCATGAAATGTTCCCTTGGTATCTCTAATTTTCTTAAAGAGATCTCCAGTTTTTCCTGTTCTGTTGTTTTTCTCTATTTCTTTGCACTGATCGCTGAGGAAGGCTTTCGTATCTCTCCTTGCTATTCTTTGGAACTCTGCATTCAGATGCTTTTATCTTTCCTTTTCTCCTTTGCTTTTCACTTCTCTTCTTTTCACAGCTATTTGTAAGGCCTCCCCAGACAGCCATTTTGCTTTTTTGCATTTCTTTTCCATGGGGATGGTCTTGATCTCTGTCTCCTGTCCAATGTCACAAACCTCTGTCCATAGTTCATCAGGCACTCTATCTATCAGATCTAGTCCCTTAAGTCTATTTCTCACTTCCACTGTATTATCATGAGGGATTTGATTTAGGTCATACCTAAATGGTCTACTGGTTTTAAATTTGGCAATAAGGAGTTCATAATCTGTGCCACAGTCAGCTCCTGGTCTTGTTTTTGCTGACTATATAGAGCTTCTCCATCTTTGGTTGTAAAGAATATAGTCAATCTGATTTCGGGGTTGACCACCTGGTGATGTCCATGTGTAGAGTCTTATGCTGTTAGAAGAGGGTGTTTGCTATAACCAGTGCGTTCTCTTGGCAAAACTGTATTAGCCTTTGCCCTGCTTCATTCCATATTCCAAGGCCAAATTTACTCCAGGTGTTTCTTGACTTCCTACTTTTGCATTCCAGTCCCCTATAATGAAAAGGACATCTTTTTTGGGTGTTAGTTCTAAAAGGTCTTGGAGGTCTTCATACGCTTGTTCAACTTCACCTTCTTCAGTGTTACTGGCTGGGGCACAGACTTGGATTACTGTGATATTGAATGGTTTGCCTTGGAAACGAACAGAGATCATTCTGTCATTTTGAGATTGCATCCAAGTACTGCATTTCGGACTCTTGTTGACCATGATGGCTACTCCATTTCTTCTAAGGGATTCCTGCCCATAGTAGTAGATATAATGGTCATCTGAGTTAAATTCACCCATTCCAGTCCATTTCAGGAGGCAACAGTTAGAACTAGACATGGAACAACAGACTGGTTCCAAATAGGAAAAGGAGGATGTCAAGGCTGTATACTGTCACCCTGCTTACTTAACTTATATGCAGAGTACATCATGAGAAACGCTGGACTGGAAGAAACACAAGCTGGAATCTAGATTGCCAGGAGAAAGATCAATAACCTCAGATATGTAGATGACACCACCCTTATGGCAGGAAGTGAAGAGGAACTAAAAGCCTCTTGATGAAAGTGAAAGAGGAGAGTGAAAAAGTTGACTTAAAGCTCAACATTCAGAAAACGAAGATCATGGCATCTGGTCCCATCACTTCATGGGAAATAGATGGGGAAACAGTGTCAGACTTTATTATTTGGGGCTCCAAAACCACTGCAGATGGCGACTGCCGCCATGATATTAAAAAACGCTTACTCCTTGGAAGAAAAGTTATGACCAACCTAGATAACATATTCAAAAGCAGAGACATTACTTTGCCAACAAAGGTCCATCTAGTCAAAGCTATGGTTTCTCCAGTGGTCATGTATGGATGTGAGAGTTGGACTGTGAAGAAAGCTGAGCGCCGAAGAATTGATGCTTTTGAACTGTGGTGTTGGAGAAGACTCTTGAGAGTCCCTTGGACTGCAAGGAGATCCAACCAGTCCATTCTGAAGGAGATCAGCCCTGGGTGTTCTTTGGAAGGAATGATGCTAAAGCTGAAACTCCAGTAGTTTGGTCACATCATCCGAAGAGTTGACTCATTGGAAACGACTCTGATGCTGGGAGGGATTGGGGGCAGGAGGAGAAGGGGACGACAGAGGATGAGATGGCTGGGTGGCATCACCGACTCGATGGACATGAGTCTGAGTGAACTCCAGGAGTTGGTGATGGACAAGGAGGCCTGGCGTGCTGTGATTCATGGGGTCGCAAAGAGTTGGACATGACTGAGTGACTGAACTGAACTGAAGAGTCATTTAAATACTAAAAACTGGAATTGAACTCAATAGAGAATTAACAAAATCAAACATATACTCTTGATATGGTCAAAAGTTAAAAGATCTACTGTTTATTTAAAGGAGTGGGAGGAAGGGAAAGTGTCCAAAGCTAGACCTATCCTGCAATCCCAGGTTACAATTAAATGTACCATCCTCAACAGTAAAGATTGCACACTATGTTCTTTTTCATACATTTTTAATATATTTAAAATTATGAGAGACAAATAGCTGTTTGAAACTAATTTGACTATTATCATGTCTTAAACTTTTATGTGAGCCAGAAAGAAAGATATTCTAATATACAGCTGATAGCCATTTAAATTGGTAAAACCTTTCCAGAAGGCAGCATGACAAACTATTTCCACAACTTAAAAATGCTCTCACAAGTTCACATACACATATACACATCAATGACCTACCAACAAATATATGTAAATACATACAAGGGGAAATGGTCTTGGGAGACATTAGAATTTTTCAAAACTGAGTATTAAGAAACATACTTTTTTCAAAATCACTATAAACCAGAACCTTTTTATAACCAATGATCTTTGTACAGATGGAAGCAGTGACACTCTGTGATCCAGTAACTTTACTTCTAGGAGTAAATGCTAAGAAATCATCAGAAATTTGAGGGGAAAAAAGTTCATCATATACCAACAACAGCAAAAAAGGAAAATGGTGTAAAAGCCAAATATGGCGACTGGTATAACAAAATCCAATGTGCAGTCATTACAACTTCCGTGTATAAACAATTTTAGTGTTATGAAAAAATACAGAGCCACATTACATGGAGGGAAAACAAGAAGGAACATTATGAAGAAGTGCACTCAAACAAGTTAAGAAATACAAAGGAGAAAGAATGAGAACCAGCCACTCAAACCATTATCAACAGTGGTAGGTAACCTTCAGTTAATCACCTCATATGGGTTTCTCCCCCCTATTTTTTAATTATGGATTTTCCAAATATTCTTCAGTAATTAGACATTACTATCATAACCGAAAAGAATAAGTAAGAAAAACAACTAGCATTTCACAAAACATTCTACACAGCCTCGGTTTCAGTCATTTCTTATTATTCCCCACAATCCTAGGCTGATAAAGTTGCTAACGAGCTTAAAATGATGAAGCCTAAGAAGAGAAGGTACACGAGAGACAGGCAGGCCTCACATGGTCAGGAAAAGCCACAGAACTCTTCTCACAGCTTCCACAGAGTAAAGCTGCCTGCAGAAAGTATTTTCAAATAGTCAAGAAATTTACCAATCTTTACATATTAAAAAAAAATTAGTGCTAAAAAGTAAAAATTAAAATCAGACAGGCAGTCAAAATTAAACACAAATCTAAATGCAACTATACATTATATTGTTCCTCACATGTACTAAGTATCTTTTCATTCTCTATTTGCACATTAAAACCATACCATTAAAAACACAAGAGCATAAAATGAGTACATGACAAACAGGATGCCAAATTATTAGATTTGAGCATAGTAAATATAAAGAGTATTTTGTTCTGATTAATTTTCTAATACTCTACAGAGAAATATTACATACATAGTTTACATCTCTTATTAGTTAAAATTTGAAACTTCAAAGTCAATAGAATTAACACACCTTACATGAGTAAACTAACCAAAGTAGCACCAATTAGGACAATGAAAGAAGAACCTGCCTGTAAACAACCCCTAAAGGGGGAGTGGGAGAGGACCCTCACTGCTTACCAGGGTTGTGATGAGCTGCAGACTCTCCATTCTGAAATGCATCTCCTGCCACATTCATTCTACCAGGATTGAAAGGTCCTACTGCAGTCTTGGTCTGTGAAGTTAAAGACGGGGTGTATGTTTGCATATTAACACCAAAATTACTTGACTGCAGTCCATTAGAGACATCTCCCAAGCTGGCATTCTGCAGAGATGTTACGTGTGTGATCATCAGGTTCATGTCTCTCCCGTCAGTGTGTTCTAACTGGCCATCACTCACAGAGCCGACGCCTGTTTCTAAGGTCGTAACGTTAGCGATCTGAATCTCAGAGTCTGGTTCTGTGGTGATACCACTATTACCCATTCCTGCATTTACCTTACTTCTTGAAAAACTGGAAGGGGAGAAATCCACATCATTGTTTCTGTTTTTAGACTCAGATGGTCTCCGTTCAATAAAATTGGAGGAATTTTTCTCTTGCCCTTGATTTGTTTCCATATCCTCCTCATCATCAATGACGATCGTCTCACTTACACTCCCCTTCTGAGAAGCCAATTCTTTTGAGGAAGGAAGAATTTTGGAATCATTTCCTGGCATCTCTTCATTTTTTGATAATGTAAATGTTATGGTTCTTTGATCAGCCACCACTGGTGCACAAGGAGGAGGTGGTTGTACTGGTTCGATAAACACAACATCATCATCATCTTCCACTGATGAGCTCTGAAATTTATTAGATCTATTCACTAAAGGATTAGGTGGCCCACTAAATGAATTTCCTACATCCGTGAGACTAGCTGCCATGGCCGTCCTCCCCAACAGAACAGGAGTCTGATCAGTCACTTCCAATCCTCCTGCTGAACCTGTGTCCATGCCAAAGACCCTGTTAAGGAGAAGGAAAAAAGACACACGTTACAAATGTCAGTATGTGGCTTTTGATGCAACTCAAATTCAAAGAATTTTTTGAAGGTACTTTTACTTTCTTTCTTACTCTAAGTGACAACAATTCTTATCCATTTTCCAGGAAAAATTTGATATCCATTCTGTGATCTTCCCTCAGTCACTAATCATTTCATATAGTTTAACATGTGATATAAAAATAACTTGTAATATAAAAATACAGGTAATTATGTAATTTTCAAAGAATATGCAGTATATTTGTAACCTTCTCATCTCTACCACTGCCTACCCTATAAATTAACACTGAAAACATACATAAATCGTTCCACACACGTGAACAACAAAATAACAAATCTGATCATGACAATCTCCTCTTGATATTTATCCCATTTATTCACTGTACTGAATAAAATGACATGATTAATCTCCAACTTTCCTTATCTTTTTTAAAATCCACTATTCTCACATTCCCTGGCTCCCATGTAGCTGCGTGATTAAGTCCTTCTGGGAATCCGAAACTTTTGTCAACTGTACCCACAAACCGTAAATGCCCACTGCTCTGCCCTTCGTGTCCATCTATTGGGCTGTGTAACAGTCCTGGCAACATCAGATACTAAGCCCTGGAACCTGTAACTGTTACCTCACATGGAAAGGGGGTCTGTGCAGAGATGACGAGGAGAAAGGACTTCAAAATGGGCTTAGCTGGGTGGGCCCTGTACATACCTCTCTTGTACCCCATTAAGAGGTAGAGGAGACAACAGGCACCGAGACCAGAGGCGGCTGCGGAGAGGGAACGACACAGCCCAGCATGTCACAGCACCGAAACCTACAGGAGGTGAGGAGCGAGCCCTCCCCAGAGCCTCCTGGGCAAGCTCAGCTCTGGTGACACCTTGGCTTGAGCCCCAGGCCACCAATTTCTGACTTGTGACTTCCAGTTTTAAACTGCCAAGTTTGTGGTAATTTGTTACAATAGTCCTAGGAAAATATTATCTGCCCCTTGGTTACATCTTCAAAATAACCCTGATACAGCTGTAATATCTGTCCCATGTTCATGACTTAGAAACACTAATTAACCAAGTCACACAGCTAGAATGCATCTCCAGGTCTTCACCGCAACAGTCCAAACTCCTCATGACTCTGCCACAGTCGATTCGTATTTCTGAGCACCTACTACACAGGCAGAGCTGTGCCAAAGCCAACGAGACAGCAGCAAGTTAACAATAAAACAGTCAGAAAGGAGAAAAATAAGTTACTGAGCAGACAGACGATGAGGTGATGGGCACGGATGGTAGCAGACCCAGTCCTGAACATGGATCACCTTCATCTCAGAGGCTAAACTGGAAAAAAACAACAAGGAGGGAAAATGCAGGGTGAGTACAGACTGCAGGTCAATTTGCAGACAGACAGACAGGACCGTGAAGTGGTTTGTACCCTACACCTTCAAAGGAGATAAGACTACAGCTCTGCAGGTGTGGAAACCTGGTCTAAGGGCCCAGTGGAAACTCTGAACTGCCTGGTAACCCTTCTTCTCTCATAAGGCCACTCAGCCCAGTCTGAAAACACAGAAGCTTACAAACACTGCCTCATCTATACGGCCGTGTGCTTACATCGCAACAAAAGCCTCTGAACGGAAGACAACTACCGTAATATAAATAATTATCACGCTGACAGGGATGGAAAAACTATTCAATGTGTGTTTTGGTGCACTTTCTGAATTTGTGAGCATGCCTTCTCACTTATTAAGGTAAAATTGACTTTTAGAAAAAACAATGGGTAACAGGATGAAGGAAAAAGACCAAAGACCTCTGTGAGCAGGGGACACTTCACTGAGACCTGGAATGACGAGCAAGAGCTAACTGGGAAACTGGAGTGAGGGCAGCTCCCAGAGAAGCCCAACAGGAACAAGGCTGACACTTCCAGCACTAGGGTGAAGGCCAAACATGGCTGGAACAAGGTCCAGGTCCATGGAAGGGAACAGGACAAGAGGAGATACAAAAACAAGCAAAGAACTCACCAAAGTCAGCAAGTCAGGTTAATAGTTGCAGTCAACAAAGATTTATGGAGCACCCAGTATATACAAGACACAGTCTGAGGCATTGAGAAAAATCAATAAACCAAACAGGTCAACACCCCTGCCATCAGAAATCATGAACCTGGGAGTCACTTGATGGTCTAGTGGTTAGGACCCCAGGCTTTCACTGCTAAGGCCCGGATTCAAGCAACCACCAGGAACTATTCTAAAATTCCACAAGCCAGAAAAAAAAAACAAAAAACAAAACACAAACGTGTGAATCACTATGTTGCACACTTCAAACTTTTAGAATATCATGAATCAATACTTCAATTAAGAAAAAGCAGTAGCTCAGATATATAAATCAAAAGTGCCCAAGGTTCCAAGACAATGTCAGGACTCAACACACACTGCACAAAGCTTGGCTCCAAGGCTTCCCTTGGTGCTCTAGTGGCTAGGATCCACCGGCCAATGCAGGGGACACAGGTTCGGCCCCTGGTCCGGGAAGATCCCATGTTCGGTGGAGATTCTGGGCCCATGCTCTGCAACTACTGAGCCGGCACCATAGAGCCCACAAGCCACAATGGTTGAAGTCCACACTATAGAGCATATGCTCCACTATAAGAGAAGCCACCACCATGAGAACCCCACACACCACAAACAGAGAAAGCCCACACAGCAATGAAAACCCAGCAGAGCCAAAAATAAATAAATCTTTTATTTTATTTTTTTAAAAAGCTTGATCCTACAACTCTCTTCATTCTTCTTGTTTAAGCTGTTTGTTTCAGCATGGAAGACATGCTAATATTAGAAAATGAGAAAAAATACATTTATATCTGCTTTAAGAAAAATAGTTAATTTCATTTAAAAATTTAAGGGGTGATTATTTTGCCTTACTCAAAGACCTAAAAATTATCATTCTAAGCTCTAAGATACTTTAACTGTTATTATTATTTTTTTAGCTGCACCATGCAGCATTCAGGATCTTAGTTCCCCAACCAGTGATTGAACCCAGGCCCTTGACAGTAGGAGTGCAGAATCCTAACCACTGGACCACCAGGGAATTTCCCTAAGACACTTTAAATACACTTTCAAATATTAAAATATATACTGTATTAACCTAATAAGGAAGACTTGTTTATGGTAAAACAACAGCATGTGCTGGGAGAAACCTTCACATCAAGGCCTTCACTTAACTTTAAGTAAACATAAAAAATTTTTAACCTCACTACATAAAGTTTTAAATGCTGAAATAAGCTGAATAACATTTGATTCAAATTTTTAATAATTGATTCAATTAGGTTCTCTTAAAATACAAGTACATTCATCCAGTAATAGTTAACATGCATTTAATACTTATTATGAGCCAAATATTCATGATGATTAAACATTCAAGCAACCCAATGAAAAGTAAAATCATTATCTCCCTTATACAGATTTTTTAAAAAATGCAATCATCTAAAGTAAACTGCCCAGGACTTCCCTGGTGGCCAAGTGGTTAAGAGACACCACTGAAGGAGGCATGGGTTTGACCCCTGGTCAGGGAACTAAGATCCCACATACCACAGACAAAAAAACCCTAAAAGTAAGCTGCCAAGACCACAGTGAGAAAATGGGAGAGGTCAGGATCTGAATGTTCATAACTACTATATAATATGTTATTAAGTATTAAACAATAATAGAGCACAACTCTTATTAATTAAAAAAAAAAAAAAGACCACACCATTCAATAAAAAAATAACCAAATCAGTATGTGAAACATACAAGTATCAAAAGGAAGAAATATCAAGCCCAAAGTGCCAGGGTAAGATGAGATGTAACACAAATGGAACTGACTTGTAGTTAACATCTATCTGTCAGTGGCAAGGAAGGATCTTTATCAACATAGCAATTTTCAGAAGAATGTGGTGTAAATCCACTGAACTTAGGGAATGCAAAGGCTTTTAAAGCACGAGTTTCTTGGATCTTTTCTGTATTTCAGCATACCTAAAACAAGACGACAATTTCTGGGGCTTAAGACAGAACTGAATCCCCAGTGCCCTCTGGTGGCCATGAGTGTGTGGGGAGAGGAGAAGACTTCCCTTGCTGCACAGTTCTCATCTCATTTCTCCTAACAGTGTAACTATGGGGAGAGAAGACTTCTCTTAATGCACAGTTCTCTGCAGTAAATCCACGCTTCAAAACAGAGTAATTACTCAGCCATAACAGTTCTTTCCAAATCATAGATTATAAATGTGGTCACTTCTATACACCAGAGAGAATATGCTTCAACTACCACTCACTGAGCCCTATGAAGAAAACACAATCTAATTCAAGTTGGTCTCTTCTACCTTATCCAAATAAAATCTATTCCCTTCAGCCACTTTTCTATACTAAATCAATTCTAATTATCTATTTAACACCAAGTAAATAACTTCACTTTTCTGGGCTTCAATTTTCCCTAAAATAAATGGCATTTATTTTGCAGTTTTTCTTAGAATTTAAAAAGATAACTGAATGTGAAAATCAATTAACACATTGTTAACTCCTAACAATCACCAGGCAGTTTTGTCTGTACCTGAAGATTTCGGTTAAGTTTCTAATTCATTTTTAGGCTTCCTTGTGATACTGCTTCACTGTTACGGACCACATGCTTGCGTCCCCCTTCAAATCCATGAGATGGTATAAGGAGGTGATTAAGTCAGGAAGGTGGGGCCCTCATGAGTGAGATGAGTGACTGTTTTATAAAAGACATCAGAAAGCTCCCTCTCCCACCACAGGAGGACCCAGCACAAAGAGAGAAGCCTGTCTGTGAACAGGAAGCAAGCCCTCACCAGCACCTGATCTGCAGAAGCCCCAGCCATGGACTTTCCAGCCTCCAGAACTCTGATTCATGAAGGTCTATTATCTCTGGTACTTCTGTTATACCAGCCCAAGTGGACTGAGACAATCATCATAAATTATAAATGCTTTCACAGCTTTACTTGGTCTTTGATTCCATGAGAATCAATTAACCCCAATACTTGACGTTCTCATGAAAAAAAGAAAAGGTAGTTAAAAAATAAAATGTTTGGGACTTCCCTGATGGTCCAGTTGGTTAAGATTCTGTGTTTCCAATTCAGGAGACATCAGTTCTATCCCTGGTCAGGGAACTAAGATCCCACATGCCACATGGCATGGCCAATAAATAAATAAAATGTTGACATTCACTACAATAAAGTATTAGTAGTTGCTAAGAAAAGCTAGTGAACTTTCAATGAAAATCACAAAGAAAGCATTTCAAAATGATTCAAGAAAAATATTCATTCATCATTTTCTCACTGATTAGCCCGAGCTTTCTAGGTACCAAAGGAGGGGCAAAGAAAGCTAAGGTAAATTCACCTCTAATAATAGTAAAGGCTATTATTCAGTATGTGTTTATGGCATCTATAATAGTTCTGAGACAGTATGACAAATTAAACTTTTTTAAAATAAAAATCCCTGGGAATTCCCTGGTGGTCCAGTGGTTAGAACTTTACACCTAACCACTGCCACTATCTAACCCTGTGCTTCCAATGCAGGGGGCATGAGTTTACTCTCTGCTTAGGGAACTGAGATCCTGCAGGGCCTGTGGTACAACCCACAAAAAAGTAAACAAACAACTGGAGAGGGTGTGGACAAAAGGGAACCCTCCTACATTGTTGGTGGGAATACAGATTGGTGCTGCCACTATAGAGAACAGTATAGAGGTTCCTTAAAAAAAAAAAAAAACTAAAAAAAGAGCTATCATATGATCCAGCAATCCTACGTCTGAGCACATATCTGGAAAAGATGAAAACTCAAACTAGAAAAAATATATATGCACCTCAATGCTCATAGTAGCACTATTCACAAAAGCCAAGATATGGAAGCAATCTAAGTGTCCACTGACAGGGAAATGGATATAGATATGGTGGATACATACACAATAAAATATTACTCAGTCAGAAGAAAGAATTCACATCAACATAGAGGGACCTAGAGATTATCATACTAAATGAGGGAAGTCAGATGAAGACAAATGTCATATGACATCACTTGTAGAATCTAAAAAGTGATACCAATTTAGACTCATAGACACAAGATAAACTTACAGTTACCAAAAGGGCAAGGGGGGTGGGGGTGGATAAGTTAGGAGTTTGGGATTAACAAATACACAGTATTGGGATTTCTCTGGCAGTCCAGTGGTTTAAGACTTCAACTTCCAACGCAGTGGGTTCAATCCCTGGTTAGGAATCTAAGCAGCTAAGATCCCACACTGTCTCCTCGCCAAAAAACCAAAATATTAAAACAGAAGCAATACTGTAACAAATCTAGTAAAGACTTTAAAAATAGTCCACAGAAAAAAAAGTCTTAAAAAAAAAAACCACACAGATACACACTACTATGTATAATATAAATAAGGACCCACTATAAAGCACAGGGAACTACAGTCAATATCTTACAATAACTTATAGAAAAGAATACAAATAAGAATATATATATATAAAACTAAAATCACTTCACTGTACACCTGAAACTAACACAACAATGTAAACCAATTATACTTCAACTAAAAAAAAATTAACCAAACAAAAGTCCTGGAGATGAAAAATTTAATAGCAGAAATGAAAAAAGTCACTAAAGGGGATTAACAGCAGATCTAAGCAAGCAGAAGAAAGAATCAGTAAAATGAAAAGCAGAATAATTAAAATTATCCAGTCTGAAGAGCAAGAAAACAAGAATGAAGAAAAATGAATAGAGCCTAAGAATCTGTGTAACACCACTATGAGCACCAATATATGTAACAAAAAGAGACAGAAATGAACAAAAAACACATTTGAAGAAATAATGGCTATAAACTACCCAAATATGATGAATATAATGAGGATAAACACATACACCCAAGAAGCTCAATTCCAAGATGGCCATACCAAGACAGTAATAATCAAACTGCGGACCCAACAGTAAAAGAGAATTTTGAAGTAAGAGAGAAGTGACTCATCATATGCAATGGATCCTCATCACCAGATTTCTCGTCCAAAATCATGGATGTGAAAAGCTATGGCATGACATTTAAAATGGTGGGGGGAAAAAATCTGTCAACCAAAAATTCCATATCCAACAAAATATTCCTCCAACAAACATGAGAAGTTAAGACATTCCCCCAAAAAATAAAGGCAAATTTATTACCTGCAGACCTACCCAATATGAAATGCTAAAGGGAATCCTTCAAGCAAAAATACAAACTACAGAGTAAGTTGAAGCTGTAAGAAATACAGAACACAAATGAATACATTAAAAAAAAAAGGCAACAGGAAGCCAGTACTAATATACCTTTGGTTTATAACTACTTATTGCCCTATGATTTAAAAGGCAAAAGCATAAAACAATAATTATCAATATGTTAATGAATACATATAAAGATGTTATTGGCAACAAACCTACTATAAAGGGAAGGACAGAGATGTGTAACAGAGCATTCACAGATTGTTCAAATGAAGAGTATCATTCCTAGTAAGCTGTTGTAATACTGATTCTTATTTTAATCCTCAAAGTAACCATTATAAAAATAATTATAAACTATACAGGAGAGAAAAAATCAAAATGGTACACTAGAAAAAATTAAACACAAGAGAAAGTGATAATAAAAGAAATGGTGGGGGGGTGAGGATTTAAGACAAACAGAAAACAAGTCACAAAACGGTGGAGGTAAACTTCTCCTTACTCCTTACTAACAATTACTTTAAATGTAAATAGACTAAATTACTGAAAGAGCTTAGGCTGGATAAAAAGACACACATGATCCATCTATATTCTATCTAGAAGAGACTCATCTTAGAGTAAAAAAAAATACAAGGAGGCTGAAAGTAGGATAGAAAAGATACCCCATGTATATAATACCCAAAAGAGAAATGCAGTGGATGTGTGGATATTGGACAAAATAAACTTTAAGTCAAAAAAGCTTACAAGAGGGTTTCCCCAGTGGCCCAATGGTAAAGAATCCATCTGTAAATACAGGGAACACAGGTTCAATTCCTGATCCAAGAAGATCCCACATGACACAAAGCAACAAAGCAACTACTGAGCCTAGCTCTAGAGCAACTACTGAGGCCTGCACACCTAAAGCCTGTACTTCACAACAAGAGAAGGCCCAAGCACCACATCTAAGAGAGTAGCCCACGGAGCATCAAAGAGCCAGCACAGCCAAAAATAAATAAATAATTTTTAAAGCCCTGATTAAAAAAAGAAACTTGGGAAATAAGAAAATAATCATGAGACAAAAGAAAACAAAAACACAACATACTGAAACAAGGGATGCAGTGGAAGTTTTACTCAGCAGAAAACTTACTGCTATTAACATCTACATTAAAAATCTCAAACCAATAAAGTTTACACCTTAAGAAATCAGAAAAAGAGCTAAATAAACTAAAACTAGCAGAAAGGATGCAGTAATAAAGATCAGTGCACAGATACACAAAACAAAGAACAGTAAAATAAAAGAAGGGCTTCCCAAGTGGCGCTAGTGGTAAAGAATCTGCCTGCCAATGCAGGAGACATAAGAGACATGGGTTTGATTGCTGGGTCTGGTAGATGCCCTGAAGGAGGGCATGGCAACCCACACCAATATTCTTGCCTGGAGAATCCCATGGACAGAGCCTGTACAGTCCATAGGGTCACAAGGAATTGGACACGACTGAGGCAACTTCACACACACACACACACACACACACACTCCAGTACAAAATAAAAAGGAGGGGGAATGAAAAAAAAAATTTTAATAAAAAACAGAGGAAACAAAAAATTACAAATATGTGGCTCCTTGAAAAAATTAACAAACCTTTAGCTAGACTGACAAGGAAAAAACTCTCTAAAGTTATTAAAATCAGAAACAAAGAGAATTCTCTGGTGGTCTCGTGGTTAGGACTTTGCCCTTTCACTGCCAGGGCCCATGTTTGATCCCTGGTCCAAAACTAAGATCACACAAACCAAGGAGTGCAAACAAAAGAGAAAGAAATTGACATGTGACTAGCAGAACAAATATAAAATTGTTTTAAAAAAATCAGAAATATTAATAAGGTATCACTAGTGACTTTATAGAAATGAATGAATATAATTTTGCAATTATATGCCAAAAAACTGGACAACCCAAAATAAAAAAATTTTAAAAACAGGTAAATTTTTAACACAAACTACAAAAACTGACTCAAGAAGAAACACAAAATCTGAATTATAACATGCAAAGAGACTGAATAAGTAATCAAAAATCTCCCAATAAAGAAATCAGGACTAACCAGGTGAAGTCTACCAGACATTTAAAGAAGAATTAACACTGTTCTTTCTCAAATTCTAATGATGTTCAACATAATCATTTATTAGGGATATGCAAATCAAACCAGGAAAGACATCACATCCATCAGGATGGCTACTATCAAAATAAACAAAAAGTAACAATATTAGTGAAGGGAAATTGGTTAGCTGATTGAAGAAAGGATGATTCCTTGTGCACTGCTATTGGAAATGTAAAAAGGTGCCACCACTATAGACAACAGAATGGAGGTTATTCAAAAAATTGAAAATGGAATTACCATAAAATTCGGCAGTGCCACTCTAGGTATACTATATCCAAATATTTTCTCTATAGTTAATCATTGTTGTATGGTACCATATGTATCTATCAATATTAAGGGATTTAGTCAGCATTTCATTGAATTTAGACATATTTGAAGACAAAATAAATTAATCTTTTATATTATTCAGGTCTTCCCATTCAGATATATGTAAATCTGTCCATTCTGGTTTTCTTGCATGTCTTACTGTATTATTTTACAATTTCCTTCATAAAATTCTTGCATATGTTACAGTTGTTCCCATTGCTTGCAATAGTGAAATGGATTTTTCCCATTACATCATAAAATGTTTACATAGCAAAGAAACACAATAAGGTGCAAAAATATGAAAAAGATACATGCTATATAATGTGTACATTCCATACTTTAGAAAGAAGACAAATTAAACGGACAAAACTTTAACTATTTATTTGATAATATTTAGTGTTGGCAAGAACATGGAATAACTAGTAGAAAGGGCAGTGAGTTTTGTGGTCCAGTGGAAAGCAATCTGGCAGTGTCTATAAAAACATGTATGTAATATGCACATGTGCATGTTCAGTCGCTAAGTTATGTCCAACTCTTTAGGACCACATGGACTATTGCCAATCAGGCTCAACTGTCCTGGGATTTTCCAGGCAAGAATTCTGGAGTGGGTTGCTATTTCCTCCTCCGGGAAATCTTGCTGACCCAGGGATAGAACCCCTGTCTCCTCTGTCTCCTGCATTAGCAGGCAGGTTCTTTACCACGGAGCCACATGCTGACTGGCTCTCCAGAATCTCCCCCAGAGAAAACACACATGAACCCAAAGGAACTACTTTATATATATTTCATGCAGCACTGTAAATAACAGAAAAACCCAAATAGATTAAATGTCCACCAACAGAATATCTGAACTGCTAAAAAAGTGCACGTCATTAAGTGCCACACAGCATTTTAAAAAGAAATCCTTACATACTAACTCAGAAAAATGTCTAAGACATACTACTAAGTAAAAAAACCAAGATGCAGGAAGATGTATATAGTTGTTTATTGTTGTTCACTCACTAAGTCATATCTGTGTCCGACTCTTTGAGGCACCATGGACAGTACCTGTGGTATACCAGGCTCCTCTGTCCTCCAGTATCTCCAGACTTTGCTCGGAATCATGTCCATTGAGTTGGTGATACTATCTAACCACCTCATCCTCTGCTGCTCCTTTCTCCTTTTGCCCTCAATCTTTCCCAGCATCAGGGTCTTTCCCCATGAGTTGGCTCTTTGCATCAGGTGGCCAAAGTATGGCACATAGCATACATGTTTTCAACATGCACATATAATTTATTATTACAGGTACATGTTAATATATGCCCAGGAAGGATTTAGAGTAATACACACTAAATTGGTACTACTACTCATCTCTGGGGAAAGGAGCCAGGAGATCAATGACAGATGAACACAGATTATGACTTCATGTTGCTTACCATCTAGCCACAAAATCTCTTTTAAGAAAATCTCTTTTAATATCTTTATCAGATATGAGACAATGCTACTCTGGTTTTAGAAGCTGATAGGAATCATTTAATTAACATACTAAAAATCCATTCAAGGGCTATGCCAGCATCTAAAAAATAATCTCTTTTGATCTAGTAAATAAACAAATAAATCAATTAATTGATTCAAGTTACCTCTAGAGCGTAGAATTTCCAAGTTAAGGAATAATCTCTTCTTTTCCATAGGGTCAAACTTTAACTGCAAGATAATTTCAAATAATTTTAATTTTCTCTGGGGATCTCATCCACTCCCCTGATTTTAAATAAAACCTCAATGCCCAGACTGATTAACTCGTCTCAGCTGAGGTGTCTCAAAGCCCCAAACCACCTACTCCCACATCCAAGTCATCTGAACTCCCTTTCACCATTTATCTACCCCTCCTCCAATCTTTGCCATTTGGGAGAAGTTAATGTATCAAGCTTCCCAGGTGGCTCAGTGGAAAAGAACCCGCCTGTCAAGCAGGAGACTTGGGTTCAGTCCCTGGGCTGGGAAGATCTCCTGGAGAAGGGCATGGCAACCCACTCTAGTAACTTGTGGGAGAATCCCTATCCATGGACAGAGGAGCCTGGCGAGTACAGTCCACGCAGGTGGCAGAGAGTCAGACAGGACTGAGGATGTGCGTACATGCCCTGGCCCTGACACTCTAAGGCTCCTCCTGACCTCACCCTGCTGAAAACAGGCTCCTCACACTTCTGCTGAACTAGCACTACCACCATCACACAGAACTGAGACTTGTGGACCAGCCTAACACACTGGTCAGTACAACTCACATTAATCTGCTGAAGACCCTTGCAACATAAGGAAAGAGATTATCAAAAATGTCAATTGCTTATTTATGTATTTATTTGGCTGCACTGGGTCTTAGTTGCAGCATGTGGGATCTAGTTCCCTGACCAGGGATCAAACTGAGCCCCTGCATTAGGAGCTTGGAGTCTTAGCCATTGGACCACAAAAGAAGTTCCCAAAATGTCAATTGTTGATAATAGTATATATGCAAAATGAGTAGTATGCTGAGAATGAAAAAAATCAACGTTATTTTAAAAATACAAATCTTGAGGGACCTTATAAACTTTTTTCTGTCTGAAACCTCTAGCTGTGCATCACAATCTTACTTAAAATACTTAACTTAAAAACCTCAACACCTGCTTCACTGACTACGCCAAAGCTTTGACTGTGTGGATCACAGTGTGAAAAAGTTCTTTAAGAGATGGGAATATCAGACCACCCTACCTGTCTCCTAAGAAACCTGTATGCAGGTCAAGAAGCAACAATTAGAACCAGACATGAAACAATTGACCAGTTCCAAATTGAGAAAGGAGTGTGACAAGGCTGTATTCTGTTGCCTTGTTTTTTTAACTTACGTGCAGAGTATATCGTGTGAAATGCTAGGCTGGATGAATCACATTCTGGAATCAAGCCTGCTGGGAGAAATATCAACAACCTCAGATATTCAGATGATACCATTCTAATAGCAGAAAGTGAAAAGGAACTACAGAGCCTCTTCATAAAATTAAGATGCTTGATGAAAGTGAAAGAGGAGAGTGAAAAAGCTGCCTAAAAATTCAACATTCAAAAAACTAAGGTCATGGCATTTGGTCCTATCACTTCATAGCAAAATAGAAGGAAAAAGTGGAAGCATAGATAGATTTTACTTTCTTGGGCTCCAAAATCACTGTGGACAGTGACTGCAGCCATGAAATTAAGGTGCTTACTCCTTGGAAAAAAGCTGTGACAAACCTAGACAACATATTTAAAAGCAGAGGCATCACTTTGCCAACAAAGGTCCATACAGTCAAAGTTATGGTTTTTCCAACAGTCATGTATGGATGTGAGAGCTGAACCACAAAGAAGGCTGAATGCCAAAGAACTAATGCTTTCGAACTATGGTGCTAGAGAAGACTCCTGAGAGTCAAACCAGTCAACCCTGAAGGAAATCAACCCTGAGTATTCATTGGAAGGACTGATGCTGAACCTCCAATACTTTGGATACCTGATGTGAAGAGCTGACTTATTGAAAAAGACACTGACACTGTGAAAGACTGAAGCCAAAAGGAGAAGGCGGTGGCAGAGGATGAGATGGTTAGATAGCGTTACCCACTCAATGCATATGAATCTGAGCAAAATCTGGGTGATGGTGGAGGACAGAGGAGCCTAGCGTGCTGCCATCCATGAGGTCGTAAAGAGTCTGACATGACTTAAGAGACTGAACAACAACTGTTACACACTACAACTCTAGACTTCAATAAAGAAAGTAAAGTCGCTCAGTCATGTTCAACTCTTTGTGACCCCACGGACTGTAGCCTACCAGCTTCTCCGTCCATAGAATTTTCCAGGCAAGGGTACTGGAGTGCGGAGAAGGCAATGGCAACCCACTCTAGTACTCTTGCCTGGAAAATCCCATGGACGGAGGAGCCTGGTAGGCTGCAGTCCATGGGGTTGCTAAGAGTCGGACATGACTGAGCAACTTCACTTTCACTTTTCACTTTCATGCATTGGAGAAGGAAATGGCAACCCACTCCAGTGTTCTTGCCTGCCCAGGGACCGGAGCCTGGTGGGCTGCCATCTATGGGGTTGCACAGAGTCGGACACAACTGAAGCGACTTAGCAGCAGCAGCAGCAACAGTACTGGAGTGGGCTGCCATTTCCTTTTCCAGGGGATCCCCGCGCCAGGAATCGATCCCAGGTCTCCTGCATTGCAGGCAGACACTTTACCCTCTGAGCCACTAGGGAATCCCCTAGACTTCAATAGTACACAAAAACTTATTCTGCAGTTACAAAGTCCTTCAAGTGTTGTGTAAAACTTGATCCAAAAAATACATCTTAAAATATGCAATAAAACAACAGATATACTCAAATGTGTTGTAATCCAACTTTTAACACACTTTAAGATCACCAACTTATCTTGTTACCCCAAGTTAAGTGTTTGGTGCTGGTCTTCAAAATTCTCTTCTCAGTACTATTTTAATAACAGAAACCTAAGATTACAAATGGGCTTGTTTAAAAAATAAGCTGCACATATAAAAATTAGCGATTCTGATTATGTAAAACAATTTTTTTTTGCAGGTAAACAATCAAAATAAAAAATTAAAAACTACAATTGTTACCCAGAGCCTCATAGTTGAAAATTATTTACCCAACAGTAACTTTCTCAATGACAATTTATAGTTTTTACATATTGGAGCTGTCCATAAGAACTTTGAGATTTGAATATCTTAAAGTGAAAGTCAAAGTGGCTTAGTCCTGTCTGACTCTTTGTGACCCCATGGACTGTATGTAGCCTGCCCAGGCACCTCTGTCCATGGAATTCTCTGGGATAGACTACTGGAGTGGGTAGCCATTCTCTTCCCCAGGGCATCTTCTCAAGCCAAGGATCGAACCCAGGTCCCCAGCATTTCAGGCGGATTATTTACCATCTCAGCCACCAGGGAATATCTTAAAAGTTCTGTTCAATTCTAAAATCCCAATTTGTGCTCTGACAGGAATAGAAAAAAATTAACCAACTGAAATAAAAAATGGAAAATACATGGAATCAACACACTGTCTCAGCATACTTGCTTCCTAACTTAAAATGCCCTACATAAAATACTGTTAATCCAATGGGAGAAAGCATTTGGGTTTAGGCTCATCTTGCATTGCTGAAATAAAACATGAAAGGTGAACATGTCAATGTTCTCTTATAGTAAGTGTTACTCAACATAATAATATATGTGTGAATAATATTACCAGTAGACAGATATGAATACCTAAAAAGAGATACAAAATTTCTAATTATACCACACCTTTTGACAACAACAGAGCTCCAGCATGCATATATATTCTTTTCATCACAGTTACAACACAGCATCTGACTAAAAGTAAAGATTCACTTTGCCTCAAATGCATTAGTAAGGCACTCTGCACCTCAAACAAGGGCAACATACAATAAAACTTCTAAAAATAGGAACATTGTTGTACAAAGATGGTATGTCAAGCTCCATAACCACACAAAGGTCTGAAATGTTCACTGTCAGCATCGGTGTGACATCTGAATATTCAGAGTTGTCCCACCACATGGGGTACAAGAGTCCAGCGCAAGAGAACCTAGAGGAGAACTCAGAAAAGCAGGGCCACTCTCCCTTTCCCTCAACTGTTTGACAAAGGACAACAGGAGGGACACACACTATTAAGGATGCACTAAAGAAGGTACCATAAACGTGAAGTATTTTTAAATATCAAAATACTTCATAAGTACAACTAAAGGTACCTAACTCACATTAAGTGCACAATAAATTCACATGTAATCAAGAACTTTGATTTAATCAAAGTGAATTTAAAATTGTCAGGTTATCTTTTTGCCTGGTGCATTAAAGCACCATTAGTTTAAAGCACCATGCTTTTCAGTAAAAAGTAAAAGATTTTTAATTCTGAGCTAAATCGTTAAGGAAAACAACAACCACATCCCTTCAAAAAGTGAGACTCCCCTGATGTCAGTGGTTAGGACTTCGAGCTTCTACCACAAGGGTCACAAGTTCAATACCTGGTTTGGGAACTAAGATCACACATGATGCACAGCGCAGTCAGAAAAAAGTATATCCGTGTATAAATTATAGTTGGGCCTCCCTTTTACTGAGTTCCTTCATATCAGCAGATCCAACTGCCTGCAGCACTATTAAAAAAAATCCAGGCATAAGTGGACCCACAATTCAAATCCATGTAGTTCAAGGGTCAACTGTATTTGAAAGAATCTTAAGCTTTCATTAGTATACATATGTTGACATTACAGGCAAGTCCTGATTATACATTTTGTATGTCCTCATCTCCAAATGTGTATTTAACCAATTAACCTTCCTCCACCAACATCACAAATAAGTACAAAGAAAAATTTTAGAATGGTAAATCTTTTGGGAAAGTATGTGGTGATAATATAAGCTTTACCCATCTATTGATAGCTGAAAGATCTAATCCCTGATCCACTATATCTGAATGATTTAATGCCTGAAAAGACCTTTAAACTCATTACAGAAGTTATATTCATTTTAAGTTACAGTATTTAAGGAACAGACACTAAATTGCACACATACACACTGAAAAAAAGAGAGTATATTATTTCTGATTCAAATAGACCCTATTAGTTTAAAAACAGTCAAATAATTATCTTATAGTTATCTAATTGACAACTGTGGTACTACTTTTTTTTCTTAAAGGTATTCAGTAAGATTTAACATTCCATATTTGTTTACCCACTGGTTTCCAGGAAAGGAATACAGGCTGAAAAGGTTGTAACTTCCAGTTTTTTTCAATTTCTATATTTGTGAAATAAGCATATTATATACTTTAAAACAGGACAACACAAAGGACTTCCCTAGAAATCCAGTGGCTAGAACTCCACACTGCTAATACAGGGGGCACAGGTTTGATCCCTTATCAGGGAACTAAGACCTTATAGGCCTCAGTGTGGCCCAAAGATTAAAAAATAAATAAATAAAATAAATGAAAATTTACAAATGAAACAGGACACCGAAGCTGCTGAACTCAGGCCTGTAACCAAAACTGGTTCCTGTTTAAATGAATACTACTGCCTGGGTTATCTGCTTATGCCTGTTTCCTCCTCTAAGAATTAGGAATAAAAACACTAAGTTTTTATAAAGATTAAATTATTTAATATGTTAAAAACTAGTCTGGACATGTGTTGATAATTATAGAATGTAAATGATAGGTACACAGAGGTTCAATATACTATTCTCCCTCATAAAGTTGATAGTTGCCATAGTAACTTAAAAAAAAAAAACTTATGCTGGCATACAATACAGGCTCAATACATGCTATTTTTATGACCCTGCAGGCCATTTGCCAAGATTTCCTTAAAGGAAATAATACATGAAAGTATCGGGGACCTGCCTAAAGTAGCATTTGCTTAATACAAGTTGCCATCCTCACATCATCCTTCACAATCAGTACTCAGTTTGTGTTCATCGTCTATTATTTTTTGGCCCATTTGAGACTTAATATTTAAGTATAAGCAACCATACTCATGACTCACCTTTGACAGAGATCTGCAAGTTAACTATCAGTGGGCTCCAGAGATATAATGTGTCCAGAACAGTAACTTCACTGATATTTTGTAACTCATTACAACGGATGGAAAATGACCTGTTATGTTTACCTTACTGTCTAGCATATTACAAGGCTACTTTAAAACCGACAAATTGCAAGCATTAAACAATTACTCTCAGGTAACACGTCAGGAACAACTCAAGGGAACACTAAGCATCACGAAAGATTTGGGGCTAAGAGTAACCAGAGCAGGGAACTAAGTGATAAAGTAAGACAACAGGAGGAGGGGGCCTCACACCTTTCCTAAACAAACACGTCAAAGACATCCACCAACTCATGAACCCTAAGAGTCAAAATTCATGTTTTACATCACACACTCAGATCTAAATCTGCCTTTCTGCTTCTCCAACCCTTTCAACCAATTCTCCATTGAAAAGGAAGAGAAAGTGTTAAAAGATGGTTGCAGACCAGGCGTCAAACCAAACGACTTCAATTCCCACCCTGGAGCTCTAGAGGGCGCCAGCAATATGCCCTCCTTCCTCCACCCCTCCTCCCGGGTAACGTGAGCAGCGGCAGGAGCCCGTCGTCTGGTTGCTGAGGTTGGTATTGCAGCAGGAGCGCTCTCTGCAGCGGTGCAAACAGCAGCGCCCACTCCCAGCTGCCTCACCAGCCATTATCCAGGCTGCGCCCCGGGGGCAGTGCCACCCAGGGGGAAGCTCCTCCCCCTCAAAACAACGGGGACGCACCGGTCCCCAGGCCGAGGCCCTACATTAACCTGCCAACGTCTTCCAGGAGCATCAAATAAGGGGCGAAAGACTCACAATCGGGGTGTTGTCCTCCTCACGCTCAGCCAAAGATGCACCAGGTAGGGATGAATTCAACTCCTGGTCCTGGGATAAGAGAAAAAATGAAAAAATGGATCAACAACATCTAACCAGGTGGAAGAACCAAGTCTTTTCCACCAGAAGGAGGCAGAGAACGGAATAAGAGGTCAAGGAGGTTCGGACCTTCGATTATTGCTCCCTAGCCAGGCATCAACAATCCCCTCCAACGTAAAGTAGAGCAAAACGGCATAAAATTTTTATTTGGGACCAAAACCCACGTGAAAGGCAAACCCTGGGGGGAGGAGGCGGAGGGCAGCAGGCCTGCTCGGGGAGGGGGAGGGGTAAGGGAAGGGCGAGCGCAGCCTCGACGCCAGCGGAGACTCCGATCCCCGGGATCGGCCCGCCCAGCGCCGTCTCTGCCGCGCCCGCACCCACGCCGGGCTGGGGGGAGCCCGCGTCGCCGCGGGGCGGAAACCCCCCGCCTGTGCCCCCGGCTCTTGCCCCGGGCCCGAGACTTGCCCCCCCGCAGTCAGCGACCGGCAGCGCTGCCTCCCCGTCCGCCATTAGAGACCCAGCCAAACAATACGTGCGGAGCCGAGCCGCGCGCGCGCCGGGGCCGGGGCGGCCGAGGAGGGGACCGGCGCGGGGGGCCCGCGCCCTCGCCCTCAAACTCGGGGACCTCGCGCCGTCGCTGGGAGAACGCTAACGGGACCCCGAGCCCCCACGGAGGCGCCCCTCCCCCACCCACCCCACCCCACCCCCACACGGCGCGACCCCCACAGCCGGCCCCCGCCCCGGGCGGCCCCGGGCGACCCCCGCCGCCGGCGGCTGCCTCACTCCGCCCTCGCGGCCGCGCCCGCACTCCCGCAGCCCGCGGGCCGCCCGCCAACGCGCCTGGGACATCAGCGGAGCCGCCGGCAGCCTGAGGCCCCGAAGCGGCAGCGGCGACGGCGGCCGCGCCGCGGGGCGCTCGTCCCGGGTCGGTGGGAGGCTTCGGAGGCCGCCCTCACCCATCTCCGCCTCCCGGCGCCTCCGCCTCCGGAGGCTGCGCCGCTCCCGGCCACCCCCACTGTCGGCGGCCCTGAGCTGGAAACACGGCGGGGACAAGCCTCACCCGGTTCTGGCTGCGGCTCCGCGGAACGAACCTCCCCGCCCCCGGCCCACCCCCCTTCGGCAACACGCGCAACTCCGCTCGGTCCAGTCCCGGCTTTAGCGCTGGTGAGGAGGCGGAGGCGGCGGCCGCGGCGGCGCGGCCCGACCCGGCAGGCCCCGCCCCCTGCGCCCTCACTGGCGGCCGGGGAGGGCGGCCTGGGCGCCTCGGGGATGCCCATTGGCTGCGTCCGCCTTCCTTCAGGACCCCCCCTTGAGGGGGTGGTCCGATGCCCTGTCCGTCAGCCGCAGACCACACCCCCGCGCCTCCATTCCATACCCCCCCCCTTCCCCGCCCCCACCGTGGCCCGGCCCGTCAGGGTCGGGCCGCCGACTCCGGTTCCCGCAGCACCGGCCGCAGCTCGGCCCCTGGGGCTGGGCGCTGTCGGGCCCCGGCGGCCCGAAGACCTGATCCGGGCCACCTGCCCTCGCAACGGCTACGAGCGCCGCCTCCTCAGGAGCGCCGCGGCCTCGATGTCCCCCAAGCCCTCCCTGTCCAGTGTCTGGGAGCCCCGTGAGGGCTGGAAGGGCAGGGGCTTCGGCGAAGGGGGCGGGAGCAGGGGTCTGGAAGGCCGGCGGCGGGGCCCCGCGCGCTCCTAGGGCTGGAGGCGCTTCCCCTCTCCTCAGCCCCGTGGGGAGGCGTCCCCCGCTCCCGTCATGGCTGAGGGAGGAGACGACGTCCTCCATCTTGTCGGGGCCGCGGGGGGAACTGGGGGCAACTCCGACTGGTCCCAAGAAGCCGGGGCTGGGCCCCGCGGTGGAGACGGCGCCCGCTGCCGGCTGCGAACCTGGGCCTGGCCGACGTGACGGGGTCCGGCCCGGACGCCGCTCCCGCCTCCGCCGGTCAAGATGGAGGCGACTGCGGGTCCTCGATCCCGGCGCCCGCCTGTCGGAAGGGCTGGGCCGGGCCCGCCGGACCCCGACCTCTGCGCTCGTCTGCCTCGCGGCGTACAAGGCCGCGGGGCAGGAGGGTGCGCAGGTGCGAGGTCTGCCGGGCGAGACCGAGCGAGCTCCTACCGAGGAGCCACCTGGGCCGCGGGGCTCGGCTTTTGTTCGCCGTCTACACCTACGTCCCGGGCGCGCGTCACGGGCTCTGCGGGTCCGGAGGTTCCACGTAGGAGGCGGGCGGGGAGGCCGCCCTGGCGGCCGTCGGTGGGACTGCAGCCGGCGCCGTTGGGGCGTAAATGGATGGATACAGTGGACCTAATTTCACACACCGCCTGCTAGTGTAAACAGACGCGTGATGTTCAACTTTAAAGTTCAACACGATGGTGGACAACATGAACTTTCTAATGAAATTATAATCATCCATGAAGGTCTCAGAAAAGACTGAACTTTAAGAGACGCTACTTACGGAGCACAGTCTAGTAGAAAGTGTTTCATTGTGTATAAATCAAGTAATGAATATACTGGTCTTTATTTAAATTGAAAGATATGCATTTAAATATGCATTTTAACCCACTTCCTCAAAATGGTACGATTTCTTTTTCTGCATTTTATTTCTTAATTATAAAGTTTTTCAGTTTTCAGTAAAAACAAAATATCCTTGTAAGACTGTGTGTTACCCAGTACCGTTTTACATTGACATTCTTCACGTCACCATTTTCACGACAGAAACGTCCGCTATTACAAAATGCGCGATAACATTGTAATCAGTCCATGAAAACTTACATCATCCCCTTTCTGTTACCACAAACCATTGCAATAACTTCTCTTCACTGAGTTTATAATTAGATGGCTTAAGTAGCTGCTGCTGCTGCTAAATCGCTTCAGTCGTGTCCGACTCCGTGAGACCCCATAGACGGCAGCCCCCGCCGGGCTCCCCTGTCCCTGGGATTCTTAAGTAGAGATACTTCCAAATAAGCTCTGTCACAGACTTTAGTGACAGATTGGATTACTGCATGCCGTTTAATTTAAGGAAGCTCTATATTGACACTAATTATCTAACTGTATTGCTGTTTTATAATTAAGAGTAATAATTGCTTATTAGTATATATGTCACATTTTGTCTTCATTCAAATCCATTTGTCTGTGAAAATGTTCACTAGATTACCTACATGATATCAGGGAGAATTTTAGTTGAGACTTGAAAATGGGGGAAAGCATTTTGTGTCATAATTTACATAAAAGCTACATTTAATTTTATAGAAAAGCACTTATAAAAACAAATATTTGAATGTTCACAACAGAATTATTTGTAATTTCCAAAAAGTAGAAACAACTGAAATGTCCATTAACTAATGAATGCATAAACAAACGTGGTAGATCCATACAATGGAATATTACTCAGCAATAACAAGGAATGTAGCTCTGACATGCTACAATATGGATGAACTTTGAAGACACTATGCTAAGAAAAATAAGCCAGCCTATACATTGTATGATTCTATTTATGTGACTTGTCCAGGCAAGGCAATCTATAAAGATAGAAAGTAGGTTAGTTCCCTAGGCCTGGGGAGGTAGGGAATGATAGCTAAAGTGTAGGGAGCTTCTTTTTGGAGCAAATTGATTGTAGTAATAATTGGACAACAGCTCTGAATATGCAAAAAAAATTGAATTTTTCATTTTAAATGGATGAATTGAAAAAATGGATAAATTATATGGTATGGAATTCTACAGTCCATGGGGTTGCAAAGAGTCAGACATGACTGAAGCAACTTAGCACACACACACGCATGAAATTATAACTTGAGAACGATTTTACAAAAATGTGTGTGTGTGCGGTGTTATTCTGTGCTAATCACAAAAGCAGACTAAGCTTTGCAAGAACGCAACATGAAGATCTGAGCAGAGGACTTGTATTTTAAATACTTGTTTGGCCACTCAAACCCTTGAGAAAGTTTCCTTCTCTTCTGATCTGGACGAGAATGCAGATCCATGCAGTCACATGGATGTGACTCCACCATTCCTCAGCTCTGTGACCCTAGACCTTCCAGAGCCTCAGTATCTCAGTCAATAAAATGAAGGAATTGTACATAATGTGCCCTTGAATAAAAGTCCACTTGTCTCTTCAGTCTTTTCATCCCTCAGGATCCCAATGTCTCCTCCATCTCTTCTCACTTTCCCAACTTATTATGAACATTGCTTTCCTCTCAGTTCCTGTGGCTTTTTAAAAATTATTAAATAACCCAGTATATTTACTACATATATATATGTATACACTTTCCCCCATGCTAGAATGCAAGGACCCACCATGTTTCTCATTTTATTTCCCAGGCATCATTGCCCACCCAACTGCCTTCTAAACTTTAGAGGTCCTGACTACAGTAGAAGCAAATTTTTGAAAAGAAAATTGTATCCTGATTATGGAGGTCATTTCCAGTAATCAAATTATATGATTTTCATAAAATCATTAGCTGAAAATAATTATTTAAAGCTTAATTTTTGCCCATTTAAGAGTTCCTTATATTATCAACTATTGTTTTTTGAGTTTCTGTACTAGGTTACAATTCTCTAAGAGACTGAGATCTAAAATTAAGCAAATCCAACAACTTTTAGTTTAGCATACTTTTTAAAAAAATATTTTTCATACTTCCATAGGTAACAAACACACAGTGACAAAAACAAAAAGCAAACAATAACAACAACAAAAATTGGAAAACCAGTGCAAAAAGAGCAAAAGAAAAAAAATTACCTGTAATTCTTCACCCAAGGTTGGCTCCTGGTAACAGGTCATATGCTTTTCCCCAGCAGTTTTAGGTTCACAGCAAAACTGAGTAGTAAATACACAATTGCCATGGGCCCACTGCCCTACACATGCACAGCCCACTCCACTATCAGCGACCTCTCTAAAGTGGTCCATTTGCTACAGGGAATGAACCTGCATTGACATAACACTCTCACCTCAAGTCCACAGGTTACACTAGGGTTCACTTCTGTTACAAAGGTTATGCTAGTATATACATTCTATGGGTTTTAACAAATGCATGTTGGCATAGTTTCACTCCCCTAAAAATCCTGTGTTCCACCTATTTAACTCTCCATCTCTGTAACTCGTGCCAATCACTGACCTTTACACTGTCCATAGTCATATTTCCCAGGATGTCATATAGTTGGAATCATATAGTAAACAGCCTTTTTAGATTGACTTCCTCCATCAGGCAGTAAGCATTTAACAGTCCTCCATGTCTTTTTGTGGATTCATAGCTCATTTCTTCTCAGTGCTGAGTAATATTCCATTGTCTGGACATACCACATTTATTTATTCTTTCACCCACAGAAAGAAGCCTTGGTTGCTTCCAAATTTTTGGCAATTATGAATAAAACTCCTATAAATATCCATGTTCAGGCTGTTTTATAAATATGTTTGTAACTAATTTGGATAAATACCACAGAGCATGACTGTTGTATCTTATGTTAAGAGTATGTGTAGTTTTGTAAGAAACTGTCTTCACAGTGAACTTCTGCATCTCCTCTGGTAATGAGGAGAGTTCCTGATGTCCATGTCTTCATCAGCATTTGGTGCCTTCAGTGTTCTGGTTTCTCACCACTTAATAGGTGTGTAACAGCAAGGTGGTTTCTACTTGCTGTTAACATTTTGATGTATCAGTATTTTTCCACAGAATGTTTTCAAAAACTTATATCATCCTTAAGAAGTATATCTTGCTCATTTTTTATTATGTGATATAGAAGTGAAAAAGAGATTCAGTAAAAAAAAATCTGGTGATACCTAGAAGAATAAAATTGTCCTTGAGAACAGAGTCATCATCTTTATTGTTGTCAGATAAATAAAAAGATTTTAAGATGAGATGCATACAGTGGAGACAAATATGTAGCTACGGAAGACTTATACTTTGACTTCCCTCTGCCTCTAAGACAGAAATTAAGTCCAAGAACCCACCTATGGAAAAGCAGGACCAAGATTGGCTGCATACTCATGACAGGTAGGAAGATTAAAAAAAAAAAAAGCTTATTTTTTATGTGATGTGACATAAAACAATTAGTGGGAAATGCATTTGAGACACCATAGCTGTATTGATAAGAAACTAATTTTGAATTCAATCATTTTTAAATGTAATAAAGAAATAAGAAATATAACCAGTGTTACAGTCATCAAGTTTGATAAGACAGAAAAGTTTTATCAACCAATGCTTAGTGAGGAGCTGTATTCAATATCCTGTGAGAAAACATAATGGAAAAGAAGAGGAAAAAGAATATGTATAAATATAACTGAGTTACTTTGCTGTACAGCAGAAATGAACACAAAATTGTAAGTCAACTCTACTTCAATAAAATTGAGTAAGAAAAACCTAATGCTTAGTGGTAGTAACAAAAATTAGTCATTGTTGTTAGCATAATACGGAATTTTTAAGACCTGTATATTCATTCATTCCACAGATATTAACTGAGTGTCTAAGTTATGCCAGATAATATGATAAGTGTGAGGGCTAGAACACAGAATAAGACGGATACAATCCTTGGCCTCAGGGAGAGTATAGTCTACCCTAGATTAGATAGACATGACAAACAAAGAATCTACGAAATTAATAAAGTAATTACAGTGGAGAGCTAGTAAGGGAACAGAGCTGGTTATTAGGGAGTACCATTGGAGACCTATCGAGGTCTGTACTAATGACTTCCACTAGTACAGGACCTGTACTAATGACCATGGTACACCTTTCTGAGCAAGTGGTCTTTCCATTGAGATCTGCCCTGAAAGTGAAGTGAAAGTTGCTCAGTTGTGTCCTACTCTTTGCAACCCCATGAACTATACAGTCCATGGAATTCTCCAGGCCAGAATACTGGAGTAGGTAGCCTTTCCCTTCTCCAGGTTATCTTCCCAACACAAGGATCAAACCCAGGTCACTCACATTGCAGGCAGATTCTTTACCAGCTGACCCACCAGGGAAGCCCAAAGAGACCTGCTCTAGAAGCAGCTATTAGAATAACAAGGGGGAGGCAGACAGAGGAGGAGCAATATCATAGGACCTTTCTTATGTTGTTGTTCAGTCACAGTCGTAACCAACGCTTTGCAACCCCATGGGCTGCAGCACACCAGGTCTCCCTGTCCCTCACTGTCTCCCGGAGTTTGCCCAAGTTCATGTCCACTGAATCAGTGATGTTATTCAAGCATCTCATCCTCTGCCACTCTCTTCTCCTTTTGCCTTAAATCTTTCCCAGCATCAGGGTCTTTTCCAATGAGTCAGCTCTTCGAGTTAAGTGCCAAAGTATTTGAACTTCAACTTCAGTCCTTCCAATGAGTATTCAGGGTTGATTTCCCTTAGGATTGACTGGTTTGATCTCCTTGCTGTCCAAGGGACTCTCGAGAGTCTTCTCCAGCACAATTATATGTGGACTCTAAAAAGAAATTATATAAATGAACTTACTTACAAAACAAAAAGAGACTCACAGACTTAGGGGATGAACTTATAGTTGTGGAGCAGGGGCAGGGGGATGGGGGGAAAGAGATAGGGAGTTTGGGATGGACATGTACACTGCTATATTTAAAATGGATAACCAACAAGGACCTACTGTACAGCACATGGAACTCTACTCAATGTTATGTGGCAGCCTGGACGAAAGGGAATTTGGGAGAGAATGGATATATGGATATGTGTGGCTGAGTCCCCTTGCTGCCCATCTGAAACTACCACAGTTAATCAGCTTACCCCAATACAAAATAAAAAGTTTTAAGTTTGCAAGGTGGGAAAAAAAAAAAAAGAATAACAAGGGAAATATTATTCTATTCTAGACAGCAGGAAAAATAAGAATTAAGCTCATCCTCCTAAGATCTGGAGATGACTCGGGTAGACAGTAGAGGGTCAAGTGAAAGGGTGACACCACAGGTGCCAGGAGAGCCGGCAAGAGTATAGTTCAAGGAGGGTTTAGTAGGCCTGCTGAGGAGTCCGGATTTTATTTTACTGCATGAAAGTGAAAGTGAAGTCGCTCAGTCGGGTCTGACTCTTTGCCACGCTATGGACTGTAACCTACCAGGTTCCTCCATGCATGGGATTTTCCGGGCAAGAGTACTGGAGTGGGTTGCCATTTCCTTCTCCAGAGGATCTTCCTGACCCAGGGATCGAACCCAGGTCTCCTGCATTGTAGGCAGATGCTTTACAGTGTGAGTCACCAAGGAAGTCATGGAGAAGCTACAAAGATGGTTTTTAAGTGAAAAGGTGATAAGAAACTGACATTGTACATGTTAAGCAGATAACCCTGAGCATTTTGGGAGGCTAGCTCGAGGATGGCCAGAGTGGTCTGGGCCAGGCCAGCCTCTGCTGTGAAGTCAGTAGAGGGGACTGATGGTGTGAGGTACCAAGACTTGGAAGGGACTGCCCTGTGATCTAGTGGTTAGGACTCTGTGCTATCACCAATGACAGTGTGGGTTCGATCCCTGGTGGGGGAAGTAAGATCCCTAACTTCAGGGGGCAGGGGAGGCAAAAATCTTTGACTGAGAAGCTAGTTTGAAATTTATATGCAAAGACTTTCTGATATCAAAGTGTTAGCAAATCTGATCAATTTTGTTCAAGAACAGATGAGAAGATTCACAAAAAAATAGAAGCTAGGGACTTCCCTGGAGGTCCTGTGGCTTAGACTTCATGCTCCCAGTGCAGGGGACCGGGGTTCAATCCCTGGTCAGAGAACTAAATTCCACATGCCACAACTGAAGATCCTGCATGCTGCAACTAAGACCTGGTAAAGGCAAATAAGTACATTTTTTTAAAAAAAAACAGAAGCTCTCTATCAACAAGGACAGCTGATTGGAGGCATCCTAAATAGAACAAGAAATTAATCCTAATTTGAATTGATTGAATTTTTGAGAGAGTCCAAAATTTGTAAGTAAAATATTATTGAGCATTTTACTTACAAATGCTTTTTACTTTCTTTTTTCACAAACTTGGAAAAACAGCAGTTAGGTGGAAAAACAGCAGTTGCTGCTGCTGCTGCTAAGTCGCTTCAGTCATGTCTGACTCTGTGTGACCCCATAGATGTCAGCCCACCAGGCTCCCCCGTCCCTGGGATTCTCCAGGCAAGAACACCGGAGTGGGTTACCATTCCCTTCTCCAATGCATGAAAGTGAAAGTGAAGTCGCTCAGTCCTGTCCGAGTCTTCCAGACCCCATGGACTGCAGCCTACCAGGTTCCTCCATCCATGGGATTTTCCACGCAAGAGTACTGGAGTGGGGTGCCATTGCCTTCTCCGAAAAACAGCAGTTAAGAATACATAAATGCAAAAAAAAAAAGAATACATAAATGCTTCTGAATACAAATAAATGACTGTTATTCTAATTTAATTATTTTCATATAACACCACAACAGTTCTTTTTAATATTAGAAATAACCCAGTGTGAAAAAAAAGTGAAGCGGATTTTCTTTCCTTCTGTTCTTGTTTCCCTTATTTTCCAGTTAACCAAGCTGCCTCAGAGTCTATACGTAACGGCCCAGCTGCCCAGGAGCGTAGACAGTATCACCCAGTTGCCCAGGTGTCTATAGATAACCGTCCAGTTGCCCGGGGTTGGGAAGATCCCCTGGAGAAGGACGTGGCCACCCACTGCAGTGTTCTTGCCTGGAGAATCCCATGTACAGAGGAGCCTGGCGGGTACAGTCCGTGGGGTCGCCAAGAATCGGACACGACTGAGCGACAGAGCACAGCACAGGCTGCCCAGGTGTCTATCGATAACCATCCAGTTGCCCGGGTGTCCCAGAAATAAGACCTGGGGGGAGGTACCTGGCCGCGTGGACAACGGGGCAGGGCTCAGGGTAGCCTCCGAGGACAAGGCGCAGCCCGCACTGCAGGACCCCCCCAGCGGAGGCGGGTGGAGGGAGACCTAACGCTGGAAGAGGGAGGGAGGCGCCCAGGCAAAGCTGGAAGCCGCGACGAGGCGGCCGAGTGCGGGGGGAGTGTAGTCTCCCGGTCTCCTGGACGTCCCCGCGGAGGCCGAGGCCGCGCTGGGGGGAGCTCCGCGGGGGGGACAGCTGGGGGGCCGAACGGAGGGGGAGACAGCCGGGCGGGGAGCTAGTGGGGGGGCGGGGTACAGCTGAGGGGAGCGGACGGGGAGGACAGCTGTGGGGGCGAGAGAGGGGAAAGCTGGGGGAGACAGCTGAGAAGGCGAGCCAGGTGGGACAGCCGGAGGGGGTGGTTAACACGGGAAGCAGCCCGGGGGGAGAGCGGGGGGGGGAGCTTCACAGCTGGGGGGACGAGGTGGGGAAAGCGGGGGGTGAGGGACGAAGGGGGACATGAGAGGGCCGAGCAGGAAAGAAGGGGACAGCGGGCGGGGTGCGACCGAGGGTGTTACAACTGGGGGAGCTGAGGAGGGGACACCTGGGGAGGTCCGACCATGGGGCGGTGGCGGCGGAGCTTCGTGGGTCCCGGGCGGAGGTGACCTCGCGGCCTCGGGGGTTGAAACGCGCCTGGAGGCGTGGTGAGCGGCTGGATCCCAGGTGAGGGGTGGCGGCTCCGCTCCCAAAACTCCGGCTTCAGGTTGCACCTTGGATCTCTCTCGCACGCCTTCTCCCCCGGGCTAGGTCACGGACCCCCAGTCCTGCCCCCGAGCTGCACCCCATAGACGGCTTCCTCCGGGTCCGCCCTCCCCAGCGGGCGGGTGGACAGCAGAGGGCCTTTCTGTTCCCTCCATGACGATCCTTCCTGGTAGTCGGGGCTCGGCCCTTCTCGGGCCGGTGCGGGTGTGGGAGAGTCCGCTGGAGACCACCTCCAGGATGGGAAGGTACCAAATGGCAGACCGAACCATCTATCACCACCCTTTTCACCGGGATCCTGCGAGGACTGGGCCCTCCTGGTTCTTTGCAGACCTCCCCGACCATCCATCGTGGACCAGAGGACCCTCTGTCCTCTCTTGAGCCGCTGGCCCTTCTCCCTCGCTTGCTCCCCCGGGTGGCCACACTAGCTCCTCTCTGCCCTGTGCTCTGCTCAGGGTGCTGTTAGTTGAATGCTGGCTGGGGTGAGTGGACGTGAGGGGCAGAAGCAGGTCAGCTTTCTTCCTCTGCATCACTCTGGTCTTAGGGGCCAGAACAGCACCCCACCTGTGAGAGCCGGGGCTCTCACCTGATAGCTGTGCAGTCCTGCCCTGCATGATCTTCGGAGCCATCTCCCCTGAAGCCAAGCACCTTCTCTCACCATAACAGCATGAAACTATTACCAGAAATCAATCACATTTAAAAAAAAATCGAGAAAAATGTTTACACGGAAATTAAACAACTTGCTCCTAAAAAAAAATTGGTCAAGGAAGAAATCAAAACAAGAATTTAAAGGATAACCTTCAGTTCAGTTCAATTCAGTCGCTCAGTGGTGTCCAACTCCTTCAGACCCCATGAATTGCAGCATGCCAGGCCTCCCTGTCCATCACCATCTCCCAGAGTTCACTCAAACTCATGTCCATCCAGTCGGTGATGCTATCCAGCCATCTCATCCTCTGTCATCCCCTTCTCCTCCTGCCCCCAATCCCTCCCAGCATCAGAGTCTTTTCCAATGAGTCAGCGCTTTGCATCAGATGGCCAAAGTATTGGAATTTCAGCTTCAACATCAGTCCTTCCAGTGAATATTCAGGACTGATTTTCTCTAGGATGGACTGGTTGGATCTTCTTGCAGTCCAAGGGACTCTCAAGAGTCTTCTCCAACACCACAGTTCAAAAGCATCAATTCTTCAGCGCTCAGCTTTCTTCACAGTCCAACTTTCACATCCATACATGACCACTGGAAAAACCACAGCCTTGATTTGACGGACCTTTGTTAGCAAAGTAATGTCTCTGCTTTTGAATATGCTATCTAGATTGGTCATAACTTTCCTTCCAAGGAGTAAGCATCTTTTAATTTCATGGCTGCAGTCACCATCTGCAGTGATTTTGGAGCCCAAAATAATAAAGTCTGACACTGTTTCCACTGTTTCCCATCTATTTCCCATGAAGTGATGGGACCACATGCCATGATCTTCGTTTTCTGAATGTTGAGATTTAAGCCAACATTTTCACTCTCCTTTTCACTTTCATCAAGAGGCTCTTTAGTTCTTCTTCACTTTCTGCCATAAGGGTGGTGTCATCTGCATATCTGAGGTTATTGATATTTCAGCTTGTGCTTCATCCAGCCAAGTTTTTCTCATGATGTACTCTGAATATAAGTTAAATAAGCAGGGTGACAATATACAGCTTTGATGTACTCCTTTTCCTATTTGGAACCAGTCTGTTGTCCCATGTCCAGTTCTAACTGTTGCTTCCTGACCTGCATATAGGTTTCTTAAGAGACAGGTAAGGTGGTCTGGTATTCCCACCTCTTTTAGAATTTTTCACAGTTTATTGTGATCCATCCGCAGAGTCAAAGGCTTTGGCATAGTCAATAAAGCAGAAATAGATGTTTTTCTGGAACTCTCTTGCTTTTTTGATAATCCAGTGGATGTTGGCAATTTGATCTCTGGTTCCTCTGCCTTTTCTAAAACCAGCTTGAACATCTGGAAGTTCAAGATTCATATATTGCAGAAGCCTGGCTTGGAGAATTTTGAGCATTAATTTACTAGTGTGTGAGATGAGTGCAATTGTGCGGCAGTTTGAGCATTCTTTGGCATTGGCTTTCTTTGGGAGTGGAATGAAAACTGACCTTTTCCAGTCCTATGGCCACTGCTGAGTTTTCCAAATTTGCTGACATATTGAGTGCAGCACTTTCACAGCATCATCTTTCAGGATTCGAAAGAACTCACCTGGAATTCCATCAACTCCACTAACTTTGTTCATAGGGATGCTTTCTAAGGCCTACTTAACTTCACATTCCAGGATGTCTGGCTCTAGGTGAGTGATCACACCATCATGATTATCTTCATCGTGAAGATCTTTTTTGTACAGTTCTTCTGTGTATTCTTGCCACCTCTTCTTAATAACTTCTGCTTCTGTTAGGTCCATACCATTTCTGTCCTTTATTGGGCCCATCTTTCCATGAAATGTTCCCTTGGTATCTTTGATTTTCTTGAAGAGATCTCTAGTCTCATTCTGTTGTTTTCCTCTATTTCTTTGCATTGATCGCTGAGGAAGGCTTTCTTTTCTCTCCTTGCTATTCTTTGGAACTCTGCATTCAGATGCTTATATCTTTCCTTTTCTCCTTTGCTTTTCACTTCTCTTCTTTTCACAGCTATTTGTAAGGCCTCCCCAGACAGCCATTTTGCTTTTTTGCGTTTCTTTTCCATGGGGATGGTCTTGATCCCTGTCTCTTGTGCAATGTCACAAACCTCATTCCATAGTTCATCAGGCACTCTATCTATCAGATCTAGTCCCTTAAGTCTATTTCTCACTTCCACTGTATAATCACAAGGGATTTGATTTAGGTCATAGCTGAATGGTCTAGTGGTTTTCCCTAGTTTCTTCGACTTAAGTCTGAATTTGGCAATAAGGAGTTCATGATCTGAGCCACAGTCAGCTCCCAGTCTTGTTTTTGTTGACTGTATAGAGCTTCTCCATCTTTGGCTGCAAAGAATATAATCAATCTGATTTCAGTGTTGACCATCTGGTGATGTCCATGTGTAGAGTCTTCTCTTGTGTTGTTGGAAGAGGGTGTTTGCTATGACAAGTGCGTTCTCTTGGCAAAACTGTATTAGCCTTTGCCCTGCTTCATTCCGTATTCCAAGGCCAAATTTGCCTGTTACTCCAGGTGTTTCTTGACGTCCTACTTTTGCATTCCAGTCCCCTATAATGAAAAAGGACATCTTTTTTGGGTGTTAGTTCTAAAAGGTCTTGGAGGTCTTCATAGAACCGTTCAACTTCAGCTTCTTCAGCGTTACTGGTTGGGGCATAGACTTGGATTACCATGATATCAAATGGTTTGCCTTGGAAATGAACAGAGATCATTCTGTCATTTTTCAAATTGCATCCAAGTACTGCATTTCGGACTCTTTTGTTGACCATGATGGCTACTCCATTTCTTCTAAGGGATTCCTGCCCACAGTAGTAGATATAATGGTCATCTGAGTTAAATTCACCCATTCCAGTCCATTTTAGTTCGCTGATTCCTAGAATGTCGACGTTCACTCTTGCCATCTCCTGTTTGACTACTTGCAATTTGCCTTGATTCATGGACCTGACATTCCAGGTTCCTATGCAATATTGCTCTTTACAGCATTGGACCTTGCTTCTATCACCAGTCACATCCACAACTGGGTATTGTTTTTGCTTTGGCTCCATCCCTTCATTCTTTCTGGAGTTATTTCTCCACTGATCTCCAGTAGCATATTGGCACCTACCAACCTGGGGAGTTCCTCTTTCAGTATCCTATCATTTTGCCTTTTCACACTGTTTATGGGGTTCTCAAGGCAAGCATACTGAAGTGGTTTGCCATTCCCTTCTCCAGTGGACCATATTCTGTCAGACCTCTCCACCATGACCCGGCCATCTTGGGTGGCCCCACACAGCATGGCTTAGTTTCACTGAGTTAGACAAGGCTGTGGTCTGTGTGATTAGACTGACTAATTTTCTGTGTTTATGGTTTGTGTGTCTGCCCTCTGATGCCTCTCACAACACCTACAGTCTTACTTGTGTTTCTGTTACCTTGGAAGTGGGATATCTCTTCATGGCTGCTCCAGCAGAGCACAGCCGTCCAAGATACCCCTTGGACAAGGGGTATTTCCTCACAACTGTCCCTCCTGACCTTGAACATGGAGTAGCTCCTTTTAGCCCTCCTGCGCCCGTGCAGCCACCGCTCCTTGGAAGTGGGGTTGCTCTTCTCGGCCGCTGCCCCTGACCTCGGGAGTAGGGTAGCTCCCCCCGGCTGCCGTCCCTGACCTCAGGCGTGGGGTAGCAAAAATAACCTTAAGTAAGTGTTAATATAAAATTCTACTTTTTATAAATTTTTAAAATTATTTCTTTATTGATTGCGCTGGGTCTTGGTGGCTGTGTGGGCTTTTTCTCTGGTTGTAGTGCAGAGGCTTCTCATGGCTGTGGCTTTTCTTGTTGCAGAGCACAGGTTTTATGGCTCATGGGCTCAGCAGTTGCAAGTCCCAGGCTAGAGCACAGGCTCAACTGTTGTGGCACATGGGCTTAGTTGCTGCGAGGCATGTTAGGGAGCAAACTCGTGTCTCTTTACCACTTAGCCACCAAGGAAGTCCTACTTTTTATAAAATATTAATTGAAGTATGTAATACTTTGTGTTGGTTTAATCAAAGAGTTAACAATTTAATCCATATGTCATTTATTAAAGAACTGTAACACTTTGTTTTATGGGCATAGACATTTTTCAGTTGAAACTTACTTACATATTTCTGTTGCAGAGCAATATCATAGGATGATTGCCAGAATAAAACTTTTAAGAATAAATATGCCAGAAGATGTGGTTCATTTATTTGTTGTTTTTCAGTTGCTCAGATATGTCTGACTCTTTTGCGATCCCATGGAATGCACCAAGACAGTCTTCCCTGTACTTCACCATCTCCTGGAGGTTGCTCAAACTCATGTCCATTGAGTCAGTGATGCCATCCAACCATCTCACTCTCTGTTGCCCCCTTCTCTTCCTGCTGTCAATCTTTCCTAGCATCAGGGTCTTTTCCAGTGAATCAGTTCCTAGCATCAGTATTGGTGCTTCAGCTTCAGCATCAGTCCTTCCAATGAATATTCAGGACTGATTGGATTCAGTCTCAAAAACGACAGAATGATCTCTGTTTGTTTCCAAGGCAAATCATTCAATATCATGCTAATCCAAGTCTATGCCCCTACCAGTAATGCTGAAGAAGCTGAAGTTGAATGGTTCTATGAAAACCTACAAGATCTTCTAGAACTAACACCCAAAAAAGATGTCTTTTTCTTTATAGGGGACTGGAATGCAAAAGTAGGAAGTCAAGAAACACCTGGGGTAATGTTGGGACCTAACAAACGCCATGATAGGCTTCAGAGACTAAGGTAGGACTCACGGGAAAGGCTGAGTCATTGCCCAGTGAGGTCATCCCCACGGATGCCAGGACTTGTCTAATCAGCATACTCCCGTAACCTGGTTTGAGTTTATCAGGACGTAAAAGACATCCCCCTGCAGCCAATAACCAATTAGTAAATACGAGGAAACCCCTGCAGCCAATCAGCCCTTGCCAACTCTCTGTTCTAAAACCTATAAATACTGCTGTAAATCTGGGCTCGGGGCTCCTTGCTCCACTCCACTGCGTTGGATGTGGTGGGAGCCCTAGCTCAAGCTAGAAATAAAACCCCTTCATGTTTTTGCATTGCTGTGGACGTCTTATTCTCTCAGTTTTGGGGACTCGGACTCTGGGCATAACAGTAACAGGCAAATTTGGCCTTGGAGTACAGAATGAAGCAGGGCAGAGAGTTCTGCCAAGAGAACGCACTGGTCATAGTAAACACCTTCTTACAACAACACAAGAGAAGACTCTATACATGGACATCACCAGATGGTCAATACCAAAATCAGATTGATTATTTTTTTTGCAGCCAAAAATGGAGAAACCCTACACAGTAAGCAAAAACAAGACTGGAGCTGACTATGCCAGATCATGAACTCCTTATTACCAAATTCAGAAAGTAGGGAAGAAAATTGAAGAAAGTAGGGAAAACCACTAGATCATTCAGGTATGACCTAAATCAATCCCTTATGATTATACAGTGGAAGTGAGAAATAGAATCAAGGGATTAGCTCAGATAGAGTGCCTGATGAACCATGGACTGAGGTTCATGACATTGTACAGAAGACAAGGATCAAGACCATCCCTAAGAAAAAGAATTGCAAAAAGGCAAAATGGCTGTCTGAGGAGGCCTTACAAATAGCTGTGAAAAGAAGAGAAGAAAAAAGCAAAGGAGAAAAGGAAAGATATACCCATTTGGATGCAGAGTCCCGAAGAATAGCAAGGAGAGATAGCAAGGATAGCAAGGAAGAAGCAAGCCTTCCTCAGTGATCGGTGCAAAGAAATAAAGGAAAACAATAGAATGGGAAAGACTAGAGATCTCTTCAAGAAAATCAGAGATACCAAGGAACATTTCATGCAAAGATGGGCTCAATAAAGGACAGAAATGGTATGGACCTAACAGAAGCAGAAGATATTAAGAAGAGGTGGCAAGAATACACAGAAGAACTGTACCAAAAAGATTTTCATGACCCAGTTATCCATGATGGTGTGATCACCAACCTAGAGCCAGACATCCTGGAATGCGAAGTCAAGTGGGCCTTAGGAAGGATCACTATGAACAAAGTTAGTGGAGGTGATGGAATTCCAGGTGAGCTCTTTCGAATCCTAAAAGATAATGCTGTGAAAGTGCTGTACTCAATATGTCAGCAAATTTGGAAAACTCAGCAGCGGCCATAGGACTGGAAAAGGTCAGTTTTCATTCCACTCCCAAAGAAAGCCAATGCCAAAGAATGCTCAAACTGCTGCACAGTTGCACTCATCTCACACTCTAGTAAAATAATGCTCAAAATTCTCCAAGCCAGGCTTCAGCAATACGTGAACTGTGTACTTCCAGATGTTCAAGCTGGTTTTAGAAAAGGCAGAGGAACCAGAGATCAAATTGCCAACATCCACTGGATTATCAAAAGAGCAAGAGAGTTCCAGAAAAACATCTATTTCTGCTTTATTGACTATGCCAAATCCTTTGACTGCACGGATCACTACAAACTGTGGAAAATCCTGAAAAAGATGGGGATACCAGAACACTTGACCTGCCTATTTAGAAATCTGTATGCAGATCAGTAAGCAATAGTTAGAACTGGACATGAAACAACAGACTGGTTCCAAATAGGGAAAGGAATACAACAAAGCTGTATATTGTCACCCCGCTTATTTAACTTGTATGCAGAGTACATCATGAGAAATGCTGGGCTGGATGAAGCACAACCTGGAATTAAGATTGCCAAGAGAAATAGCAATAATTTCAGATATGCAGATGACACCACCCTTATGGCAGAAAGCAAATAACTAAAGAGCCTCTTGATGAAAGTGAAAGATGAGAGTGAAAATGTTGGCTTAAAACTCAACATTCAGAAAACTAAGATCATGGCATGTGGTCCCATCACTTCATGGGAAATAGATGGGAAAACAATGGAAACAGTGACAGACTTTATTTCTGGAGGCTCCAGAATCACTGCAGATGGTGACTGCAGCCATGAAATTAAAAGACTCCTCTTGGTAGAAAAGCTATGACCAACCTAGAGAGCAGATTAAAAAGCAGAGACATTACTTTCCAGCAAATGTCTGTCTAGTCAAGGCTATGGTTTTATGAGTAGTCATGTATGGATGTGAGAGCTGGACTGTAAAGAAGGCTGAGCACCGAAGAATTGATGCTTTTGAACGGTGGTGTTAGAGAAGACTCTTGAGAGCCCCTTGGACTGCAAGGCGATCTAACCAGTCCATCCTAAAGGAAATCCGTCCTGAATATCATTGGAAGGACTGATGTTGAAACTGAAACTCCAATATCTTGGCCACCTGATGTGAAGAGCTAACTCAGAAAAGACTCTTATGCTAGGAAAGAAAAATTTGAAGGCAGGAGGAGATGGGGACAACAGAGGATGAGATAGTTGGATGGCATCACCGACTCCATCACCGTCTCAATGGACATGAGTTTGAGCAAGCTCTGGGAGTTGGTAATGGACAGGGAGGCCTGGCATGGTCCACGGGGTCACAAAGAGTTGGACGCGACTGAGTGACTGAACTGAACTTAACTGATTTCCTTTAGGATTGACTGATTTGGTCTCCTTGCAGTCCAAGAGACTCTCGAGTCTTCAACACCGCAGCTCAAAAGCATCAATTCTTTGGTGCTCAGCTTTCTTTATAGTCCAACTTTCACATCCATACATGACTACTAGAAAAACCATAGCTTAGACTAGATGGACCTTTGTTGGCAAAGTAATGTCTCTGCTTTTTAAAACACTGTCTAAACTGGTCACAGCTTTTCTTCCAAGGAGCAAGCGTCTTTTAATTTCATGGCTGCAGTCACCATCTTCAGTGATTTTGGAGCCCAGGAAAATAAAGTCTGTCTCTGTTTCCATTGTTTCCCCATCTATTTTCCATGAAGTAATGGGACCAGATGCCACGATCTTTGTTTTTTGAATGCTGAGTTTTAAGCCAGGTTTTTCAGTCTCTTCTTTCACCTTCATCAAGAGGCTCTTCACTTTCTTCTGTAAGTGTGGTGTCATGTTCATATCTGAGATTATTGATATTTCTCCCAGTGATCTTGATTCCAGCTTGTGCTTCATCCATCCTGGCATTTTGCATGACGTACTCTGCATAGAAGTTAAATCTTCTTTGTGACAATAGAAGGGTGACAATATACAGCCTTGACGTACTCGTTTTCCAATTTGGAACCAGTCTGTTGTTCCATGTCCAGTTCTAATTGTTGCTTCTTGACCTGCATACAGGTTTCTCAGAAGGCAGGTAAGGTGGTCTGGTATTCTCATCTGTGAAATATTACTCAGTCATAAAGAAGAATGAAATTGACTCAGCTGAAGTGATGTGGATGAACTTAGAGCCTGTCATACAGAGTGGATTAAATCAGAAAGAGAAAAACAAATATCATATATTAATGCTTATATATGGCATCTAGAAAAATGGTACCAATGAACCTATTTGCAGGACGGGAATAAAGGTGCAGACTTAGAGAACAAACTTAGGGACACAGTGGAGGAAGGAGGGTGTGTGTATTCAGAGAGTAGCATTGACATATATACACTGCTGTTGCTGCTGCTTGGTTGCTCAGTTGTTTCTGACTCTTTGCAACCCTATGGACTGTTGCTTGTCAGGCTTCTCTGTCCATGAGATTTCCCAGGCCAAAATACTGGAGTGGGTTGCTGATTCCAGGCTCAAACCTGTGTCTCTTGCATTGTCAGGTAGATTCTTTACCACTGAGCCCCAGGGGACTTCCTCATTTATTTCTATAATATAGTTCATAAAATTTTTCCTAATACAAAGCATGTCCTACAGTTTACAGTGGGAATAGGTTATAGCATCCCTCTGGGAAAATATGCATTTCAATCCCCAAATGCACTGAAAAAATGTCTGTTTCTACCTGGAGACATTTAATTGGAACTGAGTAAATGGCCCCAAGCCATTTGCAGTATAGTCTAGTGGGCTTTTCTTACAGAAACATCAGGGAAGCTAAATGAAGATGTTATAGAGAAACTAATGGGCTTAAGAAACAAAATCGTTTCTTGTTTTCAGAAAAAAATCTGGAGACCAGTTAGTACAGCAAGTAAAGGATGGACAGGAAGTTGATGTTGTAGTGACCTGTGTGTAATGTAGCATAACTGGAGAAAAATTAATGACTTTATTTATATAAAGTAAGGGAAAGCGTTGGCTTTGAATTGCTTCCAAAATCTGAGTAGATTAATAATTTTCTTCTCTGTATCACTCTATGGAAGAGAACAACTGCTTAACACATGGCGTAACCCCCAGTTTTGGCTTACCATTAAGGATGAACTTTATTTTTTGGCCTTGTAGCCTGTGGAATCTTAGTTCCCCAACCAGGGATCCAATTCATGCCCCCGTGCACTGGAAGCGTGGAGTCTTAACCACTGTGCCACCACAGAGGTCCCAAGGGTGAACTCTATTTCATATATTTATTTTATTTCTTTTCCTTCCTTCTCTTTTTTTTCTTTCTTTCCTTTAAAATTAGGTAAATTAGATACTTGAAAAGGGAAATAATAGCCCACTCTAGTATTCTTGCCTGGAAAATCCCATGGATGGAGGTGCCTGATGGGCTACAGTCCATAGGGCTGCACAGAGTCAGACACAACTGAGAGACTAACACACACACATATACAAATTAGATACTAAGACATCAGTTGGAACCCTCTTCACAAATCTTTCAAGTCCATATTATGAATTAAATAATATTCTGTATTTGATTCTGTGTTTACACAGGTATGTTTACATAAACATTCATATTCTTAAAATATCAAGTGGAATCCTTTCATTTCTCACTCTCATATTGGCTTTTTCAGCTAGCCATATAGTACAGATGTTCCAGATCAGTACAAATATTAATAGGTCCACCTAATCCTTTTAAATTGCTGCTTTGTAGTCCACACTACTGCTTTGCCATACTGCCTTGCTTCTCTCATTTGTAGCTGTCAAAGGGAACAATTACAGGCCCAAAATGGCATCACTTGTGCTAAAGCCAATGGTACAACCTAGACTAAATACCTAATCTAATTTCAGTTTCAACCTTCCCTAGAAATGTAATCTTAATCAATCAGTTTGAAGTTTTCTGGTTGGCACCAATGAAATAACTTTCATGTGGGTCCTCTCTAATCCTCACACTTTTCCCACCCTCACCCAGAGGAAGGAGAGGCAGTCTGCAGGATAAAAACCAGTCCTTTTGCCCCCCAAAATGATGTCCTGGCCCCAAATAACCCTTTCTTTCCTTTTGCTATGACTTCCTTGCCCTGCCCTACAGCTTATAAGAAGCTTCCATTCTTCACAGCTCCCTCAGTGGGCCCTGCTGTCTGCTAAAATGCATGCTACCCAGTTCATGAGTCACTGAAAAAAACAATTAGCTCTCCAGATTTACACAGCTAAATTTTGTTCTTAACACAAATTAGGTATGATGATAGTCCATTTTTATCACATGGGGTTTTAATCAGAGTTAAAAGCCTTGATGTACTATTACAATACGGTCCTGGCACAAGGGCCTATGTACTACCAGAGGTTGGGGGAAAAAACTCTGTAGTTCCATCTCTTTCTTTTTTCATACCTAGTAGTAGGTATTCCATAATAAATGGGCTTCCATGGTGGTTCAGATAGTAAAGCATCTGCCTGCAATGCAGGAGACCCAGGTTCCATCCCTGGGTTGGGACAATCCCCTGGAGAAGGGAATGGCTACCCACTGTAGTATTCTTGCTTAGAGAATCCCATGGACAGAGGAGCCTGGTGGGCTATAGTCCATGAGGTCACACAGAGTTGGACACAACTGAGCGACTAACACTTTCACCTTCATAATAAGTATATTCCCTAATTTGCAATTACTTATACAGTGATTACTGTTTAGGGTATTTTCAATTTTTTGCTGTCACAAATTTAGCTTCAGTGAGCATCCTGGAACAAAAATCGCACAATTTTTAACTTCTTAACAATTTTTTGCTTCTTCAGTTCAGTTCAGTTCAGTCGCTCAGTCATGTCCAACTCATAGCAACCTCATGGACTGCAGCACGCCAGGCTTCCCTGTCCATCACCAACTCCTGGAGCTTACTCAAACTCACGTCCATTGAGTCAGTGATGCCATCCAACCATCTCATCCTCTGTCATCCGCTTCTCCTCCCACCTTCAATCTTCCCCAGCATCAGGGTCTTTTCGGATGAATCACTTCTTTGCATCATGTGGACAAACTATTGGAGTTTCAGCTTCAGCATCAGTCCTTCCAATGAATATTCAGGACTGATTTCCTTTAGGATGTACTGGTTGGATCGCCTTGCAGTCCAAGGGGCTCTCAAGAGTCTTCTCCAACACCACAGTTCAAAAGCATCAATTCTTCAGTGCTCAGCTTTCTTTATAGTCCGACTCTCACATCCATACATGACTATTGGAAAAACCATAGCTTTGACTAGACAGACCTTTGCTGGCAAAGTAATGTCTCTGCTTTTTAATATGCTGTCTAGGTTGGTCATAACTTTTCTTCCAAGGAAGGTCTCTTAATATCATGGCTGCACTCACCATCTGCAGTGATTTTGCAGCCCCCCAAAATAAAGTCTGTCACTGTTTCCATTGCTTCTCCATCTATTTGCCATGAAGTGATGGGACCAGATGCCATGATCTTAGTTTTCTGAATGTTGAGTCTTAAGCCAAGTTTTTCACTCTCCTCTTTCGCTTTCATCAAGAAGCTCTTTAGTTCTTCTTAACTTTTTGTTTCAGCAAAAACTGTCAACAATCAGTGCTGATGAACTATGAGGAAAGAGTTAGTTACTCTCATATATGAATAGTTGGAATACAATCTGGTAAATAAATGCAAGTAAAATTTACATATACTGTGATCTCATTCTTTTAATTTTTTTGAAATTAATTGAAATTTTAAAATTAATTTAAAGTTTTTGAAATTAATTTTTAAAAAATTTAAAAGAAAAGAATGAGATCATAGTATATGTAAATTTTACTTGCGTTCATCTACCAGTTTGTATTCCTACTAAGGGCTTCTCTGGTGGCTCAGAAGGTAAAGCCTCTGCCTAATATGGGAGACCTGGATTTGATCCCCGGGTTGGGAAGATCCCCTGGAGAAACAAATGGCAACCCACTCCAGTATTCTTACCTGGAGAATTCCATGAACAGAGTAGCCTGGCAGGCTACAGTCAATGGGATCACAAAAAGTTTTACACCACTGAGTAACTTCACTTTATCTACTAAATTAAATACTTATGAGAAAATGTTTTAAAGTTAATCCAGATACATTTTTTCTTTTGTCAAAGTGTCAAAGTGGAAGGTTAACTTGGGTCATGTGGTCAAAAAATGTCATATTAGTATACAAAGGATGTAGTGATAAAGTTCTCAGGAACTGCAGTCCCACCCCCACCCTACGGTCTCCTGTCTCCTGAGGGATTCAGGATGGAGAACACAGGATAGTGGCCCTAGATAAGGTGCATAACAAAAGAATGATTTCAGGGAATTCCCTGGCAGTTCAGTGGTCAGGACTCAGAGCATAGTGGACACAGTTTCCATCCCTGGTCAGGAAACTAAGATCCCGCATGCAGTGTGGCCAAAAAAAAGTCTAGTAAATATATGAATTATAGCAAGTACTAGATACTAGGAAAGAAACTAAGAACCTTTTTTCTTGGCATACTACTCATCAGTGCTTTTCAAGTTCTTTCTCTTCTTTTGAAAAAAAATTATATGACTTCTCCTGACTTAGAAAATCCCTCGTCTGCAAAAATGAGCTTCTTAATAGTACAATCCATGATTAAATGAGCAGACAAGAATGAAATATTATATGTACCAAAACCACTAAATGTTCTTTCTAAGATCCATGTGATGAGGTCATATTATGGGAAAAATTGCATATGATACAATCCTTTAATTCTGGAAAAGCCTGAAGCAAACCATCTTCATGATAAATATTTTTTGGGAAAGTATTTGGAAAATAATATTACAAAGACATTCTTCCATGTTATACTTGCACATGTTGGATTTTGAGAATTAATTAAAAATCATAGAAGAGACTAAGATTTTCAAATACCTTATTGTTGCTCACTGGAGAGGCCCTCATTCCATCTAACAAACACAAATCATGCTTAGAATTTTTAAAAGACTCTCTTGAAACCCTCCTCCTGTTTTTTTAATTCCTGACATAGAAGCTGAAAAGGGATACAGTGAGGTGAATACCTTTGCCATTCACATAGCTAATGAGTGTTTGCTAATAGTCATTTTTTACTTCACTGAAAAGTAGCTCTAGAACAGATGTCTAGACTTGGACATTATCTGACAGTCTTTCCTAGGACATTCCTCCATATCCCACAGCAGGAAAATTACTGAGCAGCCACTCTGGCCCAGAGAATTGGTGAGGAAAATATCAGTATAGCAGCCATCCTTTACAGCTAGGCTGGATGCAATGTGATGTGAAGCTAGGTGGTGAGAGACTTGCTGTAGAAGGGTTTTCAGTGGACAGCTGGGCTTGCATCCCTGCCTCTCTGAGCACCATGGAGGTGCTGCAATGCAGGATGCAGTGAGATAAGCCAATGTCTACCAAGCAGGAGTGTCTCCAAATGGACAATAATTTGTGTTGCAATGTCAGCATTTGGGGGATCAGGAATTGCTGGCATTTGAACTTGCAGCTTTCTTGCAAAGGAGTTAGAAAAAGATGGATTGCATTTCTGTTAAGATGGGGCCTAGCTCAGGAGGCTGGCTTCCCTCACTACTGAAGTCAATTTTGGGAGAATTTTGTCTATTAATAGGCTGTTACAATATTACTGAGGTGGTCTTGGCCCCCTTGCAAGTCACTTGACAGCATTGGTGAGGGTTTATACTGGGCTGTTTATTTCTTCCACTTGTTTATAGTTCTATTTTAATGCCAATATGAAACCCAGCGGAGACTTGTGAGGCTCCCAGGCATGGAGGCCTTTCAGTTCCCCATTTCTTGTAGGCAAGACTCCAGCCTCCATGACCTACCTTGAGTTTCAAAGGGTGGATTAGAACAGTTGCTAACCAAGGGAGGAGCAGCCAAAAAACCACTTGAGACAAGACAAAAGGAACTAGAGAAGCTTCTCATTAGGAGACTGATCACCTGAGATGAGACTCCCAGGTGGTGCTAGTGGTAAAGAATCTGCTGCCAATGCAGGAGACACAAGAGACTCAGGTTCAATCCCTGGGCTGGGACGATCCCCTGGAAATGACAACCCACTTCAGCGTTCTTGCCTGGAAAATTCCATGGACAAGAGGAGGCTGTACGGCTATAGTCCATGGGATTGCAAAGAGTTGGACATGACTGAGCATACACATACATGGTCTTGTCACACCCTAGTCTTGTCAGAGACTCCATCTTTGATCCACTGTTATAAAAACCCTCCACCCTCTGGGGTGGAGACGCATAGTTTTCCAGGCAGAAGCCAAGAGTGTCTTCCTTCATCTCCCTTCCCCTGGCAAAGCGATAAAGCTATCCTTTTCTACTTCACCCAAAATTCTGGGTTTTGAAGAGGCATAGGAACCAGAGGTCAAATCTACAACATTCTCATGGAGAAAGCAAAGGAGTTCCAGAAAAACACCTGCTTCTGCTTCCCCTACTATGATAAAGCCTTTGTGTGGATCACAACAAAACTACAGATCACAACAAAACTATGGAAAATTCTTAAAGACGTGGGAATACCAGACCACCTTACCTGTCTCCTGAGAAACCTGTGTGCAGATCAAGAAGCAACAGTTAGAACCTGACATGGGACAATGGACTAGTTCAAAATTGGGAAAGGAATATGTCAAAGCTGTATACTGTAACCCTGCTTATTTAACCTATACGTAGAATACATCAAGAGAAATGCCAGGCTGGATGAATCACAAGCTGGAATTAAGATTGCCAGGAGAAATATCAACAACCTCAGACATCCAGATGATACCATCCTATGGCAGAAAGTGTAGAGGAATTAAAGAGCCTCTTGATGAGGGTAAAAGAGGAGAGTAAAAAAGATGGCTTAAAACACAACATTAAAAAACCTAAGATCTTGGCATCCGGTCCCATCACTTCATGGCAAAACAGAAGGGGAAAAAGTGGAAGCAGAGACAGATTTTATTTTCTTGGGCTCCAAAAAAGGGGCAAACAGCAACTGCAGCCATGAAATTAAAAGACAGTTGCTCCTTGGAAGGAAAACCACGACACACCTAGACAGCCTACTAAAAAGCAACGTCATCACTTTGCCAACAAAGGCCCATAAAGTCAAGACTATGGTTTTTCCACTAATCATGTAGGAATGTGAGAGTTGAACCATAAAGACAGCTGAGTGTAGAAGAACTGATGCTTTCAAATTGTGGTGTTGGAGAAGACTTGCGAGTCCTTTGGACTGGGAGGGAATTAAATCAGTCAATCCTAAAGAAAATCAGTCCTGAATATTCATTGGGAGGACTGATGCTGAAGCTGAAGCTCCAATACTTTAGCCACCTGATGACAAGGGCCAACTCATTGGAAAAGACCCTGTTGCTGGGAAACATTGAAGGCAGGAGGAAAGGGGGTGCTGCAGATGGTTAGATAATATCTAAGATGATTAGGTAGCATCACCAACTCAATGGACACGAGTCTGGGAAAACCCCGCGAGATAGTGAAGGTCAGGGATGGCTGGTATGCTGCAGTTCATGTGGTTGCAAGAGTCAGACACAAACTAACAAGGAAATAACAACAACAAAAGATATTAGTCTTTAGTTTTCTTGTGTGTCTTTGTCTTGCTTTGATATCAGATTGTGGTAGCTTCATAGAATGAATTAAGAAATCACTAGAAAATACATCTAATTTTCTTTATTACAAATGTTTTTGATCAGAGTCCATCAGTCTGTTAGGAGATCTAATCAGGTTTTTTTTGAGGGGGTGCTGGACAGACTCTGTATGGTGGAACAGAGGCTTCTCTAAGTTGTGGCAGGTAGGGTAGGGGGAGTTACATCCCCTGGGGGGTGGGGGCTCTCCATCTGTCCAAAAAGACTTGTCAGCACCTGGGGCTCAGAGTCCCCAGTTTCCCCAAGGTCTTCCTACACACTTTCACCCCACCATGCAGCATTCCCATCCTCCCAAAGCAGTGCTGTCAGGTCAACAGCAAACATACTGCCAGTCTGGCCGTCCAGGTTGCAGGGTGCTAAGCTGCAAATCACAGGAAGAGACTGTGCTTTTCTTTTCCGCCATCTCAGCCCTGAGGCTACAGAGATAAATGCTTAAAATATCACATACACAGTCATCTACTTCCTTGCTTATTATAAGCAGTCAATTATGAGTAGTCACTGGAGATACTTTGTGCATCTCTATTGCCAAATCACACCATGGACTATTAGGAAACTCTTAACTACAGGAAATAGTCAACAGCATCTTTATATAATTAGATTAGGGGCCAATTCCAGAAACGCCAGAACCCACTCAAAAAACTCACCCTTAATATTCTTCTCCTATAGAACCACTGGATACCAAAATCTGTTGGTCAGGGTTCTCTAGAGAAACAGAACTAATAGGATAGGTGGAAAGAAACAGAGATAGAGAGATCCTAAGGTATTGGCTCAGTGACTATCTGCAGTCGGCAGGCTGGCAGCCAGAGACAGTGGACAGGACAGCTGCAGGCCTGAGAAGAGGAGAGGTCATGGTCTAAGTCTAGTCCAGATCCTGGGGCCTGGGAACAGTGAGATGCTGTAACTTCCACTCTGAGTCGTAGTATTAAGACAGGTGAAGACCAATATCCCTAGTGGAAGACAGTCTGGAAAGTGGAAGCCTCCCTCACTTAGCCTTTTATTTATCTGGGCCTTCAGCACATTGGCTGAGATCCACCTTCACTGAGGGGAGGGTCTGCTGTTTTACAGACTGTCTGCAGGGTTACAATATACATTTAACCACATGTTTCAGCCAGCCCAAACAGCAACCTGATTCAGAAACAGCTTTCAAGACACACTCAGAGCACTTCCCTGGTGGTTCAGTGGTTGAGAATCCGCCTGCCAATGCTGGGGACACATGGGTCCCATCCTTGATCCAGAAAGATTCCACATGCCATGGAGCAACTAAGCCTGTGCACCACAACTACTGAGTCTGTGCTCTAGCGTCTGGAAGCCACAACTACTGAACCCACGTGCTGCAACTCCTGAAGCCTGAGCACCCTAGACCTCATGCTTGGAAACGAGAAGTCATCGCAATGAGACCCCTGCACAGCAGGTGGCAACTAGAAAAGGCCTGAGCAGCAATGAAAACCCAGCACAGCCAAAACAAATAAATTTTAAAAAACCACACACACTCAGAATAATGTGTAACCGAATATTTGGGCACTCCATTATCTGGAGAAGCTCAGGCGTTAAATTAACCATCACAGCCTAGTTTCTACTCCTCCAACCCTTCTGAGATGCACCTACTTCCTGGTACTGAATCCTGTATCAGTGAGTGCCATAAGAAATTCAGCAACTGGAGGACGTTTTATTTTTATCTTTTTAGTATTTATTTTTATTGCGTATGTATTTGACTGCACCAGGTCTTGGCTGTGACACATGGGATCTTTAGCTGCTGCATAAGAACTAAACTGCTGGAGATCAAACCAGTTAATTCTAAAGGAAATCAATCCTGAATATTCATTGGAAGGACTAATACTGAAGCTGAAGCTCCAATAATTTAGCCACCTGATGCCAAGAGCCTACTCATTGGAAAAAACCCTGTTGCTGTGAAAGATTGAAGGTAGGAGGAAAAGGGGGTGACAGAGAACAAGACAGTTAGATAGCATCACTGACTCAATGCAAATGAATCTGAGTAAGCTCTGGGAGTTGGTGGAAGACAGAGGAGCCTGGTGCGACTCAGTCCACGGGGTCACAAAGAGTCAGACACAACATAGCGACTGAACAACAATGACTACAGGAGTGTTAAAGATTTAAGCAGCTCAGAAACAAAGGATGAAAAGGAAGAAGAGACCCCAGGTAAAACAGGGTGGAATGAGAAGCAGGGTGGGATCTCAGAAAGTCAGTGGCCTTTTAATTTTTAGCTTTTCATAAAGGCAACAGACTTTATTGCTTTACTAACTATGCCAAAACCTTTGACTGTGTGGATCACAACAAACTGTGGAAAATTCTTAAAGAGATGACCACCCAATATTCTTAAATATCAGACCACCTCACTTGCCTCCTGAGAAATCTGTGTGCAGGTCAAGAAGCAACAGTAAGAAGCACTTCTGGAGCAATAAATGGTTCCAAATCAGGAAAGGAGTATGGCAAGGCTCTATATAGTCACCTTGCTTATTTAACTTATATGTAGAGTAGAGTACATCATGAGAAACTGGATGTTCTTCACCCAGCTGGACTGGATGAAGCACAAGCTGGAATCAAGATTGCTGGGAGGAACCAATACAGTATTGTAAAGTAAAATAAAGTAAAAATTAAAAAAAAAAAAGATTGCTGGGAGGAAAATCAAAAACCTCAGATATGCAGATGACACCACACTTACGGCAGAAAGCGAAGAAGAACTAAAGAGTCTCTTGATAAAAGTGAAAGAGGAGAGTGAAAATGTTGGCTTAAAGCACAACATTCAGAAAACTAAGATCATGGCATATGGTCCCATCACTTCATTGCAAATAGATGGGGAAGCAATGGAAACACTGACAGACTTTATTTTGGGGGGCTCCAAAATCACTGCAGATGGTGACTGCAGCCATGAAATTAAAAGACGCATACTCCTTAAAAGAAAAGTTATGACCAACTTAGACAGCATATTAAAAAGCAGAGACATTACTTTGCCAGCAAAGGTCTGTCTAGTCAAAACTATGGTTTTTCCAGTAGTCATGTATGGATGTGAGAGTTGGACTATAAAGAAAGCTGAGCACCGAAGAACTGATGCTTTTGAACTGTGGTGTTGGAGAAGACTCTTGAGAGCCCCTTGGACTGCAAGGAGATCCAACCAGTACATCCTAAAGGAAATCAGTCCTGAATATTCACTGGAAGGACTGATGCTGAAGCTGAAACTCCAATACTTTGTCCACTTGGTGTGAAGAACTGACTCATTTGGAAAGACCCCGATGATGGGAAAGACTGAAGGCGGGAGGAGAAGGGGATGACAGATGAGATGGTTGGATGGCATCACCGACTCAATCGACATGAGTTTGAGTAAACTCTGGGAGTTGGTGATGGACAGGGAAGCCTAGCATGTTGCCATCCATGGGGTTGCAAAGTGTCGGATACGGCTAAGCGGCTGAACTGAACTGAGTAGAAAGGCAACAGAAGATGGCGCCATAGAGCTGTAAAGTTAGAAAAACAATACTGAATTACACCTCCCTTCTCAGTTTGGGAAACTTCTATTCATATAATGAAAAAATAAGTTAACTGGAACATATCCATGCTGAATCTTATGCAAAGTTAATATTTTTAAAAAATAGAGAAGAAACAAGACAAGTTCCACACAGAAAATGAAAGGATTACACGCTTACAAAACAAAAACAGCAGCCTAGTATTTCACAACTAGATAAAAGACATTATAAACAATTGAAAAACAATGTAAATAACAACCAGAGAAATCAGGAATCAGGTAACAGAATTCGGAAAAGAATCACTTCAGAAACAAAAAAAGAACTAGAACAAAAATGAATGTAAGAAGCTCTTAGAGAAGAGAAAAAGACAAAAAGGAGGAAGAACAAACAAATAGTGAAGAAGGACAGAAAATACTTAAGAGGAATTGCTGGGAGAGAAAACAGTCAGACAAGGCTCAACAGGTAGGAATGCAGCCAAAGTCATGGAAGCAAAATTAGAGCAAGGAATAAATATTTTAAGATATAATTCAAGGGACTTCACTGGTGGTTAAAACAGTGCTCCCAATGCTGGGGTTATGGGTTCCATCCCTGGTTAGGGATCTCACATGCCACATGGCGTGACTGAAAATAAATATACATATAGAGGAAAAATAAGTACAAGAAATATATATATTTCAAGAAAATTTTGTACCAACATTTTAAAACTGAAAGGATAAACTCTGCATCTAGGAAAATTGACCCTGAATGACAAACACAAAAACATATTTTTTTAAATTTAGATTTTTAAATAAATTATCTATTCATTTATTTTTATGTATTTATGTATTGATTTATTTTTTGGCTGTGTTGGTTGTGCTGGATCTTTGTTGCTGAGCTGGCATTTCTCCAGTTGTGGCGAGCTTGGGCTATTCTCTGCACTGCGTGGGCTTCTCAGTGCAGTGGCTTCTCTTGTTCAGATCCCAGGCTCTGGGGTGCGGGCTCAGTAGCTGCTCGCAGGCTTTAGAGCGCAAGCTCAGGGGCTGCCATGCACAGACTTAGTTTCTCCTCAGCATGTGGGATCTCCTTGGATCAGGAACTGAATCCAGGATCATTTACCACTGAGCCACCAGGGAAGCCCTAAATTGTTAGACTTAAAAAAAAAAAATAAAAAGCATATTCTTTGGGTCCCAAAGTACAGGTAATGAAACAAAGCTAGCTGTCACCAGAGATTCTTGACGGCAATACTTTATGACAGAAGACAATTAAAATAGTTAAGAAATCAAGGGGAAAAATATGAACCAAGAATCTTATAGCCAGCAAGAAATTTTAAAATCAGAAGGATGTAGAGAAACTGCCCACAACTTGAAGGAAAAAACTGAGAATATTGTGACCCAAGTCCTTTCTTCCAAGTCTACTGGAGAATTATTTTGGGGCATCAGAATAATAGGAATGACACTGATTGACTTAAAAAGAGCCTGGATTTCCATACAGAACGAGGAATATATTTGGGATACAAGGAAGAGAATATAGTGTTTAATGAATATATGCCATAGCAAATTCGGGCAAATTCTATTTAATGACTATACACTCTAACAAACTAGACACAACAAAACTGTGGAGAGAATGGTTAAAGGAGAGCATAGACAAACATGTTTTTTAAAAGTGCTGTTATTAAAATCCCATGTTATTGTCATTCTAAATCTGTTTTATGAATATTATGGGCTACAGCATAAGAAGAGTTACAGCCTGTTTATATCACTCCCAATATCTATTAGAATAATTATTTTCAGTGTGAACAAAAAGAAAGCACAGATATACAATAGAATAGGTTAAGTGAACACCTTTAGTCCTAAACTGACAGTATGGATGTGCACTCAGGAAGTGTTTCCTCTATGCAGGGGACTGAATGTAGATGGAGACAGGGATTTCCTTGCTCCTTCTATTGAAGAGCCAGGGCTGGATGACTGATTTCCCGTCTTGGGTGGGAAATGTACTTTAGGAGCCAGAGCATCTTGTCACCGAGGTAGTGAAGACACGAGCGGCATTACATTTGAAGTTCTTGAAAGCTAAATTGAAGAGGCTCCTGCTTGACAAAGATAAGGCAAACTGAGCAGTAAATGAAAGAAGCTCAATAGACTGAAACATATCAGATATGTTTAAAACCATGAGCTCATTATGATCAGCTGTTTAGTCGCTCAGTCGTGTCCGACTCTTTGCGACCCCATGAATCGCAGCATGCCAGGCCTCCCTGTCCATCACCAACTCCTAGAGTTCACTCAGACTCACGTCCATCGAGTCCGTGATGCCATCCAGCCGTCTTATCCTCGGTCGTCCCCTTCTTCTCCTGCCCCCAATCCCTCCCAACATCAGAGTCTTTTGCAATGAGTCAACTCCTCGCATGAGGTGGCCAAAGTACTGGAGCTTCAGCTTTAGCATCATTCCTGCCAAAAAAATCCCAGGGTTGATCTCCTTCAGAATGGACTGGTTGGATCTCCTTGCAGTCCAAGGGACTCTCAAGAGTCTTCTCCAACACCACAGTTCAAAAGCATCAATTCTTCAGTGCTCAGCCGTCTTCACAGTCCAACTCTCACATCCATACACGACCACAGGAAAAACCACAGCCTTGACTAGAGGGACCTTAGTCGGCAAAGTAATGTCTCTGCTTTTGAATATACTATCAATATAGGTTGGTCATAACTTTTCTTCCAAGGAGTAAGTGTCTTTTAATATCATGGCTGCAGTCACCATCTGCAGTGATTTTGGAGCCCCCCAAAATAAAGTGTGACACTGTTTCCACTGTTTCCCCATCTATTTCCCATGAAATGATAGGACCGGACGCCATGATCTTCGTTTTCTGAATGTTGAGCTTTAAGCCAATTTTTTCACTCTCCTCTTTCACTTTCATCAAGAGGCTTTTTAGTTCCTCTTCACTTTCTGCCATAAGGGTGGTGTCATCTGCATATCTGAGGTTATTGATATTTCTCCTGGCAATCTTGATTCCAGCTGTGTTTCTTCCAGTCCAGCGTTTCTCATGATGTACTCTGCATATAAGTTAATTTAGCTGGTAGCTCTTATAAAAAGAAGTGATCTTGTTTGATGGATTCAAGAGTCTTTTTGATGGTCAAATTTTAAGAGTTTTTCATATATTCTGGATACTAGACTTTATTAGATATATGATTTGCAACTATTTTCTCGAATTCTGTGGGCTGTCTTTTCACTTTCTTGGTAATTGCCTTTGATATGCAAGTATTTAACTTTGATGAAGTTCAAATTATTTAATTGTTCATTGCTCAGAAATCCTTGGCAAATCCAAGGTCATGAAAATTTACTCTATGTTTTCTTCTGAGAGTTTTAGAGTTTTAGCTTTTTCATTTAAGTCATTAATCCCTTTTTGTGAGTTTGTTTTTTTAGTTAATTTTTGTATATCAGTTCAGTTCAGTCGCTCAGTTGTGTCCGACTCTTTGTGACCCAATGAATCGCAGCACGCCAGGCCTCCCTGTTCATCACCAACTCCCGGAGTTCACTCAGACTCACGTCCATCGAGTCCGTGATGCCATCCAGCCATCTCATCCTCAGTTGTCCCCGTCTCCTCCTGCCGCCAATCCCTCCCAGCATCAGAGTCTTTTCTAGTGAGTCAACTCTTTGCATGAGGTGGCCAAAGTACTGGAGTTTCAGCTTTAGCATCATTTCTTCCAAAGAAATCACAGGTCTGATCTCCTTCAGAATGGACTGGTTAGATCTCCTTGCAGTCCAAGGGACTCTCAAGAGTCTTCTCCAACACCACAGTTCAAAAGCATCAATTCTTCGGCATTCAGCCTTCTTCACAGTCCAACTCTCACATCCTACATGACCAAAGGAAAAACCATAGCCTTGACTAGACGGACCTTAGTCGGCAAAGTAATGTCTCTGCTTTTGAATATACTATCTAGTTTGGTCATAACTTTTCTTCCAAGCAGTAAGCGTCTTTTAATATCATGGCTGCAGTCACCATCTGCAGTGATTTTGGAGCCCCCAAAAATAAAGTCTGACACTGTTTCTACTGTTTCCCATCTATTTCCCATGAAGTGATGGGACCACGTGCCATGATCTTCATTTTCTGAATATTGAGCTTTAAGCCAACTTTTTCACTCTCCTCTTTCACTTTCATCAAGAGGCTTTTTAGCTCCTCTTTCTGCCATAAGGGTGGTGTCATCTGCATCTCTGAGGTTATTGATATTTCTCCTGGCAATCTTGATTCCAGCTTGTGCTTCATCCAGTCCAGTGTTTCTCATGATGTACGCTGCATATAAGTTAAATAAGCAGGGTGACAATATACAGCCTAGACCTACTTCTTTTCTTATTTGGAACCAGTCTGTTGTTCCATGTCCAGTTCTAACTGTTGCTTCCTGACCTGCATACAGATTTCTTAAGAGGCAGATTAGGTGGTCTGTTATTCCCATCTCTTTCAGAATTTTCCACAGTTTCTTGTGATCCACACAGTCAAAGGCTTTGGCATAGTCAATAAAGCAGAAATCGATGTTTTTCTGGAACTCTCTTGCTTTTTCCACGATCCAGCAGATGTTGGCAATTGGATTTCTGGTTCCTCTGCCTTTTCTAAAACCAGCTTGAACATCAGGGAGTACACGGTTCACATATTGCTGAAGCCTGGCTTGGAGAATTTTGAGCATTACTTTACTAGCATGTGAGATGAGTGCAATTGTGTGGCAGTTTGAGCATTCTTTGGCATTGGCTTTCTTTGGGATTGGAATGAAAACTGCCCTTTTCCAGTCCTGTGGCCACTGCTGAGTTTTCCAAATTTGCTGGCATATTGAGTGCAGCACTTTCACAGCATCATCTTTCAGGATTTGAAACAGCTCAACTGGAATTCCATCACCTCCACTAGCTTTGTTCGTAGTGATGCTTTCTAAGGCCCATGTGACTTCACATTCCAAGATGTCTGGCTCTAGATTAGTGATCACATCATCATGATTATCTGGGTCGGGAAGATCTTTTTTGTACAGTTCTTCCATGTATTCTTGCCACCTCTTCTTAATATCTTCTGCTTCTGTTAGGTCCATACCACTTCTGTCCTTTATCCAGCCCATCTTTCCATGAAATGGTCCCTTGTTATCTCTAATTTTCTTGAAGAGATCTCTTTTTGTGTATAAACCACTTGTAAAAATGTACAAAGTTCATTGCTTTCCACATAGATATCCACATAGATAGTAGTCCAAAAATCACTTGTTGAAAAGACTGTTCTTTTCCCAAATTTCCAGATAAATTAGGCAAGAAAAAGTAAAAAAGTAAGGCATGGATGAACCTTGAGGACATTATGCTAGGTGAAGTCAGCCAGTTACAAAAAGACAGATTCCATAAATTCCATTTATATGTCAAAATCATAAAGACAGAAAGTGAATAGTGGTTGCCAGGAGCTGGGGGAGGGGAGATTGGACAGATTATGTTTAATGAGGGCAGAGTTTCAGTTTAACAAGATTTTGAAATACTGGCGGGATGGTGGTGATGTACATTCACAACAGTATGAATGTACTTAACACCACTGAACTGTACACCTAAAAAAGGCAAATTTGGGGAATCCCCTGGTGGTCCAGTGGTTCAGACTCTAGATTTTCACTGCTGGGGCGTGGCCAAAATATAAACGTAAATTTTATGTTATATGTATTTTACCACAATTTAAAAAAATTTAATAGGAGTTGTGTCCATGTCTGTTAAGAGTTCCAAAAGGAAAAATTAGGGATAATTAGAATTTTTTAAAATAGTTGATGCTCGAGGAAGATGGCGGCCACCCTAGTAGCAGCTTGGGGAACCAGGCCGGCACCAGCTTGGGGGCCTGAGGCTATTGCCCCCGACTGGGAGAACCGGGAAGTTCCCACAGGGACCACTATCATGGCCGTACAATTTGATGGGGGCGTGGTTCTCGGAGCCGACTCCAGAACAACCACTGGGTCGTACATTGCCAATCGAGTGACTGACAAGCTGACCCCTATTCACGACTGTATTTTCTGCTGCCGCTCAGGCTCAGCAGCTGATATCCAAGCAGTAGCTGATGCGGTCACTTATCAGCTTGGTTTCCACAGCATTGAGCTGAATGAGCCTCCGCTGGTGCACACAGCGGCCAGTCTCTTTAAGGAGATGTGTTACCGATACCGAGAAGACCTGATGGCAGGAATCATCATTGCTGGCTGGGACCCCCAAGAAGGGGGACAGGTGTACTCGGTGCCCATGGGGGGTATGATGGTACGACAGCCCTTTGCCATCGGGGGCTCTGGGAGCTCCTATATCTATGGCTATGTGGATGCTACCTACCGGGAAGGCATGACCAAGGAAGAATGCCTGCAGTTCACTGCCAATGCTCTCGCTTTGGCAATGGAGCGGGATGGCTCTAATGGAGGGGTGATCCGCCTGGCAGCCATTGCAGAACCAGGGGTAGAGCGGCAGGTACTTCTGGGAGACCAGATTCCCAAATTCACCATTGCCACTTTACCACCTCTCTGAATCCTGAGATCCTAAGATATAATGAGACACCCCATACATACCCCATTCAAAATTCAATAAACAGTTCATCAGTGAGAAAAAATAGTTGAGAATTTTCCAGTATTAAAGAAAGATATGAATTCCAGAATGAAAAAGCATACTCAGTTGTACACAAGTTAATTAAAACAAGTCCTCACAGAAACAATCATGGTAAAGTGACAGAATATTTAAGACACAAAACTAGTTTCTAAAAGAGAAATTAAAGTGTTTATACAAAAAGTCAAATTAGTATAATCATAAACTTCTCATTAGGTGCAATACACATCTGAATACAATGCAGTAGTATTTTTTATGTGCTGAGGGAAAATAGTGGTGGACTTCAAACTCTTCAAACTTCAAACTTCAAACTCTTCAAAGCTAAACAGCCCTTCAGAAGTAAGAGCAAACACTTCCCCTGGCAGAGACTGTGGGGTTTTCCCCTCACTGACCCTCACCGAGAGAACTAATCCTTGAGGTACTGCCAACAAGCAGGAATGTTACTCAAGACCTGAAGAGTGGCATTCAGGAAACATGGTAGAGAAAGAGCACGTAAATAAAAGAAAAAAAGAAAGCACAAATAATCACATATTGCATGAATTAAAAGAATAGTGTCTAATTCAAGGAAAGCTAAAACATGGACCCTTGTGGAAAGAGGTCCTGGCCATGGCTGCAGGGGCCACCAAGCAGCGGAGGCAGCGGACGGCCAGGCTGCTTCACCGGTGTGCGTCAGGACAGACGGTCTCCGCCTCCTTGACGAACCGCGTGGAGGCCTTGGGTCCTTTTCCTCCTCCGGCTGGCACGACCGCGAGGTGGTCGGCAGAGGGCGCTGGAGAGCGCGTAGATAGAAGGAAAGGCTTCGCACCTGCCCGTGGTTTGTGGTCCAGGGGGGTGCTGCACATCCGGCCGCCTGCAGCCTGGGGCCTCTCCAGGTCCTTCCCCGCAGGCTCCAGCTTCCGCGGGGCCTGGACCTGCCCGGGACGGAGCGGCCGCTTCCCTGAGCCAACCCCACGGAAGGAGTGACCGGGCGAGCCAGAGTTAATCTCAGCGAGTTCCTGGGAGCAGGCCTCAGTAAGTTATCTGGGCACAGCATCAGGAACCTTAGTAAGCGCTAAGGAGTAGATTTCCAGAGTTATGTTGGTGCCGCCCCAAGGAGCATCCTCTGACATTGAGAATTATGGTCACACCACACCCTGCAGACACTGAAGGTGGGGGCCTCCTGGGGTCCGTCTGAGCCTTCTTCCAGTAGGGTCTGGTCCTTGTCCTGCAGGTGGTGGGTACTCCTGGACCCCATCTTGGCCTTTAAGGTGGCAGTCGCTCCTCAGACTGTCACCTTGGTCCTGCTTCTCCTGGCCAGCCGGTACTGGTAGTCCAGCCTCCTGTTTGAGTACTGAGTCAAACTGCAAGATCAAGTACACAGACTGTCTCTCATATGTGACAGCTTGTGAAGGACTCAGAAAGTTATTGTGTTCACTGGTGTGCTGCAGAGAAAGGAAGTGAAGTGGAGTGAAGTCGCTTAGTCGTGTCTGACTCTTTGTGACCTCATGGACTGTAGCCTACCAGGTTCCTCCATCCATGGGATTTTCCAGGCAAGAATACTGGAATGGGTTGCCATTTCCTTCTCCAGCAGAGAAAGGATACAAGTAGAAATCTTCCCAGGGCAAAGAAGGGGTCCCAAGGCAGATCTCTAGTTGTTCTCCCCTGTGGGGACATTACCCACCCCCACCCCGGGTGTGATGTGTGCACAGTGTTGCCAGCCAGTCAGCTCACTACACTTTTGGGGTTCACATTTTTATTAGCAATCACCTGCTGCCCCCCTGGGCAGAACTGACTTCTAGTCTTCCTCAGTCTCCACTTTCCCCTGAGGTTGGAACCAATGTGGCACAGTTGAAGACCCCATCCTAAATCTCGCCACAGACTGTCCTGTGGTCAAAGCTGCTGCTGCTGCTGCTAAGTCACTTCAGTCGTGTTCGTCTCTGTGCGACCCCATAGACGGCAGCCCACCAGGCTCCTCCATCCATGGGATTTTCCAGGCAAGAGTACTGAAGTGGGTTGCCATTGCCTTCTCCGGTGGTCAAAGCTATAGGCAAACAAAGATTCTCCTGCTCCCTAGACCAAGAAACCACCTCTGAGGACCTAAGGGCAAAGGCCAGACCTGCATTCACAACACATCTGTTACAGGTTATAGGTGTTAAAATATTTGATTAGTTGGACTATTTAGAGAGGATCCTTGTGTTTGTAATTTTCTTATTCTGAGATATAGTTTCTATGGCAAAATAAATCTTGACTACTTCTCTTTAGTTGCTAGTTTTCAATATAATGAGTTGTTTTTACAGTTATCCTTCAAAGAGATTATTTTATTAGAATAAGCACATTATTAACTCAGGGACTGAAACATATAGGATAGTTTTATTATTCTGTAGTTATCATTTATTAACGGTCATATCTGTCACTCTGGTCATTTCAGCTTTGCTCCTAAGCCCTTTCACTGTGGTTTGAGTTATCCTTTGGGTTTCCTTGGTCTCTGTTATGTCACGATGTTTCAGGATCATCTGACACATGTCCTGCCCCCCACCTGATGCAGTCATTTCTCCAAGGAGCCTGGGTTTTTAGTGGGAAATTATTTTAGTGTGATTGGATCCTCACCAGGCGCACATGGTTGTTGGATGTCACCCTCTTGATCAAGTTGCATCATGTAAGGACCCCTCTTACAGACTGAAGAGATAGATATTCTCCTTTCTGGCTCAGTGATAAGAGCACTTATCTGGGGAGAACCCACATACCCAGAGCTTGTGGGCAACCTCCAGGGTTTCCAGACAGCTTCTAGCTGACAGCCAGCAAAAAAACTAGGGCCCTTAGTCAGACAGCCTTAGAGAAATTATTTCTTTAAATGCCTTACTGACCTTGGAAGTGGCGTCTTTCCTGTCAGGCCTACATGTGAGGATGCAGTCGTTCTCAGCTGCTGCCTCATGAGACCCTGAAACAGAGGACTCAGCTAAGCCCTACCTGGGTTTCTAACCCACAGAAATGGGGGAATAATCACTGCATTTTTAAAAATGAAAAAATATGTAATTTCATAGTTTTGGGTAACAGAAGTCCAAAAGCAGTCTAACTGGGCCCAAAGCAAGGTGTTGGTGGGTCTGCATTCCCTCTGGAGGGTCTAGCAAAAAATTCATTCCTTACCATTTCCAGCTTACAGTGGCTACTGCTTGCCTTAAATTGAAGTCGTATCATTCCAACATGAACCTCTATGGTCACATTGCTTTGTTCTGTGTGTGTCAGATCTTACAAAAATCCCTCTTATAAGGATATATGTGGCTGCATTTAGGACCCACACTTATGCTCCCTGCTGCTAAGTTGCTGCTAAGTCGCTTCAGTCGTGTCTGACTCTGTGTGACTCCACAGACGGCAGCCCACCAGGCTCCCCCATCCCTGGGATTCTCTAGGCAAGAATACTGGAGTGGGTTGCCATTTCCTTCTCCAATGCATGAAAGTGAAAAGTCAAAGTGAAGTCGCTCAGTTGTGTCCAACTCTTCGAGACCCCATGGACTGCAGCCTACCAGGCTCCTCTGTCCATGGGATTTTCCAGGCAAGAGTACTGGAGTGGGGTGCCATCATGATCTCCCTAATTCTAGATCCTTAATTTAATCACATTTGCAAACTTTGCCATATAAAAAACATTTACAGATTGCAGTAATTGGGTATCTTTGCGGGATGTTATTCAGTCTATTATAGCTAGTGAGACCCATTAAAGCTGGTTCATGTGTACTTTAAAAAAACCTTAAAGTTTTTTAAAAATTACATAGTTTTCAAATTGTCCATTTCTTCTTGTGTGAGTTTTGGCAGATTATATCTTTCTACTGGAAATAGAATTGGTCTATTTCCAGTAAGTTATGCCCAAATCTGTGGGCATAGTGTTCATACTACCTCTCATTATCCTTTTAATGTCCGAGCATCTTCAATAATGTTCCCTTTTTCATTTATTTTTAAAAAATATTTATTTATTTATTTTTGTGCTAGGTCTTCATTCCTGGGTTTTTGTTGCTGTATTCGGGGCTTTCTCTAGTTGCAGAGAACAAGGCCTCCTCCTTGTTGAGGTGTGTGGGCTTCTCACTGCAGTGGCTTCTATTGTTGCAGAGCAAGAGCTCTAGGTGCTGGTGCTCAGTAATTGTGGCACATGGGCTTATTTGTTCTGCAGCATGTGGGAGCTCCCAGGACCAGGGATTGAACTGGAGTCTCTTGCATTACAATGCAGATTCTTAACCACTGGACCACCAAGGAAGCCCTTCCCCCCTTTTTTCATTTCTGATATTAATAATTAGTGTCTGCTCTTGTGCTCTCTCTCTTTTTCAGGACATTTATTCATTCAGCCGCACCAGGTCTTAGTTGCAGCATGTGAGACCTTTGATGTCTGTTGTGGTCCACAGGGTCTTCATTTCCCATGCGGGATCTTTTAGTTGTGGCATACCGACTCTTAGTTGAGACATGTGGTATCTAGTTTCTTGACCAGGTATGGAACCCTGGCCCCCTGCATTGGGAGCTTGGCCTCTTAGCCATGTGACCATTCAGTTCAGTTCAGTTCAGTCGCTCAGTCGTGTCCCACTCTTTGGACCCCATGAATCGCAGCACGCCAGGCCTCCCTGTCCATCACCAACTCCTAGAGTTCACTCAGACTCATGCCCATCGAGTCAGTGATGCCACCCAGCCATCTCATCCTCGGTCGTCCCCTTCTGCTCCTGCCCCCAATCCCTCCCAGCATCAGAGTCTTTTCCAATGAGTCAACTCTTCGCATGAGGTGGCCAAAGTACTGGAGCTTCAGCTTTAGCATCATTCCTTCCAAAGAAATCCCAGGGCTGGTCTCCTTCAGAATGGACTGGTTGGATCTCCTTGCAGTCCAAGGGACTCTCAAGAGCCTTCTCCAACACCACAGTTTAAAAGCATCAATTCTTTGGCGCTCAGCCTTCTTCACAGTCCAACTCTCACATCCATACATGACCAAAGGAAAAGCCATAGCCTTGACTAGACAGACCTTAGTCGGCAAAGTAATGTCTCTGCTTTTGAATATGCTATCTAGGTTGGTCATAACTTTTCTTCCAAGCAGTAAGCGTCTTTTAATTTCATGGCTGCATTCACCATCTGCAGTGATTTTGAAGCCCCACAAAATAAAGTCTGCAACTGTTTCTACTGTTTCCTCATCTATTTCCCATGAAGTGATGGGACCAGATGCCATGATCTTCGTTTTCTGAATGTTGAGCTTTAAGCTAACTTTTTCACTCTCCTCTTTCACTTTCATCAAGAAGGAAGTCCAATGTGCCCTCTTTTTTTCTTAGTTTGCCTGTTTGCTGCTGCTGCTGCTGCTGTCATGTCCGACTCTGTGCGACCCCATAGACGGCAGCCCACCAGGCTCCCCCTTCCCTGGGATTCTCCAGGCAAGAACACTGGAGTGGGTTGCCATTTCCTTCTCCAGTGCATGAAAGTGAAAAGTCAAAGTGAAGTTGCTCAGTCATGTCTGACTCTTCGGGACCCCATGGACTGCAGCCCACCAGGCTCCTCCGTTCATGGGATTTTCCAGGCAAGAGTACTGGAGTGGGGTGCCATTGCCGTCTCCGTTTGCCTGTTTAGAGGCTTATTAATTTGGTTGAATTTTCAAAGAAACAGCTTTTAATTTCACTGATTTTTGTTTATTGACTTCTTGTTTTCAATTTAATTTCTGCTCTGATTCTTATTATTTCCCTTTTTATGCTTGCTCTGTATTTAATTTGCTTTTCTTTTTCTTGTTTCCTTAGGTGGCAACTTAGCTGACTAATTAATGTTAGGTCTTCTTTTCTAGCCAATGAAGTCAGTGCTGTAAATTTCCCTCTAAGAACTACTTTTACTGTATCCCAAAAATTTTGATAAATTGTATTTTTATTTTCATCTATTTCAAAGTATTTTTTAGTTTGAGACTTCTTCTTTGACTTGTGTTATTTAAAACTGTGTTGTTTCAGTTCAGTCGCTCAGTCGTGTCCGACTTTTTATTATGACCCAACCCCATGGACCGCAGCAGGCCAGGCTTCTCTGTCCATCACCAACTCCCCAGAGATTGCTCAACTGTGGTGTTTAGTCTTAATTTATTGAGATTTTCTAGCTGTTATTTGATTCTAGGTTAATTCTACCATGGTCAAAAATCAGACACTGTAGAATTTGTCCTTTTAAATTTGTTAAGGTGTGTTTGAGAACCTAGAATGTGATCTGTCCTGGTGAATGATCCTTGTGAGCTTGAGAATATATATTCTACCATATATTGAATAAGACTTTTGATGTCATTATATCCAGTTGAGTGATGGTGTTGAGTTCAACTATGTCCTTGGTGATTTTCCTTTTTAAAATTTTATTTATATGGTTGCATTGGATGTCTTGGTGTGTGAGGGCTTTCTCCAGTTGAGGCCAGGCCCAGGTGCGGAGCCGGCAGCCGGCGCCGTCCCCGCCGCGGGGCCCAGCCCCGGCTTCCTGGGCCCAGTCGGAGTTGTCCCCAGTTCCACCCGCGGCCCCGCCAAGATGGAGGACGTCGTCTCCTCCAGCAGCCATGACGGGAGCGGGGGACGCCTCCCCACGGGGCTGAGGGGAAGGCAAGCGCTTCCAGCCCTCGGAGCGCGCGGGGTCCCGCCGCCGGCCTTCCAGACCCCTGCTCCCGCCCCCATCGCTGAAGCCCCTGCCCGCCCAGGCCTCACGGGGCTCCCAGACACTGGACAGGGAGGGCGAGGAGGATATCAAGGGCGTGGCGCTAGCAGCCACTGCGAGGGCAGGTGGCCCGGCTCAGGTCTTCGGGCCGCTGGCGTCCGACAGCGCTCGACCACTGCAGGTAGCAACAAACTCTGTTGTCTACACGGCGACACGCCGGTCTGGGATCCGTGCGGAAAAGGCGGGGAGTGCAATGGAGGCGCGGGGGTGTGGCTTACGGCTGACGGACGGGGCATCGGACCACCCCCTCAAGGGGGGGTCCTGAAGGAAGGCGGACACAGCCAATGGGCGTGCCCTTGGCGCCCAGCCCGCCCTCCCCGGCCGCCAGTGAGGGCGCAGGGGGAGGGACCTGCCGGGTCGGGCCGCGCCGCCGCGGCCGCCGCCTCCGCCTCCTCACTAGCGCTAAAGCTGGGACTCGACCGAGTGGAGTTGCGCTTGTTGCCGAAGAGGTGGGTGATGGGCCGGGGGCGGAGAGGTTCGTTCCGCGGAGCCGCAGCCAAAACCGGGTGAGGCTTGTCCCCGCCGTGTCTCCAGCTCAGGGCCGCCGACAGTGGGGGTGGCCGGGAGCGGCGCAGCCTCTGGAGGCGGAGGCGCCGGGAGGCGGAGATGGGTGAGGTCGGCCTCCGAAGCCTCCCACCGACCCGGGAGAAGCGCCCCGCGGCGCGGCCGCCGTCGCCGCTGCCGCTTCGGGGCCTCAGGCTGCCGGCGCCTCCGCTGATGTCCCAGGCGCATTGGCAGGCTTGAGTGCGGGCGCGGCCGCGAGGGCCGAGTGAGGCGGCCGCCGGCGGGCTTCGGGGGTCGCGGGGTGGGGGAGGGGGCGCCTGCTTGGGCGCTCGTGGCCGCACTCGCAGTCTCCCGGCAGCGACCCGGGGTCCGCAAGTTTGAGAGTGAGGACACGGCCCCCCCGCACCAGGTCCCCTCCTCGGCCGCCCAGACCCCGGCGCGGTGTCTTCTCACGGCTTATATGGGCGAGTTTCTAATGGCGGACGCGGAGCGGGCAGGTCTCGGGCTCCGGGCCAACACGGGGGTTTCCGCCCCGCGGCGACGCGAGCTGCGGGCGAGTGAGTTCCTGAGGGACGGCGGCGGCGAGCGGGCCGAATCGGGGATAGGTGTCTCGAGGCCGCGCTCGCCCTCCGCCTCCCGCCTTTGGCTCGCAGGGACTGTGCGGGCGAGTGGTGGTGGCGGGGCCTTGGTGTTTGTGTACCTGGCGCCTCGGCCGCCGTGGGGTGGGCGGTGTCTGTGTGGAGGAGCGCTGAGGCTTCTTGACTTGTCCCTTTGCTTCCTCTCTGGTGAGTTGGTGCTGCGTCCACCTTGGCTATAACGAAGTCCGTTTTCATCCTTCGTTCTAGGGCCAGGAATCACCTACAGAAAAGTCTGGTGATAGTTCGGTGATAGTAATTAAGGAGGAAAGCGTGCACGGTGAGTAAGTTTACCCCGCGTGTTTGTGGAATACAGCTAGCGCAGTACTAGAGTGTGCTTCTGTGGAACTTACCTTTCTCTTACCTTGAAGGCAGAGAGCTAGTTTCTGGAGTGGACCTTGTCCCCTGAGCCAAGCCAGGGAAGTCCCTGGGAAAGCATGGTGAGTGCGTGCTGATGTTTACACCACTGGTATTCTCCTAGAGTTCTAAGATGTTCCATTTTTAATGCTTTCTTTTTAACATTTTTTTTTGCATTCTAATGGTTAGAAATAATTTTTTTCCGTACTGTTGAATTAGCTAGACTGATTGAATCTTATCGTTATTCTAAGATTGATGGACACAATACTTTGTGTGTGTGTTTGTCTTATATTTGAGGAAGATTTGTGTTTTCTGTATCCTGATAAAACTCAGGCAAGCATCACATCAGGAAACTTTTTTTTTTTTTTGAAGAGAGAATCTAGTTCTTACCCTAGTCGCGATTCTAAGATTGACCACTGAATTACTAAATTGGTAGTGACAGTCTCCATTATGAAGTTGATGTGTTTTTTTTTTCTTGTTACTAAAAAGTAAGCTAAGTGCTCTTCATTTTGGTACAATAAAATGCCCAGTTCCCTGTCAGCTGTTGCGTTAATGGCTTTAACACCAATCCTTTCCTGAATCAGTAATTTTGTAAAGTGTCTCAAAATGATTTTTTTAAAAAAATCTCTGATTTTACATTTATTATCTGGGATTCTGTACAGTCTTAGATCCTGCCTATTTTGTCCTTCCAGCTGGTCAGTTTTTCACCAGTCATCAAAAAGAAACTTGGTGAATATTGCTGTTTCTCATAGTAATATTCCTGCCTTCCCTCTGCTGTTGTTGCTTCTTGCCAGACTTGACTGTGCACTTACTCTGATAGGCTTCATGGCACACTTCATTAGTTAGACAGCTTTAAGGAATGAATATTGTTTTGACTGGGTGATTTTCATAGGATACCTGAAATGATATTTCAGATTATGTGGTAGTTGTATGAGATGAAGGAATGTGGACAGGGTTCTAGAGCTATGAGGGACTTTATTAGGAAAAGGGAACTAGTGGAGACTAACAGACTGGAAGGATAACAAATCGCTGACTCAGTTATTACCACTTAGAAAAGCCACTTTTCTCAACAGCAAGCAGGTTCTTAGCATAGGTGAGCACAGTGTGGGAAGGACTAGGTTTAGTGCCAGCCAGATTTCATATCTGGTTTATATCTCTGCTGTCTTATTACTTTAGCAAGTGCAAACTAAATAAGAGTCAATAACTGAACCTTTATAAATGCACATCTTATTCAGTTAAATACACTTTTTTATCCACATTTTATACGTGAGTAAATTGTGTCTGTGTTCCCAATTGCTATGAAGATTGTAAAGTGCCTAGCCCATAAGTTATGTGAAACACACACACACATTGTTAACGGTAGCTACAGTTCTTGTGTTTTTTGTCTTCTGATATTTCCTCAGCTTTATCTTTCAGTCCTTTTCCTGAGTTTTCCATTTTTGTCAATTTTTTATGGTCTTTTGCTTGTCATGTGTCGGGCTAGAGTTCTGATTGTTGTGTGGATTTCGATTTTCTTTTTCCTGCACTTTCTCCTTTTTTTCTTTTAACAACTTTTTCTTTTACATTATTTTTTATTGGAGTATAGTTGTGTTATATTTACAGCATTGTGTTTCTGCTGTACAGCAAAGTGAATCAGCTATACCTGTATATATACATATATCCCCTCTTTTTTGTATTTCCTTTACATTTAGGTCACCGCAGAGCATTGAGTAGAGTTCCCTGAACTGTACAGTAGGTTCTCAGGTATCTATTTTATGCACAGTATCAATAGTATATATATGTCAGGACTATTTTTCTTATTAGAGGATTTCTTCAGATATTTTATAATCCTTGGTTGGTCTACTCGTGGTTAAGAATTGAGAAATAGAAAATAGATTAGAAAAATGAGTGGAATGTTTCAACTTGGAGCTTCACTGTAGGATGAATCTTTTTAGGCCAATTGATGGAGAACCTCTGAAGTCATTATCTTTAGGTCTTTCATTTTGGGGGGTTCCTAGTTCCACAGAAAGAAGTGTTTCTGAGAAAGAAGTTTTCTGCGGAAGAGTCTGCTGCTTGGAAGATTGAAGTCTGGATGCCAGCTCACTGGAAATCAGCCGGGAAAGGGAGCATTTCAAATACATGATATTGAAGCATTCACCAGTGCCTGGTATACCTGAAACAAAGATCGTTTGTTCTATCCTCTCCAAAGAAGAGAAGTCTAGAACTTGAGCCAGAAAGGGGGAAGACCTGTGATCATCAACGTGGAGAAAGGGAAGGGACCTGGAATTTCACATCCTCCTTGTCTTAGCTGTCTGCTCCCTATTCCAGTGATATCAGGAGTTACAGGCTTTGAGCCTTTTGATGATTCCGCTGCTTATGTCCGAAGTTTCTCAGTTTTTTCCTTCACTGTTTTAGAGGTAGGCTGTCTCAGGCAGAGTTGGTTAACTACTCATCCACCTGCTTATCAAAGTTTTTGCTTTTGTTTCTTTAGTTTTTCCTTTTCTTGTGAGTAGGAACTTCACTGTCATTTATGGGGATTTTAGAAGGGATTGAAGTTAGTTTTGTGTGATCAGTCTACCATCTCTTAAGTGCCTATTCGGTACTTAAGTAGTTCTGCTGTTTGTTGTGATTGTTCATTTAATTCTTCCTTTTCCTAGCTCTGTACATTTGTGAATAAAACCTTGAGAATCATCATACACCTTTATTTAGTTTTTGATTTTTAGTGGGAATCCTTGTAGTATATACTAACAGGAAGCTAACTTTGAAATTGATGTTATTTTTATGTAAATATACAAATATTTTTGTATTACAAAAGATCTGTTACAGAATAAGTTCAGAGATGCCATAGAATGTGTTCTAGAATTTAAGTGATCAGCAAATTTTTATAGCATGCATCCTTTATGTTTCATAGAGCCTTGAAAATATAGATGTGCCTATAGGTAGCCAAAAATGAACCTTTGGAGCAGTGATTAAATATTTGAAAATACTTTCTTGGTGATTTTAATATTTGAAGGCTTGTGAGCAGGTTTGTTTACCTTTATCATCATGTGCTAATCTTGTCAAATTAATAACTCACCATTTCTATGTTAGCTACTGTTTTTTGTCATTTTAATATGTAAGTTCTACCAAATTGTGCATAAACATAATTGAATATTAACTGGCTAGTAAATTATTCAACTTTTTTTAATTGAAGGTGATGTCAGGAAATTAATGATACTGAATTATAACTTAATGCAGCAGACATTTTTGCAGTTTTAAAAAGGCATATTTAAACAACTATAACACTGAACTGCATACTTAAAAATGATTAAAATAGTATTTTATGTTATATATATTTTAGTGTAATCTTTTGGAAAGATAACTGTAGCAATCTTTGGGAAATAAAAAGTAGAATAAAAGTAAACACAATAGGGCAAAGGACCCTAATTTGTGTCTTTGTTTCGGTGTTAACTCTCATCTTTATTGATAATGAAATACCTTCTTAACTTGCAAGGTTATTACCTACAACCTAGAGATAATTTGCATATAAGAGTCTTGCTTGGGTTTCAGCCTAACTTTTTAGTTAGGCTGAAATTCTAGTCCCAATTTTTTTTTTTCTCTTGGCTGCACTGTGAGGCTTGTGGGAGCTTACCTCCCTGACCAGGGATTGAGCCCTGGGCCACAGCAGTGAAAACCTGGAATCCTAACCACTGAGCGACCAGGGAACTCCCATTAGATTCCACACTTCTCTGTGTGGATTTTCCTTTAATTTTATATTAATTTTCATTGTATCAAGATGAAAATTAAATAGTTGTAGATGAATAAGATACCACAGGAAGGGAACTTCCCTGGTGGTCCAGGGATTAGGACTTCGCCTTCCAATGTAGGGGGTGAAGGTTCAGTTCCTGATTAGGGAGCTGAGATCCCGCATACTTCTTGGCCAGAAAACCAAAGCATGAAACAGAAGCAGCATTGTAACAAATTCAATAAAGATTTTTTTAAAAAAGATACCATAGGAAGACAAAAATATTTAAGATTAATTAGACACTTGTTGAAATCTTAGGGTGAAGCCAAAGTATTTGCCTGAATACCTTCTCAGTAGAGAGAGATTTATCATTTTTGTACTCTTTAATATGGTCCAGGCAGATACCAGGGACTTGTATGTCCAGTTATCACAATAAAAACCTCAGAGTCCTTTTTTTAATCCCCATTTATAGTATGAACAACAGTTTACAGTTAAGAAAAGTAAAACTCAATTAAGTGAGGTAATGTGCTTAGTGCCTTAGCTAAACTTTTAACTTTTCTCTTTTTGGATAATATCATAGAAATATTTAAAACTTTTTTGTAGGCTTATGTTTACAGAATTAAGAAAATGATAGTTAAAGTATATAAACAGTGACTTTTAATAGTGGTTAGGGTTAGGTTTTAACTTTTTTACAATCTGAAATTTGAAAATAGGTAAATACTTAATCTTTTTTTTTTTTTCAGAAATAGATGACTGGAATTAGCTGAGCATAAAGAATCCCCTTTCTATTATGTTCTTTGGGAAGATCAAGATAGAACCTAACAGCCACCAGAGGGCACCATGGAGTTAGCTATTGCTCTTTCCCAGAAATTGTTCTTTTCTGTTTTAGATTTATTCAATACAGAAAGAACTAACAAGAATTTGTGTGTGTGTAAATAACAGTTCTTAAATTTCATGATTTAGTTTAGGCGAGTTATTGCCTCTTTCCTTTGAAAATCAATCACATTATAAGCTTATTGGATATGTGTTAACTATGATCCTAATTTTCGTATTTGCTTTATAACCCTTTTAACTGGTTCCTTAGATTTGTTATTTATCTTTGAAGTAGAGTTACATGATTGTTAATTTTGTTTCATCTTAAAACAAGGACTTAAGAAATTGTATACAATAATTGCATATGATGTGGTGTCTATGAAATAGATTATAGAGTCAGATTTCTTGGGTTTGACTCCTGATTCCACCCTTTCCAGCAGTGGAGACTTGGGCAGGCCAGGCAGATTATTTACTGTCTTCTGAGACTTAGTTTCCTGATGAGTAAAATGAGACAAAGAATAGTTCCTGCCTCACTTATTCAAGCATTTACTGAATTACTATATTTAATGATATAGCACCCATTAAGAATAAACATTATCTATTGTATGACTTTAAGTACTATCACTTAAAATTAGTTGGGAAAATTTTAGAATAGAATGTTACTTACCATATTTCAATATGAAATGTTTAAAATAGAATGATGACTGCTGTATGAGTTCTCCTAATTATTCAGTACCCCTACAGATCCCACCTCTTTCACTGTCTTGAACTTCTAAGAAAATTGAAGCCAGTGTTTGTAAACTTAGCTCAGCTTTCCATCTATTGTTTCTACATACTTTTATACGCTCCAGTTATAATTGGACAAACCCTTGGACAACGTGGGTTTGAACTGCCCAGATCCACTTAATACATAGATTTTTTCCAGTAGATACTGTAGTATTGCAGGATCCAGGGTTGGTTGAATCTGTGAATGTGGAACTTCGGATGCGGAGGGCCAACTGTAGAACTTAAGCCTCTGTGGATATCCTGGGACCAAACCCCCTGTGGGTACTGAGGGACAGCCATACACTTAACCTTTCCCTCTTGCTTTTGAGATAAAGGTGATTTCTTATTCATGATTAGCTTCATTACCACCTGGGCTGTGCATATCCTCATCCTCCTCTTGTCTCATCTGCTTTGAGAGCTTTGCTTCATTGATCTTTCACTTCTCCAAATTCTTCCAGTTATTTGGATCTGGATCCTTTCTTTTGTTGTTCTCTAGTGCATGTAGGTACATAGAAGTCTTTGTTAAATAAAACCAAGGCTAAGAATTTGGGGCCTAAAATTAGAGCCCTGAGTGGCAATGCTATTTGGGCTTACCCATATGTTTCCTGATCTATAAAATGAATTAACCTATGTACCTCATGGGTTTTTTTAGAATTTTACATAAACCTATAATATAGTATCTGGCAATTTGTGGACAATGACAAAAAAGTTTCAGAATGATTTAATTACACAGTTATGTTGGAAGCAGAGAATTTGAAAAACAGTGAGAAAACACACTAGGGAAACACGGTTTGGACAATATAATAATTTTAGTAGATAAAGGTATATCTGGTATACTAGTTGTATTTGGACCCTGGGTTATTGGTAATTGATGGAATTATTTTGTACTATTTTCTATTTCAGTGAAGAACTTACTAATAGATAAAATCACAGAAAAGAATTTAAAATTTCACTTACGCTATTTAATTGCAATAAAATGTAATAATCATAATTTACTCGAACTTTTTTTTCTTTTCTCTCTGTTACAGGTTCTTTGGCATGGGTGAATGTTCAGCAGGAAGATTAGACTTGACTGAACAGACTCCTGTCTTATTAGGGAGTAAAGCCATGGCAGCTAGTCTCATGGATGTAGGAGACTCATTTGGTGACCCAGTTAGTCCGTTAGTTAATAGATCTAGAAACTCATTGGTGGAAGGTGATAATGGTGATGATGATGATGTTGTGTTTATTGAATCTATACAACCTCCTTCAAGTTGTGCTCCAGTAATAGCTGATCAAAGACATTTTGTATTTCCTGCATCAAGAAGTAAAAAGCTTCAAGGACATTATTCTGTAATTCTTCCTTCCTCAAGATATTTGGCTTCTCAGAAGGGAAATATAAGTGAGACAATTGTTATTGATGATGAAGAGGACATGGAAACAAATGGAAGGGAAAAGACAGTTTCTTCCAGTTTTATTGAATGGGAATTTCCTGGAACTAAAAACAGAACCAAAGATTTGGATTTCTCCACTTCCAGTCTTTCAAGAAGTAAGGTAAATGCAGGAATGGGTAATGGTGTTATCACTACAGAATCGACTGTGAAATTCATATTACTAATGTTACAACTTTAGAAGCAGGTTTTAAGCTCTGAATGATGGGCGAGATATGAACTTAATGATTACAAATATAACATCACTATAGAATTCCAACTTGGGAGATGTCGCTAAAGGACTTCAGTCAAGTAATTTTGGTGTTAATATGCAAACATACACCCCGTCTTTAACTTCACAGACCAAGACTGCAGTAGGACCTTTTAATCCTGGTAGAATGAATGTGGCAGGAGGTGAATTTCAGAATGGAGGATTTACAACTCATCATAGTCCTGGTAAGCAGTGAGTGATACTAAATACTTTCCTTTCACCCTAAATTTGTAAGCTTTTGGCTTTTAGTACCTATATCCAGTTTATTTATTCTATATGTGAAGTATTTTTTGTTAACTTTCATATTAAGATAGAATTTTTTTACTTAGTAAAACTGCAGTTTACCCAAGTGTTTCATATTTTAAGTTTTAACTGAAAGCTCCCATAATTCTTACCTCTATCTTTGTTTACCATCTTTAATGTAAAATTCTTAGAATAAAACGATGGGTAGTGAACTAAAAGATTAAAGTAATATTACATAAGAATTAAATTTTATTTAATTTGTAATTACATAACTTGATTTTTCAATTTTTACATTTCAAATGTTTACTCTTGGACTGTTTGTCTCTGATTTTTGTTTTAAATTAGCACTTTATTAGTTTCTTCATTTTAAATTTGGAAAACTTTCTTTAAATTAGAGATCTATATTTTAAATATGCTTCTGTGGCCATTTGTGTTCTGGTAAAATATAATGAAAGTTATTTAAAATTTAGCAAATCTTTTTTTCAGCGTTTTCGTGACTTAATGTGCCCTTTGTTTTTTTGTTTGTTCTTTGGTTTTTTGTGTTTGCTTTTGGCCATCTATCAACTTAGAATTTTAGAAAAGAACTATAAAGTAACTAGGGCTAAGAACCGAATCACTTACTGTTTAATGGAATGCTAGTATATTTTTTTCTTTAAAATTTTTTAAAATTAATCTTTTTCTTTGATTATGAGAACATTACAGAACATTTGAAAGATATCATAGTTAGAAATAAGAAACTAGTATCTGTTACCAACCCACTAAGTAGAAATGACTGACAGCTGTTAAAATTTTAGTTTGTTTGCTATCAGTCTTTTTGCCTCCGTGGTTTTAAAAGTAGAATTTAGAGCATATTATATATAGTTTTGTGTTCTTTTGACTTTTAATGTAAGTTTTAAGTATGTTGCGTTATTTTAAAAATAGAATTTTCAGTGTCAATAAAATATTGTGTTGTCTGAGGTATTTATTCCTCTACTCTTTAGGCATTTATGTTTTGTCGTTTTTTTACTGTTGAAACTCCACACACTAAATGTCTTTGTTTACATTATTTATTATTTCTAAAGGACAGTTCTCAAACTTTTGAACTCAGCTTCACTCTTTGAAATGATTGAGGAACCCAGAGTTTTTTGTTTCTGTTTTTATCTGTTATCATATTAGAAATTAAAACTTAAATTTGAAAAGTACCTAATAATTATGTGTTATGTGACATTTTTAATGAAAGATAACTACTTTCAAAGAAATTTAGTGAAGTTATTCTGCCTTAGTTGAAGACAGTATATTTAGCTCCTCTGATTGATTTCTACATAGAATGTGTTGCGTTGTCTTCTTTTGTTTGCAGTATAAGGAGAAAATCTGGCCTCGCATGCATACATGATTGTAGAATGGAGCTATATTTTAGTAGTCTTTTTAGTTAACTATGGATATTTTCTTTTCCTTTTGACGTGTCTCCAAAACTTGATAAGTGGTTGTTTCTTAAAAATTCTTACAGTGTGGAATCTGAAACTGTATAATGAACTTTTCATACATTATTACACTAAAATTCATTAATCTTCGGATGAATTTTACCTTTGAATGAATTGGTAACATTGTGCTTTCATTATTTGTAAGTGTTGATTCACTGTACCTAGGTCTTCTAAATGTTGACGCCTTAAAAAGCTAGCAGTGTTAGATGCAAGTTTTCAGAGATTCTGATTTTCACTCAAAACATCAAATTTTCTCATTGGCAACAAATAGTTATTTTTTTTAAACGAAAAGCTTAATTTAAGAAAATGTAACCAGTTTGTCATTCTTTCAAGGCTAGTTCAGCCTGCAGTGCAAGTTTTGCAAGTGCTTTTCCACTGTGTCTTATTGTACTTTGTTATGAAAAGGAAGTGGCTTCTGGATGCTTCCCTGTTCATCATACAGCTTCCTCGTTCATCATACAGAGTATTAAAATGTAATCAGAGGCTGAAATTTAGTAAAATTCATACTAAGTTTTAGTTTTTCAACAAGGACTTCTTTTGTATAATAAATAATTTCACTGGTCTTTGTCCATGTTTCTTGGGAGAGAGGCTGAATCCTTGAGATTAACCAATTCATGAAGATTAAGGCTAAGGGGGAAAAAAAAAGGCTAAGGGAAGGTCGCAAGACCAGGCATGTGATTCAAGTATTTGGGCCTTTGAGCCAGCACAGCCTCCATGGAGGAGAAAGAGGCTGAGATGGTCTGATCACCTGCAGCAAATAATCCCATCATTCATCTCCACATGGTGATGAAACCCAGTACAAACTCTCAACACTGAGATCAGTGTAGCCTCCTGGTTGGTGAATTCATCCGTGCTCGGTGGGTGACACTACCTGATTGACAGAGAATGGGCAGAAGCTCTGCATTGGGATCCTCCCTCTCCTCAGCTTGTATGTCTCTTCATTTGGCAGGTCCTGATTTGTATCCTTTAAATAATATTGATGATAAGTATAAAGCTTTCCTGAGTTCTCTGAGTCATTCTAGCAAATTATCAAACCTGAAGTGGCCTTAGGAAGCTCCTGGATTTGCAGCCAGTTGGCCAGGCATCCAGGTGGCATGTGAAGGGAGGGCAGTCTTGTGGATGTGTCTTTAAGCAGGGCTGGTGCTTACTCCATATGTTCAGTATCAGAATCGTGTCGACCTGTCGGTGTTGGAAGAAGAACAGCAGAAGTAAATGTGCCTGATAGTGAGGACAGCTTTTCTAGTACAGTTGGGTTCCACTGTGAGCAGTTTTACTCATCATTGCTTCTGCACCATTAGTGCAAATGCCAGCATAGTGAAAAAGACAAATAATCTGTTTTATTATGAAAATAGTTCAGCCTGTCACATCCTCTTTTATTTCTTATGTAATGTTGAATAGGAGTGATCAAAGTATAAAGTCTTGCTGTCTGCTTTTTTTTGGCAGCATTGTGGGGCTTGTGAGATCTTAGTTCCCCAACCAGGAATTGAACCCCAACTTTCAGCAGTGAAAGTACCAAGTCCTAACCACTGGACTCCCTTGTCTTGTTCTTGACCTGGCGGGAAGCATTTGACTGAATTTCATCAGTAGTATATTGGTTGACATGTCAAATCTTTCAGTTTATCACACTTATTTTCTAGTGAGAGGTTTCTGTAGGTGAAACAGCTAAGTCAGATGACAGTTTTTTAAAGCTTTTTATGGTAAATGCAAAATGGCCCTCATAAAAAAATTTTGGGCTTTTTTCCATGTTGTAAACTGTCCTCAGGAGTAGGAATACTGTTTAATGTTTGCTAAACTGACCATTTAAAGGTGATAACTTCCTTAATTTATATATCATGCTCGCTTGCTTAGTAGCTCAGTCATGTCCGACTCTTTGCGAACCCATGGACTGTGTAGCCCACCAGGCTCCTTTGTCCATGGAATTTTTTAGCCAAGAATGCTTTGAAGTGAAGTGAAAGTTGCTCATTTGTGTCTGACTCTTTGCAATCCCGTGGACTATACAGTCCATGGAATTCTCCAGGCTAGAGTACTGAAGTGGGTAGCCTTTCCCTTCTCCAGGGGATCATCCCAACCCAGGGATCGAATCCAGGTCTCCTGCATTGCAGGTGGATTCTTCACCAGCTGAGCCACAAGCGAAGCCCCAGAATCCTGGAGTGAGTAGTCTGTCTTCTCCAGGGGATCTTTTGGACCCAGGAATTGAACCAGGGTCTCCTGCATTGCAGGCGGATTCTTTACCAACTGAGCTATCAAGAAAGCCCTAATTTATATATCATTGAACTTTTAAAAATAGATTTGCAAAATATAAATTTGTTCATTCATGTTTGTCATCTATTTATTACCATGTACATCTTTTATTGATTGAGTGAAACATGAGAAATAATATAAAGCACTTGTGATATCTGTGAAGAATGATGTGTTAAGCTTAACAGTTGAAGATGTTGAAGACTTGAAATAATGTTCATTGAAAAATCATTCTTTTGGATCTGTTCACTCGTTTAAAAAATTTTATTTCTAATATAATTGATTTGTTTCTTTCACTTATTTCTTGTTTTGTAATTATTTTCTAAATTTTAGATGTATATTTGTGGAAGCATGAATTCAATCTTATGTATATATAAGCTCTTAAGTGAAGTTAAAATCAGAAACCTTGCCATGTATATCTTTGATGCTTCAGCCTTGACCCAGTTTTCACTTTCTTTTTTTTTTTTAATCTTTATTTATTTGGCTGTGTTGCGTTTTAGTTGTGGTATGTGGGATCTAGTTCCCTGACCAGGGATCGAACCCAAGCCCCCTGCATCGTGAACTTGGAGTCTTAACCACTGGACTAACAGGGAAATCCCCATTTTTCACTTTTTGAAGTAAATTGAAGTTGTATATTTAATGGTGAAGTGGATCAATAACATGCTTTTCAATTTAAAAGCATAGCACATAAATTTGATACCTAACTATAAAGGAGCATACTGTGGTTAGATGTGATACTGTCACTCCACTCAAATAGTGGACATAATTGAGGCTAGCAAAAGTTGTTTAGATTACTTAGATGTATTTTTGTTCTTGTCATCCTTTTATCTCCTTAATTCAAAACTGTATATTACTATGATATTTTCTCATGACATGAAATATCAATGATTTTAAAATACAACAAAAACAAGCATTAAAGGACTCACTTGGTATTCATTCATATATATGAAGAAGTTCTTAGCTACATTTGAACTATTTTGTGTATGCTGAGGCAGTTCCTTTCTGTTATCTATGAAGTTTGAATGAATTTACAGTGTTCCTGGGTTCTCTGAAGTTCTACTTTGGGGGACAGAAGTTACAGACTATATCCTTTTAAATAATACCACTTGGTCCAGAATTCTTAAAAGAGTGTCTTCCAAGTTGTCAGGTAAAGAGTGATGATGAAGATATGTCAAGTTTTCTGAAAGGTGGAGTCACTTTTCAAAAGGAATGCCTTGTTGCTGCTTTTTTCTTTGTTAAAATGGAATATAGCATCTTGAAAGCTAATTTTAGTGTTAACCCCAAATTCTGTTTTTGCCTGCTGTCAGCTTTGGTAAAAGTAATGAATTTTATAAATTACAGATAAAACTTGTTTAACAGCTTATAAAAATAGGACTGTGTCCATTAGAATGGACTTTGTATTATTTAATTTTTTCATTAACCTTTAGTGTATACTGTATTACACTGAAAGTTCTTTGGTCATCATGTATCTTTATGTAAAAAGATCTTTATTTCAAGAGAACACTTGGAAATTGTTCTTGGCATCTGTGTTGTATCTTTGTTGGATTATAAGCATTTCTGGCCTGGATACTGATTCTAGGAAGTTCTGCTTCTGATGATAATAGATTTTAAACTAACAATTGATAGGTAACTCCTGTTCCTCCTACAGAGAATAATGGGGGGGGGGGGCTGGGGAGACAAAATGTATAAAATGTCAGAAGCATTACAGAGCTACAAATACACTGGAAAAATGAGGTTTGTCATATCTGAGATGATGCTATCTTCTTGGGGTTGCTCTTCTGTAATGCGAGTTTGGTCAATTCCAGAAACGGCCACTGAGTTAAGGGGGACTTTTAGCAGACTCATGGGGCCTGCAAGGAAGGACTGGTTTCAAAACAAACAACAAGAAAAACCATTGACCTGTGGATTGGGAATGTGAACATAATCCAGAGTCTCAGTGTTTTCCCCAGTTATTCATATAGAAATGGTATTCAGGGATATGAGAAGGCAGGCCATCTAACAACACAACATACTAGAAGTGAGTCCATAAGGGGTGTGATAATAGAATTATCAGTCTACATTTTAACTGTAGATTACCTGTAGGAACAGCTCAAGAGAGTGTGAATGAACTAGAATGTTTATCAGAATATTATCCAGACTGAGTCAGAACCAGAAAGGGGGAAATGCAGAAAAGAATGTAAGAGACTTAGGATACTTGATGAAAAGGACATGTAATTAATATCCCAGGAAGAGGAAGGAAGAAATGAGGCAGAAGAGGTGTAACTGAAGATTTTCTAAAATGGAGAAAAAATATTAACCTTTGAATTCGAGAATCTTTACAAATACTCAGGAAAAATACCCAGGATAAATACCCAGGAAACCATTAAAAGACATGTACAGAAATCGTGGTCAAAAATTGGAAGACAGTCCTCCCCCTGTACATTGTAGCTTCCTCCCCTGAGTAGCAAACATCGCTCCTGTGTCCTGCCCACTCTGTGTCATACACAGTGAAGTGTCAATCAAGATCTTGCTTATCAGGTCCCCCTATCCAGTAAACACTTGTATCCCCTCAGCCCAAAATATTGGAAGCAGTCCAAATGTCCATCAGAAATAGAATGATAAATCGTATCAACCACATAATGGAATACTCAACAGAGGGAACAGATGAACAGCTATATTCAGTGTGTGTGAAACTCAGGGTACAGATTACATGATTACATATGTGAATTTCAAAATAAGACAACTACTCTGACGTCAGAACAGGTATGGATTATGGGAAAGAAGGGAAGTGATTGAGTTGAAAAGACATGAGGACCTTTCTGTGTGTTTATCTGGGTGATGGTCATAAAAGTATAGGTGTGTCCATGCTCAGTCATGGCTGACTCTCTGACCCCATGGACTGTAGCCTGGCAGGCTCCTCTGTCCAGTGGATTCTCTAGCGAGAATACTGGAGTGGGTTGCTATTCCCTTCTCTAAGGGATCTTCCTGACCCAGGGATTGGACCTGCATCTCCTGTGGCACTTGCATTGGCAGGTGGATTCTTTTTTGAGCTCTGCACTTAAGATATTCAAGCTTCATGTGTTGCTCTTTAACAACAAAAAAACCCCACTGAGACACTAAAGTAACTTCACTCAGACCAATACTTAAGATAATACTAAGATGTTATTCTTTAGGAAGTAGAGTTTGGATGTGGGAAGAAAGAATACCTAAAACTCAAATGTGTCTGGCATGTACTGGTCTTGGACAGACCACCTCTGCCTTCTAAGTCTTTGTTTTCCTTGTGTGTAAGGAGGGGTTTGCATTAATCTCCTGGGCCCCTTCTCTTAAAATTTACTCTGGGAACAAAGCATGGAAAAATGTGATTGAGACTTCTTTTCTTTAACCTGGAGACACTAATAAATAAAATAGGAATTTGATGGAAGAAGAAACTTTGAGGGACTTCCCTGGCGGTCCAATGGTTAAGAATCCACCTGCCAGGGCAGGGGACATGAGTTCAGTCCCTGGTTTGGAAGATCCCATATGTCACGGGGCTGCCCGTGGGCCATGACTCCTGAGCCTGTGTTGTAGATCCAGTGACCTACAACTGCTGAAGCCCTTGGGCCCTAGAGCCTTGCTCAGCAACAGAAGAAGTCACTGCAATGAGAAGCCCATGCACAACAACAGAATCCCAGTGCAGACAAAGATAAATAATACTAAAATAAACTTGGAAATTAGGATAAATTAAATGGTTGCAGTATGAACAAAGAAGACATTTGCTTTATTTATGAATGTGTCGAAGCTAAAGTGAAAAAAAATTTCATAATTATGTATAACTATGTCCCGTTTAAGTCTGGGTGAGTATACAAATTCACAAGCCCAAAGAATCCCCTTGCGGTTCTGTGGTTGGGACTCCATGCTTTCACACTGAGGGTATGGGTTTGGTCCCTGGTCAAGGAACTAGAATCCCACAAGCCACCTGGCATGGCTAAAAATAAAAAGCCCAATTTTTCTTTCATAGTGATGGTAATGGGAAATCTTGCAGTGCTTTGAATTTATTTCTTTTATTAAATCTGCTTTGTTATCCACATTATCTACAGAGAAGTTGATCCCAGAACACATCCTGTATTTTATAGATAACATGTAATTTTTGTTTTCTAAAGAAATAGTTCAAAAGTAGGCAGTTGAAGCAATAAACTTACGGGCACTTGGTAATAAAAACCTTTATCAGGGGAAGTCTCTGGCAGCCCAGTAGTTAGGACTTCGAATGAGGGCCCAGGTTCAATCCCTGGTCAGGGAAATAAGATCCTATAAGATGTGTTTTACAGCCAAAAAGAAATCTAAAAATCTGTTGGAATAAACTTCATGTTTGCCAGCATATCTTCCTGTGGAGTGAAAGAATTTCTTTGGTTACTTTTTTGGTTCTGTTTTGTTTTTGCCTATTTCGATAAAATGTCAAAAAGGACAAAATTAGAAGCAGCACATGGGAATTTAGAAGTGAAGATAGAGTTTTTAATATTGCTAGTATTCTGAAAGTTGTTTGGAGCTGTAATAAGTAAAGGGGACATAGGCCTTTTGCTAATGACAAAAGCTGTTTTTGAAGAGCGATTACAAAATAATTCAGTACTCTTGGGCCATTTTTCTCATCTCACTCTTGGGCTTTCTCTCAAAGTTTGATCATTACCCTGGAGTGAATTAGAAATGCAGATCTCAGGCCCCTCACTTGACCTACTAGTTTGGAATCTCTGTGTAAACAAGATTGCCAAATGAATGTATGCATGTTAAGGCACTGTAACCCATACATAACCTGTACCATTTTGAGGCAAACAGCAGAGTGCCTGTGTAAAGGTAGGAGAGCTGAGTCTCCTGCCCATACCACCTCACTGATGCCTGGAAATAAGTCTACGGTAACTGTAGACAGTTGCTTTAAAATGCTATGTCTAAATTACATGCATTTTGAAGTATTATGGAGGGAAGTGTACTAATACCTACAAGTTACTGGAACTACATAACAAGATAGATTATTTAGAGGGATGAATAAATAGAAAGGTGTGATAAAACCAATAAAATAGTATAGCATCTACATGGTGGACGTGGGTGTTCACAGTAAAATTCTTTAAGGTTCTCTATATGCTTTAAATTTTTCATAATGTTAGGGGGAAGCTGTTATCAAAATGGGTATCATATACTAGATTTTTGGAGAAGGAAATGGCATCCCACTCCAGTACTCTTGCCTGGAAAACCCCATAGACAGAGGAGCCTGGTATGCTATAGTCCATGGGGTCCTGAAGAATCGGACACGACTGGGTGACTTCACTTTCATGCATTGGAGAAGGAAATGGCAACCCAATCCATTGTTCTTGCCTGGAGAATCCCAGGGACGACAGAGCCTAGTGGGCTGACGTCTATGGAGTCGCACAGAGTTGGACATGACTGCAGTGACTTAGCAGCAGCAGCAGCATACTAGATTTTAGTCTATATTTGTACATTTCTTTATAATGTATTAATACTTTCTTAGAAGAGAAAAAGTGCCTTAGGAAATGTACTGTGTACAAAACTGATGTTTTAGTATATGAATTGTCTCATTCGGTGTTTTATTTTTTTCCTGCTGTGTGGCTTGTGGGATGTTAGTTGCCCAACCAGGGATTGAACCTAGGCCCTTGGCACCTAAAGCATCAAGTCTTAACCAATGGGCCGTTAGGGAATTCCCTCTCATTTAGATTTCATAACACTGATAGGTTGGGTGTTATTGCAATTTGTAGCTGAGAAAACCAAGGCTCAGTTTAAATTACTTGCAAAATTTGTAGTGCAGAGGGTCTTATTTAGAGATGTTGGCTACTCAGTGTACTATTCCAGGACCACCATTTCCGTTGCTGGCACAGTAGAGCTTTATTCACTTAGAATATGAAGCAGATTGTTCTGCTGGGTTGTAAAACAAGCCTGCCTTAATACTCTCTTAAACTTGTGCAAAATGAAAAAGTATTTTTCTGATGTGAGTTTTTAACTGTTTCGTGACTTTCTTGTGTGTTTTATTTTTAAGATTCTTGGATCTCCCAGTCAGCATCCTTTCCCCGTAATCAGAAACAGCCAGGGGTGGATTCTTTATCACCAGTGGCCTCGCTTCCTAAACAGATTTTCCAGTCTTCTGCCCAACAGCAACCCACTAAAGCAGCTAAAATCACTTGTGCAAACTGCAAAAAACCTTTACAGAAGGGACAGACAGCTTATCAGCGAAAAGGATCAGCTCACCTCTTCTGTTCTACCACCTGCCTTTCTTCCTTCTCTCATAAGCGTACTCCAAAGAAACGCAATGTGACATGTAAAAAGTAAGCTGTACCCTTCAACATGCCTCCACATGATTGGACACTGGTAGTATGAATGTGTGTTCTGAATGTCCTTACAGAGTTGCAGAGATCGATGGGTAGACTGGATGCACAGGTTTCTTCAGCTTTACAGAACTTGAATTATCTTAGCGGACATCAGAGCTCTGGGTCATTTGTACTGTACTTACTCTTGGCAGGGAAATGAAGTTTAGGTATAGAAATAAATGGACCCTCTCTTTTCCACTGCCTTTGCCTCACCATTTCCCCCACCCTCTGTCTTGTTTCTATCTGGTTGCTTGTCCCCTTTTTGTATGCTTCTAGAAGTCATAACCTGTGACAAGGTTCTAAAGGTCATAACCTGTGACGACAAAAATTGCTTTAGTTAATTTATGGTTATTTATTTGTTTGGCTGTGCTGGGTCTTAAGCTGCAGTACTTGGGATCTTCAGTCTTCATTCTGGCATGAGAGATCTTTAGCTGTGGCATATGAGATCTAGTTCCCTGACCAGGAATCGAACCCAGGCCCCCTGCATTGGGAGCACATAGTCTTAGCCACCATGAGTCTCAATGAAATATTTTTATTTCTGAATCTCTTCCCATATTATTTAGGAACTCTTAGCAGTGAAACCAAAATGTAGATTTTTCTGGATCGAAAAATTATAGTTGATTCCTAGGATTAAATCATGAGAAAATGAAAAATGTCAGTTGTTATTCATATATTTGACTTCTATTAAAATGCAGTATTCTGGGGAGTTCCCTGGCGACTTCTGTGGCCTGGCTTCAGTCCCTGGTCGGGGCGCTGAGGGAACTGATATCCTGAAAGCCAGGTAGCATGACCAAAAAGAAATGTTCTTAATTGTCTGTCCTTTGTGTTTCAGAGATGCACCTACCAAAAAAGCTACTCTTGTTCCTCAAGGGGAGTCAAGTGAACCCTCCCCAAAATGTTGTAGTACATCTTGTTTGTCTCCCTATGAAGACAGCCAGAATCTTCGAAAAAGAGTTCTGAACAAATCAAGATGTACAATCTGTAATAAACTAACAGAGGTCTGGACTTTTATTTAAATTACTATCTAGATTAACGAGAATAATTTTAACTTTTAGGTACTATTATATGTTCTGCTATCTACCTAATAGATGTGTCCTGAATTCCCTCAGTGAAGTTGAAGGGAAGAATAGGCATATGTTAGAGTTGTCTCCTAACAAACGTCCCCTTCCTATAGAATGGGGAGTAAACATCTGCTTACGTGAAATTGAATGCAGTCATAAAGAAAGCAGTGGTTTCATGGTGGATTTTGTTCTTATTAGCCACACTAAATGAGAATGTAGGTTTAGGACATGAAGGAAACAACCATTCCTAGAAGAACACAAAGAATAAATGAAGTAGAAGCATGTAGGTCATCCCACATTTCCTAGGTGGCACTGCTGTCTTCCCAGGCATCCAGGGAGTGCTCACTTGGCTGAGTTTGGTCTGGGTTACCAGGGAGCCATGCAAATCCTGGACAGGATTTTATCTCAGCTACCACAGAGCTGAGCAGAGCAAGAACTTAGGTCCTTACAGACACTATCCTGAAAGTGGGTGATACTGGTGCCCACTGGCCACACCCCCACCCCTGTTTTCTAGGGCAGTGAAGTTTATAATATCTACAAATTCCCTATCCATTTGTTTTTAATTAAGTCATATCAAAACCTATCTAATTCATTTTCTGTTATTAAATATCTCTTATTGCTTTTTATTCTATAAATTTTATTTTTCCTTTTTATAAGAAATCAAAGATAAAAATGAAAGAGTAGTATAATGTGCTTTTTAATGTCTTTTACCTGAATATTTCTTCTACTGAGAAATTACTGGAGATTATTTGTTGGAAAAAAATAGATCTATTAGGTATGATGCAAATCTGGTTGATTTATTTAATAAATTGGTTTTTCTTCTAGATTCGGCATGAAGTCAGCGTTAACAATGTAACACACAAGCTGTGCAGTAACCAGTGCTTTAACAAGTACAGGCTGGCCAATGGTCTAGTGATGAATTGCTGTGAGCAGTGTGGCGAGTACCTGCCCGGCAAAGGAGCTGGGAACAATGTCCTGGTCGTTGAAGGTCAACAGATGCGATTTTGCTGCCAAAATTGTGCTAATGAGTATAAACAGGTAATTCTCTTTTAATGAGTTTTAAATGATCAAGCTTGTAGTAACTGGCCTGTTAGCTTACATTAAGCAGATTTTTCTTAGAATCTCATTTAGTTCCTTTGTCAGTCTTTCATTCAATATTACTCTCAAATGAGTATTGAAATTGATTGATCTGAGTAAGCTTGCGTTAAGACTTGACGTTTTGCAGACATTACAAGGAGTAATTTTCTCCTGTACCGTTTTGTATCCCCACTAGTTCCAATTACTCCATAGTCTCAACAATATTTGATGTTGTGTGTTTGATTTAATCTATTCCAGTAGATATGAAATGATTATCTCATTGTGGTTTTAATTTCCTGATAATTGCTGTTCCTTTTTTTATTACGTGATTATCTTCTTTTGTAAAGTGTCCAAGTCTTAGCTCACTTTTTTTTTTAGTTCACTTTTTTAAATTGGGTTGTCTTTTCTGTTAGAAATTCTTTATATATTCAGGATACATTTCTTTTGTAAAATAAATGTATTTGGAAGATTTTTCTACTGGACAGTGTTTTTGTCTTTTCTCAATGTTTTTGAAAAGTCCAAGTTTTACATTTTGATAAAGTCCAATTTACTGTTTGCTTTTCTGATTAAAAACTTGTTTACGGTGTCTTTGCCTACCAAGGTTATGAAGATATTTACCTATCTTGTCTTCTTTTTAGGTTTAGATTTCATATCTGTGATCCATCTCAAGTTAATTTTGTGTGGGAGGGCTTTCTTGGTGATCCTGTGGTTAAGATTCTGCCTTCCAATGCAGGGAACATAGGTTCAATTCCTGGTCAGGGAACTAGATCCCACATGCAGCAGCTAAGAGCTTGGCATCAGTGAGTGGGGGCTAAAGATGCAGACAGACCTGCAATGGGCCAGACAGGCCCTCACAGCAAAGAATGACTTGGCCAATATATCATTGGTGCCAAAGTTGAAAAAGGATGAGAAGGCAGCTGGAGGGTGACTGTGTGTGGTAAGCACAGTGGCAGAGAGAACTGAACTTGCATCCTCCTCATGAGAAGTCCATAGCGACGCCTAAAAGTGGGAGGAAAAAATCAGTAAATAGTGATACAAACATGTTATTGTGATACTTGGAAATAAACATGGAAAAGAAACATCTAAAAATGTTCAAAGTACTTAACTTCTGGGAAAAGGGATGTTTTAATTAATTGAGTTATTTCTTTTAATTAGTCAGATGTAACTAGTTGGTTCTCTTTACTAAATGTTTATTAACTTTCAATTAAATAAAACCTTTGAAATAGTGTTAAAGATACTGAAGTTATTATATCTCATGTATAATACCTTAGGTAATGTGAGGAACTAAGATCCTGCAAGAAAATATGTATATGTATATGCTACGTTGGCTCTGATGCCAACGTTTAATTATACATAAGCCTTGAGTTTCCTGATGATCTACATTGGATTCAATTTAATGATCCCCAGGAAGATGAGTCTTAGATGTGTGGGGAATTGTGACAACTTGACTACCTATCCATTACCAAGACACTCAGAAATAAGACCAAGGCTTGAGTTTGGTTGTGTAAAAAAATAACATTAGCAATAGTCCTTGGCATTCTGTCTCTTCTTAAATATGCTCTTTTGGTATCATCTTACCAGTCCCATAGTTTCAGCTAATATGTATTTTGATGACTTCCAGAATATATCTGGAATATATATTTGTTCAGTTTCACACCAGTATGTCTGTCTAATTTCCATTTGAATGTTCCACAAATATTTGGAACTCTGTCCACAACTGACACTCCAAGCCTGCTTTCCTTCTTTGTTTACCAAGTCAGTATATAACCCTCCATCCAGTCAGGTGTCCAAGCAGAAACTTTGGGTTATTCCTTACTCCTCTGTCTTAGCCCCCAGGGCCACTCATTTCCCAACTAACCTGGATTCTACTTCCTAACCAACTCCTGGCTCTGCCCTGTGTCCACCACCGTAGTCCTAGACCTGACCACCGTCCCTGCTTGCCACAGTTGGCCCCACAGCCTCCTGGCTGTCTCTCTTCCCTGGTTTCCCTGAGCACTGGAGACCAGGGTGCAGTCAGGGCAGTCTTCCAGGGAACACAGCACATCATGTCACTCCAGCTCTGCCTCGGTGCTGCCTTTGCATGCAGGACTGCCTCAGAGCAGTGCTCTTGGTTCCTGAGCTCCATTGCTGACCATGGTCAGGTATTTTAGTACCCTGTACTAAAATACTACAGCTAGCAGATGCCCATCACAGTGCATACATTTCTTATTTTGACTTGTGTGTGTGTGTGTGTACATTTTTATTTTATTGACCCCAGAATAGCTAATTTTAATTTTTATTAGATGAAATCATACACTATATGGTACCTTGTGACTGAATTTCACATACACTGTTTTCAAGGTTCACCCAAGTTATAGCATATATCTTTACCACACCTAATCTTATTGCCAAATAATATTTCATTGTATGGATAATACCACATTGTTATTTCTATTTTCTTGGCTCTTGTGAGTAATGCTGCTGTGATCATTTTGTACAAGTCTTTATGTGGACATGTATTTTCATTTTTGAATTGCCACTCTTCGAAAATGGTATAGGGTCACTATGGTGACCATATATGTCACCATAGGATGACATAGGGTGTCTTATAGAGTGACTGTTAATTTTGAGGAATTGCCATTATTTTCCATTTTCCATTGCCACCAGTGCCTTAGGAAGGTTCTGGTTTTTCTACATCTCTGCTAAGACTTGTTATTATCATTCCTTTTATTGTAGGCATCCTGGTGGGTATGAAGTGATTTGTAGTGGTATTGAATTGTATTTCTTTGATGACTAATGATAAGCATCTTTTTCATATGCTTATTGGGCATTTTGTATATACATTAACTTTTTTCATTGTTAATAATGAAAAAAGGAAATAAGGAAAAATTATAATTATAATCTATTTTTCCTCAGATGATGGAAACAAACTTAAAAAAAGTATTAGCATCAGAAAACAGAAAAAGGAATGCTGTTGGAGAAGAAAATGAAAGAGAATTATATGGATCATTGACCATACTTCCAGAAAAAATAGAAGAAATACCAGAAAAAAAGGAAAAGACTTCAGAACTACAGGTTTCAGCAGAATGTAGCCTAGACACGTCAGTGGTCCAACAGAACATGAATTTACCTCCTTCCATGTCAGACATAGCTGATAAACTTCAAGAGCAACTGGGAGAGAAACCATCAGAAGACTCCGTTATTCCAGCTGTGCTTTCTGCAGATCCAGGTACATGGCCCCGAATTTTGAGTATTAAACAGAGGGACACTCTAGTTGAAAATGACCCACCTCAAGTAAGAAATTTTAACTTCCCAAAAGACAGTACAGGGAGGAAGTTTTCAGAAACTTACTATACAAGAATTCTTGCAAATGGTGAGAAAACCACTAGATCCTGGTTACTGTATTCAACCTCAAAAGATTCTGTCTTTTGTCTGTATTGCAAACTCTTTGGGGAGGGAAAAAATCAACTGAAGAATGAGAATGGGTGCAGAGATTGGCAGCATTTATCACATATTCTTAGCAAACATGAGGAGAGTGAAATGCACATCAACAATAGCGTTAAATATTCAAAATTAAAATCTGATTTGAAAACAAGTAAAATTGTTGAAGCTTCAGAACACAGATTACAGGAGAATGAGGGGAAGGATGGTGTGAAGCTGTTGTACACCTTAGACCTGATCTGACATGACATGAAGAGGTTGAATACTTACTCAGAGCTGTAGCCTGATAGTCGGTCCTTTGTGCTGAGGCTCCCAGATAGTGTTTCTTCCGCTCATTAGTAATAAGTATCATAGCAAGTTAACTCGTAAAGATGGTTTTTGCTCCAAGTTCTCATGATTAATGCCCATTCCAGTGAAGGCAGTTGTTGATCTTTTCAGTCTTTCAATTCACATCTTTTAAAATGGGCATTTCAGGACTGACTTTTGACCGATGTAATTAATATTTTGTTCTGATTATCTTGGAAGAGGGAGGAAAAGGCTTGAATTTATCAATAACAGTTGAACAAGATACATACGTGAACAAGTATTGTTATTTAGAAATAGAATGGGATCTGAAACTGCAGCTTTGCTAATAAACCAAATACTTATGGTTTATTTTATTTGGGCAAAATGTTATTATTTGAACAAAGCAGCATCATTTGTTGTGTTAAATGAATTAAGGTGGTTAATTTGTGTTTTATTGGTTTTGTTTTAATTTAATTTATAAATGTTTTAGCTTTTATTGTCATGTGAAAACTATAAGCATAAAGAATATACCTATTTTTATGTTGGTGCAAATATAAAATATATTGTTGATATAAATATTAAAATAAAAATATATTAAGTTAACCTTTATGTGTTGTGGCAATTTTTTTGTTTTCATCCAAAGGAAAAATACACTCATGAAAATTAAAAGAAGGTTGTCGGTTTTTTCACATAGTCAGTCATGTTGCTTCACCATGTATTTACTAACTCTCCCTTGTTTCTGGTTTCTGATAGCAGTTCTGTCATATATTCCATCCTTACATACCGTTGTCTCAAGGCTTTTCCTGTGAAACAAAATGGCATGTGAATGGTGGCTGGAGCAGGACGACATGGGGCACTTGCAGACTCTCGGTGAGGTCAGCACAGAAAACTTTGGGAAATAACCCAGAACATCAGTCTCATTGGTTTATAGCTGTTTTGCTTCCTTGACAGCTGGGTCGTTTTCAGTGTTTCATACTTGGGTCTGAATGAGGCTTTGGAATAATTCCAAAATCCAGTTTCTTCAGAGGCCTGCAAGGATACCCAGAGCATAACAGCTTCTGAAATTACTCTGCAAATGCTTTGTGTGCCCACTATTTTGTGAACACTTACCAGTTAATTGAATTACTGATTTGTCATGTGGTTGTATTAGACGCTTGTGTAATCTGACCAAACTAATGAAATCAACCAGTGGCCATGTTCAGCACACTGCAGGCACACCTGTGAGGCATGTGTAATGAGTTAGGTGTGAAAAATTCCAAAGATGTGGGTGCTGAATTTATCCTTGTTCACTGTAAATTTCAACTTTTTAGTGTGTATGAATTTTTCATAGTGAGATGTTGAAGAAAAACTGTAAATTCTGAAGATGATAAAAGTATATCTCTCTAACCTGGTGAATCATTTATTTTTCCTTATCTAGCTCTTATTTTTTACATTGTAAAATTAGTATATGCTCACCTTAGGAAGGAAGGAAACAAATGCAAGTCTTAGAAAGAAAATTATCCCCTACTGCAAATTTAATATCAAAGATTGAGAAAGACAGTTCAGAATAACAGTCCTCAAGAAATGGCAACTTATTGGTTTTGTTAATCTCATAGAGGACAACTGAATTTTTTTCATCAACCTCAGATTTTCAAAATTGCTGTCTTTAGGACTCTTACATTGAGCCATTTTCTTCCTGTGATTCCCCCGTCCCTCCTTTACTTACTACTGTAGTCAATTAAGAGTTGCTAATAGCCTCTTCATAGGTACAAGTCACATTTTACTGCATAGGATATAGAAGTGAATGAGTAAAGAGCTCAGCTAAGTTTTGGAGTAAAGAGCACAGCTAAGTTCAGTGGAAGGAGTAATGCTGTATCATTATAGGTCGCATCACTTCTGCTTCAAAGCTTGGAAGCTCCCCGTCACTTTCAGTTTGAAACTCCAGCTGCTTGGCATAAGGTTGTTAGCCACAATTATCAGTGGCCGACAGTAGGGAAAGAGGTTGTGGATGACGACAAAGTGAAGTACAAAATTTGAGAAGTGGAGCAGTCCTCTGTAATACTGAACTGTAAAGGGTGACCATGTTAGGATGAAATTGAGATCTGAGAATTTAACTAGAGCTGAAAGAAAAATGTGAGCAAGTACTATGTCTTGGTTTTTGAGAAAGTGAGATAGTTTGGGAAAATAGTGGTGTAATGTTCCAGAGTTTTTGGAAAACTCAGCAGTGGCCACAGGACTGGAAAAGGGCAGTTTTCATTCCAATTCCAAAGAAAGGCAATGCCAAAGAATGCTCAAACTGCTGCACAATTGCATTCATCTCACATGCTAGTAAAGTAATGCTCAAAATTCTCCAAGCCAGGCTTCAGCAATACGTGAACTGTGAACTCCCTGATGTTCAAGCTGCTTTTAGAAAAGGCAGAGGAACCAGAGATCAAATTGCCAACATCCGCTGGATCATGGAAAAAGCAAGAGAGTTCCAGAAAAACATCGATTTCTGCCTTATTGACTATGCCAAAGCCTTTGACTGTGTGGATCACAAGAAACTGTGGAAAATTCTGAAAGAGATGGGAATACCAGACCACCTAACCTGCCTCTTGAGAAATCTGTATGCAGGTCAGGAAGCAACAGTTGGAACTGGACATGGAACAACAGACTGGTTCCAAATAGGAAAAGGAGTACATCAAGGCTGTATATTGTCACCCTGCTTATTTAACTTCTATGCAGAGTACATCATGAGAAACGCTGGACTGGAAGAACACAAGCTGGAATCAAGATTGCGAGAAGAAATATCAATAACCTCAGATATGCAGATGACACCACCCTTATGGCAGAAAGTGAAGAGGAGCTAAAAAGCCTCTTGATGAAAGTGAAAGAGGAGAGTGAAAAAGTTGGCTTAAAGCTCAACATTCAGAAAACGAAGATCATGGCGTCCGGTCCTATCACTTCATGGGAAATAGATGGGGAAACAGTGGAAACAGTGTCAGACTTTATTTCTTTGGGCTCCAAAATCACTGCAGATGGTGACTGCAGCCATGATATTAAAAGACGCTTACTCCTTGGAAGAAAAGTTATGACCAACCTAGATAGTATATTCAAAAGCAGAGACATTACTTTGCCGACTAAGGTCCCTCTAGTCAAGGCCATGGTTTTTCTTGTGGTCATGTATGGATGTGAGAGTTGGACTGTGAAAAAGGCTGAGTGCCGAAGAATTGATGCTTTTGAACTGTGGTGTTGGAAAAGACTTGAGAGTCCCTTGGACTGCAAGGAGATCCAACCAGTCCATTCTGAAGGAGATCACCCCTGGGATTTCTTTGGCAGGAATGATGCTAAAGCTGAAGCTCCAGTACTTAGGCCACCTCATGCGAAGAGTTGACTCACTGGAAAAGACTCTGATGCTGGGAGGGATTTGGGGCAGGAGCAGAAGGGGACGACTGAGGATGAGATGGCTGGATGGCATCACGGACTCGATGGACGTGAGTCTGAGTGAAATCTAGGAGTTGGTGATGGACAGGGAGGCCTGGCGTGCTGCGATTCATGGGGTCACAAAGAGTCGGACACAACTGAGTGACTGAACTGAACTGAATGTTCTGGAGTAGAGAAGGTTTTGAAAAAAGTGTTTTGCTTTTGGCTGCTGCAGGTGGGATTTTTATTCCTCAACCAGAGATCGAACCCATGCCCCCTGCAGTGGAAATAACTGAATCTTAACCACTGGGCCGCCAGGGAAGTCCTAGGAGCTGAGATTGTATTGCTAGATGATTACAAGTCTCTGTTGTGGAAGTCACATTTGAAGTGAAGAGCAATTAACCCATTTCATACTTACAGATAAAGCAAGGGAAACCTGAAACTTGGGAAATGGCACTAACACCTCAGTCAGGCATGTGTTAAAAAGACTTTCATAAGTCATATGCTTATAAATTAATAGAATTGTAAACCACTAGTTTGCCAAATTAAACTGTGGTCTGCCCACCTGAGGCGCTGACCAGAGTCAATGCACTGACCCAGCTTGTGGAGAAGGAAGGTAATGTTTATTTGTAAGGTGCCAGCAAGTAAACCTGGCAGCTGGGGCTCAAAGGGCCCAAATTCCCTGGTGGCTTCAAGGCAAGTGTTTTTAAAGACTAAAATTAAGGTAAGGGTCTTAATTGTGTGGACATGGTTCTGACTGGTTGGGTCTTAACAGGTTTCTGTCATTCTGGCTCCAGTGTGTCCGGGAGCTCTGACTTTGTTAAGCAGTTTCCATGAGTTTGGGCAAGCTCTGGGAGTTGGTGATAGACAGAGAGGCCTGGCATACTGCAGTCCTTGGGGTTGCAAAGAGTTGGACATGATTGAGTGACTGAACTGAACTGATTCATGTTTTGGGGCCCCCGTTTCTGTAAAATGACTCAAGGGTGTGCTCAGTTTTTTACCTACATCCCTTGAGGAAGAACTTGGGGAAGGTCTCAGAGACCAAAGCTGCTTCTACAGACAAAAGGTGTGGAACAGGGAGAGGCTTATACCCAGGCAGACCCCACAGAGTTCTACTCAGTTTCATTATTAAAACTAATTAAGGGATCAAAAATGGGAGAAATAACTAATATGAAAGATCTCTGGAGATCCTACGAACACTAAAAGCTTGAGGTATTATGATCAACTTAGGTCAAGAATTTGGTAAGTTTGATGTGATAGACAAATCACTTGAGAAAAATTTACCAAATCTGTCCCAATAAGAAATAGAAAATTTGAATAGCCTTTCCCTGTTGAAGAAATTGACTCTGAAATTACAAGCCTTCCCACAAAGAAACTATAGGCTCAGATTCCTTCTCTTTCTTAGGGACAAGATCTTGAACATAACACTGCTAGAGAATGGAAAGAAAAGGGCTTGTCCCAGCTTGTTTTACAAGGTCAGAAATACCATAGACAAATATCAAGTAACAAATTTAACAAATATCAAGTAAACACCACCACCTAACAAGAATAATACAAGGAAGAAAAATTACATGCCATCCTCTTACCCATTTATTTATTTATTTTGGCAATGCTACACAGCTTGTCACCTTAGTTCCCTGAGCAGGGATTGAACCCTGACCCATTGACAGTCCCAAGTCCTAACCGTTGGACCACCAGGGGATTCCCTAAACTCTTAAAAAGTTACCAGTCACATCAGATTGGGGCCCCCCAGTGATGTAATTTAAACTTAATCACCTCTTTAAAATGTCATCTTCAAATCCTCAGTTGCATTCTGAGGTCCTGGGGGGACAGGACTTGAACATAAGGGTTTCGAGAGGACACACCAGCTTCAGGGCTTGGTACAAGGATACTGCCTATCAGGCCTGACCATCCACACTGTCAGCTTCATCCATGATCCTTCCTTCCATCCCTCAGAGGCTTGCCTTTCTAATCCTGTTTCCCTGAGAAGCAGACCCTGTCCTGACTTCAGGTTCTGTGTGCATCATCTCTAACTGGTTTGACCTTCCTCTTCATCTCCTGGCTTATTTTTGTTTGCATGTTTGATTATCTGAGTGTAAAACCCTGCTCTGTGTTCATAATTGAAAAGTTTCAGACAATGCTTTAGATACTATTATGTGCAATCCATAAGCTCCTGTTGAGAAAGGCTTTGGGGAGGCCCATAGCTCTCAGTCCTGGTTACATTGGGAATGTAAGCATGGGAATGGCTACCCACTTATTTATGCTTATGTATAAATGAAATGAATGACTGCAGAGATAGAAGGGATGGGAGGGAGGAATAAGGATTATTTTACTGTTATAAATTACACTAGTGAAGTAATCAGTATAATTTGAAAGTGGTCTTAGGATTAGTTGTAAATAAATGTATATGGCAAAATCTAGGGCAACCACTTAAAGCAGAACAATGAATACAGCTGATACGCTATGAATGAGAGAAAATGAAACTATACAATGCTTAATTAAAATCACAAAAGGCAGAGAGTGGTATACAAAAATAGGAACTTGATAAACCATAATGGAAAAGAATATGGAAGAGAATTTATATATGTGTATAAATGGGTCACATTACAGTAGTAATGAACATAACATTGTACATTAACTATTTCAATTAAAAACCATTAAAAAATAGGAACAAAGAATAAGAGCAACAAGTGGAAAATGATGAAAAATATGAAAGGGGCCTCCCTAGTGGTCCAGTGGTTAGGAACCTGCCTTGCAACACAGGGGCAAGGGTTCAATCCCTGGTTGGGGAACTAAAATCCCACATCCTGTAGGGCGAGTAAGACCACTCGCTGCCAGGAAAGATCTTTAGTGCCTCAGCTAAAACCTGATGCAGTTAAATAAATTTTCCAAAAAAATTGGTTGATAGTAATCAAGCTGTATCAGTAATCACTTTGAACATCAGTGATCTAAATGCACTAATTAGAAGACAAAGATTGTCAGGGTGGGTCAAAAAGCAAGACTCAATTCTGTGTTGTGTATAAGAAACCCACTTTAAATTAAAGGCATATATAAATTAAAAGTATTTAAATGGGGGAATTCCCTGGTTAGGGTCTTTGTGCTTCCATTTCTGGGTGGCCTAGGTTCCATCCCTGGTCATGGAACTAAGATCTCACAAGCCATATACTATGGCCAAAAAAAAAAAAAAAGTAAATGGATGATTGAAGGATACAAGGTTAATACACAAAAGTCAGTAATTTGTTGTTGTTGCTATAGTTGTTCAGTTGCTAGGTTGTGTGTGACTCTGGGACCTCATAGACTGTAATGTTTTTACACACCAGCAATGAACAAGTGAAACTTAAAATTACAATACCACTTCCATTACCACCCAAAACAAATGAATACTTAGATAAAAATTAACAAATTACCTATAAGATGTATATGAGGAAAACTACCAATCTCTGATAAATGAAATCAAAGAAATAAATAAAAGGAGAGACATAGCATGTTGATGAATAGGAAGACTCAATATTGAGATATTCTGGAAGGGCAAAACTATGGAGACAGTAGAGAGATCAGGGGTTACAGGGGTTGGATGGGGAGAGGGATCAATAAGTGGAGAACAGAAGAGATTTAGAGTAGTGAAAATACTATGTGTGATGTTACGATGCTGGATACAGGTCATTATAATTTGTTTGACTCACAGAATGTACAACATAAAAAGTGACCCTAATGTCATGACTCTGGTTGATGATGACGTGTCAGTGTAAGCTCGTGGACTGTAACAAATGTCTCATCTGGTGGGGGATGTTGATAAGTAGAGGAGACTGTGCAGGTGTAAGGGTAAGAAGTGTATAGGAAAGTGTATTCCTTCCTCTTAATTTTGCAGCCAACCGAAAACTGCTCCAAAAAATAGTCTTAAAAAAAGATGAGGACTTCCCTGATAGTCTAGTGGTTAAGTGCCTGTCAATGCAGGGGATTAGGGTTCTATTCCTGGTCCAGGAAGATACCACATGCTGTGGAGCAACTATGCCCGAGCACCACAACTAGAGAAAGCTCCCACACAGCAACAAAGACTCGGCATAACCAAAAATAAGTAAAAATTTTAAGGTGATAATAATATATATATATCTTAAAAGACTGTGTTGTGATGATTAATGAGTTAATAAGTAAAAAGCAATTAGAGTAATGCCCAGTACAATAGCACCCCTGTAAGTAGAAGCCAGCCATGCAGCTACACATTTCCTTACCATAAATAATCAGTCTAAAATATCAATAGTGTTGAAGTTAAGAAAACCTGTTCCAATGCTTCTGAGGCACCTCAGTGTGGATGGTCTGACCTAGGGAATAAGTATGGCAGAAGAGAACTCAGACCTGTGGTTCTCCAACATTCTCAAGTGTAGATTCCCAGCAAAGACAGTGAAGAGTGGCCAGTGGCTGTGAGAATATCAGGGAATATCACAGTGCAAAAGATAAAACACTGTTTTAAGAAAGTAGGAGGGAAGTGATCATTAATAATAGAGTTGTATTTATGATGCCAGACTGTTTCCCTAAGACTATATACTTTAACTGTACCACATCTTAGTTGTAGCATGTGGGATCTAGTTCTCTGACCAGGAATCAAACCCCAGGCCCTCTTCACTGGGAGTGTGGAGTTTTAGCCACTGGACCACAAGGGAAGTCGCAGACTGTACTTGAATTAATTCGTTTCATATGCACAAAAACTCTGCAAAGAAGGTATTTTTTCTATATGACACGTGATGAAACTCCCAGATCTACAGTGTCAAATGCTACTGCAAGATCTGTGACAGGACAGCTGTCTCTGGTCAAAGTGGGAGATGTTGCCCATGGTGACAAGAGAGGTTTCAGTGGGATGGAATGTGGGATAGACATGTGCTCGTGTGGCTGAAGGAGAAATCAGGTGATGAGTGAATCAAGACAAAGCAAACACAACTTGTTTCCTTTCTTGCTTGACTACAGTTCAGTTCAGTCACTCAGTCCTGTCGGACTCTTCGACCCCATGAACCACAGCACGCCAGGCCTCCCTGTGCATCCTCCTCCCTGGAGTTCACCCAAACCCATGTTCATTGAGTCAGTGATGCCATCCAACCATCTCATCCTCTGTCGTCCCCTTTTCCTCCTGCCCTCAATCTTTCCCATCATCAGGGTCTTTTCAAATGAGTCAGCTCTTCGTACCAGGTGGCCAAAGTATTGGAGTTTCAGCTTCAGCATCAGTCCTTCCAATGAATATTCAGGACTGATTTCCTTTAGGATGGACTGGTTGGATCTCCTGGCAGTCCAAGGGACTCTGGAGTCTTCTCTAACAAGAAATGGTAACTAAAGGACAACCTGTGGTTCTGGAATAGTTCCCCCCCCCCCTTTTTTTTTTCAAGATGCTAGTTTCATTAACAGTTTCTTTTGCTGGTGGGAATAGTTCAGTAGAACTGAATAGTTCAATAGGACTGATCTGTTAACTATTAGATCAAGTAACTATTCACCTTGGAAGGGGATTAGGTAACTGTAGAAGCAAAGCACTTAAAAGATGCCATCCAGTGGTTTGTCCTTGGGATTTTTGACCAGTCGTTTTATTAATAGGACCTAAGGCAGCACGTATGGCTACATATGGAATTACGTAGGTTGATTTGGTGCTGATAGAATGAGGCAATTTTCTTCTGATTGTGTCTTTTTCTTCAGTGAAATTAACAAATTTGACAATATCATCTATGAGTGACGTGGGGAGGATCTTATTTCAGATTAGGGATTGAACCTGGGGCCACTGCAGTGAAAGGGCAGAGTACCAAGGACTGGACTGTCAGGCAATCGCTAAGGTTTACTTCCATCTTTCCAAAAAGTTCTCTGTCTCTACTTAGTCAACCTTACTTTCCCTTCCAGCTTCTGGCAACCACTGTAGCTAGTTTTCCAGAATGTCATATATTTAGTGTGTAGCCTTTGAGTCACATTATTGCGTTTATCAGTAGTTTTTTCCTTTTTATTGCTGAATATGTTCTATTATATGAATGTACCACTGTTAGTCCATTCACCAGTTGGACATTTGGGTTCTTTCCAGTTTTCGTTGATTACAAATAAAATCCCTATAGAGATTTTCATACATGTCTGTGTGAACACAGGTTTTCATTCCAGCTGGGTAAATAGCAGAGGCATTCCCGTTCTCCAATTTTTTAATTTAAACGTCTCATGCAAAATCTTGGCCGATACTAAGTATTATTGCTGTTCTGGGCTTTCCAGGTGTCTCAATGGGTAAAGAACCTACTTGCAATGAGGGAGACCCGGGAGATCTTCCCCGGTCGGGAAGATTCCCGGAGGAGGGCATGGCAACCCACTCCGGTATTCTTGCCTGGAAAATCCCACGGACAGAGGGGTACCGGGGCTACACAGTCCATGGGGTCGCAGAGTCGGACACGACTGAGCGACTAAGCACAGCACAGCAACACTGCCCATTCTAAAATAAGCATTTAAATTCACGAGAAACTGAAGGGTTTGTAAAGTGACCGTGAATGGATTTCTTTTGAATACTTAATGTGCCTGCCGGGAGCGGTACCGCGCAGAATTGAGTAGTTTGGCCGACATAGTATTCGGCTTGAAAATCTTAAAATATCTACCATCTGGCCCTTTACAGAAAACGTTTGATGACCCTGTCCTAGAGTGTGATCCATAGTTCAGGGAGTCCTTCTTTGAGGTGAATAATCAACATCACAACTATTATATAGAACTGGATTTTTCATTACGAAATATAATAACCTTGCTCTTGAAAAGGGCGGAAATGTATTTTCACTTGTTTCAATTACTGGGAAATACCTCGTTATTCATGCTATGTATAAAATCTGCAAGTCTTCACTTTCCCGCTGTCATTGAAAATAGAGCTGGATGTCAAGGAGAATGTGGATGTTTCCCTGAATCATTGCGTTTTGACACACTGCTGCAACACCTACGGCCACTGTTATCTTGTACTGAGAACCCGCATCTTTCCGCGTCCTGGGAAGGCTGGGAACAGGGAAGCGCGCACATGGGTACGCATGCGCACGCCTCCAGGGCGACGTTGGCGCAGGAGTGCGCAGGCGCATCGGCCTCAGCGCGCCCTCGGAGGGGCGGGGCTTGCGTGGCGTCTCTCTCTCCGACCGCGGCTATAGCGGCGCCATCTTGGGCGTGAGTGCGGGCGGCTGGCTGGAGGTGTTTCGAAGCTAGTTCTTCCCGACCTCTGTTCCCTGGGTCGACACCAACGTGCATTTCGAGCTTTCGGCCGGCTCGGGAGGCACGCGCTGAGATGATGCTGAGAGGAAACCTGAAGCAAGTGCGCATTGAGAAGAACCCGGCGCGCCTTCGCGCTCTGGAGTCGGCGGCCGGAGAGGGGGACCCGGCGGCCCTGGCGCTCGCGCTGCCGGGGGAGCCGCCGGTTCCCGCCGCGCCCGCCGGAGAAGACCGGCCGGCTGATGAGGGCGGTTTCACCATTGACATCAAGAGCTTCCTCAAGCCGGGCGAGAAGACGTACACGCAGCGCTGCCGCCTCTTCGTGGGGAACCTGCCCACGGACATCACCGAAGACGACTTCAAGCGGTTGTTCGAACGCTATGGCGAGCCCAGCGAGGTCTTCATCAACCGCGACCGCGGCTTCGGCTTCATCCGCCTGGTGAGGGGCGGGCTGGGGCGCGGGCCTCCCGGGGCTCGGGCGCTGCGAGGTCCCTCATTTTCCCTCCGCTCACCTCGCCTCTCTGCTGTCCCCGGCTCACCTCGACCCCCCGTCACCTCTCCCTCACCTCGGACTCCTCCCCCTCCCCCCAAGCCGGGCGGCTGTCGCTTGGCTCGCGTGAGGGAACTTCCCACGAGGACTTACCGCTTTTTTTGTGTCTCCCTTACGCCCTGTGGTAGTAGAATAGCACGCGTTTTTTTTCCCGTTTCATCTAAACCTTAATAGGAATTAATGGCTGGCCTGTAATAACCACTAAGTAAAAGTTATCAGTATCCTGAGTTATGAAGTAAATCTTTGGTTCAGGTACTTTAATAGGTTTTCTCTCCGTGAGTGGACAAGGCAAAAATCTTAATATGGAGAAAACTGATCTTAATTAAGTGTCACTAGTATAACTATGTGAGTGTTCAGCACTTGAAATGTGGTTATTGCGGCCGAGGAGTTGAAGTTTAAATTTTGTTTGTTCTCAGTTTAAATAGCCACATGTGGTTTGTGGCTGCTACTGTTGGATAACACGGGTCCTCACTTTTCTTCAAAAAAGCTTTCTATAGGATTGTGAAATGGGGAGGTGAGAAGGGCTGCTATTGTCTGCTCTTTTGAGATACGCTTCTTCAGAGCCATCACCCTAAATATTTGTGTAAGAATGTTAAAAATTTTTCAGTTGGAAATTACAGTTTAGTTTGAGATTTGAGTTCCTGGGTAACTTTACTGTTTAATCTGAACTCTGTGTTTAACAGGTGAATTTAAAAACTTTAAATATTTGTGAGCTATTAGACATTTTTTTTTCTGTTTAGGAAAATCATAGTGCATACTTGATCTGAATATAAGTACCTGATCTGAATATTGGTAATGGTGTGGGATTTCCCAGGTGGCTTAGTGGTAAAGAATTCTGCAGTGCAGGAGAGGCTGTTACCATCCCTGGGTTGGGGAGATCTCCTTGAGAAGGGAATGGCAACTCACTTCAGTATTCTTTTCTGAAAAATCCCATGGACAGAAGAGTCTAGTGGGCTACAGTCCATGGGGTCTGTCAAGAGTCAGACACAGCTTAGCAACTAAACAACAGGCTACAGCCAGCACAATGGCTGTAGTGTGTAGTGCTGGTGTAGTGGCTGTTGGAAAGTGGCAAGTGGAGCCAGTGGAGGTTGTTAGACCCAAGTTCAAGCAGTCTCTCTTGGGGTAGTAACTTCAGTTTTTTGTTTTCTGTATTCCTTTAAGAACCTGTAATTTCAATGTTTTATGAAGAGTGTGATTCAGAGATAGAGCTGGAAGGCTGTATTGATGAATTGTGAATTTTGTATAGGTTCAAATCAGATTTGTGTGTGATTTTGGACAAGTTACTTGAACCTTTATAAGCCTGTTTCCCTATGTGAAATGAGGATAGTAGCAAAACCCACTTCATGAGATTGTTGGTGAGGCTGATGAAGGATAAGGCAAAGACCTGTGTATGTGTATTAATATATGGGGGAGGAATAAATGACTGGCATGTAATAACCACTTAGTAAAAGTTATTGTCACTTCTGAGCTATGAAGTAAGGAAATCCTTGGTTCATTTCAAATACATAATTTTAATTGTCTGATAGTTACTTCAGTACACATATAGAGCAGTAGTTCTCAAATGGAGTGGTTTTACTTCACAGAGGACATGTGGCAATGTCTGGAGACATTTTTGGTGGTTAAACAGTGGCGGTGGAGGGGTGGTTCTACTGGCATAAACATCCAACAGTGCACGGGACAGCCCCCACAGTAAGAATTATCTTGTCCATAATATGCTGAGGTTGGGAAACTCTGATGTACAACCATTTAAAACCAAAAGTATAAACTTTGAAGATGCACTATGGCATGAAATTCTTGACAGCATAAACATTTTATTATTTTTCCTAGAAAGTATTAAAAATTGTATTTGTTTCCAACAATAAAAAGTACTTGATTTAACATAAAAATGAAAATTTGTTTCTCTTGAAAAATGACATGTCACACTTTGTCACTATATCTGACTGAATCTGAACAGAAGATGCCCTCTAGAAACACTTCATAGAGTCCTCACCAGGCTCGCTCTCTCCTGCCCTGCCCACAAACATACTATTATGACTACTTTCAGAGTTTAGAAACGAACATTGATACACTCAATATTCATACATTCAATACCGAGAGTCTACAATTAAATTTTGCTGTAATTTTTTCACGTATCTGTTCATCTCTGTCTCACTCCATCCATCAGTCCATGACTCAGCATGCTTACCATTAACTAGAGTCCAATTTTGTTTTTTAAGGTATTTGAAACCTACGTATAATGAGATGCACAGATACTTAGTATATAATCTTGTGATTTTAGATCAAGATACTATCATCACCCCATGAAATTTGCTCATGTTTCTTCTCATTCCTAGTTATATGTGTGACAGCAATTCTAATCCAAGACTCCGTTCCTAAAAGTTAGCTCTCAAGAGTTGTTGAATTATTGACATCTTGGCTGCAAAGGACGTAACCCTTGTTAGGTGTTTGTGAAATGTTTGCTGGTACTATTGCTATTACAGAGTTAAAGAGTAATAAAATGGCCATTTTGAATATCTAAAGAGGTTAGGTTCATTTGTTTTTGTAAAATTAATTCTGTAGGTAGATTTTTGCATAAGTGAAGTAGTTTAAAGCTGTTGTGAACATTTCAGAGATTGAATAAAAAGCTGTTGTGATCTTAAGACTTTTTCATTAGAAAGTACAATTTGTACTTTTCTCACAAAATGCATATTAAGCCTCTTTCAGTTTTTTGCTGGAAGTTCTCACAACTGAAAAAGAACATACCTGTAGTAAGTTTACAAGTTTGCTGTATTAGATGCCTGCCTGTGTTTTGTAGAAACTTTTTGAGTTCTTCAAGAAGGAAATTCACTTACCTTGTAGTTCGGCAATGAACATATTCTCTAGTTTATAATAACAAGGATATGTGTACATGCTTTTCTGTTTAATGGAGAGACTTCTTATAGCCCATGAACGGGTATTTGCTTTTCTTAGTGTAGTGGGAGAAATGTGTAGACCATGAAAATGTTTTAGAAGAAGTAATTAATAACACCTGATGGCAGTTTTTTTTTTTTTTAAACAAATAATGTAAAATAAATGGAAATGAAAAGGGATTTGTCCGGCATTGGAGAGGTGGTACACATTATTAAGATACAAATAACAAACATGAAGTGTATAGAGAAACTATTTTCAATAGTAGTTTCTAGTAATTGATACTTGGTCTTAAAAAGTATTTCTGTATTTCCTTTAATACATTTAGGAGACTTATAAAAGATACTGGTTGCATATTTAATAGCTGGTAATCTACACTCCATGGGTCATAAAAGAGTTGGATTTGACTTAGTGACTAAACAATAGCAGTCTGTTTATGAACAGATCATCTTTAAGTGAGGATTTTTAACAGAATGTTGAGGTTGGAACTTTCTATTAAAATGTTTAAAACTACTTATCTTAAAATTAATAAAATACGTGTGATACCATAACTGAAAGACACAGAAACAAAGTGGCCCTGTCAGCCATTTTGTAAAACTACCCAGCCCTCTTCAGAAACAAGCCACTATTAAAAATTTTTTTGTTAACTATAATTTTTTAAAAAGTGATCTTTTTCTTCCTAAAAAGGAGTCCAGAACACTGGCTGAAATTGCAAAAGCAGAGCTGGATGGCACCATTTTGAAGAGCAGACCTCTCCGAATTCGTTTTGCTACACATGGAGCAGCCCTAACTGTTAAGAACCTTTCTCCAGTGGTTTCCAATGAGCTACTAGAGCAAGCATTTTCCCAGTTTGGTCCAGTAGAGAAAGCTGTTGTTGTGGTGGATGATCGTGGTAGAGCCACGGGAAAAGGTTTTGTGGAATTTGCAGCAAAACCTCCTGCACGAAAGGCTCTGGAAAGATGTGGTGATGGGGCGTTCTTGCTAACAACGTAAGTTTAAACGTCTTCTATAGAGTTACACATAGGCTTCTTTCTGTTCTGCCTCTTTTCTATGTAGTTCCTTCCCTGTATGTTGTCTTGGCATGTGGTAAATAGGTGTTGAGTAAGTATTCAGTGAATACAAATAAGGGTATTATTTGTGTACCTCCAGGAGTCAAGAATCAATAGTTTACTCAAACTTCAGTGTATTAATCCATATGGAATCTCAGGAATGTTTTGTGTTACCATTTTTATTCAGCCTATTGAATATGTATTAGGTGCAAAGCAAAACGTTACATTTAATGAATGAGGTTTTAATCAGTTTTGAAATATAATTTACATATGTTAAAATGCATCCAGTTTTGCATGTATAGTGCAGTGAAGTTTTAAAAAATGTATGTAGTCATTTATCCTCCACCACAATCAAGATAACATTTTCAGCATCCAACAAAAATTATGTGTCCTTTTGCAGTTACTCCTCTTATCCCTGCCTAGACTGTTCTTGATCTTTCTGTTACTATAGTTTTGTTTTTTTCTTATATTTCATATAAATGAAGTTATATATTAATAGTATATATTCTTTTGTGTGTGATTTCTTTTGCTTAGCATAATGTTTATGAGATTTCATCCATATCACTATATTAGTATTTTGTTCCTTTTTATGGCCAAGTTACAACTGTGGTGACCTTTGGGTGGATGTTCAAGTGGCTTCTGACTACTGGCCTTTGTGAATAAAGCTATTACGAACATTTGTGTATAAAACTTCTTGTGAACAGTATACTTTCATGTAGCTTAGGTAATACTTAGGAGTAAATGTATGTTCAACTTTATGAGGAAATCCCAAACTGTTTTCTAGATATGTGTATCATTTTACATTCCCGCTAGCAATGAATAAGAGAGTTCTAATGATCATGCCCCTCAGCAACACTTGAAATTTTTAGATATTCTAGTGAGTGTAGTGGTGTCTGTTTGTGGTTTAAATATTGTTTTCTTAACAACTGATGATAAGTATCTTTTCATGTGCTTTTTGGATATGTGTCTTTTTGTGAAATGTCTGTTGATATTTTTGCCTTGAAAACAAAATTTATTTGGCTTCACCGCAGCTTAGTTGTGGCATGTGGGATCTAGTTCCCTGACCAGGGGTCAAACCCCGGCCCCCATGCATTGGGAGTACAGAGTCATATCCACTGGACCACCAGAGAAGTTCCTTGCCTGTTTTTTAATTGGCTGGTTTGTCTTAATGTTTTTTTGACAATTTGGGGTCTAGGCCTATATTAACACTATTTTATCCCAGTCTGTGGCTTGCTTTTTAATTTTTTAAAAAAGATAATTTATTTAATGGATTTATTTGGCTGCACCTGGTCTTGGCTGCGGCAAACAGAATCTTCCATCTTAACTGGGGCATGTAGAATGTTTAGTTGCCATATGGCAAGATTTTTAGTTGCCACATGTCGGAGTGTCCAGGGATCGAACCCAGGTCCCCTGCATTGGGAGTGCAGAGTCTTAGCCACTGGAGCACCAGGAAGTCCTTTAAATTTTTTTTAATCGTGTTTTTCAAACCAGAAGTTGTTCTATTTTGTGAAGTCCAGTTTATCAATTTATTTTCTTTCTTGGTTTGTTCCTTGGAATTTTTGTATATGAAATCTTTGCCTTTCCTAAGGTAGCAAAGCTTTCTCATATTTTCTTGAGAAATTTTATAGCTTTTTGTTTAAACCTGTGATACGTTTTGAGTATGAGGTGAGATAGCAGTTCATTGCTTTAATGTTCTGGTACCATTAATTGAGAAGGTTATGATTTTCCCTTTGTTACCTTTTACCTTTATCAAGTAACTGGAAAAAAATCTGCTCTCTTTCCTGTTTCATTGATTGGTATGTCTATTATGCTGTTACTGTACTTCTTAATTACCTTATCCTAGACTTTGAAGTCAGATAGTAGCATCCAGCTTTATTCTTTTTTTTTTAATTGTTCTGGTTATTATCATTTCTTTGTATATCCTTACTGATTTTAAAATCAGCTTGTCAATTTAAAAAGTTCGCTGGGCTTTTGGTTGAAATTGTTTTGAATCTACAGATCATTCTGGGGAACATTAACATCTTCACAGTATCAGCACTTTTCCAATCCATGAATGTGATGTGTTTGTCCATTTGCTTAAAAATATTTTAAAGTAATTATAGTGGTCATTAAACCTGTTGCCATATTAACATGGCTTTCTTTTCAGTTTGCCCACAAGAAAGTTCTCAATGTGCATTCTTAGTCTTCAGACTGAATTTGTAAAAGTTCCTAAGTTGATTATTGAATGGATTTCTTTTAGCTCTGGCACTTAAGCTATTGATTGGAATCATTCAGATATTTAGGGTTTGGGGAATTGGATACAAAGACAGTGTAGAAAAATTGTTTTCTATCTCCAAGGAGCTTAGTTTGGTGACTTGTGAAGCATTTTTCAGTTTGTTTTTGACAGTTAAGCATTTGTGCTGAAGCTCTTGCAGAGCAGACATTTTACAGCTCTGCCAGCTTGTTCTCTCAGAGATTTTGGTCTTGTTCCCATTCCCTTTGCTTTAGAGAGATGCTCTCTTTCCCCGTCATCACAGATCTTGCTCTCACATTTCATTCACATTTTGGTAAGATGTTATCTCCTAAGGGAAGCTGACTGTTTTACGTTAAAATAGCCTAATGCTTTACTCTCCAACTTAACTTTTCTTCATAGCACTTAAGGTTGCATTCTCTACCTAGAATGTAAGCTCCCCTGAGGTAGGGACTTTGTCTCGTTTAACACTATAATCCTGACACTTGTATTCTGATATTTCCTGGATTCTTAGTAAGTTTGCAATAGAAAGAGTGAAGGAAAGCAAGTCCTAAAGCAGTAGGCAAAGCATGTAATTAGTATATGTTTTCTGTTGTAAGCTTTGATTAATTGCGGTTTGTTAGTCGGTAACTGATAAATATTTAACTATTTCTTCTTGTTCAGTCACTTAAGTCGTGTCAGACTCTTCGTGACTCCGTGGACTGCAGCATGCCAGGCTTCCTTGTCCTTCACTAATTCCTAGAGTTTGCTCAGATTAACGTCCATTGAGTTGGTGATGCCATACAACCGTCTCATCCTCTGCCGCCCTCTTCTTTTGCTTTCAGTCTTTCCTAGCATCAGGGTCTTTTCCAGTGAGTCAGCCATTCACATCAGGTGGCCAAAGTATTTCTTAACAGGTAGCTTTTAGAATAATTCATAAATAACATGCAGATGTCATCACCTGGAACTTGAGCAGCTGCACAGGGATCTTGGAGGTCTGATGATGGCCAAGAACAAACTAAAAGAGCAGAAGTCCAGGAATGTATTCCATATAACTAGCTAAAAAAGCTTTAAGGTTAAAAATAAAGTAAAACCTGTTACCACCAATCTTTAAGAATATAAACATTGTGAATGCCGAAAAAGTTAACAGTGAATAAAGCTTTTCTAGATAAACAAAAGGAACATACAGACTTCTCAAAAGGCCTTTGCTTTGAGCTGCTGCAGAAACAGTTTTCTCAGCAGTGTCATGAAAATGTACCATTTAATGTTGATGAAGCTACAAGATTAGTGGTCCAGTTGTAATACATTGGTGATGCATCAGATTCCCCCCAAAGACCAGTCAATTAAATGTTTTATATAAAAAATAATTTATATACAGTTTTGAGGGCTTCCCTGGTTGGTGGCTCAGATGGTAAAGAATCCACCTGCAATGCAAGAGGATTCAATCCCTGGATTGGGAAAATCCCCTGGAGAAGGAAATGGTGATCCGCTTCAGTATTCTTCTTTTTATTATTTTTATTTTTTAAAAAATTTTTTAGATTTCATGGCTGCAGGCACTGTCTGCAATGATTTTAAGTGAAAGTGAAGTCTCTCAGTCATGTCCGGCTCTTTGCGACCCTATGGACTGTAGCTCACCAGGCTCCTCTGTCCATGGGATTTTCCAGGCAAGAAAACGAGTGGGTTGCCATTTCCTTCTCCTGGTTCAGTATTCTTGCCTGGAGAATTCCATGGACAGAGGAGCCTGGCTGGCTACAGTCCCTGGGATCACAGAGTCGGACATTACTGAGTGACTAACACTTAACACACAACACTTAGAGGGAATGGGCAAGGTATTGAACATTTTATCTGTCTTATTTCATAATCACGATCTCTTGGATTTCTGGAGAACTGGTTATTATTTGTCCCATTTTTCAGATAATAAATTGACTCAGAGATGTTAAGTAATTTGTTAAGATTTCACAGCTAATAAATGGTGGAGTTCAGTCTGATGCCAAATTCCTTGCTTCTTAAAGTATGCCACAGGTGGAGTGGTTTCTACTTTCTGTAGATTTTCCTTGCTTAGGTCTTTTGTTGTTAAAGCTTCTCATGGAGCTCCAGATGTCCTCCCTGCTGTTTGAATACTTGGTCTCAGCTGAAGTGTTGATTTATAGAGAGGGTTTTCCTGACTGCCTTATCTAAAGTGGCTCCTCTCTTATTCCTTCTGACAGTGTGATTTTTTTCTTGGCTCTAAAATGATCCTTTTATTTTCTCATTTAGGGGCGGGGGCAATTTTTAGAAGACTTGGCAGGGATTGTTTTGTTTATCCTTGGGTCCCTAGCTCCTACTAGTCTTGGAACCTGTTAGGTGATCAGATTTATTGACTAACTGAATCTCAGATATCTTAGTTAATATTACAGGGATTTTGTTTCTGAATGTAGACATCTTTTATAATCAAGATTTCTCTTGAAAATATCTTTAAATTGTCATGAAATGTTGTATACTATACATGGCTTTAGATAAATAGCTTTGTATACAGTATGTATAATGCTTAACACATAGTTGAAAAAGTATGTATAAGTTATATATCTATGCTGTTTCGAAATTACTAACGAGGCAGAAAAATGATAAAAAGGGAAAATTAAAAATTTATGATTATAATGGTATGCCCACATCTTTAAACTTTAGAATCATATCTAGAGCAGCAGAAGTGCTGATACTTAGAACTCACATAAATTGAGGAGGCATAATGATAATGAAAAGTGCTCACTTTTCGAATTTTTCTTTCACTATTTTGTTGTTTTAAAGATCATTGCAGGTTAACTTAAATGAAGATGTAGTGGTCTGTTCTTACTGTTTTCCGAATTATACCCTAACAATGCTGTGGGAGTTGTTTCCTTAGAAACAGGAAAATGTGTCTTTTAATTTCAATTTAGAGAAAGATATTTTCCCTTTAAAGAATCCTTTAATGTTAGTGTAAATGTTACCTTTATCTTCACTAATTGTTAGCATTTTGCCATAGCTTTTTCACTATGGGAAATACATACATTTTTTTTTTTTCTTTTTTATTTGCCGATTCAGTTGAGTTGGCTGCAGAGTACAGTACTGAATTACAGTACTTGGCATGTATATCCTTTGAATATTCTCTTGCAGAGCTGCAGTGTAATTGTCACACTGAGGAAACAACGATTACCCAATATTATTATTTAATATTGAATGTCAGAATTTAATCCTAATTGAATATTAAAATTTTTTCCGTTGCCTATCAATGTATTTTATACTTTAAAAAAAAGTTATCTATTTATTTATTTGGCTGCACCAGGTCTTAGTTGTGGCATGTGGGATTTAGTTTCCTGAACAGGGATTGAACCCCGGGACCCTGCATTGTGAATGCTGAGTATTAGCCACTGGACCACCAGAGAAGTCCTGGGTCTTACTTGGTTACATAAAAATTACTATATTTAAAATTTTTCACACTTGAACATTTATCAGTTTTACAGTCAAAGTAATGATTAACTTAGGGGCAACGTGAGAAGGAAAAGGTATCAACAATTCCAGATTTAACACATGGTTGTCAGTCTTTTTTTCTATATAATATTTACCTATGTTTGTAGAAGGAGTAAATTAAGTAATTACATGTATAAACAAAATTTTTAAAAATTACTTATTTGGCTCTGCTGGGTCTTTGTTGCTGCATGAGCTCTTCTCTAGTGGTGATGCACTTTGGGCTTCAGTAGTTGCAGCTCCCTGGCTCTAGAACAGGCTCAGTAGTTGTGGTGCATTGGCTCAGTTGCTCCAGGGCCTGTAGGGTCTTCCTGGATCAGGGCTCGAACCTGTGTCTCCTGCATTGGCAGGCAGATTCTTTACTTACTGAGCCACCAGGAAAGTCCTGTAGACAAAATTTAAGTTAGATTTTCCTTCTTTCTTTATTTTGCCACGTCTCCCAAGTCTTGTGGGGTGTGGAATCTTGGTTCCCTGATCAGAGATTGAACCTAGGGTGCTCAGTAGTGAGAACTTTGAGTCCTTATGTTAAGTTTAAAACTTAAATAAACAAGGTGGGTTGGACACAAGAGTGGTGCATACAATGAAGCCATAAATGTTCACATTTTAGCACGTATTCCAATAAAACAAGACACAGTCCCTTAAAGATGTCCCTTGTGTGCAACATGCATGGTCTTAATATGATGAATGGTTGTGGGTGATCCTTACTCACTTACTCATATATCTCTTGAGAAATGGAATAGTGGAAGCAAGATGTAAATATATAACATTTGTATGTGTTTGTCAAGTTCTCTGCCAGAGAACTTGTAGAAAAGTATCTAGTGGCCACATTTATGTTGAAATTGAATTTTTTTTCTTGGCCAAGCCTTGGAGTATCTGGGATCTTAGTTCCCTAACCAGGGGTTGAACCCTTCCCCCAGTGTGTTGGGAGCACAGAGTCTTAACCACTGGACCTCCAGGGAAGTCCCTGAAGTTGGAATTGTATAATTATAACACTTACTCAGGTGTACAATTACAGTTACTCAGGTGTAGTTCTTACCTGGCTCTATTACTCTTTGAATGTTTGTGGTCCTGCCTCAGCTTCCAGGGGGTAAGTGGTTCATACGACGTGTCTTCCTTTTGTCCTTGGGCCCTTTTGGGTCCTCTTACAAGTACCACATCCTCCTGTGGGCTGGGTGGGTTCAGGAGTTCTCAGCTGCTTTCTCAAACTTCATTGAGTCATGTGAACTCTCTGAGGGTCTATTTACTCATTCTTTATTACATTTCTGTTTTTACGTATTGACATGAGGTCTCAGACTGGAGAATGAGGCCTGTAAGTTCTTTTTCTTTTGGGTTTCCACTCACTTTACCTGAGGTTTCTAATTGCATTGTTTTTATTTACTCTAAGGTATTCCACACATGCTTGTGATTCTTTTTTTCTCTCAAATGTCTCACTAGCTCAGGAATAACTTTTTATGTGACCATTTTATAGCTTTACTTTCCATATAGAGAAGGATTTAGTCTCTGTTAATCTCTGGGTCTTTATTTATAAAGGGAAATATTTTGAACCCTGAAAGCTCCTTCACCTCTCTAGCTCCTCTGTTAACACCTCAGAAGTTAGCCATGATTTTTTTTCTCTTTAAAGCATCTGTTCATTTTTCAGACTTGCTTTCATGCTGAGAGACTGATAGCAAGGAAACTTTAATATTAGTATGTCATCTCCTCCACTTATTTCTCTTGTCTTTCTTCAGTGAGCCTTCCCTTCCTTAGGAAAACAATACAGAAGGAGGGTTTCCAGGTCAACTCTTTCATCATCTACTCTTGTCCCCACACCCCATTTCTTCCCTTGATTGTGTTGCTTTTGGCTGTCCCTCTACACCCCCTTGGACTTCTCTGGTGGTTCAGATGGTAAAGCGTCTGCCTATAATGTGGGAGACCTGGGTTCGATCCCGGGGTCGGGAAGATCCCCTGGAGAAGGAAATGGCAACCCACTCCAGTACTCTTGCCTGGAGAATCCCATGGATGGAGGAGCCTGGTGGGCTAAAGTCCATGGGGTCGCAAAGAGTCAGACACTACTGAGCGACTTCACTTCACTTCTACACCCCCTTCCCTTTTGCTTGACTGACATCTTTTAGGCTGATATATTTTAGGTTTTAGAAAGACTTTTCCTTTTGAGACTAGTTGGGCAGTGGAAGGTTAGGAGCTGGGTGAAGTTGGGAGTTTGAGGCCATGGAGGGGATGGGGGTCCGCGTATGTGTGTGGATGAAACACACAGGCGAGTTGGATACTTGCTCCTCTGCGTTGCTCTTTGTAGAAGTTAACTGCAGTGGTCAGGCAGGTCTATGTTGATGTTTTTTTCTGTGGTCTCGAATAGACTCCATGCTCTAAAAATAAGCACTCATTTTTGACTTAGATGTTCACCTGTGTTGGTGCGCCAGTGTTTATTGACTGATTTTATGTGTATATGTGATACTTTCTGAGACTTTTTTCTCAGATAAATTTTCCAAGTTTGTATTTTGGAATTATTATAAAAGATTTCTAGGAAGATTTTAGTTCTAGATACTGTTTTAATTCTTATTAATGCTTTTTACCTATCCAGGACCCCTCGTCCAGTCATTGTGGAGCCCATGGAACAGTTTGATGATGAAGATGGTTTGCCAGAGAAACTAATGCAGAAAACTCAGCAGTACCATAAGTAAGATCTTAATAAGATAAATTCTGATAAATTTAGAATGTGCTTTCAAGGGTATTTATTACTTTACATTTGTTTATGAATATTGTTGGATTATAAGGTGTTCTATTTAGTCTTGTTAGCTAGTAACAATTGTTAGCCAGTAACAATCTGGTCAATAGAGTGGGCTGGTCTACATGGAATGCTAGTTTTCTTGTGTATCTTGGTAAAAGGTTAACTTGACTTCAAAAAGTTCAACTTTTATAACGGGCATGGTTGGGTTCCATAAGAGTATACTGTCTGTAGTACCTATGCCAGAGAAACAGTGAATTTTAGATACAAAAGTTTCTGTATTGACTATGCTACAGGTGTATTATGAATTAAGAGGAGACTTTAGCAAGAGTAGAAAGATGGTTCTAGTTAAATAACTTGGGAAAGGGTAAGAATTATTCTTCAAAGTTGTGTGTTTGTATGCATGCTCTGTCAGTCGTGTTCTACTCTTTGCAACCCCATGAACTACAGACAGTCAGGCTCCTCTGTTTGTGGGATTTTTCCAGGCAGGAATACTGGAGTGGGTTGCCATTTCCTTCTTCAAAGAATTCTTAAAGATGAAAAAAAAAATAACCTTTTAACAAGTACTTTTCATTCAGTGTGGTTCAGATATTTTTATGTAAGCTGACTGTGTGAATACATTGTGTTGTTCTTAACTACTCAGTTGTTTATTATAGTAAGATTGTAGTGAACTTCCCTGGTGATCCCATTAGTTAAGACTGTGCTTCCAAAGCAAGGGGCACTGGTTTGATCCCTGTCAGAGAACTAAGATCTCACATGCTGTGTGGTGTGACTGAAAAACAAAAAACACTGTAATATTTGCATGCATGAATCTAAATATTGGAACGCCTTTGTGCCAGGCACTGTCCTAGATGCTGCCAGTGCAACTTAGAACTGTTTTTGCCCTCATGGTGCTTAGATTTCTAGTGGCAGGGCTACACAATAAATACTGAACCAAAGATTAATGTTTTAATAAATATACTAAGTAGTGAGAAATACCATTTAAAACCACTAAAGTGAGGTATGATGCTAAGGTCAAAGAGTATGCATATTTAATGGTGATTAATTCTGGTAGATGGTTCTCCCAAAATATTATACCGATTTATACTCATTGGTGTATGCATAAAAGTATTTCTCTTCATCCTGACCAAAAAATGGTTATGATTTTAAGATTTGATAGTTTGTGTTCAAAATAATGTTTTACACGTTTTAATAGCACTCTTTGATATTTTAGTGTAGACTGGTTTTCCCCTTGTAGTTGATTTAAATGACAAATGTGGGTGCTTTTTTATTGATTGATTTGGCTTTTGTTGTGGCACACAGACTCTATAGTTGTGACTTGAGGGCTTTAGTAACTTCACGACATTTGGGATCTTAGTTTCCCGACCAGGGATTGAACCCACGTCCCCTGCATTGCAGGACAGATTCTTAAATACTGGATCGCCAGGGAAGTCCCTGGGTGCTTATTTTTAACTGGTGTTGGAGATGTATCAATGAACAGAATAAACCAGAAATTCTTGCTATATGGAGGAATGGGTAGCCTATCCCTTCTCCAGCAGATCTTCCCGACCCAGGAATTGAGCCAAGGTCTCTGGCATTGCAGGCAGATTCTTCACCAACTGAGCTATCACGGAAGCCCTTGGGAAGCAGGGGATAAACAATAAAATAAAGGTGGCAGAAAGACAGGGAAAAGTGGGTGTAGGGGAGCAGAAGAATATGCCTCTTTTTATACAGATGGTTAAGGAAGCTTTGTGAGGGTAGTATTTGATTCAGAACTTGAAAGCGGAGGTGGGGGGAAGGGGCTGGTGGGGGAGGGCACCGGGTGGGATAGGGATCTCAGTCAGCTGAGGGGTACGGCTCTGCAGGCTTTGGGGGAGGACTGACATGGTGCAGGTGCAGTGAGGAGGCCAGGTGAACTGGACCAGGGTGAGTATGGGGAACCTTGTGGCGATCAGGGGAGTTAGGACGTAGTGGGAGGAGTGCAGACTATGGGGCTTGTGGGCTATTGAACTAGCTTTGGCTTCTGTGATTCATGTGAAAGGAAGAAGCAGGATAGTGATTTAATTTTAAATTTAAAGCAGCTTTGTAGCTGCTCTGTTTAGATTATAAAGAGCCACTGGTGGGATTGGGGAGGTAAGTTTAGGATCCTGCTGACAGGAAGTGGTTACAGTGATGATGACCAGAAGTGGTCAGATTCTGAATGTGGTTTGAAAATAGATTGGATTTTGCTGATGGATATGGAGATGTGGGAGAAAGAGAGTTAAAAGAGTGATGATGAGGTTTTTGGCCCAAATAACTGGGAAGTAGGGACTTGCTAGTGACTGACATGGAGAACCTGGAGGAGTAGATTTGGGGAAGGAGGATCAGGAACCTTGTTTTGGGATCTGTTGTCAAGGTAGTTGGATTTGTGTCTGGAATTCAGATGTGCTGTTTGGGCTCAAGTTACCAATGTGATGGAAAAGAATGTCAAACTCCTGAATGCTCATTTGACAGAAGTTGGAAAGGTCAAAAGGAATCAACAGAGACTGAGTGGGAGCAGTCCCTGAAGTGGGAGGGACATCCAGCAGAATGCGTCCTAGAAGCAAGGGATTGGTAGTAATCAGTTGTAACTCAACCATGTAAATTTCTCTTAAATGTTGTTTCTCAAATGGCTTACATTTACTTTCCTATTCATTTGACTTCTGGTTATAGCTTATTACAGGTTCTAAGTAGAACATCCTTTTGTATTCAGGAATTAGAGAACTGGAATTATAAGGGTGTTACAAGAAGTGGAATTTATAGATTGTACTTGTTTTATTGAAAAAAAAAAGCCCAAACCAAACTTGTTTATATAACTGAATTATTCCAGCAAACGTTACATGATCTCATAATATTTTAAACTTTACTGCTAAAGAGTTATGCTCTGAAGGGAATATTCATGAAACTTGAGTCAAGATTCAAATTCAGCTCTGGTGCCCCAAATCCATATTGTTTCAATAGTGTTTCTTTTGGGAGAAAATGAAGTTTTTATATTTATTACTGTAGTCAACACCTGACTTAGGAACTGCTAATAAACAGTTCTTTCAGAAAAATTAGTGGGTGGTGGATCTCTATTCCTTTCCCTTTTCCAGTCAATGCTTTAAAAAGACAAAAGATCCAAGTCTGTTTTTAGGCCTAGAATCCCTTGATCATGGTTAACTTTGATTTTATCTACCCCCTGAATATCTTTGAAGCTGTTTCTTGTCACTACGTTTTCCTTCTGTGACAACCTCCTCCTTTATCTCCCAACTTTGTCCCATCCACCATCTTCCCCTCCCCATCCCCAAATAAAAGTTAAAATTTATGATTACAAGGCAGCAGTAGTTTTATTGGTGGGTGAGAATTGTGTTCTTATAAAAGTACTTTTGAATAATTGAAATTCTTTGAATGTTGGGTACATTCATAGGTCTTCATTTAAAAGATTTTTTCCCCCGTCATATATTCATTCATTTAAGAAATAAATACTAAATGTGTACAATGTGCTAGGTATGTGCTAGGTACTTAGGTATAGTGGTTTACAGGAATTTCATGTGCTCATTGAGTTTACAGTCTAGCAAGGCAAACAAGTATACAAATTGAAGTAAATTAGGCCTGTATTATTTGGTGTAGACAATTAACCTGGCATATAACACTCAACAAACTGTTTCTGCTTTATCACTGTCCCTAAAAGTTATTACTTTTAGAAAAATCTGACTTCAGACCATTAACTTAGGGGACATTTGCTTCATATGTTACAGACTGCCTTATATAAAATTGTTGATTGAAAACCAGAAAGGCCTTATTGCAGGTGGTAATTTGGGGAGTGCAGGTTGTAGTATCTGGTTGTCTTCGTTTGAATCCTGGTTCTATTGCTTACTAATTGGTTGGGCATCTTTGGGCAGTTTCTTAAACTTAGGCTTGTTAAAGTGCTTGACAACATTGCTGTGAAGTATTTCTTGGAAGTTACTTGTCAGACAGTGCCATGAACACTATACGAGCTTAGTTAATGGTAATGCTTGTAGTTCTTATGTGTTGTTTTAGTTTTTAAACATATGTTTCTTTATGTCTTTTCATGTAAACTTAGGGAAAGAGAACAACCACCACGTTTTGCTCAGCCTGGGACATTTGAATTTGAGTATGCATCTCGATGGAAGGCTCTGGATGAAATGGAGAAGCAGCAGCGTGAGCAGGTTGACAGAAACATCCGAGAAGCCAAAGAGAAACTGGAGGCGGAGATGGAAGCCGCCCGGCATGAGCACCAGCTGATGCTCATGCGGCAAGGTACGTTTCTCATTGATAACCATTACTATTGAAGTAGCTAGTTAAGAGTTTCAAGACAGTTCAAACTCAAAATACTAGAAACAAAATTTTTGCTTTTCTGAGAGAACTTCCTTATGAAAAAATAAATTATTAAAAAAGCTGACTATTTAAGATTCTTACTACGTGTCAAAAGATTACAGATGGATGTTCCTTGGCGGAGATGAAAAAGATTCAGGTTTGCTGATGGATATGGGAATTTAGGAAGACTAAATTCTTAGTATTTGGCAAGAACACTTTAAACACTTGAGACAGAGCTAACTGAATTTTTTCGTGTGTGATTTTTTGTTGTTAACTGAATTTTTAAGAGTGCTCATAACAGGTGTTATGAATAACATACATTTATTAATATTCACTGGTCAGATACTTAATGTGACAAGCTGCTTAAGTATATATCAGAGACTTACTTTTTCCCAACCTTGTTTCTAGGTTTCTTATTATGCCTGCTTATATTCTCTTTCCTCTTTGTTCTTTTCTGTTAATTCTCCATGTAATTTTTTCTGATTCTTCCTATCACTTTTCCATTTTCCATAAAACTTTTTTTTTTTTTCCTTAAAATTTTTTTTTTTGCTGTATTGTGCAGTTTGCAGGATCTTAGCTTCCTGACCAGGGATTGAACCTGTGCTCATGGAATAGAAGTGTGTAGTCCTAACCACTGAACCACCAGGGAATTGCCCAGAATTTTGCGTTTCTTTAAAGCATCTAATTGCTTTCTATTTTGCTTTTAAATTTTTTGCCTTTTTTTTTAAAATTTAATATTTCATTAAACCTTTATCTCCCCTGGAGGAGGAAATGGCAACCTACACCAGTATGCTTGCCTGGGAAATCCCATGGACAGAGGAGCCTGGTGGGCTATAGTCCATGGGATCACAAAAGAGCTGGACACAACTTAATGACTGCAACAATAACAACAGAACCTTTATCTACCTTCTCTTCGCTGCCCGTCAGAGATGAAGGTGCTACAGATAGCTGCCTGGTTTCTATGGCAACCTTCTTTCTTTTTTATATATATAAATTGTTTTTATTCTTTATGAATTTTACTGACTCAACTAGTCTTTTTTTTCTGTACAGCATTTTGGATCCTAGTTCCCTGACCAGGGATTGAACCTGTGCACCCTGCGTTGAGAGCACAGAGTCTCAACCACTGGACCACCAGGGAAGTTGGCAGAGGCTTTCTTATTGGACTTTCTGTCATCTAATCTTGCCTTCCTCTAAACTATTATTTGTACTAGAGCCAGTATTTTCTTTTATTTATGTATTTATTTTAATTGGAGGCTAATTACTTTACAATATTGTAGTGGTTTTTGCCATACATTGACATGAATCAGCCATTTGCTCAGCATTCATTTATAAATCTTTATATGGTAGATTCTCATTTTCTTTAGTGTAAAATCCATGTTAGCTTTTTTTAGCCTGTTCATTACATGTTTTGGAGAAGGAAATGGCAACCCACTCCAGTATTCTGGTCTGGAGAATTCCATGGACCCCATTCCATGGGGTCACAAAGAGTTGGACATGACTGAGTGAGTAACACAATTAGTACATGTTTTTGAAGCAGTTTCAGTCAAGTCACTGAATAACTGCTTGTGCCAAGTAAGTTAAAATCCAGCTCAGCAAACAGCAGAAACTAGTCAGATATTTTTGGTTTCTTTGGTACCCTAAACCTAATGTTTCTGTAAAGTCACTCTTTTTCTAATAAAATTTAACTCATTCATACAATATACTAGTATGTTTAAAGATACACGGTAAGTCCTCTCAATAGGAATCTTCAAGTTGCAAGCTTCCAAAGATGTGTGTTCCATCAGCATCAAGTGTGAGTGAAATTGCAGCTTGCCCTGTTTCCTATTGCTGATGACTCCTCAGCTCTACCATCTCCCATCTTCTCTCCCTCCTCCAGTCAGTAACTCTTCTTGCCTGTTATTTTTAATATTCATTATTTTATTTATATTTATAATCTTTTACAAAAATACTTCCTTTTGGTTGTGTTGGGTCTTGCTGCATGTAGGCTTTCTCTAGTGTCGGTGAGCAGGGGCTGCTCTTTGTTGTGGTGTGTGGGCTTCTCATTGTGTTGGCTTCTCTAGTTGCGCATCATGGGCTCCAGGGCACACAGGCTTTAGTAGTTGTGGCTCACAGGCGCTCATTAGTTGTGGCTAGTGGGTTCTAGGCTGAGAAGTTGTGGTGCAAGCGCTTAGTTGCTCCATGGCATGAGGTATCTTCTTGGAGTGGGGTTTGAACAGCTGTGTCCACTGCATTGGCAGGCGGATTCTTTACCACTGGACAACCAGGGAAGCCTCCTGGATTATTATTATTATTTTTTTTTTTTAAGAAAAATTCCTGTGTTATTTACTGGATTAAAGGATAAAAAACACCTCAGATTACATATTTTTTGGGTAATACTTTCCTCCAGAAGTACATTATCATGGCAGTATACAAATATATTTAACTTCTTGTGAAATTTCAGAAACTTTGGGTATTAGCAACTTAAAAGGAATTAATTGGAAGATACAAAATGTTGTTTTAAGTTGATGGTGCTCCTGCTTCGTATTAGATAGTCTGCTTATCAGATAATTTGATTGTCAGATCCTTTGAGCTAATTTTTGTACCCTGTTGTGATGAGGAAGCATGATCTGAGAGGGCAAAGCAGCTTTCTTAACAGGCCCAGCTTAAAAGGAGATCCAGTTTTCAGGAAATATTCATGCTCTTTTCTTAACTCCTTTTCATAGAAGAAAATACAGTACATATTTTTACATTTATTGCTATATATGTTGCTGTTTTAAGAGCAGCAAACCTAGAAAACCAGTAATAAAATTGTTACAGGATACACTGTATTGACTTTCTTAGTTAATGGTAGTAAGATATTTTCCATGTTTTGTCTTATTGAAGCATTTCCCCTTAGGAATATAAATAGACTGTATATTTTTAGTCTTTAGCAGTCTAACCAGCTATAGAAATTATATGACATTTATGGGCTCTCAGTGTTGGTTGGACAATGAAGTCATCTAGGGAGCTTCAAAAAAGAAAAAACTCATAGCTGATTCACATCCCAGGAGATTTTGGTTTAATTAATCTGTGGTTAAAAGGCACTTGAGCAGTTCTAATGAGCTAGTAAGGTTGACAGTTAATGGTAAAAATGTTTGAAGATCATTGTTGTCATGTTTTTTAGATAGCTAAATGTTTTTTTCAACTAGCATGTTATCTGAATCACCTGGTTCCTGGTGCATATACCAAAGCAGACTTTCCTTGAGCAGAGTCCCCCAATTTTTTTTTAAAATTTTTGTTTTTTTAGTTTCTCAGTTGAGACTGAACATCCAGGTCTGGGATGTGGCATTTTGGGAGGAGCTTTGGAATACTGACATATCATGCCTGGATGACTAGAGCCTTATAATCTGTCTGGATCTTTTTTTGTGTACATAATTAATTCATAATTCAATCTTTTTTAACCTTCAGGGAGGATAATATTACCTTTTTATAATTATGATGCCTATGTTGTTATAGTTAAGATGTTAGAGTTATTTGCCTGTGGGATTTTAACTTGAGCCGTTAGTATTATAAGAATTCTGAATATAGTATTTTATTAAGAAATGTTTGAGATAATTTATGTTCATTTTAGAAATTTGAGATAACATGGTTATAGAAAAAAGAAAGCCAATAATTGTGTTATCTGGAGTACTTATATATATTTTAAAATATATTTATTAGTGCATGCATGCATGTATAATTTGGTAGGATAGTACAAAGATATTTTAACACTTGGGAAGTTTATCCACTGCTTCTCAAATGGGCATCTTTCATTGCGTTGCTTCACTCTGAAAGCCTTGTTCTTGATATGTGACATGGGTTGGTGACAGTGGGAATGCTCGTCCTGTTTAAAGTGGGCTTGTTCACATCAGTGTTCAGCCCTTTTTCCCCTTTCAGGAACTGTCCCCTCTTTTCTTCATGTGATGCTGATTTGATGCAGGAGGAGACCTGCTGATAGTGTTGAGAGGGATGTTTTGGGGTTTTATGCTGTGTCCTATCCCATTTTCCCTACTGTTTCTGGTCTGATGCTAAATGTGCCCTCTGCTGATGTTTCCCAAGGCATCATTTTGGGCTTCAAGCTTGCTGCTGAAAAAAATTGTAATTTGCTCAAAACTGTATAAATGAAAATGTAGCTATTGTTCATTCTATTTTTAGTATTTTCCAGACCCTGTGTTAAAGCAGTTACTACCTATTTTAATTTTTTAGCATAAGGGTAGATTTTATTTTCTTCATATACCTGAAGAAATAGGCCCAGAAATGATACCTGGTTCATTACACAGCTTATAATCTTTCATTGTAGAATGATGCAATAAGACTTTAAAAAGAGAAGCTAGGTGCATGAGTATAAATAAGTTACTACATATATTGCCAGTCGTGGAGAACCTGTATGCTTATAGATGTAAAAATACAGAAGAAGAAGCTAAAAATATTAATCTGTAGTCAATATTTTGTAGATTTAATGAGGCGTCAAGAGGAACTCAGACGTTTGGAAGAACTCAGAAACCAAGAGCTACAAAAACGAAAGCAAATACAGCTGAGGTAAAGAACATCATTATAATGTATATGTGAATATATGTAGCTTTTATTGCATATGTTATTAATAAAACTCCAGTGTCTGTTATTGACAAGTTGTATTTAATATTAATAACAGAATTGTCCATTTTTTACTATAGTTATGGGATTAGTAACAATCTCCCATAATTCATTATTCTATTAATATGATTCTAGCCAGTTGTGGACACTTCACAGACACTGTGAACTTAGAGGGCTAGGCATTATTTCATCTAATTTACTGTAAAAATGGACTGATTTACTGAACTATTTTTCTATAGATGTGTATATTTTGCATTCTTAGTTTTGATTTTTCCATGTGTTTAAGACTGGTCTGAATGCCATTATGCATTTTTGTTCTTCTGATAATTTATTTAAAAAAGATATCTGGCGGTGGAATTCACGGTAAAAATGGTATGAGCATCAGAGATCTCAGTACATGATAGACAACTGTGACAGGCAACTTAAAATCTTTTAGGTTAAGGAAGGAAGTTTAAGGGAGTAGTTGATCCAGATGTAGAAAGAAAAAGTAACAATTTTTCTTGCATCTGCAAGATTTAATTGTAAAATATAAGATAAATATTACTCTTACATGTTTCAACAGTCTTAATTAGGAATTGTAAGCACTGCTATGATAGATTAAAGCAAACTTAAAATTTTGTTTTGAAAGTGCTGTTAAAGTACTGAGTGCTGTGATGGGAAGTAAGGTTATCATGGGAAATAAAAGAAAGTGAAAACCTGTTAATGAGTTTGAAGTGTCCTCAGGGTCTGGAGGTAGATAGTAGTTCATATAGTATATTTTTCCAACTTTGTACCTGATGATATCAATGTATGTGTGTTTCTGTATTAGGACTACTCTGATTTTACTCTAGCCTACTTACTCTCAATTTATAGTGCTTGGCAGGCAGCATCAGCATCTTAGCCTCAGTACTGTTGAGTCATAAGCTGACTCACCTGTGTTGTGATAAACCCTCCAGGTGACTCAGGCATTCTGAAGTTAGGAAACCACTGTTGTAAAAGAAACTCCCCAATTAACTCCTTTCCCAAGGGGCCGTTTTCAATGTCTTTCTTTTTTTTTCAAACAATTTTTATTTATTTATTGATTGATTGCTACACTGGGGTCTTTGTTGCTGCCTTTGGGCTTTCTCAAGTTGCAGAGAGAAGAGGCTAGTTTCTAGTTGCGGTGCACGTTTTTCTCGTTGTGCCTTTTCTTGTTGTGGGGCACAGGCTTTAGCGTGCGGGCTCAGTAGTTGTGGCACGTGGGCTCAGTTGCTCTGTGGCATGTGGAATCATTCCAAACCAGGGATTGAACCCGTGTCCCCTGCATTGGCAAGTGGATTGTTTACCACTAGGGACGTCCTCAGTTTCTTTCTTACTGCTTTTTACTGTTTTATGTAATTGTGTTTAAGTCTCTACTTGTCCAAATAAAAGGAAGCCTCCTCTCTTCTAAAATAAACCTTTCTGAATCTAGCTTTCTCCTTTTACATTTATCCTTTACAGCTAGGCTTTTAAAATTAGTGCCCTATACTTATGCTGAAATAATAAGTAATTAAAAGAAAGCAGTGTGGGATGCAAACTATCATGTATAGAATAAACAAACAATAGGGTCCTACTGAATAGCGCAGGGAACTATATTCGGTATCCTGTGACAAACCATAATGAAAAAATATATAGAAGATATAGGTTTGCAATTCTGAAACTATTTTTTTCCCTTTTTGATCAAGACTTTATTGAAAATAATGTATATACTTTCTTAAATGAATAAATTAGGTAAATATGACCTGAGCTTTCTCATTGTTGGAGAAAGAAAGAAGGCAGAAAGGCTAAAATGAAAATGAATTCTGTCATGTTCAGTGGGGATCAGTATCAGTGTGAACTGAGTACCGTTTTGTCTAGACAGATAGAAAAATACAGATGTATGTATATATGTGGGTTCATATGTATATATATTTCCTAGCTCTGTCTACCCAGAAGCAGTGATGCCTTGGGAATAATGCCCAAATTTTTGTTTCTGAATACCATTCTCCAATAAAAGGAACCAGGGCTTTTTGGAAAAGTGGCTGATTCCAGTATTAAAAAGTCTAAGTTGACTGATGTTGTGCCAGAGTGAAGGGAAGTCCTTGAACTAAGCTCAGGCCTGTTGAAAGAACACAGGAGCTAAACTGAAGACACTCCTAAAGGCCAAAGTTGGAACAATTTCAACAACAGAATAAGAAATGATAGGTTTTACATTTGTCAAATGATATTTACTGAGGTCAAATACCCATGAGTCTGTGCTGATAAAAGTAATTTAACAAATAAGTAAATAAATGGAGGAGAATGGACAGCTCTTCCTTAGTTGTTAGAAGTCGAATCCAAATAACAAATGGGAAAGGAACCTGAGAGAAAATTACCAAGGAATGAATACTGCAGTAATACAGGCATACCAAAGAGTTAGTATGGGTTTGGTTCCAGGCTACCACAATCAAGAGAATACCTCAATAAAGAGTCACCTTTATATTATACTGTAGTCTTTTAAGTGTGCAGTAGCATGATATCTTAAATATTATTATATTTTCAATATATTTCAATATTTTGAGATAATATTTTCAATAATATTAATATTTTGTGGGTTTCCCTCTTGATCATATTACAGCTAATTATTATTTAATAGTAATCCTTCACATACATATTGTATTTTTGTTGTTCCGTGCTTGAATATACCTTTGGGGCAAAGGTTGGCAAACTTTTTCTGGGAAAGGGCTCCTTCTTAAATATTTTAGGCTTTCCAGGTCATACGGTCTCTGTCTCAACTATTTAACAGTGCTCTAACCCAGAGGTAGCCACAGTGAGTGAATGATTGTTCCAAAATTTACAAAAATAGGTGGTACATAGATACCTGCTCCCAGGAGATTTCCTCAGTGGGTTGATGCAGTGAGGGAGAGGGGGCTTGTGAAGGCTTCCTTCTGTACATAGTAGGATTTTTGTCTCTGCAGTGTGGTAATTTGCAATGGTTGGTACTAACTGCTTTGCCATTGGTGAATTCCAGGCTTTTTCTTTGTTCCGTAATAGAGTACTGGTTTGAGCTTTTGGAGAAGGAAATGGCAACCCACTCCAGTATTCTTGCCTGGAGAATCCCATGGAGGGAGGAGCTTGGTGGGCTACAGTCCATGGGTTGCAGAGTCGGACACGACTGAGCGACTCCACTTTCACTTTCACTTTGAGCTTTTGGAGGCTGGATTTTTTTTGACTGTAAGCATATAACTAGGATGCTGTTATTTGACTTTTTTTTAAATTTACCCTAGATAATTACCATTTCATTGGTTTGTTTGATTTATTAGAGGTTATAACAAAATAGAAGGAAGATAAATTTGATTAAGTCACTCATTATCAGAGACTGGCATAATGTATAAATACATGATACACATAAATGATTTTATTTTACCTGAAATAAGATATCTGGTTATGGCTTATATGTTACACTCTGAGGTTTTATTTACAAATCTCTCAGGCATGAGGAAGAGCACCGTCGTCGTGAAGAGGAAATGATCCGACACAGAGAACAGGAGGAGCTGAGGCGACAGCAGGAGGGCTTTAAGCCAAACTATATGGAAAATGTAAGTAAAGTACTAGTTAACTAAAGTGATTTTATATTGTCAGGTGGATGATGTATACTTAGAATTCTTTAGATATTGCCTTATATAGTACTGTATTTTCTAATCTTTCTGAATCATCATGTTTATGATAAACTAACAAGTCTCTTAACCTCTTACAGGTAGTAAACCAAAATTAGTTTCTGAAGATAATCATGCTTTATGAAATGAATATTAAATTTTGCTTCATTTCACTTTATCTTTTTTTAATTGCTGCTAAACTAGGAATCTTGATAAATCCTGTCATCGCCACTTGACTGATATTCACCATTAATTGATGTCAGTTCTTTAGTTTGGAAGATTTTAGACATATAGAAAAGTAGAGTAGTATATGCTTACTAGTCAGCCATAACAGTTATTAGTACTTGGCTGATCTTTTTCATCTTTAAGTAATCCTGAAATTTTTTGTATGAAAACCTTGACTTCATGTAATTTTATATGACTGTGGACCTATAAAAGATAAGGATTCTTAAAAAAAATTCTTTATCATACCTTACAAGTTGTCAGTTACTTAATATTAAGTAGTAAAAGCCCCAGTTTGTCCAAGTCTTCAATCTTTTAAAAAAATAATTTGGTTTCTTCAAATAGGTTGATGAATCCATTATTTTTTAGTCTGTAGGTTTTCTTTTTTTGTTTTTGATTGTTTCCTTACTGTTTTTATTTTTAAAGAAACAGCCCCTCATAAAGAATATTTCACATCCTGGGTTTTGTTGGTTATATCCTGGCAGTGATGTTCAACAAGTTTCTTTATGCCCGAGTTTCTTACAAACTGGAAGTTAGTTTTAGAGACTTTATCTGACTTAGGTTTTTGTTTTAGGGGGTCAAAATGGTAGGGTAAAAAAGAATACTTCAAATGTGTTATAACCCACAGGTTCTAAATGATAACAGAGTCTCGTTGTTCACCTTAGATGAATGACAGCTTAACAACTGACTCTAAAAAATACTTACCAATATTTTTTTCTCTGTTTTAAAGCCATGATTCTTAAGTTTCTGAGGCTAAACGTATTAATTGAAATCACCGGTGCCTTTTTTTTTTCCTGACTGTCTCTGTCCCTGAAAAATTTTAAAGCTTTTTAAATTAAAATGAATACAGCAAAGTAAATCCTAAGTAGAATAGTAATCAAGAACTTTTTATTTTGCCTTCCATCAAGTAAATATCCTTTGAACGAAAATTACATTTTCATTTAAATTCAGTTAGAAAATTTTTTGTTTTTTATAATCACACTAAAAGTTAATAGATTTTTAAATCCCATTACCAAATTAGTTGAGTAAATTTTTTGAGCATTGGTTTTCTTTGTTTTTTTCTTTTTCTTTTCTTTTTTTTTTTTAGTAATTTCTAGCTTTATTGCAATTCTCTTTTCCTCTTGGATACATAATACTTACATAGTGACATTTTAAAATTGTGGTCTTCTTTTTCACTGTTAAATTTTAATATAAATTTGTTGGATTTATCAATGTGAGAATATTTTACAGTGGTAAAACAATGTGGAATTTAAAAATTTTCCCAAATGCGTATATTTTGAAAAGTAGTAAAGTGTTTTAATCTTAGAATATAGAAAAGTACATGTGATACATTTCTTAGAGAAATTTTATTTCATTCCATTGATAACTAGGAAATTCTTCCTAGTTCTTCTGTGTACCTCAGTATATCACTTTCTAAAGTGCTTGTCTATAGTTAAGCTGGTGGGATTAGCTTTCTTAATATTTTTCTGGCGTAAACTTTATGTCCTTGGAGCAAATATGTAGCTGTGTCTAATGATTTAAGTCATTTAGGGACCAGAAATAAATGATTACTATGTTCTGTTAAACTTAAGTTGGCTACATCGAAAGCTTGATTACAAACTCTGATTCTTTGAAATTTCACAGTTTTTAAAAATGTACATCAATATTTTTTAATATGTCCAAGTGGTAGGCATAATTAATGAAGGACAGACAGTTTTGACTTCTAATGCAAAAACTATTTAGAAATCTTGCTACAGTTTAAAATTGAAATCCTGCAAATACTTAAAACATTGGAATGTTTCAAATTTATTTTAATGGTGGGTAAGATGTAATAGCCAGGGAACTTTGAGAATAAATAAATTAGATATTTAAAAGTATGGCAGGTTTAGTGGAATTTCAGAAGTAGCTCATTTATTGTTTCACAAGATTATGCTGTCAGAAAAGTTAGATGATTAAATATTTTAACATAGAGTTTTAAATAGTTACCAAAAGAATGTTTTACATATTTGAAGCGTCATAAGATTAATTTGGGTGGAGTAAAGGTCTGCAAAGGAAGCCTGGAACCTCCACCCATTTTTATACCACCCTACCACAGAGCTGAGAATGGTGTTTACATTTTTAAAGTGTTGATAGATAAGGAAAAAAAAAGACTACTAAACAGTACTTGTGACCATTAAAACTTAAAAGACTTACTCTTTGACTCTTTACAGAAAAAGTTTACTGAACTGTGGGCTGGAGTTGGTGATTTTTTTTTTTTAATTAATAGTCATGTTAGACTGCAAAGTTAGTATGTTCTTAATTTTTTGGAAAGGAATCCTTTAAAATAGTATGTAGCAATGATATTTAATATGTAGAGGAAAATATAGTCTTCGTTCTATTTTCAGGTTTTTCTGAGATAAGAAACTATGAATAGACAAATTTTTCATCATTTTGGTCTCAGTTTTATTTGGTTCCTAGCTTCATAATGCTTGTCAGTATAAACTAATCAGGCAGTAAAGAAATATTAACAAAAGCTCTTTACTGGTCTTAAGTGGTTTGTGTTAATAGAAAAACATCGAGGCCATTGTTGCATCAGTTATTCTTCATTTATTTTCAAAACTGTCTCTGGAAAAATTTGTTGAACAATTTTAATGTTTGTTTTTGTTTTTAAAAGCTTTGAAATTAGGCCCTCTTATGTGCTTCTCTTATTTCCCTGTTCAGTGTAAAGGGAGGAATCACATGGTAAGTGTTCAGCTTGCCTGAGTAATAAAAGTCATGTAGGTTTACTTGGTTTGTTTTAAGATGCCACCTCTCACTTCTTTCTAATATTCCTATTAGGAATATTCGAACACAACAAATAGTAGCTGCTTTGGAGTATTAAAAAAACACTTATTTTGTCTTGAATAGTATATATTTTTTAATGTATCAAAAGACCTATTATATTTGATCACGTTTTTCTTTGTTAGCTTTCAAATTGATCATAATATTATAACATACATAGGAATATATTTTTAAGAGTTTCAAGAATATGCCAACTCTTCATCAATTAGAAGCTGTCATTTTAATTTCATACCTTATTTCTCCTTAGAGGAAGTAATGCTTTTTGATAATAAATTTGTAATTATAAATTAAACATGTTTTTTTTCAGTCCTGCAGTATAATATTTTTTGACTCCTGTATATATTTTTATGCTGTTCCTTAATTTCATTTAGGTTTGTTTTTACTGCAGTATAATGGGACCATTTTCTAGACAGACCAATTTCTAGGTTGAAATTTTCTACTTATCACAATTTTACAGCTTTGAACACAGAAGTTATTCAGTTAACAGTAAGACTTTGTGAATCTGTCTTTATGATTGTCTTTTTTTTTTTAATATTAGGTTGTTTTATTGCTTGTAGATTCAACAGTTTAAAATTTAAGTACTGCTATGTATGTACCAGTCTTTATTTGTGGATACAGCTTGGATTGGAGTAAAGAGGAAATTTTAATTAGAATATTTTAAAAATGCAGTTTGCTGGAGTAAACTTTCTTGGAAAAATGATGATGTCGTAAAACATGTAAATATCTTTCTGGCTTTAGTAGTGGTATCATGTAGTTATAAAATACTTCAACTTGGAGAATTGGATCAGTGCTTAGATTGGATGCTGCTGCTGCTGCTGCTGCTGCTGCTGCTGCTGCTGCTGCTGCTGCTGCTGCTGCTGCTGCTGCTGCTGCTGCTGTGTCGCTTCAGTCGTGTCTGACTCTGTGCGACCCCATAGACGGCAGCCCACCAGGCTCCCCCGTCCCTGGGATTCTCCAGGCAAGAACGCTGGAATGGGTTGCCATTTCCTTCTCCAGTGCATAAAAGTGAAAGTGAAGCTGTTCAGTCGCGCCTACTCTTAGCGACCGCATGGACTGCAGCCTACCAGGCTCCTCTGCCCATGGGATTTTCCAGGCAAGAGTACTGGAGTGGGTTGCCATTGCCTTCTCCGAGATTGGATGCTACTTTGTTTTAAAACTTAAGTAGTTTCTTTGGCTGGCATGGTCAAATACTAATGTTTGGGTTTTAGTAAAGAAAAGAATAGCCCTTCATATCTGTTTCATATATATATATATATATATATATATATGTAATTTTTGTTCCTTTTTGAGTAGGTGAGAATAGCCCTGGAGAATTGAACACATGCATAAAAACCTGAATGTTTATTACATGCCAAGGCAGTAATTTGACCCTCGTTCCTTAGTCAGAGGTGTCCATTGTAGCTCTTGGGGTTGGACAGCAAGGCCACAAGCAGTGAGGGGATGCAGCCCAGCTAAGAGAGAGAGGCCTCTTCTTGGTAGTATTTCTGATCATGCATAATCAGGAATCAGGGAGCTTTTAAAACAGGTGGGTGCTCAGGTCTCCATCCTACTCACTGATTCATTTTGTGATTTTAATAGATTCTGATGGATTATCCATTGGTAACATACTGGTTGAAAATCCAGTAATTTTCAACCTTTGCAGCATTTCTGTGGAACTTAGAAAAGTGGCTGAGATACAGTCCAGTGGGACTGAGTTGCATGGGATCAGCATTTTAAAAAGCTCTTTGGGTTACTTATTTTCATTAGTGAAGGTCAGAAACCACTGGTCAGATGTTGAAATGAGATATATGTTGAGATGAATATACTCAGTTGAATTTTTTGAAATTCAAAAAATTTGAAATACTAGTTGAATACTTGAAATACTTGAAATACTAGTTGAAATACTAGTTGAAATACTAGTTGAATTTTTTATGGAATCTGGGGACTTTGGGTGAAGTGAGAACGTTAGGTTCATTCTGCATGGGAGATAGGGCTCACCTAGTTAACAGTACAAATGGCACAGCCTTCTGTGTGAATTATGTAGGGTTTTGGTGTGGCAACTTTTTGTTGGACTTTCATCCTTTATATGGAAGGGAGTATTGTCTCAAATGATACATTAATTTTTTGTTTTTAAAATATTTCATTCGACTGGTGGTCTGCAGACTACTTTAAGTCAGGCCAAATCTGAGCGCTGCCTGTTTATGGGAATGCAGCCATGTTTATGTTTTGCTTATGGCTGCTTTGCCCCAGAATGGCAGCATTGACTAGTGGTGACATAACTCTGATGTTGTGTCAAGACTGTATGGTCAGCAGAGCCTGGAATACTACCCAGTCCTTTCCCAAAAAAGTTTGCTGACCTATGATCTCTGGCCAGTTAGAGAGTTGTGAGAGGGTAACAGGCAGGAAGGCCAGGGGTCTCCAAATGGAGGAAATAGCCTGCAAGTGTCAGACATTTTTTCTCTCTCTCTCTCAAGCAGCAGAAAGAAACAAACTACAAGTGTTAGATTTTTTTCCTTTCTCTATACAGATTTAAAAAGAGGTTTCTTTTAAAATTCTGTGTTGCCATGACACCTGGTTCCACCTGAACTTAACTTTTCTTTAACCTTGAGCTAACCAGTGCATTTTTCTTAATGGAAATGTTTTTCTTAAGCTAGACTCTGTCTTCAAGTTGGTTTTGCCTAAGACTCAGAACTGACTTGACAAACTAGTATGTTTTACTCATGCAAATGTTCTCTTAAGCTATGTTCATGAGACTAGTATTTGCTTGGAAACCTGCCCTTCTTCAAGATTCATGTCAGTAGTTTTGTGGCCCAGGACAACTCGCCTTGTGCTAATGTCATCCCAAAATGCATGTTTTGGGTGAGGGGCCTGATGCCAGTCTCCGAGTTTTGAGACATTTCCTTTCTCTAATTAACAGCCTGCTAGTAGCTATATAACATCCGGCTAAAGACTAGTAGGGGGGCCCTCTTTCTGCCCGCTTCTGATGTCTATGTCAGAAGCTGTCTCTATCTTTTTTATACTTTAATAAAACCTTATCACACAAACTCTCTGAGCGATCAACCTCGTCACTGGCCCCTCCTCTCCTCCGGAGGCCGAGAATCCCAACATCTTCCACCACTCAGCAACAACCTTTCAGTTAGGGGAGGGAATCTATAAAAAATGCCCCATGGTAAACAAACTCATAATTTGTGATTTAAGATGTAATTTTATTAATTTGTTGTTTTTTTTTCAGTGTTTTTAGAAGGCCTATTGAGCAGAATGCCTCATATCCTAGAACCTTGATTCTTGGTTCTGAAGAATCCAGATTAGTGTCCTGAGTGTTCATTGGTAGTCATGGTTATAAGTCAGAGCAGAAGTTATGGGAAGAGCTGATAGAGCGTCACAGCCACTTTGCTGATGTCTTGGAGTGATCAAGTCTCTTTTTTATAGTCGGTTGAGGCAAATCCTTTGACCCGGATTGCCACATTTGGCCTTTGTTTAATTTTATTCCAGTCCCTTCCTGCTTCTTGTGTGGGTATTGTTTCTCTTTATCATTATCCCTTTATTTAATTATAACCGCCCCCCCCCAACAATCCCCTATTTTCCCTGTATAAAACTCAACAGAAACTCTAGCCAGTAATAAAGTTTAATTAATAGGTGCTGGCAGAGCCAACTGATCCCACTTGTCACTTGGTAATGAGTAGATCCAATACATTTTCTTAAATGGCTTTTGAGTTTTTGAGAGAAGCTGCCAAAATTTGGTGGTTTTCTCATGGCTATTATTTCTCTTTTTTTCAGTAAAATTATTTAGTTCTAACAAGTGATTTGGTTGTATTGCAGTAGAAAACTGCATTATTTTGGAAGGGTTAAGTATCTGACACATTTCGTAGGATGACACTTTTCATCATCCTATGGAAATAACTGAAGAGTTATTTGGTGTAGGGTTTGGTGTCAGATTTAGGTGTGGGATGGTCATTGCCAATTGCTGGTATAATGGAAGCCCACTTCTGATGGTTTGCACCTGATGGTGAAAATTCAAATGGATAATAGGAGGTTTGTTGCAGTGGTCTTTCATAGGATGTACTAGCTGTGACCATTTTTTGTTGTTAATATGGTTTCATTTATTTACTAAAATAATTTAATTGATTTATTACAGTGAGCCAAGAATTTTTCTGAATATTTGAGGATGGTACATAGACTTTATAATCAAATAAAAGCAAAGATAACATTTTTATAATGTTAACTAACATAGACCCTAGATGATCTTTAGAATTTTGATGATTTGTATAATTTGGGTTGAAGATATAACACCATTTTAACAGCTGTTAAATCTTTGATCATGTCTCAAAAGGATTTATTTTAATAATATCTAATTATTTGTAGGGAAAACTTTAAAGTTTTCATCCAAACTAGGACAAGTGAATATGAGTACTAGGTAAAATTTTCTTTTTTTTTTTTTTTTTAAACATCAGGTATACAGTAAGCCATCTTGGGCAAATCAGGTTGTGTTTGTGGTCACCCTTGTTCCCTTGTTATGATTATGAACAGCATTTTAACCCCTCTGTTTTATCATTCATATTTCAAAGTCTTTTGAATGAATCCAGATGAAAGTGGTTTGATTCTTTACACACTTCATCAGAGAACAGTTTGTTAGACTTAATTATTTCTGTGTCATATTAGATGACTTCTTTGACCCTACCTTCCGTTATAGTCACAAAGAGGCTTATTTTCTACAGCAACTTCCATATCCCTTTTTTCCTCATGGAGAATGTGTGTGCTCAGCACATATATAATCTTTGACTACTCACCCCAGCTGTGATCCTGGATCATTTTTAATATGATTTTTAGTACTTATATTGCCTTCTAATTATTTTCTGACATTTTTGTTCAATAGTTGACCTCTCTGAGTTTTTCGCGGTCAGACATTTTGTATTTGTTATATTATATTTACTTAAATGTAAACTGGGAGGGTTAAATAGTTGTCTTTCAGACTAAAGCAAATAGCTCAATCACATGGTTTTGAGTGTTCTTTATGAGCCACCAAACCTCAGTATTTTTATTGAATACTAAAGTCTCAGATGTTCATCATCAGTAGTTTTGAAACATAGGTGGCATTGAGACGTAGCTATTGATGTATTTTTGTAGTGTTTATAATGATATCACATAGTGAAGAGTAAAATAACCATTTTTTGTGCTTAGTTTTCACACATACAACTTTTTAGTAGGTGCATTCCACTTGAATATCCCTTCAAGATTGTTAGACTTACAGGAAGACTGAAGATTTCCTTTAGTAAGGAAATTTTGTTCACTGTTTTTCCTGTGTTTATAATAGTCCTGAGCTTTGTAGAGGATACAGAAAGAAATCAAGCCTCGGGTCACATCTTTGAGGATTTTAGAGTATTTTAGATACAGAGGAGCTATGTGGAGTAGGTTAAGAGACACAGCTAAAAAATGTTCTGAAAGTTTAGAGAAAGTTGCCTTCTTGAGAAAGAGTGTATAGTCTGCACTGTTGAGGGGCTATATTGGGTGTATTTTAAAAGCTAATGTGATTGATTTACTATTCCGCTGTGTTGTAGGTATATTTGAAATGATAAGTTGTTCTTATCTTATTTGGTTCAGAATGGTAAGCACTTTAGCTAATGTTTACCTTTTTAAGAGAGGCTGGAGAAAAGAGCTCACTTGTAAGTGAACTAGAGTGAACACGGATTTTGAAATGTCCACTATGTGCAGTGTAAATAATAGGAATTTTGTTCAATTATTAAGTAGCTTGAAGTCATAACAAAACATTTTATGAAGGCAAAAAAGCTTGTTACTTCTCCTTTGTGACTTGCTAAAATATTTAGAACCTCTTACAGGAGTTATCCTATGAGGTAACTATGTAAAAAAAAATTTTTTATGGCCAATCAGTATTTTGTATATTCCATACTTCGTATTGAAGCTTTATAGTATCACCTGAAATGTCAGAATTTTTTACCAGATCAAACGAGATAAATGTGAATGTCAGTATCCCTGTGTAATTACTAACTACTAGTGGTAGAGATCTCCAACCAGTCTATCCTAAAGGAGATCAGTCCTGGGTGTTCTTTGGAAGGACTGATGCTGAAGCTGAAACTCCAATACTTTGGCCACCTCATGCGAAGAGTTGACTTGTTGGAAAAGACCCTGACGCTGGGAGGGATTGGGGCAGGAGGAGAAGGGGACGACAGAGGATGAGATGGCTGGATGGCATCACCAACTCGATGCACATGAGTTTGGGTAAACTCCGCGAGTTGGTGATGGACAGAGAGGCCTGGCGTGTTGCGATTCATGGGGTCGCAGAGTCAGGACATGACTGAGCAACTGAACTGAACTGAGTGGTAGGGAGCAGGAAGCTTGAGTTTATAAGCATGCTCTGCTGATGAAATGCACTTCTGTTTAGAATTCCAAGTTCTTGAACATATATGGGTAAGTTTGCCTCCATTGTCTTGTGATACCCTCCACTACATTGTGCAACCACATTATATATCCTGTCTTTTTTGGTTATAAATTTGTATAGTGATTCTACAAGTAGTGATTCTAAAGATGTAACATCTTAATTTGGTGTGCTATTACTTTCCCTAAATCTTGCTTTTAAACAAAATTAAATGCTTGTATAGTAGTTTCTCTTACAAATGTAAATTTTAAGTAACTTCTTGAATTGTATTTAGGTATCATTTAAGTACTTTTAAATATTACTGTATATTGAGTTAACTACTTAGAAACTGGTTTGTCAACATTTTAATCTTTTGGTAGACTACTAAGATAACTTGTTTTATGTCTAGTATCACAAGTAGAAAAAGATATTCTCATCTGTTAAATACATAATTCTTCATACATTGAAATACTTATGCTTTATTATTAGCTTTCTTCTGTTGGTGAGACCGACTTGAAATTGCTTCTCTTGCAGCTGATATTTGCTCTTCTGTTTCGTCTTTCATCCCTTGATCTGGCCAGTCATGATAAATGTTTTGATTTTGATATGGAAGTGTACTGGGTAAGAAGTTATAGGTAAAGAAATGCAAACCAATCCCTGGTATTATATGTACATTGGTAAGATACAATTAAAAGTATTATGTCTGTGTTGTAGTTGATATCCAGATTGCTGATTTCTTTAAGCGTTTGAGGTAAAATAATTAAATTTGAGGAATAATTATATACCCCTAATTAATTTCAGTTCCTTGAAGCAGCTTTTCAAATAGAATTTTCCATGACAGTTGAAAAGAGTGATCTTGAAAATGTCCCATAGGTATATAGATTAGAATAAAATTCTCAGCTCAATAAAAATTTATTTAAAAATTAATTTGTTTAAAATATTTATTCCCTTCTGTCTCTTGATGAGTATAGCTAGATTATATGCAGTTACATTTACTTCATTTTCAATTAGAGAGTCATCCTGTGTATTAACAAGTGGCAATTAAGTTTGCTACTTGGTCAGTTGAATTGGACAGTGACTTCCAAACATTATGTCTACTAAGTTACCTGAACCAGGCTTTAGAAATGCACTGTTGAGTGAATGTAGTTTAAGAGGCACATATATTTGGGTTCATGAATACAGTAAGCTAAGAATAAAATTCCCTACTTGTATTTGGGGTTCCTTCTGTTTCTGATTCAATATTTAACAAGTTCATGACTAAAACTTGATGTAAGTTAAGATAAAATTTATTCAAAGAGAAGCACTTTAAAGTTTTAAAAAAGTAAACTTTTATTTTTTAGATAAAAAATATGTTCCCTTCACCCCACATGTCTACAGATTCCTCACTGTCAGATTCCCTCACATCAGATCCTTGCAGCACACGGGGTGTACTTGTCATAGCAAGTGAACCTTCACTAACATATCCTCATCACCAAAAGTTCATAGTTGATATTTGTTGCTGCACATTCTCGGGTTTTGACAAATGTATGATGACACATACCTACACAGAGTAATTAATTTAATTGCCCTTAAACATCCTCTGTGCTCCACCTAGTATTTCTCCCTCCCCATAATTCCTGGCAACCACTGATTCCCTTCCTGTGTCCATATTTTTGCCTTTTTCAGAATGTCACATAGTTGGAATCAAGAATTTTTTCATTTTGGCTTTTTAGTAATACACATTTAAGTAGGTTCCTCCTCTGTTTTTTCATGGCTTGATAGCTCATTTCTTTTTAACACTGAATAATAATCCGTTACCCAGATGTACCACAGTTTATCCAGTCACCAAATGAAGGACATCTTGTTTGGCAATTATGAATAATACTGTTAAAAGTATTTGTATGCAGGTTTTTGTGTGGACATAAGTTTTTGATACTTTTGGATAAATAATAAGGAGTGTGATTGCTGGATCATATGGTAAGAGGAGGCTTAGTTTTGTATAAAAAAAACAAAAACCTGTTAAAATTGTCTTCTAAAGTGGACATACTGTTTTGCATTCCCACCAGCAAAGAATGAGAATTCCTGTTTCTCCACGACCTCACCTGCATTTCCTATTGTCACTGTTTAGGATTTTGGGCATTCTAATAGATGTGTTCTGATAACTGTTTCTTACTTTGTGGTTCCCTAATGAAGTGTGAATTAATGGTTCACTCTGGCAATCATAAACTGAGGAACGTTTCCTCCATACTCATGGGTGTAGATACTTTGGAATGCATGCATTCAAATTGAATGGAAAACATACTGTATAGTTGATATTTTAATAGTTGTCTTATGTTAATTAAAATATTTTCCCCCCTCCCCATATAGCAGTGAATGATATAAATGTCTTGGAAAATACTGTTTTTTATTACTTGAATTTAGAGTGTTAAGTCTTCCATGCCTTTCTCTGTTGGTTATGTTGGAAGGTTTGCATGCTGTTATTTGAGTTCTATTAATAGGTACATTTCTTATTTCCCATTTTAGTTTATTAGAAGATTACTTTCTTAATACACACCTTTTAATAACACATTTTAAATGAGTGGATAATTTCTTGGCAAAGTGGCCTACCTTTTTTTCTGATTTTATTTTTCTTTATACCTATTAAAAAAATTTTCATGTAATTGATTTTTGTTACTTTCTTGTTTATAAAAATGTTTATTCCCTAATATTTCTAGATGCTAACAGTTTGTCTTCTCTAATGAAAGTTTGACTCTTAACAGTCTAGTTATTCTTGTTATGTAAACTTCTCTAGTGAAAAGATACATTTCCATGTGCTACAAGAATTTATTTTTAGGAAAAACTCTAGGAATATATAATAATAGGTTGAATATTGTTACTTGCCAGAACTTATACATTTCTCTAGAATTATATTTCTTTTAGATTGAAAGTTTTATTTCAGGATTTTTAGCATTTTCTTTGTTAAGACACGGAACTGAGACGGCACATCGTGATCCTTAGATATTTTTTTAGAGACATACGCAAGAAAGGACTTCATGGATTAAAGGAGGAGGATTGTAGCTGTTGGGACTCTATTCACTCAGACGAGGACATAGATTGATCATTGTGTTGGGTGAACACACCATATCATTGCTTGCAGAATGTTGTTCCAGCTGATAATTATGTAAAGTCAGTTTTTGTTTAGTTTACTGTTTGCTAAACCCTAGACATTCATATATACATTTTAGCACATTAAATATTAAGGAAAAAAGTCAATATTCTCCATAAAATAATGTCAAGTTCTACATTAAGGTATATTGGTTTAGTTAATTTACATTAGTGCAAATTTTCTGCTACTTTACGTTTTCATGATTAAATATTGACAGGAACTTAAAAGCAGTGGTCCTTAAGCTTTCTGGTTTCAAACCTTTTTTAAAAGCTATTAAAAATTAATGAGGACCCCAAAAAGGTTTTAATTACATTATATCAATGCCATATTAACAATTTAAAGAGACATTTAAAAGAAAATGTGTTGTAGTGGAAAGAGGGGCCTTATTTTACAGTTTTTGCAAATTTCTCTAGTACTTGACTTTGTGTAGTGGAAGAGTGGTATTGTTTTACTCTTTTGTGAAATTTCTTTAATTTTGGGCTTTATAAGAAAATGGCTGGCTTCCCATATTTGCTTTTGCATTCCGCCTATTGCGAACTGCTCTTTTGATCAAAGAGCATGAAGAAAACCTGGTTTCACATGGATAAGTAAATGGAGACAAGTATATATATTTTAACCTTTTCAGATAATTGAAATATTCTTGTTTGATACTGCAGTGAAACTTGACAAGCAGTAGTTTCTTAAAAGTACTCTTTTGCATTAGAATCCATTGGTCTACCTTATCTTTGAGTGGATTGTTTTCCTATGCATGAATTTGTAATGTACCAAACAGAAAAATAGTGATCCCTTGAGTTTTACCAGCTATCTAAATGTTAATGTATTTTGTTACACAAAATTAAAGCAAGTCACGTTTCTTAATACCATCCACTCATAAGAAATTACACAGGTCAGAAATCTGGTTGTCTGTGAAATGCTGTCTCAAGTAATAATCTTGCTCCAAGAAAATGTGTCTTACTCAGCTGCAGCCCAGTCACAGCAGTAGTTTTCTTGAAATACCCACCCTGTTTCAGAATGCAGTAGACGTGCTTAATGTAGATGTCTATTTTGTTGCATAAAATAATTAAAGACATGTACCTAAAGATTGAAAGTTCATAAAAGTAATCCTTTTTACTATTTCATCCAGGTGTTCATAGTTGAAATTACTATTTTTTAATGTAAAAAAGTATCTTAATTCTTGTCCTTATACAAGTATAAATTCTGTTTGTCATGATTTGGAAATAAGACTGTACCACACTATGGCCAGAGAAGAATCATGCATTCTATGCCTTGTCTTTTGTCTGGTCACCTAGAAATTTAACATCAGCTGTAATTGTTGTTGCTTGTCATCTCACATTTCTTTCATCCATATATTCGCCATAGTCTGCTTTTCCTTCCACATAAATTCGACACCTCTTTTTTCAAAAACTGATGTGCTGCATCACTGAAGCCCGGTCAGAATTGTCTTTTGACTGATGTCACCCATTTGATAGGCTTCTTTTGCCCTGATCACCACATCTCATTTGTTGCTAGAGAAAATCTGTGACTGGGTTTTTTCCCTTTCACCTGTCTCGTGACAGGGTTCTTGACCTACTCAACCAAGTAACTGCACACAATTCAGAGATGTTTTGTGAAACAAACTGATAGCTGTTTCAGACCCATGTTGTACAGCAGGTCTTCAAGGACATTCCTCATGGTCCAGGGATTAAGACTCCATGCTTGCATTGGGGAACTAACATCCCATATGCCTTGACTCAGCCACAATGAATGAAAATAAAATACAGGTGTTTGAAATGTGGCTTCTATATTTTCTTTTCTTACAGTCTAATCTTTAGTCTTTTCCAGGTGCTCTGGCCCAGACAGCTGTGACTGAAGTTATTTAACTGCAATTGTAATGTGAAGAGTACAGTGATTGCTAGTAAAAATTGAGTGCAGATGCCTTGCTTTGTGCTCTTAACACAAGGATTTTTGCCCACCATTGCTCTTGCGCCATGCCCTAGAGTGTCTCAGTGGAAAGCCCAGATAGAACAATGTTAGAACTGTGTTCTGATGAAGTAGCTTTGAGGTAGTGCACATCTTGGGTGCGTCTTGGGAGATCTTTTCACTCCATGAACCACATTTTGAGAACTTTGTGTTGATGAATTGTTGCTCTGATACAATGTGGCTCTGGGATCAGTTGTACTTTTCTTTTGTTTTTGGTCAACTGTGTATTTAAGCATGTTTCACTAACCAGTTTTCAAAAATACATATGCATAATTCTTATAATTGAAAGGAACACCTTCTTAATATGGTAAAAACATATTAAAAACCATTGCCTTTTGTTAGTCTTTAGTGAGATTCTTGAAGAATGAAGGTGCCTTGTGAAGAAGATAATTCCATGAACTCTATTTGGGCAGATTGTTATAGGTCAGCTCAATCACTTTGCTACACGTATGACCCTGCATAAGTTATTGAACAATGCTGAGCCTTAGGTTTATCATCTTTAAAATAGGATAACATTCGACCTTACTTCATAGGGTTGCTGTGAGGATTTGTTGAATTAATTAAAACTGACATCTTAGCTTTCTCCTTTTATGTAGCGCTGCAGTCTTTTGAGATTTTGTTTACATATAAATTGTTGCCTGTTAAACCGCAAAAATTTTGGTTAAGTAATAGTGTCATTAAAATTTGTATTATGAAAATATCACATATTATTGTATCAGTTCCAATTTAAAATATATTAGAAGGATTTGCAGGAACAGTGAGGGCCTTATGTATTGTTTGGGTAGGTACACAGTTACAGTGAACTTCAAGTGATTTTTCCTTATTGATATTCAATATATCAAGTAATGAGAAGGACTGTCTTAATTTCTTCTGATAACACTACCCTTAAATATTATCTCTGCCTCTTGCATTTTGCTGGAAGTATGTAGCAGTGGATTTATAGAAAGTTAATAACCTTAAAATACGACTAGGGAGCTAAAATTTTTGCTTTTTCTAAATTAGTTAAAAATTGATCTGTTATCTATATTATCTCTTCTTAATCTTGTGATTATAGCTATGTGAAAAATGGTATAAGACATAGCATGAGTTGTTACTGTAATCCAGTGATCTGCTACCTTAGAGTGTTATGACATTCTGATTGTCTCATTTAAAGATATTTTAAAACTGGAAATAGTTTATAACAGAGCATCAAAAAGGGACTGTTTCGGCCACTGTTGAATAATTGACTTAAAACCATAGATCTCTTCAGTATGTTAATACGCTTTCCGCAAAATTCTGTTAATGAAGGAAATAGACTAATACAATATGTTTCTTTAAAAAGTACTTTATGAATGATAAAGCTAAACAGTATTATTTCAGAAGGTGACAGGTAATGCTGAAATCGTAAAGAGGTTTAAACAATAAAAAAGATTCTCTGTTGCCCCACCATGAACTGCAGGCATTGAGTATGGGTGTTGGAATATATATAGGGGGATTTGAAAATTGAAGTCTCAAACAGTGAGACTAATAATTACTCTCTGTCAGTGATTAGCTATTGCCTACCTAGTCTTTCATAGTTAAGGCAAATCAAAAGTAAAAACAAGATAAACCTTTGTTCCCTCCAACATGTTGGGACCATAAAATCCATGTATTTTACTCTTGGTACTGGAGCTCAGCCAGCTCTTTGTGAGAAGTATCTACTGTAAATAGTAACGTTTAAAGATTTTGGGTTTGCTGAAAGAGTCCACACGTTGTCAGTAAGCTCTGCTGCTAAGGAAATGAGAGCTTGGCTTAATTTATTGATAATAGTGTGAAGTATGATTATAGAATAATATTTTCCCTATAATTTCAGAATTACATGACTTCATTGGTAATCAGTTTTATAAAATAGTCTAGCTTTCTTGCTGGTCAGTATTACTACCTGTTAATAGTCAAATGTTTTATGATGAAACATTTATTTTTTGGAAAGTTAAACGTTAACTTTGAGAAAGCTTTGGTATTCAGATTTTCTGGGCAACGAGAAACATTTCTTCATGGAACTGTTACGTAAGTGGTGTTTTTCTTGTGTTGTAGCTTCCTAATGGGTTAGCTTTAGAGGCACCTCCATTAGGTTAGATGGGCAGTTCACTTGCTGCTTAGTGGTTTTTCTCCATTTATAGGCTTTTTATTTCCTTCATTTCTAGCTTTATAGGTACTTTTCACTAGTATTTTAAAATCAACCCATTGTAATAAAACTGCTTTTGAAAGTAGAAAAATTATGCTTTCTTTAGATTTAGACATCACTTGGAATTTTTTTATGATTGCTACTTGTAACACTTGTCTGGTATTGGAAAAAATCATTAAATAATAGTATAAATTTCAATTATAACATGTTGGGTAATTTCACCTAGAAATTTCACTGAAGTTAGTTCTATGTAACTGTTGGTAAATGAGCTTTTAAGAAATAGTTTTTGTACTGAAACTTAAAATGTTTTGTACATTTGTGTGGCCTTTTATGTCATAGGTAACCTCAAGAGCATTTTGTTTCAGAACTTGATGACTGTGTGATAACACTTTATTTCAGTTTCTAAAAAAATTCTTATTCAGATAAAGGAAGCAATATTATGTTGAGCTTTCAATAGTTGCTTGTATGTAGTGGAGGCTTTATGATATATCTGAAAGACCTGGTGAAATAATACCAGAGGACTTGAAGAAAAACGCAAACATGAATTATATTGCAAAAATGAAAATTGTCTATAACCTTATTTTTGGCTTAGTGCCCCACAGCTGTGTTGTGTGTTTGAATATATTTGAATGTGAAAGCGGTAATGGTCATTTCTGTTTTAAGACTTTAGAGACCTAGATGGGAGAAATAATTGGTGGTCTTGGTTATTATTACTAGATTTTTCTTCTTCTAGAATCTAGGTGTGCGTCTATAATCTCTTGGAAGAATAATATTTAAAATGTCATGTAATAGATTTTATGTATTACTCACTGGTAATATATAGAAGTATAAATTGGATGCCCTAAGCATTTGTAATATGTTTAATTAAGGCTGTGAGAGTGAAGTTTCTTTTCAGTGTTCTTATTAAGTAAATGATGTTGGAAATTTAAAATTTTAATGGAACATTATGTCCCAATTTATCTTTTTTCTTTTTAATTTTAGATGGGAAATGTTAAGTCCTAAGATCGATAGGTTGACTGTGACAACTATGTTTACTTACAGAGAGAACAGGAAATGAGAATGGGTGATATGGGTCCCCGTGGAGCAATAAACATGGGAGGTAGGGATTTGAAGCACAGGCTTCTGTCACTTACTTGTCATTTTTCAGGGAACTATACATGCTATTTTTGGTATGTCAGTAACAAAAATTTGGAACCAACATTTGTAAGTGGTGAAATTTCCTACATTTATTAAACTGAGAAAAAATCAGTGTATTTAAAATACATGCTAGGAAGAACAGTTTTATTTTTTTATTCAAAGGCTAAAAGATGTATTATGTTTTAATAGATGCAACAAAAGAAACCTGTAAACAGGTTTTGATTAACAACCTGAAACTTGTAGTCATCACATGGTATAATATAGCTATGTTGTTGTACTTTTAAAAATCAAACTTCATGCCCTGCAAGTGGCTTTTTGGTGTTGGAATTTTGCTAGCTTCTGGGTTATAGTGTCTTTAAACTTTTTGAGGGTACTTTATATATTTCTATTTTAACATAACATTTTGCATAACTTTGAAGCTATTTTTATTCATTTTACTGAATGTTTAACTTATTTTGCCCTAGCCCTCAGTATCATACACAGAAATGCACTGTTTGGAGACATGTGTGACTTGTCAAGTAAATGAGATATGTCTTACATATTTAAGCTCATGTATATCTTTAGAATTGATGTGAAGTTTTTAAGAAAATGTTCATAGTAGCACTTTAATATTGATTGTTTGTTTACCCAGGTGGTCAGGGGAGCAATACCAAGTAAATAAGCTAAGAGAAACATAAGTGGGATGTTTTCATAAGTTTTATTAAATTTTAACTGTCATGCCTTTGAGATTTAGATAAATGTTTTATATAAGAGTTTCACAGAAGCTGAGGTTAAATCTACATAAGTCAAATGTACATATTGTTGCAAGGATTACATCACCTTAACACTCCAGTGCATCAAGTGCACTCCCAGTGAGGAGATCCACATTGTGCTTAGAACGTATGCACGATGTGTGGAATAAGAAACCTGAAAGCATCTATGTAGGTCGAGCATTTTCCATGACTGACCACTTCCCACTGTGCCAGTTTATTGCCATTTGCCAGTTAGCTAATCTAAATCATTTAAGACCACTGCTGTTTACTTGTGTCACTTTCCTTATCTGCAAAAAAGTGGTTATTGACTGTCTCTGAGATGCAAAGGAAGCACAAAACATGGCCCTTAACTCAAAGAACTTAATTGTATAGTACAGTTGTAGTACAGTGGTACATGAAAAGAATCAGAACCAAGAGTACATGAGAAGTTTTAAATCAGGTAGTACAGTTGAGGGTATAGTGATGTACAGGTAGTTGAGTATTTATATCCTTTTCAGAGTGTGAATTGTGGGCTGGTATATAATATAATCCAGGTGGATTTAAGGATTTTCAGTATGAGGTTGTTTGAAATGGCATTTTTACAGGTAGTTTGAAATGCCATTATAATTGTTAGATTGTCCATTAACATCAGAACCAAACTTGAAATATTTCTGATGTTTTAGGGACCATGAAAACAGTCTGACTTGATGAGCAACTTTATTAGAAGAAATGGGAGAATATAACTTTAGATTTCTTATTTAGTTAGGAATTTAAGAGATTTAAAAGTTTTGATGGGATTTTATTCACTAAAGAACCATGTTTGAACACTTAGTTAGCTCCCCTAACATCCACTCCATTTAATTTTCTCCTCTTTATATTTTATTCAAAGTGAGAGTTTATCCTCAAAGTGAGAGTTATGACTTTTAAGTCCTTATCATGCAGTTGAATGTCACTGTTCAGTTGGTAAATTGTCATATTCTCTCAAGTTACACAGATGAAATGTGACAAAGGTTTTTTTGGTTTACTTCACGTGGAACACAATTTATAAAATTGCTTTTCAGGGGACCAGATAACTCTAAAATTCCTTATTAGATCTTTACATTTAGTCTAATTACAGCCATCTGGTAGAACATAATTACTAAAAATAAGAGTAGTTCAATTGTTGATACTTGAAAATATTTTTCTTTTATTATACCCATACTTGTATAGTTAAATTGTATCTTAGAAGTTAGGTGTGATAATTATGTTTAGTTAAAAGAAGAAGGAAAAAAACAAAAACAACCCTAATCCTTGATCTGTTCTTTTTGGGGAAAGTTGAGGTAGGATTCCTCCTGGATCATGCCTCTGCCCTTAATCATTTTGCTTGTGGGAGAAGTTTGTAGAAGTCAAGTAAAAATTTTATTTGTCGCTATCCTAAGGGAATAGAAACATTGTTGGATAGTTAAGTGTAGATTTACTCCTGAGAATTTTGGGGGATTAAGGAACTACTTCCTTTCCAGGAAGTGGCTGGGGTCTGGGGATTGGGTTCCGAAGGAGCCACAGAGTATGTTGCCAGGAATGACAGGAAGTCAGACTTCCTCCCTCAGCTGCTCCTGTACTCGGCCTTGTGCAAAGTTGAGCTTCATTGGATACTGAACTGTGAATTTGAATGATAACTTCCCACTCCTATTATAATGTGTTTTTGAGAAATTGAGTTCTGAATGTCATGAAATTAGCTAATACTAGAAGAAAATTCAGTCTTTGTCATGAATTTTTAATGATAAACAAGTATAACTAGTTTAAAAGTTTAAAAAGTTACAAGAGGATACCTAAAAATGTATCCATTATAAATGTATTACATGTAGTTAACATGAGGCAGGTAGATGGATGTCTTGATGAAAAAAAGATTTGAGGTATCTGATTGTTCTCATTTCCAGAATTTCTTTATTCAGTATTTCAAAAAAAATTTAAATAGCTGCATCAGTATTTTATCTGTATTTGGTTCTGTATTTTATCTGCATTTGGTTCTGTATTTTATCTGCATTTGCTTTTAGAAAAAAGTTTTGTCATGATGAATCATTTCAAGTTTTTAGTTTGTTTCTATTGCATATTTCTAGTTAATAGAGTACCTCCTGTAATTTTGGGAGATTTTCAGTAACTGTAAAAGTCAAGTTTTTTACAGTCAACTTTTTATATATATATATACACACACACACATATGTACATATAATGTACACACACACATACCTACACTATATATACATATATACACACATATCTATATATGAGGTTGTGGTTTCTCCCATCACAATTTAATATAGTTTACATGCTAGTATTTTTAGTCATGACTAAGAAAATTAAGTGGTTTTGTAAGTGCTAATCCTTTGCAGTTGATTTAAACTGGTAGAGAGTTGTCATAATTTCTTCACTCATAAGGGAGTAATAATTAGGTTAAAAAGCAGACTGCAGCAAATAATACTGATGTTTTAAAGAAAACTTTTCAAGCTTGGATAGTCTCAGACATAAAATAATTGATAGTTTTCTCATTTGTTATATGTACTTTTGTTTAGCAAATGTAGTGCTTGATCAGAGTCAATAATTGAGTGTCCCATTCTTAAGGAAGTAAAATGATTTTGATAATATTCTTGTTATATAGATTGCCTAAGTATTGTTAAATTTTAAATGTTTACTCAACTAAGATAGGACAGCTCTAAGTATAGATTGTTTTGCGTAGATGCGTTTAGCCCAGCACCTGCTGGTAACCAAGGTCCTCCTGCAATGATGGGTATGAATATGAACAACAGAGGAACTATTCCTGGCCCGCCAATGGGTCCTGGTCCTGCCATGGGGCCAGAAGGAGCTGCAAATATGGGAACTCCAATGATGCCAGATAATGGAGCAGTGGTAATGTATCATGCACATTATTGTGATTATATCAGTAGTATTTACTTCTGCCCCAAAGGTAACTTCACACTTAACATAATTTGGCATCATTTGTTTTGTCAGTAAAGATCAATGTCCAATGAAGAAAAGGTAATATTATGAACTTAGATGTTGATTTATGAGAGGCAGTTTTTTATTATCTCAAGAGTTAGGATTATGATCCATGGCATGCTTTTGTATATGAGTGTATAGCAGATGTGTATGTTAATTACAGTCATTTTGCAGTGATTTTCATTTGTATACACCTCTTACCAGCATTCAGTGTACATTCTAGTATTTTGTGATTGTGTTCTTTTCCACTGAATTCCTTACCTTTGGTGAGGTATGAAGCCCCAATATGTATGAAAACACAGTTTTCTGTCTTAAATCACGAGTAATTTCAGATAATTTAACTGTAAAATTTACATTAAAGTTTTAAAGTATATTTTAAACATATTAATATTGCATTCTCACTAAATAGATTTAGTAATTTCAGTTACATTTATTTCTAAATTTAGGCAATTTCATATCTTGGTTTGAGAGTGTGAAGATATCTTTGTCTGGGTTACATATTATAAAAATGTTTTTCAGTTGTACTTCATATTTTAAGTATCAGTGACAAAACTCATACCATTTTTCTTTTCCCTTAAAGTCTGTCACTATTTAAATGAGACTTTATATTGGTAAAACATTTTCTTACTTGGTTTTTGTTAATGGTTGTCCTGAGTAACATTAAGAAAGGGGAAATTAGTTGACTGTGTATTTGGAAAAGGAAGCTCAGTTCTGGAGTAGAAGATACCATTACTGCTGAGAAAGAGAAGGTGTTGCTGTTAAGACTCAGACCTGCCATCAGCTCTAAAGTTTACCCTCCTAATCTCACAGATGCAAGCAGTGAACGTGGGTCTTAGAACCAGTGGATGCAGTATTCTATTTTAAATTTTATTTACTTTATAGTCCTTTAAGAATTTGGACAAACTGGATATGCTAACAGGTTTTTTAAATGAGTATCTACACAGATAACGAGGCAGTAACATAATACTGACTGTGATCAGATCAGGTGTTACATACTGATCAGTGTACCTGTGTCCTTCAGTGGAGGCTTATTTCATAGTAAAGTGTCTGAGAGCTAGTAAAAACTTGTAAAAATACTTTGGTTAAAGTTTTGTGTAGCATGTAATCAGCAGAGACATAGTAAAAGGAACTGGTCTGCTTTTCCCTACCTCACACAGAAATGGTAACATTTATTTAAATATCCCCCTTAGTCTTTTTCACAGTGGTATTTTACTACTGCTTATAGGGAGTTCTGGTCAACCCTTGTGATTATGATATGTAGTTATTACTGTGAAGTTTTTCAGAATACATATTTGTGTTTAATTCTGCCTTTTGACTTCTAAAAACTGTTTTCCCAGTAATAGTCTTTACAGAAAAGCACCTTCCTTGAAAGTTTTCATACTGAAATTATAACTGTGTTTATATATACTTTCTATGTTAAATGCATTACTGTTTAAATTTTTATAATATTTACTGTGTTGGCCAAAAAGTTGGTTGGAGTTTTTCCATAAGATGGCACAGAAAAACCTGAATGAACTTTTTTGGCCAACCCAGTACTTTTTCAAACAGTGTGATGCTGCTCCCCAGTTTTGTCTCTGATTTTTGAAACACAGTACGTTTATTAACTGAACTGTTATATGCAATATAAACTTTAATGAAAGAGAGGGCGTTCCCTGGCAGTCTGTGTTTAGGACTGTGTGGTTTCACTGCTGTGATCCTGGGTTCTTTCCCTGGTCAGGGAACTAAGGTCCCACAAGCCACATATGGCATGGCCAAGCAAAAATAAATAAAAATAAAAAGAGAGATCAGAACAGTAAAATAATAACTAAGTTTAAGATGGCATTCACTTCGTAAAATCAGTTCTTTTTTCATGAAATTGGGGCATAGCATTAGCAAAATGTAACTCTTCATTCAGATGCTTCTTTTATTTTTTATTTTTAAAACATAGTAACTAATTAAATTGCTCCTTTCTTCCTTCTATGTGTGATCCTGATTCTGCTGGACTTTCTGCTGAACTTCATGACACCACCACTTGGGATTGTGCCAATTTTTCTTGTCACTTATATTTGGCGTGTTCCAAATGGACTTCACATTTGTTATGTGGTATTCTAGCACAATGATAGATTTCCGCAAGGACCACCGTCTCAGATGGGATCACCTATGGGTAGTAGAACAGGTTCTGAAACCCCTCAAGCACCGATGAGTGGCGTAGGTCCTGTTAGTGGTGGTCCTGGTGGTTTTGGTAGAGGGAGCCAAGGGGCCAACTTTGAAGGCCCTAACAAGCGTCGTAGATACTAAACAGTCTTTCGTTCATGACTGTTTAGAGGAGAAAAATAACTTTTACCTGTTACCTAGAAGAAAAGTTTTATTGTTATTGTATTTAGACTTAAAATTTTTTTTTAATACTTGAAGTTTTTGTATTTTTCTTTATTCATAAGCTTTGTAGATTAGAATGGTAATGATGATACTCATCATTGTGAATGTTCAAATGTGTTTGTGACTTTAGCTAAATATAAGTATGCCACAGTACTGTGAATTCTGTGTAGTTAATCTCAATAAAGAAATCATCTTGGATAATTTTAAACTGTTATTAGTGGTATTCTCTTAACAGTTTTATTAAACTTTGCTGTAACGGTAATACTTGGATCGCTTTAACTAACCCCAGCCATTTACAAATGACAATGATTTTCGTTTGTGCAAGTTGCCCTGAAGATAGGAGCTTAGTGAAAACTGATGTCAGTAAGGGGCAGACAGAGTAGCAAGCGGGGGAGGGCGGGTGTGGGGATTACACCTGTATGCACCATTGATGTCCTGTGAAATCAGAGTTGCTGTCTACATTTCATACAGATTCTGAATATTCAGATATTCTGAGGAGGAATATTAAGGATATCTTTGTCTTGTGCTGAGTTTTCCAAATAAATCTTTTGAATCTTGAAAAAAAAATGTTTGAAGGCAAATCTCTTTTGCTTATAAAATATCTATTTTTAATCTTATTGGCTGTTATTTATTTGGTGTCAATATCTAGATCTTACTCTTTACATTTTCTTTAAAATCAAACAATAAATAGCGTTAGCTAGGATGTTAGTTGGGAATTTGCTGTGGTATTTAAAAGAAATTCGGCATTTCTTGAGCATGTTTCTTTCCAGAAATGTTCAAGGTGGCCTGACTCTGCAGGGCTGTGAATGTTCAGGGGTGTCTCTGCATTCAGACAGGCGAGGTGTGCTTTGTCTCCTAGAAATATGGTTCATGTAGTGAGTGTTATGGCAATCAGATTAGATCTCTTTCTTATCAATTATGTTTTAAAGATTGATTTTCAATAGAATGGAGAAACATCACATTAGAATTTTTATTCCAAAACAGAGTTCTCATTATATTTAAAATTTTGTATGTTAGCCATGTTTAATTTAAAATTACATTTGAGGAATCATGTATTTAAGCCACAAATCTAAGGCGTCAGGCATTGGTTGTAGCACAGTTACTTCTCACATAACATTTCAGTGTGTTACTGTACCATGCTTTTAGCATTTTTCTGAAGAATGCTTTAAAAAAGTGAGCAGTATGTAAATATTACCCAGGCATGGTTTCTGTTTTTGCTGGAAGATGTCCTTTGAAAGAAGTTTGGTTACTTAAGATTGCGTAAAAGCAATTGAATATAAGGCAGGCTTGAGATGCATTCTTTTGTATCACATTTTTCTTATGTACTATTTTATGTTCTATTTTTTTAGAAACAATATGGATGGAATTATTTTCCAAAATTGGCAGCATTCTATTGTTTTTGGCAGTCTTTGAAAACACGATAAGGAGATGGTAAAATAATAGACTATTCTCATCACATTTTCTGTGAATGTGAGTTGGCAAGGGGTGTAATTTGTTATGTTTGTGACATTAATTGCAGTGTGGGGAGTTTTAACATCAGCTATAATTTTTAAGTGATATCTGCTGCACCTGAATATACATTTCCCGTCATCTGTATTTTTATTCGTAAAATCTTTAGGTAATTTTTAGTATTGTATTTTGCTTCAAAACTGAATTAAGATTGGGAGAAACTTTGTCCTTGATGTTAATACCAAGCTAGCTTTGGCCAAGGCTGTGAAATTCCGTACGATTCATTCAAGAACATTTGAAAGCATTGCACAAAGAGATGCCCTAATCTGAACATTCTAATGTCCGGCTCATTCTGGCTCCAAGAACAGAGCTCTACACAGCTTTTTCCCTTCATCGAAAAAGTCCTTGTTCCAGTTCTTACCAAGTTTACCCTGGGAACAGTCAGCTTCTGAGTGAGTCAAGTGGAGCATCTGTGAACTCCTAGTTACTCAAGTTTTTAGTGTTTTTGTCCAGTTAAACAACTTTGTGGCTCAGTCATTTTTTCTTGTGGAAAAGAATGCCAAGGAAGACATTTGAATGCCATTTGCTTAAAGCTTGTAGATGTAAAAATAAAGAATAGTATTAGCTTTTCTAAATAAGTGTGATTTTTGTCATCCATACTCCCATAATTCTTTTTTTAAAAAGATAATATGAAACAATATTAGTAGTATAACATCACAATATTATGTTTCTTTTTGTGTAATGATTTGAAACACTGCATTTAAAGTCTGCATGATTTAGGTTTCGTATGCTGTTATTAACATGCACAAAATAAAATGAATATCCATTTTCTAATTGTTTTATTTTAGCAATGTATTTTGTTAATTTCTGTTTTTATTTTAAGAATGAATGTATTCATTTTCTTCTTGACAGATTCTGTTTTTAAAAAGCTATTGGTTCACTTGTATTTCATAAAGCTCAATTTATTATTTTGAGGTTTTGGGTTTTTATGCTTAAAATCAGTGCTGAGCATTCATTGGAAGATATTAAATATTTGTTTTGAATCCTACAATATCAGTAACATGGAAAAATATTTGTTTTACCTAGAATCGCCATTTAATAGAATCAGAGATGATCAACAATGACAATATCTGAATTGAATTTTGTTTCTCGAGTACTAATTGAAATTATGCTATCACATTTTATTCAGAAATGTGCTTGTCGAACATACAAGTTTCAGAAAGTTGGTGTTACGTGTAAACTCTATAATAATTGCTAAATGTCACAATGAATGGTTAATAGTCACATTAATGATTTGGGGGTGGGTTTATAATTACAAATTAGATTATGAATGAGAGGAAGAACATTAAATGTGTGATTGAACTGAGATGGTTTGTGGAAGAATGTGATAAATGTTTAAACCTTTAAAATTTTTGATATTTAGTGTCAGATGGTGCTAGTCAGAAATGAAAAAGATACTTTACTAGGGAGTAGTATGATACTTAAATGTGGGGTTTTTGGTATGTTAAGAGTTTTGTTATAATATGTAGTAATATGTTTAACTATATTCCTGAAAATTGAGAGCATAACTGATTTTAAAGTCAGACTTGCTTTCAAGAATAAGGCACATTCCTGGCTCCTAGATTTCACCATTGTAAATATTGTCTTTTGTCTTTTACTTCCTAGTTGGTTAGATGCTCCTCCACAGGAACTCCTGGGGTCAGTGAGGGGCTACTTCAGAGTAAATAGCCAGGCCATCTCTTAAGTGGTATATATAGCCCAACCTGGGTTATTTCATTGTAAACGAATAATGGTTAAATAAATTGACAGTAGTTTTATATTTTTCAAGAGCATTGTTTCCTTTCCACTACCCTTCATTACTAAATTTTTAAAAACGGGAAACTGTAGTAGTATAAGATACTGGTTTTCTTCAGTGTGTGTAATAAAGTATACAGATACTGTTTCCTGGTTGAACGTGGTTAAGTAGTTTATAGAATGTCATTGTGGGAAAATGGTGAAGAATTTCACTATTTTTATAGAATCTGATTTTTAAAAAAGTTTTCTGATCTTTAAAATCAGGATTATATATTGTATATTCTTTTTTTAAATCAATAGCAGTATCTTCTGAGTATAGGAAAAAATATCTTGAAAGGGTCTTTGTTTCGAAGGGTCTTGATTACCGAATAACGTTATTACTGATTGAAGTTTGAATCTTACATGACTGAATATTTAAAGGTCCAAGTGCTGTGTTACCTTGGGAATATTGTTTGACCTTTTGTCTTTTTCTATAAAATTGTGTTTAGATTATAAATATCTTTAAGGATTCCTTTTGGTTGAAACCTATTATTAGGGTATATTTTATTCACCTGGTGGAATTAGCAGTGTGTACTTTCTTGTTTTGTGATACTTTCAATATGATAAACTTTCATTTTCTAGATGAAGAATATCACATTTCTTAGAGTAATGTAGCCGGAGTTTGTAATTCATATTTTTAAAAATTCTTTTTCAAGTATATTCTATTATAGCTTAAACCATTCTTGTAACTATTGACTCCTTTGTTCAGATTTTGACTGTTCATTTAAAAATCTTCATTAAAATTACAGTTTGTCACCCTGAATTAAAGCAGTGAATTTCAGAAGAGATGGTATTGCTTCTAAGTAAAATGTCAAGTTTCAGGCAGTTCACTTCTGTGTTAAAATTGACTTGAATTGTTAGGATTAGGTAGAATGAAGTGTATATAGTTTGAATACATGAATTTTTCTTTCTATATTCTTTATTTTTAAAAGTATAAAAAAATAAATGGTTTTAATTTACTCATTAAATACAAGGGCCCTGTGTTGATTGATTCCGTAATAATGTAAGTGCACCATATATGTCTTACATGGCATGTTGTTGAAGGTTTTGGAATTGATATTTATACCTGGAATTTGTTTCTAGCTCTGAAATTATCACTTCAGGATCAAGTTCATTTTTATTATGTGTTATACATCTCAGTTTAAGGTAGAATATATATATATGAAATAATATAAAAAGCTATAACGTTTCATGTCATATTTGTGAGTGGATCTTTAAGAAACAAGTCTTCGAGTTCTGATTTCTTTTATGCGAAGTGTCAGTGAACCAGGCTTCTGTGAATGAAGCTTTGTGTATGTTTATCCTTGCCATGTTCTGTGCAAGTTATGTACATTTTTATTTTTGTATGCTTGTTTAAAAAATTATTTTCTGCAAATTATTCATATTATCTAATACGTAAGAATAGAGAAACCATCTTATTTCATTGTACATTTTGCCAGGATGATTTTAGTTAATTTCTCGTCAAGGTATGTTTTAATTTAGATAATATAAATTCGTATCAAATATGATACATTGCTTAGATTTACAAGTGTGACCTTTTTTTCTCTTTATGTACTAAAAAGATGTTAACTTCACATAGTGATTCTCTTTTAATAATTTCTGACCTTTTTAGTGTTATAAACGATAATAACTTCTTCAGTGGTTATTTAATCTATAATGTTCATTCTTTTTTTATGCCTGTGTTTAAAATATTTACATTTTTATGCCTGTGGTTAGAATATTTTAAACAGAATAACTATGGAGCCAACAGTTTAGCAAACTGAGCAAACTGGATTGTGAGAAATAAATGTTGTGCTATCTAATATGAATATATCATTTTATGACAAGAAAATGTTTATGGGAGCTCTGTCATTGAGAATTCACTATATTTGTTTATTTGTTGTACCAGTTATGTATTGAGAGGTCCTCTTGTATTTTGGACCCTTCTCCAGAGCTGAGATACAACAGTGGGGGGAAAAAAACCCCTGCTATAAATTACAGTAGTCCTGGATGTCTCTCTGAATTGATGGCTCTCAGGCTAAGTGTGCACCGGAATCACCTGGAGGTTCAGTAAAACAGACTTCTGGGCTCTACTCCAGTTTCTGATTCAGCGGGTCTCAGGTGGGGCTAAACAGCAGGCATTTGTAACAAGTTCCCAGGTGATACCCATATGTTGGGTCTGGGGACCCCACTTTAAAACCTCTGTTCTAAAGTGTTCCTCTGAACAGGCACAGTAACTCTTTTGGTTGGTTGTTTTTGGTGGTGGTGGCAGAGAGGATTGTCCTGGTACATTGTATGTTGAGTAGAACCCTTTTCCAGTTGTTAAGAGAAACCAAAACACTCTCAAGCTTTCCCAGGTTCTGCCAGCTGGCAAGAACTGCGAAAAGTCTGTTATTGTTATAAGGCTATGACTTGGCTATTAAGTACTGAGTCCTAAACATAATGCTCTTTTTGAAGTAGGATTTTCTTGTGTGTGAGTTCATAAATTTAGTTAGTTCAAGTGAAGAGGGCATATAGAGAAATACACACTTTGAAATGTAAAGTTTTTTCACTTAACTGATTCTCAGCTATTCTTACCAGTATGAGGTTGAAACAGTGTAATAATTTGTTTTTGTGTCAGTGTATTTGAATGTGCTTGTGCCAGATGACCCGTGAAGGTGCTGGAAAACTGCTGATCTTTACTTCCCATCCTGGTGAATATGAATAGAATGATACTATTTTGATGAAATAATGGCTTTTGTAAGTGAGCTCATCTTTTGCTTTTCCAGACTGAGGATAAAGTTTTGATAAATTATTTTTTCTAAGACCATGTATATATTTACTAAATGAAATTTCTTTTGCTTTCCAGCTTCAGTTTTTATTATTCACTTTAGTGATACCCATCTGGCAGTGTAGTAAATGAGAATTGTTAAGTAATTTTAGGTAGAGTTATAACCTGTTTTGTGAGACCTTATAGTGATATATATGTATGCTACATATATATGTGATTTAAAAGTCTATTTAAAATTATATAGTATGTTGAAATAATCAGACTGGTTCATAATGAGAGCACATAGTTAATGTATTGACAATAGTTTCTTCCAAACAATTGTGTCTATGTTAGTGCAAAGAAATAATTGCCTGGTTTGCAGCCTTCTAAATATCTTGGAATATAGTTTCTAGAACATTGTGGTATATGTTAGTTAAGAATATCTGTGCAAAGCAAAAAGTGTGGAGACTTGTTTCTCCTTGTAATCCAGCTGTCTCCTGGGTGCCTCTCTGTCCTGCTTCCCACCAGACTAGTAACCCTGACACCAGAAATCCACTTTGACCAAGCTTTTTTTTTTAATGAACCAGAAATAGATGTGGCTCCAGGAAGGAGTGTTAACTGTGGTCTAAGAAGTCCTCATATCCACAGACCCCATTAAGGAGTCAGATTCCTTGCTCCTTCGGAGTCTAGGACTTAAGAGGCTCAACTTCTATCCTAGGGTGGCTTGTTAACTGTTTTTCAAACAGAAATTCTCATGCAGGTCAATGAGAGGAAGGCTTTGTTTCATCCATCCTTTAAAGCAAATTCATATGGATAGATTTCTAGATATATTTGTTTTTCCTGTTTAAATGTTTATTGCTAGTTTTCTTCAGCCAAGAATTGATTTGAAGTCCTGTGGCTGGCAGTCCTTGAAAGTGAAAGTGAAGTCACTCAGTCCTGTCTTGAGTCTTTATGACCCCATGGACTGTAGCTCACCAGGCAAGAATACTGGAGTGGGTTGCCATTTTCTTCTACAGGAAATCTTCCTGACCCAGGAATTGAACCCAGGTCTCCCACACTGTAGGCAGAAGCTTTACCATCTGAGCCACCAGGGAAGTCCTTGGACATCCACAAAAGTCAATGCTTAACTATTTTTAGGCATATGAATGCAGAAAAATGATAAATTTTGAAGAAGGAAACTCTTGGGTTTGAATATAATTTTTATGTTGCTGTAGTTTTTGGATTCAGACTTTGCCTTTGCTTCTTACAGCCCCCCACCATTATCTTTCCGGGAAGCCATCAAAGTTTTATGATGTGTTGCTGCTATTTAGATTTATGCATAATGATTTATTAGGAAAATTTAAGATACCTTGTTTTTTTGCTTGTTAGCTGTATATTATGCTTAATGGGCCTTTATCTTGAGCCATTAAATCTTGTAAATTATATGTAGGAGGAAGATCAGAAGTTCTTGGAAAATGACACGTTCCAGATTTGGGGGCTGTGAAGTACAATATAGAAATACCTATTCAGATTCTTAATTTCTGCTTTGCAATGTAATGTGTTTATATTTCAGGAAGACGAAATTTAATATATATCCTAGTGTTTGTGCTTCAAGTGTTAGAGATAGGTAAGCCAAGTTATTCACATTATGATCTTTTAGACAATGACTGGATGATTTCTCTGGGTTAAAAATACAGATCTGATTTTTTTTTTTTTTCCTTAGGTCATATCCACATAATACACATACTAAATAATTTAGCAACATGTAAACAAGACTGGTTTCAGCAGTCGGATATTGGCAGTAGTGTTCTGCAGCCTGGGCACTGCAGAGACAGCTGTGCCAAAGACAGTCCTGCCCTCAGCTCTCTGGCATTTGCATTCTAGATCTGAAGACACTCAGTGACAGATAGTTGAGATGACTAGAGAAAATGATAGCTGCTTTATTAGACAAGGAGACTGGAAAATGACTATCTCCGGAGATAAAGGGACAGAACCCTCTTAAGTGTAGTCTGTTCCGATAAAACAGAGTTGTGGTCGAGTAAGTGGTATAGTCAGTCCGCTGTGGTAGCTGCACTGTCCCATGTGGCGGCCACAGGTTGCTGTTGAGTCTTTGGAACAGGACTGGTAAGGCTGGGACTGGGTTTTAATTGCATTATAATTAACTTAAATTTGGTTATCAATGCAGTGTAAGCATATTTGGGATAATTTGGGTATGTGAATTTACTTTTGCATCTTAAGTTTAATGAAACCTAATATATAAGTATTGAAGAAAATTTGCCATTTGAAGTAGATGTGTAAAATAGACACAAAATTGCAGAGACTTGGTATGAAGAAAGAATAAACTATCTCAACCTTTCATATGACTACTTGTTGGTAATATTTTGGATATATTCGGTTAAATAAAGTATACTATGAAGTTAATTTCATTTGCTGCTTTTTTCCCCCCTTCAATGTTGACTTTTATGAAATTGAGAATTTCTTTTGTTTGCATTATTTTTCTTCTGGGAAATGCTGGTCTAGGATAGTAACTGTCAAATTCTGTTATTTTCCTTACATGATTGTAATCCTCGCATCCTGTTACATGGCCTATAGTTATGAATCTGTTTATTTTTATCTTGTAAAAAGAATAACTTGAGGTTGAGGGTTTGCTGAGTGTATGCTCACCGTGAGGTGTCAGGGTGGGACAGTGTTCCTGTATGATGAGTTGGTGTTTGTGCAGGAGTGGCCAGCGCTGCTGAACTCCCAGTTCTCAGGAGGTAGTGACACACGTTTTACACCCTTTACTTTTGTATATTATCTACCTGACACTTTCTTTATAAAATATTTACTGTTAACTCCTGAAGACACTTTGTCATGTAAGATTTCTCCTAAAACTTTGTGAAATTTTCTTCATTTATTTACTCCATTTAATCTAGGAGTCAGTTCTGAGAAAGTTAAGGACCTTATCTGTCAATTAGTGATATATTTTCAGTTCCTAGCAAGTCCTTACTAAATGTTTAGTGGATGAATGACACCAACTGTAAGACAGACTCCGTATTCAGTAATGAGAATACAAAAATGAACCAAATATGGCACCTACCTCTTGGGATTAAGCAAACTGTTAGGCCAGTTGGTAGTAATGAAACGATTAGGAAGTGCTCTGGAAACCCAGAAGCGAATATCCAGTCATGTTGGGAAGACTTCATTAAGATGATCATTTTTGAGCAGGACTTAAAGGTGAGTAAGTATTTGCCCAGGGTAGATTTTTAGGTGGGAGTTGGAGAGAGGACTGTGGGGCAGTGAGCAGTTAACAACGAGCTGTCCAGGGCCAGGAGTCAGGGTGGAGAAGTGAAGATTGTTAAATTTTGAGTTTGAGATGAGGGGCGGGGTCAGGACAGGGGTGGCTAGGTCATAAATGGAAAGCCAGGTGACCACATAGACTATTGATTCCCTAACCCCCCCTCCCCAGCTACACATGCTCCTTGACAGGATCTTTAGTATTTATGAAGGTTGTTCAGATTCCAGCCAAATATTTTACACATAGAGTACGGTTTGAGACCACAGTTGGCCCTTGTGTCCCTGGATTCTGTATCCGCATGTTAAACTAACAGCTGACTGAAAAGTGTGGGGGTGGGAGGGGTAGGGAATTCCAGAAAGTTCCAAAAATTGAAACTTCAATTTGTCATAGGCAACTATTTACATAACGTTTGCATTATATTTGGTATTGTAAGTGATGTAAAGATACTTACCATATAGGAGGATGAACATGGTTTATATTCAGATGCTTTGCCATATTATAGAGGATTTTGGTGTTTTGAGGGGGTTCTGGAACCAGCCCCCTGCGCATGCCCAGGGCCGACTGTAGTGATCTGGTGGGAGCAGGAGGTTAGGGTGCTGGTGACCTTGTGGTATCTGGTCTGAGTGCTGGGCCAGTGGTGATACCGTTTGCTGAGACACGGAAGGTAAGTGCTCAGGACTGGGCATGGGGTGTAGCTGATTGAGGGAGAGAATGGCTGTCCACTCGGTTTTGTAATATTTTGGATTTGACTTCCTACAGTGGTTCCTTGGGGTTTTAAAGACTGTATAAAGCTTCTCTATCTGATGAACAATGACCTAGAAAGGCCTTGTCATTTATCACTGAAGGTGACTTAGTACACTTCAAGCTGGTCCTGCTTTTACTGTCTCTTTCGCAGTTATTCTCCATATAATGTCCTGTGCTTCCTTCTAAAAGGCTCCTACCCTGTGCCAGATGCAGTAGTTCTGTCTGAACAGAGCCCCTGCTGTCTTGTTGGCCATGGGCATTATTTGACCTGCTCTTGTGTTTCCGTCCCGCCATCTTTCTGCCCTTGCTCACTGAGCCCTGAGATGGCTCCTGTTTCCCTGGGTCTCTGAGGAGGACCCTTTCCCCACAGAACTAGACCACTTCTCCTCATTCCTATCAGCTCGTCAGTGTGTGGTGCTTGTTTGTTGTACCTGCTTTTTACTTACCTTTTATCAGTGTTCCCAGTATCATGGCACAGTTGGTACTTCTATTTCTTGAACTGGTCTGAGGAGATATCCAAGAGGAAATGGCATAGACTTGAGAGTTTGCAGCTCATCTGTGCGGATGAGACTCCCAGGTTGCTTATTCATTCAGTAGACAGTTTTTAAGCAGCTTTTGTCTTAGCCTGTGTGTAAATAATGAAGAAAACAGACTTGGTCTTTGCCGGCTGTGAGCTTGGAGTCTGGTGAATGGTGAGGGAAACGTGAGAACTGGCAAGTTCTTAGCTGTCATCACAGTGGGGAGTTAGAGCAAGAAGAGCAGGCAGAACATTGGGCAGAGCCGCATGTGTAATAGGATTTGGGAGACTATATGCCCTTATATACATCTATAGAAACATGTCTAAAAAGAGAGTGAGGAGCTAGGAAAGAAGGGAGAATGTAAAGGGAGTGGTTTGGGATGGACAGGGGAGCCTGGGGAGGCGAGGTTGCTGGTACCAGTTCTAACTTAAAAAGGCTCTCACTGCAGTTTTGTGAGTGGCTGAGTTCCACGCAGTGGAGGTTGGTACCAGAGGAGCACCAGGCATTCATGAGAAAGGGCAGCAGGTTGCCAGAGTCCTCTCCAGGAGAGTCTGGTGTTCTCTAATTGAGTGTCAACCAAAGGCTGCTGGTTTTTGAAGGTTCTGTTCTTGTTTTCCTGGCATTAGTATGGCCTGGAGAGAAGGGGACAAGTGGGCCAGAACAGCTTGTCAGGGAGCATGATCGTCATGTGTGTGCCAGCGGACACAGATGGTGATGGTGGTAATTCCTCTAGTGACTGAACTGTCAGGTGGCTCCGTGGTTATGGTTTCCAGGAGAAATAGTTCAGTAATGCTCTGTTTTGAAGGCAATAGTTGTTCCTCTCAGGCTTTGTTTGGTAAATTGGGTATTGTATCAAAAAAAAGATTGAGATATTAGTTTGTACAAATATTGGGAGGAGAAAAAGCATGTAATATGTAATATGAAGAAACTTCTCTTCGGTCTTTTGTGTTGTTAATTCCTATTCAAGGGTTATGCCCTGATTAAGGCTGCTGGCTCCCTTTCACTGCACCCTGTTTTCACTTGTTTGCTTCCGTTATTGTGGTCTTTTGGTTAACATTTATTACTGTTCAATTGGATGGATTCTGGGGATTTTTTAAATTACTTATAGTCATTGTTTGCTTTTCTGGGTCGCCTTTGAGATGGTGTTTTGAAATGTTTATAGATTATATAGTAAACTTAAGTGTATAGTGATAATACTTCATTCCTGCATTTTGGCTTCTGTAAGTCTTCTGACTAGGTGCTTTATGGTGAAGACAGATTAACGTGGGCAGAGTATGAAGAGTGGGTGTGGTGCCACCATCTGGGAACCTGCAAACAGCAGTTTTCTGTTTTGAGATTTCTTTGCTCCTAACGTCAGAGCTGCTGAAAAGTTGGGAGATAAATGCAGTTGGAGAGGATCAAAAATTTTTTCTAGTTTACAGTATAGTGCCATTTCAGGTAAAAATCAGCATGTTACAGTTGTGTGTATATTGTCCTAACTTCTAATGAAGGTCAAATAAATATAATCAAGTTGAGTTAGATGTTTAACTTTTTTAATATATATAGCGAATATGTAGTATTTGAAATACAAATATGTTTTAATACATTTTATTGAATTATGGTTCAATTTCTTGCCTTTATACTTATTAGTGTAGAAAGACAATTGGTTTTTAAGACCAATTAATTAGGTGTTTGAACTATTTCAGTTTTTCATAAAATTTTCCCAGGGCCCTTTATCTTGAATATTTCCTCAGTTTCCCTTGCTCCTCATCACCATCTTTACGGGGCTCCCTCTGGAGGCTGGCCTTGTTTGCTCCCACCCGAGCTGTCGGAACAGCCGCAGCAGCCCCTTGGTGCTCCAGGGCTCTGCTGGATCCATGTGTTCCTCTTGGCATGTGCTCGGCAAGGTTAAGCATTAAGTGAACCCTGGACAGTTCATCATGACCGTTAACTACAGTTCTCTTCTAGTTTGTCCTTTACTAGTTCTTTTCTTTTGGACAGTGTGTGAGCGCACGTACACAGCATGGGTGCTAGTGCCACAGTGCATTTTGCTTTTTTTCTTTAAATGAATTTTATCACATCATGATGTAGGTATTAAAAATGCTAATTTAATGTAGACATTTTATTGCTGTCATGATACTTGGATATATGCTGCTACTACATTTTTTTAATAAATGAATTTTAAAAAAACGTATAGGGTCCACAAATGAATTGTAAAGGATCACGTTATTGTTAGATGTGGATAAAGCCTAGGTATTCACTAGAAGTGGCTGGTGATTCTGAATCATTGGTTCTGAAGAAAGTCTACTAGCTCCATATGAAAAGGGTTTGCTTTATTTAAGGCCAAGGAGCCAGTGTTGGGTGGACACAAGGTGTTCATATTTTTGAGAAACTTCAACTCTTGCGGTTCGAGTACAGCACAGGAGGTAAAGTGCAGTGCAGGGATGGCTGGTGCATACCAGCATGGTTGAGGTTGGTCATATCTGCATGAATTGGGAAGCAGAAGAAGGGAGAATTCAAGAGAGCATGTGTGAATACACAATAGGTCTTGGAGTCTTGTTATCAGAAAAGAGTGTACCTTGTGCTGGGCTTATTAGAGTGTTTGCTCATGTGAAATAATCACCTGCTATGCACAGTTCAGTGGCAGTGCTGGGGACACTTGGTGATTTGGTACAGTACATGTGAAACCTGTTCAGAATTGTTACAGGGAGTTTGGAGAAGATAAGTGGAAATAAGATAAACTAGTTGGGAAGGATATACATACTATGAATGAGAAGGGAATGTTTTTGTTCAGGGCAGGAGAGTTACTTCATGAGTGTGTCCAAAGTTTGGGGAGGTAGAGATGTCCCAGTATTGTCTCCAAGGTGAGCTGCATCTTGTTTCGGGAGCAGGTGGTATCAATGAGGACTCGGTATGAACAAAAGTGTATGAAGTGAGAAGTTAGCCAAAGTGAGACTGGAAAACTAGTCAGCTCTTACTCCATGATATCCACAAGGAGCATAGTGGCAAGAGAGTAACTCCTGAGATTTGTATCTCATAAAAGTTACCTGGATTGTGGAAGGACAAATTTGGTTAAACTCAGACTTGCAGGCCAGACAGCCTGTTGGGATCAGGAAAAGGATTGGAGAGTAAAAGTAGGAATCAAATCAAGATATATCAGTGAATTACAGAATGATCAGAACGTGATGGATAATTGAATGTTGGGGAGGTTATGTGGAAGAAAGGCAAGATTGACTGGTTTTGAACCCCAAATCTGGTATACCATTTTGGTGCCACTAACTTACAGGAACAGAGCAGTGAGGTCAGGATGGAGCTCTTCAAGTTCTTGTGACATCTAGAAAGGGTGCTGAGTATGGAAAATCATTCAGCTTAGGAAATGATCTTGGCTTGAGAATTCTGACAGTCATCAACAGTGAGCACCAATTGATAAAGTGTGAAGCAGATAGTTGACCAGTGCACATGTATATAGTTTAGGGGCTGATACACCCTTCACACATCTCTGTGGATGTTTAGGTTGAACTTGAAGGCTTCGGTGAACTGAGTCTTATACTGGAATACAGCTAAACCTTTAAGGCTCCATAGAATACTGCCATTGTATTCATTAGAAATTCACACTTAAATAACTTACTTAATTCATACTTGGTTAATGGCCAGCATTAGTGTGGAAACCAAAGGTGGAATAAGCCCTGTTTAGTGCAGGCTGTGTACTGTAGCAGCATTCAAGTCCTTGGAGACCTGGAAATTCTTCTTTGTCACACCATTGTGTATTAGAAAGCATTAACATCTGATAAAAATCAAGAGGCCTTCAAATACTATTGATGCATAAACTAATTCAGTGTATTTTGAGGTTTTTTAATAATATGCATCTAATACACAAACATGGAGATACAGATTGGTGCACAGTGAAACTTTCTTGCTACTGTCTACACATCACCCAGCTTCTCTGTCCAGGAGCAGCCATGGTTACAATTTCTTGTGCATCCATCTGGAAGGTTTTGTGCATTCACATACATGTTTGTTTACATTCTAAACACAATACATATGCAAGCACACTACACACTTCTATTAATCATCTCACAATATTCTATTTTCAGTGTTCTAAATGATCCCTCACTCTTATACTTACTGGTAGGTCATAGGTATGTGTACCAGATCTTTTGGGGACAGTGTTTCATTGATTCTTTTTTTTTTTCTCCCCATTATATGCTCTGTAGCATGTTGTTGGGTACACAGAATAGAGACTGTATGAATATGTCTGTAGGATAAAATTTCTACTAGGCCATTGGGCATGTGTGGTTTTGGGGTCGTCTTTTTTTTCTTTTGATTGTGCTGGGTCTTTGTTGCTACATGGACTTTTTTCTCTAGTTGTGGTGCTTGGGCTCCTCATTGTGGTGGCTTTTCTTGTTGAAGAGTATGGGCTCTATGGTGTGGGCTTCAGTAGACAACATAGGCTCAGTAGTTGTGGCACAGGGACTTAGTTGCTTCGTGGCATGTGGTATCTTCTGAGATCAGGGAATGAACCCATGTTTCCTGCATTGGCAGGCAGATTGTTTACCACTGAGCCATCAGGAAAGCCCAGGTATGTGTGTTTTTAAGATTGTTTTTCAGATACTGCCTTCCTTATTGTGGACAGTGGAAACTTAACATTACCCCCAGCAGTCGTTAGCTGAGGGCATAAACTCAGTAAATGTCAAATGTTGATAGGAAATAATGGCATCTTTGCAGGTGATGGTAAAAGTCTAGGAAGAGAAATTATATGATTGAACTAGGGAGAGCTAATGGGTCAGTGTATTAACAGTGGAGTGCTTGACTTGAAGTTCACCTCTTAAATAGCAAGAGTAGGAAGAACTGGGAATTCTTTATTCTAGAAGAATCCTCCCCCTCTTTGCTGTTGATATTAAAATTTCACTTTAAATTTAAAATCTGATAGTCACAGGTCACTTTCCCAGTATCCACTGTCATGATGAGTATTCTCTCCATGGTGTTCTGTTCCCTCATGCGTGGTGGTTATTATTGCAGGTGAGCAGTGTTCTTGAACATGTGGTATGGCCTTGCTGGTGCTGGGGCTGCAGCTGGGATCCACATCACTGGGGGCGGTGGAAGGGGGTGGGTTGTCCACTTAGCCAGGACAGCCTGGAGGTTTTCCTGAGGAGGGGTGGCAGCTCTTGAGCTGATTATGAATGACAGGAGGAGAAGAAGGCTTGGGAGGTTAGAGGTTGAAGGTGAGTCCTGTTCAAGCTGAGGGGTACCATTTACAGCAAGGAAGGGACTGTAGCTGGAACTGAGTGAACCGAGGGTTCTTACCCCTCTTTCCTCCCATTTTTATCTGACTGAAGCCCTCAACCGTCCCATTGAGTGAAATTTTAGCACCACAGATAGCTGTTTGTATATTGTATTTGTGCTTTATACATAAAATTTAAGATTTTTGCTGACCAACTAATTTTCTCCCTCTTGGGAGCAGTTCTGGCCTATTGAGAACACAAGTCTAGAGCCACGTGTATGGAGGCCATGAGACTCTTACTTGATGAAATGAGAAGCCAAAGAAAAGGCTTGGGCTGGGCCGGGCAGTGATGTGACCTGGTTTGTGGTTCAGAAAAGACATTACTTTGCTAACAAAGGTCCATCTAGTCAAAACTATGGTTTTTCCAGTACTCATGTATGGATGTGAGAGTTGAACTATAAAGAAAGCTGAGTGCTGAAGAGTTGATGCTTTTGAACTGTGGTGTTGAATGAAGAACACTCTTGAGAGTCTCTTGGACTGCAAGGGAATCTAACCAGTCCATCCTAAAGGAGATCAGTCCTGAATATTCATTGGAAGGACTGATGCTGAAACTGAAACTCCAATACTTTGGCCACCTGATGCAAAGAACTGACTCACTGGAATAGACTTTGATGCTGGGAAAGATTGAAGGCGAGAGGAGAAGGGGACAACAGGGGATGAGATGGTTGGATGGCATCACTGACTCGATGGACGTGAGTTTGAGTAAGCTCCAGGAGTTGGTGATGGACAGATAAGCCTGGCATGCTGCAGTCCATGGGGTCGCAAAGAGTTGGACATATCGAAGCAACTGAAATGAACTGACCTGAAAGGCTTGTAGCAGCTCATGAAGGACTTGACTGAAGGAGAGCCCAGGATGCAAGCAACAGGCAGACCAGTGACCAGTAAAGAGAAGGGAAGGGGAGCTGGGCTTGGTTCACACAGGCTTTCAATGACTCGGATGCAGTGGGCTCAGCTTTGATGGTCATGAAAGGTGTCTTGTCTACTCTTGAGGGGAGCTCATCTGTGGGCCTCAATGAAGTTTAGCCAGGAAATGACAGAGACAGTGGAGTCCGATTTTCATCCTTGAAGCCATTTAAATTTCCTATTTTTCAGTCACTTGGATGTAGCTAGATGATCCCACACACACAAATTTAGAATGTTCAAAACTCCAGACTTGTTTCAACTTTTTGTTTTGTCCCAGCAGGAACGTAACCCTATATCTTGTGCCTTTCGTTCCATACTGTTTTCTGGGGTGGGAAAGGGGGGATCTGTTTAAAAGCCTGCCTTTTCTTTTTTCGTTTTACCGCAGTAGCAGTGTTAATGCATTAGTATGTGAACAGTTTCAGTTGAGTGCTGTTTGGAGTAAAGTGGTTCTGGAGCAGTTTATTGAGGGACACTGTTTGAGTTGAGGCTCTAAAGGGGTTCTTGCTGCCCTGCCCACCTTGCTTTGTGAAATCAGTTAGCAGGCAGCTTTCCAGGCTCTCACTGGAGTTCCTGGAAGTCACAGTGAGATTTTTAAAATATGTCTTTGTAAGCCCTCATGGTGACCAAAAATGGGAAATACGATAGCATATATAGTTTAATAAGGTACTCAAGGGAGTGCCGAGGTGCCCACACATTTCTGTAGTTCCTGTGGTGCTTTGTGAAGGGTTGTGGGGTCCTTGGCCAAGTGGCGGGACATCAAGCAGCCCTCCTAGCATTTGCTGAGGTGAGCATGTTGTATGTTCAGATGTTGTGGAGACATAAAAAGTTTGAGAAGTGAGATTTATGATGGATGATTTTATGGTTTTTTTATGCTGTGTTTTTATGTTTTCTAGTCATCTAGTTTGGAGAGTTGTGAATTTCTCAAACTCCCCAATAATCAATACAATTTTGCACTTTAAAAAATTGTGACAGGATTTTTTTTAAAAACTCTCCCATTTTTTGACTTTTCAGTCCCCCCCATTTTTTTTTTCTTCAGAAGAAATGGTTGGAATCTTGTGCAGTGCTTATGAACAGAGCATTAAGACATTTAACCACCTCAGTGTATTGAGTTGGCCAAAAAGTTCATTTAGATTTTTTTCTGTAAGCTATTATGGAGAACCCCAACAGACATTTTTTTCGCCTGCTGAATTTTCAGGGAAATACTGTTTGGGACACACTAACTCAGAAACAGTTTCTGTGAGAGAGGCCTGGTAGCTGGCACCCAGAGTGAAAGAGCGTCTGAGAAGGTGAGCCTCTGGCCACCTCGCTGAGGTCGCTCAGCACCTATTTCCACCTTGGATTTAAGTAGATTTAAATAGATGATCAACTCTCAACAGTGCACATTAAACTTGTTTGATATTTTGGGGTTGCAAGAGAGTCGGACACAACTGAGCAACTAAAGAACGATGTCTCCTAAGTACAGCACTGTGATATTATTCATTGCATATGAATGCGTAGTGGGTTCTGCAAGAAATGCTTTTCCTAGTTTGTTCATTTACATGGTATCTTCAATGTAAGTTAGATGCTGTTTTTAAGTGGTTTGAAGTATATGTTGAAAAAACTTGACTGTTCATTCTATTTCCTTTTCATTATCTGTGAACATGGTTAATTTGTGAAGTAACTACTGTGGGATTCTGTGTGACAATAATGTATTTGGAATATTGAATTTTTAAAGTAAACAGTGGAGGCTGAACAAGTAATGTCATCTTGAGTAAAACACACAGTTTATCGTTGCTGTAGCTGAACTTGCTTTTAAAACTTAACCTGAGTATACAGCCACAGAGGCTGGTTTTCTTTGGCTTTTTGGGGGAGGGCACTTGAGAAGTACTATCACAACCCGATAATGCTGCTGGGCTTTTTCCCTTTAAAAAATTATTTTTTTGCTGTGCTGAGTCTTCACACGCTGTGCATGTGTTTGTCTTAGTTCCAAAGAGCAGGGGCTGTCCTCCAGTTGGAGTGCATGGGCTTCTCTTGTGGAGCACAGGCTCGGCGTGCGTAGGTTACAGTAGTTTTAGCTTGTGAGCTCAGGCGTGTGGTACAGGGGCTTAGCTGCCTTGAGGCATGTGGGTTTTCCCAGACCAGGGGTTGAACCGGTGTCCTCTGCATTGGCTGGCAGATTCTTAACCACAGGACCATCAGTGAAGTCCCTGGATTTTTTTTTGTTTAACTTTTGTTTTGAAGAGTTTTGCTTTCTCTGTTTCGGGTTTTGTTTGTTTCTTAACTTGAAATGCCTTTGTAGGAATTTGGGAACATAATTAAGTTTGACAATTTTCAGTGGTGTTTTTCAATTCCAAGGTCTTTTTTTCTCTTATGACAATTGCTTTTGCACATATGGCAGATACATTCAGAATGTTCTTCTGCAAATTAGTTACACATTTCATTTTTCATGGGGAAGACACCTAAGGGTGAAGTTGCTGAGTGTTGCGTATGAAACAGCCAAGCAGTTTTCCAGAGTTGCTTGGCCTTGTAGCCTGAGAGCAGTGATGATGCCTGCAGCTCTGTATCCGTTCCAGCATCAGTCCTGTTGGTTTTCACTGTTGAGACGCAGGTGCATTATGTTTCCCTAGTAACTTCTCATGGTGATTACCTTTTCAGATAGTTTTGGCCATTAAGGTACCTTTTTAGTGAAGCACATTTGCCTTTCTTTTACCATACTCTTAATTGCTGTTTATAACTAGATTGTGTAAGTTTCATTACTAGCTGGTATAAAACTCACTGATCTGTGTATATAACCTATGAGATTATATATATATATGTGTATATATATATATGTATATTTTTTTTTAAGTACAGATAGCTTTTAGAATTCTGAAAAGCCAGATGATGTTGGGAATTCAAATTGAATGTTTTTATTACATATTTTTGTATAATACCAGCTGAAAGATGAAACTTATTAGTTGAACTTGTGATATCTTTTGGCATGATAACATGGGTGGAAGATCCACGAGCCTGATAGAAAGTCAAAGCCTTAGATTTTTTAAGTTTTATTGCAAATTTTCAATCCAGAAGTCATGAAAATTAAAGTCATGTTGAGAAAATGTCTACCTTCTAATAAATTCAGTCAATTGAAGGTGTATTTTCTTGTATCATGTGTTCATCAGTTGAAATTGTATTACATCAAAAAGCAGGAAGAACTTGTAAATATGTATTGTTATGTTTTTAACAGATTCACTGCTTTTATGTTTTCTTGGAAAATAATGACATCTGAATTTTTGGTATACTGTTCTCTTAATCACAAACTATTTCTCTATAATCTTTGAAGACATATTCTTTCTTGCTTATAGAGAATGTATTAGGTAATAGAATGAGATTATTTCAGTAAAGAGTACAGTACATATTTTGTCTGTTGTAAGTTGCCTATGGTAGTGGCCTTTGGTTTATTGTTTTAGCAGCCATTATTGTGGTGTCTTTGCCATCAAGGCAGAGGATCATGTTTGGTTCTGCATAAGATCACAGAGGGTAACAATCAGGAGGATGTCCCCTTCTCCATAACTACAAACTTCAGAATTTCTCAAAAGGCATTTGCGAGCTTGCTAATAAAGAATGTGATTCCTTTATGGTTCAATACCACAGGAGTCTGCTCTAGAGGAGAACATTACCTTTGGGGGTGATTTCTGGCAAGGTATTTTTCACCATGAGCCATTATTAAAATCCTATTTCTTCAGTTTTTACAATTCATGTGTTGTAATTGGAAGAGCTTTGTAGAGTATTCCTCAACCTCCTTACTTGTTGAATTATGTAGTATTTATCTTCCATAGTTACTTCTTGCAATGTACTATTATTTCTATATAATTTATATAATAGACTATGTAATAATAATTGACTTGTATACTCAGCGGAAAATGAGAATGTGAGTACTCCATCTCATTGGTACATAGTTGACTGTTAAGAATATGTCTTCTGTATTTTTAATGTTTGTTTCTTTGAGAAAAGTCATCAGAAAAGTGCATGTAGTATTGGCTATTCACATTTCTGTGTGAAAAAATCTTACGGTGTGGTTGGAGTCTTTTTGGTTTTCACTGTTACCAGCCATTTCAGATGTACTGGCATGGAATGTAAAATCAAACATTAATTCTCACACAGCTCTTTTTTTTTTTTTTTTTAAGTAACTCTGCCAATGACTTAAAATATTTATGAGTGCTTTGTGCTGGTGAATGGGGGCTAGTCTTCGTTGCAGTACTCAGATTTCTCATCATGGTGGCTTCTCTCTTGAAGCACGTGGGCTCAGGATTTGTGGTACGAGAGCTTAGGTGCTCTGTGGCATATGGAATATTCCCGTACCAGGGATCAAACCTGTGTGCTTTGCATTTGCAGGCAGATTCCTATCCACTGTGAAGACCTTACAAAGTTCTGATTGAGCTTTTCATCCTAAAATTAAAAACAGACCACGTTTGTCACCTAGTTTTGGTATAGTTACAGCTTCAGATTTTAGTTAAAGAACTTTTTTTAGAGAATTTTTTCACAGTCCAGTGATTAGGAATTGGCACTTTGACTGACGGTCCTGGGTTTGTTGTTTGGTTGGGAAACTAATTTCCCACAAGCCTTGTGGCACTGCCAAAAAAATTATTTAAATGCAATTTTTGGTTTTCACATTTTTAATATTCCTCAGGATCAGAAAATATTAAAAGGATATGAAACTTCTGTATCTCCTCAGATTCTTAACTCCAAATTATGAGCATCACTGAATGGATGTGGGTAGCAGGACATCTGTAAGTGTCTTACTGGTTACAATCCAGTGCAGAGTAAATCTGGCCACATTTGGTATGAGACTACATCATTATTTTAGTTTTTTGTCTGTGCTGGGTCTTCGATGGTGTGTAGGCTTTCTCTAGTTGTGGAGTGGGGGCTATTCTCTGGTTGCCGTGGCTTCTCTAGTTGCAGAGTACCAGCTCTAAGGTGGGTGGGCTTCAGTAGTTGTGGCACGCAGGCTTAGTTGCCTCACGGCATGTGGGACTTCGAGACGAGGAATCGAACCTGTGTCCTTTGCATTGGCAGTGGATTCTTAACCACTGTACCACCAAGGAATCTCAGAGACTACTTCTTTACACAAAACTCTAGGGATTGTTTTTAAATATTGAATTAAAGGATTAAGGTAAACCACCCTTTTTAAGACTGGCAACTAGCAGTTTCTGAATTCTGGAGAGTACCTTTTAGTTTTCAGTATAGTTAGTGCTTTGCAAAATTTGTGGGTTCACTGAAGGTAATTAAAATCTTTAGTAGTCCGGGTATCATTGTGTCTGTAAGAAGTAATCCGGGTGTCCATTTTATTTCCATTTTTCTTCTCATCCTTGGTTTTACCAAAGATAATGTAAAACTAATGTAGAATGCTAGTTGCAGATGGAAATAATATAAAACCTAATTTTTGTTGATTTATGGCATGCTTTGCTTGAAAAAGTATTTAAAGTTTTTAAACTGGGACTATGGAGCCTGTTGGCTGTGAGTCTGTTTCACATGCAGCAGTTTCACATAATTTTTGCATGCTTTTGGCAGGGAGGGTGATACTTCATCCAATTTTCAGGTAATCTGAGACCTAAACGGGTTTGAAAAGTACCAGTTGAGGATAGTTACTTCTGGTATATTTGGGTCACTACTAGTAGTGAGCCTAAAACTAGTTATTTACTTCTCAATTATAATTGTGTACTACGGCACTAGTATTTCAGGGATGCTATTAAGACACATTTCATACGGATGAGGTAACAATAAACATAAACCTGTACCCCAGCAGAAAACCTGGAGTGCATGCTGTCTTGGTAGGTAAGAAGTCATCTGATGGAGCACAGCAGGTTTTATGTGCCCTGCTTTGGAGCAAGCCGAATAACGTTTTGTAGATAGAATAGGAATCGGGATCCTATGTAGGATTTTGTATTATAAGCGTCACGGGGCTGTGATGAGGAACCAGCAGTCCAGACAAGAGGACCTATCTATGGAAAATGAAAACAGGACACTACCATCTAGGATTTAAGTGTTTTCTCTGCTGCCGAAACACAAAATTGAGCAGAATTTTAAGTCAGTTGATTTTCTGTCAGGAAAGAAAGTACAGTCTTGACTGAATGGACATAATCAGATGAGGTAGAGATTTAAACGGCGTCTTGGTGGAACTTAATTACTGTCAAATGAGATAACATATATGATTTTTAATTTATCATTTAAACTTGTTTTTAAACGGCTAAATCTGATTTTATTGTAATCCTAGGAGAAAAGGAAACATGGATGAAGCTACTTGAAATTTGGCTTCCTGTGTGAGCCCAAAGTTGAGAACTGAGGAAAACTTGCCAGTTTCCTTTCAGGTCAGCCCTCACCTGCAGTCGCCACTCCTTTCATCTTCCCCATGCTAGGACTTGCTGAATGACCTGGTCCACGTGTTAGCATTAGAACAGGTTATGGGCAAGTTGAAACCCGTGCTTCTGTCTTTGTATGCGACTCGGAGGGTTGCTGCCCTTGTTTGTGGAAGATTTGAGGTTTTAGCTCCAATTTCCCCCACTGGTGATAATATACTGATTTGTCTTTAGGCAAGACTGGACAGGGAATAGAAATGCAATGAACAGGTCCTATTTACGCAGGAAAAAAGTCACTCCTGTTTTCTAGTGATTCTCAGCCTAAAACTTTAGTCTTGTGTCCCTTAGGAAAGCGTATAATCTTAAAAATGACTCAACATCGTAAAATCAGATTCAACCTGGGACATGCACTCCCATTTTTTCCCTTGGTGCTTTCTACCTTTTTAAGAGTATTTTAGAAACAGATTTTCTAATATTTTAAAAAATCATAAAGTTCTTTACAGTCATTCACACTATATGATCATTATTGACAACCATCATGAATGGTATATTGTCATCCTAATAGATCCCAAAAGTATTAAGGATATTTCTTCCCTCACCCCCACCCCAATCTGGTGATTTTAATCTGTTCTTGTTACAGTGGTCTTGGGGAACGGGAACCTGAGCCTTTCCTGAGTACTGCTTGTGAGAGGAGACCGATGACATCAGACCACTGGCTTAATAGGGTCCCAGGGGATCTGCACACAGTGAGTGAAAAGCACTGACTTTTGGGAAGTGTCACCTTTTCAAAGCATCTGAGGTCTCATGGACACACAATATGACAGCTGTTTATCAGGCTGCTATCTAGCCCTGGAATTACATTGGGTTGTTGTTCTCAAAGCTTCAAGTCAAAATCACTATCACCTGGAAACTTCCTGAAAATGCCAATTCCCAGCTCTACACATTGTCTACTGAACAGGACCTTGCTGGGGGTAGGGGGTGGTGGTGGTGGTGGTGTGCAGTGGGATCCAACAATTTATTTATTAAACTTTGGACACACCACATGGCTTATTGGGATTTCACGTCCCTGACGTGGTAGTGAAGGCACTGATTCTTAAGTTCTAGACCAACGAGCTCTACCCTGCCTGCCCTACCCTTTAAAAATTCATTGTTTTATTTTTAAAAACTCTTTTTACTGATTAATCAATTATAATTTATAATTGCTCTTTGAAAATAGGTTTACAGAGAATTACTTTATACTCTGGGGGTTTTGTTGGCATTAAATTTTCAGAGTGTTTTGGTACATAGGTTCCTTCCTTAAGTGAAAAAATATGCAGAAGAAAAAACCCCGATTTACACAGGCCAACCATGCTGTGATGCTGAAGATACGGCTTTATATGGCCAATCTACTGCTTTTCATTCCAGACTTTATTTTCTGGTCAGTGAAAAGAAACTTCATTCAAGGAAAACAGTAACTTTGACAGTTAAATAAAATGGAAGATGTATATTTAATTCTAGAAGGAAGAAGTGGTGTCTTTTTCCCTGTCAGAAATCTTACAACAGACTGCTGGGCCCCACTGTGTGACTTAAAGGCCCAAGAATTTTCATTTCTTAACAAGGTGGTGCTAGGGACCTGGTTTTCCAAACTCTTAAGGTACTCTTAATCTCTGTATACGAGTTCACAATGAAACACTAGTTATAGAAAGTTTTATAAGTCAAATATATGACTTCAGGTGTTGAATTCTATCCTAGCAAATAATTTGTAACAGAAACCTTGTTTGTTCTTTAGAAAAATATATGCTATTACTTCCTATTTTCTAACAATGAATTTACTTCCCCCCCCCAGGTGAAATCATTCTATGGGAGAAATTAATGACAAAGGAGAAATGAGCCAGAAGAATCTTGTTTTATTTTTCAATTTATTACCACTCCGTTATAAACAACCTGTGGATAGATGAGCAGTCATGACACTTTATCCAGGTTTGTTTTCCTCAATTGTATACCTTTCCCTGGCACACTGACTGACTACCACAGACCCAGCCCCCACCCCCTGGAACTAGAAAGTGTTGTAGATTAAAAAAAAAAAAAAAATACCCCAAGTAACCTACAATTTTGGGTTAGTCCTCAAGATAAAGGAACTACTTATACGTTGTTATTACCATTTTCCAGCCCCCACGAGTAAAGCTCTTTTGTACCAGTTGGGAGAAGTCAAGCCTGGAAAAGAGCTTCATTGCTTGCAGATCGGCAGAGGGAAGTGGTGTAGACGCCCTCATTGTCCTGAGCTTACCTAGCAATGTTTTTCAGAATGACTTAAAAGGGTTTGTACTGTTTTATGCCATAAAACAGATTTTTTACTACATTCATGAAAATTTTCTAAATTCTCTTAAGACTTTATATATTTGGCCATGTGGGATCTTAATTCCCTGAGCGGGGATTGAACCTTCACCCCCTGCATTGGAAGCATGGAGTCTTAACCGCTGGACTGCCGGGAAAGTCACAAATTTTTCTGAATTCTTATTTTATAGATCACTTTTTGTTATTCTCATATCTATATCCTATGGTTGCAAAGATACTATAAGGCATTAATCATAAAACACTCTAAAGTCTGTCAACTTTCTGTATGCTAAAGTCTTACTACTAAATAAACTAGCAAATTCTCATATGACTTAACTCTGGAAGTGTAACAGTTCCAAGTAGAATTTTAAAAGTAACACTTGGGCTTCCAATTGAAACTTCTGACATTCCACTGAAGAAATTCTACAAATTTAAGATGAGAATGTCTAGCAAAGGCAGTAACTCCCCATCCAGCCATACTTCAGCATTTATTGGTAGGTATATTAGATGCTTCTCTTTGGTGCTAGTACCATAAACAAGGATATATAATGTGCTTTCTGTTGCAGCCACATTCATGAGAGTTGACCAGGTCTCTGGTAGGTTAAAAATGGACCCAAGTTTGCATTATGTCCTTACCTCAGTATATACACTGGAAAGTAGTAATTGCTGAGGAGTCACGGTTTTTAGAGTTAAGAGAAAACTGAAGTAGAAAAATGTGTACTAATGGCTCTTCAGTGAGTCTGGATAATGAGCAATGCAATCCCGTTTGTAGTTGAGATGATCTGTGGCCGTAAGCCCAGTTGTAGTTATGGGGCTTGAGATGGCTTTGGTTTCTACTCACAGCAGTAGCAGCAAATCTGCAAACCTTTGATAGGGTACTCCTTGAGAATTGGGTTTTTCAGAGCAATCATTATACACACATATGGAAGTATTACCTGAAGGATCTGATCTGATTAGCTGCCTTGTCAGTTGGCAGTTGAGAGGTTCAAGACCTCATCATCCTGAAGCCACAAGGGTCAGAATTTCCCCACCCAAGGGCACATCTGCTTAGGTTCACCTGCTATAGACAGAAGTGAGTTTAGATGAAAACTATATTAACCTGCATGGCTCTACAAGTGGTTATATTCCCAGTGCTCTTATAAAGGTGTGCTCTTATGGTAATGGGAATGATCTTTAAAAACTCACTTCTCTTACAATCCTGGACCAAGTGCACTGCTGCTGACAGATCTTGCAGCTGTGAAGTCAGATGCAGAGGAGTACAGGATACAATACAGTTGAAAAGTCTAACGCAGGTATTGCTATTGCTAAACCAGACATTTCACATCACCTTTTTGTTGAAGTCCTGAGACTTGAGATAGAAAATAGACAAACGTTGTGTTTTATTGAGGACACTGTAGGAAAAGTCAGTTTAACCCTGAAATATCTAGACAGTGTATGTGGTTTGCTCTAAGTATCCACAGGTTCTGCCTGCATCTAGGGCAGAAAAAAGTTCCCCAAAAGCACACCAGGAACCCTCTACACAGAATTAACATTAACACCTAGCATTTACTTTGTTTTAGAAACTGTTAGTCCAGAGATGATTAAAAGTAAAAGGTGGGACTAAAAGGGGTTAAATGCAGATACAACATATGATTTCATATAAAGGACTTGAGCATCCTTGGTATCTGACGGGGTTCTGGAACCCAGACATTTCTGAAAATTTTTCATTAAAATTTAACTCAGTATATAACCAATTGAACTTAAAGATTTTATACATTTCTATAATCCAGACATCTTGCTTTATTAGTCTGCCAACTATTTCTTGAAAGAATGGAAGCCTTAGACCTGTGGGAAATCACTTGACAGGAGGCTCAGTGTGGCTGGTCTTCCCAGCATTCAGAGCACAGACCCATCTGATGATTTGGGTCCAAGAACAAGGTTACAGTTCACATGTAGTATCATCTTTTATGCCTCATGTAATGTCCCAGTTTGTTTTTTTCTGCTCTACCTCAGATTCTGGTTTATTTTCTTTGCAAACAATAAAGGATAACTGCACATATATAAAGCTGTCACTTACTCAGGATCGATGTCAACAGTTTGTTGGAAAGGTCAAACCTTTCTCGAGTTTTCTTTAGATTTGTCCTACTTTGAGGGCTGCAAACTCACACCTTATCTTAGTGCCTGGGTAACTTAATGTAACATTCCTGCTGGGGCTTTTTAACACAAAAATTCACTAGGGCTAGTGAAAAAATTTTCAACTTAAAAAAAATTTTTTTTTTTTAATTTTTAAAAATAATCCCCATATGTACCATTCCACATTGTGGAAAAACATAGTCTGGACACAACACTGAGATTCAGAACACTTGCACAAATACTTACATCTGTGTTTTATGTTAGACCCACTGTGTCCCATCTCAACAGACTGTAACAGATGACTGGCCTTCAATGCAAGAGGCTTACAGAAGAAACTTTAAATTTGGAAATGTTAGCTGTGCCAGAATTCCAAATTGCTTCAAAGAGTATTTAGAAACAGGTCTTAAGAGTAACTCTTCCAATTCTTGCTGGTCACTGTAGCTGTACTCTGTATGCACCTATTAGCAATTTAACCTGTTGAAAGGAAAAAAACAAAAACAGCATATATTTCTAGTTTCCCTTAGTTAGAAGAGAGGAAAAAAAACCCTTGTCTCTTTGGCAGGATTCTCAAAGGCAGGATTCTCAAATTGGTTGGTTATCAGTGTAGTGGCTAGATTATCATTATTTTAATGAAAGATCCAAGTACTTGACCTTTTAGGTTACTCCCTTATTCAGTCTAGCTAATGATCATCCACGTGGAAATTAAATATCAAAGTATACAACATACAGATGTGTACCATGGACATCAGAGGGTTAAAGCCCATCTCAGATCTAGGCAGGAACACAACAATCCTGAAAACTTGAAGAAACACTTGAGCAGTGACACTAGATGCAAGAAAGGATTCTCACCTTAGCAGAAGGTGCTTCCGTCAGTCTTATGAACATTTTATTGAGGCCTGCCACAGGGCTGAACGAGTAAACAAAATGACTGTCCTGGGGAAGAGAGCAAACGAAGATGAGCATTTTTGTAGACAGCCATCTCTATCTAGAAATAGCCAAACTCCAGACATCTTTAGACTCTAATGACACAGAAGAAAATACACATTTTGTTGGCATCTCCTTATAAGGTAACATGCTGTGATTACTTTTCCCTTGACTTAGATACCTTCATCTGGAAAAGCAATATAGAGATAAATCCTTCATTAATATGTATCCAGTCATATATATACAGCATGAGTATTAAAAATCTTCATAACCAGTTAATTTTAATTCAGCCTAAGGACAGACATTTGTATATGGCAAGTGAAAATGAAGTCGCTCAGTCGTGTCCGACTCTTTGCGACCCCATGGACTGTAGCCCACCAGGCTCCTCCATCCATGGAGTTTTCTAGGCAAGAGTACTGGAGTGGGTTGCCATTTCCTTCTCTAGGGGATCTTCCTGACCCAGGGTTTGAACCAAGGTCTCCTGCATTGTGGGCAGCTTTACTGTCTGAGCCACCAGGGAACATCTTCAAGGGCATTTTTAATTTAAAAAAATTATAGTAAAATGGTCACTATGTAAAAATCAAAAATTATACTAAGATAACTAAAATACAAGCAGCACAGTGTTTGCATTGGGATTTTTTGAAACTTGACAGCATGCTTTTCTTACTTTTTGAATTTTAAGTGAACATTTGTAATTATAATGCATTTAAAGGCATATTTAAAATTAGTTTTCAGACCATGAGAATTTTAAAACAATGATTACTGGGTTACTGCCATTTCCAAAAACTGCAATTAATAGAAGAATTTATAGGTCATCTCTGGTTTTGATTAGAAGAATGTATTAATCAGTAATGAGAGACTTACCAGAAAAACAGGAAGTTGAAATTTATCATTTAAAACAACAGCTTGTACACTACATGGTCCACAGAGGCGAGCAATGACCTCTTTACCCAGAAAGTTTGCATGGAAGATAAACAGCAGGACGCCAGAGCCTGAATCGAGGAGATGTAAATACAGATTTTAATTTCCATCTGAAGACAGCACCTTGCAGAGCTTGAGGGCATCATGAGAGCCTAAGTGCACAGGCCATCCACAGGGGAATCCTATTAGAAAACGTGTTCATGAAGGTCATGTTTATGTTCCTGCCAACCTGAGTGACTGGGATCCAGGGGCAGAGTGGTCCTTAACTCTAGTCTGACAGACACATACTTGATCCAAACAAAGGATATGACCAAGGGACTCTAATCAATTTGCTGGCATTTGTTTCACGGTTATCAATATAAATTGTTTTCCTTCAGTTTTAAGAGCTACACACCCCTCAAGATACCAAGGTCAATGCGTACTTTTAAAGGTGTTGGCTGGAAGTCCTGGTCTGGGTGGGGCTTTGAGAATAGATTGAGGAGACCATATGCCTAGTCTCAAGTGTCAGAATAGCTGGGTATCTTGGTAAGATTTCAGATGAGTTAAAAAATGTTGTTAGTGGTTGCAGACATTGTGCATGTGCAGAAAAAGCCATGTGTAACCCAGGGCTGTCCAGCTGCACCAGAGCACTGGTGTGGATGCCCAGCAATGCACACGGTCCACTTGGACAGTCAAATCCACAGCTGACTAATAACTAAGATGTTAGGAATGACTGGCTTTGATTGGTAGAGCTGTAGCTTAAGTTTCCATTAACAAATATTTAAACAAAACATTTCAAACCAGTTGATCTTAAAGGAAATCAACCCTGAGTATGTATTGGAAGGACTGATGCTGAAGCTCAAATTGTTTGGCCACCAGATGTGAAGAGCAGACTCACTGGAAAAGAACTCTGATGCTGGGAAAGACTGAGGGCAGGAGGAGAAGGGGGCAGCAGAGGATGAGATGACATCACTGACTCCATGGACTTGAGTTTGAGCAAACTCTGGGAGTATAGAGGACAGAGTGTGGCATGCTGCAGTCCATGGGGTTGCAGAGTTGGGACACGACTGAGCAACTGAACAAGAACAAACAAAACAAAAGCCAGAACCCAACCCAATTCCCACCTTTCAGGCCAAGAGAGTGCTGTCTCCATTCCATATATTCGGCACCCGTGTCCTAGAGGCGGCCATGGTCTCACCTGCCAAGTAGCTGTTAAGCATAAACTCATAGGAGGCAGGACTGAAATTCTCATCTCTTACTACTCAGCTTGACAATGGGACATTTTCTTTATTCTTCATCTCTTTAAAAGGGCAAACTCAGTGATAATAAAATTCAAGAAAATATTGGTTCTGGGCTTACCGTGTTGAAAGCTAGATTTCAGTAAATTTTAATAAAAAGTATTATTAAACTTCTAAAACAAATGTAAAGACTGCTGTGTGGACTCCTCAGGGTCATCTACAATGGTATCGGCTGCATCTTGTTCGTACCTATTTTATGTAATTAGTATACATGATGGAGTTTGTTAAGGTTTTCTTCAAAGAAAAGGTTATTAATGTTTATAATGTCACATTTCAAAGTGGGAGAAAAAGAAGGCTTACCTTCTGGTATAGTCTGTGGGGGTCTGTAATTGAAATCCATCGAGAAATCTGGCCCCTCACAGAGGCGATGGCATGCTATTGGGAAGACTGGTTCCAGTAGTGCAAGACGTGCTTCAAAGTAATCCTTGATAGTTTCTTCAGCTACTCTCGAAAGTCTAATAAAAAAGCAGAGTAAAAGCTGTTCATGTAAGAAAGAATCCTGAGGCGCAAAACAATCGGACTAGTGAAACCTCCCCAGCACCATCTTGAAAAACTCCTGTCCCTTGCTGTTTGTTCTGAGCACTCCTACGGGACACAGTACACATCTGTCTGTCTTAGATATCCTCTTATTCCCCCACCCCGAGTCTTCTGCGTTGTGCCAGGCACACAGTTGGAGCTGAACACAAACTCGTCAAATGAGTGCATGAATGATCAAGGAGAATCAGAAATAAGAATTCTGCTAGAAAATAAAGCCAAGAATTGTCACACAAAATCTTGTTATAGTACTTGGTTTAGAAAGCAGTCAAATAAAATGATTGGTGCTAATTCAGAAAGTATTTTGAGACTGTCCTGCAGGTAAAGTGTAACTAACTGACCTGACCCAAACCCCCCCTGCCACCTTCCAAAAGATGCTCTGCTTTAAGGAGCGTAAAATCCCCAAAACCATTTACTCACAGATGTGAAACAAAACCCAGCATGCCTGGACCCTCAGCCGTGGGCAAAGCAGGCAGGCTAGTCTCTCTACTTGGTGGCCACCTATAACCAATACCTGGCTGCTGAAGCTCTCAGGGATGGCAGCCCAGGTTGCCAGAACACCCCCTTATGCCTTTTTTTGGTCTCTTGTCTGAAATTTGCCTGTATCTGGAACGAGAATAACCATCTTTCAGGCGTGAAGATCCAAGTCCTATCTTACCCTTGGTGGGCGAGGAGGAGAGGGGCTCTGCTACCTGACAGAAAGCACCTCACCTACAATAGTACTGCTCCTGAAGCTCCTGTTACATGTAAGCAAGAGAAGTAATAAAAAGCTACTGAATTACTTTTATGGACTTCCAATAACATCTAATGATTTTTAATTCACTTGAAAAGGCAGGAACTTGAATAACTAAACTGTGATAATTTCCAGACAATGTAATAACCATTCAGCACTAAAAAACAAGTTTATCAGGCTGCGTAAAGACGGGAAGACAACATGAATGCTTATCACAAAGATGCAAACCTGGAAAAGGGCAAATACTGTATGAGTCCAACTAGCAGTAAAAACATCAATGGTCTCCAGGGTTTGGGCAAGTTAACAGGTGGAGGAGCACAGAGGATGTTTAGGGTGGTGAGTTGAGCGTGTGACAGGGTGATGGTGGGTACATGTCATCACATTCACCCAAAAACAGGATTTGTGACACCAAGGGGAACCTCGGGGGGCTCTAGGTCAGGAGGATGTGTGGGTTAGCCATGATGGTGGGTCCCCATCACTGGGGGTCCACTGACTGTAACAGCCTCACTGCCAGAGTAGGACAATGCATGTGGGAAATCGCTACTTTCTGTTCAACTTCGCTCAGAACCTACTAACTGCTCTCAAAAATTTTCTCTCTTAGAAACAATGAAGTTTAAATGGTTTTAAGAAAATCTTTGGAAGCCAAGTGGAGAGTGTAATTAAGATTTTAAGATGATACTCCTAGATAGAACGGCGTAGTCCTCAATAACTTGCAGACTTTGTACACCACTTTTAAAATTCATCTTCTTAGACCAGAAACCCATCGTGACTTGTACTTATCTTTTTCTGAGCTTACATACACACTATCCATTACATCCAGGGCATACTCCTCCCACACTTACGTCTCTAAGTGGCTCTTCAGCAGGTCGTACACCAGCACGTTGTTGCACTGCTTTGCAAAATGCAGCGCACTGTTCTGGTGCTTTGACAGAATATTGCAGTCAGCTCCACATTCAATGACCAGCCGGACGATGTCCGAGTTTCCTCTTTTACAAGCCTGTGTCAGAAGTAAAGGAGTAAAAATTACTCAGCTGTGATCAGTGACAGTTCCTCTCTGAGCTGAGAGTTCTCCATGGAGAAGGATCCCTGGGGTTGGAAACTGGCTTGGAAATAGAAGTCCTTTGGTCCTCCTGCGACTGTCCCTCCCTTCTGCTTCTCTGCCATTTCCCTCCCGATTTGAGTTTAGCCCGCCTCTCTCCTGAGCTTAAGATTCACATGTTAAACACCTGAGCATTTACAGTATGTATAAAAATCCTACCACAAGTCTGCAAACCAATCCATGCCACCCACTGTAATGGGATATTTCACAGCAGCATCAAAGCCCAGCCTCTATTCTGATGAAGTCTTTCTCAAGGTTAAACTTTTTGAAGGCTCCCAGCTGCTATCTGAATGAACTCCTACTTCCCTGGCACAGTAGACAGTTTTGTGCATCCCCCCCACTCCACACACACCCTTTATGCTCCTGTTTAAATATCTATTGTTTAGAATGTGCCTGGTGATTTCTCAATAAGTTTTAAATTCATGCTTTCAGCTGCCACCTATGCTCTAAACATACTTCAATAGGAACACATAAAGGATAACTAAAATTCAAGAGGGTACCTGAACAAAATAAACTTTTCTATGAACCAAAAATGAAACAGAAACACCAGCAGCGAACAAGTTTTAACCCCCAAGTGTGGAAGAATGGCAGAGCCCAGCACAGCCTCAGGGCCCGGACCACGGTGAATGAGGGGTCTGACCATCTGCCTGACTCAGGGAAGAAGGTTAGAAGAGGAACCGCAGCCACCCCCCCCTGGTGGGCCCTCCCTTCACGGAGGAGGCGGGAGCCACAGCCTCCACAACAGGGTCACGACCTGCCGGGTGGACAGCACCTCAGGCCCAAAAACCTGGAGCTGTGGGTGGGGGGTGGGGAGCCTCTCCAAGCTTCCACAATCCACACACAGGTGAGGAAACCTGAGGCCAAGGAGATGAAGTCACCAATGTGAAGTAAGGAATCCCCGTCCATCTGCTCCATGCCCAGGTCTCTGCAGGGCACACCCTGTCCCCTTCCACTGACACGGTTTAGCCCAGCCGACCTAGATCTTCAGCATGCAGCGGAGCCAGCTGCCAGCTTCCCTCCAGGGCTCAGCTTGAATCCACACACCTTGGCCACCAGGGTACAGAGCCCACAGCTCCCTGTGCTTCCTCTCATCACACCCAGTAACTCCGTCTTTCTGGGTCTGTTCTGTCACTCAGCTGCAACCCCTTCAAGTCCACAGACTGTCTTGTCCCCGTTGATCACCAGCCCCAGTACAGTGGCAGTGGGAGGTCCTGTGGAGAACATGCTCCCAGGGAGGCATTTACCTTCATTAGTGCTGTCTCACCATTGTTCTGCTGGACGTTTACAAAAGCTCCTGCTTCCAAGAGAATAGCCACAGTAGTTAAAAAGTTCTGTTAAAAAAAAAAAAAAAGGTTTTAATCCCCTCAACTTCTTTACAAGTAAGATATTTCAAGATGTTTTCAGATTTCTAGCCATTAGCAAAAGTACTCAGATTCTATCTCATGCAGGTTGGTGAATACCACAGACCACTGCTTCTGCTCCTCCCTCCTGCCCCTGCCCTCCAAGGTCCCAGGAGGGTTGGGAGCTGCACGGAGTGGCCCCTCCCGCTGGCACCCTGCATAGCCGCACACCGTCTGCCAGCAACTTCAACCTCAAGTTTAACTACTGGTTTCAACATAAAGAACCTCTTCATCTCAGTCCTTTAATAAGATAACATGGGAACATTTTAATTAAATTATTAACCAAAGGAATACTTTAGATTAGAAAAGATTTTTTAAAAATCTAAGAATTAAATCAATATTAATACCTTAATCAGAAGTTCTTTTTCAATACAAATCACCTTCAACTAGACAGACGATATTTAGAAATTTCAAAGTACGACTGTCAATAAAAACACTGATTTATGACAAGTCATAGATGAACTGAACTAAAGTTATATGACTGTGTGACCGGCACACTGCTCCACAGACACAGACTCTGTCTCCAAGACTAAGAAAGCACAGCATGCTGCGTGGCCTACCTTCTCAGCAGCGTGGATGAGTGCTGTAGTCCCGTTCTTCTGCCGACCATTCACCTTCGCCCCCTTCCTGAGGAGCAGCCTCAGCAGGTCGTCCTGCCCTCCTGCAGCCGCGAGCATCACCAGTGTCATCCCGCTTGAATCCTGCGTGGTTTTGTTACCCATGTGGTAGCAAAAGTGTAGGAGAGAAAGAGCCAAATGAACATAATAAGATGATTTGTATGAGTGCATTTAAAATAAATGCACAATAACTACATGAAGAAAAAACCCAAAGAATTTGGTTTAAGAGAAGAAACGATGAGCTGAATGAATGTACAGTAGATATATTCCTCAAAAAAAGACTAAAAATGTTAAAATGTCAATTCTAAGCCAAATTAATCTATTTTAATGTAATCCTAAGGGATTAAACCTAAAAAGTCCACAATTAAAGCAAGAAAAGTAAAAAAGAATATATAAAAATATTTCCTAAGCAAGATTAGACAACCAAAAGCCATAAAGGAAAAGATCAAATGATGTTAACTACCTAAAAATAAAAATCTCCCCAAGCAGTAAGACTCAAAAGTGTAAAATGGAAAGGGTTAATATGCTACTATTAAAGTATCCTTATAATTCAGTGTGAAAAAACTCAGCAACAATAATAATAGATTGGGAACTTCCCTGGAGGTCCAGTGGTTAACACTGTTTCCACTGCAGAGGGCACAAGTTCAATCCCTGGTCCAGGAACTAAGATCTGGCAAGCCAAGGACATGGTCAGGAAAAAAAAAAAAACAAAACAAAAAAACCCAAAACAATAGAAAGAGGGGCAGTTGTTGTAAATAGGCAACTATCAATAAAAAACAAATGGTGACAAAATAAGGAGTCACTTTCCCCTCAAAATGCAGAGGTTAAACCATAGACAAAACCAGGCATATCATGGTAACTAAAGGTCATTATACAGGGCTGGAATTACAAGAACTGTAATTCTATTATACGTTTCTACAATGTTTGACTCTTATAAAGTGAACATGTATTACTTTTATAGTTGAAGAATAAACCTGAGTTATTTTAAAAGAGCTATTTTCCATCTTCCTTTCATCAGATGTTTCAAAGACACTTCACCTCTTGGTCCAGGTTATATTCTTCACTTGAGTTAAGTGCAACCTTCACAGTAACATAATCCCCATTTTTCACAGCATCCCTCAATAAATCTAAAATGAAAGAAAAGATAAATTAGGTTTTCAATAACTAGATTCATGAAGAAGATCCCTATAATTCCCAAACTACTCACTGCTTGGAATCACATCCGCTGTAGTAACATTCTCATCTTCTCCATCAAGATGCTTCTGGAAGTCCTCCAGTCTCATCCACTCCAGCTGCAGATCCATGCCCAGACTCAGAACCTGCTGTCTGCCATCTGGGACACAGAAGAGCCTTATTAAGATATACTTTTACAGACTATAATAAATACAATGCTATTTTATTTAAGCATATGGTGTCCTAACCCAAATGTTACACTTTTTTTATGTCATTATCTGAGTCTCTCATTAAATTTCTGACTTTCTTTGGGTAGTAATATGAATTGTCCACTTTTAGATATCATACATGAAGAGGCATAAAGACTAATAGGTATCTTAGTAACTGTAAAATAGTAACATGAATTTTAGTAGCTGAAAGAAAGCGAGAAATCACAGGGCTTCAGTAAGAGGAAGCCCTGTGATTTGTTCCTTTGGCCATTCTTCTTGGACAGCTGGTCGGCCCTCCCCAGCCAGAAGGGCCAGAGACAGAGGGTCAACCTTACACAAGGGATGAATGTACACTGCTTCCAATATTCATGTAAGTCAAGTCACTCTAAATATAAATAAGTCATTGCCTGTGATCCTGTCAGACTTGGCTCAAGCTTCACCCCCTGCAAGTACTCGCACCAAACCCCACAGCACTCAGGGCCCTGAGATACCCCCACTACAAGTGATGCAAGTGCTAGTTTCCACCCTATGTCCGACCCATGGACTCATCAACACTAGGGATGAAAATCTTTATTCCCTACTGGCAGTGGAATAGAACACATCTGGGAAGAACTCAAAATGGCTGTACTATTTTAAACAGTGAAAGGCACAAATGTTTGATGGTAAGAGTTAAAGGATTTAAACAGATGACTAAGAAGAAGAGGAAAAGATGCTCAACATTGCTAATTATTAGAGAAAAGCAAATCAAAGCTATAGCCAGTACCCCCCATCGGTTAGAATGGCCATCATTAAAAAAAAATCTACAAACAATAAATGCTGGAGAAGGCATGGAGAAAAGGAAACCCTTCTACAAACTGTGGGAATGTAAGCTGACACAGCCACTATGCAGAACAATATGGAGGTTCCTCAAAAATCTAAAAACAACTACTATATGACCTAGCAATCCTACTCCTGGGCGTATATCTAGAAAACATGAAAACTAATTTAAAAAGATGCATGGAGCTCTATGTTCATAGCAGCACTGTTTGCTACAGTCAAGACATGGAAGCAACTTAAATATCCAAAATGTCCATCGATAGATGAATGTATAAAGAAACTGTGGCATGTGTGTACACATGTGTGTGTATATACATATATACACCCAATGGAATACTGCTGCTGCTGCTGAGTCGCTTCAGTCATGTCTGACTCTCTGTGACCCCATAGACGGCAGCCCACCAGGCTCCCCCATCCCTGGGATTCTCCGGGCAAGGACACTGGAGTGGGTTGCCATTTCCTTCTCCAGTGCATGAAAGTGAAAAGCGAAAGTGAAGTTGCTCAGTCGTGTCCGACTCTTAGCGACCCCATGGACTGCAGCCCACCAGGCTCCCCCTGTCCATGGGATTTTCCAGGGAAGAGTACTGGAGTGGGGTGCCACTGCCTTCTCCAAATGGAATACTAGTCAGCCATAAAAGAGTGAAATCATGCCGTCTGCAGCAACATGGATGGACCTGGAGATGACCATACTAAGTGAAGTGAGTCAGACACAGAAAGACAAATATTATATGGAATCTTAAAAAAAAAAAAAAAAAGATGCAAATGAATTTACTGACAAAACAGAAACAGACTCACAGAAAACAAACTAATGGTTACCAAAGGGGAAAGGGGAGGGAACTAAATTAGCAGTTTGGGATTAAAAGATACAAACTCCTATATATAACACAGATAAACAAAGACCTAGTGTATAGCACAAGGAGCTATACTCAGTATCATGTAATAACTTATAATGGAAAACAATCTGAAGAAGAATATATGTGTATATATGTAACTGAATCACTTTGCTGTACACTTTAACAACACTGTGTATCAACTATACTTCGAGAAAAAAAAAAGTTAAAAAGGATTTAAGGACATCCCAACACAGAACCAATCCCATGGATGGAGGAGCCTGGTAGGCTGCAGTCCATGGGGTCACACTAAGAGTTGGACACAACTGAGCAGCTTCACTTTCATGCATCGGAGAAGGAAATGGCAACCCACTCCAGTGTTCTTGCCTGGAGAATCCCAGGGATGGGGGAGCCTGGTGGGCTGCCATCTATGGGGTCACACAGAGTCGGACACGACTGAAGCGACTTAGCAGCAGCAACAACACAGAAAGAGCACAGCCTTGTCCATGTATGACTGCTTAAGTCGCATATACTTGCTGTACCTCACTCCCTGAGTAACAACAGTAGTGGACATTCAGAAAGGAATGTTAAATTCATGAATCAATACATTCAATCCACACACAAAAATCTGTGAGGGAGCCATGCTACAAATAAGGAAAGCCATGTGTGCACTGACATGTGTCTGAGTCCTCAGCTGCCTCCCCCCACAACTCCCCCAGGGAGACTGGGACTCAGGGCAGCTGAGGGTTCACAGACACTGAGACAGTGCCTCCAGTTACACAGAGCCATGATACTAAGTGGGATCACGATGAAGCCAACTGGCCTAAAATCCTAAGTTCATTGTGTTCATTCCTACCAAGCACTGAACCCAACATCTAGCAGTTTTAACTTTTTCTCTATTTTAAAATAAAAAATTAGACATATACTAAAAGAATGTTACGATGTGAATGAGCCTCTGTGAATACAGCCCTTACTGACCACAGAACCCTGATGCTAACCCTTAGATAGCACACTAAAAAGCAGAGACATTACTTTGCCAAAGGTCTGTCTAATCAAAGCTATGGTTTTTCCATTAGTCATGTATGGACGTGAGAGTTGGACTATAAAGAGGGCTGAGCGCCAAAGAATTGATGCTTTTGAACTATGGTGCTGCAAGTTTTGAACTTCGGACTTCAAGGAGATCCAACCAGTCCATCCTGAAGGAGATCAGTCCTGGGCGTTCACTGGAAGGACTGATGCTGAAACTCCAAATACTTTGGCCACCTGATGCGAAGAGCTGACTCATCTGAAAAGACCCTGATGCTGGGAAAGATTGAGGGTGGGAGGAGAAGGGGACGACAGTGGATGAGATGGTTGGATGGCATCACTGACTTGATGGACATGAGTTTGAGTAAACTCTGGGAGCTGGTGATGCACAGGGAGGCCTGGCGTGCTGTGGTTCATGGGGTCCCATGGAGTCGGACACGACTGAGCGACTGAACTGAAGCCTTACAAGTGGCTGGATTCCATCTGCTCCTGCTTTACTGGGTTTCCACACCTGAGCTTGTGAGTGCTGAACCCTGGCCGTCCCCCCCCTTCTTGGGATAGTTCTGTCTGGTCTGGGGACTGAAGTGATGGTGGGGCCCAGAGCCCAACTGCTTTCAGGAAGACTTCTTTGTAAGTTTGATAAACTCTTGCATATGAAACCATCTGTGCCTAGTATTAAATTTGAAAGACTACTTTAAATGACTATTTCACATTTTTCAATAGTAATAATATCCAATTTTTGTATTTGGGTCAGTTTTGTTAAACTATTATCTTTCTAGGAATTTCCCATTTCATTCAATTTTCTAGTTTATTGCAAGAAAATGCTAATAGAATTTTAATTGCTTTAATCTGGATGTCACCTATAATGGACTCTCTTTGCCCCCTGGAAGTACTTTTTAAGTTTTCATTCTTTTTTTCCCTTAGCACTACCGGAGGCTGGTCTACTCTATCAGTCTTCCAATGAACCAGCTTCTGGCATCACCAGTGCTCTACTGCGGGAGAAGGTCCCAGCGGCCACCACATCCTCCCTGTCCTCGGGCTGTATGTGCCGCTCACCGTTTCCACAGGAGGAGCAGCACTGAGGCGCATGTGGGCTGGACTCAGGGCTCCCCACACTATTAAGGTGCTGGGGGTGGTGAGGGATACTTATCCTGTGGCACACAGGCCAGGCCAATCAGAAGCTCCCTGCTTGTAAAACCTGCCTCCCCATCTAGGGTGGCTGCCTCTTTCCTGGGTCTCCCTGCCCTCTGTGAACTAGGTTGGTCTCAGGTTCTATCCAGAGCTCCCCAGCTGGCTGGACCAATACCCCCTGGACTATCCTTTGTTGCCTAGTGTCTCAACAGCAGTGCTGCTGTCTGACATCTGGGTAGCCCAGTCCCCTCCGTATGCTGGCTGAAGAAACTAACCCAGTTTCCAACCAGCTGGACAATCGTGTTATCAAGGATCCCAGAACCTAGGTGTTTGCAATAAGAGGTCACCTAACATCTAGCTTGTTATATATCCCCAAATATTTCAAAACTTCAACTGTTTTACAAGATTTATAAATTATACAAAGTTTTATCAGACAAATCTCTAAACCCCTCCCCTAGTTATAAATAAATGTACTTTTATTCCTCTTCTCCACCACTATGTATTCTATACACAGACCTCGCCTCCTCAGCTAATTTCAGTATTTCAGAACAGACTCACAATATAACCTCATTTAGTGTTTTTACTACAAAGTTGAAAGGGAAGAATACAAATAAGTCTGTATTTTGACAGTTTTCTGAAAGAAATCTAGTAAGATACACAGACAACTTGCCAAGAGGAGATAAGGTAGCAAACCAGAAATCTCTGTAATTGTAAATGTGCTGAGCTATTCTAGAGGGAATCAGAAAATAGATTCGAACAGTTTTCTACTCCATCCTAAGATCTTAACAATTGCGGAGAGGAGAGGAAGGTGAGGAGAGAGCTCTGCACACAGCCCTGAGAAAACTGCACAGTCACACACCCTCACCAGGACTCTCCTCTGCTCGGCTTGCGCTGTCCAGAACTTCTTGGTCACCTTCTGCAGCTATATATGCCCACGTGTCAGTCTCATCTCTTGTATTTCTTCTTTCTTTAAGTAACGGCTTGTTTTCCTTGGCTTTGTGGTCTTCTGTGACTTTACAGTCTGGCGGTATTTCATCTCTTTTCCGATTATTCTCAGGAAAATCATTTTTTTCTTCTGGAGTTAATTTAAACAAATCAAATGCATTTCTGATTTCCTTAAATGCTACTGGAAAAAAATAAAATTGATTATGAGTCACTAATTTCTTTGTAATCAAAAGAAATTTCTTAATTCTTACTAATATCTGCCTTGGTTAGAAAGCCTGATCAGGTTGACTATCATAGCCATGAAGCCTTTCCATTCATCTTTGTGTTGGCTGCTCCGTACTTAGAAAGGACAGCCAAAGTGAACGGCTCTTCTTCTGGCGGTCTGAACTACTCGCAGTTTTGACAAAGGCCACCACAGCCCATGTGCCTCAGAATAATCCTAGTCATGTCACCAACCACCCTTCTGCCGAGACACCGCCTCCACCAGGCCTGGAAGTGACCTAGTACAAAAATGACTTTTGGCGGAGACTGGGAGATGAAAGGGTGTCAGCACACTGACTGTGGCCCAGCAACGCTGCACCTGATGCCTGTGACAATCCACTCGCTTTAAAGACAAAGCAGAGAGAAGACTGGCAAAGCGGCAGATCTGTAATAATAACCCCCAAAAGGGGTAGAACAGAACAGAGTGAACAACTATAAATTTTAGGTATATAGCAGATAGGTGTTTTGTTTAAATTCTGAATTCTTTTATGTTAAACAGGAATACCTTTTCAACAGTACTTTTAGGTGACATCTCTCATTTATCTTCCTCTGTAAGAACTGCATAGGCTTAAACAGTTTTAAACACCTGTAATAAACTATAGTTTGCTTCGAGTAGAGGTATCCTGGTTAATGCACAACATGGTGTGACCAGAGGAAAAGCAAGCATTATATGAATGCAGTGCTAACCAACACAAATGGAACCTTTTCTTTTTTCAGTAAGAAAGCTAGTCCAAATAAAGCTCTCATTCTATAAAGATGTATCATTTCCAAACCACACTGAAAGGAACCTGAGCAATTTACCAGTTTTGTTTTCTACGTCCCTTGAAGAAACCTCACCAAGTATATGACACAACAAAACGACATATGCAGAACGTAATACCACAGTGGCGGCACTGAGGCTGCTTGTCCCAGACATATTTAAACTCTGAATATCCTAATTATTTGCACAGAACACCAATCTAGTAACAAAAATAGAGAATGGCAAGCGGAACATCTCATTCAATGTTCAGAAATAAAAGCATTAACCATTCTTTCCTTTTTCCACAGGTAAGTCCTTTTTTCCACATTTAAATCTGAAGGCAACTGAATTCTGGTATTTTCCCAAGCTACTGTATGAAGAGGATGCTGAATCCATTGTAATACAGCATAGTGCAATGTAAAGACTCATGTTTGCCAATTCTGACACACTCCCAAAATATACCCCCAAATGCAATTTTATTTCTGTCCTGGAGGCTGGGTGCCAAGGATCAGACAGAAACACAGGTACATGTAAGCTGCAAGGTTACGGTCAACAGACTCTGAAAACTGGAAAACTGCAGACACAGTAAGGCTGGCAGAGTCCCAGCCACAGCACCTTTCGGACTCGGGGTGGAAGCAGGTGGGTTTTAGCAGCAGGGATACTGAAAATCGGACTCCAGGAGTGGCCTTCTGAACTTAAGGAACAGACTGAACATTGACAGTAAAAATGTACCTGAAACTGACAGATACTCAGAGGAAGAAAAAGTTCCTAACTACTTCTAATCTTACAACATTTTGAATCTCCAGTCACTCTCTGAAGAGAGGCTTAGAGTTGCAGTATCACTATGAAGAGGCACAGTCTCTATATCACTCACCTGCACACAAGCCATCAAAGCTGTTCCTTCCCAGATTCCATCAACCCTGCCACTTCCTGCCAAGTCTGAACTGAGGCTTAGAGCCAAAACTCACTTTTAGTATTACCTCAGGTACATAATTTGTGGGAGAACACTCTCAAGAAATCATCCATCTCTTAGAAATCACTGCTTCGAGTTGCTTCGAGTAGAGGTATCCTGGTTAATGCACAGCATGGTGTGACCAGAGGAAAAGCAAGCATTGTATGAATGCAGTGCTAACCAACACAAATTGAACCTTTTCTTGTTCAAAGAACTTGTTTTCCAAGTACCTTTTGGTGTGTGGACTGAAATATCCAGTTTTATTCAAACATTGTAATGGTGAATGTTTTATAAAGTACTTGTTCTAATACTAACATGTACTATAAATTCTTAATTGAGTTATATCCTGATGTGGTCAAAATGTATATTAATTGTATTTATACAAATGACACAGAGCTAAGCACAATAAATTGATTAAACAGAAGTTTATCTCAGCATCTACTATAAGAGATACTTATTTACTTTTCTGTCAAAACTAATTTCCTGTCTCTTTAAAGATTCCCACCAGAATCTAAAACTGTAAATTGACTATATTTCAATTAAAAAATTAAAGTTAAAAAAAAATGAAGATAACATATTTCATCTCATATCCAACAGGAAAAAGAACAATGTGGTTAGATGGGGGAGGAGTTAGTTATACTAACAACAGACATTATGTACTAAATGAAGATTACTGGTAAACAACAGTAGCATAATGTTCTCAAGTCCCCAGTAAACAAATTTTCTACTCAATGACATTGCAGGTTAGAAAAGAGTCTGTCTTCACAATGAACTAGACTCTTTGTCTGAAAGACCAACATAAACGACAAATGTCACTATTCACTCACTCTTTAATGCCTTGGGCTCTTTTCGGCCTTTTTCTTCCTTGTCCAAGTCTTGCCTTTTCTGGTATTTTTCTTTGGGTTCGTATTTTTTGGTCTCTCTCTCCTGAAAAAGACACATGTAAGACCCCAAACACAGACAGAGCTGATACTGATTCTGAAAACTGGGAAACAGGTTTCTGGCATTAGGACTCCCTTCTGTGAACTGTGCACAGGACCCCTGACGACGACGTCTTTGCTCATGTCAACTGCGTCCTTGGTCAAGTTTACCCCCAACCTCAACAATTCACAAAATATCACATTCAAAACCCAACACCAAGTTTCCTTGAAGAATTTTTTATTACTACTAATAAAATTCCAAAAAACTTCATCTACGGTCCTACTAGCCAAATATAACTGTTTTTAATTCTCCACACTGTCCCTTGGATCTCTGTGATTTTACAGATAACTTTATGTTTAAAATTTATTTTTCTTTATTTACACTGCATTAAGATATTTTTACTTGACGGTGTTCCTATGTACGTATGGTTTTCTTCACCGTAACATTTTGTAAATGTTTCTATTTTTGCTCTGCTGACCTCATAATATTTCAGTGGATATTTAACAGTCCCCAACTATTATATTTTCTTAACTTTTTCCCTCATGACTAGACAGGCTAGTATAGCATTAGTTTAATACTAGAACAGGACCCCCATGGGGCCTTCCCAGGGCAGACCCCCCTACCACACACCCCATATCCTCTGCTGCAGCTAACCACTCTGGAGAACCGGGGTAACAGTGTCTGGTGCACATTTCCTGTATAGTTTTACAGATGTGAAATCCCCCACCAAAGGGAAGGTGTTAACTGCTTGATGACCATTAAGACATGGCCTTCCCAGGCCTAATGGAGTCTAAGGATCAATATTAACCCTGTGACACCACTGCTTAATCTCACCATCAATGAATCAGAGTTGTGCACAACTGATCACAGGTCCTGCCAACCCCCCCCCCCCCCCCCCCCCCCGCCTTTAAAAACGCTATGCTGAAACCCTCTGGAGAGGTGGGGTTTTCAAGCAGGAGCCACACCCATTCTCCTCGCACTGGGGCCTCTCCCATAAAGGCTGACCTTTCCTTCGTCACAAGCTGGGGTCGGTACAGTGGCCTCACTGCACTCATGTGGGATCTTAGTTTCCAACCCGCACCCCCTGCAGTGGAAGACGGACATCTTAGCCACTGGACCACCAGGAGAGTCCACTGTGGTTCAGATGGTAAAGAATCAGCTTGCAGTGCAGGAGACCGGGGTTCGATCCCTGGGTCGGGAAGACTCCCTGGAGAAGGAAATGGCAACCCACTCCAGTAATCTTGCCTGGAAAATCCCATGGACAGTGGAGCCTGGCAGGCTATAGTCCATGGGTCTCAAAGAGTCAGACACAACTGAGCAATGAACACACACACCAGGGAAGTTCCAGAAGTGGTATATTCTTAAAACAACATGGGGAAAATATAAGTAGGATGTGAAAAGCTTTACTTCACAATGCTACATCGTATCTGAATTCCTCTAAAAACCCTGACTTGTTCACAAATTAGCCCCCAATTTTCCAGCTGCAGTCAGTCCAAAAGAAAGTCTAGATTAGACTAAGACAAAAGTTCAGGTGCTTTCCAAAGTGGGATCGTCAGCATTTGTAATTGCTTCCCACCAGTCAGACTAGTGGGAAGACCAGGGCAGAACCTGCCTGCCTGCAATGCAGGAGACCTGGGTTTGATCCCCGGGTTGGGAAGATCCCCTGGAAGAGGGTATGGCAACCCACTCCAGTATTCTTACCTGGAGAATCTCCATGGACAGAGGAGAATACCAGGCTATATACAACCCATGGGGTCACATAGAATAGGACATGACTGAGCGACTAAGCACAGCACAGACAGACTAGTAGGGGAACAGTCTCTTTGGCATTTTAACTATTTTAAGCTGGTTACTGATAAGTAACAGCAGGGAAGGAAAAAACTCTGAGCCACCCTTTTGAGAGACATTTGCAACTCTGAGGGAAATCTCTGGCTAGGGTGTCTAGGAGTTGTCAAGTGGCAGGTGAGGACTCACCAGTCAGTGCAGTAACCTCGCCCTTGTTTACAGTGCTTCTCCTCCCAGGACTGGTTCCCCATCCTCAGCATCCTCTTTTGTCTTTGGCTGAGGGTGGTGTTTGAGGGGAGGGTTTCATCCATTTTGGAGAGTTACTCAGTTTTCCTAGGTCTCTTTCATGTGTATGTGTTAGTAAACTTTTCATTTTCCCCATGTTGATCTGTTTAATGTCAGTTCAATTCTAGAGCAGCCAGGCAACCTAGAATCTAGGAGGGAGAAGAAAACCTCCCGATAAAGTATTAACTCCCTAATGGTAGAAGAACTTCTCTTATAGGGACACATCAGAGATACTACAGGGTCGGCTTCAAATCCATGAAATAAAGCAAACATTGCAATAAAACGAGTTATAATTTTTCCATCTCCCAGTGCATATAAAAGTTATATTTACAATATCGAATTAAGTGTGCAACAGCATTATGTCTAAAATAGCCATACCTAACTTAATTAAAAAAAAACTATATTGCTAAAAAATGCTGGCTGTTGCCTGAACCTTCAGCTTTTTGCAAAAACAAAATCAAAGATCACTGATCACAAACACTGTAGGAAGTACAGTAATAATGAAAAAGTTTAGGACTTCCCAGTGGTCCAATGGTTGAGACTCCAGGGGCATGGGTTCCATCCCTGGTCAGGAAAGTTCCACACAGGGTAGCCAAAAAGCAAAACAAAAGTTAAAATATTGCAAGAATTACCAAAATGTGGCACGGAGACAGGAAGTGAGCAGATGCTACAGGAAGAACGGCTCAGATACAGGGTTGCCACAAACCTTCAGTCTCATAAAAAGCGCACTATCTGCTAAGTGAAAGGAAACGAGGATGGGCTGTGCTCCACTGTCTCCAAGTCTTTACTTAGAGCACTGGCCTGAGTGGAGTGTCCCTGTATTCTGTCAGATGCAAACCTCCGTGGGATCTAACCACCCTCCACCAGGACCTGTGTACTCACCTCCCCCGGGGAGTCTGTGGGCCTGGACATCCTTGGCGGTGTCAGGGCAGAGGCAGGCACTGACTTATCCAACTCTGTGCTGCTTTGGCCTTTGTCTTGATTCCTTTGCTTTTTCTGTGTAGTTTTCTTCTCTAAGACGTTCTTATTTTCTAGCCTTTTGCTCTCTTTAAGCTCCTCTGTCCTTCTCGGTTTCTTTTTTTTCCTCCTTGCTTTGACCTCGTCCTCATCAGCACTTACACTGCCATCCTGCTGTATATCAGAAGCAGGATCTAGACTGGCTTCTTGCTCAGCTTTATCTTTAGCACCTCTAAACTTCTGCTTCTCCTCTCTGTTGTCAACCTGGAAATCTTCACAGTCCTCTTCCTGAAGGGGAGAATCACTAAGTACACCCAGGTCAGAGTCCACCTGAGATTCAACACATTTCTCTTTTTTTGTTTTTCTAATTTCTTTGGAATCGTCTCTTATTTTAGTCTTTAAATCTCTTATTTCACCCTTTTTAACTTTCTTTAACTCCTTAGTTTCTTTTATATCATCTTTTTTGGGCTTTTTGGATTCCTTTAATTCTTCTTTGGCTTCCAAAATTCTTTTCTTTGTCCTTAAATCAAAACCCAAACTTTCAGAGGAGCTCTCCAGGTCTGGTTTGGGCTTGTCTTTCAGTTTCCCAGTCTTTGCTTTCTTCTTTTTCAGGTCGTCGGGGCTTTTCTCTTCCTTATGCCTTACTTTTTTCTTTTTCTTCTTTGGAGAAGTGTCTTCTTTAGTCTCACTCTGTTGATCACTATCAGAGTTTGCCTCAAATATGTCATTATTTAAGGACAGTCTCTATAAAGCATAAAAAAGATTTTAAAACTCATTAAGAACACAGTAATTTAAAAGGTTTTGAATACCTGTACTAATGAAATCTGGTAGGAATTTTTTTTCCTCCAGTTTCTCAACTTCTTAAAATTGTTGATGTAACTGAGGTTGTATAACTTACTTACATTGCTAACTTAAGAAAGAGATCTTGGAGGTGACAATAAGCATCAACTTAAGGCAACAGATAAACACAGAGGGACAGAAATTATCAGTGTTGCTGTAGGTCCTAACAGTCATACGTATGGGGGGTTATGTATAATTTCGACTTCAAAATTTCCAAAACACCAATAAGTAATTTGTAAAGATTTATTTATTTGGTGTCAAAATAACCCTTTAAGAATTAAGTATCTGTCTATATATAAAACCCCTATGCAAAGCATTTTCAGGTCCTATTTCTCCACATTCTCTTCTAAATGACTTGGGGAAGGAAAAGAGGGAGAATAAAGATAGGTGTATTTTTAAGTTTTCCCTGTGGTGCTTCAGCAAAGACCACCACCAGGTTTAATAAGGTAGTGGAAATGTGGTGGCACTGGCAAAACTTTTTGACTCTTCCTAAAGATAATCATGATGATGTGATCACTCACCTAGAGCCAGACATCCTGGAATGTGAAGTCAAGTGGGCCTTAGAAAGCATCACTACGAAGAAAGCTAGTGGAGGTGATGGAATTCCAGTTGAGCTGTTTCAAATCCTGAAAGATGATGCTGTGAAAGTGCTGCACTCAATATGCCAGCAAGTTTGGAAAACTCAGCAGTGGCCACAGGACTGGAAAAGGGCAGTTTTCATTCCAATTCCAAAGAAAGGCAATGCAAAAGAATGCTCAAACTACCGCCCAATTGCACTCATCTCACATGCTAGTAAAGTAATGCTCAAAATTCTCCAAGCCAGGCTTCTCCAATACGTGAACCGTGAACTCCCTGATGTTCAAGCTGGTTTTAGAAAAGGCAGAGGAACCAGAGATCAAATTGCCAACATCCGCTGGATCATGGAAAAAGCAAGAGAGTTCCAGAAAAACATCGATTTCTGCTTTATTGACTATGCCAAAGCCTTTGACTGTGTGGATCACAAGAAACTGTGGAAAATTCTGAAAGAGATGGGAATACAGACCACCTGACCTGCCTCTTGAGAAATCTGTATGCAGGTCAGGAAGCAACAGTTAGAACTGGACATGGAACAACAGACTGGTTCCAAATAGGAAAAGGAGTATGTCAAGGCTGTATATTGTCACCCTGCTTATTTAACTTATATGCAGAGTACATCATGAGAAACGCTGGACTGGAAGAAACACAAGCTGGAATCAAGATTGCCAGGAGAAATATCAATAACCTCAGATATGCAGATGACACCACCCTTATGGCAGAAAGTGAAGAGGAGCTAAAAAGCCTCTTGATGAAAGTGAAAGAGGAGAGCGAAAAGTTGGCTTAAAGCTCAACATTCAGAAAACGAAGATCATGGCATCTGGTCCCATCACTTCATGGCAAATAGATGGGGTAACAGTGGAAACAATGTCAGACTTTATTTTTTTGGGCTCCAAAATCAATGCAGATGGTGACTGCAGCCATGAAATTAAAAGACGCTTACTCCTTGGAAGAAAAGTTATGACCAACCTAGATAGTATATTCAAAAGCAGAGACATTACTTTGCCGACTAAGGTCCCTCTAGTCAAGGCTATGGTTTTTCCTGTGGTCATGTATGGATGTGAGAGTTGGACTGTGAAGAAGGCTGAGTGCCGAAGAATTGATGCTTTTGAACTGTGGTGTTGGAGAAGACTCTTGAGAGTCCCTTGGACTGCAACGAGATCCAACCAGTCCATTCTGAAGGAGATCAACCCTGGGATTTCTTTGGAAGGAATGATGCTGAAGCTGAAGCTCCAGTACTTTGGCCACCTCATGTGAAGAGTTGACTCATTGGAAAAGACTCTGATGCTGGGAGGGATTGGGGGCAGGAGGAGAAGGGGACGACAGAGGATGAGATGACTGGATGGCATCACGGACTCGATGGACGTGAGTCTGAGTGAACTCCGGGAGTTGGTGATGGACAGGGAGGCCTGGCGCGCTGCGATTCATGGGGTTGCAAAGAGTCGCACACGACTGAGCGACGGAACTGAACTGAAGAGCACTTCATAAAAAAACACCTAGTGAAGTAGGAGGGAGAGGGGTAAAGCACAGTCTTTAAAAGAATGACATGGCCCAAGGACAGGAAATAAATGGTTAGAACTAACCAGGTCTGACAAACCTAGACAGTGTATTAAAAAGCAGACATATCACTTTGTTGACAAAGTTCTATATACTCAAAGCTATGGTTTTTCCAGCAGCCATGTACAAATGTGAGAGTTGGATCATAAAGAAGGCTGAGAGCTCAAAAATTGATACTTTTGAATTTTGGTGCTGGAGAAGACTCTTGAGAGTCCCTTGGACAGCAAGGAGATCAAACCAGTCAATCCTAAAGGAAATCAACCCTGAATATCCATTGGTAGGACTGATGCTGAAGCTTCAATACTTTGGCCATCTGATGCAAAGAGCTGACTAATTGGAAAAGACACAAATGCTGGGAAAGACTGAGGGCAAGAGAAGGGAGCAGCAGAGGATGAAATAACGGTTAGATGGCATCACTGATTCAATGACATGAGTTTGAGCAAACTCTGGGAGATAGTGAAGGGCAGGGAAGCCTGATGTGCTACAGTTCATGGGGCTGAAAGAGTTGGACATGAGTTAAGCGACTGAACAATGAACAACCAGGTCCAAGATGATGAAGACGACTTCCACTAGACCTTGAGCCTCAGTGTACTCTCACTGTAACACATCAGCACACTAAGTGACACACCCAGAGGCACCATGACAGTTCCAAGAAAATGAAAGTGTTAGTGGGTCTGTCATGTCTGACTCTGTACGATCGCATGAACTGTAGTCCGCCAGGCTCCTCCTCCATCCATGGAATTTTCCAGGCAAGAATACTGGAGTGGGTAGCCATTTCCTTCTCCAGGGGATCTTCCTCACCCAGAGACTGAACCTGAGCCACCCGGGAAGTGTTGACAATTCCAAGGTCGAGCATAAAAGGTCAACAAGTAGCCCAATTTCTGGAAATCCCCACCCCTTCCCTAAAACAGCTGGAATACTCCTCCCACTTATCAGTCTATAAAAACTTACTCGCCTATAAAAGCTGACAATCTCATAGCTTGGGGCTGCTCTTGCCTTCTGAGATGGCCCTCACTCTGCAGACTGTTTCTAAGTGAACTCACTTCTTACCTATCACTTTGTCTCTCACCGAATTCTTTCTGTGACAAGTACTTGAGCTTCATTAAGTCCCAGGTATGATCAGGGATTTAAAAGACAGTGGGTTCAAGTCCCAACCTGAGGTACACAGTTTCACCAGGACAGCAAAACAACCCCCGCCCCCCACCCCATGCCACAGACAACATCTACAACCAAATTAAGTGTCCAAGTGTTTCAATGAATCCCAGAATATAAGCTGGTAGGAACAAACACTGCAGGCAGTAAAGAATCCTCCTGCAACGTGGGAGACCTGGGTTCGATCCCTGGGTTGGGAAGATCCCCTGGAGAAGGGAAAGGCTACCCACTCCAGTATTCTGGCCTGGAGAATTCCATGAACTGTACAGTCCATGACTGAGTGACTTTCACTTTAATTTTCACTTTAGGAACAAACTAGTAATAGCAGTAAGACCCCTGTGGTACAAATATCCACACAAGAGCAAGCAAAGGTAGCGAGGAGAATGAAGAAATCACTCAAAAGTCTAGCAGGGTCACCGGGAGGGGAGCTGCTGAAAGGGCAGGAGCTCTGGGCACTAGACCGTGAAGGGATGGCCCAGATTGACCGTTCTCTAGAGTAACCAGGCAACGCTCCCTGCCAGGTGTACTGGAAAAGGCCCCACCGTGAGAAACTGCTGAGATCAGATTCCAAACAAAGAAGGTGAAAGAAAACAGAAGATTCAGATATAAGTGATGGTGGTGGCAGGCTACAGCCTATAGGGTCGCAAAAGAGTTTAACATGACTTAGTGACTAATCAACAACAATGGTGGTGGTGAAAGGGTGAAACTAGAGCCCCAAAAGTCCCCTCATAAAGTCTGAGGCTATACTGTCTAATTCTTCATAAAATAAATAAAGTTTGCTCAGCAGTCATGAAGCTAAAAAATACTATCTTGTTCTCCTTTGCCTCCTAAAATTTCAAAAAATTCATATAAATATAAGCAATATAAATTGATTAGAGCATTTTATTAAATTGTTATAAGAGAAAGCAGACAAAGGAACAGAGTAATTAACCTAAAAAGAACAACAGGATGGAAGAGAGACACACCTACTGTTAGAAAGAAACAACAGGCCCCAAATACAGTCGATGATCCTAAGCCCACCAAGACAAATATCTAACCACACTCAGAATTATAAACCAGCAGTCTAGAGTTTCCTGATCAGCACTAGTGAAGGGTACTACTTGCCCTAATAGGACCCCCAGCCTCTCCGTGAGGGAAGGTGATCTGGTCTGTAACAGTCTCACAGTCTTTATTTTCTTGGGCTCCAAAATCACTGCAGATGGTGACTGAAGTCATGAAATTAAAAGACGCTTGTTCTTTGGAAGAAAAGCTGTGACAAACCTAGACAGGATATGAAAAAGCAGAGACATTGCTTTGCCGACAAAGGTCCATCTAGTCAAAGCTATGGTTTTCCCAGCAGTCATGTATGGATTTGAGAGATGGACCATAAAGAAAGCTGAGTGCCAAAGAATTGATGCATTTGAACTGCACCAGCTGGAGAAGATTCTTGAGAGTCCCTTGGACTGCAAGATCAAACCAGTCAATCCTAAAGGAAATCAAACTTTATATTCATTGGAAGGACTGATGCTGAAACTGAAGCTTCAATACTTCGGTCACCTGATGCGAAGAACTCACTCACTGGAAAAGACCCTGGTGTTGGGAAAGACTGAAGGCAAGGGAAACGACAGAGGATGAGATGGTTGGATGGCATCACTGACTCAATGGACAGGAGTTTCAGCAAGCTCCGGGAGTTGGTGATGGACAGGGAAGCCTGGTGTGCTGCAGTCCATGGGGTTGCAAAGAGTCAGACAGGACTGAGCGACTGAACTGAATCATCTCCATCTGCCAATTACAACCTTTCCTTTCATGAGCTCCTGGGAGCATCCTTCTGTTTGTTAGATAGATGCTGTCTGACTTATGAACTGGATAAAGCCAATTAGAGCTTCAAATTTACTCAGTTGAATTTTGGTTTATATAAAACAGTGAAAATAAAAAAATTTGAGGCATCAGGTAAAAAGACTAAGTGATTCATATGAGAAAGAAACTCCGATTTGTCATTAGAGATCCGTATTTCAAAGTGGGTGTGGAGGGAAAGGGAAGGATGCGAGAAAATAGGTACTAATCAACAACATCAAATAACCTATTATCAAATTGATAACCACAAAAAAGAAAAGAAAAATTAATCCAAGTAACTTCTGAACAATCAACACCAGAACTGAATACACGGTAGGAACAAAAACAACTGTAAATAAACTTGGAACTTCACAGTAGAATGGGCATAGTAAATCTGAAACTAATTTCTAATTATTGCAGGGCTCAATAAATGACTACATATAATATTGATGAACACCAGAGTTCTCATGGAAGAAAAGGGAGACAGAACTACAGACACTAAGAACAACAGGAAGACACAGTGGCGATGGACTGAAGTTAGACATCAGTATGAACTTGACTTAAAACATGTATTTTCCCCTTTATCTCTGTCTAAAGGGCCTAGAAATAATGATATCCCACTAGCAATAATGGCATCTTGCTTTCTAAATTCTATTCTGCCCTAAAAAGAATCAAGATTCCCTGAATAAAGGTTGGTGCCAAGGCTGGAGCAGGAGGGTACATGGGGACACTTTGTCCAGGGAGCCAAGACGCGCCCAGACAGACAGGGAAACCACAGGAGGACGCAGCTCACTCACTCAGAGGGCCTCCCGAAGCCCAGGGGTGGGCCTGCTTTAACAGCAGCAATCAAGTAACAAGACTCCAAGAGTGTGTACCGCTACTTAAAAAATTTAAGGGGGAGGGAGAAGCTGCTCTTTACAGGACACAAACTAGCTTAGAAAAACAGAAAAGTTGTTATTTGCAACCACCACAGTAATAACCAATTAAAGCAAAATTATTCAAAATTATCTTAAAATCATGGGTGAGAGGTTGTTGAAGAAGTGATTCTCACAGTCCGAAAGGTTACTTATTAGGTTACTTACTATTTTACAGGGGAAAAGGTACCTTTAAAAGGGAAGAAAAAATGACAGACCTCACTTTATCATGTAATTATAATTTAACACCAGCAATGAGATAACTGATGCAGGACTCATCTATCGATGTCATGTACCTTACCAATAGAATACACGTGCCCAAATGTCTATGCTTAATCTACAAATCAGCTAATTTCAATTTTAAAAATACTATTTGTGATTTAACATTAATTAGCATCCATCTAATTCCAATATGAAGAAGCTTCTATAAAACTACTGGCCTGGATTCTGAAAAGGAGGGGTCTCTAGGGGGTGTTAGACAAGAGGAAACCGAGACAGGACAAAGTTTGGTGACGGACCCCCCAGGAAACCCACAGTGTGGCCAGACACCGGCCGCACCTGTGACAGGAGCACTGCTGCCGCGATGCTGCTGCTGTGTCACGTGTCCTGACACAGAAGAGGGTCTCTGCTGCGTCGAACACACACACACTCAGAAACCAAAGGCAAAGCCTGCAACTCAATCAAGGCTCACTGGAAAGCTACCCCTCTGCTTTAAGCAAGTTCTGTAGGACACTTGTCTACAGAACTACTTGCCTATGGGAGACCATCTCAAATTTCCCTCAATCCTGAAGAGTTGACAACTGACTTCCATCTTCTTGAAACAGTGGTGACGCCTCGTTTCCAAACAGAATACACTGTTTTTACTTAAATTTTCTGCATTGATAAAGGGGGCACATTAAGAATTGTTATGTCTTCTCGGAGAATTGAAACCTTCCTCATTATGTAATGTCTCTTAATCAACTGTGATTTTTTTTAAGTGACTCATTTTTAGTCAGTCTTTCCAAAGCATTTAATGAAGTTTTCTTTGAAAAAAAGAAAAAAAAAAAAAAAGGGAGAAAGCAGGGTGGTGGTGGGGGGCGAAGAGAAAGAACAGACAAAGCTTGCTAGACAAAGCTGACTAACTGCTTCAAAAAGATTTTAAATGAATTCTAAAACTGAATTTTTTTTTCCAAAATACAGTCAATCTTATAGTCAGATTATCAGTTGAAACAGAGTTGATAAGAAAAAGTGTCCCCCACACACCACCAACTCCCCAATCTACATTTCTAGCCAAAATCTTCCTCTTCAACTCAGACCAGATCCATGTTTCCAATGGGAGACGGGCCATCTTCACTTGGACAAGCAAGTGACTAAAATCTCATGTGTTCAAAACTGGAGCTGTTCCCTAAATAATACCATGATGTATCTAGGTTCCCAATCCAGTAATTCAAGTTGTCTCTGGAGTCCGCTCTTCCCTCAGCCACTGACCTACGTGCATCAATTCTGCAGCCTCACCACCTCAACTCAGCTCCTCCCACCTCCCCTTCCAGAGTCAGTCAGGACCATAGCGTCTCAGAATCATCTTCCCAGTAATGTAAGTAGTAAAGGCAAAGGAATGTCAGAATTACAAAATCACAAGCTGTTAATGAAATAATGATTCCAGGCAATGACCACTTGTGGCTCCTAAAACCTACACATGAAATGTGAGGACTTGTCACGTGGATCAGACTGAAACTCCTCATCTCAGAGATTCTGTTAACCTCACGGGAGAGGAGTCAACTAGACAAGATGGGCATTCTGATATGTTACAGCAAGGCTCACGACCATCTGTGCAAAATATCAGTAAAAAAGCCAATGAACTCCCATGCAATCCTGCTTCTCCATTAGAAAAACATGGAGAGACAGAGGAACATGTTAAAAGACACCATGTGCTCAAAACCTAGAATACAGGAAACTCTACATGAAAATAATCTGGTCTCTTCATCAAATAGACATGATGGGGAAAAATGGGGGAAGGTTACAGGAAGAAGCTGTTATAGATTAAGAAAGATGCAGAGATTATCAAGGATATGTAACATCCAGACCTTTTTCAAATCCCAATTCAATCAACAAAGACATGCTTTGTTTGAGACAACTGGGAGAAACTGAATAGATCATTAGATATTAGAAAGTATAAAGAAAAAAGCGTAACTTCACAGTGTGAAGTTATCTGCTACTGCTTCTGCTAGGTCACTTCAGTTGTGTCCGACTCTATGTGACCCCATAGATGGCAGCCCACCAGGCTGCCCTGTCCCTGGGATTCTCCAGGCAAGAACACTGGAGTGGGCTGCCATTTTTCTCCAATGCATGAAAGTGAAAAATGAAAGTGAAGTCGCTCAGTCGTGTCCGACCCTCAGTGACCCCATGGACTGCAGCCCACCAGGCTCCTCTGTCCATGGGATTTTCCAGGCAAGAGTACTGGAGTGGGGTGCCATTGCCTTCTCCACTGATTTCAAATGAATCGCAGGGTTAGCTGCACTGGGGTGATCCAGCCCTGGAATAACTGGCCAGATTCAATGAAGTCAGGATATAAAAATTAGTTACCAACTGATACACAGGTATTAGATGGTAGAAAGGAACTAGTGTTAACTTTTAAAAAAATTAAAATGTGAATAAAATTAAAACCACACATATCACAAACCTGAGCACTTTCAGTACACTAGTAATCTGTCTTTTTACTTACTTGAATGGTTTCACACACACAACAAGCATATTATTTATTATACAAACTAGGGCAAATCTGAAAATGAAGGGGGGCTCTGGTCATGATTACAGTAAGTCAACAGGCATACGCTGGGGCTGACTCAAGCAGGTTAGGGTCAGTCACCCTCCTCCACTAGGTCAACACCCGGTGGACAAGGTGTAATGACAAAATCACCGCACAGTATACACCCCCCTCAGGGCCACTCCCTCTACCTAATCACCTCTGGGAAGCATGAACTCTTCAGCAGTGCAACCACTGCTCAAATAACTTTTGGAAATGCACTTTTGCACTGTAAGAACCATCATCATGCATTTTTTTTGCACACAAAAAGGAGGCGTCATTAGAAATTATTTTCTTGCATGACATTCACATTCTTATGAAGACAATTCCAAAACAGTAAGTTTAAAAACATTTTGGTTCATGGCACTACTGGAATAAATGTTTACTTCACAAAATCTACACTTTTAAAAATAAAGCTTACTTGAGTGTGCAAATTCTCATTCGTTTTATATTAAAAGAGTACATATATTACTTTATAGCCAGTATTTCAAGAAGCTAAAAAAAACAACTATCCTCAGAAAAATTTTAAAATAAAGGCAAAACTATCTCTTAGCTGAGGAGTAGGGACACAGGTTAATTATTAAAAAACACAGCTGTTTGCTTGCTAGAATATGTACTAATAAATTATTTTAAAAGAAAGGCAGAAGACAAGGATATGGAACTATTCTTAAAAGTAAGATCACACATGGACAACTTGTAAGGCTCCTCAAGAACAAAAGATAGATATGATCTATTCTCATAAAACAACGACCATTTAAGAGTCTGGCCCATATAAGACACTTGATATTTACTAAAAAACAAAACAAAACAAAACATGCTATCCCTAAAAAAGAAAACCAGAAAGGTAAAAGCAGTAAAATGTTGCTGTGATGGTCCAGCAGAGGTTATTCTTTGTCATGTAACATCCATCATCAGAGCTCTCAAGGAAACCAGCCAGTGCCTAGCTGTGGATTTTTAGTTGACTAAAAATGAAGTTCTAGACTGTATCACACAAATCAATGTTAAATAGCACTGCATCTCTTTTTAAAAAAATTTCGAACTACCCGACGGTCAGCAAAAAGATAAAGGTATCCAAATGCTAAAAAAAAATTTTTTAATGAACAAATACCATTTCTGCATGATGTATATTTTCTGGTGAACAGAATCAACAATCACTTTTTGGTAGAAACCATTTCTATTTCTGTGATGCTGACTGAGTCCTGAACAAGCAGGGCTCCCAGAATTGGTAGCACTTCTCCATAAGACAAAGATTTTGGTGACAGGCAAATATTGTATTTTATAAGCGGCACATGTCTCTTGCATGAACAGTGATGACAAGGTGAATGAAGCCTTTTTCTCCTACTCTCTACTTCTACACTTCGAGTGAAAGAATCACAAGAACTTATGAACAGCAAAACTATTTTGCTAAAGTGGGAAAAGGTTACTGAGTAACTACTCATTTTTGCCATAGGCTTGTCTACCTACACCATTCAATAATTAGGTTAAAAGTCACAGCAATATAAATACTGGAATACTGTATAAATATGGGCTTCCCTAGTGGCTCAGACGGTAAAGAATCTGCCCATAATCTGGGACCTGTGTTTGATCCCTGGGTCCAGAAGATCCCCTGGAGATGGGAATGGCTACCCACTCCAGTATTGTTGCTTGGAGAATGCCATGGACAGAGGAGCCTGGAGGGGCTACAAGTCCATGAGGTTGCAAAGAGTCAGACACAACTGAGTGACTAACACGTTCATTTTCACATACTGTTATATTTAAAATAGGTAACCAACAAGGTCCTACTGTATACCCCAGGGGACGGACCTCTGCTCAATGTTAATATGGCAGCCTGGATAGGAGGGGAGTTTGGGGGAGAATGGATACATGTATATGCATGGCTGAGCTGCTCTGCTATGCACCTGAAACAATCACAATGTTGTTAATCGGCTATACCCCAATTAAAAAAAAAAAAAAAAAAAGAACAGAGGTTTCAGTCTTAAATGATTCAAAATGTTATTAGTGCCTGGAATTTTAAGTTATTTATAAAATAGCAAGGACAACTTAGAAAAAGACACTTTCTAGTGGAAAAGTATCTCCCTAAAATTAGGACAAGGATTTTTAAGCTTAAGAAGCCTCAAACCCAGCAGTCTATCAGGAGTCATTCTCATCCAGACTCCCATGCAAGCTGGACTGAAGCAGAGCCCTGGTGATGTGATGGGACAACAAAGCCAGTGTTCTATGAGTCAAGACTTTCTGAGAAAAGTTTTAGCCAACTTATCTCACTAATCAGGGAGTAAAGTTAAAGATAAATTTAAGAAAACTCAATCAAAATGTCTAAATTTTGACAGCAATATGAACCAATCACCTAGTACGATGGGTGCATTTGTGTCTATAAGCATTTTTAGTGAAAGAAATAGGGGAGGAGGGAGTAGGCACCATTCTAGAAAAGTGAATATGACTACAGCAAAACACTGAAGGAAAAAAGGCTCTAATCTGAACTCATAAAGAATTTCCTTTATAAAAATTTAAAAAGTACTGAAGAATTTCCTTAGTAATTTAAAAACTATTTATTAAAGACCCTGCCACTACAGCATACATTTTAAAAACTGTTAATTCCACTATTCTAAATCAATTTCAAACTACAGCCTAAACCAAAAGAAAGCCTACCATAGTGCCTGACTCTATCAGTACTAACTGGTGAACTGAGCCTAGTTACTTAGCTCATTGAGCCTGCCTCAGTTTTCTCAGTCTAATCCATAAAAGTGCTGGCCGGGTATCTGGTATATACAGAGTACAAGCACTAGCCAGGCAGAGGTGCCTCTATCACTACAATTATTATCAAAAACCATTACACACAGTCAAGTCCTAATATTGCTTTTGTCATTTAAAAGATACTAAGTATGTAATAAAATTCAAACTGTAGGGAAAGAAGGGATCAATATTCAGTCCTTAAAATAAAAACTTCAATAAGAAATTTTGTTGCGAGTGATTTTCACTGTATATTAATACTTCTAAATTCAAGAACATCTGTCAGTATAAAAAATGAAAATTATTTCTAATAAAAAAGAAAACTAAAAGTAAAAAGAAAAATTGCACAAGAGTGGGGTTGATTTATAAATAAAAGCTATAAATGAAACTTAGAGTAAAACAGGAAATTCTCAGAAGATTCATAAATAAAGCCAATTCAATAATGTGTGGAATACAAGAATCAAAGATAAAACAATGGATAAACCCCTAGAAGGAAACCCTTGAGCCAAATTTGTGCATTAATTTTAACATTATCCCACTTTCAACCACCATCAAGTCTTTTTCCAAACTGCTTCTGAAGGAAGTTTAATAACTCATCTGAGTTCCTTTGAATCCATTATCCTTCCTTAGCATCAACAAGAGCTCCTAAAACACAATAAGTGACTAAAAACTGAAGTGGATGTAATCAGACTTGTGAATAATCTGAAATAGACTAAAGGTATAGCTTTTAAGTTATAGATTAAAAACTATAGCTTTATAAAGTGATCTAAGAATTGTTTTAATTAGCAGAAAAGTCAGACTTAGAAATATGTTACTAAAGCTGATTAGTTTTACTAATCACTATTTCACACCAAATAGCTGTGAAAAGAAGAGAAGCAAAAAGCAAAGGAGAAAAGGAAAGATATACCCATTTGAATTCAGAGTTCCAAAGAATAGCAAGTAGAGATAAGAATGCCTTCTTCAGTGTTCAGTGCAAAGGAAAACAATAGAATGGGAAAGACTAGCGATCTCTTCACGAAAATTAGATACCAAGGGAATATTTCATGCAAAGATGGGCTCGATAAAGGACAGAAATGGTATGGATCTAACAGAAGCAGAAGATAGTAAGAGGAGGTAGCAAGAATACACAGAAGAACTGTACAAAAAAGATCTTCATGACCCAGATAATCACAATGGTGTGTGATCACTCATCTAGAGCCAGACATCCTGGAATGTGAAGTCAAGTGGGCCTTAGAAAGCATCATTATGAACAAGACTAGTGGAGGTGATGGAATTCCAGGTGAGCTCTTTCGAATCCTCAAAGACAATGCTGTGAAAGTACTTAATATGCCAGCAAATTTGGAAAACTCAGCAGTGGCCACAGGACTGGAAAAGGTCAGTTTTCATTCCAATTCCTAAGAAAGACAATGCCAAAGAATGCTCAAACTACCACATAATTGCACTCATCTCACATGCTAATAAAGTAATGCTCAAAATTCTCCAAGCCAGGCTTCTCCAATACGTGAACTGTGAACTTCCAGATGTTCAAGCTGGTTTTAGAAAAGGCAGAGGAACCAGAGATCAAATTGCCAACGTCTGCTGGATAATCGAGAAAGCAAGAGAGTTCCAGAAAAACATTGATTTCTGCTTTATAGACTATGCCAAAGCCTTTGACTGTGTGGATCACAAGAAACTGTGGAAAATTCTGAAAGAGATGGGAATGCCAGACCACCTGACCTGCCTCTTGAGAAATCTGTATGCAGGTCAGGAAGCAACAGTTAGAACTGGACATGGAACAACAGACTGGTTCCAAATTGGGGAAGGAGTATGTCAAGGCTGTATATTGTCACCTTGCTTATTTAACTTATATGCAGAGTACATCATGAGAAATGCTGGGCTGGATGAAGCACAAGCTGGAATCAAGATTGCCGGGAGAAATAACAATAACCTCAGATATGCAGATGACACCACCCTTATGGCAGAAAGTGAAGAACTAAAGAGCCTCTTGATGAAAGTGAAAGAGGAGAGCGAAAAAATTGGCTTAAAGCTCAACATTCAGAAAACGAAGATCATGGCATCTAGTCCCATCACTTCATGGCAAATAGATGGGGAAACAGTGGAAACAATGGCAGACTTTATTTTTTTGGGCTCCAAAATCACTGCAGATGGTGCCTGCAGCCATGAAATAAAAAGACACTTACTCCTTGGAAGAAAAGTTATGATCAACCTAGACAACATATTAAAAAGCAGAGACATTACTTTGCCAACAAAGGTTCATCTAGTCAAAGATACGGCTTTTCCAGCAGTCATGTATGTATGTGAAAGTTGGGACTATAAAGAAAGCTGAGTGCCGAAGAATTGATGCTTTTGAACCATGGTGTTGCAGAAGACTCTTGAGAGTCCCTTGGACTGCAAGGAGATCCAACCAGTTCATCCTAAAGGAAATTAGTCCTGAATGTTCACTGGAAGGACTGATGTTGAAGCTGAAATCCCAATACTTTGGCCACCTGATGCAAAGAGCTGACTCATTTGAAAAGACCTTGATGCTGGGAAAGATCGATGGTGAGAGAAGGGGACGACAGAGGATGAGATGGTTGGATGGCATCACGGACTCAACGGACATGAGTCTGAGTAAACTCTGGGAGTTGGTGATGGACAGGGAGGCCTGGCGTGCTGCAGTTCATGAGGTTGCAAAGAGTCGGATGTGAGTGAGCAACTGAACTGAACTGAAAGCTGATTAAATATAAAAGTATGTGTTGTATCTGCAGTAGTAATGTGAATAGCACACAAGGTATTCCTCAGGTATACGAAAACACAATGTTCACATCACAGACAAACAAGTAAAATTTCAACATGTCTCTTTTTTCCCCACTTTCTTCTTACTTGTAACTTAATCAACATGTCCAAACTATAGCTGTTTGTCACCTGCAATCACAGGCTGGCTGCAAAAAGAACAGTTTGGCAAAAATCAATGAAAGCATTCTATGAGAATCAACTGGCTATACAGAGCTTCCAACAGAAATGCTGTATATTTCATTTTTCCTAGTAAATTCCATACTGCACATTTTGTATTCCATTATATTTATAGTAAATTTATTATATTAAAAAAAAAACCACTATGAGATAAAATAGAATACCTGGATATCTTTCTTCACTGATTTAGCTTTGTTATCTGCAATTTTCTTCCTAAATTCAAGAAGAACTTCCTTACAGTCCTCAAGGTGAATCTCAGGCTCCCAGGTATCATCATCTGCTGTGTATCCTTTCCATCGAACCTTATAAAGGACCTTACCCTGTAACATAAATTAAAAACAGGCAAATAAAGGATATTAGATTTGATTATAGTTCCAAAGCCATACAGTTGCTGAGAAAAAATGAACCAACTTACAATGGAGATTAAAATCATGATAAAGAATGTTCATCAAAAAAAAAAATCATCTCCTGAGATCATTTGTGAATTCCTTAAAACACATAATGAAATTCCACCCAATCCAAGTCCAGCTACAGTTTCTCCTCTGAGGGCAACTGCTTACCACAGTGGAATAATAAGACATCAGTCACATTTTAACTTTCGTCCCCTCCTAACATGAACTGGCCTAAAAGCATCTCTTAAAATGTTCTAAGACAGAAGCCAGTGATTGTAAATTTCTGGGGAGGAGAGTGGAAGGAGAGTTCATCTTCGATCTATTTTATATATGGTACTTTTCACTTAATAAGTAATTTTTAAATTTAAAAAAAAAAATAAAAATTTAAATAACAAGAATAAAATGTGTGTGTGTGGGGGCGAGTTCTTCTCCTGACGCAAGTGGCCTTAAAAAAAAAAAAGTATCCCTGGTGGTCCAGTGGTGAAGTCTCAGCACTTCCAATGCAGGAGGCCCGGGTTCAATCTCTGGTCAGGGAACTATATCCCACTTGTTCCAACTAAAGACCCCAGGTGCTGCAACGAAGATCTGGCACGGCCTAATAAGTAAATAAATAAATATGAAAAGAAAAGTATCACACCAAAGGCAAAGACAACAGAAGCAAAAAAAGTCACACTACATCAAACTAGAAAGCTTCTACACAGCAAAGCAAGTCATCAACAAAATGAAAAGGCAACCGCCTGAATGGGAAGATACTTGCAAGTCGGATATCTGATAAAGAGTCAATATTCAAAACATATAAAGAACTGAGAACTTCCAGTGGTTAACACGCTAGGCTTCCAATGCAGGGCTGTGGGTTCGATCCCTGATCAGGGAAGTAAGATCCTGCATGCCATATGGCAAAAAAAAAAAAAAAAAGAGAGAGAGAACTGATACAACTACACAGTAAAAAAAACCAACCAGATTAAAAAATAGGCAACTGTGCTTCCCTTCAGTGGTGAAGAATCCATCTGCCAATGCAGGAGACACAGGTTTGATCCCTGATCCAGGAAGATCCCACATACCAAGGAGCAACTAACCCCATGCACCACCACTATGAGCCTGTGCTCTAGAGCTGGGGAGCCACACAAGATAAGCTACCGCAATACACCTGAAGCAGCCCCCCTCACCACCACTAGAGAAAAGCTTGTGCAGCAGTGAAGACCTAGCATGACCAAAATAAATGTAAAAAACCTGAGATATTACCTCACACCTACTAGGTCAAACAAACAAAACCACAAGGGTTGGTGACGACATAGAGAAAAGAGAACCTTCTCACACTGATGGTGGGTATGTAAAATGATACAATTGCTATGGAAAACAGTTCAGCAATTCCTCAACATGTTAAACAAAATTACCTCATAATCCAGCAATTCCACTATGAGGTATATATCCCAAAGAACTGAAAACAGAGACATATTTGAACACACATTTCAGGGCAGCATTATAACAACCCAATCAGTCAATCAATAGATGAATGTATAATCAAAATGTGGTATTCAGCCTTAAAAGGGGAGGAAATTCTGACACATGCTGACATGGATGAACCTTACAAACATGCTAGGTGAAATAAGCCAGGCACAGGAGGAAAATATTTCTGATTCCATTCATATGAAGCACCTACAACATGGAAACTCACTGAGACAGAAAGGAGACGGGCTGAGAGAGAGAACAGGGAATCAGTGTTTACTGGGGACAGAGTTTCACTTTGGGAAGATGGAAAAGTTCCGGAGCTGTACAGAGGTGCTGCTGCACATCAATGTGGATGTACTTAATCACCCCTGAACTGTACACTGAAAAGTGGTTATAGTGGAAAATTCAAGATACACATATAGAATACGTATGTATGTGTTAATCACTCAGTTATGTCCAACTTTTTGTGACCCCATGGACTGTAGTCCACCAGGCTCCTTTATTCATGAGATTTCCCAGACAAGAATACTGGAGTGGGTTGCCATTCCCTTCTCCAGGGGATCTTCCTGACTCAGGGATCAAACTCAAGTCTCCTCCATTGCAGGCAGATTCTTTATCATCTGAGCCACCAGGGAAGCCCATATACATAAACTACAACAAAAACATTTTCAAGTTCCTTGTTGCATCTTTTGTCCATTTTTCTTGCTCATTTATAAGAATTTTTCTTTTGAAAACCTTTGTTTTTGGTCATGGCATGCATCTTGCAGGATCTTAGCTCCCCAACCAAGGGTCAAACCTGGGCCACAGTAGGCACCAAATCCTAACCACCAGACTACCAGAGAAGTCCCTATTAAGTCTCTGTCATATATATTCCAAATTCTTGCTTCTCTAGATTTCTGATTTTTTTTCTCCTTAATGCCCAACTTCACTGAGAAGCAAGAATGCCCTCAATTCAATAGTTCCCGAACGATCTGCAGAGCACCATTCTAGCTCTGCTTTTAACACTGTCTGGTTTTATTCACACAACCACCAAGGCCACAAACTTTCCAAGCTGAGTGCCCTCCCAGGTCAGTCCCCAGCCATGCCCACACTGCTTTCCAGACACTCTGCTACCTGTAGGAAGACTCAGCATCAGCCTTTAACAGGGTGAGAAAGTGAGAGATGATGGGAAAAGTATACAGCCTCTTAACTTCCAACAATAATCCTGAAAATCTTTATAATTTTAAAATGATAATTAGAAGCCTACGTAGGAACTTCCCGGTAGTCCAGTGGTTAAGACTCTATGGTTCCACTACAGGGTGAGCAGGCTCAATCCCTGGTCAGGAAACTAAGATCCTGCAAAGTGGCCAAAAAAAAAAAAGTCAGTTTAATGGTTCAGTTATGCAGCTGTGGGGGGTGGGTGGGAGTGATTATACCAAATGAAAATGTATGCACATTCTTTTTAGCAAAAGTGTGGAAAAAAGAAAACTATTAGTATACAACATTGTGACAGCTTCTATGAAGGTGTAGTTAAAAGGAGATACACCAAGGTGAGACAGCATGGTTGCATAATGCTGAACTCCTCTGTACCAATGGAGGCAATGGAAAAAAACAGTGTGCTGTACTGCCTTCAAGGAGCAGTATTCTTGGTCTTGGTAGGAGTATCACATGAGAAGTTACACTGTTACAGCACAGTGGAAAAACACCTTAATGTACCAACAATAGGGCATGGAAACAAATGATCCTTGCTTTGGGGCCACCTGATTTTTGTGTGCATAAAAATAATGCTAAATTTATTACTCAAGGGGGCTTTAAAAAAAAAACCACACCATTTACTTTCAAAAGCAGAAAAAAAATGTATATAGAGGAAAAAAATACAGCCAATAACAACTGGGGGATCTGAGTGAAGGCATGTGGGAGATACTAAGCAATTCTTGCAGCTTTTCTGATTTATGGCGGAAAAAAAAACTGGTAAAGTTTTATTTCAACAATGAACATAGATATAAATTTAATATTAGTTATCAATTAAGTTTGATCTAGTCAATGACAATGAGGAATATTAATAATCATTTTTGAGTATAAGGAGTACTCAATTTTAGCTCTAGACTTGACTGACAAATAACAGCCTTTATTTCAGCAGTTTTGCTTCATTCATTCATTCATTCAATAAATGTTTACTGAGGGTCACTTATGTGTACAGCAGTATACAAAAGAAATGAAATCACTGAATTATACTTTTTTTTTAATAGGAGTAATGTCAACCCAAATATTGCCCAAAACTTTGCTGTATACTAAAAACTTTCATAACAGCCCTGGGATCTATAAAGTTATCTTCAAAACTTCCATAATCTCTATTTTCTTGGTAGCTGAGCTTAACCCATGAGCCGAACTATAAGGAAGCAGATGGTCCTCCTATCTTCTTAAGATTCTAGATATTAGATAATTAGTTAAAAAAAAAAATCTCAAGGCCAGTGAGTCTGAGTGTATTATGAACATGAAATTTTTTAAAGAAAAGCACAACTGTAATTAGGCACTTTAGTGGACTTCAAGTATATTAATAATAAAAGCAGGAACTTCCCTGGAGGTTCAATGGTTAAGACTGCACTTCTCATGTGGGGTTGGGGGATCAATCCCTGCTCAGGATGCCTTGTTTCAAGGCAATAAATAAATAAAAGAAGCAAAAATAGCTAATATATTCTAAAATGGTGAGGCAAAAAATGAGTAATAAAAGAAGTAAAAACATCTGGTATCTTTTAGTACTGCTTTAAACACATCACAAAAAATGACAGTTAAACTAATCAATAATATCAGGAATATGAAGTATGAACTGACTCATCTGAAAAGACCCTGATGCTAGGAAAGATTGAGGGCAGGAGGAGAAAGGGATGAGAGAGGATGAGATGGTTGGATGGCATCACCAACTCAATGGACATGAGTTTGAGTAGACTCGGGGAGCCGGTGATGGACAGAGTAGCCTGGTGTGCTGCAGTCCATGGGGTTGGAGAGTTGGACACAACCAAGCGACTGAACTGAAACTGAATGAAACAGAGAATAGCCTCCTGCATTCAAATTATTCTCAAATTACTTCCCCATTCTTCCAGTTTCAAGTTCTTAACTAATGGTTGATTTGCTTGCTGGCAGATGTATTATAGGTTTCAAGTAACCCAACTGGGCCCTGGTGGATCAAATGATAAACAATTAGCCTGCAATGCAGGAGACCTGGGTTCAATCCCCCGGTAGGGAAGATCGCCTGGAGAAGGGAATGGCGACCCATTCCAGTATTTTTGCCTGGAGAATCCCATGGACAGAGGAGTCTGGCGGGCTGCAGTCCATGGGGTCACAGAGTTGGACACCACTGAGTGACTGAGTTGAACACTTTCAACACACTTAATCAGGCAAATATTCAATGTAAACAACATAAGAACTTACGTCAGTGAAAGTAAAAAATTCTTTTAAAGCACATGAAACATTTACTAATAATCAAATGTTTGGAAAGTAAGCAATATATTTATACACAATTTATGGAAACTGGAAAATAATGTTATCTGAATGAAAACAAACATAATTTATGAACTGCAACTAAAGTAAGATGAGAACATAATTTAACATAACATAAAGGTATGTTATTTGAAAAAAGAAAGGCTAAAAACAGTGAGCTATGCAAAGGAAACTGTAAATAAGGTGAAAAGACAACCCTCAGAATGGGAGAAAATAATAGCAAATGAAACAACTGACAGAGTTAATTTCCAAAATATACAGGCAGCTCATACAACTCAATACCAGAAAAACAAACAACCCAATCAAAAAGCACAAAAGACCTAAACAGACATTTCTCCAAAGAAGACATATACATGGCTAATAAACACAAGAAGAGATGCTCAAAATCGCTCATTATTAGAGAAATGCAAAGCAAAACTACAATCACCTCATGCCAGACAGAATGGCCATAATAAAAAAATCCACAAGTAACAAGTGCTGGAGAGGGCATGAAGAACAGGGAACCACCACACTGCTAGAGGGAACGTAAACTGATACAGCCACTGTGGAAGACAGGACGGAAAGTCCTTCAAAAACTAGGAATAAAACTACCATACAACACAACAGTCCTGCTGCTGGGCATAGACCCTGAAGAAACCAAAACTGAAAAGGACACAAGTACCCCAATGTTCACCGCAGCACTATTTACAATAGCCAAGACGTGGAAGTAACCTCGATGTCCATCAACAGATGAACTGATAAAGAAGCTGTGGTACGTATATACAATCACATCAGCCATGAAAAGGAACTCTTTTGAGTCAGTTCTAATGAGGTGGACGAACCTAGAGCCTAATATACAGAGTGGAGTAAGTCAGAAAGAGAAAAACAAGTATCTTATATTAATGCATGTATATGGAATCTAGAAGGAAGATACTGACAAATCTGTTTGCAGAGCAGCAGTGGAGACACAGACATAGAGAACAGACTTACGGACAAGGGTGGGTGAGATGAATGGAGAGAGTAGCATGAATGCATATACACCAACGTATGTAAACAGACAGCCAATGGGAGTTTGCTATATGACTCAGGGAACTCACACTGGGGCTCTGTAATAACCTAGAGAGGTGGAATGGGAGGAGACATTTGTACACCTATGGTTAATTCATGTTGATGTATGACAAATCAAACCAATACTGTAAAGCAATCAATTAAAAATATTGTTTTTAAAAGCTGTGCATCCATCTCAAGATGTTAGAAAAAGACCAACAAATAAGGAATAGATGCAGCAAAAACGATTTAATAAAATTCAACATTCATTCACAATAAAAGTATTTAGCAACCAGAAATAAAGGGAATCTCTTCAACAAAAAGTAAATATACAAAAATTAATTGCATAAGCAACAAACAATAAGACAAGGAAACTTTTCAAAGAATCACTTACCACTGCACTGGAAAATCAATAACACCTAAAAGTCAATTTACTAAAACTTCAACATAAAGTTATAAAAAAGTTATAAAGTTATAAAACAGGATTTCTCTGGTGGTCCAGTGGCTAAGACTCCTTGCTCCCAATGCAGGGGGCCTGGGTTCCATCCCTGGTCAGATAATTTGCATGCTGCAACCAAGAATTCACAGGCTGCAACTAAAGAGATCACATCTGCAGAAACTAACAACAACAAAAAACATCCCACACATCACAACTAAGACCAGGTGCAGCCAAATAAGTTATTCTTTAAAAAGAGAGTTATTAAATATTATTGAAAAAAATAAATTAATCCTAAATTTATCCACAAATTCAATGCAAGTCTCAATAAAAACTCAAAGTTTTTGTGTGCAAGGAAATTGACAAGTTGATTCTAAAATTTACAATGTTAAAAAATAAAAAGAAAGATTTGCTCAATGAAACCTGACTCCTACATTACACTATACACAAAATCAATTACAAGTAAAGTGCAAACATAAGTCAGAAAGACAAAACAACACAGCTTTCAGAAAAGAAAAAAAAAAAGAATATTTAGAGTAAGGAAAGATTTCTCAAACCAGACATTAAAAGCACTCAACATCAAGACAAATTAACTTTTCCTACATTAATCATATTCTATTTACCAAAAAGACATAGCAGGAAAAGAGATTTACATGACATCAGTCACAAAGGGTTTGAATCCAGAATACAAGAAATCAATAAAGACAACTCAGTAGAGATCTGAAAGGGCAGTTCATAAACGATAACCAGATGATGACTAAATATATGAAAAGACGCTCAATGATTTCAACGCTGATTTCTAATGCGAAAACCAGAAAAATATAAATTACAAGTAGGAAATACCAACAAATACATCACCACTACTGGCTGAAAATACAGACGGATTATCAAGTGTTGACAGGATGCGAAACGAAAGGAATTCTCCTAAGCCAGCAGTAGTAGTGTAAATTGGTACAACTACTTTTGAAAACAGTTTCTTAAAGCTGAAGACATGCATCTTGTCCTCCTAGTGTATACCTCCCACTCCTAGGAATATAGCAAGACAACCAAGAGAAACATTTGTGCACAATACACCAGGAGACACGTTCAGTAAAGTTCCTGCCTTTTAGTCACTCACTCGTGTCTGACTCTTTGTGACCCCATGGACTGTAGCCCACCAAGCTCCTTCGTCCATGGAATTATCCAGGCAAGAGTACTGGAGTGGGTTGCCATTTCCTTCTCCATCAGTTAAGTTCACAGAAGCATTATTCAAAACTGGAAACGACCCAGGTACCCAACAAAAGTAGTAGAAAAGATAAAACTGTAATATATTCATACAACTGAATACAGTTGACCCTTTAACAACATGGGTTTGAACTGTGGGATCCACTTATATGCAGATTTTTTTCAATAAATATATTGGAAAAAATTTTAGAGATTTTCAACAATTTGAAAAAAGCTGCAGATGAACCATATAGTCTAGAAATATTGAAATAATTAAGAAAAAGTATGCAAAGAATGCATGAAGAATATGCAGATGTTGGTCTATTACTACAAAAGCATAAGACGAGTGACAGTTAATGGAAAATTAATGTGTTAAGTTTTCTTAATGTGTTATAACTTTGCTTTCAAAGAATTATATTATCATTCTTTTCTAATTGGAGAAACTGAATATTAGCTTATTATTCAAGGTAAACAATGTCTTTAAAAATGTGTTTCTGATACTATATTATAAATATGACTGTAATACTGTATGCCATAAAAATTTTCTAATGATTTGTTCTTTAGTGTCTAGGTTAGACTGCTGTGCTGTGCTAAGTCACTTCAGTCATGTCTGACTCTTTGTGACCCCCATGGATTGTCCATGGAATTCTCCAGGCAAGAATACTGGAATGGGTTGCCGTGCCTTCCGCCAGCGGATCTTCCCAACCCAAGAATCTAACCTGCAGCTCCTGCGCCTCCTGCACTGCAGGCAGATTCTTTATCACTAAGCCACCAGGGAAGCCCAAACCAGGCTACTGTGAAGCAACTGTATCGATTACACTGCTGCTGCTAAGTTGCTTCAGTTGTGGCCGACTGTGTGCGACCCCACAGACAGCAGCCCACCAGGCTCCGCCTTCCCTGAGATTCTCCAGGCAAGAATACTGGAGTGGGTTACCATTTTCCTCTCCCATGCATAAAAGTGAAAAGTGAAAGTGAAGTCGCTCAGTCCTGTCCGACTCTTTGCAACCCCATGGACTGCAGCCCACCAGGCTCCTCCCACCATGGTATTCTCCAGGCAAGAGTACTCCAGTGGAGTGCCACTGCCTTCTCTGATTGATTACACTAGGCTACCATAAAACACTGAATCATTCAACTTTTTCACATTATCTTTTCATTGTTGATGTCAGTATTACTAGTAATACATACAACACCAAAATGTTTTATTTAAGACAATATTGATGTAGGCTCTGACAGGTAATTCATCTTGTAAACAAACAATGTAAATAGGGTAGGCAATACCATTAATATATTTTCTTCTTACAGTTTTATTAATATTTTCTTTTCTTTAGTTTACTTTTTTATGAAGAATCCTCCCAACCCAGGGATCCAACCCAGGTCTCTGACATTGCAGGTGGATTCTTTACCAGCTGAGCCACGAAGAAGCCCTTCATTAGAACACAGTATATAATACGCATAACATACAAAATATTTGTTAAACTGTTTACACTATGGTAAGGCTTCCCTTTCTGGTAAAAAAGCCTTTAGTAGTTAGGTTTTGAGGGAGTCAAAAGTTATACTGGCTTTTCAACTGTGCGGGGCCAAGCATCCCTAGGGCCCAAGTTGTTTGAGGTCAACTGTACTCAGCAGCAACCAAAAAAAAAACCAAAAAAAACCATAGCTCCAACAGCAGGGATTAAATCTCACCAAGATGTTACTGAGCAAAAAAAGCAGATGCACACCAAACAAATATAGTGAGATTCCACTTAAAGGAAAAAGATTTTAAAGATGGGGCTTTAGGTGCAGTTCCTACAATCCTTCGAAGCTAACAAAATAAAATATTGTATCAAGAAGTGAATCACCTTAACTGTGAAGACATGACCTTAGTCTTAACTATCTTCTGAATATTTCCCACCTGCCTGGCACTATGTTAAATGCAGGGGATACAAAAGTGTAAGACTGCTGCACCTCTCACCTCAAGGTACTTAAAACGTAATTGGGAAAATTAAATACGTAAGAATGTCCCTAACTTCAACTAACAATAATATTGTCGACATTGGATTTTTAGTTATTTATCCCCCACTGGACAAGAGAATCTTTTATGTCAGCAACTGTGTATGCTACAATTCATCTCTATATCCTCAGGACCTAACACGGCACCTACCAGGCAGTAACTGAAAACAAAACTCTACCGAATGAATGCGCAAAAAAAAAAAAAAAAAAAAAAAGTAGCATACGACAAATGGGAAATGAGAGACAATTAAAAAAACATAGGGAATAAAAAGGACAGGGAAGCCTAGCGTGCTGCAGTCCATGGGGTTGCAAAGTCGGATACGACTGAGAAACTGAACTGAAAACACAACACACAGAGGACCATCGTGTAGGGCCTTTGGTCACCCTACACCCATTTACTAAAATATATTATCTTCCCATTGCCCATCCTTACACCCACTCACCTTCCGCCAGGCCACAACTGGTTCACTCACTTAACAACCTGATACACATTAAGCAATTACTGCATGCTAGGCACCGGACTCAAGTGCCAGCGTTAACAAGTTAATAAAGAGAACAGTCTCTGTACTAAGGGAGTTCACAATCTAGCAAGAGACCAACATGTAAAGAACGAAGTCTTGAAATGTAAAACAGCGGTCTACACAGTTTCGTAAGGGCACAAACGGAGGAAGCACCTCACTCTGGGGGTACCAGGGTCAAACAAGACACTGAGCAGGGTTCCCCACGAGGGATGGGGAAGCGCGGGGCAGAGCGCGGCGAGGACACTCGGTTCTCGGAGCCGAGACGCCGCCCTCGCGCCGAGGACGGCGGCCCAGTAGGGAGCCCTGGTCTCAGCGCCCCCGCGGCTGGACCTCCGCCACACTGCCTCCGGAGCCCCTTTGCGCGGGCAGCATCACCCCGGGCCCGCACCTACCCCTTCAGTCTTCATGTCCAGGATCTTCTCCACCTCGAACACATTCTCGCCGTCCTCCTCGCTGTCCCCGCCGGCCTCCTTTCCTTTCGCGGCCACGTCCTTCTCTTTGCCCCTCGCCCCAACTCCCTCTCCTTCGACTGCAGGCGACTGACCATTGCCGTCGACACCCGAACCAGGAACTGTAGCCACGCTGGCTCCTTCCGCCTCCCCCTTCGCCTCCGCCATAACGGAGCTCTCCAAACTGCCAGGAGAGGGGCCGCCAAGCGAGCCCCTCTCTCGGCCCCGAACCCCGGCCAGTCGGACGCGGTTAACTGGAAAGCGCCAATGGCGGGCTCGGGACAGAGGTGCGACGCTCGCGCACAATAAACACGTCAACGGGGGCGCGCCTCAGCCCCGCACCGCCCACAGGAAGTAGGTGGGCGGGCCGAGGGGGGAGAAGTGCCTTGGGCGGAAGGAAGAGCCGCGACATAAGGCCGCGGCGAGAGTCTCGGGGTAGCGTCGGCGGGGCGGGGCTTTGGGCAGTGAGGTGAGGAGCGGGGCGGGGAGCGGGCGGGTGGGGCTTGCGGGAAGCAGGAAGGGAGTGGAGCAGGCGGGCCAGAGAGATACCCGGCGAAACCTCTTCCCTGGCCGGGATTCTTATCTGGGTGATGTAGCTAGGATAAACGCCTAGGATCCAATCAAACGCAACTCATAGTGCTGTTACGGTTTAGGGGAGTGCTGTTTAAAGATAAGGAAAACGTTTATTTTCCAAGTTCTAGTAGGGATTCTCCGCACGGCCCGCCCCCCCCCCCCCCCCCCCGGAAAATCAGAGAGCATGATAAAAAGTAATTTGCCCAGGTTATAAGTGATTGACCAAAAGTGCCCCCCCCCAAATGAATTCTCGCCCACAGTTCAGTTCAATCGCTCAGTGGTGTCCGACTCTTCGTGACCCCATGTACTGCAGCACACCAGGCCTCCCTGTTCATCACCAGCTCCCGGAACTTAAGCAAACTCATGTCCATCGAGTCGTTGATGCCATCCTACCATCTCATCCTCTGTCGTCCCCTTCTCCTGCCTTTAATCTTTTCCAGCATAAGGGTCTTTTCCAGTGAGTCAGTTCTTCGCATCAGGTGGCCGAAGTATTGGAGTTTCAGCTTCAACATCAGTCCTTCCGATGAATATTCAGGACTCATTTCCCTTTAGGATTGACTGGCTGGATCTCCTTGCAGTCCAAGGGACTCTCAAGAGTCTTCTCCAACACCACAGTTCAAAAGCATCAATTCTTCGGTGCTCAGCTTTCTTCATAGTCCAACTCTCAGACGACAGGAAAAACCATAGCTGTGACTAGACAGACCTTTGTTGGCAAAGTAGTATCTCTGCTTTTTTAATATGCTGTCTAGGTTGGTCATAACTTTTCTTCCAAGGAGTAAGCATCTTTTTATTTCACGGCTGCAGTCACCATCTGCAGTGATTTTGGAGCCCAGAAAAATAGTCTGTCACTGTTTCTACTGTTTCCCCATCTATTTGCCATGTAGTGATGTCACCCTGCTTATTTAACTTCTATGCAGAGTACATCATGAGAAACGCTGGACTGGAGGAAACACAAGCTGGAATCAAGATTGCCAGGAGAAATATCAATAACCTCAGATATGCAGATAACACCACCCTTATGGCAGAAAGTGAAGAGGAACTAAAAAGCTTCTTGATGAAAGTGAAAGAGGAGAGTGAAAAAGTTGGCTTAAAGCTCAACATTCAGAAAATGAAGATCATGGCATCTGGTCCCATCACTTCATGGGAAATAGATGGGGAAACAATGGAAACAATGTCAGACTTTATTTTTGGGGGCTCCAAAATCACTGCAGATGGTGACTGCAGCCATGAAATTAAAAGACGCTTACTCCTTGGAAGAAAAGTTATGACCAACCTAGAAAGCATATTGAAAAGCAGAGACATTACTTTGCCAACAAAGGTGGGTCTAGTCAAGGCTATGATTTTTCCAGTGGTCATGTATGGATGTGAGTTGGACTGTGAAGAAAGCTGAGCACCGAAGAATTGATGCTTTTGAACTGTGGTGTTGGAGAAGACTCTTGAGAGTCCCTTGGACTGCAAGGAGATCCAACCAGTCCATTCTGAAGGATATCAGCCCTGGGTGTTCTTTGGAAGGAATGATGCTAAAGCTGAAACTCCAGTACTTTGGCCACCTCATGAGAAGAGTTGACTCACTGGAAAAGACTCTGATGCTGGGAGGGATTGGGGGCAGGAGGAGAAGGGGATGACAGAGGATGAGATGGCTGGATGGCATCACTGACTCGATGGATGTGAGTCTGAGTGAACTCCGGGGGTTGGTGATGGACAGGGAGGCCTGGCGTGCTGCGATTCATGGGGTCGCAAAGAGTCGGACACGACTGAGCGACTGAACTGAACTGAACTGATGGGACCAGATGCCATCTTTGTTTTCTGAATGTTGAGCTTTAAGCCAACTTTTTCACTCTCCTCTTTCACTTTCATTAAGAGGCTCTTTAGTTCTTCTTTGCTCCCACAGTAGTTAGGTGAAATATTTTTCTCTTTGTATTGCAAATTAGCAAATAGAGACTTTGTGGCAGAGGAGCTTTTTCTTTAACTTTGAATTTTGTTGATTGATATAAATGCACAAGGTGAGAATTGTGAGCGAAGTCTTATTTGGGGTAAAATGAGAACTCTGTGCAGAAGACAGGCTCTCCCCAGCACTGGAGGAAGTGCTCCTAAGAGGTGGGGACTCAGCACAGGTGTGACTTCAGTGAAGGGGGTACTCACACTCAAGCACCTGCTTTGGCAGAGGGCCACTGCTAGTCGCTAGGAGCAGGTGTCCTTGTTAATGACTTTCGTGCTTTTCTAGGTATGAGGAGGTGTGAGAATTGGGCTCATAAAATCTCCAGAAAATATCTATCTGAAAGCCAGTCCTGCAAGTTTTTCCCAAAGCACAGAGTCTCATTCCTGATCCTGGCCCCAAGTTCCTTTCAGGGGGTGTTGTAGGTCAGATTGCAGTGGCTAATGACCTCATCCTTGTAGAGGCAGATGGCAAGTGACAGTTTTTAGTTGACAACTTAATTTACAAAATTAACTTTTAAATTAACAGAGTACGACTCTGATGCAGCAGATCTTTGTGCTGGCTCGCTAAAAGCATCCTAGGTGTTAGGAACATAAAGATAAATACATCACAGCCTGCCCTCCAGGGACTCTCAGCCTCTAAAGAAGGACAGCAATTCTAATAATTTGAGATATTTACAATATTAAATATTTTAAATAAAATAAAGTATTTAAATTATAATTAAAAATATTATAAAGCAACATCAGTTGATGGGGACAGCTTATTATTTCATAATTCTAGCTAATGAGAAGAAGAAAATAAAATAGAGAATCACAATATTTCTTAAAATGATTCAGACAACAGCATCATTAGCTGAAAGACTGATAAGGAACTGGATGTTGAGTATCTCTCCACAGATATATGCTGGTTGTAGGGAAACAACTTCATATTGGAAAATTGCTAATCAATGTTAACATTATTAAAGCAGATAAACCAGACTTCATGGTTCACATTGACAAAAACATTGATCCTTAATCTCCTCGGGACTACAGATTTAATTCCCAGTTTACAGGAAATATGGGGAAAGAGAAATGGACACAGTCAGACATATCCGGAATGTGGGACATTCGGTAAGACAGCAAGAGGGGAGAGAAGACTGTTCTACATGTAAAACAATTGACAAAATACTTTAAGTCTTGATGGGGGTCATTACACTACTCTGCTTTTATGTATTTTTGAAATAAAAACTAAGTATATACGTTCCTTGTAAAATTTTTTAAGTTTTTTAATTTCAACTTTTAAAATTCAAAGTGTGTAAGACAGAAATAAAGTTTCTATTCCTCAGAGGTTTGGAATATGACATCATAGATTTCTATCTCGTAAACACCTATTTGTATAGCTTTTAAGATGAGCTCTATTGCATATGCTGGATGATGGCACTATGTATATATGCACATATGATACCTGCGTGTGTCAATGTGTCCATGTTTCTGTAAGATGAATTTCTAGAAGTACAATTCCTACCAGTGGAGTTTACAGGTCAAAGAGGGTAGTGATTTGATTTTTTCTCCCAGTTTTATTGAGATATAATTGACATCTAGCACACTATAAGATTAAGATGGCAGCACCATGATCTGATCCTCAAACATCATGAAATGATGATCACAGTAAGTTTAGTGAATATCCACCACCTCACACAGATATAGAGTAGAAGAAGAAGAAAATCATGTTTCCTTGTGATGAGAACTCAGGATTTAGTCTCTGAACAACTTTCACATGTACTATATAGCAGTGTTTTATATTTTCATGCTGCATATTACATCCTAGTACTTATTTATCGTGTAACTGGAAGTTTGTACCTTCTGATCACCTTTATCCAATCTCCACCCTCCCCCAACCTCTGGTTTAAAAAAAGTCTGTAATATTAGAATTTTTATCTAAAAAAGTTTTTTTTGGTTGTACTGCTTGGCTTGTGGGATCTTTGTTCCCTGACCAGGGATCAAACCCAGAATCACAGTGTTAAAAGCTCGGAGTCCTAACCACTGGATCACCAGGGAATTCCTTGAAATTTTTATTGTATAGTTGCTTGTTAGTTCACTGAAACAATAGCCTTTTTCCATTTATTTTAAAGTGATTGCTATACTGAATAAAATCATAATTAGACTTCATTATAGGCATCTATTATATCTGATTATCATATACATGAGGCATGAGTGCATGTTAAAAGACAAGTGCATGAGCGTCAGCCTTGGCTGTGCTTAAGGAGCCTGTGAGGTGGGGAGCGGGCATCTCTGGGCAGGATCCCCAGCAGCTGCTTGGTGGCGGAGTCCCAGTCTTTACCCAGCTCCAGCCGCTGGCAGATGGATGGGTACTGCCCTTCAGTTCTTCTGAGCCACTCACTGGCTTTCTTTATTTTCTCACAATCCCAGGGAATATTCCTAGATTAAACACATCTTTCCATCAATTTCAGAATATAATTACATATGAAATGTCATGTGGTACCAAATCTAGCACATTATATCAGACAAAATCTGTCAAAAATTAAGATTATAAAAACAGTTCTCTTTTTTTTTCCTTTGACATTTTGTGAAAATTCTTCCACCTGTCTGACATGGTGCATTTAACTTATTCAATTACTTGGAAACAGAGTAGCCCCCTCACTGCCCAGCTTCCCCGCATGTGACACATGTTCTTCTCGCTCCAGGACAACTACAGCTTCTCCGGCCCTTTACATGTTTGCTTGTTGTCATCTCCTTTCTATCCTTCAAGGACAAGCTTGATGCTATTTTACAAAGGCTTTCATTTCTCTCTCCTTTTTATTGTCCCAGGAATTCTCAACTCCATTATTTACTTGTAAAGTACCTGAGAGTCACCCAAGATACTGGTATATATTTAATTTTAGCACACAAATGAGGAACAACTTACTTGTAAAATGTGCATAACATAAAAACTTCAAGTTTGTGTCCAGAAAATGGTGTCAATTATTCAAACTAAAGACTCAGAAAAACCATGGGATCGCTCATTAGTATTAGTTAGCTACTTCCTCATTGTTTTGTTGTCTGCTAGAACTTGCTAGCAAACAAGTGGTGACATATACCAAAGAATATGGGGGAAACTGAAAACCTGGAGAATTTTCTCCATCTTCCCCGCCCCTGCCCCCCCGACCATGAACTGGGAAAAGGCCATCAGAGTAGTGTGGTAGTTAAGAGCTGGGTTCAAATCCTGCCTCTGATCACACAGCACTGGTTGTGATATTGGTTTTTTGTTGTTGTTGGCCACCTGTCTTGTGGGATTTTAGTTGCCTGACTAGGGATTGAATCCTGGCCCTCAATGGTGAAACTGCAGAGTCCTAACCACTGGACCACCAGGGAATTCCCTAGTTGTGTGATATTGTTACAGCTTTCATTTATCACTGGAAGTCTGTTTCTTCAGTTATGACAGTGATACAAGATCCTATGGGTTTGCTGTGGGGATTAACAAAAAGCATGAATTTAAAATTTAACAGTCTCTGGCACAAAGTTGGCAATCAATAAATGTTAGCTGAATATGATGACATGAACATACTGAATAGCTGGCATACCCAACATGGCTAAAAAGACCCAATAATTATTAGTCTACCAACAGTTACTAACTACTGAAAGCAGCAAGATGATTTTAAATATTCTCATGAATCCAGATGGCCTGTAAATTTTGATGGTTCTACTAACATGAAAATTTTGTTCATATATCTCCAAGCAACGTGCTACTGCATTAATGTTATGTACATCATGAAGCCGAAAATATATAAAAGCTTTAAATATGCATAAATATGCATAAATAGGAAACAAAAATTACTTAAAATATTGTTATAAAGTGCCAACAAATCATTTTGCCCACACAATAACAGTGATAGGGTAATGGCATGGGTGTTATGATGTGTGATGGAATATACTTCACCATTTTTCAAAATCTTGACTTAATAGTTTGTGCCACTACAATTCAAAAGGAGACTCAAAGTTATTAATACTTATTCCAGTGGATATCATAATTGGGAAACATTTAAAAAGAGGAGGTGGCTCACTGGTTGTGCCTGTAAATCAAACAGTCCCTTCCACTAGTTCTTCAAGGTATTTGTCCAGATATTCATTTAAAACATGTTGCTTTTTAAAATTAAGTTATATATTACATATAGTTAAATGCTCAGTTAATTATTTTCTGAGTACCTCTTTCGTGTCTGATGCTGTTGGGAGTAGAGAATTTATTAATTTATTTATGGCTGAGCTGCATGGCTTGCGGGATCTTAGTTCTAAGAACAGGGATTGAACCTGGGGTGTTGGCAGTGACAGTGTGGAGTCCTAGCCACTGGACCAGCACGGAATTTTCCAGAAGTGGAGAATTTAATCGGTCCTTGAACTGGACATGGAACAACAGACTGGTTCCAAATAGGAAAAGGAGTACGTCAAGGCTGTATATTGTCACCCTGCTTATTTAACTTCTATGCAGAGTACATCATGAGAAACGCTGGGCTGGCAGAAGCACAAGCTGGAATCAAGATTGCTGGGAGAAATATCAATAACCTCAGATATCCAGATGACACCACCCTTATGGCAGAAAGTGAAGAAGAACTAGAAAGCCTCTTGATGAAAGTGGAAGAGGAGAGTGAAAAAGTTGGCTTAAAGCTCAACATTCAGAAAATGAAGATCATGGCATCTGGTCCCATCACTTCATGGGAAATAGATGGGGAAACAATGGAAACAGTGTCTGACTTTATTTTTTGGGCTCCAAGATCACTGCAGATGGTGATTGCAGCCATGATATTAAAAGATGCTTACTCCTTGGAAGAAAAGTTATGACCAACCTAGAAAGCATACTGAAAAGCAGAGACATTACTTTGCCAACAAAGGTGGGTCTAGTCAAGGCTATGGTTTTTCCAGTGGTCATGTATGGATGTGAGAGTTGGACTGTGAAGAAAGCTGAGCACCGAAGAATTGATGCTTTTGAACTGTGGTGTTGGAGAAGACTCTTGAGAGTCCCTTGGACTGCAAGGAGATCCAACCAGTCCATTCTGAAGGATATCAGCCCTGGGTGTTTTTTGGAAGGAATGATGCTAAAGCTGAAACTCCAGTACTTTGGCCACCTCATGCAAAGAGTTGACTCACTGGAAAAGACTCTGATGCTGGGAGGGATTGGGGGCAGAAGGAGAAGGGGACGACAGAGGATAAGATGGCTGGATGGCATCACTGACTCGACGGACGTGAGTTTGAGTGAACTCCGGGAGATGGTGATAGACAGGGAGGCCTGGCTACTGTGATTCATGGGGTCGCAGAGTGGGACACGACTGAGCGACTGAACTGAACTGAACTGTGAGAAGGTACAAATAGATTTACTCATTTATTTTAGTTTTATCTAAATTATCTCTCGGAGAAGGCAATGGCACCCCACTCCAGTACTCTTGCCTGGAAAATCCCATGGATGGAGGAGCCTGGTGGGCTGCAGTCCATGGGTCGCTAAGAGTTGGACGTGACTGAGCGACTTCACTTTCACTTTTCACTTTCATGTATTGGAGAAGGAAATGGCAACCCACTCCAGTGTTCTTGCCTGGAGAATCCCAGGGATGGGGGAGCCTGGTGGGCTGCCGTCTATGAGGTCACACAGAGTTGGACATGACTGAAATGACTTAGCAGCAGCAGCAGCATATTATCTCTAAGAGATGAGAACTTTTTCTTAAACGTGAAACTTAAAAATAGTTATGAATATTCTTTAATATCACAAAATATTCAGGTAATGTTTAAATTTCCCTGTCTTTTTTTAAAAGAAAAAAGTACAATGGGTCTCATTCAAATCAGGATCCAAATGAGGGTTAAGTTATGTTTGCCTCCTTTCAAACGTCCTTCTATTTTTTTTTTAAATGTCCTTTAATTTATAGGTTTCACGTCTCCTCTCTTTTTTCTCTTGCCATTTATTTCCTGATATTCCAGACACTGCTGACTACATTCCCATGGTATAATTTAACATAACCTCTGTTCTCTGATACCTGGACTTTATTAGGTAAAAGATTTACACAGTTTCAAAGTCTCATAAAACAAAGTACATGAGAAACCTAACTTCCATTCTGTCTCCTCCTTCTCCGTCAAAGAAAATATTTTATTAGTTTTGTTAGTTTTCCCCTTATCTTGCCTTTTTTGAAAAAAGTGTGTGTGTGTGTGTGTGTGTGTGTGTGCATGTGTGTATATACACAACACTGTATCATATGCATGGGTACAGATGCAGCTTTAATGAGCAAGCAGAGTGTTCATACCTGCCGCCAAGGCCTCTGTGGTACCAGGCATCAGCCAAGGGCTGGGGCCCCTGAACTTGTCACATCCTTGTCACACGCTGCCACATTTAAGCATAAAACTTAGGGAGGTCCCAGAATTCTAGATCTGAACCTGGTCTTCTAGGTGGTTACAAAGTTGTATTTGTTGGGGTGGAGCTTTAAACGTATTTAACTGCAAGTTAAATCTGCAATTTTAAAATACTTAAGACATATAGCATGTAAGTTTCTATTTGTATTCTTGTCCCAGGCCCAGGAAATGTTAGATTTTCCAAAAGCACATACAAGCCATGTGCTGTAGTGAGAGGACCACTGAACCAGGAGCCAGCAGCACAGTAACTCTCTGAGCCATTTTCTGCGCAAACACTGTCCGACCTGCACGCAGTGGAAGAGCTCCAGTGAGAGGCTCCCTTGAACAGTTATCTCTGTGCTTATACTTCGCTGCAGCTTTTTACAAGGTAGTTAAGAAATGGCTGAGCCTTTTTTTTTAACTAAATAATCCATCTTCATCTTCCACATTCCTGCCCTCCATACACACACTTGTGAACTACAGCCTTGAAAAAATGTTTTCAAATAGGAAATAGTTGTAAAATAGTTATTTCCAATTACTTCATAAAAACATAGCTGATTTGTAATCGCTCAGCATAAATTACGATCCACTTTTATTCAATGTAAAAGTGGTTAAAAAAATTGTTATTCTCCAGTTCCCCTTCCCATTGGATCTGAACCCTGGTCTTGGTGGCCATAAAAGCTGTGCTTATAGTGTCCGCTGTAGAGCATGTGGGCTAGTTTCAAAGAAGGCTGAATTCTCTTGGAACTTGTTGCCTCTACCGCTTGTAAAATAGGATCATCTTAGCCTTAAAGGGAGACTGTATGTGAAACTGGTAGTTGGTGTAGTAACTCCTGACTAGTATTTTTGTATTTGGGAGGTGTTTATCAATAGCTTTCTTGCCTCCTGATCAATATTTTTCCCCTTAAGATCTGTTACCAGTAAAGCTGTTTTTATCTAAGTGGATCTAGAGTTGGGAGAGAAGCACTACATGAAAAGGCAAATGAGGAGACAGGATGTTCTTTTAGGTGGAAACACTTGTTTTGTTTGTTTTTGCTGACGCTGCTACCCGGCATATAAATGACCAATAAAAGACTCGCGGATGTGAAAAAATTTGTTAATTTTTAAAGATAAATTCAAAGATGATTTCAAAATGCAGAGGTTTATTATACACAAAAACTTACAAAATAAAAAAAAATCAGTAAAAAATATTTATTCCACTATTTTCTGGAATAAAAATATATATAAAGACAAATTTTCCTTTAGCCATATTCATAATGTTTTAGGACTTGGGGTGCTATTTATGAGCACCTAAAGTTGCTTCCTGGCCTGCTCTCTACCCATGTCTTGCTTATTACAAGAAATCCACTAAAAGAGTTTGGTTGCTGACTAGGGTACCTAATAGGAATGTATTTCCCCATAGCCTAAACAATTTCTTTTCATGATTAAGATAATTCTGTGGGGAGAAGGGGCATCATTGTTAATTTAGGAATTACTCTCCGTAATTATTACACTGGATCCACAAAACAGTACAATAAAAACCTGGCCGACACACATACACTTGCTACAGCTTCTTTTGCTCATGATGAAAACAAACAAGATGAAACAAACAGGCTGAGGGCAAATAGATAAACAAATATAATAAAAAGAAATGACTGAAAATATAAATGAGTTAAAGTCACCTGGGAATGGAAGCATCGTCCAGTCTCATCAGCGATTTGACGATTATTCCCTCCTGTTCCAACTTGGTGCGAAGGAACTGCAGCACTAGAAACGTAGCGATCAGGTCTAGAAGGCGCTCTCTTCCTCTTACACCTGGAAGTGAAGCATTTGTTTATGTCTGTTAAGAGACACTGCATCCCAAACGGTACCTGTTTATAACAGTTCCGTTGAAGAATTACATTAATATTACTATTAAACCAGAACACATGAGCACATCATAAAACTCTGTAATACTTACCAAGGTCCTTAACTAGCCAGCTGTTTAAATAAAAAAGGAGGGCAACTGGAACAAGTGTCTATCATAATATCCTGATGGTTGCTAGGCAACTGAATTCCATCCAGAGTCCCCCCTGCACCCTAACTTTCCAAATATCCAGAGATGTGAGAAGTTCACTGAAAGAAATTTAGTTTCTAGGCTCCTGCTGCAAATACCTCAGAGGAATAAACCTAAGCATACAACAGATGAACAACTGATACACTGATTAGACCACTGTATTAATATCAAATTATTCCTAGTGATCAGTAGTCTTGGAATAGACTTTCTAGCACTGCTCGTGCCTTGAGGGCCCAGTCAGTAAAACAAAATTTAGATAATTTTCATGTTCCTATAAATGCTCTGTTTGACCAGAAGCACTACACACTCAGGCAGCCAAACCTGCAACTGTTAAATCAGCTCCCAGGCTCTCTGCTTATTTTTTTTGTTCCTGGGTCTTTCTGAGAAGTCGGATATGCACCAGTCAATCAGAGGCACTTCCTGTCCCCTGCTGCCCCCTCCTATAAAAGCTAGCAGCCCCCTCCCTTACTGTGCCTTCTCTGGGCTCGAGACTGGAGTCTGCCTGCTTCCTGAAGTGTGAGATTAAAACCTTTTTTGCTTTTCAAGATCAATAAATTGCTCTCTTTGATGATTTTAACAGTACATACAGGTAACCAGTGTCCTTATCCAAATCAAGATATTTTACTCTATTATGAAAAATACCAACATTGAAGGTGAATGCTTGTATCTACTGAGCCCAGAGACTGACCCATTTTTATTTCCTAAATGCAACCTATGTATTTGAGATGACTTTATACAAATATTTTGATTTTAAATATTGTTACTTTTCCAATCCCAAACTTTTTGAAACCAAACTTTCCACATCTTTTTGGGTTCAAAATAAGCCACCCCAGAATCTGCTAAAGGCAATCAACACTTAGGAGACTCAGGAAAAGCTTTTTACTACATTCCCCACCCACAACAGTCTAAAATAAATTAGGAGAGGGTCTGTAACAGGAAGAGAGCTGTTGCCAGTCTTCCATCGAGAGACTGACCGCCAGGCAGTGCAAATATCTGTCTACCACATATTCTGTCCCCTCACCTGCCCGTAAACTGCCCATTCCCCACCCTCCAGGGAGCCCTGCAGCCCCTGTCCCTCTCCCTTGGTCAGCTACTTGGCTGCCTTTTGAGTCTCATGTTTCTCTGGCTCCCATACATGCACATACATATGCACGTATGTAATTCAAGTTGTTTCTCTCTTGTTAACCTTTAATTACAGGGGAGTCTCAGCCAAGAACCAGAAGGGTAGAGAGAGAGTTATTTTTCCCCTCCTACAATCTTCATCATCATTAGAGTAACAAGAGAAAGAAACAACTTGAATTACATACATGTCTATGTACATGTGTAGTTTCCCAGGTCAGTTAACTGTTTCCAAAATGTCCGATACGTAGCACTGTTTGCATTGCCACAACATAGTCACTTAATGGTTTTTTAAAAAAATATTTGAAGCCTACAGAAAAGTAGAAAGAACAATATGCTGAATATCCCCATTACCTCAGGGCTTCTCTACTCTTAACAGTTTTCCACATTTTGAATTTTTCTCTTTTCTTTAAAAGAAAGAAATATTTTAAGTTGAAGCCCCCCTTGTATACATCCTCCAATCCATCCACTTACACTCCAACCTTCCCTCAGCTTTTCAAAAGTAAACACTCTGACCTGGGGACTGACATTCCTGTGACGAACACTGCTTTTGAAAGTGATCGTCAATGACTATGAACAACTATATGCCAAGAAAATGGACAATCTGAGGAAACGCCTGAAATGCGGGAGGACCTGGGTTCTATCCCTAGGTTGTGAAGATTCCCTGGAGGAAGCACAGCAACACACTCCAGTATTCTTCCCTGGAGAATCCCCATGGACAGAGAAGCCTGGAAAGTTGCAAACCATGGGGTAGCAACAAGTTGGACACGACTGATTGACAACTGACTGCTTGATGATTTTAACAGTACATACAGGTAACCAGTGTCCTTATCCAAATCAAGATATTTTACTCTATTATGAAAAATACCAACATTGAAAATGAATGCTTATATCTACTGAGCCCAGAGATTGACCCATTTTTATTTTCTAAAAGCACAGCACAGAGGAAATGCAAAAATTCCTAGCAATATATGATCTCCCAAGACTGGATCTCCCAAGTGCTATATTCAATATGCCAGCAAATATGGAAAACTCAGCAGTGGCCACAGGACTCGAAAAGGTCAGTTTTCATTCCAATCCCAAAGAAAGGCAATGCAAAAGAATGCTCAAACTATTGCACAATTGCACTCATTTCACACACTAGCAAAGTAATGCTCAAAATTCTCCAAGTGAGGCTCCAACAGCACATGAACTGAGAACTTCCAGGTGTCCAAGCTGGATTTAGAAAAAGCAGAGGAACCAGAGATCAAATTGCCAACATCTACTGGATCATACAAAAAGCAAGAGAATTCCAGAAAAACATTTACTTCTGCTTTGCTGAATATGCTAAAGCCCTTGATGGTGTGAATCACAATAAAGTGTGGACAATTCTTAAAGAGATGGGAATATCAGACCACCTTACCTGCCTCCTGAGAAATCTGTATGCAGGTCAAGAAACAACAGTTAGAACCAGACATGGAACAATGGACCAGTTCAAAATTCAGAAAGGAGCATGTTAAGGCCGTATATTGTCACCCTGCTTATTTAACTTCTATGCAGAGTACATCAGTACATCATGTGAAATGCCAGGCTGGATGAAGCACAAGCTGGTATCAAGATTTCTGGGAGAAATATCAATAACCTCAGATATGCAGATGACACCACCCTTATGGCAGAAAGCAAAGAAGAACTACAGAGCCTCTTTATGAAGGTGAAAGAAGAGAGTTAAAAAGCTGGCTTAAAACTCAATACTCAAAAAACTAAGATCATGGCATCCGGTCCCATCACTTCACGGCAAATATATGGGGAAACAGTGGAAACAGTGAGAGACTTTATTTACTTGGGATCCAAAATCATTGCAGATGTTAATTGCAGCCATGAAATTAAAAGATGCATGCTCATTGGAAGAAAAGCTATGACAAACCTATACAGTGTATTAAAAAGCAGAGACATTACTTTGCCAACAAAGGTCTGTCTAGTCAAAGCTATGGTTTTTCCAGTCATGTATGGATGTGAGAGTTGGACCATAAAGAAGGCTGAGTGCCGAAGAACTGATGCTTTTGAATTGTGGTGTTGGAGAAGACTCATGAATCCCTGAGACTTCAAGGAGATCAAACCAGTCAATCCTAAAGGAAATCAATCCTGAATATTCATTGGAAGGACTGATGCTGAAGCTGAAGCTGCAATACTTCGGCCATCTGGTGGAAAGAGGCAACTCATTAGAAAAGACCCTTATGCTGGGAAAGATTGAAGGCAGGGGGAGAAGGGGATGACAGAGGATGAGGTGGTTGTATGGCATTACCAACTTAAAGGACATGAGTTTCAGCAAGCTCCAGGAGGTGGTGAAGGACAGGGAAGCCTGGTGTGCTGCAGTCCATGGGGTCACAAAGAGTCAGACACAACTGAGCCACTGAACAACAAGACTGAATCAGGAAGAAAAGTAGAAAATATCAACAGATCAGTTATCAGCAATGAGATTGAACTGGGTGGGTGGGGGGGAACACACCAAAATCCTCCCAACAAACAAAAGTCCAGGACCACACAGCTTCACAGGTGAATTCTAGTAAAACATGTGGAGAAGAGTTAACATCACGGTTCAATATCCACACACTGATCAATGTGTTCAACAAATTGAGGGATAAAGATCATATTAGCCTCTCAATGGCTGTAGAAAAAGCCGGATTGCTTATTAAGCATCTTATTTTTTAATTTAGGCATTTATCTCTATGAACTTCTCTCTTAGAACTGCTTTTCCTGTACCCCATAAATCTTGCTATGTTGTATTTCCATTTTCTCTTTTCTTTTCCATGGGATTTCCCAGGCAAAGATACTGGAGTGGGTGCCATTCTCTTCTCCAGGGGATCTTCCTGACCTAGGGACCAAACCTGCACATCCTGCATTGCAGGCGGATTCTTTACCGCTGAGCCACCAGGTGACAGAGGAGCCTGGCAGGTTACAGTCCATGGCGTTGCAAGAGTTGGACATGACTTAGCAACTAAACAACTATAACAACCACCACAATTTCTATTTTCATTTGTCTTAAGGTGTTTTTTTATTTTTTAAGGTATTTTTTGATTTCTCTTTTGACTCACATTTTCTTCTGTAACATGTTGCATAATCTCCACATATCTTTGAATTTTTCAGTTTTCCTTGTGTCCTTCTAGGACTTTCATGGTTTTACATTTGTTCTGGTGGATCCTCTGAAGGCTTTGCTTTAGGCCTTGTTAGGGTGGGACTGTTCAGTTTTTTCCCCCTTATCCTGTTGGACAGTCCTTGATCATGAGATAGTCTTTATGGCTCTTCTAGGGTTTCAATGGAAAGCCTGAGACATTTATCAAGCCTAATTTGTTGTAATCTGAACACCAAATCCTGTCTTCCTAATACTTGGTGACAGGTGAAATCTCTGCTCAGCCCTCTAGCTTCTGGATTGTGGCTTTTATCTGGATTCCTTGAAGGCACAGTGGTGTATGTATAGGTTAGGGGACAGCCAAGGATCTGAGGGAGATGTGTGTGGATAAGTCAAAATTTTTTGTTTATTATGTCATTCCATGCAATTTTAAGTGAACAGACTTTGAGAAAATCTACTGGGAGTATTACACAGATGATGCCAATATTGATGAGAATGTTTTACATAAGGTAAGAAGAGGGACCACTGACACCATCACCCTCCGAAATTTGTACATGCCATACAAAAAGAATAAACAAAGTTTACTGGCATTTAATTAGCATTATTCTAGGCAATCTATGAATTATGATATGCCTGAACAATTGCAGAATCTTCAGAGTAAAACAAAGTATTTTCTTCCACTAGCAGATATAGCAGTTTGTTTCTCTAAAAACAAGCAAATAAATCAACACAACAAAAACCACACACACAATCCCCAAACCAAAGTTGAGGGAGCTTTCAATGCAGCTTTCAGAGCTCCCTGCTCTGCGGTCCCCTCCATTAAGTATTCTCACCTTTAATTTTGAGGTGCTTTCAGCCTCAAATGCTGACCCCTGTGCCATCATCGCATGAACACTTTCTGTTTCAGTTCTAACCTCCATGTGCCTTGTCAACTGAGAAGCGCCTTCAGGTGAAAAGCTGGATAAAAGTGGAGCTCACCTAATTTGTTTCTCTTCTTTCAAGGTTTGTGTCCCTGCTAGTTTCTGCCTGCTTCTGATTATATTCCAGGCCTTCAGAGAGTGGTTTTAAAATATTTTGTCTAGGGCTAATAAATGTTATTGGCAGGAGTTAGTCAGCTCTTCTTTCACTCCAGAAACTAGAACATTCTGCAGGTGCAAGTTTTCATCGTTATTTTTGGTCTAGTGCAATTCAAAGAGTACATTTCCCAACTCCCTGTGTTAATATCTGGGTGGGGCTCAGAGGCTCATCCTTGCCACATTTCCTCTCTTTCCCTCTGGTCTACCAGGTGGATGATGCCAGAGTAATCTTTTCTTCTTCTTTTCTTTTCACCAGGAGTAACTGTAAAGACACATGTTGGTGACGGTCGAGTTGCAGTATAGAAGGAGTCTACATGTCCAAACTGCTGTGTGGAGTGGAACTTTCCTGTGGACCAACACCTGACTATGAGGTGTGCGTGAAAGTGATCTTTGTGTTTAGGCTACCTGGATCTTTTTACAGCAGTCACTGCTACTCATGCTAATAGATCTGCACAGGTAGTACCCTACTTAATGGTAAAGATGACTAGAAACTGGTCCCATCCTTTGATAATTAACAGATGTAATCCCTTTCACATGTAACAAATATATTAGAACACTGGTTTACAAAAATGTGTAACATTTAAGAGCATGACATTTATAAATGGAAAAATAGTGACATACCTAGAGATCGAATGCCTTTTTGTTCAAGAAAGCTGTTTAAAATATTTGTGTTAAGTTTTAATATAAATCCCAGTTCTTGTGTAAGTTTCCAGCATCCATCCTATGAAATTAAGAAAACAAAATTTCAGCCACATTATTACAATTTCATTACATGAGTTATGTGATCAATAATATGTTTTCAATTCAGGGAATTAAGACATCTTTACTGTAAAATCAAAGTTTTTTCATGTGCAAACACAGTATTATTGGGAATCTCATAAATACTATGGACAGTAAGTATTATATCTGGTGGCATTTGTAATAAATCAGTAGAGGGGTTCAAGTATGGAGGTTTTTAAAAATATTATACATTTTTTTCTTCTAGTAATTCTTTGAAACAATGTTTCTCAAACTTTTAAATAACATGGTTCCTTTTGTTCAACATTAAAATGTGTCTTTATGACAAAATATGAAAATGACTCTTTTCCACTAAAGATAAAATTATGTTGAACATGCTCTTTGAAGCTACCTTCCTTGTGCTCACATACCCTGTCCACTCCAGCTCAGATGGATCTTCATCACATGCTTACAGAAGTGTTGCAAGCCTGATCCTGGGATCCTAACTGAGAAGCAGACAGCCTCCAGGTCCAAGGCGAACTAACACAGGGCGTGGAGGGGAAGGTGGGGTGCAGGCAAGCACATGGGTGATAGGATCTATGGCAACAATTTGAAAACTAACAGGAGTGACAGAATGTGCCAGCTGGCCCTCACCTAGTACGGAGTGCTGTTTTCTTGTGAGCTGCTTCCTGTGAAGTACTGTCACTGAACCCACTGTGCAGATGAGGACACTGAGGTACGAAAACTTAAGCAAGTTGTCCAAAGTGACAAAGCTGACAAGCAGTCGCAGCAGGACCTAAACCCCAACACTCTGGCTCAGAGAGTGTTGTGCGCTATGCTGCTTTCACATGCAATTCTCCAGCTGGGGGCTGCTGGCAGCTGGTCTACCTCTCTGCGAGCTGGACACTTTTGTTACTCCCATTTCATGGATGACTGAAAGACTGACTTGCCCTGGATCACAGAGTGGAAGCGTTGGGACTTGAACTGACACTAAACCAAGTTACTTTTCTACTTTACTATACTCTTGCCTGGAAAATTCCACAGATGGAGGAGCCTGGTAGGCTACCGTGGATGGGGTTGCAAAGAATTAGACATGGCAGAGCGACTGAGCATATTTCATCAAAACAAGTTAATTACAGACATAAGATTGGGTCTTAGTACCACTGTAGGAACTAAATTTACAGAGTGTGATTTAGCTTTACAAATGGAATGCTAACCTCTAATATAAGCTCACATGTTGAGTCATATTCCTGAGAACTTTTAATACTTAGAGTGTACTTACAACACTTGTGCTTTACTTTGCAATGTGAAATTGGTGTGAACTGCAGTTCAGCAGTTTTAGAACCTAGGAGATTAATGTCTTACCCCAGGACCCACTGAGGGATGCTAACCTTCAACTGAGGAATGGTAACACTCCCTTCCATGATATTCTGGCCTAACAGTTAAAAATAGGTAGGTAAGCACCAGCTTTTCTCAAGCACACTGTTTGTTCAGCTGGCTTCTCAGTGAAGGAAGCTGCGTTCTGGCACTAGCTCCTCATGTCAGCAGCAGTCTGGTGAGGAGCTACTTTGTGTAGCACCATCATGAACTTTGAAGCTAATGAAGCACAGATATATGGAGAGATAAGACTAGTACCTTGGTCTGAAGCCTGAAGAGTTCAGTCGAAGGCACATAATTCCTCCAGCTTGTTTTGCCAGCTAGGCCATTCTCATCATTTTGTGCCTGAGTGCTTGCAGTAAAGCCACTTCCCAGGTCATATTCTGCCAGCTTTTTAAAAATCCTACTCGCCAGAAGTCCTCCTGTTTCATCACTTTCCATTTCAGAAGAACATTCAAAAAATGAACAATCATATTGGAAGGAGTCTAATGACAAAGGTTCATCATACCCAGCTAACAGAGGACTGTCCAGCTGGGCATCTTCAGCAAGGCCAGATGGAGCCACTGGCAGCTTATAATTGGCACTCCTAGGAGATGGGATATGGTGAGAAGGAAGAGGAGAGGAAAGAGGGGGAGGAGAGGGAGGAGGAATACCAACCCCCTGAGATAGAGGGGGAGGAAGGGGAACAATTCCCCCAGATAGAGAGGGAAGAGGGGGAGAAGGAGGAACACCACTCCACCCAGGTAGAGAGGGAGGAGGGGGAGGAGGAATGCCAACCCCCTGAAATAGAAGGGGAGGAGGGGGAACAATTCCCCCAGTTAGAGGGGGAAGAGGAGGAGGAGGAGGAACACCATCCCCCCCAGGTAGAAGGGGAGGAGGGGGAACAATTCCCCCAGTTAGAGGGGGAAGTGGGGAAGGAGGGGGAACACCAACCCCCCGAGGTAGAGGGGGAGGAGGGGGAACAACACCCCTGGGTAGGGAGGGAGGAGAGGCATGGGAAGAAAGGACAGACTTCACAAGTGGACAAGGGAGAAGACCTGCAGAAGGACGGGAAAAAAGATGCGGCCGCGGGAGGGGGTCCAGCTGAAGGGCAGTGAGGGCACCGAAGCCTGTGGCACCCCCTTGATCAGTTTTGGGCAGCTGTGACCTGGGGCTAAAGAAGGCTCTGGGAGCAGCAGCAAGTTGCAAAGATGAGCCCTGGAGATGCAGCCTGGGAAAAGACGCCATGTCCAGGGAAACGTCGGCACCACTGCCCATCTCCAGGTACTTCTTAGGGGAACCGAAGTGTTTGGGACCAGCTGGAGAATCAAACAGTGCTGAGCTGGGATGATGGTGGAAAGCAGAGCCAACATAGAGGGGTGCAGTTAAGAAACTAGGGACAGTAGGAATGTTGGAAACGGCCATTTTCTGTGAGATGGCTTCTGTGAATTGTGGTTTAACTTCTGTTTGTTTAGATGACTTAATCGGACCCAAATCCCAGAGCTCCTCTGCATCCATGAAGACAAAACTGACTGCTTCAGATTCTTCTGGGGCATCTAAGCTAAAGGCTTCAAAATCTTCAGAAAGTTTCATCTTAAGTGATGAATGCTTCTTTTTAGTCCATTTACGTTTACATTTACGTTTGGGTTCTTGGTTCCATTCAGAGGATGCTGAAAGTGTCTGCCAGAAAGAGAAGTGACAATATAAGGAAAGCACAGGTCAAGTGGATGATGATCAAGAAGCCAGGCTTCCTACAGCTGACCTCTCAGCACTGATGAAACTGTCTGTCCCAGGGCACTGAGAAGACCAGACACTCAGGGTCACTTACGTATAGCGCCCTCATTTATAGACACGAAGTTGGAGAGCTGGAGACAATATCAGCGATAAATACACCAAATATCTTAATCTCCCTCTGTTCTTAGAATCACAGAATTTTAAACACCCCTTATTTTCCACAAGAGGAAACTGAGAACCATAAAAGCGACTTGCCAAAGACTTGACAATAAACAATATTATAATGTCAAATTAGTCCTAAAATGGGCTTTCCAGGTGGCACTGGTAGTAAAGAACCCACCGGCCAATGCAAGAGACATAAAAGATGCGGGTTCAATCCCTGGGTTGGGAAGATCCACTGGAGGAGGGCATGGCAACCCACTCTAGTATTCTTGCCTGGAGAATCCCATGGACAGAGGAGCCTGGTGGGCTATAGTCCATGGGGTCACAGAGAGTTGGTCACAACTAAAGCAACTTAGCAGCCCTAAAATAAATTGATAGAATGAAATTATTCCAGTATTTTATACTGCTTTATAGCAATATTAAGAAAATGAGAAAACTGAAAAAAAAATATCCAAAGCTTTAAGTAAATTAATGTCTTTTACACTAGAATATGAAAATGTATAAAAAAAAGAGAATAAGGGATGCTCTGTCACTACTATTATCTGAGTAAATTTTAAAGCGTATTCCTTAAAAACATGCATGTAAATAAAATCAAATTTTATACAAATTATTAGTCCTTGAGATATCTTGGAAATAATCAGCTTTTAGTTTTACCAATATAAATGAATTTTTTTTTTAAAGGAGTAGTCCCTTCCCAGTTCAGACAAATGTGTATATTTAAATAACTAATGGGGCTTCCCTGGTAGCTCTGCTTGTAAAGAATCTTCCTGTGATGCAGGAGACCCAAGTTAGATTCCTGGGTTGGGAAGCTTCCCTGGAGAAGGGATAGGCTACCCACTCCAGTCTTCTTGGGCTTCCCTTGTGACTCAGAGGGTAAACAATCTGCCTGTAATGTGGGAGACCTGGGTTAAATCCCTGGGTTGGGAAGATGCCCTGGAGGAGGGCATGACAACCCATTCCAGTATTCTTGCCTGGAGAATCCCCATGGACAGAGGAGCCTTGTAAGCTACAGTCCATGGGGCCACACAGAGTGCTTAGTCGCTCAGTCCAGCACATATAATTAATACTGCAGGACACAGGACAAGACATACATTTCAAAATAATACTTACAAATGCATATCTGGTTAAATTTTTCTTAATTAGATGAGTAAAGTGAAAAAAGAGCAAGTGATGGACCAGACCCATCAGACATTAAAGACTTTTATAAAATTACAATTATAACAGACTGATCTAGGAAACAGAATACAGGGTCCAACAACAGATCCTAACACATGTGGGGAGTTAGGAGACGATAAAGACAACAAAGATTCCTCAAATCAATTCGAGGAAAAGAAGACTTATTTAATAAATGGTACTGGGGAAAGTTGGAAGTCATCTGGAAAGGAATAAAGTTGTTCCCATATGTCCCATCTTATACCAGGAAAGATTCTGATTGGACGCAAATTTCAACGTAAACATGAAGCCATATAACTATTTAAAGAAAGAAATCATGGGAAACTTTTATAAAGCATAATATCTGAAGGAAAGATTTCTAAGCATGACAAAAGACGAAGCAATACAAAACAAAGAAACCCAAAGATGAAAATGCTTGACTTCATTAAAATACCTGCATGACAAAATGATGATAAGCAACATCAAAATACAAATGGCAAACCGAGAAACAAATTTTTGCAACCTGTATCATAAAGGCCTAATTTCCCTAAAAAATATAATTTTCCTAAGATAAATAAGAAAATGACTAATCTCACAATTTAAAAAGGTAAAAGACATTAATGGATGATACCTAGAAAAGATGAATATGTGGGCTCTTAGGAATATGAAAACATGTTCCTTTTCATTCATAAAGAAATGAAAATTAAAATATCACTAATATGCTTTCAACCTATCAGATCTGTAAAGATAAAAAATTTGAATACTATACCTGATTAAAGAGAGAACAGAGTAACAGCCTCTCAAGTGCTTCTGATGGGAGAGTGAACTGATATAACCTACGCAGTGGCAATCTGGGCTTTCAGGTGGCTCTAGAGATAAAGAATCTGCCTACCAATGCAGGAGATGCAAGACAGGCAGGTTTGATCTCTGGGTTAGGTAGATCCCCTGGAGTAGGAAATGGCAACCAACTCCAGTATTCTTGCCTGGGAAATTCCATGGAGAGAGGAACCTGATGGGCTACAGTCTATGGGGCCACAGAGTTGGACACACAAAGAGGCAATTTGGTTAGAGCTAATTAGATATTCAAAATAGATTTATTTGGGTATAATTGATATAAACAACTGCATCTTAGAGTCATGAGTTCTGGCGTAAATATACATCCCTGAGACCACTGTCACAACGAGGGGAATGACATATTCAGCACACACTCCTTTAGCGTGCCCTTTTGTGACCCATCTCACTCCTCCTCCTTGCTGTCTGTAACTTCAGATTGGGTTGCACATATTTTGTGTCAATGGAAGCTTACAGCTTATATTCTTTGTTTGACTTTTACTCAGTATAACTGCCCTGACATTTATCCATGTTGTTATATATATCAATAGTTAATTCTCCTTTTTAACCTTTTTTCAAACTATAGGTCTTCCCGGTAGCTCAGATGGTAAAGAATCTGCCTGCAATGCAGAAGATCTGGGTTCAACCCCTGGGTCGGGAAGATCCTCTGGAGAAGGGAATGGCAATCCATTCCAGTATTCTTGCCTGGAGAACCCCATGGACAAAGGAGCCTGGCAGGCTACGGTCTATTGGGATGCAGAGTCAGACACGGCTGAGAGACTATTTCTCCTCTTTACTGCTGAGTAGTTACTCTTGTAAGGCTGTACCACAATTTGTTTATTCATTTATCTCCTGATGGTTGTGTCCAACTTCTGGCTGCTACAAGTAAAGCCGCAATGAATACTCATGCACAAGTCTTTGTGTAAACACATACTTTCATTTCATTTGGGTGGGTCAAATGATAGGTATATAGTTAACTCTTTAAGAAACTGAGAGTTTTCTAAAATGATCAGCTTATTTTTTTTTTACTGGGTTGTTTTCTTATTATTGGATTGTAAGATTTTTAAATATATTTTAGATAAACATATTTGTCAGATATGTTTTGCAAACATTTTCTCCCAGTCTGTGGTCTGCCCTTTCATTTTCTTAACAGTATCTTCTGAAGAATAAAAGTTTTTGATATTAATAAAGTCCAGTTCACCAATTTACTTTGTAGTTTGTCCTTTAAATTTAGGAAAGCTTTGTACAACCCTAGTTCATTAAGGTTTTCTCTTGTTTTCTTCCCAGATATTCAGGTTTTAGCTATTACATTCAAGCCAATAATCCAGTCAATCTTTTCATATGAAGTGAGCTAAGGGTAGAGGGGTTTTGCTTTGTTTTTTGGTACATGACTATACAATCTTTTCAGAATCATTTTTTTAAAAGATCGTTTTCCCCCACTGAATAATAGCCTTGGGCCTCTGTAGACAATTGGCCCTATATATCTGGATATATTTCTAGATTCTCCACGCTGTTCCAATGGTCTAGATGTCCATTTTATGTTAATACCACACTTTCCTATTTACTGTGGCTTTACAGTAAGCCTCGATATCAGATGGTATAAGGCCTCCAACCTCTTCTTCCTTTTCAAAGTTGTTTTAGCTAGCCAAGATCCTTTACACTTTGTTCTTTAGTTGCCAAGTTGTGTCAGACTCTTTGCAACCCCATGGATTGTAGCCCGCCAATTGTAGGAACCTCTGTCCATGGGATTCTTCAGGCAAGAATACTGGAGTGAGTTGCCATGCCCTCCTCCAGGGGATCTTCCTGACCCAGGGATCAAACTGGTATCTCTTATATCTCCTGTGTTGGCAGGCAGGTTCTTTAGCACTAGGGCCACCTTGGAAGCACATAAATTTTTTCCCTTGGATTTTAAATTCTTAAATTTTGGCAGTTTTACTTCTCTAACTTGGATACTCCAGAGTCTTACTACCACTGTTTTGTTCCTTTGCTTTTGTATATGTCTTCCAGGTTTTATTTCCCTGGAGAAGGGAATGGCAACCTACAGTATTCCTGCCTGGAGAATTCCAAGGATAGAGGAGCTTGGTGGGAGTCCATGGGGTTGCAAAGAGTTGGACACAACTAGTGACGAACATCTTCCAGTTTTTATTTAAGTTGTGCTTCTCAGCTTCTACTATGTGGTCACAAAGGCCACAGCATAAAGCACTACAAACTTTAATAAATACTGGTGGTGAAGTTAGATAATTAGATAGGCTTTTATCCCTACTTTCAGGATGAACTGCCTGTCACTCTTAGAGGGAAGGTCTTTGGCTTCCTGAACCACAGTTTGTCTGTAACCACAATTGTTCCTCTTCTGCATTTTATAGCTACATTTGTAAATGGAACCTTTCTCAATCACATAACAGCATTTTTAAAAAGGTGCAAAAATTCCCATCATCAGGGAGACATCAGCATCTGTGTATACACATGAAAAGGGTGCTATTTTAGCGAAGGGTTCCCCTTACCATCATAGAAGCATGAACACACAATTGATAATTGTATCAGTTGATTTGTAATCACAATTTGTACACACAACTGTATCAATTGATTTGTAATCAACACTCACTTGCATCCTGCTGGCATCTGGTTGTTCCCCCTCCCAGCTCATGTATGGCAGAAAATCTATGTCTTCTTTGGCAATAAGTTCCAAAGTATTTGGAATATCAGGAGAAGGTGACTCATTACCATCCTATATTGAATCACAATCAGGTAAAGAGAAAATAGACATTATCACATTAAATTATTATTACAAATTCTAAAGCCTCATGAATGTTTGGTTTGGAATATGTTTGGGGGTCGGACTGGATCCTGTGTCCTGGGGGAGAAGATGGTCAGGTTGGGGTGAGGGTCCCCTTCACAGAGCAAGAGTCATCTTCTTAGCGTGCAAATATAGATAAAATGACCATGAATTAACAATACATACCCTTTTCTCCACAGCCACAAAGCTTGTAAATTGTGTTATGAGAGAGTTTTCTTTACTGAGTTTAATAATCAGAGATTTTAAGGTTTGCTTCTTCATCTAAGAAAAATGAATAATAAGACAGAATAATAATGAATAACAAATGAAATCATGTCCTATTTTTCACTATTCAGCTATATACAACCAATTAAATGAGTACTACATAATACAAAAGGTGTCTTTCTATAAGAAGTAGATAATTTCATAATTGCAACATTGAGTCGATGGCTCTGCCTAAGTATCTCAAGTGGCTAACCTGCCATTTCCTGCAAAAAATGGGCTCAACGAGAGGCTAAAGTACAGAAACAGCGATTCATATTCGTGAGCTTCTTGTGGTTTGTGGTGTGTTTATAAGGAGCCCTCAAGGTCAAGGCTGCTGAGCTGCCAAGACCTGTCACACTGAGTCTGTCTCTCACTGTAAAGATGAGGAGCCCAGGGGTGTCGGGAGGTGGAGGGACTGGTCCAGGCTGGTCTGCCGATGCAGCTGGTCAGCTGCCCTCAGATGGAAAAGGACCCTGAGCAAAGCAGGACCAAGGCTGCTGACCTGAGGGTGGGAAGGAGGGTGCTGACTTCTGAGGGAACCAACTGCCTGGGGAGGAGTGTGCTGAGCGCTAATGCTCCAGCCATCATCTGACAGCAGTCATCTGAGTATGGGGTAGCAGAGGGAGTCCCCTGCCAGGGCCTCAGTGGCTCAGTGATTGGGGGGCAAGGTGGGCTTGGCTCTGCTGAGCTACACAGGCGGCTCAGCCCCCCAGACCTGGCCTCTTCATCACAGATGGAGACACTCACCCTACAACACACAAGCACCTAGGTGGTGTCTTTACAGGCACTGAGGGAGGCATCTGAGTCTCCTTTGTTCTGTCAATAATTCATTCAACGAGCTAACTAAAAACTAAATCAAGTAACTATGGGGCACCCTGTACCCCGGCATGGAAAACACGGCAATGATTACAGGGGTCCCTTTCCACCTGCTGATCCTCACTCACATTTCCACGGATAAAGCAACTCAAGAAAGGCCAAGAAAAACAGATGATGGCTTTCACGTGAAAAAGCAAACCTCGTGATTCACTTCATTTTCGTGGAGAATGCCATCTTCGTAATCTCTGATCAGAGCTCGCGCTGCCAGCTTGTGAATCATCTGTTCAGGCACCAAAGGAAAAAAGATTCTAATCCATGTCATACATAGGAAATCATTTAAATAATTGAGATGTGTTTACATACAATGAAATTCACCCTCTTTAGGTGTGCAGGTTGATAAGTTTTAACTAACATAGACGGTATGTGGGCTTGCCTAGTGGTTCAGCTCGTAAAGAATCCGCCTGCCATGCGGGAGACCTGGGTTTGACCCCTAGGTTGGGAAGATCCCCTGGAGAAGGGAAAGGCTACCACTGCAGCATTCTGGCCTGGAGAATTCCACGGACTGTATGTATAGTCCATGGGGCCGCAAAGAGTCGGACACGACTGAGCGACTTTCACTTTCACAGACTGTATGTGGGGGCTTCCCTGGTGGCTCAGCTGTAAAGAATCTGCCTGCGATGCAGAAGACCAGGGTTTGATCCCTGGGTCGGGAAGATCCCTGGGAGGAGGGCATGGCAACCCACTCCAGTATTTTTACCTGGAGAATCCCATGGACAGAGGAGCCTGGTGGGTTACAGTTCATGGGGTCACAAAGATTCAGACATGACTAAAATGACTGAGTATACATGCATACAGATGGTGTGTGAGCACCACTGAAACACAGAGGAAGGGATTTCTTCCCATTAAAACCTTGTGTTGTGTCCCTGTGCAGTCACCTCCAGTCCTGGCACCCACTCGTCTCCATTCTGTCCCTATAGTTGGCATTTTCTATACACGTGTGAACTGCTCTACTGGAAGAGCCAGCCCAGGGCTGTGAGGCCTGACTGTGATCTCCACTCTGAAGGGGCCACAGACAGAGCACCAGGAAGTCAAGGGCCAGGGCACTGCCCTTTCTTCAAATGGCTGAAACAACAGGACTCAGAAGGCAACATCTCCCATCAGTGACAATTCCAACTCCTGCCATTTTTTTACTGGTAAGGCCACGATTCACAGTGGAAGGACAACTATAAACATTGTGACTTTATGGAAAATGACCTGCTGCCAGGTAAAATCCCACTGAGATTCAGTTTTTCAGACAATACAAAGATGCCCTGAAATTCTATACATAAGTCATTGGGCAAGTAATAAGTTAAGTGTTTTCATTCAATGCCAAAATGAAAGCTTTGCTTTATTTTTGTTGTTGTTGTTTAGTCACTAAGTCATGTCCAACTCTTTTGTGACCTCGTGGATTGTAGCCTGCTGGGCTCCTCTGTCCATGGGATTTCCCAGGCAAGAATACTGGAGTGGGTTGCCATTTCCTTCTCCAGGGGATCTTCCTGACCCAGGGATCAAACCTGTACCCCTGCATTGGCAGGTGGATTCTTTAACACTGAGCCACAGCAATGTGGTTATATAGATATAAATAAGGAATGGTTGTCTGGCCATATAAATACTCCTATGAACAGTAGTAGTAGTTACTGCCTCAGTTGTGTCTGACTTTTTTCGACCCCATGGACTGTAGCTTACTTGCCTCCTCTGTCCATGGAATTCTCCAGGCATACAGCATAGACAGGTTAGGAATTTTCCAGATCTAACTATAGCAGATTTGGTACTTATGCAAATACCACAAATTCATTTGCTTTTAATCCAAAAATAGAAAAAACAAAAACACATCCTCAATATACAATGTTTAACTCATCATCCAGTACAGTTATACTCAGTATTCTAAAATAAGTGGCAAGGACCAGGCACTGCAGGTACACTGAACTTGTAGGGAGACATGCACATCTTTGAGAACCACCTTTAAAGGTTTCATTCACAAAACACCAGGTTTAACTGCGCTTATTTACACCCACTGATGGCCCTGTGGATACTCCTGGACTCAAGACCCCGGATGAAGAGCTGCTGTCTTAGAAACTGATGGTCAGTGTCCTCGCTTGTGGAGATGACAACCCTCCACATCACATCAGGTTCTAAGATGTCAACACAGAAAACAATGCAGGAAGGACATGGTGCATTAAATATGAAAATAACAGAATTATTTTAACTTTACAATCTCACCGTTCCAGTTGTCTTCTGAAGTTCAGTAGTTGACACCACTGCAGAATATTCTCTCTCTTGAATTAGCGCATGTAGAGTTGCCTGAAATGGGAAAAAAAATTCCTTATAGTTTTTCTACTTCATAATGTCCTGATTAGCTCAACAGTGATTCTTTCAGTGATTTTAATGGGAATTAAGAGGCTCTCCAGTGCCCTTGGTTAACCAACCGCTGTGATCCCAGGAAAAACTGTGCAGCATATTATGACTTGGGGGTAAAGGAAAGGGAAGAAAAAAGAAAAAGAAAATTATTAGCAAAACACATTGCTGTTCCCATAATAAAACGCTTGCGTGCTCCTCACCTGTGTACAGTGAGGAGTGAGCCCGTAGACAAGGAGTCGCTCGCTGTGAAACAGGGACTGCACTTGTGCGGGGGCCTGCAGGGGTGCGGGCGCGTCTGTGCTCAGCTGCTGCCATTTGACGGAGACAGAGTGGCAACTGGGAGAACTCAGCCTGTCCATCTGGGCTTCTATCTATTTATCAAGAGGAGTTATTTCTCTTTCAGTGTTACATTCAGAAATAGTTACCTAACACTTAAAAATGACTTTACATTCTGTCCTTTGGGAATTGTAGCTCTTTGTTTTTTTTTTACCTCCTTCCTGCTACAGAGTACATTTCCAAAAGGATCCTAAGTTGAATTTTTAATAATAGCACTAGCACACAATTTAAATTCACAAACCATCTTAAAATTATTCTATTAATTAATTACCAATAAACAAGTTTGTCGTGCAGTAGATTCCAGTTATAAAAATTAACCCTACAAAGGACTTGAATAGACATTTCTCCAAAGAAGATATGCTAATGGCCAATCAGCACATGAAAAGATGTTGTTACTAAGGGAAATGCAAATTGAAACCTTAATTAGATACAAATTCACATCCATTGGGAGGGCTATATAAAATAAAAAAGTGTGAAAATAAGTGTTGACGCAGATGTGGAAGAAACTGGAACCTTGGCACACTGCTAGTGGGAATGTAAAATGCCAGTGAACAACAGTATGGTAGCTCTTAAAACACTAAGTGCAGTTACGACATGACTCAGCAATCCCATATCTGGGTATTGAAATTAGGGCCTCCAACACAGGCCTGTACACCAATCATCATGTCAGTATGATTCACAGTCAAAAGGCAGAAACAACCCCAGGGTCTAGTGACAATAAATGGATACACAAAATGTGGTGTATATATATAATGGAATATCTCTCAGCCTTAAAAAGGTAGAAAATTCTGACATATACTACAACATGAATGGACCTCAAAAACACTATGCCAAATGAAATAAGCCAGGAACAAAAAGACAAACGTTGCTGGATTCCACTGATATGAGGTTCCTAGAGGAGCTAAATTCAGAAAGACAGAAGAGGGTGGGTGCGAGGGGTTGGGGGAGCAGGGGCGAGGAGTCATTGTTTAACTGGGGGTAGAGGGGTTTCCCTGGGTCCCCAGCAGTTGAGCTCTGTGCTGCCACTGCAGAGGCGCAGATTTGATCCCTGGTCAGGGAACTAAGATTGCTACATGCCACAGCCAAAAAAAGAAAAGAATTAGGGATAGACTTCCTGTTTGGGATGATGGAAATGTTCTGGACCTAGATCATGGTGATGGCTACACAATACTGTGAGTTCACTTAATAACCCTGAATTGTACACCTGAAAATGGTAAAGTTTATGTATATTTTGCCACAATAAAAAATTAATCCGAGCAAAAAAAACATGTAATATTTCACTTTTAAAAACCAATCCATGACATTATATAAAGCAGAAATCAAACCACAGAGCTCTGGTTAGTGTGTGTTTTGAATCTGAAGCTCATCCAGATGACAAGATGGAATAAATGGCCAGGCTCCATGTGGCTAAAATAAACAGTATGCTGAGGTTTATAGTAATCAGTGGTTAGAGATGGGAAGAGGAATTCATGTTGTCAGAACCAGGGTTAAGGCTTGCATCCATGCAATAATACATAAATTGGAAAAAAAAAAAAAAGTTAGCTAGAAGAACACCCCAGTGGAGTGTTTCCTGTGCAAGCTAGCAGTAACTAAGGGTCGGGGGGAAGGCTAGGGGTAACTAAGGGTGGGTTGCATACGCTTTGGGTACCTTTTTGCCTTTTTCTAGCTCCCTTTTCCATTGATGAAAACACAGAAGTTACTGTCACTTGATTTCTAAGAAGATAAGATTTCCACATTTAGACATAAGACTGAAATAAGATGTTTGAGACACATACCTGTTTTTTCCAGCTATGTTTGGATTTTGAGTTAAAATATTCAAATACTCCAGCACCATAGTGGGACAGAGTCCGTAAGACATGACGATTAGCTGTAGAACTGATAACATTTCACGTTTTAACAGAATTTTAGAAACGAGTTGAAGTACACGTAGTGAATACTGACACAGCTTAGGACTCAGTGGAAGACACGTTATGTTTTGCAGCTGAAGGCAGATAAAAACTTAGGCCAGAAAGTAGGAAACATCTGCAGGTCTGGGTAACCCAAGTTCCCACATATCAGAAGACTCATGTCTCTTTCACAAGAGAAAAAAGCATAAATTTCTGGCTTCAGATTCACTGGAGGAGGGAGGAGATGGTTCTGAGAAACCTGCGGAGTGTTTGTGACAGGGATGGTGACTGGGACCCACTCTCAATGAATGTCAAAGCTGCCCTCAGCTGACTCTAAAGCCAAGGCTGACAGAAGAGTTAACCAAGCCTGCGTCTTAAAGTCTGGTCCACACTTAGATGACAAAGAACTAGGAAGTAACTCTCATTCCGGCAAATGAAATCTTTGGTATTTAATTGACAATGTTTTGTTACATTTCTCTCAATTATTCTACAACTAATCAAGAGTACTTTGTTAGAGAAGTTCCTCCTGAAATATTAGACAAGTGATCGATAATTTTCGAAATTATCGAAAATATCAAAAATATTTAGAAAATATCAAAAAAGAGTTTGAGAAATATTTTGGAAATATACATCAGCCTATTGATAACGTGGGTATGTCTTCAGTGATCAAAACTAACTGATTTGATTACAACACTGATTAGAAAATCCTTAAGCCAGAGTCTATGTGTATTTACAGCTTTTACGGGTTAATGAGGTTGCCGTGTGGGCCTGAGAGGACCACTTGTTAAACAGGTGGGATAAACAGTCTCTGCTCCTGAAGACTCACGAAATGTGGTTAGCATGTGAACACAAATGCGTATATATAAAATGAAGAAGAAACCCATAGAAAACATTAAAAACTGGACAAACTGTGTCCAAGTTCAGGGTCACCTCCCTCCCTAGTCACGATCTGCTCCCTTTGCTCTATGACTATGGGTAGGAGAGCCCTGGACATCTCTCTTCACCCCTGCCTATGCAGCGGGACGTCCTGCCCAGGGAGGCCGATGCCCACTGGCCAGGACAGTGACCTCACAGCGAGGGAGGGCAGGGGGGCAGGGTCAGGCATGCTGTGTGCAAATGCCAGCATGGCCCCCGCTCTCCGCTGTCTTATTTTTGCACCATAATCCTCAATATAATGCAAAAACATTAACTATAAATGGGGAGGGAGTGAACCCCAACAGTCATGGGTTTTAGCTTCTGTAGAGAAAGATTCCTGTACACAGCAGGGTGAGCAAATGCCAGTGAGAAAATGGCAGTAGTCAGAGAGGTTCAGGGGAGGGACAAAGCAGCCGGGGGTGGGGTGGGGTGGGGTCACAATCAGGCCTGGGTGTGCCCGGCCTGTCAGGTTAGGCTCAATTATTCAAGTAGCAGTCTCCAACACTGAAGTGGAGCTTGCTGGCTGTTTCCATGTATACAAGTTCACAAGATTTTCAGAGTAAGCCTATTAGACCCACTGTCATCTCCACCTCACAGAAGAGGGTGAAGGTCCCCCTCCCCCCAGAGTCACGGCTAACCTGCGGCTGCTCAGGCTCTGAGACCCAGGCAGTGGCCAGGGCCAAGAGCCCAGAGCCGGCCCCTCTGCACCAAGCAGCTCCCACCTGCTGACTTTCCCTGTGGGACCGGCCCGCCTGTGCTCACCTGACCCCACAGGAGAACAGCCTGGTGTGTGGCACGCTTCTTCTTACGAGCTGCAAGGTCAGGCTCTCGTTCTGGAGGTGCCCGTCGGATATGAGGAGGATGTTCCGTAACACGTGGGAAGGGTACAGCAAACTTAAGTATCGAAGTGTCTTCCAGAAATCTGTGTTTCCCATGGTAGGTGTGGCAGACTGGAGGAAATTAAGCAAAATCATTTACTTCTTTTGGAGTGTCTTCGCCACCAACTGTAATCACTTACTGAAGCACACCCCTTAGTTAGGGTTATTGTCACCGAAAGGAAGTTCTTTCCTAATGATTCATCTGTGGAACAACTATCCTTTTAGTTTATTTCATGTCACACAGTACCTATAATATTATTAGTTGGCGTTTGTTTCTTTATGGTTTTCAAAGAACTATTTCATCAAAACACCCCTGGGATTGCCAGCTAGTCTGGACTGAGGACACAATTGGTCATTCCTAGTTTGCTCAATTTAAAAAAAGAAAGAAAGAAAGGGGACAGAGCAAAACATTCAAAGCTGTTAATGCTGATTGTATTCAGATGGTGGGACTGTGAACGATTTTTTCTTTCTTTTTTAATTTTCCATTTTCTTAATGAGTTCATATCACTTTTATTAATGAACTAAAAGAGCCCATCCATGTACAGAAATGGAAGGACTAGGGCTTCTTGGGGAGAAAGACCCAGCAGAACCACTGAAGCCTGATGGAGAGAAGACAGAGGACAAAGGCAGTTACTGGTACTCACCATGATGAACTCTGTGGGCATATTATTGTTCGTGATGCACTTAGGATATGAAAATAATTCCTTGTAACCTGTGTGATAAGACTGGTGTAAGATGTTACCATTAAATATTCACTTTTTGACCACTAACAAACAATAATAATGGTTGGTAATTTTAATACATAAAAAAAAAATTCACCACAGCATTCCTTTAAAAAATTCCACTGCATTCAAATGACGCACTTTACTGAGCAAAAACGACCTGGGTCAGGCTGTGCATGAGGAGTCTGCTCCTTAGCCAACTATGTGCAGAGGAAGACACAGGACATGGGGACAGCCCAGGCAGCAGGCCACGCCGCCCTCCGGCCCTCGGCATGTCCCTGTTCATCTGACCTCTCCCCACCAGCAGCAGCAGACCCCGGCTCCTTCCTCCTTCGTGAAGGGGCTGCCTCTTCTGCCAAACAGTAAATAAGAATCAGCAGGGTGTGGCTGTCACCACACCCCATGCTGCTCCTTCTGAGGAGCTGAGAGGCCCCTGGACCCCACCCGAAGGGGACAGTCCTTTCTTCAGTGGGGCTCATCTGGTGCCTCCTGAGACTGTTCCTAATAGCTCCTCTACCACCGTGCTGATTTCAGAGGTTCTGTCCTGATACCTGGACCCTTGAACTCATCAGACCAAGGGTCTCACACTCAGTTCAACTGGTAACAATAACAATAGTAATACTCATCTGGTGTTTTCTATATGATAGGCATTGTTTAAAGTCCTTTAAATACATGAGCTCAACCCTCACAATAGCACTATGAGGAGGGACTATTTCTCTCCTACTACAGATGAGAGAAGGAGAAAGCAATGGCACCCCACTCCAGTACTCTTGCCTGGAAAATCCTATGGATGGAGGAGCCTGGTAGGCTGTAGTCTGTGGGGTCACTAAGAGTCGGATACGACTGACTGAGCGACTTCACTTTCACTTTTCACTTTCATGCTTTGGAGAAGGAAATGGCAACCCACTCCAGTGTTCTTGCCTGGAGAATCCCAGGGACGGGGGAGCCCGGTGGGCTGCAGTCTATGGGGTCGCACAGAGTCGGACACGACTGAAGTGACTTAGCAGCAGCAGCAGCACAGATGAGAGAACCAAGTTCCAGTAAGCTGCCCAAGGCCACATCCAGGGCTCAGGTGCAGAGCTGGGATTCAAGCTGGGGACCTGGCTCTAGAGTTCTTGCTCTTGGACCTCGCTGTGCTGCCTCTCACTCCACAGAGAGGTCACAGTCACCCCTTTCCGCTGACATCCTGACGCTTTGGAGGAGGCGCAGGGTGGAGCACTCACCTGTGCCAAACTTGACGATGTTCACCTTCTGCTCCTTTCCCACACAGGACAGTGCGTGTAAGGCAATCTGCTTTGCTTGCAGGAATGTCTCGCCCTCCATGGAATTGGAGCAATCAAGACAAATAATCACTTCACTCCTCTCAGCTTCGTCAGGGACGGTAATACCAAGATTTGGTTGAAACACAAGCATGCAGGCCTAAAGGGAGAAAAACAGGAGCTAGGCTGGTGCTTCTTATCACTTGAGTTCATCTGGTTATTTACATGCACCGAGAGACCCAGAACTTCACTCTAAAACCCATGCCACAGCTTTTCTAAACGATGGACTCATAGCTGGGACAGTTACAAAGCACTGAGAGTCACCAACCTAAACTATGAGGCTCTGCGGGCTCAGGCCCATGGCTTCTCACTACTTCTCAGACCCTCATGGCAATGTGCCACTTGTCAGTGGGAAAGGCTGGCAAAAAAAAAAAAAAGAAATCCTCTAATCCTCCAGAAGGGAGATACACCCCACACTAATGTACATGGGAGTATGCACTTCATCAGGAGCACAGCCAGTGTACAACAACCCATATCACCGGCAAGATGAATGAGAAGGTACTAATTCTCGCTACTTACAGGGTTCAGCAACTTTAAACCACACTCAGCTGCGGCACTTCAAAGACCCTTGAGTTTGTACACGCCTAGTGGAGGCAATGGCACCCCACTCCAGTACTCTTGCCTGGAAAATCCCATGGACGGAGGGCTCTGGTAGGCTGCAGTCCATGGGGTCACTGAGTCGGACACGACTGAGCGACTTCACTTTCCCTTTTCATTTTCATGCATTGGAGAAGGAAATGGCAACCCACTCCAGTGTTCTTGCCTGGAGAATCCCAGGGGTGGGGGAGCCTGGTGGGCTGACGTCTATGGACTCGCACAGAGTCGGACATGACCGAAGTGACTTAGCAGCAGCAGTATCTCACGTAATAGCCCTCTAAGGTACAAACAAGATACACATGTACCTAGGATTTGCAACATTTGGCATAAATGTGTAATTTTTATTGGAAAAGATTTATATGTAAAATCTGAAAACTTTCTCATCAGGCAAAATAATACTATAAAAACAAAAAGAATAAGATTTATTAAAAAATGAGATGGCCTATAGGAGATCAAATAAAAAGCAGAATGTCAGAGCTGGGGTTCCCAACGTGAACCTCATAAACCTGAGAGGTTCAGAACTAATACAGAATTAATATATGAACATTGCTGTGATATCGAAAGTGCCTTCAGGATGAATGAATAATGAATATGTCCCACTCTCTGCCACCGTGGTGTGTGATGACTGAAATGCACACACTGACCTTTTATCTTATAACCAACCAACACTCAAAATAGAACTACTATTAGTTTCCATTAAAACTTTCCTCCAGATTTACTGGACACGATTTACATAAAGCATTGTGTAAGGTCAAGATTTACAGTGCAGTCATCTAGCACACAGTACTGTGGAATGACTACCACAATAAGGTTAGCTAGCAAGAACATCTCGGAGAAGGCAATGGCACCCCCACTCCAGTACTCTTGCCTAGAAAATCCCATGGACGGAGGAGCCTGGTAGGCTGCAGTCCATGGGGTTGCTAAGAGTCGGATACGACTGAGCGACTTCACTTTCATTTTTCACTTACATGCATTGGAGAAGGAAATAGCAACCCACTCCAGTGTTCTTGCCTGGAGAATCCCAGGGACAGGGGAGCCTGGTGGGCTGCCGTCTATGGGGTCGCACAGAGTCGGACACAACTGAAGTGACTTAGCAGCAAGAACATCTAAGATTTAGCCTCTTAGCAACCTTCAAATACACGACACAGTATGCTTAACTACAGTCATCATCCTACATATTTGATCCCCAGAAATCATTTGTTTTATACCTAGACATTAGTATCCTCATACCAACACCACCTTATTTCTACTCCCCAACCCTTAAGCCCTGGTAACAACTACCATTCTACCCTCTGTTTCTGTGAGCCCAGCTTTTTCTAGACACCACATGTAAATGAGATTATACAGTATTTGTATTTTTCTGACTTGTTTCACTTAGCATGATACTCTCAAGGTCTATCTGTGTTGTTGCAAATGGTAAGATTTCCTTATTTTTATGGTTGAGTAATATTCTACTGTATCTGTAGGTAACATATATTACATATGTGTTGCATATGTTACACATATATGTATATATTTAATTTTCTTTATTCATTCATCCATCAAAGGACACTTAGGTTGTTTCTATCTCTTATTATAAATAATGCAGCAATGAACACTGGGGTGTGAGTATTTGTGACAGTAATTTCATTTCCTTTGAAATATATCACGATGTGGGATTGCAGGGTTATATAGTAGTTCTATTTTTTAATGTTTATTTTATTTACTATTTATTTTTGGCTGTGCTGGATCTTTCTCTAGCTGTGGTGAGCAGGCTCTACCCTCTAGTTGTGGTGCTCAGGCTTCTCATTGCAGAGATGGGAGCATGGGCTCCAGGGCATTTGGGCATCAGGAGTTGCGGCTCCCGAGCTCTAGAGCATAGGTTCAGTATTTGTGGAGCATGAGTTTAGCTGCTCTGCAGCATGTGGGAACTTCCCAGATCAGGAATCAAACCTGTGTCTCCTGCACTGGCAGGTAGATTCTTAACCACTGGACCATCAGGGAAGTCCTAGTAGTTCTATTTTTTGAGGATCCTTCACACTGTTCCCCATAGCAGCTACACTGGATTACATTCCCATAAACAATGTCCGAGTGTTCCCTTTCTTCCACTTCCTTGTCAATATTTGTCTTTTTGAAAACAGTCGTTCTGACAGGAGTGAAGTGATACCTCTTTGTGGTCTTCATTTGCATTTCCTCGATGATTAGTGATGCTAAACATTTTTTCATGAACCTATTGCCCATTTGTTTGGGGTATATGCAAAGGATGTCTTATTTGACCATCTTGCTGATGTTGCTCTCAATTTTTAATTAGAAGAGATTATCTATAACAGCCACATAATACGGTCTAACACCCATAAATACTTTTCTATCTTTTTACAGTATCAATGTTTTAAAAGCTGTAAAAAGTATACAGACTAACCAATGTAATATATGAAGGCACATTTTCTTTTTGGTAGGGATTAAGGTAAAAAAGCTGAAATTCCAGTACTTTGTCCACCTCATGCGAAGGTTTGACTCATTGAAAAGACTCTGATGCTGGGAGCGATTGGGGGCAGGAGGAGAAGGGGACGACAGAAGATGAGATGGCTGGATGGCATCACTGACTCGATGGATGTGAGTCTGAATGAACTCCGGGAGTTGGTGATGGGTCGCAAAGAGTCGGACACCACTGAGTGACTGAACTGAACTGAACTGAACTGAAGTTAAAAAAAAAATATTAGGGCTTCCCCGGTGACTCTGACAGTGAAGAATCTGCCTTTATCCAGAGACCTGAGTTTGATCCCTGGGTCAGGAAGATTCCCTAGAGAAGGGAATGGCAACCCACTCCAGTATTCTTGCCTGGAGAATCTCATGGACAGAGGACCCTGGCTGGCTACAGTCCAAGGGGTCGTAAAGAGTCAGACACAACTGAGCAATGAACACTATTAAGGTAAAAATTGCTTCCCAGGTGGTGCAGTGGTAAGGAATCTGCCTGCTAAAGCAGGAGACACAAGAGACTCAGGTTCGATCCCTAGTTTGGGAAGATCCCCTGAGGAAGAAAATGGCAGCCAGCTCCAGTACTCTTGCCTGGAAAATCCCATGGATGGAGGAACCTGATGGGCTACTGTCCATAGGGTCACAAAAGAGTCAGACCCAACTTAGCTACTAAACAACAACAAAAGAAAAATGACAATTTTTATGGGAAATATGCCACACGGGGGCTTTGCTTGAAACCACAAAAATTTTTCATTCTTGATATCATAAGTATTTTTTGGTTGTGCCTCTCACATGCAGGGATCCCAACCAAGGATTGAACCTGAGACCTCTGCTGTGGAAACACTAGACTGCCAGGGAATCTCCTCTATCACGAATATTTTTAATTGTAAAATCTTGGGGTGGTGAGAGCTCTTTTTTGTAATGCTAGCTTTTTAAGACTATCAGTCATTTCCAAATTTAAATGATCTATCCTAAAATACTTTTTCAACAGTATCTCCTACTTCTAAGTAAGAAGGAGTATACCTCGCTTTCTTTTTCTGGATGCTTTTCAACCCACATTCTTGGGAGATACACATCAACCAAACCGATGAGGAGAGAAAATCCATTGCTGTCTAAGGAGCTGCCTTCCACAGTACTAATCACAGCTTTGCAGTCTGTTCTCTGCAAAATAAACAAGCATGAGAACTATGTAAATAAGTGAATTACATCATACTATCAAGTAGCAAATCCGTGCATGATTTACATAGCTCCACTAAAAATCAACGTGTCAACAGCTCCCCAAATTGTGAACTGTAGGTTTTACAAGTGTGACCAATATCACGTTGTTTTTTTAACACAAATAAAATTTATCTATTATTTTTAATATAAATTTATTTTAATTGGAGGCTAATTACTTTACAATATTGTATTGGTTTTGTCATACATCAACATGAATCCTCCACAAGTGTATATGTGTTCCCTATCCTGAACCCCAGTCCCACCTCCCTTCCTGTTATCATCCCTCTGGGTCATCGCAGTGGACCAGCCCAGAGCATCCTGTATCCTGCATCAAACCTGGACTGGTGATTCATTTCACATGATATTATACATGTTTCAATGCCATTCTCCCAAATCATCCCACCCTCGCCCTCTCCCATAGAGTCCAAAAGACTGTTCTATACATCTGTGTCTTTTTTGCTGTCTTGCATACAGGGTTATCGTTACCATCTTTCTTAATTTCATATATATGCATTAGTATACTGTATTGGTGTTTTTCTTTCTGGCTTACTTCATTCTGTATAATAGGTTCCAGTTTCATCCACCTCATTAGAACTGATTCAAATGTATTCTTCTTAATGGCTGAGTAATACTCCATTGTGTATATGTACTACAGCTTTCCTATCCATTTGCCAGATCATGTTTTTATCTTCTTGTTCTAACATACATGTGCTCAGTTGCTCAGTTATGGTCGACTCTTGGCAACCACATGGACTGTAGCCTGCCAGGCTTCTCTATCCGTGGAATTTTCCAGGCAAGAATACTGGAGTGGATTGCCATTTCCTTCTCCATCTACTGTGGATACACACAAGCAAACTCAGCCCCCTGGAGACAGTCTCAGACCCTGGACCCAAAGATGACTGGTCTGTGTATCCCATTATCTGGATGCAGAAGATAGAACACAGAATATTAAAACAGAAAACCCAATGGGAATTTTAGAATTATGCCTTTATTGTAAAATAGTATTTTTGTAAGTATAAAATACCTTCTGAAAATACAGAGGGGAGGCTTTAAGGGACAAAGGTGGTATGGTAGATTTCTGGGCCTGCCCTCTATAGTAAAACTCTCCAGCTCCTCCTCTCAGGAGGTTGTGCCTATTTTTCTGCCCTTGAATGTGCTGTAGCCACAGGGACACTGGCAGATGGAATGTAGGCAGGGGCTTGTGCTGTGTTTGGGGAACAGGCTGCCCTTCTCTGCTATGCTGAGCTCTGAGCTAACCTATGCCAGGTGAGAGATGAGGGCCAGCACCCTAGCTGACACCAGGCCACCAGCCACCTGTCCCAGCCCATCCTGTCCCCAGCAACAGGAGGAAAGCTTGAGAAACAACAAATACTTATTGTTTTAATCCATAAAATGTTGGGATTGTTTGTTACACAGCAAAAGCTCTCTGATGCCGAGGGGTTCTTGTTAAGGATGTATTATTTACATGTGTTTAACTTTATTCCCTTGCTTCCCAGGTGGTGAAGTGGTAAAGAAGTTTCCTGCTAATGCAGGAGATGCAAGTGACACAGCTTCAATCTCTGGGTCAGGAAGATCCCCTGGAGAAGGGAATGGCAGCCCACTTCAGTATTCTTGCCTGGAGAATCCCATGGACAGAAAAGCCTAACAAGCTACAGTCCATGGGGTCACAAAGAGTCAGACATGACTGAGCACACAGACAACTCTATTCCCTAACAAGATCACCAAACTCTCTACAATAAAAAGGGCATAAAGATATTGAGAATGGGAACAAAGGAAAAAGCAGAGAAGATGCCAGCAAATTTCAATAAGAAGATGGAGAACTGACAGAGCTGTGTGAAGTGATTCAGCCAGAGGAGAGGAAGCCACTGCCCGAGCCCCATGGCAGTGTGGCCTTGAGCTGTGGGCTCAGGGCCTGCAGCTCCCTGGGAAGGACCCCTCGGAGGCACTGGAGAGTGGATCATGCCCTGAGCTGTTAGCCCAGGTCCCCTCTCTGCCCTTGGTAGCAAGCAGCTGGCACCTGTTCTCACTAATGGAAACTGAAGATTTATTACTTTGAGAAACTTAACCAAGTAGAGTCCAGACTCAGGAGTCCTAAGTATAATGAAGCACAGACACAGAGGGCAGTGAAGTGAAGGCTGGCGTCCCCAGTCATACTGTGAATAACCTTGGGCACAACTGCCCAAGGGTAAAAACACACAAGAGACTCACCCCCACACCAGTGGACCAGCTGCCACCAGCCTCGAGCCCTGGGGCCCACTCACCCCACTTACCATACAGTATCTAACTGACTTCTGAGGACAAACATAGAGAGAGGCCACCCATATGCTGGAGGAAAAGCCTTTAACATGAAAATGGAGTGCTGGGGGCCAGCACGGGAGATCCCACCCATGACAAGGTCATGCGGAGAGACCTGACAGGCAAGGCAAGTCAGGTCTCAAGGGGTTTTCTGCTTGACCATATACCCTCCAAAAACCAGAGTCTGCCTGCCTTATTGTACTATGCTTTCCACACACCACCACGTTTCTCTGGAAAAAGTTAACTTAGAGCTCCAACTGGTCTCCTGCCTATGAAAGGAATGTCTCAGCTTAAATCCCTCTGTTGGCTCCCTAACTTGCCTGATAGCTGGAGACTTTTACAACTTGTATTTGTTTACAGCCCCCCAACAATGAGAGACACGAAGCTTAAAATACCTTAAAGATATAGAGCCTTTTTAGAGCTAAGAATTAGTTTGGTGAAGTGATTCATTGGTTGAGTTAATGTTTGCCACCAGGCCTCCATATCCTTTATCTTTTAGGCACCTGGGAGGATATTAATCAATGTAATCGGGATGCAGAAATAGGAATATAGTAGTTTTGATGTTAGCAACACTAGACTTCTGAGTTAATTAACTTTCTCTTTGTTATAAATCACTGTACTCCACTTTCTTGTTATAAATTGTTGTGTCCTTGCTATGTAAGAATGTAACTTTATTTAGTGCTTTCTGAGAGTGGCACCAGACTTTGGGAAGAACAACACTATTAAGCTTTCTGGTTGACAGACCCTTATCAGAAAAGGGCCGTAAAATGCTAATTGGCCTTTTGGCCAGAAGATGATGTAAATCACCTAAGACTTGTGTATACAACTAGGTATGCAGAGAGAAAGCCTGGTCTCGATAAGAGTCAAGGCTGCTAATGCTGCATAATTTTGTATTATCCATTGATCTCTATGTACAATCAAAAGTATAAAAGGCTTTTTCCAGACAATAAAGGATGGACCAGTTTCTCAGACCAGCTTCTCGAACTGGTTTTTTGGAAATCTGGCTCCCCCCGTGTCAAATCTCTCTCTCTCTCTCTCTCCCTCTCCTTTTCAGGCTGAATTCCCATCTGGAGCAGGGAGGCTTACCATGTCTACTTACTTGCCCTGGCTTCTAAGACCCATGAGAGAGGGAGCCTAAGGCGGGCCACCCTCTGCTATTCAAACAGGCACCGGTGGCCTAACGTAGATGGTGCAAACCTCTTGTCCTGAGGTTTTATTCGTTTTCCCTGTAAACCAAGTTATTCAGCATCTTTTCTCCACTAAATTTCCCACTACACTATTCTTTCCTAATCTCTCTTTATATTCCTAATTAAAGAGTCCTTTCCCAGACTCCGACTCCATCCCTGCTTCGATTTCCTTGGATCCACCGGGGCTGGACCCCGGCAATGGAGGCCAACTGAGCAAAAAGCCAGAAAAAAAGAGAATACTTACAGAACAGAAAAGACCTCTAGCAAAAAAAAAAAAAAGAGAGAGAGAGAGAGAATTAAAATTTCAATAAAATGGTTGGAACTTACAATTGAGAACATCACCCAGAAAGCAGGATGAAAGGACAAGAAAACAGACAATAGGAGAGAAAATGTAAGAAAACAAGGGGCTCAATTCAGGGACGTCTGACTAAGAGTCACTGAGAGGTGAAGGGGTGATGGACACTTGTGCATTAAAATATAAGAAGATTCCCCAGAACTAAAGGCCAGGAATTACACATATGATGAATGAATGTCAGGTTCTGATGAACTTTCAGAACATCACGGATAAACAGAAGACACGAAATTCCTTCAAGGGTCAAAAACAAAACAACTGCCTATCAAGAACAGAGGATAAAAAGGTTTAATCTCTCAGAAGGGTTTAATCTCTCATTGGCAGGATGACAATTTTTTCAAGGGTCTGAGTGGGATCACCTACCCAGTGGGAAGGGAGCACACAGAAGAGGATGTTTTCAGATGTTTGGGTTATAAGGGAGACTGTGCTCTGTCAGGTGTTGGGAACTAAAGAGGAAAAGCCTCGTGGACAGCAGCCCCAGGGGAGTGGGCAGGGTCAGGGAAGAGGAGTCACTGACTCACTGAGATAGCGAAAACAGCCCCAGAGAGGCTTTACATGACAGGTTAGAACAAATGAGAAGAAACAGTACTAGAAGACGAAGAAAACGGCAATTTTCTTTTCACCCAAGAAATATTATATGAAGAAGTAAAAAGAAAAAAAGCCATCATAATACATTTCTTGGCTCAGTGTAATTATCATTTATGTACTCATAATAACTTAAACATTTATTATTGATTTAACCAGGTTTCCCAGATGGCACAGCTGTAAAGAATCTGCCTGCCAAGCAGGAGACATGGGTTTGATCCCTGGGTCAGAAAGATCCCCTGGAGGAGAAAAGGACAACCCACTCCAGATTCTTGCCGGGAGAATCCCATGGACAGAGAAGCCTGGAGCGCTACAGTCTACAAGGTTGCAAAGAGTTGGACAGGACTTGGTGACTAAATAATAGCAGCAAATTGATTTAACCAAAAACCATACTATAACTCTTGGAATAAGTGGGTTAGAAACATGTGCACTGAGGTCAGACGAGGGCAAGTGGGTTACATCTTCATCTGCCATAATAGAAAGAGAAAAGATACCTCTGGCAGCCTTAAGAAAAGACTAGAAAAGACTAGTTAGAGAAAGATCCTCCAGCAAGAAGGAATGGAGACCAGAGAAGACAAGCAGATAGACATTGGAGAGCTTTTTTAAAATCAACAATCACAAAATAAGAACCTAAAAACTTAACGAGACGTGAATGATAAATAGATTCTTATATAGTCACAATGGATAGTCGCTTATAAAAAGCTGTATCTCAGAATAATTTGAATACTTGCAAAAATATTTACAAAGTCGAGTGAAAAATATGTAAAAATTTATATTCAATATAATGGCCAGAAGAGCTTCCCAGGTGGTACTAGTGGTAAAGAACCCACCTGTCAATACTGGAGACATAAGAGATGCAGGGTCACGATCCCTGGGTCAGAAAGATCCCCTGGAAGAGGGCACGGTAACCCACTCCAGTACTCTTGCCTGGAGAATCCCATGGACAAAGTCTGGTGGGCTACAGTCTATAGGGTGGTCAAGAGTTGGACACGACTGAAGAGACTTAACAATATGCACACACGTAATAGCCATAACATAAATAAACAGAAGCACACGTGGGAAAAAAAAGATAACTTCTGGAACAGATGTTTGTTCTTCTGAAACAAGAACAAGCAGTAAAAAATTTAATTAAATCTTTGGAAGCCACCAGAAAAGAGCTAAACCATGTAAAGTCGGTCTCTGTCCCTGGACGGTGGTATAGGGAGGGGTGGGGCAGAACCAGCTGCTGCTCCTGATTATAAGCTGATGTAATTTGGTGTAATTTAACTTAAAACCACATGCATGTATTGCTTTGGAAAACTGATGTTAAAATACGAGTTCTTAAGAAGTAAAAGCAAAGATCTACTAACCTTTTTTCTCAGGTCGTGTGTATCACTGAAGATGAATTCAATCATGTGCGGCATCTCGATAGACATGCTCAGAGAAAAGCTACCGAATTGAACAGAGAGGTGGCTCAGTCCAACATCCCAATTACTGACCAATTATATGCAGCTCTTCTGTGTAATTTTAAATGATAACTTCAGCTATAAAATGAATGTTCATTGTATAATTAACAGGTTTTGTATTTTGGGTACTAACCTTTGCTTTGTTCCTATTTCCTTTATACAAATCTTCTCCACTGTATCCTGTGAAAAGAAAAATACATACACACAACTAAGTATCTGCTCAGTTTCACCACTAGCATCCAAACACACACACAGAAGTACACAATTTATACAGATGCACAGAAAGCAGGGGGTCTGAACACTGTATGGAAAGCAGCAACAGCAGCCTTGGTGGCGTCTCTGGCGATGGAATTAAGGATGGTTTAAAGTTTCCTCTTTGGCTTATTGGCATTCTTTATGCTTATCAAAATTCTTAATAATGAGCACCAGTACCAGCATAAAATTTAAAGAGACTGAACAGAATAAAAACAGGATGTCATTGAGCATATCTGTGTTTATTCTCTTCATCTCACAGATGTTCAGTTCAGTTCAGTTGCTCAGTTGTGTCCAACTCTTTGTGGACCTCATGATTCGCAGCATGCCAGGCCTCCCTGTCTATCACCATCTCCCAGAGTTCACCCGAACTCATGTGCATCGAGTCGGTGATGCCATCCAGCCGTCTCATCCTCTGTTGTCCCCTTCTCCTCCTGCCCTCAATCCCTCCCAATAGCAGGGTCTTTTCCAATGAGTCAACTCTTTGCATGAGGTGGCCAAAGTATTGGAGTTTCAGCCTCAGCATCAGTCCTTCCAACGAATACCCAGGACTGATCTCCTTTAGGATGGACTGGTTGGATCTCCTTGTAGTTCAAGGGACTCTGAAGAGTCTTCTCCAACACCACAGTTCAAACGCATCAATTCTTCGGTGCTCAGCTTTCTTCCCAGTCCAACTCTCACATCCATACATGACCACAGGAAAAATCATAGCCTTGACTAGACCCACCTTTGTTGGCAAAGTAATATCTCTACTTTTCAACATGCTGTCTAGGTTGGTCACAACTTCCCTTCCAAGGAGTAAATGTCTTTTAATTTCATGGCTGCAATCACCATCTGCAGTGATTTTGGAGCCCCCCCCAAAAAAGTCTGACACTGTTTCCACTGTTTCCCCAGCTATCTGCCATGAAGTGATGGGACCAGATGCCATGATCTTCGTTTTCTGAATGTTAAGCTTTAAGCCAACTTTTCCACTCTCCTCTTCCACTTTCATCAAGAGGCTTTTTAGTTCCTCTTCACTTTCTGCCATAAGGGTGGTGTCATCCGCATATCTGAGGTTATTGATATTCCTCCCGGCAATCTTGATTCCAGCCTGTGCTTCTGCCAGCCCAGCGTTTCTCATGATGTACTCTGCATGTAAGTTAAATAAGCAGGGTGACAATATATAGCCTTGACGGACTCCTTTTCCTATCTGGAACCAGTCTGTTGTTCCATGTCCAGTTCTAACTGTTGCTTCCTGACCTGCATATAGGTTCCTCAAGAGGCAGGTCAGGTGGTCTGGTATTCCCATCTCTTTCAGAATTTTCCAGTTTATTGTGATCCACAAAGTCAAAGGCTTTGGCATAGTCAATAAAGCAGAAGTTACATGTGTCTAAATCCCTAAAGCTCACTACAATTGTGTCTAAATCCCTAAATGTCACTACAACTGACTCTATGGCTCAAAGGTTAGGTTATTTAGATGCTGTTTCTTCCCTCTGCATAAATCACAACAAAGCTGCTGTCACCAAACAGACCTGAAGGTTCTCCTTCAGAGCCCTGTCCTGCTGCCAAGGTGCCACGGTGGCTGGCAGGAAGAAGACCGCACAGGCACCCTGGATGCTCAGCTCCGTGATGTAGGTGATTTTGATCAGGACTTTGGCCTTCGGGGGTAAGTTCCCGATGCTGACAGTGAAGATGTCCTGAAATGGAAGTATATGACTTAGCCTGTGTCACAGAAGCATCTCCATCCTGCGGGTGAGCCCCTCCTGTTACATGAATGGTCTGGTCACAACTTGCCTGTGAGAAGGGGACGTGGCCTCCAGACCAGCACTGGTTGTGCAGAAGAAGAACCCAGAGCCCTTCCCCAGTGGTCTGGGATCAGAGGGGCTGCACCCAGTGGCCTCTGCTCCAGTGGAGACCACCCCACCTGCAACCCTATGGCCTCTCTGTGGCCACACGGCTCTGCCCAGGACGCCTGCCCGCCCCTCCCTGGAGACCACCTCCCCAACCACAAGGCCTCTCTGTGGACACAGTATACCAGCAGGCTCCTGCTGGCTATAGAGCTGGAGCCTGTCATGCCAAGCTTGGCCCTCATTTAACTCTTTTCTAGAAAACACATCATCTTACTTTTCAGAATAATTGCTTTGCTTTCTTTTAGTGAGTATTGCCAATCACTGTGTAAGGAAAAACTTCATGCTTAGTGAGGTCAGAAAGAGGCTGGATCATTTCCACTGAACCCACGTTGGGTGCCTCCTGACATGGCCAAGCCCGTGCTGTTTCACTAAACAGTGCTGCTGTGAAAACTCAGTGTGCTTAGGTTAGGGGTGTATGATATCACGATTAATGTGGATTTGAGGAGTTAATTGTTGTTACCTTTGACATCAAAGTGGGAATAAACAACGAAGACAGGATTATCACACGGCAGCAGTGCTCAGCCTCAAGGGAAGGGTATGGAGGCCAGGGCTTCCTGGAGAGGCGCCACCGGAGGTGTATGGTGGCACTGCTGATACAGGGTCTGGATGGGTGCCAGCTGTCACCCATGTGGTGTCACCCGGGTCCCCTACAGATTCCTAACTTGTCCCAAACCCAAAGGAATGCCGAGTGCTAGGCAGCCAGGTGAACTGAATTTCAGCTGAATCCCTCAGAGGAAGAGGGGACCCATGGTTAGGGCACCTGGGACTCCTGACATAGAGGTATAACTCCTGCAGGCCTTCTTCACAGAGGCACTGTCTCCAGCCTTGCTTTTGGCACTCAAATTTTCTCTTTGTTTTTCCATTAACTTTTAATCTAACCTCTCTTGTTACTTTACCGCTTAAACACTGGGATTCCAAGCTGGGCCTCCACTTGAATAAACAGCACTGCTGCTGCTGCTGCTAAGTCGCTTCAGTCGTGTCTGACTCCGTGCGACCCCACAGACGGCAGCCCACCAGGCTCCTGTCTCTGGGATTCTCCAGGCAAGAACACCGGAGTGGGTTGCCATTTCCTTCTCCAATGCATGAAAGTGAAAAGCGAAAGTGAAGTCGCTCAGTCATGCCCGACTCTTAGCGACCCCATGGACTGCAGCCTACCAGGCTCCTCCATCCATCGGATTTTCCAGGCAAGAGTGCTGGAGTGGGGTGCCATTGCCTTCTCTGGATAAACAGCACTATGGGCCTGTGTAATGCCACCACGCCCCTCTAGGGACCCCAGGGGACCCAGCACTTGGGCACAGGGGCAGCGAGCTCCTTGTGGAACAATCACCTTTTCTTGTTAATCCCCATTCTGAAGATTTATCCCTTAAATCTATTGTAATTTTAATAACTGCCTGCTCCAAACATCACATTTTGACAGTATTCTGGTGATAAGTCCTCCTCAGAGGTGTGTCTGAAGCACATGGCCTGTTTTTACAAATGACTGACATGTCTACACTGGAGAGGCTGCACGCGGCCCAGCACCTGCCTAAGGCATACTTAAAACATTAAAGCAAGAAGTGCATGGATGTGGCCCTGTGGCTCCTCCTCCCAGATCTCCACATCTGACCCTGTGAAGACCTAACCCTAACCATGGACCCAATCCAGGCCCTGCAGATGCGCCTCCCTGAGACATGACTGGTGAAAACTGGATAAACTGCTAAGTGAGCTTAGTTCTGGGGGAAATGTAAATATCTTACCCTTCTATGGGAAGATGGAAATTATGTGCCCACATGGTTTCTTTCTGTTGTCATGTCTGGGGAACGCAGTTCCCAAGGACAGAAATGGCTCTTAGGATCCACTGGCAACCCTGGCCATTTCCTCTTTTATCTAAACAAGCACATGGGTCTCACTAGCCCAACCTCCCTTCCCAACTACATGAAACTCCAGGGCCTAAACCAGTAAAAATGATTCCACTTTCTGGTGAAATTTAGAATTTCATATGCTAAATTTCTAGTGAAAATTAGAATTTCATATTCTAAATCAATTTCCACTGACTTAGATGAACATCAAGTCTTACGGGGGTGTCCTGATCCATCAGGTAGGCGCCGTGGCCTTGACTGATCGCCACTCGGTACTCTCGCTGGGCTGCTTCCTTCTCTTTAATCTGAAAAAGACAATGTTGTACCAGTCACGATATGAACAGTGACTTCAGACTTTAATAAGGAAAACTTCATCAACATTTATTAAAACCCAGGTAAAAACAGAAAGCTAAGCATCCAAGATGAATGAAAACTTACATACAGGGATCATAAGAATGTACTAACAAGAATTTGAATCAGAAAAGGCCAATTGAAGAGGATGCTCTTTAAAAGCTGGGACCAAAATATTTGAGAGTTGATAGTGAAAAGGAAGTTTGGAGCTTTACTCTGAATTAATAAAAAATTAAGTTTGTCTTAAATTTGATAAAATGTGAGTTACTATTGCAACTGTGGACTCAGAACAAACAAAGAATTAATCAACTTATACTTCTTCTGGACATATTTTTCTTCATTCAGCTGGCTTTTATAGAAGGGTACAAAGGATCAGTATTTTTGCAAAAATACATAAAGGGCTTCACCAATTTTCCAATGTGTCTCTCAAACTTTTGATACTGAAACCACTGTTTGTTGAAGTGTCTAGACAAGGAATCTGGACAGGCAGGAACAGGGGCTAGCTAACCAGGGAGGGACGCCAGATGTCTAAATGGAGGCTGGCTATACAAGGGCCTGACTCTTCCAGGAACATCCCGTTTTACGACCAGGCTGCTACTCAGCCCAAAACTAAGGGACTCAGGACGGCCCATCCCACAGAACAGTTGGGGTTCTCCCTTACCTCTCCCACCACGTGCTTCCCATTGATGAATGCCTCGAAACCACACACAGCTGCCTTGTCGTCCAAGGGAAAAACGTATTTTGCCTCAATGGGCACATTACTTTGGTTTGTGTATGTTTGAAAAACAACGACCTGAAGAAGAAAAACCCGTATATTTGATGAAACTGCATGAATGATGTTTGCAGGAACAGCTATTAATGGAAACTGCTGTGCATGTGAGGCCCCAGAGGTCAGAACCCCATCCAAGTCACTGCCTTTGATGATGCACAGGCACCAAAAGGAAAGAAATTTTAGGTAAAGATGATGGAGGATTTTTACTAGGACTTACAACAGAAACTAATATACTGTACACATTTTTGACATCTTAATCTTCCTCGTTCAAATGCAACTAGTGTTTGAGTTCAGTTTAGTTGTTAAACTGAAAACATTAAGCTTACTCCGAGAAGTCCAGAGTGGACTATGTACAGCCAAGTTCCCTGCTGCCGGCCTGTGTGGACACTCAAGTCAAACTACAGGCCAGCTATCCAGAAATGAGAGGAAGGTTCACGGCTGTACCACGAGTTATGTGTGGGGCAAACTTCTCCATGGAAAAGCCTTATCAAACAGTGTCTAATCCACAGTGACACATGGAGGACACAGGCCACTCCTGCAACACTTGTGTGCACCGGGACCCTCACGTTCACTATGCAGAACAGCCACCACTGACGGGCAGCCCAGCATTACTGTCTCATCTGCACCCAAGGAAACCACCGTGGAATGGCCACCACCAACAGGCAGCCTAGTGTTACCGTCTCATCTGCACCTGAGGAAACCACTGCGGAATGGCCACCACCGATGGGCAGCCCAGTGTTACCGTCTCATCTACATCCAAGGAAACCATCGGAGAATAGCCACTACCGACGGGCAGCCCAGCATTACCATCTCATCTACACCTGAGGAAACCACCACATTGACCAGGCTGGAGAAGGATAAGCACGAACTCCAAACTGGGCTCTCAAACCCCAGGGCTCTGCTGCAGTCAACACCAGTTCCCCCACAACTCAATCCATCCCAGTCGAAATGACGAGTTCAGACTGGTCTTTATCATATTGTTCAGTGCCTCCTCATTCAAACAACAGTACAAGCACTCACCCTGTGGAGTCTGGGAAGAACTGACATGCAGGTGAAGCCTGAGTCACAGGAAGTGGCAGTCATGGGCTCACAGCTACTACATGGCCCCAAAGAGAGGAGCGCCTGTAGTGCCCTGCCTGGAGTCCACACCTGGGTCCTTCCCATAGCCGGACACGGTGCCCCCAGCGGCTTCAGGGCTGTGGGGGTGGGTCAGCACGGGCAGGGGTGGAGGTCAGACACACCCACGTGGTGTCAGCCTCAGGGGTGACAGGTAGGCTCTTCCCCGCCCCACCCCCGCCTTTCCCAGGCAGATGCTCACTAAAGACCAGCCCCACTTCCCTCTGAAGGACCACAGCCAGTCTCTCCCGCCAGCCCGTCTTCCTCCCCCTGCAGGCCTTGCTCCAGCCTACATCCCTGCACGGTGTGCTCCTGGACAGACCTGTGTCTCCTAGCTGGTCATCCTGACTGTCCTCAACTTGGGGAGGAGGGTGGGGGCCGGAGTAATCCCGTGAGAACACAGCTCTGACAGGTCACTGCAAATGTCTTCCAAAGGCTCACACCGCGTGTCTGTCTGTGCCTGACAGGAGTGCCTGCCACCTCCTCATGCACTTCCAACCACGGACCCCTCACACTGCTCCTCAGGGGCCCCCACCCTCCATGCTGATCCTCAGTATCCCTTCCACCCTGCTCCTTGGTGCCCCCACTGCTCCTCAGTGCTCCCCTACCCCCTCTTCACCCTGATCCTCGCTGCACCCCATGTTAGGTGCACTCCTGCCTCAGGGCCTTTACACATGCCCTTCTACCACCTGGAATGGGCACCTCAGATGTCCCTTCTCAGGAGGACTTATTGGCCACCGTGTTCACCAATCCATCCCCTCCTATCTGCCCTGGTTTTCTCTCCAGCAGGCCCATGTTACATATTTGATTTATTTCCCGAGTTCACTGCCTGGTTCTGCTCTACCAGGCAGGCTTGCCTTAGGCTGCTCCTTGCGGTTCACCTAGAGTTTAGGATGGCCCCGGGGCACACACTGGGTGCTCAATGAACAAACAAATTTTAGAAATGTACATGTTTAGTTCATGCAACTGTAATCCATTCTTATGTATGATTTACGTTCATTTAGTTTAAGCATCACAAAACCACGAAGAACATACCTGGGCTACAAAGTCTATTATTTTCCCCTTGATATGAACATCCTCCAGAGGAACTGAATTTCCAGAGCCATCCTGGAGGCCGGCCTTGATGTCGGGGAAAGGCATGCTGCCTGGAAGCTGGTGATCTGAAAGTCAGAAACATTCATATCAGCTTTGAAAGTCTTCCCTCCACTGTGTGTTTCTGTCACTTTGACCTTTATTCCTTCCCCTTCCCTTCAAACCTTACATTTTAGGGTAAGTGGACAAATAGCATTTTATGATTTTCAGTCACCATTTCTGAAAAGTTAACCCACATGAGATGGGGTGAGGGAAGCATTCCCAATGGGCATGCTGTCTTTTCAAAGTCTACCAACTATGCGGCGTCATCTTGCAAATTCAGAGTTTAAACATACACAAGTACACACAGGTCTTCAGAACACCTATTAAGTGTATCTCAAGTATGAATCTGGGTTTCTGCACCCCCTGCTCAGTCAGCGTCATCACTGTGCCATAGAGCTGCAGTGACGGGAGGTCTCTCAGACTTCAGTCCCAGGAAGCCCCTGTCCTCACAAGTCACGTGGGGATGGTGCCGGACTGGGCTAGAGAGGCAGATAAACTCTCATGAGATACACACTTAATGACTCCCAGAGGAAAACAGGGGTCATGTTCTACATGAAGCCATATATTTCTGATAAAAAATAATTTGATCACAGTTTAAAATGCTGATGTGTTTTTAAATGCTATCAATTAATATTATACTAGTTTGAATTTACAATTTTCTGAGAAGCAGTCACCTTCTGCTGACACACAAGCTGCACATGGCGACTTTGCAGCCCCTTCACCGTAATGCAGGTGTTGATGTCATTCCCACAGGGGAGAAGCTGAGCCCAGAATTATCAGGTTTGTCTGAGATTGCATAGCCTGGTAACTGGCAAGCTTCTGAACTCTAAGGCTGTGTCTTCTGCACTACGACACCCAGACTTGGTTCAGGGGGGCGGTAGCTCAGCCTCAGTGCGTTAATGAAGTAACAGGGGGCTCTGATATCACCCAATCTCTCAATCACCCCGGGTTTTGTTTTTATAAAATAAAAAAGGAAATTAAGTATTTATGTAAGAAATCAGAGATATAGTTACCAAACATGAATACAAATTTCACTGAAAATACAATGTTTAAGTTCTATAAACATCACAGAGAAAAGCAGTCAAAAAAGCCATCTTACCTTCAACTGCTGAAAAATTTGAAAACTCAGGCCTGTCTTCCTCTAATTCCGTATTATCACAAGGGTTAAAGTCCTTTATTTCATCTCCAGGTACAGAAAATTTAACAATATATTTCATTTTAACCTGATTGGTTTTGTATACAACAAATTCGTCATCCTAGAGAAAACAGAAGTTTAATAATAAAGGAAAAAAACTTTATTGGCAAATGTTTTCATAAAAGCAGAATTTCATGTTTGTTAATTTGGAAACTGTTGAATTCAGACAGTAGCTATACAGTAATTATTTAAACTTAAACATATTTGATAAAAACAGGAGCCTGTCTGTCTGCCTCGACAGAAATACCTCAAAGTCCGAGCTGACCATATCCGTTCCCCGCACCCCATGGACGCTGTTGTACTCAGGCGGTGCCTCTGTCAGGGAGAAGTCTCGCTTGTGCAGGTCCATGCACCTGCCAAGGGCGACATCACAGACGACCAGGAGTCGGGTGCCATCTGTCTGTCCAGGGTGCGAGTACTTGATGCTTGTACTGCACATCACAGGAAGTAAGCACATATGTGTTTTACTTTACAGTTACATGGCAACACTATTTTATACATGCAGGAAAACCAGAATCCAAATGACTTTGCTAGTAGATTATTCCAAATTTTACTGTTATTGAAGTATCTCTGAAGATTCCATTTAGAACTCTATTTACTTATTTATTTAAAATGTTTACGTAAAACACACATTTACTGCTCCTCTGCTGTGCTAGGCAGCTCTTTATCAGCTACTAAAATGTACAGACTGAGGAAAGAGAAGGAAGAAGCCCACCTGATAAGAAGAAAAAGTGGATTAATTCCTGGCACTGAAGTTCAGAAAGAACATGAAATGCCATGTAAGAACTGGTCAAGGGACAAACAATGCTGCACCCTCATGAAGCCTTCTGGATCCAAGTGGAAAAACAAAATGTCTAGTGATGCCCAAACAAGCAATTTCATTTAACTTTCTTAGGAACCAACCAACAGCTTTAATAAAATAACATTTGTGTCAAAAGTTCAGGCTGGGTGCCTTGGGGGGTACTGTTGAGGACACACCTCTAAAACTTGCACTTCTGTTTGTGCTAATGGGTGCCCTATATTTATAAACACAGGACCCCGACTACCCTACCCTCCTCCTGCTATCTATTCCCCTTCCCCTCGGCCCCCACCTCCCTCCTCGCCCCTCACCATCAGCAACTGTCTCTCTGGCTTGTCTGCGAACCAGCTCTCAACCTACTGCAGTCTGGTCTGTTTGCACTTCCTCACTAAAACCCTACTGTGCATATCCATTGAGGACTTCAATTTGGTTAAATTCAACTGACTGGAGTTTGCCTTTTTGAAAAATATTTTAACATATGAAAGTGCTTACTTGGAAATACTTTGTACATAGGAAAGCATTTATTCTATAAATGTTAAGTCTCAAGAATAATAAGACAGCTATCGTAGCTGCCGCCAGCTCAGGAAAAAGAGCATTATTAATCTTGTCTGTCTTTCTCGGTGTCAGCACACAGGCACATACCCCTCGGTAATAACGTTATGTGGACAGAGTCACTCTGTGGTCTGGTCCTAAGGCTCATCCATTTGACACACGCAGCTGGAGGGCATCTGGTTAACCCACCCGCGCACATACACACATGGAAACGTCGGACCACACCAGCACAACACCCACCCCACTGTCCAATCCCCACTTGTCTACGTATTATCAGTATTTATTAGGGTGGTGATTCTCAGCCCAGATTGTGTGTTAAAGTCATACATGGAGCAGAGAAACTACTGGGAGCCCAATCTCGGCCCCTGAGTCCCTGACTGAGCTGATCTGAGTGAACTCTGCACCAGCACTGTCTGAAAGCTTGTGGGTGATTCCACATGCAGCCAGGATGGGGTGCACTGCCCCCTAACCACCGAGTCACATCATCACAGCTGCTCTTCAGCTCCATGAGATGACCGGACCCTTTTCCAGGAGGGGAGACTCACCAACACCTAAAGGTGTTGACATGTCTTTCGATACAACAGTGTGAAATGGTCTCATTCTTTTTTGATTTGCATGTTCTTGATCACTAATTTCTTCAAGTGTGTCCATACATGTTTCCTTTTCATATCTTTTGCCCTTTGCTTACTGGGTATTCCTCCTCTCATTGATTTGGGGGACTCCTTAAATTCCTGGATAGTCATCCTCTGTCCTGGGCCTGAACCTGTCATTTTCTTAGTTTTGTGACCTGAATGCAAGTTACTTAAACTCCATGAATGTGTTTCATCTTCATAAAATGATTCCCAGTACCACTGTGAGGTTATCAAACAACGTACTTGAAGCACTAAACCTGATGCTTAGTAAGTTCAATATGCTGTAGCTGAAATGAAGGTATTATTAGATATTATCAGATATTATTCCAGGCCCTGTCTGTGAGCGAGGTCATGTGCTAGAGAAATCAGGACCACCGGCTCTGGAGAAGACAATGTTCTGTGTGGCTTTCGGCAAGTCACCCCCTCTGTCCCACAGTGTTCTCATCTGTGATCGGGGTGGGAGTCACAAGGCCTGATCGCACAGGTTTGCTGTGAGACTGAGTGAGTAAATACAGGTAAAAGCTCTTAGGATAGTACAATCACTAAGATGATTTCAAATATAATTTTCCCAAATATCCACCACAAGACAGGCTTCTACAATATACTGAGAAAACTGGCTGCTTTAATTATCTGTTCTTGGTGAGAAATCCTCACCAAGCAAAGACAGGTGAAAACTTGGTAAAAACCTGTAGCAAGTATTGGTCACGTCTCCTTGGTGACGGGTGTGTATGATGTGATTAAAAAGATATGGTACTGACCTGAGTGAATTGCTGAAATATATCCCACTCCCAAGATTTCCAATGTCTGTTCTCTTCATGCCACGATCTTCAACTACTTTGGGTAAAAGCAACCCACTGGAAAAGAACATTATAGTGATTTACTAGAAAAAAGGAATCTTTCATTATAGCCTCACAATTCTGGCCAAGAAAGGAGCTATTTAACGACTTCTGTGAAACAAACCAGACACAGACAAACACTACAAGACTTCACTAGTATGTGGAATCTGAAAAGTCGAACTCATAAACCTAGAGAGTAGAGTTGTGGTTTCCAGGGGCTACAGGTGGGGGAAGCTACAGGGGGTGGTGCTAGTAAAAAATCACGAACTTCCAGTTACAAGACAAAAACACTCTGGGGATGCAATGCCCATAGTGGTAACTGTTTGTGATGATACTGTACACCGGAAGTCTGCTAACATAGTATTAAATCTTCTGTACTCACCACAAGAAAAAGAAAAGGTAAGGCTATGAGATGACAGATATGCTAATTAACTTGATTGCGGAGATCTTTTCATAATAAATACGTATATTAAACCATCACATTGTACAACTTTAAGAAATCATGTTGTACAACCTAAAGATATACAATTTTTATTTGTCAATCATAACTCAACAAACCTGGAAAAAATATACCAACTGAAAGTCAATAAATAAATAATTAGCATGAAGTGAAAAGAAAAATGTATTTCAAAGTAACCTCAGAGTAGGAATTCCAGGTGCCATTGAAATGGACAGCCAACACTGTTTTTCATCACCATCTGGACTGGCTGGCCAGCTAGCCATTGCCCACCCTCAGGCTGGGCCCCTGAAGGGCTCAGCAGAACAGCCATGAGGCCAAGGCTGACTGTACTCCCATTGCAAGTTCCTGCTTTCTAGAACTCTCTGCAATCAAACAAACCAGATTATTTCGGGAAGGTGGGAGAAGAGAGACTCCTGTCTTTTATTACATCTGAAGTTTATGTTCTGTGTTAAGAAATAGAATTAATTTTGTAAAATGGCTTTGGGGATGTACTTAAAATAATCTTTCTTACTCAAAGATTGTTTTTACTGCTTCATTTTATTTTAAATTTTCAAATCTTCACTCCACTTGGAGTTTGTGTGAGGAATGAAGTAAAGATCCAACTTTATATTTTTTTCCAGACAGTTAACCATTTATATCCATATATGGTACTGAAGAAAATAAACTTTTCCCATAGAGATAAAAGCTAATTTTATCATATATTAAAGCCCCTATGTTTTTGCATTTATTTGTGGATTTTTATTTTGCTGCCTCATCCATTTCTCACCTCACTGTTTTACCCAGTAAAGCTTTATGTTTTTAACATCTGACTGGTTAATCCTCTCTGGTTATCCTTCTTTTTCAGAATTACCCTGGTAAATTCAAATTAAAAAAATATATAGGCTATAGAATCAGCTTTTCTTTTCTTAAAAAAAATCTTATTAGTAGGTTTATTACTTATTTATTTATGGCTGTGCTGGGTCTTTGTTGCTGCTCATGGGCTTTCTCTAGTTGCAGCGAGCATGGGCTACTCTCTAGTTGTGGTGCACGGCTTTCTTACTGCAGTGGCTTCTCTTGTTGCGGAGCATGGGCTTTGGCGTGGACAGGTTTTAGTAGTTGCAGCTTCTGGGCTCTAGAGCACAGGCTCAATAGCTGTGGTGCATGGGCTTAGTGGCTCCTCACCATCTGGAATCCTCTCATATCAGGGACTGAACCCGTATCTCCTGCACTAGCAGGCAGATTCTTTACCCCTGAGACACCAGGGAAGTCAACTGTTAGTATTCTTATTGTGATAGCACAAAATGCATAGGCCAATTCAAGGAAAACTTGTATCTTTCTTTTTTCTTTTTTTATTTTTTTAATTTTAAAATCTTTAATTCTTACATGCGTTCCCAAACATGAACCCCCCTCCCACCTCCCTCCCCATAACATCTCTGTGGGTCATCCCCATGCACCAGCCCCAAGCATGCTGTATCCTGCGTCAGACATAGACTGGCGATTCAATTCTTACATGATAGTATCCACGTTAGAATGCATTCTCCCAAATCATCCCACCCTCTCCCTCTCCCTCTGAGTCCAAAAGTCCGTTATACATATCTGTGTCTATTTTGCTGTCTTGCATACAGGGTCGTCATTGCCATCTTTCTAAATTCCATATATATGTGTTAGTATACTGTATTGGTGTTTTTCTTTCTGGCTTACTTCACTCTGTATAATTGGCTCCAGTTTCATCCATCTCTTCAGAACTGATTCAAATGAATTCTTTTTAACCGCTGAGTAATACTCCATTGTGTATATGTACCACAGCTTTCTTGTCCATTCATCTGCTGATGGACATCTAGGTTGTTTCCATGTCCTGGCGATTATAAACAGTGCTGCGACGAACATTGGGGTACACGTGTCTCTTTCAATTCTGGTTTCCTCAGTGTGTATGCCCAGCAGTGGGATTGCTAGGTCATAAGGTAGTTCTATTTGCAATTTTTTAAGGAATCTCCACACTGTTCTCCATAGTGGCTGTACTAGTTTGCATTCCCACCAACAGTATAGGAGGGTTCCCTTTTCTCCACACCCTCTCCAGCATTTATTGCTTGCAGATTTTTGGATCGCAGCCATTCTGACTGGTGTGAAGTGGTACCTCATTGTGGTTTTGATTTGCATTTCTCTAATAATGAGTGATGTTGAGCATCTTTTCATGTGTTTGTTAGCCATCCGTATGTCTTCTTTGGAGAAATGTCTATTTAGTTCTTTGGCCCATTTTTTGATTGGGTCGTTTATTTTCCTGGAATTGAGCTGCATAAGCTGCTTGTATAAAAATATGGAACGCTTCATGAATTTGCGTGTCATCCTTGCGCAGGGGCCATGCTAATCTTCTCTGTATCGTTCCAATTTTTTAGTATATGTGCTGCCGAAGCGAGCACAAAACTTGTATCTTTCTAATCAGCTTGTCTTTGGGTTCTTCTGAAGCAGTTAAAGCTTTTTCCAGGGGGAGCCTGCATGTTTATAAGTCTTTGGTAGGGGATTTAACTAAGATCTAGATTTAACCATGCTTTCCCTTGCTCCTTGTGACTTCAGTTTCAACTCCAATATTAAGTGTTATTCAAAGCTAACAGAAATTAGAGCTATGTTTTGAATACATAATTCATGGCATCTGGGAGTTCTAATTTCTAGACTGTCTTTGAGTTAGATACACAGAGAAGAGTCAGGACATAGAGAATCCCCTTTCTTCAAGAAGCAATTTGTTTCCATGCACTGCACTTTAAAATATATAATAAATAACATATGACTTAAATTACATACTTAACTATAAAGTGTTCCATTTTCTCTGCAATTCAATAAGCTGGCTGACTTTAATGGAATAGATCCACGTACTACAGAAAAAAAGTCTAACTGTGAGCTGAAAAGTCTGGAAAATAGAGATGGTGTGCTCTTACCGGGACAGGATTCCCATGAAGCTCTGCACAGGAGACCCATGCAGCAAGTGCCTGACATTGCCAAGGTGGCCCTGGAACTCTGTGGTTTCACTCACTCTGCCAACTCTAAATATCTGCAAGATGTCCACTGGACTCTTACTGTAGAATTAGAAGAAAACCTTGAGATTACATAATTGAAAGCACAATAAAAAATTGTTAGCAGCAGAAAACCCCAAACTGCCCAAATGTCCATTATTAGAGAACTGATTCAATGAATCACAATGCAACATTTCTTGGAAATACTATGCAGCCATTAAAAAATACTCTCTTAAAAATAAGTAAGGATGTGAAACAAAACTTACAGTAAGATGTAAGTGTTATTAGTAGGTTATAAAACATCATGCAAAATATCCCATATTTTATCAAACATAAAATATACAGAATATACGAATTGAATATGTTCCTTCATTCATGCATTCATTCAACGAACATACTCTGCAATCATTCAACAAACATACTATGTGCTAAGTACTCTACCAGCAACAGAAATAAGAAAACCCGTCTCAGCCTTGCCAAGCCGACACCCTGACGAGACAAGGTCAAGAAGGTAATAAACAGCTGACCTTCTGTGCTGCTTAGCGGTCCAGCCAGGTTCAGAGAGAGATCCAAAACATGTTTCTTCACCTTAAAATCTTAATTTGAGTGGATTTTCCCGTGTAATACCCTTTAGCACTCAAACACTGCATTTGTGAACAAACTCCAGTACTCTCTCATCTCAATTTTTAGAATTTAATTCTCTGCAACAGTAGGTGAACTTGGAATGGACTGCAACAGTGGGGAGTGTTTAAGCACAGAACACAGCTCTGAGCCCTATTATAGACACAGAAGTAAGTATCTGTCATCACACCGTGATTACCCTGCAGTGAGGATTAATTATCTAGGTGTGTGAAGATCTGCTCTACCAGAATCTGAAGCAGGCTAAAGAGCAGACCCTCACCTATCTCCTGTAATCCTACCTGTGATTATTCTGCAGCACCTCTTCTCTTACTCTCAAAAATTCTTCAGTGTTCGGTTCAACATGCTCAATTTTGCATCTCAAAGCTCGGTATTTGGCAAGAGACGGTGGGTTGGGTTTGGCCAAATTAGTTTCACAGACATTAACCATGTCTCTTATTAGCTGTAAGTAGAAATGATTACAGTCATTTCTACTGCATTTCTCAAAAAGGTTGAATCAGCTTTTTTCACCACCAACAAACTCAGTATGAGCAAAGAAAGAAACCCAGATAAACTGCAAAAACCGCCAAATATTCGCAATTCACAACACAGATTAAGCTTCTTAACAAAGGTCCTAAAAACCATGAATAAAAACATCAAGACCCAAGAGAGAGAGGCAAAGGACACGAACAGACAGTCCACAAAAGAAGAAACACAAACATCCCTAAAACATCTGGAAAGGTGCTCAGACTCACTACACCGAAGCCCTTTCTAGTCCATATACATGACAGGAAACGGAAACTGTCATTCACCGGCCGTGAGAGGCCAGCACAGAGAAACCCTCAGGGAACCGGACAAAATCACCCCAGTTACTGACGTGTTTATTCTTTAGAGCTGCACTTCTCCCTTGGGGAGTGCCTCTCAGAGATGCCTCTGCGCAAGAACAAGACACCAGACACACAGAGCGTTTACTTCCCGTGGCATCGTTCACTGTGTCTGGCAGGGATGGGTGGAGGATGCCCACCCAGGGGCATGTCCCACTGTGGACCAGAATGAGGGTGGTCTCCACACTCAGAGTACATTATGTCGGGTAAAGAAAACAGGTGTAGGACAGTGAAGAGGGTATATGACTTTTTACATAGAAAAAGGGGGAAGCACTAAGTATGTTTGTTCATTTTCACATTTATTTGCATAAAGTAATGGTGCAGACAAACAGGAAACTAACAAGCATGGTTATGTGCTGGGGAAGAGGAGCTGGAATAGGGGTGGTGAGGACAGGGTGAAACAGAGTACAGCTTTTAAATATAATTTTGACTTCTGAATCATGAGGATGTGTGACCTACTGAAAATACAGAATCCAGGTTAACAGTATTTGGGTGAGCAGCACACACACCCTCTCAGTAGCAAAACCAGGAACTGAAGTTACACTCAGTGTTGAGGAAATCATGGAACTTTAAACATGGAGGTCCTTCGTCATCTCATTCACTAGCTCATCTCATTTGTTGGTTCCTCATATATTTTGGATTATAGACTCCTCTGGGAATCTGTGCGTGCATGCATGCTAAGTCGCGTCAATCATGTCCTTTACCACTAGCACCACCTGGGAATCTGTGGGAAGCTGTAATTTCCCCCAAACATGCAAAATTTAACATCTACAAACTCCTCTGAAGTCTAGAGATTATGGATCTCTGATTTTGTCCCGAATCCTTCATGCTCAGATGCAGCAACCCAGAGTCAGAGGGTGCTGACTCACCCGGGACAGGGTGAGCCCTGTCTGCCTTCCTGCTGTTCTCTGTGAAAGAACAGCTCCTTCCCCCACTTCTGAGCAGTCTCAGTAATTCTGTTCTCCTCAGCAAAAACTGGCTTAGCCATGCACACATGACTCGCTTCTGGCTAAAGAAATAGCCAAGACCTGGCAGCAACCCATGCCCATTGACAGATGAATGGATAAAGGTGTAATACATATATACAATGGAATACTGCTGCTGCTGCTAAGTCGCTTCAGTCATGTCCGACTCTGTTCAACCCCATAGATGGCAGCCCACCAGGCTCCCCCGTCCCTGGGATTCTCCAGGCAAGAACACTGGAGTGGGTTGCCATCTCCTTCTCCAATGCATGAAAGTGAAAAGTGAAAGTGAAGTCGCTCAGTTGTGTCCGACCTCAGCGACCCCATGGACTGCAGCCTTCCAGGCTCCTCCGTCCATGGGATTTTCCAGGCAAGAGTACTGGAGTGGGGTACTCAGTCATAAAGAAGAATAAAATAATGCCTAAAATAATGCCATTTGCAGCAACACGGATGCAACTAGAGATTATCACACTAAGTGAAGTAAGTCAGACAAACACAAATATCTATGATGTCACTTGTATGTGGAATCAATATTGTTGTTGCTCAGTTGCTAAGTCATGTCCAACGCTTTGTGACTCCATAGACTCCTCTGTCCATGCCTGTGACATGCCAGGCTCCTCTGTCCATGAAACTTCTCCGGGCAAGAACAGTGGAGTGAGTAGCCATTCCCTTTTCCAGGCGATCTTCCCAACCCAGGGATCAAATCCACGTCTTCTGCATTCAGGTAGATTCTTTACTGTCTGAGCCACCAGGGAAGCCAAATGAACTTATTTATGGAACATAAACAGACTCACAAACATAGAAAATAAACTTATAGTTACAAAAGTGAAGGGATAAGTTAGGAGTCTGGAATTAACAGATACATACCCTTACATATAAAAGAAATAAAAAGTCAAGGATTTACTGTAGCATATGGAGCTATATTCAACATCTTACAGTACCTATCATGGAAAAGAATCTGAAAAAGTACATGTGTGTATATATATGTGTAAAATATATATATATATATATAGCTATGTGTATATATAAAACCTAGCCACTTTGCTGTACACCTGAAACTAAGACTATATTATAAATGAACTATACTTTAAAAATAATTAAAACAAGAAAAATAAGAGGGTACTGGGGGCATCCTCCAAGAGACATAAGAAGAAACCATCTAGGAGCGATGCTGTGAGCTGATGGGAAGGGGAGCTGGCAGGGGCGGGGGAGCCATTCCTGCAGGAAGCACAGAGGTGGGAAGAGGCCAGGCTCCAGTGAGGTCGCAGCCTTGAGTGAACTGGACCTGTGGCCACCCCACAGCTGCACTTCTCGTCCTACAGGGTGACAAGCTTCCTCATTGTTCAAGTCAGGAGCAGCTTTCTGTTTCTTCTAGGAAATAATCCTACTTATCTCCTGATCCGGAAAGTCATTTCACAACATAGCAATTTTGAAAATTCTTTTTGTGTGTGTTTGAGTGTATGTGTGTGTGTGTCGGGGGGGGACTGTGCTGGGTCTTCCTTGCAGGCTTCTCTAGATATGGCGTGCAGGCTTAATTGCCTAGGACCAGGTACAATCTTAGTTCCAAGGCCAAGCACTGAACCCACATCCCCTGCATTGGAAGGTGGATGCTTAACCACTGGACCGTCAGGAAAGTCCCCAGCGTAACAATTCTAAACACTTGCTTCTGCACCACTCTTCCAACACAGGCTCTTTTGGGAGTGTGATTCAGGTAACTTCCGTAAGGACCTCAATTACCCCCAAATGGCTCAACTGTTTGTTTTTCAGGAATCTTGAGAGCCAAATTTTGTGATCCAGTGTTATCTCAGTCAGATGTGAAAGATCCCTCTCCCCTGTCCCCACAAAGTGTAAACTGAACCCCAAGGTGCAGAGGCTTACCTGGCACAGGTCCTCCTTCTTGGCCAGCAGGCTCAGGCTGACCTTCTCAGCCACAGCAGCTCTGTGAGGGATTAATCTGTAGAACTCGGTCAGCAACGTTTGCAGTTGCTCCTGTGTTTCTCCATTTCTCATTGCTTGCTTTACCAGGAGGAGAATTCCCTCTGCCTTGCTCACCTTTAAATAGAAGATGACACATGATTATTAAAATTTAACTTGATAATCTAGAAAAAGTAAAGTAACTTGTATAAAAATACTTAAAATGGTTCTTAGATACATCATGACTATTAGCTTTCGACTGGACATGTACAAAGCAAGCTTGATGCTCTTGAAAATGCATCTCATTTCCAAAGTGGGACGGGCTTAACTAGAGGAGGGAACCAGAGTCTTCAGTGGCAGCGTGTCTGCATCCATGTCCGCATCCACAGAGACGAGCTCTCACTAGGGGACTTCCTTCCACATGAGACATTTAGGAAGACATCTGGATCACACTCAGGCATGAAGCCCACCAGAACACCTTTTTTATCACACAAGCGCCTTTGGACTTGATCCCATTACTTTCTCCATGAGTTATTTCAATGTGTTAGTGCAGCCACACATGCTCTACCCCTGGGAACACCTTCTTCACCTGCTCCTTCAATTGTACACAATCAAGAAGAGCCTCCTGATGGCTGCAGGTGCACCTGCCCTTCCCCACATGGTTGAAGGCTCAAGACAGTCACTCTGAAGTGAGTGGTCTGTACCTCTCCCTGAGGACCCACAGTGCCCATGTCCCAGGCCTGCCCTGCGCTGCTCCCAAGGCTGATGCTGCAGATGGGACTCTTCCTCGGAAGCCCATTTCCCAGCAGCGCCCCTCGCGCCCCTCTCTCCAGTGCGAGAAGAAGAGCAGCAGCACAGCGGGAGTCTGGTTCAGACGAGGCACAGGCCTCTAAGCCACAAGCAGAAGGCAGGCTTGCCTGGCAGAACCTGCTTCCAGGACACGGCACTCACGTCATTCAGGCTTATCATGCCCACGGGTCTCAGCAGCGTGTCCTCCAGGCGGCCGAGGGCTTCTGTCCAGAGCATCTCCACCAAGCCGCTCACCTCCGGGCTCAGGGAATTTGAGTTTATTACCTCCTCCAAAAGCAACTGCAACCACAGAGAAACACCCACAAAGAGTTCATGAGTGTGCCCTTTTAAACCTGAGATGAACAAAGGTGTGAGAGGAAACAGCCCATGTCATCCCAGGAGAGAGTGACTGTTAACGCTGGGCCCCTCCCAACTTGTCCCTGCTCCTTGTCCTCCTCTCTCGACCCTCTTTTACCCTCATGCTGTTGTCCCTCCTGCCTTTTTCTGCACCCTGCAATTCTTTAGGCCTGCTGTGGCATTAAAGATCAAGTGGCATTAAGGGTTTGAGGACCTGGCCTGGCTCCTGGCCTGGCTCCCAGTGAAATCTCTGGGAAGCTGGAAGGTCTGTGACTCGTCCTGGGACTCACTCCCCACTCGACTTTGAGCCTCTCTGTGGGCCCCTCTTCCTCTCTTTTAACTCCTATTCTCGTCTCTTGCCAGCTTTTCATTTGTCATGAAGAAAACATTTCTGTTTAATCTATTTAATCAGTAATACAGAAGAATATGTAGAAATCAAGCTTACTGCTTGCAGTTTTTCAGATGCTAACTGGGTTGCTTCGGGTGTAAAATGTTCTCTCAGTAGAAAGCCTTGTTTCTTCAGTTCCTCAATATAATTCTCATAGTATTCACTTGCGTCTGCAGAAGTTTTCTTCACAGAGGACTGCTTCCTGGTCTGTAAGTTACAGCATGTAGCAGTGTCAGGACAGGAGCTCACAGAAGCCTATTAGCACATCGACCTTTGCTGAACACCAGCCGGGTGCCGCGGTGGGGGTGGGGGTGGGGGTGGGGGAATAGGGTCACAGACATGGCGCTGCTGCCAGTTTCCTGCTGTAACGGAGCTGAGAAACTAGTATTTCAAGGAATTACTTAACATTTTTAATTCTTGACAAAACAGCCTAAAACCTGCAAGTTGGGGGGAAAGTTTGAGAGGCAAGTCAAGTGGGAAAGAAGGCTTTCCCACTGGACTCACGAAAGAGCCTCAGGACACGTATTCAGAGCCCAGAATCTGACCTTACACACCATCCTACCCTGCTTTGAAGTCTGGCTTCTTCTAGCCTTCCAGAAATGAGAAAAACCGGGTGAGGCGAGGAAAGAAAAATACCTCAGAGATGAGGCATTGTTACAGACAGGCACAGCCTAAATCAAAGGACTGGCCTAGCCAAGGAGAAAGGGAAAGGTGCTGGCAGGTCACACAGACAAAGGCAGAGGCAAACACTGTGGTCACTCCCGCTGTCCTGATGGGGTGTCTGTCCTCCCCAAATCCTGCCCCATCCCAACCTCAGTGAACATGGAGGGCTTGCCCAGTGGGGATGTGGAGACCCTGCAGGCTGTGCATGAGGGCTGGATCATATGCGGCCAATAACCCTGCCCCACTGGCCGCAGGACACATACTATGTCCATGTCACTCCATTCAAGCAGGGCAAATTAAAAACAAAGATGAACAAGGGCCAAGATCCAATAAAATAAATTTTTACAAAAAAAAAAATAAAAAAAGGTAAAATTTAACCTAATTTTGGAAGATTTCTACCACAATGGATTAACAAAGGACAAGGGCCAGAGAAGCTGTCTGTCTCATCAGGGAAGGTTATACCCGTTGAGGGAACAGACTCACCCAGGAGCAGAAGGGCCAGGCTGGGGGAGGGAGGCTGGGAAAGCAGAAGCAGCTCTGACACATTCTACCTGGTTTTCAACTTGATTTTTACTTACTTTTCACCCACATACCTAAATTCTCCACAAAACACGGTCTACATTTTTGGGTAGGTTAACAACGTCTTTCTCCTTCTTGGACACACTTGACCTTGGGTTAATCTTTTATGTCCTCATGGAATCTTGACAGGTGTGGGATACCAGCTGTAATATTTGGCAGAACTACTTGGGTAATGGAGTCCCATACCAGGACTGGAGGTCAGCAGTGTACACACGCGACAGATGGCCAGCCTGAGCCCTGGGCCCAAGACTGTGTAACTGTCTCCCTGCCGGGCATCAGGAACCCAGGGGCATCACCAGCAGTCTGGGACCTGAGATGTCTCCTTCCTAGACGACAGCTGACCCCTACTGTGGGGAATGGGTGAAGTGGGGGTGTCCTGAGCCCGAGAGAACCACTGTGTGGTCACTCGAAAGGGAGCCTGTGAGCCTCTGGTCAGTTAGTGTCTCACAGAAGACTCTGACAGGGCTGCAGGCTTTACTTGGAACTTCAGGTGTAGGCTCTGGGTTGTTTTTTTCCCTACCTGTCTTAGGTCAGAACCCTGCCCTTGACCTGACATTGACCTCGAGAAGGTCATGGGCACGGGCAGCCCCGCTTGCTGTCCCTGAGCCCAGGCACTTCACACACATTTCAGTAGCAGCTGAGTCACGGCGGGGGCGGGACCATGATTTGCTGTCCCTCCCAATTTCCAAGGGTGGGTGTGTTGTCTTTTCACCTCACACTAGGAGTGGCCTCTAGGCACCTCCCTGGTACAGAGTAGGTGTTTAATGAAGTGAGTGAAGGGATCCAGTGCCAAGGTACAAACATTAGGAACGTTTCTGTAAGTAACTCAGAGCAGGAGCAGGAACCCGCACCCCAGGGAATGTTCTCCTGGCTCCTCACCTCCATATCCCAAAAGAGCACCTCTCCACTTTTCAAAATGGTACTAGCTAAAAAGAGAGACGCTAATGGATTGGCTGGTTCAACTGACCAGTTTTTACCAAATTCGCTATCAACAAGGTGGACAATAAAAACGTACGTGTCACCACAAAGCCCTTACCTGGGTGCTGGTGGCCAGGAGGAAGTGTGTGCATATCAGAAAGCCACGCTCCCCAGGGCCCTGGAGGCAATGCAGCTCCACCACAGCGGTCTCCTTACCTCCCTCTGTCACAACCTGGAAAACACGTTGCTCTTTCATAAGCTGCATTCACTAAATAACAAACCACACATGCCATTTAAAAATGTTGATTATAAACCTGATACAAATTATATCATTTGCAGATATAATTTAGAAAGTAAATAGAAAATAAAAATCATCTGGAGTCCTACTACAGATATGTAATCATTATTATTTTTCTATATTTCCTTCTGGGATTTTTGTTATAAATATACATGTATATGTTTAAACCATCCCACTTTTCACATTTTCTTAATCACAGAGGAAATGTTATTTTCAAGTTACATTTTATTAAAGTATCTTAAAAATATAAATGGAGCATCATTTTAAATGCTACTGTTACTTTGCATTTATACGATGTGAGAGGAAAAGATTTTTGTTTTTCTTTTTAATGAAAAATAATGGAAATTCAACATAGTGTAAATACTTGGTGTGAAATCTACTCTTTTAAAATACAAGAAACTGTTAACAGAGAGGAGTATCTTCATTTTTTAATGTACATTTTTTAATGTAAGTTTTTGTGCTATTTATATTATTATATTTTATTATAAGCATGCATTTCTTTTATAATAAAAACACTAAAGTCAAACATTTTAAATGTGAAGTTTTTTACTATTAAAAATCAACTCATATATTAAGGAGTATTTATTCAGGAAATGCATAATTTTTCAAAAATGGGAAAATTATCAAACAGGAAAAATAATCAGAAGACTTCAAACAGCTTTGTTCCCTCAACTAGAAATTAGACTCTTACTTTTTCCAAGATGTTATATTTTGCAACTTCAAAATCTTGAGGAAAATGAGGAATTTCAACATCCTCTGCATAAAACCTGAAATTTATATAATACAATTTTAACATTAAAATGAAGCTTTAGATTAAACAGACTTTTCATAAAATTTTTCTTATAGCTCTCCTAATGCCATACAAAATATATTATAAGTTCTTAACACCTCCTTAGATATTCTAAAGATGGCAACAAGGTCCTGTGTAAAGATGGCAACAAGGTCCTGTGGAGAGAATGGATTGATCCCTTCTGTACACAATTCTAGAGCTCTGAGTGCTGTGAGTCTGCAGCAGAGGGCGGGGTGACATGTGTCAAAGAGATGGGGGCAGGGGAACCTGTGTTCACCCTGGGCTCTGGCCCTTGGAAGCCGGTCACTCAAGAGGGACCCATACCTCTCCAGACTACACTCAAGTCCTCTTTAAAATAAATTAGCTAATTGACAAAGTAATTAATTAAGGGTATCAGATTTCTCATAGTCTGTATTTTTATTTTTGATATTTGTTCTCTCTTGTAACATGAAGATTAACAATAAAGTGGGATCAACTATGATGTTTAAATGACACTGCAGCTGAGGGTATGTACACTTTAAGAGGCCATATAGAACTTTAGACTCATATAAGTCATTTGGGTAAGGTTGTGTTATTTCTATCTCTATTTATTTATTTAAAATATCAGTTCAGTTCAGCTGCTCAGTCATGTTTGACTCTTTGTGACCCCATAGACTGCAGCACGGCAGGCTTCCCTTTCCATCACCAAATCCTAGAGCCTGCTCAAACTCATGTCCATTGAGTTGGTGATGCCATCCAAACATTTCATCCTTTGTTGTCCCCTTCTCCTCCTGCCTTCAATCTTTCCCAGTATCAGGGTCTTTTAAAGTATCAGGTAGAGATTAATGAATGGTCTTTACTCTGAACGATGTTCAGGAAGGTAACAGAAAGAGCAGACTGCCCAAATCTCATCTCCAGTGGTTTTTCTTTTTTAAAATCAATCTAACAATTACATCTAGTCTCATATAATACTGATAAGATAAAAATAATTATCACTATGGTAAGTGAATAACTAAAAACTTAATAGATAAGCAAGATAAATTAAAATACTATAAAAATACTGATGTACTAATAGCATTTTAATATTGAGGTTTACGAAACATTTCACAAACTATGTCAAGTCTTAAAGATCAGAAGTAGATTACTTAGTGAGTTCAACAGTGTTCTCCCCTTCTGTGGAACTGTCCAGCAATGAAGAATCATTCATTTCCATTCCTAGAATTAAAACAAACAAAGCATGTTTAATACTCAAATATATATTACAGTTAGTTAACAATAAACCTTGCCATGCTGTTATGTTTTCTTAGGTGTCCTGAAATTAGCTACGGGCTTCCCTTATGGCTCAGCTGGTAAAGAATCCAACTGCAATGTGGGAGACCTGGGTTTGATCCCTAGCTTGGGAAGATCCCCTGGAGAAGGGAACAGCTACCCACTCCAGCATTCTGGCCTAGAGAATTCCATGGACTATACAGTCCATGGGGTTGCAAAGAGTCAGATAGGACTGAGTGACTTTCACTTTCACTTTAAATTAGCTATGGGCTTCCCAGGTGGCGCTAGTGGTGAAGAACCTGCCTGCCAATGCAGGAGACGTAAAAGACTTGTAATTTAGACTGTACTTTGTGAGGCTCACTTGGTTCTCCTGTCCTGGGTCTGGGGGCGCTGGCACCGTCCACGCAGCTCCAGTCTGCAGGCCTGATGTATGCTGCTGTGGGTGTGGATCAGCCCTGCCGCATCTCCCCTTCTCTGAGGTCTCACTACCTACTGCAGCAGAAGGTAACACTGAGGGTGGCACTACCCTGAAGAACAATAGGTGTTTTTTTTGAATGTGCTAAGGAACTTGGTGTCTAAATTACTGAGGTCAAATTTCATGTTTCAAGGGCCTGCAAAGACTCTCAAGTAAACACCCACGCTCTATCAGATGCCCAGTGTGTGTCGTGGCTGCAGAACTCAGCCTCACAATGAACATGCTATACGTTGTAGACAGGGGAAGGGGGGACGGTCACAGGAACTAAACTTCAGCTGAAAGAGGTTTGTATGTTGCCAGCCCGGTGCTGGATGTTCCAATTTCCAGAAGGATCTAGCGTTAAGACAACTTCAGGACCTAGAAGATACTAGCTGTCTTCTGCCTTTACATTTGCTATTAACATCATTGAAAAGAAAGCTATTGAAAGCGATACATTTTTCTTTGGAATATAAAATACCAGAAGTGATGAGCCAGACTTTGTGTATTATCTGAATGATGGGGTTTATGGTTCTTTTGCAAATAAACTGTCTAAGGACTTAAATACCATCCCGAAGATTCACAAGAAATACAAGGATGAAGTTTACAAGCAGCCCATGAGGTCCATCCTGTGATGAGCTTGATTAAACTGTGGAAAACTCTCTTCTTGAATATGGGAGGCTGGCTTTTCTCTGATAGCATGGAAGCAGACTCTTTCCACAAATTATCTGCTTTGAATGCTTTTTCAGAGCCAGCCATTTATCACAGGATGTCATTCAGTGACTGGCAAGAGGGGAGGATGCTGCAATCACTTTGGACACAATGATGAAAGCTCTTCTCTGTGCCTTCACCCACTCAGCCAAGCCTCCAAGACAACTTCTCCACTTCAACAGGCGTCAGCACTTTGTTTAGAAAGATCTGAAGTAGCAGGTGAAGTTTGTCTAGTCTACATTCCAGTGTGGAACAATGTGAACAATTTTATTCTGTTAATTCTCTTGCAAACAAAAACCATTAGTATTAGGTGTTTGGGACCAGAACAAACCAGCTTTCATCTATAATTCACTGTGGGTAATTGGGAGATTTAGGTAATGTGTTCAGATTTAAACTTGACACTTTGCCCTACCTTATATGCATTTAAAATTAAATATGCAACAAAATGGAGGATGTCATGGTGATGGAAGCCTACTCACTGGATTCCCCATTAAACAATTTATATACAAATAGTACAAGTTTTCATATTAAGGATTCACATTAAAAAATCTTGTAAAGTCAACATCTTTCACTAAGATGTATCAAATGTCAGTGGAAGACCAGTGCTGACTTCAGCAGATATGTTCAGTGTATATACAATGTGTAAATTTATGCTTTGAACAATAGTTTAATAAATGTAAAATTGCCTCATAGTATTTGTTGTATTTACTAATGCAGCCTTTGTATGACAATAAAATTTTGAACAGATTAAAAAATTACACATCAAGCTTTCTGAGATTACCAGTGTTTTTGTAGTCATTTTGAATCTGAGTGTACCAGACAGAATATTGAGAAATCTATTTCTATTGCTAAAGTAGTCTTTTGCCCTTCACTAGTTTGCTGACCCTTTTCTGGGATGACAAGAAGCCTGCTTAGTTTCATAGTATTTGGATAATCTTTTGTCAATAATATCTTTGATAAACCTAAATGTTTACTGTAGAAACTCTAATACATTAAGTGTGTATGCTCAATCGCTAAGTTGTGTATGACTCTTTGCAACCCCGTGGACTACAGCCCACCAGGCTTCTCTGACCATAGGATTTTCCAGGCAAGAATACTGGAATGGGTTGCCATTTCCTTCTCCAGGGGCTCTTCCTGACCCGGGGATCAAACCCACATCTCTTGTATTGCCAGGTGGGTTCTTTACCACTATCGACAGCTGGGAAGTCCCAAGGAAGCCCAATACATTAGGCAGTTGACATGAAATACTTACTAGAGCTGCTCCATTCTTCTTTGGAAGCTGATGTGATGTCCAGTGACTCACTGGGACCATAAATCTTTGTATCCAGCAGTCTCCTTTCTTTGATAGATTCCCATACAAAATCTGGGTTTGCAATAAGAATATGGTTCTTCTGAATAGACTTCAGCTGATACTGGCTCAGAACATCAGCATTGTCTAAGATTACATGTGTGCACTGAGAAAAAACAAGTAATTATGCATTAGTAAAAACAAAAATTAAATAAATTATTTGTACCTGTTTTTCACCCCATTGGTACTAATATTTCTCAGATTTATAAAACTCTTATGAATGACAATCTCTAGTTACATAAAAGTTTTAAAAAATCAACACAGTATGGATATGGGTGTACCATAATTAATTAACCAACTAACTACCTCATCATAAAAAGTAAAACTTGAAGTCCAGTTGTTAGACCCCAGGCCTGAAATGCAGGGCCTGCCCCTAGGCTGCGCTTCCCTCTGGGTCACTGGGGGAGCCGACTCCACCTGCCACTTCCTGGACCACAGCCCACAGGGAACCTGCTTGTTCTACGAGGCACATTCTGTTCCAGCCAGGAGGTACTGGGTGCTTCTCTGGCATTTAATACTTTGCCTGTGAATGTCAGAAATGAAATGTCCCAATTTGCCACCAGTTAGGCAGAATCACATGACTTTACCTATCTCACCATCTCTGTGGATGGGTGAATAATTCTTGCCTATTCTCAGTCCATTTTCTGGGTAGAGAATGCCAACATGGTCTCTAATTTTAGAAACTTTGCAATCTTTTTGGACATTATTTTTCAATATATATAAACATCTGAAATGTGCACACCAGGTACTATAACAAAGGAAGTAGTTTGATACATGACAGTGAGGAATGATCTCTCAAAATTGTGAAGTGGAAAAGTAAGTGTAGAATGTGTGTTTTCTGTGTCTGGGCTGAAACAGAGCTGTGTGCTCATGTGCACTCATGCGTCCTCGTGTGTGCTGTCTATGCAGAGAGCAGCTCCAGAATCGGGAACCATGGTGGGAAATAAGTTAAATTATTATTTTGCTTTTTAGATATTCTACAATGTGTAGATACTTCATATTTATTCAAAAATAAATTGATAGAATTATAAACAAATTAAAATAAATAATGAACGCCTTTGAACTGCTCATTTTACCCTTAAGGAAATAACTAAAGAAAGGATGGGACAGGAAAACATCCAGCACACCACTGTCCACAACAGTGAAAACTGGAAACAACTGCACACTTTCTCTTGCCTTTTCTGGCTTTCTCCTGCTGCCGATTTCCTCTGCTTGCCCTTCTAACCATGACTTACCCTCAGGTAACGCACAATGTTTATCATACAGTTGTCATAAAATTTGAAAATACCTGAGCATTTAATAAAAAGGAAAAATTTCCACCATTTTCCTTAATATCAGTTTGTAGTTTTCTCTTCTGTTGACGAGTTAAGTGCTTGACTTTCAAACAGAAGGTACAGTTTGCGAAGATTCCCACAGTCATCCTGTAGGAAAAAAAGTTTCAAGTCAGAGTCCTTAAGGATTCTCTTTCCAGTGAATACAGTCGACAGTGAATTTAGAATTGTTCTACAGGAAAACTGTGGGGCAGTTGGACGTTATTTTTTTAGGAAAGATATTGCAATCATGTTATAATCACAGAATCTGAACATTATCCAAATTTGTAAATTGTATGTTGGTTTCTAATTTTTGTGGCTAATACTGTAACACCCCAAGATCTTTTTGCATAGACTCATGATACTCATCTTAATGAAAATGTAGCATATTTCAGTTATAAATGGGTGTGTTTTAAGACAATGAAAGTGAAAGTCGCCCAGTTGTGTCCAACTTTTTGCGACCCCATGGACTGTATAATCCATGGAATTCTCCAGGCCAGAATACTGGAGTGGGTAGCCTTTCCCTTCTCCAGGGGATCTTCCCAACCCAGGGATCGAACCCAGGTCTCCTGCATTGCAGGTGGATTCTTTACCAGCTGAGCCACAAGGGAAACCTCAAAATACTCGAGTGGGTAGCCTATCCCTTCTCCAGTGGATATTCCCGACCCAGGAATTGAACCGGGGTCTCTTGCATTGCAGGCGGATTCTTTACCAACTGAGCTATGAGGGAAGCCCATTTTAATACCATAGAAGCATTTATTTTTAAATTAAAAACTATGATTATGTGACAGTGAAGCCATGAATTTTTACATATAATTCTTCTCTAAACTTAAAGAGACTCATTAGTTACACAAGTTTCTGTAAAACCATTGTGGGGAAAAAAATTTGAACCATTAGTAATAAAAATACTGTTATTTTTAGATATGACATAGAAAAAAAGAATTACTTCTAAGAAAAATAAACATATTTTTAACTGAAAGAACTTTTATGTGTATTTAATAATAAACTAATGAATGGTGAGATACTGGGTTTAATAGACAGTAGCTATTTGTCAGGCTTTGAACCTGGAGTCTCTCTGAGAGCTTGTCCACAGTGAGCTGGTACTTTCCAGAAGTCTGCGGGTCCCACTGGGTTGAAGATGGTCAGTGAGCAGGTAACCTCTCAGGATGGCCTCCCCCGCTGCACCTGCCCTTGATCGCTGGGTTTCCCTGGCTGGAGTCCCACCCTAGGCCCTCTGCTGGGCCGTAGTGCCCATGGGAGACCCAGAATGCACCTGTGTGCCAACGACCCCCAGTTTAGCACAGGTCTACTGGGTCTCAGCGTGGGCCCCTGACATGTCCAATCTCCTCCTGGCCAGCCCCCACCGGGGTGCGGTCCTAGGTCAAGGCCCCACTTGCCATGGGCACCTGCCATAGGCAACTGTTCCTGTTCCCCCCATCCCTGGAGCCAGGCTCCCTCCCACCCCTATAGCAACCCCTACCCCCCACAACCTCCCCTCACCCCCAGCAGTGGAACCTGTTTCCCTTTCCTGCCAACCTCTGCTCCCCTGTGCCTCTCATTCCTTCGCCACACTGAAGCATGAACCACCATTTTATTTTGAAAATTATGCTTCAAATGAAATTCAATTTTCCTGTCAGAGTTCAAAGCATGGCCTCCTCGCAGCCTCATCCTGGCCAAGGTGGTTTTTCTTCAGGTTGGCAAACCCTAAGGGCCTCCACACAACTGTTCCTCTCCCCAGGACCCTCCCACTGCCGCCACTCACACTGGTGTATCACACCCAGGACCTAGTGGTGTCTGCCCAACAATCAACAAACTAAGGCTTCACATTTCTTGTTTCTTACATGGTCTAAGATCTGGTTAAACAGAAGTGCCTGGATTTAACTCTGCCTTTCAGCGGCATTAATGTTTACTAACTCCATAACTTCACAGGTGTTGACTGTCTTTCACATGCAGATGGATTCATAATTAGCACTATGTACAAACAAGAATGCTGATAGATACTGTGAAAGATATGAGACTACGCTATTCAGGTTCATCCACCTTGCTCTCAGTCTCCAACACTGAGAACACTGTGTTGGCCAGGAATCGAACCTGGGTTAACTGCTTGGAAGGCAGCCACACTCACCACTATACCACCAACTCTGCACACGTGTATATAGCACACATGTATTAAAGAAAAAGCACCTGTGATCCCTCCATCCAGAAACAACCGCAACTGTTGATACTGCGATATTTCTTTTTGGTATTATTTTCCCCATATCATTACTATTTTGTACAGTATTCTTATAAAATGTTATTTATTCATATTGTTTTTTTAAGTTTATGGACAGTTTCTCTAACTTTTCATGAGAATTTTCCTATGGCACTAAATGTTCTTTGAAAGAATTTGTAGTGGTGCATAAGCTTTCTGTTATTTAACTCCTACTCTGTCATCAGGTATTTGGTTATCTAAAATTGTTCATTATACATTTTTTTTTCCTGTGTGGTTAAGTATACATGGGCTTTCCTGGTGGCTCAGCAGTAAAGAATCCACCTGCAATGCAGGAGACACAGGTTTGATTCCTGGGTCAGGAAGATCCCCTGGAGAAGGAAATGGCAATCCACTCCAGTATTCTTGCCTGGAAAATTCCACAGACAGAGGAGCCTGGCGGGCTACAGTCCATGGGGTTGCAAAAGAGTTGGACATAACTAGCACAAAGTATACCTAACCTAAAATTTACCATTTTAATCATTTTTAAAGGAAATCAACCCTGCATATTCATTGGAAGGACTGGTGCTGAAGCTGACGCTCCAACACTTTGGCCACCTGATACAAAGAGCAGATTCATTGGAAAAGACCCTTAATGCTGGGGAAGACTGAAGACAGGAGGAGAAAGGAACAACAGAGGATGAGATTGTTGGATGCCATCACCGACTCAATGAATGCGAGTTTGAGCAAACTCTGGGAGACGGAGGACAGGGAAGCAGTTCATGGGGCTGCAAAGAGTCGTGTCCGACTGAATGACTGAACAATAATCATTTTTAAGCATACAGCTCAGTAGCATTAAGTACATTCACACTGTGAAACCAGAATATACAGATTTTAAACATATTAATAAATCTCTGTCCATGGAATTCTCCAGGCAAGAATACTAGAGACTGTTGCCATTTCCTTCTTCAGGGGATCTTCCTTACCCAGGGTTTGAACTCGGGTTTCCTGCATTGCAGGCAGATTGTTTACTGTCAGAGCCAACAGGGAAGCCAGGGGAGGAAATGCCAGCTGTAAAGATGCCAGATTGGGTGGCAGTGAGCTTCCTCTGGTACAGCAGAGGCTGCATGGGCAGGAGAGAGACTAACACTAAGTTTTGTGAAACTTAAGTCTGGCCTTGACTCCTGTCTTCCTGCAGGTTCTGTCTGGAGTCTCCCTCAAACACCTGCCTCTTCTCCTGTGAGCAGTTTCCTGACAGACATACACCACCTGTCAAGATCTTCTTCTCAAACTTTCTCTACATGAACTCAATCTCACATCTTCATTGGAGACTGCTCTGTTGTATGTGAGCTCTGGGTGTCTTCTACCCATCAGGCCCAGTTCAGCTTCAGGTCTGAAGAAACTCTAGCACTCCCCTCACAAATCCTGTCTCTATCTAGAAACTATGGATGCATCTGGGAGCAAGAGGCTCACTGCCACCCAATCTGGCATCTTTACAGCTGGCATTTCCTCCCCTGGCTTCCCTGATGGCTCTGATAGTAAACAACCTGCCTGCAATGCAGGAGACCTGGGTTCAAACCCTGGGTAGGGAAAATCCCCTGAAGAAGGGAACAGTAAGAGTCTCCAGTATTCTTGCCTGGAGAATTTCATGGACAGAGGAGCATGGCAGGCTACAGCCCATGGTATCACAGAGTTGGACAGGACTGAGGGACTAATACTTTCCCTTCACTTCAAGAGCCCACAGCAGTGGCTTTAATCACACATCTCTCTGTAATCATGGGAAGGCCTGCACTCTATCAGTGTCTCCAGGATGGCAAGCCTATGTGAACAGCTGGTCCTTGGTCATCTTTATATCCTTGGAATCTAGACATCTTTTGGCACACAGTAGGCATTCAACAGGAGAAGGCAATGGCAACCCACTCCGGTATTCTTGCCTAGAAAATCCCATGGATGGAAGAGCCTGGTAGGCTGCAGTCCATGGGGTTGCTAAGAGTCGGACACGACTAAACGACTTCACTTTCACTTTTCACTTTCATGCATTGGAGAAGGAAATGGCAACCCACTCCAGTGTTCTTGCCTGGAGAATCCCAGGGACGGGGGAGCCTGGTGGGCTGCCGTCTATGGGGTCTCACAGAGTAGGACACGACTGAAGCGACTTAGCAGCAGCAGGCATTCAGCAAACAATTGCTAACTATAAACTCTTCCAAGCCTGAATGAAAGCCTGCTGTGTGCTGTGCTTAGTTGCTCAGTCCTGTCATACTTTTTGTGGCCTCATGTAGCCCGCCAGGCTCCTCTGTCCATGGGGATTCTCCAGGCAGGAATATTGGAGTGGGTTGCCATGCTCTCCTCCAGAGGAATCTTCCTGACCCAGGGATTGAACCTGGGTCTCCTGCATTGCAGGCGGATTCTTTCCAATCTGAGCCACCAGGGAAGCCGGAATTTAAGCTTAGGAGTATTAAAAAAAAACAAAACCAAACCCAAAACCCTTCTGACACTACCTGCATTTCTGGGCTCAAATGTCATTAATTCCGCCCATCTCTAAAGGGACTGTTAAAACCCCTGCAATGGCAAAGGACACGCAGCCGCCTGTTCTAAGGAGCTGAGACTTTGCACCCACGTCCGTGCGCTTTCCCGAGCCTTCAGCTACTCATTTCCGGGCTTTCCACTTTGGATTCACAGGTACCTTCCGTGTTTCCGTCCGGGGCTCCCTGTCACTCGCCAGGTCGGGCTACATTCCCTGATTAGTCACCAAAATGCAGTATTAGGCAAGTTTCTTTCTCTGGAACCTAACTTTCAGGAGAAAGCCTGTTTAGCACATTGGAAACAAGAAAAAACTATCCAAAAAAAAAAAAAAAAAACCCCACCCAAGGAAAAACTAAGTTCTATCTCCATCGGCTCACTTTTGCGAGCTGGGGACACGCCGAGGCACCCGGCAGCGGGGGTGTTTCTTGGCCGGCGGCGGCGGCCGCCGCGGTGAGGGGACCGGCCCTCCCCGGACGGTCGGCGCGGTCCCCTGCCGGCCTCACCCCCGGACCTTCAGCTGACTGCCCGCAGCGGCGCCCACGCACCTGCCTGAGGCTCCGGCCCACTCGGGCGCTGGCGCCCCTGAGTTCTCGGCTTCTGACTCCCAGGCCTTCAGGACTTGGGACTCCCGGGTCCAGGCCCTTCCTGGTTCCGGGCGCGCCCCCGCCGCGGGTTCTGGGGTTCCGGCGCCGCCCTGGACTGGCCGCAGCGCGCACGGCGGACGTGGATAGCGCCGCGGACGGCGACAGGACTGCGTGCGGTCTTCCAGCGTCAGGACTCGGATTCATGTTTCAGGCGGCATTTGGGCTGTGAGGAGAACTCCAAACTTCGTAGTTTGGGGAAAGCGGTGGTGGTACTGCTTGAGGAAGAAGGGCAGTTTTCCGGAGCGGGAAAAGAACAATTTCGAGAGGATTTGAGATTGGGGAAACATGAGGCTAATTTTAGTGCAGGATTCTGAGAGTTTGTAGTTCTTGGTAGTGTTACTGAGTAATTAGAAATATGTGTTTTCCTTGGTAGCTCAGCCGGTAAAGAATCGGACTACCAATTGTGGAGACAGGGGTTCGATCCCTGGGTCGGGAAGAACCCCTGGAGGAGGAGGGCATGGCAACCCACTCCGATTATTCTTGCCTGGAGAATCCCATGGACAGAGGAGCCTGAAGGGCTGCAATCCAAGGGGAAGGGGGGGGGGTGGGACGGGGGTGTCGCACAGAGTCAGACAGGACTTAAGGACTAAACAAGGACAACAACAATCTGCCATTCCAGAAAGGAGGGGCTGGCCACTCACTGAGTAGAGGGGCGATAAGTTCAGTCACTCAGTTTTGTCCGACTCTGCGACCCCATGGACTGTAGCACGCCAGGCTTCCCTGTCCATCACCAACTCTCGGAGTTTACCCAAACTCATGTCCTTGGCGTCGGTGATACCATCCAACCATCCTATCCTCTGTCGTCCACGTCTCCTGCCTTCAATCTTTCCCCAGAATCAGGGTCTTTTCCAATGAGTCAGATCTCCACATCAGGTGGCCAAAGTATTGAAGTTTCATTTTCAGTATCAGTTCTTCCAGTGAATATTCAGAACTGATTTCCTTCAGGATGGACTGGTTGGATCTCTTTGCAGTCCAGGGGATTCTCAAGAGTCTTCTCCAACACCGCAGTTCAAAAGCATCAATTCTTCGGCACTCAGCTTTCTTTATAGTCCAACTCTCACATCCATAGTGACTACTGGAAAAACCATAGCTTTGACTAGACAGACCTAATGGGAAATAATAAAATTCTGAAAATAGTAAATAAAATGGCAATAAAAAAGATGTAGCAAGAATATGGATTTGAATCCTGACTTTACTACTTAATTCCCAGGGGATTATGGACAAGCTACCTTACAGCAGTGATCCCCAACATTTTTGGCACCAGGGACCAGTTTCATGGGAGATAGTTTTTCTGCAGAAGGGGTGGGATGATTCAAGTGAATTACATTTATTGTTCACTTTATTTCTATTATCATTACATCATCTCCACCTCAGATCATCAGGCATTAGATCCCAGAGGTTGGGGGCCCCTACCTTACAAGATTGTGTGAGAATCAATTTAGCTGACATCAGCAAAAATGGTACAAGGTCCATCCCTATCCCAAAACAATTTGGGGGGACTGTGTAGGGCAACATTTGGGGGCTTAGTTCCCTGACCAGGGATCAAACACTTATACCCTTGTAGTGGAACCTCGGAGTCTTAATCACTGGACTACCAGAGAAGTCCCAAAACAGTTTCTTAAATTTATTTTTGAAACATCTTTTAAAACTTGACAAAACCTGTCAGAAACTACCTTACCAGATCCTAGAAGATAGTCAAAGGTTTACAACAAAAAAGTAGATGTATAAATGTTATAGTCCGGGGTCCTTGGACTCTCTTTAAAATGTTTGTTTTTATTATTTGTATCTTTGGCTGCACTGGGTCTTCGCTACTGCGTGGGTTTTTCTGTAGTTGCAGTGAGGGGGGCTACTCTTTGTTGTGGTGCACAGGCTCCTCATTGTGGTGGTTTCTCTGGTTGTAGCTTAGTTGCTACAAGGCATGTGGGATCTTCCTAGACCAGGGAGGGAACCGGTGTCCCCTGCATTGGCAAGTGGATTTCTACCCACTGTATGACTACGGAAATCCCCTTGGACTCCTTATCGATAGAAATTGATGAGGTCAGACTTGTGCTACAGTAAGAGGACATGAAAACAAACATCAGGTGTCCCTGCTCCAGGAGCTGGGGCGACCTGGTTCTTTAAATAGGGTGAGGGTAGGAACTGATCCGAGGAGGCTTAACTTGGGTGGTCTGCACACCCTTGCAAGGATCCTGCACAGGACCGACCCTTCTTTTGCTCTCAAGAGCGCAGGGCTGGAGCAGGGGGGATTAGAGCAGGTGGCTGGCATGGGCTGCAGCACCAGTCAGAGCTGCGCTGCCTCTGATGCGCTCCTCAGCAAGTGCACCGATGCCTCCCCTACCCAGTTTAGGGGTCTCAGCCTGTTCTATGCCTCACAGTCTTGCAGTCGCCTCAGGTGCTGCACCTTTACCTAACATGGAGCTGTGGGGGTGTGCTGGGCTGTGTGCTGGGGCGGTCCCAGGAAACCAGCCAGAACCCAGGCAGCGTCGGTCTGCTTCCCCTTGTTTCTGGAGTAAGCAGGCTTGTGTATGTCCCTCACAAGTGGAGTCTAGGGTTCTTACAGCCTTCCTATTAGTTCCACTGGTTTTCACACCACCTAAGGGGTATGTCTTCCCAGTGTCAGACACCAGGACTAGGATGCCCAATAGTGGCTAAAACTGACCCCTCCCCAGGAAAGCCTGTGTCATCTCTCTCCTCTTCTGTGTCCCCTTCCAGGGTGCAGGTCCTGAGCCAATTACTTCTCTTCCCTTCCTACTTGATTCTGTGTGGATCTTTCTTACAGGCTTGGTTTTACAAGGCTGTCTGTCTCCAATTTGTCTTCAGTGAGGATTGCTCCACATGTAGATGTATTTTTGATATGTTTGTAAGTGTAGGCAAACTTTGTGTCCTCCTACTCTGCCATCTTGATCTCCCCTCCCTGGAATCAGTAATCTTATTTCTGAAGGGTAAATGTGCTGCTTTAAAAATGTGTAATAAAACATTTAAAACGCATAGAATGCTGCAAGTTGATCTGAAGCATAAAAACCCATAGAATGTGTCAAGAACCATCAGACGATAATTACAGTAAAGTCTTAATTAACTATCATTGTATTGCTCTGCTGTGATCCCAGCAGATTCAGGCTAGAATTCTCTTTATTATCTACTCCACATTATTGCTCGGACATTCTAGAATATAGTGCATGTGATAATCCCTTCATTGTTTAGACTCACAGGTTTCCATGACCTTTTGCTGCAAGCCCAACCCACCAGCACTAGTTCTATCCATATTAAAATGACAAGATTTTTTTTTTTTTAAAGATGTCTTTCTGCATCCAACGTAGTTAGAAATTTTCTTACTGAGGTAACATTCTGGAAATCTGAGCCTTAGGACCTTAGAGAAGAACTCTACTTCCCATGGATAAAGTGGGCTGTGGCTTTTCTTGCCTTTGCTTAGAGGCTGGGTACTCGCATCTCTCAGGCCCCTCTATCCCTTGCTGGGGTCACCTGTTCTAGCCTGGACAGCATCAGCATGGGAAGCCTCCCACAGCCAGACCTGAAATTCTGTCCTTTCTGGACAGAGCGGTCACTCCTATCATAGCTAGCAAAGAAAATTCCTCAACTCTCCAAAGATTTTTCATGCCCAATTAAAATAGTATTCTTAAAATAGTATTCTTACCAAATGACTTGAGAATTACATATTATTTTTATATCTTGCAGAACCATCTGACATGACCTATCGAGCTGGACTTTGGCAGACAAACTGAGTTCGTCAACAGTTGGAAGTCATAAAATTGAAAGTGCCTTGATGGATTTGTTTATGGTATAGATGTGATGATGGCTTCTTGGGTGAGGACTTCTCTAGACTCATCAAGTTATATGTATTATATATAGCTTTTTGTATGCCAGTCATACTTCGGTCTGGTGGTTTTTAAAAAGTGAAAAAATTTCCTAAATTTTTACCACATGGTAAGTGTCATACTTTTACATGTATAAAAATATATGTATTTTTTACTACTTATGTACAGCTGTGTCAAGTCATAGCTGTGGCATGCAGGGCTCTTCCTTGGCACACAGGCTTCTCTCTAGTTAAGGCCCTAAGGGTTTATGTATGTGAGATCTTAGTTTCCTGACAGGGATTGAGCCCACATCCCCTACATTAGTAGGCGAATTCTTAACCTACCATTGGACCACTAGGGAACTCCCTAGACATATTCTTTTGATGTAACATTGTTGATAATTTTATGAAGCAGACACAGTTGTGTCCCGGTTTGCATGAGGGACTGGTTCCAAGACTCCCATGGATACCAGAATCCCTGAATGCTCAAGTCCCTCATATAAAATTAATAGTGTTTGCATGTAACCTACTTAGATCCTCCCTATACTTGAAATCACCTCTATATTACTTATAATACCTAGTACATGTAAATGCTATGTAAATAATTATAGTGTTCAGGCCTACTGTTAGTTGTTCAGTTGTCTGACTCTTTGTGACTTCATGGACTGTAGCCCACCAGGCTCTTCTGTCCATGTAGTAAATAATTGTGGGTGCACAACAAATTCAAGTTTTGCTCTTTAAAATTCATATAATTTTTTTTTTCCCTGCTGTTTTTCCAATCTCTGTTGAGTTGAATCCGCAGACGTGGAACCACAGTTGGGAGGGCCAAGTGTGTTATTATCATCCCCATTTTGCAGATGAGAACAGTTTCTGAGAACAGAACTCCTCTAATCCCAGGCTGCCTGACTCCAAAGCATGGGCCATTAGCCATTATATTACAGTGCCCTCCTGCCTCCAGTGATGACATAAAAGATTGTATCAGAATGGATAATTTGTGGCTAAAATCCCTTGTGGGTTAGCACTTAGTCTGACTTTTCTCTACAGCAAGACTTGATGCAATATTTTTCATTGTATCTGGCAGTTCCTCCCCTCTCCCTCTTCCACCTTGTAATGGATTTTAAGAACCTTTAAGCTTAGTGGGCACCTGGGCTACAGGTGAGCATTTATATAACATTGATTTACTTTGCCAACAAAGGTCCGTCTAGTCAAGGCTATGGTTTTTCCAGTAGTCATGTATGGATGTGAGAGTTGGACTGTGAAGAAAGCTGAGCGCTGAAGAATTGATGCTTTTGAACTGTGGTGTTGGAGAAGACTCTTGAGAGTCCCTTGGACTGCAAGGAGATCCAACCAGTCCATTCTAAAGGAGATCAGTCCTGGGTGTTCTTTGGAAGGAATGATGCTAAAGCTGAAATTCCACTACTTTGGCTAACTCATGCGAAGAGTTGACTCACTGGAAAAGACTCTGATGCTGGGAGGGATTGGGGGCAGGATGAAAAGGGGATGACAGAGGATGAGATGGCTGGATGGCATCACCGACTTCATGGACTTGAGTTTGAGTGAACTCCGGGAGATGGTGATTGACAGGGAGGCCTGGCGTGCTGCAGTTCATGAGGTCACAAGGAGTTGGACACAACAGAGCGACTGAACCGAACTGACTGAAAAGTCAGTTAAGACTTGAATGTAGTAAAAGACTAATTTATTCAACCAATAACCAATGTGATACTTAGACTGAATTAGAATAAAAATAGAGGAATAAAATATAGGCAAAAAAAGTAGGAAATATTGTGACTATTTTAAAAAGATACACACTTAAAAAAAAATAAGACTTTTGGGCAAGCTTTCAAGCTAAAGGACTACAATAAATGAGGATGAGCATTTGGTTCCTTGTGTGGTATCTAGCTGTGTGACTTTGGAAGTCTTGGGCTTTGACTTCTTCATCCATAATTTAAAAAAGAAAAAAAAATGAAAACCATGATTTCAGGAAGAAGGACTATTTTTGAAGTAGCTAGCAAAACACTTTTGGGAAGTCCAATTTTATGAAGTGTCTTTAAAGTAATCTTTTAACAAATATATGTTTTTATTTATTTAGCTGCACCAGGTCTTGGTTGCAGTATGTGGATTCTTTTAGTTGTGGCATGTGAGATCTAGTTCCCTGACCAGGGATCAATCTGGGCTCCCTACAGATGGCATGGAGTCTTAGCCATCGGATCACCAGGGAAATCCCTGTTTTTTTTAAAATTATCTTTAACTCAGTGGTAGTGTAATAGGAAAGAACCTTTTCATAGTCTATACAAATTAATCACTAAAAAGATGTTGCCTACCAGCTTCAGAAAGTTCAGTCGCTCAGTTGTGTCTGACTCTGAGCAACCCCAAGGACTGCAGCATGCCAGGCTTCCCTGTCCATCACCAACTCCTTGCTAACCAACTCTTGCTCAAATTCATGTCCATCAAGTCAGTGAAGCCATCCAACCATCTCATCCTCTGTCATACCCTTCTCCTCCTACCTTTTATCATTCTCAGCATCAGGGTCTTTTCCAGTGAGTCAGTTATTCACATCAGTTGGCCAAAGTACTGGAGTTTCAGCTTCAGCATCAGTCCTTCCAATGAATATTCAGGACTGACTTCCTTTAGGATGGACTGGTTGACTCTCCTTGCAATCCAAGGGACTCTCGAGAGTCTTCTCCCACCACAGTTCAAAAACATCAATTCTTTGGTGCTCAGCTTTCTTTATGGCCCAACTCTCACATCCATACATGACTACTGGCAAAAACCATAGCTCTGACTAGATGGTCCTTTGTTGGTAAAGAAATATCTCCGCTTTTTAATTTGCTGTCTACGTTGGTCAGTTTGTCTTCCAAGGAGCAAGTGTCTTTTAATTTCATGGCTGCAGTCACCATCTGCAGTGATTTTGGAGCCCAAGAAAATAAAGTATGTCACTGTTTCCATTGTTTCCTCATCTATTTGCCATGAAGTGACAGGGCTGGATGCTCTGATCTTAGTTTTTTGAATGCTGAGTTTCAAACGAGTTTCTTCACTCTTTCACTTTTATCAAGAGGTTCTTCAGTTCCTCTTTGCTTTCTGCCGTAAGGTTATTATCTGCAGATCTTTGCATCTGCACATCTGAGGTTATTGATATTTCTACCAGCAATCTTGATTCCAGCTTGTGCTTCATCCAGCCCAGTATTCTGCATGATGTACTCTGCATACAGCCTTGATGTACTCCCTTCCCAACTTGGAACCAGTCCATTGTTCCATGTCCTGTTCTAACTATTGCTTCTTGACCTGCATAGCAGTTTCTCAGCAGGCAGGTAAGGTGGTCAGTCTGGTATTACCATCTCTTGAAGAATTTTCCACAGTTTGCTGTGATCCATACAGTCAAAGGCTTTGGTGTAGTCAATAAAGCAGAAGTAGATGTTTTTCTGGAACTCTCTTGATTTTTCTATGATCCAACAGATTTTGGCAATTTGATCGCTGGTTCCTCTGCCTACCAGCTTAAATTATACATAATGACTCATCTCTGGGAACACTGCCTTCCAGGTAATTGGTATTAAGCTAAAATACCTTTGTTTAGCTAAAGTACCTTTGTTTTTGTAGAACTCGTACCAAATATATATTTCCCCCGATTTCAAGCTCCTTGACTAGAAACATCCTGACTAGGCCCACCCCTGAATGACTGCAGGAAAGGAGATATGTTAATTCATTGGAAGGACAGACGCTGAGAAGAACCAGGAGTAGGTGACTTTACCGCCTTTCCCTGCCTCTGGAGGCTTTTACTGCAAAAGAAGTCGGAAGTCTAACTCTGCCAACATGGTTCTTTAGGGGCCCAAGTATACCATTTTCTCTGTTTTCTGGCTTTTGGAATAAAGTTATCATTCCTTGCCCCATGCAGTTGTTACTGTCTCTCCATTACTGCCCTACCCTGTCGTGCAGGGCCAGCAGTAGGCGCTAGTTTGTTTTCTTATACGGGTTGTTACAAATGACACTTCGTTTGATTTTTTTAAATATTTATAAACAGGCACAAAACCAAAGTTGTGTACGCAATGGTACCTTGCATTGTTGAGTCCGCTTCTACGCAGCACTCTGCGATGGCAATTAAGAAAACAGTTTTCGAGCTTTGCACGCCAGTGTTCAAAATACATAGTTTCAACACTGCGCACACAGCCAATTACGCATTAGGCAGCAAAGACAAGCCATAAAGACAAGCAGTGAATTCATCACAAGGTTGTCTTTGCCATGAAATAGTATGGCCGACCGCCCTTCCTTCCTTTACTCGGTCCCGCCTGGCAAAGACAACAAAAACGAAAGAAATCTTGGCAAAAAGCCTTCCTCCACCAATCAGAACAGCCGCAGCCTCATGTTTCCGGGGACGAGGAGACTCACTTCTCGTGAGAGCGCCAGCAAGCTTTCAAAGGCCAAGGGAGAAGGTCGATCGGACCCGGAAGTGTTCTGCAGCAACCATCTCCCCGCTGCTTAGCCGCCCACTACTCCGGCCCCCACAGAATCATCATGCTGTGATTCATGGGGTCGCAAAGAGTCGGAGACGACTGAGCGACTGAATTGAACTGAACTCCGGCCCCGAGCCCAGACCTGGGCGGAAGGTGCCTGGCCGCGAGTGCCCACTAACGGGTGTCTTGCGGACCTCTCTGGGAGTTGTAGTTTGCGTGTGTCCGACGGCGCGCTCGCGCAAGCGCAGAGGGGCCGAAGGAACTACACTTTCCAGGAGCCTTTGGGTCCGCGGGCGGAGCGGCGGCGGCAGTGGCGGGTGGTTTGTAAGTGCAGCTACCCCCGCTCCGGCTCTGGCTTGAGAGGCCTGAGGGGCCCCGGCCTCCGAGCGGGGCTTCTTGTGGGGAGGGACTTAAGGAGCTGGTTAGTTTGCCGTCCTGAATCCAAGCGGGCCGGCGGTGCGCGGAGGGACCTGCTCGGCCGGTGGGGGCGCGCCGTTCGTCGTGGAGGGGCCGTGCGGGGTGCCCTGTTCCGCGGTTATTCAAAGCTGTGGGTTTGAAAGATTTGCTGTGGGTCGGTGGGTTTCAATGACGTGTTCTTTGGGAGACCAGAAATTCACCTCCCTAAGCAACCAATTGGTTTTCAAGACCCGAGGGTGGGTTTGAATTGTTTGCATCTACGTTTTCTGCTTCGCGTTGCAGAGAATTTAACTCCTCCCCCGGTGCTTTAAAGAATGCTTGTGTGGCAGTTTTTGGAGGTCTTAAGGCTGTCTGTTTGTTTCAAACAGATTTTGATAATAGAAAATCCGAGTTCACATGCTGATAGTACTAGGCATTTTGCTGAGTATGCTCCCTTTACCAAGGCCTTAGTATCAATAATAAATAACAGGTTATGGTGGAAAAACAGGATTTCTATGCATCATGCTGACAGTAAATATACTTTCAGGATCATAGTAATGAAATTGAAATGAAGCGGTGGAGGTTTCCTTTATAGGTGGAGGAAAGATGTATTACCCAAAGCGGGGTCCACCTGCTCACTGATCAAAGCCAATAAAGACGCAAGTTTTGTGGAAAGAAGATAGGACCTTCCCCACCACCCCCTCCATTAGGTGGATGGAGGCACCTACATGGAGAAACAGCACAGTCAGCTCTGACAGTCATCTTGAAATCCGTCATGACGGTCCTCTGATTGGGGTCATCTTGATGGTTTTAAGTACAGTTAATCTTCAGGTTCAGAGTCGGTTTGTTCACATTTTCTCAAGGCCAGGTCTCAGAATTGTAGCAGCTGTGTCATGGCTAGTGTCTGGTTGGTCATCATGTAGTTAACTTCTTCCACCTGGTGGGAGTTTTAGTCTCTCCAAGACAGCTTATCCGAATGGCTCGCAATATTGTCACTAACCCATGACAAGGAACTACAGGGCCTTTGATTTTGCTTAATGACTTAAGCTGTTACTGTTTTGTCCTGTTTGCTTGTCTTTGCTTCTGCTTTTCCTTACTTCTCTGATAAAATTATTCTTTGGCTGAAGTTTTTCCACAGAAAACTTGGCAGGCTGAGGATGCCGGGGCAGGGACCACAGGGCCCTGTTCTGTTTCAGATGCAGACGTCTGAGTGCTGCATCACAATGGTGATGTCCTTTGTCAGTGCATCTAGACAAGTCTCGGAGGGAAAATGCACTTGTCAGTCTGGGAGGAAAATTTTCTAGCTTTTTTTTTTTTTAAATAAAATTTGAGTGTAGTTAATTTACAGTGTTGTGTTTCAAGTGAATAGAAAAGTGATTCAGTTATACATACATATTCTTTTTCAGGTTGTTTTCCTTTCTAGGTTATTACAAGATAGTGTAGTTCCCTGTGCTATACTGTAGATCCTTGTTTACCTGTTTTATATGTAGTCATGTGTATCTGTTAATCCTCAATTTAGTCCCTCATTCCTGTCGAACTCTGTGACCCCATGGACTGCAGCACACCAGGCCTCCCTGTCCATCACCAACTCCCAGAGTATACTCAAACTCATATCCATTGAGTCAGTGAGGCCATCTAACCATCTCATCCTCTGTTGGCCCCTTCTCCTCCCACCTTCAATCTTTCCCAGCATCAGGGTCCTTTCAAATGAGTCAGTTCTTCTCATCAGGTGGCCAAAGTATTGGAGTTTCAGCTTCAGCACTAGTCCTTCCGATGAATATTCAGGACTGACTTCCTTTAGGGTGGACTAGTTGGATCTCCTTGCTGTCCAGGGCACTCTCAAGAGTCTTCTCTAACACCACAGTTCAGAAACATCAGTTCTTTGGCACTCAGCTTTCTTTATAGTTCAACTCTCACATCTGTATGTGACTACTGGAAAAACTATAGCTTTGACTAGATGTACCTTTGTTGGCAAAGTAGTGTCTTTGCTTTTTAATATGCTGTCTAGGTTGGTCATAACTTTTCTTCCAAGGAGCAAGTGTCTTTCAATTTCATGGCTGCAGTCACCATCTGCAGTGATTTTGGAGCCCCCCCAAATAAAGTCTGTCACTGTTTCCACTGTTTCCCCATCTATTTGGCATGAAGTGATGGGACCAGATGCCATGATTTTAGTTTTCTGAATGTTGAGTTTTAAGCCAACTTTTTCACTCTCCTCTTTCACTTTCATCAACAGGCTCTTTCTGTTAATCCTGAACTTCTATTCTCCTCCTATCTGCTTTGGTAATCATAAGTGTTTTCTATGTCTGTCTGTTTCTGTTTTGTAAATAACTTCATTTGTATCATTTTAAAATATTCCACATATAAATGATATCATTTAATCTCTGGATCCATCTGTGTTGCTGCAAATGGCATTATTCCATTCTTTTTTATGACTAATATTCAATTGTATATATAGACCACATCTGTATCCATTCATCTGTCAATGGACATTTAAGTTGCTTCCATGTCTTGGCTGTTGTGAATGGTGCTGCTGTGAACATTGGGGTGCATGTATCTTTTCGAATTAGAGTTTTCTCTGAATATATGCCCAGGAGTGGGATTGCTCCATCATATGGTAACACTGTTGTTAGTTTATTTAAGGAACCTCCATTCTATTCTCCACAGTTGCTGCAGCAATTTACATTCCCACCAACAGTGTAGGACGATTCACTCGGTAGGTTATGAACACAAAAACAAAATACCAGTAATAATGAGAGGAATGCCAAAATAGCGATGTCAGAGACCTCTGGGGATACAGATGAGAGACTGCCTCGTGGGTGAGAAGGGAGTTATAGGAAGATGAGGAAGGGACAACAGGAGACGGTGCCAGATAAAGCCTTGGGGTGGTGGTGACTTGTTCTGGAACTAGGAGGAACACTGCTTCCCTGGTTGGGCAAAGAAGCAGTATTGGACATCAGTCAGAAGCATTGAAAATGGTTAAAGTGGGTAGTAGTGGATATAGATAGTGACTTGTTTTTCTTTTGGTAATCAAATAACTTAGACGAGCTTTAACTCCCTTAGGTTTTTTGTTGTTGTGTTGTGCTCATTCGTGTCTGACTCTGTGGCTCCATGGACTCTGGCTTCTCTGTCCATGGAATTTCCCAGGCAAATAATGGAGTGGGTTACCATTTCCTCCTCCAGGGGATTTTCCGGGGATCGAACCCAACTCTCATGCAAAGGCACTTTCTTTGCCACTGCGCCACCAGGGAATCCTGCTCCCTTAGTTTTAGGTCTTTTGATTGATCATCACTTGTGTAAATTGATCCATAACTGATTGAATCAGAGGGAACGTTGATTTTTGATCCCCTCAGTGTGGATTTTTTAAGGACATTAAAAAAAATATGTAACTAATTCCTTGATTGCTTTGCTAAAGTCTTTTATATAAGAAATACTCCGTAGATTTTTGTGCTAGGTTGAGATTTGGGTAGAATAGCTTGTTTTCTGTCTTCTCTCTGCAGGTGTTGGAAATTAATAACTATTCTTTTACATTATTTAAATACAGTACTGCCATTGGACCAAAATGTTTCTGATGTCAACCTCTTCAGAGATAAACAGTGGGCAGAACTTCTTAACCCAGTGGATGGCGAATCCTTCTCGGGCTGGGGTCATATTAAATCGTGGATTTCCTATTTTAGAAGCAGAGGAAGAGAAGCCAGCAAATGTGAACTTTTCTACCAGCTTTCCTATTAAAGCTACAAAATTTTCAAATAGTTTAAGCTTTATAAGGGAAGAAGATTCACTTCATGAAGAACAGAAATTGGAGCCTAACAGCCCGTACAAGTTACAGTCAGATAAATCTGAACCACAGAGAGTCTTTCCTTTAACTAAAGAGGGGCCACAGCTAGTGGCACATCAGGATGTTCCTGGACAATGGGAAGATAGCAAAAATGAGTTTATCACAGATCTTTTGAGTGAATTCAAAGAAGTGCCTTATAAAGACCCACTTGTTAAAAAGCTTGAACAGGTAAAACCAGGTTTGATCTGATATGTATGTGTATGATTGCACAGTTATTGCAGGTTTCTGTTTACAAATGAAAAGTCATCTGTTCCAGGTCTTTGTTTATCTTTTACTCATAATATCATACTTTGTTTGAGGTGAAACATTAAAACATGATTGATATGTAAGATACAAGTATAGCACTTAACAATATCTTCCTACCTCATTTTGTAAAAACTAATTTAGAAATGACTGATCAAATATTAGTTGATTATAAATGGACTGATACTGATCCTACTTTAAGAATCAAAGGATTCATGTGATTTTTTTTTTTCTCTTTCTTAGTTGAGAGTTTAGAATTTTGGTGGCAGATTAAGTTACTTTGGGATCCCTCTTTGGAACTCTTTATTAGAGAAGATATGAGAAAGGAGCTGGGAGGGATTAAGATTAATGTTAAGGAGCAGAGGTCCTTAAAGAAATAGTAATTTTAATTAATTTTATATCTAAAAAGCTGAAAGAAGAGCAACAGAAGAAGCAGGAGCAGCTGAAGAGGCGACAGCTCGAGCAGTTGCAGAGGCTCATGGGTGAGCAGGAGGAGCTACTCTCCTTGGTGTCTGGGCAGCAGACACTTCCAGGTATTATTTACTGTGAAGCCTTTGGTCAGTACAGTGGTAGGCAGTTATACACATTTCCTGTCTTAAGTTGACAGATTATTTCTACCACTTCTCTTGTCATGTTGCCAACTCCAATTTCAAGCCAGACAGACAACCGTGGAACGGTAGTGGTGTAATATAATACAGATGAGGGATCTGTGCCATTCTGGAACATATGTGCCCTACTTAAAGGCATTGACATTTATTTATTAAAAAAAATTTTAAAAAGACCCAACAGAATAAAGGGAGAAGGCAATGGCAGCCCACTCCAGTACTCTTGCCTGGAAAATCCCATGGACAGAGGAGCCTGGTAGGCTGCAATCCATGGGGTCGCTGAGGGTCGGACATGACTGAGTGACTTCACTTTCACTTTTCACTTTCATGCATTGGAGAAGGAAATGGCAACCCACTCCAGTGTTCTTGCCTAGAGAATCCCAGGGACAGGGGAGCCTGGTGGGCTGCCATCTATGGGGTCGCACAGAGTCAGACACGACTGAAGTGACTTAGTAGTAGTAGTGACAGAATAAAAGATGCAGAGCTGAATTTGACCTGGGCTACTGAGGTACAACCCCTGCCTGATGAATGAAAAACTGAGCATGGTCATAAGTGTGTATGTGTAGAAGCCATTCTGCTCCACTAACGAGCCATACCAGAAATACTTTCTAGGATAGTACAGGACAGCTTTTCTGTTGAATGCTAGATCAGTTAATAGAAACCATGATGTACTAATGGGGACGAGCAAGCAGTTGGAAGTTGATCTGGAGCAGTAGTTTTGAGAGTTCTTTGACCAGATTGCATAGTAACAGAAACATTTAAAATCATGACTCATAATTTCAGAGAAATTTCATGAATCAGTTCTTATTCACATGCCTGGCAGGTAGCAAGGACATTTCAAAATGGATTGTGTCCCTCCCATGGTTTGAAAAACAGTGGTCAGGGGCAGTGTGCTTGCTTCTTGGTGCTGCCTTTTAAGAGACACACTTTGCTGATTGAGTGGAGCACCTGTTCTGTTGAGAGGCTGTCCTGGACGCAGAGAATACAAAGAAGAAAGATCTTGGTAGGTGTGCATGCAGATGTGGCTGGATGGTACCTTGGGCGTGGTGGTAGCACTGGTGACAAGGAAGGCAGCAAGTGAAGAATGGCTCAGGGAATTTGGATGTTTATCTTAGACGATATAGAGAATATGATGTGTATGTGGAAATAACTGAGTGGTTCAGGGTTCCTTTATGGAGGACAGAAAAATAATAATCACGATCACTTCCATAATAGCCTGTGATAGTTTCCTGGGTAGAAATAGCATATGGTAGAGCAATAGGGAAGCAGATTTTAAAGTTACTAATGTGAGAACTACCTCCATGGAGTTATGTAACAGTTGTTTTAGGACAGTTCTCAACATTTTTTGGTTTCAGAACCTCATAACACTCTTAAATTATTGAGGACTCCAAAGAGTTTGTATTATTATATGGGCTATAGCTATTGATATTTACTGTGTTAGAGATTAAAACTAAGAAATTTAAAAGCTAATTTCTTTAAAATAATCATGTGCTATAAATAACACTTCTTAACAAAAAAATTTTTCTAAAAAATAATTGAGAGGAATGGCATTGTTCATTGTTTTTGAAAATCTCTAACTTTTGGCTTATAGAACTCAGCTGATTCTCGTATCTACTTTCACCTCCCATCTCTTCATTTATGTTGTTTTGGTTGATGTATGTGAAAAAAAAAATCCAGCCTCACAAGGACATGTGATTGGAAAAAGGAGAAAGCTTTTTCAAATAACGTGGTTATTTCTTTGATATTCCACCAAACTTAACAAGTGGTCATTTCTTAGCTGTTATGCACAGTATGGAATCAATCATATTAATGAACTTTCTGTGCTGTTACATTAAAGTATCTTGACATTTTGAATGGACTTTTCATCATCCATGCTTTGGTAAAATCATGCATTGGTTATTTGGAAAATAATAGTTCTCTGAGTGAGGTAGGTTCTAAAAATATTGCTATATTTCATTATAAAGTATGAAAATTTATATGTATTAATGCTACCACAGATCTTATCATAAAAGTCTTGAAATATAAAGCTTTCAAGCTCATGGTGATGGACATATTTTCCAACATTCTGATTTTTACTTGAAAGTTCATACTTTATCATTGGCAACAAATACTGTCAGTTTCCTTGAAATGTCTGGCTCAGTTGTCTCATTTTTGAGAAAATGTTCTGCCAAGTACTGTGGTTTAAATCACCGTAGTTCGTCATTCTTTCAAATAGAAATAATCCCTGAAAGATCGATTAGGTGAGCTTATGGCTGAAAAAATTTCACAGCCCATGGCTTAGTTTACAGCAGAAGTGATTTATGCATACTTCCCATCTTGTCCTATAAAATATTCAGAAGACATGAACTCAAGAGTTAAAATTTAACTAAAAAATTAATAGTTTTTCTGCTTGCTTTGTCTGGAACATTCTTCAGTAAAGCTGTTGTTAGTTTTCAAGTTGAGAGTGTGGTAGTGAGCACTCTGTTCTGGGTACTGGGTACTGCTGTTCTGCTTTTGAGTGAGGTCGCCAGGAAGCTCGCTGATAGTGCATGTGATCAGAGTACACGTCAGCACAGTGAAAAGGCAGATACTGTTTCAGTAGTTCTGAAGATAGCTTGGACGTTGGTGGATGCCCTGACAGAGTCTTGGAGACTGGGAGTGTACAGATCACACTTTGAGGACTGCTACTTTGGGATTTTGCTCTTCTGTCAGAGATGTCTTTAGGCTGAAGTGGGATGACCATTAGTGAAAAATACTTAGATGGGAGAATATTGTTATTAAAGACGACAGGTTGAATCTGATACTCAGTGAGGACCTACCTGACTTCAGTTTTATTTGTGGGCTAGGGGAGAAGCAGAGGGTATAAGACATAGGTGGCATGCCTCTTTTATGAAGTACTTCCCACTATGTCTTATTTTTTTGGCCATGACACATCGCTGGTGGGTCTTAAGTTCCTGGACCAGAAATTGAACCTGCACTTCCTGCAGTGGAAACACAGAGTCATAACCACTGAACTGTCAGGAAAGCCCTCTGCATTGTGTCTTTAATTCTAAGTTTAATGGAAATAATCTGGGAAAACAGGAGTAGTAAATTTCAAGGGGCTGGTACAGCAGGCAGGATAGCTAGTATTGACATTTATTCTCTAAGAATTCTGTCTTCGAGATACACAGAAAGGAAATCTTCTGTCTATTGTGTGATTTCAAAAGCAGACACTTAAGAAACAGAACAGGCAGAAAGTATTACAGGAAATTTAGGGACTACAGAAGAGTACAAAACAAAATCACCCATCATTCCACCACCGGAGGTCACCAGCATCTTAATGGGAACATAAAGAAAAAATGTTTTCAAGTGTTGTAATGCAGAGCAGTTATTGATTGTGAAGGAACAATTCAGATTATTTGTAACTGTGTACTGGTGCTGTGCATTTAACTGTTTGTCACAGGGCTTAGAGTTGACAGCTTCAGGCAGTGCTCACGGATGGAGGGTGAACAATGCCTTCCACAGTTAGGCAGGCTGCAGCTCTGGCGTGTGAACACTGCACGTGAGTTGTGGTGTAAATGCACTTTCAATCAAAAGCATGCAAAAGTCACTTTGGACTCTTAAAATTTCATGACTTTGTTAAACGTTTCCTAATAATGAGGGAAAAAAGTACTTTTCTCACTTTGGAGGAAACATAGGTGCCATTAAAAGGTAGAACAGAAAATGTTATAGAAAGTCATCAGTTTTGTTGATTTTCTTAATTGTAAGGTTTAACTCCACTGCCTGATGACCAGAGCCAGAAAAAGTACAGACCTCTGGGAAATTCAACCACTGTAGAGAAAACCATGCCCTTCTTGCCATCATATATCTACCAGAATCAAAGCCAAGAAAAAAAACACCCTTCTAACATTTTATCCAGTGAACAAAACGACTTCTGTAGAACTACTCATCAGGATTTTGTTTTAACTTCAAGAAGTGGTGCTTCTCCCAGTGTGTTTTATGAGGCACAGTGTCAGGAAGCACTTGTGAAAAAAAATGATTTGAAGGAAGAAAACGATAACTATTCTAAAGGTGAGTTACTTATCTTTTTCTCTTCTATAGTTAATGGACACTGTCACCTAGTTGTTCTAAGACCAAGAAAGTCCTGCGTATTTTTCTCCTATTTGTGTCCTTTTTTGTCCTCCTAAATATTTGTGTATTTATTTATTTGGCTGCACTGGGTCTTAGTTGCAGCATGCAAACACTTAGTTGTAGCATGTGGGATCTAATTCCATAATCAGGTTTGAACCCGGACCTCCTGCATTGTGAGTGCAGAGTCTTAGCCACCGGACTACCAGGGAAGTCCATGCTACGTCTTTAAATGAGAGATCCTAACTTCTGTACAGCCACTGAGCCTGGTTTGGACACAGAATTTGTGACTTTCCAGGAGCAAGTTGCAGGATGACTCTTGCTGACTTCAGACCTTGTCGTGGTAGCATCCGGTCTTTAGAAAAGGAGGAAGCAATTTCTGCGGGGATCATTTTTCTCGAGAGCTTAGGAAAAGTTTGAAATCTATTTAAAAAGTGTGTGTCGGTGGTAGGGAATAGGATAGAAGATGTGACAGGTGAACAATAGATTAGTGATGGGACTTACTACTTGTAAGAGAAATCCCTCCAACCCTGACACCCTTACTATATCTCTGTGTTCCCAGCATCCAGCACGTTTCTGCCAGAGCGCTGGCTCTTAGTGTCTGCTCGTTCCAACCTCATCGAGTGCTCAAGGCATTTCTAGTGTAAAGTCCTGTTTCTGTGCTCACTCCCTGGCCTTTTTTTTCTTTCTATATTTGGTAATCATAGAGTGAGTATTGTGTAATAAATTATGTTCTTTTCCCACTCAATGTGGAAAGTGCTCATGGCACTTTCTGTAGCCCTCATAACCATAATTTTAATGTTATCATTATGCAGATCATCAAATAATGTCTTTATTTCATGTTCTTTATAGTAGGACTGAATCATTTCCAGTATTTTTAATTTTAATTTGCTTTTCAACTTTAATGATTTTTATGTATATGTTCTTTAGAGTCATATATAGAAAAACACAAATGATACGACAAAAAGTCTTTACTCAATAGTTAGTACTGGGCACCTTTTGTGGATAATATCTTATTCCTAGTTTAGAGTAATTTTTTGGTATAAAAAGGTCAAATGTCTTTTCCTTATTTTTTATACAGTACATTCCCTTAATCTTTTCATCTTTATTTGGTGGCACTGTGCAGCATGTGAAACATCCCTAACCAGGGATCAAACCCTTGCTCCTTGCAGTGGAAGCTTGGAGTCTTAACCACTGGACTACCTGGGAAGTCCCATTGACCTTTTTTTTTGGCAAATTTCAAACATCCAGAAAAGTTGAAAGACTGCTACAGTGATTACCGTGTACCCACTACGTAGATGCAGCAATTGATATTTTTCCATATTTATTTTGTCTATCTATATTTGTATGTTATATATATCTGTATCTATACTTAAATTTATCTGTTTATATCTGTACATATTGATAGTTTGCTCAGTTGTTTCATCTCAAATTATATGGAGACATTATTTTATATAATTTCAAATATTCGGAAAAAATTAGGACATTCTTCTATATAACCACAATACTATTAATATTTTTGTATCCAGGGACCTTAACTATGGAAATACAATTTAGAATGCTCCCTGCGATCCCAAAATTGCCTCTTTAAAGTGTTTTTTAAAAGTAGCATCCGGTCAAGTTATTGTATTACATTCAGTTGCTACAATTCTTTGAGTCTTTTATAATTTAGAAAATTTCTCCCCCTTAACATTAACTTTTTGAAGGATGTTGTGTTTTAATTACGGTTTTTCAGTTTTCTTTATCATATTAAAGAAGTCCTTGAGTGTTTTAAAATCTTTGGTATACATTGTTTACCTAAATTTTTTTTTAAGCATAGTAACTTGTAAAATTCTCACATTTTAAATCTTTAATCTGCTTTTCTTACTTAACTAAATTGCTCCTAATTTTTGTTCTAGGAGAAGGTATTTTACCATGTTTGGAGAAAATGACGGAACAGATTCAGGAAGGGAACGATACGAACTTAAAAAAAATTGGTGATTCCTCAGAAGTGGTTAATATTGAAGAAAGGTATCATTCGCGTTGAAAGGAATTTAATATGAGTCATTATTATTGGTACTTTCTTTGTTTGAAAGATCCATAGTTTTCTTGCTTTTGCTTGGACGTGCTTTTAAGTATAGGATTGAAGATCCAGCTTATTCCATATTGTCAGCAACAGTAAGAGGTTGGGAAGATAATCAGTTAAAGTAGCCTTGACATTGTATTGGAAGAATCTAGCAGTTTTTTCCAGAGAAGGCAATGGCATCCCACTCCAGTACTCTTGCCTGGAAAATCCCATGGATGGAGGAGCCTGGTGGGCTGCAGTCCATGGGGTCGCTAAGAGTGAGGCACGACTGAAGCGACTTAGCAGCAGCAGCAGTTTTTTCATCTAAGGGAAATATCTGGATAAAACTAATATTCTCTCAAATAGGTAAATCCTGTTTTGGAGAAGAGAAAGATCATATATTGGAGTTTCACATATGGTATCACTTATAAATAATAATTGAGTGTGGTTATAGAATTTTAAATTTATTTTTATATCTAAGATAAAATATCAATAGTGAGGTTGTTTATTATTTTCTTAAATATTTTAGTATATATTATGGAATGCTAAATGACTTGTTCATATTATTAAGGATCTTAAAGAATATTTATTTAATGAACTATTCTTGGAAACATCTTAGTTATATAATGAATATGCTACTTTAAAAGTTAATCTGAGGTCAGTAGGTAGACTTCAGAGGGGCTTTTTCAAATCACATATAGAGACATGTATTTCTGTATTCGGGAGATGGAATGGAATTGTAGATTTTAATAGATTCTCAAATGGAATTTGTGATGTTGGAAAAGGTTAGTTCTCAGAGGTGTGTATCAGCCACACTAAGTGTAAAGTATTCACCACATCATGGTTTGCATGTTACATAACTTTATTTTTATGATTAGGCCTATTAAAGCTGCTATTAGAGAAAGGAAACAAACTTTTGAAGACTACTTAGAGGAACAGATTCGATTGGAAGAACTAGAACTGCAACAAAAACAGCTAAAGGTTAGCATTTCTACTATTTTGATCCAGTTATCTAAGGCTTTAGAGATTTGTTTATAATTTGCTTAAAAAATAGCTTTGAGATTACTTGGATATCCAGAATTAATTCAAATATTTTTTTATTTTAGGAAGCAGAAGGATCTTTGCTTATCAAAGCAAAACCAAAACAACCATTCTTAAAACGAGGAGAAGGTTTAGCCAGATTTACTAATGCTAAATCTAAGTTTCAGAAGGGGAGAGAAAGTAACCTAGTCACTACTCAGAGCATTTCAGAGGACCAGCCTGTGTTTAAATCAGATAAACAACAATTCCAGCGGAAAACTGCTCTTATAAATAAAGAAATCTGTACAGAGAACCTTCCTGTTAAAAAGAACAGTAAAGTCAGAACCAAGTGTCGTTCTCTCACACTCAGTCAGAAGCCAAAAGTGCTTAAGAGTAGTAGTAGGAAAAGTCTCTCTCCATCAGGATTGAAAATGCCAGCAGAGAAGAAATGTGATGGGCAATTTAGAGAGCAGATCAGTTTAGGAAAAAAAGTGGAATCTAATAATAAAGAAAATGTACCTGAGTGTACAAAACCTTGTGGTGTTGGTTGCACAATCTGGAATAAGGCACACAATAAAGACAGACTTCCCATTTCCACAGGATTCATCAGCTGTATGGCTTCTCAGAACCCAGCAAGTGAAACTTTGAAAGGGTCAGAATCTTCTCTTGATGATTCTCTTCAGAAAAAGTTAGAGAATTGGGAACGAGAAAAGGAAAAGGAAAATTTGGAATTAGATGAATTTTTGTTTTTAGAAAAAGCTGCTGATGAAATATCATTCTCTAGTAACTCCTCATTTGTACTGAAGATCTTAGAGAGGGATCAGCAGAACTGCAGAGGTCGCCGGCTGTCTTCTACCCCTGTCAAAGGTGTGCGGGAAGAGAAGACAGCAACACCAAGTTCTGTTAGTCTGTATAACCAAAATGAGGATCCGGACCGTGCCCAGTGTGGAAGCAAGGCTGAGTGCGAGGTTGCTCCCAGACAGCTTGATTCAGTGTTCTCACCCGGAGGATTGTGGGCGCCGTCCTGTGAAGTCAGGAGGAGAGTGTACCAAACGAATCCTCCTGAAAGGCAGACCAGGTGGAGTGCAGGTGATGGTGAAGGTGTTACAGACAGTGATCATAGCACCGATTTGGAGGAACAGCTTGACGTCACTATAAAGCCATCATCTGAGGGTAAGGAAAGGAGTTCCAGCAGCAGAGAAGATAGTCCGCAAGTCTGTGATGGTAAGGGACCTTTTCGGGACACCACGACTCAAGAGGAAGAGAAAAGGAGAGATGTTGATTTAGATTTGTCTGATAAGGATTATAGCAGTGATGATTCTCTCATTATAGAAAGCTTGAAAAATAAAGTTTCTGATTCCTCCGGAAGACACTCATCTATAAGTGTGAATAAAATTGACTTTGATGATGAAAGAACTTGGACTGACCTTGAAGATAATTCATTTAAACATGACGGTGTTCTTGGGAATGAAGCCATTTATGGGACTCCCCAGACAACCTGCCCTAGCAAGAGTGAAATGTGTGTACTGGACAAAACGATAAAAAGGAAGGTTGTGCCAGTCAAGAAGGGAGAAGACTTGGGCAAATCCAGCAGGGGCCCAAGCCCTCCTCCTACCTCAGATCTGATGATGGAATTCTTTCCTTCTCTGAAATCGAAGTCAAAGTCACACTCAAAGTCGCACTCATGCTTGGGAAAGGATCCCAAGTTAAACACAAGTCAAGACCACCCACCTGGTATGTCAGAGTATTGTAATGAAATGTTGTAAGTTTAAATTTATTTTATCAGTATGTTGTCAGAATGTTTCTTAAAATCTTAATCTTTCTAGATGCTCAGTAGATACCTAGTAGGTGTTTGTTAAGGTTGGATTTCTTTCGTGAGCCTAAATAATGTAATAGTCACACACACACGTGTGTGTGCACAGACTAGTATTAAGAGATTTGGAAGAATTGTGATTGCAGATTTTTTCAAAATTTAACCTGTGTCTTATTGCTAAGGCTTTAAAATTAATTACTGTAAGGTGAGATAACGTTTAAGTTTCTTTAATAACCAAGGGGGCTATTGGGCTTCCCTCATAGCTTAGTTGGTAAAGAATCTGCCTGCAGTGCAGGAGACCGGGGTTCGAATCCTGGGTCGGGAAGATCCCCTGGAGAAGGAAATGGCAATCCACTCCAGTATGCTTGCCTGGAAAATCCCATGGACAGAGGAGCCTGGCAGGTTACAGTCCATGGGGTTGTAAGAGTCGAACACGATTTAGTGACTAAATCACCACCAACAACCAAGGAATACCCAACTTGTGGTTGGTGTTACTGTGTTACCTCCACTTGTGCACATCATTTTAAATCAGTTTTTTAATGGTCTCATGCATTAACTTGCTAAATGTGAAGAAGAAATAGAGTAAAATCCGAGTTTCCTCTCTTCCCCAGCCCCAGACCTGGGCTCCTAGAGACACCAGCTTTCCCATTTCATTTGTGTAATCTACCAATATTCCATGCATATGAAAGTGTATGTGTGAATGTGTATATAATTTGCCTTTCTACACAAATGTAAACACGCTTTGTATATACTGCTCTGCTCCTTGCTTGTAATACATTTTGAAGCTTGTGCTAATACACATCTGTCTTATTCCATTTCATGGCTGTAAAGTATTTAGTTGATGGGATGGACTTTCTAAACTTATATTGAAAACCAGTTTTCTATTCTTTTATGTATATTATAAACTCGAATGTCTAGCGAAGCATGGGTGCTTTAAAATATAAGCTATTTTTAAAAAATAGTATTTTTTGCAGGAAGGCTGGAAGCTTAAAGTATGGAAGCAAAAGTGTTTATAACTAGACTATCCTAAGGTATAGTATAGTATAGTGAAGTTGCTCGGTCGTGTCTGACTCTTTGTGACCCCATGGACTGTAGCCTACCAGGCTCCTCTGTCCATGGGATTTTCCAGGCAATAGTCCTGGAGTGGATTGCCATTTCCTTCTCCAGGGGATCTTCCCAACCCAGAGATTGAACCTGGGTCTACCACATTGTAAACAGACGCTTTACCGTCTGAGCCACCAGGGAAGTCAATCCTAAGGTAACTGTGATGTATTTCTTTACATTCATTTTTCCTATGTGTTTTTAATATGGTAGAGACATATAATTGGCCCTATCCTTTTTGACTAGATGTATGCAGTGCTTTGGCCATATCATTAAAACTGTTTGTGCACTTTAAAGAAAAAATGGTTGCAGAGAATTATATTAATGTAGCATAATTTTATTTAGTAGTTTCATGTTGAACATTTCAGTTGTTTTTTACTATTAGAAATAACACTGCAATGCACATTTTTGTGTAGAATGACTTGTATGATTTTATAAGTTCATTCTTTAACTAGATTTTTAGAAGTGGATCAGAGAGGAGATACATGTATTTTAGTTTTGTGATATAAATCAAGGTTATTTTCCAAATGGGTGGTTGAAGGACGAAAGTATAGGCTATTCTGTTAAGTAGCAAATTTGATGTGGAAAAGGTTTTAATTTGTATTTCTTTTATTGGTAGGAGATAAACTTTGATTTTGATGTTGATTAGTGCATTCTTATGAATGCTTATTCATGTTCTTAAGCTGTTTATGTATATTTGTTCAAAAATTTATTTGAATGACTTTTAAAATATATAATGTTAATTTGTCATTAGATTGTTTGAGGTAGAATGATTTGATTCTTCAAGTTTAGATTGCCCCATCTGCAAAGTTAGGCCACTGTAAATTTTTTTGTCTTTTAGAAGTATTGTTCCTAATGCTTTTTAATAATACAGGTATTGAGAATATCTTCAGCTCTTAGTGTAATAGCTAGCTAGTGTTTTGCTGCTAAAAGCTTTTTGTGAAGTTCAGTATTTGTGGTTTATCTTCTAGGTGGCAATGCTCGATCTCAAGTTTTGAGAGAGAAAATTATTGAATTGGAAACAGAAATAGAAAAATTTAAAGCTGAGAACGCATCTTTAGCTAAACTTCGCATTGAACGAGAAAGTGCCTTGGAAAAACTCAGGTAAGTGGGAGGAAATGTACAGTGATCCAGTTCTATCTTTAAGATTATATCTAAACTATTTGAAACAATTCCTGTTAATCTAGTAAGAGAAGGACATGAAATACATACCACAAAAGAATTTAATAAATTTAGATAAAATGACCTGTTGTGGTCAAAGATGTGTTAAAAGGGGAATTCTCTTAGTGATGAGGTCATAAACTGAAGTTTGAGAAGCAGTTTGGAGCTGTGAATCCAGGCGCCACCTTGGCCAGTGTATTACGTTCTAGGGCTGCTGTGACGTAATGCACACAAACTGGGTGGCTTAAAACAACACAAATTAATTTTCTCACATTTCTGGAGACTGAAAGCCTGAAGTCCGGCATCAGCAGGGCTGTGCGTTCTCGTCTGTCTTCTCTTGGTTTCTGGTGACCCTCGGCCGTGCTTGGGTTGCAGCTGAACGTGGGGTTGTTTCTGCCTCTGGGTTACTGAGGACAGTGCTGAGGAGCCACCCTGCTCTTCCACAGGGGCCACACCAGTCACGCCGTGTTCGTCTGCACGAGCCAGCTCTGCATCCTGGGGATCAGGCGTGGTGCGTTAATGCCTTTACTGTGCTGTTCAGTTTGGTTTGATAGGGTTTTTTTTTTTTTGAGGAGTTTTATACACGTATTCATCAGGGACATTAGCTTATAGTTTTCTTTCCTGTGTTTTTGTTTGCCTCTGGTATGAGAGTGAAAACTAGCTTCACAGAATGAGTTTGGAAGTGTCCCTTCTTTTTAAAGATTGGTATTAATCCCTCTTTGAGTGTTTGGTGGAACTCACCTGTGAAACCACCTGTCCTGGGCTTTCCTTTTGTGGGAAGTTTTTGATGACTGATTGAGTCCTCTTATTTGTTATTGGTCTGTTCAGGCTTTCTCTTCCTACTGGGTCAGTTTTGGTAGGTTGTATGTTTCTAGGAATTTGTCAATTTCTTCTGAGTTATCCAGTGTTTTGGAATATAATTGTTCGTGTGTGGCCCTTTTTATTTCTGAGGTATCTGTTAAGGCCTGTATTTCTCTTTTTTTCTTAGTCTGACGAGGGGTTTGTCTCCCCTAATGCGTGTGTCATTCATTTAGTCACATCACATAAGTCCTGTAGGCTTTCTTCACTCCTTTTCATTCTTTTCCCTTTTTTCCCTCTGACTGGGTATCTTCAAGTCACCAGCCTGTGCAGTCACAGATGTTTTTCTTCTGCTTGAGTCTGCTGTTGAAGTTCTCTGTTGGATTTGTCGCTTCATTTCTTTTATTCTTCACCTCTAGAATTTCTTTCTTTCTTTTTTTAATAGTTTGTTTGTTCTTGTTTTGTTTCACATGTTTTTTTCCCTGATTTCATTGAGTCGTTTATCTGTGCTCCCTTGTAGCTTGCTGAGATTCATAAAACAATTAATTTGTGGTCTTTGTCAGGTGGTTTGTAGATCTCCATTTCTTTGGGCTGGTTACTGAAGCTTTGTTAACAGTTTCCTTTGGTGGTCTCATGTTTACCTGATTCTTACTGATCTGTGTAAACTTGTGTGGATGTCCTTGTATTTGAAGGAACAACCACCTGCTCCTATCTCTAGAGGCTGTTTCTGGCAGGTAAAGACCAGTCCTTGCTAGACTCCTGGACTGATGGGTACCTCCATCCCAGACTGGTGGGATTGTAGCTGGCTCACTGTGCTGGATCCACAGTGAAGGGGTTCACCATTTGATAGGCCTGTCACCAGGGTTGCAGTCAGCTGTGGTTCCTGCCAGATCCCCAGTGGACAGAACTGCTTCTTGGACTGCAGTCAGGCAGGACTGAAGCTATGTCATGGGCTGCCTCCTGGACCACTGCTGGGTCTGTAACAGGAGGTGTGTTTCCAGAGGTCATCACAGGTGTGGCTCTTGCCAGGTTCCTCAGCATCTTTCCACTGGGCCTCTGGTCCGGCAGGACTGCCTCCGTACCCAGAGCAGGGCTGGAGCTGGGTCACCGGGTTGTGTCAGGATCTGTAGGCGGGACCATGGTCTGTGGGTCTGCTTCCAGGGGCATGGGTGGGCATGGCTCCTCCTGCCTCCTTTGGCAGTGGGGCTGTGTGTAGTGCAGTCAGTTCGCCATTTGGTAGGTCTGCATGGACCTGCCTTCTCAAAGTGCTGTCCTTGATCTCAGGCTTCACCAGGGTTTCTCAGTTACCTCCCAGGGTCCCTGAGTTCCCACAAAAGCCTCGAGTTCCCACTTTTGTCTGTAGATGGTGGTCAGATTGTCGTTTGTGTGGGAGCATGTGAGCCGGGACCCCTTATTCCACAGTCCTGCTGTTGTCGTGCCGTGTGCTCTCAGCACAGCATCCAGAAAGACCCTGGTTTATGACAGCCCCAGACCAGTGTGCTGCTGTGCTCAACGGCAGAGTCCTCACTGTCATCCCAGAGACCATGACGTTTACTGGTCCCCCAGCTCCATCATGTTTTTGGCATTCTCTCCTACTGTTTTGTCTCTTTAGCCACACTGGCCTCCTGGCTGGTCTTTGAACACGAGTCATGTTCGTACCCTGGGGCTTTTGAACACGGAGTTTCCTTTTCCTGGAATACTCTGTCGAGATATCTTCATGACCGATCTCTTCCGGTCCCTCAGATTTCACTTCACATACTATCTCAGCAAGATGATTCCATCCGTAATTTCAGTCCCCTGACCTCCATATTTTCTAACCTCATTCCTTGCTTTATTCTTAACATTTCTAGTGTTCCATATATTTTACTTGTTTATCTTTATTGTCCTCTGTTGCTCCCACTAGAATGTAAGAAGCTTTGTAAGACTAAGGATTTTATTTTTTTCACTGTGGTTTCTCCAGTTCCTAGCATAGTGCCTGAGTCATGGTAGGTTCCCAGAAAATGCTTGATGAGAGGGCCTTTACTGAATTGATTGTTATTTCACTACTGTTGATTGAAGGTGGAGTCACCGAAACCAGCAGCTTCTCCATTCCAGGCTGTCACTGGGGCTTCATTTTGTGCCACGTGTGGATTATGATATCGAGGTGGTCTCCTTAGATGATAATGTGGTTTGGTCATTTTAGGAAAGAAATTGCTAACTTTGAACAACAGAAAGCAAAAGAATTGGCTCGAATAGAGGAGTTTAAAAAGGAGGAAATGAGGAAGTTACAAAAGGAACGCAAAGTTTTTGAAAAGTATTCTACAGTTGCGAGAACTTTTCCAGATAAAAGGGAACGTGAAGAAATACAAGTATGTCAGTTATTTATATCATATTCATAACTTATTAAAGATGGCAGTATTGTAAGAATTTTACAGTTATTTGTGTCAAAGAGAAATTGGGTATCAATGTATTAATCATCCATTGACTCAGCAGATAATTGGAGATACCAGAAATACCTTCTGTAGTCACAGCTTTTCATTTTAATTTTTATTACATTTTTTACTCTTTGGCTGTGCCATGGGGATCTTAGTTCCCCAACCAGGGATCGAACCCTTACCCCCTCCATCTTAACCACTGGACCTCCAGAGAAGTCCTGTACTCTTGACTTGTGAAGAGTAAAATATGTCAGTTCTTTTTTTTACTAAAGACTTCCCCAGAAAAGACTACGATAATGACATGGATAAATTCAAAACATTGATTTTGAATTCCTTTTAACTTTACTGAGGAATAATTGAAATATATAGCTATGCTTCCTTGATAGCTCAGCTGGTAAAGAATCCGCCTGCAATGCGGAAGACCTGGGTTCGATCCCTGGGTTGGGAAGATCCCCTGGAGAAGGGAAAGGCTATCCACTCCAGTATTCTGTCCTGGAGAATTCCATGGACTGTATAGTCTACAGAGTCTCAAAGAGTCGGACACGACTGAGCGACTTTCACTCACTTCACTCATGGCTCTGTGTTTAAAAGTATACTATGTGATGATTTGATGCACATCATTGTGGAATAATTACCAAGGTCAAGTTATCTCTGAGTGAGTGGGTGTGGAGAAAGCCGAAGATCTGCTTTGAGCAACTGTCTGGTGCACAGTGCAACCTTGTTAACCAGTCACTGAGCTATACCGAAGCCCCTCAGATCTTACAGTCTTCTTACAGCTCAAAGTTCATGTCCTTTGACCTCCCTTGCTCTCTTTCCCCTCCCTCCAGCTCCCAGAAACCAGCATTCTGCTCTTGGAAGTCAGCTTTTTCCCCCCTAAAATTCTGTGTGTAAGTGATACTATATAGTATTTGTCTGCTGCTGCTAAGTCGCGTCAGTCATGTCTGACTCTGTGTGACCCCATAGATGGCAGCCCACCAGGCTCTGCCATCCCTGGGACTCTCCAGGCAAGAACGTGAGTGGGTTGCCATTTCCTTCTCCAGTGCATGAAAGTGAAAAGTGAAAGTGAAGTCGCTCAGTCATGTCCGACTCTTAGCGACCCCATGGACTGCAGCCTACCAGGCTCCTCAGTCCATGGGATTTTCCACACAAGAGTGTTGGAGTAGGTTGCCAGTGCCTTCTCCGATCTTGTTTGTTTATTTTTGGTTTATTTGACTTTGGAGTCTTAAATTATTTAGATTAATGAGTTACCATTTTAGTAGAATAGTTTATTTTCCCACATGATAACAGTGGTTACCAGTTAGAAATTGCTCACTTGTTGGTTGCACCCCACCGTTTTATAAATAGGAAGTTCAGGGAGGTAATGACCTTGCTTCATGTGTTTTCATGGCACAAAACTGGGATACGAGCCTTGACCTCAACTGGGCCCTGAGTCTGTCTATCTGACATCGAACCCTAGGAAGGGCCTTGACCTCACCTGCGTCCAGCCTCTGTCTGTCTCTGAAGTCACACCTGGGAAGGGCCCCTGAGCCCTATTCTCCCCCTGTTGCCTTTGCTGCTCTGTTGACTGCTATGAGGCTGTGAGAGGGCGGGTGGGTGTCCAGGCCCACACGTGTTCACGAGGTGGTGGGCCTCCTCACTCACACCTCAGTCGGAGTGAGCTTGTGGGTGGTGGCAATGCTTTCTTGATTTGGCTTCCCTCCGCTCTCAGTCACTCTCCGTAATTTGTACCTATGTGGGTGCAGGTGGCTGATTTCTGTTTGTACAGTTGCAGGTAGCTTCCTCAGACATCTCCAGGAGTTTCTTCACTTAGTCATTCAGTGCATCTGAAACAAGTCATTTTTTCAGACCCAGTTTCAGTCTCAGGAATTTCAGGTAGACCCAGTTTCAGGGCTGGGAGTTCTGACTTCATTTATTCCCTTTGTCACTGCTCTTCCTTCAGTTAGTCATGGATTCCTGTTACTGTTTTCTTCGCCAGATAACCCCACTTGTCTCTTTCTATTTCAGTTAATATCTTAGATTAGACCTCAATTACCACATGGCTCCTATGTGGTGCCTGACACCCTTCCCTGCACCACCCCCCTCCACCCGCCGCCCCCCCCGCCCCTGTCACCATCTCCTGGAACAAAATTCCAGGTGATGGTATGAGGTGAGACTCCAGCTTGAACCTCGTTCCTTTTCCTGAGGAACCTGATGTTTCTGAAATGTGATTTGCTGAGTCTTCCCTTTTCTGCTCTTTGTGCTGGGCTAGTGATCCTGGTTTGTTGATGTGTTGTCTATTCTGTTGCATTGTTTTAATTCTAGTAATGGTGTTTTGTGTTTTTTTTATTTGGAAAGGCTTTGAAGCGGCAGGTATCTGATTTACAGGAAGATCTGAAAAGAAAGGAAGCAAAGTGGTCTAGTACACATGGCCGTCTTAGAAGCCAGATAGAAATGTTGGTCAGAGAGAACACAGACCTCCGGGAGGAAATAAAAGTGATGGAAAGGTTCCGACTGGAAGCCTGGAAGAAAGCAGAAGCCACAGAGAGCAGCGCCAGGATGGGTCAGTGTGTGACCTCCTCAAAGAAAGATGGGTTCTTGGTAGGTTTTGTCACCTTGTCTCTGTTGTCATTTAGTCTCTCAGTCGTTTCCGACTCTGTGCGACCCCATGGACTGTAGCCCACCAGGCTCCTCTGTCCGTGGGATTCTCCGGGCGAGAATATTGGAGTGGGTGGCCATTTCCTCCTTCAGGGGATCTTCCTGACCCAGGGATCGAACTGCGTTACAGGCAGATTCTTTCCCACTGAGCCACTAGGGAAGCCTCTGTCACCCTGGGGAGATGCTGAATATTTGGGGAGTTGGATTCATAGAAAGATACAGAGGGTGGGTGCCAGGGCCGGAGGAGGGGAGGGGGAGGAGCTGCTGTTTCCTAGGTACAGACTCAGTTTTGTGAGGTAAGAGCTCTGGAGATGGTGGTGCAGCTGCACAGCAGTGTGAGTGTATTTAAACACTGAACTGCCTTGAGAAGGTTGAGATGGCAGTTCTATGTGTATTTCACCACAGTTAAATTCTTTTGTGCATTGTAAAGATTTCAAACTCATTTTTATGATTCTTTAAAACCACTGTACCATGAAGGAAGTCCCGCTTTTAATCTTTTTTTAAAAAACTTGTTGTTTATTTATTTATGGCTGTGCTGGGTCTCTGTTGCTGTGCACGGGCTTTCTCCAGTGGGGCAAGCAAGTGGGGGCTCCTCTAGTTGTGTGGGCTGACTGCCGCAGCTTCTCTTGTGGCACATGGGCTCAGGGCGTGGAGGCCCAGCAGCTGCAGCCTGAGGGCTCAGTGGTTGTGGCTCAGTGGGCTCAGTTGCTCTGTGGCGTGTGAAGTCTTCCCAGACCAGAGGTCAAACCTATTTTCCCTTGCATTGGCACATGGATTCTTAACCACTGGACCATCAGGGAAGTCCCTCATTTTGATAATTCTTGTAGAGGAATTATAATGCAATAGGCAGGTAATCTCAGTTAAAACAGGGTAAGTAAATTTTCTGCAGAGATCCTCTTTTTTGTGTGCATATGATCCTTTTGAATCAACTGTTGGTTTTTTTACTCATCTATATTCACAGCTGTGATGTGCAGACACTGAGGCACTGGAGATCAAGCAGTGAACAAAACAGACTTCTTGTCCTCTTGGAACTTGTATTCCAGTGGTGGGAGAAAGATGAGTGTTGGACATGGTGTGTGAGGTTGTGATGAGGACTAAGGAGAAAAAGCAAGGAGGCGGGATACCTGTTGGGGGAGGGTGTTGCAATTTTCTGGCCAGCATCTGGGGAAAGCCCTCCTGAGAAAGCGAGGTTTGAACAACGGCCAGGAGAGGGCTCAGTGAGCCAGGATAAGACGATTTGGGAGTCCCGAGGCCAGAGGAGCCCTGTGGCTGGTGAGGCTGGAGCAGAGTCCATCCTGGGGAGCAGAGCAGGTTGTGACATCGGAGATGGGCTTGGAGTGGCCAGTGCAGCTTTCCTTAGGCCTTAATCACTTCCCGGAGTGCTGCCTTTTCTTCTGAGTGAGATCTCTTAACTCTCGGAAGGATGCATGGGAGGGGTGGTCCCCCTGCTGCAGATGTGAGTGTGGACTGAGGTGGGCTCAGGAGCATTGGGGGATTGTGGCCTTAAACAGAGACTGGTGACTGAGGCTGCGGCGCGGTTGCGGGGGGGGTGGAGATGTGGGTGGAATTTAGTGATAAACTGGGTATGGGGTGTGACAGCAGGAAAGTGGGCTTCCAAGTCGAGCGTCGTTTGTTTTTTTTTTTTTGGCCATTTATCACTTGTCCCTTCAAAAGAGAGTACACATTTCCCGGGGTATGGATGTTAGGAGCTCAGATTAGGTCAGGTGAGTTTGAATTGCCTGCTGGACATCAGGTGGACACAGGGCGGAGTTGGGTGTGTATCTAGAGAAGGTCAGGTCTGGGCTAGAAGTTTGGGGCCCTCAGAATGTGTGGGAGAGACCAGACCATTAGGGCTGAAGGTATGGATGGTGAGGAGAAAGAACCAGAGCTGAAATGGGGAGGTTAGTGTGGTGTCCTGAGGGCCAAGTACAGTAGGCAGAGAGGCCCGAGCCTCAGAGGCTGCTGCTGAGTAAGGTGAGGGCTGAAAGTGGATCCTTGAATTTGCCAGAGGAAAGCCTGACTGGGTGAGAGAATGAGAAGCTTCAGACAGAGTGTAAAGCTTTGTGCAGAAGTCTAAGGAAATGAGGTAGTAGCTGCAGGGGAAGTTTTTTTTTGTTTTGTTTTAAGACGGGAAAGTTAACAAGTGTTTATGTATTAGTAGGACTGAGTAGGCGGAGAGGAAAACCTTGATGTAGGATACAACCTGAGGGTCATTGAAGTGGTGTGCACGTGGAGAGGAGCTGAGGTTTGAGGGGTGGAGGCACTGGCATGGACGTCTGTGCCTGGTGATGGGGCGGCTCAGGGGTGAACCCAGAGCTGGACGTGGGGGAGCCCTTGGTGGGAAGTTCCCCCAGCCCTTTACCTTTTCTCAGAGGGCTGGGAAGCCTGGCTCTCTGCTGGGAGGGGGGATGGAGGAGGCTCTGGGAGCTTTGAGGGGAGGGAGGGACGGGAAGTCGGGGTCTCCAAGAGCGCAAAGCAAGGGGGAAATGTGGTCTGACTCCACAGAGGTTAGAGATGGTATGTTTCAAGTAGGAATTATGTTATTTTTGCTTATTCAGCTTTTCGAGTGTAAATGGTAGACAGTTAGCAGAGGTATGTCAGCCCAGTGAATACCAGAGTGAGAGGGGCGTGGAAGTTGACAGTATATATAGTAAGAGTGACTGCAGTGAACCATGATTTCAGTCTGCTCAAGAAGGGCAGAGGTTTGGGGAGACGCAGGAAACAACGATCAGTGGATCGTGGGACCCTGCAGGCTGTAAGCCCTGGAGGAGGGAGGGTGTCAGTGGGGTGAGCTGGGAAGATAGGACGTGGAGTCAGAGGGTGAGATTCCCCACCTCCCTACATGTTATTATGAAAGTTGAGCCAAACAAATTTGAAAGAATAGTATGATGAATACCTGAACACTCACCTAGATCTAATCATTGTTCACATTTTGCCACATTTCCATGTAAAGTGTTTTGCTGAACCATTTGAAGGTAATGGCAGAAATTGTGGCATCTCACCCCTAAATACTTTGGCACTTTATTAAATGGCACTGGCTTTTTGAATGATTATTATTTTGTAAGTTGCTCTAAAATTGATACTTTTGCAGCTCTTAATAATTGCAGATATTGATAATGACTAGTTCTCCTTTGTCCGCTAGAGTACTAGCTGAGGTAGGAGAGAGTGGTCTAGAGGTGGCAGCTATGGCATCATCTCCTGACAAGCGGGGCACGTGGATGAGACTGACTGGGCAGGAGAGAAGGAGAGCTGGCTGGAGGAGGAGATGGGAGTAAGGAGGACATCTCCACTGACCTCTAACCCTGGGGGGTGGGAGGACAGTGTGTGCAGTCTCCTGGTGTCTGACCATGAGTTCCAGCCCTCTCCTCTGACCGCTCTGGTAACGTCACAAAAACTGTTGTTTCACATTGTCTGCTGTGCCTCACTTGAGGAGTGAATGTATTTCCAGAGGTGGCGTGTGAGGATGCGTGTAGTCCATTCCTAGGAGCAGCTGGTTCACTCTGCTTGTTCACTCAGTATATATGAAAACAGCATAAATTGAACACACTTAAAATATTCCCTTTGTAAGCTGAGTTCTGTTACTTTCTTTCCATGTACTAATGTGTAGACTAAACTAATTTTATATTCAACATTTTCTCATACTATAGAATTCATCAATTCGATTTCAAAAGAGTCAGATTTCTTCAGGAACCCAGGTAGAAAAGTACAAAAAAAATCATTTGCCAACACAAGGTAAGATAGTTGCATGATCTTTTTATAAAATATTTTAGAAATTTAAAGAGTGGAGAATTTACACCAACTTAATAGAAATAAGATATTTCAAATATAAGTGAAGCCCCTGTGTATCCTACTTCCAGTTAATTTGCACCCAGACCACATTCCTTTTCTTATTTTTCATTCTTTTAGTACATTGTGTCCATAAATCAACATAGTATTGTGTCATACTCCATCCCTCCGCCATTTGCTTTCTCTCTCAATGTTTTAAGACCTACCCTCAGTAATACATATAAACTCCAGCTATACATATTCCATGTATATTTGCCACAGTTAAGCTGTCTTGTTGATGGGCATTCATGTTTCTATGTCACAGAATGAATAGGACAAGTCTTGGTCATGTGAGTTTCTTTTAGACAAATGTCAGGGGTAGGATATAGGGTCACATCAGGTTTGTCTCAGTTGAAGAGATGTTTGGGTTCGATCTCTGGGTTGTGAAGATCCCCTGGAGAAGGGAATGGCTACCCACTCCAGTATTCTGGCCTGGAGAAATCCATGGACTGTACAGTCCTTAGGGTCACAGAGAGTTGGACACAACTGAGCGACTTTCACTTCCCTTTGCAGTTTTTTTTATTGTCAACAGAACATGCTCTTTGTGCTTGCTAACACTTGATCTGCTTAGACTTTAATTTGGCCAGTGAGATGGGTGTGAAATGAAGAGTCACTGTCATTTCTCTGATAACCGATGAGGTAATGTGAACATCTTTTGATATTTAGTGGACATTTGAGTTTCCTCTTGTGAATTGCCTGTTCATCTCTTTTGCCCGTTTAAAACTCTGTGTGTGCGCTTATAAGGTTTTGCTTATTAAAGTTAATTATAAGCACTGCCAGTATCTTCTGCCCATCTATATTTAGCTTTTTGGTTTGTGTTTCTTTATACATGTGTTTTTCCTTTTAATATTGAATTTAATCAATTTTTTTAAAATGGTTTTTGCTTTTTGTGGCTAAGAAATCCTTTTCAAACATCAAGTCACAAATACACTATTTTTTCTATGAACTTTTGTTTTCACACCTGGGTCTTTAATCTGCCTGAAGTTTTAGAAAGTATTTCTGTAAATTAAATTTATAGAAATGGATATAACATGTGGTTTGAAAATTATAAAGGAAATATGAGTAACCACTTCCCACAATAAGAATTAGCAACACCTCAGAACTGCCTCTTCTGTGATCATATTACATTGCTTTTCCTTGAAAATAGTTTCTACTTTCATAGGTATAGTCCTAAAAAAAAAGTTTCACTTTTTTTGAGCTTTCTGAAGAGTTAGTCATGCTGTATGTATTCCATGGTATTCTTTTAAGTTTTGGGATGTTAAACAATGATGCTGTGAACTTTGCTACACATTGCTGGTATACATTTATTTCTGTAAGACATATACCTAGGGCTAGAGTTACTGAGTAATTTGTAGGAATATCTTTAACAGATATTGCCAAAAATTTCCCAAAAGTGATTTTACTCTCTCATCAGCAATGTAAGTGCTTGCTTTGCTCCACATCTTGTTATTACTTAATTTTCAGAATTAAATTCATGCCAGTCTGTTAGGAGTGCATCTGTATCTCATAGTTTTAATTTGCATCACTATTACTAAATATGTTGAACACATTTGCCTGTGTTTAGTGGCTGTTCAGAATTCATCTTTTGAGAAGAAATGGATGAGATCTTTATTTTGTGGAGCTGTCTCTTTATTGTTTGCGGGAGGGTCCCCACATCCTCATAACCCTAACAGTTTCATGTACTGCAGGTATCTTCTCCCAGTGTCTAGCTTGTCTTTTTTTACTCTTAATATGTTAAAGATATAAAAAGTATCTTTTTTAATTGAAATATATCTGACATATCAGTTCAGTTCAGTCGCTCAGTTGTGTCCGACTCTTTGCGACCCCATGAATCACACCCGGAGTTCACTCAGACTCACGTCCATCGAGTCAGTGATGCCATCCAGCCATCTCATCCTCGATCGTCCCCTTCTCCTCCTGCCCCCAATCCCTCCCAGCATCAGTCTTTTCCAATGAGTCAACTCTTCGCATGAGGTGGCCAAAGTACTGGAGTTTCAGCTTAGCATCATTCCTTCCAAAGAAATCCCAGGGCTGATCTCCTTCACAATGGACTGGTTGGATCTCCTTGCAGTCCAAGGGACTCTCAAGAGTCTTCTCCAACACCACAGTTCAAAAGCATTAATTCTTTGGCGCTATAACATTGTGTAAATCTGAGGTGTCTATCATGTTGATTTGATGCATTTAGATATTGTAATGTGACTGTCAGTTTGTCCATACCTAGCACCTCTATTAAATCACAGTTATGATTTCTTTTTTGGTGGTCGGAATAATTAAGATCTAGTTTTCTTAGCAAGTTTGATGATTATAGCATAGTATTGTTGTTCACTACACTGTGCTTTGTATCTCTAGGACTTATTTACAGCTCACTGCAAGTTGGTATACCCTAACTTTCACCTCCTAGCCCTTAGTAACCACTGTTTTATTCTCTGTTTTAATGTGTGGCTTTTTGAAATTCCACATATAAGTTATACCATACAGCAGTATTCCCTGGTATATATTTACTACATTTTCTTCATTCATTCATGGAAGGGCACTTTAGGTTATTTTCTATATCTTGACTATTGTGAATAATACTGCAGTAAACATGGGAATGTATGTATCTCTTCAATATCCTGTTTCCATTTCCTTTGGATGTGTATACTCAGAAGTGGAATTGCTGAATTGTATGGTAATTATGTTTTTAATTTTTTGAGGAATGTGCATACTGTTCCCTAGTGGCTGTACCAATTTGTATTCCCACCACCATTGTACAAGGGTTTCCTGTTCTCCACATCCTTGGTACCCAACAGGATAATACTTGTTATCACTTGTCTGGGTTTTTTTTTTTGATAGCCATTGATATGCATTTCCCTCATGATTAGTGATGTTGAGCATCTTTTCATATACCTCTTGGACATTTGGATACCATGTTTAAAAATATTTTCTAGTTAGTTCCTCTGCCCATTTTTATTTTTTTAAAATAATCTCAAATTTTTAGTATACATGCTGCTGAAGCGAGCACATAAACAATCTCAAATTTTTATTGTCTTGTTAATAAAACAAAACATGAAGGTCAAAACTGGATCACTTGGCCCTTTCTCTTATCTCCTCCCAGCCCAAAATACTTGCATCTCTTAATAACGAGCATTCTCTTAGATCTGCAGTTGGGCTCGACACCTCAACGTATTCAAGCCTCAGTACAATCTTTGTAGTTTTAGCCTTTTTCTGGAAAATCGGCTTAGTCTGCCCACCAGAGTCCCTCTACTTCCTGTCATAATGCTACTTTCCTTAGGGATGCAGAGAATCCTTGCTTTTCTTGTACTGGGTTACTTTGTGGGGTTGGTGTTTGCCATACTTAGTTCAGCGGCTTTTAGGAACATTCACCATGTTTGCGAGAGTGCTACCAGCACAGAAAGCCCTCAACCCATTTTTAAATTGTATTTTTTTGTGCTCTGTTTTTTAATGATTGAGTTGTATGAGTTCTTTAGGGCCTCCCAGGTAGTGCTAGTGGTAAAGAACCCACCTGCCAATGCAGGAGACCTAAGAGACTTGGGTTTGATCCCGCGGTTGGGAAGATGCCCTGGAGAAGGGTATGGGACCCCACTCCAGTGTTCTTGCCTGGAGAATCCCTTGGACAGAGGAGCCTGGTGGGCTACAGTTCATAGGGTCGCAGAGTCAGACACGACTAAAGTGCACGCATGAGTTCTTTATATATTTTGTATATTAACTCTTAATTTGATAGATGGTTTATAAAACATTTCTCTCATTCTGTAGGTTATTTGTTGATTCTTTGCTGGGCAGAAACTTTTAAGTTTGATGGTTTTTGCTTTTGGTGTTTGTGCTTTTGATGTTATAGCCAAGAAATTATTGCCAAGACTGTTGTTAAGGAGCTTCTTTGTTTTGTTTTGCTCTAGAACTTTTACAGTACCAGGTCTTATGTTTAAGCCTGATCCATTTTGAGTTCATTTTGTGAGTGGTGTGAGAGAGATCCAATTCTGTTTTTCTGCATGTGTTCAGTTTTTGCACTGTTTTATAAAGAGACTGTGCATTCCCCCGCATTGGGTGTTCTTGACTCCCTTGTTGAGTATTAGTTGATTGTATATGTAGGGGGTTTTCTATTCTGTTCTATGGGCATTTACATTAGTTGATTATTGATATGTAAGGACTTATGACTGCCATCCTATTGATTGCTTTCTTTTGGTTTTCTATTTCCATTGTTTCTTTTCCTCCGTTTCTGCCTTCCTCTATAAACTTTTTCCCATGGTGATGTGCTTCATCTTGTTTTGTTGTATTTGTGGATCAACTCTAGATTTTTGCTTGTGGTCAACATCTCAAAGATAAAACAATCTACTGTATGCTATTAGCAACTTATCATTATAAAGACTCCACCACCCTTTTATGTTTTGATGTCACAATTTGCCTTTTTTATGCTCTGATTTCAGTAACGTAGTAGCTGGTGTTTTTTTTTTCGCAGCACTGCATAGCATGTGGGATCTTAGTTCCTCTAGTAGGGACCGAACCTTTACCTCCTACAGTGGAAGTGCAGAGTCCCCACCACTGGACTTTCAGGGAATTCCATAGCTGGAGTTTTAAAAAATATTCCTTTAAACGTTATACTATAATTAGGTGGATTAGGTTTTTGCTTTTTTATCATCTGACTGTTCACGTTTACCAGTGTGTTGTGTTGTGTACTTTCATGTTGTCTTGTTGCTGGTTAGCATCTTCTTGTTTCTACTTGAAGATATCCTTTCAGCATTTCATGCAGTGTCTTATAGGTCAGGTGATGCTGAACTACCTCAGTCTTTGTCTGGGAAAGCCTTTATTTCCCCCTTCATATCTGAAGGATAACTTTGCCGGATAAAGTAGTCTGGGTGGGCAGTTTTTGTTTCATACTTTGGATATGTTGTTTTCCTCTCTTGGCCTTTGGGGTTTCTGCTGAGAAATCCACTGAGAGCCTAAGACTGTGCCTTCATAGGATACTTCTTTTTTTCCCCTGGCTGCCTTGAAGGTTTATTATCATTGATTTAGGAAGTTCTCACCTATTATTTCTTTAAATAATAAAAGCTCTGATTTCTTTAAACTCTGTGCCCCTTTATACCACTCCTCTTCTGGAACAAGTTATTCAAGTATTTGCCCTTCTAGTGGGAATCCAATAGCTGTTGTTGGCTTTCTTAGTTTCATCTCCTTTTCTAGCTGTATTATTCTTGAATTCGTGTTTCCCAAGTCGCTTGTTCTTTCCATCTGGTCTGCTCTGCTGTAGATGCTCTCTGTTGCATTCTTCATCTGTCATTGAATTCTTCACCTCCAGAATTTGAAGTAGCAGATACTTCCTTAACAAAGCTTTTATGACTTCATTGGTTCCTTCAATTCACCAGGCTGGCTGCTAGAAATCTTTGTTTTCCAGGAGGTAGGGCCATAGCTCAAGTTTGTGCTTCCTTCCCTGTCCGCAGACTGACTGTGGCCTATTTTCTGAGCGCTCCATGCAGACACACAAGGAGCTGGCAGCAGTGGGGGTGTGGGCCCAGGGGGCAACCCTTGAGTGGCATGGGTGGACCTCCAGTAGAGGTCCTGCAGTGGACAGCAGGAGCTGCATCCCTCCATGCCCATGATGTTCTTACCTGTTCCCCTCCTCTTTTCCTGACACCCCCTAGTCGTGGAGGTCCAGTCCCTCCTCAGTTCAGGTGCTCCTGGAGAGAAAGCAGCTTGTGAGCCACATGGCAGGCGGCTGGGCAGCTGCTCCCCCCTCAAGCTTTCCATGTCCTCCTCGGGAGAGGTGGTCTGCCGCCACAACACAACTCAGGTCCACGCACTGTCCCTTGGGCTGGGGGCAGCTCTCTCGGGTTCCCCTCTGCTCTGCATTCAAACTTGTCTCTCTCCTGCCCTGGTAGCCTGCTCGTCTACCCTGGACATCTTCAGGTCCATTCTCTCCAGGCTTTTCCTCCCATAGTGAGTGGGGATGGGATGGGTTTGCCGAGTCCCTTGGGTCCACAACTCCTACTGAGGTCTGGTCTATCTTCAGATGCATGGGTGGGCAAGAATTCCCCCAGATCCCTGGGTGTAAGGCGTTGAGGCTCTTTTGTTCAGTTACAGATGTCAAGTTAGTTGTTAAGGGGAAAGAAGAATGGCTTAGCTGCCATGATGCTGATGTCACCTTAAAAGTTCCCCAGTTTCTTTCTTTAATGTAGTTGAATTTCACTTCTTTATGGGTAGTCCTCTTGCCTATAAAACGAGGATATTAGTCTCTTCTTTGGAGGGTGATTACAGGATTCAGAGGTGATGTTAACACAGAGCTCAGACTGCAGTGTGGTTTTTGTACCTGTGACGTGGGGGAAGTTGGTCATTTAGCCAAAACCTCTGTGTGCTCCTTGATTCCTTTTATCTTTACTCCCCATTCCCCTGCATTCCCATCCGTCCTTAAATGAATCTCCTCTGATGTTGATGTTTTTCTGAATTGATTAAGTATGTTGAAGCATATGAAATTGCTAGTACCTGGCAACTTGGGATCCTTGGGTCTGTTATTTGACACAGCACACAAACTGCCATCTCCATAGATGCCCACAGCCTGCTTAGTGGACCCTCTACCTTTGCTCTTCTCCATTCTTGGAGCATTCAGGATCCATTCTGGTTTTTTACATTTAAGTCAGATCCTGGCACTTGAGCTTGAAACCCTTCAAATTTAGGACTACTATCCATTGGCATATAGGAAGACAGTATTAGAACTTTAGTGCCTTTTTAACCTAACTTCAGTTTGTTGTTGCTGTGGTGGTGTGGTGTCTGTGTGTGCGCGTGTACACGCATGTGTGCTTATTTTATAATGTGTGTACTAATACACAGTATAATTGGGTGTATTGGTCATGATCTAAAAAGTTTAGACCATAGCCATTAGGTCTATCCAGCTTCTTTTTCAAGCCAGATTCTCTGTGTTTTTCTGGATGCTTCTACTCTTTGTTCTCCATTTCTGCCCTCTTAACTAAAGCTCCTGGTGACTGTCTCCAGAGCACCTTCAGGTTTATCTGTTAGGTTGGTTGAGCATGTGTCTCTTTCTCCAGAAAGAGGTTGTAAACTTTCAGAAAACGGATACTGTCTTTGTCTTTCTTGGTCATCAGGACTTAAGTATTTGAATAAGCATTTGAATGTATATAATGAAGAGCTAGGAATTAGTTAAGAAAAATACTAAAACTTTCTTAAATAATGAGTGAACTACGGAAATGTTTGACCATAGTATTGAGTAAACTAAAATCTTTCAATTAAATAATCAAACTAACTTTGACAATAATATTCTAACAGGCAATCCATCTCAAAGATCCAAGTCTGAGCCTCGTGATTTAGGCAGCTTGGAGAAGGGACAGGTAAATCTTTGTTTTTATATATTCAGACATATTTCTTAGGCTTACGGTTGATTAGTGAACTGGTTTAAGTTTCCATTTCTAAAGGAAGCTTTTTACTTAACATCGTAAAGGTTTTCTTTACAACACCAACACTAGCCATAGAATCCTATAATAGTGAAATCTGGCTTTTGGACATAAGTGTTAAAGTTTTAGCTGCTTGAGATTTTTATTACATGTCATATAGCACAGACTAAGAGCCTCCTGTCCTTATAGATGGCCTCACCCAGGGAGCTGCCTGAACCAGTGAACTTTCCAGATCCTGACTATAAAGAAGAAGATGAAAAAGAGGAAATTGAGGGAGAAATCAGCCATCCTGATGGAAAGGTTACTTTTTTTTTTTTTTTTAATAAAAAAAGACATGGGTTAAAATATAGTTGAAACAGATTCTAAAATCATTGACTTTTGAGACTTGATGGGGCTTAAGGTCTTCAGTGCTTTGGTACATGTCCTCAGCCTGAACCTTTGGACTCCTCTGAAAACACTTCATAAATGAAAATGCATTTAGTTGCCATTTCTAACTGAGAGGTGCAACATGAGGAGTACAGTCCCATTGTTTAAACGTCTTGTTCTTTCCCCAGATACGACTGAAAGCCTTGGTAACCCCTAGTACTTGTAAAAGCTTCAGTTGTATGCCCTCAGTTCAGTTCAGTCGCTCAGTTGTGTCCGACTCTTCGCGACTCCATGAATCACAGCATGCCAGGCCTCCCTGTCCATCACCAACTCCCAGAGTTCACTCAGATTCATGTCCCTCGAGTCAGTGATGTCATCCAGCCATCTCATCCTGTGTCGTCCCCTTCTCCTCCTGCCCTCAATCTTTCCCAGCATTAGGGTCTTTTCAAATGAGCCAGCTGTTCGCATCAGATGGCCAAAGTATTGGAGTTTCAGCTTCAACATCAGTCCTTCCAATGAACACCCAGGACTGATCTCCTTTAGGATGGACTGGTTGGATCTCCGTGCAGTCCAAGGGACTCTCAAGAGTCTTCTCCAACACCACAGTTCAAAAGCAACACTTTACTTTCGGGTAACAAATTGTTGATGAGGAACGGTTTTCTTTTTTAGAAGAGGAATGAGAAAATTAGGATATCACCAGTGTACAAGGTCTAATGAAAGGAAGGGTCTTGGGCAGCAGTCATCAGTGGCTGCTGAAACCTCAGATGAAAGTTTGACGGGTCTCATGATGCCACCCAGTCAGTGCTGAGGTCATGAGGCAGCTGCGTACTTACTGAATTTCTGGATACGCTGTCATACAGAGCCCACTGCTGTACCTAAAAGGCACTCGTCAGAATAATTCACCTGGAATGTAATCAAGCCTTGATAGTAGCTACTGGGTTTTTTAAGGAAACAGGATATGACAACATGTTAACTGACGCTAAAGTAGAAAAGCAATTGTCCAGATCCAGAATGTGGTCAATATTATATGTTCAGTGACTTCATTCCTTCAACAGTTGGCATTAAAATGGGGAAACGAAGGGACCATTAAAAACTGAGGTTGGAGAGACACATCAACCCAAGTGTGTGTGGACCTTGTTTTCATCCATATTCAAGTAAACCATACAAAGCCTTTTTTTTTTTTTTTTGGCGAATTTAAGAAAAACAGTGTGAAGGATATGATATAATGAGGGAATTACAGCTTTTTAGGGATGATAATAGTTTGGTTATGTTACTGACTGTTCAGTAGAGAGATTTGTTGAAGTGTTTAGAGCTGAAGTGATAATCTGAAGGTTGCCTAAAAAAACAACTGAAAAGTTTGTGGGGAATAGGTGACTTAAGAATGGACATGATGTGCTAATAGGTGAAGTTGATTGTTTTGAATTGGAACTTTTCTCTCCAAGAAATATTTTAATTTTTATTATGAAAAATATCAAAGTAAGTAATTTATAAGAATTAGGGACTTTTTGTCATGTGGTCTCAGAAAATTTTTGCTAGTTTGGTTTTCTTTTTTGTAGATAGAGAAGGTTTATAAGAATGGGTGCCATGTTGTGTTGTTTCCAAATGGAACGCGAAAGGAAGTGAGTGCAGATGGGGAGACCGTCACTGTCACTTTCTTCAACGGTGACATCAAGCAGGTCATGCCAGACGGGAGAGTGGTAGGTTTCCACAGGTGTGTTTTCTCTGTAGGATAAACACCCCTGAAGGAGTGGTAGCGCTGACTCCTTGTCTTTACAGATCTACTACTATGCAGCCACGCAGACTGCCCACACCACATTCCCAGAAGGGCTGGAAGTTCTACATTTCTCTAATGGCCAAATAGGTGAGAACTTGCTCTGCCTTCTCAGTTCTATTAAATTCTTCCTTCCTTTAAAAATAAAATATTTATAATAATCCCCTTTCTTACAGAAAAACATTTCCCAGATGGAAGAAAAGAAATCACATTTCCTGACCAGACTATCAAAAACTTGTTTGCTGATGGACAAGAAGAGAGCATTTTCCCAGATGGTACAGTTGTCAGAGTACAACGGTATGTTACCTGTTAAACTGGTTTCTGGTTTTCAACTTTCAATCAGTAATGAAGTTTAAAAATCTTAAACTTTAATAAGTCATTCACATTTTTAGTTGAGTTCAGAATCTGAGAGCAGGTAAGATGTGTTTGCAGCACTTTAGAATTTTGGACAAGTTTGAGACCAATGGATTCGAATGTTTGCTTAGTCTTTAGCCTAGCGATCTAAAGGATATCTAAAGAACACTTCACAAAAGGATGGCAGATACTTATTTAGAAATAAGTTTGGTGAAATTTGAAAACAGTGAGTGAGACACAGAAGGGAAGCTTCCCTGTCAATTGTTAAGAATAACTGGACTCTGTATTTTGATTTTCTGGGTCTTCCTGTCCCAGCCAAAGCACTTAACTCTTCTGGCCTCTCTAAGCCAATTCCAAATTAACAATTTCTTTCTTTATCCTTCTGAATGTTAAATTTCTTGAAGTCAGAGATGACTTCTTTAATCAACAGTGAAGAGCATCTTATAGGTTCCATTATTATTAAAACCGTAATAGAGGTTTGTCAGATCCAGTCCTGTTTTTAGTTTTACCCTCCTTTCCTGGAGTGTAGCAGTTAAGTACCCATTAACTTGAACTATGTGATGTAAACTTGGCAATAATGTAGGAACTCCTTATGGTCATGACATTTTCCCTTATTGTGGTCTGAAATCTGGTGCTCTTTATCTGGTGCTCAACTAAAGAAAATTTGAGGAAAAGCTTATGTGTACAGTATAGATTTCAGAAACTTCCCAATTTTGACTCTTACAAAAAGTTCCCTAGAGCCATCTATTTAATCTCATGGCCAGTCTTTTCTCATCTGTACTCAGACACATCCCATGTTATTAGTTCATTCAGGATTATCATTTTTAAATTGAGGTATGACATATGACATTAGTTTCAGGTATACCACAAAAATTTACTAGATATTTATATATACTGCAGAATGATTACAAAAGTCTAATTAACATCCATTATCACACATAATTACATGTTTTTCTTGTCATAAAAACGTTTTATTCTCTTAGCAGCTTTCGAATGTGCAATTCATTCAGGGTAACTGTGCTGTTTTTCACTTACAGCAGTGGTTCTCAAACTTAAGGGTGCATCTGAATCTGGAGGGACTGTTCAAGGGCTTGTTGCTGGGCCCCACTCAAATAATTTGCATTTCTAGTGAGCTCTTGGGTGATGCAGACACCACAGGGCCATACTTACTAGAGCAGTGGCTCTCTAACCTTTGTATGTAGCAGAGAGCCACATATGTGTTCATATGAAATTTGAGAAATAAACAAAATAGAAAAAAACATTCTGTGTTGAGAAGTTGACAGCTTCTCAACTTTAGCGCCCTAGCTTTGTTTAATAATGGGACATTATTCTTAAAATAAGGACCAGGGATACTCTTGGAGGAGGAATAACTGCCAGATTTCTCCTGCTATAATCTTCATGTTTTTATAAAGGAATTCTATTCAAAATTTACAGAGATGGCAACAAAATCATAGAGTTTAATAATGGCCAAAGAGAACTACATACAGCCCAGTTCAAGAGACGGGAGTATCCAGACGGCACTGTGAAAACTGTGTACACAAACGGGCATCAGGAGACCAAGTACACATCTGGTCGAGTAAGAATGAAAGACAAGGACGGTAATGTTCTCATGGACACAAAACTGTCATGAAAATTGTGTGACTTATCATGAAATGACACTAAACTTGATTTTCTTGTTAAAAAGAAATGTACATTTCTTGTGGATTCTGTGGTTTAATTTATATACTCTGTGTGTGTGCGTCTGTGTGTGTATATAAATAAATAGAAAAGACTTTGGAGTATAAAACTATTTGCTTTTTATGTTTGAAATGAACAGGGCAGCTTTCATTTTGAATTCATCTCCCTTGTCTTCTATGGTCATAAGCAGCATAGATTTTAATAAGGGGATGCTTTCTATGGTTGGTGATGGCTATGAAAACCAGGAAGTACAAGAAATACAGTATCACATAGTTTTTATCACACAGATTTTCCTACTGCCTGTCAGCCCTATCAAGGTCATGCTCAGAAACATCACTGAAGGAGGAATCATTTCTCCACTCACTATACTCAATCAGTGCTGAAATTAAAGCATTGTATCTACCACCAAAGTCACAGAATGGGAAGTTAAAACAGTGAGGGAATATAGAAGTAAGTCAATCAGTCAAACAGGTAGGAAGAGTTCATTCTGCGAGTGCAAATCTCATGGGAGGAGAAAGCAGCTGTAATGAGGGTGATATCTGGTCGAAACAGGACATGTGAGAAAGGCGGGGCCTGAGAAACAACCAGGCAGTGTTAAAAGTTTTCAGAGAAAATAAGGAATTATATTTACGTAACCTCAGGATTTAGAAAAGTTGGTTTTAGAAAAGGCAGAGGAACCAGAGATCAAATTGCCAACATCCGCTGGATCATGGAAAAAGCAAGAGAGTTCCAGAAAAACATCTATTTCTGCTTTATTGACTATGCCAAAGCCTTTGACTGTGTGGATCACAATAAACTGTGGAAAATTCTGAAAGAGGTGGGAATACCAGACCACCTGACCTGCTTCTTGAGAAACCTATATGCAGGTCAGGAAGCAACAGTTAGAACTGGACATGGAACAACAGACTGGTTCCAAATAGGAAAAGAAGTACATCAAGGCTGTATATTGTCACCCTGCTTATTTAACTTATACACAGAGTACCTCATGAGAAACGCTGGACTGGAAGAAGCACAAGCTGGAATCAAGATTGCTGGGAGAAATATCAGATATGCAGATGACACCACCCTTATGGCAGAAAGTGAAGAGGAACTAAAAAGCGTCTTGATGAAAGAGGAGAGTGAAAAAATTGGCTTAAAGCTCAACATTCAGAAAATGAAGATCATGGTATCACTTCAGGGGAAATAGATGGGGAAACAGTGTCAGACTTTATTTTTTTGGGCTCCAAAATCACTGCAGATGGTGACTGCAGCCATGAAATCAAAAGACCCTTACTCCTTGGAAGGAAAGTTATGACCAACCTAGATAGCATATTCAAAAGCAGAGACATTACTTTGCCAACAATGGTCTGTCTAGTCAAGGCTATGGTTTTCCAGTGGTCATGTATGGATGTGAGAGTTGGACTGTGAAGAAAGCTGAGCGCCAAAGATTTGATGCTTTTGAACTTGGTGTTGGAGAAGACTCTTGAGAGTCCCTTGGACTGCAAGGAGATCAGCCCTGGGTGTTCTTTGTAAGGACTGAAACTTCAATACTTTGGCCACCTCATGCGAAGAGTTGACTCATTGGAAAAGACTCTGATGCTGGGAGGGATTGGGGGCAGGAGGAGAAGGGGACGACAGAGGATGAGATAGCTGGATGGTATCACGGACTCGATGGACATGAGTTTGGGTGAACTCCGGAAGTTGGTGATGGACAGGGAGGCCTGGTGTGCTGCAATTCATGGCGTCACAAAGAGTCGGACACAACTGAGCGACTGAACTGAACTGAACCTCAGGATAGAAAGCCATTTTTGTTTCTGGTTGGGGGGCCCACGCTGTACAGCTTCTGGGATCTCAGGTTCCCAAACCCAGGAAAATGAACTCAGGCCACGGCAGTAAATGTGCCAAATTCTAACCCCTAGATCACAAGGTCCACTCTTGAGAAAGACTTTTAAATGAGACACAGCATAAACCTTAAAGGTTAATGAGTCAAAAGTTTGTCCAAAGATACCCCAAAAAGAAAAGTCACAGACTAGGAAAAGATACACATATCTGACAAAGGATTAATAAACCAAATACATTAAGAAGCCTTACTAGTTAGAATTACAAAAGATACGAATGAGCAATAAACAAGCAACTAAACCAGTGAATGCATATTACAAAAATGAAGTATCTCTTTATAGTAGTATAAACTGGCAAATAATGGTCTGGCCACACTGCATGTCAGCAAGGAACTCAAGATTACTAATGGTAGAGTTAGTTTGAAATACAATTACTAATGGAATTTACTAAGTCCTGAGGTAAGTATATTCACTAGAAAACCACTCATAGGTACAGAGAGGGTCCTACTGTAGAATAATTGAGAAAAAACTGGTAACAAAGATCTAACAGAATAAATGATGTGCATAGAGGGATGTAACAATGCAAGTGAATAAAACAGCTATGCATATCAGTATGGATAAAAGACTGTAAATAAAGTAGGGAGAAAGGCAACTGTGTGATACTGCACACACTTAAAAATATACAGAACTGTATATTGTTTATGGATGCTTACATATACAGTAAAATTATAAAGACATATATAAGCACGTGCTAAGTCGCTTCAGTCATGTTCTACTCTTTGCGACCCCATGGACTGTAGCCCACCAGGCTCCTCTGTCCATGGGATTCTCCAAGCAAGAATACTGGAGTGGGTTGCCATACCCTTCTCCAAGGTATATAAGCACAATAAATGCCAAATTCACAGTATTCACCTCCTTTGTAGGTAAGAGAATGATTGGGGAAGGGTAGAACAGCCACCTACACCTGTGCTGACACTGTCTTATTTCTTAAACTGAATATATAGGAAATATTTTTCCTAATGTGGCTAAAATATTTAAAAATTAAAATAAGTAAATACTTGAAAGCAAATATTTATTAACTTTTTTCAAACAGTTCTTAACAGTTCAACACGTAAGGAAAAAAAACAAAAGCCCAGCAGTATTGCAGAACAGGTGAAGGAAATAAGCCTGAAATGGTCTACATTGTAAAACCTTCTTCTGGGCTTCTACAGATGCTCTGTACTGTATACCTGAAAAACAGAATGTGTTATTTTAAACCTCTGCTTAATGTTCAAATCTAGTTACTAAATCGTGTGTTACACTTCTGTGAATGGATAGAGTGTGAGCTGTTTACTGATTAACCCTAATGATCTTTGTTATTAGGACACTGGTTGTCCAGTAGTACCATATGCAGAGGTACGAGTTACGAGCCTGAATTATTTCCAGTGCTGCTCTCCTCCTTACACCCCGAAACTATCTGGTACCATGAACAATCAGGACAGCTGTTTGGTCCCAGCATTTTCACAACTATGGAACCTTTCTGATACTGACACTCAGTAGTATAGAAGGGCCTGTTAAGGAGAAATCTAGACGAGAGATTCTTGTTGAGCTTGGTTGTCATTCCTTTGAGAAACAGCGTGAATCTCTGCTGTGTCAGTGCTGTGCCTGAAGCTGACTGTAAGGATGAACAAGAAATCATGGTACTTACATCATTCATCTCGGTCTGCAAGCCCCATTTCTACTAATGACATATGAATTGGATACTGTTTATCTTCATATAAAGTCACCATTTGTTCTGGTACCTGAGCCTAAAATGAAAAGATCTTTGTCAAGAAAATACCATCATGTCTTTGCTGCCTGTTTCCTCCTACAGCTAGCAAGAGAGAGAAGGCATTCTCTACGTTTGTTTATAAATTGGTACTATGTCCTTTCAAAGGTATCTGTGATGGTTTCTTGCTAAATTCCATTCTTTCCGTCTTCTACTTTATTTGAAATGTAACTCATCCCCAAAGTTTTCCTGGATTGAGCCAGTGGGCTCTCATGGTATCTTCCTTGTTAAAATTCATTTGCACTGTACACATAAAGTGTACCTTTATGCACACACCACATTTCGATTGTTGTTCATGAGGTGAATACACATTTATTTGTAAGAACACTTACTTGGTCTGCTAGTATTTTCACTGGTTTCTTGAGAGAAACCTTGCATAAGCTCTTTACTGCACACAGAGGAGTGTGATATGTACAGAGGTTTTCAAAAAGCACTTTCTAGTAACAGCACTACTTCATTAAGAGCTCATTTTTGCCACAGCCAATATATCAGAAATCCCCAAATCTCAGGTCCTCAAATCAGTGCAAGTTGGGCGAAACAATAGTGGTGAGGATGAAGCTGAACTGAAGAACATGTTTCCATCTAAAGGGACAGTTGCTGCACCACTTGTGTTGTCATTCCAGAAGATTTTATAATATTTAAATATATAAAATATTAGATTTTATAATACATAAAATATATAAATACTAGATTTTATGACACTTAAAAACAGCAGTTTTGGTGATTAATTTTCCAGTTTTAAAACAGCTGTTATTAAACATGGGTACAGGTCAGAGTTTGTGGGTCTCCCTTTTGTGTCTAAGCCTCTAAAGTAGAAGGCATATTAATACTGAGCATGACCTGGATTTTCTTATTTGAACCTTTTCATACAGTTCTATTACATTAAACAATTCAAAATTAGTGTAATTATGAGTACCATGAAAACCACTTTCTCTGATTTTGACCACGATTCCGTTCTAATTTTTCCAACTTTTAGGACGCAGTTTAAATGTCACTTCTCACCTGTCGTACTCTACTGGGCAGGGGCTCAAATACCATATTCCAGTCTCTTCAGACAGAAATCATTCCCGCTTCTCCCTGCGTCTCACCCGCAAATACCTGTACTTGTTTGATTCACACTTTATTCATTCTACTTCTATTAGTGGTTTACACGTTCCCCTCATTGAATTCAGTTCAGTTCAGTTGCTCAGTTGTGTCCGACTCTTTGCGACCCCATGAATCGCAGCACGCCAGGCCTCCCTGTCCATCACCAACTCCTGGAGTTCACTCAAACTCATGTCCATTGAGTCGGTGATGCCATCCAGCCATCTCATCCTCTGTCGTCCCCTTCTCCTGCCCCCAATCCCTCCCAGCATCAGAGTCTTTTCCAGTGAGTCAAATCTTCGTATGAGGTGACCAAAGTATTGGAGTTTCAGCTTTAGCATCCATCAGTCCTTCCAAAGAACACCCAGGACTGATCTCCTTTAGAATGGACTGGTTGGATCTCCTTGCAGTCCAAGGGACTCTCAAGAGTCTTCTCCAACACCACAGTTCAAAAGCATCAATTCTTTGGCACTCAGCCTTCTTCACAGTCCAACTCTCACATCCATACATGACTACTGGAAAAACCATAACCTTGACTAGATGGACCTTTGTTGGCAAAGTAATGTCTTTGCTTTTGAATATGCTATCTAGGTTGGTCATAACTTTTCTTCCAAGGAGTAAGCATATTTTAATTTCATGGCTGATTTTGGAGCCCAGAAAAATGAAGTCAGCCACTGTTTCCCCATCTGTTTGCCATGAAGTGATAGGACCAGATGCCATGATCTTAGTTTTCTGAATGTTCAGCTGCAAGCCAACTTTTTCACTCTCCTCTTTCACTTTCATCAAGAGGCTTTTAGCTCCTCTTCACTTTCTGCAATAAGGGTGGTGTCATCTGCATATCTGAAGTTACTGATATTTCTCCGGGCAGTCTTCATTCCAGCTTGTGCTTCTTCCAGCCCAGTGTTTCCCATGATGTACTCTGTGTATAAGTTAAATAAGCAGGATGACAATATATAGCCTTGACATACTCCTTTTCGTATTTGGAACCAGTCTGTTGTTCCATGTCCAGTTCTAACTGTTGCTTGCTAGCCTGCATACAGATTTCTCAGGAGGCAGGTCAGGTGGTCTGGTATTCCCATCTCTTTCAGAATTTTCCACAGTGTGATCCACACAGTCAAAGGCTTTGGTATAGTCAATAAAGCAGAAATAGATGTTTTTCTGGAACTCTTGCTTTTTGATGATCCAGCGGATGTTGGCAATTTGATCTCTGGTTCGTCTGCCTTTTCTAAAAACAGCTTGAACATCTGGAAGTTCATGGTTCACGTATTGCTGAAGCCTGGCTTGGAGAATTTTAAGCATCACTTTACTAATGTGTGAGGTGAGTGAAATTATGCGGTAGTTTGAACGTTCTTTGGCATTGCCTTTCTTTGGGATTTGAATGAAAACTGACCTTTTCCACTCCTGTGGCCACTGCTGAGTTTTCCAAGTTTGCTGGCGTATTGAGTGCGGCACTTTCACAGCATCATCTTTTAGGATTTGAAATAGCTCAACTGGAATTCCATCACCTCCACTAGCTTTGTTCGTAGAGATGCTTCCTAAGGCCCACTTGACTTCAGCTGCTGTAAGGAGCAGTGGCTGTGCTTTGCTGGAGCAGCCGTGAAGGGATACCCCACATCCAACGTAAAAGAAACCCTAGTAAGAAGGTAGGCACTGAGAGAGGGCATCAGAGGGCAGACACACTGAAACCACAATCACAGACAACTAGCCAGTCTGATCACATGGACCACAGCCCTGTCTAACTCACTGAAACTAAGCCATGCCGTTTAGGGCCACCCAAGACAGACGGGTCATGGTGGAGAGGTCTGACAGAATGTGGTCCCCTGGAGAAGGGAATGGCAAATCACTTCAGTATTCTTGCCTTGAGAACCTCATTGACTTATCCGTTCTTTAATTACAGAATATTTATCTGGATCATTTTTTATCTTAGTCATTACATCCCTGATATTTTATATCATTGCAGGGCTAATCAAAAGCTTCAGTATAAATTATATAAAACTAAGACATCATTTGCACCAGCCGTAAAATTAATCCTATAGTATTTACAGAATTATAAACTTTAAAGCATTTTACATGTAAAGCACTTTAGAAAATTACTAGGGATCCTTGAAATAGCTTCGAAAGAATCTTGGTCAGTTAAGACAAATACTTACCATGGAAGAAGCATAAAGCTGTTTTCCTTGTAGACAGTCTATCATGGCCCACAATGCTTCCATGCTCCACTTTGGACAATATGGTATTCTTGTCTTTCCTACGTCTCTCAAGGGTGGTTTAAACCCTGCCAAGAGAACCTTTATGGCTCGAGCTGGATACTGCATAAGATGAAGAGGGATTTGACGCAGTCTGTCACAAAAGAAATTCTAAAATTAAAAAAAATTTTTTTAAAGAATAAAAAAAAACCCTATTAAAAAAAATGTGAATGTCACAATTAGGGGAAAACTTTATGATGTTGGATTTGGCAGTGATTTCTTTGATACGAGACCAAGAGCACAGGCAACAGAAGAAGAAAATTCAATTATATCAAAACTTAAAACTATGCAAAAGGCACAATCAATAGAGTGAAAAGGCACCTTGCAGAATGAGAGAATATATGTTCATGTTAAAAACGACATTTCTTCAAAGAGCTGTAAATGGCCAACAAGCACATGAAAAGATGTTCAACATCACTAATCATCAGGGAAATTGCCAATGAAAGCCATATGATATGATATCACCTCATACCCATTAGCATGGCTACTATTAAACAAAATACCACCCAGAAGATAACAAGTGTTGGTGAGGATATAGAGAGAAACTGGAACCGCTGGACATTTGGTGTGAATGTAAAATGCTCCTGGGGAAGTTTGGTGGTTCCTCCAAATACTGAGAATAAGCATATTATCCAGTGACTCCACTTCTCAGTATACTGAAATCAAGGTTGTAAAGAGATATTTGTATGTCCATTTTCATAACATCATTCACAACAGTCAAATATCCACTGACGGGTGTGTGGATAAATAAAATGTGTTAAATACATATGATGGAATATTATTCAGCCGTAAAAAGGAAGAAACTTCTAACATGGTTGATCCTTGACATTATGCTAAGTGAAATAAGCCAGCTATAAAAAGATGTGAGATATACGTACAATAATCAAATTCATAGAGGTGGAAAGCAGAATGGTGGCCAATGGGCTGGATGAAGGGACAATGAGGAATCATTTAATGGGTACAATATTAGTTTCAGTTTTGAAAATGAGGGTTCTGGAGATTGGCTGCACTAACCATGTAAATTGAGTTAACACTACTTAACTATACATTTAAAAATGGTTAAGATGATAGATTTTATATACATATTATCTCATTATTTAAAAAATAATTATAAATAACAAAACTTGGAAAAATAACAGTGTTGGCAAGGATGTGGAGAAAATGGAACTCCTGTGTGTTGCTGGTAAAAATGTTAAATCGTATAGCTGACACGGAAAACTCTGGCATTTCCTCAAAAAGTTAAACATCAAATTACCATGTGATCCTGAAATTCCATTTTGAGGTACATATCCTAAAACAGTTGAAAGCTGGAATTTAAATGGATCTTTTTATGTCAGTGTTCACCACAGTGTTATTCACAGACCAAGTGTCCATCAACAGATGAATAAACAAAATGTGGTGTACATGTACAATGGAATATTACTTAATTGTAAAAGTAATGAAATTCTGACAAGCTACAACGGTGGATGAACTCTGAAAACGTTATTCTAAGTAAAATAAGCCAGACATAAGAAGGCAACTATTGTATGATTATGTTTGTATGAAGAACTTAAGTAAATTCATATAGAGAGTAGAAGAGGACTCAAGGGAGCTGAGAGAAAGGGAACAGAATGTTACTAAGGGGTCCAGAGTTTTTGTTTGGGATTATGAAAAAGTTGTGAAAATGGACAATAGCAGTGGTTGTACAGCACTGTGAATGTATTTAATGTCAATTAATTGTATAAAAATGGATAACGGTAATTTTTTTTACTTTAAAAACTTTAACACAGTAAATTTTATGTTATGTACATCTTATCACAATAAAGAATAACTTTTAGAGTAAAAACAAACTCCGAAAGTAGCTCTAAAATAGCTTTTTGAAGTAAAATCTTTTTAATTATTAAAAAAAAAAACCACAGAACTAAGAATCCTAGTTTAAGTTTACTTTTTTGTTTTTTAACCTGTTTACTGTCAGCTTTTCAGTTGATCCATAATCAACAAATTGCACCAGGACAGCTAGAGGATTAAATTCTTTAATGGAAACAATCTTTGCTCTATACCATAAGCCATCATCATATTCTGCAAGGCAAGGCATTTCTGAAAAGACAGAAAAAGGGAAAATTACATTGCCTTTTATTTTCTTAAAAATATATATGCTTTGAAATACAGTAAAGTACAAAGATATAATCCCCATATACCTGTTACTCAGAATTAAACACTCAACAGCCATATGTTGGCTTGTGCTCTTTTTTCTGTTTATATACCCTGTTTTTCCTAATTCCTAAATTAGGAAAATGTTTGAAGAAAGACATTTATCCCATTCTCAGAGTTCCTACTTCTACCTCCCATGGCTTAGACCATTCTCTCACTCCTCCCACTTCTTATATGCCCCCAATTTTTTTCTTTTGGGCAGCTGTCTTCTGCAAAGGATAGTAAAATGGGTTCTATTAATCCTACTTTTAATTTTCCCCTCCTCCAGTGCAATTCCATTGCTCTCTAGCTTAACATTTTTCAATGGCATCTTAACTGTTTGCAGTACCAACTTCTTAGACTGCAATTTATAAGGTTCTGAACCGTATACTCCCAACCCACTCTGACCATATATCCTCAACATGTTACCCAAACAGATTCTTTATTCAACTCCTTTAATATAGATTCCATACGTATTTAATAGGTACTTGCTTATGAATCAACTTTCACATATGCATACTTAACTTTAATTCCACAATAACTATAGAAAAATGCACAAACAATATATGGATAGATAGCTCTGTGAATTACCGTATCATGCACAGACTGTGTAACTTCCCTTGAGAGAAGAACACAAGGAAGGAACTGTTTCTTCTAGACTATAAATTAGTTTACTAAAAGAAAATATGATAATGAGCTTATTTTTTCACTCATTCAACAAATATTTATGAGCACCTACTCATGCAAGTTGCCTTCCTCAAAAGCTAGGGACACTGCAGTACAAAGTATTCCTGCTCACAGTGCCCCTTCCTAGGAGAGGAGGCAAGGGAGAGGAGGTGGTGGAGAAGGGCAGGGCAGGGGAGGGAGGTTGGGGGGTGCGGGAGGAAGAGCAGCAGGGAAGAAGACCTGCGGTAGGGGAAAGTAGAGCAGAGGTCTTGCTATATACATTCCAGAACTTTCCAGGCAGGGAAAAGGGCAAGTGTTGTTTATCAGCCAAACATGGGTCATAAGTGATTAAAATCTTATTAAGTAGCAGATAAGACATTAGGCTCTAGCTTTCCTTTGCTAAAGTATCCTCTGATAAGTACAAACTACAAGGATGAACGCACCTCTATACATGACATGGATAAAATGTACAGACACCGCTCAGTATTTCAGGAACTGTCAACACAGGTAATGAAATGCATTTTCCAAGTAGGAGAATCCCATGTATTTAATAAAGGATGGTAATATATATTAGAAAGGGGAAAAGCACAATTTCGTCCATCCTGACAGGACAGGACACAATGTGAATTCCCCTGCCCTCACACCAAAATTCTCTATTTAGGTGGCTTGTAATGAAATTAAGTGCCATTTAGGTCTAAATAACAACTCACAATTTTGAGCTACTGGCAAAACCTCAAGCTCAGAAAAGCCATCTTCATGCAGTCAAGTGTCCACAGGCAGCCTGAACTTTGGAAAATCAAAGTGCCCTAAGGCATGAGGCCAAGCGTATAAAGTGAGGGCAATAAAAATACCAGTTAACCTTAGAAACAACTCAATCTCATCAGCATTGAAACAAAACAATGATTTCATTAGGAATCCCACTTTCCTGAAAGACTAGTACCTGTTCTGAAGTCTGTCAGAGGAGGGAATGTCTCCATATTCTTATTGAACCTCCGCAGTGCCTCCTCTAGGCTCTCCGACTCAGATTCCCAGCCGACTCCACTGTCTTCTGTGTCACTGTGCTGGTTAAACAAACTACAACTTTCGACAGATTCAAGACAAATATATACCTGAGTTGGGGGAAGGGAAGGGAAAAACATTCAAATTCTGTAACTTTCAGTATTCATAATATGGGCAAAAGTACTGCAGGAAAGCCTCCAATAGTGGCCCCATGGTCCTTATAGAGTTAAGTCCTCATATCAAACCAGACTTGTTCTCTGTGGCTGAAAAATGCCATAGCATGATGGTATGTGACTACTGAGCTCAGACTGTAAAAGATGTGGCCTCTGCCTTGGTGGTGCTTGGTCCACCAAGGGGCACGCACATGCATGTTAGCAGGCCCAGGAGAGGCCCACAGAGCAGAAGCCCAGCACCAAGCTCTGGAATTGGATCCTGCAGTAGCACACCCCTCTTCCCACACCTTGACTGCAACCTTGAGACCCTGGATTCCTGACTTTTATGTGTGTTGTTTTAAGCTGCTAAATTTGGGGTAATTTGTTCTGCAACAATAATAACTAGTTAAAAATCATTATAAAAACCAACAATAGGTTACACTACTATGTTCTCTGATGAAATTACGGAGCAAATCCTCATCGCTTGTGAAGGAATAGTTAACTGTGTAAAAACAGCTGAAGGACTGCTCTGCCACTTAATCTGCATTTCTTTTTCTCTTGTTAGTTAAGTATATGTAATTGAATTTTCTTTAGTGTACTTATTCACTCAGTATTTATTGAGTGCCTACTATGTATCAGGCAGTATTCTAGGTATTCCAGGGACACACCAGTGGCCAAAACACAAAAATCCCTATCTTCATAGAATTACATTCTAGTAGGGAGATGTAAACAGACATAGTAAAGAAAGTGGTGGTGTGTTAGAAGGTGATAAATAGTATGAAAAAACAGAGCAGGGTAAAGAGTACTTAATTAAGTTCAATGTAGGAAGAGGACAGGGGAATGAGATGTCTGAGATTTCTTCGGTGGCAGTAAATTCAAACTTAAAAACCTAAATATTTCATTTAAAGAGCTATACGTTACTGGGAAAACCCAAAAGTGATTAAGAAACAGTTGCCTTACTAAGTATAAACAGTGTTTGAAGAAGAAACTATAGGGTAGGTAAACTAGAGGTCAGCAATTGTTAACAAAGTCAGGAAGATAGAAATGTGAAGAATCCATCCTAGAGTTAAGACCATAACCAACCGTGTTACTGAAATTACATACTTCACTGGGTGAGACAACGTGCTTTACTTGAACAGCATAGAGTTCCTCAGGGGGAGGCAGAGATGAAGACAAATATGGTGGTAAAATAGGAGTCTCTGTTTCAGGCAAAAGCAAATCCTAAAACAGCACAAATAAATTCAAATTTCAGAATGACTATTACAGAAAGCCACTACATTATTAAAGTTCATAACAATGCCAGTTTACTTTCTTAACAAAAAGCTAGCTGAGACTGTCACAAAACAATTTTGTTGTAGCAGGACCAAAATGTGGTAAGCAATCAAAAGATCTTTAGAATGCTTTTGTCTCCTGCCTAAAAAAAAAAAAGATGTTAACCACCCCCCTCCCCCACCACAGGAATGTTTTTTTACATATTATTATTATATTTACACATACACATAACATTTTAGAAGAATGGTTATCAAACTGACACTGCTCAGTGGGACTGGGGTGTTTGAGGTGTAGAAAGGGGGCAACTTCTTTCCTTTTCACATTTCTGTAGTATTGCATTCATTTTTAGAGTATGTATTTTATAATAAAAACTAAAATAATATATGAAATGCCAAAAGAAGATTTAAGTTAAAAATCATCAGAAAAGTGTGCTCTCCCTTAAGCTCTATAAAAGGATAAAGAATAATTAAAAATTATATGATTCCAAAGAGGATCACGGCAGTCAGCAGTTGTTAAAAGCAAATATATATAAAAATATAGGTGAATTTTATTAACTTATAAAAATCCTGAATATGGTACTTGGTATAAATAGTAAAATAATCACATTCAAATTTGTAGACTCACTTATTATATTAACGATTCCAAACTAGTAGCAAAACAAACATACCTGAACCACTTAGCTGATCTCAGCAAAAAGTGACTATCCACTGCTAAAATTTTACTGATTTGTTACAAAACACTTTACAACAAGCATATTTTATTTTTGTAATTATAGAAATTATTTTTGTAAGTTTTTTTATTTGGCTGGGCCGGGTCTAGATGCAGCATGTGGGGGTCTAGGTTTCCTGACCAGGGATTGACCCAGTGCCCCCTGCATTTGTGAGTGCAGAGTCTTAGCCACTGGACCACCAGGAAAGTCCTTATAGGAATTAAATTCTACTTTTAAATCATAAAATTTTACTTATCAAAACACTTTCTGCACAGCAAAAAGCACAAGTGACAAAAGATAAAAACGGATAAACTGGACTTCACCAATATTTAAAACTTTGGCGCTTCAACGGATATCATCAAGAAAGTGAAAAGATAACCCACAGAGTGAGAGAAATATTTGCAAATCATGTGTGATAAGGGACTTGATCTTCATACCTATCCAAAGATGGCTAGGAAATAAGTCAAGATAACAAGTGTTGGTGAGGATATGGAGAAAATGGAACCCTGTACAATACTAGTACCAAAGTAAACTATTGTAGTCATTTGGATAAGTTTCATAGTTTCCTAAAATGGTAAACAGTCATATGACTGTGTAATTCTCATGACTTAGTAATTCCACTTCTAGGTCTATACTCAAGAGGAGTAAAAACAAACATTCACTTAAAAATTTGTACACAAATGTTCATAGTAGCTTTATTTACTATCTGTAAAGGTAAAAACAATCCAAATGTCCATCAACTGATGAATGGATAAACAATATGTGGTGTATCCATATAAAGGAACATTATTCAACAATAAAAAGGACACATACAATATGATTCAACCTTGCAAACATTATGGTCAATGAAAGCCAGTAACAAAGGACTATGTACTATGTAATTCACTTTCTAATGAAACATCCAGGACAGGCAAACCCACAGAGACAGTTTCCAGGAAACTGGGGGGTGGAGGGAGGTAGGAAGTGATTGCTGCTGGTGTGGAGCTTGTCTTTGACATGAAACATTATGGAATTAGGTAGCTATAATGACCACACAACTCTGTGAATATGTTAAAAAACCATTGACTTATACACTTTAAAAAGTTAAATTTTACGGTATATAAATTATCTCAATAAAGCTGTTATAGAAGAAAATGCTTACTTCCTCATCTTGAACGAGATTCTTTGTATTGATGAAGTATCCAAAATTTCAAAATATTTAGATTGAAACTTACCTCAAACCTTATTTCCCATCTCTCTTCCTCATACTTTTTATTGTAATCTGTTGGATTCTGAAATAATATAGTATTATCAATGAAAACTTTATCTATATAATATTGTTTTAAGACACTTTCATATTTCATCCCACAATAACTGTGCGCATGTTCTTGTTGGCATTCATTTTCGCTTAACTATGGGAAAATTTAGTGTTTTGAGTAATTTAATATTGCAACAAGAAGAATCCTCAAATTATGTCAGAAGCATGTCAACAACTGTAATTAGTTTTTAAGAGTGGGAGCTCTTACCTTTGATTTTAAATGGCCACAGTGAAGAGTACATACATCTGGCAAAGACTAAATGATCTTTATAAAACCCGTTTAACAGATGAAACACTTTTACACAAACACACAGGGACACACACGCACACAAACCATACACTTCTCTGCTCAACAGAAATAGCTGGCTGTAAGGATTATGTGTACAAAGTTATGTAATAGTTTTCCATTTGAGAGAAAAAAGTAATTTCCTTCACTGCACTGACCACCCACTGTCTGGTTGTGTACTACAGATAAAATGAATATTCAAAAACCTAATAAGTGAACTGTAAGTCTAACAGTATCTTGCTATATAAAATGTTCATGCTATTATTTATGGTGTGTACCCTATTTCGATAAAACATTTGTGGCAGCCTGCAATATGAAACTATATCTATAACAGGCTAATTTTTTTTTAAGATATTAAACACAGAGGCACCAGGCAACTGGAATGGGCTGTTTACTGAAGCTAAGCTTAAAATCTGGCTCTGAGTTCCTACAAGTAGGCAAAATGAGGTAAATGTTGTAATATCAAATATGGGGAAAAAACATTTTATCTTGGGAGTCGATTTCTGGCAGCAAATTTCATTATGATTTTATCATTCACATCTGCATTCAAACAATGCCAGAGAACATGAGCTGCTTATTAGGTTTGAAGATACAGAAATAACAAGTGAATTTTAGTGCAATTGAAAAGTTTTTTTAAGGACATTTATAAAGCTTTCTCAATAAAGAATTACAAATCCTCTAGGCTCTCTTAACAAATCAGACATGTAGGACTATATGGAAGACTTGAGGCATGAGACAAAATATGACAAATTTTAACCGTATTTTACTTTATAGATTTTTACAGAAACATACTTTACTTACTTCCTTCAGTATTTCCTCAGATTGTTCAAAAGTACAATATTTATGGTGTGCCAAAAAGTAAGAAAGTGACATTCCATCAAAATAGAGATGAATAGGTAATTTCCCCCATGGATTTTCTGGTAGTTCCTATTTAAGTTCAATAAAGGAGATCATTACTATAAAAACATTACTAAAAAATCCGAAGATTAAAACTTATATTCAGGAAAAATGGAATTGGACTTCTGACAATCACAGTATTACTTGTTTGACTAGTGACTCATTCTGTAAAATTTCCTTCCTGGTATTTTGGCAGATAATGAAGCAATAATTCTACTACTTTGGTTGTTATAAAATACATCTACATGCCTATAAGTAGAGAGTTTTCTAGTTATCAGAAAATAATATATTATACATCATCTTTAGATGATACTAATAATTTATAGTAAGTACAAGGAGAAAGATAAAGTATGCTCAGGGGTAAATCAATGAAATTTAGTTAAAAATCCCCAAATGGCAGGAATCAGAAGAAATCAACAAGTCCAGGAGTCATATAATGGTTTTAAAACTCGTGGGTCCATTTACAGATATCAGGTACCTAACACGTACCTGAGTGATGAGCTGACCATCCCTCACTTGATACCAACTTGGTCCAAACTCAGGTCTCTGCTGAGTTGGTGTACTGATCTCCCAGCAGATCTCCTGCTTATACCTCTCTCTCCTGTCCAGTTTCCACCATTCAGAATGAAAACAGCACAACATGGGGTCGGATCACATCCACTGCAGCTTTCCCATTCCAGCTCCTTCCCAGTCTGCTCCCGCTCCATGAATGCTCCAGGCATCTTTGGCCTAGAGCTCTCTGCACTGTTCTGCTATCCACACGGTGTCTCTTCTCACCATTTAAAGGTTTTAATCAAGTTTTATCTTTTAGGGATGTCTTCCCTGACCACTGTATTAAAATGTCATCTCTCCCCTGCCTGTCCCTCCCTATATGTGTTTGTGTGTGTGTATATATTTTGTTTGTTTCCCATCACTAAAATGGAAGCTCAACGAAGACTGGACTCTGACTCTTGCTGCATCTGCAGGCCAAAGACAGTGTCCAGCAGGTAAGAAGCACCCGGTCAGTGCCAACAGTCGTCAGGCAGAGTGGCACTTCTGGGGGAGGTCAGCTATGGTGGCAGGGATGCGGGCAGCACCAGCATGGTTTCTGAGAAATTGAGGGCCTTTGGTACACTCCGGCTGTTCTCCAAGGCTAAGCCAAGCAGCAAAGTAAGCCACCTGCATAAACTCAACAGTACCATTTCTGAGGGACCTCCATGACAGCCCACACAGGCTGTCAACAACCGTACAGGCTTCTCCACCATCTTATTTGTGTCCGTTGTTCTTTTAAGATCTTTGTCAGCCTATCATCACACCTTTTGTAGAGAAATAGTTCCTTACTGTTTTATATCTTGGAATCTTCAAACAAGATCCCTGTTAATCTTGTCTTTACCTCACTGCTCAGGAACCTCCAATGGGCCTCCTGACTGATATCTGCTTCTCCTACACGCTATTTCCACCACTGTTCCTCACAAAACTTCCACTGTTCTAGCAAACACATCTCCTCAAGACATGTTCATTTCTGTCCCTGTGCCTACCTGAACACTGCATTTCCTTGGTCAGGAGAACTTCACTGACTTTCCCATTCCTACATTCCTATTACACTTCACTGTTTTTTACCAGTCACCAGTTCCCAGCAAGTTCTTTATGGTGTAAAGTCTTCACGTTTTTGTCTTGTGTCTCACTGTTTCACTAAGTAGACAAGGCCTTTGATGAAGAGAATTACCTGCACCTAACATAGTGCACACACAGCACCATCTTGAAAACTATCATGAGCTTCATTTCCTCCCATGTCAAAGTAAGTTGTTAATAAGGGATCTTCCTAATTACTGACTTTCTTGCTTCTGGGAAGTTCTCAGGAACTTTCTCAAAATTGGCTTTATTTAAAATGAGCCTAAGAACAAAAGTGCCAACTTCTTTTATATTAATGAGTAGTTTACAATCACATAGGAACATAGTTCTTCATTAAAAAAACCTCACAGATTATGTTACCTGTAACACTTTATGACAGATAAACTAAATCAATGATACATACTTTAAATACAAATTACCATAACGTGAATTTCCACTTCTCTCTTTGAAAGCAGCTCCTGAAGGAGTTCTACTGCATCTGGTTGCCAGACATTCCCAACCTATTTGAGATTAATAAACTCAGGTTCTTTCACAAGATAAGAGCAGAAAGTAAATGAAGATACACAAAAGTAGCCATAAACAGAGAACACTAGAGGAGGACAAAATACAGGCAGTTTGCAGAGAGAATCATGGGTATATAATAAAAAAAAAATCTTAAGAAACTAATAATTTGGAAGTAACCTAGATGTCCACCGGCAGACAAATGGATAAGAAAGGTGTGGTACATACATACAATGGAATATTATTCGGCCATTAAAAAGAATGCATTTGAATCAGTTCTAATGAGGCGGATGAAACTGGATCCTATTATACAGAGTGAAGTAAGTCAGAAAGAAAAACACCAATACAGTATACTGAAGTGTATATATGGAATTTAGAAAGATGGTAACAATGACCCTATATGCGAGACAGCAGAAGAGACACAAATATGGAGAATAGTCTTTTGGACTCTGTGGGAGAAGGTGAGGGTGGCATGATTTGAAAGGGTAGTGTTGAAATGTGTATACTATCATATGTGAAGTGGATCACCGGTCCAGGTTTGATGCATGAGACAGGGTGCTCAGGGCTGGTACACTGGGATGACCCTGGGGGATGGGATGGGGAAGGAGGTGGGAGGGGGTTTCTGGATGGGGAACACATGCACCCATGGCTGATTCATGTCGATGTTTGGCAAAAACCACTACAATATTGTAAAGTAATTAGCCTCCAATTGAAATAATTAAAAAAGCAACTAATAATTTATATCAGCCTCCTCAAATATTATTCTCTTAAAGCATTTTATGATTTAAAAATGTAAACTTATACCCCCCAAAAAAGCATGTTTAGTGATGGTGCTGGTTGCTCAGTCATGTCCAGCTCTTTGTGATCCCACGGACTGTAGTCCACCAGGCTCCTCTGTCCATGGGATTCTCCAGGCAAGAATACTGGAGTGGATTGCCATTTCCTTCTCCAGAGGATCTTCCCAACACAGGGATTGAACCTGGGTCTCCTGCATTGCAGGCAGATTCTTTACTGTTTTAACTACAGGGAAGCCCTAAAAAAAAAAAAAAAAAAAAAATTATAAAACTTAAAAAAAAAAAAAAAGACCAACATGTCAATGCAATGTTTGTATAATGACTACAATGAGAGTCAAAGTGTTAGTCGCTCAGTCGTGTCCAACTCTTTGCGATCCCACAGACTGCAGCCCACCAGGCTCCTCAGTCCATGGAACTCTCCAGACAATAATACTGGAGCGGGTAACCATTCCCCTCCACTGACTGAATCCAAGTCTCTCACACTGCAGGCAGATTTTTTACTTCTGAGCCAGCAGGGAAGCGACTGTTACCTTTTATGTTGAGGTTCACATAGCCAGAACGGGGGCTTCCTGCCAAAAGCCCATGAGAAGTCCCAGCTTAGTGCCAGTGCCCTGTGAGTGAACATCTGGAAGCAGATCCTTATCTGTCAGTTCTTTGGATCTGCATTTCTGGTGCACATCTTTGCTGCTGTGTAACCAGGGATGCTAAGCTAAAACCACTCAGCTAAGCTGCTCCCAATGCCTGAACCATAAAAACTGTACGAATTTTTTAAAAAGTTTATTGTTGATTCAGATCACTAAATTTTAAGCTTAATTTGTTATGTAGCAAGGGATAATATGCTATTCCTTTCTCTGCTCCAGCTTCCAATTTCTTGAAACAGTAACTAAAGATCAATAATTTCAAATAAAATTCTCATCTATGAAGAAATTATATCTCTTAAATTTATTTAATGTTTTTATATCCTTTAGTATAATCCTGTAGTTTTCTTCATAAACACCCTTTAGTTGTCTTTAGTAAGCTTATTTCTAAGTATTGTATTATTTACTGAAATAATTTCATTTCACATTCCAATTTCTAAAATTTATTATTAATAAAAAGGCAGTACTTAAAATTAACCACCCTACAAATCACTGTTTACTCACAGGTACGGTGTTATAGAGCTGACAAGGAATACAAAATTGGGGTGTATCAGGATACAGTAAAATAGGATAAAGATGACACTGTGGAATCTTCTCAGTGAATCCATGATCTAAATATTGTACCTAACATAGAAAAAATAAAACTTGTAATTAAAATTTACTACTAAAAACTAGGGGACAGAAGGGACTCCTTCTGTTATTTCTTTATTAAAAAGAAAATATTCCAGAAAGAAAGATAAATCTAGATTTTTAACAATCTCCAGACAAAAAAGTAACATCATTATTTCCTCATCCCAGAGTGTTATCAAACCTCACTGTCAAAAAGTTTTCTTACACATGAACATTTTTTCTTGAGAATAACCAATTTTTTGGAGGATGTTTAAATCTTTTCTTTTGTTTTTCCAAGCATTTTAGAAATCCTAATTTCCACTTAATGAAAGAGTATTTGTCAAATTCTCAGTTTTCCTCAGACAGCTTCAGTTTGAGAAACTGCATGTATTGTTCCCTTCTTGGAGAATCACATGCATAACAAAGGTTCTGAGAAGTTCTATGAGAAAGAAACTTGTTTTTAAATCATCCAGTGATCCTCAACCTTTTTTGTAAAGTAACTTTCTAAAGACTTCATTTTTGAAAGAATTTTGGGTTCACAGCAAAATTTAGAGAAAAGGTACAGAGATTTCCCACATAGTCCCTCACCTCCCATCCCACCTCTCACACTGTAACATTCTGTACAACAATGGTAATTTGTTATAATCATGAACCTATATGGATACATCATAATCAAGGTCCACTGAGGTTACATCAAGGTTCATTTAGTGGTATACACCTTATGGGACAGACACTGTGAAAACACAGGGTGTTTCATTGCTCTAAAAATCCTCTATGCTCCACCTATTCAATCCTCATTGTTGTTCAGTTGCTAAGCCGAGTCCAACTGTTTGCGACCCCATGAACTTCAGCACACCAGGATAGTCCTTCACTATCTCCCTGAGTTTGCTCAAACTCATGTCTATTGAGTCAGTGATACCCTCCAACCATCTCATCCTTTGTTGCCACCAGCATCAGAGTCTTTTCAAATGAGTCAGCTCGTTGCATCAGTGGCCAAAGTACTGGAGCTTCAGCTTCAGCATCAGTCTTTTCCAATGAATATTCAGGACTGATTTCCTTTAAGATTGACTGGTTTATCTCCTTGCTGTCCAAGGGTCTCAAGAGTCTTCGCCAGCACCATAGTTTGAAAGCACTCATCAATTCTTCGGCACTCAGCATTCTTTATGGTCCAACTCTCACATCTGTACATGACTACTAGAAAAACCATAGCTTTGATTATATTACCAACAAAATGATGTCTCTGCTTCTTAATAGGCTGTCTAAGTTTGTTATAGCTTTTCTTCTAAGAAGCAAACGTCTTTCAATTTCATGGCTGCACTCACCATCCGCAGTGATTTTGGAGCCCAAGAAAATGAAATGTGTTACTGTTTCCACTTTTTCCTCATCTATTTGCTGTGAAGCGATGGGACCAGATGCCATGATCTTAGTTTTTTGAATGTTGAGTTTTACGCCAGCCCTTTCACTCTCCTCTTTTACCCTCAATCAAGAGGCTCTTTAGCAATGGTATCATCTGCATATCTGAGGCTATAGATATTTCTTCTGCAATCTTGATTCTGGCTTGTAATTCATCCAGTCTGGCATTATGCATGATGTATTCTACACGTAAGTAAAGTTAGAAAGGTGAGAAAATACAGCCTTGTTGTACTCCTTTCCCAATTTTAAACCAGTCTGTTGTTCCATGTCTGGTTCTAACAGTTGCTTCTTGACCCGCACAGAGTTTCTCAGGAGACAGGTAAGGTGGTCTGGTATTCCCACTCTTTAAGAATTTTCCACTTTGTTGCAATCCACCCAGTCAAATCAGCTTCCCTGTGGCCCAGCTTGTAAAGAACCTACCTGTAATGTGGGAGACCTGGGTTCCATCCCTGGGTTGGGAAGATCCCCTGCAGAAGAGAATGGCTATCCACTCCAGTATTCTGGACTTGAGTATTCCATGGACTGTATAGTCCATGGGGTCATAAAGAGTTGGACATGACTGAGTGACTTTCACACAGTCAAAGGCTTTAGTATAGTCAATGAAGCAGTTTTTCTGGAATTCCTTTACTTTATCCATGATCCAATGAATGTTGGCAATTTGATCTCTGTTTTCTCTGCCTTTTCTAAACCCAGCTTGCATATCTTAAAGTTCTCGGTTCACATACTGCTGAAGCCTAGTTTGAAGGATTTTCAGCATAACCTTGTTAGCATGGGAAATAAGCGTAGCAGTACAGTAGTCTGATGGTTCTCTGGCATTGCCCTTCTTTGGGAATGGAATGAAAACTGACCTTTTCCAGTCCTGTGGCCACTGCTGAGTTTTCCAAATTTGCTGACATATTGAGTGCAGCACTTTAGCAGCAGCATCTTTTAGGATTTGAAATAGCTCAGCTGGAATTCCATCACTTCCATTAGTTTTGCTTGTAGTAATGCTTCCTAAGGCCCACTTGGCTTCACACTTTAGGATGTATAGCTCTAGGTGAGTGACCACACCATCACAGTTATCTAGGTCATGAAGATCATTTTTATACAGTTCTTCTGTGTATTCCTGCCACCTCTTCTTAATCTCTTAAGAACCTCTTCTGTTAGATCTTCTTTACTGTGTCCATCCTTGCATGGTATCTTTAATTTTCTTGAAGCAATTTCTAGTTTTTCTCATTCTACTGTTTTCCTCTATTTCTTTGCATTGTTCACTTAAGGCTTTCTTATCTCTCTCCTTGCTGATGTTTGGAACTCTGCATTCAGTTGGGTGTATCTTTTCCTTTATCCTTTGCCTTTCACTTCTCTTAGCTATTTGTAAGACCTCCTCAGACAACCATTTTGCCTTCTTGCATTTTTTTCTCTTTGGGATGGTTTTGGTCACTGCCTCCTGTACAATGTTAGAAACCTCCATTCATAGTTCTTCAGGCACTCTGTCTACCAGATCTGATCCCTTGAATCTATTCACCTTCACCGTGTAATCATAAAGGATTTGATTTAGGTCATACCTGAATGGCCTAGTGGTTTTCCCTCCTTTCTTGAATTTAAACCTGAATTTTGCAATAAGGAGTTCATGATTCGAGCCATAGTCAACTCCAGGTCCTGTTTTTGCTGACTGTATAGAGCTTCTCCATCTTTGGTTGCAAAGAATAAAATCAATCTGATTTCAGTGTTGACCATCTGGTGATGTGCATGTGCTCCTGTATCGTTGGAAAAGGGTGTTCGCTATGACCAGCCTGTTCTGACAAAACATGCTAAGAGTTTGACAAAACTCTTGGCCTTTGCCCTGCTTTATTGTTCTCCAAAGACAAACTTGCTTATTACTTCAGGTATCTCTTTACTTCCTACTTTTGCATTCCAATCCCCTATGATGGAAAGGACATCTTTTTTTGGTGTTAGTTCTAGAAGGTCTTGTAGCTCTTCATACAAGTTCAACTTTAGCTTCTTTGGCATCAGTGGTTGGGGTGTAGACTTGGATTACTGTGATTTTGAATGGTTTGCCTTAGAAATAAAATCGAGATCATTCTGTCACTTTTGAGACTGCACCCAAGTACTGCATTTCAGATTCTTTTGTTGACTATGAAGGGATTCTTGCCTACAGTTGTGGATATAATGGTCATCTGAATTAAATTTGCTCATTCTCATCCATTTTAGTTCACAGATTCCTAATATGTTGGTTTTCACTCTTGCCATTTCCTGCCTGACCACATTCAATTAACCTTGACTCATGGACCTAGCATTCCAGGTTCCTGTGCAATACTGTTCTCTACAGGATCAGACTTTCACCACCAGACACATTCACAATTGAGTGTTGCAATATTGCAGGGTACATAATTCTAAGCTGATTTTTTTCCCTCCCCCTCAAGATTTTAAATGTTTAAAATTTTTTAATGTTTCAATCCACTGTCACGTCAGTTTCTGAGGAGAAGCTGGACATAATTCTTATTTTTGTTCTTCTATAGGTGAAGTTATTTTTTCCTCTGGTTTCCTTCAGGGTTTTTCTCTAATTTTGACTTTCTGTCATTTGAAGTGACAGACCTTTTGTTGTGCATTTATTCCGCTTGGCATTCTCTGAGCTCCAGGATCTGTGGTTTGGTGTCTAAACATGCATTTGGGGAAATTCTCAGTCCTAAGTTTTCAAGTATTATTTTCTCTCTTCACTTTCTGGTATTTCCATTAATCTGCATGTTACATGCTTGCAATTGTCCCACAGTTCTTAGGTATTTGGTTCTTTTTTTTTCAGTTTTTGTTCTACTTTTTAGAGGTAATATTTCTAGCTATCTGTTCTTGCATGTTGTCTACTTACTCCTTAGCATCTTAAACATCCCTTTTTTTTTTTTAACTTCCTATTCTGATAATTCTAACATCCCAGTCATGTCTGGTTCTGATACTTTCCTTGTCTCTCCAAATTGTGTTATTCTGCCTTTTAGTATGCCTAATATTTTAAAATTTAGACATGACCTATAACACTAGTTTCAGGTATACAATGTAATGATTTGACATTTGCATATATTGAAAATGATAATAACAATAAGTCTAGTTAACATCCATCACCACACATAGTTACAAAACATTTTTATTCTTGTGATGAGAACTTTTAAGATCTACTCTTTTAGCAATTTTCACATGTACATGATTATTAGTTATAGTCACCATGCTATATATTGCACCTCCATGATTTACTTTATAGTTACAAGTTTGTACTTTTTAACCCACTTCACTCATTTTGCCCATCCTGCCACTGACAACCACCAATCTATTCTCCATATCCATGAGCTCAATTTTTGTCATCTTTTAGACTCCACATAAAAGTAAAATTCTTAAGTATTTGTCTTTCTCTTATTTCACTTAGCATAATGCCCTTAAGGTCCATCCATTTTGCCACAAATCATAAAATTTTCTTTTTTATGACTAATATTCTATTCTATATATACACATTGATTTCTTCATCCATTCATCCAGCAATGGACACTTTGGTTGCTTCCATATCCTGGCTATTGAAAGTAATGCTGTAATAAACACAGGAGAGCATACTATATTTTCACATTAATATTCCTGTTTTCTTTGGATACAGCTGGATCAAATAGTAGTTCCAGAGGCTTCTCAGGAGGCTCAGTGGTCAAGAATCCACCTGCAGTACAGGAAACCCAGGTTCAGTCCCTGGGTTGGGAAGATCCATTGGAAAAGGAAACGGCAACTCACTTCAGTATTCTTACCTGGAAAAATCCCATGGACAGAGGAACCTGGCAGGCTACTGCTACTGATCACAGGGTCGCGAAAGAGCTGGACACAACTCAGTGACTAAACAACAACATAGTAGATCTTTTCTTAATTTTTAGAGAGTCTTCCATACTGTTTTCCATGGTGATTGTTATCAATTCACTAAAACCATGTTGTTTTCATTTTTATTGGGGTATAGTAGATTTACAATGTTGTAATATATATTTTTTTAAGTCCTATGAGTTGTTTATATACATTAGCTATTAATTCCTTATCAGTCATATCATTTGAAAGTATTTTCTCCCATTCAGTACATTGTCTTTTTGTCAATGGTTCCTTCACTGTGAAAAGTTTTTAAGTTTCATTAGGTTCCATTTGTTTATTTTTGCTTTTAGTACCTTTGTTTTAGGTGACAGATCCAAAAAAATATTGCTGCAATTTACACCATAGTGTCTGGCCTAGGTTTTCCCCTAAGAGTTCTATAGTATCCAGTCTTACTCTTAGGTCTATAAACCACATTGAGTTTATTTTTGTAAATGGTGTTAGGGAATGTTCTAATTTCATTCTCTTACAGTTCGGTTTTCCCAGCACCATTTATTGAAGAGGCTGTCTTTTCTCCATTGTATATTTTTGCCTTTGTCATGGATTGACCATTAAGTGGCTTTATTTCTGGACTTGAGTTTTATGAGTTCTTTATATATTTTGGATATCAACCCTTTGTCAGATATATGATTTAGAAATATTTTCTTCTATACAGTAGGTTGCCTTTTCCTTTTGTTGACGGCTTCTTTTGCTGTGCAGAAGCTTTTTAGTCTGATGCCCAACTTGCTAATTTTTTTGTTGCCTTTGCTTTTGATGTCACATCCAAAAATTTATCAACAAGACCTTAAGGAACTTATCACCTATGTTTTCTTCTAAGAGTTTTATTGGCTTCAGGTCTTACGGTCAAGTCTTTATAATCTATTTTGAGTTAATTTTTGTGTATTAAGATAATGGTCAAGTTTAATTCTTTTGCATGTGGCTGTTCAGTTTTCCCAATACCATTTATTGAAGAAACTGTCCTATCCCCAATGTATATTCTTGGCTTTACCATAAAGTAATTGTCCATATGTGGTTTAATTTTTAGGCTGTCTATTCTATTCCACTGATCTAAACATCTGTTTTTATGCCAATAACATGCTGTTCAGTATTTTTTCCTGATGGCTGGACATGTTCTGTGTAAAAGGCCTTCAGTAACATGGCAGGAAGGTGTGGGAGAGGGGGAACTGTTCTACAGTCTTACGATTAGGTCTTAAGTCTTTCACTGAGCATATGATGTCAAACTATGAACTTCACAAGTGTCTCTCAGTCTTTTGTTCTTCCCTCCTTAAGTAGATGATGGACATAGTGGGCTGGAGTTGGGTCTCCCTGTGTGGAAGTCTAGAGTTAACTAGACTTGGGTAATTTCCTTTCCCCCATGTCCACTTGGCTCTGATAATAGGCCCTGATGAACTACTTTATCCTGAGTGCAGGCCTTATTAAGGAGAACAGAATGCTCTGGCATATTTCAAAGTGTACTCCATCTCTTATGGCTTGAAGAGGTTTTTCAGTTTGTTCAGCTTTTTAGTTGTTGATAGGATGGTGTGGCAACTTCAAAACTCCTTAAATGTAGAACCAGAAATGAGAAGTCCTCAACAACCCATTTTTTAAATGCTTTCATTTTCACACTTCAATTTCTAAATTGTTTCAAGAATAAGGGATGTCAGTAAGTTATTTCTGTTACCCCAACATACTGAAATTAATGTATCACTGTTTAATTGGGCTCAAGAAAGCCCAAGGTAATTAGCATTAAAAAAAAACTGTAATAGTAACTGATCTCCCCTTCTTCCTGGATGAGTGAGCAGATGATGAAATAGTGACATCAACATCCTTGAACATATCCAAATGGGCAGTGTTGGCTACTGCTTCTGTTTGAAATGATGCTGTGTTTTGGTTGTGGCCCAAAGCTTTGAAGCGGTACTTGGCATCTCCTTTCTTCCATGAAGCTCTTAACCATTCAGATATGATGGAGTTGGTTACTACTTAAGTTGAGTCCTGCTTGCCTCTCCTCATTCATCTTTGTATGAATCAAATGGTTGTGTTTTATTTTTTTTGATCAGTTTTTAGCTGATGTTCATGAAGATCAGTGAGTACCTAGAACTATGCCACTAAAGAAAGGAAATCCTAAGAAGGTGTATTTCTGTACCAGAGCTGTGTCATAACCATTACTTGGGCCCTCTGCTGGAAAAGCAGAATCAAGTCTCAAATAATGCCTTTTAAATTATATCCTCTAGTATCACAGATGTAGGACAGTGCTGTATCATCCCAGTACCTCTGGGAATGTAAAATATCTTGTAGCTGCTTTATGATACGTAGAAGTGACCATGCTTTATCAGATCTGTTTTTAATGATGTTATTCTAGAATGTTTTCTTTCCAGATGATGACTGAGAAACATAATTTTAAAAAATGGTGCCAGGTACCACAACAGTAACAGAACTTTGTTGTTTTCTGAGGTTTTGTTTTTTTACTTTTTTTTTTAATGGAGTGTGCTAGATGTCTCTATAATTTTGTTTAGATGATTGCAGAACTTTGAAAAGCTGTTGCTGTTATTGATGCATAACATACTTCTATTGGTGTTTTTATATAAATAAATATAATTTGAATTTTTAGAAACTTTTGCTGTGCTGTCAACTTTGGAAAAAGTATCCCAGTTGTACTGTGTTGGGTTGGCATTGTACAGAAATTAACAGCCATATTGGTCTAGAAACATTAAATATAATTTTTTTCCATTTGTACAAGGGTAATGTACTGTATTAAATATATAAGGTCTTATCTACATGGGTTTGATTACAGAAGCTAATAAAGTATTCTCTAAATAAAAAAAATATAAAAACTGAAATAGAATTGAGTAAAAAATATCTGAGTACATTATAGGTAATTAGGATAAGTGCATGGGTATGTTGTAATGTTTATTTTTTAATGTGGATCACAGGATAACCTTGAAAGATTATAGTATCAAAATATTTTAAAATACATTTTAAAAACAGAGATATTAGAAAGTATGAGAAAAATACAGCTCACCACTATCTTATTTATTTGGATTCCATATATGTTAAATTTATAAATTATGACAACAATGAAAACTGAATTTCAAGTTACTTTTATATTAAAGAAAAAGGGTTATCTGAACAATTCAAACGTATGTGAAAATGGACTTAACTGCTTATAAACACACACATCTGTAAGTATCCATGCATCAACACCTAAATACTAACCCAAAATTTGAAACCATTGTAATTCTGTTAAAAACAGGCAAAGTTTGTATTCCAGCACATAAAGCACAAGACTTAGATCAGAAATTTAGGAGTCAGAGGCTTAGATATGAATTCTAGTACCACCACTCACTGACAGGTTGACTTCGGAAACATCACTGAACATAAATTTAAATTTTGTTACTGGTAAAATGGGAATAATAATCTACATCTATGATAGTCGGAAGTAAACAAAAAATATAAACAAACACAGACATGTGAAAAAAAGCTTAGAAACCTAAAGTGCTATGTACTATCAGGTATCATCTTCAAATAGATAATAATCTCCTGTGCAGGTATTAACAAAAGACTTTTCTTCTTAATTTTTCCGCCCCTCCTAAAACCAAAATCTTTACAGGCTAAATGTCTCTTGATTTCATTGCTGTACTTGGTAAGTACAACATAAGTGGAGGCATTTTCATCTATATTTTTACATACACTTTTTTTCAAAGTACAGTTGACTCTTGGACAACACAGGTTTGGAACAACACAACTATGAAGGTCCATTTACACATGGATTTTTTCCAATAAAAACCTACTACAGTGTTATCAATACACCATCAACAGCTGGTTGAATCTGCGACACAGAATTGTGGATATGGGAGAACGGAATAAATTATACTCAAACTGATTACACAAAATGTTGGTGCCCCCATCCTCAGTGTGTTTAAGGGTTACCTGTATGCAGCTCTTTCTGATTCTGGATGAAACTCAAGTACTAACCTTAGTATTTTGGAAAGGTAAATTAACCCTTAATGTGAAAGGGTAAATTAGGAGTCCCACAAACAAATTCGCTAAGGAGATAGAGAAAATACTGGAAAACAAGTTGTTTGACTTAATAACATGTACACAAATAAGGCTGACAACTACAAATAATTAAATTTTAATGACCATTAAAATATTAGTGCAAAATTCTTATCAGGAAATTTTTTATTATTATTCAGGTTAATAAATATACTTGAAAATAAAGAGAAGTCCTTATTACAAATAAATATATAATGTATTTAACTGATTCGCCTACACGAATGAACTCAAAAAAAGATGTTTTAATCACAATTTCATGTCTTTCCACTTAAAAGACCATTTAATGTTATAGCATTTAGCCTTCAAATAGTCACAAAAGAATGTCAGACTCACCCTGATAGTGCTGCCAGTTACTTCCATTACCTTGCCTCGATACCACATAGTATCTGATCCCCTTACTGCACAAGCTTCTCCCTTTTTCCAGAAATAAGGTTCCAAAAGACCAAGGCATTTTAAATTACTTTGAATTTCATCCATCATTTTTCTTAGTTCAAATTCTGAAGAAATTATTAAAAATAGAAAACATTTAGGAAAAATTCCCCACCATTCTCAAATGAAGTCATCATCAAACTTCAGTTACTTTACCATGTGTGTGTGTGTTAGTCCCTCAGTTGTGTCTGACTCTTTATGATCCCATGGACTATAGCCTGCCAGGCTCCTCCATCTATGGGATTCTCCTGGCCAGAATACTGGAGTGGGTTGCCAAGTTCCTTCTCCAGGGGAATCTCCCTGACCCAGGGATCAAACCTGGGTCTTCTACATTGCAGGCAGATTCCTTACTATCTGAGCCACCAGGGAAGTCCCACTTTACCACTTAGATAACATTAAAGGGAATTAAAGTCAGTCCCTACATAATAGAACTTTAATACAAACCTAATTCAGTCAGTAACTTCTCTATGTTTCAAACTGCTACTGCTAAGTCACTTCAGTCGTGCCCGACTCTGTGCGACCCCACAGACGGCAGCCCATCAGGCTCCCCCGTCCCTGGGATTCTCCAGGCAAGAACACTGGAGTGGGTTGCCATTTCCTTCTCCAATGCAGGAAAGTGAAAACTGAAAGTGAAGTAGCTCAGTCGTGTCCGACCCTCAGCGACCCCATGGACTGCAGCCTTCCAGGCTACTCTGTCCATGGGATTTTCCAGGCAAGAGTACTGGAGTGGGTTGCCATTGCCTTCTCCGTACTACTGACTAACAACATGTAAATTATTATTCTGATCTCTGGTTATAAGTACAAGCATTATTTTGGAAGTGCAAAAATCTGTAAAACCCTTAAACACATACCAGATAGCCCTAATATATAACAACTAGTGCTTTAAGTTAACATCATTTTGACAGCACACCTAAGTGAAACAGAACACAAGTTATATGTTATTCGATGCTTAGATAGAGCGTAATACTGCAGGTATAAAATTAAAATTCTATTACTGCTACTTCCGATTAACTGGCTCATTATTTCCACAATAAATACATATCCCCATAACTTATACCAGAAAGGGTAAGGTCTGGGTCAGTTCCTGTAACAGTTCAACCACTTCAGCTGTGAGTTCTTAAACATAAGCCTCAGTCTGGGGGAGGGGCTTCCCTGGTGGTCCAGCGGTTAAGACTTTGCCCTTCCAATGTAGGGGGCATGGGTTCAATCCTTGGCTGGGGAATTAAGATCCCACATACACTCCAGGGTGGCCAAAAAAAACCACCACCAACAACAAACAAACCAATTCTCAGTCTGTTCTTCTATAAACTAGGTGTAATAGTGCTAACCCACATTATCAGTATCAGAGGATTGGATAGAAGGCATCTGGCAACCAGTTCTACCTATGATTATTTGTACACATCAAGAAAGTTTCTGGGTTAAGTACTATTGCTAGAGGTCTGAAACACTACTCACTTCTAGAATTGCCAATTACACAGATTTAGTCTGGTTCTCAAATTAGAAAACAATATTCAGGACTTTAACAAATGAGACAAAAAATTTCAACAAATTCATAGCCCCCATACCTCTCTCCATAGGTGGAATTACTATGAATCTAACAGAGTTTAAGTCCTGTGAAAGCTAGAGTTGCTGTGAGTTATTGAGTGCTCTGGACACAATCAGGTTGTAGAAAGAAGTGTGAGCACATAAGTCTAAAGAGGTTTCAGGGACCACCTAAATCTCAAATGGCCCTGAATCTCCAGTCATTGACTGTGATTTCTTTTCTCATTCTAAATGAATTCAAACTTTTGTATTCTTTTTTCTTAGCCTACAAACTTGTTTAAGGGAACCACCTCCATGGTGGTTCATCTTAGGCCCAATATTTATCCATTCCCAATGTCTCAATAAATGATTTTCATGTGCTGGGCATTGTGTAAAGTACTTTTTGTGCATTACTGCATTTAACCCTCATAATAACTCAGTGAATGAAAATAAGGTTCAGAAAGGTTAAATATCTGCCCATGTGGATCTTACTAGAGAATTCCCTAGTGGTAAAAGCAACTACTTTTACAGAATAATCCTATATAAAGTGAAAGTTCTTACCTGATAATTTAGGTACCACAAATATAGTTCCATCATCACCAATGCAGCTGACTACTGCCTCAAATACTTTCTGGTTAGGAATAGCTGGTGGTTTATAGCATCCAGTAGTTCTTGGCTCTAGAATTTTCTCCCTAAATTCAGTCACCTTGGGTTCACTGACACCAACAGCAGCTTTCTTGTCAGGGACAGAGTTAATCTTAACATACTTAGTAACCACTGATTCTCCTTGTTCCTGGGGGATTTCCAGAGACTTCTGGGATAATGAATGGCTGTTATCTAATTTATTAATTCTGTAACATGCAAAAAAGAATAATATATCCAACCATGAGCAAATAAAAATATTCTGGGAAAACAATATAAAAAGAATCATTCAAATATACTCGAAATGTAAAGAAAACATTTTGTTCTAGTTTAGGATATCCAAGTATAATTTGTTACATAAAAATGAGCATAGTTTAAGTCATAATGAGAATTATTTTAAATTATGAATGAGCTTGTTGAGAATAAAGCAATTGAATTTCACTTAAATGCATTAAATTACCATCTGACATTTACATGCTATTCTCTCTTAAAATCTTCTATTAAGTATATTTCAAGTACCACACAATTAATTAGTTGTTACTGGGAAATACAACAGCTTCAAGTTGATTTTAATTTAGCCCAAAGACAGATCAATACATGTGGCAAGTTAACAACATTTGTAAAATAATATAAAGATAATAAGTCCCTTAAAAACAGTTTTCTCATATTATTCAGATATTAAGTATTAGTGGTAACATGCTATATTCACTGATAATTGTTTTACTTCCTGTTCTCTTCCAATTAAAAAAACCTACAAAAATACCCTAGAAGGAAATACAGACATTGTTCATGTTAGAAAAATTATAGATTTTTGTTTTTTCCATGTTCCTGTACTTTCTTCCCTGGTAGCTCAGACAGTAAAGCATCTGCCTACAATGCGGGAGACCTGGGTTCGATCCCTGGGTCGGGAAGATTCCCTGGAGAAGGAAACGGCAACCCATTCCAGTATTCATGCCTGGAAAATCCCATGGACTCAGGAGTCTGGTGGGCTACAATCCATGGGGTCGCAAAGAGTCGGACACGACTGAGCGACTTCTGTGTGTGTGTGTATTTTCTTCTAAAAGGAAATGAGCACTGATAAAACAGTTACATAATTTCTCAACAAACATCTCCAGCCTTGAGGTAGTAGTTTTACTGCCGAAAAGTAGAAAAGAACATTAAATTAGTGGCAGATACTGTTGGTAATATTAACTTGCTTAGCACTTTTCACTTTATCATTTCCTGCAGCAAGGAACTGTGTTAGCCTGTAGTCAGTCAACACAAAACTAGCTGCAGAGCCTGGCTGCTTGCCAGTCAGCATCTACTACACTGGCCAAATACCTTGGGTTCTGTACTATTTCTGATCTCTTATTCTCTTTTAATTTCATTAAGATAGGGGTCCTAATCCAAGTAGGGTAGAGATAACAATCTAAGATGAAAAAAGAAATCTGGCCAGGAATGGCAGATGGTTGCTACCTAGAACATGTATTTACAACTCTAATCTACTTCTACCTCTAAAAGGAATGAGATAAAAAGAGGAAATTAGGGCTACTACAGTTAATAGCCTGATCCTTCTCCCCTGGGACCAAGGTATTTAAACCCCAAACTTAGTACGTGAAAGCATCTTTACATGTAAATATTGTTCAATTACTTTTGTTTTGCTACCCAATTCTACTCATTTTCTACCTGTTTAACACAAATATATTTGATATAAACTTACCAGAATTTCTAACATAAAGTTTAAACATTTCTGTCTAAGCAAATGAGGCCAAAGAGCACAGATTTGGTACCCACTGTGTAATTCTCTTTTCCTTTGGTTTAAAGTGTAAACGCCAGAGCAAAGGGGAAAGTATAAAAGCAAAATGTCAATAGGGATTTAAACATTCAGCAATCTTGAGTGAATTTATTTGTAAGTTGGCTCCTCAGGGTTAGGTTATATATAAATCATTTTCAAAAACAAACAAGAGGCAATTCAGGTTGAGCACACACAGATATAAAGATTTACACAGGCAAAGAAGCAGCATCCATCACAAACTATTTTTTAAAAACAGTCTAAAAAACAAACAAACAAACAAACAAACAGAAAACAGTCTATACCTTGTTTCTCTCAAAGCCAAACCCTTTTTAATCAAATATTTAGAAACATCAACACGCTCTCCTTTTTCATCTCTGCAGAAAATTTTCACAGGTAAGGGCCACATTGTATTGTTTTCCTGTAGTAATTTAAGAGCAGAATAAATATGAGACTCAAAAATGCAACTTATATAAACATTACACTTTTCACAGGTATTCCCTCCACATTTCTCCATGCCAGAAAGAAAAATTTCCAATCAAGTAATTCTGATCTCTGAACACATCAGAGAGAAAATAGCATGGAAAAGAGTCAACAGAGAAAGACAGTTGTTTTATGAACTCTATCATGAACACTTCACAGTCAAGGTGAAGTTTACCAAGAGGAGGAGAAAAAAGGATGACTGAAAACTTTTTTTCCCATTCCAGGTTGAAAAGAGGAATACACCCTAAATTACAAGCTCTCTATTCTCCTAAACGCTCTGTAAGTTATATAACTAAACTATATTTTCCCAGGTGTGCCTTTTTTCCCTGTGAAAAGCCAAAGAAAGAACTACAAAACACATATTCTGCTTTCTGTGAAATTACAAAAGGGGGAAGTACACACAGAAGAAATTAACATAAAATTACTAATAAGAAAATTCCAATCGTTAATGTAACAAAACGGATTAAATTGCATTACTCCAATAATGTATCAAATTAAAAAAGGGGTTAAGGAGGCAAGAAATACTTCTTAGTGTTCTGAAAAGATTTATCCTATATATGTATCCTTTCTCAAATCCATATTCATACAAACACCTTTTAGACATACAGTTAATATGATTTCACTAGAAGCCTAACTTTCCAATTTGTAAAGAATATAAAAAATTCCCAAACAGGCATTATAACTTGAAGACCAAAAAAAGGTTGCAAAAAAATGTCCAAACAGGAAATTCTCTGATGGTCCAGCAGTTAGCACTCTGCACTTTCAGTGCCAAGGGGCCCAAGTCTGATCTCTGGTCGGGGAACTAAGATCCCATGTGCCATGCAGCCAAAAAAAAAAAAAATCCAAACAGCTATTATTTTCTCAACAAAATAAATGGACCTGTACAAAACACCAATGAAATAACCAAAACATATCTACTCTACCTGTTTACCTTGTCACACACCTGTATGATAATGGTTGCTACAGCTCCAGTGAGGTACAATGAGAGGCAGTCACAGGCTGTTGCTGTCCACTTGTCACTCCCACCTGTTGGTCTAAAATAAAAAAATGACACCTTGTCTTACAACAAATAGTATAGAATAAAGAAACATAAAAGAATCTTCATATACATATATATTTGAATCAACAACATACATAGTGAGAAATCAATTTAAACATGGCTTTGTATTATTTTCTTAAATTTCTTCCCCATTTTCTTAGCCTTTTTTTCATCCCTCTAGTTTCCTTACAGCCCAAATTACATGCTAAGTTATTTATATACATCTGTTCTGAGGCTGCACTGAGAACTCTTAAAATTTAAGTATGCTTTAAGCTTTCTAAAGCTATTATATACATTTCATATGTGCTGAAAAAAAGTTTGAAAGTTAGAAGTGTGAGTCACTTAGTCATGTCTGACTCTGCAATCTCATGAACTGTAGCCTGCCAGGGTCCTCTGTCTATGGTATTCTTCCGACAAGAACACTGGAGTGGATTCCCTCCTCCAGGGGATCTTCCCGACCCAGGGCTAATTACACCATAAACTCAGAGAGCAGGGATATATGTTATGTGTACACACATTTGACCCTTGAATAATGTGGGGTTAAGGGTGCTGACCCTCCATGCAGTCAAAAACCTGTGTATAACTTTACAGCTGGCCCTCCATAAGGCAGTTCTGCTCTCAGATACAACCAACCACAAATGTGTCACTAGTGCCAAACTACGTATAAGAGGACCTGTGAAGTTCAAACCTGTGTTGTTCAAGGGGCCATCTGTATACTATGTGTTGTATGTTTTACATGTATTGTGTCTTAGTCCATCATATCTCCAATGCCTAGGATAGTTCACACAGAAGGCACACCAAAAATTCGTAATGGAAATACAAATAGAACAGCCCCTTTGTAATGATGATTTCTCTGCCCAAATATTTTTGGAAGATTTTTTTCTGGAATTTAAAGCTAATATGAATTGCTACTATGAATATTAGCTTCATTTATAAAAAATTATTTTTAATATTCATGGTTGAAAAATGTTCAATAAATACTTGACAGATCAATGAAGACCAGAATATCAATTTCACCATCTATTTTAGTTTGCAGAGTGGAAACTGAGTGACTTTAGATGTTTCTAACCATGAAATCCATGTCCACAGAATAAACAAGTACCCTTGGAGGATGGCATGGCAACCCACTCCAGTATTCTTGCCTGGGGAATCCCATGGACAGAGGAGCCTGGTGGTCTACAGTTCATGGGGTCACAGGGTCAGCCACGACTGAAGTTACTTACCCCACATGCACCACTAAAGAGATATGGATGGAGTTTCATCAGACTTGCCCCATCCTCTGAGTAAAGAACCAATCTGGCAAATCTTTTCATATTAGATGGTTTACATGAGTGAACTAATGACATCATCTGTGTATGTAGTTTGACCAAATAGGATTTAGCAAAACTATTTATTATGAAGACCAAACAGTGCTCTTATCAGCTAAGAAACTTATGTTATCAGTGACTTCTTGAATTAGTTATGGTTTTTTATTTATGATAGTATACAGATAATATCAGTATACATACAACATTAAGGTTTTCTATGACCTATTATAAACATACATTTTAAAATATTAACTTTTGGATATCTTGCATGTCGCATGATGTACTCTGCATATAAGTTAAATTAAGCAGTGTGACAATATACAGCCTTGATATACTCCTCGGAACCAGTCCGTTGTTCCATCATGTGAAATGCTGGGATGGATGAAGCACAAGCTGGAATCAAGATTTCTGGGAGAAATATCAATAACCTCAGATATGCAGATGACACCACCCTTATGGCAGAAAATGAAGAGGAACTAAAGAATCTCTTGATGAAAGTAAAAGAGGAGAGTGAAAATGTTGGCTTAAAGCTCAACATTCAGAACACTAAGATTACGGCATCTGGTCCCATCACTTCATGGCAAATAGATGGGGAAATAATGGAAACAGTGACACATTTTATTTTCTTGGGCTCAAAATCACTGCAGATGGTGACTGCAGCCATGAAATTAAAAGATGCTTGCTCCTTGGAAGAAAAGCTTGACAGACAAACCTAGACAGCATATTAAAAAGAAGAGACATCATTTTGCCGACAAAGGTCCATCTTAATCAAAGCTGTGGTTTTTTCAGTAGTCATGTATGAATGGAGAGGTGGACCATAAAAAAGAAAGCTGAGGGCCACAGAATTGATGCCTTTGAACTGTGGTGTTGAAGACTCTTGAGAGTCCCTTGGACTGCAAGGAGATCCAACCACTCAATCCTAAAGGAAATCAGTCCTGAATATTCCTGAAAGGACTGATGTGGAAACTGAAGCTCCAATACTTTGGATACCTGACAGGAAGAAGAGACTCACTGGAAAAGACCCTGATGCTGGGTAAGACTGGAAGGCAGGAGGAGAAGGGGTCGACAGAGAATGAGATGGTTGGATGGCATTACCGACTTGATGGACATGAGTCTGAGCAAGCTCAGGGAGTTGGTGATGGACAGAGAAGCCTGGTGTGCTGTAGTCTATGGGATTGCAAAGAGTCAGACACAACTGAGTGACTGAACTGATGGAATTGTAAACTTAAAAGTGGTAAATTTTATGTTAGTGTATACTTTACCACAATAAAACGAAATCTATACAAAAAGATTTCTCAGAAGGGTAGTAAGACGTAAGTGGTTAGTATGCTGGTTCTAGGATTGGAACTCTTATAATCCCAGTTCAACAGTTAGATGTATTACTCTGGAATATAAAATATTTAACCTTTTGAAGACTCAGTTTTCTTGTCTTTAAATAATACCTTAGTCATAGCTTAAAGGTTTGCTGTGATGATTAAGCAAAATAATGCCAGTTAAGGCCATTAATAATACATGGTCCAGACATGCTTAAGGCTATTATTCCACTCTTGAAATGGTGGTGTTCCACTGTAGTGCTTAAGTCATCAGATTCAAAGTGTCTACAGGAATGCATTCTCTACCATGTTGGGTACGGTAAAGGGACTGATAGAATTCTGTTCTATCAATGAACAGAGGGTAGAGCCTCCACAACAAAGGGTAAAAGGACAGCATCAAGAAAGGTAGGAGAGGCAGAGACACATTCTTGCCAGGTAAAGACCCACACCCCAGCTGTTGTGATCCATAACCAGGAGGAATTACAAAGATATGAGTCTCTTCTCTGAGGAGCCAGGGATTTGCGCTCTACATGAGACACCTAAACCCCTAGATTCTACACAGGAGAGATTCCCAAAACACTTGGCTTTGAAACCCAACAGGGAATATGACCAGGAAAACTAGAGAAGAACAGAGAACAGAAAAATTGTTCTTAAAGGGCCTGTGCCCAGACTCAACCTAAAAACAAGTACAAAAACACCACACTGAAAAGTGCATGGACAACATATAAAGAGGACCCTCTTACTAAATCTTAAAGCATCTGCTGGAGACAGGAACCAGCTGGGATGTCTCCCAGGGATGGAGACACTGGCAGAAACTTTTTTTGTTATCTCTGGCTACCTTGCTCTCACCAGTACTGGAATTCTCCCTCTAACCTGTGAGCACCAACGGGTCTCCCATGCTGAAAGCTCTGCCCACTCTACTCCTGAGCCTCAGCTGGACCTCAGAGCCACCCAAACAAAAGGTCTGTCCAGCAGTGCCCAGCTGCTGCTGCAGTCTTGCAGCCACAGAAGGAGATACCCACAGAGGGGTCACCCCTAGAGTGCCAGGCTCTGGTGGCCAGGCAGGATCGTACCCCTGAGTCCCACTAGGCATCTCCTACATAAGGCCACTCTGCCAAGACTGGAAGAGACAATTGATTTATCTGTGTAGAAACAGACAGAGGACTAGGCAAAATGAGACAGAGGAATATGCTCTAGCCAAAAGACTAAGATTAAAACATCAGAAAAAGAACTAAACAAAACAGTGATAAGCAATCTCCCTGATAGAGACTGAAAAGTAATCATAAAGATGCTTACCAAACTCAGGTGAGGCTTCCCAGGGGGTGCCAGTGGTAAAAGAATCCGCCTGCCAATGCAGGAGATACAAGAGACGCGGGTTCGATCCCTGGGTTGGGAAGATCCCCTAGAGGAGAGCTTGGCAACCCACTCCAGTATTTTTGCCTGGAGAATCCCATGGACAGAGGAGCTTGATGGACTGCAGTCTATGGGGTCACAAAGAGTCAGATACTACTGAAGTGACTTAGTACGCATGCAAACTCAGAAGAAAAATGGAAGAACACCATGAGAACAACAATAAAGAGGTAGAAAGGATAAGAAAGCACCAAGCAGAAGTTGTAACTGAAAGAAAAATGCACTAGAGGGGTTCAATAGCAGACTGGATGAGGATGAAGAGCAAATCAGCAAGCAGAAGACAAAGCAGTGGAACTCACCCAGACAACAACAACAACAACAACAAAAAAAAAGAAGATAACTTAAGGAACTTTGGAGGCAACAAGAAGTGGAATAACAGTTGCATTATAGGAATCTGAGATGAAGAAGGAGATAAAGAACCAGAAAAATTATTTGAAAAGTGGCTAAAATTTCCCTAATCTGGGGAAGCAAACAGATACCCAGGTCTAGGAAATCCAAGAGAGTTCTAAAAAGATGAACCCAAAGGATCACGTCAAGACACATTATAATTAGAGTGGTAAAAGCTAAGGATAAAGAAAAAATCCTAAAAGCAGCAAGAGAAAAACATCTTGTTATGTATATGGGAATTCCTATAAGGCAATGAGTAGACTTTTCAGCAGAAACTTTATTTTTTATTCCTATCTTCATTTGTGTCTCAAGTTTCTTTTTTAACAGTTTGAACTTAATCTAGATACCTGTTGTATTCACCTATCTCTATCTCAATACCACCAAAGTTTATGTGCTTCGTATTTTTTCCTTCCTGCTTCCCAAAACCTTAAAATTAACTAGATCTTTATGAAAATTTCAGAATATGTCAGCAAAATAAAAACAGATCAGAATCCAAACAGAAAAATATTTAAAATCATATTCAGTAATAAGAAATCTTACTCAGCTAAAAACTACCTTATATCAACAAGAGAGCATTCCAAAGATAATCTTCCCATTGTCTTTAGGTTTTCTTGAAGTTCTCTTAAACAGTTAATGTTCACTACTAGTTCAACACCCACGTCATACAGCAAGACCTATGAAAACAATAACTTTAAGTCTATGGAAAAATAATGCTTTAATTTTTTTTACAAACTGAAAAGCGTAATAAAAATTGCATGAAAATACAAAATACATTTACTTTCTTGATTATATTTTTAACTCTGCATTTACCTCTACCAATGTGTCTGTAACCATTCTGATGATCTGGCCCCTTCGCCACTGATTTTTATCTGGGATATTAACAGCACAGTGCATATCATTTTCCCATTTAACAGGTTCCCATTTTGAGTTTTCATAAGCAGCAACCATCTTTTCTCCTAAACTATGTAAAGAAAAAAATTTTTTACCTCTCTGAAACTTTCTTATAACATACAATTCTCTGACCTCCCTCCCTCATTCTATTCCAAACAAACTGGATGCCTCCTTCCTCCTTGAGCACCTGAGCACATTTCTACTGCAGGGTCTTGAACTAGCTCTTTCCTCTGCCTGACATGAGTGCCTCCCAGGCATCTTCAAGGCTCGCTTCCTCACTGCCTTGAGGATTTATCTCAAGTGTCACTGACTCTGTGAGGTCTTCCTGCCCAGCTGCTTTATTTTTCTCATCTTCATCATTATCTCCTGCTGTAGGTAACTTTCTTTGTTCACTGTCATTCCCTCTACTAGAATGTAAGCTCCATGACTGCACAAACTTGTCCAATGTTTTTATCACTGTTTCCCCAACAGCTATAATACTGGCTGTCAAATAATAGGTGCTCAATAAGCCTTTGTGGAATATATAAATCTTAATACAATAAAAATAATCAGTTAATATACTATTTGTATACTGTTAACTAGTTTTTAAATGACTATTTAGCCGAAATAATTTTGTACTTTTAAAACAAGAACTCTGCATTTATGAGTTCTAGATCTTTGAAATAAAATACGGAAAAGAGAATAAACTATATGCACAATTTTCCTTGGATGTTATACCTATGAAGCAAGTTTTCTGTTAATAACCACTGAACATAGATCTTCTCAGGAGACACTATATTGCAGATGTGCACAGGCAGTTCCTTATTATAAAGTGACTGCAGATCCTCACTAGGTAGAGATTTTGCAAACAGAGGATTTATTAAGTTGTTTACTTCATTTGAAATAATTTCTTCTGGAGAAGGATCCCATACTTCAATATGCTTTTTAGAATTATCTTTGAGGGTATATCTGAAAAAAAAAAAACCAACCCATTAACAATATGCATAGTTTACAAAATATTTTTGTTTGTATTTGGTTAGATCTAGAGATGAACAAGTTTTAGTTATGATTCACTGCTTTGCAGTTTTGATATTAACAGCAATTTTAGTCTTTTTTAAAAAGAGTTCTTAATGATTAACAAAGGACAAAAAGGAAAAAAAAACATGTAAAATCCATGGTTTCTACTTTAAAAACAGTTTAAAATACCAAGTGTGCTAATAATTTCATCATTCCTTATTGATATTTTGTACTCACTAAAGAAAATAATTATTCAGGATTTTTTTGGTAACTTGAATATTTCTCTTTGCCTAAAAGTTATCAAACTGTTTGTCAATGAGAATACAAGTGGAAAACAATTGTTATTTTAAAATCTGTTAACAAGCAAAATTACTGGATTAAGTGTTTAGAACGTTTAATCTGAACAGTTCAGAATCTAATCACAGATAATTAATGGCAAAATTTCTTCAAAGGAAAAATCTTAAGTTCTTTCATAATAAACTGGAGATTGTGCTAACCAGAGGGGCTAAGTTTTTCCTTCTGAATCTATTGGATAGTTTTTGGTCCTTATTTGACATGAACTCTGAGCCTAAACTAGCTACTTTTGCCTTCGTGAAATGTTCTCTTTCTTTGGTTCCTGGTTTTTCTCTAATCTAAAGTTCTTGATCTACCATTTTTCTGGGCTTCTCTCTCCTGTAAATGATAATGCTTAGAGTTGCATGTTCATCTATGGAGATTGAGATGATTGATGAAAATGATGGACTCATTTACCATGTATATGTTTACTCCCCATCTGAATCACCCAATCAGGTCTCTCTCTCTTCTATGCTCCAGACCCTGATATTTATTTCTTTCATTCAATTAATATTTACTGGGTACATACTGTGAGCCAAGAGACCCAGGTTCCAGAGATACAGCAGTGGACAAAATAAGCAGGGTCCAGTCCTCCAGGATCTTATGGTATTATGATAGTGAGTGATTACATAATTATACAAAAAATAAATTTCAAAGAACAAGGGCGTAGGCCAATGAAATCTAACCTAGTCTTGGAGCTGGAGAAGGTTTCTCTGATTAACTGACATTTCAATTGAGATTTTAAAAGGACAAGCAGGAGTTAGGGAGGCATTCCAGAAACCAAAGGAAAAATACGTAGCTTTGGCATAAATAGGACATGGCATGAACCTTGAAGCACACAGAGGCCAGATTATTTGGGAAACATTATGTTTTATTTTATAAATGATAGTGTGCATGTATGATACAGGTGACCCCAACAGACTAAACTGTGGGACTTCACACTTCCTTTCTTCTTAATCCTTAGGTGCTCAGGGAAAACACTGATCAAGGGAAACGCATGTTCTAATTTGAGGACAGGCAACAGATACAATCCTCTGGAGGAGGGCATGGCAACCCACTCCAGTATTGCTGCCTAGAGAATCCCATGGACAGAGAAGCCTGGTGGGCTACAGTCCATGGGGTCACAGAGAGTTGAACACAACTGAACAACTAACATACACATAGAACAGATACACTGGAAACAGTAAGACTGTTTTGCAGGAATCAGTAGGAATCAGCAATCTGGGTATTGAAGGGCAAGGAAACTGACTGGGGCTGCCAGAGGAGTAGGGTGGGTTTATAATAACTGGTTCCCCGGGAAGGTTTGCAAAGCAATGTGCTTCCCCTGCCTCAATTATTTTTAATCAGAGGACAACTGCTTTACAATGTTGTGTTGATTTCTGCCATACATCAACATGAATCAGCTGTAGGTATTCACGTTTCCTCTGTCTTGAACCTCCCTCCCCGTCGGATCCCTCTAGTTTGTCACACAGCTCCAGGCTGAGCTCTCTGCACTATATAGCAACTTCCCATCACCAATCCATTTTACAAATGGTAATGTACATATTTCAATGCTACTCTCTCAATTTACCCCACCCTCTCCTTGCCCCACTATGTCCGTAAGTCTGTTCACTGTGTCTGAGTCTCTATTCCTGCCCTGCAAATGGGTTCATGGGTACCATTTTTCTAGATCCCATATATATGTGATAATATATGGTATTTGTTTTTTTCTTTTCTGACTTACTTCACTCTGTCTAACAGGTTCTAGGTTCATCCACCTCACTAGAACTGACTCAAATTCATTCCTTTTTATGGCTGAGTAATATTCCATTGTATATATGTACCACAACTTCTTTATCCATTTACCTGTCGATAGACATCTAGGTTACTTCGATGTCCAGGCTATTGTAAACAGTGCTGCAATGAACACTGGGGTACATATATCTTTTTCAATTATGGTTTTCTCAGGGTATATGCCCAATAGTGGGACTGTTGGGTCATATGGCAGTTTCATTCCTAGTTTTTTAAGAAATTGGCATACTGTTCTCCATAGTGGTTGTTATCAATTTACATTCCCACCAGCATACAAGAGGTTTCCCTTTTCTCCACATTCTCTCCGGCATTTACTGTTAGCAGATTTTCTGATGATGACCATTCTGACGGGTGTATGGTGACCTCACTGTAGTTTTGATTTGCATTTCTCTAATAATGAGCAATGTTGAGCTTTTTTTGATGTGTTTATTAGCCATCTGGATGTCTTATTTGAGGAAATAAATGTCTGCTTTGGTCTTGTGCCCATTCTCTGATTAGGTTCTTTGCTTTTCTGATGTTGAACTGCACGAACTATTTGTCTATTTTGGAGATTAATCCTTTGTCAGTTGCTTCATTTGCAATTATTTTCTCCTATTCTGAAGGTTCTCTTTTCATCTTGTTTATGGTTTCCTTTGTTGTGCAAAATCTTTCAAGTTTAATTAGGTCCCATTTGTTTATTTTTGTTTTTATTTCCATTACTGCAGGAGGTAGGTCATAGAGGATCTTGCTGTGATTTATGTCAATATTTTCAACAGTAAGTATTTTAACTTAAATTAGTTAAGATCACTGACTCCTACTCTCATTTTTTGGTCTAAGTATTCCAGGGGCTTGGGAGTTGACTTTGAAACACATTTAGTTTGGATTTAGTGGGATACAGTTTTGTGGTTGACCACCACTTCCCTGTGGAGTTACGCTACTGCTAGCAATCTTGGTATGGGAATGGATTCCAGAAATACTCCTAAGACCTTTAATGTAACAACATGAAAATATACGGTTCAATATAAAGCAAATATACCACTATGAGGAGGACGCTGGAGACAAACTAATGAATACAGTGAGCCACTATATGTTTGTTAATCTGGTGTCCTCTTTTTTATACTTAAACATGTCCCAGTTTGGACAAGAATTAGGGTTACCCTATTAATAAGTGAATTAAATCAATACATTAATAAATATCAGTTTAAACTATATTAAAGATTCATTAAAATAAAACTTGAAGTGTCTTGAATATTATATACATAATGTATATATAATATATATATGTATATATAATGGATATAAGTAAATATTATGCAGGTATAATGATGTAACAGATTACAATCTCAAGAGATAACCCTTAAACCTGCAAAGAACAGGGCTTTGAGGAGAGCAGCTCGAAGAGGTGTGTTCCCTCCAGCAGTCCTTAAATCTTTACAGAATCACAAATCACCATATTCTGACCCATAGACCTGTTCCAGGAAGCCCTGACACTTGACGCAATGCAAAAAGGGGGTGCAAGCAGGCATCTTTAACACAAGCACAGGTGCCCATAGGAACCAGAAAAGTGACTAGAATGAGTGTAGTTGTGAGGGGGCACACTGTATGTAGGGAAGGGGAAACCCATGAGGAGCTTTCTTTTTTTCTTTTATTGAAGTATAGGTTATTTACAATGTTATGTTAATTTCTGCTATCCAGTAAAGTGATTCAGTTATACATATACATAATTTTTTCATATTCTTTTCATCATGTTTATCTCAGGATATTGAATATAGGTCCCTGTGCTATATAGTAAGACCTTGTTTATCCATTCTATATATACTAGTTTGCATCTGCTAATGTGGGGAGCTTTCTGTTTACAAATCTGGCACCTAATTCCACTTTGAAGAAAATGCCTGAGGCCAGTTGAGGCTCTCCAATCACTGGTGGCTCAGCTGGTAAAGAATCCACCTGCAATGCAGGAGACCCTGGTTCTATTCCTGGGTCAGGAAGATCCCCTGCAGAAGAGACAGGATACTCACTCTAGTATTCTTGGGCTTCCCTGGTGGCTCAGATGGTAAAGAATCCACCTGCAATGTGGGAGACCTGGGTTTGATCCGTGGGTTGGGAAGATCCCCTGGAGGAGGGCATGGCAACCCACTCCAGTATTCTTGACTAGAGAATCCCCATGGACAGAGGAGCCTGGCAGGCTACAGTCCATGGGGTCACAAAGAGTCAGACACAAGTGAGCGACTAAGCACAGCACACAATGTATATATAATACATAACAGAAATAATATTCACCTAAAATTAACTATGATTTTTAGAAATTTATATGACACTACTAATAACTAAGCTATGGTTCTAAAAAAAAACTTTAAAAAGTTACCAATAAACAAATTTCAATCAACCACACTACAGAAAAGACATTTACTTTTCTGTTCCTGCCAAAGGAAATATCACCAAATCTGCCATTTCATGTGGTAATCAGTATACAGTTAAAAAATCTGTAAAGGTATTTTACAGGTGATTCTGAATTTTCTAATATTCATAGTATTTGTCAACTTTTGAAAATCTGTAATTTGTTGATTTCTTTCAACAGTCTACATAAATGTTATAATTTTGCATACTTTTCCTGAATGGGGGCCTCCCAAATGTACAAATTTCAGGCTGACCCATGAACCTTGGATTTGCCTGTTGACGAGTACAAGGATGAGCATTTGGGAGTGAGGAATCATGCCTGCCTCTCTCTTCACCCTGCTTCCTTAGCTACTGCCATGCCTGCTCCTGAGGCTCCACCATGTGAGCCCTGAGGTCCTCCGGCCAAGGGCATGACCTACAGCTCACCGATCACTGCAATGCTTTGCTTCCTGGGGATCCCCCCTCTGCTTTAACAGACACAGGACCTCACGCAACACGCCCAATGTGGGTGGCACCTCCACTCTCTGTATGTCGCCTCCACTCTCCCCACAAGTGGAGAATGTCCTGTTCTGAGCAGAAGCACCCAAGATGTCCTTCAGTAAGTGATTGAATAAACAAACTGTGATACAACCAGACAATGGAATATTATTCAGTGCTAAAAAGCAATGAGCTATCAAGCCAGAAAAAGACACAGAGGAACCTTAAAAGCATATTACTAAATGAAAGAAGCCAATCTGAGAAGGCTACATACTATATGATTCCACTGTGGAAAAGACACAACTATGGAGGCGATAAAATGATCAGTGTTTGCCATTAGCTAGAGGGGAGGGAAGAATGTTAGGCTCTCACAGATTTTCAGGACAGTGGAAATATTCAATGTTAGGCTCTCACAGATTTTCAGGACAGTGGAAATACTCTGTATGACACTACAATGGTATATTCAAGTCACTACATAATGTCCAAACCCACACAATATACATACAGTAACCCAAACTTTGGACTTTGATGATTCTGACATGTTAACAGAATTTCACTGTTCCTTGTAAATACACCACTTTGCTGGTTGATAATGGTGGGGAGGCTGTGTCTATGTGGGGGCAGAAGCATAAAGGAACTCTGTTCTTTCCACTTCATGTTTTGGACCTAAAATGGCTACAAAAAATAGTCTATTTAACAAAATAAAAAGGATGACAACCCTAAATATGAAACATGTAACTATAAAACATAAGGAAGAATACATAGGAGAAAATCTTTACAACCTTGGCTTAGGCAAAGATTTCTCAGCTAAATACAAAATGCCTGAAAAACCAGAACCTTTGGCTCTTTTTTTTTTTTTTTTTGACAATAACTTTTTATTTTAAAAGGCTGACAAACAAGGATATATTGAACACCACAGAGTATAGCCAATATCTTATAATAACTACAAATGGAGTATAACATATAAAAGTTCTGAATCACTATATCATATGCCTGTGATTTATATACAGTTTTATGTAAACTGTACTTCAGTTTTTTAAAAAAGCTGAAAAAATACCAGAAGTAATATATCATCCAAAGAAATAAGAAAATTTTTGGCTCTTTAAAAGACACCTTAAGAAGCCAGATTGGAAGAAAGTATTTGCAAAGTACATGCCTAATGAAAGACATGTCTAGAATATATAAAGAGCTCTCATATTTCAATAATAATAAGCAACAGTTTTTAAAAAGGGCAAAACATCTGAAAAGATACTTCACCAAAGAAGAGATACAGATGGCAAATAAGCACATGTTAAGATCTTTAATGTCATTCAGTTCAGTTCAGTTTAGTCGCTCAGTCGTGTCTGACTCTTTGCGACCCCATGAACTGCAGCACACGAGGCCTCCCTGTCCATCACCAACTCCCGGAGTTCACTCAAACTCATGGAAATTAAGATGAAAACCACTATACTCCTATAAGAAGGGCTAATATAAAATGACAAAATCAAGTGCTAGCAAGAATGGAGAACAATAAAACTCTCATAAACATTTGGCAGGTTCTCATAAAGGTAGAAATAAATTTACCTTACAAACAGCAATTTTGCATACATACATATAGCTACACAAACACCTATATGCAAATATTTACAGCAGCTTTATTCACGAAGTTTCCCCAAACTGGAAATAGCCCAAATGTTCATCAATTGGTAAACATATAATATTATGGTGCATCCATACAATGAAATACGAGTGAGCAAAGCAATGAGAACTACCGGTGTAGGCAACATGACCTAATCTCAAAAACATTATGCTAAATGGAAAGGTTGTTGTTGTTTAGTCACTCACTGGTGTCTGACTCTTTGTGACCAAATGGAAAAGCAAGACACAAAAAGGCCAAGTATTATATGACTCCATTTATATGAATGTGTGGAAAAGACAAAACTATGGAGACAGAAATTTGATCAGTAGCTGCCAAGGACTAGGTATGGAGGAAGAAACAAAGTGAACTTTGAGGAGTCATGAAAATAGTCTGCAACTTGACTGTAATGACAGCTGCGTGATTATATGTGTTTATCAAAACTCATAACTCTACCTAAAAAGGGTGAACTTTTAAAATTGTATGTTGTATATTTCATAACCCTATGTAAAAAAAAAAGAAAACTCAGTCCAATACATTTAAATATTTCTTCTATCTCTCCCTCCCATGCTTAGGACCTATAGTGGAAAAGGCCAGCCCTCTCTACTACTTCTGGTTCCACCAGTGTTGGGTGGGGGTAGGGGCGGGGCGGGGAGGGAGGCAGAGCCAGACCACACACTGGCCATGTCACGGCAGACCTCTGCTGGGTGTTGCTGCTTCTCTGGCATACGCAGACAGGCATCACTGTGGGTGTACTCAAATACTGGCTTTCTTAAGGGCTGTGTGATGGAATTCTTCAGGAAACCCCTCAGGGGCCACTGCCCTGTACAAGTCCCTACCATAGAAGAACTGCTGTGTCCTGACTTCTAAACCCTCCCACCTTTCCTACCACCATTCTGCCCTTCTGCTTCTGGGTCGCCTCAACCACAAGGCTTTTAACCAGGACAGGCCTTTTAACCACACCTGTCCTGAGTAAAAGCACAATGGTCAAGCCTGGTTCCCCTTTAAAGTATCCACTTGCACCCAGGAAAAATTCCTATTTCTCCAGATGAGAATGCAGGCTACTCTACTATTTTGCTCACTCTCTACCCTGCCGTTTCTCTTCCTGATTGTCTTCACAAACGGTTCAAGAGGCCGCCTAAGCAGACGTCCCACCTAAAATAAAATGTCAGTCTCCTTTTCTCAGATGCACCCTCTATCTCCAGGAACCATTCTTGTTGTAGAGCCCCATAGGGATGAAGAAAAAAGCCACTCTACTCCTGCCTAGACTAAAGACTCCAATTATTTTTTCTTCTCATTTTACTGACCAATTAATAGGGAAAAACTCCCGTCTATAGTCTAAGCAGATCTCCAATGGGGAGTGATATGCCAGTTTCCCTTCTTCTGAACAGTGTTACATATCAACTAAAAATAAAAGTTTACAGGTCCACTTACCCTACTTCATAAGATGCTAGGCCCTCTTTGACTAGCTGGTCATTAATACTGGTGGGAATCATTCCAGGAGCACCAAGAAAATCAAAAAGTTCAACTAACAGCACATTATCTTCCAGAATTTCTGTAAAAATATTAAGACTAGTTTGGGGAAAGAAATAAATACATCACAAAATATACTAAATGAAGCAATTTTAAAAACCTGAGAACTTAATTTCCTTCATTTTGCATACATGAGGCCTCCTGCTGAGTAATGTCCGTTTCTCTCTAGGGGTAGATACATCACTTGTCATGCATGAACGAACTGCCAATGTTAATAAAATTTTCATTTTAGGTTATTATGTACTGTCCTATAATAAACCAAAAGCAGCTTGAAGCTTTTAGATTCAGAGAAAAACACAGTGACATACATTAATTCCAATAGCATTCTGTTGTGGTTTTAAACTGTTTTACTGGATTCTGCCAAGTTCCAGAGGGCAAAAGATATAAATAAAAATTAATCCAGGCCAGTGCTTATTTGTGAAGCTTTACAGCTTTTCTAAGAATGACACACACATGTGTGCATGTAAACACACACAGAGAACGGCACGAAGTTTCAAACAACAAAAACTCAACCCAGAGCATTAACTGGAATTCTTCCCCCTCCTTTTTTAGGAAAAACCATCTAACTTTTTACCTTTTATTAGGCTTATTTCCTAAACAAAACAGGGAGTCAGCTTAGGGTAAAGTTACATCTCATGTGCCTATTTACTTATTTAAAGCACAGAGAACCTGCTCAGTATGCACCTGAAGGAGTGAGAGAAATTTCTTTAAGAAACACACACTCCTATGCACTGAGATCGGCTAATGTCTACACTTCTATTCAATTGCAGTAGCTGGCAGGTGCAAAGAGAATGATGATTCCAAATGAAAAGATAAACTATTATCAGCAGTAACATCCTACACTGCGTAGCTATAAGAATACTTGTTGGAAGGCTTTTTCCTCTAAGAGTTTAAAAATCATTCCTGACTACTTTTTAATGACCAGATATATTATCTAGAAACAAAATGCTAAGCAACTCAGAACCTTCATTAAAGTTAAGCTCCTCACTTTCCATCTTCTATGTTCCCCTTAGCACTCTGAATTCATACTTCCCTTGCACAAGTTCTTTATTCCAGAGGGCCAACTATTCCTGTGTTCCATACCTTCACCATCTTACCTACTCTGCTCCTAATTAAATGTCCTTTGTTTTATAAGGTAACAACATATACTAATCTCATCACTGTGCAGGTTGATAGGAAAAGATGTTTTAGGTCAAGTGGGGCCTTCTGTCACTCCTTAAATCAAATACACTACACTTGTGCTCAGATATTACTGGCATAACAATTAACTGAGAATGAAAAAGGGAGAGTCAAGAAAGAAACCCGAGTCAAGTCTTCATGGATTAGCCTTGGGAGGAGACATGTAAACAAAGGAGCTAAAAACCAACAAAATAAAATACCAAGAGGAAAGCTAAAAGGACAATTAAAGCACTTTAAAGTTAGAGCCAGTTCTTTAGAAAAGACCCTCAAGCTGGGAAAAACTGAGGGCAGGAGGAGAAGGCGATAACAGAGGACGAGATGGTTGGATGGCATCACTGACGCAATGGATAAGAGTTTGAGCAAGATCAGGGAGATGGTGAAGGACAGGGAGGACTGGCGTGTTGTAGTCCATGGGATTGCAAAGAGTTGGACACAAGTGAGTGACTGAATAATGAAAAGTCAGTGCAAGTTACTCAGGACTAAAAGGCCCTAGAGGCAAACAACAGAATGGGAAAGACTAGAGATCTCTTTAAGAAAATTAGAGACACCAAGGGAACATTTCATGCAAAGATGGGCTCGATAAAGGACAGAAACGGTATGGACCTAACAGAAGCAGAAGATATTAAGAAGAGGTGGCAAGAATACACAGAAGAACTGTATGGAAAAGAGCTTTACAACCCAGATAATCACGATGGTGTGATCACTCACCTAGAGCCAGACATCCTGGAATGTGACGTCAAGGGGGCCTCAGAAAGCATCACTATGAACAAAGCTAGTGGAGGTGATGGAATTCCAGTTGAGCTATTTCAAATCCTGAAAGATGATGCTGTGAAAGTGCTGCACTCAATATGCCAGCAAATTTGGAAAACTCAGCAGTGGCCACAGGGCTGGAAAAGGTCAGTTTGCATTCCAATCCCAAAGAAAGGCAATGCCAAAGAATGCCCAAACTACCGCACAATTGCACTCATCTCACACACTAGTAAAGTAATGCTCAAAATTCTTCAAGCCAGGCTTCAGCAATATGTGAACTGTGAACTTCCAGATGTTCAAGCTGGTTTTAGAAAAGGCAGAGGAACCAGAGATCAAATTGCCAACATCCGCTGGATCATAGACAAAGCAAGAGAGTTCCAGAAAAACATCTATTTCTGCTTTATTCACTATGCCAAAGCCTTTGACTGTGTGGATCACAATAAACTGTGGAAAATTCTGAAAGAGATGGGAATAACAGACCACCTGACCTGCCTCTTGAGAAATCTGTATGCAGGTCAGGAAGCAACACTTAGAACTGGACATGGAACAACAGACTTTCCAAATGGGAAAAGGAGTACATCAAGGCTGTATATTGTCACCTTGCTTATTTAACTTCTTTGCAGAGTACATCATGAGAAATGCTTGTCTGGAAGAAGCACAAGCTGGAATCAAGACTGCCGGGAGAAATATCAATAACCTCAGATATGCAGATGACACCACCCTTATGGCAGAAAGTGAAGAGGAGCTAAAAAACCTCTTGATGAAAGTGAAGGAGGAGAGCAAAAAAGTTGGCTTAAAGCTCAACATTCAGAAAACAAAGATCATGGCATATGGTCCCATCACTTCATGACAAATAGATGGGGAAACAGTGGAAACAGTGGCTGACTTCATTTTGGGGGCTCCAAAATCACTGCAGATGGTGACTGCAGCCATGAAATTAAAAGACATTTACTCCTTGGAAGAAAAGTTATGACCAACCTAGATAGCATATTGAAAAGCAGAGATTACTTTGCCAACAAAGGTCCATCTAGTCAAGGCTATGGTTTTTCCAGTGGTCATGTATGGATGTGAGAGTTGGACTGTGAAGAAAGCTGAGTGCTGAAGAACTGATGCTTCTGAACTGTGGTGCTAGAGAAGACTCTTGAGAGTCCCTTGGACTGCAAGGAGATCCAACCAGTCTATCCTAAAGGAGATCAGTACTGGGCGTTCACTGGAAGGACTGATGCTGAAGCTGAAACTCCAATACTCTGGCCACCTCATGTGAAGAGTTGACTCATTGGAAAAACTCTGATGCTGGGAGGGATTGGGGCCAGGAGGAGAAGAGGATGACAGAGGATGAGATGGCTGGATGGCATCACTGACTCGATGGACATGAGTTTGAGTGAACTCTGTGAGTTGGTGATGGACAGGGAGGCCTGGTGTGCTGTGATTCATGGGGTCACAAAGAGTTGGACACGACTGAGTGACTGAACTGAACTGAACTGAAAAGGCCCTTAATTTACTACTTATATTAGAGAAGCCAGACAACAACTCTATAGACTAAGGGTACAACTCCTATATCATATTCTTCTACAGAACTACTGCATCAGAATAACATCTTACAGAAAGTGAATTAACACATTCTAGGTTATAACTAAATAATTAAATCATTTCTAGGTTATGTGGCCTTGAGCAACTGATCTCTCAGCTTCAATTTCTTCATTATAAAACAGTCGAATAATCTCATGATATTTTGGGTTTGCTAAATCAAAAAGTGGATATCATAAAAAGGGCCTTTGAAAGTGCCATATAAGTCAAACCTAAGGAAACATAGTTGTATATATCCTGCACTAGTACTGTTCAGATCAACACAGCCAGTGTCGGTCACAGCTCTAGAAAAGATCAAAATCTCTGGTAACAGCAGCTTTCGAATCCTCCATCCAAATCCCTTGGGGTCATACATGTTTCACAATTCTTCAAACTGAGAAAAGCTATACAGAATATATACTTCTCATTTCCTAATACCCCTAGAAATTCTGAGGCAGCAATCATGACTATCCTGAAGTAGAATATATGATGAATACTCACTATAAGGGAGATCAATATTAGATCTTCATGTAAACTCAGGTTTTGCCATTAAACTTGTTGAGTTACAAAACTGAGGGCTAGAGCTTAGCCTGTGTTATCAGTCCCAAACTGTTCCAAAGATAAACAGTTTTTTCCAAAATAAGCTGAGAACCTACAGTTAAATTCACCTGAGTCAAATAAAACAAAACCTATTTTCTATTTATCTCCCATTTCCCTTTGCTTTCCTGAAAATTAAACCTTAGCATCCATCCCTCCAAGATGAGGGACAGAGACCAGCACAAAGGCAAAGAGAAATAAGTTAACTCCTGGCTTTAGGGTTTTCAAGAAGACATGTTGAGGATGAGTTGATCTTCAGTGGAAATTTGCCTCATGTGCTGATTTTAGGCTCTTGGGCCTGTAGAAGATATTCCATTGTCCCTAGTTCTCAATAAATGTTACCTCTCACAGCTCATATTGACAACACACTGAATTTATAAGATCTGAAAAATGTTATACATCATACTGTTAGTCTTATTTAAGATTATGATCACATGGCACCCAATAAAAATGAAGAAAGCTTACTAATGATGGAACATGTCATGAACTTATCTTGAGTCTTTTCTTCAAATTTTTCTTTAGCATTTTTTGACCACTGCATTGTCCCTTTATATGGTTCAATATAGGCCAGCTTACATTTAATTGCCTATGTCAAACAAAATTGCATCATTAAGAAAGTAACATTAACATAGTTATTTTAGAATTCAAGTATTAAATGCATACAAAACCAAACTTTGCATTTGAGTTTAATACAGATTTAGAAAACAAACAAATGTCCAAAGATCTCTCTAACAATACTTATAAATACAAACAGCTGGAATCAACAGAGTATGGAATTATGAGGTACAAACTAATATATAGAAAATAAGCTACAACGATATATTGTACAACAAAGGAAATATAGCCAATATTTTATGATAACTATAAATGGAGTATAACTTTAAAAAATTGTGGTGGGATGATTTGGGAGAATGGCATTGAAACATGTATACTATCATGTAAGAATTGAATCGCCAGTCTATGTCCGATGCAGGATACAGCATGCTTGGGGCTGGTGCACAGGGAGGACCCAGAGAGATGTTATGGGGAAGGAGGTGGGAGGGGGGTTCATGTTTGGGAACGCATGTACACCCGTGGTGGATTCATGTCAATGTATGGCAAAATCAATACAGTATTGTAAAGTAAAACAAAGTAAAAATTAAAAAAAAAATTGTGACTCACTATTTTGTACACTTGTAACTTGTATAATACTGTACACCAACTATATGTCAATTAAAAAAATAAAATTCCCAGTAGCTTATTAAAAAATACCAAAACCAAAGACGAAACAAAAAACCCCAGAATACTTTGTTGAATGAATCATTTTATACTCAGATCCTGGAAAAATAAGCATCCACTGAAAGAACTGCAGATATTAATACTATGATACACTGTTAAATGAAAATGCAGGTTATAGGACTATATATAGTCTAATCTCATAATTGTTAAAAACACAGAAGATGCATCTTAGAAGTATATATATGAAAAATACTGAATAATTCTGAGTGATCCCTCCATTTTATCATCTATGCTGCTGCTGCTAAGTCGCTTCAGTCGTGTCCGACTCTGTGCGACCCCCATAGACAGCAGCCCACCAGGCTCCCCCGTCCCTGGGATTCTCCAGGCAAGAACACTGGAGTGGGTTGCCATTTCCTTCTCCAATGCATGAAAGTGAAAAGCCAAAGGGAAGTCGCTCAGTCGTGTCTGACCCTCAGTGATCCCAAGGACTACAGCCTTCCAGGCTCCTCTGTCCATGGGGTTTTCCAGGCAAGAGTATTATATTTTCAAGTTTTTCCTGTATTATTTTATCTATTTTAAATGAAAAATTCTGCTTAACAATAATTCAAATACTGGGAGTATATAAATTAGGAAATAAGCCTCCTTAACCATACTTATCTCTGGGGAGTAGGATTCCAAGAGAAGGGTAAGTTTTTTACTTATTCTTCCAGACATCTTTCTCTTGCACACGTTACATATACTTAAACATAAATGGGATCACAGTAAAACCACTTCTGTAATGACTTTTTTCACATAATACATCATATTCTTACTACATTGTACAGTTATTTCAAAATAATACATTAAAAGCTGCAGACCAGTAAGTACTTATAAAAACACACATATTATATACATAATTATAATTAATGCTTATTTGCTAAGATACATATTATTTCTTTAATAGTAATTACAGAAACTTTGATAGCCATGAGTCAGAAATTATTTACAGAAAAACTGTAGTTAAAATAACATTTCTATAGTAAAAATGACTTCAAAAATACTTTCATGTTTGTACTGACATTCTAAACCTATGATTCACAGTAAGTAGATTACCTTCTCTGCAGGATTCAGAAATTCATCCTTTATCTTACGCATGTTTTTAAGTGTTATTTTTGCTGTATTGCCAAAGTCCACATATTTAACTTCAACTTCACGATGTCCAGGCAAACCTTCAAAAATTATGAAACTGGAAATCACAAACTTGGAAAAAACATTATCTAGCAAAGTTTAGACTGATCTACAATCAACTAGATTAGAATGTCTTTATGTTTAACATACAAACTATTTTTTTAATGTAAAAAATATTTCTAATATTTTCTCACAAAACCAACCATAATGTATAGTTGGTTCAGACTTGGTGAATGAGAAACTAACAATTTAAAGATATCAAAAGATAACCAAAATCAGGATAACAAAATCATCCAATGCTATGTGTTACAGCCTAAAAGTTAAGAATTAGATCTGAGTTAAGACACTTAAATGACATGCAACTGTGAGGAAATCTAATTAATATCTCTAAGATACTACCCTGAGCAAATTACTTTTTTTCTCTCAGCCTCATTAGTTCATCTGTAGAGTGGGTGCACCAATAGAGTCAGATCTTAAGACTGTTTTTGATGATTCACCTACTTAAAATACACTTTGCAAAGCACCAAACACAAACTAAGCACTTAATGTTTGTTAGTCAACATAGGCAATTAAACAAGGCAAGCAACTTAATGATCAAGGCACAGACCGATTCATATAATAATATCTAACAGTGAAATTTTAAAAAATTATCTGTAGATATTATGAAAAATGAGCAGAAACAGACCTCTATGTCAAACTAGTTTTCATATTTTGAGATACCAGAGAAATCTCTGGAACATTCAAATAGACTGAAGCATGAATAAAGCTCTATCTTTTTATAAACACTCATTTTGACTGTTTAGCCCCTCTAAGCACATGTGTTTACAGTGCCACAAAACTTTTTACTTTCAAATTTATAAACTTCTACAGAATACAATTTCAAAATGGAAAAAGTTCAGGTATTCTCTGCTCCTAGGGAGAAGTGAAAACAAATGGAATAACACCAGCACTACCTAAGATGGCACTCAAGCAGAGCCTGAAAAGACGTATGTACCTTAAGTGTAAGGTAAAGAGGTGAGGAAAATGCTCCATGAGAGTAAACCTAAAAAGTAAACGGGATTCAGAAAACTAGCAGCTGAATCTAGGAAAACAAGCGACATAACTCCCCAGAATAACAACAGTGCAGTAAGCCTAGATGACAAGCAGTCTACATGGAGCAGGTGATGGAATGATGTTTTTCACTGTCACAAAAGAAAAAATCAAACCAACATTATATGAAAAGTCTTATCACGTAGAAAATTATTTTAAACTATTAGGAAAATGTAGCCATAACTTTTTAAAAAAAGTGAAAAACTGATGGAATTATCAACTCAGAATTAAAGTTATACTTTATGGAACAGCACTGAAAATACTTGCACAGAATATGAATTTAACTAAAAACTGTGATATAACTGTGGAGGAGAGAGTGGGGACAAAACAGCTAAAAGAGATCTAAAACTCATCTAATACATTTACTACCTAAGACTGAAGTATATCTACAAAGTATTATATATTATTTAGAAGAAATAACAGATAAATGACAAAGAAAGCCAAAAGAATTAAAAGTATTTGTCTTTTCAGTGGAGAGTGGAGTATGTTGTAGGTCACTTAGAACTATTTCTTAAATAAGGCAAATGTTAGAAAACAAAATAATGGTAAAGTCCTAGTCAAAGCAAATGAAATCTAAGGAGCCAGAGGTTCATCTATCAACATTATCACTAGCTTTCTAAAACCAGATGACAGAGCAAAACTCTAAGATCAGACAATATCACTTTAACGATTTAATTTGTACTGACTCAAATGATATCAATTTTTAAATTAAACATCTCCCTGAGGAAATAGTGTGCAATTTCCTACCAATAACTTTTGCTCGGTACCAAACTCCATCTTCAAATTTAGCGACACAGGCTTGATCTTGAACTGGACAGAGGATTTCCAGATTTTCTGCATCTTCACTTTTATAGAATTCCTCAATTCCCTTTAATAGAAATAAAAAATCCAGGCTCTCTATCTAAGAAAGAGATATTAAAGCAGGATTACAGCATTATAGTTTCACAGAAACTTAAAATTTAAATGTTCCATATATTATAGGCACTGCTCATAAAATGATCAAATATTAGAATTGATTAAGACATAAACAGTCATGTAATTTATGTTTGAAATATTCTGCTACTGCTGCTAAGTAACTTCAGTCATGTCCGACTCTGTGCGACCCTGTAGACCGCAGCCCACCAGGCTCCCCTGTCCCTGGGATTCTCCAGGCAAGAATACTGGAGTGGGTTGCCATTTCCTTCTCCAATGCATGAGAGTGAAAAGTCAAAAGTGAAGTCGCTCAGTCGTGTCTGACTCTTAGCGACTCCATGGACTGCAGCCCACCAGGCTCCTCCATCCATGGGATTCTCCAGGCAAGAGTACTGGAGTGGGCTGCCATTGCCTTCTCCAATATTCTGCTACAGAAGTAGTATATAAAAATTAACATATATAGACATAACAAAAATTTATAAAAGTCACAGTCTTCCAGATATCTTAAGTTATCCTTCCATATTTTTTTCTTTTTTTTGGCTGTGCCATGCAGCATGTCAGAACTTACTTCCCTGACGAGGGACTCAGTCTGAGCCCACAGCAGTAAAAGCACCAAGTCCTAACTACTAGACCACCAGAGAACTCTTGCTTCTAGATCTTTTTCTAAACACATTTCCATGTTATTTATTTTTTTTTTTTTACCAAAAATCAGACCATACCATACCATACAATTTGATAATCTGCATTTTTCTATCAATTCTCACATTTTCTGTTTCAGCAAGTGCTCCTACTAGTACTTTTAAATCATACTATATTTCCCTAACTGAAGACACTTGAGAGTCCTTTGGACTGCAAGGAGATCAAACCAATCAATCTTAAAGGAAATCATTTGAATATTCATTGGAAGGATTGATGCTGAAGCTGAAGCTCCAATACTCTGGACACCTGATGCAAACAGCTGACTCATTAGAAAAGACCCTGATGCTGGAAAAGATTGAAGGCAGGAGGAGAAGAGAACAACAGAGAAGGAGATGGTTGGATGGTTGGTATCACTGACTTGATGGACATGAGTCTGAGCAAGCTTCAAGAGTTGGTGATAGACAGAGAAGCCTGCATGCTGCAGTCCATGGGGTCATAAAGAGTTGGACACGACTGAGTGATTGAACTGAACTGACCAAACCCAGTAGCCAATCTAAGACTACTTGTTATCTTTGGTCATCTAAATAAGTGTTATAAATTTGTGTAGTTTTCTTTTAAAAATGATCCTGTCTTGTTAAAGATAGTCTGCTATTTTTCTGTAGAATGCCTCATCTTCTGGATTTATGCGGTTATCCTATTATTTACCTTCTTCCTCCACTAAGTTAGGGTATATGCCCTGAATTTCCTCAAAACAGAAAGTTATATCTACAAGTTTGATGGATTCAAGCCAAATCCTTTGGCTAGAATACATCATAGTTGCAACACATCAGAAGACAGCATTACTCACTGTTAATAAGCTAAGATTCATCTATGGAATGGGGTGGCAACTCTCATCCCTTCTCTGGACAGTTACGTGTTTCCCTTGTGATCATCAAGTAATTCATGTATGCTACTTTGGCAATGTATGAATGCCCAATTTCCCATCAGCCATCCATCTAATGGTTTTAAACTGAACTGATAAATCTTTAAATCAGTAATTTCAGTAGAGTTTGTGAAAAGACTGTGTAATGCAGTAGAGGTTTACTTTATTAAACAGGTTTATCTAGTTATTTTAAAACACAGTTCCTGAAGTTCCTACACTACTTAAAACATAGTAAAACAAAACCAAGGACAACTGTTTATTTCTCCAAATACCAATTCTTAAAGTTAAAAAGTATTTTAAGAACCATCTCAAATGGTCAAAAAATGAGGTTTTTCTCTTTTGTGAGTATAATAATGGAAGTGGAAATTTTCTGACATTTTTGTTATTTCATTAAAAAGTTTTAAAACTATTTAAAGCCTTCTAAACCTTTATTTCTAAGTAGGTAGTATTCATATTCTTCCACTAACAGGCTATTCAAATGGAATCACTGAAATATTCAACAGACAAGTGACAGTAACAAAATCCCAGACTCTGAAGCTCCAAGCTCTCATTTCCCCATAGAAACACTGACAAGACGAGAAACCATCTGAACCAACTTTGTTAGGGCTCGAACTCTGAACCAACTTTGTTAGGGCTCTGGAAAACAGTTAAGGCTTATAGCATTGAAGCAAACACCCAATTAAGCTTTCAACATTCAAGGAAGTCAACATAAACATTTGCCAAACACAAGCTAAAAAACAGACACTTCAGTGATCACACACAAGCAATAGTATTTGCAAACAGTTTGAAAAAGTCTCAAAAGAGAAAAACTACCACAGTTTTCAGCAGTTTAAAACAAATCCAGTTATGTATTGGTGCACGTGTGTGGGGGCTATCTTATTTTCAGAGGTTTACTGTATTATAATAGTTGATGCCTAATTTTCAACAAGAAATCAGAAGACATACAAAGAAATAGGAAAACATGGCTCATTCCAAGTAACAAAGTTCAGGTCAGTTCAGTCACTCAGTCGTGTCCGACTCTCTGCGACCCCATGAACTGCAGCATACCAGACCTCCTTGTCCATCACTAACTCCCGGAATTTACCCAAACTCATGTCCATTGACTCGGTGATGCCATCTAACCATCTCATCCTTCTGCCGCCCCCTTCTCCTCCTTCCTTCAATCTTTCCCAACATCAGGGTCTTTTCAAATGAGTCAGCTCTTCGCATCAGGTGGCCAAAATACTGGAGTTTCAGCTTCACCACACCAGTCCTTCCAATGAATATTCAGGATTGATTTCCTTTAGGATTGACTGGTTGGACCTTCTTGCAGTCCAAGGGACTCTCAAGAGTCTTCTCCAACACCACAGTTCAAAAGCATCAATTCTTCTGTGCTCAGCCCTCTTTATAGTCCAACTCTCACATCCATACATGACCACTGGAAAAAACATAGCCTTGACTAGATGGACCTTTGTTGGCAATGCCTCTGCTTTTTAATATGCTGTCTAGGTTGGTCATAACTTTTCTTCCAAGGGGTAAGCATCTTTTAATTTCATGGTTGTTGTCACCATCTGCAGTGATTTTGGAGCCCACAAAAATAAAGTCTGCCACTGTTTCCACATCTATTTTCCATGAAGTGATGGGACCAGATGCCAAGATCTTGGTTTTCTGAATGTTGAGCTATAAGCCAACTTTTCACTCTCCTCTTTCACTTTCATCCAGAGGCTCTTTAGTTCTTCTTTGCTTTCTGCCATAAGGGTGGTGTCATCTGCATATCTGAGGTTATTGGTATTTCTACTGGCAGTCTTGATTCCAGCTTGTGCTTCATCCAGCCCAGCATTTCTCATGATGTACTCTGCATAGAAGTTAAATAAGCAGGGTAACAACATACAGCCTTTTCCTATTTGGAACCAGTCTGTTGTTCCATGTCCAGTTCTAACTGTTGCTTCCTGACCTGTATACAGATTTCTCAAGCGGGAATACCAGACCTAGTATTCCCATCTCTTGAAGTATTTTCCAGGTTGTTGTGATCCACACAGTCAAAGGCTTTGGCATAGTCAATAAAGCAGAAATAGATGTTTTTCTGGAACTCTCTTGCTTTGTCTATGATCCAACGGATGCTGGCTCCTCTGGTTCCTCAGCCTTTTCTAAAAACAGTGAACATCTGGAATTTCACAGTTCATGTATTGTTGAAGCCTGGCTTGGAGAATTTTGAGCATGTGAAATGAATGCAACTGTGCAGTAGTTTGAGCATTCTTTGGCATTGCCTTTCTTAGACCTACTTTAATGACCTCATTTTAACTTGATTATCTCTATAAATACTCTGTCTCCAAATAAGGTCATGTTTTGAGTTTCTGGGGGTTATAGTGCCAATGTATCTTTTAGGGGGAGACGTAAATCATCCTGTAATACTTAACCGGTTGGATTTGTAGATTTGTGTATGTCATCAAATTTGGGAAGTTGTTGGTCGTTATTTCTTCAGATAATCTTTCTGTTCCAACAAGATGGTTGGATGGCAACACCAACTCAATGGACATGAATTTGAGTAAACTCCGGGAGTTGGTGATGGACAGGGAGGCCTGGTATGCTTCAGTCCATGGGGTCACAAAGAGTCAGACACGACTGAGCAACTGAACTGAAAGTAGGTCTTAATCCAGTATGACTAGTTTCCTTATTCAGTTCAGTCACTCAGTTATGTCTGATTCTTTGTGACCCCATGGACTGCAGCACGCTAGGCTTCCCTGTCCATCACCAACTCCCAGAGCTTGCTTAGACTCATGTCCATTAAGTCGGTAATGCCATCTAACTATCTCATCCTCTGTTGTCCCCTTCTCCTCTTGCCTTCAATCTTTCCCAGCATCAGTCTTTTTCCAATGAGTCAGTTCTTTGCATCAGGTGGCCAAAGTACTGGAGTTTCAGCTTTACCATTACTCTTTCCAATGACTATTCAGGACTGATTTCCTTTAGGATTGGCTGGTTTGATCTCCTTGCTGTCCAAGGTGCTCTCAAGAGTCTTCTCCAACACAGTTCAAAAGCATCAATTCTTTGGTGCTCAGCTTTCTGTTTATGGTCCACCTCTCACATTCATACATGACTACTGGAAAAACCATAGTTTTGACTAGACGGACCTTTATCAACAAAGTAATCTCTCTGTTTTTTAATATGCTGTCTAGGTTGTCATAGCTTTTCTTCCTATGAGCAAGCATCTTTCAATTTCATGGCTGGAAAAAAGGAGTAAAATTGGGCAAAGAGAGAGAGACACACACACACACAGTAGAATGCTCATAAAGGTGAAGGTAGAAAATGGAGTGAAGTAGAAGCCACTGAACACCAATATTTTCCAGCTAACCACCAGCAATTAGGGAAATAGATTCATTCTCACTTATGACCTTCAGAAAGAACCAACACTACCAACAACTTGACCTCAATACCTCCAGACTTCAGAACTGTGAGACAATAAACTTACATTGTTTAAGCAACTTAATTGGTGGAACTTTCTTATGATACTCTAAGGAATGAATATAGATTTTGAAATGGGAAAGCAGGGTACTGTTGTAATAAATACCTAACATTACAGGAGAAGCTTTGAAACTGGGTTATGAGCAGAAAGAAGAGGAAGAATTATGAGGTACCTGAATGAAAAAAATCCAGATTACCCTGGAAAGATTATTGGTAGGAATATGGATGCTAAAGGTGCTTCTGGTGAGATTTCATAGAGAAATGAGGAATATGATACTGGAAACTGGAGGAAAGGAAATCCTTGTTACACACAGGTAGAGAACTTGGATATTTAGCTGAAGAGATTGCTAAGTAAAGTGTCAAAGTGTCAGCCTGGTTTCTCCTTGCTGCTTATAATAAAATGTGAGAAGACAAAGATAAATTGAAGAATAAATTGTTAAACATGAAGGAACCAGAATCTGAAGATTCAGAAATTTCTTAGCCTATTTGTATTTCAAAAAATGAGAAAGCAAGCTCTGGAGAGAACATCAAGGGCATGGCTGGACAGTGTCTGCTGAAGGGAATATGGATGTTATGATTTATGAAGCCAATCAATCATCTCAGCAGAAACACTGCCAGCCTGAACTGAAGGGGACAGAGGTGCGAGGAAATGAAGCAGAGAGGGGTGGTGGGCTCATGAGATTCTACAGGCATGAACAAAGCTGACAGAGTGATCTGGTCATGAACATGTTTCAAGAAAACAGGAGTGATTTTGAAGGTGATTCAGAGGCTCGAGTGTGTGCCACTGCTATTGCAGGCCCAGAGCACACAGAGCTGAAAGGCAGGGCTGTCTCCTCCTCTGTTCCAGGGATGGGGCCTCCTTCTGTGTTTCAGAGTCAGGACAACTCCTCAATTCTAATGGATGAGGCTGCTGCAGGATTGAGGGGGAAAGGCCACACCCCAGGGGGACTGGAGGACGGATCATCCAGCCACTGAGGATTATTCTAAAGCCATAAGACTAATGGAATTCTTCCTGCTAGGGTTTGGACTTACTGTCTATTCTCACAGATTTAGAGATAGAGAGGAGTTCTGGCCTAGCTTCAGTTAAAGAATTCTTACTTATACCTGATTGAGCTAATCAGAATTTAGCGATTTTATATGATATTCTGGACTTAGACTTGATGCAAGATAATTAAGATTTTTTTGGAACACTGGGATGGGGTGACTGCATGTGAGGAGGAAATTTTTGATAGAGCAGAGAGTGGATTGCTTATGAGTTGGTTTGTGTCCTCCCCTCAAATTATACTAAAGTTCTAACCACCTCCTCCAGGACCTCAATGTGTCCTTATTTGGACATAGAGTTTTACAGACAGGATCAAGTTAAAATAAAAGTTTTAGGCTGGAGTTAATTCAATATGACTGGTGTCTGTATTAAAAAGCTGAGACAGACAAGTTACACAGAGAGATTGCCATGTGAAGGAAGCAGAGACTGTGACGATGCAGCAGAAGCCAAGGAGTGCTAAAGATTGCCAGCAAATCACCAATCTAGTCCAGAGACATGGGACAAATCTCCGCCCCTGCCCCAACCTCAGAAGGAAGGAACCAACTCTGATGACACCCTGACCTTAAACCTGTAAACTCCAGAACTGGGAGTCAATACATTTCTGCTTTTAAAACTATCTACTTTGTGGCATTTTTTGTGGGGGGCACCATGCAGCTTGTGGGATTTTAGTTCTTCAACTAGGGACTGAAACCAGCCCTTGCTAGCGAAAGAAGAGTCCTAATCAATCACTGAACCACCAGGGAATTCCCTGTTGGACTTTGTTATAGCAGGCTTAGCATGTTAGTATACTCAAAAAACCCAAGTTAGGATAAATTCAAAGAGAGACACACTAGATGCATGATGAACAAACTGTCAATAGCCCTAAAAAGAGAACTGTTAAAGCAGCAAGAGAAAAGTGACTTGTCAGATATAAGGGATCATCAATAAGATGATCAGCAGATTTTTCATCAGAAACCTTGGAGGTCAGAATATAATCAGAAGACACACTTAAAAGAGCTAAAGGAAGAACTGTCAACTGAGAATTATAGATCCAGCAAGACTATCCTTCAAAAATGAGGGAGTAATAAGCCATTCACAGATAAACAAGAGGTAAGGAAGTTCACTAGACCTGCCTTATAAAAAAGGCTAAAGGGAGTCTTTCAGAAGGAAATGAAAGGATGCTAGAGCGTAACATAAATTCACATTAAGATATACATATCTGTGATTAATAAACACACCAATATGAAAGCCAGTATTATTAACTTTGGTTTCTAACTCTACTTTCATTTTCTACAAGATTTAAAAGACAAATGCACACAAATAATTATAAGTCTACATTATTGAGTATTTGATATACAAAGATTAATTTTTGAGATTGATATTATTTAAAAGGGAAATGGAGCTATACAAAAGTAGGGTTTTGTGCAGTTAAAGTCGATATTAATTCAGACTAGATTTCTGTAGGATGTTTCACATAACTTTAATTACACATAATTTTTACACATAATTACACATAACTTAAGGATGTTATGTGTAATCCTCATGGTAACAATAAACACATATACAAAAGGAACCAAATGACACTACAGTTTTGTCACACCCATGTTCACTGCAGCATCATTCACAATAGTCAAGAGGTAGAACCAAGCCAAATGTTCATCAATGGACGAGTGAATTAACAAAATGTAGTATACACATTAAAAAATGTAGCATACACATACAATGGAATATTTAATTACCCTTAAAGTAAGTCCTATTGCATGCTACAACATGGATGAACCTGGAGGACATTATGGTAAGTGAAACAAACCAGTGACAAAAGGACAAATACAGGTATCCCTGGTATCTGAAAGTAGTGTTCCTATGAAATCTTTTGTAAGCCAAATGTAGCAAAGCAAAGAGGCTGACTTTTCTTTAGTAAGAGCAATGTAGGTTTTTCAGAAAAATGAAATCTGTGTAAACTGAACTTCTAAAAAGCAGGGTACTGTTTGATTCCACTTATATGAGTATATCTAAATAGTCAAATTCATAGAAGAAAGTAGAACTGTGGTTGTTAGCGTTTGGGGGTAGAATGAAACAGGCAATTAGTGTTCAGGGAGTACCAAGTTTCAGTTTCTCAAGATGAACAAATTCTACAGATCAGCATGCTGTACAATAATGTGAGTTAGTGAATACTACAGAACTGTATATTTTGAAGTGGTTAAGAGCAAATTCTGTATATGAAGGACTGACACCTTTTCTTATAAGAATGATAAGAAAGCATGCATGCTTTTGCGTTTGCTATTTAATATAGTTTTATAAGTTCTAGCCAGAGTAATTAGGCAAATATATATATATATAAGGCATTTATAGTAATTAGGCAAATATATATAAGCCAACCAAATTGACAAGAAATAGGAAAATGATCTCTTTTCTATGTAAAAAACCCTAAAGGTGCCACAAAAATATTAGCAGGTCTAATAAATGGGCTTCCCAGGTGGAGCTAGTGGTAAAGAATCCGACTGCCAATGCAGGAGACAAGAGATGCAGGTTCGATCCCTGGGTTGGGAAGATTCCCTGGAGGAAGGCATGGCAACCCACCCCAGTATCCTTGCCTGGAGAATTCCATGGACAGAGGAGTCTGGCAGGCTACAGCCCATGGGGCCACAAAGAGTTGGACACGATTAAGCACACAAAGATGTAGACCACAAAATGATTACAAAAAATCACATGCATTTCTACACACTAACAATGAACAGTCCAAATGGAAATTAAGAAAACTCATTTTACAGCAGAATAAAAAGAATATACTCAGGAATAAATAAAACTGAGGATACAGACTTGTACACTTGTACAGTACACAGCACTGCTACAAAATAAATGGAAAAACCTTCCATGTTCATGAACTAGAAGATTTAATACTGTTAAGATGTCAATACCCAGGGCTTCCCTGGCTGTCCAGTCGTTAAGAATCTGCCTTCCAATGCAGGGGACACGGATTCGATCCTGGCCTTGGAGGATCCCACATGCCATGAAACAACCAAGTTCATGTGCCACAACTCTAGAGCCAGCACTCTAGAGCCTGTGAGCTGCAACTACGGAGGCCCATGCATCTAGAGTCCATGCTCTGCAACAAGAAAAGTCACTACAGTGAGAAGCCTGCACAGAGCAACAAAGAGTAGCTCCCACTTGCTGCAACTAGAGAAAGCCTTGTAGCAATGAAGACCCAAATAAAGTCATAAATAAATAAAATCTTTTAAAAAAGGATGTCAGTACCCCCAAAAATTTACAATTCAAAGCTATCCCTATCAGAATCCCAATGATGTTTTATGTAGAATAGAAAAACTCATCCTAGAGACTTCCCTGGTGGTCCAGTGGTTATGAATCTGTTTGCTAATGCAGGGAACATGGATTTGATCCCTGATTTGGGAAGATTTTACATGCTGTGGGGCAACTAAGCCCGTGTGCCACAACTACTGAGCCCGTGTGCTGTGACTATTGAAGTTCACACACCCTAGAGCCTATGGTCTACAACAAGAGAAGCCACCACCACAAGAAGCCCTCACACAAAAGCTAGAGAGTAGCCCCCACTTGCCGCAACTAGAGAAAAGCTCACACACAGCAGTGAAGGTCCAGTATAGCCATAAAAAAATAAGTAAAATTTTTAAAAAGAGAAAAACTCATCCTAAAAGTCACATGAGATCTCAAGGGACCCGAAAATTCAAAAACAACCTTGAAAAAGAACAAAGTTGGACAGCTCACGCATTCTCATTTCAAAACTTGCTACAAAGCCACAGTAAATAAAAGTGTGCCACTCAGCAATCAGATGAGAAACAAAAGGTACCCAACTTGGAAGGGAAGAGTTAAAAATTGCCACTATATGCAAATAACGTGATCCTATAGAAGACCCTATGGACACCACACACACACAAAAACTGTTCAAAAATAAATGAACTCACCAAAGCAGTAGGACACAAGATTAACATTCAGAAATCAGTTTCATTTCTTTATACTAACTATGAAATATCAGAAAGGGGATGTAAAAACACAATACTTTTTAAAGTTGCACCAAAAAAAATACAGCTATCAAGAAACTTGACCAAGGAAGAGAAAGACTTAATATACTGAGAACCATAAAGTATTAATAAAGGAAATTAAAGAGGACTCAAAGAAATGGAAAGATAATACCATGCTCTTGGACTGGAAGAATATAGTTTAAAAGGCAACACTACCCAAAACAATCTATAGATTGAATGCAGTCACAATCAAATCACTCATGTCAGTTTTCATAGAACTAGAACAATAATCCAAAATTTTACATAGAACCTTAAAATACCCAGAACTGCCAAAGTAATCCTGAGGAAAAAAAATAAAGAGGCATAACTCATCCAGATTTCAAACAATACTACAAAGGTCCAGTAATTAATGAAAAGACTGATGTTGAAGCTGAAACTCCAATACTTTGGCCACCCGATACAAAGAGCTGACTTATCTGAAAAGACCCTGATGCTGAGAAAGATTGAAGGCGAGAGGAGAAGGGGACGACAAAGGATGAGATGGTTGGATGGCATCACTGACTCAATGGACATGAGTTTGGGTAAACCCTGGGAGTTGGTGATGGACAGGGAGGCCTGGCATGCTGAGTCCATGGGGTCACAAAGAGTCAGACATGACTTAGTGACTGAACTTAACTGAACAGTAATCAAAGTTGTATGGTATTGATAAAACATCAGACATATGGATCAATGGAACAGAACAGAGAGCCCAGAAATATATACACATGCCTATGATCAGGTGACAGGCTTTGAGTGAGTCCAGCTCAGTCCTGGCTCTACTCTTTTGTAGCCACATGACCTCTGCAAGTTGCTTCAGGCCTTTGATTAGAGTTTCCACTTCTAAATGAAGGTAATATTATCTTCCTCATAAGACTGATGTAAAGATTAATGAGTTAATTCACACAAAGCATTATAGCCTTTAGAATGCATTAATTCATATAGAACATGGACACAAAGGGATGCTGGTAGCTATCTAAAACAAACTCATCAGTCATATATCCAAATAGATAATCGAATGCTTTTAACTGGAATCTATTTTAATGTTCAAATTCAGAATATTACCTAGCAATAAATAAATCTTCATACATTATCAGAAATGGATGTTATTTTATTTTGATCTGCCAGTTCTATATGCTCTCCTGGTTTCTAGATTTCAGAAGGTAGCAAGAAATATTTACACATTAGGGATCCTTCATTTTCCTTCCCCTTCATATTTTCACTAACTTGCAGGATGAAGATTTCCTTCAATTTACTATGAATCACAATTTACTATAAATCACAATTTACTATGAGTTTCTTGTTTAAAGTTGCAGCTACCAAGAAACTTAAAATTTATGGAAGGCTGACAGCAGTTTGTTTGCTCTAGAATGCATACTGGGCACTCATTTCCATTATACATTTTACTTAGTATTTGAAAAAATACATTGTCTCGAAGGACCATTATATACTTACCAACTGAAGATAGAAATCAGAAGGACTATTAATATGACAAACCATAACTGAAACATCTGTCATTTCTTTAGGCAAAATAGGTGGAAGATAGTGTAAGGTCGTATTTTTTTCAGAATGACTTCTTGGTGTTTGAGATCTAAACCTAATTAAAAACATAATTAAAAGCATAAGCAAGAGCCATTTTCCTAAGGTCTCTCTCAGTGAATTGATCTGAAGAAAAGACCTGCACATATACTGATTTATCTACCAAGACTATTTTCCCAATCTTTCTCTTCTAATTTATAATATTTCTTGGCATTATCTTTAATTATCAAATGAGGATAAATAAGAGGTCAGGTCTCAAAACTCAATAATTATCCTTTAAGTTTGTGTTGGAGCATTTTTGATTTTGGCCTATATTTTGTACTCAAAAAGTTTCTACTGTTTTGGTTGACTTGATACGCATGGTCTATGGCAGCACTCAAGGAAGGCCAGCTGAGGGATTTCTGTGGCCCCATCCAGCTACAATACCCTACTTAAGTTTTACAGAATGCAATCTACTTGGGTCACTTCCAGACTCCTGTTATTGCTCAGGACAGAAAGTATCTTCCATTATCTCTGTGGTTACTTTTTATCTCTTTGTTCATCAGAGACAAGAAAGAAAAGAAATATAAGTATCTACTCTAGATTCATATATTAATATACAGTAGTGATCATGATCTTACTCCAAAGCTTAGAAAATTTAAATAGGTAACTGTTAAACACTAATTCTTGAAACCCTAATGGAGCTACTTGTAAGGTTAGCTGCTGCTGCTGCTAAGTCACGTCAGTCGTGTCCGACTCTGCGTGACCCCATAGACGGAAGCCCACCAGGCTCCTTTGTCCCTGGGATTCTCCAGGCAAGAACACTGGAGTGGGTTGCCATTTCCTTCTCCAATGCATGAAAGTGAAAAGTGAAAGTGAAGTCATTCAGTCGTGTCCAACTTTTAGTGACCCCATGGACTGTAGCCTGTGAGGCTCCTCTGTCCATGGGATTTCCCAGGCAAGAGTACCAGGGTGGGGTGCCACTGCCTTCTCCGAAGGTTAGCTAGAGTCTAAAAAAAAAAGCTCACTATCTTACAAGTAACTTCTATTTTGAGCTACCTTAATATCCCTAGTTCCTTAAATCAAATGATCTGAATCCAATTTTCACACAACTGTACTTAGAAAACTCTGACAGAGATATCTTTAAATTCTCAAGAATATGTTACAGTGTGCTCCCTGATAGTCTAGTGCTTAGGATTGGGTGCTCCCTCTTAAGAGTATGTTATAGTTCACTTTAGAGCCCATGTTTCTTAAAGGTAAAATCTGCTATTCTGATCTACAGCTATAACCTTGAAGATATTTATGTTTTAATAAGTTACCTACCTTGCCAGTTCCATAAAAACTAATGCATCTCTAAGAGACACAGGCATATCACTGCTTATTTTATTTGTTGGTGGTTTCTGCAGATCTACAATAAGCATACCATCTTCTTCTTTAAAAACTTTCATTAAAACAGCCTTCTTATTTACCATTTTCAAAAATTCTATTTTAGCTTCTTCTCCCCAGCCTTCACTCTATGGAAAAAGTAAAATTTCAACGTGTTCAGTAATTATAATTAGCTCTAAATGGTACAATATTGTAGATTTAGCTAATAGTAAATTTGAGCAAAGGCACTGAACCAACCATAGATATTTAGAAGCAACTGGGCCCACAAACCCAAGGAGGACAGTCTTTATGTATGTACAACGTACAGATCATACTTGGATTTTATAAACATGGTCTCAAGGTGACCATAAGCTGTTGCACTTCAGGACTTAGTTTTATTTGTGAATATTAATATGAAAATAATAAAATAGAAAGATAAAAGAAGTATTGACATACAAATTTCCCCCTTAAATGATGAGATCTAAAAGGTAATTCTAAAAGTATAATGGAAGCCATGTGATACATTAGATATTTATAATCATCATCAGATGCTTTGTTTCCATTACTAGCAATATACGAGGCACATGCTACTTAAATAATAAGGAAAAATACTCACCCATTGAAAAAAATTAAAAAAAAATCATTTTCACTGATCTTTGAATCTTTAAGTACGTATACATTTCACAGGTCAAAACCACATACCCCTTAAAAATAAAAAATTTTCTAAAGGTTTTATGAACATAAAAAGTAAAACCTACTCAGAATAGATAAGTGCAAAAAGAAATGTTTTATCCTTTATAGAATAAAATCAAAACCAAAATAATTTTGAGGAAAACATCAGTGCTAATATTTTCATATGTTTCCTTTTATTTCTTTATTCATTTGTTCATTCTTTCAAATATTTGTTGAATGCCTACTGTGTGCTAGGTGATTTGCTATGTGCTGGAATACAAAGATGAACAAAGGCACAGACTTCTGCTTTCAGACTTTCTAATAATACAACTGCTTAACACGTATTCTTACACACAGTTTCTGTCTTCTAGGAGTTTCAAATCTTTCTGGGGAACAAATATTCATAAATAATAAAAAAGCAGAATGCAATATAGTTAATAAGTAGTGAGCAAAGGATCATGCAAATAGAGAAGAAATGTATAGAAATATATGCCATACCATGTCAAATTTTTTTCTCTCTCCATATTTATTTGACTCTAAAATTTAGTGGTTTACTCAGATATTCACCCATCATTAAGTTCATACACACATATTCAGTATAATTTCCCATTAAGATCAATTCTGATTGTAGAAATGGAAGTTCAATTCCTTTTTCACTTGCACCAATAGTTTATTATGCAAAAGGTATTTAACAAGTGAACTAGTGCCATGAACCTACATTCAGTAATCTGAACCCCAAAGCATAGTTAAAATTGGACTATTTGGCCCCCAAACAAAGTCTCACTTACTGAATTCTGTGGAACAATGTCTTTCAATGAGCATGGATGTGCTAGTGGCTGGACATCTTTCAGCAGTTCTTCGATATATGGCTCAGACTTTCTCAGAACCAGGCATAAGTCATTTAGTACGACATGCTGCTTAGCAATGTGCTCTGATCTCACATGAGCATCACCAACTCTGGGAAGAATTCAAGCAATAGTTAATGAAAATAATGCTTCAAGCCCAAGCTTGCCTTAGCCCACAAAAGGTATGCATTTCTATACATTCTCTTATTAAGTTAAATCTTCTAAAAAGTTATATTCTGATTCATACTATCTCATTATATAGATTCAATCTATCTTTTAAAACCACAGACATTATTTCTACCTACAGAATAAATCTCAATAGCCTTTATCTGGATTATCTTTCATATACCTATTCAGTTTAAACTTAAAAGGCATAATGACACATCCAAACAGCAATTTATTTGTTTATAAAGTTATGACCATTTAATAAAATGACCATGCAAGAGTTAATACTGGTCCTTACTACAAGAACATTTTCAATTTGCTATATCTTGCTAGAAGACTAATGGAAACATTTCTGAACACCTAGAATGAGCTAGACACTATGCCACTTTAATATGCAATAATGAAATTAAAGAAATATGATTAAAAATTTTACTCAATCATCTGGCAACTAACAAACAATTTATTTAAAAGAAAGAAAATTTTTGTGCTTCATTCTCTGCTTTGAAGCAATGTAGAAGATTATTTAAGTTTGAAACATCAAAATGTTCTTTTTCTAAGCTTCCCATCTAGTAGCACTGATAAAGTATAATACTTTGCTAATTTAGTAATGAGTAAGATAAATTTTGGAGCAAAATATAAAGTATATGACTTGGAAGTGAAGAAGGATAACTTATTTCTACCTCTTCCCATTTTTCTTTATTCTTTAGTATTACCCCATCACAAGTGTTTCTAAGCAGGCAAGGAATATATAATACTTATAACATACCCTGCAACAATCAGCACTTCAGAATTTCCAAAATCTACCATGAATATTTGTATTAGCGCAACTTCATGGACTGAGAATTTGGTTGGACTACTAAGTTTTCTAATACTTTCACTTCCCATTGGAATTAATTCAGTAATAGTTCCTCGACACCACATTCCATTTTCAATACTGTTGATAAATATTCTTGCACCTACATAATGGAAACAAATGATTATCAATGTTTACAAAGAAAATATCTAATTACCTCTAATTTACAAACAAGTACATTAGATTCTATCACAAAAAAGTCTTAATTAACTTATTAACTGGTGATATAGTACTGAGTCAGTGCTATGAGAGGGATCAAAGGTAGTATATTTTGGCAGTTTCTGTTATACAGAAACTTGTGACCTAGACAGGAAGGTAAAAATACAGAGTATCAAGCCAGCAGTCCTTTATTGAGGACCTGTGCTTTATGAACTATAATAAAGATGAGTAAGACTGTCCTGCTCAAGAAAGGAGAGGAGCCCAAATCCCTTGGGGCACGGTGTGGTGCACCCCACCGCATGTCGGGACTATCAGGACTGGGTTTCAGTGTGGAGAGCCCTTCGTCCTGGGACATGGGGCCTGGCTGGAAAGGCGGCCACCCTCTCAACCGTCATGCATGGCACATTTGTGAGGAACCTGGTACTAAACCATTTGTAGATGACCTGCTTCTCGGACAGGGTTTCCAATGTAGCAGAGCAGCTCCCTTGCTGCAATCTATTCAAAGTCAGCCCTTGACACAAGGGTTTGTAAAAGACAGAAGAAAAAAAAAAGAATAAAAAGAAATCTAATTTTTTCTTTAAAAAAAAAAAAGAGAGGAGACTTGCAAGTAAGTGACTATCAATCACTGTACTTGTAACAGTAAAGATTATCCTTGTACATGTACACACACACATGTACAGATACAGACATACTGAAATCTATAAAATACTTAGGTAGCATAAAGGAAGATGCAATGACCTTCTCTTGGTAAAAGGAGAGTAAAAGTAAGGAAACCAAGAAAGGCAGAGCGTGTAAGGCAAAAATTAAGAAATTAATACACAGTGGAGCTCAGAAAAGGGGAAACTGAACCAAAGATCTAACAGCAGAAGAAGACCTTATGGAGGGATCAAATGAACTACAAATTAATAACCAGAAAAAAAATCAAGTTAGAATGAAGCCCGAAGTTTTACTTTTACTATCCGCTCGGCAATGTCCTCAGTAGTTTGTGTCTGAATTTACCTTCTCCCCACAACAACCCCACAGATATGCTGCTTCCAGTCCATAGGTAAGGAAACCAGGCAAAGAGAGGCTGCAAATCCAGCCCAAGCCACATGGCTACTTAGAAGAGGGAGGAAAAGAACCCAGGCAGTCTTGGAGCCCATCCTCTTAACAACTGAACTAACATCAGAGATGAATTTGGTAAGATTTGTTCATTTACCATATAGAGAGAGGCTGCAAAATCCCCTCTCCATTTGCTAGTAAGAACAGAATACCTCAGGGGCACACAGGGTAACCTTTCAAGTGCTACCAAAACTTGTACTTGGCCTTGAGACTTTCATCAACCCTCCTCTTATGTTGATACATTATATAACCAATATTCTTAGATTTAAACTATATTCTTAAATGATTCTTTGTTGAAATAGATGAGATAAAAGCCTACTGAAGCCATTTGTTGTTCTTTATAATGAAAAGCTCAGACAGAAAAAGGGAACAAGAGGATATTCAGCTAAAGCACTGTATTACATTTCTCCCCTTAACACTAATTTCTCAAAAGATAAATGAGTATGTAAATAATGTATATCTACCTTGAAATAATTATCCTTGACAACTTAAAGAATGATATTTTGACTTCCTTAGAATATTTTCTGAAACTAAACTGAGCTCTTTTATATACATATTAAATTTAGAGAATTATTTGCAATCATTAAAAATTTAACTATATTTAACACTATACTTCCCTCCTTAGACATTCATAATTTAAAAACGGTTTTTAACTTTAAAAATTATTATTCATTTTATCAGAAGTATATGATGATTCTAATCTTCTGATATTCTGATAGCTACAAAGATCAGCTGAGAATTAGCAACACTTTTAAAGAACTACTAATATTAAGCTGGGGCTTCTCTGATGGCTCAATGGTAAAGAATCCACCTGCCAATGCAAGAGATGCAGGTTCGATCCCTCAGTCAGGAAGATCTCCTAAGAGAATAAGATGGCAACTAACTGCAGTATTCTTGCCTGGACAGAGGAGCCTTGAGGCTATTGTCCATCAGGCCTCAAAGAGTCAGACACGACTTAGCGACTAAACAACAACAGCAACAAATATAAAGCTGAACAGATAAAATTTTAAAAAAAGCTGAACAGATAATACAGTACTTTTTGATATCAGTTATATACAGGCATTGAATGATATTAATAGAATGAGAAAATGCTCTACTAATAAATCACAGCTTCATTACAGAGTATAATCATATTTAATCAACTATAAAGAAGATATTTGTAATCAAAGCCTGTACTGTATGTACTTAGTCACTAAGTTGTGTCTGACTCTTTGTGACCCCATGGACTGTAGCCCGCCAGGTTCCTCTGCCCATGGGGATTCTCCAGGCAAGAATACTGGATTAGGCTGCCATGCCCTCCTCCAGGGGATCTTCCCAACCCAGAGATCAAACCCAGGTCTCCTGCATTGCAGGCGGATTCTTTGCCATCTGAGCCACCAGGGAAGCCCATGAATACTGGAGTGGGTAGCCTATCCCTTCTCCAAGGGATCTTCTCGACCCAGGAATCAAACTGGGGTCTCCTGCATTGCAGGCAGATTCTTTATCAGCTGAGCTACCAATGAAAGCCTAATTTACGGCAAATTAAGATGCACTGATTAAATTTATCAGCTACCCTCTGTGTGGCACTAGGAAATAGATGCACTGCCCTGCATCTATCTCATTCAGATGTTCAATGACATCTTCAACATCCACATGTGGATAGCAAGGGATGATATGCACACTACAAGAAACACTTAGAGAAATACTTTTCTCTAGAGATAAGGAGACAAATTACTTAACCCATTATGGATTTTATAATTAAAAAAATCTCACAATACTCCATAATGGAGTTTTTGTGTATATTTCACTCAACAGTCAATTTTATGTCCATCAACAGATGGATGGATGAAGATGTGGTACATATATACAATGGAACACTACCCAGCCATAAAAAGATCAAAATAATGCTATTTGCAGCAACATGGTCAGATTAGATTATCATGCTAAGTGAAGTAAGTCAGACAAAGATAAATACCTCATGATATATATAACTTATATGTGGAATCTAAAATATGATATAAGTGAACTTTAGTGAAACAGAAACAGGTTCACAGACCTAGAAAACAGATTTGTGACTACCAAGGAAGAGGGGGGCTGGGAGAGGGATGAAGTAGGAGTTTGAGGTTAGCAGATACAAACTATCACGTACAGAATGGATAAACAACAAGGTCCTAGTGGGAACACAGGCAATTATATTCAATATTTGGTGATAAACCATAATGGAAAAGAATATGAAAAAAAGACAGCAAGTTCCAAATTACTATGACTCCAATTAAACTTGGCAAATGATATGTATTAAAAACATTTGAATTATGTATACTGTATACCATAATACTACTACTATGATACCTCTGAGCAAAAAAATTAATATTTAGCTTATTTACCTAAATAAAATTTAGCTTATGTTAAATAATTCCAAAAGCTTTATGCTTGATCAAATCTGTATTATAAAAAGTCTACATGAGTTGCCAAGTATTTAACTAAACTTTATATTTTAACTTGAAATAGTATTTCATTACCTAGCTCCAAAACATCTGAAGGATCAAGGTGTAAATTCTTATTGCAAAACTGATTCACCTTCCTTTCCAATACTGTTGCATCTTTTATTTGTGAGTACTTCCGAATGTAGAAGTGGCATGGATGTATTACATGGCTTACAAAAACTAGCTCTGGAGAACCTGGATGAGAATTTTCAAACCACATTAATAAACCAAAAGTTAGGAAAGAATTCACAAAAATTGAATGCAGTATCTTCTAAAAGGATGTGTCCTGTAGCACTGCGAACTCTAGAACACTTAGGCCTCATAAAAGAGTAACCCAAATCTCAAATAGTAACCAAAATGACAAATAAATTCCACTTTCACAATGATTTCTTTAGCAACCTGAACGGTAAACATTTGCAAAATATGTTGAATAAGTGGAACTGAAGTTCACGTAGGTACCTAAGTTAGTTAGGTACCAGAGTCAGAGTACATGCTATAACCTACGGCATTACAACAACACTTCAGAATTTATTCATAAACATAATTAGAGCTTCAGAACCCCAATGACAATGATGTTTCTAGTATTGCTACAAAAATCTTGTATAAACTACACTAAACTAAAGGAACCAATAATTAGCTCATGGCTGCTTTGACTCCTAGATCTCACCAAGTATGAAAAAATGTATGGGAAAACCAACATAGTGAGTAGCATTTAGAGGGAGATGTGTATGTTTTGGTGGAAGTAAGGGTGGGGTAGAATAAAAAAGACAGAAACTTTTTTCATACAGTAGTAATGAAGCCAAATGTTTTTACTGATATGAAAAGATCTCCAGAGTATAATGTTGAGGAAGGAATTAAGGGACTTTCCTGACAGTCCAGTGGTTAAGACTCCATGCTTCCATTGCCAGGGACACAGGTTTTATCCCTTGTCAGGGAACTAAGATCCCATGTGCTGCATGGCATGGCCAAAAACAGAAAAAGAAAAAAAGAAAGAAAAAAGAGAAAGGAAGGGAAAGAACACAGCAGTGTGTATGGCAAGCTATGTTTTATGTGCAAAAACAAAACCTAAGAGAAAAATAATATATATGTGTTTGTTCAAATATGCATAAAGAAACTCTAGAAAGGAGGAATAGACTAAATGGAACAGAAGTAGATTAGGGGAAAAGGGTCACAGGGTATTTAATATATTTAATTTTTAAACAATGCAGATGTTCTAATAAATCTAGTAAAAGTGATTAGGAGGAACTGAAGTATAGATACAAGATAAAAAACTGAACAAATAGGTCATTTTACCTATCCAATACAGATCATGAAGAATAACACCCATATTGAGGATAAGGTAAAGCAATAAGTATGTGTTACTGGGGAGACAGCTGAGGGAAGTGTTATAAATTTCAGAAATGTTTTTGCCAATAACAGCCAGGATTTTTAACATTAAAAAAGAAGTTTTGGGAATTTCTTTGGCAGTCCAGTGGTTAGGAATTAACAGCTCTGACTGCCATAGGCCTGGGTCTGATTCCTGGTGGAGAAGCTAAGATATTACAAGCCATGCAGCACAGCAAAAAAAAAAAAAAGTTTTAGTTATTAATAAAATTCATTTTACTCACTGTTTCACTCTCTGTAAGTTACTTATATAACTTTATACTTTATATAAATTTATATATAACATTTTTATATACATCAAACTCTGCTACCTCAAGTTCAGAGTTGTTAAAGTACCTGTTTTTGATCCAAAAGAAACAGATGACTTTTTCTGAAGAGGCTTTGTTGGATATCTAGGTGTCTCAACAAAATAATCTGTGAAGCATGCTTCATCAAAATAGGAAATAAAGGCAACTGTGTTAGGTTTATTATGTTGATAACGCCATACTTAACACACTGCATAAGAAGCTGTTACTTAAATTTGGCGAAATACTGGATTGGTTAAGACCCTTATGTATCAGCAAGCAAAGTCCTGATAGTTTTCTTAACTTACTGAGATAAGCAATGATAATAATATAGTGGAAAAAACAGCTTGTCTTTTTTTTTTGTATCATTCTGGGAAGTCAACCAATGGAACAGATTGGGAGTGGGGGCAGGGAGGAGAAAACCAAAGCTGATTCTTGAAAGTGGCCCTAAAGACAACTGACAGTATAACTACACCCAGCAGTATCTCACTGATGTTGATGGTGAGAACACCAACACTAGAAATCTAATCAAACAATCAAGATACATTTAAACATTACCAAATAGATGCTTCTATATGTTACCCGGGTCTCCCGCTTTACCATTGGAGCCACCAGCAAAGCCCAATATTCATGACAGTTAATTTTTTTAAAGGATTGCATCTCAGGACAAAAATTTAGGATATTCTCTTCTTAAATTTAAGAACAAAGTCATCAGACTGCTTCTACTAACAGCACTTACTTATAGTATTTTCATCTTTTATAGAGATTTGCACGTGGAATGCTGATTCCCTGGTGGCTCAGACAGTAAAGCGTCTGCCTGCAATGCGGGAGACCCGGGTTTGATCCCTGGGTTGGGAAGATCCCCTGGAGAAGGAAATGGCAACCCACTCCAGTACTCTTGCCTAGAAAATTCCATGGATGGAGGAGCCTGGTGGGCTAGAGTCCATGGGGTCACAAAGAGTCGGACATGACTGAACAACTTCACGACTTCATGATGTGGAATGCTAAAAAGTCAAATACACTGACTAAACCAAATATTAGAGTTTAGCTATATTATTGCATTAAAATTAAAAAATATCCTAACTTTGGAAAATGTGAAAGGAGTGGCATGGGATCAACAGCTTTACTCATAATGAGATGTAAGATAATAGACATATGGTTTGTTAAGGTCAGGGACAAACAGGTATTAATATTGTTTCCAATTCCAGACATGATTTATTGTTTCCCTGTTTTTGTATTTTTACTCACTTTCCAGGTTTTCTTCTTCTTCAATAATTTCTTCAATGATCACATCAGGGCTAGATCCCACCTGAGGTAGAGCAGCAATGGTTTTAGGGAGTGTTGCTGCAACAACCTCTTTCTGTGGCTGGAAGTCAGCTTCCAAATCCATGTCACTGTTTTCCCATTGTGAAGAAGTCAGTGGGGCTTCATTAGTTAGGACAGAAATGTCAGCCTTTTTCTTTTCTAGTGATAGGTATGTACCACCGTAAGAAAATTCCTTTTTACAATTGTATTTCTTGTGACCATTCTTTTCCATTTCACTTTCTTGAGGATCACATCTGTTTAAAAATACAGAGGCTACTTTAAATCATAATTTTTTAGATTTACTTTAAAACCATTTCCTTTCCACATGACAGTACTGTGACACATACATACAAAGAGTTAAAGATGTACAGGTGTCCCATGGGTATTTTTAAAAACAGCAACACTGAAATAATTTACTATAAAATCCGATAATTTCTACTAAATTTAGAGTTGTGTAACCATCACTATAACTTCATTTTACGACATTCCCGTTATCCCAAAAGAAACTTCTGCCCATTCCCAAGAAGTCCACAAGCTTTAAAAGGTCAAAACAACAGAAAATCACTGAGAAGTTGAAGAAAGAACTTGCCATAGTCATGTTACAACTATCTGATCCTAAAAGAACAGCGGATATGGTTTTCAATTTTAATTGTTCAAACTTTGATTTGGCGTTGGTGTTTGATTTTAAATTATGCTAAGATTATTTCTCTCAATTCATTAGCTTAAAAATAAAGTGTAGGAAGCACTGAGAGGTACAATCCTGAGACAATTTCTAGAAACCTACATATAGGGTTAAAATGATGATTAGTCTGAATCCTTTGGGTATGATTATTCAACAGCCACTAACCTGCAGCTGATTATTCACTTCATCCCTTATTTTTTTTATCTTTACAAATTCACACAGATTAAAGCTATCTAATCTATAAGTATAGAAATTCTATCAAAGAAATGAGATTGAGTCTCAGAAGCCTTTATTCTAGTTAACCCATGAAGGTTTTAGCTTTTTCACAGATCACCATATAAGAAGCCAAATGAAATCAGAAATAAGAACCTACCAAGCCTACTGAATTCAGCAGACCTATTTTATCTGTCTCTTAATACATGTTGACTAAAGGTCCAAACGGAGAAGACAATGGCACCCCACTCCAGTACTCTTGCCTGGAAAATCCCATGGGCAGAGGAGCCTGGTAGGCTGCAGTCCATGGAGTCGCGAAGAGTCGGGACACGACTGAGCGACTTCACTTTCACTTTTCACTTTCGTGCATTGGAGAAGGAAATGGCAACCCACTCCAGTGTTCTTGCCTGGAGAATCCCAGGGACAGGGGAGCCTGGTGGGCTGCCGTCTATGGGGTCGCACAGAGTCAGACACGACTGAAGTGACTTAGCAGCAAAGGTCCAAACACCTCCTAAGTATACATATATGTACACAACTTTGTAATCTAAAACTTTTCTTTTTATACAACTCTTATCTGACCTTACGTTTAACACTGTCAACCAACTCCTGCCTCACAAACCTCTCCTCCTTTGACTTCTAGAGTATCACTCTCCCAGTTCCCTCTTCGTTTCCTTTGGTTTGTAAGTTACTCTTTCCCTGTCTTGAAATTTAATATTTTTCTAGGTCGCTCTCCTTGACCCACTTCAATATCTGTTTTCACTATGCAAACCCATTCTTTAATTACCACCTGTCATCAGCAGAGGCAGGCTAGAGTGATACTTTCCCTAAAATCTAGGGAGAAATTTAAAAGACTTCTGAGTTAAAACTATGGCAAGATCAGTACAGATGCTTAAAGATAATACCTTTTGGTATCAAAAATATTTGACAGTAACCATATTCAAGTTATGAAAACATCTAGAAGAATGTACTGACTGGAAAGGATGATCATCCATGAAAGTGCAGAAAGTCAAGTTACAGAGGTATACAGGGGCCAGGGGTCCATGTGTGGCCAAGATGACTCGAGCCAAAGGCCTAGTACTTGAGGCCTCTGGTGAGGTCTTCCCTGTGGGGTCAAGGAACACAGCAGGCTGACTAGTATCAACACTCTTCACAGCTATTTGATATATCTTATTCCCTTTAGTCCAAAAACACCATGAAGCAACTTCTGATGATGTGGCTTTCTGTGTCTGTTTGGTTATTGGAAAAGAATGCCAACATAAGTATTCTGTTAATAGTCCCTGTGATAACACTATCTGTCCCTTAAGTTAATAAACTGGCATTCGGATCATGTGTTAGTTTTGTGAACTTGGCTTACATGAGTTTACCTGGTTTAGAGTAGATATGCTCAAGTCTGTTTCTGAGCTTGTAATGCTGTGGGCCAGGCCCTCATTAGTTCCCCAAAGTAATGAATGTGATGCTTCTTGAAGGATGATTTCTCGAGGAGCCATACCATCTTCAAATGAATAAACTTATTTTCTTTGGGGAGTTTCTAAACCATTTATATTCTGACTACTCCTAAACCAAGAATCGAATCCTCTAACTCCCCTCCAGAGGTTTCTCCCCAGATACCTAGTAAAAAACAGGAACTCAGCATATCCCACTATCTTCCCCTCCCAACTTTTCTTTGTATATTTCCAATCTTGGTAAGTAACACCACAATTCATCACCTCAGTCACCAAAGATACACCTATAAATCATTGGAATGTCTCCCTTTTTCTCATTCCTCACACTGAAACGATTACTAAGTTTCACCACTTTTCCTTTTTTAGCATTTGTCATTACCTATTCCTTTCCAGTGCTACGACCTACATTTGGTTTCTCATCATTTATTTGCTAGCCATATTATATATATATATATATATAATATATAATATTATATGCTAGGTCATATAATAACCTAAGCCATCCTTCAAGCTCCAGCCTCATATTCTTCCAAAAAATTCTCTATGGTCACTAGAGTTACCTTTTACAAATGTAACCTAAGTACTTTTACTTTCATTCTGAAAATCTTTTAATGGCTATTATTTACACCTGTGCTATCCAACATAATCCTCCACGATAATGAAAATATGCTGCACTGTCCAATATGATAGAGGAACCAGAGATCAAATTGCCAACATCCACTCGATCATGGAAAAAGCAAGAGAGTTCCAGAAAACATCTATTTCTGCTTTATTGACTATGCCAAAGCCTTTGACTGTGTGGATCACCACAAACTGTGGAAAATAGTTTAAGAGATGGGAATACCAGACCACCTGACCTGCCTCCTGAGAAATCTGTATGCAGGTCAGGAAGCAACAGTTAGAACTGGACATGGAACAACAGACTGGTTCCAAATAGGAAAAGGAGTACGTCAAGGCTGTATGTTGTCACCCTGCTTATTTAACTTCTATGCAGAGTACATCATGAGAAATGCTGGACTGGAAGAAACACAAGCTGGAATCAAGATTGCCGGGAGAAATATCAATAACCTCAGATATGCAGATGACACCACCCTTATGGCAGAACGTGAAGAGGAACTAAAAAGCCTCTTGATGAAAGTGAAAGAGGAGAGCGAAAAAGTTGGCTTAAAGCTCAACATTCAGAAAACGAAGATCATGGCATCCGGTCCCATCACTTCATGGGAAATAGATGGGGAAACGGTGGAAACAGTGGCTGACTTTATTTTTGGGGGCTCCAAAATCACTGCAGATAGAGACTGCACCCATGCAATTAAAAGACACTTACTCCTTGGAAGAAAAGTTATGACCAACCTAGATAGTATATTCAAAAGCAGAGACATTACTTTGCCGGCTAAGGTCCATCTAGTCAAGGCTATGGTTTTTCCAGTAGTCATGTACGGATGTGAGAGTTGGACTGTGAAGAAGGCTGAGCACCGAAGAATTGATGCGTTTGAACTGTGGTGTTGGAGAAGACTCTTGAGAGTCCCTTGGACTGCAAGGAGATCCAACCAGTCCATTCTGAAGGAGATCAATCCTGGGATTTCTTTGGAAGGAATGATGCTGAAGCTGAAACTCCAGTACTTTGGCCACCTCATGTGAAGAGTTGACTCATTGGAAAAGACTCTGATGCTGGGAGGGATTGGGAGCAGGAGAAGGGGACGACAGAGGATGGGATGGCTGGATGGCATCACTGATTCGATGGACATTGAGTCTGAGTGAACTCCGGGAGTTGGTGATGGACAGGGAGGCCTGGTGTGCTGCGATTCATGGGGTCGCAAAGAGTCGGACATGACTGAGTGACTGAACTGAACCAAATATAGCTACTGAGCACCTGAAATGTGGCTAGTGCAACCAAAGAACTAAAATCTTCATTTTATTTAGTTTTAATTTATGTTTAAATTTAGATAACCACACATGGTTAGCAGCTACCATACTGGGTAGCACAGGTCTAGGAAATAAAGTTCAAAGAACACCAGAGCATACAAAGTTTTTAGATTAAGCCTCTATGTATCCTCTGTCAAACAATATTCTACATGCAGGTTCCTGAACACAGTATACTATCTCACTGCCCATAAATGTCTTTCTGCTAAGATGCTGCCTCCCTACTCTTCTCCCTTTCAACTGCTACTCATTTTTCACGAATGGGGGAAAATCAAATCTGCTCTTTCCAAGTCTCCTGGTACCCTGCAAAAAACTGATCATTCCCTTCTTTTGCATCTCCATTAGACTGCACATTTTACTATCAAAGCAATTATGTACTTTACTATTTACATATGTCATTCTTTATTTACTGTAACTTCTCTGCATAAATCTCAGTATCTAGGGTGTTATGTCTCAGTGGTAAAGAATCTGCCTGCCAATGGAGAAGATGCAGGAGACACGGGTTCAGTTCCTGGGTCCAGAAGATCCCCTGGAGAAGGGAATGGCTACCTACTGTAGTATTCTTGCCTGGGAAATCCCATGGACAGAGGAGCCTGACAGGGCTATACAGTCCATAGGTTTGCAAAGAGTCAGACGTGACTGAGTCAACACTTTCACTTTTCAACACTTAGAGGCTAGTACATCAGTGTTCAACGCTGGCTGAATAAATGAATCTCAAAAATGACATACATCATTGGATACTAATCCTTTCTAGGTCTTTTAATTTTTAAATATTTTATGTAGCATTAATTTACAGAAACCATTTTGCCCTTACATTATTTTTCAACTTTTGAATCAACATTATACTAAAGATCAATTTTTTTATTTTACAATACTGTATTGGTTTTGCCATACATCAACATGAATCTGCCACAGGTGTACATGACTTCCCAATCCTGAACCCCCCTCCCACACCATCTCTCTGGGTCATCCCAGTGCACCAGCCCCAAGCATCCTGTATCCTGCATTGAACCTAGACTGGCGATTCATTTCTTATATGATATTATACATGTTTCAATGCCATTCTCCCAAATCATCCCACCCTCTCCCTCCCCTACAGAGTCCAAAAGTCTGTTCTATACATAAAGATCAATTTTTTTGTTTGATCTAATATTTCTGTCCCTTAGGCCGTATCAAACACTAACGGCATGTTGCCATTCTTATACTTACCGTGTTGAATTCTCAAATTCAATCTTTCCCATACTGTTGAACATACAGATGATCTCACTGCAATTCATATTCAACCTAAAATTAAATACTTAGCATAAAAAGTGTTCTAATGTAAGTTTATTACTTTCTCTAATAAAAATTAGCTAACATTAAAAACTCTGAAGTAGATGGGGAAACAATGGAAACAGTGTCAGACTTTATTTTTTTGGGCTCCAAAATCACTGCAGATGGTGACTGTAGCCATGAAATTAAAAGATGCTTACTCCTTGGAAGAAAAGTTATGACCAACCTAGATAGCATATTCAAAAGCAGAGACATTACTTTGCCAACAAAAGTCTGTCTAGTCAAGGCTATGGTGTTTCCAGTGGTCATGTATGGATGTGAGAGTTGGACTGTGAAGAAAGCTGAGTGCTGAAGAATTGATGCTTTTGAACTGTGGTGTTGGAGAAGACTCTTGAGAGTCCCTTGGACTGCAAGGAGATCCAACCAGTCCATTCTAAAGGAGATCAATGCTGGGTGTTCTTTGGAAGGAATGATGCTGAAGCTGAAACTCCAGTACTTTGGCCACCTCATGTGAAGAGTTGACTCATTGGAAAAGACCCTGATGCTGGGAGGGATTGGCAGCAGGGGGAGAAGGGGACGACAAAGGATGAGATGGCTAGATGGCATCACTGACTTGATGGTCATGAGTTTGGGTGAACTCCGGGAGTTGGTGATGGACAGGGAGGCCTGGCGTGCTGTGATTCATGGGGTTGCAAAGAGTCGGACACGACTGAGTGACTGAATTGAACTGAAAAACTCTGAAAGAGCATTTAAACAACTTTTAAATTCATAAATCACACTTAATTTGGATGCTAATCTGGGAAATATTTTTTACTCAAATTTTCAATTTATAATTGCTTGTTATTTTAATAAATATAGATTCTAATTTTATCAGACTCTTCTGAATTATAGATTACTTTTATATGAATTACAATTACTTACTTGGGAGACGTCCTTAGTTTTAGAGAGCTGACTTGTGACAAGTCACTCTCAAATGTTAACTTCAAAGTCCGGATAATCTAGAATCAAAAGAGAAGTATTGCTCGTATGTGCATTTTGTTTTGTTACAAATACTATTGAAACAGAGTAAGATTTCAGAGGAAAAACTATACTCTTTAGGTATTTCATTAATGTGCTCAGGGTCTGATTTTAGGCAAGCAAAGGGAGGGATGCAAATTTCCCCAAAGAAATTTAAAATCTTTTGGAGATGTGTATTAAGATATAACAACAAATGATAACAACTAATTAATAATGGGATACAGCTACACAATCAGGGGAAATTCTGATCACACTTGTGCGCCTGCACTGCTGTCCTCAAACGTTTCTCTCTCTCTTTTTCTGCCCCCATCTTCCTAATGTGGCTAACTAGGGTGAAGACCAAATTTTACTTTTTTTCTCCTCCTAATGTTTCATGTGTAATACACAGGAATAGACTACTACTGTTCTTGTAACTACAGCTAGATGGAGGCCTGGTCAAGTAAAACGGTTCAAAAACTTTAAAAGTTCAAGACTTTGGAAGCAGGTAAACCAAGAGCTTCTATTTTACACCTTAGTTCACTCCGAACATCTGATTATCTGTGGGGAATGAGATCCTGAAGATTCCAAGACAATAGAGTAGGATCTATACCTCAAGGGAACAAGACAGAAATTAGCAAAGAGGACTGATGGTAACCCTTTCCCGGCAAACAATTTAGCAAGAAACATGTTTCTATTTTTGCCCAACTCCAGGCACATGATTAGATGACAGGACAGGGTTGAAGCACCTTGTATCCTGACTCACAGAGTCGGGGGTTGGGAGTAAAACTTAAACAGCATTTTGATAAATTTTTAAGTTAAGAGTTGACAGTCATACCTGTCTATAAAAACAGAGTCCTACTTATTTTGCTACTCTTATTTGTTCTTGTTTTTTATTCAAGTGTCCTAGAAACAACTTTTGACTTAATACCATCCTATTTGTTCTCAGATTGTGTGTTATAAAGACTTTACTGCACCCTTTCCCTAAGTGGCAAATAGTAATAAAAGGTCAAACAAAGTTATTAATGTTTATCTTAGAATTTAAATGCCTAAGAATTCTAAATTGATGCCAAAGTTAGGATAATCTGAAAAGCAAATTCTTGCAGTTAAGTCTTAGATATCATATTCCAAAGCAGGTAAAGTAAGCTACCACAGAAATAATTCACATTACAAACTATTAAAATTACCTGATTTAGGTCACAATATATCCTTAGAGAAGGTGCAGATTTTAATTCTCTTGCTATCTTCATAGCTGCATCCAAATCACTTTTTTTTGCTTCAATGTAGCTTTTAGTCACTATTATTTTTGATAAATAATTGTCTGTATTTCTCACTAACTCTTCACACAGGCTCTTCTTCCTTCATTTAAAATTAAGTTATTTTTCAATATTTCATAAACAATTCTATGAAAGCAAATGTATCATAACTCAAAAGTACTGAAAAGGTAATTTCAGTTTCATGAACTTAAATTTTAATATGGTTCATGAGACATTCAACTGAACTGAAATCTATTATAGTTGAAAGCTATGTATATGTAACCAGAGAAAAAGTAACTTTTGTAGAAGAATATAGTTATGTTCCAGATACAGGTGTCACAGAACTGCAGAGGTAAGACAAACCCTAGATGAATCTACCACTTTTAAAAGTAAGAGAATCCTGGCTATCTTGCAGTCACTTGTGCCATTACAAAGTCTATCTGTATTCATTTCTCACGAGGATCTACCTACACATTTTAAAATTTCATAGGCAGATACATATTACATGAATTTGAAATAAGACTTTAAAACAGACTTCACCAAACCAAAACTTAGATATCAATTAACTATAATCTTCAAAGCTATCAGTTATAAAACTGAAGTTATTCCTTTATTACTCAAAAATTCTTTGTACCTATAGTGGAATTACTTTATTATGGAAATTAAGATATTTTGTACCAAAAATTATTGCTCATTTTATTCATCTTGTAAATGAATAAAATGACTTCCTCAAATCAAATCTGGCCTCAAAAACGGGGAATTTGCCACACTGAAGAGTAATAAGAATGTGCCACGGGCTCTACAAGGACTTCCCTGATAGCTCAGATGGTAAAGAATCTGCCTGCAATGCCAGAGACCCAGGTTCAATCCCTGGGTTGGGAAGATCCCCCTGGAGGAGGGCATGGCAACCCACTCCAGTATTCTTGCCTGGAGAATTCCAAGGGCAGAGAAGCCTGGTGGGCTACAGTCCATGGGGTCGCAAAGAGTCGGACACAAGTGAATGACTAACATACACACATGCTCTGCAGGTGAAGAAGTATTCCAAAAAATTTTTAGCAATTACATATACAATTTATGAAAATCATTTATTTAGGAGATAAATGGTCATTTTGATAAGTTTCAGATGATTCTCCCCAAAATTCATGCCCAGGGAGTGATGTTAGCAAAATGGCAGACTAGGAGACTCGAAGTCCTTGTTCTTCAATGGTGATGTCAAATGACAGCTAAGAATTGGTTACAATAACCTTCTAGAACTGGAGAATGGACAAAGGTATACAGCAATGACACAAATGTGCAGTGGAAAAAAATCCACTTTCTTTATCAGCAGGACATTTCATTTCTTGTCCTTTTCCCAGACCTTTCCTCAGTGTGGTGCAGTCCTGGTCTGGAGACAGCAGCATACTTCCTGATTCCTTTCCTCCAAAGGGAGCATGCTGCTGCTGCTGCTAAGTTGCTTCAGCCGTGTCCGACTCTGTGCGATACCACAGACGGCAGCCCACCAGGCTCCCCCGTCCCTGGGATTCTCCAGGCAAGAACACTGGAGTGGGTTGCTATTTCCTTCTCCAATGCATGAAAGTGAAAAGTGAAAGTGAAGTTGCTCAGTCGTGTCCGACTCTTTGCGACCCCATGGACTGCAGCCCACCAGGCTCCTCCACCCATGGGATTTTGGGAGTTTCCAGGCAAGAGTACTGGAGTGGGGTGCCACTGCCTTCTTTGCAATGTCCTACTTTGTGGCGGGGGTGCAGGGGTAGCAAGGAGGTGGTGGGGGTGGGGGGGAAGGGGGGCTGCCTGAAAAACCCTTTCACTTAATTTGGCACTCAGGCAGCAAGAGGAACTGAGACCACCCAAGAAGGTTGCAAAAAGGTTCCTCAAGCATACAGGTAGCATACTCCAGGTTAGGCCACATGTTAGGTTAAAAAAAGAAAACAAGTCTTAAAAGACAATATGTTTTAAAAGACAATGTATACAAGGTATCCTCTCTGAACACAAAGGAATGAAAACTAGAACTCAATAACAGAAGGAAACTGGAAATTCCACAAATACATGGAAATTAAAGAACATACTCCTAAACACAAATGGATCAAAGAAAAGTAACACAAGGAGAGTATTCTGAGACAAATGAAAACAAAAAATCAAAATATCAAAATTTATGGGATACAGTTAAATTGGATCTGAGAGAGAAATAAATATATAGCTGTAAGTATATTAAAAAAGGCATCGCAAACCAACATAATTTTACACCTTTGCTGTTGTTCAGTTGCTAAGTCATGTCCGACTCTTTACGACCCAATGCACTGCAACACACCAGGCTTCCCTGTCCTTCACTATCTCCCAGAGTTTGCTCAAATTCATTTTATTGAGTCAGTGATGCTATCTAACATCTCACCCTTTGCCACCCTCTTCTTCTTCTGTCTTCAATCTTTATGTTTATACCTTAGGAACTCCAAAATAACAAACTAAACCCAAAGGTAGCAGAAGGAAGAAATAATAGGATTAGAGTGGAAATAAGTAAATAGCTAGGCAAAAATAGAGAAAAATCAATGAAACCAAAAGATGGTTCTTTGAGATTAAAATTCACCAATTTTAGAAACAGTGCCTAGAAAAGCATCAATTTACTAAAAGAATCAATTTACTAAAATAAAAAATAAAGTAGGCATTCAGTTCAGTTGTTCAGTCATGTCTGACACTTTGCAACCCCATGAACCGCAGCACGCCAGGTCTCCCTGTCCATCACCAATTCCCGGAGTCCACCCAAACCCATGTCCATTGTGTCGGTGATGCCATCCAACCAGCTCATCCTCTGTTGTCCCCTTCTCCTGCCCTCAATCTTTCCCAGCATCAGGGTCTTTTCAAATAAGTCTGCTCTTCGCATCGGGTGGCCAAAGTTTTGGAGTTTCAGCTTCAACATCAGTCCTTCCAATGAACACCAGGACTGATCTCCTTTAGGTTGGACTGGTTGGTTCTCCTTGCAGTCCAAGGGACTCTCAAGAGTCTTCTCCAACACCACAGTTCAAAAGCATCAATTCTTTGGCACTCAGGTTTCTTTATAGTCCAATTCTCACATCCATACATGACTACTTGAAAAACTTTAGCCTTGACTAGACCTAGGACCTTTGTTGGCAATGTCTCTGCTTCTGAATATGCTGTCTAGGTTGGTCACAACTTTCCTTCCAAGGAGTAAGCATCTTTTAATTTCATGGCTGCAGTTACCATCTGTAGTGATTTTGGAGCCCCCCAAAATAAAGTCAGCCATTGTTTCCCCATCTATTTCCCATGAAGTGATGGGACCGGATGCCATGATCTTAGTTTTCTGAATGCTGAGCTTTAAGCCAACTTTTTCACTCTCCTCTTTCACGTTCATCAAGAGGCTTTTTAGTTCTTCTTCACTTTCTGCCATAAGGGTAGTGTCATCTGCATATCTGAGGTTATTGATATTTCTCCCAGCAATCTTGACTCCAGCTTGTGCTTCTTCCATTCCAGTGTTTCTCATGATGTACTCTGCATAGAAGTTAAATAAGCAGGGTGACAACATACAGCCTTGACGTACTCCTTTTCCTATTTGGAACCAGTCTGTTGTTCCATGTCCAGTTCTAACTGTTGCTTCCTGACTTGCATACAGATTTCTCAGGAGGCAGGTCAGGTGGTCTGGTATTCCCATCTCTTAAACTATTTTCCACAGTTTGTGGTGATCCACACAGTCAAAGGCTTTGGCATAGTCAATAAAGCAGAAATAAGATGTTTTTCTGGAATTCTCTTGCTTTTTTGATGATCCAGTGGATGTTGGCAATTTGATCTCGGGTTCCTCTGCCCTTTTGTAAAACCAGCTTAAACATCTGGAAGTTCATGGTTCAAGTATTGCTGAAGCCTGGCTTGGAGAATTTTGAGCTTTACTTTGCTAGACTGTGAGATGAGTGCAATTATGTAGTAGTTTCAGCATTGTTTGGCGTTGCCTTTCTTTGGGATTGGAATGAAAACTGACCTTTTCCAGTCCTGTGGCCACTGCTGAGTTTTCCAAATTTGCTGGCATATTGAGTGCAGCACTTTCACAGCATCATCTTTTAGGATTTGAAATAGCTCAAGTGGAATTCTATCACCTCCACTAGTTTCGTTTATAATCAATTTTACAGAAACTAAAAAAATTTTAAGGCAATGCTATGAATAACTATGCCAAGAAATTGGATAACCTAGATGAAGTGGACGAATTCCTACAAACATACCACCTATCAACACTGAATCATGAAGAAATAGAAAATCTGAGCAGATCAATAAAAAGTAACAAGACTGAATTAGTAATCAAAAGCTTCCCCTGTAGAAAAGCCCAGACCAGAGGACTTCACTGGTAAATTCTACCAAAAATTCAAAGAAAAAAAAAAAAAAAGAAAAACCAATTCCCCTCCAAAATACTGAAGAGCCGCAGGAAACACTTTCCAGCTTATTCTGAGACCAGCATCACCTTCATACCAAACTCATAAGAAAACACTACCAGAAAACTATTGATTGGTGTCTCTTATGAGCATTAAGTAAAAATCTTCAACAAAATACTAGCAAATTGAATCAGCAGAACAATGAAAGAATAATACATCATGCCAAGTGGGATTTACTCCTGAAATGAAGTATAAGTATCAATTAATGTTATATAGCATATTAACAGAAAGAAGAAACCCACCCCCACCTCACAAGATCCTCTCAAATTACAGAGAAAAAGGATATGACGGTCTCAACACCCTTTCAGGACAAAAATACTCCAACGAGGAATTGAGGAAAACTACACCAACGTATAAAACTTACATAAGAAAATCCCACGGCTAACATTACACTGGCTGATGAAAGACTGACAGCTTTTCTTCTAAGGACAGTAGTAAGGAAAGGGTGTGAGAGTTTACCACTGCTACTTAATATACTATTTTAAGTTCTAGCCAGAATAATTAGTCAAAAAAAGACATAAAAGCCACCCAAATTGACAAAAAGTAAGAAAGTGATGTCTTTTTGCAGATGACATGATCTTATAGATAAGAAAGAAAGAGAAGAAAGTGAAGTCGCTCAGTTGTGTCCGATTCTTTGTGACCCCATAGACTACCAGGCTCCTCTGTCCATGGAATTTTCCAGGCAAGAATACTACAGTGGGTTGCCATTTCCTTCTACAGGAGATCTTCCTGACCCAGAGACTGAATCCAGGTCTTCCGCATTGTAGGCAGAAGACAATTGTGTCTAAGCCACCAGGGAAATCTTATAGATAAAGATGTCACAAGAATAGTTGTAGGGCTAATAAATAAATTCAGCAAAGATACAGTATACAAAATAAACACACAAAAACTCAGATACATTTCTATATACTAACAATGAACAGTCCGAAAAGGAAATTGACAAAACAATTCATTTTACGAAAAGAATAAAAAGACGACTGTACTCAGGAATAAATGTAACTGAGGCTGCAACAGACTTGTACATTTGCTGTATACTACATAACATTGCTGAAATTAATGAAGCCAAAATAAATGGAAAGAGCTCTTATAATCATGAACTGGAACACTTAATATTTGTTAAGATGTCAATACCCAAAGCAATTTACAATTCAAAGCCATCCATATCAAAATTCCAATGATGCTTCATGCATAATAGAAAAACCCATCCTTAAAGTCACAGGAGATCTCAAGGGACCCCAAGCTTCCAAAACAATCTTGAGAAAGAACAAAGTTGGAGAGCTTACACATCCTGATTTTAAAATTTGCTACAAAGCCACAGTAATTAAAACAGTTTCCTACTGCCACAAGAACAGACAGATGGACCAATGGAAGAGAATAGAGAGCCCAGAAATAAATCTTCACAAACATGGTCACTGAGTTTTGACAGGAGTCCCAAGACCATTCAATGGAAAAAAGACCCATCTTTCCAACAAATGGTGCTGGGAAAACTGGATATCCATATGGTAAAGAATGAAGCTGGACCCTTCCTTTACACTATATACAAAAAGTAGCTTAAAATACCTCAAAGATCTATATGTAAAAGCTAAAACTGTAAAACTCTTAGAAGAAAACACAGTTGGTGAAAGTTTCATGATTGAAGATTTGGCAACAATTTCTTGGATATGACACCTAAACACAGGCAACAAAAGAGAAAATAGATAAATTGGACTTCACAAATTAAAAACATGTTTGGATCAAAGAATGCTATCAAGAGAGTGAAAAGGAGGGATTTGCCTGGTGGTCCAAGGCTAAGATTTCAAATGCAGGAGACCTGGGTCCAATCTCTGGGTGGGGAACTAGATCCCACATGCCACAACTAAGTCCTGGCACAGCTAAATAATTTAGTTCAACAATAACAACAGACAACCTATGGACTGGAAGAAAATATTTGCAAACTACATGAGCAACAAAGGCTTAATTTCTAAAACATACAAACAGCTTATACAGCTCAAAAAAAAATTTAAAAAATGGGCAAAAGAAGACCGTTACACAGATGGTCAACAGGCACATGAAAAGATATCCAACATCACAAATTATTAGAAAAATGGAAATCAAAACTACAATGAGGTATCCCACTTCCCACAAATCAGAATGGTCATCATCAAAAAGTCTACAAATAAATGCTAGACAGTGTGTGGAGAAAAGGGAGCCCTCCTATACTGTCAGTGGGAATGGAAACTTGGTGCATTCACTATGGAGAACAGTATGGAGGTTTTATAAAAAACTAAAAACAGTAACCATACGATCCAGCAATCCCATTCCTGAGCACATATCCAGAAAAGATGAAAACTGTAAAACTCAATACATGCACTTCAATGTTCAAAGTACTCAAAGTAGCAATATTTACATTAGCCAAGACTAGGAAATAATTTAAATGGATAAAAAAGATGGGATATATGTGTATGATGGAATATGACTCAGCCATAAAAAAGTATTAATCAATGCCATCTGCAGCAACATGGATGGACCTAGAGAATATTATACTTACTAAAGTCAGACAAAGAAAGACAAGTGTCATGTATCACTTTTATGTGGAATATAAATGAACTTACTTACAAGTCAGAAACAGACCCACAGACATTTAAGGGTAGAAGGGACAAATTAAGCATTTTGGATTAACATATACACACTACTATATATAAAGTAGATAAAAAACAAGGACATACTGTACAGCACAGGGAATTATAGGCAATATCTTATAATAACCTATAATGAAAAAGAATACGTATAACTGAATCACTCTGCTGTACACCTGAAACTAATACTGTAATTCAAATGTAATTCAAATTCAAACTAATACTGTATTTCAATAAAAAAATTTTAAACCACAAACAAAAGGCAAGCCACAGGAAGAAGAGAAAATATATGAAAACGATACAGCTCATAAAAGACTGATATCCATAATGTATAAAGAATTCCTACCCCATCAATAACAAAATAAACAATCCAAAAATGGGCAAAGGACTGGAATACATATTTCTCCAGGGAAAATACATAAATGGTTAACTAATAAGCACATGAAAAGATGTGCTCCACAATACTAGCTATCATGGAAATGTAAATAAAATCCAAAATGAGATACCACTTCACATCCTCAAAATGGCTATTCTTTTCAAAAAAGAAAATAGGATGTCGGTGAGGATGTGGACAAACTGGAACCTTTGAGCACTGCTGGTGGAAAAGTAACATGTGCGGCCATCACAGAATAAAATTTGGTAGTCCTTAAAAAGTTACACATAAAATTATTGTACGCCACTAAACCATACATTTTTAAATTTCAATTTTTTTGGACTATAGTTGAGTTTCAATGTTATATTAATATTAGTTTAATATTATTAATCTAATATTAATATTAGTTTCAAGTATACAGCAAAGTGATTCAGTTATACATATAATCTTTTTTTTAGATTCTTTTCTCATATAGGTTATCACAGAATACTGAATACATTTCTCTATGCTATACAGTAGTTTCTTATTTATCTTATATATAATAGTGTATGTTTATCTCAAGCTTCTGATTCATCCCTTCCCCCACCACTAAACTGTATACTCTTAAATGGTTAAAAAGGTAAACTTTATGATGTATATTTACCACTATTAAAAACATTTAAGATGCATGCACATGACTTATCACCTTTAAACACCAATACTTTGGCCACCTGATGCAAAGAACTGACTCATTGGAAAAGACCCTGATGCTGGGAAAGATTGAAGGCAGGAGGAGAAGAGGACAACAGAGGATGAAATGGCTGGATGGCATCACTGACTCAATGCACATGAGCTTCAGCAAACTCCAGGAGTTGGTGATGGACAAGGGAAGCCTGGTGTGCTGTAGTCCACGGAGTCACAAAGAGTTGGACATGACTGAGCAACTGAACTGAACTGACCTATCACTTAGATAATATAAATACCAAATGTGAGATACCATAAATATCAAGGAATAAAGAATATCAACTGATTCATTCAGAGTGATGAACCTATGATCTGGGCATTCCAATTAGAAATTAGAAAAAGAAACAAAAGTCAAATAGACAAGTACCATTTCTAAATACCAATTTATCACAACTTTTATGAATCTGTTTCTTAAAATGCAAAATGTGATTAAAGATTACTTGAGATCATATATATCAACATTTTTAAAAAGGATGGATATGTAACACATAACATATGGTATGTGTTTAGAAAAATCATTATTATTTGCTCTTGATGCAAATAAACACATAAAAAAATGATGGCATTATGTACATGAAAAATTCTACAACAGGATTCAGAAATAGATAGCATTTTTCTGTGCTAACTGCTTTAAGAAAGAAACTATTTAACAGCTTTGGGACCAGAAGACAAATAGCCTAACTTCATTTCGAAGCTGTAAACATCAGCTTGTAAGGGAACCACCCATTACCTTCTAAACTTGTTTAAAATCTACTAATTTTTTCCAATCTATGCAGAGAAATAAAATGACAAGTTGATGTTAAAAACTTCAGTTGCACTGAGTCTATATTTTTAACTTACTACCTGGAATCAAGAGAAGTGAAAAGCTGATCAAACTGCTTCTCCAGAACCTCTTTAAGACAGACTGTCTCCTCTTTTGTTTGACTGTGTATGTGTTCAAGCATCTGGGAAAAAGATAATACAAAGACCTAATTTGGTATTTTTATTATGTGGGAATTGTGTTATTCAACATAATTTTGAAAAGTAAAAGGTACTTTTTGGACTCTTTTCAAAATAACAACAGAAGAGATCAGATGATAAAAATGGGAAAAATCACATAGTTAAACTTTAAATCTTTGTTCTTGTCAGCAAGATCACATCTTTGTTAGTACTTTGTACTGATAAAATTGGCAAAAACCCACTAAGTTTTCTGAACTTCTCATCACTTTTACTCAGTACAGGAAATGGATCATTCTGGACAGCTAAGTTTCTCTCTGGCAGGATTCCTTAAATTTATAAAAACTTAAAATATAACATTAGGGGCTTCACTGGTAGTCCAGTTAAGATTCTGCACTCCCAATGCATGAGAGCATGGGTTTGATCCCTGGTCAGGGGACTAAGATCCTGCATGCCACACACTAAAGACAAAAAAAACCTATATATATATGCACACACACATATTTTAATTAAAATGTTAACTATTCCACAAATTTCCTTGTATTTTAAACAAAGACTCATTGCTTGAGATCTGTGACCTTTTTTTCTTTTAATCTTTCCTTTTTGAAATGGTAATGTCTATCCTATGCCTGCTCAACAAATGCATTAATATTTTAGAAGCAGATAATTTACTAGTTTCACACATTCACAGCTGGAGAGGAATTTTGTCCCAGCATGAGTTATACCCTGAATCTCACCCATACCTGATTTAGAAGATACTTAGATGAGATTTTGGACTTAGATTTGATGCCAAAACTGGTTAAAAATTTGGGGGATATGAGATGCAGTAAATGTATTCTGCAAATACATATGTTGAACTCTTAAATTCTATGTTAGCTATAATCTTTTGAATGCCTTGGTGGTGAATTTGCTGTTGGTAGGTGCAAGGAGCTTGTTTTCTGTCAAAAAATGAGGGAAGTCTCTCTCTTGGGTTGATGGGCCAAGAAAGAAAAGAATCTAAAAATCTGTGTAACAGTATACAGCCAAATAATGAGCAGTATAAGAATAGTGATCTGCAATGCTTCCAAGACAAAAAATTCAGCTCACAGCAAACAGAAATTATAGCTCCTTAACAGAGCTTCAGTTTCAGCAGGCTGCCAACACAGATGGCATGAAACTAATCCTAGGAGGCCATGAGTTTTCCATTCTTTTTTATGATTCTCTCTCACTGGATTATCATATGTAAGCTCTACCTATCATGCTAAGCTCTACTACCTTCAGTGATATAGGTTAAAAGGGAACATGTCTTAATTTAGGATACAATGTAATCATCCAGAGAGCTTACTTTTACAGCAATACTTAATTGTTCAAAATTTTGGCCTGCTATCTTCAATGCTTCATCGATCTCTTCCACAGTTTTACTTTCCTAAGAAGGGAGAGAGGAACCACATACAAATACAAAATATAAAAACAGATGCTTAGACAGACTGTAACAGTTGGAAAAACATCAAGCTACCATTTTGTTTACAAAAGCAACCATCCATTACAGCAATCTGAAAACATGCAACAATGAACATTTTAGAGTTTTGCTGATAGTATTCCAGATTTTTTTTTAAGGTATCTTTCTGAAAAAATGGGATTATGTCCTATAACCATTTTGCAACTCAAAACTACCTGAAAAAAATTATCATGATCATAAATAATACATGTAAACAGTAACAGTTTAAGAAAATGAAGATTATAATCAGGCTATGTTAAGATTTAAACACTGGGGACTTCCCTGCTGGTCCAGTGGCTGGGAGTCCATGCTACCAATGCAGGGGGTGCGGGTTTGGTCCCTGGTTGGGGAACTAAGATCCCGCATGCCAGGTGGTGTGGCCAGAAAAGAAAAAAAAACAAACACTAAAATTAACATACAGAAATTCCTTGATAAAAACAAAAGAAAATTCTTATGGGGGAAAAAAAAAGATTTAAACACGGAAGACAGTGCCCTTTCCTCCCCCAGCCCACCAATAATCTCCTTAATGAAATGACTTAATATTCCACTCAACAGCACTTTGGAATTTATTCTGTTTCTAACCTTCAATTAAAAGAATATATTATTTAAAGTTATCAAAAGCCATAACTGATAAAATTCAATCTTCCAACAAGAATTACATCATCATCAGTAAGTGCCACTAGGTCTTTTAGTTGCCATTAAAATAACTGGAAAATCATACTTAGAATTTGGAAACTTCTATTTTATACAAGTTTCATAAAATCTGAATTCAATAACTAGGTTCAACGGGAATACAGGTAAATATCAAGAGCACTAACAGCTGATCAAAGGCAGAATGTGTTGACTTGGAAAGAAAACAATTGTTGAGGCATAGTTTAGAATAAAATAAGAGACTGAAGCAAGGAGTGCAGGTTTACCTTTAAACTTCCCAAAAGAATCTGAATTATAGGACCCTTGAGAGCACAGGAAAGTCAAGCTATTAGAGAAAAGTAAAAATGTTTGGCTTCATCTCACTTCATAAATTACATTTCTCATACCTCTATTACAGCTGATGGGTTCAAAACAGTCCTGGGTGTGGAGGCTGAATGTTCTAAACCAACAGTTTGTTGATGAGCAGTCTTTTCAAAGTCCTGAGAACAATTCCTCATCCTGGAAAATGTCAAGTACATTATTCTAAGTATCAACATTAATATAACGGTTTTAATCTTCTATTTTGATTTTTACACTCTATTAAAAATAATTCTTATGATGACTTATAAGGACATTTACAATGAGTTCTCAATTACCTGTGAAAAGCAAAGAGAGGAAAATCATTACTAGACATGCTTTCATATAAAAGCTAACTTTAATCAAGAATTCAACTTCTTAACCAACTCCTAAAAATAATAGCTTATAGTATAAATTGGGCTTTAATTTCTTAATCCTTTCTCCTTCCCTGACATTTTTCGGTAGTGATGTTGATAATCACTCAACTGTCTTAAACTCAGTTATAGTAAGTATAGACACAAATGCCAGCTATTAAAAAATGTACTTATAGGCCTGACTAATGAGGTAATAAATTTACCAGGTAATTTCAAATGAAAAGCAAGCTGCATTTCTTGTCCATAGATGATAGAGTTTTTGCCTATTTTTTACCTTTATATCCTTACGTTGGCTAGCACACTGTGTTTGGTGAATAAGTTAATCATAGCCTAAAACAGCTTACAGAAGAAACTATGATAACTGAATGTTACTCTCGTAGGAAGAAATGATAAAGTAATTTTTAAACATTCGATTACTTAAAAAGTGGATATCCATGTTCTTGAAAACATGTGAATGCATTAGCCATAAGGAGTCCATCATTCAATTCCTGTTTCAAAATATTAAAGAAAAATCAGGAAGGCAATGCATCATGTAACAAGGAACACTTCTATTTTAAAGCATATCACTATTTAAACCAAACTCTACTGAAATTAGGAAACAGGAGTTTTTAACCTAAGTATACTTGACATGGGGATCTAATTTGAAAACTGGCAATTTGGAAAAAATTGGGATACCTAAAACAGATTCATCTACTTATGAAAGTAAAATTTCACTTTACAACCATATTTGACACTATATGCATCCAGACAAAAGTACAATCAGATTTGGCTTTCATGTTTAAAAAATAAGAAAGCTTCACAAAGAAATTCCAGATTTCTGTTTTGTCTTGAGATGGATAACCTGGCACCACTGGGATGTCTTAACACGTAGCAGAAACTGGCTACAGCTGAGTAGGGGCTCCCTCCTCTGAAGTGGGTGCACAATCCTTGAAAGTGAAAGTGAAGTTGCTCAGTTGTGTCCAACTCTTTGCAACCCCATGGACTGTAGCCTATCAGGCTCCTCCGTCCATGGGATTTTCCAGGCAAGAGTGCTGGAGTGTATTGCCATTTCCTTCTCCAGGGGATCTTCCCGACCCAGGAATCGAACCCAGGTCTCCCACATTGCAGGCAGACGCTTTACTGTCTGAGCCACCAGGGAAGCTCTGAAGTGGGTGCACAATCCTTCAGTTCAGTTCAGTCGCTCTGTCGTGTTTGACTCTTAGCAACCCCAGGAATTGCAGCACGCCAGGCCTCCCTGTCCATCACCAACTCCCGGAGTTCACTCAGACTCACGTCCATCGAGTCAGTGATGCCATCCAGCCATCTCATCCTCTGTTGTCCCTTTCTCCTCCTGCCCCCAAATCCCTCCCAGCATCAGGGTCTTTTCCAATGAGTCAACTCTTCTCATGTGGTGGTCAAAGTACTGGAGTTTCAGCTTTAGCATCATTCCTTCCAAAGAAATCCCAGGGCTGATCTTCAGAATGGACTGGCTGGATCTCCTTGCAGTCCAAGGGACTCTCAAGAGTCTTCTCCAACACCACAGTTCAAAAGCTTAGCATTCTTTAACAAAAAAGTCAGCCTTCCTCACCTGGTAAGTCAACTGCTAGATTCCTGAAGATGTCCCAATTGTTATGGCCCCAAAGATTCCTAATCATTCCACTCAGAGGTTATGGAGGAAGTGATTGATGGAATACAAATAGAGGAGGTGGGAGCAGTACTGGCATTCAGTGAGCCTGAATTCTACCTCTGGCTCTATCAATAACCAGTAAGTAGACTTTAGCCAAGTGGTTTTATTTTCTAAATAAATAACTGTTCTGTTGGTCTCTAAGCACCCATTTAAACCTGGACAGAGGACCTGCAGCAATAATGTGAAAAGTCAGGAATGCTAGCCTAAAGGATTCTGGATTTTATCCGATAGGCCATGAAGAACCACAGAGCAACAAAGAATCTGGAAGAGCTGAGGTATGCAAAAGAGACTAAAAGAATTAACTAGGGTGAAGAAATGGTAATTGTGAATTGTTTCCCCTCACTTTAAATGAGGACATAGTAATGTTGCTTCTTTAGAAGTTGGATTATTCACTTCATTAACAGCTCAGACAAATTATAAACTTAAAGAGCATTCTGTAAACAATGGGTTAGAGATACTGATATCAATGAATTTTAAATACTAAAATAAGTGCACATGGAACATACTTTTTAGGCTGCATTTTTTCCATAAATGAATCTTCTTTAATACATCCATCTATTGGGCAGTATTTTTGTTTTGTATTTATAGTTGTAGCAACCTTAGGACAAAAGATTAAAAACAAAAATCCAAAAAATCATTCAGTAAATTGTTTATACAGAATTCAAAAAAACTATTCATAGAAAAATGAAAAGATCCTTACATCATCTTTAAGTCAAAGAAAAACATATGTAAGTGACATTTATATCCTATTTTAATTTTTGAGGAAATCGGTAATTTAGCAACTATCAACTAAACAGAACTAAAAATAAGTAAACAGAACTAAAATATTTTCAGTTCAGTTGCTCAGTCATGTCCAACTCTTTATGACCCCATGGACTGCAGCACGCCAGGCTTTCCTGTCCATCACCAACTCCCGGAGCTTGCTCAAACTTATGTCCATCAAGTCAGTGATGCCATCCAACCATCTCATCCTCTGTCGTTCCTTTCTCCTCTTGCCTTCAATCTTTCCTAGTATCAGGGTCTTTTCCAATGAGTCAGTTCTTTGCATCAAGTGGCCAAAGCTGATGTTCAGCTTCAACATCAGTCCTTCCACTGAATATTCAGGACTGACTTTCTTTAGGACTGACTGGTTTGTCTCCTTGCAGTTCAAGGGACTCTCAAGCGTCTTTTCCAACACCACAGTTTAAAAGCATCAATTCTTTGGCGCTCAGGTTTCTTTATACTTTACCACACTTCTATAGGAAATTCTTGGGAGCATTACTTTAAAATTTTACTGTAAAGTTTTTTACAATGCTATCTTAGGGTATGTCCGAAACTATAAAATACTTGGGAATAACTTTAATAAGAAAAAGATAGGAGGCAGTCCTAAGATGGCAGAGGAATAGGACAGGGAGACCACATTCTCTCCCACAAATTCATTGAAAGAACATTTGAATGCTGAGCAAATTCCACAAAACCACCTCTGAATGCTGGCAGAGGAAATCAGGCACCCAGAAAGGCAGCCCATTGTCTTCAAAAGGATGTAAGACAAAATATAAAAGATAAAAAGAGAGACAAAAGAGCTAGGGATGGAGACCCATCCCGGGAAGGGAGTCTTTAAAGAGAAGTTTCCAAACACCAGGAAAACCTCTCACCAGCGGTTCTGTGGGGAGTTTTGGAATCTCAGAGGGCAATATAACCAGGAAGAAAAATAAATAAAACCCACAGATTACGTGCCTAACGGCAACTTCCAGCAGAGAAGTAGCCCAAAAGCTTATATCCGCCACCAGCGAGCGGGGCGGGGTGGGGCTGAACAGGAAGGAGCGGGCTGCATTGCTTAGGGTAAGGACCAGGCCTGAATACCCTGAGGGCAATCGGAGGGAGCTAACGTGAGATAGCAACCCAAATTGTGGGATAGCCAGAGAGAGAGGGAAAAAAGAGAGAGAGAGAGAACTCCCTCTCGAAAAGCCCTAACCTAAGGCACTGCAGGCCCGCTCACAGAACAAAGGACTGTGAGAATACCAGAGAAGAGCTAGTCGGCTGCGGACCAGCACATCCTCCACCGGAGGCAGGTGGGCGGCAGCAAGAGCCAGAAAGGGGCAAACTCAGCCCCAGAGAGGGCATTCCTACCAAACTGCGAGCAGGCTTCCAGTTGCTAACCAAGACTTCCTGGGATTCTGGATGGTTGACATCTGCCAGGAGGGTCGCAGCCAGAGATCAGCTCCCCAGAAGAGACACATGGCATACCTGAAATGGTGCGCCAGCTGCCACCCAGTAAACCGAGCAGCTGGGACCGGGGAGGTGATAAGATGCACCACATCTAAGGAGAGTGCACTCGCCAAACACCTGGTCGCCTGACCAGCTCGGACCTGGGAAGGGCACAAAATGCAGGCCCAAACGAGTCTGCGCCTTTGTGGAGTACCCGAGATCCTGAACCTGAGCGGCTTAGACCTGAGAAGTGCATGCAACCCAGGGCCTGCATTAGACAGTTCCCTTGCAGAGCAACCTGGAGCCTGAGCAGTGTAGACTGGCAAAGCACACATGCCACGAGTTGGGGCAAACCCAGTGTGGCCCAGACACTGCGAGCACTCCCCACACAAGCCAGTGATATTTGTTTGCAGCGTTCCTCCCTCCCCACAGCACGACTGAGTGAGCCTAAATAAGTGACCACCTTCGCCCCCTTGTGTCAGGACGGAAATTAGACACTGAAGAGACCTGCAAAAAACAGAAGAAGCCAAAATAAACAGAGGGAACCTGGAAGTGACAGGTGCAATAGATTAAAACCCTGTAGTTAGCACCGATTACACTGGAAGGGGCCTATAGATCTTGAGAAGTGTAAGCTGGAACTATCTGAAACTGAACTGACCCCACACTGCCCACAACAACTCCAGAGAAATTCCTACGTATATTTTTACTATTATTATTAAAAAAATTTTTTAAATTTTAAGTCTTCTATTACTTCTTTAATTTTCATTTTTATAACCTATTACCTTGCAAAAAAGACACTATTTTTAAAGCAAAATTCATATATATTTTTTATAATTTTTGTGATTTTTTTAAAAAATATTGTATTTTTGAGTTTAACCTTTAGATTTTTTAATCTTTGCTTTTTGGTATTTGTTATCAATTTTGTACCTTTAAGAATCAAATCTTCAGTACCCATTTTTACTTAGGAGTGTGATTACTGGCGTGATTACCCTCCCCCTTTGACTCTCCTTTTTCTCCCCCAGGTCACCTCTATCTCCTCCCTCCCCTTCTCTTCTCTTTCCAACTCTGTGAATTTCTGGTGTGTTCCGGGCTATGGAGAACACTTAGGGAACTGATTACTGCCTAGATCTGTCTCTCTCCTTTTGATTCCCCCTTTTCGCTTCCTGGTCACCTCTATGTCCTTCCTCCCTCTTCTCTTCTCCATGTAACTCTGTGAACCTCTCTGGGTGTCCCCCACTGTGCAGAATCTTTTCACCATTAACCTAGATGTTTTATCACTGGTGCTGTATGGATGGAGAAGTCTTGAGGCTACTGTAAGAATAAGACTGAAATCCAGAGGCAGGAGGCTTAAGCCTAAAACCTGAGAACACCAGAGAACTCCTGATTCCAGGGAACATTAATCGATAAGAAATCAACCAAAAGCCTCCATACCTACACTGAAACCAAGCACTACCAAAGAGCCAACAAGTTCCAGAGCAAGACATACCATGCAAATTCTCCCGCAACGCAGGAACATAGCCCTGAGCTTCAATATACAGGCTGCCCAAAGTCACACCAAACCCAGCTCACTACTGGACACTTTATTGCACTCCAGAGAGAAGAAACCAGCTCCATCCACCAGAACCCCGACGCAAGCTTCCCTAACCAGGAAACCTTGACAAGACACTCATCCAACCCCACCCACAGGGAGGAACCTCCACAATAAAGAGGAACCACAAACCGCCAGAATACAGAAAGGCCACTCCAAACTCAGCAATCTAAACAAGATGAAAAGGCAGAGAAATACTTAGCAGGTAAAGGAACATGATAAATGCCCACCAAACCAAACAAATGAAGAGAAGACAGGGAGTCTACCTAACAAAGAACTCAGAATAATAATAGTAAAAATGATCCAAAATCTTGAAAACAAAATGGAGTTACAGATAAATAGCCTGGAGACAGGATTGAGAAGATGCAAGAAATGTTTAACAAGGACCTAAAAGAAATAAAAATGAGCCAATCAATAATGAATAATGCAATAAACGAGATCAAAAACACTCTGGAGGGAACCAACAGTAGAATAACGGAGGCAGAAGATAGGATAAGTGATGTTGAAGATAGAATGGTAGAAATAAATGAAGCAGAGAGGAAAAAAGAAAAACGAATTAAAAGAAATGAAGATAACCTCAGGGACCTCTGGGACAATGTTAAATGCCCCAACATTCAAACTATAGGAGTCCCAGGAGAAGAAGACAAACAGAATGGCCATGAGAAAATACTTAAGGAGATAACAGTTGAAAACTTCCCTAAAATGGGGAAGGAAATAGTCATCCAAGTCCAAGAAACCCAGAGAGTCCCAAACAGGATAAACCCAAGGCTAAACAACCCAAGACACATATTAATCAAATTAACAAAGATCAAACACAAAGAACAAATATTAAAAGCAGCAAGGGAAAAACAACAAATGACACACAAGGGGATTCCCATAATGATAACAGCTGATCTTTCAATAGAAACTCTTCAGGCCAGGAGGGAATGGCAGGACATACTTAAAGTGATGAAAGAGAAAAACCTACAACCCAGATTACTGTACCCAGCAAGGATCTCATTCAAATATGAAGGAGGAATCAAAAGCTTTACAGACAAGCAAAAGCTGAGAGAATTCAGCACCACCAAACCAGCTCTTCAACAAATGCTAAAGGATCTTCTCTAGACAGGAAATACAGAGAGGGTGTATAAACTCAAACCTCAAACAACAAAGTAAATGGCAATGGGATCATACTTATCAATAATTATCTTAAATGTAAATGGGCTGAATGCCCCAACCAAAGACAAAGATGGGCTGAATGGATACAAAAACAAGACCGCTATATATGCTGTCTACAAGAGACCCACCTCAAAACAAGGGACACATACAGACTGAAAATGAAGGGCTGGAAAAAAATATTTCATGAAAATGGAGACCAAAAAAAAGGAGGAGTAGCAATACTCATATCAGATAAAATAGACTTTAAAGGCTGTGAAGAGAGACAAACGAGGACACTACATAATGATCAAAGGATCAATCCAGGAAGAAGATATAACAATTATAAATATATATGCACCCAACATAGAAGCACTGCAATATGTAAGGCAAATGCTAACAAGTATGAAAGGGGAAGTTAACAGTAACACAATAATAGTGGGAGACTTTAATACCCGACTCACACCTATGGATAGATCAACTAAACAGAAAATTAATAAGGAAACACAAATGATACAATGAACCAGTCAGGCCTAATTGATATCTATAGGACATTTCACCCCAAAACAATGAATTTCACCTTTTTCTCAAGTGCACAGGGAACCTTCTCAAGGGCAGATCACATCCTGGGCCATAAATCTAGCCTTAGTAAATTCAAAAAAACTGAAACATTCCAAGCATCTTTTCTGACCACAATGTGGCTCAGATGGTAAAGAATCTGCCTGCAATGTGGGAGACCGGAGTTTGATCCCTAGGTTGGGAAGATCTCTGGATAAGGGCATAGCGGCCCACTCCAGTATTCTTGCACGGAGAATCCCATGGACAGAAGAGCCTGGTTATATACAGTCCATACACGAAAGAGTAGGAGACGACTGAGCGACTAACACTTTCACTCTGTATCTGTGGTTCCTCTGCATCCTCAGATTCAACCAACCACAGAGCCCCTACTGTAGTATTTGCTACTGAAAAATAACCACATATAAGTAAACCTATCCAATTCAAACCTGAGTTGTCAGGGGTCAAATGTAAATGAACAGAACAAAGCCCTGAAACAGATTCACTATACAGGAATCTCATACAGACTATAAGTGGTATTTCAATTCAGTTCAGTCACTCAGTCATGTTGAACTCTTTGAGACCCCATGGAATGCAGCACGCCAAGCCCTCCCTGTCCATCACCAACTCCTGACGTTTACCCAAACTCATGTCCATTGAGCCGGTGATGCCATCCAACCATCTCATCCTCTGTCATCCCCTTTTCCTCCTGCCTTCAATCTTTCCCAGCATCAGGGTCTTTTCCAGTGAGTCAGCTCTTCATATCAGGTGGCCATAGTATTGGAGTTTCAGCTTCAACATCAGTCCTTCCAATGAACACCCAGGACTGATCTCCTTTAGGATAGACTGGCTGGATCTCCTCGCAGTCCAAGGGACTCTCAAGAGTCTTCTCCAATACTGCAGTTCAAAAGCATCAATTCTTTGGCACTCAGCTTTCTTTATAGTCCAACTCTCACATCCATACACGACTACTGGAAAACTGTAGCCCTGGCTAGACGGACCTTTGTTGGCAAAGTAATGTCTCTGCTTTTTGATATGCTGTCTAGGTTGGTCGTAACTTTTCTTCCAGTAAGAATCTTGTAATTTCATGGCTGCAGTCACCATCTGCAGTGATTTTGGATTTCAATTAAATAGACAAAAAAGCTCTTTAACTCTCTGGCTGCCTGAAGATAGCTGCCATCATGAATGACCCAGTAACTATTCAGACCAGGAAATTCATGACCAAGCGACTACTTCAGTGGAAATAAATGGTAATCTAGGTTCTTCACTCTGGGAAGGCAACAGTAACTAAAACAGAAATTCATGAAAAACTAGCCAAAATGTACAAGACCAGATGTCATTTCTGTATTTGGATTCAGAATCTATTTTGGTGGTGGCAAGACAACTGGCTTTGGCATGGTTTATGAATCCTTGGATTACACAAAGAATGAGCTCAAACACAGGCTTGTAAGACAGCCTAGATGAGAAGAAAAAGACCTCAAGAAAACAGCAAAAGGAATGCAAGAACAGAATGAAGAAGGTCAGGGGGGCTGCAAAGTCCAATGCTGGTCCTGGCAAGAAGCAGTAAAGATTCTGCAGTGACTATATCTGTGGTGACTGCGCAGATTTTTCATGAGAGAGAATAAACTAAGGCCTTAAAAAAAAAAAGACAAAAGATAATCCAATAAATGGTGTGGATCAGCTAATCATTCTGAAGAAGAAAGTTACATAACCACCTTACATCATATAAAATATATTAGAAAGGGACCTAATAGAGATCTTCCTAAAAAATAAAAGATAAATGTATTAAAAAATAAAATAATGTATACCTCTGAGATGAAAGTTTTGCCTAATCAAAGAAAACTTAGAAGCCATGAAGGAGGGGGATAAAACAAATGAAAACAGAAACATTTCTGAATGGTTAAATATAAAAAAACTAAATGTGAAAAACTGGGAGAAAAGAGTTAAAATACACAGAACAAAGTGTTACTATCTCTATCACATGAAGTAGTCTTACAATTTAGGAAAAAGACAATTCAAAAGGAAAATATGGAAAGGACCTGGAAGGATCTCTTAAAGATTTTCCATAAAGAACTGTAAGGTTGATCCATAGAGAGCTGAAAAATTGATCAATTTCACTAGTATTCAGGGAATTTCAATTTAAAACAGATACCCATTTTTTGCCCATTAAATTGTCAAACATTAAAAAAAAAATGACAAACATGGATTTTTTTAGACCTAATAATTAACAGAACCTGTTGGTGGAACTTTTTCTTGGTGGGAGTGAGTCTGAGGAATTGTGCAAAACCCTAGTAAAAAAATCTGAAGCCACCTTAGTGTTTATCATAAAGAGATTATATTATAGCATTGATGTACCATGGTTTATTGTACAGCCATTAAAAATAATGTAGGAGACATTTATGACAATAGGTTAATGCTGGAAGGAATGTAGCAGACTACTAAATGTTAAAAGTGGGGTTAATGTTTTGTGGGGAAGAGGATGTTCTGGCAAGCTTTTAAGTATAATGTACCAATGACAGTTATCTATTATTAGACAATAAAGGATAAGTGTTACTTAAAAAAAAAACAGATTGCACAAATATTTTTAAGAGTACCCACTAAAATTGAGGGCTAAAATCTTAATTTCTATCCACCTCCTCATTTATGCCCCTTTGGCCTGGCATTTGATAGTAAGAGGTTATTGTTACTACCAACAGATTTGATACAGGACATTTCACCCAGAAAATTTAAGAAAATATTAAATACAACTGATTTAAAAGATTTCAGTTAAAATTTTGAGAGTCTTAACTTCTGATATATACTATAAAGATTTTATCCCCCCTACTCCAGAATAGCTTGTTGCTTAAGTTTTATTTATGGTGGTGTTTTTGCTTGTTTGTTTTCTGCTACTTGTAACAGAAAAATAGTGGGCAAATTTAACCAGCATTTTCTCTGTGGCTTCTGACTTCCCTGCTGACTCAGCTGGTAAAGAATCCACCTGCAATGCGGGAGACCTGGGTTCCATCCCTGGGTTGGGAAAATACCCTGAAGAAGGAAATGGTCACCCACTCCAGTATTCTGGCCTGGAGAATTCCATGGACTATAGTCCATGGGGTCGCAAAGAGTCCAACCTAACTGAGCAACTTTCACTTTCTTCTGTGGGTTCTGACTTCAGTGATGAATAACAAGGCTTCTCTATCCAAGATTAAACAATTACCTATAGTCTCTTCTAGTTTACATTTTCAATTTGTAGGTTATTCCAATCCACATGTGATTTTAATATATATTAATTACCTATGATGGGTTAATTTGTCATTTTCTCATGGCCCAATATATTTTTAGACTTAGGTCCAAATGATCAATAAAATGCCAGTATTTTTGTAATGGAATCTAAGTATGGTCATATTCTTAAACAAAACCTGTCATATTGCTGTATATAACTATAGAATGGTTATTATTTACCATTAATAGGACTGGAATGCAAAAGTAGGAAGTAAAGAAACACCTGGAGTAACAGGCAAATTTGGCCTTGGAGTACAGAATGAAGCAGGGCAAAGGTTAATAGTTTTCTCAAGAGAATACACTGGTCATAGAAAACACCCTCTTCCAACAACACAAGAGAAGACTCTACACATGGACATCACCAGATGGTCAACACTGAAATCAGATTCATTATATTATTTGCAGCAAAAGATGAAGAAGCTCTATACAGTCAGCAAAATCAAGACCGGGAGCTGACTGTGACTCACATCATGAACTCCTTATTGCCAAATTCAGATTTAAACTGAAGAAAGTAGGGAAAACCACTAGACCATTCAGGTATGACCTAAATCAAATCCCTTATGATTATACAGTGGAGGTGATAAACAGATTTAAGGAACTAGATCTGATAGACAGAGTGCCTGATGAACTGTGGACGGAGGTTTGTGACATTGTACAGGGGCTGGGATCAAGACCATCCCCAAGAAAAAGAAATGCAAAAAAGCAAAATGGCTGTCTGAGGAGGCCTTACAAATAGCTGTGAAAAGAGAAGCCAAAAGCAAAGGAGAAAAGGAAAGATACACCTATTTGAATGCAGAGTTCCAAAGAATAGCAAGGAGCGATAAGAAAGCCTTCCTCAGTGAGCAGTGCAAAGAAATAGAGGAAAACAACAGAATGGGAAAGACTAGAGATCTCCTCTAGAAAATTAGAGATACTAAGGTAACATTTCATGCAAAAATGGGCTCAATAAAGGACAGAAACAGTAGGGACCTAACAGGAGTAGATGTTAAGAAGAGGTGGCAAGAATACACAGAAGAACTATACAAAAAAAATCCTCACAATCCAGATAATCACAACGGTGTGGATCACTCACCTAGAGCCAGACATCCTGGAATGTGAAGTCAAGTGGGCCTTAGAAAGCTTCACTTCAAACAAAGCTAGTGGAGGTGATGGAAGTCCAGCTGAGCTATTTCAAACCCTAAAAGATGATGCTATGAAAGTGCTTCACTCAATATGCCAGCAAATTTGGAATACTCAGCTGTGGCCACAGGACTGGAAAAGGTCAGTTTTCATTCCAATCTCAAAGGAAGGCAATGCCAAACAATGCTGAAACTACTACACAATTGCACTCATCTCACACACTAGTAAAGCAAAGCTCAAAATTCTCCAAGCCAGGCTTCAGCAATTATGTGAACCATGAAATTCCAGATGTTCAGGCTGGTTTTAGAAAGGGCAGAGGAACCAGAGATCAAATTGCCAACATCTGCTGGATCATCGAAAAAGCAAAGAGAGTTCCAGAAAAACATCTATTTCTGTTTCACTGACTATGCCAAAGCCTTTGACTGTGCGGATCACCACAAACTGTGGAAAATAGTTTAAGAGATGGGAATACCAGACCATCTGACCTGCCTCTTGAGAAATCTGTATGCAGGTCAGGAAGCAACAGTTAGAACTGGACATGGAACGGCAGACTGGTTCCAAATAGGAAAAGGAGTATGTCAAGGCTGTATACCGTCACCCTGCTTATTTAACTTATATGCAGAGTACATCATGAGAAACGCTGGGCTGGAAGAAGCACAAGCTGGAATCAAGACTGCTGGGAGAAATATCAATAACCTCAGACATGCAGATGACACCACCCTTATGGCAGAAACTGAAGAGGAACTAAAAAGGCTCTTGATGGAAGTGGAAGAGGAGAGTGAAAAAGTTGGCTTAAAGCTCAACATTCAGAAAACTAAGATCATGGCATCCAGTCCCATCACTTCAGTTTTTGGGGCTCCAAAAGCACTGCAGTCATGAAATAAAAAGATGCTTACTCCTTGATAGAAAAGTTACGACCAACCTAGACAGCATATTAAAAAGCAGAGACATTACTTTGCCAACAAAGGTCCGTCTAGTCAGCACTATGGTGTTTCCAGTAGTCATGTATGGATGTGAGAGTTGGACTATAAAGAAAGCTGAGCACTGAACAATTGATGCTTTTGAAATGTGGTGTTGGAGTAAACTCTTGACAGTTCCTTGGACTGCGAGGAGATCCAGCCAATTCATCCTAAAGGAGATCAGTCCTGAGTGTTCACTGGAAGGACTGATGTTGAAGCTGAAACTCCAATACTATGGCCACCTGATCTGAACAGCTGACTCACTGGAAAAGACCCTGATGCTGGGAAAGATTGAAGGCAGGAAGAGAAGGGGACGACAGAGGATGAGATGGTTGGATGGCATCACCAGCTCAACGGAGCTGAGTTTAGGTAAACCCCAGGAGTTGGTGATGAACAGGGAGACCTGGCATGCTGTAGTGAATGGTGTCTCAAAGAGTTGGACATGACTGAGGGACTGAATGGAACAGAGTATCAGTCAAAAACAGAGATGTTATTTAAAAAACCCATGCCACTATGAAAGATAAAGACTGATACATAAATTCATATGTACTCAAACTCAGAAATAAGAACACAAGCATGCCCATTAACTCTGAATGTAATCATTTTAGGCTTAAGCTTGAAATAGCATTACCTGGGCCTTCAACATTAAAGATAAATTATAAATATAAGTCTAATGGGAATATAGGTATTACTTTTTAGAGCAAATACATTATTTAAAAGTAATAATCCAGGATACAGGATGCTTGGGGCTGGTGCACTGGGATGACCCAGAGAGAAGGTATGGGGAGGGAGGTGGTAGGGGGGTTCAGGATTGGGAACACGTGTACACCCGTGGCAGATTCATGTTGACGTATGGCAAAACCAATACAATATTATAAAGTAATTAACCTCCATTAAAATAAATAAATTTATATTTTAAAAAAAAGAAAAAAAAAAGACTGAATACAGTCCTCCGTCAATTATGTGGCTTATAATAGCACAGGAAGAAAGGGGAAAAGGAGGGCAGTATGGGACAGACCACATGTCTCCCAAAGTGAGAGGCAGAACTAGTCAAATGATACAAAATAGATTTGCTACAATCCTAAAATAAAAAACCAGTATTTGTAACAGCACTGTAAAGCAAGTATACTTCAATAAAAAGGCACACATAAATGTAAATTTCAAAATAAAAAACCAGTATCTGTAAATACAGTATAAACATTAGATGTTACCCAAAACACTAAAAATAATACGTTAGTATTTCAAGAGACCATTAAACACAAAGCCATTTGCCACAAAAGGCAAGAGGTTACTGTTCTAATAAACTTGCTGTTTTTTTAATATCAGAACAGGATAGACATGGGCAGAGACAGTTACCGTGGAATGTCTCTTTCTTTTCCCTTCATTCACTCTTTACCCACCACAAGACTCAATCTGTCAGGGATATTCATTTCAACCAGGAGCTAGGCTCCCCTTTGTCTTAACTATGGAGCTAGCTACTGTCAAAAAAAGGGAGAGGGAATAGGAATTTCCCACAATAAAGGCCATGATTCACAAAGTACATAATTCTAAAACAAACTATCTTCTAGTGTGTACATGTTTCTGCTATAATTGAAACCTGCACAAATCACACATTTGTATGTTTATATACATATTATTATATATGTATGTGAAAGTTGGACCATAAAGAAGGCTGAGTGCCGAAAGTGAAAGTCATTCAGTCCTATCTGACTCTTTGCGACCCCATGGACTATACAGTCCACGGAATTCTCCAGGCCAGGATACGGGAGTGGGTAGCCCTTTCCTTCTCCAGAGGATCTTCCCAACCCAGGGATTGAACCATTGCAGGCAGGTCTCCCACATTGCAGGCAGATTCTTTACCAGCTGAGCCACCAGGGAAGCCCTGAGTGCCAAAGGACTGATGCTTTTCAACTGTGGTGCTGAAGAAGACTCTTGAGAGTCCCTCGGACTGTAAGATCAAACCAGTCAATCCTAAAGGAAATCAATCCTGAATATTCATTGGAAGGACTGATGCTGAAGCTCTAATACTTTGGCTACCTAATGTGAAGAGCTGACTCATTAGAAAAGACCCTGCCCTATTTCTGGGAAAGACCAAAGGCAGGAGGAAAAGAGGACAACAAAGGACGAGATGTTTGGATGGCATCACCAACTCAATGGACACGAGTTTGAGCACGCTCCTGGAGATGGTGAAGGACAGGAAAGCCTTGTGTGCTGCAGTCCATGGGGTTGCAAAGAGTTGGACACAGCTGAGCAACCGAACAACAAAAACAATATGCATTATTATATATATTCTTGGTAGCACCAGTAGCAAAGAATCGGCCTGCCAATGCAGGAGACATAAGAGATGTAGGTTCAATCCCTGGGTTGGGAAGATCCCCTGGAGAAGGGAATGGTAACCCATTCCAGTATACTTGCCTGGAGACTCCCACGGACAGAGGAGGCTGACATGCCTCAGTCTATACAGTAGCAAAGAGTTGGACACGACTGAAGCAACTCATTACTCACATGTATTTTTATCATGGTTAACGTGCAAACCAGTTAATCCACATCTAAATAATCAAGGGTAGACCACAACACTTATTTTAAAACTTGGAGAGAACTTTCACATAATTCAGATTTGACTTTTACAATTCTATAAGAAAAGCAGGTATTATTTCCATCTCACAAATGAGGAAACTCAGGATTTGGGCACAAGAACTAGGACTGCATCCCAGGTCTTCTGCCTCTATATTAACTGTCCGCCACACTGCCACAGAAAATAATGGATACAAATCTTCAAAATCTGATCTCTCAAGTGGAACATTAAGAATTAAATAGAGATTAAGAAAACTTTCTAGGAAGATACACATATAAACTAAGCAACACTTGTATTTGTAGTAAATGCAAAGAAAGTTCAGTAAATTTTATTTTAAATCCTTTAATTTGTTCTCATTATCAAGAGTGCATGGATTTTAGCGCAACTGCATTATTTTTAGCACTTCTAAAGTTAACTTTAGGATGTTGTTTGCTTTTTTTTTTTTTTAACACATCTCTACAAGTGTAAATTTAATGACACACAAAGGTTGAGGGTCGCAGAGGGAAATTCTAAATTTGCTTACATGGTATCAGTTTAGAAAAAGGGGATAGAGATTTTAGTACTTCCCTGGCAGTCCAGTGATTAAGACTCCACCTTCCAATGCAGAGGATGAAGGTTCAAGCCCTAGTCAAAGAGCTAAGATCCCACATGCCCCGGGGTCAAAAAAACAAAAAACCCATAAAATAGAGGCAATGTTCTGGCCAATTCAATAAAGACTCTAAAAATGGTCCACATCAAAAAATCTTAAAAAATACAGATGAAGGCTGGTAAGTGTATGACCTTAAGCTTGCATTCTTTTTGATCACTTTGAGTAGTTACAAAAATGTATGTGAAAAGCTTTATCTTTTGCCAGGTTTCTTTTTTTAAAAGACTCAGCAGCAAAAACCCAAGTTTTTAGTTCCTAACTAGAAGTATGCTTTATTTCTCTACCATTTTTACCTGTAACATTATGTTATAATGTGATCGATATGAAGAATAAAACTTACCTCACAATCAGGGCATGTGATTGTGCTGTATTCTTCAGTCATTAATAAGCACAGGTCACAAAAAGTATGTCCACAGTGAAGTTCATGGTGGTGACCTACTGATGAAATTCTTCTGTGAATTAAACTTTTCAGTTTGTTAATGTTGCATATTCAGTATAATCAAAAGGGAAAATTAAAAGGATTCTCTTCTAGAGAAAAATGTATCTATTTCGTTAGAAATGGATGACTTATTAAAATTGAAGAGAAACAATATAAATCAGAAGGGAGAAAAGTCAGAAGAAAGAAAAACCAGGCAGAGATAATTAATATTGCTTGCATTGATTTAGATAGTTATTTGGTACCTATAACACTTTGAATCTGCCAGCTCTTACAATCATATAAAGAAAAAATCATATAAAAAATCTGACATACTCCATTTGATCATTATAATTATCACAGCTAAACAGGCTGTAGATATTATATTTGACAACCTAGAGATGGATAAACATTTTGGTGATCTGGGATAAATGGTATAATCCAGATTCCAATCTAGTTCTGTTTCCAAGTCTAATGTTCTTTCTACTTGATCATACTTCCCTCTGCGAATTTATACTTCCCATCCTGTGAAGGGGACAGTGAGGGTCAAACTGGCAAGACCCTTCTCTTTGAACAAAATAATGCCATTTGCAGCAACATGGATGGACCTAGAGACTGTCAATACTGAGTGAAGTCAGACACAGAAAGACAAATATCGTATGATATCAATTACATGTGCAATCTAAAAAAAAGGTGGGGTACAAATGAACTTAAAAAACAGAAGTAGAGTCATGGATGTAGAAAGCAAATTTATGGTTACCAGGGGATGGGAAAGGGTAAACTGGGAGAAGGGGACTGACATATACTCACTACTATATGTAAAATAGATAACTAGCAAGAACCTGCTCTATAGCACAGGGAACTCTACTCAATACTTCTGTAATGGTCTATAATGGGAAAAGAACCAAAACAAAAACAAAAAAAAAAAGAGAGTGGATATATGTAGATGTGTTGATAAAACTAACTCGCTTTACTGTACACCTGAAACAAACACTGTAAATCAGTTACACTCAAAAAAAAAAAAAATCCTCTCTTAATGATCTAAGACATTGGCAAAGACAGAAGACAGAAGTCAGATGCTACTACTGTCACATAAACATGACCCGTATAAAGGTTATTTTTCACAAATTTAGCATTTATGAAGGGCAATACCATCTAATACCAACATTTTAATACTCAAGTGGAATCTGAAGTTTATCGTAATAAATATATTTGTTATAACTATGTCATTTTAAGTCATTTTAAAAGATTTTACAAGAAAAAATGGGAAAAGAAACTAGATAAAATGAGGCTTCATTTACTATAAAATTAGTGTTCCTGCTGATTTATATTAAAACAATTGCATTCTTTTGATTAAAAAAAGAACTTTAGTTTTTAAGCTAATGAAACATCTAAAACTTGTTTAAATCCAGGGTAAATTTTAAAGCTCTAATTTAAATTCCAGAGATACTGTTACTAAGGATATCAAAACTGTTTTACCTTTTAAAGATTTCTGATACCGTACAAGTCGAAATAACGTGGGCTGCATTACAGCTTACAAAGCACTTTGATAATTCCACATGCATAGGCACCATCTTTCCAATTGAGTACTTCTCAGCATTATAATACAAATGTATGAAAGAACAGGTGATTTTAAGATGTCATGTTCTAAAACTTTATTTTGTAATACTATATCATCAAATAATGGAGATTTTCTATGAAACAGTAGCAATCGAAATTCGGATAAGAGAACTTGCCTCTCCCCAAGAAAACACAACCAACTTTCTCTACGCTCAGGTCTCCCAAGCAGAGTCCATCCTGGAGCGACTGAGAAAATGGACGTTCACTTTGAAAGTATAAAATATAACAGTTACCCAGGGTGATAAGACGACTCTGGGAGCTCCACGAGTTTAGTTTCAACAACACACCCCTACAGAGACATAGCACTCTAAGGCCTGTGAGGTTAGGGTCAAATAAACTGAACCTGTTTTCACTTGAGGAGAGACTCAGTGAGCGGAGCATGGGCGCGCGTTCTCCCTGGAAGGCCCAAGACTGAACACAAGATGCTCAAAACCTAACCGGCTGCCTTCTGAACAAGGCTTTAAGCCAAAAGAGCAACGAGTCCCCCGCCCCCACTCCTAATATCCGTTTTTAAATATCAGGAACCTTTGGTTACCACAACAAAATTATGCAAGAAAATGAAGTTTCGTTGTTTCTTTACCACAGAATGACGGTTCAATTCTCACATTACCCCTTTCTCGAACCTGCGAACCCATCAGTAGGGCAGTCAGTGCGCAGCAGGGCGGAAAGCCGCTCTCCAGGCCTTGGCGTCAGGACCTCAAAAGAGGGCTGCGCGCTCGAGGCCTGGGCTGCCCCATGCTCCCTCGCCGTCGCAACCACTCCCTACTCTGCCTGTTCCTCAGTTCCCGTGACGGCAGGCGGACTGACCCCCCGCCTCTCACCCAGAGCTCTGGGCGCCCTTCTTCCACACCGGCTGCACAGGGCCTCGGCGGCTCCCCGGGCCCGGCCGTGCGTCTCCACCTGCCCGCAGGAGGACACGGGGCGCCTAGCCCTCAACGCCTCAGCCGCCATCTTCGTACCTCGAATCCCAGGCCCGCGTCGCGTGCAGACGCGGTATCCCTTGCGGCAGAGACCAATCGCCGGAGGCGTTGGCCCCAGGGAGCCAATCGGCAGCGAGGACGCTCCAGCCCACCCATCCCCCCGCCTCAGACCCTAGTAGCAGGAGGCTGTTTGCTGTTTTACTCCGGATGCTTAGAGCAGATCGCGCGTGGTCTTCAGGGACCGTTTTGTGGCCTGACCTTTGTCTAAGGCTCAGCGCCTTATCACTCTCACTGCATAAAAGTCGGATTTCACGCATTACTCCTTACTTTGCTTTTGACCTTGCAGGTGGCGACGTCGTCCCCCTTCCCTAGTGGATCATAGTGGCTTTAGTGGAGAAGCCAGTCTAGCTACCCATCGGTGAGGAGATTTGGTTAACAGTTTCAAACCAAGGTGAGGTCGTTATTACTAACAATTGTTGACCCTACTGATATTTACAAGGCCTTGTGTTGAGAATGTTTAGGGATACGAAGAATTTATAAACTAACAAGTTCCTGCTTGAGTGATATGTCATCCTCTACCTAAACGGGTAACTTCCACTAAAGCAGTTTGTATTAAATGCCAGAGGAGACTTAGAGAAAATAAGAATTGTATGCGTTGTGTGAAAAGCCTTTGTAGAGAATATAAGGTTTACACTAGACTTTAAAACCTGAGTGAAACTTACAGAGATAAACGGAGGAAATGAGGCTTTCAAGGGAGAAAGAACTGCACAAGCAAGGGATTGTAGGTGAGCAGATGCTGTTGCCTATTTGGTATTTAACTTACAGACCATTTGCCTAGATTAGTTAATACTGCTTTAAGTGAGCTTTTTGGAGAATTAAGTTGGAATCGAATTTTAGAGAGTCTTGAATGTTGGGTAAGGACTTACCCTTTAAACAGTCCCGTGCTGGGGAAATTGTGTGAGCAAGAAACGAGGTGATCTGGTAGCAATTTGGCAAGTATCGGTGTATTGTGGAGGAAGCACGTGGAGATGGCAGGGTGTTTTTAGCTACTAACAGTAAAACCAGCATATATTCTTCATTTTCTTTTTCCCTCTATGTGTTTTGTTTTGGAAATAGAAGTATTCTGTTCAAAGCTCATCCCTGGTTAACATCCAAAATATGCAAACAGCTCATACACCTCAATATCAAAAAGCCAACAACTGAACTCAAAAAGGATACCTTGAAGAAATGTCTTTAGTGAGAGTATCTTAATGGTGAATGCTCTCAGCTTTTATTTGGATTAAAATATTTTTGTCTTCATCCTTGAATGGGCATTTAATAACATAATGTTCTAAGTTGAAAGTTATGTTTTCTCAGATTTTGGAGATAGCATCATACTGATTTCTGTTGGTCCTTGAAAATCCCAACCCTTAGCACCTCTGCTGTGGCCTCCCTGGATGGCAGTTTATTTACAGTCTGTCTTTCCTGCCCCACCAATACTACCTCTGAGGGGACGCCACATTGCTCACCCTCAGTTCAGTTCAGTTCAGTTCAGTCACTCAGTCGTGTCTGACTCTTTGCGATCCCTTGAATTGCAGCACGCCAGGCCTCCCTGTCCATCATCCTCAGTGTTCCTTAAACACTGTAGCCTTGTGCCCTGTCCAAGCAGGTGCTTCATTTGTTGAGAAAGGAAAGCAAGAGGGAGAAATCCCATGTTGCAAATATAAAATGTAGGGCAAAACACCAGCTAATAAATTATAGTACTTTCAGGCTTCAGTTCAGTTCAGTCGCTCAGTTGTGTCGGACAACTTGCGACCCAATGAACCACAGAACGCCAGGCCTCCCTGTTCATCACCAACTTCTGGAGTCCACCCAAACCCATGTCCACTGAGTCGGTAATGCCATCCAGCCAGCTCATCCTCTGTTGTCCCATTCTCCTCCTGCCCTCTTTCCCAGCATCAGGGTCTTTTCAAATGAGTCAGGTCTTCGCATCAGGAAGTATTGGAGTTTCAGCTTCAACATCAGTCCTTCCAATGAACACTCAGGACTGATCTCCTTTAGGATGGACTGGTTGGATCTCTTTGCAGTCCAAGGGACTCTCAAGAGTCTTCTCCAACACCACAGTTCCAAAGCATCAATTCTTCGGTGCTCAGCTTTCTTCACAGTCCAACTCTCACATCCATACGTGACCACTGGAAAAACCATAGCCTTGACTAGACAAACCTTTGTTGGCAAAGTAATGTCTCTGCTTCTTGATATGCTGTCTAGGTTGGTCATAACTTTCCTTGCAAGGAGTAAGCGTCTTTTAACTTCATGGTTACAATCACCATCTGAAGTGATTTTGGAGTCCAGAAAAATGAAGTCAGCAACTGTTTGCACTGTTTCCCCATCTATTTGCTATGAAGTGATGGGATTGGATGCTATGATCTTAGTTTTCTGAATGCTGAGCTTTAGGCCAACTTCTCCACTCTCCTCTTTCATTTTCATCAAGAGGCTCTTTAGTTCTTCTTCACTTTCTGCCATAAGGGTGTCATTTGCATATCTGAGGTTATTGATATTTCTCCTGGCAATCTTGATTCCAGCTTGTGCTTCCTCCAGCCCAGCATTTCTCATGATGTTCTCTGCATATACGTTAAATAAACAGGGTGACAATATATAGCCTTGACGTACTCCTTTTCCTGTTTGGAACCAGTCTGTTGTTCCATGTCCAGTTTTAACTGTTGCTTTCTGACCTGCATACAGATTTCTCAGGAGGCAGGTCAGGTGGTCTGATATTCCCATCTCTTTCAGAATTTTCCACAGTTTATTGTGATCCATACAGTAAAAGGCTTTGGCATAGTCAATAAAGCAGAAATAGATGTTTTTCTGGAATTCTCTTGCTTTTTCCATGATCCAGTGGATGTTGGCAATTTGATCTCTGGTTCCTCAGCCTTTTCTAAAACCAGCTTGAACATCTGGAAGTTCACAGTTCACATATTGCTGAAGCCTGGCTTGGAGAATTTTAAGCATTACATTACTAGTGTGTGAGATGAGTGCAATTGTGCAGTAGTTTGAGCATTCTTTGGCATTACCTTTCTTTGGGATTGGAATGAAAACTGACCTTTTCCAGTCCTGTGGCCACTGCTGAGTTTTCCAAATTTGCTGGCATATTGAGTGCAGCACTTTCACAGCATCATCCTTCAGGATTTAAAATAGCTGTGCTGGAATTCCGTCACCTCCACTAGCTTTGTTTTAAGTAAAGCTTTCTAAGGCCCACTTGACTTCACATTCCAGGATGTCTGGCTCTAGGTGAGTGATCATGCCATTGTGATTATCTGGATTGTGAAGATCTTTTTTGTATAGTAGTTCTGTGTATTCTTGCCACCTCTTAATATCTTCTGCTCCTGTTAGGTCCCTACTGTTTCTGTCCTTTACTGAGCCCATCTTTGCAAAAAATGTTCCGTTGGTATCTGTAATTTTCTTGAAGAGATCTCTAGTCTTTCCCATTCTATTTTTTTCCTCTGTTTCTTTACATTGATCGCTGAGGAAGGCTTTCTTATCTCACCTTGCTATTCTTTGGAACTGCATTCAAATGGGTATATCTTTCCTTTTCCCCTTTGCTTTTCACTTCCCTTCTTTTCACAGCTATTTGTAAGGCCTCCTCAGACAGCCATTTTGCTTTTTTGCAATTCTTTTTCTTGGGGATGGTCTTGATTCCTCTCTCCTGTACAATGCCACGAACCTCCGTGACAAAATGCTTTACTCCACAATACCTCAATTTATCTACCTCAAGTCTGTAGAAGGGAGTTTCTATCCCTTTAAAATGAATCAGGCTTTTGCCTTAAATTTCCATTAAACTTTATCTTAGAACCTCTGGACCAAGGAGATAACATACCCTGAGTGGGGTTCTGATATGTCAGGTGGAGGGCTGGAACCCAGGAATGGCGACAGAGGAGAGACAGCCCGCCCCGAGATCTGGTCTGAAGTGGAAACAGTGGCACTGACAAAGTACAGAACAAAGCTGGCCCTGGAGTTCATGTGAGCGCTGGATGGTGGAGCCCAGATCCCACATGGTAGCTAGAGCAGACAGTTACCTAACTGTGCCAAGGCCTGGTGCCCCTGAAAGGAGTAAATGTGTTTTTTCCTTCTTTTCAGTGTGAAAGGATACATTTCAAAGAAAAGGTAAAATCATGGCTCTCCTCTAGGTATAAAATGAACAAATGTTAAATTTATTCTATTCATATTTGGGTGTGGGAACTAGGCAGTTAGAACCGGTTCAAGGGAGCAGAGATGCACAGGTTTATCTGGAGTCAAGGATGCCAGAGTATTGTGCAAATGCAGCAAAACTGGCTTTTCCAGAGGAAGGAGTGTTGTTCCTCATGTTTGCATATCACAGACACGGACTGTTCTGAGTTGCACTCAGTTCTCCATAGCCTTAGATCTGTAAAACCCACCTTAAGAGTGTGCTCAGTGCCATGTGCAGATTTCCATCCAAGCACAGATTCCCCCACTTGACCTCACAGATTCTAAAGTTGACCTGCTTAGTGGAGGGAAACTGACAGCACTAGGAGCTTCCCTGGTGGCTCAGATGGTAAGGAATCCACCTGCAATGTGGGAGACGTAGGTTCAATCCCTGGGTTGGGAAAGTCCTCTGGAGGAGGGCATGGCAACCCACTCCAGTGTTCTTGCATGGAGAATCCCATGGACAGAGGAGCCTGGTGGGCTACAGTCCATGGGGTCACAAAAAGTAGGAGATGACTGAGCAACTAAGTGCATAGCCTCTATGTGCTAGATGATCCTACGAGGTTAACACTACAAACTGATGGGTGATCATAGTATTAATGAGACAGTGTTTCTAGGAGGTCATCACATCAACCAGGACATAATAGGAATTGGTGACTACCAGTTGCTGATACTGTCATGTTAGGAGACATAAGTCCGCTGGGGGAGTGATGACTACAGAATGAATGTGGAGATCTGACAGTCTTTGTAAACACAGAGTCAGGAACAACCAGCATATGAGCACTTTCTATATTTTAAAAGTCAGCTGGGAAAGTGTCTCCTTCATCTCCATAATAATGTTGTCAGTTAGGGAAGTTGGTGGTCTTTCTAGGGCCCTGATTTGAGCACTCCTGATCCACATCATCAACAGGTAACCTCCCTTACGACATTCCTCCTTGGAAGCTAAAGGTATACACACACACAGCTTCACACTTGGGCCTCACCCCTGTCACCACCCTGCTCAGTCTATCATTGCTTCTCTCACCTCTTAACTCACCTTGTGTCCATTCTTGCCTGGGTATCCTCCTACCCTCCTCAGAGAAGCCAAACTGATCTGAACAAGTGAACTGGAGCAGGTCTCCGCCTTTGCTAATAATCTTCAACAGCCTAGTGTTGTGTTTGTGATGAAACTGAGCCTGCTTCCCATGGCCTGAGACCCTATAAGGTCATATTGTTGCCCGTTTCAACAGCTGCCTGATGAACCAGTCTTCCTGTTCTTACCACATGGCACCATCCCTTCCTCCTGGACTTCTCCTCTCTGTGCTTATTCACTTCAGAAAGGACTTTCCTGACCACCTCTTTAAAGGGGTCTCACCCACCACCCCATCTGATAACCATCTAAGCCTCATATATATATATATGTATATGTATATGCATGTATGTATATGAATATATATGAAGCCCATGGCTCAGTGGTAAAGAATCTGCCTGCAATGCAGAAGATGGAGGAGATGTGGGTTCAATCCCTGGGTCAGGAAGATCCCCTGGAGGAGGGCATGGCAACCCACTCCAGTATTCTTGCTTGGAGAATCCCATGGACAGAGGAGCCTGGCAGGCTACCGTCCATAGGATCACAGAAAGTTGGACATGACTTAGTGACCAAACAACATAGTAGACAGATATTTCATACCCTATTGACAGCCAAGACATTCACTTTATTGTTGCTGGTAGGAATATTAACTTATATGAAAATAAATTTATCAAGAGCCTTAAAAATGCTCTTAATGCCTCAATCCATTTTGATGAATCTATTATAAAACAATGAGATGCTGCATAAGATTTAGTGACAAGATGAAACCTTAAAACAAAAATGATTACCAGTAGGAAATAGATGAGCCATTGCACAGAGGGGATATAGTTAAAACACTCTCAGTATGGAATAATGTATAGTCATTAGACTCACATCCTCAATGTTAAGTAAAAGAGCAGAATGGAAAGCTTTATATTTCAATTCTGCCTAGAAATAAGTATATGTTTAGAAAAAAGGCTTGATGGACGGTTTGAGCAAGCTCTGGGAGTTGTGATAGACAGGGAAGCCTGGCGTGCTGAAGTCCACTGGGTCGCAAAGAGTCAGACACAACTGAGTGACTGAACTGGACTGAAAGAAATAACTACTCTTTTGTTTAGCTATAGAACTTGGTAGTTAGATCTCGATGGTTTTAATTTTATTTTTACTCTTGGATATTCTAAATTTTCTAAAATGAATTACAATGTCAGGACAAAACATTGTTTTAAAAAATACTCTATAAACCCAGCCTTATCTCTACATCTGAGTTACTCTGTGATATCAATCAGATTTAAATTAACTGTTACTTCCTCTAAAAAGTATCCAGGCCTTTGGTGGGTCAATGAAGTCATCCCTCCAAAACAACAACACAAAGCAAAACCCTCTGACGTTTTATTGCCTCTTTTCTGTTTACAACTCAATAAAGTGAGTTGATACACCAGTCTCATTTCTGTGATCCTTTAAATTTTTTATTTACTCATTTCACAAATATTTGAGTGTCAATTTTTTACAAAGTTATTCCGGACAGGGTTCCTCCTGTGAAGAGATTTCTACTTCAAACTGAACTCCTCTCAAGCTTAATCCAACCCCACGATAAACCTCTTGTGGCTTTGTGCTCTATCTGCAGTGTCTTTCACTGGCTCTGGCAGGACAACAAGCTGCCAGCCATCACAGCAGGGGGCCCTCAGACAGCCTGGCAGGAAGAAAAGTGAGGACAAATGGTTCATAGTTGAAGTTTTGGAACCATCACTGCCCTGTCAGGACTGGAATGAGAAGGCTGTCATGACACTGCCTGGAAAGGGTTCCGGGTCACTGAACCACTGACATCATCAGAGTAGTCCAGGGATAATTGTGTGATAATTGTGGCTGAACACAGAGATCAAAACCCTTGAGATTAGACTCATTATTTTAACTTAAATACACACACACAATGACACAGTGCATTATCATCTATTTACATGAAGTTACAATGATGGCTCTGAGAACATAGCAGTGAATTGTGGCTCCAAGACTCCCTTTGCTTGATCTAGAGACACAACTCAGCACCATCAGCAGCAGGACGTCCTTGTTTGTGTGAACAATGGAGGAGAGGCAATGGGGCAGCCCACTGAGTACAAAAAGTTTACCAAGTGTCATTCCTATTAAATGAGTGTGTGCTGGGTATCAGCTGATGATGGAAGGCCTATGAAAATGGCTTCCTCTCTCGCTCTGCTGCTGGACCTTCCGAAGAAATTATGACTTAAATGTGTGCACACATCAGAGAGGGGGCAGAGCAGGGATGTTGTGAGGGAAGAGTTCAGACCTTCCTTGGAAAAATAAAAGTACCAAAGAAGTAAAAAAAAAAAAAGTTGAAATTACATCTCATTTTTTTTCCTGTCCTATGCTATGCATTTTGTTGCTGTTGTTTAGTCTCTTAAGATGTATCTGACTCTTTGTGACCCAACGGACTGTAGCCCACCAGGCTCCTCTGTCTGTGGGATTCTCCAGGCAAGAATACTCGAGTGGGCTGTCATTTCCTTCTTCAGGGGATCTTCGCAACCCAGGGATCAAACCCATGTCTCCTACATTGGCAGGTGGATTCTTTACCATCTGAGCCACCAGGGAAGCCCTGCTCTGCATTTTAGACAAACTCAAATTAATTAGAACACCACTCTCAGGCCTGGTTTTATAAAAGGTCTTTTACTTAAAAATGAGGCCTCTCTGGGATACTAATATGGGTGTAGTCACATATGTTACACACAAATAAACAAACTTACAGCATGAAACAAAAAACATGTTGCAGAGTGCTATGAACTGTCTAATGAAGAATAAATATTATGTGTTAAACCACAAGGTTCCTCCACTGAGGTTCAATCCTGGTAAATGAAAACCCCCTTAGGTCAGGGGAGCATCTGGAGCTCCGTTCTGGAACTGGTGGTGGGTGGAGGGTACCGTGGAGGAGGGAGGGCAGCGAAGGACTGTGAGGAGCTGAGAGGCGGGATGAGGACTCTTAAGGATGTCTCAGGGTCAAACTGAGGTCTTCCAAGTTGCTGTGATGTAAACCTGCCATCACCTCGTCTTTTTGCAAACCTCTAGCTGAACTAGCCTTTTCTGAGCAACGTGACTGTGAAATAATAAATTCTCTGGGAATTCACAGGAATGGAGGGTGCTGGACTTTTAATAGAGTGTGGGATGGATGTGTGAGCAGTGCTATCTAGAGCTTAAGGGTCAGGGAGACCCTTAATCCAGCAGACGTCTGGATTACCTGACATTGTTTAACATGAATGAGCTCTATAGACATTTAAACACGCCATTCTTCCCTACACCATTACCTTGAAATTGATGTATTTTTAAATAAGGACATTGATATATAAATTAAAATCACATATAAACACTGAAATCTCTGTTTTAAATTACAAAATATTACTGAGTGTCTTTCCTGCAGTTCTGTCTTTTCTTGAACACATTCCGACGACATCCCCATGGCAGTAGTCGCCCAGCTGGCACCAGAAGGTGAAGAACATCGCCATGTGCAGCTGGTGGGGCTTGGGAAGCAGGTGTCTTAATAATACATGTTCTTATCCCACCAGCCTAAAGAAGGAGGAGGCAGTAAGTGAGAAACAGAGGAAGGTCTGCTGGAGCACATCAAGAGCCCCCAAGTCCCCCATACATTAGTACTCACTTCCAGGGAAGAGTCTGATGAAAAGCTTCCGCACCTCATCATACACCCAAATCAGAACTGCGTGTGGCACAGCCACAAACCAGTACTGAGGCCTGGAGGGAGAGAGGGGGTGGAGTGAGACCCACACACCCACCCTTAAGTGGCTGAGCACCTCATTCATTTCTCTTTCTAGACTGGACAGAGCAACCCCACTGGGTCACACAGCGTAGAACCCTATGGTTTCTTATTTAACTGGACTGTGACTGCTAGAAACAGTGTCTGCCTGAGAAGGGATCTGTTGGATGAAGGTAGAGATGGGATGGTGAGGGAGGGAAAACCCACCTCCTCTTCTGAAAAAACTAGCAGGTCAAAGCCTCATACTGATTAAAAGAAAGAAAAAAACAGTTTCACTTTCTCTCTTCGGAAAGACTTGAGGGGAAAGACTTGTTAGCCTGTGACAACCAGACTGGGGCCAGTTCCTCCCCAAAGATGCAGGGAACCTCACCGGAGCATCGTGAAATTCAGGGCCTGGATGCTTCCAAGGCCATAGGAGAGGATTAATGCGATGATAATCTGTGAGGCAATCCCCACCCAGATGACTTTATTTCTGTAAAACACAAAAGCAAACAAATTCTGAACTCCCAGCCCCAGGCTCACATGCCCACATGCAGTCATCTGGGCAGCAAAGGCCCAGGCTGAACCCCCGGGACGGCTGCACCAGTACCTGAAGAGACCTTGCTGGAAGATGGAATTCCTCCGGGTTTTTCTGATGATCAGATCTGCTATTTGCTGAATCATGATGCTGACAAAGAATGCTGTGTAGCCCGTCCATTCTAGGTATTTCCTCTGGTACCTTGTCTGTCAGTGGCCAGAGAAAAGAAGACCATGATGCCCCAGATGGACACCTCAGGGAGGTGTTGGTGCCTGTCTATGAGCCTCCACTCTCTTTCCCCTCCCCATGATTGAGAGAGGGTCACTTTCTGTGTTTGGAAAGAAATCTATGGATTAGATTTATGGATTTTAATGGATTTGGCCCAGCTGTGGCGCTGCTAGCTGCTCCTCCTCCACACCTGAAGTGTGCTAATCATTGAATCGTGTCGGACTCTTTGCGATGCCACAGACTGTAGCCCACCAGGCTCTTCTGCCCATGGGGTTTACCAGGCAAGAATACTGGAGTGGGTTGCCATTCCCTTTTCCAGGGGATTTTCTGAAACCGAGGATTAAACCCAGGTCTCCTGCATTGCAAGCAGATTCTTTACCGTCTGAGCCACCAGGAATGCAAGCTAATGTAAACAAGTGAGCTCTAGACCTCCAACTTGAGAGATGAGCTGAGCCCGGCAGAGGCAAGCCACTGTGACCACAGGGCCCTCGAGGAAAACCATCACCTCCTCTGTCCCCTTACAGCCATCCAGGGAGGGTGCCGCCAATAACCTGGCCCTTACCCATTCCTGTCCGTAGCTGTCTTCCAGGTCATTCACATTGTCTTTCTCCCACTCCACCCGCAGGTTGAGGATAGTGCTGGGTAGAAAGCCCTGCTGCGCGTACACGGTGAAATATGTAACAAAGGCCCCCAGGGCCTGCATGAGGCCTAGAAGAACAGGAGAGGTTCTGTACTGACCCCAGAAGTGCCCTGCCTCACTCTCCTCGGAGCTCCCCCCACAGCCCACCCCACCCCACAGGGGAAGGTGGGTCTCTGGGCAGTCCCTCCTCGCACCGATGTGCAGGTAGGAGTACAGGGCGAGTGGCGCGTTCACCAGCCTGTCCTTCTTCTTGTGGCGAGGCTTCCTATTCATAATGTCGCTTTCAGCTTTCTCGTAAGCCAGGGCGATGGAGGGAATCTAGAGGGAGAGAACAGCATGAGGCCCGACCCTGAAATGCTAGATGGAAGGAAAGAGTGGCAGCACAGCCAGGGGCCCAATGTAGGGGAGGAGGTGGCAGCGGTGGTGGCGTTAGGGAACTGGTCCATCCAGGGAGCAGACAACAGGGTGTGCTGTCTGCAGAGAAGACAATCCACCTGTGTCTGACCGCCTAATCATCACCCTGTCCTGCCATCTCTAGACGATCTAGTTATAAAGCACTTTCCCTTCCCACCACTGACCAGTGGTTCTCTCCCAGGTCCTCCCCCTGGAGGGCAGAGAACCCAAATTTCTAACAAGTTCCCTAGTGACACCTGGAAGAACCACGGCAGTAGAGATAAGAAGAGCAAGCTTGCTGCAGGTTCTGGGGCTTCAGCTCCCCTCTAATGTAGAGATACCTCAATATCCCTGGACCGTGGAGGCTGCCCAGGTGTCATGTGAAATGGGGGGTAGGCAATGACCTGCAGAGCTGTGAGTTTTGCTTGCTCCCTGAAGCATCTGTAAGCTAGAGCCATGGGAGTGACTGTCACAAAGCTTCCTAAGGGGATTAGTTCTAGCAGAGGGGAGGTTTTAGATGACATTACTGTAGGTCTGCGTGAGGCTTCACAGTGTTATTAATGGCTGTTTCTTACTGTGTTTGGTGAGGGGCTTCCAGGTTACAGATTCTTTTACTTAACAAGGGGCGGCTGTGGGTTATCACTTTGGCCACTGGGCCCTAAGCAGTACAGGGACTATTTTGGTGACAGCTCTTCAAAAAAAAAGGGGGGGAGGCACCTGAGCTGAAACTGACCAATGGCATGTTTTTTTTGAAAGGTGAAGAACTCATGTGTTGAAAAGTTCTTTTATGGACTGAAGTGGTTTTAATTTTCAAACACCTGATAGATCTCTCTGGTTCTGTGCTTTGAAGTGTGGTTGGTGGACCAGCAGACTCAGAATCACTTAAGAGCTTGTCAGAAACCTCACATTGAGGTCTGAGAAGCACTGATTAATCCATCTCCTGCCCTTGAAGGTAATGACACTGAGGTTTCCCTCACCTAGGGAAGTCATCAGACCCTGTTCCCTTTCTGGCTACTTACTATGTCTGTGCCCAAGTCGATGAACAAGATAGTAATGGTGCCAATGGGTAGGGGAAGCCCAGCAATGATGTAGATGAGAAAGGGGCACAGCTCGGCGATGTTCTTGGTCAGTGTGTATGCGATTGTCTTCTTTAGGTTGTCAAAGATCAGGCGACCTAGGCAGAAGACATTTCTCCCTATAGGACTTGCTTCTCATTTCATGGGTGGCCCCAGCCCTTGCTAAGACCACTCAAAACCCCACTCACCTTCCTCCACCCCTGTGACGATGGACGCGAAGTTGTCGTCCAGCAAGACCATGTCAGCTGCATTTTTGGCTGCATCAGAACCTGCTATCCCCATGGCGATCCCAATGTCTGCCTTCTTCAGAGCTGGGGAATCATTAACTCCATCCCCAGTCACAGCGACCACAGCATCCTGCAGGGATGGCAGAAGGTTGTGGGAGGCGGGTGGAGGGGGTTAGTGAGCAGCCTGGAGGTCTGCTGTACCAAAACAAAGGCCCATTTTGGGTTGGAGGAAAAAGATTAAGACGGGAAATTCCAGAAGTAAGAACAAGCTCTAAATAAGATGTTTGAATGATCAAAACCATATGAATCCAAATTGTAAAGGTAGGCCCCTGTGGAGCAAGCAGGAGGGTTCCTGGGTGGACTGGGTCAGCCCCAACAGGTGGAGATGTGGGGTGGTGACCTCACCAGAACCCTAAGGAGGGGCCAAGGCTCAGTGCTGCCTCTCCCCACAGAATGATGACAGACCTAGAAGGTTCCCCGGGTGCTGCATTCACCCACCTGCCTCTGACAGCCCTCCACGATGATCAGCTTCTGCTGGGGGGACGTCCGGGCAAAGACGATCTCCGAGTGGTTGGCTAAGAGCTCATCTAGCTGTTCCGGGCTCATGTCCTTCAGCTCCATGCCAGTCACCACAGCAGCCTTCGCATCCCTAGACAGGCAGGAGGAACTGGGTGAGGCCCTAGGTGGAAGCTGAGGTTAAAATGCTATTCTGGGCCGGAGGTGGGGTGAACCTGTTTGGTTTTACCAGGAACCTCAAGTCCTGACTCATCTGAATCATCTGGTGGGATGATGGGGTGTGTGGGTCTCTTTTCAAAACAGTTAACTAAGGCTGACAGGCATTTCCTTGTGTCACATGACAGTAGGAACAAGTCAAGCAGCCATTTTTTACAGGAATGGGTGAGAGGTGGCACTTCCCAGGGCAAAGCTTTACTCAAAAGAAAAGGAGGTAAAAAACTGCCCATTTGTACATTTTGAATCCAAGAATCCAGCTTTTGCCTGAACACATGGGTGACAGCTCTTTGTTTATTTCAGACTCACGGTGTCTACTATGCAACCAGCTATGTAGGGATAAAAGTTGACTGAGGTCTTCCTGAGGAAAGCTTTTATCTGCTGCCTATAAAAGTGAGGTTCTAGGAACTACTGAGACTGCAGACCTGACCATGCTGTCCCCTGGAGCATTGTCCAAAGGAACATCCAGCAGAGCCCAGGTCCCCACTTAGTCTGCAGGGCTAGGGGCAGCCTGTGCTGTGCGGCCCCTCTGACTCCCCCACAGCACCCACGCTCTCAGTTCTGAACCCCCGACTGTGTGCAAGCCCTCACAGATCCTACTACCTTTGCCAGGGGTGGGGGCCTCTAGTCTTCCCTTCCCTTGGAGAACATTTCAACCTTCAAATCTCAGCTTAAACGTTTTTAAGCACAAAACACTGCATGCTTTTTTGTTTACCTTTTTAAAGTTTTGAGCTCTTTTTAGTTCTGCTTCTCTTTTTTTTTTTTTCTTGGTGCTAAATATTGAAATTCTAGCACTTGACTCAAACTACAGGTTTTCCTATATTCTGGTAAAAAAAAGTGTGTGTGGGGGGGGGAAGCAAGAAGGAAAGGCTTGTTTCCCTTCCTCCCCTAGCTACGAAAAGTTTTCCCCTGATCATGAAGCTGCAGTTGATAAAGTGGACAATTGAAAACATTCACAAAGTAACCAACCCTCTCTCCTGTGTGGTGACTTATAGGAAAAAGTAAAATCCTACTATTTCAAAAAACAAAACAAGTACAACCTCTGAAGCTGTTTTCACAGACGGATGTTAATCACCAATGTTATCTACACAAAGGAGCACTACACAAAGGAGACACAAATGTGTGCCCAGAGGCTGTTTACCTGCTTGGTGTCCTAACTGGTAATTTGTTGCCCTAGCAGTCACTTATCACCTGTCAGCTCTGTGTTCCTAACAGGTATAACTGTTTGGGTAAACTAGGATATGTTCTTGGGTCTTTTCTCCTCATATGCATCAAAGTATAATAAAGCAATGACATTTATTTTCCAACTAAGACTTTGGAGACTTTGATTTAAATGATCAACAGTCAGGTTCCCATTGCCAGCACCTCTGTGCCTGTGCTTATTTCACTGAGTTTGTTGTTGTTTATTGCTGTTTAGTTGCTAAGCTGTGTCCAACTCTGTTGTGATCCCATGGACTGCAGCCTGCCAGGCTCCTCTGTACATGGAATTCTTCAGGCAAGAATACTGGAGTGGGTTGCCATTTCTTCCAGGGGATCTTCCAGAGCCAGGAATGGAACCCATGTTTCCTGTGTCTGCTACAATGGCAGGTAGTTCTTTACCAGTAGACACCAGAGAAGCCCTCCATTCTATTTACAACCAAGTAAAAAGCAAAGAGAAGTATGTTTCCATAGCAACACATTATGAAGCCTAAATACTAAACATGGAATAAATACTCAAGATGCAGATTAGGGGCTCAGAGAGCACAAAGGATTCTCAGTGTTCCTGATTATAAACTGTACCAATGACAGGTAATTTCCTATAAAGTTTCTGCTTCAGTTTCCTCACTCTAAATTTATCACTGACGTTTTCAGATCTACTTCACTGGGCTGAAATATAGGTCATTTTTATGGTCTCAATACAGTGGCTGGCACATATCAGGTACTCGATAAAATTTTGACTAATGACTGGTTATAGAAATTACAGAGTAAACCAGCCAGAAATTATAGAGTAAACCAGCAGATCATGTTTGGCAAAAAGGGGTTTGCTCCAGACAACTCTTTAGAGGCAGTAGGGCCTGTGGTAAAGGCCTGAGTTCTGCTGTGTGGGTTCTGAACTCACTGCTTGTTAACTTGCTCCACAGGAAGGTTGAGGCGTTTGGCAATGTCTTCCACCGTCTCACTGTTGGCGGAAATGATACCGACGCTCTTGGCAATGGCTTTGGCTGTGATTGGATGATCGCCTGTAACCATGATAACCTAGAACACAGGCAAGGAGACAGGCATGTGGGTGGTGAGGGACTCTGCTGCTCAGGCGAGCGGGGATGACTTGGTTTTGCCCACTACACCATGGCAAGGGGCCACTGGTGGCTTGCAGTCCTTGATCTTTAGGTCAAAGAATCACCTGTCTCAGAAGGACACATGGATCCCACTGGATCTACCCTTGTTACATTTCCTCCTTGGACCTAGAGGAAGTCTTTCCCTTTGGTGTAACTTTGTGAGTAGGCTGACGGATGTCTCCTTCAGCATCTTCATGATGCTCCACAGCCTTGGAATTAACACAGTAATGGAATTCAAATTTTGGCTTATCATGAGGGAAATGGAATATGGGAGCTGGACCTCAAGATTAAGTAACAAAACCTTTTATTGTCTGTCGTGGTCTAGGGTGACATGTGGTTACTTCATGGCTTTCTGCTCATTGCAATTGTGCTTGTGGTTTATTCCACACAGACACAATGACTATGCTTTTATAGGATGGTTACTGAAATCTTAGTACAGTGAAAGTAGAGACTTAAAAAAAGGGGAATTATGACATTTAGGAGAAGAGACCTAAATACTGACTCTCCTGTGACAGACGTTCCTAGAAAGGAACTCAGCATTCATGGAAGATGTGTGAAGTCAGGGATATGCAAGTCCCACCTTGATCCCTGCACTCCGGCACTTGGTGACAGCATCAGGTACCGTGGACCGAGGAGGGTCAATCATTGACAAGAGGCCCACAAAGCAGAAGTTGGATGTAGGGAAGTTCATCGTGTCTACATCAAATGAATACGTTTCTGGAAACTCGTCTGTCGGCAGGTAGAGGTGACAGAAACCTGAAATGGGTATGAATTTAGGAGTTGGTGAAACTAGGATTAAAAAATGATGAAAAAATAGGGAACATTTTCATACACTTTCAGTCCTTTGTGTTTTATCAGTTTAAGAGAATTGATGTCAGTAAATCTGGTGGCTCAGATGGCAAAGAATCTGCCTGCAATGTGGGAGACCTGGGTTTGATTCCTGAGTTGGGAAGATCCCCTGGAGGAGGGAATGGCCACCCACTCCAGTATTCTTGCCTGCAGAATCCCATGGACAGAGGAGCCTGGTGGGCTACAGTCCACGGGGTTGCAAAGAGTCGGACATGACTGAGTGACTAACACACTTTAGAGTTTACCATAATTGTTCAGTTCCTTCAGTTCCGTAACATGTTGTTTTAGGAAAGACATGGTTCATCCCCAAATCATTTACTCTGTGCCTGTTAGGTATGCTCTGGAGAAAGAAAGCCCAGGAGTGGACAGCCTGTACTTCTGAGGAGGTTGCAGTTTACAAGTGGTATGGGGGTAGAGACAGAGACATAAAGAGATGAAGAATGGGGAGCTGTGCCCAGAGGGTCCCCTCCATCCATTCCCACCTTTGTCTCATGCTGTTCCCTCTATGGGAGTACGTTCCCCCAACAACCCTTTACATCTATCACTCAAGGTCCAGACTGAAATGTAACTCCTCCCATAAAATCTTCCAAGACTTCTGATCTGCAAGGGCCCCCACCCTCCTACGCCATCACACAGTATCCCCTGCATGCTGACCACATTCTCCTTTAGGATATGAGTGGACGCCAGTGCTACCCCGCTGCATCCCAAGCCTGCCTCATTGTGCCTGCCAGCGGGATCCCGCTCTCTCACCCAGCACTCGCTCCCCTATGCCGCCCAGCTCCATGTAGGCTGTGTGGAAGGCCTCGGCCGTGCTCCTGTCCAGGGGCTGCTCCTGCCCGTTGACCATGATGGTGCTGCACTTCTCCAAGACCCGCTCGGGGGCCCCTTTCATCACCACGAGGAAGCGCTTGTCATCTGGGTCCTCGGTCTCGTGGATGGAGAGCTGCGGGGGAGGGATCGCGCATGCTCAGTGTGGCATCGCGGGTAAGGACACCATCTCTACTACGAAGGGCCTGAACTGGACAGAGGTTTTCATGAGCAAAACATCAATTTCTCTGTGGTTTCTGTTTCTACTCGCCGTGATATGTAAAGGAAGAGTGTTCTCCGCAGGCGTGTTCTGTCCTTTCTAATTCATGCCCAAGTAATATGCAGAGACTGAAGGACTTCCTGGTAGTCTGGTGGCTAATACTTTGAGCTCTCAATGCAGGGAGCCTGGGTTCCATCCCTGGTCAGGGAACTAGATCCCTCAGGCCACAACTCAAAGATCTCATGTGCCAGAGCTGTTTAGCTTCTTCGAGTTGAATGAGGCTCCAGAGACCTTCCAAGGCCTCCTCCTAAACCACCTTGCTCAGTGCCGAGTGCTGCACAGGCGTGTAGATATAAGGTGACTCTAAAGCATCTCAGAGCTCCTTGGCCTCTTCTGTGGGAACCACTCCTTTCTAGCAACTCCAGGGAGCCCACTTTCTCCATCAGTGCTCTGTACAGCAGGCCTCACAGAACCTGCTCTTCCTCTCCCCGAAGAAGACGGAGCCCCAGCAGGATTTGAGTCTTGTCTGTGGTTGAAAGGCCACCCGCCTAGGCTGAGCACACCCCTGGGGTCTGCCCAAGTCCTGGCTCTGGCCCTTGCTGGCTATATCCTCTGTTTCCTCATTCTTGACTATCTAACAGAATTGTGAGGAGTGTGGAAATCAGCAGTTGATAGCCATGATTACTACTGTTATTTTAGGATTGCTAGTCATTCTATTTTCATTTATGTTTTGAACAGAGATCTGAGTTCCTCTACATTTTACATCATACATTTTGTTAGTTGTCTGCTTTGCTAACCATGACTCTTTACTGGTTAATTATCCACAAAGATGTTTGCTCCACAGTTATTTTCCAGTCCTAAATTCCTTTCAAACAAAATGTGTGCGTAATCACTAGAAACTTGCACACAAACTTGGTCATCCTACTTACTTAATTTAATGTTATGCAAAGACTAAGTCCTAGACAAGGAAATGGAAACCCCATCCAGTATTCTTGCCTGTGAAATCCCATGGAGAGAGGAGCCTGCTGGGCATGATCCAAAGAGTCGGACACAACTGAGTGACTAAACGACAACAACAACAAAAGACCAAGTCACAACACCCCACTCTTGCTTTGGAGTCTCTGGGGAACTCCACCTGTGGCAGCACTTTGTTCTCTGCCTGACCTGAGGAGGGTGGACATGGCTGCCTGCTGGCTACCCTGGTGGGAGGGGAGACAACCAGGCAAGGCTGGCCAGTCGCCCCCTGAGCAACAAGGGGTGGAGACTTCTGTGCACTGCTGGCAGGGCAGACATGGAAAGCAATGCTTTGGGTCCTCACTGGTCCTCACAAAGAGCAGGGTTTACCCAAATGGCCTGAACTGACCACCTGGCCTCTGTGTTGTAGTAGAAAAAAGCATAGACTCAGGCATCAGATGGACATGTGAAGACTTAGATGCTCGGGTGGCTCCGGCCACCTCAACACTTTCTAAGGCCCATTTCCTTGCCTGCAGTTGGGACTTCACCTGGTCCTACCTTCAAGGCTTATGGTGAGGATTACATGAGACCAAGCATGGAGAATGCCTGACACAGATGGAGCAGCTGGCTTCTCCTCACTGCCCCCCTCACTCAGCCTGTCATGTTGGGGGGTGTGGCTGCTGCCCCTCCCTGTGCCCAAGTCACCAGGGCAGGCAGTGGTGCATTTGTGTGCATGTTATACAGAAAGGCCACGTGTGGGAATGGCAGGCCCCATCGAAACCTTCATCTTTTCTCTCTTCTACTTGTTCTGTGTTTACCAGATGTCCAGGCTCTGCATCTCTGAGGACTGTTTTTAAAGTCAAGTGTCATTCAAAACACATACTGACTAAAGGATACTTATGAGTGGAAATGCTGCTCTAGTGATGATAAAGATTCAGTTGCTACTAAAGCCCATGAGCCCTAGAGCCTCTGCTCCACAATAAGAGAAGTCACTGTAATGAGAAGCCTGCACACTGCAACAAAGACCCAACACAGCCAACTATAATTAAAAACCCAAAGATTCAGTTGTGAGGGGAAAGTCACCTGAAATTTGTTGGTTGAGTTAAAAGGGATTTCAGCTACTTTGCGGTTTCTTTTTCTAATATCCATCACGTTACCCAGCACGACCTCTGAGAACTTCAAAAGAGCAGTTTCTGAGGCATCTCCAACCACAATTTTCTGTGAATCAAAAGATATAAGTAGTTGCAGCACATAATCGGGTTCTTCTGCGGTTATTTTCAACAAACCAATGTGCAACCTAAGCTTACTAAGTACCAGAGGGAGAGAACAGTTATCCCATAAGTGACAGATTTACTACTGTTAGTGTTAATTGTGCCTGACTCGGGACTGTAGCCCGCCAGGCTCCTCTGTCCATGGGATTCTCCCGGCAAGAATACTGGAGCAGGTTGCAATGCAGGAGACCCAGGTTTGATCCCTAGGTTGGGAAAATCCCCTGGGCAAGGCTACTGGAGTGGGTTGTCATTTCCTTCTCCAGGGGATTTTCCCAACCCAGGGATCAAACCTGGGTGTCCTGCATTGCAACTCGCTCCAGTATTTTTGCCTGGAGAATCCCATGGACAGAGGAGCCTGGTGGGCTATAGTCCAGGGGGTCGCAAAAGGTTCAGACACGACTAACACTTAAAACTGTTAACTGTACGGCGCAACCTGCTGGCGATAGGGGAGTTCAGACAAATTAGAGCCCTGAGAGTGGGAGTTTTCAGGGAAAAAAGCAATGAACTTGATCTTGGAGAGGGGCAGGGGGTTCCTGGAACTTTGATTGTATCTTCTTAGCTGGTAAAGAATTTAGGACAGTAACTTAAAGGCACAATCATTTTCAAGAAAGAGACTTTTCAAAAGACCTAAATGAATATTTTGAGAACTTTTAGATTTCTTGAAGTTAGTGACAGTGAAAAAGTTTCCTACAGGTCTTGTGGTTAGATTCGTTCTCACAGAACAAATGCTACTCAGTTGCAGAGATTAAATCAAGCACCAGATCAGAACAGAGAAGGTGACTTCGCTCTGCAAAGTGCCTGCGGCTGAGACTGCGTGTGGGGCTTCACCTTCATGATAGGGACGCTCTCCTGTCCAGGTCTGAACTCAGCGCGGTTACACAGCGTTATGATCTTTGACAGGGAGGCCCAGGTCGCAGAGCTTTGGTCAAAGACTTGATCTGGAAAGAAGAACCATGGATGCTGAGGATGCCAGGCTTGTGCCAACGAGCAGCACTGTTCACCTACGGCCACAGACCAGCTGTGCTGAGCCCACCATGCAGGGCCAGGCTGGATGCACCCCAAGGCTTACTCGATTGGTCTTCACTAGTGTCTGCCACGAAGATCTGGTGGTCGAACCACAGATGGGCCACCGTCATCCTGTTCTGGGTCAGGGTCCCGGTCTTGTCTGAGCAGATGATGGAGGTGGAGCCAAGAGTCTCCACTGCCTCCAGGTTCTTCACAAGGCAGTTCTTCTTGGCCATTCGTTTTGCTGTCAGTGACAGAGTCACCTAGACAGAGGAGAGAGAGAGAAGCTTTGAGAAAAACCACCATGCTGAACTTGGGTTCAGTAATGTAGGAACAGTTACAGTTGGACTAGTTTCAGGTATAGTTACAGATGCAGTAAAACTGCACCAGACCCAGTGGCTGAGAAGGCATATAAAGCTTGCACGTGCTCTCTCTCTCTTTACTCCTTGAGGAAAATGATCCTAAGGGATCCACAGGTAGCAAAGCCGGGCAAGTGCCAAGTCAATACAAAGGGGGCTTAGCTGCTAAGCGCCTGTGGATCACAAGCAAGAGTGTTGTAAGACAGACTTCAGCCACTATGTGCCAAAGGGCTTGCCCCAAATGGCTTACTTTTTGCTTTGGGGAATCAAGAAATACTTGTTTCACTTTAAGATTTCCAAATGTTAATAAAGATTCTTGGCTCTCTCTCTGAAGCCCCCAGATCTCAAAAGGGTTCTTTAGGCTCCAGCTTGGTCAAATTACTGTCTGCTGGAGTCAGAGGAGACGGGCGATAACACTTCTGTCTGTCTTTGCTTAGGACGGTGCCAGGAGTGGAGGTATGAATCCTCCCCACCTGGGGGCCTTGTTTCAGGATGAGTTAGGTCCTGACACAGCGAGAACCAAAGTTAGACCAGGGGGCAGAGCAGAAAGTGCTGAACTGCTCTGCAGGATCAGACAAGGAATTTGTGTCTCAGACTGCCTCTGAGAGGGTGAAGTGATGTGAAAGTGTACCTACATCCCTCAGCTGTAGAAACTGCCAAAGTGTTTTTTTTTTTTTTTTCTTTTAAAAACTGTGGAAATGCAGGGAAGGTGTCAGGCTTCTAGAAAATTTCTAAGTGGTGGTTCAAGATTGTCTTATCTAGATCTTAAAGGGCAAAGTATCATATGGGATTTGCAGATAGATCTCTAAAAATGAAAACGCAATTTTTCAAGGACAAGTCATTCAAATACTAACAGATGAGAGTTCTCTTTGTCCGTCTAAGAGACAGAACATCCTATGACTGGCCCTGATGGAGTAGACTCAGCCGTGGCAGAGCAGGATGGCACACTAGCAGGGTCAGGGTATGGCCACTAGCAGCACAGACTCACAGTTACAGTGGCCAGGAGACCCTCAGGCACATTGGCCACAATGATGCCAATGAGGAAGATGATGGAGTCCAGGACATAATACTTCATGGACACTGCGATGATGAAGAAAATGATGCCGATGGAGACTGCCACTCCTGCCACGATATGAACAAAGTGCTCGATCTCGATGGCAATGGGCGTCTTCAAGTCCTTGACCGTTGAAGCCAACGAGGCAATCTGCCCAATGATGGTGCGGTCACCCGTGCTGATGACCATGCCAGTCGCTGTGCCTACAGGTGGAGCAGACATTTTATTCCAGGAGTCCTCAGCGAGGAGGGACCATGGCCTCGCACGCTCCTCTCTTTGGTGGCTCACATGGGCAATCAGCACATGACACTACCAGTTCTCTAGACTCCTCAATTCCACATTTTCTCTTGGAAAAGCTTAGCAGCAAGAGATGGTAGAGAGAGAGAAACATAAGGCTTGACAAAGGAGAAAGGCTATGAGAGGAACCTGTCGTTCTGCAAGCTACCGGACCTACCTTCCAGACAGGTTGTAGAGAAGAAGGCGATGTTCTTGGTCTCCAGGGGACTTTCATGTGTGAACTCACAGCAGCGAGCCTGGGGCTCTGACTCCCCGGTGACAGATGAGTTGTCCACCTAGAAGGAGTTTTGAAAAGAGTTCAAGGTCAGGCAACTTGTTCCCTTCTTTGGTTACACTGAGACCTGGAAAGACCATAGCGCCACGAGCGTGACCCTCAGGGCACCCATGACACTGACCTTACACCCCTGAGTGGACAGAATTCTGATATCAGCAGGGACCCGGTCTCCACCTTTAATCTCCACTATGTCTCCCACCACTAGCTGGTCAGCAGGAATTGTCTTCTTCTCTGAGTCTCGAATGACAAGTGCTTGCTGCAGAAGAAAACCATGACCCAGGCCTCAGGTCCCATCCTGGAATGATGCTGGCCCTTCTGCATTCCCCTTGTCCCCCACAGGCTCAGGAAGGAAGGCACAGAAGTGCATGGCTGTCAGAATAGCAGACAATGAAGCCAAGGGTTCTACTCAGGTCCTGAAGACCCTAAGAACTATTTTTCTTGAGTTGGAGCTCATGGAGATAGCCTTCGACCCAGAAAATGCTGCCATGGTAGGTACAGCAAAGCCACAGCTCTGGGCCTGACAGACAGGGGGACCAATCATCCTGCTGGGAAGTCCAGGAAGAGTCCTGAGGTTGAGCCAAAGGGATCAATGATCTCGTTCAGGTCATAAAGCCTTTAATGGAGTGAGAGATGGGTCTCTGCTTCCTAACACAAGAGATTCCACCCAGAGACCATGCCTCCCGGCAGCTCTGCAGCCCAGTGAGGGTGTGGTTCTGTGTGCTGACAGTGGTGACCCCAGAGGACCCCTCCCAGGTTGCTGCAGGTGGAGGGATCTGAGGCCTCCCACACTGGCAGCATTCGGGGGCAACATGCAGCGAGGCTCAGAAATGGGAGCGGAAAGACTGATGGTTTAAAGAATCACAGGTTGGCTTCCTTGGCTCATGTTGGAACCACTTGAATGACTTCTGTCCAAATGGTTCACCAAGCTGAGGAGAAGCCACAGGAGATGCCAGGCAGTGGCTCATGTTTCTGTCCCATTCTGCTCTTGACTGAACATATTCCTCCACCTTGCCTCACTGACCACACCCAGGAGGGAATGGGGGCTTCAGAGAGATTAGGCCAGTTGCCCAAGACTCCACAGACAGCAGGGAGGGGTCCTAGGCCTCCAAGCCACGCCCCCCCTTTTTGATGCTTGCTTGTCTCAAGCCTAGAGACACCAGGGAAGCTGTCACACTTGCCTGCGGGATCATCTTGTGGAAACTGGACATGATGTTGGTGCTCTTCGCCTCTTGGTAATAAGCAAAGACCCCGGTTAGAATGACGACCAGGGCAAGCACGGAGCCCAGGTACACCTGGGTGAGGAGGACAGGCATTAGTCAGAGAAGCAGCATCAGGAATGAGTCCGACCTGAGGGCCAGAGTGCTCCATGGGCCAATCAGAGAGATGGTAGTTGTGTCCTGATGTAACTTGCAGGCCACACAATTCAACCATTTGAAGTTTATAACTAAATGACTATTAATAATTAACACAGCTGTATAATAATCACCACAATCCATCATTCCAGTAAGACCCCTTGTGCCCACGGCAGCCACTCTCCTGCCCAGGCCCAGCCCGGGCAGCCACTGATCTGCTGTCTGAATCCAGCACCAGCCTGTTCTGGACATTTCACACCAATGGAATTACACAGAATACAGCCTTTTGCACCTGGCTTCTCTCTCAGCATCATGATGGCTGCTTTAACTCTGTGGTTTGAAAGTGAAAGTCGCTCAGTCGTGTCCAACTGTTTGTGACCCCATGGATTATACAGTCCATGGAATTCTCCAGGCCAGAATACTGGAGTGGGTAGCCTTTCCCTTCTCCAAAGGATCTTCCCAACCCAGGGATCAAACCCAGGTCTCCTGCATTACAGGCAGATTCTTTACCAGCTGAGCCACAAGGGAAGCCCAGCTTTGTGGCCCGTAACTTTGTGGTTTGGTCCTACCTTACTATTAGACACACAAATTCTCCACGGTAAAGGGAGAGAATTAGTTTTGAGGAGAGAAAGCCCAAAACACCTCACATGGATGTCGATTTTTTTTCCCCACATAGGAACCAATCATGTATTGCTCTCTTAAAAATTGATGCCCACACTGCTCTGAGACACTAGAGAGTCAGATATACTTTCTATTTTATACCTGGAGAAGTTATTGATTTTCTCTGACTTATGCAGTGATTGGTCAGTAGTAGACCCTTGACCCCAGCCCAATGCTCTGCCCAGGGAAGGCCTTGCATTATAGTGCTGACCCTCACCACCCGACTCCGCCCACCCCCATCACCAGCAAACCGGGGAGGAGCCCCCAGTGCCGTACGTTGTCCAGGGAGGAGGCGTGATCATTGGAATACTGAATCCCATATGCGATCCAGCACAGGATGGCTCCTATCCACAGGAGGATGGAGAAGCCCCCCACCATCTGTTTGAGGAACTTGATGATCTCCGGGGTTTCCTTGGGGGGTGTGAGGCTGTTGGGCCCATGCTGAACCAGCAGTTCAGCAGCCTGGGCACTGGAAAGACCCTGAGAAAGCAGAGGGAAAAGAAACAGGAGTTAGACGTTTCTCCCTCCTTGGGCTGGATGTCACATTTCTGCAGACTGTGGGCAGCTGTGGCTATATCCCAGATCAGTCACTGTGCCATCTGGGGGTCTCACTGGATGGACTCCACCATTCTTCCGGCACATCCCGTAAACTGTGGGACAGGGTGGATGCCCTGACACCTTCCCGCCATGTCCCTCCCTTGCCCCTGCATCCTCTGGGCCCAGGCTCCGCTGCTCCTCTTTGCCTCCCTCTCTGTAGGCCAGTGAGTCACACAGCACATATTTCTGTTCACTTAGAACAGATACATCTAAATTTCCTCGTGTTAAGACAACACATCTTTGAGTTTGAATTCACAGAATGAAGCAGCACTTCTGCGATGAGAGATTTTAGGAGGCGTAAGGTGTCCCCTCTTCTTGGAGGAGGCCTGGACACGACCTGAATACTTACTGGGCACAGGGTTTGAAAGCAACCCTGTACCATGACAGTGAGGAGGCACTCAAACCTTCCAGGGGTCACCATGGCTCAGCTGCAGTCACAGTCAAAGAACTGTCTGTGATCAGACACATAGCCCAGCAGAGGGCCTTGCCAGGCCTGCGGCTCAGGCCTGCTACTCTTGAGGTTAATGAGCCTCCTGCAACGTGGGCACGTGGGGGGCTGGCAGATCACTCACAAGCTCCAAGCACACAGCCTCTCTCTTTGTATGGTCCCCGATCCCCTCCCCTGTCACTGGTTCTCTGATGACTTACCGTAATGAGGTTTGTACCATACTTTGTCTCCAGTTCCTCTTTGCTGAGTTTGTGGTCATCCTAAAGTCCATGAAAAGAACAGAGTGAATAATTCCAAAAGACTTGAACCCTAAACCCTGACAAGCCCATGAAATCTGGGAGAAACACTGAGGAGGGAGAGAGGCCAGAAAGTGTAAAAAGAAGGAACCTTTGTCCCAGGGGTTCCTGCAGTGAGAGAAGAGAACCTTGCTGCAGGAGAGCTCACTGGCTAGCAGATTTTCTGGCCATCCCTGGAGAGTTCAGACTTAACTTGCCATTTACCACATGGTAGCCGTCCTTAGTTTTTATGAGTAAAGCAATGCATTTCACCTCAGTCTGGTCTCCAGCACATGCAGATCCTAGCACACCCGTCATCCAGACACCAGTGATCTGGAAACTCAACTCAGACCTGACTGCGGGATTAACGGGGAGCGATCAACAGTGCCAAACCATTCCACATGTCCTGACAGCTCCACACAGCCCTCACCAGGCAGGCCATGTGGGAGAGAGAAACGGGCCTTTCCTTCCTTCAGCACTTGAGGCTCAGCTCGCTATCAGACAAGCCCTCAGATTAAAAACCTGCCAAATAAATACCAGGGGGGCGGTGGGGAGGCCACACTTGCTAACTCTGCCACAGAATTATTAAACTAAAGCAGAGCTTCTCTACCTTAGCATTATTGACATTTTGGGTCAGTAACTCTGTTGTGGGGACTTCTGCCCACCAGCACCCTCCCTTTGAGAAGTGATAACCATAAATATCTCAGGACACTTGCTGCGGCACCCAGGGAGCGAAGTTCCCTTGTCCTGTCCTGTCCTGTCCTGTCCCTTTCAGAATCTCTGGGCTAAAGGGCTAGAAATCTCTTCCTGTGGCAAAAAACCCAGCACTCAGGATCCTAAAACTCTGTCAGAGACAAAAATTTATACTGTGACTGGTACTAGAACCGTCTCTTTTCTTAAAGCAAAAATGTTTCATGTTACAGAGAGTTAGGGTTTTGTCCTGTGCTTAGCCAGATTGGCCCTGCTCTTCCATTCACTGTACCAGTACCCACTGAATATGACATTTCTGGGGAGCCATAGGATTAAGACATGGTTCTGCGCAGAGTATGCCAAGTTCAGGGCAGAGAAGAGTTAACATGATTAAAGTCGTTGCTTTCATGGACGGATCTCAGACTGTAAGGGACCATACTGCACCATCCTCCCCACTAGCCTGACTCTCTGGGGATGAGAGTTGGGAGGGTGCGGGTGTGAACTCTGCTGGAAGAGCACAGGGCAGCACCAGGTGCCTCAGGCTTGAGTCACCTGCTTGTTTCTTCAGAAGCCAGGGACACTGCATTACTCATCAAGGTTCTAATTTTCTGGAGGGGTTGGGATGCAAGGGCACCCAAGTACGAAGTCACAAATTACAGGATTCCTGTAAGAAGGTTGCGAAAAAGAGGGGAAAGAAAGCTGTTTCTCAGCAAAGAAGCAAGGGAATACTCCAGCCAACACCATGGAATTATTTTTTCTATATTTTCCAAAAAGGCTCAAATTTCAAGGAAGGTTCTCATTGTAATTAACAAGCATATGATAGAATGGATATATATTCATGTTATAAAGAGTAATTTCAAGTAAGACTAGTTATATCTTCATCCCTAACTGCTAGATACATGCAGGAAATAAGAATGACTATCTTAGCCTTTCTCCAGTTTCTCTATAACCCTCTTAACAACTCTAAGAGGAAGTTACCATTTTTAATTCCAATTTTTCAAAACAGGAAATTGAACTTCAGGGACACAGATTTGAATTCAGATCCAATTCCAGGGTCATCAGAACATACATGGACAAACACCTTGTGGCATGTGTTGTTTAATGAGCTCTCCAGGTAAAATAAAAGAGCTCTGATTTGCAGCAGTCACATCTCAAGCTACTAATACAGTACCAATCGGCTTGCCTGAATTCCGGAATGTTTAACAACCTGCTCTGTGGCACACAAGAGCTCACAGCACTACCAGCTGCTCAGAGAACCACAGCTCTAAAGTCTGCAGTGAAGTGCAGAACAACCCGCATAATCTCAGACTCAGGGCTGGTTTCCATTGGCATTCCTGAGATGTAATCAGCCACCTTTCAGTTCTGGGGACGTTCTTTCCCAGGGCGGCTAGCTTTAGTAGTAACAGGGCTTCACATCCACAAAGCACTGCCATTACAAGAGACTCTCACCTCACCTTCCCCCTGACAGACCCATGAAAATGGTTTGTTTCCCATTTTACATAAAGAAAACTGAGCTCCAGAGAAGCTAGGTAGCTTACTTCCTAGAGAACTGGAACCTCAGCTGAGCCCAAGGCTGCCTGAACCCAAGACCAACTCTTACTACCGAAATCCTTTCTCATGGGGCAAATATACCCAGAAACCTAGCAAGTTTAGGGGCTTTCAGTTTTCCTCCTGGGTGGTTCTGGTTGATGAGATAGTTTAATTTCATAGGCTTCTAATATCTCAATGAACCAGCAGGGGAGAGATCTGGGCAGTGCCTGTGGCAACTGGCCTCAGAGGAGCCCTCCCTGGGCGTGCCTACAGCCTGAATGCAGGAATCTTCGGACGGCCTGACCCCTGGGCAGATACAATCACACCATTTTTTTTTTTTTTCTTAAAACAAGGAAACACATGTCAGGGATTTTGAAATTCTTAAGACTGAAAATTTCTTTTGTAAGAAGTGGGTTATAGGGGCAAGCTGTCACCAGGGCGGACAGTGCTCAAGGGCACCGATTTGCTCAGGGACCAAATCAACTGACCAGATCAGGTTCTTTTTTAAGCTCCTTTTTCTGGTGGTTCTTTTTGCGTTCCAAACCCTTGTTTTTCAGGCCCCTGGACTTCTCCTTGCCATCCTCCTTGTCTGTTTGCTCAATGTCTTTGGTTCCACTGAGCTCCACTGAGTAAATTTCTCTTTTCTGAAAAAGAAGCAGAGGTGCAATGTTGGCTCGAGGTAGACGGGTTTTCTGAGGCGAAGCAGGGGCCCTCATGGTGGGTGGAACTTACAAGGAAGGGGCCCTCCCCCCATCCCCCATTCCTGGGCCCTCCTCCGGGGAGTTCTCTACAGCTCCTGCAAATAGAGCCTGCAGCGCCTTCTCTCTGCTCTCCTCTTCTGTGGAGGGCTGACTGGGTGGGCTCCCCAGAGGATCCCTCCCTGGGCGAAGAAGTTCATTTCTTGGACTCAGACAAGATCCCTCCGAGGAGGGGAAGGGTCTCGCTAGTGCCTGGTCCCCACGGACACTAGGGCGCCCTGTGTCTGGGTGGGGGCGCCTGGTCCCTGAAGGACACTCCAGCGAGCCCGGTGTCTCGGAGGGGGCGCCTGGTCCCCCAGGGACACTCCAGCGTGCTCCGTGTCTCGGTGGGCACACCTGGTCCCCGAGGGACACTCCAGCGCGCCCCGTTTCTCAGAGGGTGTACCCACTGAATTCCTGAACCACCGAGGGCAGGACGGCGTCAGGACCACAGAGCATCCGCGCCGTCACCAGCCTTGCGCCGCCCTCCTCCGGCTCCACGGCCCCTTCCTGCGTTTGGGTCAGCATCTTTCTTCACCCCACCAGCCCGAGTTCCACGGTCGCCGGACCGGGAGCGGAGAGAACGGAGCAGAGCCCGCCCGCCCCTCCTCCCGCCCCGGCGGCACGCACCCGGTTCATGGCGCGGGCGGGGGGTCCTGTCCGGAGGGCGGGCCGGGCACGTGGCGGGGGTCCCGTCGAGCGAGGACCGGGGTGCGGGGTCGCGTTGGGCTGGCGGCGGGGTCCTCGCTCCTTCGGGTGCGGAGCGCCAGCGCAGACCTGCAGGTGGCTCGGCCTTAAAAGCGCGGCCCCGCCCCCGCCCGCGAGCCCCGCCCCCACCCCCGCCGGGGCAGAGAGCCGGGTGGGCGTGGGGTCCAGTGGGCAGTGCGGTCTGGCCACCCGGACCTGCCGCGCGGAAGGCTCTGGGGAAAGACCTCGCCCGCCTTTCCCCTTGAGACTCGTTAGACTGTGAAAAGTCCTAAGCGGGGTGGGGGTGGGGGGAACTGTAGCTCCCCGCATTGGTCACTCTCTGGGTGTCCTGGCATCGAAAGACCCTGCACGACCCGAGAGCGGACTTCGATGGGCGCCGTGGGGTCAGAGCGAAGTGGGGACTAAACGAGAGACCCCGACCCCCAGAAGCAGCCCAGTTACTTGCAGGACCCAGATGCGGATGAAGGGGTGTGAGGCTCGAGGGTTGAACGAGGTGCCTTAGTGGCACGCTGGGCCGGGGATCAGCACCCACCCTCCACCGATGGGGGTGAAGACCTCTCCCTCCCGAAAGAGGGCTGCCCACAGCCGCCGTTATTTCTCCCTCTCCCTCCCTTCCCTTCCTCCCTGCTTTTCTTTCCAAAAGGGCAGAGTTGGAACTCAAGTCTCCACCCCCTACCCCTGTGGAGCGGGGGCAACGGCAATGAGTCATAACTAAGTCCTCAGGGACAGGAAGACTCCGGCAACATCTAGTTACAGATACATATCACAGGTTCCTTAGCGTTCCACCTCCAGCAGCTGTATGTTTCTGTGGAGTCTGTGTGAGGAGATACAGACTCAGTATGAAACTTGCTTGCACTCTGCCAGGAAGCCAAGGGGAGGGGTCTGCAGGCGCAGAGTGGCTGCTGCTGCTCTGTGCTTCTGGAGCCCTGGAGTAGAGAATCAGGACACTCAGAGAGAGGCCCCTGGGCTCAACCCTGGAGTTCAAGTTTCAGGAGCAAGCCTGATTCACACTGACTCACTTAGGGGGTCAGGAGAGAAGGAGGTGGGGAGAGGGGGTGCCGCGGTCAAAAATGAGTAAGTTGGTGCAAACCCCTCTGAGAAGATGGCGTTAGTCTTGCCAGTGTCAAGTTTGAAAGATTCTCAGTTGCCACCAACTGGATGGCAGAGAACACTGTCCTGCACAGATCTGGCTACTGCTGCTCTGCCCCCGTGGCAGCCTCTGATGCCTGGGTATGACCTCTGCAACTCCGTGCATGCCCACCCTAATACCCTAACTCCTGCTCCATGTCCCTCTGCTCCTGGAGGAGAGTGGCCTCCAGGCCGTGTGATGCAGGCACCTACAGCAGTCCTCACTTGCTAGAGACACAGACTCACCACTCTCAGATCCCAGGGGCTATCAACCTTGACCTCCACCCAGTTCTGGTGACCTCTCTTGGGCTGGCCAGAAAGCTCAAGGTCCAAAGTGGGACACATTCTCAGCCCTGGACTGCAGTAGCAGCTTCTAGTGAAGCAGTGGTCTCCTGTCCTTGAAAAGAAGCCCATACATGTTGCATCTCCTCATGGACTGATCTGAGTGACAGATATTACATACTGGGACATGCTACCGTGATACATGTAACTATTCCTGGCTCATTTTAGTCCAGTAATACACAACATATTTGAGACTGCACTAGACATAGGGGAGAAATGGTACTAAAATTATGTTATTCTCTGCCCTGGGGGAAATTAAACTGGAGTTGAAGACACAAAATTAACAAATTGTAAATAATTGTAAATGAGCCAAGACAGAATTTAGCATTAAAGGATCTAAGCTCTACGTGCTTCAGGATTTTGAAGATGGGGAGATTTTATTACTTTGAGTTAGTTTTCCAGGTTTTTTCTCTCCCTTAGCAACCTCCATTGAAGATGGGAGAGAAGCAGGTGGGTCTGAATGTGTTGGTTACTCCTCCTGGTCCCTGAGAGGCCCCTCCTGCTGCAGTTTGGGGTGGGAGAGGACATTGCCTTCTGGCTCCGAGGTAGAGGAAGAGGCGGTTCCCTTCTGGCCTCACACCCGCCGCCCTCTCCCATGGTGTGGCAGCTCCACACACCTGCCCATCCTGCAAGATTGTGTCCGGGCAGCGTTTCCCCACCCGCGAGGGCCGCCTGGAGTCAGAATTAAAAAACAAAAACAAACAGAACTTTGGTCAGGCCTGCTGCAGCACTGTTTCCTCATTTCTTCATTTTTATGGGCGTATGAACATCCTGCAGGAAGGAAACTGGCTTCCAGAAGTCAGCACCTGTGATGTGGTAATGGCCCTGCCTGTGGTGCCCAGGGCCAGGTGGGCACGGTGCCCTGGGAGAGGGTCCAGGGCTCAGGTGGCTGCAGCAGCCACACCCGCCTTTCTCCTCCTGGATATGCACCCCTAGATGTGAGAGCACTATGGCCTTTGTTCTGTGACTAATTCTTGGTAGTAAGATCCCTTTTCAGAAAATTACCGTTTTCCTTTTAATAAGTGGTTGGAAAATATTAATTTCATTTCTGAAGTCTTTGATTTTTGTATTTTAATTTTAGGGGGAACACAGGTTTTTGCCGCTTGAGTCTTCATCTTTGTCATGGAAGTTATAACATATACACATGTATAACGTATGACACATAATATGTATGACATGAAGGATGTCATTCATACAAGTATGCTGGGTTAACTTTGCTGGAATTTGCCTCTTCTGATGAGTGAAGTGATGCTCTGTTGGCCACTAGCTCCCACATTCTTCAGAGTTAGGGAGCCGAATGCAGACACTCAGTATTTAGTCCTGAAATACTTATTGGAGGTTTGTACTATGCATGTCAGCATCACACCAGGCCCTTCCTCTGAAACAGCTTTCCACCTGGTGGAAGATACAGCAGCTCAGGTAAGAGTATCCACAGCAGACAGTCAAAGGCTGACGAGGAGCAGCACTGAGTCGATGGGCATAAGCCACTTCCAGAACAGCTGAGGAAGGCATGAACGGTGTGATGGGATGACAGGCGCTTCCTGAAGTGGGTCCAGTGCAAGCGCCCTGTCAAGGCTGGGTCACCTGACCTGAATGAGGGCAGGGGTTCCAAGGGGAGCATATCCTTTCAGGGAGTAGCAGGGGAGCGGGCTGTCAGAGTGGGCTCCATCCTCAAGCCTTGGAGACCGTGACGGTGAGAGATTCTGCAGCAAAAGTGGAGGGCTCCCTGCCCAGAGCGGGGCCAGGCTTGCAGTCTTCACTGTACGTTCCCATCAGCCTCCTGACAAGGAGGGGCCTGAGCCTGTCTAAGCCGCAAGCAGCTGTTCATTCAGGTACAATTTACTTGTTCTATCTCAAGTCTTTGAAATCAAACAAGAGAAGGAAGAGCAGACGATGGTGATTTCATCTAAGTTAGAGGAGTTTCTAGGGTCTCCCCTCTGGGTGCCCCCAACAAATATACATTTATCCTGTTTCCAGCCTAAACCGAGCTGTTCCCAGAGCTATAGGGAAGGGAAGCCATGGAATTAATATTGTAAGAGATGTGGTCCATCTCACCCACAAAGATCAGCTTTGATCTCATAATGTGATGAGGGGATGTCATCCTTTACAAAGACTTAAGTTAATTTAAAGAGAGTATGACCTATTCCTAGTGCTGTTAAGAGAACTGTGTTCATCTCCCCCAGTTTTCCTCCCTGATCTGTCCCTGTGAGATGCCAGGTCTTGGGATGAGAAGAACAACCTGGTTCTTATGGAGTCACTGTCCATATAAGTCAGGCACCAGAGAACAGCTGCTTTGTTATCTTGGTGTCTCTTGTTCTCTCTGATGTACATTAAATACTTGTCTGTGATAACCTAGTGTCTTAAGTCAGCATGAGGTAAGCTGGTATAACTCTATGAACCTATCTATCCTGAGATCAGCGCTTCGAAATTCCAAAAATTTACTCTAGAAGCAGATGGGGGAAAAAAGAGAGAGAGAGAAAGAAGGAACACAGCTCACATCCCTAGTTTCATTCACAACAGGGCCCAACTTAACTCTTGAGGATCTAGAAGGGTGCAAAGGAGTGGGCCATCTACAACACAGTGCAGAGTTCACTGAGATGCCAGACACTGGATGTTCTGTACACAAGCCTGAGGGAAGAAAAGCAAGTAAAGAGGCTAAGAAACTGCTTTCTGGGGATGAGCGGGAGGAAACTGGCAGCTGCTTGGCTGCAGGTTCTTCTGGGAAGTTCTCCAAACAGGCGAGTGGGCAGCTGAGGTTCTGAAGTTGTCATGCAGGGGGCCGGAGGGGTTAGAGTTGTGGGGTGAAGGGCTTCTGGGCCTCTGGGCCCTGGGATAAGTGAGGAGGCAGGAGGAACATGGCTTGTTTGCTCGGCTCCTACTGTGGCTACTGGTGTCCCCTGAGGAGAGAAGGCCACGGGCTGCCAAAGCTCATATTGTGTGGATGGACCAGCCACCAGCATGTCAGCAGGGGAGCCGGCTCTCTGGGGCTCACTGTCTCTCTGGTCTGATGACTCCGCTGCCACCAGCTTCCAGCCTTCTTAGACTGTGGGTGGGCCTTTCTTCTCATCTTAGTCTCTCTTTCCTTCTTCTTGGGGTTGCTAGATAAAATGTAAGCTCCCTTCAGAGCTGCTTTTCAGTTAAGCAATGAATACTTTTTAAAAAAATTTAGTATGTCTCAAATATTACAGGGCTTCTCAGGTGGCACAGTGATAAAGAAACTGCCTGCAATACAGGAGACCGGGATTAGATCCCTGGATCAGAAAGATCCCATGGAGAGGGAAATGGCAACCCACTCCAGTATTCTTGTCTGAGAAATCCCATGGACAGAGGAACCTGGCGGGCTACAGTCACAAAGAGTCAGACATGACCGAGCAACTAACACAACAACAACAAAACACCACAGACGACATACTTATACTGAAATTATTCATTGTTGAGCTTAAGTGCAAATTTAACCAGACGTCATTTGTGGACGTTGGCAACCTCTCTGTGCCATGTGGCACTTTACTGCTCGTCAGCACTTCCAGGGACCCTGGCCTCAGTGCTCCCCATCTTCCACTGCTCCCCTAAACATGAAAATAAAATGTTCAGACTTTCTCTTTTTGCCATGCCAGTCCCCCCTGCTGCTGTTGCTGCTAAGTCACTTCACTCGTGTCTGACTCTGTGCGACCCCACAGATGGCAGCTCACCAGGCTCCTCCATCCCTGGGATTCTCCAGGCAAGAATACTGGAGTGGGTTGCCATTTCCTTCTCCAAGGCACGCATGCATGCTAAGTTGCTTCAGTCGTGTCCGACTCTGTGCTTACTCTGTTCTTACCACTGTGCAGAGTTCATGTTCTCGAATTTCAGGGAATTCGGACGGTCTCAAGATCAACGTTCAATTCTAGAGGCAGCCAGCAGAGGGCGCACATCCCACAACCACATCTGGACACAGCATCCCAGGTGAGACATCACCTACCAGCAGGCCACTTTCAGTCACCCAGGCATCAACAATTTACAGAACACCCGCAGGGCTGGCTGCTTCGTGCCAATAGTTCATTTCTGACAGAGCAAAGGACAACTTGGTAAAACACAACCCTCAAATAAACCAGAAAAAAAACCCCACACAACTACAGTAAAAGAAAGGAGACAAAACTCAGATAATAATTACTGCAAAGAAGCAGTCAAGCAAACTTTGGCATTTCCCTGGTGGTCCAGTGGTTAAGACTCCCAGTTCCCAATATAGGGGGCATGGATTTGATCCCTGGTCGGAGAACTAAGATCCTGCATGCTTCTTGGCAAAAAAAAGATGTGCATGTGTGCTAAGTCGCTTCAGTTGTGTCTGACTCTTTGTGACCCCACAGACTGTAGCTCACCAGGCTTCTCTGTCCATGGGATTCTCCAGGCAAGAATACTGGTGTGGATTGCCGTGCCTTTCTCCAGGAGATCTTCCCAACCCAGGGCTTGAACCCACTTCTCCTACATTTCCTCATTGGCAGATGGGTTCTTTACCACTAGTGCCCCCTGGGAAACACCCTCCCCCCCCAAAAGATGTGATTGCCTGTTAAATCAATAGACTTCAAGTAAAATAGGTTACTCCCATAATGTGGTGGGCCTCGTCCAATCAGTTGAAGGTCCTAAAAGTGAACAGATGGAGGTCCCTCTATGAAGAGGGAATTCTTCCTCCAGATGCCTTTGGACTACTCCAGCTGAAACCTCAGCTCCTCCCTGGGTCTTCACCCTGCCAGCCTTCCCTGTGGACTTTGAATCTGTCAGCCCCTCTAATTGTGTGAGCAAATTCCTTACAAGCCATCTCTATTTAAACATCCTTTTTGTTCTGTGTCTTTGGGGAATCCTGAGCTAATGCAAACTCCTTAAGCTCATCAGCCTAGCAAACCTCACAGAGAGCTTCTAGCACCTGGAGAAGAAACCCAGTGTCAGAGGCTGTTTTTGGTTATTTGTCCACAGCCTAAAGGAGATGTGTATGACAGGCTGCCTCTCAGAAAGGGGTATATAGGGAAAAACTACTGATGGCTTTCTAGGTGGCACTGCTATCAAAGAACCCGCCTGCCAATGCAGGAAGCATAAGAGATGTGGGTTCTATCCCTAGGTTGGGAAGATCCCTCTTCCTTCCTTCAAGCCTGCAGACTTCTCCACAGATCCAGCTGCCCTCAGAGCTCTTTTGGGACCTGGTCCTACAGGCCAGTGTGGCAGCTGAAGTGAGAACCCTCACTTCGCCTCCACTGGTGCTGTGTGAGCAGGTATTAGTGCAACATCTGCAGTGGGCTTGATGAGTTGGAGGAAATGAAGAAGTAACTAATGCTTTTGTCTAAACATTTAGAAAACTATTTGCGTAAAAATATCCACAGTGGTGATTTCTAAATGGTAAACATTTGGAACTACACGGATGTCAGAAAAGGAGCTATGACTTAAAAGTATAATATAGTAACATGAATGAATGTTATGAATTAATTGGAAAATATGGCCATCATGTAGAAAATATCAGTATAAGGACATGCTTAAATAAAGTTAGATGAAAATAGCAGAAAATAGGCTATGTGTAAATGATTACCATTGTTGTAATAATAATGCAATTATATGGAATTACATGTATGTACATTAGCAAATGGGCTTCCCTGATAGCTCAGTTAGTAAAGAATCCACCTGCAATGCAGGAGACCCCAGTCAATTCCTGGGTCGGGAAGATCTGCTGGAGAAGAGATAGGCTACCCAACTCTAGTATTCTTGGGCTTCCCTTGTGGCTTAGCTGGTAAAGAATCTGCCTGCAATGCAGGAGACCTGGATTCCATCCCAGGGTTGGGAAGATCCCCTGGAGAAGGGAAAGGCTACCCACTTGAGTATTCTGGCCTAGAGAATCCCATGGACTGTATAGCCCATGGGATCGCAGAGTCGGACACGACTGAGCGATTTTCACTTCACATTAGCAAATATGAGAGAATTTAAATGAGGTTCGTAGTTTAGAATGTGATATTCATGGGGTTCTTTTCACCCTCTCTTTTTGCAAATTGGAAACCTCCTGAGTACGTGAAGTTGGAGGGGTCATCGTTTCACATGTCTGGGGCTAGAGTCTGTTTGATGTGTCCACCTGGCAATGCTGAAGTCCCTGGTTATTCAATCTGACGCTCTTCCAGGTACAGTTGTGAGGTATTTGGAAGAGATTCAGTTCAGTTCAGTTCAATTCAGTTGCTCAGTCGTGTCCGACTCTTTGCAACCCCATGAATCGCAGCACGCCAAGCCTCTCTGTACATCACCAACTCCCAGAGTTCACCCAAACTCACGTCCATCGAGTTGGTGATGCCATCCAGCCATCTCATCCTTGGTCGTCCCCTTCTCCTCCTGCCCCCAATTCCTCCCAGCATCAGAGTCTTTTCCAGAGTCAACTCTTCGCATGAGGTGGCCAAAGTACTGGAGGTTCAGCTTTAGCATCATTCCTTCCAAAGAACACCCAGGGCTGATCTCCTTTAGAATGGACTGGCTGGATTTCCTTGCAGTCCAAAGGACTCTCAGGAGTCTTCTCCAACACCACAGTTCAAAAGCATCAACTCTTCGGCGCTCAGCTTTCTTCACAGTGCAGCTCTCACATCCATACATGACCACTGGAAAAACCACAGCCTTGACTAGATGGACCTTGGTTGGCAAAGTAATGTCTCTGCTTTTCAGTATCTAGGTTGGTCATAACTTTCCTTCCAAGGAGTAAGCGTCTTTTAATCTCATGGCTGCAATCACCATCTGCAGTGATTTTGGAGCCCCCCAAAATAAAGTCTGACACTGTTTCCACTGTTTCCCTATCTATTTCCCATGAAGTGATGGGGCCAGATGCCATGGTCTTCATTTTCTGAATGTTGAGCTTTAAGCCAACTTTTTCACTCTCCTCTTCACTTTCATCAAGAGGCTCTTTAGCTCCTCTTCACGTTCTGCCATAAGGGTGGTGTCATCTGCATATCTGAGGTTATTGATATTTCTCCCGGCAATCTTGATTCCAGCTTGTGCTCCTTCCAGCCCAGCGTTTCTCATGATGTACTCTGCATAGAAGTTAAATAAGCAGCATGACAATAAAAATAGCCTTGACGTACTCCTTTTCCCGTTGGGAACCAGTCTGTTGTTCCATGTCCAGTTCTAACTGTTGCTTCCTGACCTGCATATAGGTTTCTCAAGAGGCAGGTCATGTGGTCTGGTATTCCCATCTCTTTCAGAATTTTCCACACTTTATTGGGATCCACACAGTCAAAGGCTTTGGCATAGTCAATAAAGCAGAAATAGATATTTTTCTGGAACTCTCTTGCTTTTTCCATGATCCAGTGGATGTTGGCAAGTTGATCTCTGGTTCCTCTGCCTTTTCTAAAACCAGCTTGAACATCAGGAAGTTCACGGTTCACGTATTGCTGAAGCCTGGCTTGGAGAATTTTGAGCATTACTGTACTAGCACGTGAGATGAGTGCAATTGTGAGAATTGTAAATTCTCAGGAAATCCCTAAATTCTCCTTTATGTTTAAAGGAGGGATGATCATGCTAATCACCAAGTTATAAAACTCAAGAATTATTTAAAAATTATCCAGAGGTTCTCCAAGATCCCACTTTCTTTGGGACACTGACCATCAGGCCTGGATCCCGCAGGGCATCTGCCTGCTTTTGAGGTAAGCAGCAGTGAAACATCATCTCTGAGCAACCCCTCAAGAGCCTGTGTTTTCCTCTGAGCGAGGAGCAGGGAGGGGGCTGGACACATAGTTTCTAGCATTTCAAAGGTGGTTCTACCAGCTCTCGTAAAACTTCATACGGAACTGTACAAAGAAGGTTCAATGAGGCCTCCCATCCCTTTTGCCCCAAGTCATAAAAATGAAGCCGAGGCTGCATAGCAGAGATAACTCCAGGTTGCAGGTCTGGATCGGCCTCATCACTCACTGGCTCTGGGTTCCCCGTGTTTCCATCTGCCATCTTGAAAGTACTTCTGGCAGCTCCCAAATTCAACCAGAGGAACAAAGCCGGTAGGAGACAGTTGAGGAAGAGAACTGGCTCACAATGTGTGGTGGCTGGTAGGGCAAGTCTGAAGGCCATCAAGGGGTGGGTTGGTGTCCACAAGAGCAGCTGTAAGGCCTTCAGTCTGCTTGCATGGAGCCCACTCAGATGACCCAGGCCAACCGCCTTTGCCTAAAATCAACCGAATATTGACTGCAGTTACCTCTTCCAAATCCCAAAGAAAGGCAATGCCAAAGAATGCTCAAAGTACCGCACAATTGCACTCATCTCACATGCTAGTACAGTAATGCTCAAAATTCTCCAAGCCAGGCTTCAGCAATACGTGAACCGTGAACTTCCTGATGTTCAAGCTGGTTTTAGAAAAGGCAGAGGAACCAGAGATCAACTTGCCAACATCCATTGGATCATGGAAAAAGCAAGAGAGTTCCAGAAAAATATCTATTTCTGCTTTATTGACTATGCCAAAGCCTTTGACTGTGTGGATCCCAATAAAGTGTGGAAAATTCTGAAAGAGATGGGAATACCAGACCACATGACCTGCCTCTTGAGAAACCTATATGCAGGTCAGGAAGCAACAGTTAGAACTGGACATGGAACAACAGACTGGTTCCCAACGGGAAAAGGAGTACGTCAAGGCTGTTTTTATTGTCATGCTGCTTATTTAACTTCTATGCAGAGTACATCATGAGAAACGCTGGGCTGGAAGGAGCACAAGCTGGAATCAAGATTGCCGGGAGAAATATCAATAACCTCAGATATGCAGATGACACCACCCTTATGGCAGAACGTGAAGAGGAGCTAAAGAGCCTCTTGATGAAAGTGAAAGAGGAGAGTGAAAAAGTTGGCTTAAAGCTCAACATTCAGAAAATGAAGACCATGGCATCTGGCCCCATCACTTCATGGGAAATAGATAGGGAAACAGTGGAAACAGTGTCAGACTTTATTTTGGGGGGCTCCAAAATCACTGCAGATGGTGATTGCAGCCATGAGATTAAAAGACGCTTACTCCTTGGAAGGAAAGTTATGACCAACCTAGATACTGAAAAGCAGAGACATTACTTTGCCAACCAAGGTCCATCTAGTCAAGGCTGTGGTTTTTCCAGTGGTCATGTATGGATGTGAGAGCTGCACTGTGAAGAAAGCTGAGCGCCGAAGAGTTGATGCTTTTGAACTGTGGTGTTGGAGAAGACTCCTGAGAGTCCTTTGGACTGCAAGGAAATCCAGCCAGTCCATTCTAAAGGAGATCAGCCCTGGGTGTTCTTTGGAAGGAATGATGCTAAAGCTGAACCTCCAGTACTTTGGCCACCTCATGCGAAGAGTTGACTCTGGAAAAGACTCTGATGCTGGGAGGAATTGGGGGCAGGAGGAGAAGGGGACGACCAAGGATGAGATGGCTGGATGGCATCACCAACTCGATGGACGTGAGTTTGGGTGAACTCTGGGAGTTGGTGATGTACAGAGAGGCTTGGCGTGCTGCGATTCATGGGGTTGCAAAGAGTCGGACATGACTGAGTGACTGAACTGGACTGAGAATTTAGGGATTTCCCTGGTAGTCCAGTGGCTAAGACTCCGTGTTCCCAATGGAGGGGGCCTTGGGTTTGATCCCTGGTCAAGGAACTAGATCCCACATGCTGTAACTAAGAGCCAATACAACCAAATAAAATAAAAAAAAATTTTTTTAAGAAAGGAGAATTTAGTTTTATGGTGAGCATGGGTTTTTCCATTATTTTAGCAAGTATATGAAAATGTTTGACTCTGTACCATTCTTTTCTTATCTCTTGGAATTAGTGGGATAATCCTTTAAGTTAAACTATCTATTTGACCAATTCACTAAAATGTAACAAAGGAAAATCCATGGTTCTTAACTTGTCATTTTGGTAGCATCAATCGCTGATGAACAAATCATTGTTTCTAATGAGGAGCATCCATTTTTGTGCTAGCGTAGAAAATTATCTTTTTCTGAAAGCCTGGTGGAGACTGGAAACAGCATTGACCAGATAGGAAATGTCCTCATATCCTCACTTCACAAAAACATTTTATGATGACCCTGGCTATATAAGGAAAGCCTTATAAATTTGATAAGGACCTTTGTATGATATTTTTGGGTGTCATGTGCAGTGTGAATAAATCTCTTTTAAAGTAAACACAACACACAACATTCTATGCCTAACAAAGCAGGGGAATAATTCATTTTATGTATTCTCCACCCTCAAAATTATAGTGCTCTGTGTTAGGCTGTGAGGCTCAAGAGTACTACCCACCTTATCAAGTAATGGAGGCGGGTAAAGCCACATAGATGGAAGCAGTGGATGTAGAGCTGGGCATCATGGGAAATCTGCAGTTGCAGAAGGAAGGCAAGCCACCAGTATGGCTGCTGAGTGGAAAACTCAAACTGCGAAGGGGAGACTAGAATCATTGGTTCAATTGTTTGATTTCCATGACACGCTTTTTAGTAGTCTTAGAGAAAACATTTTCAGATTAGCATATTATTCCTCCTACTCCTCACTGTTTATAATAGAAAATAGTGGGCAATTAGTGAGAAAATACTTTTAGAGATGACTTTATTAAGAAACTAAGTTTTCCTCAAAGACCTGCATATGCAATCTTTGGAAGCACCCACTTAGATATCAGATTTTATCTGAATTTATGTATTATGTTCTGTTGTTTAGAAATTGTTAATATTTACATTAATCAATTAAATACATGATTGGTGACTCAAAATACTCTATTTAAAAATGGTCAGAATAAACAACAGGTCTTCCTAGGTGGTGCTAGTGGTAAAGAACCTCAGAAGATCTAAGAAATGCAGGTTCAATCCCTGGGTCAGGAAGATCCCCTGGAAGAGGGCATGGCAACCCACTCCAGTATTCTTGCCTGGAGAATCCCATGGACAGAGGAGCCTGGCCGGCTACAGTCCATGGGATCGAAAAGAGTTGGAGATGACTGAAGTGGCTTAGCATGTATGCATGCACACACACATAGCATTATATTAGTTTCAGATATAGCATAGTGATTCGATATTTGTGTATACTGTGACATGTCTGCTTAATATCCACCATCCAACATAAACATTTTCGTGTTTGTGTGATGAGAAATTTTAAGATCTACTTTTTAAGCAGCTCTCAAACACACAGTGCAGTATTATCAACTATAGTCATCACACTATACATCACATCCACATGACTTATTTACTGTGTAACTGGATATTTATGCATTTTGAACCCTTTCATCCATTTCTCCCATCCCCACCCAGATCTGACTCTGGCACCCACCAACCTCTTTTCTGTTTCTATGAGTTCAGACATTTTAGCTTCCACCTATAAGTGAGATCATACAGTAGTTGTCTTTCTCTGACTTATTTCACTTAGCATAATATCTTTGAGGTCCATCCATGTTGATGCAAATGGCCAGATTTTCTTCTTTTTTATGGCTGAGTAGTATTCCATTTGAACTGTGTTGTTGGAGAATACTCTTGAGAGTCCCTTGGACTGCAAGATGATCCAACCAGTCCATCCTAAAGGAGATCAGTCCTGGGTGTTCATTGGAAGGACTGATGTTGAAGCTGAAGCTCCAATATTTTGCCACCTGATTCGAGGAGCTGACTCATTTGAAAAGACCCTGATGTTGGAAAAGATTGAGGGCAGGAGAAGAAGGGGACGACAGAGGATGAGATGGTTAGATGGCATCAGTGACTCAATGGACATGGGTTTGGGTGGACTCTGGCAGTTGGTGATGGACAGGGAGGCCTTATGTGCTGTGGTTCACGGAGTTGCAAAGAGTCAGACATGACTGAGCAACTGAACTGAACTGAGTATTCCACTGGACTTCCCAGGTGGCTCAGTGGTAAAGACTTTGCCTACCAATGCAGGAGATGCAGGTTTGATCCCTGGGTTGGGAAGATCCCCTGAAGGAGGAAATGGCAACCCACGCTAATAGTCCCAAGAGGCAGGCGACAAGGGAGAAGAGGTGGCTCCTTTCCACCGAGCTTCTGGGCCCATGGCCTTTCTCTGGCTAGAGTTTGGAGCTAACAGTCACCTTCTCAATAGGCATCTTTATACTTATTCACTGGGGGGAAATAGTTGTCTAGAGTCAGAGGTATTTGCCCAGGGGATAGTGCAATAGAGCGAAAAGAACACTGGAGAAGAAACTGGAAAGTCTATGTTCTGCTGTCAGATAGCAACTGTGTGACTCATCTAGTTTCCTCCTGGAGTAGCACCTGCCTCCACAGGATGCCTGAGGATCAGATGAGACAATGATGGAATGTTTTGTGTTCTGTAAGAGCTTGTACCTGGAGGGTGGACTCATGGTCCTGAAGGCTGGCTGTGCTGTGCACCTACCACCAGCTCTCAGCTTCTCCTGCTTTTCCTCTTTGATTGTTGCTGCTCCTTGTGTGATGGAACATCCTGTGGCAGTAAGAGGGCTCAGAACCTGGGGATGAGGGGTGGGCAGCACAGATCTGTTCATTGTGCTCTGCTGGCATAGCTCCGGGAACGGCTGATCAGGGTGGGAGGAAGTGGAAGCCATGATAAAAATCGCTTGAATTTTCTGAGTTCCAGCTCTTTATGGTTTCATTGAGCATGCATGAGGCTTTCAGAGCTGTGTTACACACACCCTCTCGTCAACTGGGGAAGAGGTGTCAACAGCTTGTACTCCAGGGTTACCGCATGGCTATCACTTCTACAGCGAGACTGGCCAGATGATGGGGGTTAAGAAAGCATGTTGGCTCTGGAGACTCATGTCCTGGGGCACAGACCATCTAAAACATTCAGTGAATTATTAGAATCCATGGGGTGTGGTTTGGGAAGGATCTGCAGGTCCCTGTATTGCTCCAATATATAAAAAGTGCTTGAAATTCTATCCTGATAGTTTCCTCCTCGTGGATCTTGAAGGCGCTTGATGTCTAAGAGCCTTACTTGAAATATACATACCCTTCAGCATCAACTAGCTGGTCATTTTAGAGAGAATCGGGTCAGCTAAAGGCAAGACCGAGACAGGATGGTGCAGGTGAGGTTATGAGGCACAGATGTAGGGAGAATGGGCGAGATAAACCTTGCTTACTTGCTAGTTTTATTGAGGGCACGGAACAACATGGAAACACACAGAGTGGGGAGAGGGTAGGAGCAGGCCCGTTTCTGTGCTCAGGGTCTGGTGGGCACAGTGCTTATCCTAAGGGGCCATACCCTGATGTGGGCTTCTGGAAAGACTTTGGAATGCTGAGCTGCCACACAGACACATATAGAGGCAGGTACGTTGGCAATGGGGCTTCCCTGGTAGCTTGGATGGTAAAGAATCTGCCTGCAATACAGGAGACCAGGTTATCAGTCCTCTTGGAAGGTTCCCTTTACATCTGTTGAGTGGCACAAGGTGTAACACTGCAGAACTGGGGATCCTGGGCCAAGTCTGTTTCCATGAATCTCAGCCCTACATCCCTCTGGCTCAAACAAGCTGTTAAACTGGTCTTGAGAGGCAATTCCACAATAGTTAGCATAATTCCACACTGAGGTATGTTCATGGCAGATAAAGTGGGGGAAAGGGTCTTGAGATGCCCATTAAATCCAGCAACTGTGGAAAGACCTGCCCCTGCTCACCTGATCCAGGCTCCAACCAGCCTCACCCAGGCAGTAGCCACAGGAAAGCTGGAAAATCTCAGGGCTTTTACCTGGATCTTAGGCTTTCTTTCTTTCTTTCTTTTTTTTTTTTAATACTATCATTTAAAAATTATTCTTTAACGTACATTTGTTCATCTTTATTTTTTCAGTTTAAGCATTTTCCTTCTTATATTTTCTTGCTCTTCTAGTCCTCTAATTTCGCTTTTCCATTGCTTATTGTCTTTACTGGTGGGAGACATTTACTTTATCGTCTGTGTTCTATAAGACACCTGTCTGCATGCCTGGAACCAACATGTGCTTTAGCAGGGAAAATTGTGTACAGATTGACCCACCCATACATGCATGTTGTACACAACTCCTGCTGGCAGATTCTTGTTAGAATTTAGATGTGATGATATGGCATTCCCCCGGACACTCCAGATTTATAAAATAAGCATTAAACTCTTTCCTTGCTGGAGCCCACCATTCTGAAAGGTTTAAAGTCATGCTTCCTGGTGGGGAAAACAAAGAAGTGGAGAACTGCTTGGCCAATCAGAGGCTTCCCAGCCAGGCTGGCAATGGGGCTGTTGGATAGCAAGGCCTCACAACTCCAGTATGAAAAGGTTTGCAGCTGTAGAAAGAAGGGGATTCTTCAGAAGTCGTTTCATTGAGAATCTATGTATTCAGCTGATCAGTTGATCAGTGATCAAACAAGAATGCTTGCTGAGGGCCTGTTGTTATGCTAGGCCTGTGGTAGACTGTACAGGTTACTAGACAGAGTCGGACACGACTGAGGCGATTTAGCAGCAGCAGCAGCAGACAGATCTAGAGAGCCATTAGGTACATCAGTGGGGCGGGTGAGCTGTAGGACAGAGTTGAGACTGTACTACCGGAGATTACCGGAGGTTACTTAGCCTTGCTGGGTGACGTGCAGCTTGGCAGGGGCCCCTCCAAGATGGTTGCCTTAGAGACCATCTTGATTGCAGCAGCAGGAAAGGAAGGGCACACTGAGTTCAAGTGCAAAGTGGGAGCTTTCTATGGGCCGGGCCCAGAAGTGGCACATGCAGCTTCCATTCTTGCTCATTAGCTAGGAATTTAGTTATGTGGCCACATCTGACAGCAATAGATGAAATGAGTTCCAGTTCTGTAGCTGGGAAGGCCAAAGTGTTGAGTTCTGGCTTATGGCTGGCAGTGTGTGATGCCTCACTGACTGCATGGGGTGTGTTTCTACAGTGAAACTACCAGTGATCTCAATTCTCTTCTTTGTATTTTCACATTTATTATTATTATATGTATTACTTTTATAATCAGAAAACAAGCAATACATCTCATGTAAAAAATGTAATCCACACAAGGAAAACATTTTTGTTCTCTATTTCTTTTTGTTTCTACATAAGATGATGGTTGTGCACTAACTTTTGTGGTCATCATCTCATGATGTATATAAGTCAGATCATTATGCAGTGCACTTTAAACTTACACAGTGCTGTGTATCAACTATATCTCAATGAAACTGGAAGAAAAAAATTAAATAGAAAAATAATCCAGGTGTTTGGAACTTTGTGTGTGTGTGTGTGTGCTCAGTTGAGTCTGATTCTTTGTGACCCTGCGGACTGTAATTCGCCAGGCTCCTCTGTCCTAGGAAATTTCCAGGCAAGAATACTGGAGTGGGTTGCCATTTCCTTCTCCAAGGGATCTTACCAACCCAGGGATCGAACCCTCGTCTCTTGCATCTCCTGAATTGGCAGGCAGAGTCTTTACCACTAGCGCCACCTGGGAAGATCATTATTTTCTCTAAAAACAGTTAAGATTGTTGTTTGGATCCCCAGGCAAGACTATAAAATTCTATAAAATGTACAAAGTAATTAAAAATATAAGGCCAGTCTAATGATTAGCTCTGCCATGTTTCTCAAAGGGATTCATGTCTTCCTGTGGAGCCGGTTTGAAATCTGCTCCAGGAGAGGATGAGGTAGGAGGGAGGGGGTGAGAGGCGAAGGAGCAGCAGCAGGAGGCCCCGAAGTTCAGATGTGGAAATCTGGGTCCTGCCTTTCCCCACTCTGGGTTCTTCCTCCCTGCTTCCCCACATGCCTCTGGGCAGCAGGCATCTGGCCCCCTGCCTGCTTTCTCATAATCCCTGGTCCAAAATGACCTCTTCATATTTCCCAACAAATTGCCTCTTCTCTCACTGACCCCAGTTACGGCTTGTGAAAGTGAAAACATTAGTTGCTCAGCTGTGTCTGACTCTTTGCAACCCCATGGATTGTAGCCCACCAGGGTCCTCTATCCATGGAATTCTCCAGGCAAGAATACTGGAGTGAATTCTTATTTCCTTCTCCAAGGGATCTTCCTGACCCAGGGATCAAACCTGGGTCTCCCACATTGCAGGCAGATTCTTTACCATCTGAGCCACAGGTGGTGCTTATGGGGAAAACCTTTTCGAATTAATTTTGTGAGAGAGAACGCAACTTAGATTTCTCAAAGTTGCTGAGACTTCAAAAAGAAACTCAGTTAAGCCTCTGTCCATCGGAGGGGTTTTAGGCAGAGTGAGGTGGTCACAGTTCTTACATCATGTGGGAGAGAGATTTTTGGTCAGAGGACCCACTCCAGGCTCACACTTGGGAGCGCATCTCCCGAGCAGCTTTTTGAGGCTCTTTCCCTTTTGATGGAGTCCTGCTGTCTCCACATCTCTCAGCCCTGTGTTTATCAGGACCAGGCCCCAGCAGAGGTGGTCAGTATGCTTCCAGCATCCTCCCTGTATCCCTTGCCTTCCTCGTCTCCTTCCAGTCTTGCTGGGCTGTGTGATGAGTGCTGCTGGGCTGAGTGGAAAGCCCAAGCTCATTCTGGAGAGAGTAGTTAACAGCCAGTGTGAGCCTTCAACTCAGGCCCCTTCTTTCATCTTAGTGTCTCCATGTGAGGAGCTGGGGCGGTGGGGGAGGGGCTGCCTAGGAGGCCCCTGGGCCCACGCCTGCTGTGACCTGATGCAGAGAATCCTTGGTTGTCCTGCTGACTGGGGTTTCCTTGTTTCCACGTAGTCTAGCCTGACCAGATGGATGATGTAGACAGTGGGGAAGGGATTTACTGGGGGTGGAGAAATGGAAAGGGCAAGCCGGTTCACCTTGCTGGGACCTGAATCTGAGGAAGGCTGGGACTGTCCCTTAGCAGGATGATCTACACACACAGTGTAAGTGAACGCATCGGTTCTGGGAGGGTACACACCAGCTGAGAGTTGTGGTCCCATCCTGGTAAAGGCCTGGGATTGGCCACAGTCCTGCCTGCTCTGGAGGGTCAGAGTCTTGTCCTTGGAGAGTTTTTTTCTAAGGAGATCACTTTTCCAGACCAGCTCAAGCTGGATTTCAACCAGGGTTATCATTTAGGTGGACCAGACTGGACTTGCTTTCCCTCCCATCGAATAAAATGTGTTTATGATAATAGGAGGCAGTAGATGTTCTTGCAGAGATAAGCAGAGCTCCATTTTACCTAAAATTACCTTTCACTGAGTAACTAAGCGTGAGTTAAAATATTTCTGGTCAAGAAACGGTCTTTTGAGAGTGATATTTTTGTTTTCCTGTTGTGAGAAACAGGAAAGTTATCCTGTTCATAACCTATTCCTGGTGAGAGGACACTCAGATGGTGCGAAGCAATCCTATACACCCCGCACCCGCAATCCCCCCAGCTGTGGGCTGGCTGTCTGGAGTGTGCACACCTGGGCCATAGCTGCTCACGTGTTAACATTTGATATGATTGTGGTTGGAAGGATTATAACCAGGATTTTGGGTGCAACCTTATCAGGGTGATGGGCGCTACAGATGTGCATGACCAAGTGACCAAAGGGAGCCAACAAGGTGAGCGTCTGGCCTGCTTCTCTGGGCAACCTTTAGGAAGAAGATTGTAAACCAGACAAGGCAGTCTTCCCGCAGGTGACTGAAAATACTCCTAGATAGCTGCTTTTATGGAAAGGATACTTGCTAGTGGGCATGCTTACTCCCACCCCCACGCAAACCTCCATCTGTGGCCCAGAGGCAACATGTGGCCCAGAGGATGGGGTGGGGTGTGGGATTTGGGGTAGGTGCCTGGATCAGCTGGGAGGCAGGGAAATGGGAGGCATGGGAGGGATGGGAGATGGACTGGGCCGCACCAGAGCAGTGCCTGAGGCCTGGGTAGGCGTGGTGGGGGCCATTGACCCTGGAGGAGTTCCCCAGGCCCCCAGTGCCCAGATCATCCAGTCCTACGTCCTATGGGAGCATTTTCTGGAGGTAATGGGGACCACTGTGCTGAGTGAGTTTGTTTCCAGGCAGGCAGCCCTGCCTGGCGGGGCTGAAAAGCCGGTCTGGTTCTGGCTGAGGTCTGCTTCTGGCCGAAGGTCTGGCGGTCCGCTCTGGCTATGAGGAGCCCCAGGGAAGGGCCCTGTGGAGGTGTGAGCCCTTGGTCAGCTGGAAGGTCAGGAGCAGGAGGCCCACGCTGGACAGGAGGGAGCAATGGACACATGAAGTGGGGGCCACAGGCTCACTCTTGTGCTATAAGTCACCATAAAAGCTTTATATTAAACAGCTTCTTGTATTTAGATTCTCACCTCTGCTCACCTCACCCATATATGCAAATGAATTTTAGGTATATTAAAATCACTATCAAAAATACAATAATGAACAAACAAAAACAACAAAAAAAATGAATCCAGAATTGTATTTCAAAAAATGAGCAATAAAGTTACAAAAGTGATCCAATTGCAGAAAAGCCTCAGTGTAAGTAATCACTATGGCAAAAAGAAAAAAATGTGTTAAAAAGAGAAAAAAATCAGTGCTTAAAAGAGAAAAAGAATCAGTGTTATTTCAGAGGATGTAAAAAATGCGCTCAAAAATATCCAAATTTTTCTCACGTAAAAACTCTTTAATCTGTTAAAGGGTAAGTCCTCAAAACCTATAGCAAACATCATTCAAACACGAATGGTGAAATCTTAGAAGATTCTCAGAAGAATCAGATATACAGCATCACTGTTATCACTGCTACAATTAAACATGCACTGGAGTTTCTAGCCAGTGTAACATTTATACTGTAATATGAAATACTTGTGTGTTGTTGTTTAGTTGCTAAATTGTGTCTGATTCTCTTGCAATACCATGGACAATAGCCCACCAGGCTCCTCCTCTGTCCATGAGATTTCCCAGGCAAGAATACTGGAGTGGGTCGCCATTTCCTTCTCCACAGTATCTGCCCAAGATAGGGATCAAACCTACGTCTCCTGTGTTGGAGGTGAATTCTTTACCACTGAGCCCCCAGAGAAGCTGTTATGAAATACTTACCCATAGGGAAAATCTAAGAAAATCTGCTCATGAACTTTGGCTACTAATAAGTGAGTTCAATGATTTGTTGGATAGATTATTTATGAATTCTATAATAGAAATTTGGAAAATCCCCCAAATATTTTGAAATTAAATGACATACTTCTAAATAACCCATGGGTAAAAGCAGTCACAAGGGAAATTAGAAAAATACTTTGAAATAAATAAAAATTAAAATTAAAATCACAATGTATCATTTGTGGGGGTACAGCATAGAAGTTGGAAATTTTTAGCTTTAAATGTGTATATTAGAAAAGAAGGTCTAAAATCACTCTCTAAGCTTCCAATTTGAGGTGCTAGATGAATAAGTTAAACCCAAAATAAGTAGGGAGGGAATAGTGAAAACAGAAATAGAAATCTGAAACACAAAACAGACAAGCTACATAGAAAATAAAACATAAAACTGTTTTTAATTGATATTAATAAAAATGGATAAATCTAGCTAGACTAGTTAAGAAAAAAGAAAAATGATAGATATTAAAATTTAATAATTTTGAAAACTTAAATGCAGTGGATCAATTTGCTGAAAGGTTCAAAACAAATCACTAAAGATTCAAATTGCCACCTGTTTAGCAAGACATGGACCCACCAAGTGCATTACAAGTGGATTGTAAGATAAGATAACTGTTTTGGAAAACAGTTTCATAACTTTTTGCAAGTTAGACATATTGCTTAGCAATTCCACTTCTAGTTATCTAGTCAACAGAAATGAGTGTTTGCTTACGCAAAAACTTGTACATGAATGTTCATGGCAGCTTTACTTAAAAGAGCCCCAAACTGGAAACAACCCAAATGTTCATCAACAGGTACATGGACACACAATTTAGGGTACATCTGCACAGCAAAAGCAATGTAAGGTAGAGGAACTGAAAACATTGTGCTGAGCAAAGGAAGCCAGGGACAAAAGGTATGTGGTGTATTACTTAATCTTGTAGAATTCTAGGAAAGACAAATTGGATCTGTAGTACTATGAAGCAGCTCAGTGAATCTGTAGTACTCGGGATTGTGGGTAAAGGCTGGGAACCATTTTGGGGTGATGGAAACATTTTGTATCACAATTGAGGTGTTGGGTTACATGAGTGTATATGTTTATCAAAACTTGTCTAACTGTATGCTTAAAATGTGTGCATTTTATTTTATGTAAATTATACTTTGTTAAAGTTGGTTTTAAAAAATTAATAACAATGCAATAACCAAGTAGAAAATGTAGTAAAAAAGACAATAGCAACAAACTATAATACAAGGTTCTTCAAATTAAAACAAACAAAAATGTGTCAGAACTTTATGGAATTGATTATAAAATATTATTGAAGGACATGAACGATCTCAGGAGAAATAGGCCAACTTTCACGAATATAGAGATCAATATCCAAGAAATGTACCTCTAGAAATTGATCTGTAAATACAATTCAATTCCAACAAAAATTCCAACACATTTTTTGGTGGAATATCACCAATGGAAGAGTAAATATCTAAGAATAGGTAAAATGTTTCAGAAAAAAAGGAATTAAGAGGAAGAACCTGAATTATTGGATGTAAGAAATTATCATTAACCTACAATATTTAGAACATAGCAATAATGAATCAAAATAGGCAAATGGGAGAGAAGAGATAAAAAATAAATCAATGGAATAGAAAACAAATACATGTATATAGGAGAACTCAGGTAAGTTAGAAGAGGTATTAAAAATAGAGTAGATGGACTTCCCTGGTGGTCCAGTGTGTAAGAATCCACCTGCTAATGCAGGGAGCATGGGTTCGATTCCTGGTCCTGGAGGATTCCACAAACTGTAGGGCAATTGAGCCCACATGCCACAACTCCAAGGAGGCTGCACACCACAACTGGAGAGTGAGCCCTGCTCACCGCAACTGGAGAAAGCCTGCATGCAGCAACGAAGACCCAGTGCAGCCAAAAATAAATAAACAAATTAGTTAAAAGCAAAACAAACAAAAATGGAGGGGAAGTAATATTATATGTAAAAAAAATGAAATTGGATTCCTGCCTCAAAGCACACATAAACAAAGAAACAAGAACAGACAATGGGGTCAGACTTGGGATAGGAAGGATGCAAAAATGATGGAAGAAACCACAAAAGAAAACACATTTATCTCTACAAATTTTAAAACTTTCAGTGCCAAACAATGGAAGGGAATATGCTAGGACACATTATTAAAGTGACCTTTAAATTCTCTTGTGCTTTGAGAATGTGGAAACCAAGCTAGTGGCCCAAAGAGCAAGTGGAAACTGGCACCAGAAAAAGCTGAGGTCTGTCCTTGATTGACGTGGAACAAGAGAGTGGTTCCAAATTGGGAAAGGAGTACATCAAGTCTGTATATTGTCACCCTGCTTATTTAACTTATATGCAGAGTACATGTGAAATGCCAGGCTGGATGAAGCACAAGCTGGAATCAAGATTGCTGGGAGAAATATCAATAACCTCAGATATGGAGATGACACCACCTTCATGGCAGAAAGCAAAGAGGAACTATAGAGCCTCCTGATGAAAGCAAAAGAGGAGAGTGAAAAGTTGGCTTAAAACTCAACATTCAAAAAACTAAGATCATGGCATCCGGTCCCATCACTTCATGGCAAATAGATGGGGAAATAATGGAAACAGTGACAGATTTTATTTTCTTGGGCTCCAAAATCACTGCAGATGCTGACTGCAGCCATGAAATTAAAAGATGTTCACTCCTTGGAAGAAAAGCTATACCAACCTAGACAGCATATTAAAGAGCAGAGACATTACTTTGCCAACAAAGGTCCATCTAGTCAAGGTTATGGTTTTTCCAATAGTCATGTACGGATGTGAGAGTTAGACTATAAAGAAAGCTGAGCACTGAAGAATTGATGCATTTGAATTGTGGTGTTGGAGAAGATTCTTGAGGGTCCTTGGGACTGCAAGGAGGTCAAACCAGTTAATCCTAAAGGAAATCAGTCCTGAATATTCATTGGAAGGACTGATGCTGAAGCTGAAACTCCAGTACCTTGACAACCTGATGGGAAGAACTGACTTATTAGTAAAGACCCTGATGCTGAGAAAGATTGAAGGCAGGAGGAGAAAGGGTCAACAGAGGATGAGATGGTTAGATGGCATCACTGACTGGATGGACCTGAGTTTGAGCAAGCTCCAGGAGTTGGTGATGGACAGGGAAGCCTGGTGTGCTGCAGCCAATGGGGTCACAAAGAGTCAGACATGACTGAGTGACCGAAGTGAACTGGCTGTTCTTGATTGTGATGGGGAACCTAGAACAGGAGGTAGATGTGAGGAGGATGGCACCCCCCGACAGGGACTGCCTGAGTGGGTTTGAAACTGTCTGTGGTGGGATGAGTGTCTTGAGGGGCAGGGCATCTGCACTGCTTGTCCCTGAAGAACTGAAAGCCTGAGGGACCAGGACCATGCGGAAGGGAGCCTGGGCATGGGCAGGAAGGAGCGTGCGGAGGTGAGGGCTGGGCAGGGATGCTGTATGCAGACTTGGAGAGAAAGAAGACAGGGTGCACCCTGCACAGCTTGGGGGCCGTCAGCCTCTGTCATTTGGTGGATGGTGCTGCTGTGGGGCCATCTTCCTCTCTGTGGGGACAATGGAGTCACCTGCCTCAGGTTTGTTAGTGAGACATGGAGCAGAGCAGAAAGGATGTCAACCCACCCGCGAGGGGGACCAGTGTGCCCTGGGGACCCAGCCTCCAACACCCCAACCCCTCTCCCGCAGCCCTCTGGTGCCCAGCGTCATGGGTTTGCAGAGACACTGAGGGTTCAAGAGTGAAAAAAGCTGCTGTCTGAGAACTGGCTGGTCCGGGCCTGGGAAGAGTCCACTTGCACAAACACCCACACCCACCCGGGGACACACGTCACAACAAACCACAGAGGCCGTGCGGGGCCTCCTCCCTGTTCCCACAGCCAGGCCTCTGGGCACCTCACCTCCCTTTGCTTCCCTGTCCACCCACTTCAGGCTCCAGAGATGAAACATTTGCATAGTATTCACTAATAATTATTTACCAATGGTGTTTTTCTTCTCCAACTCTTACCCAGTTAAATCTACAGCAGAAAATACTCACTGCTCTATGTTCAGTTTTTATACAGTAGCTTGAACCCAAGGAATAGCAGTGAATAGAAACTGATTCATGATTCATCCTGTCTGCTGCCTGAATTGACCCAGTGTGCTGTGCGGTGCTCCTGCTGGGAGGAGCAGAGTGCGGGCCACTCAGCCTCAGAATGGGCCTCTTGACTGTGTCATGACCCTCTGCTGACTTAACAGAGTGGGACCAGTGGACGATTCCATGGGGTGGCCATGCTTCCCAGCCAAATAAATACATTAAAAAAAAAAAGACCCTTGAACAAAAAGACCCCTGAAACCCTCGTTTCAGACTTCATTTAAGCAACAAACACCTTGGAAGGTTTGTGTGTTAAATAGCAGAAGTTACTTTAAATATGAAACTGATCTTATCAATTTGTGAATTGGTTTCAGAAAGAAACGCTCTTATTGAAATCCTGGTGATATAAGTGGAAACACATATGCAGTCATTTAAACATGACTAAAGCAATGGGAAATAGATGGGAAAACAGTGGAAACAGTGTCAGACTTTATTTTTTGGGGCTCCAAAATCACTGCAGATGGTGACTGCAGCCATGAGATTAAAAGACGCTTACTCCTTGGAAGAAAAGTTATGACCAACCTAGATAGCATATTGAAAAGCAGAGACATTACTTTGCCGACTAAGGTCTGTCTAGTCAAGGCTACGGTTTTCCAGTGGTCATGTATGGATGTGAGAGTTGGACTGTGAAGAAGGCTGAGCACCGAAGAATTGATGCTGTTGAACTGTGGTGTTGGAGAAGACTCTTGAGAGTCCCTTGGACTGCAAGGAGATCCAACCAGTCCATTCTGAAGGAGATCAGCCCTGGGATTTCTTTGGAAGGAATGATGCTAAAGCTGAAACTCCAGTACTTTGGCCACCTCATGCGAAGAGTTGACTCATTGGAAAAGACTGATGGTGGGAGGGATTGGGGGCAGGAGGAGAAGGGGACGACAGAGGATGAGATGGCTGGATGGCATCACCGACTCGATGGACATGAGTCTGAGTGAACTCCGGGAGTTGGTGATGGACAGGGAGGCCTGGCGTGCTGGGATTCATGGGGTCTCAAAGAGTCGGACACGACTGAGCGACTAAACTGAACTGAACTGAAAAAGCATTCTTTGGCTTCCCTTGTGGCTCAGCTGGTAAACAATTTGACTGAAGTGTGGGTGACCTGGGTTTGATCCCTGAGTTGGGAAGATCCCCTGGAGAAGGGAAAGGCTGCCCACTCCAGTATTCTAGCCTGGAGAATTTCATGGGCTGTATAGTCCATGGGGTTGCAAAGAGTCAGACACTAGTGAGCAATTTTCACTTTCACTTAAAGCACTCTTTAGAGGCCCTTTCGGGGATAGTTATATATTTATTGCTTAGTATTTTTATTTTTAAGATGAAAGCTAGATGTACTTTGAAATATATGCTTATTACTTTTGTTATATGATCAAAGTCAATATTGGAGTAGAACATATAAAATTAAAACTTTGAGTGAGGAGAAAATTTCTTTAATTCATTTTATATCAAACTCCTGATTTTGAGAACAGTGTTTCCACCATCATAAATGGGGACATATTTCATACTTGAAAATGTCAAAATTGCTAGTAAATCTGGATGATCTGTTCAAGGATATATTTTTTTTAAATGTATTCATTTGGTTGGGTCAGGTCTGAGCTGCAGCATGCAGAGTCTTTGTTGCATCACACACCCTTGTCACAGGGGATCCCTAGTTGTGGCTCCAGAGCGAGCAGGCTTAGTTGCTTCGAGGCATGTGGGATCTTAGTTCCCCAACCAGGGATTGAACCTGTGTCCCCTGCACTGCCAGGCAGATTCTTAACCACTGGACCACCAGGGAAGTCCCCTGTTCAAGGGTTTTTAAGAGAATAAAAACATTTCTACCCTGGCTGAGTGACTGTAACAGTCATATCCGAGGTCCTGTATAGCTCTGAAGTGTTTTATGTAACTATGTGTTATGACATAATAACTAGGGTAATTTAACTATAATTTCAAAATAGCTTATTCCAGGGCTTCCCTGGTGGCTCAGTGGTGAAGACTCCACCTGCCGATTCAGGAGACCTGGGTTTGATCCCTGCTCTGGGAAGACCCCCACATGCCAAGGAACAGCTAAGCCCACGCCTGACAACTACTGAGCCTGTGCTCTAGAGCCCGGGAGCCGCAACTACTGAACCCACATTGTACAGTTACTGAAGCCTGCATGCCCTAGAGGCTGTGCTCAGCAAGAAGAGAAGCCATTGTGATGAGAAGTCTGTGTATGGCAATGAGAGATTAGCCCCTGCTCACCACGACTAGAGAAAAGCCCATATAGCAACGAAGACCCAACACAGACAAAAATATATCAATAAATAATTTTTAAAAATAGCATTCCAGAAATATGAATCTGTATCACTTTTCAATGCAAACCACTTCTTAAGCAGTAGTCGCTCTAAAATTGGTAAGCATTTTGGAGGGAAAAAAATGTGAAAAAAATTTGGGGGCAGGAACGTGTAGATAATTTTGAGTGTGAGAATTACCCTTGTGTTCATGGCCCAAATAGGAGAAACTACTTAACAATGACAAATAATTGTGTCTACAGGTCTTTTCTGTGGGAAATTGCACTGGTTGCTTTTGATAAGAACAAAGCTTGAGGGAAAACAATTACACTTTCTCTGCTATGAAATGGGGGTGCAGAGTGAAGGTGGGGCAACATCTCAAAAACCGTCAGCCTCAATGTATCCAGTCTATCCTGACAAATGTATAATCACAACAGAAGTCCGTGAGTACGGAAGAGAGGAGAGCCACCTTCCTAGTAACACAGATTTGGTAAATGCTAATATAAACAAATGTACAATTGATTTTCATCAAGCCATGTTACTTTTCCTAGTCTCTCCTCCACTCCTCTCCTTTCCTGACTCCTTCCCCACCTTCCTTTGCTTCCTCCTTTCTCACACCAGTCACCTTCCTGAAGCTCCTTCTACTCTAGTACCCTTCTCCTTCCCAGTTCTGCTCTCAAGGTCTGTTGGGCAGATGACAAAATGGAAATTCATCCTCAATGAGCAGAGATACACCTGGTCAATAGCACGACCACAGTTTCAAAGTATGATTCCTTTTTTCTTTGCTTCTTTACTTAGTCCATTAAAAGCCTTTGGATTTCTATTTTTTAATACTTTTTGGGACTTGAGGTTCTTGAATCTGAAGATTTAAAAACCTTCCTGGCCACTGTCCCTTTGAACGTGGCTCCTTCTCTGTTCTCATGTGTGCTTAGCTGTTCAGTTGAGTCTGACTCTCTGCAATCCCATGAACTGTAGCCTGCCAGGCTCCTCTGTCCATGGGATTCTCCAGGCAAGAATACTGGAGTGGGCTGCCATTTCCTGTTCTCTGCGGAGGCACCCAAGAGGGATGGGCTTTCTCTGGTTCCACCATCTGGCCCATCAATTGCAGATTCTGATCTCTCCTTCTCTCAGCTACGTTAGCTGTGTGTATTCTATTATTTAACCCTATGTTTTTCATTCTGAAAGTTCTGTTTGGTACTTTTTCAAGTCCTTCTCCACACCCACCCCCCGCCCTATTTTTAAATAGGACCTTACTCTTTTTTAGAAACCTGATTCATTCTTTTGTATGTTTTAATGGTTCGGCACACTTTTATGTTCTCGTCCATGCTGCAGTTCTATTACTTCCAGTGTTTACCACTCTGATCTTTCTGTTCATTTGTGTGTTCTCACACCCACTGGCTGTTTCCCCATGTTTCTTCATTTTTGGTCGTGAGTTTGTTTAGTGGGGTTTGTTTCTGCCATGAAAATCCCTTGTAACTTTGTTGTGAAAATCCTCTCAGACCAGTTTTGCAACCATTTTTGATAATATCGTGGCTTGGGGATCCCAGGGTAATCTACATTCAAGCTGCATCTCTCTTTATGGAGAATGCCTGGGGTCCTGGACCCTCAGGGAAGCATTCTTATCCCCAGTGCCTGGAGCAGATACCCTTCTTTCCAACAGCCTGTTCAGAGTCTTTCCTTGTCCACCCTTCTTATGTCGGGAGTACAGGAGGGGTTTTGGAACTAAGGATTTAGACTGTGTTCTCAGATGCAGTCACCATCCTTGTGAGGATTTAAATCTTGTTTTCTGTTTCAGCCCTAAGGAGATAGGGACCAGCGTGCCCTGACGGCAGCTGCACACTTACTGTGCCAGCTTTGGGTTCCTTCCTAGTTTATGGCACCTGGGAATTACCCTCCCCCACCTTGCCCACACTTCCTTCTAAGGATCAGCCTTGCCATTAAAAGTTGTTCTATTTTTAGCACTCCTAAGGATCCGAGGCCATTTAAGTCAGCTGTATTGCCAGATATAGAAGCCTTACCAATAAAATGGGATAAAGTATGTGTATTATGGTTGTTTCTGCTTATCAGTGGTGATTGACAGATGGAGCTGCTGGTGTTTTAAAATACGTTTCACATTATTCTATGCTGTAAATGCTGCATGTCTGTATCCGTATAGTCAGGTTGAGATGTATGCATATAGTCAGGTCAAGCAGACTTTCTGGAGGTGTAAGGATGCCCTCCCCTCAGCTTCTGCTGTGTCTCTGAGAGGGGGCAGGGTGAAAGCAGGTCAGAGCAGGTGCTTTGGGATTCTCTACCTCTTGGTTTCAGCCCCAAGTTTTTCACTAATCTTGCTTGAGATGGTGGACAGATTGTTTTCTGAACTTCAGTCTTTTCAGATATAAAATTAGAACAATAATACTTGTCTTACCTGATCACACATGCGTGCTTGCTAGGTTGCTTCAGTTGTGTCTAACCCTGTGACCCCCTGGACTAGCCTGCCAGGCTCCTCTGTCTATGGGATTCTCTAGGCAAGAATACTGGAGTGGATAGCCATGCCTCCTTAGGGGATCATCCAGACCCGGGGATTGAACCCATGTCTCTTATGTCTCATAGCGAGGATTAAATTTGATACTGCATATAAAGTGCTTAGAATATAGGGTGCCTTCATACCAGTCAGAACTGCCATCATCAAAAAGTCTACAAATAAATGCTGGAGAGGGTGTAGAGAAAAGGGGACCCAGCCTCACTGTTGGTGGGAATATAAGTTGGTGCAGCCACTGTGGAAAACAGTATGGTGGTTCCTCAAAAATTTAAAAAAAAAATAGAGCTACCATATGATTTTGGGAAAATTAGAGATACCAAGGGAACATTTCATGCAAAGATGGGCACAATAACGAACAGAAATGGTATGGACCTAACAGAAGCAGAAGATATTAAGAAGAGGTGGCAAGAATATGCAGAAGAACTATACAAAAAAGATCTTCATGACCCAGATAATCATGATGGCGTGACTGCACCTACAGCCAGACATCCTGGAATGTGAAGTCAAGTGGGCCTTAGGAAGCAACACTACGAACGAAGCTAGTGGAGGTGATGGAATTCCAGTTGAGCTATTTCAAATCCTGAAAGATGATGCTGTGAAAGTGCTGCACTCAATATGTTAACAAATTTGGAAAACTCAGCAGTGGCCACAGGACTGGAAAAGTTCAGTTTTCATTCCAATCCCAAAGAAAGGTAATGCCAAAGAATATTCAAGCTGCTACATAATTGCACTCATCTCACATGCTAGCAAAGTAATGCCCAAAATTCTCCAAGCCAGGCTTCAACAGTATGTGAACTATGAACTTCCAGATGTTCAAGCTGGATTCAGAAAAGGCAGAGGAACCAGAGATCAGATTACCAACATCCATTGGATCATCAAAAAAGCAAGAGAGTACCAGAATAGCATCTACTTCTGCTTTATTGACTACACAAAAGCCTTTGACTGTGTGGATCACAACAAACTGTGGAAAATTCTTCAAGAGATGGGAATACCAGATCTCCTTACCTGCCCCCTGAGAAATCTGTATGCAGTTCAAGAAGCAACAGTTAGAACTGGACATGGAACAACAGACTGGTTCCAAATCGGGAAAGGAGTACATCCAGGCTGTATATCATCTCCCTGCTTATTTAATCTTTATGCAGAGTACATAATGTGAAATGCTGGGCTGTATGAAGCACAAGCTGGAATCAAGATTGCTGGGAGAAATATCAATAACCTCAGATATGCAGATGACACCACCCTCATGGCAGAAAGCAAAGAGGAAATAAAGAGCCTCTTGATGAACATGAGAGGAAAGTGAAAAAGTTGGCTTAAAACTCAACATTTAATAAACAAAGAGCATGGCATCCAGTCCATTCCTGCATGGCAAATAGATGGGGAAACAATGAAAACAGTGACAGACTTTATTTTCTTGGGCTCCAAAATCACTTCAGATGGTGACTGCAGCCATGAAATTAAAAGACACTTGCTCCTTGGAAGAAAAGCTATGACCAGCCTACACAGCATATTAAAAAGCAGAGATATCACTTTGTCAACAAAGATCCATCTAGTCAAAGTTATGGTTTTTCCAGTAGTCATGTATGGATTTGAGAGTTGGACTATAAAGAAAGCTGAGCACCAAAGAATTGATGCTTTTAAACTGTGGTGTTGGAGAAGACTCTTGAGAGTCCCTTGGACTGCAAGAAGATCCAACCAGTCCTTCTTAAAGGAAATCAGTCCTGAATATTCATTGGAAGGACTGATACTGAAGCTGAAACTCCAATACTTTGGCCACCTGATGGGAAGAACTGACTCACTGGAAAAGACCCTGATGCTGGGAAAGATTGAAAGCAGGAGGAGAAGGTGTTGACAGAGGATGAGATGGTTAGATGGTATCACTGACTGGATGGACCTGAGTTTGAGCAAGCTCCGGGAGTTGGTGAGGGACAGGGAGGCCTGGAGTGCTGCAGTCCATGGGGTTGCAAAGAGCTGGACATGACTGAGCGACTGAACTGACTGACTGATATGACCTAGCAATCCCACTCCTGAGCATTAGCTAATTGAAAAAGATATATGTACCCCTATATTCATAGCAGCAATATTCACAATAGCCAAGTTATGGAAGCAACCTAAGTGTCCATTGACAGAGGAATGGATAAAGAAGATGTGATACATACATACAATGGAATATTTTTGTTGCTGTTGATCAGTTGCCCAGTCATGTCCAACTCTTTGCGACCCCATGGACTGCAACATACCAGGCCTCCTTGTCCCACACCATCTCCTGGAGTTTGCCCAAGTTCATGTCCATTGCTGGAGAAGGCAATGGCACCCCAATCCAGTACTCTGCCTGGAAAATCCCATGGAAGGAGGAGCCTGGTAGGCTGCAGTCCATGGGGTCGCGAAGAGTCAGATACGACTGAGCAACTTCACTTTCATGCATTGGAGAAGGAAATGGCAACCGACTCCAGTGTTCTTGCCTGGAAAATCCCAGGGATGGGGGAGCCTGGTAGGCTGCCGTCTATGGGGTCGCACAGAGCTGGACACGACTGAAGTGACTTAGCAGCAGCAGCATGTTCATTGCATTGGGGATGCCATCCAGCTGTCTCATCCTCTGATGTCCTCTTCTCCTTCTGCCCTCAATCTTTCCCAGCTTCAAGGACTTTTCTAATAAGTCAGCTGTTTGCAATGGAATATTACTCAGCCATAAAGAGAATGAAATAATGCCATTTGCAGCAACATGGATGAACCTAGAGATTATCAGACTAAGTGAAATGAAGAAAGTCAGAAAGAGAAAGATAAATACCATATTATACACTTACATGTGGAATAAAAATGTGGCACAAATGAACTTATCTATGAAACAGAAACAGAATCATGGACATGGAGAACAGACTAGTAGTTGCCAAAGGGGAGGGTATTGGAGGAAGGATGGAGTGGGAGGTTGGGATTAGCCAATGTAAGTTCTTGTATACAGAATTGATAAACAAGGTGATACTATATAGCACAGGAAACTATTTCAATATCTTATGATGATCCAAAGTGGAAAAAGAACATAAAAATTTATCTGTATGTATAACTGAATCAGTAAATCAGCTATACTTCAATAAAAAAAAAAAGACAATATGATGCTTGGATATAGTAACTGCTCCCAGTAAACAGCAAGTGTTCTTGCCATTATTCCCTTTCCTTCCTTGAGACTAAGACCAATGACAAAACCACTTCTAAGCCTGCTAATGCCTCAGATTTAGAGTCCAATTTTCTGACTCTCTTTTTTATCTATCATTTGAGTCTTTCAAGGTGAATAAGTGTAGGAGGCTCTATGTTCAGAGATTTGGTCCAAATCCAGCTTGCTTGACTGCTGGTTTCCTGCGTGCTGGCCATGGGTATGTGACAGTCTCCCCAGGACTGATGTTCCTTTGCTCTACAGTAAGGACGTGAGCCTCTTGCTTATGGGTGACTGTGCAGGACACGTGTGAAGGGGCCTGCTCTGCTCTCCACCAAGCTGGATCCAAGCACAGAATGGTACACCCTTGGAAAGTAGGGCCTGGGATTCCTTCATGCCTTCCAGTATCACCCCAGCACCTGCTCAGGGAACACTGGCTGAATGGATGGAACCAGTGATGAAACCAGGAAGGAGAAATGATACCGAGGACAGTTGGGACAATGGTAAAGCCTACAGGAAGTGACTTTGAGTGCAGCCGCAGGAAGTCCAAGAATGGGGACATTGTGTCCATCTTCTTTATCTTTCTACAGTCCTGGGAGAGGCTGACACCAGGGACCTGTCAGCCACCTGACTCAGGCCCTCCCGTGGTGGGTGGAGAGGCCCAGGGGGAAGTTGAGTCACTGGACAAAGGGTGTGGAGACCTTGAAAGACTGTCTTTATTCTCCTCTACTTTACATGGCATCACCGACATGAGTTTAAGCAAGGTCCAGGAGTTGGTGATGGACAAGGAAGCCTGGCATGCTGCAGTCCATGTGGTCGCAAAGAGGTGGACATGACTGAGCAACTAAACTGAACTGACTAATTCTACATGAGAATCTTGAACTTTACATTTCCACTTCAATCGGAGGGAAAATACTGGAGAATTACTGCAGATTAAAGCAATTCTTCCTTCTCAAGGGCTGCAGTGTTTCCTGTTGGGCAGAACAGGAACCAATCACACAAAGTCAAGACAGAGTCATTTGGACGTGAATTTGGAGTCACATGAGTTGCTTGCTCAGATTCCCTAGCTTTGAAATGTCTGCCTCCATCTATAGTCTCCTTTGATGGCTTCTGTTTCCCAGGGGTGCCTGACCTGCACTCCCTCCCAAAGCTTCGCACCATAAGTGTGTGAGCATGCCCGTGTTTACAGAAGGGAAGCTGAGGGTCAGAGGATCCAAAGGATTTTCTCAGGAGGAGTTGCCTACATTTAGGAGTCCCTTTGCCACATAGCTCCCGGTTCACTGTGTCTTGCTGCTTGTCACCCTGGAAAGTCCAGGGTGATCTGTGGGCCAGGCCCTCTTCCTCCTCTGACTCACAGTTGTGCAAATTCAGGGGAGCCACCTCCTTAAGGAATTAGGCTTCTTCATTTCTTAAACAAAGTTGGATGAACTCTAGCACACCTTCCAGCTTCAGCCTCTGTGATTTTCTTGACCCAAGTGTTAGGAGAAGGCAGATTTCTGCCAGGCTGTCTCCTGTCTCTCTTCACCCCATCAGCTCTTTCCTGAAAGCCCCACAAAATTGAGCAAGATAGAAAAGTGAGGAAGGGGACTAACACTTGAAAGGAGCTGATTCTGCACCAGTGTTGTGCTGTGAGCCAGAATTTAGATCTTCATCAGGCATGATACTACTTTCCTTTAGATTAATCCCTGGTGTTTATAAAGTCTTCATCATTTCTGTGATTTATGGTCTTTCTCCTTTGCAGGTGGTAAAGAATCTGCCTGCAATGCGGGAGACCTGGGTTCGATCCCTGGGTTGGGAAGATCCCCTGGAGAAGGGAAAGGCTACCCACTCCAGTATTCTGGCCTGGAGAATTCCATGGACTATATGGGGTCGCAAAGAGCTGGACATGATTGGGTGACTTTCACTTCACTTCCTCTGCCTCTAGAATGCATTCTCCCCACCCCCTCCCCACCACGGAACTCAAGCTAGAATAATCCACTTTGCGTGGCCTCCACAAGAATACCTGCTATGCTGACTTTTTAGTAAAGAGCTGGAGAAAGAAGCCTGGGCAGAAAGACTGGCTTAAAGAGAATGAGCAGGAATGAGTCTCTTGTAAAGGGTGGAGGATGATTTTCTGACTTACGAATCAACTCTTCATATCAGTCGGCCAAAGTATTGAAGCTTCATCTTCAGCATCAGTCCTTCCAATGAATATTCATGGCTGATTTCCTTTAGGATTGATGGGTTTGATCTCCTTGCAGTCCCAGGGACTCTCAAGAGTCTTCTCCAGCACCACAATTTGAAAGCATCAATTCTTCAGTGCTCAGCCTTCTTTATGATTCAGCTTCATGGCCCATGTCTTGGAGATGAGCAAACTGAAGCCGAGGAGGGCCAGTAATTTGTCCTGGGTCACACAGCAACAGAGCTGGAGGCAGGGGTGGAGCGGGGGGCATGGAGAAGTGGGGGAGACACTTTCCCCAATGCCTGTAAGGTGGAAACAGTCTCTGAGCCCTCAGAGCTATACATTTATTTCCTTCCATAGGAAAGAAGACTTTGCTCCAGAATCAGCTGAACTGTGGCAAAGCTATCTTGCCTTTGCTGGTCTTGATGGCTGGAGAGAGATTGCCTTCCTTTTGCAGCCTCCTCTGTGCTGAGGATGAAGTGAGCGTCAGCCTTTCATGGAGTTGCTGCTGGTATCTGGCTGAGATGCCCTGGCCCCCTAGAATGAGAGCGATTGTCGTGAAAGAATGGGAAGAGACGGTGCTAGGAGCCTGGTCAAGCATCTCTGTCCCCTATTCAGAGAATCATGAAGCCAGACCAACCAGTATTCTGCCTTCTTCCTCCTGGTGACTAGTGATACAGCCAGCGACTCACACCTTGGGGGATGTCTCCATTGCTCCTGCTGCTAAGGATGCCCGAGACCCCAAGCACAACTGCGGGTCCTTCTTGTTGTCATCTTCATACCAGCACTGTTCTTTTCAGAGCTTTTGTGGGCTGGTATGCTATTGCTGCAGATTCAGAAAACACTGACTGACAGTTTTCCACCCAGTCTTTTGCTGCCTCTGAGGGCCTGTGGCAAGTTACTAAACTGCCTCAGTGTTTTCATCTTCTTTTTTTAGGGGGGGCTGCACCCCATGGAATGCAGGATCTTAGTTCTCCAACCAGGAATTAAACTTGGGCCATGGCAGTGAAAGCGCTGAATCCTAACCACTGGAGCCCCAGGGAACTCCCCAGTGTGCATCTTCAGAAATGGGGACAAGAATGACTTTCTTGTAGGGTTTTGTGAGTATAAAACACTATCTTGCATATCATAGATGCTTAATCAAATTTATCTTCTTTTCATCGAACAGCTAGGTTGTTAAGATACATACCTAAACTCAGGTGAGACCAAGCTCAAGCTGAATGTCAGACAACCAGTGTGGTGGTGCCTCAGGGAGGGGAGAAGGCTGATGGCGGAGTGGGGGTGGGGGAGTGTTCTGTGATCTCTTTGGAGCATCATCTCAGCCATAGTCTGTCTCAGGATTGGGGACCATCTAGGTTCAAGGATCAGACATAATGAGGCAAGCTGATAATACAGCTACACTCAAAATCCACTCAAACTGTTTGATCACATAAGGTCACCTCAAACAAGCATATTGCAATAAAATAACTGAAAAGAAAAAAAATGTAATTTTTGTAAAGATATTCATCATAGCATTATCCAAAAGTAGAAAACTGGAAAAATCAGAGAGTAATAGAGAATGCCTGAACAAACTATGGTACATTGCTCCAACACCACATAAGTAAAAAAAGTCAAAGTGAACACTATCATTCCCTTGTTCAGACGTAGGAAAAGAGTGTTATAGGCAAAATAGTATAAAAAAGCAGAACTTAAGATATGCAAATGCTGATCATAATATTTAGTATCTATGAATGGCCACTGAAGAGACACATAAGATGTGAATGGTGAGCTCTTTGAAATTACGAAATTTAATTGTGTTTGAATAAGTTTATATTAGGGCTTCCCTAGTGGCCCAGATGGTAAAGAATCTGCCCACAATGCAAGAGACCCAGGTTCATTCCCTGGATTGGGAAGATTCCCTGGAGGAGGAAATGGCAACCCACTCCAGTATTGCCTGGAGAATCCCATGAACAGAGGAGCCTGGTGAGCTACAGTCCATGGGGTCACAAAGAGTTGGACATGATTGAGCGACTAACACTTTCACTTTCTAAGAAGTTTAGATAGAGTATGGTAGAATAAAATTTCAATACAGTTTTAAACACATTAGGTAAAAAGTATTAAAGCAGAAAACCACACATAGATAGGGGGATTGATAGCATTTGTGCATAATTTTGGCTGTTAACAGGTCTGCATGTGGTATTCTAAATTATGCTAATGTATGTCATCACCAACTTGGTGCTTTTGCCCAAGCTTGTCTTTTGTTTCCAGCATCAAGAGAATGGAGTTGGCTCCATGCTGGTCTCCTTCTGTAGTTGGATTCAGCTGACCTGTGGGAAGCAGGATGGGCTGGTGTGAATTAGAGCGAACAGCACAGGGAAGGGCAGCCAGGAGGAGTCCAGTCCGATGCCATCAGGGCTGGGGACTTTACTGGGTGCCTGGGCTCTGAGGTGTCGGCCAAGCAAACCAGATGTCATGCTGAGATAACTGGCCCACTCAGGAGAAAGCCTGTCTCCCTCTTGTGGGGTGACAGCTGTACTGGGCTTTTGCACACTTGTGTCCACCTGCCAGAGCTCAGGCAAATCCAACAGGAAACAGCTCAGGAAATCAGAAACATCATTTCTATTACTCCCTTGCATAAGTGGAGAAGTAGCTGTTTCCAGACTGGTGAAAATCTGTCTACATACAAATAAAAGGCCAGAGGGATTTTTCTCTGTTTGTTGATGGAAGTCAGGATGACTGAAATACTGAGAAAACCCAACTGTGATGTGACGAATACTGTATGTTCCTGCTGTAGGTGGCCCCAGCCTAAAACACTTGATGTAAGCACTTGCAGGGCTTCCTGTGGGGAAATGGGATCACTGTTTCCTTTTTCTGGGCCTGGGCTTCTGCTCACAGTGCTGTCTGTCTGGTTTGGTTCAGTCTTGGTCCAAGGCCCTGCAGTGAGTGGGAGGTAGACCCGAGAAAGGAATGCATGCTGCACCCTTCCCTCATAGGGAGGTTTTCTAGAATTTGTCCTCAGTAGGCCCTAACAGAATTCTGTACAACTATGTACCAGATCTCACATGCCACTTGACGTGTAAACTTTTTCATTTTTAGTTTAAATAGCTGAAGTATATCAATTATTCTGTCGTATTTCTTTGAGGAGGATACATACACACATATATATAGTTTGTATATATTCAAACTGAAATTATTTTTTTCTGTAACTGTAAGATTCTAAATGCTAACATTTTTCTTTCGGATTGACATACAGTTTTATTAGGACTATTATGGGACATATTTGATTAACCAGCATGAGCTTGTTTGGAAGCACCTCTGTGGGTGCCTGGGGGCAGGGGCAGGGGTCACGATGGTGCCCTCATTGCTCTGCTCTCAGGCGGGTGGCTTCAGATCACAGCCCCTGAGGCCCTAGAACCTGACTTGGCTCCCTGAGAACTCTCTGCCCCTGTGGGCTGCTCTGTGAGCAGCAAGGAGAGGGTGCAGGGCCAGAAACACATAACAGCAAAAATAAAATAGTATTTTCATAGGGAACACTCATGGAAGTGCTTACTATGTGTCAAAGCTCTTGTAAAAATTTTATGTATGTTTACTCACTTAACCCTGAAAACAACACCGAGGTTGGTATTGTTATTTAGCTCATTTGACAGAACAAAGAAGGGGATGGCAGAGGTTGGTTCTTACAGAATGTTTACCCCACTCAGGTTAGGGCACTAAGAAAGTGACTTGTCATGTCTCATTTTACTCCTGACGTGCCCAAGTGGTTTTTGCACTATTGCCCTTTTACAGACGAGGGTACCTCACCCAGAACAGGGACTCGCTGTCCTCAGACCTCTCAGGGAGTGTCAGTTTGGTCCCCTCCTCACCCCCAGGTAGGAGCAGAGATGGCAGGTCCTCACCCTCAGGGTGCAGCTGAGAGCAGGTGAGAATGTTGGTGACGGGAGGTGGTGGGAGGACATTGGTCCTCGGAGTTTCCTGATGTCAGAGCAGAGCAAGCTGAGAGGCTGGGCTGTCAACAGCACAGAGAGAAGGAATGCAGCAGGTGGGGCAGGCAGCGACTCGAGGTGGGTGAGCTCTGAGGGCCGTCCCTCTTCTGTGTAGGACCGGACCAGGAGCAGCTCCAACACGGAAGTGCTCTGGTGTTTTCCCCAGAGACACTGCCCACGCTGGGGAAATGACAGGCCCTCTTGGCCAAAGCGGCCAAGGCCCAGGGCTTCACCCTGAGAGGAAGGTGGGTGGCTGCTCAGAGCGTCATGCTGGGATAGGACTCAGGCACACAGAGGAGGGAAGGCTTTCTGCCAGCAGGATCCTATGACTGTCTGCTAGGAGTGTGCATTATTTTATGGGTTCAAATTTGTGTAACTTATGATGTGTTCAGCGAGATCGAAGAGGCTCTTCTGATGGACATGAACATTTTGAGCAGGAGGGTGGACACAGGCCCCGCCAGCATCTCACTTGTCAGCTGGTGGTGCATTATCGAGACAAGTCCAGATGCCTGCAGATCCACTATTACAATTTCCAGAAGTCTGAAAATGTCTTGTTTTGCAATTTCAGAATATTTTAAAATTAGAGAGGGAAGGAGATATATCTTGCAATCTATATTAAAACACACTATTCTAGTAACTGTTAGAACTTCGATGATCCCCAATGATTTGTATGTTGACTATTATATCTCTGAGTGTATTTTCTTAATTTTCATTTTAGAAACAGTTAAGAAATCATACTTAGAAAGTGAAAGTGAATCCCTATAGGGCCTTCGACGCCAGCACAGAATATTCGCCAGGTTTCTGAGGTGCAGCTTTCAGGCCCTGTGGTCCAGGCCTGTGGGTGATAGTGGGCTACTCGTTGCCCTTGCGTGTGGGCTCCAGCAGCTGTGAAACCCTCAGTAGAGTCGCCATAATGCGGTGGTTAAGAGCCTGGGCTCTGTCGTTGGATAGACCTGGTCTGAACGTGAATCCTGCCACTTGGCAGTGGCCACAGCTGTCCTTTCTTGTGTGTTGAACAGAACTGGTGTCCCACATTGTGTGGTCTCGTGAGGCAGTGCCCTGAGAGCTCTTGGCCCAGCTTTCACCCTCCAGAGAGCTCTTACTGATGGGTAGGGACAACCTCCTGGGTGCTTCATGGGCTGCATGGGCTCAGAGATGGGGCACTTGTGGGCGCTTGTGCCACCTGAACCCCAGGCTCACAGGCACAGCCTATTCTGGACTTCAGTGTCGAGTAGCTGCTCAAACTTAGGAACAAATGAAATCCATGCCCCCCCCCCCCCGGCCCTCCCAACGCTGGAGACCACATTCTCCTATAGCCTTGACTCCAAGTGGGGGCCATGGATCAATAGCCTGAGCATCTCAGCTGGAGCTTGTTAGAAACAGACGCTCCGGCCCCCACACTCAGAAGCCGCCTTCCAACAATTCTTGGCAATTCTCCTGCGATGTGCTTACCCCTCCACTCTGACACTCAAGGGGTCACTGTCCTCCAGACACACGAGGACAGCCCTGGGGGCCCCAACCTTCCCACACCACCCTGTGGGAAACTTTGTACCTGGGCCTCTCACTGTCATTGGCCCAGGTCAAGTCCAGGCCCAGCATCCTGAAGACCTGGGCCACCTGATCCCCTTGGGGTCTCTTCTGTGAATGGAGGCTGCTCCCCTTCTGGGGTTTCCTTCTATGAATGGAGACTGTTCCTCTTTGGGGCTTCCTCTGTGAATGGAGGCTGGAGTCCACTTTGCTAAGTGTCTGACTGCCCTAATGGTTGATTTAGGACCCACAAGAGGTGGCCGTGGACTCAGGTCCGGGTGGACATGCCTCCTTCTCCAGCTGACCTTTTAGATCCACAGGTAGGAGCAGCTCCCCTCCCACCATGGGGGTTACTTTCTTTCTCACACTTCACCTGCAGGCCTGGGTCCACTCTAACACACACACACACACACACACACATGCACATGTCTGGGCTGTGTTTGGGTGTTTGAGGGTGGTGGAAATGGGATTTCTAGGTCACCTGGGGTCACCTACATCAATCCCTGAGGCTACTAGGCCTGAAAAGCTCTCTCTTCCCCTGTGCCTCTTTTCAAGCATCTACATTTCATACCCTTGAAGGCTTGGGTCAAGTTCCAGCCCTCCCAAGAGTTGTCCCAGGGGTCCAGCCCTGGAGGTCCATGTCCCACCCCTCTGAGCATCTCCTCGTCTGTCCCTGAAGCTGGCAGTAGTGATTCTGCATGGCTTCCAGTTGTGGTGTGGCTCTGAAGTGACCATGTGATCTCAGGGTTAGTCTGTATCCATAAGGTCAGTTACATGCATGAAGCACGTGTGGGTCACCTGATGCCTTGTATGTGAGAAGCAGTGTGCTGAGTGGTGTGTGTGTGTGAGAGAGAGAGACTTTGCCTCTAAGGAAGCTATAACCTAGAAGAGAGGCTAGGACATGACTGGGTAACTAAAGCAGGAATCAGATTAAGGGCAGAGAATTAAAGGAGGGAGAGGTTGAGAAAAGGGTGGGAAGGAGCCTGGTGGATTGAGTGGCCTCTGGAGTAGTCTTAGGGGGTGAAGAGAGGTTTGCAACCAAACCAGTTTGTTTGTAGCAGAGAAAGGCTTCATGGGGCAGCCAAGCGAGGAGAAGGAAGACCACCTTTCAGATCTGCCTCTCAGAAGATGAGGGATCTGAGATATCCATCAGGTAAAGTAGCTGGTAGGTCTCAGCTGTAGAAGCTTGGAGGGAGAGGAGAGGTGAGGTGATGTGTCCTTCATGCGCCCAGGTTTAGACTGGCTGGTCCTAGCTTGTCTTAGCCAGTCAGCACTGCCCAGAGCCTACTCCAAGTTTCTGAAAACAACTTGGGCCCCCATTACTGTAGTGACCCCTATGTCAGTAACCTCCTCCCCAGGGGTGGTTAAGCAGCCTGGTGATACATTACCTTGTCTTGGAGGGTGTACAACTGGAGAAAGAGTGTGGACAGTGAGAGCAGGCTTAATCAGTAAGGGCATGTCACAAACAGAACAGTTTCTAGCAGCTGTGTCCTTATCTGCTGCTCCGTCACACTCTTCTGTTAATCCTGAGGGCATGGCTGAGTCTCCTCTGGTGCTGGAGGCCCTCAGGGCAGGCGTGACTGCTCCCCTGGCTGGCGCCAGGAAGGGAACACCATCAGTCCCCGGGGCTCTCGGCAAGGACACAGCAGTGAGGGAGGCTCTGTGCAGCAGCTGCACCTGTGTTCTCCTCCCCTGAAGCCAGGGCCCTAGATGAGGCTTTTGGGGGGCATTTGGCCTGGACCACAGAGATTTGAGGGGCAGGCTCAGTGATGAGAACGCACACGGATTTCTCACCTGTGTGACTTTATTTTCCTTCACCCCAAGGATCACAGGCATAAACCAGCACAGGCTGCCTGCTGGGCTTTCAAGGAGCAGGTCCCAAAGCTGAGCACACACGCCCTCTTCCTGCCAGCAGACAGCAGAGGCGCTTGGCGAAGCCCATGGCGAAGGTGCCCGGCCCCCTCTGACTCAGCGCTTCCCCAGGCTCAGCCGGCTGCCAGCCGCCACCTGGACGAGCAAGGACAGCTCCCACTCCAGCTCTTCTGCCCTGCGGGCCACCCAGGCTCTCCTGGCCTCCAGTGCCAGGGCCTGGCTGCTCTGCAGGGCCCAGGGTCCGAGGTTCTTTCCACAGGGGACATCTGCCTCTCCCTGGTGGGGTCTGTCTTCATGCTGCTCAGAGGGGCAGATCCTGGGAACCACCTGGAAAGGACACGAATGGAGGAGGAGATGGGACTCTGCAAGCCCTGAGCCTACCCTGTGACCCTCTGTGACCCTGGTCACTCTGAAAGACTCCAGGCAATACCCAGCTGAACCCTGGGGAAGATGCCAACAGGCTTCGTCCAGGGACTGGCCTCATGCTTAACAAAGAAAAACAGTGCCCCCTGCATTTATGTTGCCTCATTCATGCACAACAACAACTAATTATTTCATTAAACAATCATCACGTTTAATAATTTGGAACAATTATTGAATAATTAAATCTTTTCATAGCCCCTCAGCTCATCCTGTTTGTCCCTTCTTTAATACCAGGGATATTAACACAATGTCTCTTTAAGCATGAAAATCTCTAGTTCCTTTATTCTCATAAACACTGTCCCTTGATCTCCTCAGTGCAGTGGTGCTGGGTGCCTGCACCTCGTCCCATGGCTGCCCCCAGGAACTAGCCCTCCAGCTTACTTGGTCTCTTGGGATGGGTCTGGCTGTGCTCAGGGGAGGAGTGACAGACACACTGGGTGGGGCACTCAGAGTGCTGTCTGCATTTGGGCTTCTCTGGAGCCTCTGGAAGTGTCTGTGTGTTTTGTGGCTGTCACATGACACACTGTGCCTTGTGTGCACACAAGATAAAATTTCCCTTGCTTGTTTGTGAGCATAGATATCCTTTCTTGTGCTTTGGTCTTAAGAGGACAGCTTGACTGAGATGAACCCATTTTTTAGACCCCCCAACATCCAGACTCAGGCAGGAGGTCTGTACTCAGGGAGCATCTTGGCTCCTGGGGTGGCTGGCAGAAGTGACCTCCTTGGTTGTGAAGAGGGAGGCCTTGGTGAGCAGTGTTCCTGGGCACTGAAGCCTGGTGACAGGGGTGCATAACCTTGCACCCCCTGCAACCCATGGCATTGCCTGTCTTCAGCAACTCAGCAAGATGGGAACTAGGGGGACATGGAGGAGGCACTGGGCTTGGGTGCAAAAGTCAAAGGAACACCAAAACCTCAGGTCACGAGAAAGAGTATTCTAACACAGCATCAGGAATCCAGTTGTCCACTCAAGGCCTGCAAGCTGGCATTGCTTCAGTGATGAGATCAGAGCAGACACAGCTGAGTTGTCACTGTGTCTCATGCCTATGCCCCTCCAGCTTTGCCAGGTCTACACCTCCAGGGACTGAGCTGGGATGGGAGTGCATCTCACAGAAAACTCTTTGTTTAGGCCACAGCTGGAAAAGCTATTAATATTTCCATGGTACCCTTTCATGCCCTTCCCCAGTCTTTCCAGGCCATCAATTTACTTGCTAAGTTGCTTTAGTCGTGTCCGACTCTGTGCAACCCCATAGACGGAACCCCACCAGGCCCTCCCGTCACTGGGATTTTCCAGGCAAGAACACTGGAGTGAGTTGCCATTTCCTTCTCCAAGGCATGAAAGTGAAAAATGAAAGTGAAGTCTCTCAGTCGTGTCCAACTCCTCTGTCCATGGGGTTTTGCAGGCAAGAGTACTGGAGTGGGTTGCCATTGCCTTCTCCGTCAGTTTACTTAGAGACCTGAAAATGAAAGGTAGCCAACATGCTCCGCTGCCTATACATGTAGCACTGTCCCCCAGGGGTAGCCCTCTATCTGCCAAACACAACAGGCAAAACTGGTGGGCCTTCTGGTCCAAGCTGGTTGTTTTGTTCTGAACCTCTTTCTGTGGAAGACACTGTGACCCTGTAGGCCCCACATCATGAGACCCAGCTGTCCATGGATGCCTCAGGAGCTGAGGTGGTGGTCTTATGGGCTTACCACACATGGATTGCCTTTGCCAGGAGGCAGTTGGCTTGTTCTGTCCTCTTCTTTCTGAAGCGCTAAGGCTTGAGCAGTGAGCTGGAAGAACTCCTCATTCAGCTCATCCAAATTGTCTTCCACCTGCTGTATCTTCCTCTAGAAACAAGGGACACATGGTCCGCATTACTGTCCCTTGTATTCTAATTTCACTAAAAACCCATTGAACTGCTCCATGACAGGTGGGGGTATCAATGCTGGATGTGTGGAGTTGAGATACGTCTGCTCTTGAAGAGCTCAGTACCTAAAGAAAAGGGAATGCAGGCCTACAGTCTGGTATAGTGAGAACTGTGTGGAGGGATGTGCAGGGTCTACAGGAGCAAAAAGCAGGAGGCCTAACACAGGCAGTTGCGACCAGGGAGAGCTCTCTGGAAGACAGGAGACATCGCAACTGAATGTTAACAAAAAGGAATTAACTGGGTGGAGAGCTGAAGTAGGGCATGCTAGGCAAAGGCAACAGCATGTGTGGAAACAGAGCTATGAGAGAGCACAAGGAACTTTCATCCATCTCTCAGTTCACCCAGTTCCATCCATGCATCTTTCCATCCACCCATCCATCTATGCATCCATCCATGCATCTATCCATCACAACATTCATACATGGGTCCCTTTATCCATCCATTTGTACGTCCATCCATTCATAGATACAGAAAGATTTATTGAGCACCCATTATGTGTCAAGCCAATGGTTGATTATGGAACCCCACTAGTGAACTCCCATGAAGTTTGTAGTCTATACAAACATAGAACAAGGAATTATCAGTGACAAATGTTACCCAAGGAGGTGTTCAGCTTGGTGTGGGAAGTAGTCAAAGTTCAGTTTGGTGGTAGCATGCGTTAATAATTTGGAAAAGTGGACAGAGATGATGCTGAAGACATAGGAGTGGTGGCTGGGGACAGCAAGCTGTGAGGGGCCTTGTGTGCTAATTGTGGCTACAATGGCAGAGACTTTCTTATTAATTTTTTGGGAGAGTGAGTGTTTTCTGATTAAAAATAGCTTATCTCAGTCACTCTTATAGGCAGAGATGATTGTGTAGCTGAGTTTTGCCTAATGCTTTCCTGAAAGGTTTAAATTTTGTACTCTTCAACCAGTGGAATATGAGAGGGCTTATTTCTTTATTCCTCACAATTACTTAGTACTTTATTCAGATTGGTATCACCAACCCAATGGCCATGAGTTTGAGTAAACTCCTGGAGTTGGTGATGGACAGGGAGGCCTGTTGTGCTGCAGTCCATGGGGTTGCAAAGAGTCAGACATGACTGAGTGACTAAACTGAACTTGGTCAGATATTTTAGGTAGATAAAAAAGGGTATTTAGTTTAATTTTTTTTTCTGATTCTTTGAACATTCTAATACAATTTATTTGTTTGTGTTTCCTTCCTCTAAGGCCATTTGCACATTTTTTCTAAAAGAGTAAAAGTGTCTACTAATGGTAACATTTTGGCCTAGAGGTTTTATATTATTATGTGATCATACCTCACCTTTGGGATTTTTTCCCCATTGTTTTGAAAATTCTTTTAAACCTTCACCTCTTGGCCTTGTGAACATTGTAGAAATCAATGAATACTTGTTGATTGAAAGAATGCTTTTCTTGACCAGTATTCTCCAATTCTAATTTCCTGTGTCCCAGAGTCGTACACGGTGTGTAGGTGACAAGCAGGCTGGAGGGTGGGCAGTTTCCCTACATCATCCCACGTTGCTGGGCTGTGCCCCTCCCCACACTGCCTGGCCCCTACCTGCAGCTCAGGAAGGGCTCCCTGCCTGTGCACAGGGGCAAGGCTCATGGGGCCTCCTCCTTTGACGTCATCCCGGGGGCGCCATCCAGCTCTCGGCTGCCTCTGGGGGCTGAGAAAAAGAGGGGTGAGAGGCACCCTCTCAGGCCTCTGCTGCTGGTGGTCCACCACCTCGGCCGCATTTAACATCTCCCCAGGGAGTCTGAGATTAGGGAAAGACGAGATATGAGGCTTAAACATGAAGGACACACACATAGGACCCCTGAAGCTGGATGACAGGACCCAGGCAGGCTTCTCTGCCCATGGGTGGTGACTTCTCAGTGCCAGGAGCACAATTCACGCCCGACACATGTCAAGGAGGCACACTGAGATAAGAAAATCTCTCTGCCTTTCCATATCTGCCTAAAAACAGGACTTACCTTTTGAAGGGGTCCCTTCCCCTCTCTACCAGGAGGCTCAGAGGGTAATCACTGGAGGCACACTAGACCCACACCAGCCCAGAGATACCTCCAGAGGAATTTGCATAGACACTAGTCCCCATACCATGACACTCCCCTGTATCTACCATCCCAAGATCTGCGGCCCTAGAAACCCAAAGTCCTTTACAGTTGTCTTGTCACTTCTCTAAAATGTGTTCTTAGAGTTACCACAGTTCCAACCTTCCTTTCAAGTTATTCTGCACTGAGGGCCCCACACATGGGCCATGGACACGTGAATGAGCTTCTGTTTTCTCTTGTTGCCTGTGTGAGAACCTGAGATGGGTAGAGGAAAAAGATTTTCCCTCCTCTGCATCAGCTTGCTGTGCCTTGTCTGGCTACGTGCTCTCCTGGGTCCAGGGACTGCTGTCTGCTGTTGCCCTGTCAGGCCAGGAGGAGGCCTGTGTTAGTCCATGTAGGTGCCTGGACCTGCACACCCTCATATGTCTCCTTTATTATGCTGTTCTCAAATTGTCCACCTGTTTCCTGCCACAAGCCTGGTCCGTACATGGATGCCTTCTTCAGAGTCCCCTTGGGCCGCTCAATTCCAGATCTCAGTTTTCACACCTCAAGGCAAGATGGCTGGATGGTGTCCAGAGAGCTTCTGGGCCTCGGGTCTCAAGCCAGACCTGAGTGCTCTCACTATTGTCTCAGGTCTCGGTCAACGCTGCTGTCCTCCAGGAAGACCCTTCCCCAACACCTGCTGCTAGGACTACTCTTATTTAAAGCCTATCTTATCTTTCCTGATCCTTACAAATGCCTTTAAACTTCTAGAAGTCTTTCATTATAATCACTTGTTCCTCTAGACTCCTTCAGCCCTGCATCAAAGGCAGCAGTAAACATTCTCCTGACATGGAACAAAGGACTGGTTCCAAATTGGGAAAGGAGTACCTCAACGCTGTATATTGTCACCCTGCTTATTTAACTTCTATGTAGAGCACATCATGCGAAATTGCAGTTTGGATGAAGCACAAGCTGGAATCAAGATGGCTGGGAGAAATATCAGTAACCTGAGATATGCAGATGACACCACCCTTATGGCAGAAAGTGAAGAGGAAATTAAGAGCCTCTTGATGAAAGTGAAAGAGGAGAGTGAAAAAGTTGGCTCAAAACTCAACATTCAAAAAACTAAGATCATGGCATCCAGTCCCATCACTTCATGGCAAATAGATGGGGAAATAATGGAAACTGTGACAGATTTTATTTTCTTGGGCTCCAAAATCACTGCAGATGCTGACTGCAGCCATGAAATTAAAAGATGTTCACTTCTTAGAAGAAAAGCTATGACCAACCGAGATAGCATATTAAAAAGCAGAGACATTACTTTGCCAACAAAGGTCCATCTAGTCAAAGCTATGGTTTTTCCAGTAGTCATGTATGGATATGAGAGTTGGGCTATAAAAAAAGCTGGATGCTGAAGAATCGATACTTTTGAACTGTGGTGTTGGAGAAGAATCTTTAGAGTCCCTTGGACTGCAAGGAGATCCAACAAGTCCACCCTAAAGGAAGTCAGCCCTAAATATTCATTGAAAGGACTGATGCTGAAGCTGAAGCTCCAATACTTTGGCCACCTGATGGAAAGAACTGACTCATTGGAAAAGACCCTGATGCTGGGAAAAATTGAAGGCAGGAGGAGAAGGGGTCGACAGAGAATGAGATGGTTGGATGGCATCACTGACTCAATGGACATGAGTTTGAGCAAACTCTGGGAGTTGGTGATGGATAGGGAAGCCTGCTGCAGTCCATGCGGTTGCAAAGAGTTGCACACGACTGAGCACCTGAACTGAACTGAACTGAAACATTCTCTTGGGTGGTCCTCATGGAGCTGCTGGGAGGTATTTTCTCATGATTCCCAGTGTCCAGTGTCCAGAGCAGAGTCCAGTCAGGGATTCAGGTCTCCGGACTCCTGACCTGCATTTCCTTTTTGTGATTCTCTTTCTGGCAACCTGGACCTCCAGGGACCCCAGCCTGGTGATGTGAGCAGGATAGTCTGGGCTTTTCTGTTTCCTTCAGGAGACTTCAATCATCTGTATAAGCTCTCCAGGACTTTCAGTCAGGAAGCCAAGAGGAGAGATGTCTCTGGGAGGATGGGCCATGGTGGCTTTGGTGCAGGGATTAGAGGGGTGAGGATTCAGCATCAGCAAGTCTGAGAGTCAGACACCCTGGGCTGCAATTCCAGGTCCTCCTGTAACATAACTGTTCTGAGCCCCAGCTACCTCACCTTTAAACTAAAGGATAGTACAACTTCACAGGGTTGTTGTGAGGATCAGATAACAGACAAAGTGCTTATCTCAGTATCAGTAAGTACAGTCAATGATTTTACCACTTCTCCTCAACTCGGAGGAACAAAGGAGAGTGTGGGTCTCCACTTGAAGAGAGATGGGAGTTAGAGGAAAGAGAATCAGAAGGAGGAGGAGGAATATGAAGTCTGGGGTCACCTGGAGTGAATGTGGCCTCTTTCCCATGGGTGGGGACAACCCCAGTAAGTAACATGAGTTCTGATGAGGTCCTCAAACTGGCAACCCCTTGGCAAACCTGGTGGCCATGACAATGGGGGCTAAAAGGGGCAGGGAGCCCCCAAAATTTGTAGCTGGATCAGAATGTGTTGAGGCTCTAAATCAGGTGGTGAAAAATAAGAACCTTGGCGCTAGGGGGCTTAGGGTGTCCATGCCTGCCCACCTTGGACTTCGGTGCTCCTCAGGGGAGGGCAGAGGCTGGGGCTCGGGGAGCACGTCATTCACCAGCTGAGCATCTTTTTGACAGGCGGAGACAGGCTGTCCACCAACCCAACCAGAGGCCTTGGAAAGGACAGACAGTCCTGTAACTTTCCTCTATTTCTGGGCCCAGAAAAGAACAGTGAGGAACCAGGACGTCATTGCTAACTCGACCTGGACAAGTGTGCCGACCTGAGTGTGGGATGCCATGTCTCTGGGGAGCCTGGCCACTGGCTGCTGGGTGCTTGCTCCTAGGGGCCCCAAACAGCTGCCCAGAGTCAGTTAAGACCTGATGAGAGTGGTGGTCTTCCTTGTCTATGCCCCCAGGCCCCCTGGGACATGTGGGCCACAATGGACTTTGCCCTGCTGCACAGGGGTGCCACACTGAGGACCCATAGGCCCTCCAAGTACTCAGTCCCTCAGACGTGCTGCCCTCAGCAGGAACTGGGGGCCAGACCCCTCTTGAGTGTCCTGCGAGAGGCCAGGTAAGCTAGCAGATGGTGGGGCATTGTCTCCAACACACTTCTTAGAGGAGGCTCAGAAGCGATGGAGCAGGGGCACCCAGAGCACAGGCCACGTACCTGAGGCCCAGGATGTGTGAGCCTGTGTGTGATGCACGTGCACACACGAGTGTATGGGTGTGAGTGTGTGGTGAGTGTGAATGTGCACTGTGTGAACATGCATGTGACTGTGTGTGATGCATGTGCACACGAGTGAATGGGTGTGAGTGTGTGTGGCTGTGTGCTGTGCACACATGCATGTGAGTGTGTATGGTGTGTGTGATGCACATGTACACGAGTGTATGGGTGTGAGTGTGTGATGAGTGTGTGCGCGTGTGTGCCCGTGCGCCTAATGAGTCTGCACACAGTCAGGCTGTGGTTGCCCCAGATGTTCACCTTTCTCAGGGCCCCAGTTGGTGGCCCACAAGCCTGAGAAAGTGCGGTTGCCAGGGCTGCGATGGCTCGGTCCAGCTCCACATGACAGCCTGGGGGAGACACACTGGGGGTGCAGCCTGGGGGGAAGAACATAGAGAACCCCTCAGACATCCCCTCATCCATCACAGCCACCCTGCCGGACATCTCACCCCTCCCCACTCATGCAGTTGGTGTGTATACCCCACCTTTCCTCTAGGCAGTCACCGCACCAGCTGGACACCCAGGGGCGGAGCCTGGAGGAAGCATCCTCCTGCCTTGAGTCCAGATGGTGTCCCCCTCTCTGTACTTCTTATTCCTAACTGCTTCTAAACTCAGATCTGCCCCTCTGGTATTCACGCCCCTGTTCAACTCAGAACCCTGCTGTGGTGTGGGCCCCCAGGCCAGCAGGCATGCACTGCGGCTGCACACCTCCGAGTCACACAGTGAGTCTCCTGGGTTAGAGGAAGATTTTGTTTTTTTTTTTTTCTTTTTGATTTGCTAATGCTTTGTCACATATTATTTTTGAAAATTTGGCCAACACAAAGGAAAAATGGAACCCCAGCATTCAGCTTGCAATAGTACCCGTCTTCTAACCCAGCTCCCATCAGCACCCAGGACAGAGGGCAATGACTGGTCTCAGGCAAACTTCAGAGGAAGTGTTCTTTGTCCTTCTCCTCATGATCACTCGGCTGGATGTCCCAGCCCAGAAGGTACAGACGAGGAGTTAAAGAAGAGACGGTTTGCAGGGAAGGTCAAGGAAAGCTCTGGATGTCATTGCTTAGTCCCCTGGGTTCTCCAGGCCACACACTTGCACACTCACACTTACACCCACACATTTACACACAGTCACACCCACCCCCCCACACTGATACACATTCACACACCCACTCATACACATGCACACCCACCCAAACCCCATACACACTCATGCACACTCACACTTACAAACACACCCCCCACACGTTCACACACACACTCGACATACATACATTTACACATACACTCAGCCCCCACACTCACGATTCCCACATACACTGATAGACACTTACACACTCAGACACACATGCACCTGCACCTGCCAGGGAGGGTTTCTGGCATCTCTGCCATCCCCCCTGACTCCACCCCTGCCCTGGGCTGGGACCTGGAGGATGCTGACTGTGGAAAAGTGACACAGCTGTATGGATCTTAGCCCCACCCCACACCACTTTTCAGGGAGTGGGCTTCACTGAGGAACTATCTGCCTCCCCCAAAGGGCCAGGGAGCTCCGTGGGGGCTGTGGCTGGGTTCGGAGCCCAAGTCTGGTGGTGACTGGTGAGCTCGTGGGATCTAACAAGGCACCTTCCTGCATGCTGTCAGCTGCAGGTGGAGGCATATAAGTCCTGTGCAGCAAGGAGTGGGCTTCTGGGCCAGCTGCGCACTCTCTGTGGATGCTGGGAGGGTCCTTTAGCCTCTTTAGGCCTCAAATTCCTTATCCGTACAATGGGGATGTGGTAATACCACTTATAGGTTTCCTGTAACAACTGAACGGGTTAGTGGAGGTGATGTGAGTACAGTCATCACACAGTGCAGGACCGTGAGGACAGTGCTGGAAGCTAGGCTCCAGGGCCTTTGTGGCCCCAGGGAGTGGCACCGGACCCATTCCTCTGTCAGACCCCTGTGCATGCTAGTGCCCTCCCAACCTGGGGGTGTCTCTCCCTGGCCCTGTGCCCAGGACCATCTTCTTTGATCAGGTTGGATGCTCTCTGGTTTTGGCACCGAGTGGGATGAACCACGTGAAACACTGTTGGGCCTTGATATCACAGCTTTTCACCTGCTGCCCCACCCCTGGGTACTGGCCTCGCACCTGGTGGACGCTGCTTGGGCTCCCCAGGAGAAGCTGTGTTGCGGCTGTTCCACGAGTCTGCTCTCTGTCCAGTGCGTGTCCTGGCAGTAGCCCTGCCCTCTGTCTCTGGGTCTTGAGCCCTGCCCAGCACTGGCCGCTCTGTTGCACTGAGGCTTTGCAGGAGGTCCTGGAGGAACCAGGGCTGGGTCACCCTCTCAGGTTGGGTGTGGCCCTCTATCTCAGCTCAGGCGATTCTCCGAAGGGTGGGTGGCTGTTCCTGGAGTGGATGGGTGGGTGGGGTGGGGGAGATGTGGGAGAGGCAGTAGTCCGGGTTGTCAGGGGCTGGGGCTAACCTGGAGCCCCCGCAGTTGCAGGCTGGCGCCCCTGTAGAAGGCCAGCGCGTCGCTCCTGTGCCTGCTCAGCTGGGTTGCCACATGCAGGCTCTGGTCCTCCAGCTTGTCGTAGAGCGTGCGGACGCTGAAGTCCTCCAGGGTGTGGGCTGCAAGCAGCTTCCCTGCAGGAAGGGGCCCTGGACTCAGCAGCTCCCTTCTCCCATGGGGCTCTGTAGGCAGGATGCAGGAGCAGAGGAGCATGGAGGCCTGCCTGCAGGGGAGGCTGGCTCAGCAGAGGAGCTGACTGGCAGGCGGGTCATCCCGTGAAGAGACCCTGCAGGGCAGTGCCCACCCCCCCAGCCCAGCTCCTAACCCGCACAGTGAGGACCCAGAGCTCTGGCCGCTCTCCAACCTCACCACCTGAGGGTGCCCAGAGAGTTGCTCACACCTCCTGGGGCCTCAGTCTGTCTGGAAAATGGGAATACAACAACCCTCCAAATGCCCGTTTCTAGGTTTTGTGGTGAGGCTGAGAGGGATGGCATGGACTGTCATTAACTGTCAGTAGAAAAACCAGCTGCTCCCCACATGTGCACCCGGTGTGCTGGGGAAGGGAGGGCAGGGGGAAGAGGGCGGGGCAGGGGTACCTGGGCCCCGGGCAGTGGCTTTCCTCCAGGAATCAGCTCCTTTCTTGGAGCCCCAGGGACCAAGGTCCTCAGAGAATGGAAAGCTGCAGAGAAGTAGCAGCCTCAGCGCCTGCACACACAGCTGGCCCCGGGCTGGTCGGGGGCTGCAGGAGGTGAGCTGGCAGGAGGGGACTCACCTGTCTCCAAGGGGCACAGGCTCCGTGGGCGTGAGAGGCTCCCCGAGGCCCCTCCACCGAGGCCCCTGAGCCCTCACAGGGCAGGCCTGGGCCAACAAGGAGGGTCTCAGCATGAAGCCTAGGCTGGTCAGCAGTGCGGTTGCCAGGCCAACAGCCAGCAGCACCCCTGCGGGGGTGGGTGTGGGTGGGGAGCTGTGAGAGCAGCAGTCCCCACTTTCTCTTCCTGCTGTCTCTGGGCTCTAACCCCCCTGAGCCCCTGTTAACAGCCCTCACTCCTGCCTCTGGATGTAACCCAGTCACCATCCTACTGCGGGTCCTCCTCCACCCTGGATTCTTTGGGGGTGGGGCGGGGGGGCCTTCCCGGGACGCTGCTGCTCCGCCCTCCTCTGGCCACCCCAGGGCCAGGCCCTTGAGCCTCAGCTGCTATGGACCGCCTGTCTCCCCCCGGCCCCTTGGACAGGCTCAGCCTGGACAGCAGACCTGGCTCATGAATACGGAGGGAAGAAGGTGGGAGACCCACAGAGGAGGCAAGAACAGGCATCTCTGGACACCTCCACTCAGGGACTCTGGTCACTGAGGCAGGGACCCCAGGACCCATGGGAGCAGGGGGTAGAGACAGGAGGCCCAGGAGAGAATTTCAATATTCCTTGCCTGGGAGAGGAAGGCCAGGTTCAAGGATAAGTTTGTTGTCTTCAAAGCTGTGCCCAGGGTCGCAGGCTGGAGCTTGGCCCCCCCGCCCCCTGTAACCCTGCTCCTCCGTTCTGTGGCAAGTACCTGAGATTGCCGCCCAGTCTGGGCCCAGGTTTGGCGGCTGGTGCCTGAGGACACCATGTCTGGCAAGCTGATAGGGTGAGGAGGGCTGCACGGGCGGCAGGCCCGGGTCGCAGGCCACCCCTTGCTCCTTCACCAACACCACAGCCAGGCTCTCGGGCAGCCCATTGTCCTGAAACACGTATGTGCCCGGATCTACAAACCGGTGAGCAAACCTGGGGGTGACGGGCCAGAATATGGGGACAGTCTGAGGGTCACGAGCCGTGGAAGGGGCTCCCCCTAGAGTAATGTGGCCCAGGGAAGCTGCCCATGACCCCGACCCCTGACATGGTCTGAAGCCCCTAGTCTCCCCCGTGCCCTCCTGGTGCCCACTCTGGAGAGGCTGTGACCTACACTCCAGGAACCAGGTAGCCTCACCACAGTCACCTGGAGAAGCTGAGGTGGGTCTCCCGCACCAGGTGTTCGAGCTGCCTGAAGGCCCCGAAGTCCCAGTGGGGGTTGCTGTTGAACAGGTGCTGTGTCTGGTACACGGGGTAGTGACTGGCCGAACGATCTGTGGAGTGAGCCGCTTGGCCTGAGCTCCAGGGGCTTCTGAAACCGCAGCCCGGGCAGCCCACACCCTGTCCCCAGGACGCTGTCCTGTGAAATAAACCTGGTGCCAGGTGAGACCCTTCCCTCTTGGCCCACAGAGAGAGATGCCCCCCTGGGGTGAGCACAGCCACACGCCCGGTGCCCTCTGGGGTGGGGTCTGTCCACCTCTGAACCCTGGCAGGTGGCACAGGGCAGGCACACAGCCAGAGTTCAGTTCCTGCTAGGGGGGCAGATGGGCAGAAGCATGGGTCTGGGTCTGGCCACTCCCTCTGACCAGGCCTGTCTCCTGCCTCTCAAGACGTCACAGGGGCGAAGACTGAGGTTGAGAGGTAGGGCTACCCAGGCCTGTGGGATTACGGGTGAGCTAGGCCTGGCAATGTCCAAGCCGGGGTTCACTCTGCACGAGTTCTTTTCTTTTCTGGCCCCATTGCCCTTGCACTGCTTCATGTGGGGGAACTTGGGCAGCTACTCCACACGTGAAACCAAACCCTCGGTCTGCTCTATGCGGGCTGGGTGTTTGTTCTCTTCAGATCTGATTAACGCTGAGATCTTCAGCCATGCTTGGAGAAACACCTCCTTTTGAACCGTCAATGTGTGGCTGTGCGCTGTCTCTATACTGATTGCTAAAGCACTTAGAAAGATAGTTTACATTTGTCATTTGTGAGCTCTCTGCCCCATGTTTTTGCTCTTGAAATCCATTCTTTAAAAAAACATACTGGAGAAGAAAAAAAAGGCTGGCCAGGCACTGGCTGCCCTCTTGCCTCTGTCTCATTGGCTACCTACCTCATGTCAGTGATGTCGTGATGTGTGTGTGTGTGTGTGTGTGTGTGTGTGTGTGTGTGTGAGAGAGAGAGAGCAGGTGGGGCGCTCAGCCTCACCGCAGCCCCCAGGGAAGCACCAGGTGGGAGAACGGCAGGGAGTCAACTCTACTGAGGGCCTGACCAGTGCTCAGTGTGTGGAGGGTGAATGCTGAGCCTCTCCCACCAGTGAAGCTGTTTCAGAGGAGCACTCAGGCTTGTGCTGTGAGGTTTCAGCGGTGGAGGGGTGTCACAGAGAGGTAGGCTTCAGCTCATTACGGGAAAGACGATCCTTGTAAATCAAGGCATCCAAGATGGACAGGCTACTGAGTAGGCATAGGGTCTGACCCCGGCACAGGGCAGCCCCGCAGGCGGGCTGGAGCACAGGTCAGAGGTCACCTTGGTGAGACCCCCTCTCCTCCCAAGGTGCAGAGGTCTGGCAACCCCACTCGGAGCTGGAACAGCAGGTCCGAGATATGGAATCCAGGCCCCAGTGAAATGACTGGTCAGGTCAAGAGCAAGGGTGCAGCCCTGGCCTGTGACTTGCTGCTACGAATCTGGGTATGTGAGGTCACTGGACACCTGGGTGGGGAATGGTGAAAGAGTCAGGGCAGGACTCACTGTAGGGAAGAATGTGAAGCTGGAAAAGAACCACGTCCCCTGCTGCCAGGCAGACCACTGGGTTTGGAATGTGGGGGTGGATGCTGGGATCCTGTGGGGCACGGTGCCCCAGGCCTGGGGTCCAAGGTTGCCTCTGCTGCCTTGGGCTGGACACAGGTGGACCTGGAAAAGTTCAGGGGAGGAAAGCTGGAGGACCAGGGCCTGCCTAGGGGCCCCACGCCTACCTCTGCACTCCACCCCCAGTCTAGATTCCTTTTAAGGAGAAAACATCATCTTCCCACATGACCTGTGACCCTTGTCAGACTGGGGGATCCCTCACTCCTCCAATCCCTACTGGGAAAGCTCACCGAGGAAGAAGGCATCAAGTGTGTCCCCACTGGAGAAGACCAAGCCAAGGAGGCCATGGGGGCTGCACAGGACGAGATGGACCCTGGCACTGCCCTGGAAGGACGGGTCTGGGCCCAGTGTGCTTGTTACCTCCTAAGGACAAAGCATAGCACTGAACACCTTGGGGGAGGGGCAGGGAGACTTGCAGCGTTGGATGGACAGAAGCCCAGACCAACCCCTGGCAAGGCTTGACACAGCTCAGCGGTGCCCACCCCACCTCCTCCAGGACATGTCTCCTTCCTCACTGAACTTGCCCAGGTGACGTCCTGACCCTGGGCTCTTTCTTGTCTTCAGGAAACACCCCTGACTCAACTCAGGCCTTTTTCTTTCTTTTCTCTCCACCTGCAAACGTCCTACTTACAGAGCAACTTAGAAACCTCACCCCATCACCCCAAATCTGCTGTTCAGTCCCGGGCCAGATGACCCTTCCGACCCTTTCAGTGGCGAGCAGACACAGTGGTCTAGAACCTCTGGTGCAGAAGCATCCGGAGTGAGCTGGACCTGCATCCAGGCCCTGGTCCTCTGTCTCAAGGCCCTGAAGAGAGCCAGGGCCACACCCTGGTGATCAAGAGACAGCCCTACTCTGTAGCTGGAGGTCTGAGCTGGACAAGACTCTGGTTGGGCGGCTGCAGGGTCACACCATCTCTGTGATGTGTGGAGTGCCTACTGGGAAGTGAAGCTGATGGTTTCCAAGGCCCTCTGGTGTTCAGATGGGATGGTTGACACTGACATGAGGAACACCACTACTGCCTCTTGCCTGCCCTTCTCTGCAGCTGCAGATGGACATTCATCCAGGCAGCCAAGGACCAGGCAGGCGGGCTGGTTCAGAGATAGGTGGTCTCTCTGCCTCCTGGCTTTTTTAGATGGTGTCTGAGTTTTCTGCAGCTACCAGGCCTGGGCGGCTCCGTCTTTCCTTCTCCAGTGGGCAGAGCTGCCCTTCCATTCCAATCCTTCCTTGAGCTGGGCTCACCCTCTGGATGCTGCCTGCAGCGTCGTCCTTCATGCTGAGGATCAGCTTCCTGCTGGGCCCCCAGGCCAGGGAGAGCTGGGCAGCCCTGGCCAGACACTGGGCGTCACAGAGCTCCTCTGCGGAGATGTACTCTCGGCACTGGCAGCTGTGGGAGAGGACGGGGTCCGTCTCGGGTGGTGTGGGGCCATGCGGGCCCCTCCAGAGGGATGTGAGCTGCCTGCTCCCCCTGAGCTGGGCCTGCGCTTTCCGTGGGGAACCTGTGGTGACTAGACCACACACGCTCATGCCCTGCTCCTGCACTGGCTGGGGCATCTCCCAGGATGAGAGCCACACTTGGGATGAAAACCTCATCCTGGGGGTGGGGTGGGGGCAGGCTCAGCACTTTGGCTTGGCTTCCTGCCAGGAAAAAGGATGCGAGAGCCAGTGGTTCAGCCAGAACTCTCTAGTTTATCTTCCCCTCCACTGCCCACTCCACCCAGTGCAAAGCTCAGCTGGCAGTCTAGAACTCGGGGCCAAATCGGGTTGGCTCAGCGTCCAGTCTGGGTCAGCTCCTGGCAGTTGTTGGGGGCCGGGGCCTGGGGTGTGGATCTCACTCTCCCTGCTCCAGCACCTCCTCAGCCCAGCTGCTTGTCCCCACCGCTCTGGCCTGGCACCCTGTTCGAGGTATGCACACAGGGGGCTTTCTGGGAGGAGCTAGTAACATGTGGTTCAACCTGGGTCCTGCCTAGGCCTGTGGGACGGGCCCTCTGGGAACAGTCAGGACCTGCCCTGGGTTGTGGCTTCACTGTGGTCTTAGCAGCTTGTCATCACTCACATGCCCAGCTTCGTGTTGAGCTGGCCTCCCGCCGAGTGACAGAAGGAAGAGCAGTTGTGCTGCCGGGGGGACACACAGGTGCGGGTGGCAGCCAAGAGGACTTCCCCAGGCAGGCAGCGCTCCACGACCTGTGAAAGGGGAGGAGGGCCCTGACCTCAGTACCTGCAGCCTGGGGGCACCAGAGAACATTCCAAAGACAGTGCAGTGTCTCGGGGAACCAGCCCTTACAGGCCCGAGTAGGCACGCAAGGAGCTGGCTAGTTGGTGACATGAAGGACAGATGCTCTGATGGCTCTAGAGAGCAGCTCCTCGTCCAAGCTGAGGGCCCTCAGCTGAGCTCAGACATGGGGAAGGCCCGGGAGCTAGGCTGATGAGTGGTTTCCAAACTTCAGTGAATATCATATCTATTTGGGGGCTGGTGGAAACCCAGTTTGCTGGGTCCCACTCCTGGAGTTTCTGAGTCAGTGGGTCTGGGGTGGGGCTTGAAGGTTTGCATTTCTAACAAATTTCCAGGTAATGCTGATGCTGTCAGAGTCAAGACCACACTTGGAGAACCACTAGCTTCCAAGGCGGCACTTGTGGTAAAGCACCCACCTGCCAATGCAGGACACATAAGAGAACATGGGCTCAGTCCCTGAGCTGGGAAGATTCCCTGGAGAAGGGAATGGAAACCTACTCCACTATTCTTGGCTGGAGAAGCCCATTGACAGAGGAGCCTTGTGGGCTATAGTCCATGGGGTACCAAAGAGTCGGACATGACTGAAGCAGCTTATCATGCACACAGTCTGCAAGAAGGCAGGGTAGAGGAGCTCAGACAGGGGTGGACCTCAGGAAAGTGAGAACAACATGACTTTGGGCTCCTGGGGACACTGGAAGCCAGCCAGGCTGGAGCCATGGCCGGGGCTGGTGCCTATTTCCATCTGGCAGGGATAAAGCAGCCTCAACCTGTTCTCCTATCAAGGAGCAGGGTCTTCCATGGGGAAGGGAGAATTGCCTGGGGAAGGGAGAATTGCCTGAGGAAGTGTATGGGTGGGAGGAGGTGGTGAGAGAGCAGCGTTTCAGTTGGAGCTGCTGTCGGACCCAGGTGGGCAGGTGGCCCTGGGGTCCGGGCAGTCGTCTTGTATGCTGACTGAGCTGTAGTCAGCACAGAGGGGTCAGCCAAGGTCAGCACAGAGGCTTCTGTACCATGAGCTGGTTGAGTGAAGTGTCCCCATGAAGAGGTTGCTGTCTTTTAAGAAGAAGAACTGACTCAGTGGACACAAGTTTGAGCAAACTCCAGGAGATGGTGAAGAACAGAAAAGCCTGGCATGCTGCAATTCATGGGGTTGCAAAGAATCAGACTTGACTTAGCGGCTGAACAACAACAGGTTAGATCCAGAGCCTCCAGAGATGGCTGTGAGGGGAGGGTGCCCACGTCTCACTGCCAGCAGGGTTGTGTGCCTGGTGAGGGACGCTGTTCCTCCTCTGGCCTCCTGGACCACACAGGATGGTCACCCACATGCAGGGGAGATTTCCAAGACCCTTTGCAAAACTGAGGCTCTGTGGTTTTATGACAGGGAGAGAGCCCAAGGTCTTCCCACTTACGCAGGAGGTCACCCCCACCCTGGCAGTCAGAGAGAGCGTATGGATGGTGCTCCCCTACCTCTGCCTGCCCCACCGAGGCCCCAGGGCTACCTGGGGCTGACAATCCTCTTCACTGCTGCTCTCATCATCATCATAGGACTTATATCCCGCCTGGCAGATGCAGGAGCCATCCGACTTCTGAAAGACCCTGTTCAGGCCCTGACACGTGCAGTGGGAGGCACCTGGGGAGAGAGGAGTCCCTGGCACCTGGCAGGGAGCCAGACAGAGCCACGTGGGGGATAGACACCTGCCTTTGCAAAGTACTGACCTTGAAGGGCTTCAAGGGGTTGAATGAGATCTTCCAAATTTTAACCCTGACTTCACATTTGAATCATTGTTTAGATGTGTTTAAAAGCTATCAATGTCTGGGTCCCCTTTAGACCAATTAAATAAAAATCTCTGAGTTGAGGGCAGGACAGCTACCTTTTAAAAAGTGCCCAGGGAGCTTTACTGTACAGCCAGGGCTGAGAACTAGTGGCATGTGGGATGTTAGCTTCTCAGCCAGGGATCGAACCCACATCCTGTGCTTCGGAAGTATGTTTAAACCACTGGACTGCCAGGGAAGTCCCTGATTAGCATATTTGATAAATTAAATGATGAGATGGAGAATTTCACGGGGGAGCAGGAAACTATGAAAGACTAACAGAAATTTTAGAACTGAAAGATTCAATAGCAAAAGATAAAATATCTTTAGAAATATTTAATAGCATATTATATGGAGCTGAATAGTCCATGGGGCTGCAAAGAGTTGGACACATCTATATGGAGCTGAAGAGAAGATAAAGTAGAATATAGGTCTGAAAAAACCATCCAAATTGAATGTCAGAAAGAGAAAATAAAAGATGAAAAATGCAGAAAATAGTGTAAGACATATGTGCATGGTGAAAAGAGATAACATATAACTTGAGAGCCAAAGGAAGAGGAAAGGACAAAACAGAGTAAATACCTAAAAATATTAAAAAACATAATGGCTGAGAATGTCACAAAATTAAAAGACATCCAACTACTTGAGAAGTACTAAAGAAATTCAAATAGGATAAACACAAAGAAAAACTGCAGGAAAAAGCTTCAGGTACCTTCCTAGAAACCAAAGATAATGAGAAAATCTTAAACCACCCAAGAAAAAAGAAAATTACCTGCAGAGAGTAAATAAGGCACATATATAAGACTTCTCAACAGAAATAGAAAGCCAGAAGCAAAGGAACTGTATTTTTAAAATGCTGATAGAAAATAACTGTCAAGCTAGAATTTTCTGCTTAGCTAAAATATGCTTTAGGCTAAAGCTGAAAAGAGACATCTTTAGACAAATAAAACATTAGAAGATGAAAATTTAAAACCTAATAGTGTTTACAATAACAGCAAAAGGTATCAAATACCTAGGAATAAAGTTAATTCTCTGATGGCTCAGCAGGTAAAGAATCTGCCTGCAGTGCAGGAGACAGGAGATACAGGTTTGATCCCTGGGTTGGAAAGATCCCCTGGAGGAGGAAATGGCAACCCACTCCAGTATTCTTGCCTGGAGGATCCCATGTACAGAGGAGCCTGTGGGCAACAGTCCAAAGTGTTGCAAAGAGTAGAACATGACTAACGACTAAGCACAATGTTAATTAATTATATGTGTGTGTGCTAAGTTGCTTCAGTCTTATCTGACTCTTTGGGACCCCATGGACTGAGTGGGTTAGCATGCCCTCCTCCAGGGGATCTTCCTGATCCAGGGATCGAACCCATGTTCTCTTATGTCTTCCTCATCAGCAGGTGGGTTCTTTACCGCTACCACCACCTGGGAAGCCCTTAAAATAAATCTTAATTTAGAACCTCTATATCTCCTATTTTGTTCTTCTTCTTAAGTTTGTCTTAGCTACTTGCGGTCCTTGAATTTGCATATAATCAGATCACACCCACGAATATTTTGCTGGAATTTCTCTTGGATTGCAGAGAAACAACAGATCCTTTGGGAGAGAGCTGACATCTTTATTTTATTGAGGCTTCTAATCCTCGAACATGGCTTAACTTTCCTTACTTATGCTCTTATTACTATCCTAGGTAAAGTCTTCTGGCTTTGTTTGTGGACATCAGCCCTCATCGGGGCAGGGCTGGAATGAGCCCTCATTTAGGCTAGATGTGTGTGACCCATGGGACCTAAATTTCCCTGTGTGGGACTATCTGATTAAGTCTTCTGCTGGCACAATGGACCAGCAAAAGCCATGTGAAGGCCACGTCTTTGAAATGAAGGCAGGTGAAGGGGTCAGCAAGGGGTCCCTGGCTCATAGCTCTGCCCCTGATGCCCTGCAGGGCTTCAGAGCTGTAGCACCGGATCGGGATCCGGCCGGGTGACCTCAGGGTCCCAGCCAGCACCCCATCCTGGCCTTTGGAGCAGGCCTGGCCCTTAGTCTCTCTGAGGGTGTTCCTCCTACTCCCTGTCTGCGTGTTGAAGTCATCGCCCAGACTCATCTCATCCACGCACACGATTCCACTCAGGGCTAAGGTGGCTTCCTGCAACCTTACACCACTGACCCTCAAAGCTGCAGGGACAGGAGACCTGGTGTATTTGGAGTTCCTGTCTAAAGACAGGGGCAGCTAGCCAGCTGGATGCCCGTGAGACTCACCTGGTGGAGAGAAGGCAGAACTCCCGCAGGGCAGGCAGCCTGCCTGGCCTGGCTGGGAGCTGAAGGTGCCTGTGGGGCAGGGCAGGCACTCTCCCACTCTGCCTGCCTGGCTGCTGTTCCGGAAGGTTCCAGGTGGGCAGGGCCTGGGGGTGGGGGTCCTGGCAGGACAGTAGTGCCCCACCGGGCAGGGCTGGCTGTAGTAGCTCTCTGTCCCTGTGGGGGAGTGGAGGGGTTTCTGAGCTGCAGGCTACAGTGAAGGTGGGAACAAATGGCGGGCAGCCCGTGTCCTATTCCTGGGCCCCAGCTTCACCGTGTGTGCTTGTACAGTGCTGCGTACGGTCTGATTCGTAGGTCTTCATCCAGCATTAGGAAAGATGTGATGCCTCCCTGCTCCTAGTCCTCCTTCACCCGTGTCCTCTGTAGGTCTGAGCTACAGGCCTGTCCCCCGCACACTCCTAGGGTTCTGCCGGCCTCTCCGCTTGCCACCTCTGTCCACCCCACCAGGCTCAGCCCAGTTCTGACCTGAGGCCCAAGCCCTGCCCTCCAGCTTCCCACGCTCACCCCGGTGGCAACTGAATCCAGCGGGACAGGGCTGGCAGGGCAGGGTGTCCAGGGCCCAGCTGTGGTAGGTGCCCGCTTCACAGAGCTGGCAGCAAGTTTCCTGGGAGACCCTGAGGCCACTTCCATTCAGGGCCTCAGAGCCCCCGGGGCATGCACGTGGATGGACACTGCCGGGAGGGCAGTAGTAGGGAAACACGCAGCTGCACAGACAGAGTCCAGGCCCCAGTTTCACGATGATGGGTCTGTGTTATGGCTTCTTGTCTCACCAGTAGGGCCCTACCTCCCCCAGGCATGGGCCTTAAGCTGGGAAGCTGGCAAGGAGAGGGGGGCTCCACTATCACCCCAGATGGGGGCCTCCAGTTGCTTGTGTCTGATGGGCCTAAGCATGTCGTGGTGCCTTTCTGGAGGGGCTCACCCAGGTGGCTAGGCCGTTAGGCAGCATCCATGTCCATGCTCCCTGCCCACCTCACTCGGGACACGAGGACGTGTGGACTAGATAAGACTGATGGGGCAGCTGGGGGAGTTAGTCTGGGACATAGGAATGGGGCTGCCAGGTGAAATACAAAGTGTGCAGTCACACTTGAATTTCAGATAAACAGTATAAATGCTCCCAAGCATTGCATGGGCCATAGTTACATGAGCAATTTACTCGGTTTACCTGAAATTCAAATGTAACTGGGTTTCCTGCATTTTAATTTACTTACTTAAACCTGGCCGCCCTACAGGATGACCCTAGACCCTGATAAAGGGCATCTCAGTGCAGTTTGCTTCCTCGCCCTCCTTCCCTGGGACAGAGGCGAAGAAGACAAGCAGAGGGCCCCCGGTGCTTGTCACTGAGCCCCGCTGTTTGGCCTGAATCCTTTGGGAAACTGAGGGCGTTGACCCCTGTTGGAGAGCCCAGAGGCTAAGACATGTTGGGGAGCCTCAGACTCACATGGCGGGGTTGGGGTACTCACAGCTGACCTGGGCCAGTGTAGGTTGAGGAGCCGGCAGGGCAGGCATAGCCCCCAGGGCAGAGCGGGGGGACCCCAGTCTGGGGCCCGCAGTAGGAGCCAGCCCTGCAGGTGACCTCGGCCACAGCACCTGAGGGAGATAGAAACAGGTTGAGGGCCTTTGGCCTTGTGGGGATCCAAATGCACGGAACCAACCAAAGACTGGGTGGATACTGGGGGACCAGGCTGATGGTTTGCTAGGGCCAGCAGGTGGCCATGCAGTGCCTGTGTGATGTTCCCTGGGCCTCTTGTGTGAACTCCTGGAGTGCAGGGGTGGGGGCAGGGGCTGGGAGGGATGAAGCACTGCAGTCTCACCTGCAGGGCACTCGGTTCCAGCTCTGCAGGGGGTTGCAAACACATTTGCATGGCTGCTCTGCTCAGCCTCTGGGCAGTAGTGGCCAGGGGGGCAGAGTTCACAGTCTCCCCGGGATGATGCTCCTGGCTCTGTCCGAAACGTTCCAGGTGGGCAGAGCAGGGCACCCTGACCACCTGGACACCAGTGGCCTGGAGGACATGGGTGGTCTTCGATGGAAGAGAGACCTGGGGCAAAGGCAGAAGGCAAGAAAGGTGCCCCCCAGTGCCTCGTGACTCTCCTCCCCAGAGGCCTCAGCATCCGGCCTGGGGGCGGCCTCTCACCTGGGGACGGGCAGTGGTAGCCGGCTGGGCAGGGGAGGCACTCTGCCAGACTCTGGGCCCCTTCTGCTGCCAGGTAGGTGTGCTCCGGGCAGGCCTGAGGGGCTCCTGGATGGGTGTTACTGCCCCCGGGGCAGTAGTGGCCAGCTGGGCAGGGCTGGATGGCCGAGGCCCCTGGAAGCAAGGGCAGGGCTCATGCTTCCTGCTCCCCAGCCCTTCTCAGGAGCTGTGCACTCCAGGCTCACAGGTGCCTCACCTGCTTTGCACCAATGCCCGGCAGGGCAAGGCCCACAGTCTTCTTGCTGCTTGGCTCCAGGGGCAGCTGTCACAGTGTGAGGTGGGCACGGGGCGGGTTCTCCACTGCCCTCTGGGCAGTAAAAGCCTGAAGCACATGGATGGTGCTGGGTCCCATGAGGCAGGGATACTCTGCCTCGTGGCAGGTGGGGCACAGCACTGGGATGGCGGGAGCCTGTGTTTGGAGCAGGGGCTGGGGGACTCTGTTGCCCAAGAGTTGCGAGGTCTGGATGCCAGTCCTAGTTCCCCTGGCTTCTGCGTTTGTCAAATCAGTGACCATCTGGATTGCACTGGGTGTGTACCGTATAGGATATTACATACATGTGGTATATGCAATTACACACATGTGTATCATGTACACATTAGATGTATAAAAACCAGGGTCGACTATTTTTAGAGTCTGTTTGTGACACACAGAAAAGCTTCTCTGCTAGGGTGGGCCATGTGGTGAGGGCTGGACGGTCTTCCCTCTGCCTCTTTCACACCCCCCAGGGGCAGGAAAAGGGGGCTGTTACCTTGTGGGCACTGCTTGGCACACAGCTGTCCCTGAGAACATGGGTGCTGGGGCTCTCTGGGGCCTAGTGTTGTCAATGCAGAGGTCCCAGGTGGGCAGAAATAACCGGCAGGACACTTCCCCCTCACCTGTCCATTTCTACCAGCCAGAGAGAGAGGAGGGCGTGAGACCAGGATGGAGTGGCTCTCCTGAGCCCAGTGCCCCAGCACTAGGGGAAGCCCACCCTGGCTTTGGGCACTCTCACTTGATCCATGGTGCGTGTGAGAGATCTTTGAATTCTGCCCCAGGAAAACATGTGACTATACCCAAGCATGTGACAGAAAAAGTGAGCCCCTGGGTGTGAGCTCACACTTGGAGCCCCACCCCGCCCCACCTTCCGGAGAAGCTGGGTGTCTGGGTATCTTCTCTCCATCTTCTTGCTCGTGGGGCTTCTGAGCAAGCCCAGGTGATAAGAGCAGGGCAAGCCCTCCAGGACAAGCTGGGGGCCCTGTGGCACTTGCTGTGGCATGAGAGGCTGGGGACAGCAGATACTGTCCCCATGTGTGCTCAGGGTCTACCAGGCCCAGGATCGAGCCCCAGGCTGGCCTCCAGCTCAGCAGTGGGAGAAGGCAGGCTAGACCTAAAACTAGACTTCCCTTCCCAAGATGAGAGAGGAACCCCCAGGTGGAGAGGCTCAGGACCCTTGGCTGTCACCTCACAGGCAAAAGACACTCTACTGGGAAGCAGGTTCTGCTTATAGCAGAACCTCCTCTGATGACATTGTTCCCAGCTTCCAGAGCTGCCTTGAGTAAGTGTGGGGACTCTTCCTGACCAGAGACTGCCAGCGTGCTTTTGCTTTGTCTGGCTGCTCTGAGCAGGTGGCCCTGCCACTAAGGTCTCGGGAGATGCTGGAAGAGAGGGTATCCCCTGGAGGTTGTGTGTCTCTGAACCCAGGGTGTAGCGTTCTTGCCCTGACTCCTGCTGCTCCACCCTGCAGACAGGTGCAACCTTGCACGTGTCTCCCACAGAGAGCGGGTGTCGGGTATTAGGTGGGATTTGGGCCACCTGCTCATTTGTCATTCTGTTTAAAGAAGATGCAGATTCTCTCTCTAGCCCAAGCTCCTCAAGCTACAGAAAACTTGGAAGCAGAGGCACAGAAGAGTCGCAACCTTCCCGTGAGCGTCTGCGTGTGATGCTGGGCATCTGCATGGGACGCTGGTATCGTCCAGAGGTACGAAAGGTGTTACCTGTGAGGAGCTGCCCTGTTTTTAGGCCAGAACTGAGCAGAGCTATTTTCATTTCATATTGCTTCTTATTCAGTTTGAGTGTATATCATTTATTTTAAAATCTAGGTCTGTACTAATTGTCCTGACTTTCTAACTGTCTCTATGCACTTGTCAGGCTTCCCCTTCCTTTTCAGGCCATGTGGCCAGTGGTCTTACTGGCTGCCCCGGCCTCCATGGTTTGGAGATGCTGGGACAGGCTAAGGGACCCTGGGCCTCTTCATCCTGAGGGTGCACTTCGATGGCAGTGGTAGGGGGTGAATGATTGGGCTGTTACTGACCTGCAGTAGTGACCAGGGGGACAGACAGAGCAGTCACCCTCATCCTGGAGGCCTGGCATGTCCTTGGGAGTGAAGGTCCCTGGTGGACATGGAGGTGGGGACCACGTTCCTGGAGAGGGGGAGCAGCTGGTAAAAGGTGGCCAGTGGATGGCTTGGGCCACGTCTGTGCCTTGGACCTGCCCGGAAGGGTGGGCTCACAAAAGAGTTTCTGTCCCAGGCCCCCACCCAACAGTGCCCGCTGCCATGAGGGCACCAAGTTTCTCAGGCGGCTTCTTCAGAGCTGATGGTGGCAGTGGTGCCCTTAGTCCCTCCCCCTGGGGTTACTGTCTCTTTACAAGAAGAACTCCCATAGAGGGTTTTCAAGGAGCCGTGGAGTGGTTTTGGGGGGAGGGGCTGTCTGGCGCTCTGGTGGCCGCCATGCGTGCATCAGAGTCCTTGGCCACACACCCTCCCCCCCCCCCCCGCCTGCCTCAATCCCCCACCCCCTGCCAGGTCTAAGCAGGAGCTGCCCCCCCTCCCACTTCCTCCCTCCCAGGCCCTCTGCCCCGCCAGCTGTGAGGCAGCACTCCTGTGGCTGTTCCATCCTCCATGATGCAGCACCCGCAACCCCATCACAGCCTTGGCCTTTGTCCTGGTGGGCGCCCTCTGGCTCTGCTGCTCTCAGTGTTTCCTTGTGCATGTAGGCTGGGCTGGTAGATACTAGTGCACATGCCCTGAATGGAGATAAATTTCCTGACAGAGGAAAAGGTTTAGAGGGAGCAATTGGAGTGGGAGTAAGAAGCTGAAAGGTGCAGGTTTAGTTTGAGGGGACGTTAAGAGTAAGAGCATCAGCACCTCAGCAAGGGGGTGCTGATGGTCTGGGTGGGGGTCTGGGTGGTCCAGGAGAGCCGTCTCCCCCCAAGGGGTGTGTGTGTGTAGTGTACTGTATGTGTACTGTGTGTGTGGTGTGTGTACACTATATGTGTACTATGTATGGTGTGTGTGTACTATGTGTGTGTGTACTATATGTGTGCTGTGTGTGTGTGTATTGTGTGTGTGTGTGACTAGTACGACATGCAATCACGGGACAACAGGCCACGTTATTTGAATTTGGGATGTCCTAAATATTCTGGACTAGGAGGTTGGTCATTTAAAAGGGGTATAACTTTCACACCACAGGCACAGGAAAGACAAATGTACACATCACTTGTGTATGTAACATGCTTGCCACCCTAAAATGGGCAGGAGTTTTCTCCCACGTTTACCCAAGACGTGACAAAGCTTATGGACTTTTGTGGACACCTGCCTGTGTGCTGGGCTGCCCATGGGCAGCATGTCTGTGTGTTCACATGTACTGTGTGTGCATGTTTGTGCATCTGTAGGTGTGTGCGTGTGCACTGTGAGAGTGTGTGAGAATGCATGTGTGTATGTACAGGTACTTGCCTGTGGACATGCTGGTGCAAGTGTGGGCTCCTGCGCAGTGTGTTCTGGGCAAGCAAACCTGCAGTTGCTATAGCTCTGCCGTCTCATCTGTCATGCCCCCAGAACCCTGATGTCACCGCAGGGCCCCTCTCCAGGCAGAGCTCAGGAGGCCACCCCAGACTGTCGCCCCAGACTAGCACAGCTGATGACAGCAGTCTGCTGCAGTCTGTGGTCCAGGTGCTCGCTGGGGCCCCCAGAGTGGGTGCAGAAAGGAGGTGGGCACCGAGCGTGGGTGAGTCAACAGAGGGAGGGAAGAGAAACAAGAGGGTAGGGGGAGAGTGAGGTGTGGGGTTGGGTGGAGGGAGGGCTGAGGCTGAGTGAGCTCTGCATACTGGGCTTCCTAGTGTGAGCTTGGTGCCCGACGCACAGTAGGCCCTCTGTGGATTGAGAACGAATGAATGAATGACATGAAGGAAGGAAGGTGGGTAGGATGGGGGAGTTACTGGGAAAGAAGAGAGCACAGGAGGCATGGGAACTGGGGGCTGCTGGGCATACCGGCTGGGCAGTAGGCGTGGGCTGGGCAGAGCTGGGGTGCTCTGGTTCCAGGATGCAGGCAGTAAAAGCCAGGTGGACACTGGAGGCAGGCGTCTGAGCCTGGGGATGGCTGGAACTCTCCGGGACGGCACAGGGCAGGCCGAGCAGCCCCGGGTGGGCAGGAGTGGCCCTGGGCATTGGACAGAGAGCAGACCTCTGAGGGCCAGGCTGGGTGTGGTCAGGGCCCCTGGCTCAGGAGGGGCAGTGCCTTGTCTTTCCTTCTCAGTTTAGGCCCTGGTGCCTGGAGTGCAGGTGAACAGGAGGCTGGATGGCGTGGCTGGGGAGCAGAGTGGGGTCTGGGGGGATGGAGCTGCAGCCCCACCCATGAGGCCCTGAGAGCTCCTGCCTAAGACTGGGCCTTGGGGATGCCTGGGTCCCCTCCTGCCATGCCTAGGGAGGTACCTGTGGGCAGAGCAGAGCGGTGGGACTAGGGGCCCTGGCGTCCAAGGGGCATTCAGAGCCAGCCACACAGGAGCCAGGGGCAGAGCCAAGGCCCAGGCTTGGGCAAAAGGAGCCAGCTGGGCAGGGCCTGCAGCTCTCCTCAGAGACGCCGCCTAGAGAGAGAAGTTCCCACACTGGAGAGTTGGCCCTGGACAGGCTCCCTGCCAAGCCCACTGCCGTCTGCCAGGCCAGCACCTAGCCAGCATCATGGGTGTCAGTGAAAAGTCAAGGCCAGGGTCTCCTGCAGGGCACTGCTGGTATTCTGCAAGCAGAGCCTTGCATTGGGCAAGCCTGTCCTTGGTGTGTTGCCTGGACTCATGTCCACCCAGGGAGCCCCAAGGAGCCAGACTGACAGATGCTCCCGCTGTGCTATGGGAGTGGCCCTGCAGGGCTGAGTGGGAGTTGAAGAGGGCGGGTCCCATGGCTGGGGGGTGGGAGGCACAGGTCAGAGGCTCACCTGGGCTGCTCCTTGTCCTCCCCATGGGGCAGGGAACAGGATGCAGGGTCCCCTGTGGGCAGTAGTGGCCTCTAGGGCAAGGCCCGTTGAGGGGGAAGGCAGAGTTTCTCCAGGGAGTGGAGCTAGAGGCACCCCCCTCGCAGTAGTAACCGGCTGAGCAAGGTCCTTGAGCAGAGAGGTGTGGGCTTTTAGGGTAGCCAACAGCACTGCAAGCCCGTGTCCCAGCCCTCCCCCGTCCCTGCCTGCAGCCCCCAACCCTGGAGGGAGGAGAAGTTCAGGGAACAGGAATGACTTCCACACGGAGCCTGCGGGGGGTGGGGCAGCAGAGATGACAGCTGGCACTAAGCTTGGGTTTGTAAGGACCCCGCTCTCCACAGCCGCCATGGGCGGTGGGATGTTCTCAACCCCATTTTACAGGGGAAGAGACTGAGGCCAGTGAGGTCAAGTGACTCATCCAGGTCACCCCTGCACTGAGTGCCTCACTGGGATGAGAACCCCTGCTCCCAGCCTTGAGGCTCCGTGGGGGCGGGAGGAAGCAACAGGGTCCAAGGGAGGAGGTGCAGGGGGCTGCACTGAAGCCAGCACCTGACTTCCGCCGTGGCCCTGACAAGGCATGTCCTGAGGAGGCTGTGCAGGACTGCTGGTACCTACCCTCAGGCTGCCTGTTGCCCTCCCCAGGGCAGTACATCCCTGCAGGGCAGGGCTGGCAGGCCCTGGAGGAGAGAGCACCTTCTCGTGGGTTCAGGGTCCCCTCTGGGCAGGGATGAGGAGAAGGCGTCCCTGCTGGGCAGTAGTGACCTGTGGGGAGGCCAGAGCAGGAAGCTCTCAGTGTCTGGCTCTAAGACTTCCCTCACTCCAGGCAGAACACAGAGCCAGAGTGCAGGGGTGGGGACGGGCATGTGACTTGCCCAGCAGGTGGAGAGGGCCGGCAGGCTTGGAATCAAGGCAGGGGATGGGAGTGCTGGTGGAGGTCTGTCCCAGGTGTGCCTGTGTACGTGCCTGTGTGCCCTTGTGTGTGTGCCCTTGTGTGTGTGTGCTCTGTGTGTGTGTGCCCTGTGTGTGTAGGTGTGCATGTATGTGCCCTTGTGTGTGCATGTGTGTGCCTGTGTGTGTGCACCCTTGTGTGTGTGAGTGTGTGTGTGTGTTGTGTGTGTGTGTGTGTGCACACAGAGGCAGCAGCACTGTCTCTGGGGTCATTACTTAGTGAGACGTAGGAGACGTGTATGGTCAGCGGTGAGAGAGAAGCAGAGTGTTGTCTGGGAGAAAGTGGGTCATGTAAGCCCCCAGGTCTCTTGTGGAGAAATGGCCGCACCCATGACAGGCAGCCTGGCCACCCGGACACACCGTAGTCTTCTCTGGGGGGTTTGCTGAGAGCGAGTCTGCTCCCCACACCAGGCAGAATTCTCCTGGGCTATCTGGTCTCATTTTGCAGATGGCTGGCTGCCCCAGGTCAGCAGCACTTAGGTTAGCGCAGGGACTGACCAGACATCTGCCCTCAGGCAGGCCTGGGCTCTCCCCTTTGTCACCTATGGGGCCCTTGGTGGGAACTGCCTTCTGAGCAGGAAGGCACGGCCGTGGGTGGGGCGCTGGCACCACCCCCATCCCCCCTCCCCGCCCCAGCCCTTAGCATGGGTAGCTCTACTTCACAGGCGGGCTACTGGCTGCTGGGAGGGACTGTGGTCTTGCTGTTGACTGGAGAGTCCCAGGACAGAGCAAAGCTGAGGGAGACAGTGGTCCCGCCTGCACTGAACCCTCAGGGGCACCATCCATTGGCGTCATGCACAATGTCCCTCTGTCCCTAGAGGTGGGTCTGGGGGCATTTGTTACCCTTGGGGCAGGTGACGGGCTCCACGGTGGCAGCTTTCTGGCAGTAGGTACCTCCCGGGCAGGGCAGGCAGGTGTCAGCGCCAGGCAATGGGCTGAAGGTGCCAGGCTCACAGGGCAGCTCGCTGTGGGCCCCTGCGGGGCAGCGGAAACCGGGGGGACATCTGTATCCATGGGCTCCGTCAGAGGGTGAGGGGACGACACTGCCCCCCAGGCAGATGTACCTGAGAAAATGAGGGACCATGGTGAACTTCCTCCAGGACGACCTTGGCATTCCGGCCGGGCCAGAGGTGGAGCTCACTGGTGGCCATGGCCAGTCTCCCGCCCTTTGGATGATGAGGGGGATGCACCTGCCAGGAATCTCTGACACCTGTTGGCAGAGGGTGCTGGCTGATGGGATAAAAACCAAGACCTGGCCTGAGCTGCAGAGGGTGTGAGGACACCAAAGCTCCTTGGACCCTGGGAGGTCGGTGCTGGGAGGGCCCATGGGGTGTGTGCAGTTCAGTCCTGTATCTGAGGGATGGAACACTGGGGGCATGAGTTCCTGGGGGAGGTGGTCACCTTGACCTGGGCTCTTCAGAGGGGCTGGGAGAGACCATGGGAATTTAGGGTTAGTCTGTGAACTGGGGCTCCTGGCACGCTTTACTGGGCCCCTCTTCCCCATGCAGGCCGCTGCTCACCCTGCATCACAGACCCCTGCATCGAGGACGTGGGACAGCCCTGGGCGGCTGCAGTAGCGCCCTGGAGGGCACGGCTGGCACTGCTGCTCACTGGCCAGGCCTGGGGCCGAGGAGTAAAACCCCGGTGGGCAGGGGACTGGGAAGCCTGTTCCGTGGGGGCAGAAGAAGCCAGGGGGGCAGATGTCATTCCCAGAGAGGCCAGGGGCCTCCACCTGTGCATCCAGAGAGAAGAAAGGGTGTCAGGACTGGCTGTGGTCCCAGCTGCAGACTCCTCTGCTCCTGGGGGAGAAGCTGACAAGAGGCTGTAAGAGTCTCAGATCTCCCTGGTGACAGGCGCTTTCCATCATAACGGCTACGACCTTTGGGGAGCACAGAGGACATCACAGCGTCGCTGCAGGGCCTGCCCTCCTCCCTTTCTGTCCCAGCCTGCTCTCTTCTTTGGCCTTCACATGGACTCAGTAACTTCCAGAAGGGGATGTCTCTGTTCTAAAGGGGCATGTGTGCCCAGGGTCATGAAGTCAGTCAGTAACAAAATGAGAATCAAAGCCAGTCAACCAAGCCCATCTGTCCATCTGGCTGCCCAACTGGGTCTGTGCACCCAACTCACCAACAGCCTCTCCATTGCCCTGCTCTGCAGAATAATCCAACACAGTGATGGTTGCTTTGTTGCCATGTGGCCTTGAGAAAGCCCACTACCCCATGTGCTCTTCAGCTTCTTCCTGCCTAAATGGGGTCACCCTGGGGCCTCCCTCAGGGCTGCTGTGAGGCCTGCTGTGTCAACGTGTGTGTAACGCATGGGTGCTGCCAGCCAGCACACGTAAAAGCTCTGCACATATGACCCACTGATATTGCCTCGTGTCTCAAACCAAAAAGATGCCATTTGCTGGAAAGTGAGCAATTTGAAAGGAAAAGTTTCACTGCCAATACTGCTGGTTTAGAGATGGTGAGTGGTGAAGAAGACACATGTCTTAGAATCACTCGACTAAGCCGCAGGCCCGGAGCCAGGCCCTGGGGACACTTGGTGGGGAGGGCCTGGCTTGCAGTTGCTTCAGCCCTGCAGGGAGAGGAACCATTAGCTCAGCAGGAACCGGCTGGCTCTGTGGACCAACATGCGCAGGTGCTACAGGTGGTCAGAGCCCGTCTGGGGGCCACACCCTATCAGGTACCTTGTGCTGGATGGGGGTGGGGGACACCGCACCCCCTGAGCAGTAGTGGGTGGGGTGGCATAGCCCTGACGGCCGAGATAGTCCTTCCGAGGAGCAGAACATCCCTAGAAGGAGCAGACCCAGGGCAGTGTCAGTGGGCCTCCCTCCTCCCTCTGTCTGCTCCAGCAGCCGCTGTGCCCTCCTGGGCTGTGCCCCCTGACCCCCTGACCCCCCCGACTCCCTGACTCTCCTTGACCCCCTGACCCCCCTTTCCCCCTAATTCCCTGACCCCCTGACCTTCTGACTCCCCTTGACCCTCCTGACCCCCCTGAACCTCCTGACCCCCCTGAACCTCCTGACCTCCTGACCTGCCATAGACCTTCACAGGCACTCGGGAGGGAGGGCTGTCCTTTCTCTCCACAACTTCAGGCCTCTGGCGGGAAGTTGGGATTCGTCTTGTCCTGAGCACTAGAGCTGGATATGGCGGTGCCAGGGGAGGCCCTGGGAATCCAGGGTGGGGGCTGTGGGCCCCTGGGGGATGGCGTGTCAAGGCCCACGGGTGGACCTGGACTTTCAAGGTATTGCTCTGACAATGGCCAGGGGCCAGGCCCTCACTCTCAGGAACTTCCTGCTGCCTTTTCTACTTTTCCTGTTCTCTCCCAGCCTCTCAGCCAGGCTTCCTGAGGGCTCCTGTCCAGAGTTCACCAACCTGCTGGGCACAGCTCACAGTCCAGCTCTGCAGCGGCCCCTTGCCTGGGCCCGAAGGTCCCTCTAGGGCACGGGTGGGCAGTGGCTGAGTGGGAGCCAAGAGGGCAGAAGTAACCCTGGATGCATGGTCTGGGTGCACTGGCAGCGGGACCTGGGGGCAACAGCAGGGTCACCCTGAGATTGCGGGAGACATGCCCCCCTCAAGCAGCCTGGGTGGGAGACTTGGGACCTGAATCTGCAAGCAGGTCCTGAATCTGCCTTGACCCAGGCACAGCACTTTATTCTTCGTCTGATTTTGGGCAAGTTGGCTGGCAGGGGCCCCTTGGTGGCTGATGGGCAGCCATGGTAGCAGGTGCATCTCCAGAAAACCTTTGTGGCCCCTGAGACCTCAGTCTCTGGGACCCTGGCTGCCAAGCATAAAGCTCCCTTTGTCTAGGACATGGCATTGCTCACACTGGTTACACTGGGGCCATACTCTGGGTTCCCTCAGTGGCCTACAGATCCCCTGCTCAGGCCTCCCTGTAGCCGCCTGCATTTAGAGATGAAGGCCACATCATAGCAAACACCCTATCCCAGCAATACAAGAGATAACTCTACGCATGGACATCACTAGATCGTCAATACCAAAATCAGATTGATTATATTCTTCGCAACCAAAGATGGAGAAGCTCTATACAGTCAACAAAAACAAGACTGGGAGCTAACTGTGGCTCAGATCATGAACTCCTTATTATTAAATTCAGAGTTTTTGAAGAAAGTAGGGAAAACCACTAGACCATTCAGGTATGACCTAAATCAAATCCCTTATGATTATACAGGGGAAGTGACAAATAGATTCAAGGGATTAGATCTGATAGAGTCCCTGATGAACTGATGGACGGAGGTTTGTGACATTGTACAGGAGGCAGTGATCAAGACCATCCCCAAGAAAAAGAAATGCCAAAAGGCAAAATAATTGTCTGAGGAGACCTTACAAATAGCTGAGAAAGGAAGAGAAGCTAAAGGCAAAGGAGAAAAGGAAAGATATACCCATCTGAATGCAGAGTTCCAAAGAATAGCAAGGAGAAATAAGAACGCCTTTCTCAGTGATCAATGCAAAGAAATAGAGAACAACAGAATGGGAAAGACTGGGATCTCTTCAAGAAAGTTAGACATACCAAGGGAACATTTTATGCAAAGATGGGTATAATAAAGGACAGAAATGATATGGACCTAACAGAAGCAGAAGACATTAAAAGAGGTGACAAGAATACACAGAACTATACAAAGAAGATCTTCATGACCTAGATAACCATGATGGTGTGACCACTCACCTAGAGCCAGACATCCTGGAGTGTGAAGTCAAGTGGGCCTTAGGAAGCATCACTATGAAGAAAGCTAGTGGAGGTGATGGAATTCCAGCTGAGCTATTTCAAATCCTAAAAGATGATGCTGTGAAAGTGCTGCACTCAATATGCCAGCAAATTTGGAAAACTCAGTAGTGGCCACAAGACTGGAAAAAGTCAGTTTTCATTCCAATCCCAAAGAAAGGTAATGCCAAAGAATGTTCAAACAATTACACTCATCTCACATGCCAGCAAAGTAATGCTCAAAATTTTCCAAGTGAGGCTACAACAGTACGTGAACTATGAACTTCCAGATGTTCAAGTTGGATTTAGAAAAGGCAGAGGAACCAGGGATCAAATTGCCAACATCTGCTGGATCATTGAAAAAGCAAGAGACTTCCAGAAAAACATCTACCTCTGCTTTATTGACTATGCCAAAACCTTTGACTGTGTGGATAACAACAAACTGGAAAATTCTTCAAGAGATGGGTATACCACCCATCTTAACTGCCTCCTGAGAAATCTGTATGCAGGTCAAGAAGCAACAGAACTAGACATGGAAAAATAGACTGGTTCCAAATTGGGAAAGGAGTACATCAAGACTATATTGTCACCCTACTTATTTAACTTATTTTCAGAGTACATCATGTGAAATGCTGGGCTATATGAAGCACAAACTAGAATTAAGATTGCCAGGAGAAATTTCAATAACCTCAGATATGCAGATGATACCACCTGTATGGAAGAAAGTGAAAAGGATCTAAAGAGTCTTTTGATGAACATGAAAGAGGAGAGTGAAAAAACTGGCTTAAAGCTCAACATTCAAAAAACAAACATCATGGCATCCGGTCCCATCACTTCATGGCAAATAGATGGGGAAACAGTGGAAACAGTGACAGACTTTATTTTCTTAGGCTCCAAAATCACCACATATGGTGACTGCAGTAATGAAATTAAAAGACGCTTGCTCATTGGAAGAAAATCTATAATCAACCTAGACAGCATATTAAAAAGCAGAGACACTACTTTGCCAACAAAGGTCTGTCTAGTCAAAGGTATGTTTTTTCCAGTAGTCATGTATGGATGTGAGAGTTGGACCATAAAGAAAGCTGAGCACCAAAGAACTGATACTTTTGAACTGTGCTGTTGGAGAAGACGCTTGAGAGTCCCATGGACTGGGAAGAGATCCAACCAGTCAATCCTAAAGGAAATCAGTCCTGAATATTCACTGGAAGGACTGATGCTGAAGCTGAAGCTCCAGGACTTTGGCCACTTGATTCAAAGAATTGATTCATTGTAAAAGACCCTGATGCTGGGAAAGACTGAAGGCAGGAGGAGAAGTGGATGACGGAGGATGAGATGGTAGGACGGCATCACTGACTCGATGGACATGAGTTTGAGCAAACTCTGGGAATTGGTGATGGACAGGGGAGCCGGGTGTGCTGCAGTCCATGGGCTTGCAAAGAGTCAGACACGACTGAGCGACTGAACTGAACTGAAGGCACATCCTGACCTCGGGTGTGTAGGTACATCCTGGGGAAACTGAGTGGGACCACAGTCCATGACACCCTAGGGTCCTTGATTTCAGACTGTCCTGTCCTGAGCCTTGTGCCTGCTGTCCTGGGCTGGGCCCTGGGCATCTTGGGGCCCCCCATGCAACACCGCATCCTGGTTTAAGAGCAAACAAGCCCTCCCCTCAAACCTGCCTATTTCAGGGGTCCCTTCCTTCACCCTGCTTTTGGTTGTCAAGGGCTGCACGTGAGTCATAACTCTATGACCGTGACAACCAAGCTCCTCTCGTAAGAATTCCTGAGGTACACATGCGGGGGAGGGCACCAGGGCCCGTGCCCCTCATTCCCCTCGCCCCGCCCATGGCAAGGCCCTCCCTCTGTAATGAGGCTGGTGGATCCAGGCCCCTGAGAGGCCCATGGAGAGCTCGGTGATCCCATCTCTGGCATGTTGCCTTGGGGCCAGTGCCCCGTGGGGAACTTGAGCTCACCCTGGGGAGCTCACCTGTGCCCGAGGCCTGGCAGTAGAACCCAGCGGGGCAGGGCTCACAGGACCCCTGGGCCTCCCGGGGCTGGAAGGTTCCATTCTCACAAGCCCTTGGCTGGGGAGAACCTTCTGGACAGGAGAAGCCAGGCGGGCACCGGAAAGATGAAGGGGTGGCTGAGGTCTGGCCAGGGGGACAGTAGTAACCTGCTGAGCATGGCCCGTCCGGGAAGCGTTTCCCAGCCCCTGTGGAGAGAGGGTGGAGAGCGGGGCTTGGCTTCAGGTGAGAAGGGGAAGAGCAGGGGGGAGGCTGGTGGTTGAGGCGCCAGGCCTGGAACCAGCCTTGCTCCATGGCTGCTGCCCCTGCAGCTGTGCCAGAGGCATAGCTGAGCTTCAGTCTGTGAGCAAGTAACCCTGCTGTGAGCATAAATGAGCCAAAGGTCCCGTCTGGTCATGCAGTCAAGTTGAGAGTGCTGACTGGGGCCCAGGACATACGCCAGGCTTCTGTGGGCAGAGCCCGCGGCTGGTGGGCCCTCACCTCACACCCTGGCCTTTTCCCCAGATGCTCTCATGGGGCTCATCGGGGGTGTGGGGACCATCTGGGGGAATACACTCTGCCCTTCTGCTCCCAGCCTCACACACCACTCCACCTCCTGCCCACCTGTGTCTTCTGGGCGGTTTATGTATAAACGGACTAGACGCTATCACTGACAAGTACTCCTCACACTTCCTCTCTCCAACATGGGTACAGCTGCGCTCAATCTCTCATCCTGGGGCTCAATCCTGGGGTGTCATCCTGAAGCCCTGCCCCCTAGCTGCTCCCTGAGCAAGGCTAGTGACCTTCAAAGCCCGTGCTTACCCCACGGCCCCTCCCAAGGACACTGCAGGAGTCCAGGTGTGCCTGGGCTGGGGTGCTCCTCTGTTTCAGTGTATCCCCCTCCCCTCTGTGAACTTCCAGGGGTTGGGGCCAGTCACTTTTGCCTTCCCTTCCCATCTCCTTTGCCCAGGCCTCCAGCAGAGTCCCTTGTGGGGGCTACAGGTCATAGTGATATGAGAGGGTGTCTGACCTCAGGCAGGCTGAGTCTCTGGGGGAAATGGAACCATTTAGGACCCTCAAAATCCCTGGGAAATGGCGCTCATCACCTGAGTCCGAGCAGAACTGTCCAGCAAGGCAGGGCCTGCAGTCCTGAGTGCTGCGTGCGCCGGGCCTCTCCCTGAAGGTGCCCTTGGGACAAGGGTGCTGGGTGGGGCTCTGGGTGCCCAAAGGGCAGTAGTAGCCGGCTGGACAGTCCACTGGCCAAAGGGACATGGCTCCTGGAGCTTGGATCCCATAGGGACAGAACCTGTGGACATGAAGTGGTCAGGAACAAAGGAACAAGGACTTCTATAGCCGCAGACTTTCTAGGAAGGGGGCTTGCCCAGAGCTCCCGGGATGTGGAGGGTTTGGGCAGAAGCAGTTGTGAGTTCAGAGGAGATGGGCACTGAGGCAAAAACGTCCTCCTCTCTCAGAGTCTTGTTTGAAGCCTGCAGCCCTCCACGCCCCTGCACTGGTGTTAGTGTCTATTATGCTGGGTTTCACAGGGTGACAGGGGCCCGGAGTGCCCGTGGCCACCAGTCCCTGCAACGTGTGGGGCTCCTGGGGCGTGGGGGCAGGAGAAGTCAGGAGTCACCCAGACAGAGGAGGAGCCCAGCCCAGCCCAGCGCCTCACTTTCCAGCAGGGCAAGTCTTGCAGAGACTCTGTCCAGGCTCGTCCTGATATTGCCCCGGGGGGCAGAGCTGGGGCTCCAGGCTGCCTGGGGGACACGAGTGCCCAGTGGGGCAGAGAATGCCTGGAAAAGCCGGGGAAGACAGTTACTTCCTCTCAGGAGAGCCCCCATCTCCTTCCAGCCAGAGCCCAGAGCAGCCTTAGCTGACTCCAGTCAGTGAGGCGGAGGCGGGCATGTGATCTGTGGGGCCCGGGACCCTCACAGCTCAGTCCCCCAAGAGCCTGAAGGGTTGGTCCACTGTGTGGAAGGGCCGTGTGGGGCAGGAGTTGGGCCTGCAGTGGCTTGGCCGAGCAGGTGCAGGACAAGTGCTCCAGGCTGGGCTGGAGCCGGCATGCAGGGCAGTCTCGGGCTGCACTCACTTCTCATGAGGGGCTCCCCGGTCCTAGTCCTATGAGGTGTCCCTGAAACCGTAGCTTCTTGTGGGAACTGCCGTGTGGACTAAGCCCCTGGGAGACCCCTGTGCTCTCAAAACATGGAGCACTGGCAAGCAGTAGGAAGCCCTCCTGGGCTCACAGAGTAGGTTTCCTGAGTACCCTCGACTGGTGAGGGCATGAGATGCCAGTTGCAGTGAAAAGCTCATTTGGGAGCCAAACTGTGGGAAGAAGTGGGGTGGGACTGGAAGCCTGTGCTCTGTGTCCATATTCTGGAGGTGAAACTGTCTTTATGCCAGAGCTTCCAGATGCGGACAGTTTGGGGGGTGCCTCCTGAGAACTGCAGCGTCAGAGGAGCCTCATCCTTGGTCAGGAGCCCCCTCCCATGCTGTTGCTCTCGGGCCATGCCTTGCACATGGGCTGTCCTCCCCACGCTGGTGGGGAGGCTGCCCAAGAATGGAGGTCACCACCAAGCAGTATGCAGGCTGGGTCCTACCCTCCTCTTGAGCTTGGGTGCATGGGGAGCCTGTCCGGTGCACAGTGTCCCCAGGTGTCCACAGGTCGCAGGGCTCCAGATCACAAGGGCCACCTCCCTACTGCCAGGCTATGGGAGCCCGAGTGCAGGGGGAAAGCCCACCGGCCTGTGTCCCCTCAAGGCCAGCCCACAGGGGACCCCACAGCACCCCGTTCCCAAGCTGTGAACAGTGGCCTCCCTTACCTGGAGGGAGAGCCCACAGGCCTTGTCTCCCCTCCAGGCTGGCCCTGGGCACCCCATGGCACCTCTTTCCCAAGCTTACCTGGACTGTGCCCAGAGACGGAGGACCCAGGGCAGAACCAACCTCCTTTGCATGGAGTGTCCGGGGAGCTCAGGCCAGCCCGGGAGCAGAGCCAACCGGCTGGGCATGGCTGGCAGTCCTTCCATGACGTGGCCCCAGGGATGGGCAGGAGAGAGCCTGCAGGTTCAACGCTATGGCCACCACCGGGGGGCCTCTGGAAGGGACACTAGCGCTGGCCGGTCTTGGATTACAGGGCCGTGCCCTGCTCTGCCCACTTGGCCTCCCAGACCAGTGCCCGCTGTGCAGCACCTCCGTGTCTCATCGTCCACTTCCCCTGCTGGCACCACGCACTCTCACCGCGCCTCTGTCATCCCCCTCCCTGTTCAGGCCTCCCTCAGAGCCCTGGATCTGGGCTCTAAGTCTCTCCACACACAAGCCCCGGGTATGTGGATCCAGAGCCCCAAACGATGTTTTTTAAGTGCCACGTGGGGCATCTTCCGTACCCTCCCCGAGGCCTCCCAAGGCTGGTCTTCACTCCGCTCCCCTCCTGGGCCCAGAGCAGACCTCTCACTGCTGGTGCTCATCCACCAGTGACTCACCCGGGGGGCACGGAGTGGGCCTGGGGCTGCCCTGGGGGCAGAAGTGGCCCAGAGGACAGAGGTCTCCTGTGGTCCCATCGCTGGGATTTGGGACAGATGCTCCCTGAGTGCAGTAGAACCCTGCGCTGCAAGGTCCAGATACGGATGCCAGGCCAGGCAAGGGACAGTAGAAGCCTGTAAGGCAGAAGGAAAGAGAGGACCCCTGGATGCTGGGAGCAGCAAGATGGGGGGCCCCACACCCACCCAGCAGAGGTGGGGGTCTCTAATGTACACTGTGGGCCTTGGCCAGAGCATCCCCACAAGGGACAGGCCTGAGTCCCTCCCTTGCTAGCCATGGAGGAAGTGGCCTAACGTGGCTGGAATGGGTGCCTCCCTGTCCCCATACCTGGCTCACAGGGGCTGCAGTCTGACCACTGGGTGCCCCCTCTCAGTGGCCTGTAGGTGCCCTGGGGGCAGGGGAACTGGAAAGCAAAGGCGGTGGAGGCAGGACAGTAGTGGCCGGCAGGACACTGGTTCCCCAGCACAGAGGAGGTGTTGGCCGGGCAGAAGAAGCTACAGGGACAAGGCAGGTGTCAGAGACCTGTGCAGCCTGTGACAGTGTAGGGAGGAGATGGCGCCTGGGCTTGCCTTCCTTTCATGCCTGCAGAGGGTATCCCTGCATGGGGACACAGCTCTCAGCAGCGCACGGGGCATGCGGGGGGCGGGCGGGGTTGTATGGAGCTTAAATGACTTAAATTACAGCCAGAGAGGCCCAGGTTTGAAATGAGGAATGACCTGGTGATACCAGGAGACAAATACGGGGAGAAGAAAACGTGGAAGTTCTGTGATGTTGAAAGGGGCCTGCCAGCTGCCCCGGGACTTGGGAGGGGGATGCCTGGTGCACTTACCCCTCAGGACAAGGCTCGCAATGGTCCTGGGCAGCCTGGCCATTGTAGGTGCCTGCTGGGCAGGGTCTGGGGGCTGCAGTGCCCAGGGGGCAGAAGTGTCCTGGAAGGGAATCAGACCCGACAGTCAGGGCCAAGGCAGGCCCACTCCCCTGTGCTCAGGGCAGCTCCATCCTAAACCCAGTTCCTGGAGGGTCTGGGGGACCCTTAGCCCTGACTGGGGGCCACCTTGGAGCCTGCTCCTTCCCTGCCTTCCCTGGTTCCTCCTCAGGCCAGCCCTGGGGGTACCTGCAGGGCAAGGGCCACTGGTCTGGTCTCCCAGGGAGCCATTGGGGACGAGGGCCCCAGTGAGGCAGAAGAAGCCTCTGCTGCAGGGCCCAGAAGGGCTGGCGAGGCCGGGAGAGCCACAGTAGTAGCCAGGTGGGCAAGGGGAGCAGGCAGCCTGCAAGAGATGCGCCTGTGAGGCTGTCAGCAACCTTAGATCTCAGAGGTTAGACCAAACAGGCCCTCTTCACACCCGGACTTTTCCCTGGGCCAGGGTCTCCTACCTCTGAGCTGAGCTTGCTGTGTGGGCTAAAGGTGCCAGGTGGGCAGGGCTGGGGCATGGCCGAGCCCCTAGGGCAGTAGTGTCCTGGAGGACAAGGGCCGGACCTCTCTGGAACCAAGAGACAAGTCAGCAGGGTCACTGAGAAGGACAGGGTGAGACATGGGTACTGGGGCAGCTGTGCCTGCAGCCCTGGTGTAGGCTCCAGGCCCAGAGGGGTTGGGGGTGGTTCCGTGATGGGCCCTTCGGGAGGCACACTGGGGAGGGCCCTCCTGTGGCCATACCTCGACACCTGCCTGTCCACCACCGCCCATACTGCTGGTAACAAGGGGAAGAGGCCCAAGGATACTTGTAATGGCTGGTGAGGTTGGCAAGGGGCCCCTGAGGAAGGTGGGCCTTCTTGGAAGGCTCAAGGGTAGGGGACGGTCAGTCTGGGACTGAAGAGGGTCCCCTGGAGCACCACCTGCTTCACTCTTGCTGCAGAAGCCTTTGTGGGCCTCCCTGCACTGGCAAGTGCGGTGGTGTTCTCTCATTTCTGGAGCCACTCAGCCATGTCTTCCCACCTCCCCTGGCCTCCTATGGACCAGGCTCTGAGACGCCTGCCATCAGGGTGGCTGGGGGTGGGGTTGGAGGGGGAGGGTAGAAGGCCCAGGTGGCTACCACTGAGCAGTCTGGTTTGTTGGAGCTGGCACCTGGACCTCTCCAGGGTGGTGTGGCCCTAGGCTCCTGGGTAGTGCAGAGTGGCTGGAAGCTGGACCAGTGGGTTAGTGGGCGCCAGATGGGCTACTGACTGTGTGGTCTGAGGCGAAGCAGACCCTTTCCCTTCTCCTGACGCCAGGGTTGGACTGGATCCCAGGCCTCTGTCCTTCGGGCCCTGAACACAGAGCACTGGGAGCTCCGGGAGACACGGTGAAGCTTTCTGTGTTTTCCCTGGATGTGTGTCCATAGACTCGGTCACTTTCCACAGGACATTTGACCCCCTAGAGACTCAAAACACCAAATGACCTCATGGCTGCTCATGAGAACCACTTAGGAAGATAATAAAATTGACTGTGCCTGGCCTGGGCCCCACCTCAGATACTCTGGTTTGATGGCCTGTCCCTCCCCCACCCCACAGAAAGCACCAGGTGATTCACATGCTACCCCTAAAGCAAGCTTCCTCAGGCCTGCCCTGGTGCTTGCCCCTGGCCTGGCCAGTGAGGGATATGGTGGTCCCTGGGAGTCCCAACAAAATGGACAGTGGGTGGAGAGGACAAATGCCAAGGCTCAGTTCACTGTTACCATAGGCTCTGCCAACCCTGAGCCACAGCATGGGAACAAGGTCAGCAACCAGGTCCCTGGAGAGAACAGACACATGAGCCCGTCTGGGTGACCGGTGAGTGAAAGGAGGGCCTTGCATCTGTCTCTGGCCTCCGGAAATGGAGCGGGGCTTAGCGTCCAGTAGGGAGGGTTACCTTCAGTGCCGGCCTCCGGGTTGGGCCGAGTGGATCCTCTGGAGCAGAAGAAGCCCTCCCAGCACTGCCCGCCAGCCTCCGTGGCGTTGGCCCTGGGGCAAAACCTGCCGCCGTCACAGGCTTGACACGCCTGCAGGCTGCTCAGTCCGGGCACAGGACCGTAGGTGCCCGCGGGGCAGGGCTGCCAGCTGAGCTCTGTTCCTTCAGGGCAGTAGAAACCTGTGAAGGGGCAGGGCTGGGACCAAAGCCCGAGGAGACGGGCAGGGAGGATGCTTGGCGGGGGGTGAGCTCCTGCTGCCTTGTAATCAGAAAAGACAGCCCTCCCTTCGTCTGGGGGAGCTGGGGGTGATGACAGGCCTGTCATGGCCGCCCCCCACTCCTCCCTTTCGCTCTGGACCCTTTGCTCAGTCAGCTGGGCCGCTGGCAGGACACTGACCTCTTGGACAGAGCTGTGGCCTCAGCCCGGGAGCACAGTAGTGGCCGCTGGGACAGATGTGACACTTTGTGGGGCGGGTGCCAGAGGCATAGAAGCCAGGAGGACACGGAGCAGCTTCAGTCAATCCTACAGGGCAGAGGTGCCCTTGGGAGCATGACCTCCCAGAAAGCCCCTCCATGGGGGTGACAGGGACAGTTCCTCCAGTGCAGGACACGCTGGGAAAATGAGGGGCGAGCAAAAGGGCTGTGTGTAAAACAGAGAGCTAGTGGGAATCGGCCGAATGGTGCAGGGAGCTCAGCTCAGTGCTCCAGGGTGACCTGGGTGGGTGGAGGAGGAGGAGGTCCAAGAGAGAGGGGAGATATATATATATATACACTTAACTGATTTAGTATAAATATACCTGATTCACTTCATTGTACAGCAGAAACTACACAACACTGTAAAGCAACTATATCCCAATTTTAAAAAAGGGACCTTAGCAGAGGAGAGTTGCTGAGGAGCTTACACTCATGGGCAGCAGGTGGACCTCGAGTGTGGGCCTGGGTCCCTTCCCACTCCACTCACTCCTGGAACCTCCAGCCTCACTGGCCCCTCCCCCTAGCCTGGTCCCCAGGATGGACAGCCTGGTTCTGCTGTAGGGGAGTGGAGGTGGATGATGGCAGAGATGAAACTTGCTGCCACAAGTCCACCCTGATGTCCTTCCAGTGACCTTGTGTGCAGAGCAGCTGGGTCGCAGCACATGGCATCCTCTGCTTGTCTACAAGTGGCCGCAGGCCCCACAGGGCGGTGGGAGAGGCTCCTCCCTACCGGTAGGAATTTCCTCCTCTTGTTCTCCAACAAGAAACCCTGGACTAGAGCCAACAACCCACTCCTTGTCAGAGGATATAAACTGTTTGCCCACCCTGGGTGGCAGGGGGATGGCCAGATCGGTGGGTGGCCGCGAGGGCAGAGTCGATCTCCAGAGCAATCCTGACACCCTCCTGGGGTTCTGTTCCCTTCCTCAGACCAAGTACCAGGTGGGCATCGGGCTGGGACAGGAGAGCCTGCAGGAGTCAGAGAGAGAGAGGAGAGGGGAGAGGGCTGTGGGCAGTCAGACCAGGTAGACTTGCCCCCTCTTCTCAGCTTCCAGAGGGCAAGGACCAGCTTTGCTCTGGAGCCTCTGGGCCAGCTTCACCTGTCATCCTGCAAGCAGGGACCAAAGTAGGGAGCAGTTCCAGGCTTGAAGGATCATCCTTGGTGGGGAGTAACTGAGACACAGGGGTGAGGCGGGAAGGTCAGCTACGTTGTGAGGTTTCTGAGCTCAGGCTGGAGGAGGGGTCTTGGGGAGGGGGAATTTGAGGGCTGTTGAGCAGAGAGGGGCTTCTAGGGGAGACAGCTCTGTACTCAGCCCTTGTGGCTCAGCTCTGCCCTTCATCTGGGGCCCCTGTGGCCTGGGCTAGAAGCAGGGTTGAGCACGTGGAGACCCTCCTCCCACCAGCAGAGGACTGGGAGGGAATGGCCTTGTCCTGCTGTGGCTGGTGCGGCCCGGGGGTGGTAGGTACCCTGGAGGCAGTAGTGCCCAGCCGGACAGAGGAGGCCTCGTGCCCCATGGGTGGGGTCCTTGCTCGTGGCTCCTCCCGTGCACCAGTACCCTGCAGCACAGTCTCCTAGAGAGAGGACATCTTATCAGCCATGCCTGCCCCTTACAGCACGAGGCTTTCCCCACACCCAGCCAACCCCATGGTGGCTGCAGACGATGGGAATCCCTGGCCCTCCCCTGTCCAGTGTGGAGCTCCCACGTCAGAGCAGATGTGGGGCCTATCCCCAACAGGGACAGTTAGCAGCCAGGCCTGGATTATCCTTGTGGATCATTTCCAGTCGTTTTATAGGAGAATACCCAAACTCCCTAAGAAAGTGACACCCTCCTTCTTCCACTCCCCCAAACCAGCTAACAGGGGCAGGGCTGAGGGGTGGGGCAGACACTGGAGGGCCTCTGGAAGAACCCAGCCTGGTGCCCTGTGGGCGGGGCTGAGAATGGGGCTGGGGAATCCCCGCTCGGAGGCTGCGGGCGGGGATGGGAGAACCCCAGGATTGCCTGGATAAGTCTCTAAACTAGATGCCTGGGCCCAGCCCCAAGATTTCCTGAGGTGGGCCGCGGGGGGTCTGTCTTTCTGACCTGAGGGGTCTTGAGCAGGCAGTAGGAATAAAGATCTCCCTTTGGCCCAATAAGCCCATGCTGCTCTGACCCTATGTTGGCCAGGGATCCAGGTCCATGGAGCTTCTCCAAAAGCATCTCCTCCTCAGCCCGGATGCAACCCACCACTCCTTCCGCCACTGCCCATAGTCTCCTCTGCCCCTAGGACACACCTGATGGAGCCGTGAGTCCCTCCAGTGCACAGAACTTCCCAGCAGGGCACAGCTGGCATTCAGTGATGCTTCTTAAACCCTTCCGAGGGCCGTAAGTGCCCACTGGGCAGCTGTGCTGTGTGGCTACGAATGTTCCCGGGGGGCAGTAATAGCCTTCAGGACAAGGGTGCAGGCTGAAGTCCTGAACAGGCCCGGCACTGGAGTCGCAGTAATAACCTGGCCAGGAGCGATGAGCTCTCAGGACTCCCCCTGAGATGTTTCGTCCTGGCAGGATCTCCAGCACAAGGGCCTAGTGCCCAGAGAGCTGCCCTCCTTGACTCTCGCTCCTGGCCTCCTCCCCTCTGCCGGTACCCGAGGTCTTCACTGCCTCTCTCACCTGCTGGGCACTGCCCACTGGGGGCCTGGAGTCCAGCCTCCTTGCAATAGAAGCCAGGTGGGCAGGCCTGGCATGCAGAGGACGTGGTCTGCTCTGGGAGGCTGGAGAAGGTGCCGGCAGGACATGGCATGGGCCTGGGTGATGCCTCAGCTGAGGATACAGGGGGGCACCGGTCCACACATGGCAGGTGTGGACTGAGCCTCAGAGATGAGGCTCCCTTCTAGAACCACCTCTGCCCAACCTCCCCGAAGCCCCCTTCACCAGCCCCTCAGCATGATATGTGGGGAGAACCCCAGATCTTTACATGTGGCTGGGGTTCAGGAGCAGGGCTGACACACTGAGAGCAAATGAGGCTTCTGGTGCAGCAAGGCAGAAGCTGTTGATCCTCAGCCATCCGAACCAAATAACCCAAACCACACCAGCAGCCAGGTGTATTTTAACCGTGCCCCCACAACACTTCTCAGCCTCAGGCCAGACAGCCTGGGCACCTATTTTCCCTCTGGCTTTTCCCACCTGCCCCAGGGTCCTAATGCAAACCCAAAACTGTGGCGTCAACCGGCCTAGGGTAGGAGGGCAAGTAGGGCTAAGACACTCACAGCAGAAGGTTCCTGGGGGGCAGGGGCCCCCCGTCAGTCCATCCTCTGGGGCTGGGGACACTGCTCCTCCTGCACAGAAGTAGCCAGCCTGGCAGGGTCCACTGGGCGTGGAGAGGCCTGGTGGAGAGCAGACTCACTGTGAGAAGTGGTTGGTCCTGCTGGGCACTGGGGGCCTTAAGCAGTGTCCGGCCTCAGTGGACTAGGTGCCGCTGGGCTGAAGGTCTTAGCATGCCAGTCCAGAGGCCCAGCCTATGCTGAGCAGCCAGTCCCATCCTCCCCTCCTTCTGGCCCTAAGACTCCCGTGTTGCCCGAGGCCTGAGGCCACCACCAGCAGGGAACTCTGGCTGGGGTCCTGCCCTCACTGCACTCTCCAGTTCAAGGGGGACTGAGCAGCGGACAGATAGAGTCCAGTTCATGTCTGGGTCCTCAGTGAGTGGGGTGTCCAGCCTCTGGAGGTGCTCAGACACTGCGCCTCCTCCCCATACTCTTCCACATGACCCACCTGAGCTGAATGGATCACCTGGACGGCAATACAGCCCTGCCCCTAAGTGCACCAAGCGCAGCGCCCCGTCAAGCAGGTGTAGACTGAATCTGCAGTTGTCCGAGGAAACTGGTGGTGGCTTGCGCGAGGCATAGTTAACGATGGTCAAGCATCCACCAGCTCTCTCACCACACTGCCCAGCCTGGGTCACTGCATGATGGCTGGAGAGGGCTCAGTCCTTACCAGAGGTGGCACAAAAAGACCCTGGAGGGCAGGGTGTGGCCTCAGGGCTGCCCTCAGGGCAGAAGGAGCCTGCTGGGCACCTTCCCCCCGTGGCCGTGGCTGGGCACAGGCAGTTGGTGCTGGTGTAGTTGTCCAGGTCGAAGGGGCGGGCTGTCCATGCTGCCGACACACAGAACCAGCCTGAAGTGGGAACCAGTAGGGGGGCAGGCAGTGACCCGGAGGTCAAAGGCACCCCTATCCCTGAAGATGTGCCAGGGGGTGACCAGGTCACCCCAGGTCCGGGGACAGAAGAGGGAACCACAAGGGTCAGTAGGGACGTCTCCATGTGCTGTGGGAAACATACCTGCCTCGCAGGGCCCGGAGACCTGCGTCAGATTCTCTTGCCCACAGTAGTGGCCAGGAGGGCAGGGTAGGCAGCTGTCCAGGCTCTGGGTCAGTGGGTCTGGGTTATAGTAGCCCCGAGGGCAGGGGAACTGGGTGGCATACTTGGTGCCTGAAAAGCAAATTCAGATGGTTGGATCCAGCCTGGGAGTCCAGCCCTGCCCTGGGCTGGGGCAGGAGGCAGTGCCACTCTCCTGCAGGGCCTGTCCCCACAGAGCCCTGGCCTCAGCTGCAGGAGCCCCTCCTCACCCACCACTTCCACCAGACTCCCTGGCTGTGTGGCCCTGGCCCTGGGTCCACAGAGCCACAGAATATGCAGGACTCCTCCTCCAGGTGGTCAGCTGTGCTGAAGGGCATGGACCCCCCAAGTTTGTAATGCAAAAATAATAAATATCTTTATTTTTCAGTCAACATGGATATATTATGGACATGGAGGACTAAGTCTTGGACGTAGAGGACTTCTGGGCTCCGAAGTTGCTGCAGCTTCCAGGGCAGTGAGAACTAACCTCCACCCTCTCCCCCCGAGCTGAGCAGGGCCCAGGCACTCACCCCCGGGGCAGTAGAAGCCAGCCGGGCAGGGGTGCCCACTGTAGGTCGTGAGGGTCTCAGGGCAGTAGTAGCCGGCAGGGCAGGGGAAGCAGGAGGCTTGGCCTGTCAGGTTGTTGTAGGAGCCAGCAGGGCAAGGCTGGGGGAGGCTGGTCCCTTGAGGGCAGAAATGGCCTTGGGGACAGGGACCCCCCTGCTCCAAGTGGCCTGGGGAGAAGAAGGTTGGCCGAGGGTAGCAGGTCCAGTCACAGCAGAGCTGGGCGACTGGTGTGGTGCTGCCAGGATAAAATGTGGACCTAGGTTTGGGTCAGAGGCTCAGTGGTTTTATAAAGAGATAATGGCCATGGCTAGCATCTGCACAGCCCTGACAGATCAAAAAGCAAGTCCTTTATACATGGGCTAAGCTATTAGAGCCCCCTAAAACTCCCCTGTGGTAGGGCAGTAGGGGTGACGCTGCAGTGTCAAGGGGTGCTGGCCTGAGACGGTAACCCAGTCTTCCAGACGCAAAGCCTTGTCCGCTCACGCTCCCTGGAGCGCCCTTAGAGGCTCTGTGATTATTTTCTTAATATGCCCATATCCCGCTGAGGGCAGGGGGTCTTGTACCCCACCTGCTACGAGGTGCTCTCCCATGGGATGGAGACGAGAGCCACACTACTGGCGAGCCAGATCGCTTCTGGGTGGCCCACAGGGCATTTCTCACACCCACCGCCTGGCCTCCCGAAGCCTTCGGCCTTCCCTGCCTTCATCTCTGCAATTCTGCAACATTCCCAGCTTTAGACCACTGGGGCTTTGATTCAGGAGGTGGGGTGGGTCTGTGGTGGGCTTGGGGCTGCAGGGTGACCAGAATCCCATGACTGCAGTGCAGGAGGGCAGTGAGCACGCTGTGAGACACTGCTGGACAGAGGCCGGGGACAGGAGGCCAGGGGGCCCAGGAGTAGCGGTCAGGCCTACCCTGCTCACACACGGCCTCTGTCCTCAAACTGCCTGTATCCAGTCACATCCCGTCATTAGACTGCCCACCTGCCTGTGGCCAGTGCAGGGACCACCCGTGTCCTGAGAGGCACTTACCTGTTGGGTTTGGGGAGGTGACTCCTGCCAGACAGAAATAGCCAGGGGAGCAGGGTCCTGAGGGGGCAGTGAGGCCAGATGCACTGCAGAAATGGCCAGAGGGGCAGGACGAGCACTCAGAGGCCGCGGAAAGAAGCATCCTGGAGAGACAGAGACCTGGGAGCTGGGGCTGGAACCAGGCAGGGAGGGTCCTGGGCAGCAAGGAGCGGATGGGGGATGGATTCTCAGGGGGCGGAGCTGCCTCTACATTTCCCTTCTTGTCATCCCCCTGGGATTCCTCCTGCATTCAGGGTACCCAGGGCAGCGTTTGTTCCGCAGATGCTGAAGGAAAGGCTGGCCTCTCTTTCTCAAGATAGCTGCCTGGGTGGAGAGGTCCTTTTCTATCTTAATCCCCAAATCAGACTTTGGCTGCCTGAGTCTGGACCCCTGGGTCTGGAGCTATCCAGAATGGCCAGAAGCCCTCCAGCCCTGGCTCCACTGCTATCCTCTTGCTCTGGGGCATCCTTTTCTGGGGTTGGGAGGTCCCTGAAGGTGGGGACACAGGCCTCTGCTCTCAGATGAGACACAGATGAACAAGCCATGTTCTTGATGCTTTTCTTTCTTGGCACGGCTTGTTCTCAAGCTCCCAGCTGTGGACATCCTGGGTAGCTCTCTCCCCTCTTTCTACTGCTAGGCACAGGATGTCTGCCCCACAGGCCGGATGGGAGTCCTGCTCCCTAGGGCTCATGTATGACCCTCTGAGGCAGAGGCATGTCATTGGTGAGATGTCAGGGCAGGAAGGAGGACCAGGGAGAAGACAGTTCTGAACTCACCCCCCTGGCTGAGGGCACTCACCGATCTGAGAAGGTGCCCTTAGGGCAGGGGAGGGGCACCCCTGTTCCCATTGGGCAGAAGTAGCCTGGAGGGCAGGGGCCCCCTGCTGTGGCACAGGCACCTCCGACAGCTTCAGCTCCTGCCCAAAGCCAGGGGTGGGTGAGATCACAGAGCAGCCTCCCCAGCCCAGAGCCAGTCACTCAACCCGCCCCCACCAGGTATACATTCTGCAGCGGGCCATTTCCTGTCACAGCCCCTTGACTCCAAGGTTCCTGTCCAGTCCTGATTTCTGTGGGGATGTCGGGTGGTACAGGGTTGGATGGGGTCCTGAGATGTGTCTCCTTCTAAATTATGGGCTGTTGGCACCCAGCTTAGGAGCTAGAAGGTGGGGAGAAAATGCTGGGATGCCAGCAGCTGCCCCATTCAGGAGAAATGTGGGCACAGAACAGAAGGGGGTGGGGGCTCTGGGTGGTGAAATGCAGGCCTCTGGGCATTCTGGAAATCCATTTTCATATTGGCCAGATCTTTTGTTCCATTTGCACCTTTATGTCTCCTTTTGTTCTGCTCAAGCCTTTAGGGGATGAGTAGGGGCATCTGATTATACTGATGCCAAACTCTGAGGACCTAAGGGTCGTTGAATTGTTTTGGGAAGAGAAAAGGAAATGATGTGTGACTCCCCCGTTGTGACTGCCCTCAAGGCTGGGGGTTTGTGGAAGCCTGAATGTGCACACATCTGCATGCAGGTGCGGGGCTCACACGCCTGCATGCTGCACTCTGACACAGGCTGAGGATGCTGGAAGAGGCCCAAGGGACACATCTCTAAGCACTGCGACCTTACAGTTGCGTGAACCCCAGCTCCACAGCACCAGGGGCGCTGAGGATACAAGGAGAGGGTGGGCCATCTTGGAACAAGAGCTGCCGAAGGCAGGGGCTGGTTTTACCAGCCTTGGGCCCTGACCTCACCCTGGAGAATGTGCCTGTGAGGCGGTGCCTCCTGGCGGGGACTCTCAGGCTGGTGTTTGTCTTACACACGTGGGCTCCGGGTCAGCCCTCACTGTGGAGAACCAGGCACTGAGGTCCTGTCCCCTGAGGTTCCTCCAGCCAGAGGTTCTGTGACTCCTGACCTTGTGTGTCTCCCCCTTGCTCAGCTGAGGCTGACCTGGGAGCGAGCACAGCTCGGGGCGGGTGCAGTGCCCCCACCACCTCCAAAGACGCAGCTGGATGGAGCTGCCGCTTGGTGCTCCCTGCAGGAGGCCAGAGCCCGTCTCCTATTTGGCTGATGACGGGTCACTGAGCACACATCCTGTGTTGTGGCCCTGTCTTAGCCTCAGTCAGGCTGAGTCCTTCCTCACTGCCTTCCTCTGCTCTGCTTCATTGACTTTTCACCTCAATATTATGCATCCGCATCAGAATTAACATGATTTCCCACAGGAAGGAGCTGTACACTGGGCTCTGCCTATGGCCCAGTGGAAGTTTCCTTCCCCACCTTTCACAGGGCCCCTAGGCCCTGGGCCAGTGGGGAGAATAAGCTCCCTGGGAACTGCCGCCCCTCAGGCACCCCCAGGAGCGCCCATCTGCCGCCTTCTATCGCCTCACCTACAGGATATTGCCAGCAGCCTTGAGGCTGGCTCTGGCCCTGGCCTGAACTGGACGTGCCTGGAGGGCAGGCCAGGGGTAGGCAGTGAGTGCCCTGGAGGCAGTAATGACCAGGCGGACAGGCCCTCTTTTGATGGCTCTCTTGGCCTGGAAAGCAGAGTGCTCTGGTTGCCCTGTGGTTCTGTCCACCCCATGCTATAGTGGTTTTCATAGCAACCCTGCTCTGCTCTCTGCACCAAGTACCTGAGCCATTGCTGTGCTGCCCGTCCACCCAGGGCATGGTTGCCAGTGAGCCTTCAGGGCAGACGTGGTCCTCCATGCCGAGGTTTCCCCAAGGCCCACCAAGAGGTCTTGGGGTCTGTGCCCCTCCTGGACAGTAAAATCCTGGAGGCAGAGAAAGTGCTCAGGCTGGTCTGCTTTGGGGGCTGCAGCCCAGCTTCTTGCATTTGTATCCTCAAGGGTCCTTTGTTCCAGTTTGCACAAACCCAGCCACACAGGCATATTTCCCTGGATTCTGTCTGCCAGGACCGGGGTGGCTGGCTGGCCCCCCTCTGCTTGGTGCCTTCCCACCAGCGGTCAAAGGCTCTCTCACCTGATGCACATGGGCCCCTGGGGGCAGCCTGCCCCACCTCAGCACAGAAGAGCCCAGGTGGGCAGGGCAGGCACCAGCTCACATCCGGTGCCCCTCTCTCTGCGTTCCAGGTACCCACAGGGCAGGGCCTCTGTCTGGGGTTCTCGGTGCCAGCTGGGCAAAAATGGCCAGGGGGGCAGAGGTCACCGAAGGGGAGTCTGTCCTGGAGGAAGATGGGCCTGTCATGGCTTAAAGTCAAGGACGAGAGGGTTGTCTCTGCCAGATTCCCTCCTGGTCCTGCCTGACCCCTCTCTGAGGAAGCCTGCCCGGCTCCACCTGGCCACTCCTGTTCGTGCACATATGCTGACCCTCACTCACACCTCCCCTGGGAACAGCTCTGAGCGGTTAACTTTGCAGAAAAATAAAGGAAACTTTAGTATTAAATAGCCCAAACCATCCCAGCTCTCTGTTTGCTAAAAGTATTGATACACAGCTTCAATTGTGTAAGGTTTCTTCTATCTATCAATCATCTCTCAATCATTTATGTATCAACATAGCATACTTACTTGTCATTGTTAAGAGTTACCTAAAATCCCACTGGATTGATATGCCGTATCTCTGACAAGAAATTTTCTTATTACTGAGCCTTGATAGTGTTTTGTAACTGTTTTGGTTTTGCTATCAAAATCTGTGGTTTGACCGTCTTTCCATAAATCACTTTTTCCCCTTTTAGGCTTTTCCCCATATTTGAATTATTGGGTCGGAAGATGGAGCTGCCTGGGGGCTCTTGATCGGTACTGTACTCTGTTCTCTGGCAGCACCTTCCTAGAGCTTGTAATCGTCTTGTTTTTGGGGATTAGTAGATGCAGAGAGTGGGACTTCCCAGGTGGCCCTAGTGGTAAGGCTCCCACCTGCCAATGCAGGAAATGCAGGAGACCCGAGTTTGGTCCCTGGGTCAGGAAGATCCCCTGGAGGAGGGAATAGCAACTCATGGAGAATCCCATGGACAGAGGAGCCTGGTGGGCTACAGTCCGTGGAGTCACAAAGAGTCGGACACGACTGAGCGACTGAGCATGCACTCGCACAGGTGCCTGTGGTACAAAAGGACTTTGCTTCCTGTCCTTATTACTGGTCCAGCTGTGCTTTTTTCTGGTTGTGTTTGGTTCCTTTTCGGGTGGAAGCTGGAGATTGTCATCAGATACTTTGGCCCTGTCTTTATTTTTTCACACTGACTGGTCATGTGTAATGGTTCTGTACCCACCAGCTCTGCTCTGTGGTGGTTTCATCCCACCTGCTGGGGGCACCCTGTCAGCCCACTAGGCAGTGAGCCCTCGAGGGCAGGCACTAGGGTTTGCCCTCTGTGTGTCCCCTGACCCTGGCCCAGTCCTGGGTGTTTAGGAGGCTTGCCTCTGGGCGGCCCTGTGGGGCCTGCACTCACCGGGGAAGAGGTGTTGGAACCAGGCCCACAGTGATGTCCTGGACGGCACAGCCCCTGGGGCTCGACCAAGCCAGCTCTGCCACAGAAGGCCCCAGGGCGGCACGGCTGGCAGTCCTCCACATGGGCAGCCCCAGGGGCCTCTCGGAAGGTGCCCTGGGCAGGGAGAAGGCTGCCAAAGTCAAGGTCCTGAAGCCAGAGTGGGGCTCTAGGCCTGAACAGGTTGGTTACTCCACCAGGAAGGGAGCAGAGCAGGGTCTGGGATGGATGGGCAGGGCAGCAGGAGCGGCCTGATCAACAGGCTTATAAAAAAGGGTAGGATTTACTTCTCAGCAGATCAAGTGTTTGACTGCTAAGCACACAATCTGTAACTGGAACGCAGAGAAGATTTTGATAGCAGGCAGGACAGGCAGACAGAAGCCACCATGTCACCTAGGAGGGGTGTGCTTCTTGGGGAGGGGAGCCATGGTTTGGGGGAGGGGCATAAGAGAGGGGCTTTGGGAGGCTGGGGTTCCACCTGGGCCTCGCTCCTGTCCCTGCTCCTCTCCCACCCCACAGGCCTGGCTCGCATTGTCCTTTGTGACTTTCTGGTCTAGAGCCATCATCAGGAACCAGCTGTAGGAAAGCGGGTGTCCCAGCCCCGTCAGAGCAGGGGTGAGAGCTGAAGGCCTGGTGTGGCCCTGCCTGGTTGGAGGGACGCTGATGGCTGCAGAGCTTTTCCACACAGAAGCAGAGAGGTTGGAGGTCAGAGGGAACGTCTCACCTGGGGACAGGGGATGGACAGCAAGCCGCGGGCTGGGCAGTAGTGCCCGGGTGGACATGAGGCAGGGCTGGCCAGCTTTGTCTGGTTGCAGAGTTTTCCTCCTGGGCACTCCTGGCACCAGAGATGACCTGGACCCTGGAAAGAGGGGTGGGCAAGAAGACTGGTCTCTTTCCACGCCTTGACATCAGGGTCAGGCCTGAGCAGAGCAGGTGCTCGGGATCCATGTCAAATCAGGTTGGGGATACTTCTGGCCTTGGCCCTAGGCTCCATGTGCCTCCCCTTCTGAGGAGAGTGGGTGTGCAGGGCCCAACAGCAGGGTGGACGCCAGCAGAACTGAGGTGGTCTCTGAGTATCTCCTTGGTCCATAGGTTTCCAGAGTCTGGAGGAGGGGCCAGGATGGAGGCTCCTTTCTGTTAGCCTGTACCCCGTGTTCCTGACTCTAGGACTCCCCTACTTCAGGGCCTTGGAGCAAACACTTACCGAGAAGCTGCCTGCACTGCATGGCCGAGGAGTGGCGGTGCCCAGCTCAGGGCAGTGGTGGCCAGCTGGGCACAGCACACAGGCCACAGCCAGCCTCGCACCAGGACTCATGCGGGTGGTTCCCCTAGAGTGGAAGCGGTAGGAAGGGTGTGGGGCCCAGAGTCTTCCTGGGGGAGGAGCCATGACACCCAGGCTGGGTCACCACTGCAGGGCCCAAGGGTAGGCTCAGGCTCTGGGCCAGGCCACCGACGGGACGGGTGTGACCCCAAACAACCTACATGGTCGTGAGGTGCAAAACATTTTACAGCCTGGCTATGGGCCAGTCATACTTCTTTTTAAAGGTGCCTGTTTTCACACTTTGCTTCTGTTTTTCTGCTGGTTCTGTCTCTCTGTCATGTTTTACATGATTTGTAATGGATTTTTACATAGTAAGGTACTAAGTAGATGGATAGTTAGCCTATTGTTCATGTTGAAAATATCTCCCTGCTTTGGTGTTTACCTTTTAGCTTCCTTTAGAGCAACTTTGAAGGATAGAAGTTTGAAATATTGTGTTCAAATCTTGCAGTCTTTTCCTCAATTATTTCTGCTTTTCATGCTGTGCTTAGATTTTCCAAATTCTCTCAGATGTTATAAATGTCCATTTATATTTTGCTTTGTAATCTTATGGTTTTGTTTATTGCCTTGAAATTATAGTTGTTCTGAAATTTATTTTTGGATAATGTTGTTTTCACTTTTTTACAAGACCATAGATTGCTTTTTTTAAAAATAAGAAAAATTCTAAGTTTTGCTTTTTGATTATAGGAATAAAAGGCACAATTTGGTAAAAGAGTCTATTAGCAGAGAACCCCAGAGCTTGGGCCAAATCTCTGCTGAGATCCCAGCTGGAGTTAGATTCCAGGCTCTTGGCTTTTGGGCAGGATCATTCTGAGGTGGCTTCACGGTTGCAGTGCCCACCAAAGGTGCGACAGGCACCTCCTCACTGACTCCAGCCCCAAGCGCCCTCCCTCCTTCCACCTCTGGGCCCATGGACGTGCGGCTCTCACATCAGCCCATCACCCTAGGCCTTGCACCCTGGCCCTGCCCATTCTGTCTCTGTGCCTTGTCTCAAAAAGGCTGCCAGGTCCTGAGGGTCTCTCTAAGACCCCCCGGTGCCTGGAGCAGCACTGGGCTCCAGTGTGTAACATGTAGTCACTTAGCTTCAGGAGCAGCCCCCTGCCTCCATCCTCCCATACCTTGGGCAGAGCACAGGCTTAGGGGCCCCTCCAGGGCAGAAGGCCCCTGGTGGGCAGGGCAGGCAGTCCTCCACCTGGCTGTTGCCTGACTTGGAGCTGTAGGTGCCCTCTGGGCAGGGGAGCTGGGTGCCCCACTTGGTACCTGTGTCAGGGAGAAGAGCAGGGGCTGAGAGGGGTCAGAGCCACATTGTCATCACAGCAGCTCCTTACCTTCTCCCAGCGGAGGAGGGGGGGTGGTCCTCAAGGGAGGCCCTGGGGAGGGGCAGGGAGCAGAGGAGCCCCTCCCACAGGACCGCATCATCTGGGCTGAGATGCCCCAGGAACCCTCAGTCAGGGTGCTTGCTGGCTGACCAGTCCCAGCCTTCCTCTCAGGAAGGTCTTCCTGAGACCTAACCCTGATCTGGGAGGGCTGAAGGCTGCTCATGGTCTCACCCCAGCCCTTACCTCTGGCCCCTGACCCTGCCAGGACAGACACTGCCCCGCTCACCTTCCGGGCAGTAGTGTCCAGCTTTGCATGTCCCCGAGGGTACCTGGGCTCCCCCGACACAGAACCAGCCCCTGGGACAGGGCGCACACTCCTCGCTCGCCGTCAGTCCAGTCCGGTTACTCCAGGTACCCGGGGGACACTGGAACTGGGTTGGCTGTTTGGTGCCCCAAGGACAATAATGGCCAGCTGGGCACAGAGTGGGGGGCTGGCCTGGACCCCCAGTTCCTGCAAACACAGTTGTGAACTAGGCCTGCAGGAGCCTCAGCCCCTCCAGCCACAGCCCTCTGGCAAGGGTCAGCAGTGGCCCAGAGGCTGCCTTCCTCCCCCCTGCATAGAGAGAGTGGGCTGAGACCTAAGAACATTCTTCATGGTCCCACCTGGGAGGTGGACCACGCTCTTTGTCGGGAAAGTAAGGGCTGTGGGCTGGGGTCTGTTTCCCTGGGCTCCCTGCGTCTTCATCCAGGGGCAGGTCTGGCAGGTAGTGAGGCTGCCCCTCTGCCCTCACTCACCCCTAGGGCAGGCCAGTCCCGAGGGGCAGATCTCACACTGGGACAGGTCAGAGAGGTCGTTGCGGTTGCTGAAGGTCCCAGCTGGGCAGGCATGGGTGGGAGCTTGGGGACTCGAGGAGCCCACAGGGCACACGTACCTATGACAACCAAGGTGTCGGAGCCTGGTACCCAGCAGGCAGAGCCCTCCCATCCTGGGGAGACTCACACTATGCCCACCAGTCTGCTGTGTGGCTTTGGCATGGTGACCTGGCCTCTCTGAGCTTCCTTTTCCTCAGCTGCTTCTGAGCATGCTCAGGCCCCAGGGCTCCCGCAGGAAGTCTTGGAACCGGGGACTGGTGTGACCCTAAGCCCTGCTGGGGCCCTCCTGAGATTCCAAGGGGGTGAATTCCTGGAGAAGCCCTCCCTGAACCCAAGGCGCTGATTCTCCGACGGTGGAAGAGGAGGATTCTGAGTCTCTGCCGAGGAGAAATCAGAGCCCCTTACCCTGGTGTGCACTCTGCGTCTGGCTGAGTCAGCCCAGCCCGCATACAGGCCCTGCCTGCGGGGCACGGAGTGCAGGCTGTGGCTTTGTCCTGGCCCGGGAGGGGGCCGAATGTGCCCGGCTGGCATGGGATGGGCTGTGTGGCTTCGCTGGGACAGAAGTGTCCTGCTGGGCACTGCAGACACTGGCTGAGGACTGTGGAGAGAGCAGCCTAGATCATGAGTTCTCTCTGAAGAGCCAGGGCTGCTGTCTTCAAAGGAGAAGCAGTGACCATCTCCCAGGCCCTGGTGCCCCTGATACTCCTGTGGACCTGGGGTTGCAGGGAACTGGTCCCCCTCCCAGTTTACCAGGAAGGGCTTCCCTGGAGACACAGCATGGGGGCTGGTTCTCACCTGCCCATGCAGAGGAGAGTGGCCAGTGCTAACTGCTGGGCATCCTTGCTCCGCTCAGCCTATAGGGAGCTCTGGCCTCCCACAGACGGCTGTGATAGGCAGGCTCCCAACTCCCCAAGCCTCCATTTTCCTTTCTATAAAATGGGTATCAGAACTACACCTCCACTCGGGCTGGCCAGGAGGATCGAATATGACATTGTTCAAATGGACAGAGCTCTGCAGGGCACTGGACACATGGCAAGCCTTGGTGAGTGCTACTGAAAGTGAAAGTGTTTGTCACTCAGTCAAGTCCAACTCTTTGTGATCCCGTGGACTGTAGCACTCCAGGCTCCTCTTTCCATGGGATTCTCCAGGCAAGAATACTGGAGTGGGTTGCCATTCCCTTTTCCAGGAGATCTTCCTCCTGACCCAGGGATCGAACCTGGGCCTCCTGCATTACAGGTGGATTCTTTACTGCTGGGCCACCAGGAAAGCTGCTCGGTGAGCGCTAAGTAGGTCCTGAATTCCCAGCTGAGCATGGCATCCTGGGGCTCCCATAACTGGGGTACCAAGGGGCCTGTTGTACCCTGTGTGTGGCTTTCATGTGGTCATCCCTTACCAGCGCCTGGATTGCTGGCCACACTCAGTACTGAACAGTCAGCCTCCACAAGCCTTTGGAGAGGCACCTGACTAGCAAGTCACCCTCCTCATTGTGCAAACAGTGGACAGAATTCAGACCTGACCTGTTGAGTGGAAACTGGTGTTGGGATGAGGCATCTCCCTTCTGGGCTTGAAGCTCCTGGCCAGGTATGGCTCAGCAGCACCGTGCGGACAGGGCAAATCTCCATCTGTGAGGGGACATCTCATGGGTAGGTCCTGACAGGGTTTGGGCTTCATCCTGGAGGAGCCCCCAGGCCGAGGGATGGTGTGTGGGGGCCTGGGAGCAGGCCCTGTACACTAAGGACTGTGAGACTCTGCTAGGACTACACATCTGGGAAGGGACAGAACCTTACCACTGTGCATACTTCCTCTGCCTCATCTCAGTGCATTCTCCCCACAGCCCTGAGGGGATGGGCTTGAGACCACCTAGGCTCCCGAGGAGTGTGCAGATCCAGCACCCTCCTCACCCACCCTGTGCCAGTCTTTCCCAAATGCGGTTAGGGTCTCCGGCCAGCTCTTACCTACCTGTAGGGCAGGGCTGGCAGCCAAGGCCTCTATCAGAGAAGGAGTCCAGAGGGCAGAAAATGCAGCCAGCCTCCTGCTGGGCAGGACAACAGGGAAACATGTGGTGAGAGCAGGTGAGTTGTGACTAACACCTGTATCTGAACGGTGCTGACAGTTGGCACCTCAGCTCACGTGCTTACTTTGCCAAGTGTTTCTGCAGACTCCCTGACCCAAATCCCTCTCTGATTCACCAGAGGACAGGCCTACTTGCTCTTTGCCCTCCTTGCTCTTGCCGCACACAGCGCTGGCTGGTGACACACAGCAAGTAGCTCAGCTACCCGGTGGCTGCCATGGGTGTCTGGGCCCCAGCCGTGTAGCTCCTGCCTTAATCAAAGGTCCCACGGAACTGCGGCTCTGAACGTCCCAACACCTCATGTGCATCTCCTCCCTGGGTCCCTGCTGCAGCCCTGCAAGCAAGCGCACCTGCTTTCGGGTTACACTGGCTGGGCTAGTACCTGGGGTCAGAAGTGCGGGCTGCTGTTGACTGCCTCCTCAAGGACAGTGTTGCCACCTTACCTTGCCATGTCTCAGGGAGATTCTGAGCAACTCTGCCTCTTCAGGGACTTCCTGAATGCCTCCCGCCCCCGCCCTGGAATGGCTGAGACAAGTGGCTGCCCTCCTTGGACATCACCTGACAGTCCTCGCTTTCTGGGAGTCCTGGGAGCCCACCACGGGTTCCGGTGGGGCACAGCCACGGAGTCGTCCTGTCCCCCAGGCAGCTGCAAGTGCCAAAGGAAGTTTAGCAGCTGAGGAGAGACCCTGCAGGCCAGGGGACAGCTGGCTTTGATGCAGCAACAATGGCAAGGAGGCTTGGGGACACTCAGCTCAGCTGCAGCCTGGCCCACCTTCTGTGGGCAGATGCGGAGAGAGAAAGTGGTCTGACAGCTAGCCTCACTCTCAGGTGAGGACTTGCCAGGTCATAAGACAGAGAAGCAGAGCCCTGCCAGCACCCACCCTCCACCTTGAATTCGATAGTGGTCAGAAGACAGTGGTCTGGGCAGGCTTGGGGGGCCCACCACCAAGCTCCTGTGCTCACCAAGCAGAACTCAACCCCTGGGAGGCCTCACACTTGGGGCACCATGGGCAGGACCTGCCTGTTCCCCAGCCCCTGTCCCTGCAGCTCGCCCCTTCCCTCCCCTCTCCCGGGGCATTTGTTTCTTACTAAAAGCCCACAGGGCACTGTTGGCAGCTCCTAGCTGCAGAGGGCCATCCTGGCGGGCAGGCGACGATGAGGCCCAGGAGGTGGCACGGGGCCCCGCTGCGGGGAGAGAGGGCGGCTGTCCCTGTGAAGAGCGAAGGAGAGTGGGGCCTGGCTGTGGGACAGCTCCTCTGAGCAGCGTTGGTTCCTGTGATGAGGCTCCTCCAGCAAAAGCCTGTAAGGACTGACCAGTTGTCATAACACTGCACTGAGAACAGGGTGCAGGGGCTGCTGCTGAAGGTGGTGGCTCTTCTGGGCACAGCCAGCAAGAGGCACAGGAGGAACATGCAGAAAGGCTATGTTTAGGGCAGCAAGCTGGCCGAGAAGCCTCCTGAGACCCCAGAAACCTGACACGTGGGGAAGCTCACGGCTTTGTTGTCCCCTTTACCTGCTAGAATTTCCAGGCTCTCAGAGCACCTGCAGTCAGTAGCATAGAATAGCTGAGCTGACATTTCAGCTGGTTGGCCCTCTCATTTTACACTGCGGGGAGATGGCATGGCCAGCCAGAACCACCCCCCACCCCAAAGCCCTGGTGGAAGGGCTGCTGCAGCGGGTGTGTCTGTGCCCCAGCCGGTCAGTGGGTCTTTCTGTGCCCCTGTCGGTCAGTAGGTGTGAGGTACTGCCCCTCCCTGGGCTCCTTCCACCCTGCCCCACAGGGTCTCTGCTGGGCTGAGGCAGAAGAAGTCCTGCTTCACCTTTGAAGCTGCTTAGCAGATCTTTACGGGAGGACCTGAGGCTCCAGCTGTAGTGGGATGTGGCCCAGACCCCAGCATTTCCACCCAGTGCTAGTGAGCGACTTCTTTCCAGCTCAGTTCTACTGGGACACAATGCCTGCCTCAGAGAATTGTGGGCAATACATGAAAAAGGTGTTTATATATACACACATATATATATGAAGTGTATAACATGTATTGAATAAACAGGTATAGATAAATTAAATGTCTATAATTGCTATATGGAATGTTATTTATAAGATTTATATTTTAAATAAATATATACAAGATACTATGGGCTTCTCTGGTGGCTCAGTTGGTAAAGAGACCACCTGTAATGCAGGAGACGCAGGTTCGATCCCTTGGTTGGGAACATCCCTGGAGGGAGGAGGGCATGGCAACCCACTCCAGTATTCTTGCCTGGGAAATCCCATGGGCAGAGGAGCCTGGCAGGCTACAGTCCATGGGGTTGCACAGGGTCAGACACAGCTGAACAGGAGCACATACTACTACTACTAGTAATTTATTACCTGTCAGCTTTGTGTTCCTAAAAGGCATAACTGCTAATTGAATGCTGAATATTAAATAATTTTCCTTTGATAAAGCCAACTGCAAGTACTTGTTTCACATGAGGCCCAGAGAAGCAGACAATTCACAGAGAAAAGTTGATACCCGTTAGGACATATGGGGCCCCTCAGGGCTGCATGTGATTCTGGAGCCTGAAAGGAGATGCAGAGTAGAAGAATGAGAGGACCGGAGACAGTGGCCCCTGAGAACCTGAGTTAGGGAGAGAGTGAAGGCCTGCAGACAAGGGCAAAGAGAGTGCAGGCAGAGGAGCCCAGAGGCCAGAGGCCAGAGGCCAGTGGTGTGTGCCCCTCCTACTCTTCCCTCAGGCACCGACCAACAGAGATGAGGCCATGGGTTGGGCTCCTGCCTGGACCTGACACTTACTGATGGCGCACCCTTGACCAGGAGCTATCTGAAAAGTGGCCTTTAGTGATATAAATGCTCAGAGCTGATGAGAGGGCTAATAGAGAATGCACATAGCGGGCTTCTGTCCCAGCACACAGCAGGCTTCTGTCCCAGCATACAGCATGCACCCAGTCGTCACTGACCTTGACTTACCTGCAGTGAGGGTGGCTAGCAGAGGGCCCAGGGCCATCCAGAGACCGTACTGCAGCATGCTGGAATGGTGACCAGAGAGGCTGAAGCAGAGATGTGCCGGAGCCTCAGTCTGTCCACCCTGAAGCACGTGACCCAGGCTGAAATCCGACCCTCTGCAGCCTTGGGCCAGACCCAGCACACTCACCAAGGTCCCCTGGGAATGGTGGCCTCCCTGAGAGCATCGGGGGAGGACAGGTGGGTTGTGCTTCTTGTCCACCTCTCCTGCCCTCTTCTTCTAGGCTGCAGCCAGGAGAAGCCAGGCTCCAGTGTCCTCGTGAGACTTACCAGCTGTGGGATCCTGGAAACGATTTATTCTTTTTCTATGTCAGTTTCCTCATCTGTAAAATTGAAGTGACAAGAGTACCTGCCCCCAGGATTGTGAGGGGGTGGAGTTGAAGGAGTCTTGGGCTATCCTCAGAGCAGTGTCTGCACACACACGCTCAGCATCAGTACTGATTCATCTTTAATTCACTGAGCCTGTGTTGAGCATTCTGCATTTGTCCGGCAGCATACAAGCGGCAGAGAATGGAAAGTCTTGACCATGTTCCCAGGGCTTAACTAAAAAGATCATAGAAAAAGCAAGGGAATTTCAGAAAAAGTTACTTCTGCTTCATTGACTATGCTAAAGCCCTTGACTGTGTGGATCACAACAAACTGAGGAAAATTTTCAAGAGATGGGAATACCAGACCACGTTACCTGCCTCCTGTATGCAGAGAAACCTGTATGTAGGTCAAGAAGCAACCGAACTAGACATGGAACAAGAGACTGGTTCCAAACTGGGAAAGGAGTATGTCACCCTGTTTATTTAATGTATATGCAGAGTACATCACGAAAAATGCCAGGATGAATGAATCCCAAGATTCTGGAATCAAGATTGCTGGGAGAAATGTCAATAACCTCAGATATGCAGATGACACCACCTTCATGGCAGAAGTGAAGAACTATAAAGGTTCTTGATGAAAGTGAAACAGGAAAGATAAAAAGCTGGCTTAAAACTCAGAAAACTAAGATCACGGTATCCGGTCCCATCACATCATGGCAAATAGATGGGGAAACAAAGGAAACAGTGAGAGACTTGATTTTCTTGGGGTCCAAAATCACCACAGATGGTGACTGCAGCCATGGAATTAAAGGATGCTTGCTCCTTGGAAGAAAAGCTATCACCAACCTAGACAGCATATTAAAAAGCAGAGACATCATTTTGCCAACAAAGGTCCATCTAGTCAAGGCTATGGTTTTTCCAGTGGTCATGTATAAATGTGAGAGTTGGACTATAAAGAAAGCTGAGCACAGAAGAATTGATGTGATTAAGGAATAAGTATTGTCCAAGGGTCTTTATCAATTTATCAGTTGTTTAACCTTGACTCTTAAGTCTTTTGTCATCTGTAGATTCTTTTGTACTGTGATGCTATTACAGAAAGGGCTTCACTATCAAGGAGATTCACAGGAAATCTACGAAAGCAGTTACAACAGTTCCATATCAAAATGGTGGCTTATGTGAGCCAAGATAGTGGAGTAGTTGAGTCGTCGACTTCCTCTAGAACTTGAGCCTCAGCATATGCTCTTTGTAACATATTAGCAAGCTAAGTGATGCACCCACAAGTAGATGGTGGCCCAACTCAATGTAAACAATCTTTTCCAGATACTCTACAGCTTGAAAGTTAAAATTGCACTGAGATAAGTTGTGATGAAAGGTTTGTGAAAAATATACCCCCCAAAGGGTTTTGTACATGATCAGTCAGGATTGACTAGCTCAGTTCAGTTCAATCACTCAGTCGCTCAGTCGTGCCCAACTCTTTGTGACCCTGTGGACTACTGCATGCCAGGCTTGCCTGTCCATCACCAACTTCTGGAGCTTTCTCAAACTCATGTCCATCAAGTCGGTGATGCCACCCAACCATCTCATCCTCTGTCGTCCTCTTCTCCTCCTGCCTTCAATCTTTCCCAGCTTCAGCGTCTTCAAAGGTTTGTGAAAAATGGACCCCAAAAAGGGTTTTGTACATGATCAGTCAGGATTGACTAAGCCTAAAATAAATTTCAACTGGATTACAACTAGTTATATTAATCATTCTTTAAATGTGTTGTTTTCAAACTGTTTTGTGTCTCCCTGCTGCACTATGTCATTGTCTGCATAAGTAAATTACTTATATCCTGTTTAATTTATAAGATTGCTGTCTCTTGCAGTAACTAATGTGCCATTAGGCCTCCAGCAAATCTCCTAAGGCTAAATGTTTTGAGAAAATCTTATTTGTCGCATAAAATAATTGCAGTAATATGATTGTAAGTATGTGAAGAAGGGAAAATGTCTCCTGGATTGAAGTTAGAGTCCAGAGAATTTTAATTATTGATGGGGTCTGGTCCAAAATTTAACACCCAGAGTGGCATATCAAGAATCTTTGACTGAATTGGAATGAGCCTCTCAGCACCATGGAACAAAAGTTGATCATGTAATGTCTCCCAGATAATGGCCATTCATGACCAAAAAGGGAGTGCCTGAGAAATGGAATCAGTGATTACAGCCCTTCAACGTGAGCCTTTGATCCTCGAGGAAGGGGAATACCAGCCACCTGGCAGTCATCAGACTGTAGCCACTCCAGTCACTCCCTATGGTGAACCCTGAGGAAATTCAGAATGCAGGATTATACTCCCTAAATGGCTGAGGTTCATGCCAAGCAAATAATTTTTAGTGAGCCCTGACACTTGCATCTACATAGAAAAGTGCTAAATTTCTTAACTTGAGATCTTGTCTCCTAGATTTGAAGTTTAGTATTTCTAAGTCTACAGGTGTAAAATAGACCCTTTTCAAAAGAGGAACAAAAAGAAGACAAATCTCAACATTTGGAACACTGGCAAAGATGGTGGATACTCCCAGGAAGATCCATCTGACTAAGCAAAAAAGATCTTCACTCACTTTTCCCCGCAAGCTTGTGGAATGGAGTTTTGTTTCAGGGAGAAAGCCAAATCTGACTCTATGTTGGAAACTGTTTATTTGACTTGCTTTTATTATTGCAATCATACTCAGTGGCTTGCCTGGGGAACCCTGCCCCTCTGCTTGACTGTAAACTAAAGTGCTTCTGTTCAGCTCCCGGAGAGATAGTTTGTCCTGCCCAGCTGTGAATAAAAGAGGTTAACACACCCTTTCCGAGGGCTGGGCATTCCCTTGGAGACGTTTTTCGAGAAACTGAAAACCCTTTCACTTTACTTCCCCACTGAATCTCCCTCTCTATTCTGCCTTTTGACTTTAGTTCCTCATTGCTTCTTTCTCTCTGATTCATAAAAAAACCTGACATCCAGACCCCAATAAGATGGTTATTCTGAGGCACTAGCCTGCCATCTTCTCCATCTGCTGACTCCCCTATTAAAGTCTTCTTTGCCTCAACACCTCATCTCTCAGATTCACTGGCCTGTTGGGTGGCAAGCAGAGCGAGCTTATACTCAGTAACATTTCTATTGATTGATGGCTTATTCCTTTCTATTGCTGAGCAGTATCTCACTGCATGTGTATGGAAGGAAAAACAACTTTTCCTCTACTCTTCCAGGTTCTTGTTGTGTTCCATGAGTGGGTTGGAAAAGAATTTCCAGACATGAGGCAGAATGAGATGAGAATATAGTTTATTAGAGTGGGAGATGCTGTTAGAACTGCGGGCCAGCTCAAGGGAGAACCGGCGTTGAACAGGGGTCCTTAGTCCACTTTTATACCCAGGGTACAAGAAGCAGGAAAGGGGTCTTGTGTGTCATTTGCTGATTGGATGAAGCACATACACAGGGTGGGGGAAGAGTAAGGCAAATACTGTTTCCCTGTGTGGGGTAGGAGGGGAGACAGGTAATACCGCTTAGAAGGATCTGAAATCTGTTAATAGTTACAATATGGGGGAGGGAAGGATGATAAAGGTCTGGTTTTTCCATTCCTGCCTTCCAAGACCCTCCTTGGTTTTATCTGCTCTTTCATTCTTGGGTTGTTACATTCCTCCCTCTATTTTTTGGGTCGATTCCTTGGCCCCCTTTGGTACCCTGCTCAGGCCTTTGGGAACCCAGTCTCAAGGGAAAAGGGATGATGACTTCTCTGGCTTCTTCAGGCTGTAGAGGGGCGTCATGGGGCTCTGGGTTCTCTTTGCCTGCTCTTTGTCAGAGTGATTTATGGAGGGATGAGAGTCCATGGAATGATAAGGTGGCTCGTTTCAGCATTGTCTGGGTGTTGGCCAGGGAATATTCTTGTAGTACTACCACTGGGAGATTTGTTATATTCTGGAAGAAAGAGACTTCACAAGCAAGTTAAAGATACATGGCCCAAAGATTACTAGAAGTAGAAAAGCTGCTGAGGAGCTAGCCAGGAGAACCAGGCTGAGACATTGGTTCATGACGTTAGTGTTTCTCTAGGTATGAGAAGATGCAAGAATTTGGGCTCGTAAAATCTTTACCTCAAAGCATCTGACTACCTGAAGGCCTGTTCTGGGTTTTTCCCAGAGCGCAGAGTGTCTTATTTCTGACCTTCACCCTGAACTCCTTTCAAGGGGTGTTGAAGGTCAGCAGGTTGTAGTGGTCATGATTTAATCTTTGTAGAGGCAGCTGGCAAGTGTCAACTTTTAGTCTGCAGGGTCCCTTCATAGCCACATATTTGACCATGCTTTGGGGCATTTCATGACCATTATGTCCAGTAGTACTGGGAAGGCTCATTCCAAGGTCTAACGAAAATTCCATTGACAGGTCACTCAATGTGCTATTACTAGACCAGGCCTTGCAAGCAGCAAAAGTCTCTGGACCATATCTGTCTTACTTGTCTCTTGGTCCAGGAAAATATTCCATCTTGTTGTGTCTTCCCACGTCTAGAGTTACTTTATTACAATCATTGATCTCATATGGAACTGCATTTCAGCATTTTATCACAGGCTCAGTCACACATTTGGTAATGTAAGAAACAACCTTCTGAAACAAGTGACATAGAAAATAATACAGCTAGTGGTTATTAGTAAGGTCACAAGCAAGTCAAGAACTTTCATTAGGTATAGCGGAGTATACCCCGGTCATCTGATTTAAATGATTATAGCCAGGTGTTAATCTCCTGGTTGTACATCATGGAGCATCTGAAGTTTATCCAAAGATTGGTTACTAAGATAAGCTTTAGAAACAACCTTAGAGTGTCCTTTTTAATAACTTAATTAAATCTTTTTAATTAAGGATTTTTTAATAGTTTAATTAAAATTTTTTAATAGTTTAATTTTTAAACTATTAAAGGAACTTTAATAGTTCCTTTTTAACAACAAGAAACTATTTCAGAAGTGAGTCGTCATAAACACAGACCTTAATTAGCAAAGCTAGAATTTAATATTAAGTGAAATATAATTTTTTATCATAGTGAGGGCATTAACACTGTAGCCAGGGAAGGCTTTAACCCATCTAATAAAAACGAGGTTTGTGTCAGGGAGCCAGGAAAAGCCAAGCGGCTGTCTTGGATTTACCATAGCCCTGACTCTGTGATTTACAGTTATTGTTCACCCATTTCTGATTCCCTGATTTAGGAGCAGACTATTGCCATGTTTTAAGGCCATCAGGATAGCAAAAGTCTAACCGTGAGGGGTAATATTTGTAGAAGCACAATGAGCTTTGTCTACATGTACCATAATCATAAATATAGCACATTTAAATTACCAAAGTAACAAAAGATTTTAAAAACAAATATAAATCACTGAAAGGCAAAGAAATTCTTAATCTGCTATCAAAAGTTGCCTTGTAAGAAAACTTTGTTCTCTTAACTTAGAGAATAGACTAAATTCCAGTCTGGTACCAGCTTACCAGATAACAAACAAACAAACAAAATTTGTTTATCAATTAACCTTAGAAAAGTCATTTCCATAAATCTTGAAGTAGCAGTATTCTTGCAAAGGCATCAGAGTGAAACCATAGAAGGCATGTTTAAAACTGATTAAATTGCAATTGACAAGGTAACCTGGTCATTGCTGTGACTTGAAACACTTTAACATGATATCTAGAATTATAACTGACACCAGTTTACCAGGTCATATCAGATTTTCATGAATTTTACATAATTGCCAGGATATCTATATTAGTAACATTCAACCATACATTATAACCTGAGAAGATTCATCACTTCTGACAATACTTCCCATGTAATTTAACATATCAAATGAACTTAGGTTGCTTAGTATCTCTCTTTGGGATGTCTCAGGGGCCCTCTGAAGCATCCCAAAGTTAGCTACAAGTTAAGTTATTTAGGAAGGTTTGTCGATAAATATCAAAAGGGTTTATAACAGGTAGGATCAGATAAGTCACTGTGAAACAATAGTTATCCACTTAGCCAAAGTTAACAAAAGATTTCAAAGGTAAACATAGAACAGAACATTTCAGAGGGAAAGATATTTAAAATCCATTATCAAAGGCAGTTCAACATCTCAAGAAAACTTGTATTATGCACAAAATAATTTTCTAGGGGTCCACTTTCCATAAAACCTCCTTATCCTTTTCTGTACCCATTCTTTTGTTCTCCTGTCCTGAAACAGCCACCTGTAAGTCAGAACTACTTCTTTTTCCCTTCATAAAATGCAATTTCATTCCTCATACCTTTGTATTAACAAGACATACATCCTACTTTCCTTAAGCAACCAAGAACTGACCTTTATGTTAGCATTCTATAGACTGGTGAACATAAACACCAGTGATAATTTCTAGAAAAAACATTGGCTTTAGTATAAAGAACATCTCAGGATGGCACCAAACACTATTCATTAATAGTATGAATCTCTTTAGTTTCTTCGAAAGAGGAAGGTAGTGTTAAGCAGTGACTGTTTTAGAATGTTATTTATATGGAAATAACCTAGATATTCAATACATTTTCAGTACTTAGTTTAGCACAACGATAGAAATTCAGGTTACCAAAATCTGGAGAGACTATTTTAGACAGACATTTCTAAGTATAATTATTTTTAATAGTTTATCTAAAAGCTCATATCACATTTATATTTTTTAGAAGTTTTTATTATTATTATTTTTTCTAGAGGCACTTTCCTTGTTGACAAACTTGTAACAGATATAACAATATAGCAATATTTAACTTATAATAAACCTAGGCACTATGAAAACTTTATGCTTAATGTTAATACTCTTAGACATGTCTATATTAGATTAGCAAACATTAATACTAGATATTTAATATTGTCTGTTTCCCAGTTCACGTGAATCTGAAATTCATTTAGGTTAATTTTTTCTTGAATTTAGAAATGTTTGATTTGTAAGTGCTTCCTTTTCTTTAGGCCAATTAAATAATAACTCATTTACAAATTCAGCAATATTATAAAAAATACAGAAGACACACACTGAGACATATATAAATCCAGAAAGACAGACAGTGATCTCCTAGTTTTTCACCTTAGATTCAAAATATCTCTTTGACCCGCCCCCCCCCCCCCCATTTATTTTTTGGCTTGAAGTTCTCATTTGCCCAAGGCTGAGGTCTCAGGCAAAGTGGGGAGTATATTTCAAGCCCATGGAAAGCGTTAACTTCAAGCTTTGCCCTAGGCAGGCCTTTTAACAAGCTAGATGTTTTCAGTTGCGTATGCTAAAAGAACCAGTTTGCATTTTGCAAGGGAAAAAAAAATTTCCTTTTGACCAATTTTGTTTGAAGTCTAAAGAATATCATGGCTATCCTGCATCAAAAAGTCATCTCTCCTTTCTGTAGTGATAGTTTTATGCCAAAATTATAGACCAAATAGTGCTCAAATCGATTCTGATATCAGGGGCAGATCAGCTGATAAAAAGCTTGGATTGTCCCTCTGGTGGGAAGTGAGACCTTTTTCCCATCAGAAGAATCTGAAGGGCTAAGGGAATTTGCAGGAGTAGGGCAAGCTTGGACCATCCTACATGTACCATCATATTAATAATGCTTATTTACTTTACCAAAGTAACAAAAAATTTTAAAAATGAATATACATCACTGAGAGACAAAGAAATTAATAATCTGTTATTGAAAGCTGCATTCTAAGAAAACTTTGTTTTTCTTCACTTAGAGAATAGACTAAATTCCAGTCTGGTACCAACTAATCAGATAACAAAGAAACAAAATTTGCTTATCAGTTTGTTGGGGGCCCATGTGAGAAAGCAGGAGAGACACCATCTTGAAGCCTGTCATCCATCTTAAAGACAGGATGTGAACTGGGCCTGAACCCTGCCCAAGAGTGAGGAAACTGTTGCTAATAAAAATCAGGTCTCCTAGAGACTTCCCTCCCTCCAAATGGCAAACAGAGAATGTAGTTGAGGTCAGGCTGCCCCTGTTAGATTAACTATGGAGACATACCCCCCTTGATGTATAATCATGGTTCCCCCTCTTTAACCTTAATTGTTTGTCCTCCTAGCACCTACTTGTTGTAAAACTCAATCATACACAATAAAGAGGATGCTAACATGTAACCAGTCACATAGTAGGGGGCATAAAACTGGGCCTCTTGTTGCAGGAAGGAGGACCCCTTCCAGGGCCCAAAAGCGGGCTCTTGTCTAACACTCGGAAGTGAATTGTCCGAGGAGACACATATGCTGACAAAGCAAGAGATTTTATTGGGAAAGGGCACCCAGGTGGAGAGCAGTAGGGTAAGGGAACCCAGGAGAACTGCTCTGCCACATAGCTTGCAGTGTCAGGTTTTATGGTGATGGGATTAGTTTCTGGGTGGTCTTTGGCCAATCATTCTATGCAGAGTCTTTCCTGGTGGTGCACGCATTGCTCAGCCAAGATGGATGCTAGCTAGAGGGATTCCGGGAAGTGGACGGACACGTGGTGTCTCCTTTAGACCTTTCCCGAACTCTTCTGGTTGGTGGTGGCTTATTAAACAACTCATGCAAATAGTTACTATGGTGCCTGGCCAGGGTGGGTGGTTTCAATCAGTGTGCTTCCCCTAACACTCTCAGAAACATCAGGGTCCTTTTTGGGAACAGATTCCCCTGGGACCCGCTGGCATAATAAACTGTACTCCACTGTCTTGGCTGTCCTCTGAGGCGTGTTTTGTGACTCCGGATTCCACAACAGGTTAACCTTAAAAAGTCTTTTCCATAAATCTTGAAGTAGCAGTATTCTTGCAAAGGCACCAGAGTGAAACCACAGAAGGCGTGTTTAAAATCTGATTAAATTGCAATTGACAAGGTAACCCAGTCATTGCTGTGACTTGTAACACTTTAACATGATAACTAGAATTATAACTGACAGCATTTTACCAGGTCATATCAGATTTTCATGAATTTCACCTAATTTCTAGGATATCTATATTCGTAACATCAATCATACAATATAACTTGAGAAGATTCATCACCCCTTCCAACAATACTTCCCCTGTAATTTCACATGTCAAATGAACTCAGGTGGCTTAATATCTCTCTTTGGGATGTCCCAGGGGCCCAGTGAAGCATTCAAAGTTAGCTAGAAGTCAACTATTTTGGAAGGTTTGTTGATAAATATCAAAAGGGTTTATAATAGTCAGGTAGGATCAGATAAGTCACTGTGAAACAATACTTACCACTTAGCCAAAGTTAACAAAAGATTTCAAAGGTAAACATAGAACAGATCTTAAGTTTCTTTACTTAAGAGGTAAAGAAACTTAAAATCCATTACCAAAGGCAGTTCAACATCTCCAGAAAACTTGTATTAGGCCCAAAACTCTTTTCTGGGGGTCCACTTTCCATAAAACTTTTTATCCCTTTCTGAACCCATTCCTTTGCTTCTCCCATCCTGAAACTGCCACCTGTAAGTCAGAACTACTTCTTTTTCCCTTCATAAAACGCAATTTCATTCCTCATACCTTCTGTAATAACAAGACATACATCCTACTTTCCTTAAGTAACCAAGAACTGACCTTTATATTAGCATTCTATAGATTGGTGAACATACGTACCAGTGAATATATCTTAAAAATTTTTTTTGCTTTCTTATAGAGAACATCTCAGGATGACACCAGACACTATTCATGAATAGTCGAAAATCTCTGGTTTCTGTGTAAGAGGAAGGCCCTGTCAAATAGTGAATATTTCAGAACCTTATTTCATTTGGAAATGACCTAGCTATTCAATACACTGTTTAGCACAATGATAGAAGATCAGGTAACCAAAATCTGGAGAGACTATTGTAAGTTCAGTTCAGTTCAGTTGCTCAGTCATGTCTGACTCTCTTTGCGACCCCATGGACTGCAGCCTGCCAGGCTTCCCTGTCCATCACCAACTCCCGGAGCTTGCTCAAACTCATGTCTGTTGAGTCAGTGATGCCATCCAACCATCTCATTCTCTGTCATCCCCTTCTCCTCCCACCTTCAATTGAGACTATTATAGACAGGCATTCCTAAAGTATAATTATTTTTAATAGTTTATCTAAAAGCTCATATCATATTTACATTTTCTAGGAGCTTTTTTTTTTAAGGTACTTTCCTTGTTAAACTTGTAACAGATATAACAATATAGCAATATTTAACTTATAATAAACCTAGGCACAATGAAAACTTTATGCTTAATGTTAATGACTCTTAGACATGTCTATATTAGAGTAGCAAACAAACATGAATACTAGATATTTAATATTGACTATTTCCCAGTTCACATGAATCTGAAATTCATTTAGGTCAATTTTTTAATGTATTTAGAACTGTTTGATTTGTAAGTGCTTCCTTTTCTTTAGGCCAATTAAATAAGAACTCACTTACAACTTCAGCAAAATTATCAACAAACAGAAGACACACACTGAGACATACATAATTCCAGACAGATTGACAGACAGAGATTTCCTAGTTTTCTGCCTGAGATTTAAAATATCTCTTTGACCCCCCCCTTTTTTTTTTCTCTGCTAGAAGTTCTCATTTGCTCAAGGCTGTGGTCTCAGGCATATGGGGCAGTATTTCAAGACCAAGGAAAGGGTTAACTTCAAGCTTTGCCCTAGGCATTCTTCTTTAACAAGCTAGTTGTTTTCAACTGCATATGCAAAAAGAATGAGCTTTGCAGTTTCAAATAAAAAATTCATTTTAACCAATTTTCTCTGGAGTCTATAGAATATCTTGGCCATCCTGAGTCAAAAAGTCATCTTTCCTTTCTGTAGTACTAGTTTTATTCTGAAATTATAGACCAAATAGTGCTCAAATTGACTTGGATATCAGGGGCAGATCATCTGATAAAAATCTTGGATTGTCCCCCTTGTGGGAAGTGAGACCTTTTTCCCATCAAAAAAATCTGAAGGGTTAAGGGAATTTGCAGAAGTATCGGAAGCTTTTTCCATCCTACATGTAGGATAATCTTAAATAATGCTTATTTATTTACCAAAACTACAAAAGACTTTAAAAACAAATATAAATCACTGAAAGGCAAAGAAATTCATAATCTGGTATTGAAAAGCTGCATTCTAAGAAAACTTTGTTCTTTTAACCTAGAGAGTAGACTGAATTCCAGTCTTGTAGCAGCTTACCAGATAACAAAGAAACAAAAATTTATCAGTTAACTTTAGAAAAGTCTTTTTTATAAATCCTGAAGTAGCAGTATTCTTGCAAAGGCATCAGAGTGAAACCATAGAAGGCATGTTTAAAATCTGATTAAATTGCAATTGACAAGGTAACCTGGTCATTGCTGTGACTTGTAACACTTTAACATGATAACTAGAATTATAACTGACAGCATTTTACCAGGACATATCAGAGTTTCATGAATTTCACCTAATTTCTAGGATGTCTGTATTACTAACATCAACCATACAATATAACCTAAGAAGATTTATCACTCCTTCTAACAATACTTCCCATGTAATTTAACATGTCAAATGAACCCAGGTTGCTTAATATCTCTTTTTGGGATGTCTCAGGGGCCCTTTGAAGTCAAGTTATTTAGGAAGTTTTATCGATAAATATCAAAAGGGTTTATAAAAGTCAGGTAGGATCAGATAAGTCACTTTGAAGCAATAGTTATCCACTTAGCCGAAGTTAACAAAAGATTTCAAAGGTAAACACAGAACAGATCACTTAAGAGGTAAAGAAACTTAAAATTCATTATCAAAGGGAGTTCAATATCTCAAGCAAACGTATATTATGCACAAAACCCTTTTCTCTGTGCCCACTTTCCATAAAACCTCTTTATCCCTTTCTGTACCCATTCCTTTGTTTTCCCATCCTAAAACAGCCACAGTTCTGTAAGTCAGAACTGCTTCTTTTTCCCATAAAATGCAGTTTCATTCCTCATACCTTCTGTAATAACAAAACACATCCTACTTTCCTTAAGCAACCAAGAACTGATTTTTATATTCACATTCTATAGATTGGTATATATACATATTGGTATGTATACATATGTACTAGTGATAATTTCTAAAAAAAACATTTGCTTTCTTATTCTGGAAAATCCTATGGATGGAGGAGCCTGGTGGGCTGCAGTTCATGGGGTCACGAAGAGTCGGACATGACTGACTAACTTCACTTTCACTTTTCACTTTCATGCATTGGAGAAGGAAATGGCAACTCACTCCAGTGTTCTTGCCTGGAGAATCCCAGGGAGGGCAGAGCCTGGGGTGACTTAGCAGCAGCAGCAGCAGCAGCAGCAGCAGCAGCAGCAGAGAACATCTCAGGATGGCACCAAACACTATTCATTAATAGTATAAAATCTCTTTAGTTTCTGTGTAAGAGGAAGGTAGTGTTAAGTAGTGAATGTTTCAGAATCTTGTTTTATTGGGAAATAACCTAGCTATTCAATAAACTTTCATCACTTAGTTTAGCACAATGATAGAAATACAGGTTATCAAAATCTGGAGAGACAATTTTAGACAGACATTTCTGAAGTATAATTATTTTTAATAGTTTATCTAAAAGTTCATATTGCATTTATATTTTTTAGGAATTTTTTTTGAGGTGCTTTCCTTGTTGACAAATTGTAACAATGTAGCAATATTTAACTTATAATAAACCTAGGCACAATGAAAATATGCTTAATGTTAATGACTGTTACATGTGTATATTAGATTAGTAAACAAACATTAACACTAGACATTTAATATTGACTATTTCCTAGTTCATGTGAATCTGAAATTCATTTAGGTTATTTTTTTCTTTTATTTAGAAATGTTTGATTTGTAAGCACTTACTTTTCTTTACGGGCTTCCCTTGTGGCTCAGCTGGTAAACAATCCATCTGCAATGCAGGAGAACTGGGTTCTATCCCTGGGTTGGGAAGATTCCCTGGAGAAGGGCAAGGCTACCCACTCCAGTATTCTGGCCTGGAGAATTCCATGGACTGTATAGTCCATGGGGTCGCAAAGAGTTGGACACGACTGACTGACTTTCACTTCACTTCACTTTTCTTTATGCCAATTAAATAAGATCTCATGTACAACTTCAGCAATATTATCAAAAAACAGAAGACACACACTGAGAAAATCCAGACAGACAGACAGACAGGCAGAGATCTCCTAGTTTCTGCCTGAGATTTAAAAATATCTCTTTGACTCCCCCCCCCTCCCACTGCCTTTTTTGTTTTTGGCTTGCAGTTCTCACTTGCTTGAGACTGAGGTCTCAGGCAAAGTGGGCAGTATTTTTCAAGGCCATGGAAAGGGTTAACGTCAAGCTTTCCCCTAGGCAGGCCTTTTTAACAAGCTAGTTTTTTTTAATTGCATATGCATTAAAAAACCAGCTTTACAGTTTCCAAAAAAAAATTTTTTTTAACCAATTTTCTCTGGTTCTATAGAATATCAGGCCATCCTACGGACAAGTCATCTCTCCTTTCTGTAGCCAGTTTTATCCCTAAATTATAGACCAAATTGGAGAAGGAAATGGCAACCCACTCCAGTGTTCTTGCCTGGAGAATCCCAGGGAAGGGGGAGCCTGGTGAGCTGCAGTCTATGGGGTCGCAGAGAGTTGGACACGACTGAAGCGACTTAGCAGCAGCAGCAGCAGCAGCACAGACCAAATGGTGTTCAAATTGACTCTGATATCAGGGGCAGATCAGCTGATAAAAAGCTTGGATTGTCTTGGTGTGGTGGATTTGCTAGTCACTGGCTGTGTTTCACCTGGCAGTGAGGCGCCCCCATCCCCCCCCCCCCCCCGCCCCCCGCGCCTCTCGGGTAAGTGGGCGTATGGGCGGAGTGCACGTGACCTGGACATTGGCTGCAGTTCACCTTGGAGAACCAGCGGCCCTCACTCTGCAAAGTGGGCGTAGGAGCAGAATGCACCTGCCCCGCGCGTTGGCTGCCTTTCAACTGGACGCACCAGCGAGCCTCACGGCCTCCCCAGAACTGGGCGTAGGGGCGAAGCGCACATGGCCTGTGTCAGGGGCGGAGCTCACCTGGGTGCCCTTGAGCGCCTCCTCCGAGCTCCTAGGCAGCGGGGTCCCAGGAGAGCTCTCAGTGGTGTCAATTGCGGCTGAGAACGCCCATTTCGTGGGCTCCTGGATCCCCATGGATTGGCATCCAGTGAGCGAAGCGGAGGGGTGAGGGCCACAGGTAACTGGGGCTCAGTGGCGCGGGGTGGAGCAGGAAACCATGTATTAATGCCCTCGCTGTTGGCCCAGGTTAGGGAGCCCCCTAACCTGGCGGTCGCAGAAAGGCTTCGCCTTTGGGGTAAAGGCTTTGAGAACAGTTCCAAGCCTTTACCCCTTCGCATAAAGCTCAGTCCCGAGCAGTTTTCCCAACCAGCCTAGTGCTCCCAGGGAGGTCCCCAGGAAGTCCAGGGGATTTATCCTGCCTGGTTATTTCACCTGCTGGGACCCTGCAACCTCTACTCTAGCCGGCTGGCTCAGCCTTGCTTCGGGCACTTTTGCAGCCCAGGGAGCCCTTGACCACTTGCTGGGATGGGACAGAGAAGGGTTTCCGAATTGCACCCTAGAAACTTAGTCGGGTGCATGGATTTAAAAACCTGGTGGCCTCCCAGGCAGAACAGAAGGGCACCTTGCTGCCCTTTCATGGTGGAATCCGTGGCTGTCCTGCCGAGAGAGGCCTTTCCATGGGGACCCTGCGCAATGAGTTTGGTGTCATGGAACTGAATAATTAGAACGTGTAAAATTTTTAAATTATGTGGTGCTTTAATTAAAAAATCACAAAACCCTAGACCCTCTAAGTTTTTTGCAAATTGAGGTCTAAAAATTTAAGGCCTATTTTCCTTCCACTGTGGTATTCTATGAAGAAATGTGCATTTTTTTTTTTTTTTTAGAAAAGAGTCAGAAAAGTGACAGAGAAGGCAATGGCACCCCACTCCAGTACTTTTGCCTGGAAAACCCCAGGGACGAAGGAGCCTGGTGGGCTACCGTCTATGGGGTCGCACAGAGTCGGACACGACTGAAGCAACTTAGCAGCAGAAAAGTGAAGGAAACAGAAAACCCAGAGGTGACCCTGTATTTTGGCAAAGGCCTTAGGAGGTCACTTGTAAATGCTGCTGGCTGTTGGGAGGCAGTCTCTTCCTGTGGCTGATGGGCACAGAGCTCTGCAGGCTTGTCCTTTGTATGGATGTTCTTGTTTGTGGAAATCCAGCCGGAGCCATCTCCTGAGGTTTAAGAATTTCCTAGACTAGACCCCTAGGCAAACCCCACAGGGCCAGGGGTTCCTTCCTTCATTGTATTTGTCTGTTTGACTGAAAACTGGCAATGACATATTTTTATTTAAATCTGGTCTATCATCCAGGCCTCCTCCTCAATAGGCTTGGGTTCCAGGAATGAATTATAGTCAGTTATCCATGTTTTTACAGATGAGGAAACTGAGACCTAAAGAGGGTGGAGGACTGTCCAAGGGAGAATGGGATATCCTTCTAGGAATCCTGGCTCCTGGGTTTTTAATGAGCTTCCTATACAGCATGGTCATTAATTGGCAAGTGTTGACATTGAGGATAAACTATTGGTGGAAATGTAAAAGGCTTTTTTAAAGAATGTGCCTACCAGCTGTGCATTTTATGGAGTATTTTCACTGTGTTCCCCAACCCTGGGAAAGTGCTGGGCACAGGGCAGATACTTCATCATTTTTATTGAATAAGCTCAATTTCACATAATTTTATCCATAGTGTCAGCAACACTATGAGATATATTAGAACAGTGGTCTTCACAGTTGGTACTTCACAGATTAGTAAAGAAAGAATACTGTTTTTATTAGGAAGGCTGTAACAGAATTGCTAAGTTTTAAGTTTATCCCTCAAGGATATTTAAAAAAAAAATGAAACAAATCTCTCCTATCATCAAGGCTATTGGGAGGTCTGTTGAAGACCCCATGCAAGGGAGATTCTATCTCTTGGGACAGCCCTGCGTCAGCATCTCCCTAAACCAGGAACCTGGGACAGCTGATTACACTTGAAGTTCCTTCCCTGACCTCGGGGGCTTTTGTGAAAGACAATTTTTTTGACGGGCAGTGGTGGGGGAAGGTTTCGGGATGATTCAAGTGCAGTCCATTTCTTGTGTACTCTGTTTCTATTTCTATGGTCTTCCCTGGTGGCTCAGTCTGTAGAGTCTGCCTGCAGTGTGGGAGACCTGGCTTTAATCGCTGGGTCGGGAAGATCTCCTGGAGAAGGAACAACCCACTGCAGTATTCTTGCCTGAAGAATTCAATGCACTGAGGAGCCTGGTGGGCTACAGTCCACAGAGTCACAAAGAGTTGGACATGACTGAGTGACAAACACTTATTTCTATTATTATTACATCAGCTCCACCTCAGATAATCAGGCATTAGAGCCTAGATTTTGAGGGCCCCCACTTTAGTTTCCTCTTTCATCTTCTGTACAGTTCCAGCCTGCTTTCTCTTCCTCTTCCACCTACAGAACTACCTGCTGGGCCTTCTCTGAAGGTGACTATGAGTCTCTTTCCCTCGCTTCCTTTCCTCTGAGTCCCTTCTCTTAGCTGGGTTTCCCTGATCTCCACTTAGGCACTTTTGCCCCATGTGGTGCTAGTGGTAAAGAACCTATCTGCCAATGCAGGGGTTCGATCCCTGGGTTGGGAAGATCCCCTGGAGATGGGCACAGCAACCCACTCCAGTATTCTTGCCTGGAAAATTCCCATGGACAGAGGAGCCTGGAGGGTTATGATCCATAGGGTTGCAAATAGTTAGACATGACTGAAGCGACTTAGCACAGCATACCAGAGGACCTTTGACTGCAGACTCATGTGATTGTTTTGGCTCTTTGGAGTCCCTTTTCATTCCATGTGTATGTTAGGGTCAGCCTGTGGTATTTCTTCCTAAAGGCCTTTTGTAATTCATATTGAATCTTCATTTCAGATTGAAGATGCATTACGTAGTATTGCCATCTTAAGTCTTTCCATCGCTATGGAATATCTATACATGTATTTAGGATATTTTTCAGCAATCGTGATAATTTCCAGTGTGTCAGCCTTGTCATCCTCATTACCTCAATGGCAAAGTATTTTATTAATGTTGACATTATTGAAAGGGAATTGTTTTTTAAATTCCTTTTCAGATTATTATTTGCTAGTCTATACAAATAAAACTGTAATCATTTATTTTTATCAATTTGGACAGCTTGATAGTTGTCTTTGCTTTCTTGTATATTTACTATGTCTCACCCCTAGTCTCAGTCATTTCTTCAAATAACTTTTTTTTAACATTAAATTATTTTTGGCTATGCTGGGTCTTGTTGCTGCATGCAGGGTTTGTCTAGTTGCAGTGAGCAGAGGCTACTCTGCTCACTCTCTAGTTGCCGTGCCATGGCTTCTCATTGGAATGCTTTCTCCTGTTGCAGAACTTGGGCTCTGGAGCATGCAGGCTTCAATAGTTGTATGAGGGCTTAGTTGCCCCTGGGTATGTGGAATCTTCTAGGACCAGGGACTGAACACGTGTTCCCTGAATTGGTAGGCAGATTCTTTACCACCGATCACCAGGGAAGCTTCCTGTTCCCTTTTATTAGAGAATGATATTAAAAACATACATGTAGGAGCTAAATATGCTCAGCTGACAATATATGGAAATATATACATATATTCCAGCTTACCTTTGAACATATTCAGCTAAAGGTAATTTGTGATGATGTCTCCAACCTGATCCACCATGACATGGATATTATAACCTTTCCTTGTTTGCTGTAGCGTTTTTGGGCAATTTGAGTACAGATTCTTTGGTCAGATATGCATTAAAAAAATTTATTTTTGGCTGTGTTGGGTCTTTGTGTGTGGGCTTTTCTCTAGTTCTGGCGATCATGGGCATAACTAGTGGTATGAGGGCTTCTCACTGAAGTAGCTTCTCTTGTTGTGGGGCACAGGCTCTAGGCCTCATAGGCTTCAGTAGTTGCAGTATGTGGGCTCAGCATTGTGGCTTACAGGATCTAGAGCGCAGGTTCAGTAGTTGTGGCACATGGGCTTAGTTGCTTTGTAGCCTGTGGGATCTTCCCATACCAGGGATCAAACCTGCTTCTCCTGCACTGGCAGGTGGATTCTTTACCACTGAGCCACCAGGGAAGCCCTCAGGCATATTTTAAATTCTAGTTTAGATTCTAGTTTTCCACACGTGTATCTGGTGAGAAAGGCCAGGATCAAGAGGCCTGGGAGCTGGGAGTCTTCAGCCATAGTTCTGGCTGTGCCATCAAAAGCTATGGGGACTTTGGCGAGCACCTCAACTTTCCTGGGACTGTTTCCTCCCCTCAAAAATGCCCTGCTGTTGGACTGTAGCCCACCAAGCTCCTCTGTCCCTAGGATTTCTGAGGCAAGAATATTGGAGGGGCTGCCATTTCCTTCTCTACAAGGTAGCATTTTGAAGATATTTTCTCCTGGATTGTGGTTTTGATGAAGGAAGGGGGATCCTTTCCAGGGCTTGAGAGTGGGTTCTTGTCTGACACTTGGAAACGAATTGTCTGAGAGGAGTGCTGCCCAAGCAAGAGACTTTATTGGGAAGAGTTGCCGGGACAGAGGGCAGGAGGTTGAGGGAAACCAAGAGAACTGCTCTGCCACATAGCTCACAGTCTCAGGTTTTATGGTCATTGGGTTAGTTTCTGGTTTGTCTCTTGCCAGTCATTCTGAATTGGGATCCTTCCTGGGGCATATGCATCACTCAGTTGAGATGGATTCCAGCAAGGAGAATCCTGGGAAGTTGGTAGGACCTATGGACTGGAGTCTCCCATCTCCTTTTGACTTCTCCAGAATTCTTCTGGTTGGTGGTAGCTTGTTAGTTCCTTGTTCCTTACCAGGACCTCCTTTTGTAAGAAGACTGCTGCAAGTGTATTCTCTGGTGCCTGGCAAGGGCAGGTGGTCAGTGGTTCCTTTAACAGTTTGTCTTTTGGTTTTCTTGAATAAGGTCCTTCACAGAGTGAATGTATAAAATTTTAAAAGTCAATGTTTTGACTAATTTATATTAATAATTTGATAAGTTGGCTTTTTTGTTGTGTGTTAGAACTCACCACCAGACCAAAGGTCATGTAGATATTTTGTTGTTTTCTAAATTTTTAAATAGTTTTAAAAATTGAATTATGGTGCTGGTTGCAAAGTTTGTGTTTATGTTCATTTCATTCCATGTGTTTTTTTTTAAGTTATTTATTTTTAGTTGATTGATGATTGCTTTACAATATTGGTTTGATTTGTCATACATCAACATGAATTAACCATACATGTACATATGTCCCCTCCCTCTTGAATCTCCCTCCCACCCGCCACCCATTCCCACCTCTCTAGGTTATTACAGAGTCCCAGTTTGAGTTCCCTGAGCCATATAGCAAATTCCCATTGGCTGTCTATTTACAAATGTTGGTGCATATGCATCCATGCTGCTCTCTCCATTCATCTCACTCTGTTCATCTTGTCCCCCACCCTTGTCCGTAAGTCTGTTCTCTATGTCTGCTTCTCCACTGCTGCTATGTGAACCGATACATCAATACCATCCTTCTAGATTCCATATATATGCTTTAATATATGATATTTGGTTTTCTCTTTCTGATTTACTTCACTGTTTGATAGGCTCTAGGTTCATCCACTTCATTAGAACTGACTCAAATGTGTTTTTTTTGAAGTGTCATTTTTTATTTTCTTAATATAAATTTATTTATTTTAATTGGAGGTTAATTACTTTACAATATTGTATTGGTTTTGCCATACATCAACATGAATCAAATGTGTTTTATGGCTGCATTCCATATAGTCTTTAATTGTTCCTTAGCCATGTTTTGAGAAGGGTCATGGCGATATTTGACTCCATTTCAGTTTGGGCTTCCAGTCTTAGTGTATACAGCAGAGCTGCATTCTGGATGAGACCTCTGGGGTTTGTGAGCGCGGTGCTGCCCAGTCTTCTCTGGTGGCCCACAGGGGGCACCAAACCCACCTCTGAACCACAGGGCACCCCCACGTTTTGCCTTCAGACTAGGCAACAGCTGGCAGGAGCTTTGTCTCCTCAGGACCGTCAGGGCGTAGGCTTGTGGATAATGGGACTGCATCCAGGCTGAGGGGAACGGGGTTGCCTCAGAACCCACCAGCAAGGAGGCGCTGCAAGAGGGAAAAATGAGGATGAAGTAGACGTTTCCTGTGTCCAGCTGAGTGATGACCGGAGGTCCATCTCAGAGGACTCTGGAGGGAAAGAGCTCCATGTGCAAAAAGGTGGGTTTTTAGTTAGATTTCTATTAGGTGATCTAGAAGATGATCACTGATGTTCTTTAGTGTTGGTGGCCAGTTTTCCTGTCACTGTTTCTTGAGAGGACTGTCCTTTCCTCTTTGCATATTCTTGGCTTGGTTTTCATGACCTGACCACATACATGTGCGTTTATTCCTGGGCTCTATTCTTTCCTCTAGTCCATGCGTGTGTGTTTGCGCAGGTTCCTTACTGTTGTGGTTACTCCAGCTCTGTGATGTAGTTTGAAGTCCAAGAGGAAGATGCCTCTAGGTGTGTTCTTTCTCAGTCTTTTTGGCTCTTTAAGGTCCTTTTCAATATTAGCAGACTAGTATTAGGAATATTTATATTTCTATGAAAAATGTCATTGAATATTATTTTGTGATTACAGTCAATGTATTTTTTGATGGCTTTGGTTGGAATGGACATTTTAATTACTCATTGTTCCAGTGCATGAGCATGGAATATTTTGCTGTTCATTTGTGTTTTCTTTGGTTTCTTTATCAGTGCTTTCTAGTTTTCTGACTACTGGTTTTCTATGTCCTTGGTTAAGTTTGTTGCTAGATGTTTAATTCTTTTTGATGCAGTTATAGATAGGATTTTCTTATTTTTTGTTGTTGATTGTTGTTAGTGTACAGCAATGCAACTGATTTTTGTATACTGATCAGGATTGTAAATTGTAGTATTTTATATGATTGTAAATTGATCCTAAATTATTCAACTTTACTGAATGTAGTCTAACAACTTTTTGTGAAATTATGTGGAAAATTTTATTTGTAAAATTTGTTTCTTCTGCAATAGGTCGTCCAGCGGACCCAATATGTGGTTACTAATAGACTTCCCACAGTGCTTCGTTATTCCATGTGAACTCCTACAAGGGCAGTGAGCATCACAACTTCCCTTGAACTTGATCTGGGTAAGTCTTGGCCTCTATAAGAAAGTTTCATGCTTGCTTGTCTGATCTGATTTTCTTTTGTGGTATTGACATTGTTGTCTTGAAAAAATAATTTACTTTCCAGTACTTTAAAATGTACAGAAAATTCCTAGTAATGGTAAAAAGTACTAAATTTGCCACGTCATCTAAAATGCTCTATGTGTTTTATCCAAAATGGGTGCATTCTCCTGCAGAACCAGCACATAACCTCCAAAATCAGGAAATCAAATGGTTTCACATTATAATGTAATCCACAGCCCCACTTCCACTTTCAGCAATTTTCCAATTGTATGAATATATCTTTTTTTCCCCATCCCTACCTTTTTTTTTCTTTTTTTTTAGAGTGTTACTGAGATCTTTAGTTATTTGGACAAATTTGATGGATTTAAAGCAGACATGGTGAATGTGGGATCTGGGTGGCCTTTTCTATATGGATTTTTTTCATTAAAGATGGTTTTATTCATGTTGTAACGTATCAATACTACATTCTTTTTTTCCCATAGTAATTAAAAATAAATAACATACAATTTACCATTTACATATTTGTAAGTATACAGTATTGTAGTATGAACTACCTTTACTTGTTTTGCAAACCAGTTTAATAATGTCTACCTTGTGTGTGCTTTGGAGAAACTCAGGAAACTGAGTCAGTGACTGAAATGGCCCAAGATATCACCTTAGATACCATCTTCATTTAAAAACAAAACAGGGACTTCCTGGTGGTCCAGTGGCTAAGACTTTGCACTCCCAAAGAAGGAGGCTCAGGTTCAATTCCTGACAAGGGAACTACATCCACCATGCCACAACTAAGAGTTTGCATGCTGTAGCTAAATATCCGGCTTGCTTCAAGGAAGGTCAACCTGGCGCAGCCAAATAAAAAAAACAAATAAATATTAAAAAAAATATAAACAAAGGAAAGGGAGGGTATGGTTGTGCAGATTTACATCTTAGCTTTCCCTGTTGATAAAAAAAGGATTTCACAAGACTATCATCCATCTGTCTTGGTATGTAGAGAGAATTCCTTTGAAATGAGATTTCTCTTGTCAATGTGATTCATGAAAGAGCCATCTTGACTTGGGTTTCAGAGATGATCATGTGTCCTCTTGGAAAAAAAAAAGGTTAATTAGGTCCAAATATTCTCATGCAGAGAGAGGTATATTTTGGGGTAGCATTTGCTCCCTTTCACTTTGGATGTATCCAATTTGCTTACACAGTCATCTACCGAAGACATCATTTGAAAGTTTTTAGCTATTACAAGTAGAGCTGCTGTGTATAATTGTGTGATAGTTTTGTTTAGACCCTTTTTCAAAGCTGTTTTCTAAACACTAGATGTGTAGTGTTCAGTTCTCAGGTGAGCCTTGTTTAGCTGTGGAAAAATCCAGCTAAGTTGCTCTGTGGCATGTGGGATCTTCCTGGGTAAGGGATTGAACCTGAGTCTATTGCATTGTCAGATTCTTTACCACTGAGCCACCAGGGGCTTTTTTTTTTTTTTTTTTTTCTAGTTCACTGGTATGCTTATTTACTATCTGTATGTTTTCTTTGGCCAGGTGCTCAGATTTATACATTTTTAATGAGGTAGGTTGTTCCAGATTTTTTTGGTATAGTTGGAGTACAATCCTTTATCAGATATGTATTTTGTAAATATATTTTTCTGTGGCTTGTGTTTAGGTTTTGTGAATAAGGTTTTTCACAGAGTTTAAATTTCTAATTTTTTAAAGTTCATGTTATAAATTTTATATTCTTTTTTGGATAGACTTTAGTTTTTTTTTTTTTTTTTTGGTTAAAATTCATAAGCAAAACTGAGGTGCTGTAGATAAAGTTTTAAGCAAAGCCAAGGTAATGTAGATACAGTTTTGCATTTTGTGTATTGAGAAGTTTGATTGAAGTTGGTGTAAGTTGTAAAATTATGTCTACATTCATTTGATTGCATACGGTTTCCAATTATTTGTATAATTGGTTTTGGAGACGTCACGGGACGTCAGTTTCCCCAAGGGAAACTGGGTCCATGAAACATCAACTCTCTTTGACCCCTGGGAATCACTTTCTGCTTTTTCTGGCATTTAGTTTAACTTGTTTGGATATCTCATACTAGTGGAATCACAGAACATTTGTCCTTTTTGGTCTGGTTTGTTTCTCTTAACATAATGACCAAAAGGTTCATCCACATTGTAGCATTGTCAAAAGTACTGACTTTTGGAAGGAAAGTTATGACCAACCTAGATAGCATATTCAAAAGCAGAGACATTACTTTGCCAACAAAGGTTCGTCTAGTCAAGGCTATGGTTTTTCCAGTGGTCATGTATGGATGTGAGAGTTGGACTGTGAAGACAGCTGAGCACCAAAGAATTGATGCTTTTGAACCGTGGTGTTGGAGAAGACTCTTGAGAGTCCCTTGGACTGCAAGGAGATCCAACCAGTCCATTCTAAAGGAGATCAGCCCTGGGTGTTGTTTGGAAGGAATGATGCTAAAGCTGAAACTCCAGTACTTTGGCCACCTCATGTGAAGGGTTGACTCATTGGAAAAGACTCTGATGCTGGGAGGGATTGGGGGCAGGAGGAGAAGGGGACAACATAGGATGAGAAGGCTGGATGGCATCACCGACTCAATGGATGTGAGTTTGAGTGAATTCCGGGAGTTGGTGATGGACAGGGAGGCCTGCTGCTGCTGCTAAGTCACTTCAGTCATGTCCGACTCTGTGTGACCCCATAGACGGCAGCCCACCAGGCTCCCCCGTCCCTGGCATTCTCCCGGCAAGAACACTGGAGGCCTGGTGTGATGCAATTCATGGGTCGCAAAGAGTCGGACACGACTGAGCGACTGAACTGAACTGAACTGAACTGAAAGGCCTAATCATATTCCATTGTGTGTATACCACAGTTTGTTTATGAAATTGTATGTTCATGGACACTCGGATTGCTTCTGTTTGTTGGCCAGTGTGAATAATGCAGTTGTGAATATGAGTGTAGAAATATGCATTTTTTTCAGCCCCTTTCCCCAAAGCTTTTGGGTATATAACATGAATTAGAATTGAAATATCATATACTCCGTGTGTTAGTTTTGGAGTAATTTCTGTAATGTCTTGCACAGTGGCAGCACCATTTCAGTTTATTTTTTGTATGGTAGAATACTGTTCAAGCTTTTGAATATACCCTGTTTTGCATATTCATTCACCCACCGATGGACACTTGAATGGGTTCTGCCTTTGGGCTATTGTGATAATGTTCCTATGAATAGTTGTGTATCACCTTTTGTTTGAATTATTAACAAATACATACTACTATATATGAAAGAAACCACAAGGACCCACTGTATAGTATAGGAAACTGTATTGAATATCTTATGATAATGTATAATAGAACAGAATCTCAAAAGGAATATATGAAAAAACATAATAGCAATGGTAATTATTGTGCCAACACTAAGAGTTATCATAGCACTACTCAATATGTATACATGAGACTAAAATGTTCACATCAGTAAGTATATTTCACTGATCAATCATATAAAAATAACTAGAGAATGCAAACAGAGAATAAATAAACTTCCTGACATTACACATCATCATTTATGCACTGTTAAAACCTGTAACATTCATTGTATAAGTGCTGGACTAAGAATTTACATTAGTGTAAACCAAGAGATTGCAAAGGTATAAGGAAGTATAATTTATTTAATTCCTTAATGAAGGATTATAGAAGTCTACGTATATGAAGTGAATGAAAATCAAACAGTTTAACTGAGCCACATTCTTACTAGAGTAATGAGCTTTCACCCCACCCAATATTAGTTCACAGTTAAAACCTGCAGTCATCTGGCTTCAGTGTCTGTTTCCTGCCATCCAGAAAGAAAAGATGAGGAAGTCCTGACAAATTTGATGTTATTTTTCTTATTTTGATTTGTATTTTATCACAGAGCTTGGCAAAAAGAGGGCTTAACCTGTTTTTAGAGTTCCATTCCAAGGCTTGCTCTGGCACGTTACATATGTTGACAAACTGCTGATTATTTTCAACAAAGGACAATGATCTGCACTTCGCTATTTGTTGCTTGAGCTGGAATTGTAGGCATCTCTTTACGTCCAGTACTTCATGCTGAAATAGGCATAACCTGAAGCAGTACCATAAGATGAACACATTTATAATGTAGCCCATGAATTGTAATAATTTTTCAGTTATACCCATCATCATTGGAGGAATTGACTTGTCCCAGTAATAACTGGAGTACCCAGTATAACAGTTCCTTGACTAAATAATACGCCTATGAGAACTTCTTCCAGTGTTTTTTCTCCTATTTTGGTCATGAAGAGTAGAAGCTGATGGCAGTGGTTTTTGAAATGTATATCGATTCCTAGGTGGCGCAGTTGGTAAATAATCTGCCTACCAGTGCAGGAGATGGAAGTGATGTGGGTTTGATCCCTGGGTCGGGAACATAACAATTCTACACTAGTCTTATGTCAACAAGTTTTATACTTATGAGTTTTTTTCTTCTGTATACAGAAAAACAAATGCTATTCAAGGACAGTTAAAGAACCCTAATGTTGAAAATCAAATCTGTATTGTGAGTAATGCTTAGAAACTTGTGAGTTGAAACATAGTTTTATGCCTATCATCCTTGTAGTTCCCTCAGTGAAGTATTTTGAGAAAAGCCCTTCATTCATGAAGAAGCTAAATAGCATTAATCCTTTACGTTGACACCTGGAAATTTCAATCTCCTGTGAATCATATGTGACAACTACATACACCATTATGATTTATTAGTATGATATCAATATTTTTAATCTTATTATATTTCAACTAAAAATATCAATATATAGTTGTACATGAAGTCAAGACATAAAATCAGTGCAAATACAAAATATTCCATCCTTTGAGAAAGGGAGCAAAAAATCTATGTGCTTTGCCTATTGCATTTTTATGTATTAGATCCTTAAGTATTTATTCACCACAACCAACTGAATGATTAACAAATGTTTCAGAGAAGAAAGGATCATTTCTCTTTAATGATGAGTAGTTCAACTCCTCTCCAAGCAAATACTGGATGGTAATAACTATAAAGGACAAAGTTATTCATATTTATATTACTCATTCATTAGCTTGACACATGTACTAAATTTGTCTGTTACCACCTTTTTATCCTTTATAATATCCACTAGTGAAAGTGAAAGTGGCTCAGTTGTGTCTGACTCTTTGCAACTCTTTCCGACTCTTTGCGACTCACTATACAGCCCATGGAATTCTCTAGGCCAGAATACTGGAGTGGGTAGCCGTTCCTTTCTCCAGGGGATCTTCCCAACCCAGGGATCAAACCCAGGTCTCCCATATTGCAGGCGGATTCTTTACCAGCTGAGCCACAAGGGAAGCCCAAGAATACTGGAGTGGGTAGCCTATCCCTTCACCAGGGGATCTTCCTGACCCAGGAATCAAACCAGGGTCTCCTGCACTGCAAACGGATTCTTTACCAACTGAGCTATTAGGGCTTCCCTGGTGGCTCAGTTGGTAAAGAATATCTGCATCAGTTCAGTTCAGTTCAGTCGCTCAGTCGTGTCCGACTCTTTGCAACCCCATGAATCGCAGCACGCTGGGCCTCCCTGTCCATCACCAACTCCAGGAGTTCACTCAGACTCATGTCCATCGAGTCAGTGATGCCATCCAGCCATCTCATCCTCTGTCGTCCCCTTCTCTTCCTGCCCCCAATCCCTCCCAGCATCAGAGTCTTTTCCAATGAGTCAACTCTGCATGAGGTGGTCAAAGTACTGGAGTTTCAGCTTTAGCATCATTCTTTGCAAAGAGACCCCAGGACTGATCTCCTTTAGAATGGACTGGTTGGATCTCCTTGCAGTCCAAGGGATTCTGAAGAGTCTTCTCCAACACCACAGTTCAAAAGCATCAATTCTTTGGCGCTCAGCCTTCTTCACAGTCCAACTCTCACATCCATACATGACCACAGGAAAAACCATAGCCTTGGCTAGATGGACCTTAGTCGGCAAAGTAATGTCTCTGCTTTTGAATATGCTATCTAGGTTGGTCATAACTTTTCTTCCAAGGAGTAAATGTCTTTTAATTTCATGGCTGCAATCACAATTTGCAGTGATTTTGGAGCCCCCCAAAATAAAGTCTGACACTGTTTCCGCTGTTTCCCCATCTGTTTCCCATGAAGTGATGGGACCAGATGCCATGATCTTCGTTTTCTGAATGTTGAGCTTTAAGCCAACCTTTTCACTCTCCCCTTTAACTTTCATCAAGAGGCTTTTTAGTTCCTCTTCACTTTCTGCCATAAGGGTGGTGTCATCTGCATATCTGAGGTGATTGATATTTCTCCCGGCAATCTTGACTCCAGCTTGTGTTTCTTCCGGCCCAGCATTTCTCATGATGTACTCTGCATAGAAGTTAAATAAGCAGGGTGACAATATACAGCCTTGACATACTCCTTTTCCTATTTGGAACCAGTCTGTTGTTCCATGTCCAGTTCTAACTGTTGCTTCCTGACCTGCATACAGATTTCTCAAGAGGCAGGTTAGGTGGTCTGGTAATCCCATCTCTTTCAGAATTTTCCACAGTTTATTGTGATCCACACAGTCAAAGGCTTTGGCATAGTCAATAAAGCAGAAATAGAGGTTTTTCTGGAACTCTCTTGCTTTTTCCATGATCCAGCGGATGTTGGCAATTGGTTCTCTGGTTCCTCTGCCTTTTCTAAAACCAGCTTGAACATCAGGAAGTTCACGGTTCTTGAATTGCTGAAGCCTGGCTTGGAGAATTTTGGGCATTACTTTACTAGCATGTGAGATGAGTGCAATTGTGCGGTAGTTTGAGCATTCTTTGGCATTGCCTTTCTTTGGGATTGGAATGAAAACTGACCTTTTCCAGTCCTGTGGCCACTGCTGAGTTTTCCAAATTTGTTGGCATATTGAGTGCAGCACTTGCACAGCATCATCTTTCAGGATTTGAAATAGCTCAACTGGAATTCCATCACCTCCACTAGCTTTGTTCGTAGTAATGCTTTCTAAGGCCCACTTGACTTCACATTCCAGGATGTCTGGCTCTAGATGAGTGATCACACCATTGTGATTATCTGGGTCATGAAGCTCTTTTTTGTACAGTTCTTCTGTGTATTCTTGCCACCTCTTCTTAATATTTTCTGCTTCTGTTAGGTCCATACCATTTCTGTCCTTTACTGAGCCCATCTTTGCATGAAATGTTCCCTTGGTATTTCTAATTTTCTTGAAGAGATCTCTAGTCTTTCCCGTTCTGTTGTTTTCTTCTATTTCTTTGCATTGGTCGCTGAAGAAGGCTTTCTTATCTCTTCTTGCTATTCTTTGGAACTCTGCATTCAGATGCTTATATCTTTCCTTTTCTCCTTTGTTTTTTGCCTCTCTTCTTTTTACAGCTATTTGTAGGGCCTCCTCAGACAGCCATTTTGCTTTTTTACATTTCTTTTCTATGGGGATGCTCTTGATCCCTGTCTCCTGTACAATGTCATGAACCTCATTCCATAGTTCATCAGGCAATCTGTCAGATCTAGGCACTTAAATCTATTTCTCACTTCCACTATAAAATCATAAGGGATTTGATTTAGGTCATACCTGAATGGTCTAGTGGTTTTCCCTACTTTCTTCAATTTGAGTCTGAATTTGGTAATAAGGAGTTCATGATCTGAGCCACAGTCAGCTCCTGGTCTTGTTTTTGTTGACTGTATAGAGCTTTTCCATCTTTGGCTGCAAAGAATATAATCAATCTGATTTTGGTGTTGACCATCTGGTGATGTCCATGTGTAGAGTCTTCTCTTGTGTTGTTGGAAGAAGGTGTTTGCTATGACCAGTGCATTCTCTTGGCAAAACTCTATTAGCCTTTGCCCTGCTTCATTCTGTATTCCAAGGCCAAATTTGCCTGTTACTCCAGGTGTTTCTTGACTTCCTACTTTTGCATTCCAGTCCCCTATAATGAAAAGGACATCTTTTTTTGGTGTTAGTTCTAAAAGGTCTTCATAACTGTCTATAAATTTGGAATTAACAATCTGTCTGTGAGCAGGACCTGTCATAGGATTATTCACTGTTCTTGTACTAGTAAACATGGAAAATATTAGGTTAGGTTTCTATGTGAGAATTACAGTGAAAAACTAATTGCTAATATCGCAGCTGGTCATTTAAATACTTAATACAAGAGGCAATCCTAGCTCTAATAAGTAGTAGCCATCATGAAATTAACTATTGTCATTGTAGCCATTTTCCTTGAATTTACAGTGTTATTTGCTGTGTTATTCAAGAATATATCTCCACCCTATTAGTAAGCCTCTATTTCCATAACACATAGCGATGCACTAAACCAATGTGCATCGTACAGTAAATCCCAACCCTCATGTCTTATAGGAGCCTTTCTGGCCATTGTCATAAGTTAGTCTAATTTTGTGTGAGACCATGTAAACTCAGTGTTTTTATCATGCCTGTGCTTATGACGAGAGGTCTGAGAAGGCACTTTTAAAGGTTTATTCATATCAGTCATTGTCATTTTTAAAAGTCTAATCATTGACGTGTTGCTTCTACACTTGTGCTTGGCGGTTGCTGATTACCAACATGCCCTTTCTCCCTAAGTGCAGTAAAAGTCGTTCCCACTTCCCAACGTCTGTCTTCTGTCCTCTGGAGTATGTATTGCATGAGCTCACCACAGCCTGGTAGATGGAAATTGTTAGAATATTCTTGAAACCCTTTTTATTGCAGTCTCTTCAGGAGGTGACAATTGCTGCCAACCTCAGGATTTTACAAAGTGCAGTTTACAACCTCCGATGGAGGCTTAAAGTCAACACTTGTGACAGCCACAGGCTTCCATGGCCTGTACATGATCATTGGCTTTGCTTTCACAATCATCTGTTTCTTATACCAACTAAGATGTCACTGTTTTTTTTTTTTTTCTCATCATTTTACCTTTGATGGTTTTTAGATATATTATGAATTTTTCCCTATATATCTTCACTTATTGATAAGGGTCTTATTTTAGTAGTTACTAAAATTGACTTCCAGTCAATTAGTTTTGGTAGAATATGAAAAAGAATGACCAACTGTATATTGTTAGCATTATGTAATGATATATTATTAGTCTTATTGTTTGTAGTCATCCAATTCTAACTTTTTGAAATAAACATTCAGAAAAATCATGTTCTTTTGAATGTCTATTTGACTATATAGGAGCACAGCAATGTTATTTCCTGAAATTGTTTACAGTGTCCATTATGTTTCTCCTGTTTGATGTAGATTTTGGCCTTTGGTTCTATCACTAGCATTACAAGTAAAAAAAAAAAAAAGTAATTAGAGCTCCAATGGTAATTTTACTGTTAGCAATAAGTATAGCATAAAATGAACACAGAAGAGGTTAGAGTAGACCATATATGAAAATTAGTTTAAAATAAAATATACAATGTTGAATTATTACAGTAGGATTAAATTTATAAGTTATGAAGTTTCTTTAGTATAGACAAGTATTACTCTATCATTTCAGTTTCCTTTGTAGGGGTGTTAATGTACAGATTCCAGTACTATTGCTAGAGTAAATAATGCTATCATTATTCAGTAGAGCAACTCTACTAATTCTTAATACTCATGTCACTCAAGGTATTTTAATACCTATTATGTTAGCAATGTTTGTAGTTTTTGAAGTCACATAATACTTTGGCCACCTCATGCGAAGAGTTGACTCATTGGAAAAGACTCTGATGCTGGGAGGGATTGAGGGCAGGAGGAGAAGGGGACGAGAGAGGATGAGATGGCTGGACGGCATCACCGACTTGATGGACGTGAGTTTGAGTGAATTCCGGGAGTTGGTGATGGACAGGGAGGCCTCAGTTCAGTTCAGTTCAGTTTGGTCGCTCAATTGTGTCCAACTCTTTGTGACCCCAAGAATTGCAGCATGCCAGTCCTCCCTGTCCATCACCAACTCCCGGAGTTCACTCAAACTCACCTCCATCGAGTCGGTGATGCCATCCAGCCATCTCATCCTCTGTCGTCCCCTTCCCCTCCTGCCCCCAATCCCTCCCAGCATCAGAGTCTTTTCCAGTGAGTCAACTCTTCACATGAGGTGGCCAAAGTACTGGAGTTTCCACTTTAGCATCATTCCTTCCAAAGAACACCCAGGACTGATCTCCTTTAGAATGGACTGGTTGGATCTCCTTGCAGTCCAAGGGACTCTCAAGAGTCTTCTCCAATACCACAGTTCAAAAGCATCAATTCTTTGGCGCTCAGCTTTCTTCACAGTCCAACTCTTACATCCATACATGACTACTGGAAAAACCATAGCCTTGACTAGACGGACCTTTGTTGGCAAAGTAATGTCTCTGCTTTTGAATATGCTATCTAGGTTGGTCATAACTTTTCTTCAAAGGAGTAAGCGTCTTTTAATTTCATGGCTGCAATCACCATCTGCAGTGATTTTAGGGCCAGGCGTGCTGCAATTCATGGGGTCGCGAAGAGTCGGGACACTACTGAGCGACTGAACTGAACTGAACTGAAGTTGTATTCATTCAAGCAATAGTATCAAACAGCTATGGCATCATCAGTTAAATATAGAATGTGAATCTTTTTCACTGTGACAAGTTATTATTTAAGGTATTATGTTAATACCAATAACAAAGCTGTGCAGAAATAATACAATGTTTATTAAGAAAATAAGATTTACTAATTATTTTATTATTCTATTTCTTTTAAACCTATTTAATGACAACAGACTTAACTTTTCATTAACTTGTATGACTATCAGCAATTTGACTAAGTTGAAGAACATGACTCATTAGTAGTACTCCTCATTAGCTCATTCCATCTACTAGCTTTAAAATCATTTAATACAGAGCTCCAACATAGTCTAGGTGTTAATCCAGTGTTTTGTTTGATTATCATACAGGATCATTTTTAAAGTAGAAGTATGCCTGTATGAGTTAGAGCTCTGATTACAATAGTCCATATAGAAGCTTCCACTGAGAAATGTATAGTTTTTGCACGAATGCTATGGAAATTTGTGGATGTGGTATACCATGAATCACAATAATTGTAAACAGCTTCACATGCTACTTATTTGAAACGACCACTACTAATGACATTCTTATTCATTTGAAGACTAAACATAGCCAACCTAGTCTGTGTTTGCCAAACAGACTTTGAAGTATTCTTCACATAGTCCTTCATTAATCCATGGCATTTGTCAGATCTAAGAAACCCTTGCAACAGCAAGGTTGTCAATATGTATACTCATGTTTTCTTTGAGATTTTAAAGTCATTCTTCAATTTTCTTTGAGGAATGGTTCTGTATATGCTCCGTGGATCCCCAAATCCACTGATGTTCATGTGTCTTGGGGCTTTCCAGGTGGTGCTAGTAGTAAAGAACTCACCTGCCATTGCAAGAGATCGCCAGGGTCCAGCCCCCGCAGGATCCAGGGAAACCCAAAGGAGAAACGGCGTTGGCGATTGCGATTGATTTAGAGAGAGATAGTTAAATGTTGTAGATAAGAAAATAGAGGAGAGAAGAAAAGAGGCTGGTGTTCCTTGGTTTATACAGAAAATCAATAAAGTCTGAAGACAAGAGACTTGCACTGTCTACGTGAGGCCACAGGTGCCCTCCCGGTCTCCCGAGGGAGTGAAGGTGCAGGGCGCCTTCCCGTTCAGATCTTAGAAACCCAGGCAAATAAGTAGACAGGGTGGATCTCTGTACTCCAGATGGGAACTAGCCTGAAAGAGAGAGTAAGAGGAGGAAAATGATTGACACGAGGAGATCAAGCTGCTTTGATGAGCGAGATCCATAGCTTTATTTTTAAACGGTACTTATATACCTTTTTTGTACATAGAGGGAAATGAAAAATGCAAGGTCATACAGAGTCAGCCCAACATTCCAGCAGTATTGCCCTTATCGAAACCATGATTCTTCTGCATACCTTTTCCACAAAAGATGTTGTGTACAGTATCTTCTGGCCTTGGAGGCCTGTGAACATTTCATGACCGTCTTTTGATAAAGGCTGCTCAACCAGAAAACTTATTTTCCCTCAAAGTGTTTTTTCTTCATATTTCTGATCTATGTCAGCCTCAGAAAATGTCAAACAAAGTTACGTTTTTCACAGAGCAAAGGTGCAGTGAGTTACAAGAAAGAACCAATTAGCACAAAAGTTTGATATGGTTAAATTCAAGGCTACACTTGTTTTTCTAGCATTCTCACTATGTTAACTAATGCATTCCCAGGTGCACAGTGGATAAGAGATATGGGAACTTAGCAACAAGCATTGGCCCAATAATGAAATCCTACATCAGCACTAGCACTACTCTAATAACTTTTAACTCTTTCAAAGGCTCTATGTTTTAGGCTTTCCGTGCTTCTCACAGTTGGGAGGCTGTAAATAATTGTTATGCATAGCTGCAAGAGTCTGGAAAACCTGCCAAGCAAGCTAGAATGCTAATAGAGGGGGTTTGATTTGAAATATTCCTCTCATATCCAGGAGACTTATTAGCTATAGCCCTAAGTTGATTTTCTCCAGAGAAAGGTGGTCAGGGTTAGACCCCTGTTAATGTCAGAGGAGTTGGGGAAAGTCATGAAACAGTAAAACAGACAGATTCTGGTTTTGGGGTAGATGCTCGAGAAAGCCTAGGGAGCCCCTTGAGTTCTGAAGCCTTGCTTAACAGTTCTCTTCCACATAACTTTGTCATGGGTGGGATCTCCCATGGCGGCTCCCAGCAAGAGATATGGGTTTGATCCCTGGGTTGGAAAAATTTCCTGAAGGAGAGCATGGCAACCCACTCCAGTATCCTTGCCTGGAGAATCCCATGGACAGAGAAGCCAGGCTGTAATCCCAAAGAGTTGGACATGGCGTAAATGACTTAGCAGAGCACATGATTTGTTGTAATAGCTAATATAATGGAGATGACAGATAAAGAAGTGCGTGCAGGTCAAATTCAATATTTACCACTTTGAAACTTTGGAATTTTTTGCAGTATTTTTCATCTATATTTGTATGACTTCATAGTTGAAGAATCCATACATATGAAGGGCTGATTGTGTTACATTTATGTTGAGGGAGGATTTATTTTTATGTGGTTTGAGATACATGTCCCATTTCATTCCTATGCATGTGTATACTCATCACCTATTATCATTTTATGAAAAGACCATTGTTTCATTAATTGAATGTTATCTGCCTTGTGAAACATTGAGTCTAGAAGTATATGTTTATTTTGGGGTATTTCATACAATTTCATTTAAATACATATGTTAATGGTAGTATTGCAAAGTTTTATACGCTGTTGATTTGTATACTGACATATGACATTGGAAAATGTGAAACTCCAAGTTTGATTTTGTGTTTCAACTTTGTTTTTCTTTTTAAGGGTACAAAGAAAAATAATATGACTGTTAAAATCAGCTTTTGTATTTTTTGCCAAATTTTAATTCTGATCACATCGAATCTGGAGATGTATTTGTACATTAATGTCCTATTAACTATGTTAAATTATTTCATTACCATGGGGTGTCTTCATATCTATTGAGGATTTACTTCGTTTATTTTGGTCATACTTGTTTAATTTTCTGTCTTATAGTCTTGTTTGTAGATCAAAGCTATTAAATATTGAAAATGACATTTGAAATGGTAATCTGTTTTTAAATTCCTTGTGAGGTTATTCATTGGTAGTTTATAAAACTGAATGCATTGTGTGTAGTCATACTTGTAATTTTGTGAATTTGATGAATATCTGAAGTTGTTTATGCCTTAAACATTAATACACACAGATGATGTCAAATATTTATCTGATTAGACTTACAATTTGTAGTTTCCTATGTGTGTGCCTTTATGTCTTTCCTTATAGATTTGGGTAGATTTTGTATTGGAACACTGAGAAATCTGTTAGGGCAACCATGCTGACCTTTTTTCTGATGGTCATAATTAAGAGTTACTTTGTCAATGATGAGCATGACGTTTGTACTGTCATTTTGCACAATGCTTTGAATCCTAGTGGAAAAACATGCTGTTAATCCTACTTTTGTGAGGATTGATACTATCGTAGAGAATTGGAATTTGTTTAAATATTCTTATGTAATGATATATCTTGTATTTATAATTACCCAGATTACCATTCTAGATTCTAATTACTGTATTAGACTGCTATGTTATAATATTTATGACATACATGTGTTTCACTGTTAATCATTGGATGTGTGGTGGAGAGGTATTTGGTGGTGCAACTAATTTAAATGATGTGTTCACAGTGTTTATATTACTGGTATGTGGTTAATAATTCTTGTATAATGTTTAAAGTTTTGTTCAGTTGTCTTTTGTTATGAATGTGATGTGCCTAAATTGAAGATGATGCAGGCAGGTACTTCAAAAGGTAAGTCTAGTATTGAAGGTGTGGGTTAGGACACAGGGTTAAGGGTTGGGGGGAAGCGCAGTTATTATCATAACAGGTCAGGATTAGGGTTTAGAGTATAAATTGGGCTTAAAAGTTACAGGTTAAGATTTATGATTTGGTTAAAAAGTGTTAGAGGGATAAGGGTTAGGGTTTAGGGTTAGGGGTTAGGGCTAGGGTAAGGAAATAGGGTTAGGGTTCAGGGTTTAGGGTACGCATTGACAGAGTACTCTCCACTGCTATTTTTGCTCCACAAAGGGTACACTCCCTGTCCTTAAACCAGGAGTGCCTTGCACAGCTCTAAATGTGCAGGGAAATGTGTTACCTTGAAGGTGGAAATTCAGGTAATATGGAAAAATCAGTATATTACTCCTGTGAAAGCTGGATAGTTGCAGCCTGCCACCTACCGGGAAGAAACACACTGGGTCAGTTGTCTCTGCATTATGACAACAGCTTTGTTCCATTATTTCAGTTTCCCGAAAGGAACATGCTGCTTGCCACTTCTTATAGGGAAGTCATCACCCAGTCCAGTTTCACCGAATTAGGTTGTTGAGAACAGGTATGGCAGTCAACACTCCCAGAATACTCACCACTGAACTCTTTACTCATGGAATGCTGTAATCTGTTCTTGGGCTCTCTTACACAGCTTTCTAACTGCAGGGACTTTTGTTTATGTTCTCATGGGATTTGGAACCTAAATGGCAGAAGCACCATTTCTTCCTGAGACAACAGGGTAGTTGCAGTCTTGAGCCTGAAAGACATGCACACGGGTTTGTTTTCCTCTTCCTTCCGACCACAGCTTTGCTTAAGTATCTGCATTTTCTGAAAACACGCGCTTGCTTAGTCATGCTAGAAAGTCAGGTGATAGCACAATTTTGCACACTCAGGGTAGCAACAGGTATGGCAGAAGTCCTCACAGAATAATCGTCCCTGAATTATTTTCAAAGGCAATGTTAGAGTGTGTTCCAGGAGTTTCTTTGCATAGCTCTGAAGCTGTGGGGAAACATTTCTTTGAACCTAGAACTCAGGGCCTTAAGACAAAGCAGCATTTTGCCTAACGAACATGGAAGACTTGCCATGTCCAAGCTGATGGAAGAGCGCACGTGACATTCCTTCCATCTTTAGGACCGCAAGTCTCATCAAGTAATTGTGTTTTCTGGGAGACACATGCTACTTAACCAATTCTTGACGGGAAGTCTTCTGATTGTACAGGTTTAGCTGATCAGGGTTAAAACAGATACAAAAATCCAGATTCACAGATAGCACATTTTGTCCTAGGAATGCAATTACATAGCTTTGAAACTGCAGGGAGACGTCTTTTTGTGCACTGGGATTTGGGGTCTGCTGTGCAAAAATAGTCATTTCCCCTTGTGAAACCTGTGTATTTGCAGCATCTAACCTGCCAGAAAAGCACAACAAACTCATTCTACTGTTGAATTCCAGAACAGCTTTGGTTAAGTAGCTGACTCTTCAGTGAACCCTGTGGGCTTCCCTGGTGGCTCACTGGGTAAAGCGTCTGCTTGCAATGTGGGAGACCCAGCTTTGATCCCTGGGTCTGGAAGTTCCCCTAGAGAAGGAAATGGCAACCCCACTCCAGTACTCTTGCCTGGAAAATTTGATAGACAGAGGAGCCTGGTAAGCTGCAGTCCATGGAATAGCAAAGAGTCAAACATAACTGAGCAAATTCACTTCTCATGAAGCAGGTGGCTTGCCACTTCTTGTTGCGAGGTCTCCTGATGGTGCTTTTACCCTCAACTGGTTAAAGCAGGGTTCGCCCTCCACATTCACTGAGCAATCTCCATGGGTATCTTTGTGTGCAAATGGTACAGTGTCTGTATACTAGGACAGTCTTGACACAGCTCTGTGTGCAAGAAAATGTGTTGTCTTGAAGGTGGAAATCCAGGTAAATCAGTATATTCCTCCTGTGAAAGCGGGATTGTAGCAACTTGCGAGCAGCCAGGAAGAAACACACTGAGTCACTTGACTGTGCATTATGAAAACAGCTTTAGTCCATTATTTGAGTTACCCAAAAGAAACATGCTGCTTGCCACTTCTTACTGGCAAGTCATCACCCAGTCCAGTTTCACCGAATTAGGCTGTTGACAACAGGTATGGCAGTCAACAGTCCCAAAGCATTCCCCACTGAACTCTACTCCTGGAATGCTGACATCTGTCCTTGGGCTCTCCTACACAGCTTGCTATATCCAGAGACATTTGTTTATGTTCTCAGGGATTTGGAGCCCAAATGGCAAAAGCACCATTTCTTCCTGAGACTGCAGGGTGGTTGCAATTTTTAGCCTGAAAGACACACACACAGGTTCATTTTCCTCTTCCTTCCGACCACAGCTTTGCTTAAGTATCTGTGTTTTCTGAAAACACAGGTACTTGCTTATTCATGCTACAAAGTCAGCTGACAGAGTAATTTCGCCCCCTCAGGGTAACAACAGGTATGGCAGAAGCTCTCACAGAACACTCTTCCCTGAACTCTTCTAAGGGAATGGTATAGTGTGGTCCAGGAGTGTCTTTACTCAGCTTTAAAGCTGTGTGGAAACGTTTCTCTGAACCTAGAACTTGGGGCCTGAAGAGAAACTATTTTTGTCTAAGAAACCAGGGGTACTCATAGTCTCCGATTTGAAGGAGAAGCACACGGGTTCATATTTCCCATCTTTAGGGCCACAAGTCTTTTCAAGTTCTGGTGTTTTCTGAGAGAAACACACAGCTTGCCATTTCTTCATGGGAAGTAGTCTGAGGACAGTTTTATCTAGGAGGGTAAACACACATATAGAAGTCAGCATTCACGGATAACACATTGTGTCCTAGGAATGTATTTACATGACTTTGAAACTGTAGGGAGATGTCTTTTTGTGCACTGGGATTTGGGATCTAACATGCAAAAGCAGTCATTTCCCCTCGTGAAAACTGTGTAGTTGCAGCATCCAAGCAGCTGTAAAAGCACAACTGTCTCATTCTACTCTTGAACTCTAGAACAGCTTTTGTTAAGTAGCTGACTTTTCAATGAATCTGGTGGGCTTCCATGGTGGCTAAGAGGGTAAAGCGTCTGGTGCAATGTGGGAGACCTGTGTTTGATCCTGGGGGTCAGGAAGAACCCCTGGAGAAGGAAATGGCAAACTCACACCAGTACTCTTGCATAGAAAATTCAGTGGACAGAGGAGCCTGGTAAGCTACAGTCCATGGAATTGCAAAGAGTCAAACATGACTGAGCAGATTCACCACTCATGAAGCAGGCGGCTTGCCACTTCTTGCTGCAAGGTCTCCTGATGGTACTTTTCACTTAAACAGGGTAAAGAAGGCTTTGCCCTCCACATTCAGTGAGTACTGTTGATGGGTAATTTTGCTGTGAAACGGTACAGTACACTAGGATTGTCTTAACACAGCTCTAAATGTGCAGGGAAATATGTTATCTTGAAGGTAGAAATGCAGGTAATATCGAAAAATCAGTATATTTCTCCTGTAAAAGCTGGATACTAGCATCCTTTAAGCAGCCAGAAAGAAACACACTGGGTCACTTGCACATACATTATGACAACAGCTTTTGCCCATTATTTGAGCTACCTGAAAGGTACATGCTGCATGCCATTTCTTACTGGGAAGTCATTACCTGGCCCAGTTTTACCGAACTAGGCTGCTGACAACAGGTATGGCAGTCAACACTCCAAGAACACTCCCCACTGAACTCTCACAACACTCCCCACTGAATTCTTTACTCATGGAATGGTGCAGTCTGTCCTTGGGCTCTCTTACACAACTTTCTAACTACAGTGACATTTATGTTCACACAGGATTTGGAGCCTAAATGGCAGAAGCAGCATTTCTTCCAGTGACTGCAGGTTGGTTGCAGTCTTAAGCCTGGAAGACATGTATACTGGTTCATTTTCATCTTCTTTGTGACCACAGCTTTAAGTATCTGCGTTTTCTGAAAGCACAGTTGCTTGCTTATTCAGGCTAGAAAGTCAGCTGACAGAGTAATTTCACCCACTCAGGGTAACAAAAGATATGGCAGAAGCTCTCACAGAACATTCTTCCCTGAACTCTTTTCTAAGGGAATGGTGCTGTGTATTCTAGGTGTGTCTTTGCATAGCTCTGAAGCTGTGGGGAAATGTTTTTCTGAACCTAGAACTTGGGGCCTGAAGACAAAGCAGCATTTGCCTAACGAAACTGGAAGAGTTGCCATCTACAACCTGATGGAAGAGCACGTGTGGCATTCCTCCCATCTTCAGGACCGCACGTCTCATTAAGTACTTGTGCTTTCTGGGAGAAACATGCTACTTGCCATTTCTTTACAGAAAGCCCTCTGGCTGTACAGGTTTAGATGATCAGTGTTAAAACAGATACAGAAGTCCTTATTCACAGATAGCACGTTGGGTCCTAAGAATGCATTTACACAGCTTTGAAACTGCAGGGAAACATCTTTTTGTACACTGGGATTTGGGGTCTGATGTGCAAAAGCAGTCATTTCCCCTGTGAAACCTGTGTATTTGCAGCATCCAACCTGCTGGAAAAGCACTATAGGCTCATTCTACTGTTGAATTCCAGAACAGCTTTGGTTAAGTAGCTGATTTTTCAATGCATCCGGCAGGCTTCTGTAGTGGCTCAGATAGTGAAGCATGCCTGCAATGTGGGAGATCCAGGTTTGATCCCCTGGTTGGGAAGATCTCCTGGAGAAGGAAATGGCAACCCCACTCCAGTACTCTTGCCTGAAAAGTTTAATGGACAGAGGAGCTTGGTAATCTACAATCCATGGAATTGCAAGTTCACTTCTCATGAAGCAGGAGGCTTGCCACTTCTTGCTGCGAGGTTTCCTGATGGTACTTTTTACATCACCATGGTAAAGCAGTCTTTGCTGTCCACATTCACTGAGCACTCTCGACTGGTAACTTTGCTTTGCAAACGGTACAGTGTCTGTACACTAGGAGTGTCTTGACACAGCTCTAAATATGCAGGGAATTGTGCTATCTTGAAGCTGAAAATCCAAGTAATAAGGAAAATTCAGTATATTCCTCACGTGTAAGCTGGGTAGTAGTAGCCTGCAAGCAGAAAGGAAGAAACACACTGGGTCACTTGCCTGTGCATTATGACAATAGCTTTGGTCCATTATTTGAGTTATCTGAAAGGAACATGCTGCTTGCCATGTCTTCCGGGGAAGTCATCACCCCACCGAATTAGGCTGCTGACAACAGGTATGGCAGTCAACACTCACAGAACACTCCCCGCTCAACTCTCACAACACTCCCTTCTGAACTCTTTACTCATAGAATGATGTAGTTTGTCCTTGCACTTTCTTACACAGCTTCCTAACTACAGCGACATTTGCTTATGTTCCAATGGTATTTGGAGCCTAAATGGCACAAGCAACATTTCTTCATCTGACTGCAGGGTGGTTACAGTCTTAAGCCTGAAAGAAATGCACACGGTTTTACTTCTCTTCTTTATGATGCGGCTTTGCTTAAATATCTGTGCTTTCTGAAAGCAGAAGCAAGCGCTTGCTTATTCATGCTACAGTCACCTGGCAGTGTAATATCGCCCTCTCAGGGTAACAATAGGTATGGCAGAAGCTCTCACAGAACATGCTTCCCTGAACTCTCTTCTAAGGGAATGGTACAGTGTGTTCTAGGAGTGTCTTTGTACAGCTCTGAAGCTGTGGGGAAATGTTTCTCTGAAACGAGAACTTGAGGCCTGAAGAGAAAAAATGAACCTGATATACTTGCAATCTCCAACAAGATGGAAGAGCACACGGGGGAATTTTTCCCAACTTTTGTACCTCAGGTGTCATCAAGTATTTGTATTTCGGAGAGAAATATACTACTTGCCATTTCTTGATGGGAAGTCCTTTGACAATACAGTTTTTGCTGATCAGGGTAAAGAGAGCTACAGAAGTCCACATTCACGGAGAGCACTTTGTGTCCTAGGAATGCATTTACACAGCTTTGAAACTGCAGGGAGATATCTTTTGTGAATCTGGAATTGGCGTATGATGTCCAAAAGCAGTCATTTCCCCTTGTGAAACCTGTGTAGTTGCAACATCCAGAAGAACACAACAGGCCAGAAGAACACAACAGGCTCTTTCTATTCTTGAATGCCAGAACAGCTTTGGTTAAGTAGCTGACTTTACGGTGAATTTGGTTAGCTTCTCTGTTGGCTCAGTGTTAAGTGTGTGGCTGCAATGTGGAAGACCCGGGTTCAATCCCCGGGTTGGGAAAATCCCCTGGAGAAGGAAATGGCAACCCATTCCAGTACTCTTGCCTGGAAAATTCCAAGAATGGGGGAGCCTGGTAAGCTACAGTCCATGGAATTGCAAAGAGTCACACATGACTTAAGAAATTCACTTCTCATGAAACAGGTGGCTTGCCATTTCTTTCTGTGAGGTCATTTGACAGTATGTTTCAGCTAATTAAGTTAAAAACAGGCTTTCCCTGTACATTCACAGAGCTCTCTCCACTGGTATCTTTGAGGCACAGACTGTTCAGTGTCTGTACATGAGGGAGTGTCTTTACACAGCTCTAAATGTGCAGGGAAACATGCTTTCTTGAAGCTGGAAATCCAGGCAATATGGCAAAATCAGTATATTCCTCCTGTGAAAACTGGATATTTGTAGTCTCAAACAAGCCAGGAAAAAATACATTTGGTAATTTTTCCCTGCAGTATGACAACAACTTTTGACCATTATTTGAGTTTTCTGAAAGGAACATGCTGCTTGCTGTATCTTACTGGGAAGTCTTCACCCAGTCCGGTTTCACAGAATTAAGCTGACAATGGGTATGGCACTTAACACTCATGGAGTACTCCCCACTGAATTCTCAGAACACTCCCCATTGAACTCTTTACGCTGAACTCTTGTGCTCTCTTACACAGCTTTCTAACTATACTTGTTAACATGAGATTTGTACTGTAATGGCAGAAGCAGCATTTTTCATGTGACTGCAGGGTGCTTGCAGTCTTAAGTCTGAGAGAAATGCACACGGTTTCATATTCCTCTTCCTTATGACTGCAGTGTGTTCTAGGAGTGTTTCTGCATAGGTCTGATGCTGTGTGGAAACTTTTCTCTGAACCTAGAACTCAGAGCTTGAAGAGAAACAGCATTTTCACCTAAAGATCCTGGAATAATTGCAGTCTCCAACCTGCTGGAAAAAGCACAGGGCGGCATGTTTCCCTTCTTTATGACCAGAAGTCTCAAGTACTTGTGTTTTCTGAGAGAAATACACTCCTTGCTGTTTCTTGATTGGAAATCCTCTGACAGTACAGTTTTAGCTGATTTTGGTAAAAACACATACAGAAGTCAACATTCACGGATAGCACATTGTGTCCTAGGAAGGCATTTACACAGCTTTGAAACTGTAGGGAAACATCTTTTCATGCACCTGGAATTGGGGTATGATGTCCAAAAGTAGTCATTTTGATTTAGGCCATACCTGAATGGTCTGAGATGGGAATACCAGACCACCTGGCCTGCCTCTTGAGAAAACTGTATGCAGGTCAGGAAGCAACAGTTAGAACTGGACATGGAACAACAGACTGGTTCCAAATAGGAAAAGGAGTACGTCAAGGCTGTATATTGTCACCCTACTTATTTAACTTATATACAAAGTACATCATGAGAAATGCTGGGCTGACAGAAGCACACGCTGGAATCAAGATTGCTGGAAGAAATATCAATCACCTCAGATATGCAGATGACACCACCCTTATGGCAGAAAGTGAAGAGGAACTAAAAAGCCTCTTGATGAAAGTGAAAAGGAGAGTGAAAAAGTTGGCTTAAGGCTCAACATTCAGAAAACAAAGATCATGGCATCTGGTCCCAACACTTCATGGGAAATAGATGGGGAAACAGTGGAAACAGTGTCATATTTTATCTTTTTGGGCTCCAAAATCACTGCAGATAGTGACTGCAGCCATGAAATTAAAAGATGCTTACTCCTTGGAAGAAAAGTTACGACCAACCTAGATAGCATATTGAAAAGCAGAGACATTACTTTGCCAACAAAGGTCCATGTAGTAAAGGCTATGGTTTTGCCAGTGATCATGTATGGATGTGAGAGTTGGACTGTGAAGAAAGCTGAGCACTGAAACAAGCTGAGATCATTCTGTCATTTTTGAGATGAAAGCCAAATACTATATTTTGGGCTTATTTTTGCCTATGAATCAAGATGGTGGAGAAGAGGGACATGAGCTCCCCTTCTCCTGCAAAAACAGCAAATTGCACCTAGCTACTGAGCAATCACTGAGAGGAGAATGGTGGAACACATCATAGAAAGATACCCCATGTTCAAGGGCAAAGAAGCCAAAACATGATGGTATGAAGGGCACAATCATGTTTATTTATTTATTTATTTATTTTTTAAATTTTAAAATCTTTAATTCTTACATGTGTTCCCAAACATGAACCCCCCCTCCCACCTCCCTTCCCATAACATCTCTCTGGGTCATCCCCATGCACCAGCCCCAAGCATGCTTCACCCTGTGTCAGACATAGACTGGCGATTCAATTCTTACATGATAGTATACATGTTAGAATTCCCATTCTCCCAAATCATCCCACCCTCTCCCTCTCCCTCTGAGTCCAAAAGTCCGTTATACACAGCTGTGTCTTTTTTCCTGTCTTGCATACAGGGTCGTCATTGCCATCTTCCTAAATTCCATATATATGTGTTAGTATACTGTATTGGTGTTTTTCTTTCTGGCTTACTTCACTCTGTATAATTGGCTCCAGTTTCATCCATCTTATCAGAACTGATTCAAATGAATCCTTTTTAACGGCTGAGTAATACTCCATTGTGTATATGTACCACAGCTTTCTTATCCATTCATCTGCTGGTGGACATCTACGTTGTTTCCATGTCCTGGCTATTATAAACAGTGCTACGATGAACATTGGGGTACATGTGTCTCTTTCAATTCTGGTTTCCTCGGTGTGTATGCCCAGCAGTGGGATTGCTGGGTCATAAGGTAGTTCTATTTGCAATTTTTTAAGGAATCTCCACACTGTTCTCCATAGTGGCTGTACTAGTTTGCATTCCCACCAACAGTGTAGGAGGGTTCCCTTTTCTCCACACCCTCTCCAGCATTTATTGCTTGCAGATTTTTGGATCGCAGCCATTCTGACTGGTGTGAAGTGGTACCTCATTGTGGTTTTGATTTGCATTTCTCTAATAATGAGTGATGTTGAGCATCTTTTCATGTGTTTGTTATCCATCCGTATGTCTTCTTTGGAGAAATGTCTATTTAGTTCTTTGGCCCATTTTTTGATTGGGTTGTTTATTTTTCTGGAATTGAGCTGCAGAAGTTGCTTGTATATTTTTGAGATTAGTTGTTTGTCAGTTGCTTCATTTGCTATTATTTTCTCCCATTCAGAAGGCTGTCTTTTCACCTTGCTTATATTTTCCTTTGTTGTGCAGAAGCTTTTAATTTTAATTAGACCCCATTTGTTTATTTTTGCTTTTATTTCCAGAATTCTGGGAGGTGGATCATAGAGGATCCCGCTGTGATTTATGACAGAGTGTTTTGCCTATGTTCTCCTCTAGGAGTTTTATAGTTTCTGGTCTTACATTTAGATCTTTAATCCATTTTGAGTTTATTTTTGTGTGCGGTGTTAGAAAGTGATCTAGTTTCATTCTTTTACAAGTGGTTGACCAGTTTTCCCAGCACCACTTGTTAAAAGAGATTGTCTTTACTCCATTGTATATTCTTGCCTCCTTTGTCAAAGATAAGGTGTCCATAGGTGTGTGGATTTATCTCTGGGCTTTCTATTTTGTTCCATTGATCTATATGTCTGTCTTTATGCCAGTACCATACTGTCTTGATGACTGTGGCTTTGTAGTAGAGCCTGAAGTCAGGCAAGTTGATTCCTCCAGTTCCATTCTTCTTTCTCAAGATTGCTTTGGCTATTCGAGGTTTTTTGTATTTCCATACAAATCTTGAAATTATTTGTTCTAGTTCTGTGAAAAATGTGGCTGGTAGCTTGATAGGGATTGCATTGAATTTGTAAATTGCTTTGGGTAGTATACTCATTTTCACTATATTGATTCTTCCGATCCATGAACATGGTATATTTCTCCATCTATTAGTGTCCTCTTTGATTTCTTTCATAAGTGTTTCATAGTTTTCTATATATAGGTCTTTAGTTTCTTTAGGTAGATATATTCCTAAGTATTTTATTCTTTTTGTTGCAATGGTGAATGGAATTGTTTCCTTAATTTCTTTTTCTACTTTCTCATTATTAGTGTATAGGAATGCAAGGGATTTCTGTGTGTTGATTTTATATCCTGCAACTTTACTATATTCATTGATGAGCTCTAGTAATTTTCTGGTGGAGTCTTTAGGGTTTTCCATGTAGAGGATCATGTCATCTGCAAACAGTGAGAGTTTTACTTCTTCTTTTCCAATTTGGATTCCTTTTATTTCTTTTTCTGCTCTGATCGCTGTGGCCAAAACTTCCAGAACTATGTGGAATAGCAGCGGTGAAAGTGGACACCCTTGTCTTGTTCCTGACTTTAGGGGAAATGCTTTCAATTTTTCACCATTGAGGATAATGTTTGCTGTGGGTTTGTCATAGATAGCTTTTATTATGTTGAGGTATGTTCCTTCTATTCCTGCTTTCTGGAGAGTTTTTATCATAAATGGATGTTGAATTTTGTCAAAGGCCTTCTCTGCATCTATTGAGATAATCATATGGTTTTTATTTTTCAATTTGTTAATGTGGTGAATTACACTGATTGATTTGCGGATATTGAAGAATCCTTGCATCCCTGGGATAAAGCCCACTTGGTCATGGTGTATGATCTTTTTAATGTGTTGTTGGATTCTGATTGCTAGAATTTTGTTGAGGATTTTTGCATCTATGTTCATCAGTGATATTGGCCTGTAGTTTTCTTTTTTTGTGACATCTTTGTCAGGTTTTGGTATTAGGGTGATGGTGGCCTCATAGAATGAGTTTGGAAGTTTGCCTTCCTCTGCAATTTTCTGGAAGAGTTTGAGTAGGATAGGTGTTAGCTCTTCTCGAAATTTTTGGTAGAATTCAGCTGTGAAGCCATCTGGACCTGGGCTTTTGTTTGCTGGAAGATTTCTGATTACAGTTTCAATTTCCATGCTTGTGATGGGTCTGGTAACATTTTCTATTTCTTCCTGGTTCAGTTTTGGAAAATTGTACTTTTCTAAGAATTTGTCCATTTCTTCCACGTTGTCCATTTTATTGGCATACAACTGCTGATAGTAGTCTCTTATGATCCTTTGTATTTTTGTGTTGCCTGTTGTCATCTCTCCATTTTCATTTCTAATTTTATTGATTTGATTTTTCTCTCTTTGCTTCTTGATGAGTCTGGCTAATGATTTGTCAATTTTATTTATCCTTTCAAAGAACCAGCTTTTGGCTTTGTTGATTTTTGCTATGGTCTCTTTTGTTTCTTTTGCATTTATTTCTGCCCTAATTTTTAAGATGTCTTTCCTTCTACTAACTCTGGGGTTCTCCAGTTCTTCCTTTTCTAGTTGCTTTAGTTGTAGAGTTAGGTTATTTATTTGACTTTTTTCTTGTTTCTTGAGGTATGCCTGTATTGCTATGAACTTTCCTCTTAGCACTGCTTTTATAGTGTCCCACAGGTTTTGGGTTGTTGTGTTTTCATTTTCATTAGTTTCTATGCATATTTTGATTTCTTTTTTGATTTCTTCTGTGATTTGTTGGTTATTCAGAAGTGTGTTGTTCAACCTCCATATGTTGGAATTTTTAATAGTTTTTCTTCTGTAATTGAGATCTAATCTCAGTGCATTATGGTCAGAAAAGATGCTTGGAATGATTTCGATTTTTTGAATTTATCAAGTTTAGATTTATGGCCCAGGATGTGATCTATCCTGGAGAAGGTTCCACGAGCACTTGAAAAAAAGATGAAATTCATTGTTTCAGGGTGAAATGTCCTATAGATATCAATTAGGTCTAAGTGATCTAATGTATCATTTAAAGTTTGTGTTTCTTTGTTAGTTTTCTGTTTAGTTGATCTGTCCATAGGTGTGAGTGGGGTATTAAAGTCTCCCACTATTATTGTGTTATTGTTGATTTCCCCTTTCATACTTGTTAGCATTTGTCTTACATATTGCAGTGCTCCTATATTGGGTGCATATATATTTATAATTGTTATATCTTCTTCTTGGATTGATCCTTTGATCATTATGTAGTGGCCTTCTTTGTCTCTTTTCGCAGCCTTTGTTTTAAAGTCTGTTTTATCGGATATGAGTATTGCCACTCCTGCTTTCTTTTGGTCTCTATTTGCGTGGTGTATCTTTTTCTGGCCCTTCACTTTCAGTCTGTATGTGTCCCTTGTTTTGAGGTGGGTCTCTTGTAAGCAGCATATAGAGGGGTCTTGTTTTTGTATCCATTCGGCCAGTCTTTGTCTTTTGGTTGGGGCGTTCAACCCATTTACGTTTAAGGTAATTATTGATAAGTATGATCCCGTTACCATTTACTTTATTGTTTTGTGTTCAGGTTTATACACCCTTTTCGTGTTTCCTGTCTAGAGAATATCCTTTAGAATTTGTTGGAGAGCTGGTTTGGTGGTGCTGAATTCTCTCAGCTTTTGCTTGTCTGTAAAGCTTTTGATTTCTCCTTCGTATTTGAATGAGATCCTTGCTGGGTACAGTAATCTGGGCTGTAGGTTATTGTCTTTCATCACTTTAAGTATGTCTTGCCATTCCCTCCTGGCCTGAAGAGTTTCTATTGAAAGATCAGCTGTTATCCTTATGGGAATCCCCTTGTGTGTTATTTGTTGTTTTTCCCTTGCTGCTTTTAATATTTGTTCTTTGTGTTTGATCTTTGTTAATTTGATTAATATGTGTCTTGGGGTGTTTTGCTTTGGGTTGATCCTATTTGGAACTCTCTGTGTTTCTTGGACTTGGGTGATTATTTCCTTCCCCATTTTAGGGAAGTTTTCAACTATTATCTCCTCAAGGATTTTCTCATGATCTTTCTGTCTTCTTCTTCTGGGACTCCTATAATTTGAATGTTGGAGCGTTTCATATCGTCCTGGAGGTCTCTGAGATTGTCCTTGTTTCTTTTAATTCGTTTTTCTTGTTTCCTCTCTGATTCATTTATTTCTACCATTCTATCTTCTATTTCACTAATCCTATCTTCTGCCTCCATTATTCTACTATTTGTTGCCTCCAGAGTGTTTCTGATCCCATTTATTGCGTTATTCATTATATATTGACTCTTTTTTATTTCTTCTAGGTCCTTGTTAAACCTTTCTTGCATCTTCTCAATCCTTGTCTCTAGGCTATTAATCTGTGATTCCATTTTGATTTCAAGATTTTGGATCATTTTCACTATCAATATTAGGAATTCCTTCTCAGGTAGATTCCCTACTTCTTCCTCTTTTGTTTGGTTTGGTGGGCAACTCTCCTGTTCCTTTACCTGCTGAGTATACTTCTGTCTCTTCATCTTGGTTATATTGCTGCGTTTGGGGTGGCCTTTTTATATTCTGGTAATTTGTGGAGTTCTCTTTATTATGGAGCTTCCTCACTGTGGGTGGGGTTCTATCAGTAGCTTGTCAAGGTTTCCAGGTTAGGGAGGCTTGTGTTGGAGTTCTGGTGGGTGGAGCTGGGTTTCTTCTCTCTGGAGTGCAGTGGAGTGACCAGTAATGGGTTATGAGACATCAAAGGTTTTGGAATAATTTTGAGCTGCCTGTATATTGAAGCTCAGGGGAGTGTTCCTGTGTTGCTGGAGAATTTGAGTGGTATGTCTTGTTTTGGAACTTGTTGGCCCTTGGGTGGAGCTTGGTTTCAGTGTAGGTATGAAGGCAATTGATGAGCTCCTATTGCTTAACGTTCCCTGACTTCAAGAGTTCTCTAATGTTTTCAGGCTTTGGATTTAAGCCTCCTGCTTCTGGTTTTCAGTTTTATTTTTACAGTAGCCTCTAGACTTCTCCATCTATATAGCACCGATGATAAAACATCTAAGTTAAAGATGAAAAGTTTCTCCACATTGAGGAACACTCAGAGAGGTTCACTGAGTTACAAGAAGAAGAGAAGATGGAGGAGGTAGTTAGAGGTGACTGGAATGAGATGCGGTGAGATCAAAAGAGGAGAGAGCAAGCTAGCCAGTAGTCACTTCCTTATGTGTGCTCTATAGTCTGGACTGCTCAAAGGTATTTACGGAGTTATACGGGGAAGAGGAGAGGGAGGAAGTAGACAGAGGTGACCAGGAGGATAAGAGAGAGGAATGAGAAGGAGAGAGACAAATCCTGCCAGTAACCAGTTCCTTAGGTGTTCTCCACCGTCTGGAACACACAGAGATTCACAGAGTTGGATAAAGAAGAGATGGGGGAGAAAAGAGACAGAGGCCACCTGGTGGAGAAAAAGGAGAGTCCAAAGGAGGAGACAGTGGTCAAGCCAGTAGTCTCGCTCTCAGGTAAACTTGGGTAGTGAAGTTTGGGTTTTTAAATGTACAAAATTGACAACAAAAACCTAAGAGCAAAGATTAAAAATCTGTTTTTGAAGACAATGGTCTGCTTTTCTGGTTGCCTGATGTCTTCTGCCAGCCTACAGAAGTTGTTTTGTGGAGTTTGCTCGGCATTGAAATGTTCTTTTGAGGAATTTGTGAGGGAGAAAGTGGTCTTCCCGTCCTGTTCCTCTGCCATCTTTACAGTTCCCTCACAATCATGTTTAAAATCAAACCTCATACCCACCAGAGACACTTGGAGGGCATAAACAAAACCTTGTGTACATCAGGACCCAGGGAAAGCAACTATGTTCCTATTAAAAAAAAACAAAACATGCAATGCACTTCTATTTTCTTGTAGTTACCAAGCTTACCTAACCTAGATAGCATAGTCAAAAGCAGAGACATTACTTTGCCGACTGAGGTTTGTCTAGTCAAGGCTATGGTTTTTCCAGTAGTCATGTACGGATGTGAGAGTTAGACCATAAGGAAGGCTGAAAGCCTATTTGTTAACTTGTTATGCATGAACATTTAATTTGGGGATGTTATGGTTTGCCCTGTCTCATGAGAGTTAATTGTATTCATCTCTTTGCAAACATGTTTTTAATGCTTCCATGTTGATTTTCATGTTAACTGTTGTCATGATTTATGATCTCATAATAATCACCATCTTAAAGGTTCTAGCTCCATATACAGTTACAGTGGGAATTAAGGCTTTAACAAAGTCTTCAATGGTTCCAAAAATTTTTTGGAATTGTTTGTTCTATTTCTGTGAAAAATGCCACTAAAATGTTGATAGTAACTGCATTGAATCTGTAGATTACCTTGGATGTTATGTATTACATTTAAATGGTTTAATTTCTGTATTCCACGATCATGGAATATCTTTCTCTTTAGTTATATTTTCTTCATCGTCTTCTAGTTTCTTTACACAGACCTTTACTTAGTTGGCTAAATTTATTTATAGATATTTCATTCTTTTTGGTGCAATTTTAAATAGGATTATTTTATTTTTCTTATATCTTATAGAAATTAGTATGGAAATTCAACAGATTTTTTAATATTGATTTTTGTATCCTACACCTTTACTTTGTGTAGTAGTTCTGACAGTTTTCTTGATGAAGTCTTTAAGGCTTTGTATGCATAATATCCTATCATCTGCAAACAATGATAGTTTTATTTCTTTACTAACTAGGATGCCTTTTATTTATTTTTCCTGCCTAATTTATCTGTCTAGGACTTCCAATACCAAGTTAAATAAAGATGGTTAGAATAGGAAGCATTGTTCCTGATCAGTGATGAAAAACTTTCAACTTTTACCCTTGATTATGATATTAGCTGTGGGCTTGTCCTTTATTATGGCTTTTATTAAGTTAAGATATGTTTCCCCTATACCTACTGTTAGGCTTCCCTGATAGCTCAGCTGGCAGAGAATCTGCCTACAATGTGGGAGACCTGGGTTTGATGCCTGGGTTGGGAAGATCCTCTGAAGAAGGCAAAGGCTACCCACTCCAGTATTCTGGCCTGGAGAATTCCATGGACAGTCCATGGGGTCACAAAGAGTGGGACACGACTAAGCAAATTTCACTTTCACTTTCATATCCACTATTGAGAATTTTTTCATGACTTGATATTGAGATTTCTTAAATGATTTTTCTATATATATTAACAAATAATTATAATTTTTATTCTTCATTTGGTTAATGTGGTATATCTTATTGTTTGATGTGTGGATCTGCCAACATCTTTGTATTTCTGGATTTAAATATTAAGTATGATTCTTTTAATGTATTTTTGAAATAAGCTTTCTAATATTTTGTTGTGAGGAAGTTGCATCTAAATTCATCAGATATTGATATATAATTTTCTTTTCTTGAAATGTCCGTCCTTGGCTCATGTCAGGGTAATGCTGACCTCATAAATGACTTTGGAAGTATTCCTTTTTCTTCATTCTTTGGGGGAAGAATTTGAGAAAGATTCGTATTAATTCTTCTTTATATGTTTGGTAGAATTCACTAGTGAAGCCATCTGGTATTAGCATTTTTTTTTTGTTGGGATTTTAAAATATATATTTATTTGGTTGTGCTGGTATCTTCATTGCTGCATGTGGGTTTTTCTTGCTGCACACCAGCTTTCTCTAGTTGTGGTGTACTGGGGCTACTCTTTGTGGTAATGCACTGGCTTCTCATTGCAGTGACTTTTCTTTCTGTGGAGCATGCGCTCTAGAGCACTCGAGTTTCAGGAGTTGCGTTACATGGGCTCAGTAATTGTGGCTTGCAGACTATAGAGTATGTACTCAATAGTTGTGGCTAAAGGGCTTAGTTGTTCCAAGACATGTGGGATCTTCCCAGAGCAGACGTCAAACCTGTGTCCTCTACACTGGCAAGCAGATTCTTAACCAGTGGACCACCAGAGTAGCCCTGTTGTGATTTTTTTGATGACTGATTTAATAAAACTATTAGTAATTTATTTGTTCTGATTGTCTAGTTCTTCATGATATTCTTGAATTAATCAATTTCTTCTGGATGGTCCAATCTGTTGATGTATAATTGTTCATAGTAGTATCTTATGATCCTTTGCATTTCTGTGATGTCAATATTTATGTCTCCTTTTAATTTATGATTTTGTGTTCTCAGCTTTATTATTCATTGTGAGTTTAGCTACAATTTTTTCAATTTTATCTTTTCGAAAGCTAGTTCTTAGTTTTATTTATCTTAAAAAATTTTTTTAGTCAAATTTTATTAATTTCTTCTATAATATTTATTTTTTTCCTTCTACTAATTCTAGGCTTTGTTTGCTTTTCTATTTTTGTTACTTGAGATGTAGAGTTAGGTTGTTTATTTGAGACTTTTCTTTTTTCTTTATGTAGGCATTTATTGCTATGAACTTTCATGTTAGGACTGCTTTTGCTATATCCCATAAGTTTTGACAGTTGTATTTTATTTTCACTTGTTGCAGAGTATTTTTTGACTTGACTTTTGAATTGTTCTTTAGCCTGTTTGTTGTTCAGTAGCATGTTGCTTAAAAGCCACATATTTGTGAATTTTCGTGTTTTCTTTTTAAAAATAATTTGTGGTATCAGAGAAGTCTCTTGATAGTTCCTTGGACAGCAGGGAGTTGAACCAATAAATCTTAATGAAAATCAGCCCTAAATATTCATTGGAATTTCTGATGCTGAAGCTGAAGCTCCAATACTTTGGCCATCTGATGAGAAGAGTGGACTCATTGGAAAAAACCCTGATGCTGGGAAAGGTTGAGGGCAGGATGAGAAGTGGGCAGCAGAGGATGAAATGGTTGGATGGCGTCAACTCAATGGACATGAGTTTGAGCAAGCTCCAGCAGTTGGTGATGGACAGGGAAGCCTGGAGTGCTACAGTCCATAGGTTCACAGGGAGTCAGACACAACAGAACAACAATAATAACAGCCAATGATTGAAAAGGATGTTTAACATATTCAATATGACAAAATTTAAGACCTGTTTAATGACTTATCCTGGAGAATGTTTTATGTGCTCTTTTAGAATGTGAGTTCTGCTGCATTTGGTTAGAATATTCAGTATATGTCTGCTAAGTAAATTTAGTCTAATGTTTTATTTAAGGCTGATGTTCCCCTATTGATTATCTGGATAATCTATCCATTGATGAAAATAGGGTATTAAATTTTTCTACTATTATTATGTTGCTATATATTTTCTAGGTCTGTTAATATTTGTCTTATGTATTTAGATGCTCCTAAATGGGTACATAAACATTTACAAATGATATATATTGCTTTGATGGATTGACCCCTTAATCATGATATAATATCCTTATTTTTATCTTATTAGAGTTTTTGTTTTAAAATCTATTTTTGTCTGATAGAGGTACAGCAAGGCCCACATTCTTTCAGTTTCATTTGTATAAAATATCACTTTTCATATCTTCACTTTCAGTCTGTGTGTCTTTATATCTGAAATGAGTTTCTTGTAGGCAGCGCGTAGTTGGGTCATGTTTCTTTGTTTTTAATAATTCACTTTGTCACTGTATGTTTTTGGCTGGAGAATTTATTCCATTTACATTTAAAGCAGTTATTGGTTGTTGTGTATTTATTGCCATTTTGTAATTTGTTTTCTGACTGTTTTATGGTTCCTTTTTTTCCTTCTTCCTTTTTTGTTTTCCTTTGTGATTTGATATTTTCCCTAGTAGTATGCTTAGATTCCTTTTCCTTTTTTAAAAAACCTACAAAAGGTTTTTATTATCCATTACTATGAGGCTTACATCAGTTCAGTTCAGTTCAGTCACTCAGTCATGTCCAACTCTGCGACCCCTTGAATTGCAGCACGCCAGGCCTACCTGTCCATCACCATCTCCCGGAGTTCACTCAGATTCACGTCCATCGAGTCAGTGATGCCATCCAGCCATCTCATCCTCAGTCGTCCCCTTCTCCTCCTGCCCCCAATCCCTCCCAGTATCAGAGTCTTTTCCAATGAGTCAACTCTTCGCATGAGGTGGCCAAAGTACTGGAGTTTCAGCTTTAGCATCATTCCTTCCAAAGAAATCCCAGGGCTGATCTCCAGAGGCTTACATACAGCAACTTATATTCAAAACAGTCTTTTAAATTTGATAACTTCAGTTTGAATGCATTGTAAGTTCTTTATTTTTATTTCAATCAAGTGCAGACTAGTACAACCACTATGGAAAACAGTGTGGAGATTCCTTAAAAAATTGCAAATAGAACTGATTTTGTGGTTTTGATTGTACACATTAAATGTTTTTATCTTGTGAATCCCTTAACTGTTGTTTTTGTACCTACTTTTACTAATTTTTAAAATATTAGCTTTATAAGTGATTATCACCACTTTTACATTAGATTTTTCTGAATATTACATATTCATCTTTAACAGTAAATTTTTTTTCATATGTTTTTCTATTACAAATTAACATCCTTTCATTTCAACTTTAAAAAGTCACTTTAACATTTCTTTTAATTGTAGTCTAGTAGTAATGAATTCTTTCGATTTTGCTTATCTGGAAAATCTTTATCCTTATTTCAATTCTGAATAACATCTTTTCTGGGTAAAATATTCTTGCTTGTAATTTTCTTTCGGTGCTTTGAATATAAATGACTCTCCCTTATAGCTGCAAAATAACTGCTAAATAATCTACTGATAGTCATGTGGAGATTTGGTGTGTGTGTGTGTGTGTTTAATATGTTGTTTTCTCTTGCTGCTTTAAATATTCCTTTCATGTCTTTCACTTTATAACATTTTAGTAAAAAATGTGTCTTAATGTGAATTTCTTTGTGTTCCTGTTGTTTGGGTGTCCATCAGAACCTGGAACAGGATTTCAGTTTTCACAGCCTGATTAGAGAAGCTTTTAGCCATTACATAAAAATGCAATTATTTTGCTACTTTCTCTCCCTCTTCTTCTAGGACTTCTATAGTACAAATTTTGATCTGCTTACTGTTGTCCCATAAGTTCTTTAAAGGATCTTCCCTTTTTATTTATTTATTTTGCTATTGTTTGGGGTTTTCACTGCCTTTGATTTTGCAGAAATTCTCTATTTAATCTTATGTTGAATATGTCTAGTGTACTTTTCAGTTCATTTTTTGTATTGTTGACCTATATGATTTCCTTTTTGTAAATTTCTTATGTTTCTTTTACTTTGCTGATGTTTATATCTTCTTCCAAGATTGTCAGTCATTTTTATGACCATTAATTTTGACTATCAGGTAAATCCCTTATTTTCATTTCACAGAGGAATTTTTCTGAGATTTTATCCTTGTTTGGGGGAAATACATTCCTCTTTTTCTTATTTTCATTAATTCTTTGTGTTGGATACATATGTTAATATAATGCAGTCACTTCTCAGTCTTTAGAGATGATATAATGTGTGAGATGAACCTGCTTTTAGCTTTTCCCCCAATATTTTGTTATTGTCAGAGCAGATTCTTTTATTTTTAGTGGCTTCCAGTTTTTGAGAGTGTGCCAAGACCTCTCAGTGTACAAAAGGGTAGAATTTCAGTCAACACCTAGATTCAGGCTGATTGGATGACAGCATCCAATCAGCCAGCAATTCTTAAAATATGTAAATATATACAGTACTGTGGAGCCATAAGGCTAAATCCCACAGCCTCCTAGAATCAGATGCTATAAGGTTGTTCCCTGGAAAATATCTGCAGTGCTTGGTATGCCAAAAGATTGCTCAAATTTTTCCCCTGGGAGATACCAGCAACATGGAATGAGTCAGAGGGAGACCACAAAATTGGTGTTTACCAGCCTGCATCCTTGGAAAACCCTCAGTAGACCTCTAGATGTCTGCCAAACCAGATAACTTCCCTTAAGGCCAAAGTGATAGAAAACTAAAATAGGCCTCTTTAAGAAAAGGATTGAGGTATGTTTCCATCTGCTGTTTGTGCTGTTCCCTGTGGGTTGTTGTCAGTTAAGATCTATTTCTGCATTTTTATAATTCCATGGGACCTAGGGATAAAAGCCCCACTGGCCACCAGAGCCAATTATATAAAGGCCATTTCTTAGGATGCAGCCCTATAATCTACATCGGGGCATAAGATGTAAAGACCTGGGCACTAGATATATGCACATACTCCCATCTTGGAGATGGTAGAACTCTGATTGCAGTCGAGGAGTAATGTTAATATTATGCTTGACATATAAGGTCTCTAGGTAGGGTTATAGTGGATATTTGGTTGTGTACTTCAATAAAAGCCTTCCCTTCAGACTGCAGATATGGAAATAAGCTAATAAACCTTTTCCAGAGAAAGAGTGCATTACCTCTTTTTGTGCCCTGGGGATGGTAGGCAACTAAGAACTCTCTCTCTGTCATAGTTTCTTGGGCTACACGAACACAGGACCCGTTGATCACCAGAGCCAGATAATCTAGAGGTAACCACAGGCAGCAGTAAAAAGAAAAATGAGATATTCATTGAAGATGCCTCCTTTTGGGGAAATACTAGTTAGCTGAAATGAGGTAGAAGGAGGTTGCTAAAATGACACTGACCATCTTCCATTCCCTGAGAGCAGCTCAGTAGATATCTAGTTATAAATTATACCTGAAGCCTGTCCTTCAGAATGAAGCTCCAGGAAAAGGAAATAGGCCTGATTCACAGACTAGGAGTATGTTTTAGTCTGTTGTCTGTACAATACTCTAAGGATGATATCTGGTCAAGAACTGTCTCAAAATGTTACAGTTTGGTAAGGATAGAGGATCACAATCACTTTTGGCCAACAGGGCCAGGCCAAACAAGGGACATCCTTTAGATGTCAGTTATAAAAAAAAAATTGCACCAGATTCCTCTAAAAGTTCTCCTCTAGGAGATATTAGTGCTTTGGAGATCAGCACAGGGGAAGTACAAAGATGGTGCCTCTCAGAGCAAGATGAGTTTGGAAGAGAACAAAGATAGTGCTGGAAGCCTTTGTCCCTAGAGAGCATTTCAGTAGAACTCTCAGGATGACACTTAAAGATAACAAGCCTCTTTCACAGGAAGCCTGGGCATTTTTCAATTGCCTTCCTCTCTGACTTCCTTGGTGGCACAGATGGTAAAGTGTCTGCCTACAATGCGGGAGACCCGGATTCAATCCCTGGTTCGGGAAGATCTGGAGAAGGAAATGGCAACCCACTCCAGTATTCTTGCCTGGAAAATCCCATGGATGGAGGAGACTGATAGGCTACAGTCCATGGGGTTGCAAAGAGGTGGACATGACTGACTTCACTTTCACTTTTCACTTTCATGCTGAGTCTTGGGGTGGGTCCACATGATTATGCCTTTAACTATGTTTCAGTTCACTATGCCATGTAGGTCTTATGAACTCAGCCACATTTGCTAATATTTTCTTGAGGATTTTTACTTTTATTTCATCAAATATATAGCCTGTAAATTTCATTTTTTTCTGCAAGTAATTTATTTATTGCCGAAGGAAAAACACAGTGGCAAATTCTCTGTTGGCTTCAATAAGACCAAATAATCTTTAACATAGCTGTTCTTATTGTTAAGGCACTAAGTTATGTCCAAATCTCTGAGATCCCATGGACTGAGATGAAGCACATCAGGCTTCCCTGTCCTTCACTATCTCCTGGAATTTGCTCAAACTCGTGTCCATTGAGTCACTAATGCTATCCAACCATCTCATCCTCTGTCATCCCCTTCCTCTCCTCCCCTCAATCTTTCCCAGCATCAGGGATTTTTCCAGTGAGTCAGCTCTTTGCATCAAGTGGTTAAAGTATTAACACTTATTAACAAAGCATTAACATAGCTATTATACTCCAAAATTGAAGTCAACACAGTTATTACTACAAATTACTTGTTGAAAGACCCTATCCTGTAGATAAAGGAAGTTAGGAAAAGGGATTTAAACAATTCCTCCAAACCACACATTATAAATATTGTTATATTTTAAATGCTTGAAAGGCATGAATTCTTTATAAATGGAAAAGCAGTTTGCTACTGGCAACAGAAAACCTCAGCAACACTTTACCAAATGTTTTAACATTTTAAAGCTATATCTGCTTGGGATTCACACAATGATATATGTGGGACATAACAAAAGCATTTCAAAGAGGGAAGTTTGTGGCTATAACAAGTTAAACTCAGGAAGAAAGAAAAAAGTTCAAATAACCTTACATTAAAAGGAATTAGAATTTTTTTCTTTGGGAAGGAAACCCAAATTAGTGGAAGGAAGCAACTAACAAAGATTGAGTAGAAAGTAATAAAATATAAACTAAAAAAAAAATTTTAAAGTAACAATAGAAAAGATCAATGTAATTAAGATTGATATCTTTGAGAGGATAAAGAAAATTGATAAACCTTCAGAGAGTAAACCAGAAAAAAGAGAGAATGCCTAAATGGATAAAATTAGAAATGAAACAGAGAAGTTACCAACAACACCATAAAAATACAAAGGATAATAAGAAAAGTGCAAACCATTATACACACAAAAAAGTTGGGTAAGCTAGAACAATGAGTAAAGTTCTAGAAATGTACAATCTCTCAGACTTAATTAAGAAGAAATAAAATATGTGAATAGAGAAATTACTATTAAAAAAAAAACTGATTCAGTAATTTAAAGTTTCCCAAAGAGAAAAGCACAGGACCAGAAGGCATCAAAGATAAATTCTACCAAACAATTATAAAACAGTTAACAACTATTTTTGTCAAAGTATTTCAAATGCTTCACAAGAAAAGAAGGCTTCTGAACTCATTCTATAAGGCTGGCATCATGCTGACAACAAAATCAGGGAAAAACACCACAATAAAGAAAGTTGTAGTTAGGTAAGTAAAGTCTCTCCGGGGGCCAAAGAACTAAATAGACATTTCTCCAAAGAAGACATACGGATGGCTAAAAAACACATGAAAAGATGCTCAACATCACTCATTATTAGAGAAATGCAAATCAAAACCACAATGAGGTACCACTTCACACCAGTCAGAATGGCTGCGATCCAAAAATCTGCAAGCAATAAATGCTGGAGAGGGTGTGGAGAAAAGGGAACCCTCCTACACTGTTGGTGGGAATGCAAACTAGTACAGCCACTATGGAGAACAGTGTGGAGATTCCTTAAAAAATTGCAAATAGAACTACCTTATGACCCAGCAATCCCACTTCTGGGCATACACACCGAGGAAACCAGAATTGAAAGAGACACATGTACCCCAATGTTCATCGCAGCACTGTTTATAATAGCCAGGACATGGAAACAACCTAGATGTCCATCAGCAGATGAATGGATAAGAAAGCTGTGGTACATATACACAATGGAGTATTACTCAGCCGTTAAAAAGAATTCATTTGAATCAGTTCTGATGAGATGGATGAAACTGGAGCCGATTATACAGAGTGAAGTAAGCCAGAAAGAAAAACACCAATACAGTATACTAACACATATATATGGAATTTAGGAAGATGGCAATGACGACCCTGTATGCAAGACAGGGAAAGAGACACAAATGTGTATAACGGACTTTTGGACTCAGAGGGAGAGGGAAAGGGTGGGATGATTTGGGAGAATGACATTCTAACATGTATACTATCATGTGAATTGAATCGCCAGTCTATGTCTGACGCAGGATGCAGCATGCTTGGGGCTGGTGCATGGGGATGACCCAGAAAGATGTTATGGGGAGGGAGGTGGGAGGGGGGTTCATGTTTGGGAATGCATGTAAGAATTAAAGATTTTAAAATTTAAAAAATAAAAAACAAACAAACAAACAAAAAAATAAATGTAAAGTGAACCAACAATAAAAAAAAAAAAAAAAGAAAGTTGTAGGCCAACATAACTAAGGACCATAGATAAACTATCCTCAAAAAAATATTAGCAAACCAAATTCAAAAGTACAATAAAATACACCATGATCAAATGAGATTTTTTTTTCTAATGATACAAAATGGCCCAATATCTGTAAATCAATCAACGTGATAAATGATAGTAAAAACTGAAAAATAAAAATCATATCATTACCTCAATTGATGGAGAAAAATCTATGGATGTAATTTAACATCAACATATGATTAAAAACTCTCAAACAAGAGGGCATAGAGAGAAGATATCTCAACATGCTGCTGCTGCTGCTGCTGCTAAGTCGCTTCAGTCATGTCCGACTCTGCGACCCCAGAGACGGCAGCCCACCAGGCTCCCTCGTCCCTGGGATTCTCCAGGCAAGAACACCGGAGTGGGTTGCCATTTCCTTCTCCAATGCATGAAAGTGAAAAGTGAAAGTGAAGTCACTGAGTCGTGTCCAACTCTCAGCGACCCCATGGACGGCAGCCTACCAGGCTCCTCTGTCCATGGGATTTTCCAGGCAAGAGTACTGGAGTGGGGTGCCATTGCCTTCTCCAATATCTCAACATAAGAAAGGCTTATAAACACCAGTGAACCAGTGAAGTCGCTCAGTTTTGTCCTACTCTTTGCAACCCCATGGACCGTAGCCTACCAGGCTCCTCCATCCATGGAATTTTCAAGGCAAGAGTACTTCAGTGGGTTGCCATTTTCTTCTCCAACCCCAGACCTATACAAAAAAGATCTTAATAACTAGGAAAACCACAATATAATAGTCACTCACCTGGAGCCAGACATCTTGAATAGTGAAGTCAAGTGGGCCTTAGGAAGTGTTACTATGAACAAAGCTAGTGAAGGTAATGGAATTCCATCTGAGCTATTTAAAATTCTAAAAGATGATGCTATTAAAGTGCTGCACTCAATATGTCAATAAATTTGGAAAACTCAGCAGTGACCACAGGACAGGAAAAGTTCAGTTTTCATTCCAGTCTGAAAGAAAGGCAAAACAAAAGATTGTTTAAACTACCATACAGTTGCACTCATCTCATTGCTAGCAAGGTAATATTCAAAATACTTCAAGCTAGGCTTCAATAATATGTGAACTAATAACTTCCAGATGTACAAATTAGGTTCAGAAAAGGCAGAGGAACCAGAGATTAAATTGCCAACAACCATTGGACGATACAAAAAGCAAAGTATTTCCTCCCCCAAAATCTATTTCTCTTTAATTGGCTATACTACAGACTTTGTGTGGATCACAATAAACTGGAAAATTCTTAAGGGATTGGGAATATCATACCAATTTACCTGTCTCCTGAGAAAATTGCATGTGGGTCAAGAAGCAACAGTTAGAACCAGACATAGAAAAACAGACTGGTTCATAATTTGGAAAGTTGTATATCAAGGCTGTATATTGTCACCATGTTTATTTAATTTCTGTGCAGAGTACATGATGTGAAAGGCCAGGCTGAATGAATCAAGAGCTGGAATCAAGACCAACAATCTCAGATGTACAGATGATACCACTTTAATAGTAGAAAGCAAAGAGGAACTAAAGAGTCTCTCAGTGAGGGTGAAAGAGGAAACTGAAAAAACTGGCTTAAAACTCAATATTCAAAAAAACTAAGATCATGGCATTTGGTCCCATCACTTCAGGCAAAATTATGGGGACGAGGTGGAAACAGTGGCAGATTTTATTTACTTGGGTTCCAAAATCACGGTGAACTTTGACTGCAGCCACGAATTTAAAAGACACTTCCTCCTTGAAGGAAAAAAAAATATGACAAACCTAGATAGCATATTAAAAAGCAGAGACATTACTTCGCTGACAAAGGTCCATCTAGTCAAAACTAGACTAGATGGTTTCTCCAGTAGGCATGTATGGATATGAGAGTTGGACCATAAAGAAATCTGAGCACTGAAGAATTGATGCGTTTGAACTGTGGTGTTGGAGAAGACTCTTGAGAATCCCTAGGACTGCATGGAGATCCAACCAGTCCATCCTAAAGGAAATCAGTCCTGAATATTCATTGGAAGGACTGATGTTGATGCTGAAGCTCCAATCCTTTGGCCGCCTGATGTGAAGAATTAACTCATTAGAAAAGACCCTGATTCTGGGAAAGATTGAAGGCAGGAAGAGAAGGGCATGACAGAGTGTGAGACGACTGGATGTCATCACTGACTTGATGGACATGAGTTTGATTAAGCTCCGGGAGTTGGTGATGGACAGGGAAGCCTGGCATGCTGCAGTCCATGGGGTCACAAAGAGTTGTACACGACTGAGCGATGGAAATGAACTGAACTGATACATGAAAATGCCGAAGATTCCACCAAAAATAATTTGAGTCATATGTAATTTCAATAATTTTGTAAAATAAAAATTACTATATAGAATCTGTTGCCTTTTCATACACTGATACAAATATAAAAATGAAAAATAAAGAAAAAAATCCCATTTATAATTGCATCAAATAGAATAAATCTAAGCAAGGAAGGAATAAATAAATCTAACCAAGGAATACATCTAAGCAAGGAAGTAGAAGACTTGGACTTGGAAAACTCCGAGACTTACATGGAATGAATTGAAGATGATAAAAACAAATTGAAAAACATATAACACTCACAGAATGGAAAAATTATTATTGAAATGACCATACTAACCTGGCAATCTATAGATTAAATGCAATCCTTTCCCAAATACTGAAGGCATTTATCAAAGAACTGAAAGAAATCCTTATAAAATATGCATGGAACCACAAAAGATCCTACACATCCAAACAATCTGGATAAGGAAGAAGAAAGTTGGAAGCATTATGCCCTCTGATTTCAAACTATACTACAAAGCATAATAATCAAAACAGCACTACAACCAGCACAAAAACAAACACGTAGATCAATGAAATAAAATAGAGATCCCATAAACAAAACCAAAACTCAATGGACATGAGTTTGAGCAAACTCCAGGAGATAGTGAAGGACAGGGAGACCTGGTGTGCGGTAGTCCATTGTCCACAAAGAGTAAGACACAACTGAGCAACTGAATAACAAAGTATCTAGGACAAAGGAGACAAGATTATACAATGAAGAAAAAATAAAAGGTTCTTCAATAAATGGTGTTGGGAAACTGTACAGCTACATCCAAGACATCAAATTGGATTACTTTCTCACACCATATACATAAATAAACTCGAATGAATTAAATACATTAATATTGTTGTAATTCAGTTGTTAGGTCATGTCCAATATTCTGCAACCCTGACAAACCAGATGGATTGCACCAAACCAGCTTCCTTTGTCCTCCACTATCTTCTGGAGTTTGCTCAAATGATGTCCTTTGAGTCATTGATGCTGCTATCTAACAATCTCATCCTTTGCTGCCTCCTTCTCCTTTTGCTTTCAATCTTTCCCAGCATCAGGGTCTTTTCTAATGAGTCAGTTCTTCGCATCAGGTGGCCAAAGGACTGGAGCTTCAGCTTTAGCATCAGTCCATCCAATGAATATTCAGGATTGATTTCTTTTAGGATTGACTGGTTCTATCTCCTAGCAGTCCAAGGGACTCTCAAGAGTTTTCTCCAACACCACAGTTCAAAAGCATCAATTCTTTGGCCCTACCCTTGTTTATGGTCCAACTCTCACACCCCTACATGACTACTGGAATTTTTAAAATTAGCATTCAGTATCTTATAAATTTATAATTTTGAAAAATCCAGTACCATTGCCATAGCAATGTAATTATATAGAACCTTAATTTTAAAACATCTTAAAAATTCAAAATATGTATAAAATATGCATGCATGCTTAGTCACTCAGTCCTGGTTGATTCTTTGAGATCCCACGGACTATAGTTCACCAGGCTTCTCTGTCCATGGGCTATTCCAGGCAAGAACATTGGAGTGCATTGCTATCCCTTCTCCAAGGGATCTTCCTGACCCAAGGATCGAACTGGCATCTTCTGTGTCTCCTGCATTGGCAGGCAGATTCTTTACCACTGAGCCACCTGGCAGCATGTCTAGTTTAACAGAAAATTTCTCATGTTGATGTATGGCAAAAACCACCACAATATTGTAATTATCCTCCAATTAAAATAAATTAATTAATTAAAAAAAGAAAATTTCTCTTAGAATACATAATATCACATATAATGATATATCCTTTGCTTAAGCAATAAAAATAGCAGTAAAGCCAAGTTCTGTTTTGTTGAATAATAGCCGCAAATAATAGGAGATACGAAAATGTCACTAGGGACTTCCCTGGTAGTCCAGTAATTAAGACTCTGCACTTCCACTGCAAGGGATGCAGGTTTGATTCTTGATGGGTGAACTAACACCCGACATAATGTGTGAAGAAAAAAAACCTGGGACGACCCGAGGGATGGTACGGGGAAGGAGGAGGGAGGGGGGTTCAGGATGGGGAACATGTGTATACCCGTGGCAGACTCATGTTGATGTATGGCAAAACCAATACAATATTGTAAAGTAATTAACCTCCAATTAAAATAAATAATTTATATTAAAAAATTAAAATGTCACTAAAGTAATCTCCTAGAAGAAAAAAATTACTTAGATTTTAATAAGAATAGGACATATTATTTTGTTCCATTTTAGTGGTATTATAAGAAGCATAATTACAACATTTTAAATCAGATACCTGCAAGGAGATCCAATCAGTCCATCCTAAAGGAAATCAGTCCTGATATTCATTGGAAGGACGGATGCTGAAGCTGAAACTCCAATGGTTTGGCCACCTGATGCAAAGAACTGACTCATTGGAAAAGACCCTGATGCTGGGAAAGATTGAAGGCAGGAGGAGAAGGGGACGACAGAGGATGAGATGGTTGGATGGCATCACTGACTCAGTGGACATGAGTTTGAGTAAACTCCAGAAGTTGGTGATGGACACGGAGGCTGGGCATGCTGCAGTCCATGTGGTCACAAAGAGTTTGAGCAACTGAACTGAATTGAAATCAGATACCATGGAGCAGGAAGGATTTTTGTATTTGATAATAACATTTTCCTCAAATTTAATAGGTGGGTAGGAGCTTAAGTAGAATAAATTTAAAAGTTATTTTAATGAATTGCAAATTAACGCATCAATTCTAACAAGCACCCAGAAAAGGAGCAAATATAGTGATAATTAGAGAAAAAGTTACATTATGACAGAAAAAGTATAAAGGATTGGGTTTCAAGGAAATGTAATTGTCATAGAATGAGAGAAAACACGTTAGAAAACTCTGCACAAGAAAGGAAAAAATTACAGCTCTCAAAATAATTAATAAAAATTGTAATTCTTACATAAGATAATTTATTGGAGACTGGATGTGAAGCATCAGAAATTGTCCTGAGTGCTATGTGGCTCGATTCATATCATCAGATGATAAATCCAGTGTATCTCTGTAAACATATTTCACTTAAAGTTTTAGCCATTGAGTTAATTTCCAAATGAAATGCTTGCCTTTACTCCTCATCTTTCAATTAAAGATAAATCACTGAGTTTCACCTGTTGTCCCAGGTTATTATAGCCTTTCTAGAGAAGCATCACTCAATACAACTAACCCACTTAAATTGGAGACTGTAACACATCACTAACATGAAACAGAACCTCCTCACTAATCCTCAAGCCATTCTCAGGTCTGTGTTAACTGTTTCATCTTAAATGTCTCTCATTTTCTGCATGCCAATGTATTCCAACCTAGATAGCATATTGAAAAGCAGAGACATTACTTTGCCAACAAAGGTCCATCTAGTCAAGGCTGTGGTTTTTCCAGTGGTCATGTATGGATGTGAGAGTTGGACTGTGAAGAAAGCTGAGTGCCAAAGAATTGATGCTTTTGAACTGTGGTGTTGGAGAAGACTCTTGAGAGTCCCTTGGACTGCAAGGAGATCCAACCAGTCCATTCAGAAGGATATCAGCCCTGGGATTTCTTTGGAGGGAATAATGCTAAAGCTGAAACTCCAGTACTTTGGCCACCTCACGCGAAGAGTTGACTCATTGGAAAAGACTCTGATGCTGGGAGGGATTGGGGGCAGGAGGAGAAGGGGACGACAGAGGATGAGATGGCTGGATGGCGTCACTGACTTGATGGATGTGGGTCTTAGGAGTTGGCGATGGACAGGGAGGCCTGGCATGCTGCGATTCATGGGATCACAAAGAGTCAGACACGACTGAGTGACCGAACTGAATTGGGAAGAATGTATTCCACTGTGTACAAAAGAACTTAAACAATTTTTTTAAACAACACAATAAAAGTTGTGTATCATGATTATAAAAAAAATAAAAAGTTCTGCGTGTGTCCTCAGTCACTAAGTTGTGTCTGAGTCTTTTCCCAACCCTATGGACTGTACTCTGCCAGGCTACTCTGCCCATGGTATTTTCCAGGCAAGAAAACTGGGTGGGTTGCCATTTTCTACTCCAGGGGGAATCTTCCCGGTCCCAGGATAGAGTCTGCAGCTCCTGTATTGGGAAGGAACCTGGGAAGACCCTTAGCCACTTGGGAAGCATTTTAGTCATCCTGATTATAGCAGTCCTTTTAAAGGAATAGCTGCTATTTAAAACTCAACAAATAACTAAAGCACCATATTTTATTCTTTCTCATTTTTTATAGATAGTAAATAGAAAACATGGAAAATATAGTTAGTAAAATCTTGTAATTACACCTCAGTATGGCATCACCGACTGGATGGTGAGTTTGAGTAAACTCCGGGAGTTGGTGATGTGTCCATCACCTGGCGTGCTGTGATTCATGGGGTTGCAAAGAGTCAGAAACGACTGAGTGACTGAACTGAACTGAACTGACTGATGGCCACACCTTCCAAATTTTTCCATTGACTAAAAATCTCTACATTAATTTCAGTTATATCCCTCTTCATTTTGTGAAAATAATTTATACCTCACATTAACTTCCTAATCACCCACTAAGATTCTCTGTGCCTAATTAGCCCTGAATATTCTCATTGCATGCTTATACAATTCCTAACATTTAGCAAATCTTAACTACTTCTACTAGACATCATTAGACAGCAACATTCATTTTTTTCTGTAAGTTGTCTACATGTTCACTGTTTGTATCATTTTATATGTGAAAACAATGTAGAATGCTATTTCTATGAGTTTATAATGAATTGTCCTTATTTTCCAGCCTTGATTTTTCTATTCTCTTTCTTAAATTCTTTTGACAAAATAAAACCATGTGCAATTGCAGAAAAATTATGAAAAATCCAAATTAAATATATTAATGGGGATTCCTAAAAGAAATTTAAAAATTAAAATTCCCACAGTGAGTTCACTGGAACAACCTAAGGAGTAGCTAACACAAGATAAGATATCAAAGAATTAATAGGAAATAATCTATCTGAATAACTGGGAATAATCTATCTGAATAACTATACACAAACATTTCTTGAAGTCTAGAACATTTAAGATTTTATTGATTTCAAAATACATCAATAATTGTAATTTCTTTGTTTTATCTACAGTAAGTTGTTCAGAAAATTAGGTGTAATGATTAAGGGCATTTTTTCTTAATAACTACTTTTTATTCATCACAATCTCTCCTTTTTTCATCATTCTCATTTTACCATTGAACTTTTTATAGTGTGGTTTATTTTATGACTTCTCTTTGGGTATTATCTATATATGTTTTCCAGACTGTGTATATGTTCTTAGTAGAGAACAAGAGAACAGTGCCCCCGCTATGGTTTAATTCTGCTCTATGATTTATGTTTATGACTCTGGTTATAGATACAATTCTTGAATAATTTTAAATTTGCCTTTTGTCTGTAGTTCTTTTTGGCAATGAGTCTAATATTGTTTTAAATCCGAATGCATAGTGCCTCTCCAGGCAAAAATACTGAGTGGGTAGCCATTCCCTTCTCCAGGGCATCTTCCTGGTCCAGGGATTGAACCTGGATCTCCTGCATTACAGGCAGATTTTGTTTACTGTCTGAGTCACCAGGAAAGCTCTCTCATTTTGGCACTGGTATGTAAATTCCATCTTAATAATGTGCATAAGTACATAATTCAGTTATATCATATTGAATATTGCTTAGGTAGAACATCTTTTTTTAAAAATTTATTTAATTGGAGGCTAATTACTTTACAATATTGAAGTGGTTTCATCATACATTGACATGAATCAGCCATAGGTTTACATGTGTTCCCCATCCTGAACCTCCCCTCGTACATCCCTCCCCATCCCATCCCTCTGGGTCATCCCAGTGCACCAGCCCTGAGCACCCTGTCTCATGCATCAGCCTGGACTGGCGGTCTGTTTCACATATGATAATATACATGTTTCAATGCTATTCTCTCAGATCATCCTCCTCTCGCCTTCCCCCACAGAGTCCAAAAGACTGTTCTATACATCTGTGTCTCTTTTGCTGTCTCACATATAGGGTTATCACTACCATCTTTCTAAATTCCATACAGATGCATTAGTATGCTGTATTGGTGTTTTTCTTTCTGGCTGAATTCACTGTGTATAAAAGGCTCCAGTGTCATCCACCTCATTAGAACTGATTCAAATGTATTCTTTTGAATGGCTGAGTAATATTCCACTGTGTACATGTGCCACTGCTTTCTTATCCACTCGTCTGCTGATGGACATCTAGGTTGCTCCCATGTCCTGGCTATTATAAGCAGTGCTTCGATGATCACGGGAGTACACATGTCTCTTTCAATTCTGATTTCCTTGATGTGTATGCCCAGCAGTGGGATTACTGGGTCATATTGCAGTTCTAGTTCCAGTTTATTAAGGAATCTCCGCTCTGTTCTCCATAGTGGTGTACTAGTTTGCATTCCCACCAACAGTCTAAGAGGGTTCCCTTTTCTCCACACCCTCTCCAGCATTTATTGTTTGTAGATTTTTGGATAGCAGCCACTCTGAGCTGTGTGAGATGGTACTCCATTGTGGTTTTGATTTGCATTTCTCTGATAGTGAGTGATGTTGAACATCCTTTCATGTGTGTGTTAGCCATCTGTATGTCTTCTTTGGAGAACTGTTTAGTTCTTTGGCCCATTTTTTTTCTTTTAATTTTTATTTTTACTTTATTTTACTTTACAATACTGTATTGGTTTTGCCATACATTGACATGAATCCACCACGGGTGTACATGCGTTCCCAAACTTGAACCCCCCTCCCATCTCCCTCCGCATAACATCTCTCTGGGTCATCACCGTGCACCAGCCCCAAGCATGCTGTATCCTGCGTTGGACATAGACTTGCGATTCAATTCTTACATGATAGTATACCTGTTAAAATGCCATTCTCCCAAATCATCCCACCCTCTCCCTCTCCCTCTGAGTCCAAAAGTCCGTTATACACATTTGTGTCTCCTTTGCTGTCCTGCATACAGGGTCGTCATTGCCATCTTTCTAAATTCCATATATATGTGTTAGTATACTGTATTGGTGTTTTTCTTTCTGGCTTACTTCACTCTGGATAATCGGCTCCAGTTTCATCCATCTCATCAGAACTGATTCAAATGTATTCTTTTTAACAGCTGAGTAATACTCCATTGTGTATATGTACCACAGCTTTCTTATCCATTCATCTGCTGATGGACATCTAGGTTGTTTCCATGTCCTGGCTATTATAAACAGTGCTGCGATGAACATTGGGGTACATGTGTCTCTTTCAAGTCTGGTTTCCTTGGTGTGTATGCCCAGCAGTGGGATTGCTGGGTCATAAGGTAGTTCTATTTGCAATTTTTTAAGGAATCTCCACACTGTTCTCCATAGTGGCCGTACTAGTTTGCATTCCCACCAACAGTGTAGGAGGGTTCCCTTTTCTTCACACCCTCTCCAGCATTTATTGCTTGCATATTTTTGGATCACAGCCATTCTGACTGGTGTGAAGTGGTACCTCATTGTGGTTTTGATTTGCATTTCTCTAATAATGAGTGATGTTGAGCATCTTTTCATGTGTTTGTTATCCATCCGTATGTCTTCTTTGGAGAAATGTCTATTTAGTTCTTTGGCCCATTTTTTGATTGGGTCATTTATTTTTCTGGAATTGAGCTGCATAAGTTGCTTGTATATTTTTGAGATTAGTTGTTTGTCAGTTGCTTCATTTGCTATTATTTTCTCCCATTCAGAAGGCTGTCTTTTCACCTTGCTTATATTTTCCTTTGTTGTGCAGAAGCTTTTAATTTTAATTAGACCCCATTTGTTTAGTTTTGCTTTTATTTCCAGAATTCTGGGAGGTGGATCATAGAGGATCCTGCTGTGATTTATGTCTGAGAGTGTTTTGCCTATGTTCTCCTCTAGGAGTTTTATAGTTTCTGGTCTTACATTTAGATCTTTAATCCATTTTGAGTTTATTTTTGTGTGCGGTGTTAGAAAGTGATCTAGTTTCATTCTTTTACAAGTGGTTGACCAGTTTTCCCAGCACCACTTGTTAAAGAGATTGTCTTTACTCCATTGTATATTCTTGCCTCCTTTGTCAAAGATAAGGTGTCCATATGTGTGTGGATTTATCTCTGGGCTTTCTATTTTGTTCCATTGATCTATATGTCTGTCTTTGTGCCAGTACCATACTGTCTTGATGACTGTGGCTTTGTAGTAGAGCCTGAAGTCAGGCAAGTTGATTCCTCCAGTTCCATTCTTCTTTCTCAAGATTGCTTTGGCTATTCGAGGTTTTTTGTATTTCCATACAAATCTTGAAATTATTTGTTCTAGTTCTGTGAAAAGTATGGCTGGTAGCTTGATAGGGATTGCATTGAATTTGTAAATTGCTTTGGGTAGTATACTCATTTTCACTATATTGATTCTTCCGATCCATGAACATGGTATATTTCTCCATCTATTAGTGTCCTCTTTGATTTCTTTCATCAGTGTTTTATAGTTTTCTATATATAGGTCTTTAGTTTCTTTAGGTAGATATATTCCTAAGTATTTTATTCTTTTCGTTGCAATGGTGAATGGAATTGTTTCCTTAATTTCTTTTTCTACTTTCTCATTATTAGTGTATAGGAATGCAAAGGATTTGTGTGTTGATTTTATATCCTGCAACTTTACTATATTCATTGATGAGCTCTAGTAATTTTCTGGTGGAGTCTTTAGGGTTTTCTCTGTAGAGGATCATGTCATCTGCGAACAGTGAAAGTTTTACTTCTTCTTTTCCAATTTGGATTCCTTTTATTTCTTTTTCTGCTCTGATTGCTGTGGCCAAAACTTCCAGAACTATGTGGAATAGTAGCGGTGAAAGTGGGCACCCTTGTCTTGTTCCTGACTTTAGGGGAAATGCTTTCAATTTTTCACCATTGAGGATAATGTTTGCTGTGGGTTTGTCATATATAGCTTTTATTATGTGGAGGTATGTTCCTTCTATTCCTGCTTTCTGGAGAGTTTTTATCATAAATGGATGTTGAATTTTGTCAAAGGCCTTCTCTGCATCTATTGAGATAATCATATGGCTTTTATTTTTCAATTTGTTAATGTGGTGAATTACATTGATTGATTTGCGGATATTGAAGAATCCTTACATCCCTGGGATAAAGCCCACTTGGTCATGGTGTATGATCTTTTTAATGTGTTGTTGGATTCTGATTGCTAGAATTTTGTTGAGGATTTTTGCATCTATGTTCATCAGTGATATTGGCCTGTAGTTTTCTTTTTTTGTGGTATCTTTGTCAGGTTTTGGTATTAGTGTGATGGTGGCCTCATAGAATGAGTTTGGAAGTTTACCTTCCTCTGCAATTTTCTGGAAGAGTTTGAGTAGGATAGGTGTTAGCTCTTCTCGAAATTTTTGGTAGAATTCAGCAGTGAAGCCGTCTGGACCTGGGCTTTTGTCTGGGAGGTTTCTGATTACAGTTTCAATTTCCGTGCTTGTGATGGGTCTGTTAAGATTTTCTATTTCTTCCTGGTTCAGTTTTGGAAAATTGTACTTTTCTAAGAATTTGTCCATTTCTTCCACGTTGTCCATTTTATTGGCATACAACTGCTGATAGTAGTCTCTTATGATCCTTTGTATTTCTGTGTTGCCTGTTGTGATCTCTCCATTTTCATTTCTAGTTTTATTGATTTGATTTTTCTCTCTTTGCTTCTTGATGAGTCTGGCTAATGGTTTGTCAATTTTATTTATCCTTTCAAAGAACCAGCTTTTGGCTTTGTTGATTTTTGCTATGGTCTCTTTTGTTTCTTTTGCATTTATTTCTGCCCTAATTTTTAAGATGTCTTTCCTTCTACTAACTCTGGGGTTCTCCAATTCTTCCTTTTCTAGTTGCTTTAGTTGTAGAGTTAGGTTATTTATTTGACTTTTTTCTTGTTTCTTGAGGTATGCCTGTATTGCTATGAACTTTCCTCTTAGCACTGCTTTTATAGTGTCCCACAGGTTTTGGGTTGTTGTGTTTTCATTTTCATTAGTTTCTATGCATATTTTGATTTCTTTTTTGATTTCTTCTGTGATTTGTTGGTTATTCAGAAGTGTGTTGTTCAACCTCCATATGTTGGAATTTTTAATAGTTTTTCTCCTGTAATTGAGATCTAATCTTAGTGCATTATGGTCAGAAAAGATGCTTGGAATGATTTCGATTTTTTGAATTTATCAAGTTTAGATTTATGGCCCAGGATGTGATCTATCCTGGAGAAGGTTCCATGAGCACTTGAAAAAAAGGTGAAATTCATTGTTTTGGGGTGAAATGTCCTATAGATATCAATTAGGTCTAAGTGATCTAATGTATCATTTAAAGTTTGTGTTTCTTTGTTAATTTTCTGTTTAGTTGATCTGTCCATAGGTGTGAGTGGGGTATTAAAGTCTCCACTATTATTGTGTTATTGTTGATTTCCCCTTTCATACTTGTTAGCATTTGTCTTACATATTGCAGTGCTCCTATATTGGGTGCATATATATTTATAATTGTTATATCTTCTTCTTGGATTGATCCTTTGATCATTATGTAGTGGCCTTCTTTGTCTCTTTTCGCAGCCTTTGTTTTAAAGTCTGTTTTATCGGATATGAGTATTGCCACTCCTGCTTTCTTTTGGTCTCTATTTGCGTGGTATATCTTTTTCTGGCCCTTCACTTTCAGTCTGTATGTGTCCCTTGTTTTGAGGTGGGTCTCTTGTAAGCAGCATATAGAGGGGTCTTGTTTTGTATCCATTCGGCCAGTCTTTGTCTTTTGGTCGGGGCATTCAACCCATTTACGTTTAAGGTAATTATTGATAAGTATGATCCCATTGCCATTTACTTTATTGTTTTGGGTTCGGGTTTATACACCCTTTTTGTGATTCCTGTCTAGAGAATATCCTTTAGAATTTGTTGGAGAGCTGGTTTGGTGGTGCAGAATTCTCTCAGCTTTTGCTTGTCTGTAAAGCTTTTGATTTCTCCTTCGTATTTGAATGAGATCCTTGCTGGGTACAGTAATCTGGGCTGTAGGTTATTGTCTTTCATCACTTTAAGTATGTCTTGCCATTCCTTCCTGGCCTGAAGAGTCTCTATTGAAAGATCAGCTGTTATCCTTATGGGAATCCCCTTGTGTGTTATTTGTTGTTTTTCCCTTGCTGCTTTTAATATTTGTTCTTTGTGTTTGATCTTTGTTAATTTGATTAATATGTGTCTTGGGGTGTTTCGCCTTGGGTTGATCCTATTTGGAACTCTCTGTGTTTCTTGGACTTGGGTGATTATTTCCTTCCCCATTTTAGGGAAATTTTCAACTATTTTCTTCTCAAGGATTTTCTCATGGTCTTTCTTTCTGTCTTCTTCTTCTGGGACTCCTATAATTTGAATGTTGGAGCGTTTCATATCGTCCTGGAGGTCTCTGAGAATGTCCTCATTTCTTTTAATTCGTTTTTCTTGTTTCCTCTCTGATTCATTTATTTCTAGCATTCTATCTTCTATTTCACTAGTCCTATCTTCTGCCTCCGTTATTCTACTGTTTGTTGCCTCCAGAGTGTTTCTGATCTCATTTATTGCGTTATTCACTATATATTGACTCTTTTTTATTTCTTCTAGGTCCTTGTTAAACCTTTCTTGCATCTTCTCAATCCTTGTCTCTAGGCTATTAATCTGTGATTCCATTTTGATTTCAAGATTTTGGATCATTTTCACTATCAATATTCGGAATTCTTTCTCAGTCCCTACCTCTTCCTCTTTTGTTTGGTTTGGTGGGCAACTCTCCTGTTCCTTTACCTGCTTAGTATTCCTCTGTCTCTTCATCTTGGTTATATTGCTGCGTTTGGGGTGGCCTTTTTATATTCTGGTAATTTGTGGAGTTCTCTTTATTATGGAGCTTCCTCACTGTGGGTAGGGTTCTATCAGTAGCTTGTCAAGGTTTCCTGGTTAGGAAGGCTTGTGTTGGAGTTCTGGTGGGTGGAGCTGGGTTTCTTCTCTCTGGAGTGCAGTGGAGTGACCAGTAATGGGTTATGAGACATCAAAGGTTTTGGAATAACTTTGAGCTGCCTGTATTTTGAAGCTCAGGGAAGTGTTCCTGTGTTGCTGGAGAATTTGTGTGGTATGTCTTGTTCTGGAACTTGTTGCTCCTTGGGTGGATCTTGGTTTCAGTGTAGGTATGGAGGCATTTGATGAGCTCCTATTGCTTAGTGTTCCCTGACTTCAAGAGTTCTCTAATGTTTTCAGGCTTTGGACTTAAGCCTCCTGCTTCTGGTTTTCAGTTTTATTTTTACAGTAGCCTCTAGACTTCTCCATCTATACAGCACCGATGATAAAACATCTAGGTTAAAGATGAAAAGTTTCTCCACATTGAGGAACACTCAGAGAGGTTCACTGAGTTACAAGGAGAATAGAAGAGGGAGGGGGTAGTTAGAGGTGACTGGAATGAGATGCGGTGAGATCAAAAGAGGAGAGAGCAAGCTAGCCAGTGGTCACTTCCTTATGTGCACTCTATTGTCTGGACTGCTCAGAGGTATTTACGGAGTTATACAGGGAAGAGGAGAGGGAGGAAGTAGACAGAGGTGGCCAGGAGGATAAGAGAGAGGAATGAGAAGGAGAGAGACAAATCCTGCCAGTAACCAGTTCCTTAGGTGTTCTCCACCGTCTGGAACACACAGAGATTCACAGAGTTGGATAAAGAAGAGATGGGGGAGAAAAGAGACAGAGGCCACCTGGTGAAGAAAAAGGAGAGTCCAAAGGAGGAGACAGTGGTCAAGCCAGAAGTCTCGCTCTCAGGTAAAATTGGGTAGTGAAGTTTGGGTTTTTAAATGTACAAAATTGACAACAGAAACCAAAGAGCAAAGATTAAAAATGTAGAGTAGAGGTTGAATTTTGAAAAATACAATATTAAAGAAAAGAAGCAGAAGGAAAAAGGAAGAGAGAAAAAAAAGAGTAAAAACAAACAAACAAACAAAAAACAAGAATTATTAAAAAAAAAAGAAAAAAGAACACACCAACAACCTCCCAAAGACTATATATGGTGTTCCCTTAAAAAAAGAAAAGGAGTCTTTTTTTTTTAAAAAATAGTAATAGTAGGTTATAGAAATAAAAATTAGAGGAGATATAAAAGACTTAACAATTAAAAAAAAGTTAGGAAAAAAAGGAAAAAAAAAGGAATGATTTTAAAAATAGTAAAAATAAAACTGGCCCTTCTCTGATATTGTGGGCAGTGTGGGGTCACTTCCAAGGCGGTTCCCTCTGTTTAACTTCTTCTGTTTGCTGGTTTTTTAGGCTCACTAGTTCAGTCGCGCTGTGGGGAGGGGGGATGCTGCAAACAAATAGCACTGTCGTGTGCACACAGTGTCTCAGCCCCGCTTGACCTGTCCCTTCTTGCGGCGCACAAACGCTCCGGCTCTATGATGCTCAGCCGGGAACCGTCTGAGGCCGGCCCTAGGCTGTGTGCACTTCCCCGGTCCAAGCCGCTCAGGTTCGGCGCTCAGGTAGTCCTCAGAGGCACAGATTCGGTTGGGACTGCGTTTTGTGCCCTTTCCAGGTCCGAGTAGCTCAGGAGTTTGGCGAGCGCGATCGCTGCGACTTGTCGCCTTTTCTGCCTCTGCTGCTGTTTTCTGGGTGGACCGCTGGTGCCCCTTGTGAGGCAGATGGTGACTGTCCAGCACCCCCAGAAGTCTTAGCAAAGAAGCCTGCTTGCAGTTAGGTAAGTAAAGTCTCTCCGGGTCTGCAGTTGCCCCTTTCCAGTCCTTACGACTCTGGCTGCCTGTCCCCGGTGGGGGATGGTCTGCAGCCGGCTTTTTCCGCTCCGTCCTTTGTTCTGTGCTCGGTCCTGGCAGTGTCTTATGTTCGAGCTTTTCGCGTGGTAGCTATCCCACAGTCTGGTTTGCTAGCCCAAGTTAGATCGTTCTGGTTGCTCGTGGGTCGTTCTTGCCCGATTCTTACAAAGCACTGCAGCCCGTGCCTCCCACACTTCCCTGCCCTGCCCCCACTTGCTTGTCGCAGATGCAGGCGTCTGTGCTGCTTTTCCGCTGGGGGAGTTACTGTTGGGCTTGTAATCTGTTGGTTTTAATTATTTATTTATTTTTCCCTTCCTGTTATGTTGCCCTCTGTGTTTCCACAGACTTGGCAGGGAGAGTGTTTCCTGGTGTTTGGAAACCTCTCTTCTTAAAATTCCCTTCCCCAGACGGGCTTCCCTTCCTGGGACGGAGCTCCCTCCCCACCTCCTTTGTCTCCTTTTTCGTCTTTTATATTTTTTCCTACCTGTTTTTGAAGACAATGGTCTGCTTTTCTGGTTGCCTGATGTCCTCTGCCAGCCTACAGAAGTTGTTTTGTGGAGTTTGCTCAGCTTTGAAATGTTCTTTTGAGGAATTTGTGAGGGAGAAGGTGGTCTTCCCGTCCTATTCCTCCGCCATCTTTGATCAGGTAGAACATCTTAATGCAAATTTCTCTAACATAATTTAAAATGTTTTCTTGTCCCTTTACTAATGCATATGGTGAAGCTTAGTACCCTTTGCTTGTTCTTTTAATCTCTCCAGATCTTACTGAATCTTAAATCTTCAAGCATATTACTTGCTTCTCTTAATTTTGAATCATATGTATCTTAGTATTCTATCCAGATTGTTAATAAATATGTTAAATAGCTATGGGCCTGAAACTACTCTTAGAGGATCTTACTAGATGCTAGGTTTTGAAAGCCCAATATGGTTCTATTAATAATACTGTTTATGCATTTTATACTGTTCTCTGTATAATATTGACCGTGTAATGTTACCCTGGAATAACTTTCAATAAAGTATGTTTGGTAATAGACTTCACAAATCCTCCATTTTGAGTTAAGTTGAAATTGAAAGAATAATATTCTTCACACCCATAGTAAATATAACATGTGTATATAATTCTATCTAAATCCATTTTAAGCAAGTATAATGAATAAAAGCCTTAAGGCAATACAGAATTACTCAAGAGAAAACCTTTGGACAATTTGTAGTTAATTACACAATCTTCTGAACCTTCCTTGGGGTTGCCCAGTAAACAACAAGGGTTCTGAGCCCTTGAATTGATCAGCTTGAGATTTCTTCTTTGGTAACCTAGAACTGTTAGACCTATATTCAAAGTGACTGCTTTCTTCAAAACCCATACAGATTAAAAAAGCAGTGCCAGAAAGGATACTTTCAGTAGACAGTCCCCTTGAAACTAAGTCAGCATTTTGCTGAAGATGTTGGCAGTCTTGGAGACCTTAATTGTCAGAAGCAATTTTATACATTTAAGGACCTGGGCTCACTGGAATTCAACTGTAGCTACAATAAGCTCTCTACAAAAATCTTATCTGGACTTTAGATATTTGTAACCTCTACCTCTTTCTTACAGTATTCCCTCACGTGTATATTTTTTTAACACAAATATAGTTTATTTTTTGTCTAATTAAACTTTTCTTGTACATTTCATTTAAATCAAATATGTGATTATTTCTTAACTATGTATTATTTCAGGGAAGAAACATAAGATAAGTACTCTGTAAGAATAAAAACCTAAGACATTTCTGTTGTATTTTAAAAGTGATATCTTATTTTTATTTGCAATTATACTAAATGAGTAGGACTATATGTACTTCAAACCAAAATATGTAGTCATAGTCAAGGTTAAACCTAAGAAGAGCCACAGGATGTCTTTGTCTTTATGTTCTGATATTTAACTCCATGCCATGCTACCAACCAAAAATAAAGCATTGTTATAATTCATGTATTTACTTTAATTTTAGAGAGAGGCATACTGAGGTATTTCCACAAAACCCAGAATCTCTCTCCCTCAAAAAGAAGAGATAACAACAGATAAAGAGAAAACTGGATAAATCAAATTACAAAATATTGGATGAGTTTATATATGCAAAAAATCTCAGAGTGAGAGGACAGGAAAGAAAATTGATTTTTACCTGAAAGAAAGCTGCTTCTTTAGAAGCAAAATGTACAATGGAGATTGAGTGTTGCTGATCTTTTCTTGGGGTTAGGAAAAGCATGTTTTATATGGGGCAGCATGTTAATATATTTGTCTTGATCATATATTTTATTTATATTTATATTCTACTGTGATTTAGTTTTACATTCAAAAAACTATTATTTGCTCAAAAAGTATTTTATGATTCTATTTTCAAGTGAGTGGGAAAGGCAAATGAACATCTTGGACAGTAATGCAAAAACATGAAAACTTTTGTCCAGTGGATAAATATTACAAGGAATCACATTATTAACTATGAAAGAAATTAGTTTAAAAATGAAAAATACTTACTCTATGATCATATGTGTATTAGGTACACAAAAAGAAGATATGGTTCATTTTTATAAGTAAAAACATAGAAATTCAGAGGAAAAATTAAAGGGCTGAATTACTCAGAAAATGTTTTATGGAACACATGAAATTTAAGTTGAACCTTAAAGGTTGTAACCATTTTCACATAACCAGTAACATCTATACAACTGGATGTAAATTTCAACTCTCTTTTGTAAGTTTGAAAAAGCTAATTTATAAAATAAACTTGGCATCTAATAAGTACTCAATAAATGTTACTATTCTTATGTCAATTGTACTTAGAAATCTTCCCTCCTATCAGTATTTTTAAATTAAGAAACTCACCAATTTGCCAATATTTTTAAAACTGTGGGTTATAGGTCATTAATTGGCTGTTAAATCATTTTTTTTGGTTATAATTGTATTATCTATTAAAATATTAATAAAATAGAATTAGTATAAAATATCACCTCACATTAAATACAGCAAGGATTTTTTTCATGAGTTTTATTTATATGTGTATGGGTATATGAATATTTTTATACTCTCAGTCACATTTAAAGTTTTAAAAACTATTATCTTAGGCAATGCCAAAGAATGCTCAAAGTACCGCACAATTGCACTCATTTCACACACTAGTAAAGTAATGATCAAAATTCTCCAAGCCAGGCTTCAGCAATTCAAGAACCGTGAACTTCCAGATGTTCAAGCTGATTTTAGAAAAGGCAGAGGAACCAGAGATCAAATTGCCAACATCTGTTGGATCATCGAAAAAGCAAGAGGGCTCCAGAAAAACATCTACTTCTGCTTTATTGACTATGCCAAAGCCTTTGACTGTGGATCCCAATAAAGTGTGGAGAATTCTGAAAGAGATAGGAATACTAGACCACCTGACCTGCCTCTTGAGAAACCTATATGCAGGTCAGGAAACAACAGTTAGAACTGGACATGGAACAACAGACTGGTTCCAAATAGGAAAAGGAGTATGTCAAGGCTGTATATTGTCACCCTGCTTATTTAACTTCTATGCAGAGTACATCATGAGAAACGCTGGACTGGAAGAAGCACAAGCTGGAATCACGATTGCTAGGAGAAATATCAATAACCTCAGATATGCAGATGACACCACCCTTATGGCAGAAAGTGAAGAGGAACTAAAAGCTTCTTGATGAAAGTGAAAGAGGAGAGTGAAAAAGTTGGCTTAAAGCTCAACATTCAGAAAACGAAGATCGTGGCATCTGGTCCCATCACTTCATGGCAAATAGATGGGGAAACAGTGAAAACAGTGTCAGAGCTTATTTTTTTGGGCTGCAAAATCACTGCAGGTGGTGATTGCAGCCATGAAATTCAAAGATGCTTACTTCTTGGAAGAAAAGTTATGACCAACCTAGACAGCATATTGAAAAGCAGAGACATTACTTTGCCAACAAAGGTCCATGTAGTCAAGGCAATGGTTTTGCCAGTGATCATGTATGGATGTGAAAGTTGGACTGTGAAGAAAGCTGAGCACTGAAGAATTGATGCTTTTGAACCGCGGTGTTGGAGAAGACTCTTGAGAGTTCCTTGGACTGCAAGGAGATCCAACCAGTCCATTTTAAAGGAGATCAGTCCTCGGTGTTCATTGGAAGGACTGATGCTGAAGCTGAAACTCTAATACTTTGGCCACCTCATGCAAAGAGTTGACTCATTGGAAAAGACCCTGATGCTGGGAGGAATTGGGGGCAAGAGGAGAAGGGGACGACAGAGGATGAGATGGCTGGATGGCATCACTGACTCGATAGACATGAGTTTGAGTGAACTCCGGGAGTTGGTGATGGACAGGGAGGCCTGGCGTGCTATGATTCATGGGGTCGCAAAGAGTTGGATATGACTGAGCGACTGAACTGAACTGATCTTATTTATGGAATATTTGACCTATCAATATAAATAAGAACTCTACTATACCCAATTTCCGTTTTTCTTAAGGCTGTCAGAATTAGTGCTCTGAAAGATGTGTCCTTATAATAATGTGCAATATTAAAAATGAAAACAAAAAAATCAGCAAACTTTGAAGCCTCACATTTAGTATATACAAGACTCCTATGGGCTTCCCTGGTGGCTGGGATGGTAAAGAATCTGCCTGCAATGCAGGAGACTTAGTTTTATCCCTGGATTGGGAAGATCCCCTGAAGAAGGGAATGGTTACCCACTTCACTATTCTTGCCTGGAGAATTCCACGGACAGAGGACCCTGATGAACTATAGTCCATGGGGTCAAAAAGAGTCAGACATGACTGAATGACTAACACACAGGACTACATAAATTAATTCCAACTATTTCAACCTGTTTCTGCCAGGATGTAACACTGCGTAGGTCATAATTTCCTAAATTCCATGTACTTTCAAAAACTTGAAAAACATTGCTATCCAATTATTTCCTTTTATTTGTCATCCTTAAAATCCCAGCTCAAATATCTCACACTCAGGGACGTCTCAGAGTACTGTAAATGCACTTCCTACATTCCACCTTGGTTATCTGTCTATAGATTTCTCGTTGTTATTACTGATGTATGTTTTTGTCTGTTTAAAATGAACAATAAAATCAATGACAATGAAATAAATAATATCAGCTTATTTCTTCTCATTTAAAATATTAAACTTGCCTCATATTTGATAGCTGTGAATTTATTTTGAGCTAGAAAATGTTATATTTATGACAACATGCTCTATTTTTTTCTCTCTTACAAGTGAAATAATTGGCATGAATAGATCACTTAGAAAGCTGAATTACTAAAAACCAATGTCACATTGGTTGTATTACATACATATGAATATAATATTATAGAGATATGATCATTTGAGACATCTGTACTATTTGCTGATCAGTATCTTCAAAAGCCCACTTAACTAACTCAACTGCTTGATAATCTTTCAACTTCTTTCTCTAAATTCAACTGAGAAATATCAATTTGATTCTCCGTGCTATTTAAAAATTTTTTTTTCATAAAAGATATTTGAAAATACATGTAGGCTTATTCTTCTTAATTCTATTATTGGTATATATGAAGCTTGACTTGTATATATGCAGACAAGTGACTACATGCACTTGTCTGTGCATGTAGGTTTCAGGGTTTTTGTTTAGTTTGCTTTGTTTTACAGTAACTGTCAAAATGTGCTACTAAGAGAAAAACAGAGAAAAAGAAAAGAAAAACATAAACAGGGTAAAAATAAATTCTTGCTATTCCATAACAAGTAAAGCTGAAATAAAGTAATACTGAGCCTTCAGGACAGCTCTATATTCATATATGAGAGGAGGAAAGAAGGCAAGTAGGACTTGAATAAAATGATAAAATGTATGACTTACGCTTGACATAAATATTTAAGTACCCATATTTTTGTGAGAGGATCTGAGAAACATCCCTTTCTCTGAGTCATGTGAAATCAAGTGGGCCTTAAGAAGTATCACTACGAACAGAGCTAGTGGAGGTGATGGAATTCCAGTTAAATCCTAAAAGATGATGCTGTGAAAGTGCTTCACTTTCACAATATGTCAGCAAATTTGGAAAACTCAGCAGTGGCCACAGGACTGGAAAAGGTCAGTTTTCATTCCAATCCCAAAGAAAGGCAATGCCAAAGAATGCTCAAACTACCACACAATTGCACTCATCTCAAATGCTAGTAAAGTAATGCTCAAAATTCTCCAAGCCAGGCTTCAGCAATACGTGAACTGTGAAATTCTAGATGTTCAAGCTGGTTTTAGAAAAGGCAGAGGAACCAGAGATCAAATTGCCAACATCCGCCGGATCATGGAAAAAGCAAGAGAGTTCCAGAAAAATATCTATTTCTGCTTTATTGACTATGCCAAAGCCTTTGACTGTGTGGACACAACAAACTGGAAAATTTTGAAAGATATGGGAATACCAGAGCATCTGACCTGCCTCTTGAGAAACCTATATGCAGGTCAGGAAGCAACAGTTAGAACTGGACATGGAACAACAGACTGGTTCCAAATAAGAAAAGGAGTACGTCAAGGCTGTATATTGTCACCCTGCTTATTTAACTTCTATGCAGAGTACATCATGATAAACACTGGGCTGGAAGAAGCACAAGCTGGAATCAAGATTGCTGGGAGAAATATCAATAACCTCAGACATGCAGATGACACCACCATTATGGCAGAAAGTGAAGAACTAAAAAGCCTCTTGATGAAAGTGAAAGAGGAGAGTGAAAAAGTTGGCTTAAAGCTCAACATTCAGAAAACTAAGACCATGGCTTCTGGTCCCATCACTTCATGGCAAATAGATGAGTAAACAGTGGAAACAGTGGCTGACCGTTTTTTGGGCTCCAAAATCACTGCAGATGATTGCAACCATGAAATTAAAAGATGCTTACTCTTTGGTAGGAAAGTTATGACCAACCTAGACAGCATCCTATTACAAAGGAGAGACATTACTTTGCCAACAAAGGTCCGTCTAGTCAAGGCTGTGGTTTTTCCAGTAGTTATGTTTGGATGTGAGAGTTTAGCTCTAAAGAAAGCTGAGCACTGAAGAACTGATGCTTTTGAACTGTGGTGTTGGAGAAGACTCTTGAGAATCTCTTGGACTGCAAGGAGATCCAACCAGTCCATCCTAAAGGAAATCAGTCCTGAGTATTCATAGGAAGGACTGATGCTGAAGTTGAAACTCCAATATTTTGGCCACCTGATGCAAAGAGCTGACTCATTTGAAAAGACCCTGTTGCTGGGAAAGATTGAGGGCAGGAGGAGAAGGAGATGACAGAGGATGAGATGGTTGGACGGCATCACCGACTCAACGGACATGCGTTTGGGTGAACTCCTGGAGTTGGTGATGGACAGGGAGGCCTGGTGTGCTGTGGTTCATGGGGTCACAAAGAGTCGGACACTATTGAGAGACTGAACTGAACTGAATGTCCCTGCTTTTTAATATGCTGTTTAGGTTGGTCATAGCTTTTCTTCCAAGGAGCAAGCATCTTTTAATTTCATGGCTGCAGCCCCCATCTGCAGTGATTTTGGAGCTCAAGAAAATAAAGTCTGTCACTGTGTCCATCTATTTGCCCTGAAGTGATGGGACTGGATGCCATGATCTTTGTTTTTTGACTGTTGAGTTTTAAACCATTTTTTTCACTGTCCTCTTTCATTTTCATTAAGAGGCTCTTTACTTCCTCTTTGGTTTCTGACATAAGGGTGATGTCATATGCATATCTGAGGTTATTGATATTTCTCCCAGCAATCTTGATTCCAACTTGTGCTTCATCCAGCTTTGTATTTCATATGATGTACTCTGCATATAAGTTAAATAAGAAGGGTGACAGTATACAGCCTTGTTGTACTCCTTTCCCAATTGGAACCAGTCTTCTGTTCCATGTCTGGTTCTGTCGCTTTTTTGGCCTGCATACAGGTTACTCAGGCGACGGATAAGGTGATCACATTCTTCCCATTTCTTTAAGAATTTTCCTCAGGTTTTTTTGAAAGCCTTCTTAAACCAACACAATATTGTAAAGTAATTAGCCTCCAATTAAAAAAAATAAATTAATTTAAAAATAAAAAATAAAAACAATGCAAAGAAATAGAGGAAAACAGTAGAATGGGGAATACTAGAGATCACGTCAAGAAAAGTAGAGATACAAAGTAAACATGTAATGCAAAGATTGGTGCAAAAGGACAAAAAAGGTATGGACCTAACAGAAGCAGAAGATATTAAGAAGAGGTGGCAAGAATACACAGAAAAATTAGACCAAAAAAAAAAAAAAAAGAGGTATCTGAATGACTCAGATAACTAGGAGGATGTAATCACTCATCTAGAGCCACACATCTTGGAGTGCAAAGTCAAGAGGGCCTGAGGAAGCATCACTATGAACAAAGCTAGTGGAGGTGATAGAATTCCAGCTGAGCAATTTCAAATCCTAAATATGATGCTTTAATGTGTTGCACTCAATACAATTTGGAAAACTCAACAGTGGCCACAGCACTGGAAATGGTCAGTTTTCATTCCAATCTCAAACAAAGGCAATGTCAAAGAATGTTCAAATACCACACAATTGGACTCATTTCACACACTAGCAAAGTAATGCTCAAAATTCTCCAAGTCAGGCTTCAACAGTACATGAATAGAGAACTTCATGATGTTCAAGCTGGACTTGAATATCATGGATGAACCAGAGATCAAAGGATGAACCAGAGATCAAATTGCCAATATCTGTTGTATCATAGAAAATGCAAGAGAATTTCAGAAAAACATCTACTTCTGCTTCTTTGACTACAGTAAAGCCTTTGACTCTGTGGATCACAACAAACTGTGGAAAATTCTTAAATGGGAATGGGATGGGAATACCAAACCACCTTACCTGCCTCCTAAGAAACCTGTATGCAGGCCAAAAAGCAACAGTTAGAACCAGACATGGAGCAATGGACTGGTGCAAAATTGAAAGGAGTAAGTCAAGGCTGAAAATGGTCATTTTCTTATTTAACTTCTATGCAGATTATACAAAAAATGCCAGGCTGGAAGAAGCACAAGCTGGAATCAAGATTGCCAGGAGAAATATCAATAACCTCAGATACGCAGATGACACCACCCTTATGAAAGAAAGTGAAGAGGAACTAAAGAGCCTCTTGATGAAGATGAAAGAGGAGAGTGAAAAAACTGATTTAAAACTCAAAGTGAAAGTGAAAGTTGCTCAGTTGCTCAGTCTTCCCAACCCAGGGATGGAGCACAGGTCTCTTGCATTGCAGGAAGATTCTTTACTGTCTGAACCACTAGGGAAGTCCAGCTTAAAACTCAGCATTCAGAAAACCAAGATCATGGCATCCAGTCTCATCACTTCATGGCAAATAAATGGGGAAATAGTGACAGAGTTTATTTTCTTGGACTCCTAAATCATAGATGGTGACTGCAGCCATGAAATTAAATACTCTTGCTCCTTGGAAGAAAAGCTATGACAAACCTAGACAGCATATTAAAAAGCAGAGACATTAGTTTGCTGACAAGAAAAAGCTATGGATTTTGCAGTAGTCACGTATGGATGTGATAGTTGGACCATAAAGAAGGCTGAGTGTCAAAGAATTGATGTTTTTGAATTGTGGTGTTGGAGAAAACTCTTGAGAGTACCTTGGACTGCAAGGAGATCAAACCAGTCCCCCCTAAAGGAAATCAACCTTGAATAGTCATTGGAAGGACTGATGTTCAAGCTAAAACTCCAATACTTTGGCCACCTGATGTGAAGAATTGACTTACTGGAAAAGACCCTGATGCTGGGAATGACTGAAGTTACAAGAGGAGAAAGATAGGCTGGGGAGGAAGGGATAAATTGGGAGTTGAGTTTGACAAATATATACTGTGCTATGCTATGTTTAGTCACTCAGTTGTGTCCTACTCTTTATGACCCCATGGACTTCAATCTACCAAGCTCCTCTGTCCATGGGGATTCTGCAGGCAAGAATACTGGATTGGGTTGCCATGTTCTCCTCTAGGGATGGATACATGCTACTGTTTTAACATAGATAACCAATAAGGACCTACTACATGGCACAGGGGACTCTGCTCAATATTCTGTAATAACCTAAATGGGAAAGGAATTTGACAAAAAATAGATGCATGTAAGTGTGAAACTGAATCCTTTTGCTGTACAACTGAAACTAACACAATATTATAATTCTAGTATGTATGTAGGTGTGCTCATTCATGTCCTACTCTTTGTGACACCATGGACTGTAGCCTTCTAAACTCTGTCTGTGGGTTTTCCCAGGCAAGAATGCTAGAGTGGGTTGCCATTTTCTACCCCAAATTCAGCTATAGTCCAATGTAAAATAAATATTAACAAAAGGAAGTCTGTAGGAAAGTCAAACTATACTTAATATGTAAGCACATTTACATACACAACACTATTTTAAATGCTTTACTTGTGTTATCTAATTTGATGCTCCTAGTAATCCTATGAGGAAGCTATTGGTAACCTCATTTCACAGATGAGGGAACTGAAGGCAGAGAGGTCAAATGATTCTTAGTAAAACAGTTGGTAAGTTGGAAGAGCCAGAATTTTAATTCAAGTAAACAGATAGAGGAATCAGTGTGTTTACACGATACATTATATTGATTTTCTTGAGAGAAAGCATGGTTTGACCATTTTATTTTCAAGTGTGTAATCTAGATTAATATTCACTTATCCATAAAAGTGATATATTTGGAATTAGCAGTATCCAAGCGTTGGATAAAAACCTTGTATCCTTAGACGCTTGTCAGTTGGTACTACAGACATGTGATTGTGATTTTCCACTTCCTAAATATCCATCACAGATAAATTATTTTTACATATTTAATATAGGTATATTAAATCAATTTATATTCCAATTACAATTTTAAAGACTAAAGAGTCGGTTTCTGGTGGCTTTGTGTATCTTTAATCCATTGGACACTGGTTTATATTTTAACTGTTAGGAAGTTTTAATGTATTAATTGCAAATTATTAGGAGAAAAAAATCTATAGAATTCTCCTGGTAACTACTAAGTCAAGAACCCTTCAACCATTTGTATTTTGCAAGGAAAGATGGTTAACTGATCCTTTACTCTTTATTTGCAATAGAGAAATAAGTTTCATAGGAGAATATTTCTTTCTTATTGATTTCTCCCTTTTTCATATTCTACAGTGATAATTAAACAAAAATTATAAACATATAGAGTTTCAGCCCTATTCATTGTTATAAATTTTAAGGAATATTCTGCTTAAAGTCTTTAAATTTTGGAACTAACAACAAAAAAAATCCACTTTGCTTGATACTGTGTCTTATTTCTCAAAATCCTAATTTAAATCACAATTGCTAAGTACTTCTACATCAGACACCTTCCCTTCTGCTCACACATGATCTCTTACTGCTACTGCAAACTTAGAGCTTTATTGTATGTTAAGAGAAATTCAAGGATACACTATGAATCTATTTTGACTCTCCCTTTCACAGTACTATTTTCATATCATTATTTTTTTCTTTTCTATATCAAAAGATGTTATTTTTAAATTCTTCAATTAAGTGGTAAACAACTGTAGACCTTAAAAACATTAAGTATATCTAATTTAATATTTATATTTGCCTTCCAATTTGACATTAGAAATTTAAATAAATGAGATATATACAAGATATAAGTGCAAAAACTGAGATTCAGATATATTGTGATTAACTTAAGGCCATAAACTTCAAAAATGAGAAATCAGGAATTTAAAACAATGTCTTTCCGATTTCCCACTTCCATACATACATCTATTCAGTGGCATAGCTGGAAATAGACTTGTCAAAAAAAAAATACCCATGAAATATCCAACTCTAATACAAAATTAGCTGTTCATTTAATTTTTTTCATGAGTCATTTATTTTGTGATTATAAAAAAGTTTTTTAAACTAATTTTGTATATAATACAGACATTTGCTCCAAGGCTACAGATTATATAACTAATATGATTATGCATATGTAAGAGTAAAATTACACAGAAAATTTTTACTATGATTTGTGTGATCTACATATTTAGAAAAACTTCTGTAAACCAAGAAGGCAGAATGAACTGCTGGAAATTGAAAGCCCTTACTTACTTGTTATGTAGATTCTGGGCATTTAGTGAATGTGGTTGAAAGGCAAAAAAGGCAGAAAGGCAAAATGGGCAAAAAAAAGAAAGGTATTGTTTAAAATGCTGGTTCAGAATTATTTATATTTTTAAATTTAAGAATAACTGATTCTCAATAATAATTAGTTTTAAGTGTTCAACATAGAAATTTCATAGTTGTATGTATTAGAAAAGTATCACTGTAATAAGCCTACTTACCATTTGTTACCATGCGAAGTTGTTTTAATAGTATTGACTGTATTTTCTGTACTGAAAATTTTATCATTGTGACTCATATCTTTATTGTGTATTTATACATGTGATAGTTTTACCTCTTCATCCACTTTACATATTTATACAACACACCCCCCAACAGTCCTCCGCTGTGGCTATACCAATTTGCTCTTTTCTTTGTGTCTGCTTTTGTTACATTATTTGTGTTTCCTTCTTTCATTGTTTGATTCCATATATAAGGGAAATCATATGGTATATGTCTTTCTCTTTCTGAATTATTTCTTTTACCATAATAGCCTCTAGGTCCATTGATGTTGTCATAAACAGTAAGATTTCAATTATTTTATGGCTGAATACATTCCATTGTGTATGTATATATACTATGCATTTAGTAGTTCTAGTAGACTTTTGGTAGTATCTTTAGAATATTTGATGTATATATCATGTTATCTGCAAACAGTTTATGTACTCTTGCCTGGAAAATCCCATGGACGGAGGAGTGTATGCTGCAGTCCATGGGGTCGCTAAGAGTTGGACACGACTGAGCGTCTTCACTTTCACTTTTCACTTTCATGCATTGGAGAAGGAAATGGCAACCCACTCCAGTGTTCTTGCCTGGAGAATCCCAGGGATGGGGGAGCCTCGTAGGCTGCCGTCTATGGGGTCGCACAGAGTCGGACATGACTGAACTGATTCAGCAGCAGCAGCAGCCAAGATGTGAAAACAACCCACATATATACCAGGTCTTTTTTATCCATTCATCTACTAATAGACATTTGGGTGTTTTCATATCTTAGATATTGTAAATAAAACTTCATTAAACATAGGGTACATATATTTTTAAAATTAGGATTTTTGTGGATTTTTTAAATAACCCAGGAGTGGAGCTACTGAATCATATGATAGTTTTAGCTTTACTTTTTTGAATAACCTAAACCACTGATAGCTCACTAGAAAAGAATCTGCCTGAAATGCAGGAGACCTGGTTTGATTCCTGGGTCAGAAAGATCCCCTGGAGAAGAGATAGGCTACCCATTCCAATATTCATGGGCCTCCCTGGTGGCTCAAATGGTAAAGAATCTGCCTGCGGAAGACCTGGGTTCAGTCCACGGATTGGGAAGATCCCCTGGAGGAGGGCATGGCAACCCACTCCAGTATTCTTCCCTGGAGAAGTCCCAAAGACAGACGAGCATGGTGAGTAGCAAAGAGTTGGACATGACTGACTGACTAAGCACACAAACTGTTTTAGACATTGCCTGCATCAATTTATATCCGCACCCCCACCCCCTCACAAGAGTACACAGGGTTCTCTTTTCTCTACTTCCTCACCAACACTTGCTATTCCTTGCATCTCTCTCTCTCTCTCTCTTTTTTTTTTTTTTTACCTCTGCCTCTATATTGGACTTTTGCAGTTCTGTGGAGCTCCCCTGCCCTTTTTTCTCTTTCTTCCATTTTTTCTTTTTTATAACATTAATTTTTAAAAAACAGATTATATTTTTTCTACATTTATTCCCATGTTTGCCTTTCCTACTGTTCTTTCCCCCTTGCTGTTAATCTTTATTTAAAAAAATTTTATTTTTACTTTACTTTACAATACTGTATTGGTTTTGCTGTACATTGACATGAATCTGTCACGGGTGTACATGAGTTCCCAATCCTGAACCCACCTCCCACCTCCCACCCCATATCATCTCTCTGGTTCATCTCTGTGCACCAGCCCCAAGCATCCTGTATCCTGTATCAAACATAGACTGGCGATTCGTTTCTTACATGATAGTATACATGTTTCAATGCCATTCTCCCACATCATCCCACCCTCTCCCTCTCCCTCAGGGTCCAAAAGTCCGTTCTATACATCTGTGTCTCTTTTGCTGTCTCGCATACAGGCAGATGAATGGATAAGAAAGCTGTGGTACATATATACTCAGCTATTAAAAAGAATACATTTGAATCAGTTCTAATGAGATGGATGAAACTGGAGCCGATTATACAGAGTGAAGTAAGCCAGAAAGAAAAACACCAATATGGTATACTAACACATGTTCCTTGCGTCTTTAATGATAGTTATTCTGACAGGTCAAGCTGGAGATGGCAAGAGTAAACATCAATATCTTGGGAGTATGTGAACTAAAATGGACAGGGATGGGAAAATGTAATTCAGATGACCATTATATCTACTACTGTGGGCAAGAATCCCATAGAAGAAATGGAGCAGCCCTCATAATCAACAAAGGAGTGCAAAATGCAGTACTTGGGTGCAAGCTCAAAAACAACAGAATGATCACGATTTGTTTCCAAGGCAAACAATTCAACATCACAGTAATTCAACTCTGTGCTCCAACTAATGATTCCAAAAAAGTTGATGTTACCAGTTCTATGAAGACCTATAAGACTTTCTAGAACCAAAGCCAAAAAAGAAATATAATTTTCATCATAGGTGATTGGAATGCAAAGTAGGAATTCAAGATCTAACTGGAGCAACAGGCAAGATTAGCCTTGAAGTTCAACATCAAGTAGGGCAAAGTCTAACAAAGTTTTGCCAAGGGAACACACGTTTCCAACTTTCCCTTTTCCTAACCCTTTTCCAACGACACAAGAGATGACTCAACACATGGGCATCTTCAATGATCATTACCCAAATCAGATTGATTATATTATTTGCAACTGAAGATGTAGATGCTCTATACAGTCAGCAAAAACAAGATGTGGAGCAGATTGTGGCTCAAATCATGAACTTCTTATTACAAAATTCAGTCATAAACTGAGGAAAGTAAGGAAAACCACTAAGCCATTCAGGTATGACCTAAATCAAATCCCTTATGATTATACAAAGAAGGTGATGAATAGATTCAAGGGATTAGATTTGGTAGATGCAATGCCTGAAGAACTATGGGCAGAAAAATCATAACATTGGACAAGAAGCAGTGACCAAAATCATTCTAAAGAAAAAGAAATGCAAGAAGGCAAAGTGGTTGTCTAAGGAGGCTTAGATACCAGAAGAAAGAAGAGAAGTAAAAGGCAAAGGAGAAAGGGAAAGATATACCCAACTGTATGCAGAGTTCCAGAGAATGGCAAGGAGAGTTAACAAGGTTTTCTTCAATGAAAAATGCAAAGAAATAGAGGAAAACAACAGAATGGGAAAGACTAGAGATCTCTTCAAGAAAATTAGAGCTATCAAAGGAACATTTCATGCAAGGATAGACAAAATAAGGAACAGAAATGGTAAGAACCTCACAGAGTCAGAAGAGAGTAAAAAGAGCTGAAAAGAATTAATAGATTAATACAAAAAAGGTCCTAATGGCCAGGATAACCATGATGGTGGGGTCACTCACCTAGACAGATGTCCTGGAGTGTGAAGTCAAGAGGGCCTTAGGAAGCATTGCTATGAGCAGAGGTAGTGGAGGTGACGGAATTCCAGCTGAGCTATTTCAAATCCTAAAAGATGATGCTGTGAAAGTGCTATACTCAATATGGTAGCAAATTTGGAAAACCAAGCAGTTGCTACAGGGCTGGAAAAGGTCAGTGTTCATCCCAATCCCAAAGAAGAATAGTGCTAAACAATGTTCAAACTGCAGTACAGTTGCACTAATTTCCCATGCTAATAAGGTTATATTCAAAATCCTTCAAGCTAGCTTCTGTCAGCAGTACTTGAATTGAAAACTTCCAGATGTATAAGCTGAGTTTAGAAAAGGTTCAGGAACCAGAGATCAAATTTCTGATACTCACTGTATCATAGAAAAAGCAAGATAATTCCATAAAAATCATCTACTGCTTCATTGACTATGTTAAAGCCTTTGACTGTGTGGATCACAACAAACTGTGGAAAATTCTTAAAGAATTGGGAATACCAGATTATCTTACCTATCCCCTCAGAAACTTGAATGCAGGTCAAGAAGCAATAATTAGAACCTTACATAGAACAACTGACTGGTTCAAAATTGGGAAAGAGTATAGCAAGGTGGTATATTGTCACCCTGTTTATTTAACTTCTATGCAGGATACATCATGAGAAATGCCAGACTAGATGATGTACAAGCTGGAATCAAGATTGCCGGGAGAAATATCAACAACCTCAAATGTTCAGATGATACCACTCTAATGGCAGAAAGCAAAGAGGAACTAAAGAGCCTCTTGATGAGAGTGAAAGAGGAGAATGAAAAAGCTGGCTTCAAACTCAACATTAAAAAAACTAAGATCATGGTACCTAATCCCATCACATCATGGCATCCAATCCCATCACATCATGGCAAATGGAAGGAGGAAATGTGGATGAATTGACAGATTTTATCTTCTTTGGTTCCCAAATCACTGTGGATAGTTACTGCAGCCATGAAATTAGAAGACCCTTGCTCCTTGGAAGAAATCTATGGACAAACCTAGACAGCATATTAACTGTCCACTTTGAGGACAAATGTCCCTATGGTCAAATCTATGGCCTTTCCACTAGTCATGTACAGATGTAAGTGTTGAACCATAAAGAAGACTGAGTGCTGAAGAACTGATGCTTTCCTGGTGTGGTGCTGGAGAAGACTCTTGAGAGTCTCTTGGACAGCAAGGAGATCAAATCAGTCAGTTCTAAAGAAATCAACTCTGAATATTCATTGGAAGGACTGATGCTGAAGCTCCAAAACTTTGGCCACCTGATGTGAACATTTGACTCATTGGAAAAGACCCTCATGTTGGGAAAGGTTGAAGGAAAAAGAAGAAGAGGGTGGCAGAAGATGAGACAGTTGGATAGCATCACTGACTCAATGGGCATGAACTTGGGCACACTCTGGGAGACAGTGTGGGAGAAGTAAGCCTGGTGATGCTCCTGGGGGTCTCAAAGAATTGGACACTACTTAACAACTGAACAACAATAATTCTGACAGATGTGGTGTGATATCTCACTGTAGTTTTAATTTTAATTTTCCTTATGGTTAGAGATGTTGACATCTTCTTATGTGTCTTTTGGCCAGCTGCATTTCTCCATGGAGGAAAATGTCTATTCTGATCCTCTGGCCATTTTAAAATCAGTGCGTTTGTGGGTTTTTTGACATCAAGTTGTATGACTTTGTCATATATTTTGGATATTAGAAAACTCTGGGAAATAATGAAGTACAGAGAAGCCCAGCATTCTGCAGTCCATGGGGCCACAAAGTGTCAGACATGACTTAGCAACTGAACAACAACAAGCCCTTATCATATAGACTGTTTACATATCTCTTTTCCCATTCGGCAGGCAACAATTTCATTTTGTTGGTAGTTTTCTTCACTATGAAAAAAGTTTTTAGTTTAATGTAGACCCATTTATTTATTTATGGTTTTTGTTGTCCTTTCTGCAGAGATCAATCTAAGCATCATTTCTAAGAGCAATGTCAAAGAGATTACTGCATAAGTTTTCTCTAGAAGTTTTATAGTTTCAGGTCTTACATTTAAGTCTTCAACACATTTAAAATTTATTTTTGCATATGATAGCAGGTTTATTTTTAGGTATGTAGCTGACTGGTTTTCCCGACCATTTATTTCCTCTGGGAATATTCTTTCCTTTTGTGACAGAAAACAATTGATCATATAACTGTGGGTTTATTTCTGGATCTCTGTTTTATTCCATTCATCTATGTGTCTACTTTTGTTGGCAGTACCATAATATTTTGATTACTGTAGCTTTGTAGTATAAATCAGGGTGTTACATCTTCAGCTTTATTCTTTTTTCACAAGAATGTTTTGATGACTCAATATCTTTGTTTTTCCGTATAAATTTTAGAATTGTTTATTCATAGTGAAAGAAATCGCTATGGATATTTTGATAGAAATTACATGGAATTTGTAGGATGAAGGAGTGCTCCAATGAAGGAGCACTGTATATTTTTTCATTTGCTTTTATCTTCAGTTTCCTTCAACAATATCTCACTGTTTTCCTAGTTCAGGCAAGTCTTTTATTTCCTTTGCTAAATTTATTCCTAGCTATTTCATTCTTTTAGATACAGTTGTAAATTAGATTGTTTTCATCATTTTTTTCCATTAGTTTTTTTTTATAATATAAAAACATAAAAAATTTCTCTATATTAATTTAGTATCCTGCAATTTTACTCTTCATTTATCATTCAAATAGATTTTTGGTGGCTTCTTTAGACTATTCTATGTATAGTATCATGTCATCTGCAAACAGTGACAATTTTACTTCTTCCTTTCCTGTTTGGATGCCTTTGGAACACATGCTAACATCGCTACATTTTAACTCCACACACACACATTTAATTTTTTATATCATATTTTATATCTTTTTGTTTTATATATCATTTACTTTTTTCATACATGATTTCACTACTTTTAACATTTTTAATTGTTATATAGGAGATTAATTCAGAGAAGGCAATGGCACCCGACTCCAGTACTCTTGCCTGGAAAATCCCATGGGTGGAGGAGCCTGGTAGGCTGCAGTCCATGGGATCGCTAAGAGTCGGACACGACTGAGCGACTTCACTTTTCTTTTCACTTTCAAGCATTGAAGTAGGAAATGGCAACCCACTCCAGTGTTCTTGCCTGGAGAATCCCAGGGACGGGGCACCCTGGTGGGCTGCCATCTTTGGGGTCGCACAGAGTTGGACACAACTGAAGGACTTAGCAGCAGCAGCAGGAGATTAATTAACTTTATTGTATATAATTTTTAAATCAATGACAGGAATAAATAATGTGGGATGATCTCAATATTGTCTTTGTCTGAAAAAAATGATTTTCTTTCTTTATAAAATCAACTGTCATACAATCAAATAAATCATATCTACCAATCCTAGCTTTGGTTTACTGTACATAAATAATCAAGTCACCCCGGGTCTACTTTGTTTTCCACAGTAGTAGTTCAAAGTATTTTAATATTGTTTCAGTCCAAGCATTATACTAAATCTTTTACATACATTTTCCCTACTAATATTAAAAATAAACAATTGATAGACAGTTGTATCCCTATTTTATAGAAGAGTAATGTATGTTTTAGAAAGCTTTAGCAATTTTCCAAACTTATTTTGCTGATAGTAAGAATCTCCTGGGCTTTCACCGATAGAAGTCTGACTCCTAATTTTTGCGTTTACTCTCCTAGAATCAGTTTATCATCTATGCATTCATTAGGATTCTGATCTTACCTCAGCGGAGCCAGAATTGAAAATGGAAAGAGAATTTGTTTCAAAGCCAGACACATATGGGTTTGAATTACATGTTTGATATTTCAGTTCAGTTCAGTCACTCAGTTGTGTCCGACTCTTTGTGACCTGATGGACAGTAGCACGCCAGAATTCCCTGTCCATCACCAACTCCCAGAGCTTGCTCAAACTCATGTTCATCGAGGTAGTGATGCCATCAAACCATCTTCTCCTTTGTTGTCCCCTTCTCCTCCTGCCCTCAATCTTCCCCAGCATCAGAGTGTTTTTCATTTAGTCAGTTCTTTGCATCAGGTGGCCAAAGTATTGGAGTTTCAGCTTCAGCATCAGTCCTTCTAATGAATGTTCAGGACTGATTTCCTTTAGGGTGGACTGGTTGGATCTCCTTGCAGTCCAAGGGGCCTCTCAAGAGCCTTCTCCAACACCACAGTTCAAAAACATCAATTCTTCAGCACTCAGCTTTCTTTATAGTTAAACTCTCACATGCATACATCACTACTGGAAAAACCATAGCTTTGATTAGATGGACCTTTGTTGTCAAAGTAATGTTTCTGCTTTTTAATATGCTGTCTAGATTGGTCATAGCTTTGCTTCCAAGGAGCAAGTGTCTTTTAATTTCATGGCTGCTGTCATCATCTGCAGTGATTTGGGAGCCCAAGACACTAAAGTTTCACTGTTTCCTCATCTATTTGCCATGAAGTGATGGAACCTGATGCTATGATCTTAGTTTTTTGAATGATGAGTTTTAAGCCAAATTTTTCACTCATCCTCTTTCATCTTCATCAAGAGGCTGTTTAGTTCTTCTTCACTTTCTGCCATAAGGGTGTTGTCATCTGCGTATTTGAGCTTATTATATTTCTCCCAGCAATCTTGATTCTAGCTTGTGCTTCATCCAGCCTGACATTTTCACATGATGTACTCTGCATATAAGTTAAATAAGCAAGGTGACAATATACAGCCTTGATGTACTCCTTTCCCAATTTGGAACTAGTCTGTTGTTCCATGTCCGATTCTAACTGTTGCTTTTTGGCCTGCATACAGGTTTCTCAGGAGGCAGGTAAGGTGGTCTTGTATTCCCATCTTTTTAAAAATTTCCCACAGTTTGTTGTGATCCATATAGTCAAGGCTTTGGCATAGTCAATAAAGCAGAAATAGATGTTTTTCTGGAACTCTTTTCCCTTTTCCATGTTCTGATGGATGTCAGCAATTTAATGTCTGGTTTCTCTACCTTTTCTAAATCCAGCTTGAACATTTGGAAGTTCATGGTTCACATACTATTAAAGCCTGGCTTAGAGAGTTTTGAGCATTACTTTGCTAGAGTGTGAGATGCGTGCAATTGTGTGGCAGCTTGAATATTCTTTGGCATTGCCCTTCTTCGGGACTGGAATGAAAACTGACTGTTTCCAGTGCTGTGGCCACTGCAGAGTTTTCCACATTTGCTGGCATTTTGAATGCAGCACTTTAACAGCAATATCTTTTAAGATTTAAAATAGCTCATCTAGAATTCCACCATGTCCACTAGCTTTGTTTGTGTGATACTTCCTAAGGCCCATTTGACTTTGAATTCCAGATGTCTGGCTCTAGGTGAGTGATCACACCATCATGGTTATCTGGGTCATGAAGATCTTTTTTGTATAGTTTTTCTGTATAGTCTTTCCATGTCTTCTTAATATCTTCTGCTTCCATTAGGTCCATATGATTTCTGTTATTTAAATAGCTTCAATAATGTATTTTCACATGTATGAGATAGAATGCTACTTTCTAACTTGTAGATTTTCTTGAGGTTAGTTGGAGAATAAATGATACAATATATAAAATTTTAAAGACAATAACTAAGACAAAATAGCATACACTTGTAGAATATAAGTGTAGAAAAAGGATGTGTTCATGCTGTCACCTATATTCTTAAAAATTAGTTATTATTACCCTAATAGTTTTATGGGACACAGGATAGTTTTTCCAAAAAATGATGAAATTGAAATATCAAAGTTAGAAAGGGCTCTTGGCTCACTATAGTCTGATACATTGTAAATGTTATTTTAAAATAGCAATATTCATTTTATTAATTAGGTACTTAATTAAGAAAATAGTCTCGGCTCCTTAACTTTCACATAAATCAATAGAACTGTAGCTCTATTACTAAATCATTGTGGATCAAGATATACATGTAATAAGAAAATTGCACTAAGCTCCATAGACTGATTGCAACCCTTTTATCATCTACTGCAAACTGAGAGACAGAAGTGTGTTTGCAGTCATAAACATAGAAAATACTTCTAGTTTTATGTAAAAAAGAAAGAAAAATGTATATTGGGAATAACGAATAAACTGGTTTAAGCTCTAAGGGAAGAGATTGTTCATACTAATTTTGATTACTCTGTACTTTTACTTTTATATGTATGGTATTTAGGAGATTTTTTTTTAAACATATCTACTCAACATTAGAGGTTTTTATGTATATAATTAAACACACAGTAATCTAGTCATTAAAAATTATTTTCCTGGAATGCAAATTATAGTCTGAACCAGTTCAAATCAATGTATTTTTGGAAAAGTCACACAGAGAATCAACATTAAACAGTATTTGCTTTCAATTAGGAAAGTGTGTGACTTAGAGCTGATCATTTGAAAATATAATTTGCACACTAATTGTAAATTGCAAAGTCATCCTCCAGCTACACTGATTCTTAGTCTTTATTTTTTTAATGTCAATTTTAACTTTTCATCTCTAGATGGTGCTCCAGACCTGCATTACAGCCAGTCATGTTAACACCAGTATAAAAAGCAAAAGAAACAAAAACCAAAAAATAAAATGTGATCTTATAACTAGATAAGTTAAGTTAGAAAAAATTCTTGAAACTTTCACTTTAGGCTAGAAAAGTATGTGTTGCAATGTGATTAAGCCCACGATGAAGATGTTTGAGTGCTGTTCTTAAAAGTAGCTAACTAAAGTTTTATTTAACTATCAGTGACTAGCAAAATATGATCTGAAAGCCAGATTCAGCCTTCTGCCTGTTTTTATGTCTTCCGTGAGTTAAGAATGAGTTTGAAATGTTTTATTTTTTGAAAAAAATAATCATTTGGATTCTGCATGCTCAGTCGCTTCAGTTGTATCCAACTCTTAGTGACCATATGTAGCCTGCCAGGCTCCTCTGTCCATGGGCTTCTCCAGTCAGAATACTGGAGGGCTCCTAGGCATATACCATGAGGAAACCAAAACTGAAAGAAACACACGTATCCATTGTTCATTGCAGCACTATTTACAATAGCTAGAACATAGAAGCAACCTAGATTTCCGTCGACAGATGAATGGATAAAGAAGTTGTGGTATATATACACAATGGAATATTCAGTTCAGTTCAGTCTCTCAGTCGTGTCCGACTCTTTGTGATCCCATGAATCGCAGTACGCCAGGCCTCCCTGTCCATCACCAACTCCCGGAGTTCACCCAGACTCATGTCCATCGAGTCTGTGATGCCATCCAGCCATGTCATCCTCTGTCTGCTCCTTCTCCTCCTAACCCCAATCCCTCCCAGCATCAAAGTCTTTTCCAATGAGTCAACTCTTCACATGAGGTGGCCAAAGTACTGGAGCTTCAGCTTTAGCATCACTCCTTCCAAAGAAATCCCAGGGTTGATCTCCTTCAGAATGGACTGGTTGGATCTCCTTGCAGTCCAAGGGACTCTCAAGAGTCTTCTCCAACACCACAGTTCAAAAGCATCAATTCTTCGGTGCTCAGCCTTCTTCACAGTCCAACTCTCACATCCATACATGACCACAGGAAAAACCATAGCCTTGACTAGACGGACCTTAGTCAGCAAAGTAATGTCTCTGCTTTTGAATATGCTTACTCAGCCATAAAAAGGAACACATTTGAATCAGTTATAATGAGGTGGATGAACCTAGAGCCTATTATACAGAGTGAAGTGAGTCAGAAAGAGAACGATAAATACTGTATTATAACACATATATATGGAGTCTAGAAAAATGGTACTGAAGAATTTATTTATAGGGCAACAATGGAGAAACAGGCATAGAGAATAGACTTATGGACATGGGGAAAGGGGAGGAGAGGGTGAAATTTATGGAAAGAGTAACATGGAAACTTATATTACCTTATGTAAAATAGATAGCCAACAGGAATTTGCTGTATGGCTCAGGAAACTCAAACAGGGGCTCTGTATCAACCTAGAGGGGTGGGATGGGGAGTGAGATGGGGAGTGAGATGGGAGGGAGTTTCAGAAGTGAGGGGATATATTTATGCCTATGGCTGATTCATATTGGGGTTTGACAAAAAATAGCAAAATTCTGTAAAGCAATTATCCTTCAATTAAAAAAAAAAAAAAGAATACTGGAGTGGATTGCCATGTCCTCCTCCAGGGGATCTTCCTGACCCAGGGATCGAACCTGCAACTCCTCCATCCCCTACACTGCAGACAGTTTCTTTACCCACTGAGTTACATAGAAATTCACACAAAAAATTGAGCTACAATGTTTGTAAATAAAGTTTTATTGGAACATTTCCATGCTCACTTGTTTAAGCATTTTCTACAGCTGCTTTTATAAGAGCAAAAGACAGAGAAAATATAACCCTCAAAGCCTAAAATATTTACTATCTGGTCTTTTACAGAAAAAATTTGGTCAGTTCTGAACTAAACGAAAGTTACAGACTGTTGCATGATCTACTTACTGGTAATATTGTTATTGGGAAGATAGTCAAAGTAAACAGGTAAATTGAGCTATTACCTCATACCTTAAGCTAAAATGTAAACTCTAAATTTAATGTTTTAGATAATCTCTCCCTTAAGGAAATTCTAAAGCTTATACCTGGACAGGAATGAAGAAGTATATTCAAAGATTAAAAATTCAATAATTCATCATTTGGCATAATATATCCAAGACAAATCTAATGCAAATTTAATATATATTAATTCATTTAAATGAGTTATGAATCTACTATCTTGGCTATATTCCATCAGTTTCATCAATGTGATATTTGCATATTAATGAGGATTTTGGTCTTAAATATGTTGTGCTCATATTTGCTTTTAAATATTTTCATCAGTTGTTTCAACCAAATATTTCTTTGGAAAGAATTATAGGAACCTTTTTTCTGCTGTTACACTTTAGGGCTTTAATATCCCTCTGTTTTCATTAATAAATCCCTCTAACATTTGTAGATAAAAAGATTTTTTTGGAAGGACACTCAGTGATTTCATTTAGTAGAAACAAAAACAATGAAAATATCAACATTATTCCCTTAATGCCTTTATGAATATTTGTCATTTTTAATGTTCTCTTAATTTTAATAAACAAACTTTAGAAGTGGTTAAAACATTAGAAATGCTAAATAGAAAAAGTAATATTGAAAGAAAAAATACTCTATCCCCTGCCTATCCTTTGTAAAATGAGGTCTGGGTGGTAGAGTGAATGGTGAGGCAATTATAGGAATAACTGAGACATTCTATTTGTGATTGTCTCAATTGTCTGGATCCATTTTGTTAAAATAGGTCAGTATATTGGTGTTAAAATCGTCTGGGAATTATCACAATAGACATTGAACTATTGAGACTTGATTTCTTCATCTCTTCAACAAACAAAATTATTTCTTTTTGAAACAGATTTTGAAAGTTACATCTAATGCCATTTGATTTGTGATTGATTTCTAGTAAAAGCAGAAATTCTACTCTTATTACTAAGAAGATTTTTATTAGAGTAATATGTACAAATATGACATAATAAATTATTAGCTCATCAAATTTCTAGATGATGTAAATAATCAGAACTCAAGGAATCTATTCACTATGTTTCCATGTGTTAAATGATGATTTCAGGCTGCCACATAGTCAATATGATTGAGTAGGTGGTAATTAATTGGTAGTTAATATAGGCACTAACACAAACAAACATGAACTAATTTGATGAGTGAGTACAGAAATGACCACGAATCTGAACATGTTACCAAGTAGAACTGTATTATTATCATTATGTAAGCATGCTATTAACCTATACTCATAAAAAGTGCATCTTGTAATACTTAATACATTGTGTACACATTTTATTATGTAGTTCTGATTCAACTCTTTGCTATTATGAAAAAGCAAATTTCTTTTTTTCTTACAAAGCATTTCTACATATTATTGCTGATCTTCAGTTGCTAAGCCATGATCGACTCTTTGCGATCAAGTACTGCAGCATGCTAGTCTTCTCTGCCCTTCAGTATCTCCCAGAGTTTGTCCAAGGTCATGTCCATTGAGTGAGTGATGCTTTCTAACCATCTCATCCACTGCCACCTCCTACTCATTTGCCTTAAATTTTTCACAGCATGAGAAACTTTTCCAATGAGTTCTTTGTATCAGACAGCCAAAGTATTGGAACTTTAGTATAAATAATAGTCCTTCCAATGAATGTACAGCATTAATTTCCTTTAGGATTGATTGGTTTGATCTCCTGCAGCTCAAAGAATTTTCAAGAGTCTTCTCTAGCACCATAATTTGAAGGCATCAATTTTTTGGTGCTTAGCCTTCTTTATGATACAAATCTCTCATCCGTACATGACTACTGGAAAAACTATAGCCTTGACTATGTAAACTTTTGTTATCAAGGTGATGTCTCTACTTTTTAAGATGCAGTCTAAATTTGTCATGACTTTCTTTCCCAGGGACCAAGTGGCTTTTATTTCATGGCTGCAGTCACTGTCCACAGTGATTTTGGAGTTTGAGAAAATAAAATCTGTTGCTGCTTCTATTTATTCTCCTTCTCTTTGTCATTAAAGTGATGGGACTGGATGCCATGATTATAGGTTTTTTTTTTTAATGTTGAGCTGCAAGCCAGCTGTTTCATTCTCCTCTTTCACCCCCATAAAGAGATTCTTTAGTTTCTCCTCACTTTCTGCCAACAACTGCATTTCTGAGATTATTCATATTTCTCTTGGCACTCTTGATACTAGCTTGTGATTCATGCAGTGTTTCACATAATGTACTCTGCATGTAAGTTAAATAAGCTGGATGACAATATGCAGCCTTGTACTCCTTTCCCAATTTTGACCATTCAGTTGTTCCATGTATGGTTCTAACTATTGTTTCTTGACCTGCATACAGGTTTATCAAGAGGCAGATATGATCTGATACACCCATCTCTTTAAGAATTTTCCACAATTTGTTATGATAAACACAGTCAAAAGCTTCAGTATAGTCAATGAAGCAAAAAGTACATGTTTTTCTGGTATTCCCTTGTCTTTTCCATGATCTGACAAATGTTGGCAATTTGATCTCTGTTTCCTCTGACTCTTTGAAAATTAGTGTGTACATCTGGAAGTTGTAGTTCACATACTGCTAAAATCTAGCTTGTAGAATTTTGAGAACAGTTTTGATAGCATGTGAAATGAGTGTAAGCATACAGTAGTTTGAAAACTCTTTGACATTGCCCTTCTTTGGGATTTGCATGAAAACTGACCTTTTCCAATCCTGTGGCCACTACTGACTAGTCCAAATTTGCTGGCATATTGAGTGCAGCACTTTAAGAGTAACCTCTTTTATTTATTTTTTATTATTATTTATTATTTATTTTTTTATGCACTGGGATGATCCAGAGAGATGATATGGGGAAGGTGGTGGGAGGGGGCTTCAAGAGTAACCTCTTTTAGAGTTTTAAAAAGCTCAGCTGGAATTCCATCACTTCCAGTACATTTGTTCCTAGCAAAGCCTCTTGATGAAAGTGAAAGAGGAGAGTGAAAAAGGTGGCTTAAAGCTCAACATTCAGAAAACTAAGATCATGGCATCTGGTCCCATCACTTCATGGGAAATAGATGGGGAAACAGTGGAAACAGGGCAAACTTTATTTGTTTGGGCTCCAAAATCACTGCAGATGGTGACTGCAGCCATGAAATTAAAAGACGCTTACTCCTTGGAAGGAAAGTTATAACCAACCTAGATAGCATATTCAAAAGCAGAGACATTACTTTGCCAACAAAGGTCCGTCTGGTCAAGGCTATGGTTTTTCCAGTGGTCATGTATGGATGTGAGAGTTGGACTGTGAAGAAAGCTGAGCACCGAAGAATTGATACTTTTGAGCTGTGGTGTTGGAGAAGACTCTTGAGAGTCCCTTGGACTGCAAGGAGATCCAACCGGTCCATCCTAAAGGAGATCAGCCCTGGGATTTCCTTGGAAGGAATGATGCTGAAGCCGAAACTCCAATGCTTTGGCCACCTCATGAGAAGAGTTGACTCATTGGAAAAGACCCTGATGCTGGGAGGCATTGGGGTTAGGAGGAGAAGGGGACAACAGAGGATGAGATGGCTGGATGGCATCACTGACTCGAGGGGTGTGAATTTGAGTGAATTCCAGCAATTGGTGATGGACAGGAAGGCCTGGTGTGCTGCAGTTTATAGGGTAGCAAAGAGTCGGACACGAATGAGTGACTGAACTGAACTGAATGTTTCCTAAATCCCACTTGAGTTCACACTCCAGGATGTCTGGCCCTAGGTGAGTGACCATAACATCGTGGTTATTCAGATCATTAAGATCTTTCTTGTATAGTTCTTCTGGGTATTCTTTTCATTTCTTTTTAATCTTTCCTGCTTCTGTTAGGCCCTTACCATTTCTGTCTTTTACTATGCCCATTGTTGCATGAAATATTCCCTTTATATCTCCAATTTTCTTGAAGAGATCTCTAGTCTTTCCCATTATACTGTTCTCTTTGTTTCTTTGCATTGTTCTTTTAAGAAGGCCATCTTATCTCTTCTTGCTATTCTCTGGAACTCTGCATTCAGTTGGGTATTATATTTTTTTCCTTTCTTCCTTTCCTTTTGCTTCTCTTCTTTCCACAGCTATTTGTAAGTCTCTTCAGACATCCACTTTGTCTTTTTGCATTTCTTTTTCTTTGGGATTGTTTTGGTCACAGCCTTCTGTACAATGTTTCAAACTTCTGTCCATGGATTTTCAGGCACTCTGTCTACCAGACTAATTGTTGTTGTTTAGTTGCTCAGTCATGTCGAACTCTTAGCGACCCCATGGATTGCATCATGCCAGGTTTCCCTGTTCTTTACCATCTCCTGGAGCCTGCTCAAACTCAAATCCATTGAGTTGGTGATTCCATCCAACCGTCTTGTCCTCTGTCATCCCCTTCTCCTCCTGCCTTCAGTCTTTCCCAGTATCAGGATCTTGTCCAGTGAGTTGGCTTTTCACATCAGATGGCCAAAGTACTAGGGCTTCAGCCTCAGCATCAATCTCTCCAATGAATATTCAGAGAATGAATATTCAGAGAATTAATATTCAGGAATATTTCTTTAGAATTGACTGGTTTGATCTCCTTGAAGTCCAAGTGTCTCTCAAGAGTCTTCTCCAACACCACAGTTCAAAAGCATCAATTCTACAGTGCTCAGCTTTGTTTATGGCCCAACTCTCACATCCATACATGACTACTGGAAAAACCATAGCTTTGAGTATATGGACCTTTGTTGCAAGATAATGTCTCTGCTTTTTAATATGCTATCTAGGTTTGTCATAGTTTTTTTTTTCCAAGGAGCAAGCATCTTTTAATTTCATGGCTGCTGTTACCATCTGCAGTGATTTTGGAGCTCAAGAAAATAAAATCTGTCATTGTTTCCATTGTTTCCCCATCTATTTGCCATGAACTGGTGGGACCAGATGTCATGATCTTTGCTTTTTGAATGTCGAGTTTTGAGCCATCTTTTTCAGTCTCCTTTTTCACCTTAATCAAGAGGCTCTTTAGTTTTTTTTCACTTTGTACCATAAAGATGGTGCCATCTGCATGTCTGAGTTTATCAATATTTCTCCCAGCAATCTTGATTCCAGCTTGTGCTTCATCCAGCCTGGCATTTCTCTTGATGTATGCAGCATATAAGTTAAATAAGCAAGGTGACAATATACAGCCTTGATGAATTTAGTGGACAGCTGCTGTATAGCACTAGCAGTTCAGCTGGGTGCTCTGTGATGACCTAGAAGGATGGGATGGGTGGTTTGCTGGGACGAAGTTCTAAGGGGCAGGGAATATATGTATATATATATAGTTGATTCATTTTGTTCTACAGCAGAAATTAACACAACTTTGTAAACAATCATGCTCCACTAACAATAAATAAATACATGAATAAGTAAAAAAGGATGTTAAAAGGTATTTGCACTTTCATGCTCATTTTAAAATTATTCACATTAGTGAAAATGTTGAAACAAACTAAATGCCCGTCAGCAGATGAGTAAATAAAGAAAATGAGACATAGACATACAAGAGAATATTATTCAGCATTATTAAGAAGAAAATCTTGTCATGTACTAAAACATTGATGAAATTTGAGAACATGATAAAGAAATAATCTAGTCACAAAAGAACTAATAATGCATGATTCCAGTTATATTGGGATATCTAAACTAGACAAACTAGTAGAAATAGTAGAAAGCAAATAACAGTTTGCCAGGGGCTGGGGAGAAAGGGAAATAAGGAAATGATGCTTCATGGCCATACACTTGCAGTTATGTGACCTGAAATGTTTTTAGAGTTCTGCTGTGCAATATGTGTATGTAATTTATAATACCATAGAGTACATGTACAAAAGTTAATAGGATAGTTTTAATATTATATGTTTTATCTAATTAAATAAAGAAATAAATAGGCAAATATTTCTCCACTACCACTCAAACAAGTAAATAAAACAGTTGGAGAAACTAAAGAAAGGACAGATTTTGCCTTTCAGTTTAGTTCAGTTCAGTCGCTCAGTCGTGTCTGACTCTTTGCGACCCCATGAATCGCAGCATCCAGGCCTCCCTGTCCATCACCATCTCCCGGAGTTCACTCATCAGACTCACGTCCATCGAGTCCGTGATGCCATCCAGCCATCTCATCCTCGGTCATCCCCTTCTCCTCCTGCCCTCAATCCCTCCCAGCATCAGAGTCTTTTCCAATGAGTCAACTCTTCTCATGAGGTGGCCAAAGTACTGGAGCTTCAGCTTTAGCATCATTCCTTCCAAAGAAATCCCAGGGTTGATCTCCTTCAGAATGGACTGGTTGGATCTCCTTGCAATCCAAGGGACTCTCAAGAGTCTTCTCCAACACCACAGTTCAAAAGCATCAATTCTTCGGCGCTCAGCCTTCTTCACAGTCCAACTCTCACATCCATACATGACCACAGGAAAAACCATAGCCTTGACTAGACGGACGTTAGTCGGCAATGTAATGTCTCTGCTTTTCAATATGCTATCTAGGTTGGTCATAACTTTTCTTCCAAGGAGTAACCGTCTTTTAATTTAAAATTTTGTAAAATAAGCCTTCATATAAAAGGTCAAGGAAACATGCTTAATGAATCTCCTTAGTGTTATATTCAAATGATTTGATGCAACTTTCAATAGCACATCTTAGAGGGTGAAGTGGTTCAAACAGAATAGACAAGGTATTGGAGAAAACAAACTTCAAATTACTATCTGTGAAACAGTGGACAAACTACTTAATTCTAGCTTCCTCCTGTCATATAAGTAATAAGAATACTGCCTTACTTGCCATTTTAAGATAGTCATGTTCTTCTCCGGTTCTTAAAATGTCTCATATTGCCCTTTCTGCCTGAAATCTTATTTCCAACTCTGCTTAAAATATTTCATCTTATCCCTCAAGTCTTCCTGTGATAATTTTCCCATGTGCCATCTGTAATATACTTAGGCATAATAATTCTATGATGGCTGTGATGCAACTTTCAAAAACAAATGAACCTTGAGCAACAGAAGAAAGAAAATATGATACTCATGTTGGCTGACAGATGTTGGTATAGTAGCCCTCTCTGTACACCAGAGAGGATCCTGTTTGAATCTTGCATTGATGACCAAATGGGCAGTGGGAAGCATCACCAGGAACACCCTTTGTGGACTGTTCATTCATAATAGAAATAATCACTACTTCGTTTTCAACAATATTTCAAATAATTGTCATTTTAGTAAGAAATTACCTAAAAATGTGCTTCTCATTTCACAGAATGAACTATAGCTGTATTCTTCACAAAGGTCCCTATAATCAAAGCTATCCTTTTTCCAGTAGTCCATGTATGGATGTGAGAGCTGGACCGTAAAGAAACCTGAGGGCCGAAGAATTGATGCTTTGAACGGTGCTGTTGGAGAAGACTCTTGAGAGATACTTGAACTTCAGGGAGATCAAACCAGTCAATCCTAAAGGAAATCAACCCTGAATATTCACTGGAGAGACTGATGCTGAGGCTGAAGCTCCAATACTTGGGACACCTGATGGGAAGAGCCAACTCATTGGTAAAGACCCTGATGTTGGGAAAGATTGAAGACAGGAGGAAAAGGGGATAACAGAGGACAAGATGGTTGGATGGCATCACCAGCTCAATGCATATGAGTTTGAGCAGGCTCCAGGAGATGGTGAAGGACAGGGAATCCTGGGATGCTGCAGTCCATGGGGTGGCTAAGAGTTGGACATGACTGAGCAACAACTGAACAACAAAAAGCAGTCTGGTAGACAGAGTGCCTGAAAAACTATGGATAGAAGTTTGAAACATTCTACAGAAGGCAATGGCCAAAAGCATCCCCCCAAAAAAGAAATGCAAGAATACAAAGTGGTTATCTGAGGAGGCTTCAGTTCTGTGAACAGTTCTTTACAGTTCAGCTCTTTAGAGCAAACTTTCATACAATAATTTACTACTGTTCTACCCATAAGTCTTTCTAAGTAATTATCATTTGCATGATATTTATATCTTGTTATACATCTAAATAATTCTCAACCCAAAGTAGGCTAGATATTTTGAGGGAACATACATATACCTATGGTTGATTCATATTGATGTATGGAAGAAAACATCACAATATTGTAAAGGAATTATCCTCCAATAAAAAGTGAAACAAAATTTAAAAAAAGCACAAAATGTATGGATTATATGAATTTCAGATGTGTCTTTAATATCCCATTTTAGAGATCATTTTGAGGCATCCTAAGTGAACACATATAACATATGAATTGTAGGGTTATGAATTCAGGTTAACTAAATACACAACAATTATATTATTTTATTTGACTTTTTTTTGGTTTTGATTTTCAAAGTATTTTATAACTTTATTTGCCTGTGTCATCTGTGAAGTATTGGAAGAGAGGAAAAGCACTGTGCTCATTGCTAACAGTCTGGGTTCTGGACCCAAATCAGCTAATCCCTAGCTGAAAAATCTTAACAAACATTCCTTTGATAGCTTTATTTTGAATGTAGAACCGCATTCTATTCTTTGATAATTCTAGAGCTTCCTTATGTGCAAAATGACTTTAGTGAATCATACCATTTCTAGGTATAGTGAGTTTCAGTTCAGTTCAGTCACTGTTGTGTCCTACTCTTTGTGACGCCAGGCTTCCCTAACCATCACCAACTCCTGGAGTTTACTCCAGCTCATGCCCACTGAGCCGGTGATGCCATCCGAACATCTCATCCTCTGTTGTCCCCTTTTCCTCCCGCCTTCAATCTCTCCCCAGCATCAGGGTCTTTTCAAATGAGTCAGTTCTTCACATCAGGTGGCCAAAGCATTGGAGTTTCAGCTTCAACATTAGTTCTTCCAATGAATATTCAGGACTGATTTCCTTTAGGATGGACTGGTTGGATCACCTTGCTGTCTAAGGGACTCTCAAGAGTCTTCTCCAACACCACAGTTCAGAAGCATCAGTTCTTTGGTGTTCAACTTTCTTTATAGTCCAACTCTCATGTCCATACATGACTACCAGAAAAACCAAAGCTTTGATTAGATGGACCTTTGTTGGCAAAGTAATGTCTCTGTTTTTTAATATGCTGTCTAGGTTGGTCATAATTTTTCTTCCAATGAGCAAGTGTCTTTTACTTTCATCGCTGCAGTCACCATCTGCAGTGATTTTGGAGCCCCCAAAATAAAGTCTGTCACTGTTTCCATTGTTTCCCCATCTATTTCCCATGAAGTGATGGGACCAGATGCCATGATCTTCATTTTCTGAATGTTGAGTTTTAAGCCAACTTTTTCAGTTTCCTCTTTCACTTTCATCAAGAGGCTCTTTAGTTCTTTGATTTCTGCCATAAGGATGGTGTCATCTGCATATTTGAGGTTATTGATATTTCTTCTGGCAATCTTGATTCCAACTTGTGCTTCATCCAGTCCAGATTTCACATGTACTCTGCATATAAGTTAAATAAGCAGGTTGACAACATACAGCCTTGATGTACTCCTTTCCCAATTTGGAACCAGTCTTTAGTTTCATGTTGAGATGATAAAAGGCAGGAAGTCCAGGGCTCTCCAAACGGAGGAAATAGGCTGCAAGTGTCAGACTTCTTTCATCTCGCTCTTAAGTGGCAGGAAGAAACAAACTAGTGATATATTTTTTCCCCTTCTCCATACAAATTTAAAAAGATGTTTCTCTTAAAATATAGTGTTGCCATAATGACACCTGGTTCCACCTGAACTTAACTTTTCTCAAATTTTGAACTAACCAATGCATTTTTCTTATGGAAATGGTTGTCTTAAGCTATGTTAATGTACTTATGCATTTACCCCAGACTCTCTCTTCAAGTCTGTTCTGCCTAAAGGCTCAGAACTGACTTGACAAACCAGTATGTTACTCTCATACATTGTTCTCCTAATCCATGTAAACAAAACTATTTGTATGGTAATCTGCCTTTATACAAGATTCAAGTCAATCGTTTTATGGCCTGGGATGATTCACCTGGTGCCAAGATTATATCAAAATGCACCTTGTGGGTTAGGGACCTGGTGCCATTCTCTGAGTTTTGAGACATTCCTTTCTTTCATCAACAGACTGCTAGTAACTATATAACATCCAGCGAAAGACTAGTAGGCGGGTGTTCTTTCTGCCCTTCTGATGTCTATGTCAGAAGCTTTCTCTATCTCTTTTATACTTTATGAATGAAGTTTTATTCATTACACAAAAGCTCTGAGTGATCAAGACTTGTCTCTGGCCCTAGATTGAATTCTTCTTCTCCGGAGGCCAAGAATCCCAGTGTCTTTCGTGTTTCAGCAACATCCTTTCAGTGTCCAGTTCTAACTGTTGCTTCTTGACCTGCATACCCAGTCCTCAGGAGGCAGGTCAGGTGGTCTGGTATTCCCATCTCTTTCAGAATTTTCCATAGTTTACCTATGAACAATTATGTATTTAGAACTTCTCACGAACAATTTTGATTCAGTCATTTAAGATTATGTATTCAAATGTAAACAGACTGACTACAGATATTAAATTCATTTAAATGTATAATGAATGGTGAAGGCTAATAGAAAAGTGTCTTCTGTAGTAGAAAGGCTGTTTGTTTTTAATTTAATAAAAGTTATGGAATACTTTTTAAATCCATGCTAGTAAATTGAAAATTAATTTTGTTTCTGTAATGGATATAATAGCTATTTAATGTAAAAGCTTGAACTGAATAAACTTCTTTTATTTGTATAGCACCTGATAGTATAAAGGGTTTTCCTAATAGCTCAGTTGGTGAAGAATCCACCTGCAATGCAGGAGACCCCAGTTTGATTTCTGGGTGGGGAACATCCACTGGAGAAGAATAGGCTACCAACTCCAGTATTCTTTGTTTTCCCTTGTGTCTCAGCTGGTAAAGAATCTGCCTGCAAAGTGGGAGACCTTGGTTTGATTGCTGGGTTGGGAAGATCCTCTGGAGAAGGGAAAGACTGCCCACTGAGCTATTCTGGCCTAGAGAATTCCATGGACGTCCATGGGATCACAAAGAGTCGGAGATGACTGAGTGACATTCACTTTCACTGATAGTATAAAACACTCTTGTCTGAATATAATTAAAATTCACCTCAGTTCAGTCGCTCAGTTCTGTCCGACACTTTGCGACCCCATGAATCGCAGCACGCCAGGCCTCCCTGTCCATCACCATCTCCTGGAGTTCACTCAGACTCATGTCCATTGAGTCAGTGATGCCATCCAGCCATCTCATCCTCTGTCGTCCCCTTCTCCTCCTGCCCCCAAACCCTCCCAGCATCAGAGTCTTTTCCAATGAGTCAACTCTTCGCATGAGGTGGCCAAAGTACTGGAGCTTCAGCTTTAGCATCATTCCTTCCAAAGAAATCCCAGGACTGATCTCCTTCAGAATGGACTGGTTGGATCTCCTTGCAGTCCAAGGGATTCTCAAGAGTCTTCTCCAACACCACAGATCAAACGAATCAATTCTTCAGCGCTCAGCCTTCTTCACAGTCCAACTCTCACATCCATACATGACCACAGGAAAAACCATAGCCTTGACTAGAGGGACCTTAGTCGGCAAAGTAATGTCTCTGCTTTTGAATATACTATCTAGGTTGGTCATAAATTTTCTTCCAAGGAGTAAGCGTCTTTTAATTTCATGGCTGCAGTCACCATCTGCAGTGATTTTGGAGCCCCCCAAAATAAAGTCTGACACTGTTTCCTCTGTTTCCCCTTCTATTTCCCATGAAGTGATGGGACCAGATGCCACGATCTTCGTTTTCTGAATGTTGAGCTTTAAGCCAACCTTTTCACTCTCCTCTTTCACTTTATCAAGAGGCTTTTTAGCTCCTCTTCACTTTTTGCCATAAGGGTGGTGTCATCTGCATATCTGAGGTTAAAACTTTCTAAAACCTAGGGTTGTCTGTTTAGTAGTGAAGGGAATTCTTCAACCTTGCTCAAAAGCACAGTCTGTACTGCTGCTGCTGCTGCTAAGTCGTTTCAGTTATGTCCAACTCTGTGCGACCCCATAGATGGCAGCCCACCAGGCTCCTCCATCCATGGGATTTTCCAGGCAAGAGTACTGGAGGGGGTTGCCATTGCCTTCTCCACAGTCTGTACTGACAGGCAGTAAATAGAAACAAAGTGCCCCTTTGAAGCAATGATGTCAGTTCAGTTCAGTTCAGTCACTCAGTCGTGTCCGACTCTTTGTGACCCAAAGAACTGCAGCACACCAGGCCTCCCTGTCCATAACCAATTATCAGAGTCCACCCAAACTCATGTCCATCGAGTCAGTGATGCCATCCAACCATCTCATCCTTTGTCATCCCCTTCTCCTCCTGCCCTTAATCTATCCCAACATCAGGGTCTTTTCAAATGAGTCAGCTCTTCACATCAGGTGGCCAAAGTACCGGAGTTTCAGCTTCAACATCAATCCTTCCAATGAACACCCAGGACTGATCTCCTTTAGGATGGACTAGTTGGATCTCCTTGCAGTCCAAGGGACTCTCAAGAATCTTCTCCAACACCACTGTTCAAAAGCATCAATTCTTTGGCTCTCAGCTTTCTTTATAGTCCAACTCTCACATCCATACATGACCACTGGAAAAACCATATCATTGATTAGATGGACCTTTGTTGGCAAAGTAATGTCTCTGCTTTTTAATATGTTGTCTAGGTTGGTCATAACTTTCCTTCCAAGGAGTAAGCATCTTTTAATTTCATGGCTGTAATCATCATCTGCAGTGATTTTGGAGCCCAGAAAAATAAATTCAGCCACTGTTTCCACTGTTTCCCCATTTATTTGCCATGAAGTGATGGGACTGGAAGTCATCTTAAATTTACAATTTGATTAGCTCTGACCTGAATGGGCTTCCTTTGTGGCTCAGCTGGTAAAGAATTTGCCTGGAATGTGGAAGATCTGGGTTTGATCTCTGGGTTGGGAAGATCCCTTAGAGAAGGGAAAAGCTACCTACTCTAGTAGGTCTGGAGAATTCCATGGACTGTATAGTCCATGCGGTTGCAGAGTTGGATACTACTGAGTGACTTTCACTTTCATACCCAAATAGCCTAATGGTTTTCCCTACTTTCCTCAATTTAAGACTGAATTTTGAAGTAAGGAGCTCATGATCTGAGTCTCAGTCTTGTTTTTGCTGACTGTATAAAGCTTCTCCATCTTTAGCTCCAAAAAATACAACCAATCTGATTTTGGTATTGAGCATCTGGTGATGTCCATGTGTAGAGTCATCCCTTGTGTTATTGGAAGAAGGGGTTTGCTATCACCAGTGTGTTCTCTTGGCAAAACTCTGTTAACCTACGCACAGCTTCATTTTGTAATCCAAGGCTGAACTTGGCTATTACTCTCGGTAGCTCTTGACTTCCTACTTTGCAATTGCAATCCTCTGTGATAAGAAGAGAAGATTGTAATAAGATGTGATAAAAAAGACTTTTTTTTTTGGTGTTAGTTCTAGGAGGTTTTCTAGGTCTTCATAGTATGGTTCAACTTCAGTTTCTTCAGCATTAGTGGTTTGGCCATAGATTTGAATTAGTGTGATATTGAATACTTTGCCTTGGAAATGAACCAAGATCATTCTGTTGTTTTTAAGATTGTATACAAGTAGTACATTTTGCCCTTTTATTGACTATGAGGGCTACTTCATTTCTTCCAAGGGATTCTTGCCCTCAGTAGTAGGTACAATGGTCATCTGAATGACCATCCCTGTCCATTTTAGTTAACTGATTCCTGAGATGCTGGTGTTCACTCTTGCCATCTCTTCCTTGATCACATCTAATTTACCTTCATTCATTGATATAACATTCCGGATTCCTATGCAATATTGTTCTTCACGGTATTAGACTTTACTTTCACCACCAGAGACATCCACAACTGAGTATAGCTTCAGTTTTGACCCAGCCTCTTCATTCTTTCTGGAGTTATTTCTCTGCTCTTCCCCAGGTGCATATTAGACACCTCCCAACCTGGAGAGGCTTCCCTTGTCATATCTTTTTACCTTTTCATACTGTTCATGGGGCTCCTGAGGCAAGAATACTGGAATGGTAAGCTGTTCCTTCCTCCAGTGGACTACATTTGGTCAGAGCTCTCCACTATGAACCGTCCATCTTGGGTAGCCCTGCATGGCATGGCTCAGAGCTTCATTGAGTTATGCAAGACTTTTCACCATGACAAAGTTATGGTTCATTAATCCATGATTCAAGGAATTAAATGTGGTAGATACCCTGCCTGAAGAACGATGGACAGTGGTCCATAACATTCTACAAGAGGCAGTGACCAAATTCATCTCAAAGAAAAGGAAATACAAGAAGGCAAAATGGTTGTTTGAAGAGGCTTTCCAAATAGCTGAGGAAAGAAGAGAAGCAAATGGAAATGGAGAAAGGGAAATATATACCAAACTGAATACAGCATTCCAGAGAAGAGCAAGGAGAGATAAGAAGTCCTTAAGTGAACAATGTAAAGAAATAGAGGAAAATAATAGAGTGGGAAAGGCTAGAGGTCTCTACACAAAATTGGAGATATCAAGAGAGCATTTAATGCAAGGATGGGTACAATAAAGGACAGAAATGGTAAGAATCTAAGAGAAACAGAAAGATTAAGAAAAACTATAAAAAAAAATAAAAATGACTTGGATGACCATGATGGTGTGGTCACTCTTTCAGAGCCAGACATTATGGAGTTTGAAGTCAAGTGAGCATTAGGAAGTATTACTACAAACAAGCTAGTGGAGGTGATGGAATTCTAGGTGAGCAAATTAAAATTCTAAAAGATGATGCTGTTAAAACTTAAGAAATTTAGAAAACAGCATTGGCCACAGGAGAGGAAAATGTCAGTTTTCATTCCAATTCCAAAGCAAGGAATGCCAAATAATGTTCAAACTGCCCTGAAATTGTACTCATTTCACATGATAGTAAGGTAATGTTCAAAATCATTCAAGTTAGGTTTCAGCAGTACATGAACTAAGAACTTCCAGGTATACAAGCTGAACTTCAAAAAGGCAAAGGAACCAGAGATCAAATTGCCAACATTTTTTGGATCATGGAGAAAGGAAGGGAATTCCAGAAAAACATCTACTTCTGTTTTATTGTCTATGGTAAAGGTTTTGACTGTGTGGATCATAATAAACTGTGGAAAATTCTTAAAGATGTGACTATCAGACCTCCTTACCTGTCTCCTAAGAGACTTGTACACAAGCCAAGAAGCAACAGATCCAAACACAGAACAAATGACTGGTTCAAAATTGAGAAAGAAGTATGTCAAAGCTGTGTATTGTCTTCATGCTTATTTAACTTACATGCAGAGTATATAATGTGAAATGCTGGGCCAGATGAGTCACAAACTGGAATCAAGATTGCTGGGAGAAATATCAGCAACCTCAGATACGCAGATGATAACACTCTAATGAGAGAAAGTGAAGAGGAACTGACAGCCTCCATATGCTAGTGAAAGAGGAGAGTAAAAAAGCTTGCTTAGAACTTAATGTTAAAAAAACTGAGATCATGGCATCTGGTTCCATCACTTTATGGCAAATAGAAGGGTGAAAAATGGATACAGTGACAGATTTTATTATCTTAGTCTCCAAAATCACTGTGGATGATGACTGCAGCCATGAAATTAAAAGACACTTTACCTTGGAAGAAAAACTATTAAAAACCCAGACAGCACATTAAAAACAGAGACATCACTTTGCCAACAAACGTATGTATAGTCAAACTTATGGTTTTTCCAGTAGTCATGTACAGATGTCAGAGTTGGACCAGAAAGAAGACTGCATGCTGAAGAATTGATGCTTTTGAGTTGTGGTTCTGGAAAAGACTCTTGAGAATCCCTGGGACTGAAAGGAGATCAAACAAGTCAATCCTAAAGGAAATTCAACCCTGAATATTCATTAGAATGACAAATGCTGAAGCTTCAGTATTTTGGCCACCTGATGTGAAGAGCTGACTCATTGGAAAAGTCCCTGATGCTGGGAAATATTGAGGGCAGGAGGAGAAGGGGACAACAGAGGATGAGATGATTGGATAGCATCACTGACTCAATGGACACGAGTGGGAGCAAACTTTGGGAGATAGTAAAGTATCAGAAAGCCTGGGGTGCTGTAGTCCATGGGGTCACAAAGAGTCAGATGTGACTTAGCAACTCAACAACAAAAGCAACAAGAATGGTACATAGAATCATCCTATTTCTTATTGTTCTCCCATCCTTTGAAAACTGCCTCCTGGGCCTCTCCCCTAGGAGTAAACCAAATTTACTTATAAGTCCTTCAATATATCAATGGTCACTTGGTAAAGTAATTTCTTTCAATTTTCATGTTCAGAGTGCAATAAAGATAAGCCAAAGTGTGCATAATATATATTAATATATGCATCTCAGTTGCCACCTGGTGGTTAACTATACTATAGTTATGTATGCTATAGTATATATTATATACTATAACTATACATTTACTATGACTAATGTGAGTGGTATATGGGCTGAAAAGCAGTTCTGTTAATTTTTGTGGTATAAGGAAAAATGGATCAAGATATAAAAATTCAATAAAATAAAAAAGCAAACAATGATTTCTTGTACCAAGCTATAGTTAATTTTATATTTTTATACTTCTGTCTAATAAAGATATTGTATCTACAGTGATAAGATGAATTTGACTTGGCTTCATGATGTATGGAAACAGAGTGGGCTAAACGGGAAGCAGAAAAATAGGGTATTTGAAGGGATAACATAAGAAGCAGGGTTGGTACCTAAAATATCAATTTTCCATTATTGTGTAATCAGTGCCATTATGCTTATGTTTCTGTTTTGTTTGTTTGTTTTTGTTTTCAGAAAATTAAAAAGATCATTCCTAAGATAATCTGCGGTATGACAATAACAATATGACCTATCTAAATGTTTCGCTGTGGTTTTGAAATGTCATATTTTACTTTCTTTCTCCCGATGTAGTATTAACTCTACATTGAGTTAAATAAATACTAATAGTAACTTTAGTAGTATTTTTGAAAGATTAAATTATATTTTATATTAATCCTCAACCTGGTCTTCTCTAATCTAGATTAAACAATTGAAAGCTGTGCTATTCTTTGACAGATGTAACATGTCCTGATTTATAATTTGTTTCTAGGAGTTAGAGAAGTAAAATAATTTTGTTCAAAGATATATTGTACATGAATATAAACTCTTTGCTTTACTTACTGAGACTTCATAAAACAGAAAAATTTGACCAGACTAGGGATTTTTAAAAATAATTTATTGAGAGTAACTGTTTTATTAAATATTTTTCAAATCACGAAAAAAAATTTTCTCTGTTTTTATTTTCTGGGTTGAGTTAGAGGCAAGTATAATATTGTGATCATATCTATCCACATACTACTTTTTAGCATAGCTATAAAGAAAAAAAAAACCAATTACATTGAGAAAGATAAATCAAAGATGAAATTCCAGAGGTAACAAAGTTGAGAGGTTATGAAGACAAGAGAACAAAGTGTATTAAACAAAGAAACAAACATAAAGCATTGGCAAAAGTCCATGCTTTTTTCCTACTTGAAAATTCCCTATTTTGGAAAACTTACTGGCTAGTCTTTTTTTTTTCTTTTATTTTTACTTTATTTTACTTTACAATACTGTATGGTTTTGCCATACATTGACATGAATCCCCATGGGTGTACATGCATTCCCAAACATGAACCCCCCGCCCACCTCCCTCCCCATAACATCTCTCTGGGTCATCACCGTGCACCAGCCCCAAGCATGCTGTATCCTGCATCGGACATAGACTGGCGCTTCGATTCTTACATGATAGTATACATGTTACAATTCCATTCTCACAAATCATCCCACCCTCTCCCTCTCCCTCTGAGTCCAAAAGTCCGTTATACACATCTGTGTCTTTTTTGCCGTTTTGCATACAGGGTCGTCATTGCCATCTTTCTAAATTCCATATATATGTGTTAGTATACTGTATTGGTGTTTTTCTTTCTGGCTTACTTCACTCTGGATAATCAGCTCCAGTTTCATCCATCTCATCAGAACTGATTCAAATGTATTCTTCTTAATGACTGAGTAATACTCCATTGTGTATATGTACCACAGCTTTCTTATCCATTCATCTGCTGATGGACATCTAGGTTGTTTCCATGTCCTGGCTATTATAAACAGTGCTGCGATGAACATTGGGGTACATGTGTCTCTTTCAACTCTGGTTTCCTTGGTGTGTATGCCCAGCAGTGGGATTGCTGGGTCATAAGGTAGTTCTATTTGCAATTTTTTAAGGAATCTCCACACTGTTCTCCATAGTGGCCATACTAGTTTGCATTCCCACCAACAGTGTAGGAGGTTCCCTTTTCTCCACACCCTCTCCAGCATTTATTGCTTGCAGATTTTTGGATCACAGCCATTCTGACTGGTGTGAAGTGGTACCTCATTGTGGTTTTGATTTGCATTTCTCTAATAATGAGTGATGTTGAGCATCTTTTCATGTGTTTGTTAGCCATCTGTATGTCTTCTTTGGAGAAATGTCTATTTAGTTCTTTGGCCCATAGTCTTTTTTTTAATCTTCAGTTTCTTCAGCTATTCATTTATGTGCCATATGATGCAAAAGGATCTCAGTTCAGTTCAGTTCAGTTCAGTCGCTCAGTCGTGTCTGACTCTTTGCGACCCCATGAATTGCAGCAAGCCAGGCCTCCCTGTCCATCACCATCTCCTGGAGTTCACTCAGACTCACGTCCATCGAGTCCGTGATGCCATCCAGCCATTTCATCCTGGGTCGTCCCCTTCTCCTCCTGCCCCCAATCCCTCCCAGCATCAGAGTCTTTTCCAATGAGTCAACTCTTCTCATGAGGTGGCCAAAGTACTGGAGCTTCAGCTTTAGCATCATTCCTTCCAAAGAAATCCCAGGGCTGATCTCCTTCAGAATAGACTGGTTGGATCTCCTTGCAGTCCAAGGAACTCTCAAGAGTCTTCTCCAACACCACAGTTCAAAAGCATCAATTCTTCGGTGCTCAGCCTTCTTCACAGTCCAACTCTCACATCCATACATGACCACAGGAAAAACCATAGCCTTGACTAGATGGACCTTAGTCGGGAAAGTAATGTCTCTGCTCTTGAATACACTATCTAGATTGGTCATAACTTTTCTTCCAAAGAGTAAGCGTCTTTTAATTTCATGGCTGCAGTCACCATCTGCAGTGATTTTGGAGCCCCCCAAAATAAAGTCTGACACTGTTTCTACTGTTTCCCCATCTATTTCCCATGACAGTTGGAAATTTTAACCAAATGCAATTCCCTATTTTTCATGCTTAAGGCACTTTCATTCTTAACAAGACAGATGTAAAATGTTTCTTATTATTAATTTATAATATATACTTATCTAGAAATGTAAAATGGTTTCTTTCTTGGAATTGACTATGAGGCCCATGAATGACTATGTTATTATTTTCATATTATAACTTGGTAGAAAATCTGTTATTTTTGCTTTCAGTAAGTATGTTTATTTTTCTTTTTCATAAATTAAAATCTTAGCATATCAGACAGTATACTATAAGAGTAGCATACCTCACTCAATGCATATACAATATATTAAATATGCTATATAACATATAGAATATATGTTACATGTTTTTAACATATACTATGTTGTTATATGTTATTATATACTATATATGATGTATCAAATAGGTTAGTATTATATATATAACTAATGGTATTTGCATATTTATGTGTATAAGATATATAGGTATAATAAAAACTCAAGTAGGGTTTCCCTGGTGGTGCAGTGGATAGGAATCCTGCCAATGCAGAGGACACAGATTCAATTCCTGGTCTGGGAAGATTCCACATGCTGCAGAGCAACTATCCAATCACGACTTCTTAACCTATGCTCTAGGGCCCATGAGGCACAACTAAGTCCCTGTGCTGCAACTAATGAAGCCTGTACACCCTAGAGCCAACAAGCCACAACTACTGAAGCACATGTGTCTAGATCCTGTGCTCTGCAACAAGAGAAGTCACTACAATGAGAAGCCTGAACAAAGGAACCAACAGTAGCCCCTGCTCTCCACAACTAGAGAAGGCCCATGAGCAGCAATGAAAACTCAGTGGAACCAAAAGTAAATCAATTAATTAAGTGGGGGAAAAAAACCCCAAAACACTCAAGTGAGTTTCAAAATAGAAAAGAAATGCAGAGTATTCACAGAGCAGAAGAGATTTGAAGGAAAGATTGTTAGTGTGAGGAGACTTGTAGAGCCACAGGAGAGAAAGCATGACTGTTTAACAAATCAACATCAGAGTAGAACAAGGCTTAGAGCATTCAGAAACAATTTGAGGACAAACTTCACTGATTTTACAAATTTTTCTAGAGCTGGTTCCTCATTTCCTGATGGTCTTGATTTTAACTGTTATTGACTTTAATAGTAACACACAGTGTCCAACTTACTTGAATTTGCATTGATTTATTTGCTTTAACTTTACCATTTTAAGTCAAGCACATTAAGGTTGACATTTCATGTTCAGCCAAGCCCAAGTGAGCTTCCAAATTAAACATAAAACTGCTGAGCTTCAGCCAACTCTTTTGGGTTCACAAGTTTGACAAGTTTTGTCATATTTTACAAAGAAACCTGGTGAGGAGTTCAAAAGGAATCACAAAACCCTGTGGATTCTCAAGAATTTACTATAAAAGCTGGGTGGATAAGTTAAATTGAAATAGTGAACCTAGGTCTCAGCTAATCCAGAAACAATGCAATATGTCACTTAGAAACATAAGCAAGTTCTAAATAAACTTGACTTTCTTCTAAAATTGCTGAGTTTGCAAGCTATTGGATTTGAAATGAAATCTCCTTTTGACATTTGCTGAGACTATATATACATATATATATGTATGAATTTTTAAGTCATGAGAAGAGAAAAAGAAGTATTTCTTAATTCCCTGATTAAATATAAAAAGGAAACTTCAAGAACATTTGAACAAGGGATTATAACTCAGTTCACTATCAGAATAAAGATAACCAAATATTCTGACACTTGTCTCTTTGAAAGCTCGGTTCTGTTTCTCTTGCCATTCAAAATGAGCTGGACAGTACTCCACTATCAGAGTACCATAGAAGTAATGCCATACCAGTTCTTACAGGTCTAGCCTTTACAACAACTGGCAGGTCTTGTGTCCTATATTTTGGAAGAATTATTTTTAGAACCTTGAACTGTCATTAAAGTAATTAGTTCACTATGGAGGGCCCATGAGGGAAAGTCCTAAAAAAAGGCTGTACTAAAGCTAGTTTTCCAGACGACCCTGCCAAGGCAAGAATAAAGATGTTCTTATATCTCTAGACCAGTCCAGAAACCAAATGAATAGCTTGAGGGACTCTAAGCAGAGCAACATGAAGAAGCATTGCCTTCTAAAATCTTATCTACAATCCTGATGCAAGGTTTAGACAACAAACTTTGGAGGTATTCTGCTTTATGGCATAGATAGGATTATTAAATTAACTGCTTTATTTACTCTCTATAAGATCAATGAAATATCTTGAATTCTAGTAATAGCTATGTCAGCAGCATGCCCCTAAAGTAATTTAAGCAATTTTATAAAAGTTTCATTGAAAATGTGATTTTTTTTCAAGGAAGTAATGATGCTACTTGGTCAAACTTTTTTTTTTTCCAAACTAAATCATCTCTGAAGAGTAGTTCTGACTACTCCATGCATCCAAATATAAACATCCAAAATGTGAGGTTATATTTTAAAACAAATTTACATAAAAATAAAACAAAAATTATGTGAAACAGTAATTTAAAAAATACCACAGGATTAAGTGAGTGAAAAATCGCTTTAATTTTCTTCTAGAGGTCAAAGCAAGTCAGCTTAATCTGATATGTGTTTTCTTCTTATAAGAGTAACATTCATAGAGTCAGCAGTTTTCAATTGATTTTGATGAGTTTTTTTTTTGACTTGATGAATTTATGCATCATTGATTCAGCTACTCATGCAGTCATAACATAATTGAAAACAACATGAAGAAGAGACTATTTTTGAAAGTTTTATTGCAAAAGCTTGACAATAATGCTTGAAAGCATCAAGTATATTAATGTTTGTACTTTGATAAAAGATCATCCAAATCTTTGAGAATAATGTTCTAAAATAACTTGGATATCCTAACAAAAAATTAATTTAAATGTTTTTGTTTATTTCTAAAGTCACTTTACTTGATAAAATTTTTGAAAAGTGTTAAGAAAAGCAATCTATTATAAAGTAGTCATAAGAACACAGATAATATAAACTAAACTGAAATAATGAACTGTCATTGATATATAATATAAATTTACAGATTGGGAAGGATGATTACAAAATGTCTGAGTCATTCTGCTGAATATGCTGTAATTGATCTCAATAATAATAATAAAATAATAAATTTGCTGATATTCTGCAAGTTCAAATCACAAAAACATAGAATTTAACCTTTTTCTTGAGTTTAAGTCTAAAAATATTACCTGTGAGATTTATACCTTCAATATTTTAAAATTTATTTTTCATAGAACTTACAGGGAATCCAGATTGAAGGTTTTGGGTCTTCAAGTATGATCTCTATTTCATGTTTAATCACTTTTATAACACCCCTGAGAAGAGATGGTACAGAACAGTTAATATACCACTCCCTAACTCTTGAGAAAACCCTTTCATTTTTGGACAGCTCTGAATGTTAAAATATTCTTTATTATTCTGACAAAAATAAATTTATTCATTTTACTTTTACTTGTTCATACTTTCAACCCTTGGAAATACATAGAATATTTTATCCATCTTTATCCATATCCTGTACTTAACATCAACATCTTCAGGTAATCAGATATATACATATATCCACTACTGTGGGCAAGAATCCTTTAGAAGAAATGGAGTAGACCTCATAGTTAATAAAAGAGTTTGAAATGTGATACTTGTGTACAGTCTCAGAAATGACAGAATGATCTCAGTTTATTACCAAGGCAAACCATTCAGCATCACAGAAATCCCAGTCTATGCCCCAACCACTGATGCTGAAGAAGCTGAAGTTGACCTGTTCTATGAAAACCTACAAGATTTTCTGGAACTAATGCCAGAAAAGATGTCCATTTTTTGGACATAGGGATTGGACTGCAAAAGTAGGGGTCCAGAGATGCCTACAATAATGGGCAAGTATGGCCTTGGAGTGCAAAGTGAAGCAGAATAAAGGCTAAGAGAGTTTTATCAAGAGTACACTCTATTCATAGCAAATACCCTTTTCCAACAAGACAACAGAAGACTCTACACATGGGCATCAACAAATGGTCAATACCAAAATCAGATTGGTCATATTCTTTGTAGCCAAAGATTGAGAACAGCTATACAGTCAGAAAAAGAAGACCTGGAGCTGACTATAGCTCAGAACATCAGCACCTTTTTACAAAATTCAGTCTCAAACTGAAGAAAGTAGGAAAAGTCACTAGGCCATTCAGGTATGACCTAAATCAAACCACTTATGATTATACAGTGGAGGTGATAAATAGATTCAAGGGATTAGATATGGTAAACAGAGTGCCTGAAGAATTATGGACAGAGATTTGTAACATCATACTGAAGGCAGTAACCAAAACCATCTCAAGGAAAAACAAATGCAAGAAGTCAAAGTGGTTTTTATAAGGAGGCTTTACAAATAGATGAGGGAAGAAAAGAAGTAAAAGGTAAGAAAGAAAGCGAAAGATATATTCAGCTGAATGCAGAGTTCCAGAGAGTAGCAAAGAGAGATAAGAAGGTCTTCTTAAAAATAAAAAAAGGTCTTCTTAAGTAAACAATGCAAACAAGTAGAAGCAAACAATAGAATGGGAAAGACTAAAGATCTCTTTAAGAAAATTAGAGAGATCAAAAGAACATTTCATGCAAAGATAGGGATGATAAAGGACAGAAATGGTAAAGATCAAACAGAAGCAGAAGAGATTAAAAATAGGTGACAAGAATAAGCAGAACTATGCAGAAAAAGGTCTTCCTGACCTGGATAACCATGATGTTGTGGTCACTCATTTAGAGCAAGACATTTTGGATTAGGAAGTTAAGTGGGCCATAGGAAGCATTACTGTGAACAAAGCTAGAGGAGGTAATGGATTTCAAGCTGAGCTATTTAAAATCCTAAAAGATGACACTGTTAGTGTGCTTCACTCAATATGTCAGCAAATTTGGAAAGCTTAGCAGTGGCCACATGACAGGAAAAGGTCAGTTTTCATTTCAATCCCAAAACCAGAAATGCCAAAGAATGTTCAAACTACCATAAAATTGTACTCATTTCACATGCTACTAAGCTTATGCCTAAAAAATTTCAAGTTAGGTTTCAGCAGTACATGAACCAAGAACTTCCACATGTACAATCTAGGTTTCTAAAAGAGGAATCAGAGATCAAATTGTCAACATTTGTTGGATCATAGAGAAAGCAAGGGAATTCCAGAAAATTATCTACTTCTGCTTCATTGACTATGCTAAAGCCTTTGACAGTGTGATTCACCACAAACTGTGGAAAATTCTTAAAGAGATGGGAATATCTGTCTCCTGAGAAACCTGTATGTGAGTCAAGAAGCAACAGTTAGAACTGGACATGGAACAACTGACTGGTTCAAAATCAGGAAAGGAGTATGACAAGGCTGTATATTGTCACCCTGTTTATTTAACTCATATGCAGAGTACATCATGCAAAATGCCAGGCTAGATGAATCACAAATTGGAATCACAATTGCTGGGAGAAACATCAACAACCTTAGTTATGCAGATGATACCATTCTAATGCCTGAAGGTGGAGAGGAACTAAAGAGCCTCTTGATGAGTGTGAAAGAGGAGAGTGAAAAGGCTAGTCTGAAACTCAGCACTCAAAAAACTAAGATCATGGCATTCAGTCCCATTATGTCACGGCAAATAGATGGGGGAAAAGCGGAAGTAGTGACAGATTTTATTTTCTCGGGCTCCAAAATCACTGCAGATGGTGACTGCAGCCATGAAATTAAGACACTTGCTCCTTGAAAGGTAAGCTATGACAAACCTAGACTACATATTAAAAAGCAGAGACATTAGTTTGTGGAAAAAAGTCCATATAGTCAGATCTATGGTTTTAGCAGCAGTCAATATGGATGTGAGATTTGGACCATAAAGAATGCTGAGTGCTGAAGAACTGAAGTTTCAAAAGCTGGAGCAGACTTTTTGTAATTCCTTGGACTACAAGGAGATCAAACTAGTCATCCCTAAAGGAAATTATCTCTGAATATTCATTGGAAGGACTGTTGCTGACACTGAAGTTCCAATATTTTGGCCACATGATATGAAGAGTCAACTCATTGGAAAACCCTTGATGCTGGGGAAGATTGAAGGCTAAAGGAGAAGAAGTTAGCCGAGAATGAGATGACTGGATAGCATTACTGACTTAATGGACATGAATTTCAGCAAATTATGAGAGCGAGTGAAAGGCAGGGAAGCCTGGTCTGCTGCTGTCTATGAAGTCACAAATAGTCACACACGACTTACTGACTGAATAACAAATCTGAATCTTTATTTGAAGATATCTATCATATTGTTCACAGTAGATTCTTTCTCCAGTAAAGATAATCACTTTAGTTCAGTTCAGTCACTCAGTCGTGTCTGACTCTTTCCGACCCTATGGCTTCCCTGCCTGTCACCAACTCCCAAAGCTTCTGTTCAGTTCAGTCACTCAGTTGTGTCTGACTCTTTGTGACCCCATGGACTGCAGCACACCAGGCCTCCCTGTCCATCACAACTCCTGGAGTTTACTCAAACTCATGCCCATTGCGTCGATGATGCCATCCAAACATCTCATCCTCTGTCTCCTCCTCCTACCGCCTTCAATCTCTCCCAGCATCAGGGTCTTTTCCAAGGAGTCAGTTCTTTGCATAAGGTGGCCAAAGCACTGGAGTTTCAGCTTCCACATCAGTCCTTCCCATGAACACTCAGGACTGATCTCCTTTAGGATGGGCTGGTTGGATCTCCTTGCAGTCCAAAGGACTTTCAAGAGTCTTCTCCAACACCACAGTTCAAAAGCATCAATTCTTCGACACTCGGCTCTTTTTATAGCCCAACTCTCACATCCACACATGACTACTGGAAAAACCATAGCTTTGACTAAATAAACCTTTGTTGGCAAAGTAATGTCTCTGCTTTTTAATATGCTGTCTAGCTTGGTCATAGTTTTTCTTCCAAGGAGTAAATGTCTTTTAGTTTCATGGCTGCAGTCACCATCTACAGTGATTTTGGAGCCTAAGAAAATAAAGTCTGTAACTGTTTCCATTGTTTCCCCATCTATTTGCCATGAAGTGGTGGGACAATATGTTTTATCTTCGTTTTCTGAATTTTGAGCTTGAAGCCAACTTTTTCCCTCTTCTCCTTCACTATCATCAAGAGGCTCTTTAGTTCCTCTTTGCTTTCTGCCATAGGGGTGGTATTGCCTGCGTATCTGAGGTTATTGGTATTTCTCCCAGCAATCTTGATTCCAGCTTGTTCTTCATCCAGCCCAGGATTTCACATGAAGTACTCTGCATATAAGCGAAATAAGCCAGGTGATAATATACAGCCTTGACATACTCCTTTCCTGATTTGGAAACAGTCTTTTGTTCCATATCTGGTTCTGTGCTTCTTGACCTGCATACACATTTCTCAGGAGGCAGGTAAGGTGGTCTGGTATTCCCATCTCTTGAATAATTTTTCAAAGTTTATTGTGATCCACACAGTCAAAGACTTTATCATAGGCAAAAAAGAAGAAATAGAAGATTTTTTGGAACTCTGTTGCTTTTCCATGATCCAACGGATGTTGGCAATTTGATGTCTGGTTCCTCTGCCTTTTCTAAATCCAGCTTGAACATCTGGAAATTCATGGTTCATGTACTGTTGAAGCATGGCTTGGAGATTTTTGAGAATTACTTCGCTAGCATGTGAGATGAATACAAGTGTGCAGTAATTTGAATATTCTTTGGCATTGCCTTTCTTTGGAACTGGAATGAAAACCGACATTTTCCAGTCCTGTGGCCACTGCTGAGTTTTCCAAATTTGCTGGCATATTGAGTGCAACACTTTCACAACATCATCTTTTAGGGTTTGAAATAGCTCAACTGGAATTCCATCACCTCCACTAGCTTTGTTCATAGTGATGCTCTCTAAGGCCCATTTGACTTTGCATTCCAGGATGTTTGCCTCTAGGTGAGTGATCACACCATTGTGGTTATCTGGGTCATGAAGATCCTTTTTGTATAGTTCTTCTCTGTATTCTTTCCATCTCTTCTTAATATCTCCTGCTTCTGTTAGGTCCATACCATTTCTGTTCTTTATTGTGCTCATCTATGCATGAAATATTCCCCTGGTATCTCTAATTTTCTTGAAGAGATCTAGTCTTTCCCGTTGTATTATTTTTCTCTATTTCTTTGCATTGATCACTGAGGAAGCTTTCTTCTCTCTCCTTGCTGTCTTTAGAACTCTGTATTCAAATGGGTATATCTTTCCATTTCTCCTTTGCCTTTAGCTTCTCTTCTTTCTCAGTAATTTGTAAGGCCTCATCAGACAACCATTTTGCCTTTTTGCATTTCTTTTTCTGGGGATGGTCTTGATCACTGCCCCTTGTACAATGTCACGAACCTCTGTCCATAGTTCTTCTGGCACTCTGTCTATCAGATCTAATCCCTTGAATCTATTTGTCACTTTCACTGTGTAATCGTAAGGGATTTGATTTAGGTTATACCTGAATGGTCTAATGGTTTTCCCTACTTTCTTCAATTTAAATCTGAATTTGGCAATAAGGAGTTCATGATCGGAGCCAGTCAGTTCCCAGTCTTGTTTTTGCTGACTGTTTAGAACTTCACCTTTGGTTGCAAAGAATATAATCAACCTGATTTCAATATTGACCATCTGGTGATATCCGTATGTAGTCTTCTCTTGTGTTGTTGGAAGAGGGTGTTTGCTAATGTACTGTGTTAGATAGTGAAAAATACTGCAGGACAAACAAATGAGAGACATGATTGGAGAATGATAGAGGTGGTATATATAAAGCTATTATACACATAGCATCATAAAAGGCCTCTTATGATAAGAAAGTATTTAGTCAATGGCTTCAAGAGATTGACAGAATCATGTAGAGATTCAAAATATAGCATTTCAAGCAAGGAAACAAGTACAAAGGCAGTGAAGAAAGAGCAAGTTTGTTGGGAAAAATAATAGGATGTTTGGTAAGTGCAATAAGACTGAGAAAGGAGATTCTACTATTTAGTTTTTAATACTCTCATTATCTCACTTTATTTTACCTTTCTAGACTCTTACACTGAAAACATTGTCCATTATATTTAATATTTTCTCAGAATTTGTAAATATAATGTTTTCTATGATGTGATCATATCATTGATTATGTTATTAAACATAACACAGCCCAGGTCAGGGTTTCTAATTATGGCATTAGAAAATTTTTTCCTCTTGTTAAAAAGTGATAATTACCACATGATGATCATGGAAATAACTGGATTTTCAAGAGGTTTAAAATGTATTAATTCAATAGATTTGAAAAATTTTGTTTTATATCAAACCTGTCTAAAATTGAAAAGAGAATCAGTAAAATATTTGTATAGAATTATATATATATAATATTCATTCTATTTATAATTTCATAGATGTAATAGGTATATATGGAGAAGGAAACAGCAATCCACTCCAGTATTCTTGCCTGGAAAGTCCCATGGATAGAGGAGCCTGGCGGGCTACAGTCCATGGGGTCGCAAGAGTGGGACACGACTTGGTGACTAAACCACCACCACCATGAATAGGTATATATTTCAAAAGTGAGTGAAATTACTTTTCATTCAGGTAGATAAGTAGAAATTTCATGAGGATTATGGACCCCATGGCTTATAAATAATAACTGAAATATGAAGAGAATGACAATGACTATAAATGGACAGCAGAACAAGGTTAAAAAATAAAACAGGAAAATGTTTCTATTCAGTGATTGGAAAGGATTGAAATTTGGAGCAAAAGTGTTACACAGGCAGCTCTGAGGGTTTATAGAAAATCGTTCAAGGTCACATTGTCGTTAAAACTACTGTAAGGCATTACAACCTGAATAAGCAGTTGGAAGGTTTTGAGTTGGATCCCAATGTTCACCATCAATTAATTTTCCTAGAATTAAAAATATGCAGAAAAGTTTAGAAAGTGTAGCTTATAGTGATGAGGAATGTCTACTGCCAATCTCATAAGAAGAGACAAATGTCACAAATTGGGAGGGTAAAAAGCTATTAGCTTTGAAAATATTGAATAAAGTAATTAATCTGAGTTATTTTGTCTTGGTTAAGATGGAAACCAAAACATGAAATATAATGAAGTAAATTAAATTTCTATATTAATAAATAAAAACTATACAAATACATAGTGATAAAAATGATAAGATTTTAAGATAAGAAATATCAGAAATCTTATTTCCTGTGTGTTCTGTGTCAGACAAGTGTGTTACATGCCAACCTGAACAACTAATGTTATTTCAGATTTCATTATTATAAATACAGTACACAGATCAAGAAGGTTAACATTTCTCTGGTTATTGGTCAGAGAGCATCTGGCATACCATATGCCACATGCCAGATGTTAGTGTTTCCTCCTAAAAGACATACTTATACTTCTTCTAGAATAAAATCTAAAGGAACATTTAAGTCTTTGTCCAGTTTAACTCCAACAGTTATTTGGAAACACATCTTTAGCTGTAAACTGCCTTCATTTAATTATCTGCAAATATCCTCAAATGCTTTCTTACTTAAGCCTACAGGGGTTAGTGTGAAAGTGAAAAGGGAGAGAATTCTGAATGACAAGAGTGAAGATTCAAGGTGATTAGGTGAGAGAATAGCATTGAAACCTATACAATACCATATATAAAATATATGACCAGTGTGAGTTTGATGCATGAAGCACCCAAAGCTGGTGCTTGGGACAACTTAGAGGAATAGGGTAGGGAGAGAGGTGGGAAGAAGGTTCATTATTGGGGGGACACATGTATACCTATGGCAAACCCATGTTGATGTATGGCAAAAACCATCACAATGTTGTAAAGTAATTATCCTCCAATTACAGTAAATAAATTGATTTTCAAAATAAATATATAAAAATGAAGACCCATTGGATAACAAGAGGCTGCCAGATGTCCTCTCCTTCCCTGATTTTGTTTATAGTTTTCTCTCACATAGATATTAGTTATTTTATCATCATTCAAGTTCTGGTTAAAATTATACCTATTCTGAGATTTTCCCCAGTGTATCAATCAGGAACATTCCTCCTGCTATAATATCACTATAGTAACTCATAGATATATTTTTTTAAAGGACCATGATATTATAGTAGTTTTATTTATTTTTCACACTGTGGTTGCACATACAGACACACACACAGGTACATGCTTACATACACCCTTACACACACATCCCAAATCAAAACTTAAATTCAATTAAAAAAGTATAGATGAAAGCATTCAATTGTGAACAACCATTACAAAGGTGAAAAAAGGTTTATATTTTTCGTGGTTTCTTGGTTAGGAGTAAAGAAGAATAAAACAAGTTATTTTAATTTCGGAAGTAAAATTGATTCTCTTTTATAATAAATCATCTAATACAGTCCAGGGTTTATGAAAGTACTATACATATAACTCTGGGACCTCATACTTCATTAGTACTTTATAAAAAATAATACAGAAGAAAAGATGTAGAATTGTGTTCATGGGAGGAGAACAGACCCAGCACAAGTTCCCTCCTGAGTTAAAAAAAAGTTTTATGGGGCTTATGGGATTTGATAATAGAATAATTTGATAAATAGAAGGACTTTAGTAATATGAGTGTCAGACAGATGTAGCAGAAGTTAGGTAAAGATCAGCCGAGAGAATGGTAGTCTATAATTAGGAAAAAAATCACCTTCCAATTATTACAAACATAATTGGAAAAATAATAACATTTATATTTGCTACCTAAAAAAATAAAAATGTTAGAGGTAAATCAAATTTTGATTAACACAGAGCAGTTACAGATAGTGACAAAATCTAAGATGGTGACTTGATTATAGAAACTGTACAGAGAAAGACATATGAGGTTGAGATAATTAGAAATTCTGAGATTCTGGTGTTGTATGGTCAATCATATAACCAATGACATCAACAAGTATAATGGTATGACTTTAAAGCAGAAATAATGATCTGGGTGCCAAAGTTTTCAGTTTATTCTGGTGAATGCTGATGAAAGTCAGTAGATTTAGCAATGATAAAAATCAGTGGGTACTTGAGCCAAATACCATGAACTCAAATAAGGGAGTTATTTACGCAGGTGCAGAGGTAAACAGTTTACATCTTTAATCTCTAGTTAGGTGAATGCTGAACCGCCTATATATAAAACTTGGGAAAGTGAACAAACTTATTTTAGTAGAAGCAGGACTGAACACAACTTCTTTCAGTGGAGGCAAGGATCAAAAGAATCAGGATTTTAAAGTCTTTAAGTTGTAAGTAGAATTGTTTAGCATAAAATGGATATGTTATAGTGTACCATGTTGTCATTTGGCATAAAAAGAAGAGGTGCAATTATAATTTTCATAATAAAAGTCACAGAATATTTTACAGATAAAAATAATAAAAATGAGATAGGCCTAGGACCTTCCATTCGTAATAACAGTATGAATAGAATGGATATTTTTATGTTTGCATTAAGTTTGCCTTTAATCCCAAAAGAAGCATTGTCAAATTATGATGAAATCTGGAAAAAAATTCCTTACATCAAGGTGGAAATGTTAGAATGCTTTGATTTTTTTTAATAGAACATAGAGAATAGCAATAGTTTATTAAATATTCTTCACATTAAGTTGAGGCACTTTTAGTAAAAGATTTCACATTTGCAATGTTTAAATACTTTTTCTCGTACATTAACATAGCAAGATATTTTCTTGAAATTTTATCTTCTCTAAAAGTCCTTTTTGAGACAATTTCCCTAGACATGCTTTCCTAGACAATTTACCCATAGACATGCTTATGACCTTGAGATAAAACACATTCCATATAATAGGAATAGAAAAAAGAGAAACAGTGTCCAGTTTTGTACCCCCAAATCAGGCACTTGAAGTTCATGTCAAATCCAACAAAGTTATCTCACAGCATCTTAAACTTGTGGAAGGGAAGTAAAGATACGCAACTCATTTTTGATCACACTTAACCTGTGATAAGGAGCCATGTTATATGCTTTTCCTGGATTCTCCTCTCCCCTTCTATCTCTATATAATACCCATGAAATATATAGTAACACTGAACCAATGTCCTAGATCACCTGAACCCAAACTATCCCGCTTATAGGGAAATCTTCCTTTTCAGTTTTGAGGGATGCTCATAATTTGGATATGTCCTCATTATATTTACAGTCTCAGTTTCTTCCTGTTTATTGGTTATCTTGCACTCTCAAATGGGATGCAGTTTGAACAGTGAATTATATATTCAGCCATCTTATGAAAAACCCTATCCTGAATCCCTTTGCCTGCAAATGAGAACCAATTCCTTGGTGCCCAGAGGGGTAATGACAAAGAAAGAACTATATTTGTTGACATTACATGGTGATTCCAGATCATAGTTCACAACTTTGTTGCACCAAGGGGATTGCATAACTTAATGAAGCTATGATCCATGTCATTCAGAGCCACCCCAGATGAATGAGTCATAGTGGAGAGTTATGAAAAAAATGTGGAAAATAAGCCCCCCAGTTCAGAAGATATGCTACTAGGGAAGAATTGAAGGCAGTAAATAATAGCTCCAGAAAAAAAATGAAGAGGTCAAAACTGAAACTATGCTCAGTTGTGGATGTGCCTGGTATTGAAAGTAAAGTCTGATGCTGTAAAGAACAATATTGCATAGGAACTTGGAATGTTAGGTCCATGAATCAAAGTAAACTAAACACGGTCAAGCAGGAGATGGCAAGATTGAATACTGACATCTTAGGAATCAGTGAACTAAAATGATGGGCAAATTTAATTCAGATGACCATTGTATCTACTACTGTGGGCAGGAATACATTAGAAGAAATGGAGTAGCCCTCATAGTCAACAAAAGACTTCAAAATGTGGTACCTGGGTTCCGTCTCAAAAACAGCAAAATTATTTCACTTCATTTCCAAGGGTAAACCATTTTAACGTCACATAATCAAAGTCTCTGTCCAACTGCTGATGCCCAAGAAGCTGAAGTTGAGCCATTTTATGGAGACCTACAACATCTTCTCTGATGGCTTAGATGGTAAAGTGTCTGCCTACAATGTGGGAGACCTGGGTTCGAACCCTGGATCAGGAAGATCTCCTGGAGAAGGGAATGGCAACCCACTCCAGTACTCTTGCCTGGAAAATCCCATGGACAGAGGAGCCTGGTAGGCTACAGTCCATGGGATTGCAAAGAGTTGGACACAACTGAGTGACTTCACTTCACTTCACAACACCTTCTAGAGCTAGCAACAAAAAAAGATGTTCTTTTCACGTCAGGAGATAGGAATGCACAAATATGAAGTCAAGAGATGCCCAGAAGTTTACCAGGCAAGTTTAGCCTGGGAGTACAAAATGAAGCAGTGCAAAGGCTAACAGTTTTGTCATAGCAAACACCCTCTTCCAACAACACAAGGGATGACTTTACACATGGACATCACCAAATGGTCAATACCAGAATCAGATTGATCATATTCTTTGCAGCCAAAGATAGAGAAGCTCTATATAGTCAGCAAAAACAATACTTTAAACTGACTATGAGCCAGGTCATGAACCTCTTGTGGCAAAATTCAGTCTCAAACTGGGGAAAGTAGGGAAAACTACTAGGCCATTCATGTATGACCTAAATCAAATCACTTATGATTATAGGGTAGAGCTAACCAATAGATTCTAAGGATTAGACCTGGTAGACAGAGTGCCCAAAGAACTATATAGAGAGGTTTGTAATATTGTACAGGAGGCATTGATCAAAACCATCCCAAAGAAAAGGAAATGCAAGAAACAAATGGATCATCTGAGGTGGCTTTACAAATAGCTGAGGAAAGAAGAGAAGCAAAAGGCAAGGAAGAAAGGGAAAGATATATCCAACTGAATGCAGAGTTCCAGAGACTAACAAGGAAAGAAGATAAAAAGTGTTTCTTAAATGAACAATGCAAAGAAAAAGAGAAATTCAAGAGAATGAGAGGAATAGAGATATCTTCAAGAAAATTAGAAATATCAAAGGAACACTTTATGAAAGGATAGGCATGATAAAGGACAGAAATAATAGTGATTTAATAGAAACAGAAGTGATTAAGAAGAGGTGCCAAGAATACAAAGAACTGTACAAAAAAAGGCCTTAATGACCTAAATAATCATAATGATGTGGTCACTCACCTAGAGCCAGGCATCTGGGAGTGTGAACTCAAGTTGGGCCTTAGGAAGCATTACTATGAACAAAGCAAGTAGAGGGGATGAAATTTCAGCTAAGCTGTTTAAAATACTAAAAGCTGATACTGTTAATTTGCTGCACTCAATATGTCAGCAAATTTGGAAAACTCAGTGGTGGCCACAGGACTGGAAAAGGTCAATTTTTATTCCAACCCCAAAGCCAAGAATGCCAAAGACTGTTCAAACTACCATACACTTGAACTCATTTCACATGCTAGCAAGGTAATATTCAAAATTCTTAAAGTTAGACTTTAGCAGTACATGAACCAAAAGCTTCCAGCTATACAACCTGGGTTTAGAAAAGACAGGAACCTGAGATCTAATTGCTGACATTCATCGGATCATGGAAAAAGCAAGATTCCCCAAAAACATGTACTTCTGCTTCATTGACTATACCGAAGCCTTTGTTTGGATCACAACAAACTGTGGAAAGTTTTCCAAGTGATTGAATTACCAAACCACTTTACCTGTCTCTTGAGAAACCAATGTGTGGGATAAGAAGCAACAGTTAGAACCAGACATGGAACAACTGACTGATTCAAAATTGAGAAAAGTGTACAACAAGGCTATATATTATCATTCTGCTTATTTAAAACTTATATGCAGAGTACATTGTGCAAAATGCCTTGCTGATGAATCAAAAGCTGGGGTCAAGACTGTCAGGAGAAATATCAACAGCCTCATATATGCAGATGATAACACTCTAATGGGAGAACATGAAGAGGAACTAGAGAGCTACTTGATGAGGGGGAAACAGGAGAGTGAAAAAGCTGGCCTTAAACTCAACATTCAAAAAACTAAGATTATGGCATGAAATCCCACCACTTCATAGCAAGTAGAAGGGGAAAAAGTAGAAGCAGTGATGATTTTATTTTCTTGGGCTCCAAAATCACTGCAAATGGTGACTGCAATCATGTCTTTAAAAGACACTTTCTCTAGAAATTCTCACTTTATGAACTTCTAAAATTTAGCTTGAAACATTTTGAGTGTAATCTTGATAGCATGTGAAATGATTGCAATTGTACAGTAGTTTGAACATCCTTTGTCATTGCTTTTCTTTAAGATTGAAATGAAAACTGACCTTTTCCAGTCCTGTGGCCACTATTGGAAAGTGGCCACAGATGTAAACAGACATTTCTCCATAGAAGACATACAATTGGCCATGAGTCACATGGTAAGATGCTCAACATCACTAATCATCAGAGGAATGAAAATAGAAACTACAATGAGGTATCACCTCACATTGGCCAGAACGGCAATCATCAAAATATGTACAAACAACAAATCCTGGAGTGGATATGGAGAAAAGGGAACACTCTTACACTCTTGCTGGGAGCATAAATTGTTATAGCCACTGTGGAGAACAATATGGAGGTTCCTTAACAGCTAAATATACAGCTACCATAAGATATGGCAATCCCACTACTGGGCATTTACTCTGAGGAGGCACAGTGCAATGCACGTGTGCTCAGTAATGTCCAAGTCTCTGAGACCCCATGGTCTGTAGCCCAACAGGTTCCTCTGTTCATGGGATTTCCAAGGCAAGAACATTGGAGTGAGTTGTTGTTTCATCCTCCAGGGGATCCTCCCCTACCCAGAGATTTAACTCACAACTCCAACATTTCCTGCATTGGCAGGTGGATTCTTTACTACTGAGCCATCATAGCTCAAAAAGACACATGTACCTCAGAGTACATTGGAGCAATACTTATAGTAGCCAGAATGTGGAAACAGCCCAGATGTCCATTAAACAAATGAATGGGGAAAAAAATGTGGTACATCTGTATAATGGAATATTACTCTGTCATAAAAATCAATGAAATTGAGTCAGTTGTAGTGATGAGTATGAACCTAAAGCCCATCATGCAAAGTAAGACATAAATTTAAAAACAAATATCATCTATTAATACTTATATTTGGAATCTAGAAAAATGATACTGATGAACCTGTTTGCAGGATAGGATTACAGGTGCTCAACATACAGAACAGACTTGTGGACACAGCAGGGAAGGAGAGCTGGGAGGAACTGTGGGAGTAAATTAACCTATGTGCACTACCATGTATAAAATAGATACCTAGTGGGAAGCTGCTGTATAGAACAGGTAGCTTAGCTTGTTGCTCTCTGATAACCTAGAATGGTGGAATGGGGGTATGGGAGGAAGGCTTAAGAGGAAGGGGATATATGTATGCTGATGGCTGATTCACGTTGCTGTTTCACAGCAGAAGCTGACACAACATTGTAAAACAATTTTTTCATATATATATACACACACACACACACACACACACATATATAAAATACACATGCGATGAAATGCTGGTTGTTAGTTGTTCATTTGTGTCTGACTCTTTGTGATCCCATGGACTATAGAATTCAAGGCTCCTCCATCCATGGGATTTTCCAGGTGAGAATACTTGAATGGGTTGCCATTTCCTTTTCCAGGGGATGTTCCTGACTCAGGAATCGAACATGGGTCTCCTGCTTTTTTCAGGCAAACTCTCTATCATATGAGCCACCAGTGAAGCCCAATGAAATACTAGTTACCAAAAAAAATATATGAAATCTTGCCAATTTGCAACAACATGGAAGAATATTGAGCAGCTCAGTGGGGAAGGAATGGGAGAAAGTGAAACTGGTAAAGGGGCTCAGTCGTAGGGTTACAAGTGGAAACTAAATTTTTGGTGATAAGCATGCTGTGATATATATAGAAATCTAAATATAATATACTCACAGAACATAGGGTTTCCCATGCGGCACTAGTAGTAAAGAACCCACTTGCCAATGCAGGCTATGCAAGAGACTCAGGTTCTTTCTCTGGCTCAGGAAGATCCCCTGGAAAAGGAAATGGTGACCCACTCCAGTATTCTCACCCAGAGAATCCCATGGACAGAGGAGCCTGGTGGGCTACAGCCCATGTGGTCGCAAAGAGTCAGACATGACTGAGCAGACACACAGTTGTCATGAAACATATTGTTATAAACTAATGTTGCCTTAGTAAAAAATAGAGTAAATTAATGGCCCTAATCCAAAATAATGCAATTCTGATAACTACTGTTCTACATCATTAAATTGAGTTAATTGATAGCTACTTTAGGAAAAGATCCTCTTCAGAGAATAAAGAGACATGTAATTCAAGGAGAAATATTACTCCAAGTTGTAACAAAGTTCCTAAAATATTTTATCTGCTTCATAATTTTGCTAATGGCTCATTCTGTTTATATCAATGATTGGAGAAAGGAGGAATTTTTCAGTATGATGGAAAATGATCACAGTCTATATAGAAGTTGCAAAGGATAAACTAGTCCTAAATATGCTGGGAAGCAGTGTTGACAGCCAAACACGAATGAGTCTTTGAACTAGCTAATTTAAGGGGATTGTGTATTATTAGTCTCTTATTTGCATGTATAAATTTGTTCTTGGAGTATCTCTCTATTTGGCTTGATTCCTACTGTCTTCTTAACTTTTTAAGTCCTTACACTTTACTTGCTTAAACTAAAGCATTTATGTACTATGTACTGTATTCTTTATAGATATAAAAACATATTAGATAACAACAAAGCAATTTTAAACAATATAGATTGATATTATTCTCTCTGCTTTATTAGCATGATGCTGCTAAGTCGCTTCAGTAGTTTCTGACTCTGTGCAACCCCATAGACGGCAGCCCACCAGGCTCCCCCGTCAGTGGGATTCTCCAGGCGAGAACACTAGAGTGGGTTGCCCTTTCCTTCTCCAATGTATGAAAGTGAAAAGTGAAAGTGAAGTCGCTCAGTCGTGTCAGACTCTTAGCGACCCCATGGACTGCAGCCCACCAGGCTCCTCCATCCTTGGAAGGCAAGAGTACTGGAGTGGGTTGCCATTGCCTTCTCCGATTAGCATGATAGTGACCTTTAAATTATAGATTTGGTCTTATGATAATATAGATTGCAGTGTCAGTGATATAATTCTTAAATGTTTAATGTGAATTCTCCCCCTCAAGGAATAAACTCTGTATTGGGAAATGAGTACAAAGTAAAGGAGATAAAAATATAAGTATACCAGCTCAGTCATATCTATAAACACATACACTCAATTGGCTGACAGGTAATAGGCAGAAATATTTAAAAATTGGAGAAACTTAAATCTTCAATTTTGAGGATGAGATATCCTGCCAGATATGTAGTCTGACTGATTCTTAAAAAACCTGCATTTGTACTGACTAAAAATATAAATATATGTATATGTATTCTACTTATTCCTGTACAATCCAGCGTGAAAAATATTCTAATATTTGTTAAGTCTGAAACATAGGATAAGACATTTCAAAGTCTGCATTGAACCTAAACTGGTGATTTGTTTCTTACATGATATTATACATGTTTCAATGCCATTCTCCCAAATCATTCCACCCTCTCCCTCTCCCATGGAATCCAAAAGACTTTTCTATACATCTGTGTCTCTTTTGCTGTCTCGCATACAGGGTTATCATTACCATCTTTCTAAATTCCATATATATGTGTTAGTATACCGTATTGTTGTTTTCCTTTCTGGCTTACTTCACTCTGTATAATTGGCTCCAGTTTCATCCACCACATTAGAACTGATTCAAATGTATTCTTTTTAATGGCTTCATAGTCTTAAAAGTATTTGAAAAGGTTTGCTTTGTCTGCAATTATTAAAAAAAAATTAGGTGTAAGAAGCTACTGGAAAAATACATATTATAAAACTTTACATATGTAGATAATGCTATATCCTGCACTTAGAATATGATGTGGAATACAGAACACATGAAATAGTTTGTAAGCTATCAATTTTATTTATTTATTTTTAAAATCTACACAATTTTAATTGACACTAGATAGAAAGAGGATGATGGTAAAGGTTGGTATGTACTTGAATAAATAAGCATGGTAGCAACAGCAATAAGAAATGATGATACAGGAAAAAAAACAGAAACAGAGGAAAGATTTCTTTTAAGAAAAATTCCACAGTATCTTGCAAATTAAAAATCTGTGAAACTTGGAAATGCTGAGGTGAACCTGAGTCGAAGTTTCAAGATGAAGTAGAAGGATATGTACTCACTCATCTCCTCCTGTGAGAGTACCAAAATCACAACTAGTTTTTGAACAACTATTGACAGGAGGACACATGAACCCACCTCCGCCCCCAAAAAATACCCCATGTCCAAAGACAAAGAAGAAGGTGCATTGAGGTGAACTGGGGGAAGCAGAGACTCCATCTTGGAGGGCACAAACAAAATCCTGCCTGCAACAGGACCTAGGGAAAAGGAGCAGTGACTCCACAGGAGACTGAACCAGACCTACATGCTAGTGTTGGAGGGTCACTTGTGGAGGAGTGGTTTGGCACTGGCTCACTGCAGAGACGGGGGCATCAGCAGCAGCCATCCTGGGAGGTAGGTACCCCTATGTGTGAGCACTGTTGGAGGTTGCCATTAACCCTACCATAGAATCTGTACACTTTAGGGCAGGGTCACCTTAGGCCAAACAACTAACAGGGAGAGAGGGCAGCCCCACCCATCTCCACACAATTGGATTAAAGTTTTGCTGAGCATGGCCCTGCCAACCATAATTAAAGTGAAAGTGTTAGTCACTCAGTAGTGTCTGACTCTTTGTGACCCCATGGACTGCAGCCCACCAGGCTCCTCTGTCCATGGGACTGTCCAGGCAAGGAAACCAGAGTGATTTGCTATTTTCTTCTCCAAGGGATCTTTCTGACCCAGGGATCAAACCCAGGTCCCCTTCACTGCAGGCAGATTCTTTACTGACTGAGCTACCAGGGAAGCCCACCAGAATAAGACCCGGTTTTGCCCACTGCCAGCCCCTCCCATCAGGACGTTTACACAAGCATCTTAGCCTCATCCACTAAAGGGCAGATAAAGAAGCAAGAAAAACTACAATCCTACAGCTAACAGAATGAAAACCACGTTACAGAAAGTTAATCAAAATGAAAAGGCAGAGAGTTGTGTCTCAGATGTAGGGACAAGCTAAAATGCCAGAGAAACAAGTAAATGAAGTGGAGATAGAAAAAATTCCAGAAAAAAGATTTCAGAATGATGGTATTGAAAATGATCCAGGATCTCTGAAAAAGAATGGAGAAGATGCAAGAAATGTTACCAAAGACATAGAAGAACTACAAAAGCAAACAGAGATGAACAATACACTAGAAGGAATCAATAGAAGAATAACTGAGGCAGAAGAACAAATAAGTGACCTAGAAGACAGAATAGTGAAAATCACTCTCACAAAATGAATATAGAAAAAATAATTTAAAAAATAGATGACAGCCTAAGAGACCTCTGCAGCAACATTAAATGCACCAATTCACATCATAACTGCGCTTTGCTGGAGCAGCCATGAAGAGATACCCCACGTCCAAGGTAAGAGAAACCCAAGTAAGATGGTAGGCGCTGAGAGAGGGCATCAGAGGGCAGACAGACTGAAACCACAATCACAGTCAACTAGCCAATCTGATCACATGGAAAGAATGAAGGGATGGAGCCAAAGCAAAAACAACACCCAGTTGTGGGTGTGACTGGTGATAGAAGCAAGATCCGATACTGTAAAGAGCAATATTGCATAGGAACCTGGAATGTTAGGTCCATGAATCAAGGCAAGTTGGAAATAGTCAAACAGGATATGGCAAGAGTGAACGTCGACATTCTAGGAATCAGCAAACTAAGATGGACTAGAATGGGTGAATTTAACTCAGATGACCATTATATCTACTACTGTGGGCAGGAATCCCTTAGAAGAAATGGAGTAGCAATCATAGTCAAAAAAGAGTCTTAAATGCAGTACTTGGATGCAATCTCAAAATGACAGAATGATCTCTGTTTGTCTCCAAGGCAAACCATTCAATATCACAGTAATCCAGGCCTATGCTTCAACCAGTAATGCTGAAGAAGCTGAAGCTGAACGGTTCTATGAAGACATACAAAACCTTTTGAAACTAACACCCAAAAAAGATGTCCTTTTCATTATATGGGACTGGAATGTAAAAGTAGGAAGTCAAGAAACACCTGGAGTAACAGGTAAATTTGGCCTTGGAATACAGAATGAAGCAGGGCAAAGGCTAATAGAGTTTTGCCAAGAAAATGCACTGGTCATAGCAAACACCCTCTTCCCACAACACAAGAGAAGACTCTACACATGGACATCACTGTATGGTCAACACTGAAATCAGATTGATTATATTCTTTGCAGGTAAAGATGGAAAAGCTCTATATAGTCAGCAAAAACAAGACCAGGAGCTGACTGTGGCTCAGATCATGAACTCATTATGGCCAAATTCAGACTTAAATTGAAGAAAGTGGGGAAAACCACTAGACCATACAGGTATGACCTAAATCAAATCCCTTATGATTATACAGGGGAAGGGAGAAATAGATTTAAGGGACTAGATCTGATAGATAGAGTGCCTGCTGAACTATGGAATGAGGTTCATGACATTGTACAGGAAATAGGGAGCAAGACCATCCCCATGGAACAGAAATGCAAAAAAGAAAAATGGCTGTCTGGGGAGGCCTTACAAATAGCTGTGAAAAGAAGAGAGGCAAAAAGCAAAGGAGAAAAGGAAAGATATAAGCATCTGAATGCAGAGTTCCAAAGAATAGCAAGAAGAGATAAGAAAGCCTTCTTCAGTGATCAATGCAAAGAAATAGAGGAAAACAACAGAATGGGAAAGACTAGAGATCTCTTCAAGAAAATTAGAGATACCAAGGGAACATTTCATGCAAAGATGGGCTCGATAAAGGACAGAAATGGTATGGACCTAACAGAAGCAGAAGATATTAAGAAGAGGTCGCAAGAATACACAGAAGAACTATACAAAACAGATCTTCACAACCCAGATAGTCATGATGATGTGATCACTAATCTAGAGCCAGACATCTTGGAATGTGAAGTCAAGTGGGCCTTAGAAAGCATCACTATGAACAAAGCTGGTGGAGGTGATGGAATTCCAGTTGAGCTGTTTCAAATCCTGAAAGATGATGCTGTGAAAGTGCTACACTCAATATGCCAGCAAGTTTGGAAAACTCAGCAGTGGCCACAGGACTGGAAAAGGTCAGTTTTCATTCCAATTCCAAAGAAAGGCAATGCCAAAGAAAGCTCAACTTACTGCACAATTGTACTCATCTCACACACTAGTAAAGTAATGCTCAAAATTCTCCAAGCCAGGCTTCAGCAATACGTGAACCATGAACTTCCACATGTTCAAGCTGGTTTTAGAAAAGGCAGAGGAACCAGAGATCAAATTGCCAACATCCGCTGGATCATGGAAAAAGCAAGAGAGTTCCAGAAAAACATCGATTTCTGCTTTATTGACTATGCCAAAGCCTTTGACTGTGTGGATCACAAGAAACTGTGGAAAATTCTGAAAGAGATGGGACTACCAGAGCACCTGACCTGCCTCTTGAGAAACCTGTATGCAGGTCAGGAAATAACATTTAGAATTGGACATGGTACAACAGACTGGTTTTAAATAGGAAAAGGAGTACATCAAGGCTGTATATTGTCACCCTGGTTGTTTAACTTCTATGCAGAGTACATCATGAGATACACTGGACTGGAAGAAGGACAAGCTGGAATCAAGATTGCCAGGAGAAATATCAGTAACCTCAGACATGCAGATGACACCACCCTTATGGCAGAAAGTGAAGAAGAACTAAAGAGCCTCTTGATGAAAGTGAAAGGGGAGCTTAAAGCTCAAGTTGTCTTAAAGCTCAACACTCAGAAAACTGAGATCATGGCATCCGGTCCCATCACTTCATGGCAAATAGATGAGGAATCAGTGGCAAAACAGCTGACTTTATTATTTTTTTTGACTCCAAATCACTGCAGACGGTGACTTCAGCCATGAAATTTATAGATGCTTACTCCTTGGAAGGAAAGTTATGACCAACTTAGACAGTGTATTAAAAAGCAGAGACATTACTTTGTCAACAAAGGTCCATCTCGTCAAGGCTATAGTTTTTCCAGTAGTCATGTATGGATGTAAGACTTGGACTATAAAGAAAGCTGAGTGAAGAAGAATGGATGCTTTTGAACTCTGGTGTTGGAAAAGACTCTTGAGAATCCCTTGGACAGCAAGGAGATCCAACCAGTGCAACCTAAAGGAGATCAGTCCTGTGTGTTCATTGGAAGGACTGATGTTGAAGCTGAAACTCCAATACTTTGGCCACCTGATGGCCACTCATTTGACCCTGATGCTGGGAAAGATTGAGGGCTGGAGGAGAAGGGGATGACGGAGGATAAGATGGTTGGATGGCATCACCAACTCAGTTGACATGAGTTTGAGTAAACTCCGGGAGTTGGTGATGGATAGGGAGGCCTGGCGTGCTGCAGTTTATGGGGTCGCAAAGAGTCGGACACGACTGAGAGACTGAACTGAACTGAACTGAACTCAGTAGTTAGAAAATCTATGGGATAAAAATAATAATGAAGACTATAGAGAAAATTGAGACCTTTGTAGTCACCCAATTAAGAGAAATTATTAGCATTGTTAGTGTATTAACAGGGATTTAAAGATTCGTGGAATTTGGAAGATTTTTTGTTTTTATTGATTGAATGCTGTGATATAAAAGTGGGAATAGTCTAAGATGGGTGTCAGTTTTTTCACTTGAGTAACTGGGTGTCTCCAGTCAAGATTCAGAGTAGGAATACCTTCAGAAAAGAAGATGAAAATGTTTATAAATGTTGATTTTAAGATGTTCATGGAAAATCTGCAAATACATATTCAGAAGCCAATCGAATGAAAGTGCCTCTGGTTCAATAAATGATTATGGGGTGAAATACTGAGCTGAAATATTGGTAGTATATAGGTTGTGGTTGAGGGGCTTCCCTGGTGGATCAGATGGTAAAGAATCCACCTGCAATGCAGAAGACCTTGGCTTGATCCCTGGGTTAGGAATATTCCCTGAGGAAGGAAATGGCAACCCACTCCAGCATTCTTGCTTAGAAAATTCCATGGACAGAGGAGCCTGGTGGGCTCAAGTCCATGGGGTCACAAAGAGTTGGACATGACTTAGTGACTAACACAACACACAGATTGTGGTCGAAAGAAATGGATGAGACACAACTTTGGACACAACTGAGCAACTAACACAAATACTAGGGGGCCAGATGAGTAAAGAAGGGAGAGAGCAATTGCGTACTACTTTAAAAAAAAATTGGTTACAAAGAGATAGAGGTACAGTGGACCTACAACTTAATATAGGGCGAAAGCAAAAAAATGAATTGATAATGGTGGAACCAAGAGTGGATAAACACAGAGCAGGAAAGACAAACAGGGAGATACAATTAATTATTGAAACATTTAATGAGATTTCTGAGAAATAAACCAAAGACATATACCTTATTCATTTATATTTAAACTTCCATATTTTTATTTGTTTATGATGTCATATATCCATATAGGGGTTTTCTAGGTGGTGCTAGTTGCAAAGAACCAGCCTGCAAATGCAACAGACATAGAGATATGGGTTTGATTCCTGGGTTGGTAAGATTCTCTGCAGGAGGGCATGGCAACCCACTCCAGTATTCCTGCCTGGAGAATCCCATGGACAGAGGAGCCTGGCAGGTCACAGTCTATAGCTTTGCAAAGAGTCAGACACAACTGAAGTGACTTAGCACACATTATCAATACAGAAGTTTTTATAGTCTACCTCATCTATCATATATTCTAAGTTATACTTTTGGTCAGAAATATAACGAACAGAATAGTAATATTTAATTCTAATTGTTTATAAGTAGTACTTTAAAACATGAGAAGAAAAGAGAAGAGACATATGCTGGAGGGAGAGTCTTTTTCTGTGAATCAAAAGTTTATGAGATATTTTGTTCAAAAAAACTAGTAAAATACTGCATCAGTTCAGTTCAGTTCAGTTCAGTTCAGTTGCTCAGTCATGTCAGACTCTTTGCAACCCCGTGAATCGCAGCACGCCAGGCCTCCCTGTCCATCACCATCTCCCGGAGTTCACTCAGACTCACATCCATCGAGTCCATGATGCCATCTAGCCATCTCATCCTGGGTCGTCCCCTTCTCCTCCTGCCCCCAATCTCTCCCAGCATCAGAGTCTTTTCCAATGAGTCAACTCTTCGCATGAGGTGGCCAAAGTACTGGAGCTTCAGCTTTAGCATCATTCCTTCCAAAGAACCCAGGGTTGATCTCCTTCAGAATGGACTGGTTGGATCTCCTTGCAGTCCAAGGGACTCTCAAGAGTCTTCTCCAACACCACAGATCAAAAGCATTAATTCTTTGGCGCTCAGCCTTCTTCACAGACCAACTCTCACATCCATACATGACCACAGGAAAAACCATAGCCTTAACTAGACGGACCTTAGTTGGCAAAGTAATGTCCCTGCTTTTGAATATACTATCTAGGTTGGTCATAACTTTTCTTCCAAGGAGTAAGCGTCTTTTAATTTCATGGCTGCAGTCACCATCTACAGTGATTTTGGAGCCAAAAAAAATAGTCTGACACTGTTTCCACTGTTTCCCCATCTATTTGGCATGAAGTGATGGGACCAGATGCCATGATCTTCGTTTTCTGAATGTTGAGCTTTAAGCCAACTTTTTCAGTCTCCTCTTTCACTTTCATCAAGAGGCTTTTTAGCTCCTCTTCACTTTCTGCCATAAGGGTGGTGTCATCGGCATATCTGAGGTTATTGATATTTCTCCCGGCAATCTTGTTTCCAGCTTGTGTTTCTTCCAGTCCAGCGTTTCTCATGATGTACTCTGCATAGAAGTTAAAATAAGCAGGGTGACAATATACAGCCTTGACGTACTCCTTTTCCTATTTGGAACCAGTCTGTTGTTCCATGTCCAGTTCTAACTCTTGCTTCCTGACCTGCATACAGATTTCTCAAGAGGCAGGTTAGGTGGTCTGGTATTCCCATCTCTTTCAGAATTTTCCACAGTTTCTTGTGATCCACACAGTCAAAGGCTTTGGCATAGTCAATAAAGCAGAAATCGATGTTTTTCTGGAACTCTCTTGCTTTTTCCATGATCCAGCGGATGTTGGCAATTTGATCTCTGGTTCCTCTGCCTTTTCTAAAACCAGCTTGAACATCAGGGAGTTCACGGTTCACGTAGTGCTGAAGTCTGGCTTGGAGAATTTTGAGTGTTACTTTACTAGCATGTGAGATGAGTGCAATTGTGTGGTAGTTTGAACATTCTTTGGCATTGCCTTTCTTTGGAATTGGAATGAAAACTGACCTTTTCCAGTCCTGTGGCCACTGCTGAGTTTTCCAAACTTGCTGGCATATTGAGTGTAGCACTTTCACAGCATCATCTTTCAGGATTTGAAACAGCTCAACTGGAATTCCATCACCTCCACCAGCTTTGTTCATAGTGATGCTTTCTAAGGCCCACTTGACTTCACATTCCAAGATGTCTGGCTCTAGATTAGTGATCACATCATCATGACTATCTGGGTTGTGAAGATCTGTTTTGTATAGTTCTTCTGTGTATTCTTGCGACCTCTTCTTAATATCTTCTGCTTCTGTTAGGTCCATACCATTTCTGTCCTTTATCGAGCCCATCTTTGCATGAAATGTTCCCTTGGTATCTCTAATTTTCTTGAAGAGATCTCTAGTCTTTCCCATTCTGTTGTTTTCCTCTATTTCTTTGCATTGATCACTGAAGAAGGCTTTCTTATCTCTTCTTGCTATTCTTTGGAACTCTGCATTCAGATGCTTATATTTTTCCTTTTCTCCTTTGCTTTTTGCCTCTCTTCTTTTCACAGCTATTTGTAAGGCCTCCCCAGACAGCCATTTTTCTTTTTTGCATTTCTGTTCCATGGGGATGGTCTTGCTCCCTGTTTCCTGTACAATGTCATGAACCTCATTCCATAGTTCAGCAGGCACTCTATCAGATCTAGACCCTTAAGTCTATTTCTCACTTCTACTGAATAATCATAAGGGATTTGATTTAGGTCATACCTGTATGGTCTAGTGGTTTTCCCCGCTTTCTTCAATTTAAGTCTGAATTTGGCCATAATGAGTTCATGATCTGAGCCACAGTCAGCTCCCGGTCTTGTTTTTGCTGACTGTATAGAGCTTCTCCATCATGGGCTGCAAAGAATATAATCAATCTGATTTCGGTGTTGACCATCTGGTGATGTCCATGTGTAGATTCTTCTCCTGTGTTGTTGGAAGAGGGTGTTTGCTATGACCAGTGCATTTCCTTGGCAAAACTCTATTAGCCTTTGCCCTGCTTCATTCTGTATTCCAAGGCCAAATTTACCTGTTACTCCGGGTGTTTCTTGACTTCCTACTTTTGCATTCCAGTCCTGTATAATGAAAAGGACATCTCTTTTGGGTGCTAGTTGTAAAAGATCTTGTAGGTCTTCATAAAACCGATCAACTTTAGTTTCTTCAGCGTTACTGGTTGGGGCATAGACTTGGATTACTGTGATATTGAATGGTTTGCCTTGGAGATGAACAGAGATCATTCTGTCGTTTTGAGATTGCATTCAAGTACTGCGTTTCAGACTCTTTTGTTGACCATGATGGCTACTCCATTTCTTCTGAGGGATTCCTGCCTGTTGTAGTAGATATAATGGTCATCTGAGTTAAATTCATCCATTCCAGTCCATTTTAGTTTGCCGATTCCTAGAATGTCAACGTTCACCCTTGCCATCTCTTGTTTGACCACTTCCAATTTGCCTTGATTTATGGACCTGACATTCCAGGTTCCTATGCAATATTGCTCTTTACAGAATCAGATCTTGCTTCTATCACCAGTCACATCCACAACTGGGTATTGTTTTTGCTTTGGCTCCATCCCTTCATTCTTTCTGGAGTTATTTCTCCACTGATCTCCAGTAGCATATTGGGCACCTAATGACCTGGGATAAGTTTATAAAAATATCTAAAAAAGCAACTGATATATTCCATTCAAGTTCAACCAGCATCTTCACATCCTTTTAGTCTTTCCACTCCTGACTAAACTAACACCTGTTCTACTCAATTATGAAATAAATTCTGCATCAGATTTTCTTTTTACAAACATGTTCAAAAGCAGTTGGGGTGAGGATGTGTGCATTGTGCAAATTGCTTTTTAATATTGCTAGACATATGAACCTTCCCTTTAGCCATTCTTCTCATGCAACTTCATATTAGTCTAATGATCTGACCATAACAAATTTTTGAATGACATTTTGCTGTCAAACTGTTTTTCAGTTAAGCTGTTTTGTATATGCCCATTTTTGTTCAGTCAGATAATTTGCTACACAGTTTCATGGCACAGTAAAAAGTGACACACAGGGATTTGGAATGAAAGCAATCATGTACACAGCAAGACAAATACCATCAATTTGCTTCCAATGTATTCTACTGTGAATATTCTGTATTAAGCAGTAAAATTACAGCTTCAGTGAGAAAATGCAACATCGGGATATTTATTTTTCCTATTGCTTACCATTAGAAATATTTGTAAGCATATCGTCATAATTCATAATAATAAATATTGAATATCAAAGAAATGTGTGATAACTCTCAATTCCACTAAGTAAGCAGCTTACCATTTTATAATAATAAAATTTGTCATCTATGTATATCAGATTTAATTCTTAACTTTGATTTAAGTGTCTCTTGATCCCCCAAATAATTTAGTATTCATCTCTGAGAAGGAACTCTGCAAGCCACAAGTGCAATATTACATAATGGCAGTTACTTGATTTTTTTAAACATTTGTTTTATGAGTTTCTTTTTACTTTATTATTTATTTTTAAAAATTATTTATTTTAATTGGAGGTTAATTACTTTACAATATTGGTTTTGCCATACATCAACATGTATCCACCACAGGTATACACATGTTCCCCATCCTGAACCCTCCACCCTCCTCCCTCCCCGTACCATCCCTCTGGGTCATCCCAGTGTACCAGCCCCAAGCATCCAGTATCATGCATTGAACCTGGGCTGGCGACTCATTTCATATATGATATTATACGTGTTTCAATGCCATTCTCCCAAATCATCCCACCCTCTCCCTCTCCCACAGAGTCCAAAAGACTGTTCTATACATCTGTGTCTCTTTTGCTGTCTCGCATACAGGGTTGTCATTACCATCTTTCTAAATGCCATATATATGTGTTAGTATAATGCATTGGTGTTTTTCTTTCTGGCTTACTTCACTTTGTATAATAGGCTCCAGTTTCATCCACTTTATTAGAACTGATTCAAATGTATTCTTTTTAATGGCTGAGTAATACTCCATTGTGTATATGTACCACAGCTTTCTTATCCATTCATCTGCTGATGGACATCTGGGTTGTTTCCATGTCCTGGCTATTATAAGCAGTGCTGCGATGAACATTGGGGTACACGTGTCTCTTTCAATTTTGGTTTCCTTGGTGTGTATGCCCAACAGAGGGATTGCTGCGTCATAAGGCAGTTCTATTTCCAGTTTTTTAAGGAATCTCCACACCATTCTCCATAGTGGCTGTACTAGTTTGCATTCCCACCAACAGTGTAAGAGGATATAAAATCAACACACAGAAATCCCTTGCATTCCTATACACTACTAATGAGAAAATAGCAAGAGAAATTAAGGAAACAATTCCATTCACCATTGCAACAAAAAGAATAAAATACTTAGGAATATACCTACCTAAAGAAACTAAAGACCTATGTATAGAAAACTATAAAACACTGAGTTTCTTTTTAAATTAAAAAAAAGATCAATGTAGCCATTCCATTATTTTGTATTTCTTTCAGTTTCATGCTAACTTCCTCTAGCTTTTAATCAACTAGAGTGCCATATTTGCTAAATTATATTTAGGTTAACTTTTCTTATCCTTAAAATTCTTATAACCCAAATTTGGATGCAGAGAGAGTTTTCAACTTATTGACCGTAAAAAATATTGTTTATGAGTTTTTCTCAATAATTTTGAGATTGAATTGAGTGGCTATAGCTCTGTGGTTTGTGTGAGTTCTGATAAATCTTGTGCCTGAAAATATATTAGCAGTTTTCAGGAGGGCTTGTATTACGTTAAGTATTTTGCTGACTTAAAAAAAAATGCACAGTGTGAGTTATGAGTTAAATTTTATTTGGGGTATGGACGTGAGTTTGAGTGAACTCTGGGAGTCGGTGATGGACAGGGAGGTCTGGCGTGCTGCAATTCATGGGGTCACAAAGATTTGGACATGACTGAACGGCTGAACTGACTGAACTGAACTGAATATGAAAACTACAGCCTGGGAGACAGCACCTCAGATAGCTCTGAGAAACTGTTCCAAAGAGGTAGGGGGAAAAGTTAGTGTATATGTAATTTGTTGAATGGGGAGTTCATACAATCAAACACATATATATATATTTTTTTTGTAGAAAATTTCTGCTGATATCATAAAGCTTCTGGTAATCATGGGAAATGATTGTCACCATGAAAGATATTAGTAATTTTCTAGATAGAAGGAAATACAAGAACTGAGCTCATAAAATCAGCTCCTGAGAATATCTAACTATCTAAAGACCTGTCTTGACAGTTTCCTAAAGCACAGAGTGCCTCATTTCTACTCTCCACTCCTTCAGGGGGTGTTGGAAGTCAGCAACTGCAACAGCATATGATTCAATCCTGGTAGAGGTAGGTGGCAAGTACCTTTGGCAAGTGCCAAATTGTGACTGAGAATTTCTTTGGTTGATAAATATTTATTTTTGTTGTTCATTCAGTAAGTCATGTCTGACTCTTTGTTATGCCATTGACTGCAGCATGCCAGGCTCCCCTATCCTTCACTATCTCCTAGAGTTTGCTCAAATTCATATTGGTGAATTTGCTGATTGACAAATTAATCATAAATATGATAACCAGAAAAAGTCTACTGATGAGAGTGATGAGAAATAAAGCTAATTGCAATATTAGTGGGGTCATATCAAACAAATTGTTCTTAAAATTTTCTTCTGACTGAAGACAGTGACAGAATTTTAGCTTATCAGATTAAAAAAATGCAACCAATAAGGTAATTAATCAAGAAGTAGGGAATTTGTTGTCATTAAATTTTAATTTTCATTAATGTTATCCTATATTTCTCATTGAATGATTTTACTCATGTATTTTATTCATATCATTATGATATAGTATGTATTTCAAAGGCAATTACTGGATTAATGATGCAGTCTTTTACAATGAGTAAGCTCTCACATCAGGTGGCCAAAGTATTGGAGCTTCAGTATCAGCACCAAACCTTCCAAAGAGCATTCAGAGATGATTTCCTTTAGGATTGACTGGTTTGATTTCCTTGCAACCCAAGAGACTCTCAAGAGTCTTCTCCAGTACCACAATTCAAAAGCATCAGTTCTTTAACACTTAGCTTTTTCTATGATGCAACTCTCACATCTGCACATGACTATTGGAAAAATCATACTTTTACTATATAGACCTTTGTCAGCAAAGAGATGTCTCTGCTTTTTAATATAGTGTCTTGGTTTGTCATAGCTTTCCTTCCAAGAAACAAGTGTCTTTTAATTTCAAGACTGCAGTCACCATATGAAGTGATTTTGGAGTCCAAGAGGGGGAAAAATCTGTTACTGCTTCCACTTTTTCCCTATTTGCCTTGATGTGATGGGACCAGATACCATGATTTTAGTTTTTTTGAATGTTGAGTTTTAAGACAGCTTATTCATGCTCCTCATTCACCCCCATCAAGAGGACTTTAGTTCCTCTTCACTTTCTGCCATTAGGGTGGTATCATTCATGAAGCTGAGATTGCTGGTATCTCTTCCAGCAATCCTGATTCAAGCTAAACATTTATTCCAAGAAATATTTTTTGAAGGGTTAATTTGTTCTTGGTTTTGTTTTAGAACATAATCACTGTTCTCAAGGAGCTAAACATTTAAAATTTTCTGATGAAACTCAATACAATATTTTTAAATTAGGAAACTTGCTTTTGAAATACTATATCATAATAATGCAAATAAAATATATTCATAGAAACATTTAATGAGAAATATAAGATAACATTAATGAAAATTAAAATTGAGTCACAATAGAGTCCCCACTTTTTGATTGACTACCTTATTAGTTGCATTTTCTTATTCTGATAAGCTAAAATTCTGACACTGTCTACAGTCAGAAGATATTCTTAAGAACAATTTGTTTGATATGACCCCACTAATATTGTTTTATTTCTCATCACTCTTATCAGTAGACTTTTCTCTGAATATCATATTCATGATTAATTTGCCAATCAGCAATGTGCACAGTATTTCTTCATTTCTTTCAACTTCATCATCTGCAACACTGACATTTGATAATCTCCACTTATCAAACTCTCTTCTCTTCATAGCTGTAACCCTGAATTAATCTTTATTTGATTTTTTTCTCTTTGTTCTTTTGCTTTCCATCAGTCAGTTGGTCACTCAGTTTGACCATAACAAGGTATAATCAGAAACAAAGTTTGGCATCAAGGAATTCAAAGGAACAATGCAATTTTTCAAATCTTCTGTTTCTGTTTATTTAACAAGTACTTTCATCCATTCTCACACCTCAGATTCTTAGAAGACTTGAAAATACTTCTCTGCAGTTTCATCTTCTACCTGAAATTCCTAAATATCACAAAAACTTGACTTTTGACAAAATCATTGAGAACTTAAGATATGAGTAAGGTGCTAGAAACTTGTTGGGAACTTATTCAAATCCTGTAACATTTTAGTCCTGTTTTCTTCAGGCCTCAAAAAATGAAATTAAACTTTGATTATCAAAGAAATATTTTATAATTCTAATGTTTTATAGTGCTATGAATTACTTATACATAGATGTCCCAAATGTGCCATGTCTGCTAGCTACTGTTACCATATTTTCCATGTATATATATAGCACCTGATTCATGTCTTAAGTTCTCAATGATTTTGTCAAAAGTCAAGTTTTTGTGATATTTAGGAATTTCAGGTAGAAGATGAAACTGCAGAGAAGTATTTTCAAGTCTTCTAAGAATCTGAGGTGTGAGAATGGATGAAAGCACTTGTTATAGATGTATATATAGACATATAATTTCTTTCCTGTCCTTTCCTGACTTTGAAAACTGTTAGTTGCCTGAGTAAAAGAATAAAGGAATTCTATTTCTTTCATCATTCGGGGCATAATTCAAAATGCTATTCAAGTTATAAAACAAAAATATATTTATGTGAGTCATGTTTATATGAAGTTTTAGATTAGAGTTATATTTAATATAGCATTTAAGAATGCAAATTGGATTAATTTAGCTCTGAAATAAAGTTAATTTTTTGGTGTTTACATGTTTACATTTTCAAGAGTTTTTCAACCACATGACTCTATATAGAATGAGTTTAAATTTGTAAAGAAATAAGAATGTAGAACAAAGTAGAAGCAAGACCCTGAAGGACTTTATATGTCATACTAATGAGTTTTGATTTTATTTTAAAGACAAATGTTACACACTGAATTAATTTACACAGAATTGTGGTAAGACTATTTTCGTTGTAAAAGATCAACTTTTTATCAGTTAACGAATTGAAGAAACAAAACTAGAAGCAGGAGGACCATTTATGATGCTTTTCCTAAAACTCAGATGTGAGATGAACAAATGTCTATCCAGGACCAAGTTAGGAGAAGAAGACAAAAAGACAATATTGAAGAAATTTTATGGATCTGTAATTGACAGGGTATTTTATCTGAGAATTAAGGCAGGTAGGAGTCAAGGATGACAGCTAATATTATGGCTTAAGCAGTATTATGGTAAATCATGCTGCTCCTCACAGAACTAGGGTGTAATGAAAAGGAGACATTATTAGAGAAATAAGTAGCTTGTAGGTTCTAAGATGCCTAGGGAACATGTAAGTAGCGAACTAGAATTGGGTACTTAGAGGCAGTTGTCTGTGTTCACACAAGAGTTACATAGGATTACTGGAGAAAAAAAATGATTTAAATTGAAACTCCCCACCTCCACTTCAGTAAAAATAGCTTCAATTTTATATATTATCTTTCCATGTAGTGTTTCATTTTTACAGATATTTGCAGGGCTTAAAAAATGAGATAAATAACTTTTGATTTTCCCATTTAAAAATATTTTCTGAATAATAGAAAAAAGCAATAAAAACAAAATAAGTTCTGACTTCTGATCAAATATTCTCAAAATTTTTTGCATACATTTATATGTTTTAGAGAACTATACCTAACCACTATGATATGACTTTCAGAAATATGTCCCTGGAAGAAAATATTCTGTCAGATACTGAGCAACTTTTTCTATAAAGAATGAAAGAGTAGATATTTTAAACTCTTTTCAAGGCAGATTGTCTCTTCACAACTACTCAAACCTACTAATTGTAGGTAGTATGCAAGCAAATTGTTGTTCCACTAAAATTTTGTTTTGAATAAGAGGTACCAGCAAGATAAGACCTGTAAACTGTAGTATGCTGACTTCCATATGATTCAATGATCATAAACTCATAGAGACTGCAGGACTCACTTGAGAGTATTTGGGAATGATAAGTACTTGTAAGTAAAGTGATCTCTATTCTAATCTATAGATTACCAGAATGTAAAAATCTCTATATTAATGCTAACACAGAAAGAGGTCTGTTTTTCCAAAACAGACAGCAAAGGTGGCTATGGGAGAAATAAGATATTATTATATTTGTCACCAAAACTATGTGACCATTATACTTCCTAATCCTAAAAATGTACTTGATCAGATTCAATGAAATGTATTAACAACTTGGTTCACAAATCCTTGGAAGGGTTATTGTTTAGTCACTAAGTTATGTCCAATTCTTTTGCAACCCGATGAAGTCTGTCAGGCTTCTCTGTCCATGGGATTTCCCAGGCAAGAATACTGAAGTGGATTGCCATTTCCTTCTCCAGGGGATCTTCCTGACTCAGGGATCAAATCTGCAGCTGCTGCCATGTCTCCTGCATTGCAGGCTGATTCTTTGTGGCTGAGCACCAGAAAATCCTTAAGAGAGAATAATTGTCTATAAGCCACTCATATAGGGAAAAGAAGATTGTATTCCTTTTTAAAAGTTAATTTATTTTTTATTGAAGTATAATTGCTTTACAGAATTTTGCTGTTTCCTGTCAAACCTCAACCTGAATCAGCCATAGGTATACATATATCTCTTCCCTTTTGAAACTATCTCCCTCCCCATCCCACACCTCTAGGTAGATACAGAGCCTCTTTTTGAGTGTATTCTTAATAGATGATTCAGAATCGTTTGATTTGTATGAGTGAGTTGGATGATGGAAATCATCTGTGATTGTTCATTTCAGAAGAAATTAGTCTTGAATTCATGAAAATTAAAATTTTTCTTTGACATTTCAATGAGACCACTTGTTCTTTACCATTGTATTGAGAGAAATGTGTTTGACCCATAATTCTTAAAATTCAAGACTGGGTACTTAGCATTCTCTTCTACTACAGCAGAGCTATTATGCAATGAAAAGAAATATGAGGATGCTGAGGTGTCTCTTATATGAAGTTTTATGTACTTTTTCAGTTTTTTTCTTGCCAGAGAAGTGATTTCTTGGCCCTTCTTTTTGGCTTGTTCATTCTTTTCTATTTCCTTTCAGGGCACTGAATAATGTGTCAAAGTTTGAGGTACGTATGAATTGAACCCCCAAAAGGAAAGTTATTATTAACACTCAATTGTTAAGTTTTGTATTATATTTATTGAATTGGAAGGGGAAGGAGAATTTTAGAATTTGTCTCATACTCATGGTTGAATATATTTTTAATTAGTGCTCTAACATTTCAGACATTGTCCCAGAAATAAACCATGAATTTAAAAAAAAAAAGCATAAAAGCAACCTTCTAAATTTTCCCATTAAACATATTTATGATGAATTTCCTTTTGGCATTGTATAAACTTAAAATGAAAATTGCTCATATGTAAGCATCTATAGTATTCTAATTTAAGGAAATATATATCTTTGAGAAGATGGTAAAATTATTTTCTATCTTTGCTAATAATACTGTTTTGAAGACTTAAAAAGTAGGAACTTAAGATTTCTTTCTCTTTTTTATGACATAGCAGGTAATACCAAAATCACCACAGAAAAGGTAAAGTGTTAAATGCTCTAATTTATAAGTTGTGGGGGTAAGGTGTATCCTATTGTTACTAAATATTTAGTGTAACCTTGGGCAGCTATGTATAGTGAGCTAAGTTTCAAGTATGCGATATTGTTAATATGACTATTTCTCATCTATCTTTTATAAATTGTAGAAATCATCCATGCTGTGGAAAATTCATCATAATATCATGTCCTTATGCTTAAGATTGTATGATACAGTAGCTTTAGATGTTTTCAGTTTAATTTGCTTTGTATAAAGTAATGAATATTTTTGCTTATAAAGGAAAATAAAACAACCCCTGGGAAATTTTACTGAATATAAGATGAGAGTTTGGCAATTAAAGGTCAGGGCATTAAGGGTACTTATTTATAAGACCTATTTAGGTCTAAGAATTCCCTCTTCTGAAGTTATATGTTGTGTGTGTCTTATTAAATTCATTCATTTTATTTTGATCATATTTAGACCATCTACTTGAATCAATTCCTTCAAATAAATGATATTTCACAAATTGAAATTTTACTTAATAAAATAAATAAATAATTAAGAATCAAATTTGGAATATGTTAATATGTGAACTGTTAAAAAGTAAAATATTTTGTAGTCATATGCTTAGGATTAGAGATTCTCAAACTCTATCCTGTATAAGTTTTAATATAAACTATATGCTACTTTTTAAAAACTCTAATATATCACCAAAAAAGTTTTTTATTCATGAGACTCAATAAAACAAACACTCTGATAAAGCACTCCATGTGATGCTGATACAAATGGTAAACAAACTGAACAGAAATACATTAAATAAATAGCCATACAGAGTTCATTCTGAATATTCATTACATAACTATAGTGCCTTTGCAGAAAACAGAGAGTAAGGTATTTGCATAAAATTTGTACTAAATATAAGAGTAGTTTTGAGGAAAGCACATATATTTCCTCTTCCAAATATGTATCTATGTCAATGTTATTGTAACACTGAGGCAATTGCTTTCTAAAGCATTTATTAGTAGAAAGCGAATTAAAAGCATAGTGGCTTGTCATTTAAAGGAAATAAAAGAAAAGAATACATGGACACTTAAAGTGGATATCTTAAATTGAGACTAAATATAATGTCCATGGACTGACTTATATAGAAAATACACAGTAATCACCCATTGTACTTGTTAGAAGCACAGTCTTGATGCCACCATCAAAGCTTCTGATCTAGTAACTCTGTGATCATACTAAGGATTTTACATTTTGTGATTTTATCCTATAACATGGTCCTGATTAAACTGATTTATGCACCATGTTCTGAGAACACTGTTAAGAGTAATAAGACTGCAAATGAGAAAATTATCCATAAAATGCAACTGGTTTGAATTTTACTGGAATGGCATTAAGGCTGTGTCCAAACCAAGATGTAATTTAGTATTTGTTCATTAAGTCACTAAGAGTTACCAAGTTTATTCTATTCGAAAGAATTTCCTATGTACTCATCAGATATATTTAAATAAATGCTCAATAATCATCATGAAATCCCTTGACATAAAAGTAGCAGATACAAATTCATATTTATTTTAGGTAAGACCTAGAGGAAATGCAAATGAAATGCAAACAAAAGTAAGTTGGGTCTAGTTGGAAAAGAGCATATCTTATATAATCTCAATGAATGCTCTTTCAATTTCAAGTAATACAAAGTCAATCAATATATCTGAACCAAAAGAAGGTTTACTATAATTCAACAAGGTATCTTACAGGACCAAATGGGAAAAACAATAGCCAGAACTTACTAGGAAACCTGGAGAAGGAAATGGCAACCTACTCCAGTATTCTTGCCTGGAAAATTCCATGGACAGAGAAGCTTGGTGGGCTACAGTCCATGTGGTTGCAAAGAGTTGGACACAATTGACTGACTGAGCACACACACACTAGGAAAATAAGAGTTATGGCCTGAATTTCTCATTCTTTCTCTTTGGAGCTGCAAATTTTCACATCCTAATATCCCTTTTCACTTTCAATTCTTACATTTCTCTTCCTCAGAATAAGTTTTCCCTGCCTGACTGCATGAGTGAATTGAGAAATACTCATTTGCTCTTCCTGTGTTGTCATTTTTTTCTTTTCTTCAATTTTTATGGTTTTAAGAAAGCTTTTTATTGCATATATAATTCTAAAATGTTTTAGTTGATATGTAGACACCATTTAAGTCAAGTGTTTCCATGATCCTTCAGCCAGGACAGCCATATTTATTTATTTAAAAAACATTTATTTAGAAACAAAAATGTTCTTAACAGTCATAAATTTATAGATAAACTTAGGATAACTTGGAGTCAAAAAATAAACAAGTAGAAATACAGCCAAGTAACTAAATTACATATATAAGAATATAGAAACATGTTCCTAAGACCTCTTATGAAATAAAATGAGATACCACAAAGAAGGCCATATATGAGAAGAAGTTTAAAAGGATAAGTCTTTCAAATAGACAAAGTAAAGAATATCTGAAATAGAAAGGAGAAGAAACATATAATTAAGTGTATATGAAATATAATTTTTGAGGAGAAAGATGAATTCTGTGTCATGGAAAAGTCATGAGGTGCAAGTAGGAGAATGACAAGGAAATTTGCTAGATGAAAAGCTAAAAAATTGATCATGAATCTATCAATCTAAAATCATATATATTAGTCAACATATGTTTTCACATCTAGTATATATTTATTCTTTCCTGATGTACCAGTCTTCCCATGGTAACTCACTTTCTTACTCTTAATGAAAAATTGAATGAATATTCTTTGAATCCAAGCTCAAGTATGTGGTTCAATCTTGGTCAATTAGAGCAAAATATTTGTTAAACTGCAGTGACTGGTTCAGAGCTTATACCATTATATACTTAAAGCAAGCTACATTTTTTTTTTTCTGTCACATTTCTGGAAAGAGATTGGAAACTCACTCAGCTGTCCATATTCTGACATATGTGGAAATATCTCACTCCTAGAAAATGACAGTGATTTTTGTAAAAGAAGATGTAAAACTACTTTTAGTAGTTATAATTTTTCTCTGAAGAAAGATAACATAACCTTAGTCCTCAAAAAATCCTAAAAATAATTCCATAAATAAAATATATTCCATACAATTGTAAATAACCATGCATACAAGGAGGCAACAAAATATTAATCAAGAACAGCTGGTAATAAAAAGAATAAGCTATAGAAAGAGACCTACAAAGAATCAAATTAAATAATCACAAAATTCAAATTATGCTGCCAAACACACAGAATAAAATTTGAGAATTTTGGCAGAGAACTGGAAATCATGGGAAAAATACATAGAAATCATATAACTCAAAAATATAATAACCAGGAAATTTTTGCTTTCAATCAAAGTGGGATCGAAGAGAGTAGGTTTATTCTGCTCTTGGATCAACCAAGGGGGAAAAAGAAAGAAAAACAGAGAAAAGAAAGAAACATATTACAGTGATATTCAAACTATCAGACAAGTAATAAAGGACAGCAACTCCTAAGTGACAGAAAATAAATGAGATGAATACAGCAATGGCCTTAATGTAACAGCCTTAGTTTAGTTTTCAGATGGAAGGAAGAGAGAAGATAATAAAGCCAAGGTAACTAGACTTTGCAGAATAGGGTCAGAGAGAGAACACTGGAGAGCTGCAGATAATCTCCCCACCTCGAAGCACCAATTAATCCTTGTATGTAAGGAGATTACACAAAACCAGGGAAGATATCACCTGTAAAACAGAGAGAAAAATGTCCATAGCTCACATAAAGTTAGGAAAAGTGCTCATTTCCAATAGAAAAATCTAATTATTCATGGAGTATTGGATAGAGTAGACAGAAAATCCTTGTCTGATTAGTAGTGAATAATTAGCTCTAAAGTGAACACTCTTTTTTTTCCACTTAACAAATTTTAAAAGCAAGACTCAAGAGAATGAAACTATTTCTAAAAAAGTGAACAATGTCTGAAAAAATGATCAACAATATTTCTAAAAATTGAAACTATCCAGCCCTCAATAAGGTGAAATTACAATGTCTTGTATCCAGTTGGAGAAGGCTCCAGTACTCCAGTACTCTTGCCTGGAAAATCCCATGGACGGAGGAGCCTGGTAGGCTGCAGTCCATGGGGTCGCTAGGAGTCAGACACGACTGTGCGACTTCACTTTCACTTTTCACTTTCATGCATTGGAGAAGGAAATGGCAACCCACTCCAGTGTTCTTGCCTGGAGAATCCCAGGGACAGGGGAGCCTGGTGGGCTGCCATTTAAGGGGTTGCACAGAGTCAGACATGACCGAAGCAACTTAGCAGTATCCAGTTAAATGTTAGTAGGCATATAGGAAATAACCAAATACTCCATGTAATTAGGAGAAAAATCAATCAATGGAAAATGATCCACAAGTGATATGTATATTAGAACTAGCAGATTTGGAATAGTTATTAAAACTGGATTCCCTATGACCAAAAGTTTAAGTGAAAGCTAGAAAAAGACAAAAATGCAGTTTCTAATAATAAAAACTATACTGTATGAGATGAAAATACACAGAAATATAGTACCAGTAGATAAGACATCGAAAGAAAAAAATCTTAAATAAACCTGGTAAACACAAAAACACAGCAATATAAACACTCAAAAGTGAAACAGAGGAAATACATTTTAAAGAAATTCACAGAATACCAATGAATGATGAGATAACTTCAAGCAGATTAATATATGTATATTTTGAGTCTTCAAAGAAAATAATTAAGAGGTTACACAAGAAAAAGGAAAGAAAAAAGGAATTGCAGGAAATAATTGGCAAAAGTGATAAAATATAAAAGTGATAAAATAGTTTATTTCCAAAAGTGATAAAAATATAAATTCACAAATATAAGAAATTCAACAAAACTCAAAATGCAGAAACATAAAGAAAACCTTTGTAAGACAAATCATAATCAAATTTCTCAAAATGGTGGTTAAAAAAAAATCTTGAAAGCACCCAGATGAAGCAAACAGATTTTGTACTGTGGAACAAAGGCAAGTAAGACAATTGATTTTTTATTAAAAACAGTAAGCAGAAGACAGAGGGGCAATATTTTTAAAGCACTAAAATAAAAATATATTATCAGAGTAGAATTCCATAATCAGTAAAAAAAAAAACAACAAAACTTTCAAAAATGCAAGTAAAATAACGTTTAAGAACCATAACATTTAAGAAAAAGAAATACTTAATAAACTGCTGCTGCTGCTGCTGCTAAGTCGCTTCAGTCGTGTCTGACTCTGAAACTATAAGCCTAAATTACAAATATATATATATATATGTATATGTATATATATGAAGTGAAATCGCTCAGTCGTGTCCGACTCTTTGTGACCCCACAGACTGTAGCCTACCAGGCCCCTCTGTCCATGGGATTTTCCAGGCAATAGTACTGGAGTGGATTGCCGTTTCCTTCTCCAGGGGATCTTCCCAACCCAGGGCTCAAACCTGGGTCTCCCACATTCTAGACAGACGCTTTACTGTCTGAGCCACCAGGGAAGTGCCATATATATATGTGTGTGTGTATATATATATACATATATATATATATATATGTATATATACAAGGAAATACTTAGAAAGAAAGGATACAAAGGAAGAAGCACAGAAGATGGTAACTACATAGCAAACACATAATATGCTTTTCTTGTTATTTAAATCCCCTTATAAGATAACTGAATGTATTAACAAAGATAAGAATAGAGTATAGGGATTAAGACAACTCTAACAGTTAAAATATATGGCTATGAAGACATAAGGCTAAGATGGGAAAAATAGACAATTTTTATGCATAATGTGCTTAATACCTTTTCAAGGAAGACTAATAATTTAAAGGTGTAATATAAATGCTGAAAGTTATCCAACATTATTATCCAATAATTCAATTGAAGATATCAAAAGGAATCATAAAGATATAATAACCCAAAAGAACACATGAAAACAGGGAAGAAGGAACAAAGAACAGATAGACAAATAAAATTGATAACATGGTGTTAGAGTGAAATCAAACCATATCATTAGTCATACTAAACTTAATAAAGACCCCGAGTAAATGAAAAATTTTGTTATATTGGGTAAAATCAAGACCAAACTGGGAAGAGTTATCAAAATGGTGGAGTAGAAGAATGTGGGGCTCACCTCCTCCCACAAATATATCAAAATATATCTACATGTGGGGCACTTCTCACAAAATACCTACTGAATGCTGCCAGAAGACCTAAACTTTCTGAAAGGGCAAGATGAATCTCCACATAACTGGGGAGGACAAAATAAAATAAAGAGAGAGAGCAAGAAAGAAATCAGAACAGGACATTTGCCCCTGAGAGGGAGCTGTATAAGAGGAAAGCTTCCCCCACCCTGGGAACCACCCTCACCAGCAGGGAGATCAACCAGGATGGAGGGGAAGCTTCAGACAGAGAGGATTCCTCAGCAACCATTTTGAAAAAATAAAGGAGAGAGATCTGCATAAATTGTCTGTGCTGCCACTCTGCTTCCCAAACTGCGATCCACATCCACCAGTGTAGCTGGGGGCTGGCTGCTGAAGGCTTTGGAAGACATACCTGGGGAAAAGACTGGGTTGGTTGTGTGGAGATAGCCTGAAGGGACAGCAACCATATATATAGTCAGAGCTTAGTCCTGACATAAAGGTGAGCACCACTGTTGGAGGGTGCACAAAGGGAGGATCAGGATGCAGTCTCTTTCTCCACATGCGTGCAGTCACAGTCAGCAAGACACACTCTCCACAGGCTCCAGGTGCTGGCACAAGCAGCCACTACTCTCATTGCCACAGGCTCTGGGAACAGGGACTAGCTGCTGCATCTTCACACCCCTGATAAAGGGGATAATAACCAGCACATGCCAAGAAAAAAGACACACATGTCTAAAACAAAAAGTCCTTGTACCAAAAATATTAAACCTACACAAGCTGCCCAGGGATTCCCTCACATAAAAAATAACCCTCCAAGGTCACAATAGTAATTATTTCTCCTAAACTCACAGAGTAAGAGAATATAAGTAAAATGAAGAATAGAGGAACCACTCATAGTTAAAATACCAAGAAAATTCCCCTGAAAGAACAATGAAACAGACCTCTTTACTCTAATAGACACTGAGTTCAAAAAGGAGATAAGGAAATACTGAAGGAATTAAGAAAGGCTAGCAACAGAAATGCAGATTACTGTAAAAAAAAGAACCAGAAACCATAAGAATGAGTCAAGAAAAGGCAGAAAATCCATTTGTCAAGATGAAATCTAAGCTAAAGGCAATGAATAGCAGAATGAATAATGAACAAAGAAGAGCAAATAAGTGATCTAGAAGATAGAATAATGGAAATCATACAATCAGAACAGCAGGAGGAAAGCCAAATGAAAAAGGAAAAAGAAAACAATATAAGAGGCATATGGGATAAGATAAAACACGACAATCTAGGCATAATATGAATTCCAAAAGGACAAGAAAGAGAAAAGTGATTGAAAATGTATTTTGAAGAAATCATGGCTAAAAAATCTAGAAGGGTGGGGTGGGGTGGGAGATGGGAGGAAGGTTCCGGAGGGAGGGGACTTAGGTGTACCTATGGCTGATTTTTGTTGATGCTTGACAGAAAGCAGCAAACTTCTGTAAAGCAACTATCCTTCAATTAAAAAAATAAAGTGACCAAAAAAAAAAAAAAAAAACCAACCAAAAAAAAAACAAACCCAAACACCCAGCAACTTCCCAAACCTAAAGAAGGAAGCAGATATCCAGAAGTACAAGAAACACAGAGAATCCCAAACAAGATGAATCCAAATAGACCTACACCAAGGCATATTATAATTAAAATGGCAAAAGTTAAAGAGAAAAGTCTAAAGGCAGGAGGATTCTAAACTCTTTCTAAAAAATATAAAGTTAATTACAAAGGAACATCCCCATGAGGTTATCTGCTGATTTCTCTACAGAAACATTGAAAGCCAGAAGGCAGTAACAAAATACTTTCAAAGTCCTGAAAAGTAAAATGTCTGCAACCTAGAATGTGCTATTCAGCAAAAGTGTCATTTAGAGAGATAAAGAATTTCTCAGACAATAAAAAACTAAAAACAATACAATATTAAACCTATTCTAAAAGAAATACTGAAAATTCTTCTCTAAATAGAAAAGATACAGGAAAGAATAGGAAACAGAAAATCACAACTGGAAAGTAAATCATTTAAGTAAGCCAGTATATAGATTAAAAGGAAAAAAATGCTTTTAATAGCAATTCTAACTATGATTAGCAGCAATGATAACTAAATCACTATGTTTATAACTTTATAAATAAAAAATATGAGCCTACAAGCCCAATATATGTGGCCTACAAAAGACCCACTTTAGGACAAAGGACATACATAGAATTAAAAGTGAGAGAACGGGAAAATATATTGTATGCAAATGAAAATGACAGGAAATTGGGGATTGCAATACTCATATCAGACAAAATTAGACTTTAAATAAAGGCCGTAAAGAAATATAGAGATGCATCTAGAGTGTTAGAGTTCTCCAACAGTATAGTGTTACTCTTGATTTCTCCTTTTATGAATGTTAACGTTTGCCTTATTGGTCCCTATGTTGAGTGCATATGTATTTACACTTGTTATTTCTTCTTCTTGGATTGATCCCTTGATCATTATGTAGTGCCCTTCTTTGCTCCTTCTAACATTATTTTAAACTCTATTTTGTCTGATATCAGTATTGCTACCCCAGCCTTCTTTTAATTTCCATTGCATTAAATACCCTTTTCAATCCTTTAAATTTTAGTCTGTTTGTGTCCTAGGATTGAACTGAATCTTTTGTAGACAGCATATATATGAGTCTTGTTTTTTATCCATTAAGCCAGTCTATGTCTTTTGGTAGGAGCATTTAATCCATTTACATTTAAGTTAATTACCAATCTATATGTTATTATCACCATTTTGTTAATTGTTTTGTTTGTTTTTGTAGGTCTTTTTTCTTTTGTTTCTTTTGTTCTTTTCTCTTGTGATTTGATGACTATCTTTTGTATTGTAATTGGATTGCTTTTCCTTTTTTTGCGTGTATATATCTATTGTGGAAATTTGGTTTGCCTTTACCATGAGGTTTTGATATAGCAATCTTCCCCTCCCCTTCCTTCTCTCTCTCTATTCTGTATCAATGCAGAATATCTCTATGTCTATGTAACTATATATCTGTATCTATCTCTCACTGTATATTATATACCTACACAAAGATATATAAGATACTACATTATTTAGGGACATATCATATGTTACAGTTAATAACAATAATATGAAAAAAGATATAATACTGAAAGATGAACCCCTATGGTTGGTTAGTGTTCAATATGCTATTAAAGAAGAGTGAGAAATGGCTCCTGAAAGAATGAAGAGGCTGAGCCAAAGCAGAAATGATGCTCAGTTCTGGCTGTGTCTGGTGGTGAAAAAAAGTCCAATGCTGTAAAGAACAATATTGCATATGGATCTGGAATGTTTGTTCCATGAATCAAAAGTAAATTGGGTGGTCAAACAGTAGATGGTAAGAGTGAACATCAACATTTTAGGAATCAGTGAACTAAAATGGATGGGAATGGCTGAATTTAATTCAGATGATCATTATATCTACTACTGTGGGAAAAATTCCCTTAGAATGAGAGAGTTGAAGCTTAGGCAGTCCGGGCCACTTCAAGGAAGAAGTGAGCATTCTTGGTCAATTCTTTGCTTAAGCCTTGTGCACAATGTATCTTGCCTGAGGACTGTCCTTTCTTTAGGAGCTAATGGTCACACAGCACAATGTTCTTATCATGGAAATGCTTTTCTTAGGCTCTATGTTAATAATTATAATTGTAACAAATCTTGCCTGGGAACCTATTTCTCAAGACTTGTACCCCTGATTACACGGGGGTAATATACTGTTGTATATCTTGCCAGAGACGTTACCCAGAACCCATTCTCCCTGGATAATCTTGTGCCAAAGTTATTTCAGGATATATGCCTTGGGAAAGGGTCTGGTGGAACTCTTACAACTTTGAGGTATTCTTTTTATCTATTCTCAGCAACCAGTTGAAAAGTATATAATGCCCCACTTAAACCAGTAATATTTCTACCCCCTTCTGATGTCTATGTCAGAAGCTTTTTTGTCACTATCATCTTAATAAAATTTCTACTACACAAAGCTCTGTGTGACGAGACAGTCTTTGGTCCTGGAGTTAAAAGGTCCTGGAGTTCTTCAGAGGTCATGAATCCAGTGGAACACTGTAAGCTTTCATCTATCACCTTGGGGGCTTATTTGGGATTCCCAAGATAAGGTATAGCTATCATCTAGGAGGCTTATTCAGAATCCTAAAACAAGGTATAACCTTTCAAGAATAAATTAATTATCTCTCATAGTCAACAAAAGAATCTGAAACGAAGTACTTGAATACAATCTCAAACACAACAATGAACTTGGTTCACTTCCAAGACAAACTACTAAACATCACAGTAATCCAAATCTATGTCCCAATAACTAATGCTGAAGAAAATGAAGTCGAGTGGTCTAAGAAGACCTATAAGATCTTCTAGAACTAACACCAAAAACGATGTCCTTTTCTTCATAAGGGACTGAAATGCAAAAGTAGGAAGTCAAATGATATCTGAAGTACAAAATGGAAAACACTAACAGAGCTTAACAAGAGAACACATTGGTCATAGCAAACATCCTCTTCCAACAACACAAGAGACAGCTCTACACATGGACATCACCAGATGGTCTATACCAAAATCATATTGATTATATTCTTTGCAACCAAAGATGGAGAAGCTCTATACAGTCAGCAAAATTTAGACTGGGAGCTGACAGTGGCTCAGATCATGAGCTCCTTATTGCAAAATTCAGACTTGAAGAAAGTAGGGAAACTGACTGGGACATTCCTGTATGACCTGAATTAGATCCCTTATTATTATACACTGGAAGTGACAAATAGATTCAAGGGATTAGATCTGAAAGACAGAGTGCCTGGAGAACTATGGACAGAGGTACAAGAGGGCATTGTACGAGAGGCAGTGACCAAAACCATCAGCAAGAAAGAGAAATGCAACAAGGCAAAACGGTCTTTTGAGGAGGTCCTACAAATAGCTGAACAAAGGAGAGAAGCAAAAGGCAAAGGAGAAAAGAAAAAATATGAATGCAGAGTTCCAAAGAATAGTAAGGAAAGATAAGAAACCCTTCTCAAGTGAACAATGCAAAGAAACAGACTAAAAATATAGAATGGAAAGACTAGAGATACTGTCAAGAAAATTAGAGACACCAAAGGAACATTTCATGCAAAGATGGGCACAATAAAGGACAAAGATGGTATGGACCCAACAGAAGCAGAAGGTCTTAGAAGAGGTGGCAAGAATACAGAGAAGAACTGTACAAAAAAGGTCTTAATGACCCAGATAACCATGATGGTGTGGTCACTCACTTACAGACAGACATGCTGGAGTGGGAAGTCAAGTGGGCCTTAAGAAGCATTACTATAAACAAATCTATTGAAAGTGATGGAATTCCAGCTGAGCAATATAAAATCCTAAAAAATAATCCTATTAAAGTGTTGCACTCAATATGCCAACAAACTTAGAAAACTCAGCAGTGGTCACAAGACTGGAAAATGTCAGTTTTCATTTCAATCCCAAAGAAGGGTGTTTAAAGAATGTTTAAACTACTGTACAATTGCACTCATTTCTCATGTTAGTAAGGTAATGTTCAAAATCCTTTAAGCTAGTCTTCAATAGTACCAAGAAATTCCAGATGTACAAGCTGGATTTAGGAAAGGCAAAGGGACCAGATTTTAAATTGCCAATTGTCTACTGGATCATAGAAAAAGCAAGGGAATTCCAGAGAAACTTCTGTTTCATTGACTACAATAAAGCCTTTCACTGTATGGATCACAACAAACTGTGGAAAATATGTAAAGAGATAGGAATACCAAACAACCTTACCTGCCCCTTGAGAAATCAGAATGCATGTCAAGAATGCAGAGTTCAGTTCAGTTCAGTCAGTCGTGTCCGACTCTTTGCAGCCCCATGGACTGCAGGATGCCAGGCCTCCCTGTCCGTCACCTACTCCCGGAGTTTACTCAAACTCATGTTCATTGAGTCGGTCTGAGAACTCAGAGTGCATGTCAAGAATGCAGAGTACATTATGCAAAAATGCTAGGCTGGGTGAATCATAAGCCAGGGGAAATTCAGGAAATTCAAGATTGCCAGGGGAAATATCAATAATCTCAGATATGCGGATGACACCACCCTAATGGCAGACAGCGAAGAGGAACTAAAGAGCCTCTTTATGAAGAAGAAAGAGGAGAGTGAAAAATCTGGCTTGAAACTCACCATTCAAAAAATGAACATCATGGAATTTAGTCCCATCACTTCATGGCCAATATATGGTGAAAAAATGGAAACAGTGACAGACTTTATTTTCTTGGGCATCAAAATCACTGTGAATGGTGGCTGCAGCCATGAAATTAAAAGACATTTGCTTCTTGGAAGAAAAGCTACGGCAAATCTAGACCACATATTAAACGCAGAGACATCACTTTGCCAACAATGTTCAGTCTTGTCAAAGCTATGTAGTCTTATGTGGATGTGAGAGTTGGACCACAGAGGACTGAGCACTGAAGAATCAGTGCTTTCAAACTGTGGTGCTGGAGAAGACTCTCGAGAGTCCCTTGAACAGCAGAGAGATCAAATCAATCAGAAAGGACATCAACTCTGAATATTCATTACAAGGACTGATGCTGAAACTCTAATATTTTGGCTACCTGATGCTAAGAGCCAACTCATTGGAAAAGATCCTGATTTTAGTGAAGATTGAGGGCAGTAGGAGAAGAGGGTGATGGAGGATGAGATGGTTGGATGGCATCATTGACTCAATGGACATGAGTTTGTGTAAACTCCAGGAGATAGTGAGGAACAGAGAAGATTGGCATGCTGCAGTCCAGGGGGTCTCAGAGTCAGACATGACTAAGTGACTGAACAACATTAAATATATAATCATTTTAAGTTGCTGATTAACTTCAAATGCATTTCCAATATCCTGGGTTTGTACTCTCATGAATATTGGTTTCTATATGATATATATGTGTGGATGATTTCCTACTTTCACAATATGTTTGCGTTTACTGGTAAACTTTCCAATTTTTAATTTTGTTTGCTTTTCTTTATTACCTTTACTTTTATGCCAAGAGAACTTCTTTTAGCTTTGTTTTAATTCTGGTTTGGTGGTGCTGAATTCTCCTAACTTTTGCTGTCTCTGTCAAATCTGAACAGGAATGTAGCTGGTTAGTGTATCCTTGGTTATAGGTTTTCCCCTTTTATCACTTTAAATGCATTGTGCCATTCCCTCTGGCCTGCAGAGTTTCTGCTGAAAAATCAGCTGATAACCTTATGGGGATTCCCTTTCATTTGTTTCTTCTACCTTGTTTCTTTTAATATTGTCTCTTTGTCCTTGATTTTTGTCAATTTGATTCACATGTGTCTTGAAGTGTTACTCTTTGGGTTTGTCCTTTATGGGACTCTGTAATTCCTGGACTTGGATGACTGTTTTCTTCCCCACATTAGGGAAGCTTTTAGTTATTATCTCTTCTAATATTTTCTCTCGCACTTTCTGTATTTCTTCTCCTCCCGGGAACCCTATAATGCAAATGGTGCATTTTAATGTTGTCCCAGAAGTGTCTTAAACTGTCTTAATTTAATTTATTTTCACTCTTTTCAAAAATTCTGTTCTGTGGCATTGATTTCTATCATTCTAAAATTCAGCTCACTTGTTCATTCTGTCTCATTTATTCTATTAAACTCCTAGGTTTTCTTTTTTTAAATTTTATTTTAGTTGCTGTACTGTTCATCTGTGTTCATTTGTTCTTTATATATTTTAACCTTTTGTTAAACACTTCATATATCTTCTTAGTCTGTGCCTCCATTCATTTTCTGAGATCTTGTATCTTCTTTATTAGCATACTATAAACTCTTTCTTTTTTGCGTAAATTGCCTATCTCCACTTCACATAGCTATTCTTCTAGGGTTTTATCTTGTTCTCATGTCTGGAACATATTCCTCTGCCATCGCATTTTGTCTAAATTTCTGTGTTTTTGGTCCCACAGATTTCAGAATTGTAGTTCTTGTTTCTGCTGTCTGCTCCCTGGTGGGTGAGGCTGGTTTAAGAGGCCTTTGCAAGCTTTCTGATGAGAGTGACTGGAGCCTATCCACTGGTAGGTGGAGATGGTTCTTGTACCTCTGGTGGGCAGGTCCATGTCAAGGAGTATGTTTAGAGGCAATTGTTAGATCAAGACACATCTAAAACTTTAAGTTGTTAGTTGCTGAGGGGTGAGTCTGTTTCTGCTTTGTTGGTTGTTTGGCCTGAAGTATCTCAGCACTGGAGTCTACAGTCCATTGGGTGCGGCCAGGTCTTGGTGTCAATGTTATGGCCTTCAGGAGAACTCACACCAGTGAATATAGTCCAGTACCTGTGCTACCTGCATTCTTGTTCACACAGTGAGCCACAGCCACCTTCTGCCTCCACATGAGACCCTCCAATATCAGCAGATAAGTCTGATTTTGGTTTCTGTGAGTTCAGTGCTTTTCCCCTGGGTCCTGGTGTGCATGAGATGTGTGCACCCCGCAAGAGTGGAGAATCTGTTTCCCCAAGGCTGTGGAGTGCCTGTGATCAAACCCCACTGGCCTTCAATGACAAATTATCTGGGGGCTCCTATTCAAAATGCTAACCCCTCAACTTGTGAGTCTGACATGGGACTCAACACTTTCACTCTTATGGGAGAGAAGGTATATCCTGTGATATCATTTTCTAGTATGTGGGTCATCCACCTGGAAAGTATGGGATTTAGTTGTGTCTTGAATATGTCCCTCCTATCTTCTTGTTGTGGTTTATTCTTTGTCTTTGGATGTAGAATATCTTTTTCTGGTAGGTTGCAGTCTTCTTTGTCGATGGGTGTTCAGTAATTGTGATTTTCATATTTTCTTGAGAAGAGGTGGCATCAATCCTTTTACTCTGCCATCTTGTTTCCTTTCCATTTCATTATTAAGATTTGTGAACTTAGATTAGGCAGATTGCCCTCCATAGTGCAGGTGGTTATTCAATCCACTGAAGGTCTGAATAGTATAACAAAAATGGCTTCTTAGAGTAAGAAGGAAAATTCTCCAACAGACTCTCTTCTGACTTTATTTGGTCTGCTGAATTTAGTTAAGAAACTGCACCATTGGTTCTCCTAATTCAAAGCTTGCTATCTCACACTGCAGAATTTGGATTGCCAGCCTCCATAATCACACAAGCCAATTCTTTATAAGTCTCTTTCCACATGTATCCATATACTATTGGTTCTATATTGTTGTAAAATCCTATTACAGTCTTTAGAATATACTGTGAAATAAATAAATGATTTAGGAAATATATAGGAAGATAACAATTCTGTTTGCTTTAGTTCCTTAGCAGAAGAACAAATGACAACATATTGGAAGGATAGAAACTGTGTAAGTGAGATTGACTTTTGCAGAATTCATGAACTACATAGTAACATGACATCATGCTACTTGTAACCTAAAATAAAGCAGCTGACCTGTTCTTATAATTCCACCAGAGAGATTAAGGAACACTTATATCTAAGTGATTAGGATAAATTTGGAAGACCAAAAATATTTTCTAAAATTAAATATAAGTTGAAAAATTAAGAAATTAGTGAGTTATTCATTATCTTATTTTCTCCTTGGAACTTCAAAGAGCAAATACCTGGATAAAGTACATTTCAAATGGATAATCTGCTTATGTCGGCCATAGGTATGGAATAAGGTAAAAGACATGACACTCTGGAGGAGATGATCAGCTGAAGGATTGTGAAATTGTGAAGCAGTAAGTGTGTTCAGAACTTTACAAACTAATTTCAAACAAAATTCACTTTTTTTGTAGAGAAAGAAGACATTGTTTATCAAAAGCCAATATTCAACTTTGACTTGAATGTATCCTTAACAGAATTATAACCTGATTGTTCCTCTTATAATCTTTAGGCTCTGAGGTTCTTTACATTATCCCTCAGCTATTATGATCCCAATATAAGGAAGGCTTCATGGTCACCCATTATCAAAACATAAAGTATTACATTTTTATGTTAACAAAACCTTAATGTTTACTATCAGTAATACCATTTTAAAATGTCATATAGATGCATAAGCATCTACAACTAATATGGGAAATTAATAGTTTTGTTTTTGAACAATTAGTGAAGATAAAACATATCAGTGCATTTAATTCCTTCCTAAGTACCTTCCCATAGTCCCATCACTTCATGGGAAATAGATGGGGAAACAGTGGAAACAGTATCAGACTTTATTTTTGGGGGCTCCAGAATCACTGCAGATGGTGATTGCAGCCATGAAATTAAAAGACACTCCTTGGAAGAAAAGTTATGACCAATCTAGATAGCATATTCAAAAGCAGAGACATTACTTTGCCAACAAAGGTCCATCTAGTCAAGGCTATGGTTTTTCCAGTGGTCATGTATGGATGTGAGAGTTGTACTGTGAAGAAGGCTGAGCACCGAAGAATTGATGCTTTTGAACCGTGGTGCTGGAGAAGACTCTTGAGAGTCCCTTGGACTGCAAGGAGATCCAACCAATCCATTCTGAAGGAGATCAGCCCTGGGATTTCTTTTGGAAGGAATGATGCTAAAGCTGAAACTCCAGTACTTTGGCCACCTCATGCGAAGACTTGACTCATTGGAAAAGACTCTGATGTTGGGAGGGATTGGGGGCAGGAGGAAAAGGGGATGACAGAGGATGAGATGGCTGGATGGCATCACCAACTCGATGGACGTGAGTTTGAGTGAACTCCGGGAGATGGTGATGGACAGGGAGGCCTGATGTGCTGTGATTCATGGGGTCACAAAGAGTTGGACACAACTGAGCGAGTGATCTGATCTGATCTGAAGTACCTTCCAATCATAATTGTTTTGATAGCATAGCGTGTATTGGTAATATGAAAATGCCTTTGTAGAATTTTATTAATGGCTTTGTTCGGTTATGTGGAATCATTTCATTGAACCTGATCATCTTTACCAAAATTTAAGTTTGAAATATCAGCATTGATAATATTTTCCATATGTCTTTTAGATCTGTCAATGTATCGATCACTTTTTGGAAGACTCTGGTAGCTCATAACTTTAAATAATTGTACAGAGTGAAGTAAGCCAGAAAGAAAAACACCAATACAGTATACTAACACATATATATGGAATTTAGAAAGATGGTAATGATAATCCTCTATGCGAGATGGCAAGAGAGACACAGATGTATAGAACGGACTTTTGGACTCTCTGGGAGAGGGAGAGGGTAGGATGATTTGGGAGAATGGCATTGAAACATGTATACTATCGTGTAAGAAATGAATCGCCAGTCTATGTTCGATATAGGCTATAGGATGCCTAGGACTGGTGCATGGGGAAGATCCAGAGAGATGATATGGGGTGGGAGGTGGGAGGGGGGTTCAGGATTGGGAACTCATGTACACCCGTGACAGATTCATGTCAATGAATGGCAAAACCAATACAGTATTGTAAAGCAAAATAAAGTAAAAAAAAATTACTACATGGGATACTGATATTTTTTATTTTCAATAAAAGGATAAATAACTCAAAAGAAAGAAGTTTGATGATACTGTTGGCTATCCCATCCAACAAACATTTTCATTTCATTAAGATTCTTGCAAGGTAGTTTGACACACACTGAAGTCAATTTGAAAAATGAAATAATGCAACAATTATAATACCATCAATTTATAGTTTAAATATTGAGATGAAACTTTGGACTTAGATTTGAAAGTTGACGCTGGAACACTTTTGGGGCTATTGGGAAGGAACGCATATATTTTGCATGCTTCAAAAAACATGGATTTTAGGGAAGGCAGATGTAGAAAGTTGGAAACAGAATGTCTGTATCCTCACAAAAGGGCACATGTTGAAACTTAGTCCCTAATGTGTTGGTGTTTGGAGGTGGGGCCTTTGGGGTACTTAGGTCATGCAGGTCAAGTCCTCATGAATGAGATCAGTGACCTTGTAAAAGACATCTCAGGCATTTCTCTTGCTCTTTCTGCCATATCAAGACACAGGGAAAAGATGAAAAAAATGGCTGTTTATGAATTCACCAAACACTGAATCTGTTGGAGCCTTGATATTAGACTTCCCAGGTTCTAGACTGTGAGAGATGAATTTGTATTGTTCATAAGCCACCAACTGCATGGTATGTTATAGCAGCCTAAAGTGACTAAGACATGTTTATTATACGATTTTTAAAAAGCTATAATGAATTACAATTTCCCCCAAATTTGTTATCCATTGTGCCAATAATTTCTCATTGTTAAAGACATGCAAACTATATATAGTCTGCCTACAAAGCAATTATTTAAGAACCATATTTAATCAGGAAATTGTGTATAAGTACATACATCCTACAGTGAAAGCATGTTCATTATACATAGATGATTTGAAAGTGAAAGTGAAGTCGCTCAGTAGTGTCCAACTCCTTGCAACCCCATGGACTGTAGCCTACCAGGCTCCTCTTTCCATGGGATTTTCCAGGCAATAGTACTGGAGTGGGTTGCCATTTTCTTCTCCAGAGGATCTTCCCGACCTAGGGATCGAACCCGGGTCTCCCACATTGTAAATAGACGCTTTACCATCTGAGCCACCAGGGGAGTCCTCAATAAAGTGAAAGTGAAAGTCGTGTCCGACTCTTTGTGACCCAATGAACTATACAACCCATGGAATTCTCTGGGCCAGAATATTGGAGTAGGTAGCCTTTCCCTTCTTCAGGGGATCTACCCAACCCAGTGATCGAACCCAGGTCTCCCGCATTGCAGGCAGATTCTTTGAGCCACAAGGGAGGCATAGATGATTTACTGCAATTTAATTTTATTATAGGGAATTTGATGCAATTTGCAGTTAAGGCATAAAACATTTTATTTTTTCTCGTTTAAATGAGAAAGACTCTTATTTCTGTGATGCTTTGCAGAAAAATCCTTTATCTTAAAAATGCATTTTGCATTGCTTGTGCCTTTTAAATTTACTACTTATGTAATTATTTGCATTGTACCAGTTTCTAAATGCCTCTGTTATTTTCACAATGTAAAGATTTCTATTAAATAAGTGATGTGAGCTTTGCTCATCAAAAATGAAAATATTATTTCCATTTAAAAACACTTCTTGCTAGTTAATTTTAATTAATATTTTATGTGCTGATACACAATGATGGATTGATATTGACAAAGATGATTTTAATATCCCTTCAGCTTTACTAAAACTTAGACAGGTTTCCTCCTGACTATAGGCTTCGGATCTCCCTTTATTTAAAAACATGTAACTGCAAATTTTTTCTCTTCTTTTTGGAGATGTAAATCTTATACAAGGCAAGTACGTTTTTCTCAAGGACCTGGAAGCCATCCTTTTGAAATGTTATTCTCAAAGAAGATGTGAAGTAAAAGTCACCCAGTCACGTTTGACCCTTTGGGACCCCCTGGACTGTAGCCCGACAGGGTCTTCTATCCGTGGAATTCTTCAGGTGAGAATACTGGAGTGGATTGCCATTCCCTTCTCCAGGGGATCTTCCTGACCCAGGGAAGATATCATCCTTATTCCCAGCTTCTGCGGGAACTCATGAGCCTAAGTTTAATAAGCACCAATTACCAAACCCTGATGGACTAATCACATTCACCTACTATCTCTACAATATTCCCTACCCCAGTACGTTTTCACTAGCTCACCCCATTGCTGAAAAACTCTGCTGCCTTTTACTTCAAAGGAATTGAATTCAATGTCACCTCTATTGTAGTAGCCTTAAATAAAGTGTAATAAATTTCTTTATTGTTTCAAAAAATGTAAATGTGGTACAAGGCACATTTATTCTTTAAAAAATACTTTCAAAAATTAGGAGTAAAATATATTTCATAAAAGCTAACACTGGACAAAAATTGCCCTCCCCTTGCGTCTAGTCCCTGGGAAATACACTTTTACCTTGTCACTCCTCTTTCCAAACTTAACATTTTGCCAGTATGTAAATCTAGTCAATAGGGTTACTAGTTTGTCGTCATTTAATTCATAAAATCTGTGATTTAGTTAAATGATAAAACATGAAGTTTTTAAAAGGAAGCTCAAGAACAAATTTATTCCTGGAAAATCTATTGAGTGTTAAGTGAAACTGAATACTTTTGGCAAAATAGAAATCTATGCACATTGCATTAGTAACTGATGTCTTTTGAATCCTCTCTCAAAATGCTCAGTAGAACAATTTCCCTATAAATTGTAAGAGAAACAAAACACGGAATTTTCAATTATTGTTATGGAATGTCCTTGCCATTTCTACTCTTTTTACCTCTTTTGATAAAATTCAAATTACCCCAACAATGGCTGGTAATTAGCAAGAATTATTTCTTCATTTCTGTGAAATTTGTATGATCCCTCCTTCCAATTAATGCCTTATAAATCATTCCTCTCCCTCAAAAAGTTGGCTTTTCAAGAGCTTTTTCATGAAGGTTATTGTTGAATAAAGGTTTATACTAATAATATTGCACTTGATTTTACCCCACAAAAGGTATCTTCATGTCTTAAATTATGCTTACACAATTTAATTTCTATATAGTACTACATAAACGTATACATATAAAATGGTATATATTTATGCTATACAAATATGGCACTATTCTGTTCTGAAGCTATATCATGAAAATATAAAAGCTTTTGCCTTTTCACACATAAATATTATAAAATAAATTATTCACAACAATTATTTTAAGCTATTTTTTTGACACATCAGTCTCAAGAGGGATTCTGATCAGGGAAGTTTGAAAATTTATCTGACTGAAACCCAGGAACTCCAACATCGCCACTTTACAGCATATACTGAATAGAGCACAATTTGTACATCACAGAAGCTTCAGCTGAAGACAATATGTAGTCCTGGCCATGAGTTTCTACAGATCTCAACCGATCCTATCGTTCAGAGTAAAGCTCTGAATCAGACACTTCATAGGGATTCATTATTTATATTTGTCTATTTAAAGCTTTAATAAATTCAACTCAGAGGAACTGTTTCATTCTTTTTGTGGTGGGCTGCTTTTATTTTTGCTTTTGTTTTCAATCTATCTTAGCTTTAGACTATTTGCTTTGTTTTAATACTACCAATTCTGTGAAAATATTTTGGAAAATTATATTCAATTACTTTTGAGAAAAAAAAATTTTTATACAATTTTCTCCTATTTTTAGATACTGTTTCTTTTGTTTTACCTAAAGCAGCTTTCTTATATCCCTTGACAATCTTCATGCATTCCAGATATTTATTTCTAATATGTATATTTATGAATTTTTAATCTTTTTGTTTTCTAGGGGAAATATTTGTTTGTTTATATTTTTGTTATAAATTTTGTATAATGTCTATGTGGAACTATTTAATCATTATTTAAATATATAAGATTTAATCATAAATATTATTAGAACAATTATTTTAATTTACTACTTTTGGTGCTAAAATAATAAGCAGAAATTCACAGATTTTATCTGTATTTCATGTTTCCAGAGTTCAGCCAAATAAACCTTTTTGATTCAGATTAAACTGAGAATATTTTTCAGTGCCATCAATAATGCTTACAATGTTCACAGTTCCACTAAGATTGTCATAGCAATAATAAATAAAATACAGTGACTAGCTTTAACAGAAAAATTGCAAGTGAAATATTTTGAAGTGGAGTATAACTAGAGTAATTATTAAAAGACATTGAAACAAAACCAAATAGAATGTATTTATGCTCTTGAGTGCTTTGCAGAAATCCTTTCAGTCTTGAAGCAAGTTTGAGTCTGTGCTTTGTGTGTCAGGTAAAACAGAGCAGGGGGTGAAATGAATTCATCTTTCTGTCTTCAAGTAAACTAAAAGCAATTTCTGTCTTCCCATGTGGTCACTTGAGGTGCTTATGTTCAGGCTAATGATATCAGGCACCCTCAAGTTGTTTAAGTATTCATGAAGTAATTAAATTCTCATTAACATATAAATAAAAGAAAACTGAAAACAAGTTTAGCAGGCACCTAACATCTGTTCTAATGCTTTTAAGTATTAAAATGTGCCACACACAGAAGGAAAAGTGCATTCTCTTCTGGAAAGTATTTTGCATAGATTATTTATAGAAACTGTAATTAAACTGATTTGGCATATTAAAAATTGCTAACAGCAGAACGTTATTTAGATAATTTGTTGGTTTCTGTCACCTAAATAAGGAATTAAAAATAGATATAGGAAAAGAAAATTGGGTTTTATTTGTTTTACATTTCAGATAAGATTATACAAATAATAGCAATTTATTTCCATTTTAAAATAAGATGTTTAAAGTTCAGTTTATACAAGCATGCATCCAATTTTGCAGCTGCAAAGAAAAGCTCTTTTCATTGTAAATTATAAATTGGCTTCAGTGCTTGTCCAATGTTACCCCCAAATATACCCCTTCCCCTCATTTGAAAAGGAACAAATTACTTTTATAGAAGTTTCAGAAGGAAGCTACTAAGAGAAAGAGCAAGAACTGGTTAGAAACAATTAGGCCCAAGATGGTGGAAGACTTGACTTCCAGTAATCTTGAGCCTCATTGTAATACATTAATATGCTAAATGACACACCCCACCAGCACCATGACAGTTGTCAGTTGCCGTGACAAGAATCAGAAAAGCCCATACAAAGACTGAAAAAGAGAGTGTCATCAGTCCCAGGCCCAACCCACATCCATGTTCTCACATAAGTGATAAATATTTCTGCCATTCCTTTCAACCCCCTGTCTTTTACCTTGACCCACCTATATACTCAGTGTCTCCACACAAATTGGGTGGAAGGGTTGGCTCTTAAACTAGATTCCCACTTCTTCATTCTTTGGTCATTGAATAAATCTTGTGCTGTTCCAGTTTCAGCATTTGTTTTGTTATCGCCTGTATAAAACAAGTTTGAAAAGTATCTCCCTGGCCTAGTCAAGAAGTCTCAGCCTGGGACAGAACCTTGGCATAGGTACAATTGTTCAACCTGGTAACATAAGCATTTCTCCCAAATTTACCTTATTCTTATAATTTCCTCTTTAACATCTTTTGTACATGAATTTGTCAAATGGTAAAGTGAAATGTTCAAAGAGTGTCTTGTCTTTCATTATTAACCATCTCATTCCATGCTATATTCTGCTTACACAAGATTACTCCCTGCTATGTTTTTTTATAACTACAAACTTCCCAAACTTTTTGCTGTTTCCCAAATTTTCTAAATAAAATTTGCCATTCAAATAAAGTCAATTCACTTACCTTACCTGAGGTTGTTAAATCTATATGTGTAAATGTATGGAGGAGAATGTTTCATGTGTCTCTTGGCCATCTGTATGTCATTGGAAAAATGTCTTTTGAGGTATTATGCCAATCTTTTGACTGGGCTGCTTTTTTATTGAGCTAAATGAACTCCTTGTATATATTTTAAGATTAATCCCTTGACAGTTGCTTCATTTGTGAATATTTTCTTTCATTCTAAAAGTTGTCTTTTCATCTTCTTCATTGTTTCCTTTGCTGTGCAAAAATTTTCAGGTTTAATTAAGTTCTCCATGTTACTTTGTTTTTATTCTCATTACTCTAGGAGGTAGGTCAAAAAAGATTTTAATGTGCTTTATGTAAAAAGTGTTCTTCTTATGTTTTCCTCTAAGAGTTGTATAGTGTCCAGACTTACATTTAGTTCTTTTATCCATTTTGAGTTTATTTTTGTGTATAATGTTAAAGTGTTCTAATTTCATTCTTTTACATGTAGATGTCCATATTTCCAACACCACTCAGCATCATTAATTATTAAAGAAATGCAAATCTAAACTACAATGAGGTATCGACTCATACAAACCAGAATGGCCACCATAAAAATTCTACAAAAAATAAATGCAGAAGAGGGTGTGGAGAAAAAGGAACTCTCTTGCACTGTTGATGGGAATGTAAATTAATACAATGACTATAGGGAACAGTATGGAGATTCCCTAAAAAACTAAAAATGCAACTACCATATGACCCAGCAGTTCTAGTACTGCACACATGCTCTAAGAAAATCATAATTCAAAATGAGATATGCACTCCATTGTTCATTGCACTATTTACAGTAACCAGAGAGTGAGAGTAACCTAAATGTCCATTGATAGATGAATGGATAAAGAAGATGTGGTACCTATATATACAATGGAGTATCACTCAGCCATTAAAAGGAACAAATTTGGTGATTTGTAGAGATGTAGATGAATCTAGTGATTATCTTACAGAGTGAAGTATGTCAGAAAGAGAAAAACAAATATCATATATTAACATCTATTCCACATATAGGTGAAACCTAGAAAACAAGTAGAGATGAACTTGTATACAGGGTGGGGTAAGAGATATAGATGTAGATAAAAGACCTGTGGACATGGGAGTGGAGGCATGATAGATTGGGAGTTCGGGATTTATATATATACACACTACTGTGTGTAAAATAGATAGCTAGTTGGAACCTGTTCTATAGCACAGGTAGTTCAACTTAGTGCTCTGTGCTGAACTAGATGAGTGGGATGCAGGGAGGGTGGGAGGAATACTCCCCAAAAGGGATATATGTATGTTCTGCTGTGCTTGGTCACTCAGTCATGTCCAACTCTTTGTGGCTTCATGGACTGTAGCATGCCAGGCTACTTTGCCCATGGGGATTCTCCAATCAAGAATACTGGAGTGCATTGCCATGCCCTCCTCCAGGGAATCTCTCAACCCAGGGATTGAACTTGGGTCTCCTGCATTGTAGGCAGATTCTTTACCAGCTCAGCTACCAGGAAGCCCAGATATATGTATATATATAGTTGATTCACTTCAGTATGTATATATGGGCTTCCCAGATGATATTAGTGGTAAAGAACTCACTTGCCAACATAGAAAACATAAGAGATGTGAGTTCAGTCCCTGAGTTGGGAAGATCCCCTGAAGGAGGGCAATCGACTCCAGTATTCTTGCCTGGAATCCCGTGAACAGAGGAGCCTGGTGGGCTACAGCCCATAGGGTTGCAAAGAGTCAGACATGACTGAAGCGACATAGCATGCATGCACAGACACACACACACACATACATATACATACACACACATATGCATGCATATGCTCTAAAAATAAATAAATGTAAGGAGACTGCAGAATAAAAAATATTGTAAACAAAGTATAACTGGAATTGGAATAGTAGGGGCAGATGATGTAATTTTTCTTCTACTCTTCTTCTACCCTATTGTCTGCAGCCCCTATATTAGATATGAATTGAGATGAGAAAAGCAAATACAAATCTATTAATACTATTATTTGATGTATATATTGAAGACCCAATATATCTTCAATTGAAACAATTGCACAAAGCACCTGCTGAACACAAGCAGAGGACCTCAGACACCTACGAGGTGTCTGGGACACAAAAAATTTCCCGCATAACTGGGTAGGACAAAACACAGAAAAGGAAGAAAAAGAAAAAAAGAAAATGGGATGGGACCTGCAACCCTGAGAGGGGGGAGTTGAAAGGGAGAAGAGGTTAATTCACCTGGGGAAGACAAACTGCACAGCATGGGTGGGGGGAGGGGTCCTGATTCCTCTGCTGGGATCAGACCTAAGCCCCCATAAGGGGAGTACAAAATCCTGAAAGGTAGATATATTAATCAATATGAGTTCTCTCAGAGGTCCCCATTTCAGCATGAAGACCTGAGTACCACCCAACAGCCTGCAAGTCTAGTGCTGGAATATCTTAGGCCAAACAACAAATGAGAGAGGAACAGAGCATTATCAAATAGCAAACAGGCTGCTCAAAGTGATAATAAGCTCACTGACACCCCAAAACATACACAGTGACAGAGTCTTGTTAGAGGGACAAGACCCAGCTCATAGAGAGAAGACAGCAGTATTTCCTACTAGGAAGGCTACACAAACCTCTGAAACAACCTCAAACACCAGGAGGTAGACAACAGAAGCCAAAAAAAATATGCTCCTTCATTCTGTGGAAAAGAGACCACAGACACAGTAAGTTAGACTAAATGAGATGATAAAGAAATATTTTACAGACAGAGGAGCAAAGTAAAAACCTACAAGACCAACTAAATGAAGAGGAGATAGGCAATCTACTTGAAAAATAATTCAAAGTAATGATAGTAAAGATGACTCAAGATCTTGAAAAAGAATGGAGGCACAGATTTAGAAAATACAATAAATATTTAACAGGGACTTAGAACTAAACAACAAAAACAATAGCAGCAAAAAAGCGATAACACAAGAACAAATTAAAAAAAATATACTAGAAGAAAAAATAGCGGAATAATTGAGGCAGAAGAATTGATAAGTGACCAGGAGATAGAATGGTGGAAATCACTGCAACACAATAAAATAAAGAAAAAATAATAAAAAGATTTGAGGACTGTCTCAGAGATCTCTAGGACAATGTTAAATGCCCCAAAATTCAAATTATAAGGGTCTCAAGAGAAGAAGAGAAAGAGAATGAGGAAAAACATGAAGAGGTTGTAGTCAAACAATCCCTAACATGGGGAAAAGTCACCCCAAATCTAGGAAGAGCTGATAGTCTCATACAGGATAAACAGAAGGAGAAACATGTCAAGACATATATTAATCAAACTAATAAAAATTAATACAAACAATTAAAAATAGCAAAGAAAAGCAACAAGTAACATACAAGATAATCCTCATAAGGTTACTCGCTGAGTTTTCAGCAGAAACACTGAAGATTATAGAATGGAGTGCCATGATATGTTTAAAGTGATGAAAGGGAAAAACCTACACCAGTAATATTCTATCCATCAAGGTTTTCATTAAGATTCAATGGAGAAATCAAAAGCTTTACTAGAAGAAGCTAAAATAATTCAACATCATCAAACCAGCTTTGCAACAAATTCTAAAGGACTGTCTCTAGGCAAGAAACACAAAAGAATGGAACAACAAAAGAAGAAGAAGAAAAAAAGATCTATGAAAACAAATCACCCAAAGAAAATTGCAGCAGAAGCAAGCCTATGTATAATTACCTTAAATGTAAATGAATTACCATTCTAAAAGGCAGACTGGCTGAGTGGATACAAAAACACTGGCTGAATGGATGCAAAAACAAAACCCTATATGCTGTCTACCTGAGACCCACTTCAGACCTAGAGATGTGTACAGACTGAAAGTGAAGGGATGGAAAAAGATACTCTATAGAAATGAAAAACAAAGAAAGCGATACTTTTATCAGAAAAAAAATAGATTTTAAAATAAAGACTGTTAAAAGAAACAGGGAAGGATGTCATGTAATTATAAAGGGATCAGTTCTAGAAGATATAACAATTGTAAATACATGAGCACCCACATGAGAGCACCTCAAGACTTAAGGCAAATGTTAACAGCTATAGGTGGGGAAATCAGTAGTAACACACTAGTAGTGGGGGACTGTATCACCCCACATATATCAATGGATAGATCATCCAGACAGAAATATAATAAGGAAACACAAGCCTTAATCACACATTAGATCAGATAGATATGTTGATATTTATGACATTCCATCCCCAAGCAGTGGGATATGCTTTCTTCTCAAGTGCACACTGAACATTCTCCAGAATAGATCACATATCAGGTCACAATTCAAATTTTGGTATATTTAAGAAAATTGAACTCATAAAATTATCTTTTCCAACCATAACACTATAAGATTAGAAATGAATTATAGGGAAAAATATTAAAAAAACATAAATTCATGAAGACAAAACAATTTATTACTAAATAATCAATGGACAACTGAACAAATCATAAAGGAAAAAAAAATACCTAGAGAAAAAGAACAACAAAAACATACCAAACCAATGTGACTCAGCAAAAGCAAATCTAAGAGGGATGTTTCAGATGTTCAGTAGCTAAGTCATGTCTGACTGTTTGTGACCTCATGGACTGCAGCACACCTGGCTTCCCTGTCCTTCACTATCTCCAAGAGTTTGCTCAAATTCATGTCTATTGAGTCAGTGATGCCATCCAAACACCTCATCCTCTGTCATTCTCTTCTCCTCCTGCCCCCAGATTTTTTCAGCATCAGGATCTTTTCCAATGAGTCAGCTCTTTGCAATGAGTGACTGAAGTATTGGAGCTTCAGTTTCTGCATCAGTCCTTCTTATGAATATTCAGGGTTGATTTCTTTAGGACTGACTGATTTGATCTCCTTGCTCTCCAAGGGACTCTCAAGACTCTTATCCAGCACCACAATTCAAAAGCATTGATTCTTTATTTATAGCAACTGCTTATAGCAATACAACCTTATGTCAAGAAATGAGAAAAATCAGAAACAATCTCTCCTTACATGTAAAGCAACTAAAGAAGAAATAAAGAAAACTCTAAGTTAGTAGAAGGAAATAGATCATAAAGACCACAACTGAAATAAAGGAAATAGAGTTGAAGAAAATAATAAAGATTAATTAAGCTTAAACCTGGTTCTTTGAAAAGTTGAACAAAATAAATCTTTAAATGTCTTTCTTTTGATGACAGACTCATCAAAAAGAAAAAGTTGATGACAGAAACCAGTGAAATTAGAAATGAAAAGTGAAAAGTTATGACGTACCACAGAAGTGCAAAGGATCATAAGATTATCCAGAGGTAAATAATCCTCTTGCTAATGCGGGAGACACATGTTCAATCCCTGGGTCAGGAATATCCCTTGGAGATGGAAATGGCAACCCATTCCAGTATTCTTACCTGGAAAATCTCATGGACAGAGGAGTCTGGCAGGCTACAGTTCATGAGGTCATAAGAAAGTTAGATCCAACTTAGTGACTAAACAACAATAATAAGAAATCATACACCAGTAAAAGTGACAACCTACAATAAATGGACAAATTCTTAAAAGATGCAGTCTTTCTGAACCAGGAACAAATAGAAAATATAAACAGACTAATCATAGGTACTGAAATTGAAACTGTGATTAAAAATCTTCCAAGCAGCAAAAGTCCAGGACCATATGGCTACACAGACTAATTCCAAAAAACATTTAGAGAAAAGTTAGCATCTACACTTCTGAAACTCTTCCAAAAAAGTGTAGAGAAAAGCATATTCCCCAGTTTATTCTATGAGACCACCATCACCTTGTAAGAAAAAAAAAGTACAGACAAAGATGTCACAATAAATGAAAATTGCAGGTCAATATCACTGGTCAACATATATTAAAAAATTCTCAATAAAATACTAGCAAATGATATTCACCAATACATTAAAAGGATTATACACCATGATCAAGTATGATTTATTTTCTTTAATACATGTAAATCAATGTGGAACATAATATTAAAAAATTGAAGAATAAAAACCATATGATCATATGATGCAGAAAAAAGCTTTTGACAAGTTCAACATTCATTTATGATAAAAATACTTTCCAGAATGTGGGCAGAGAGAGAACTTCCTTCAATATAATAAAGGCCATACAGGCCAAACCCACAGATAACTTCATTTTCAATGGTAAAAACATGATAGTATTTCCTCTAAGACCAAAAACAAGAGAAGGATGTCCACTCTCACCACTATTATTCAACATAGTTTTGAGAGTCCTAGTCACAACAACCAGAGAAGAAAAAGAAATAAATGAATCCAAATTGAAAGATAAGAAATAAAATTGTCACCATTTGCAGATGACATGGTACTATACAAAAACAAACAAACAAAAACTTTAAAAAAGATACCAAAAAATCTATTAGCTCATCAATGAATTGGCAAAGTTTCAGGATACAAAAGTGATACACAGAAATCTCTTGCATTTCTATACACAACAATGAAAGATCGGAAAGAGAAATCAAGGCATCAATTTCATTTACCATTATAAATATGTAGGGATAAACCTTCCTAAGGAGGCAAAAGACCTGTACTCAGAAAACTGTAAGATATTAATGAAAGAAATCCAAGATGACACAGACGGAGAGACATACCATATTCTTGGATTGGAAGAATCAATATTGCGAAAATGGCTATGCTAGCCAAAGCAATCTATGGATTCAATGCAATCCCTATCAAAATACCAATGAAACTTTTCAAATAGCCAGAACAAAAAACAGAGTGAAGTAAGTCAGAAAGAATAACACCAATATAGTATTTTAATGCATATATGTGGAATTTAGAAAGATGGTAATGATGACCCTATATGTGAGACAGCAAAAGAGACACAGAGATAAAGAACAGACTTTTGGACTCTGTGCGAGAAGGCAAGGGTGGGATGATTTGAGAGAATAGCATTGAAACATGTATATTACCATATGTGAAATAGATTGCCAGTCCAGGTTTGATGCATGAGACTGGGCGCACTGGGCTGGTCCACTGGAATGACCCTGGGGATGGGATGGGGAGGGAGGTGGGAAGGGGGTTCAGGGTGGGGGATGCATGTACACCCATGGCTGACTCATGTCAAGATATGGCAAAAACCGCTGCAATACTGTAAAGTAATTAGCTTGAATTAAAATAAATAAATTAATTTAAAAGGTCACCTTGTATGGCGACACAAAAGAACATAAAGAATCAAAGCAATCTGGAGAAAAAATGCAGAGTTGAAGGAATCAGGCTCCCTGACTTCAGACTATACTACAAAGATATAGTAATTAAGACTGTATGATACCAGCAGAAAACAGAAATAGAGATTAATGGAATAGGATAAAAATCCCAGAGATAAACCTACACAACTATGGTTACCTAGTCCATGACACAGAATGCAAGAATATACAGTGGAGAAAAAGCTTTTTCTTTAATAAGTGGTGCTTATTAAATACTGAACAGCTCTGCTGGGAGCCAGTGTGAGGAATCCCGCCCGTGACAAGGTCATGAGGAAGGAAGCTGACATACGCAAGGCGTGCTCAGACTTCAGGGACCCCTCTGGAAATTCCTAAGCATGTACCCCAACAAAAATCTGCCGGCTTTTGTGCTCTGCTTTTCCACTCTTCTGATATTTTCTGGAAAAAGTCAATTCAGGGCTTTAGTCTTCTGCATTTAAGAGTGTTTCAATCCAAAAAACCCTCTGATGGCTTTCTAGCCTGCCTGCAGGACTCGTACAGCTGCGCGTGTGATTGTTTGAGGCCTCCTGACCGCAGGGGGCACAGGAAGCTTAAAACATCCTAGGAATGTAGGAGCTTCCGAGGAGTCAAAATCTTTAGAATAGGACTGATTAAAGGTTTCATTTGTAGAATCAATATTTGCTGCCAAATTTTCACATCCTTTAGTTGTAGATATAGTTGGTATATAGAAAAACAAGTAGTAGACCTTGTGTTAGCAACATTAGATCTTTGAGTTAAGTACCCTCTTTGTTGTGTCCCACTGCACCTTTGTTCTATAGAGATGTAACTTTAATGTTAATGCTTTAAGGAGATGTAGATTAAAGAAAAAACACTTCAGGAAACAAGATTAACATTCATTAAGGAAGAGAGCCAAAAAGTGTTAACAAGCCTCTTGGCCAGAAGATAATGTAAATCACCTGAGACCTTTTGTATACCAAATGATGTATAGAAAGAGCTTGAGCTGCGAACGCTACATAATCTTGTGTTGCCCATTGATCTCTGTGTTTTATCAAAAGTATAAAAGGCCTTCTGAACAATAAAGGATGGGGCCAGGGGCCGGGGGCCAGCTCCAGGGGCCAGGGGCCAGCTTCTTGGACCAGCTTCTCTAACTAGTCTCCCGGCCTGGTTTCTTGACACTCTGGCTCCCCCCGTGTCTCTCTCTCTTTCTTCTTCTCTCTCTTTCCCTCTCTCTGCTCTTTACTTTAATTTCGGGCTGAATTTCCACCTGGAGCGCGGAGGCTCTCCACGTCTACTTACTTGCCCCGGCTGTTAAGATCCGCGAGAAAGGGAGCTTAAGGCGAGGCACCCTTAGATATTCAAGCGTAGATGGTGCAAATTCCTTGTCTGGAATTTTATTGGCCTTCCGCGTAAACCAAGCTATTCAGCCCTCTTCCTCCACTTAATCTTCTTACTACACTATAATTTCTTAATCTAATCTTACTTTAATAAATAAACAAGTCTTTCCACGCCGACGCCGTCCACCCTTCGAATTCCCTGGATCCACCGGGGCTGGACCCCGGCACAGCTCCATGTAAAAAATGAAATTAGAACACTAACACCATATAAAAAATAAACTTTAAATGAATTAAAGACCTAAATATGAAGCTGGACACTGTAAAACTCTTAAAGGAAAACATAAGTACACCTCACTGCAATATAAATTGTAACAAGATCTTAATTGACTCACCTCCTAAAGTAATGAAAATAAAAATAAATAAATGAATAAATGGGATCTAATGAAACTTAAAAGCTTTAATGAGCAGAAGATCCTAATAGACAGAAGATCCTCGTTTCTCCAAAAAAGGCATATATCTGGTTAAAAAACACATGAAAAAATGCTCAGCATTGAGAATTATTAGAGAAATGGAAATCAAAACTACAATATGGTATAACCATTTACAATGGTCATCATAAAAAATCCATAAATAATAAAGACTGGAAAGGGTGTGGAGAAATGGGAACCATATGACCCTGTTGTTTGGAATGTAAACCAGTGCAGTCATTATGGAGAGTAGTATGGAGGTTTCCTTTAAAAACTTAAAGTGGAGCTAACATAACCCAGTAATCTAATTTTTAGCCTTATATCCAGAGAAAATCACCATTCTAAATGATACATGCACCCTAATGTTCATTGCAACACCATTTACAACAGCCAGGATATGGAAGCAACCTCAATTGTCATCAACAGAAGAATGGATAAAGAGGACATGTCACATATACACAATGGAATATTACTCAGATATAAAAAAGAATAAATAACGCCACTTGCAACAGCATGGATGAACTTAGATATCATCATACTGAATGAAATCAGTCAAACGAAGAAAGATATATATCATATGATATCATTTATACACAGAATCTGAAAAAAAATTTTACATACATAACTCTATTTCTATGCAGGGAGCAGCAGAGGATGAATTGGTAAGATAGCATCAGTGACTCAATGGACGTGAATCTGAGCCAACTCCAGGAGATAGTGAAGGCCAGGGAAGCCTGGCATGCTACAGTCCATGGGGTTGCAAAGAGTTAGACATGACTTAAAAACTGAATACAAACACATGGAGAAAATAAACTACAGTTACCAGAGGTGAAGGGGAAGGATAAATTTGAAGACTGGAAACTCTACTCAATATTCTGTAATAGGCTATATGGGAAAAGAATCTTTAGAAACTTGGATATATGGATATGTATAACAGATTCATTTTGCTGGATATCTGAAACTAACACATTGTAAATCAACTATAGTCTAATTAAAAAAATAAACAAGGTTTAAAAAATGAGTATCTTAGAAATGGCTTAGATCTCAGACTTTAATAACTTCAGCTAAAGGAAAAAGATATAAAGGTGTAGGGGAGGTCAGTAATAGGGAGTTTGACCAGAAAAAGGTAGTAAATGAGAGTAAGGTTTTTAATGTAGATTTAATTCAGTCTTTCTACTTTGATATAGGTCTAAATTTTTCTGCAGGGATTAATGTTTTCCCTTGTTGGTAGAAAGAGAAAGAGGAGCACTTCACAAATTTATGTCCATTTAGGCAAATAAGTAAGGGTATATGTATTTTCATATATATCTTCTCAGTTGCCTTCAGTTCAAAACAATCCTTATGACAAAGTGGTATACTTGGGGGTGGTATATTTTTCTACCTTTTAAAATATTCTTACTATTTAGTATCTTTGAATGCAACTGAATATTAATTGTTACTCCTAAATATTTGTATTTAAACTTTTCATTTTTGTGATCATTCTCTAAAATACTATAGATGATTAGAGGAATACAAAGCAGATGTTTTGATTGGTAAAATAAAGAAGAAAATAAAACAAAAACACGTGGATTAGATTTCAAAGACTTTTATATCATTCTTAAATTTTTTCCCTCTTTTTCCTTGGTAGAAGAAGCTTAATTTAAATAGAGAATAATCTTTAAAATAGATTAAACATCCCTAAGTGAAATTTTTATTATTATTTTAATGTATTTATTTTAATTGGAGGATAATTGCTTTACATTATTGTGGTGGTTTTTCCCATATGTTGACATGAATCAGGCAAAGGTGCATATGTGTCCTCCCCATCCTGAACCCCCTTACCTCTCTTCCCACCCCAATCCCTCTGGATTGTCCCAGAGCACAGGTTTTGGGTGCCCTGCTCGATGCACCAAACTTGCACTGGTCATCTATTTTATGTATAGTAATATACATGTCTCAATGCTGTTCTCTCAAATCATCTCACACTTACCTTCTCCTGCATAGTCCAAAAGTCTGTTCTTTACACCTGTGTCTCTTTTGCTGCCTTGTATATAGGATCATGGTTACCATCTTTCTAAATTCCATTTATATATGCATTAATATACTGCATTGGTGTTTCTCATTCTGACTTACTTAACTCTGTTTAATAAGCTCCAGTTTCATCCACCTCATTCAGTTCAGTTCAGTTGCTCAGTCGTGTCCAGCTCTTTGCAACCCCATGAATTGCAGCTCGCCAGGCCTCCCTGTCCATCACCAACTCCTGGAGTTTATCCAAACTCATTAGACTGACTCAAATGCGTTCTTTTTGATAGCTGATTAATATTCTATTGTACCACAACTCCCTTATCCATTCATCTGCCAATGGACATCTAGGTTGCTTCAGTGTCCTAGCTATTCTAGAGAGTGCTGCAATGAATATTGGGGTACTTGTGTCTCTTTAGGTTCTGGTTTCCTCAGTGTGTGTATCCAGCAGTGGGTTGCTGGGTCATATGGCAGTTCTATTTCCACTTTTTAAAGGAATCTCCACACTGTCCTCCATAGTGGCTGTACCAGTTTGCATTCCCACCAACAGTGTAAGAGGGTTCCCTATTCTCTACATCCTCTCCAGCATTTGTTGTTGGTAGACTTTTGAATGGTGGCTATTCTGACTGGCATGAGATGATACCTCATTGTGCTTGTGATTTGCATTTCTCTGATAATGAGTGATGTTGAGCATCTTTTCATGTGTTTGTTAGCCAGATGTATGTCTTCTTTGGAGAAATATATGCTTAGTTCTTTTGTCCACTTTATGATTGAATTGTTGACTTTTCTGGTATTAAGCTGCATGTGCTATTTATATATTTTGGAGATTAATTGTTTATCAGTTGTTTCATTTGCTATTATTTTCTCCCATTCTGAAGGCTTGCTTATAATTTCCTCCATTGTGCAAAATACTTTAAGTAGGTCATATTGTTTATGTATTTATTTTTATTTCCATTACTCTGGGATGTGGGTCACAGAGGACCTGCAGTGATTGATGTCAGAGAGTGTTCTTCCTGTTTTCCTCTAAGAGTTTTATAGTTTCTGGTCTTACATGTAGATCTTTAATACATTTTGAGCTTATTTTTGTGTATGGTATTAGAAAGTGTTCTGGTTTCATTCTTTTACATGTGGTTGACCAGTTTTCTTAGTACCACTTGTTAAAGAGATTGTCTTTTCTCCATTGTGTATTTTTGCCTCCTTTGTCAAACGTAAGGTGTCCCTAGGTTTGTGAGTTTATCTCTGGCTTTCTATTTTGTTCCATTGGTCTATATTTATGTTTTTGTGCCAGTACCATAGTGCCTTGATGACTGTAGCTTTGTAGTATATTCTGAAGCCAGAATTATATGTTTTATAATTCCTCCAGTTCTATACTTCTTTCTTAAGATTGCTTTGGCTATTCGAGGTTTGTTGTGTTTCCATACAAATTGTGAAATTATTTGTTCTAGTTATGTGAAAAATGCCATTGGTAACTTGATAGGGATTTTGTTGAATCTATAGATTGCTTTGGGTAGTAAACTCGTTTTCACCATATTGATTCTTCCAGTCCACAAACAAGGTATATTTCTCCATCTATTTGTGTCATCTTTGATTTTCTTTCATCAGTGCTTTACAGTTTTCTATGTATAGGTATTTTGTTTCTTTAGGTAAATTTATTCCTATATATTTTATTCGTTTCATCACAATGGTGAATATGCTTGTTTCCTTAATTTCTCTTTCTGTTTTCTCACAGTTAGTGTATAGGAATGCAAGGACTTTCTGTGTATTAATTTCATATGCTGCAACTTTACTGTATTCATTGATTAGCTCTATCAATTTTCTGGTGGTATCTTTCTTTAGGGTTTTCTATGAAGATCATGTCATCAGCAAACAGAATTTTACTTCTTCTTTTCCAATTTGAATTCCGTTTATTTCTCTGATTGCTGTGGCTAGGACTTCCAAAACTTTGTTGAATAGAAAATACTTAGTTCATTAATTTAATTAGTATTTAATTAATCATTCATATAATACGAGTTTTCTAGGCACAAAAACAGAAATGGATAAATGAAACAGAATAGAGAGCTCAGAATTAAACCTACACTTATATAGTCAATTAATTTATGACAAAGAAACATAAAAGGTGACTAACATCACTACATCATTAAGCATCAGGGAAATGCAAATCAAAAGCACAGTTAGATATCACCTTATATCTGTTAGCATGTCTATTATAAAAAAAAGTAAAATATAACAAATGTTAGCAAGAATGTGGGAAAAGGAACTTACGTGTGCAGTTGTGGCAATGTAACTTGGTGTAGCCACTATGGAAAATAGAATGGTTTCCTCAGAAATTTAAAAGTAGAATTAATATACTATCTAGTAGTGCATTTGGGGTTATTTATCCAAAGAAAACAAATACACTAATTTACTATATATATGTAAGTTACTTCAGTAGTATCAGGCTCTTTGCAACCCTATGGATTGCAGGTTTCTAGGATCCTCTGTGGGATTCTCCAGTCAAGAACATTGGAATGAGTTACTGTACCCTCTTCCTGTGGATCGTCTCAGCCCATAGATTGGACCTGCATCTCCTGTGGATCCTGCATTGCAGACAGGTTCTTAACTGCAGGGGAAGCCCATATATATACACCTACGTTGCATATCAGGCAGAGTCTTAAATATATATATATATACCCATATTCTAGCATTACTTACAATAGCCAAGTTATGGAAAAAAGCCAAGTATCCAATGATTGGTGACTGGATGAAAAATACTGTGGAATATGGATTATTATTCAGCCATAAAAATGAAGGAAATCCTGACATTTGCAATAATATAGATGGATTTTATGGGTGTAATTCCAAGAGAAATGTTAGACAGATAAAGAGTTATTGTATGATCTCTTTTATATATGAAATCTAAAATAACCCCAGGAACACAGATATAAAGAAAAGATAAGTATGTGGATGGAGAAATTGTTGATGGGGAGTATAAATTTATTAAACATTAAAGATAATGAAAATTTAAATAGTTATTTTAATTTCTGTCAAATATGTTTAAATAAAGTGGTGTTACTTTTTACAAATAATTAATCATTTAACTTTTTAATCTCTGAATATCAAGTGGTCAAATATAGAGCTGATATTAAAATATTTTGAATAATATCACCACAGATTTTAAATGGTCACCTATTAAAAATTTAATAGTTTTACAGTCTTTCAGAAATTCCATTCTATTGTCAATGGTTATAGACAAAATGAATGTTTTTGAAACTCTTCATTTGGGATAATCACGATGGTATGATCACTCACCTGGAGCCAGACATCCTGGAGTGTGAAGTCAAGTGGGCCTTAGGAAGCATCACTATGAACAAAGCTAGTGAAAGTGATGGAATTCCAGTTGAGCTATTTCAAATCCTAAAAGATGATGCTGTGAAAATGCTGCACTCAGTATGCCAGCAAATCTGGAAAATTCAGCAGTGGCCACAGGACTGGAAAAGTCAGTTTTCATTCCAGTTCCAAAGAAAGACAATGCCAAGAATGCTCAAACTACCACACAACTGCACTCATCTCAAATACTAGTAAAGTAATGCTCAAAATTCTCCAAGCCAGGCTTCAGCACTACGTGAACCATGAACTTCCCGATGTTCAAGCTGGTTTTCAAAAAGGCAGAGGAACCAGAGATCAAATTACCAATTTCCGCTGGATCATCAAAAAGCAAGAGTTCCAGAAAACATCTATTTCTGCTTTATTGACTATGCCAAAGCCTTTGACTGTGTGGATCACAAGAAACTGTGGAAAATTATCCTGACCTGCCTCTTGAGAAACCTATATGCGGATCAGGAAGCAACAGTTAGAGCTGGACATGGAACAACAGACTGGTTCCAAATAGGAAAAGGAGTACGTCAAGGCTGTATATTGTCACCCTGCTTATTTAACTTCTATGCAGAGCACATCATGAGAAATGCTGCGTTGGAGGAAGCACAAGCTGGAATTAAGATTTCCAGGAGAAATATCAATAACCTCAGACATGCAGATGACACCACCCTTATGGCAGAAAGTGAAGAAGAACTAAAGAGCCTCTTGATGAAAGTGAAAGAGGAGAGTGAAAATGTTGGCTTAAAGCTCAACATTCAGAAAACTAAGATCATGGCATCCAGTCCCATCACTTCATGGGAAATAGATGGGGAAACAGTGGAAACAGTGGCAGACTTTATTTTTCTTTGGCTCCCAAATCACTGCAGATGGTGATTGCAGCCGTGAAATTAAAAGACACTTACTCCTTGAAAGGAAAGTTATGACTAACCTAGATAGCATATTAAAAAGCAGAAACATTACTTTGCCAACAAAGATCTGTCTAGTCATGGCTATGGGTTTTTCAGTAGTCAAGTATGGATGTGAAAGTTGGACTTAAAGAAAGCTGAGCACAGAAGAATTGATGCTTTTGAACTGTGGTGTTGGAGAAGACTCTTGAGAGTCCCTTGGTCTGCAAGGAGATCCAACCAGTGCATCCTAAAGGAGATCAGTCCTGGGTGTTCATTGGTAAGACTGATGCTGAAGCTGAATACTTTGGCCACCTCATGTGAAGAGCTGACCCATTTGAAAAGACCCCGATGCTGGAAAACACTGAGGGCGGGAGGAGAAGGGGATGACAGAGGATGAGATGGTTGGATGGCATCACCGATTGAATGGACGTGAGTTTGGGTCAACTCCAGGAGTTGTTGAGGGACAGGGAGACGTCGTGTGCTGTGGTTCATGGGATCGCAAAGAGTCAGACCCGACTGAGTGACTGAACTGAACTGAAGCCGAAAGTTCACTATTTTTGTTTGCTTTTGAGGATCCATTTGATTCCTCTACCCAATTACCTTGGACAGTGTTGGCTCAAGTACTTCTAGATAGTCCTTACTTGTTTGAACAGGCTTTAGCTAATGATCAGCTGCCTTTCAGGCACCAGGGCCTATAAAAATTGTCCAGTATGAAGATGGCATTCTCCTTTGCACTGACACAGAAGTACAATGTGACCAAGCTACTTGGGATCTACTTCATTATTTAGCCCAATGCAGCTACAAAATATCAAAATATAAAGCTCAGATATGTCAACGAGAATGTAAATATTTAGGACTCAAACTGTCACAGGGAGTTCAATCCCTGGGAAAAGAAAGAATACAATCCATTTATAACATCCTTTTCCTAATACTCTTAGAAAACCCCATAATTTCCTTGGCATAACTTGTTATTGCCAAATTTGTATTCCCAACTATGGAGAATTATCTTTACCTTTATATAAATTACTAAAAGAGACTCAACAATCAGGATGAAAAATGTTACAATGGGAACCTGGAGAAATAGATTCATTTAAGACTTTAAGGGGGGCAGTCCCAAGATGGCAGAGGAATAGGTCGGGGAGACCACTTTCTACCCCACAAATTCATCAAAGCTCATTTGAATGTTGAGCCACTTCCACAAAACCACTTCTGAATGATGGTGAAGGATACTAGGCACCCAGAAAGCCCATTCTTTTTGAAAGGAGATAGGACAAAATATAAAAGACAAAAAACAGAGACGAAAAACTTAGGGACCTAGACCTATTCTGGGGGGGGGGGAGTTGTGAAGGAGGAGAAGTTTCTACACAGTATGAAACCCTCCCACAGGTGAGTCTTTGGGGGAGTTTTGGAATCTCAGAGAGCAACATAATTTGCATCATCAGTTCTTAGGGTAAGGACTGGGCCTGAATGCCCTGGGACAATCTAAGGGAGCTACTGTGAGGTAGCAACCCAAATCGTGGGATCACCAGAGAGGTAAACAAAACACAAAACCACAAAACATTCCCATGAAGGCTCTAACACACAGCTTGGTGAGCTCACAGAACAAAGTATTGAGCGAATACCAAAGGAGAGCTAGCTGGCTATTTATAGGCCTCTCCTTGTCCCCCTGTACCCTGTTGGAGGCAGAGAGGCAGGTGAGCGACAGCCAGAGCCAAAAGGTAAGGGGCTGCTGCAATCTTGGCCCCAGAAACGGCATCTTCTGCCAAACTATAACCAGGCTCCCAGTTGCTAACCACATCTTCCCGGAATCCAGGTTGGTTGACATCTGCCAGGATGTTGCAACTTGGGATCAGCTCCCCAGAGGAAACCCATGGCACACCTGAAATGGTGCTCTCATGGTGCAACAGGAAAACCAGTTGGCTAGGACTAGGGAGGTGATTAAGACCTACTATTACCTTGCAAAATAAGACACTATTTTTAAAACCAATTTCATATATATATATATATATATATATATAAATTTTTGTGATTCATTTTGTTTTGTATTTTTTATATTGCATTTTTGAGAGTCTAACCTCTATTCTAGATTTTTAATCTTTGCATTTTGGTATTTGTTATCAACATTGTACCTTTAAGAATCTAATCTTCAGTATTCATCTTCACTTGCAGATTTGATTACCGCTCTTTCCCTTTTGACAGTCTCTTTTCTCCTGCAGGTCACCTCTATTTCCTTCCCCCCACCTCTTCTTTTCTATACCTAAATATGTGAATCTCTCTGGGTGTTCTGGACTGTGGAGAACACTTAGGGAAATGATTACTGGCTAGATTGCTCTCTCCCCTTTTGACTCCCCCTCTTCTCTTCCTGGTCACCTCTATTTCCTTCCTCCCTCTTCTCTTTTCTATGTAACTCTGTGAATCTCTTTGGGTGTCCTTTACTGTGAAGAATTGTTTCACCATTAACCTAGATGTTTTATCATATATGCTTATGGATGGAGAAGTCTTGAGGTTACGGTAAGAAAAAGACTGGAAGCCAGTAGCAGGGGGGTTAACTCCAGAATGAGAACATCAAAGGACTCCTGACTCCCAGGGACATTAATAGACAAGAACGCACCCCAAAATCTCCATACCTACACTGAAACCAAGCTCCACCCAAAAGCCAACAAGATCCAGACATACCACACTAATTCTGCAGCAAAGCAGGGACACAACAGTGAGCATAAAAGACAGGCTGCTCAAAGTCATGCCAAGCCCATAGACACCCCCATACTCAATACTGGACACTTCATTGCACTCCAGAGAGAAAAAATCTAGCTCCACCCGCCAGAACACAGAGGCAAGCTCCCCAACCAGGAAAACTGACAAGCCGCTGGTCCAACCCCACCCACAGTAATCAGACTCCACAATAAAGAGGAACAATGAACATCCAGCCTACAGAAAGGGCACCCAAAACACAGCAATCTAAACAAAATGAAAAGGCAGAGAAATATTCAGCAGGTAAATGAACATGATAAATACCCACCAAACCAAATAAAAGAGAAGGAGATAGAGAGTCTACTTGAAAAAGAAATTCAGAATAATGATAATAAAGAAGATCCAAAATATTGGCAACAAAGTGGAGTTAAAGATAAATAGACTAGAGACAAGGATTAAGAAGATACAAGAAATGTTTAACAAAGCCCTAGAAGAAATAAAGAAGAGTTAATCAATAATGAATAATTTGCAATAACTGAGATCAAAAGCACTCTGGAGGGAACCAGCAGTAGAATAATTGAGGCAGAAAAGAGGATAAGTGAGGTGGAAGATAGAATGGTGAAAATAAATGAAGCGGAGGGGGGGGGTGGGAGGGAAAGAATTAAAAGAAATGAGGACAACCTCAGAGACCTCTGGGACAAGGTTAAACACCTCAATATTCAAACCATAGGTGTCCCCAAAAAGAAGACAAAAAGAAAGGACATGAGAAAATACTTGGGGAGATAATAGTTGAAAACTTCCCTAAATTGGAGAAGGAAATGGCCATCCAAGTCCAAGAAACCTGGAGAGTCCCTAACAGGATAAACCCAAGATGAAACAACCAAAGACACATATTAATCAAATTAATGAAGATCAAACACAAAGAGCAAATTTTAAAAGAAACAAGGAGCAAACAACGAATAACACACAAGGGGATCCCCATAAGGATAACAGCTGATCTTTCCATAGAAACTCTTCAGGCCAGTAGGGAAGAAAAGCCTACAATCAAGATTACTGTACCTAGCAGTGATCTCATTCAGCTGTGAAGGAGAAATCAAAATCTTTACAGACAAGCAAAAGCTGAGAGAATTCAGCACCACCAAACCAGCTCTTCAACAAATGCTAAATTATCTTCTCTAGACAGGAAACACAGAAAAAGATTATAAAATCAAACACAAAACAATAAAGTAAATGGCAATAGGATCATACTTATCAATAATTACCTTAAATATAAATGGGTTGAATAGTGAATAGTGAAGTCGCTTAGTTATGTCTGACTTTTTGCAACCCCATGGACTGTAGCCTACCAGGCTTCTCCATCCATGGGATTCTCCAGGCAAGAGAATACTGGAGTGGGTTACCATTTCCCAACCAAAAGACAAAGACTGGCTGAATGGATACAAAAACAAGACACCTTTGTTGTGCAGAAGCTTTTAATTTTAATTAGAAAATATAATCAAGGTGAAAAGACAGCCTTCTGAATGGGAGAAAATAATAGCAAATGAAGCAACTGACAAACAACTCATCTCAAAAATATACAAGCAACTTCTGCAGCTCAATTCCAGAAAAATAAACGACCCAATCAAAAAATGGGCCAAAGAACTAAATAGACATTTCTCCAAAGAAGACATACGGATGGATAACAAACACATGAAAAGATGCTCAACATCACTCATTATTAGAGAAATGCAAATCAAAACCACAATGAGGTACCACTTCACACCAGTCAGAATGTCTGCGATCCAAATATCTGCAAGCAATAAATGCTGGAGAGGGTGTGGAGAAAAGGGAACCCTCCTACACTGCTGGTGGGAATGCAAACTAGTACAGCCACTATGGAGAACAGTGTGGAGATTCCTTAAAAAACTGCAAATAGAACTACCTTATGACCCAGCAATCCCACTGCTGGGCATACACACCAAGGAAACCAGAATGGAAAGAGACACATGTACCCCAATGTTCATCGCAGCACTGTTTATAATAGCCAGGACATGGAAGCAACCTAGGTGTCCATCAGCAGATGAATGGATAAGAAAGCTGTGGTACATATACACAATGGAGTATTACTCAGCCGTTAAAAAGAATTCATTTGAATCAGTTCTGATGAGATGGATGAAACTGGAGCCAATTATCCAGAGTGAAGTAAGCCAGAAAGAAAAACACCAATACAGTATACTAACACATATATATGGAATTTAGGAAGATGGCAATGACGACCCTGTATGCAAGACAGGAAAAAAGACACAGATGGGTATAACGGACTTTTGGACTCAGAGGGAGAGGGAGAGGGTGGGATGATTTGGGAGAATGGCATTCTAACATGTATACTATCATGTAAGAATTGAATCGCCAGTCTATGTCTGACGCAGGATACAGCATGCTTGGGGCTGGTGCATGGGGATGACCCAGAGAGATGTTATGGGGAGGGAGGTGGGAGGGGGGTTCATGTTTGGGAATGCATGTAAGAATTAAAGATTTTAAAATTTAAAAAATAAAGAACTAAAAAAAAACAAAAAAACAACAACAAAAAAACCCCCAAGACACCTATATATGTTGTCTATAAGAGACCCACTTCAAACCAAGGGACACATACAAACTGAAAGTGAAGGGATGGAAAAAGTTATTTCATGCAAATGTACACCAAAAGAAATCAGGAGTAGCAATACTTCCCAGACAAACTAGACTTTGAAATAAAGGCCATGAAAAGAGACAAAGAAGGACACTGTCTAATGATCAAATGATCAATCCAAGAAGAAGATATAGCAATTATAAATATATATGCACCCAACATAGGAGCACCTCAATACATAAGGCAAATGCTAACAAGTATGAAAGGGGAAATTAACAGTAACACACTAATAGTGGGAGACTTTAATACCACACTCACACCTATGGATAGATAAATCAAACGAAAAATTAGCAAGGAAGCACAAGCTTTAAATGATACAATGGGCCAGTTAGAACTGATTGATATCTATAGGACATTTCATCCCTAAACAATTAATTTCACCTTTTTCTCAAGTGCACATGAAACATTCTCCAGGATAGATCACATTCTGGGCCATAAATCTAGCGTTGGTAAATTCAGATAAACTGAAATCATTTCAAGCATCTTTTCTGCTCACCATGAGATAAGATTAGATATCAACTACAAGAAAAAAACTATTAGAAATACAAATATGTGGAGGCTAAACAACACATTTCTGAATAACCAACAGATCACTGAAGAAATCAAAAAGGAAATCAAAATATACATAGAAGCAAATTAAAATGAAAACCTGACAACCCCAAACCTATAAAAGCAGTAAAAGCAGTGCTAAGAGGAAGGTTAATAACAATACAAGCTTACCTCATGAAACAAGAGAAACAAAAAAACACCCTAACTTTACAACTAAAACAACTAGAAAAAGAAGAAATGAAGAACCCCAAAGTTAGTAGAAGAAAAGAAATCATAGAAATAAGAGCAGAGATAATTGAAAAAGAAAGGTGGCAACAGCAAAAATCAGCAAAATTTAAAGCTGGTTCATTGAGAAGATAAATAAAATAGACAAGCCATTAGCCAACCTCATCAAGAAAAAAAGGGAGCAGAATCAAATCAATAAAATTAAAAGTTAAAATGGAGAAATCACAACAGGTAACACAGAAATACAAACGATCATAAAAGACTACTATCAGTAACTATATGCCAATAAATTGGACAACTTGGAAGAAATGGAGGAATTCTTAGAAAAGTATAACCTTCTGAAAGTGAATCAGGAAGAAATAGAAAATCTTACTAGACACATGACAAGCACGGAAATAAAAACTGTTATCAAAATCTTCCAACAAACAAAAGCCCAGGATCAGATGGCTTCACAGGTGAATTCTACTAAAAATTTAGAGAAGAGCCAACATCTATCCTACTCAAAGTCTTCCACAAATTTACAGAGGAAGAAAACCCCCAAACTCATTCTATGAGGCTACTATTACCCTAAAACCAAAACCAGGCAAAGATGCCACAAAAAAGAAAACTACAGGCTAACATCACTGATGAACATAGATGCAAAAATCCTCAAAAAAATTCTAGCAAACAGAATCCAACAACATATTAAAAAGATCTTACATCATGACCAAGTGGGCTTTATCCCAGGAATGCAAGGATTCTTCAATAATTGCAAATCAACCAATGTGATACACCACATTAACAAATTGAAAGATAAAAACCATGATTATCTCAATAGATGCTAAGAAAGCCTTTGACAAAATTCAACTCCAATTTATGATTAAAAACTCTCTGGAAAGCAGGCATAGAAGGAACATACCTCACCTATAAAAACCATATACAATAAAACCACAACAAACACTATCCTCAATGGTGAAAAATTGAAAGCATTTCCTCTAAAGTCAGGAATAAGACAAGGGTGCCCATCCTCACCACTACTATGCAACATAGTTGTGGAAGTTTCAGCTACAGCAATCAGAGAAGAAAAACAAGTAAAAGGAATACAAATTGGAAAAGAAGAAATAAAACTTTCACTCTTTCCAGATGACATGGTCCTCTACATAGAAAATCCTAAAGACACCACCAGAAAATTACTAGAGCTAATCAATGAATGAAATAAAGTTGCAGGATATAAAATTAATACACAGAAGTCCCTTGCATGCCTATACACTAACAATGAGAAAACATGAAGAGAAATTAAGTAAACAATTACATTCACCATTGCAACAAAAAGAATAAAATACTTAGGGATAAATTTACCTAAAGAAACAAATGACCTGTATTATTGAAAACTATAAAACACTGATGAAAGAAATCAAAGATGACACAAATAGATGGAGAAATATACCATGTTCATGGATCAGAAGAGTCAGTATAGTGAAAATGAGTATACTACCAAAAGCAATTTATAGATTCAATGCAATCTCCATCAAGCCACCAACGGCATTTTTAGCAGAACTAGAATAAATAATTTCACAATTTGTATGGAAACACACAAAACTTCAAATAGCCAAAGCATTCTTGAGAAAGAAGAATGAAACTGGAGGAATCAACCTGCCTGACCAGACTATATTTCAAAGCTACAGTCATCAAGACAGTATGGTACTGGCACAAAGACAGAAATATAGATCAATGGCACCAAATAGAACGCCCAGAGAGGAATCCACACACCTATGGACACCTTATGTTTAACAAAGGAGGCAAAAATATACAATGGAGAAAAGACAATCTCTTTAATAAGTGGTGGTGGGAAAACTGGTCAACCACTTGTAAAACAAAAAAACTAGAACACTTCCTAACACCATACACAAAAATAAACTCAAATGGATTAAAGATCAAAATGTAAGACCAGAAACTATAAAACCTAGAGGTAAACATAGCCATAAGACTCTCTGACATAAATCACAGCAAGATCCTCTATGACACACCTTGCAAAGTAATGGAAATAAAAGCAAAAATAAGCAAATGGGACCTAATTAAACTTAAACGTTTTTGCACAATGAAGGAAACTATAAGCAAAGTGAAAAGACTGCCTTCAGAATGGAAGAAAATAATAGCAAAAAAGCAGCTGACAAAGAATTAATCCCCCAAATATACAATCAGCTCATGCAGCTCAATACCAGAAAATAAATGACCCAATCAAAAAACAGCAAAAGAACTAAACAGACATATCTCCAAAGAAGACATACAGATGGCTAACAAACACATGAAAAGATGCTCAACATCACTCATTATCAGAGAAATGCAAATCAAAACCACAATGAGGTACCATGTCACGCCAGTCAGAATCACTGCCATCAAAAAGTCTACAAACTATAAATGCTGGAGAGGGTGTGGAGAAAAGGGAACCCTCTTACATTGTTGGTGGGAATGCAAACTAGTACAACCACTATGGAGAACAGTGAGGAGATTCCTTAAAAAAGCAGAAATTGAACTGCCATATGACCCAGCAATCGCACTGCTGGGCATACACATCAAGGATACCAGAATTGAAAGAGACATGTGTTCTCCAAGGTTCATTGCAGAACTGTTTACAATAGCTAGGACATGTAAGCAACATAGATGTCCATCTGCAGAGAAATGGATAAGAAAGCTGTGGTACATATACATAATGGAATATTGCTCAGCTATTAAAAAGAATGCATTTGGGTCAGTTCTAATGAGATGGATGAAACTGGAGCCTATTATACACAGTGAAGTACATCAGAATGAAAAACACCAATGCAATATATTAACACATATATGTGAAATTTGGAAAGATGGTAATGACAACCCTATGTCTAAGACAGCAAAAGAGACACAGATATAAAAGAACATACTTTTGGACTCTGTGGGAGAAGAAAAGGGTGGGATGATTTGAGAGAATAGTGTTGAAACATGTATATTCCACATGTGAAATAGATAACCAGTCCAAGTTCAATGGATGAAACAGGGCATTTAAACAGGGATGACTCAGAGGGATAGGATGGGGAGGGAGGTGGGAAGGGTGATTGGGATGAGGGGACATATGTATACCAATGACTGATTCATGTCAATGTATGGCAAAAAAATCACAATATTGTTAAGGAATTAGCCTCCAATTAAAATATTTTTAAAAATAAGACTTTTTATAATAAGCTGTTCTTCAGGCTACTGCTCTCAGCCTACCTACAGGAGACTAATTTAATCTTCTTGTAGCAGAGAAATCAGGAATAGCACAGGGAGTTTTAGCTTGGCCCATAGCTGACAATAACTGGTTGCTTACTTTGAGCAAAAGATTCTGTTCTGTAGCCCAAGGATGGCCACAGTTTCTACAAATTGTGGCCTAGTAATACCTGAAGCTACTAGGTTCATTGTGGACAGAGATCTGATGGTCTATATTTCACATGATATCTCTGGAATTTTAAATTCTAAGGAAGGACAATGGTTATCTGACAATTGCCTTCTCAAATACCAGTCCCTATTCTTAGAAAGACCCATAACTCAGCTAAAATTTGTTCAGCCTTAAACCCAGCAACATTCCTTCCTGAGTCATTAGATAAGAAACAAAACTATGCCTGTTATCAAGTCCTAGCTTTAAATTTGGAGAAGGGAATGGCAACCTACTCCAGTATTCTTGCCTGGAGAATCCCATGGACAGAGGAGCCCGGTTGGCTGCTCTCCATGGGGTAGCACAGAGTCAGACACGGCTGAAGCGACTTAGCAGCAGCAGCAGCAGCAGCTTTAAATTATTCAACAAGAAAAGATTGGCAGATAAATTTCAAGGCAAAAGTTTTAGCTATTTTTTCAAGACAAACTTTATAGTCTAATATCTTTAAATGATAGTTTAATGATAGTCACATTAAACATAAAGTGCCACATTTACACTTTAATGCATAAAACTGTACACCAAAATAAAATGATGTTACATATATTAACAACAGCACAAAGAGAAACCTGTGTCATAATTCATACAAAATGTTGTATATATATTCCTGACTACATACAAAATGTCTGATTCTCTTCAAGATATAAAAAGTAAAGTCCAAGCAATGGCTAACTGAGGGATAGAAATTGCCAGGTAGTCAGTGTAGGACTCTGAGACTTCATTATAGTTTTGTTTCGAATTTCTCCAATAACTAGTCATGTTGAGCATCTTTTCAAGTGACTCTTGGCCTGTCTGTATGTTTCTTTGGAGAAATGCATATTTAAGTCTTCCACTCATTTTTTGACTGAATTTTTTATATTTATGATACTGAGCTTGATGAACTGTTTGCATATTTTGAAAATTAATCCCTTGTCAATTGCTTCTTTGCAGATATTTTTGCATTCTGATGACTGTCTTTTAATCTTCTTTGTGCTTTCCTTTACTGTGTAGAAACTTTTAAATTTAAATAGCTCTCATTTATTTATTTAAATTTTTTTTTTAAATTTTAGAAAATGGGTCAAAAATATCTTGCTGTGATTTTTTAAAAAATTAAAAAAAATTTTATTTTTTCTTTATTTTGCTTTACAATACTGTATTGGTTTTGCCATACATTGACATGAATCCGCCACGGGTGTACATGAGTTTCCAATCCTGAACCCACCTCCCACCTCCCACCCCATATCATCTCTCTGGGTCATCCCCATGCACCAGCCCCAAGCATCCTGTATCCTGTATTGAACATAGACTGGCAATTCATTTCTTACATGATAGTATACATGTTTCAATGCCATTCTCCCAAATCATCCCACCCTCTCCCTCTCCCACAGAGTCCAAAATTCCCAAAGATTTCCTCAAAGAGTTTTATAGTGTCCACTCTTACATTTAGTTGTTTAATCCATTTTGAGTTTACTTTTGTGTATGATGTTAGGGAATGCTCTAATTTCATTTTTCTACCTATAGCTGTTAAGGTTTCCCAAACTACTTATTAAAAATACTATCTTTCTGCCTTTGTATATTCCTGCCTACTTTGTCATAGGTTAGGTAACCATAAATGCTTGGATTTATCTTTGGGCTTTTTATCCTGTTCCATTGATCTATATTTCTGCTTTTATGTCAGTACCATACTGTCTTGATTTCTATAGCCTTGCAGAATAGTCTGCAGTCAGGCAGCCTAATTTCTCCAGCTCCATTTTCCTTTTTCAAGATTGCTCTTCCTATTTGGGATCTTTTGTGTTTCCATACAAATTTTAAACTTTGTGTTCTAATTCTGTGAAAACTGTTATTAGTATTTTGCTAGGGATTGTATTGAATCTGTAGATTGCTTTGGGTGATATAGTAATTTTCACAGTTTTGATCCTTCCAAAGAACATGGATGATCTCTTTGTGTCAGCTTTGATTCCTTTTCAGTTTCTCAAAGTTTTCTGTGTAGAGGTCTTTTGTCTTTTTATGGAAGTCTATTCCTAGCTATTTTATTTTGTTTCTGTGTAAATGGAATTAATTCCTTAATTTCTCTTTCTGAACTTTTGTTGTTAAATGTACAGGAATGCAAGAGATTTTTGTGTATAAATCTGTATCCTGCAAACTCACCAAATTTACTGATTAGCTATAGTAGTTTTCTAGTTGCATCTTTAGGATTTTCTATGTGTACTATCATGTTATCTGCAAACAGTGGCAGTTTTACTTCTTTTTCAATTTGTATTCCTTTAATTACTTTTCTTCTAGATTGTCAACTAGGGCTTCCAAATTTATGTTAAGTTAGAGTGGTGAAAGTGGACTGCCAGGGTCCAGCCCCAGTGGATCCAGGGTGATTCAAAGGTGGGGATGGAGTCGGCGTCCTTGGAAAAGTACATATTTAATCACAGATATACAGAGAGATTAGAAATGGATAGTGTAGTAGGAAGATTAGTAGAGAAAAAGAGGCTGAATAACTTGGATTATGTGGAATAGCATCCATGCTCTAGATGGGAATTCAGCCAGAAAAACGAGGAGCAAGAAAGAACGACATGGGGGAATCAGTCTTTCTGGAAACTGATCCGATTTCTTTATTTTTGGGTTTGCTTATATACCTTTTGTTACACATAGGGATGAGTACAGAGTCACGCAGGGGTCAGCAGTCCTGACCTTTATCAAAATCAGATGCTTCACATAAAAAGGTCTTAGGGATTTTATGATCCTTTCTTTCTGATAACCTAAAACTTATTTTTTCCAAGGGTGTTTTTTCTTTAACCAGGCACCACCCTTCAAATAAAGTTACATTCCTATAGGGTGAGGGTATAGTGAGTTACAATCAAGAAAGGAATTTATTTAACCCAAGGTTAACATGATTAATCTTAAAGGTTAATACTTATTTCTCCTATATGCTTAAAGGTTAATACTTATATAATTTCTCCTATATGTTAGTTATATTCATTATAAGGGCAGGGAATATGGAGATTTAGCAGCAAACATCAGCCCAACAAATAAAAATCCTTTCACCAATGTTCCTGTTAAGATCTATTTAGTCTTAAGATAGTGATAAAGTTACATTTTCACATAGCAAGGACACAGTGATTTATAACAAAGTACAGTGATCTATTACAAAAGAGAAAATTCATTAACTCAAAAAGTCTAGTATTGCTAACCTTAAAAACTACTATATTTCCTTTTCTATAGTCCAAATACATTGATTAATATATTCCCAGATGCCTAAGGATATGGAGGCCTGGTGGCAATCATTGACTCAACAAGAAGAAAAAGCCCTATGCTAATTAAGACTCTCAAAATACTCCAAAACACTCTGTGCTGTTTATGGTTAAGAGGTAGTAAACAATCATGTGGCAGGAGTATGGATAATCCTGTCACACAAGCTAGTCTGTCAGCAGAGAGGTTTGACCTGAGACATCCTTGTCCCACCCAAAGCAGGGAATTAGCAGCAATTATTGACACAACAAACAAAAAACCCTTCACCAATATAATTCCTAACCAACCCACTATACAAATAATTTCCAGCTTCCCAAAGGAATTTGCCTTTAGTAAGTCTAAAACATCTCAAGCCTCTCAGGTTGGGAGGCTGTAAACAATCACATGTGGCCCTATACAGGTGGGCTAGATAACCTTCAGAGGGGTCCGTAAGCTGAAACGCTCTTGTCACACCCAGGAATTTTTTTTTTTTTAGTTTTTTATTTTTAAATTTTAAAATCTTTAATTCTTACATGCATTCCCAAACATGAACCCCCTCCCACCTCCTTCCCATAACATCTTTCTGGGTCATCCCCATGCACCAGCCCCAAGCATGCTGCATCCTGCGTCAGACATAGACTGGCGATTCAATTCACATGATAGTATACATGTTAGAATGTCATTCTCCCAAATCATCCCACCCTCTCCCTCTCCCTCTGAGTCCAAAAGTCCATTATACACATCTGTGTCTCTTTCCCTGTCTTGCATACAGGGTCGTCATTGCCATCTTCCTAAATTCCATATATATGTGTTAGTATACTGTATTGGTGTTTTTCTTTCTGGCTTACTTCACTCTGTATAATCGGCTCCAGTTTCATCCATCTCATCAGAACTGATTCAAATGAATTCTTTTTAACGGCTGAGTAATACTCCATTGTGTATATGTACCACAGCTTTCTTATCCATTCATCTGCTGGTGGACATCTAGGTTGTTTCCATGTCCTGGCTATTATAAACAGTGCTGCGATGAACATTGGGGTACATGTGTCTCTTTCAATTCTGGTTTCCTCGGTGTGTATGCCCAGAAGTGGGATTGCTGAGTCATAAGGTAGTTCTATTTGCAATTTTTTAAGGAATCTCCACACTGTTCTCCATAGTGGCTGTACTAGTTTGCATTCCCACCAGCAGTGTAGGAGGGTTCCCTTTTCTCCACACCCTCTCCAGCATTTATTGCTTGCAGATTTTTGGATCGCAGCCATTCTGACTACACCCAGGAATTTTTATTGCCTTGGAGCTGCACGTTTACTCCTTCTCCGAGAGAAACGGCTATGGGGGAGAGCCCCCCGTAAAGTCAGAGGTGTAGGGGAGAGCATAAAACAGACTCTGGTTTTGGGGTTAGATGCTCCGGAACAGGGGGTTTCCTGAGGCTTGATTACGCCTTTGCGTATGCCAAGCCTCCTTCCTCATGACCTTTGCCATGGGTGGAGTTCCTCATGCTGGCCCCTGGCAGTGGATATCTTTGTCTTGTTCCTGATCTTAGAGAAAATACTTTCACCATTCAAAATGGTGCTTGCTGTGGGTTTGTTATACTTAACTTTTATGGTATTGACATAAGTTTTACAATGCTAACTTTCTATAAATTTTTTTTCATCATAAATAGGTGTTAAATTCTATCAAATTCCTTTTTTTATGCATCTAGTGAGATGATCGTATGATTCATATTATTTAATTTGTTAATATGGAGTATCACATTGATTGATTTGTGAATACTGAGGAATCCTTGCATTACTGGGATAAATCCCCCTTGATCATGGTGTATGATCCTTTCAACACACTGAGAATTTTTGCATCTAAGATAATCAGTGATACTGGCCTGTAATTTTCTTTTTTTGTGTCATATCTTTGTCTGGTTTAGGTATCAGGGTGATGCTGGCCTCATACAATGGATCTAGGAGTGTTTCTTCCACTACAAATTTTTTGGAAGAGTTTGAGATGGGTAGTTGTTAGCTCTTTTCTAAGTGCTTGATAGAATTCGCCTATTAAGTCATCTGGTCCTCAACTTTCATTTGTTGGAATATTTTTAGTTACAGTTTCAATTCACTACTTGTGATTGATCAGCTTATATTCTCTATCTCTTCCTGATTCAGCCTTTGAAGGTTGTACCTTTCCAATAGCTTCTCCAGGTTGTCCATTTTGTTGGCATTGTTACTTTTAGTGATCTCTTATGATCCTTTGTATTTCTGTGGTTTCAGCTGTAATTTCTCCTTTATCATTTCTAATTTTATTGATTTGATTCATCTAACTTTTTCTTGATCTGTCCGGCTAAAAGTTTATAAATTTTTCTTATTGTATCAAAGAAAAAACTTTAATTTTATAGACCTTTGATTTTTTATTTGTATTTTATTTATTTCTGCTCTGATCTTTATGATTGATTTCCTTCTATTAACTAGGATTTTGTTGTTGTTGCTGTGTTTTTTCTAGTTGTTTTTTATGTAAGGTTAGATTGTTTATTTGAGTTTTTCATATTTATTTAGATGAGATTGATTTGCTATAAACTTAACTATTAGAACTCCTTTTACTGAGGTCCATAGATTTGGGATCATCATGTTGTCATTGTCAGTTTTTTCTATGTAATTTTTTATTTCCTCTTTGATTTCTTCAGTGATCTCCTGGTTATTTAGTTGCATATAGTTTAGCCTCCATGTATTCATGGCTTTTCATTTTTTATTTCATGTAATTGCTTTATAATCTCACAGTGTTGTGGTTGGAAAACATACTTGATATAATTTTTATTTTCTTAAATTTATCAAGGCTTAATTTGTGACTCAAGATATCATCTATCCTGGAGAATATTCCACAGACACTTGAGAAGAAAGTATATTCTGCTTTCAGGAGCAATGTCTATAAATATCATTTCAGTTAATCTGATCTATTGTGTCACTGAAATCTTGTGATTCCTTATTTGTTTTCTGTGAGGATAATCTGTACATTGCTTTAACTGAGGTGTTAAATTCTCCATTATTATTGTGCTCACTGTCAACTTTCCCTCTGAAGGCTGTTAGTGTTTGCCTTATTTGTTGAGTTGCTCCTATGCTGGGTGCATAATTATAATTTTTGCATTTCCTTCAGTAAATCCTTTGATTATTATGTAGTAATCTTCTTTGTCTCCTGTAACCCTCTTTATTTTGAAGTCTATTTTATCTTGTATAAGTATTGCTACCCCAGTTTTCTTTTGATTTCCATTTGTATGGAATACCTTTCTCCATTCTTTCACTTTCAATCTGTATGTGTCTTTATGTCTGAGGTGGGTCTCCTGTAGATAGTATGTATATAGAGGTCTTGTTTTTGTATTCATTCAGCCAATTGGTGTCTTTTGGATGTAACAATCCATTTACATTCAAGGGAATTCCAGAAAAAATCTACTTTTGCTTCATTGACTACACTAAAGCCTTTGACTGTGCAGATCACAAAAAAACTGTGGGAAATTCCTAATAAGATGGGAGTATCAAGTCACCTTGCATGTCTCTTGAGAAACCTGTATGTGGATCAAGAAGCAACAGTTAGAACCAGGCATGGAACAACTGACTGGTTCAAAATTGAGAAAGGAGTATGTCAAGGCTGTATATAGTCACCCTGCTTATTTAGCTTGTGTGCAGAGTACACCATGGTGCTGGGGTCCAGCCCCAGTGGATCCAGGGTAATTCAAAGTGGGGATGGTGTGGGCGAAGAAAAACTTATTTATTTATTTAATTAGAAATATAAGATTAGATTAGAATAAATATTGTAGTAGGAAAATTTAGTGGAGAAAAGAGGCTGAAGAATTTGGTTTACATGGAAAGCCAATAAAGTTTCAGACAAGTGGCTTGCACCATCTACGTTAGGCCACTGGCATCCTCTTGAATAGCGGGGGGTGCCCCACCTTGGGCTCCCTCTCGCGTGGATCTTAGAAGCTGGGGCAAGTAAGTAGATATGGTGAGCCTCCATGCCCCAGATGGGAATTCAGCCAGAAAACAGAGTAAAGAGGAGACACGGGGGAAACCAGTCCAGTGACTGGCCCATCCCCTATTGTCCAGAAAGGCCTTTTATACCTTTTTTGTACATACATAAACATCAATGGATAATATAAAGTTATGCAGCATCAGCAGCCCTGACTCTTATCAAAACCAGGCTTTCTTTCTGTATACCTAGTTGTATACACAAGTCTTAGGTGATTTACATCATCTTCTGGCCAGAGGGCCAATTAACATTTTACGGCTCTTTTCTGATAAGGGTTTGTCAACCAGAAGACTTATTTGTCTTACTCTTCCCAAAGTCTGGTGCCACTCTCAGAAAGCACTAAATAAAGTTACATTCTTACATAGCAAGGACACAAGAGGAGTGCAGTGATATATAACAAAGAGAAGTAATTAACTCAAAAGTCTAGTGTTGCTAACATCAAAACTACTACATTCCTATTTCTATATACCTATTACATTGATTACTATCCTTCAGGTGTCTAAAAGATAAAGAATATGGAGGCTTGGCAGCAGTCATTAAGTCAACAGTGAAAACCCATCACCAATATGATTTTTAGCTCTTAGAAAAGGCTCTGTATCTTAAGATGTTTTACACTTTGTGACTCTTGTGGTTGGGGGGCTGTAAACAATTCACAAATTGTAAAAGTCTCTAACTGTCAGGCAAGTTAGAGAGCCATCAAAGGGGTTTGAGCTGAGACACTCCTTTTGCAGGAGACTGTTAACTGAATCCCTGAGTTAACTTTCCAGAGCGTGTCAGAAGAGTGGAAAGCACAGAACAATAAAATCAGGCCGACTCTGGTTTTTGGGGTACATGCTCAGGAAAACTCAGGGGGAACCCCTGAAACTAGATCACGCCTTTGCGTTTTGTCTGACTTCCTTCCTCATGACCATTGCCATGGGCGGGATTCCTCACCCTGGCTCCCGGCATCTCCTCCTGTTTTAAAAACAGCCAGGTGTAGTTCAATTGCGAGATTCCAAATGCTCTGCTGAAGAATCCTGACAATACAAGGAAGAATGATTATGAGGAGCAAGATTAGAGCACCCATAGCAACATAGCTGAAAACAGTAGACAGAATAGTCTTTCCAGAAATGAAGTTAGAGAAGGTGTGGAAAAAGTCATTAGCTGCTCCTATGACAGTAAAATCTAATCAGGAGTGTTTCATGGTCTCCTCACATTGGCTCCCGGCTGCTTTTAAAATTCTGCCCGTGGCAAAAACCAGAGTTGGCTTGAACCGACTAATAAAGATGCCTCCGCTGAACCACGGCAGCCAAGCGAGACAAAAAATTGAGCAAATAGTATACAGTTTCTATATATCTCTTTTCCCCATCAACCCTTTATCCCATAGTTTCGCAGACAGATGCTGGTGGGGCTACTGGCTGCGAGCACGGCGCACTGGGTCCTGTCAGTCAGTCAGGCTGGCCCCGCCCAGGGCTCCCAGTGCGCAGCAGAGGAGTTCCCTTTTTGTTTTTTGTGGTCACGGCGGTGGAGGAACCAGGTGCCTGGGGGACTGCGACATGACGAATCAGCCTGTCCGGGATCCAAATTGGCGAATCTGCATCCTGTGGGAAAAATAGAAACACCTCCTGGACCGCCAGTTAATTTTGGATCGGGATCCTTTTGTTGTCTGTAGAGGAGGTCTTTTCACTTTCAATTCAGTTCAGTTCAGTTGCTCAGTCGTGTCCGACTCTTTGCAACCCCATGAATCGCAGCACACCAGGCCTCCCTGTCCATCACCATCTCCTGGAGTTCACTCAGACTCACGTCCATTGAGTCCATGATGCCATCCAGCCATCTCATCCTCGGTTGTCCCTTCTCCTCCTGCCCCCAATATCTCCCAGCAATAGAGTCTTTCCAATGAGTCAATTCTTCCCACGAGGTGTCCAAAGTACTGGAGCTTCAGGTTTAGCATCATTCCTTCCAAAGAAATCCCAGGGTTGATCTTCTTCAGAATGGACTGGTTGGATATCCTTGCAGTCCAAGGGACCCTCAAGAGTCTTCTCCAACACCACAGTTCAAAAGCATCAATTCTTTGGCACTCAGCCTTCTTCACAGTCCAACTCTCACATCCACATGACCACAGGAAAAACCATAGCCTTGACTAGACGGACCTTAGTCAGCAAAGTCATGTCTCTGCTTTTGAATATACTATCTAGGTTGGTTATAACTTTTCTTCCAAGGAGTAAGTGTCTTTTAATTTCATGGCTGCAGTCACCATCTGCAGTCATTTTGGAGCAAAAAAAAAAAAAAAAAAAAAAAAGTCTGACACTGTTTCCACTGTTTCCCATCTATTTCCCATGAAGTGATGGGACCCGATGCCATGATCTTCGTTTTCTGAATGTTGAGCTTTAAGCCAACATTTTCAGTCTCCTCTTTCACTTTCATCAAGAGGCTTTTTAGCTTTCTTCACTTTCTGCCATAAGGGTGGTATCATCTGCATACCTGAGGTTATTGATATTTCTCCTGGCAATCTTGATTCCTGCTTGTGTTTCTTCCAGTCCAGCATTTCTCATGATGTACTCTGCATAGAAGTTAAATAAGCAGGGTGACAATATACAGCCTTGATGTACTCCTTTTCCTATTTGGAACCAGTCTGTACTTCCATGTCCAGTTCTAAGTGTTGCTTCCTGACCTGCATACAGATTTCTCAAGAGGCAGGTTAGGTGGTCTGGTATTCCCATCTCTTTCAGAATTTTCCACAGTTTCTTGTGATCCACACAGTCAAAGGCTTTGGCATAGTCAATAAAGCAGAAATAGATGTTTTTCTGGAACTCTCTTGCTTTTTCCATGATCCAGCAGATGTTGGCAATTTGATCTCTGGTTCCTCTGCCTTTTCTAAAACCAGCTTGAACATCAGGGAGTTCACCATTCACGTATTGCTGAAGTCTGGCTTGGAGAATTTTGAGCATTACTTTACTAGCATGTGAGATGAGTGCAATTGTGCGGTAGTTTGAGCAATCTTTTGCATTGTCTTTCTTTGGAATTGGAATGAAAACTGACCTTTTCCAGTCCTGTGGCCACTGCTGAGTTTTCCAAACTTGCTGGCATATTGAGTGCAGCACTTTCACAGCATCATCTTTCAGGATTTGAAACAGCTCAACTGGAATTCCATCACCTCCATTAGCTTTATTTGTAGTGATGCTTTCTAAGGCCCACTTGACTTCACATTCCAAGATGTCTGGCTCTAGATGGCTTTGCATCTTATTGTTCCAGATGAATTAGCATTTAATTTGTTACAAAGAGAACATGTTGTAAGATCTGATGGGGGAAAACTATACTTAAATTCTCCTTTCTTAATTTTTGAATTAACAAAGCATGTGAGGGTAAATGATGTAAGATTTGACCACAATAATTTCCTATAGCAATCTGCCAATCATCATCAAACATTTGAAAAGCATCAAGTTGTTTTCTGTTATATGGAATTGCAATTTTTGATGGCTCTTTACCAAACAATTTAATAAATCAATATACTTGAATTAATCTTTATAATTAACATATTAGTTAATATATATTGCAGCAATACAACATGCACACAACTAATAGCAACCAACACAAACCAATGCATTGTAATAATACATGTCTCACACGCACAATATAATTATACAGTATATATAACATATGTTATCACAGCATTCCAATATATACCAATTAATATCAGCCACATACATATATTACTGCAATATATACATTATGTATATATAATTATACAGTATATATTCCATAGTATACATATTAATTTATATATGAATCAATTAATTGATTATATAAATAGAATTAGGTATACCCCCTTTTTTTTTGCACTGTGTAATTCCTTCATATTTCTGCATATTAGAGCTTTACCAACACTACAACCATAAAGAATACAATTCCAAGTACTGTACTTTTTAGTTTGGGGAGATCACAGTCTACAGACTCATTTACTTATATTAGACAAGATTAACCCATTCAACTTACTGCAGTTTTTAAATGCCCATAAAATACAGAAATTGATACAATTAAAGAAAATCTTCAGGATCTTATTTTTTTAAATTCTTAGATTGTAATTTTTTTTTTTTTTCCTGCAGGCTTAATTACCAGTCCCCATGATCACCAATGTTTATGGCTCAATTTAACTACACCAGTTTATCAACCTTTTATATCCTTAAAGATAACATAAGTGAAAATTACAATTTCTTATCAAAAAGTTTTAGGGTTTTCCGAATTATAAATATTTGCTTTCTCTCCTTTCCCTACCTTAAGACATTTCAAATAAACTAAAAATAATCACATCTCACCTGCAACATTCCTTAGCAATCATTTGATGTATAAAATTTTAACTATGCCCCAGTTATTTTAAGACACAAAAATGGCTGCCTACCAATCTGTCTTGTCACAAGTTAGAAATACTACATTTAAGAATTAACATGAGGGTTTCAAGTTTCTTCCAGTTTAGGCATTTATACCTTTGTGCTTGTCGCTTCAGGATGTTACTGTAACATTGATATTTGTATAACCCATGTTTATGTACCTTATATGTCATCCTTTAAAACACTAGTAATTTAAAACCCTAGTAGGTATACCTTTATTATATTTTATTTATACCCATACCCAATTAGGCAAACTGTAATTAGGCAAACTGTAATTAGGCAAATATATTTATATTATTTATATCAATATATGAAGTATTGTTAATTGTACTGCCTATTGATAACTAAGAAATTGAGAAATCCCTTTTCCAATCAACTCCTATTTGAAATAGCACATCCCTCCCCTATAGGGTAAAGGGGAGTGAAGGAACTGCATAGATTTGGGAAGTTTTACAGGTATCCTCAAATTGCCAATTTAATATTTTTGTACTTTTAGCTACTGCGGGAGCTTGAGGGCAAATGAAACAAAATTTGACTCCTGAAATCTATCAGGGCAACTTGCCAATCATCACTATTTTGTAAAAGACTTGCAGTTGATCCTTATTGAGGAATTACTGTATTTGTTACTTCTTTTCCAAAAAGTTCCATACTTCTTTTTCTTCTTTTTAAAATTAATTGTGCCACCCAGTTGGGATAAGATAAAACTATTTTTCTTGGGGTCATTGGTAGATGGAACCAATGGGCCTTCTTGTCACAAGCATCCTGTTTTGTGGCAGTAATAATTTAATCTCCTCTTTTGGTAATATTAATCTTAATTAACTGATCAGTTAAAGCCTCATTCACTTTAACAAAAGCCAACTCTGTCTCACTAGTCAACCTTTTCCTAGAACTGGGATTAGGATTGTTTTTTAAGCAATCAAACAAAAGGCTTTAAATCTGCAGTAGTCAGTTTTAAACGTGGGCATATCCAATTAATATCCCCTAATCATTTCTGGAAATCATTTAAAGTTAGTAAACAATCCCTCTGCAGCTTTAAAGGGACATTTCAAAACTTTTGGCAAACCTAAATATAAGAAGCAAGTAAAGAGCTGTTACACAATATCTTTACAAGCTTTTCCAATGATCTTTCTATAACCCAAATCTGGTCTATAGCCTTTTAGATGACAAGTAACCATCTAATCTTTGCTTGAATACTTCCAGCAATGGGGAACTCACTACTCACCAAGGTTTTAAACTCTCTCTCACCTTTCCCTCTACAGCATTCCCATTCTGTATACCAATTCTCTAATCCCACCAACTCATTTTCAGTAGTATATGTTGGCCAGGAGCTGGGCCAGTCTTTCCCAGCAATGTAAGAAATGTCTGCTCTAGTGTCTAACAGCTCTGACATTTTATTTCCTTGAATTAAAAAATCTTTTAAAGGACTAGAAGCTGTAATTTTCTGTACCCAAAAAGCTAGATCACTAGATCCAAATCCTCTGGGGCTTCTAGCTTGAGAAGTCAAGGTTTTTTCTGTCTGGTAATAAGGTAAAAGCAAAAGCTGTGCTACTTTTTAATCTTTTTAATTTGCACAGTTTTAGTAGGTGGTGAGATCAAAACTTTAATTTCTCCAGTATAATCAGAATCTACTACACCAGGCATCACCGAAATTCTTTGAAAAGAAAGCAAGCTACACCCTAGCACAAGTCTTACAATGTCCTCAGGCAGGAGGCTAGCCACTCCTGTTAGAATTGGAGTAACCGGCACATCAGGGGTTAATATTGTCGCCATAGCGGAGCTGAGATCTAGTCCTGAGCTGCTGTTGCTGCTGCTGCTAAGTCCTGGGGTTAATTGGCATGGCTTGTCATCTCTGTTTAGCAGGACATTGCCAGCAAAAATGTTCTATTTGGCCACAAGATAAACATTTTTTATTTGTAAAGTCCTTCTTATTACGATTACTTTTCTTTCTTTTTCTCTTTTTTTGTTTTCCTTTCTCTCTCTCTCTCTCTCTTTTTTTTTTTTTTTTGCTTGGGTGAGGCCCTCCTGAGGGGATTTTCTGCAAGGAGCAGGCTCTGCTTTAAAAGCTCTTTTGCTCAATTCCATATATATGTGTTATACTGTATTGGTGTTTTTCTTTCTGGCTTACTTCACTCTGTATAATCAGCTCCAGTTTCATCCATCTCATCAGAACTGATTCAAATGTATTCTTTTTAATGGCTGAGTAATACTCCATTGTGTATATCGCCAGTCTATGTCCGATGCAGGATACAGCATGCTTGGGTCTGGTGCATGGGGATGACCCAGAGAGATGTTATGGGGAGGGAGGTGGGAGGGGGTTCATGTTTGGGAATGCATGTACACCCGTGGTGGATTCATGTCAATGTATGGCAAAACCAATACAGTATTGTAAAAGTAAAATAAAGTAAAAATAAAAATTAAAAAAAAATAAAAGCTCTTTTGCTCAAAAATATTCTCCCTATCTTTTTCAACCTAAACAATATTCTGGGAGGCTTTGGATGTAAAGTGGGGAGTTCTTAAGCCCTGGGGAGGCGCAATCGGAGGTTGCAGTGGTTGCCTTAAATAAGATAAATTTTTAAAGCTTCGGTTTGTGTAGAGGGGGAGGGGGCTTGCCAGGGCGCTCAGCCACTGCGTCCTGTAAGCGCTCTCCTTTCTCGGGAGGAAGAGTACAGTCTCCCTCCTTTTCTTTGCCAATGGCAGAAAATATAATCTGCGTAGAAGGTGGAGACCCACTACCATCCACTGCTATAGCCTCTCCCATAGGCTATCTAACAGCCTCATGACGGGGGTTCAGAACATTTCTAATTATATTTTACAGAGCAAAAGCATCTACAGGAACTTTTTCTGGCTCATGCAAAGTATAATAAGTTTTTAGCTGTTTTCCTAGCTTCACCCAAGTATCTAAATCCCTTTTCTGGAAACCAAGGACATTGCTCTTGTAACACTAGCCTTTTTAACTTTAATTTTTCTTTTGTTTAACAGTTGCAAAATTACTTCTATAAAGAGTTGTCATTCTTTTGACTCATTGTTACCTGCGTCAGAAAATTAAGATTTATAGAAACGTCTGCCTTGTCAAGGTTTTACCTTAGCCAAGGGGGGTTTTCTTTTCAACCTAAGAAAGCAGGTTTGTTTAGACTCTTAGAAAGCAGATTTGTTTCAACTCTTCAACTGAGTTTCTTTCAACCCTTCAACTGGGTTTGTTTCAACCCCTCAACTGGGTTTCTTTCAACCCAAAACTTCCCACCTCTCTTTCCCTACCTATCTTATGCAGGGGGGTCCACGACACCCTGAGTAGGGTCCTAGCCATCCTGAAAACTGCACACTGGGGGAGACCTACCTTCAAATAGCCTGTTCTGGGCACCACTTGCTGGGGTGGGAAATGCCATTCTGGATGAATCACAAGCAGGAATCAAGATTACCAGGAGAAATGTCAACAACCTCAGATATGCAGATGATACCTTAATGACAGAAATTGACAGAAATTAAAGAACCTCTTGATGAGGGTGAAAGAGGAGAGTGAAAACCTGGCTTGAAACTCAGCATGAAAAAAACAGATTATGGTTGCTGGTCCTATCATTTCATGGCAAATAGAAGGAGAAAAAGCAGAAGTAGTGACAGATTTTATTTTCTTGGGCTCCAAAAATCACTGCAGATGGTAAGTGAAGCATGAAATTAAAAGACACTTGCTCCTTGGAAGAAAAACCATGACAAACCTAGATAGCACATTTAAAAGTAGAAACATCACTTTGCTGACAAACGTCGATCTAGTCAAGGCTATGGTTTTTCCAGTAGTAATGTACAAATGTGAGACATGGACTATAAAGAAGGCTGAGTAGTGAAGAATTGATGCTTTTTAATTGTGGTGTTGGAGAAGACTCTTGAGAGTCCCTTGGACTGCAAGATCAAACCAGTCAATCCTAAAGGAAATCAACCCTGGATATTCATTGAAAGGATTGACACTGAAACTGAAGTTCTAATACTTTCGCCACCTGATGGGAAGAGTCGATTCATTGGAAAAGATCTTGATGCTGGGAAATATTGAAGGCAAAAGAAGGAGGCAGAAGAAGATGAGATGGTTAGATAGCTGGACAAGACAACAAGAAGATGAGATGGACACAAATCTGAGCAAATTGTGGGAGATAGAGGACAGAGGACTGGCATGCTACAATCCATGGGGTTGGAAAGAGTCAGATACAACTTAGTGAATGAACAATGATAGCAATATGTTCCTATTACCATTTTCTTAATCATTTTGAGCTTGTTTGTGTGGGTCTTTTTCTTCCATTCTCTCCCACCTAGGAAACTTCACTTAGCCTTTTTTGTTGTAAAGCTGATTTTGTGGTGCTGGATTCTCATCTTTTGCTTGTCTGTAAAACTCTTGATCAGAGAAGGCAATGGCACCCGACTCCAGTACTCTTGCCTGGAAAAATCCCATGGACAGAGGAGCCTGGTAGGCTGCAGTCCATGGGGTCGCTAAAAGTCAGACATGATTGAACGACTTCACTTTCACTTTTCACTTTCATGCATTGGAGAAGGAAATAGCAATCCACTCCAGTGTTCTTGCTTGGAGAATCCCACTGCCGGCTGAGCCTGGTGGGCTGCCGTATATGGGGTCGCACAGAGTCGGACACTACTGAAGCGACTTAGAAGCAGCAGCAGCAGCAAAATTCTTGATATCTCCATCAAATCTGAATGAAATCATTTCTGGATAGAGGAATATTGGTTGTAGGTTTTTCCCTGTCGTCATTTCAAATATATCATGCATTCCCTTCTGGCCTACAGCATTTCTGCTGAAAGATCAGCATTTACTCTTATGGGAATTACATTTTATATTATCTTTTTTCCTTTGCTTTAAAAAAATATTTACATTAATTTGATTATCTTGTATTTGGCACATATTATTATTATTTATCATTTATATCTCTGCATTTCCTGGACTTTGTTGACTATTTGCTTTGCTCTGTTATTTCCTTTCCCATGTTAGGGAAGTTTTCATCTATAATCTTTTCCAATATTTACTCAGACCCTTTCTCTTCTTTTGGGAACCCTGTAATTCAAATGTTGGTACACTAAATATTGTCTCAGAGTTCTCTGAAGCTGTCCTCATTTCTTTTTATCTTTTTTCTTTCTTCTCCTAATCAGTTATTTCCAGCTATCTACCTACTAGTTGACTTATTCATTCTTCTGCTTCAGTTATTCTGCTTTTGATTCCTTCTAGTGTATTTTTCCAGAGAAGGCAATGGCACCCCACTCCAGTACTCTTGCCTGGAAAATCCCATGGGCGGAGGAGCCTGGTAGGCTGCAGTCCATGGGGTCGCGAAGAGTTGGACACGACTGAGCGACTTCACTTTCACTTTTCACTTTCCTGCATTGGAGAAGGAAATGGCAACCCACTCCAGTGTTCTTGCCTGGAGAATCCCAGGGACAGGGAGCCTGGTGGGCTGCCATCTATGGGATCTCACAGAATCGGACACGACTGAAGCGCAGCAGCAGCAGTGTATTTTTCAAATCAGTTACTGTATTATTCAGCACTGTTTGTTTGTTCTTTAGCTCTTCTTGGTCCTTGAACCTTAAACATTTCTTGTATTTTCTTGATCCGTGACTATTCTATTTCTGAGATTTAGAATCATTTTTATTACTCTGACTTTTTTTTTTTAAGGTGGTTGCCTATTTTCCCTTCGTTTATTTGATCTTGAAGATTTTCCTTTGTTCTTCAGCAGTATCATATTTTTTGTTATCTCATCTTCCCTGATAGCTCAGTTAGTAAAGAATCCACCTGCAATGCAGGAGACCCAAGTTTGATTCCTGTGTCAGGAAGATCCACTGGAGAAGGGATAGGCTACCCACTCCAGTATTCTAGGGCTTCCATTGTGGCTCAGCTAGTAAAGAATCCACCTGAAATGTGGGAGACCTGGATTCGATCCCTGGGTTGGAAAGATCTCCTGGAGAAGGGAAAGGCTACCCACTCCAGTTTTCTGGCCTAGAAAATTCCATAGACTGTATAGTTCATAGGGTCATAAGGAGTTGGACATGACTGAGCGACTTTAACTTTCACTTAGTTTTGGTGGGTAGGGCTGTCTTCTTATCTTTCTAGTTTTGTCTTAGGCACCCAGCACTGGAGTTTACAGGTAGTTAGTTATAGCTAGGTCTTGATGCCAAGATGAAGACCTCCAGGAGAGCTCACACCAATTAATATTCCCTGGGGTCTGAGGTTCTCTTTTAGTCCATTAATTTGGACTGACCCCACTCACCACAGGAGCTCAGGCTTGACTCCTGGCCTGGGAACCAAGACCCCACAAGTCATGTGGTGAAAAAAAACAAAGACCAGAAAAGGCTCTAGTCAGGGGTGAGGGCATGGCTTAGGCCCAGGATCTTCATCGTTTGAAAAGGCCTGTGGAATCATCTAGTCTTAGATTCAGGATTCTCACATCCAGAGTGGCCCAGGAGATCAGAGATTCAGTTGTGGGACTTCAGCAAGCTTTCTGGGGCCAAAGGGGCAGGGAAAGCACTGGCCTTGTTTTCCTCTGATCCCCCAGTCCCTTGATGGTTTCTTCCCACCCCAGTTGATCCTCACACTTGTGTGTGGGCCCCTCTAAGCACAGAACCCCTCTCCTGCCCCCGCTGCCTCTCAGAGGTGCTAGTCCAGAACCACCTCCACCTTTCCTCCCCAGCTCTTCACTCCCATGTTCCCAGGACCCCTGCAGCCATAGTAGGCCCTGGAAAGCTCAGGTTCAGGCCTCAAATCTCAGCAGGCTCACTGAGGCCTAAGTGTGAGGGAAGATAATACCTGTTTTCCTTTCAATCCCCTGATCTCCCAAAGGTCTCTCTGTCTCCAATAATCCTCAGTGTGTGAGTGGGCCTCTCCCAGTGTGGGATCTGTCTCTTCAACCCTCCGCACCTCAGAGATGCCAGTTATTTTCCACCTTCTTTTACTTTCCCCTCTTTCACTCCTAATCCCCACACCTATAATCAGAGGAGACCACAGAGAGCTGAGGTTCAGGCCCAGGACCCCACAAAGCTCAACATAGCCCAAACAGGCAGGGAAGGTGCTAGCCACATTCCCCTCTAATCGCCTGACCCCCAAAAGTGTGTCCCTGTCTCTAGTAATCCCTGCATCATGGCTGGGCCCCTCTGATTGTGGGAACCCCTCCTTTCCCCCTGCCAACCCTCAGTAGTGCAGATTTTGTCTCTCCTCCCCAACCCATGTCCTACCCAGTCACATGGGGATTTCTCTCCTTCATTTAGGTGTCTGAGATCCCTCAAGAGCACCTGGTTGATATTCTAGTTGTGAGGAGATGTAAACTCTGCATCCAACTTGAATCTTTTAAACAACATTGCTGAATAAAACATGTTGTTCAGTCACTAAGTTGTGTCCAACTCTTTGTGACTTCATGGACTGCAGCATACCAGTCTTTGCTGTCCTTCACTGTCTTCCAGAATTTGTTCAAACTCATGTCCATCTAATCGATGATGCCATTCAACCAGTTGATCCTCTGTCACCCTCTGTTTCTCCTGCCCTCAATCTTTCCCAGCATAAAAGTCTTTTCCAGTGAGTCAGCTCTTTGCATCATGTGACCAAAGTATTGGAGCTTCAACTTCATTTCCTTTAGCATTGACTGGTTTGATCTCCTTGCAGTCCAAGACTCTCAAGAGTCTTCTCCAGCATCACAATTCTAAAACATCATATTTAGCAATAACTGCTAATTTGTATTTACTTAACATAAATTTCATGTTGATTTTAAATAATTTTAGCACAAAATACTGGCAAGATTAGAAACAGTAATTTCCAAATGTTTATAAAATTTTTTCTAGGCCCCATAGAAAAATACTTGTCATTCTGAAATGTCAGTTTGTTGAAGCGTCAGGATTATATTTTTTGAAATACATGCCATTTATGTCACCCAAGACATCTCTACGTATGACTAGCAGAGTGAGCTCATTCACAATCCACTAATCAATAATATTTATTCCAGATAATGACTGAACACAGTCATTAAACTTCACAAGGATGAATTTTCCTATTCTTGAGGGAAATAAGCCATTGTGTCCACAATATGGTCATTTGTCTATGTTGGTGATGGACAGGGAGGCCTGGCGTGCTGCGGTTCATGGGATCACAAAGAGTTGGACATGACTGAGTGACTGAAGTGAACTGAACTGATGCTATGATTGGTGTTGACAGTAAAGACCTGTCTTTTCAGGTCTCCAGGTGAATCATAAAACAGACTCAGAGTTCCTAAAAATACAAATTATTCCATGAAAAAATTCAGCATTTTTGGAAGGAAGCAGCCTAATTTTTTATGACTCTACAATCTTTTTAAGCAAACTTTTTGCAAATGCCAAGGTAAAGTAAAAAGAAGTGCAATATAGAAGACTTAGTGGTTCAAAATAATTAGGTGAGAACAAAACTTGAGTTCTGTGCGTACTAGCCTCAACTGAGTGGCTCAATTGAAATTATACACAATTTTCAGACTAGATTTAAGAAAGGCAATTTAAATGAAATTGATCATGATAGCAGAGCAGATAAATAAATAGGGATTGAACTTTTAGCCTTAGTCACTTACCATTAGAATCAGAAGAACTCTTAAAGACTTTCTTAATCGCCATTGATAGAGTCAACTACCCCCTTCTCGCTCAGTGTTACCATCAGGCCTAGCTACAGTATAATGATTTTCATGAGACTTCCACATGGTATCCTACATCAGGCATTTTTACTAGATATATTACATAACAGCTTGAATTTTCAACATTACACCTCATGAGGTCATTCAATTTTTGGTGGAAGATACATTTCAGGCTCAAGCCTCTTGGCTGATGAAACAAATATAAAATGGATAGCAGTTATTTTCCTTTTTTACTATACATAAATTGGTAAAGCAGTAAAATGTATTTTCTTTCTTGATACTTCCATAGTTACTATGACTAAAAGAATTTTTCTTATTATCATCTGATGCATTTATACATATACAAATATATATATATATAAACACATATGCATACAGATATATATGGAATCATGAACTCCTTATTGCAAAAGTTAGGCAACTTGAAGAAAGCAGAGAAAACCACTATGCTATTCAGATAAGGCCTAAAGCAAATCCCTTATGATTATACTCAGGAACTGATAAATAGATTCAAGGGATTAGATCTGATAGGTTGCCCAAAGAACTATGAATGGAGGGTCCTAACCTTATACAGGAGATGGTACCCAAACTATCCCCAAGTAAAAGCAATGCAAAAAGGCAAAATGTTGTCTGGGGAGGCCTTAGAAATAGCTGAGACAAGAAGAGAAGCAAAAGGCAAAGGAGAAAAGCAAAGATATTCTTATCTGAATGCAGAGTTCCAAAGAATAACAAAGAATGATAAGAAAGCTTTCTTTAGTGAACAATGCAAAGAAATAAAAATAATAGACTGGAAAAGACTAGAAACCTCAAGAAAATTAGAGATACCAAGGGACAATTTCATGCAAAGATGGGCACAGTAAGGGACAGAAATGGTATGGGACCTAACAGAAGCAGAAGATATTAAGAAGAGGTGGTAAGAATACAAAGAAGAACTGTACAAAAAATATCTTAATGACCCAGATAAACACGCTCATGTGGTCACTCGTTTAGAGCCAGACATCGTGGAGTGTGAAGTCAAGGGGGCCTTAGGAAGCATTACTACAAGCAAAGCTAGTGGAGGTGATTAAATTCCAACTGAGCTATTTCAAATCCTAAAAGATGATGCTGTTAAAGTGATGAACTTAATGTGCTAACAAATTTGGAAAACTCAGCAGTGGCCACAGGACTGAAAAATGTCAGTTTTCATTCCAATCCCAAAGAAGGGCAATGCCAAAGAATCCTCATGCTACCGTATATTTGCACTCATTTCACATTCTAGCAAGGTAATGTTTAAAGTCCTTCAAGCTAGGCTTCAGCAGTATGTCACCAAGAACTTCCAAATGTATAAGCTGGATTAAGAAAAGTCAGAGGAACCAGAAATCAAATTGCCAACATTCATTGGATCATAGAGCAAAGGAATTCCAGAAAAGAAAAATCTACTTCTGTTTCATTGACTATGCTAAAGCCATTGACTATATGGGTCAAAACAAACTGTGGAAAATTCTTCAAGAGATGGGAATACCAGACCCCTTTATCTTACTCCTGAAAAACTTGTATGCATGTCAAGAAGCAACGGTTAAAACCAGACATGGAATAATGGCCTGGTTCAAAATTGGAAAAGGAGTACATCAAAGTCGTACATTGTCACATTGATTATTTAACTTATATGCAGAGTATATCAGGTGGCACTAGTACTAAAGAACCTGCCTGCCAATGCAGGAGATGTAAGAAAAGTGGGTTCAATCCCTGGGTTGGGAAGATCCCCTGGAGAAGGGTATGGCAACCCACTCCAGTGTTCTTGCCTGGAGAATCCCAGGGATTGGGGAGCCTGGTGGGCTGCCGTCTATGGGGTTGCACAGAGTCGGACACGACTGAAACAACTTAGCAGCAGCAGCAGCAGCAGCACTCAAGCATGCAGAGTACCTCATGTGAGATGCTGAGCTAGATGAAACACAAGTTGGAATTAAGATTGCTGGAAGAAATGTCAATAACCTCGGATATGCAGATGACTCCACCCGCAGAAAGTGAAGAGGAATTAAGAGCCTCTTGATTAGGGTGAAAGAGAAGAGTGAAAAATCTGGTTTAAAACTTAACACTCAGAAAACTAAGATCATAGTGTCTGGTCTCATACTTTATTTTCTTATCATCAAAATCACTGGCTATGGTTACTGCAGTCATGAAATTAAAAGAAGTTTGCTCCTTGGAAGAAAAATTATGACAAACCTAGAATATGTATTAAAATGTAGACATCACTTTGCTGACAAAGGTCTGTATAGTCAAAACTATGGTTTTTCCAGTAGTCACATATAGATGTGAAATTGGTTCATAAATATGACTGAGCATTTAAGAATTGATGCTTTCAAACTGTGGTGCAGGAGAAGACTTTTGAGAGTCCCTTGGACATAAAGAAGATCAAATCAATCAATCCTAAAGGAAATCAACTCTGACTATTCATTGGAAGGACTAATGTGGGAGCTCCAATACTTTGGCTACTTGATGTGGAGAGCTGACTGGTTGAGAAGACCCTGATGCTGGGAAAGATTGAAGGCAAGAGGATAAGGGGATGACAGAGGATGAGATGGATGTCATCACCAACTCAATGGACATGAATATAAGCAAACTCGGGAGATATTGAAAAACAGGGAAAGCCTGGTGTACTGCAGTCCAAGGCATCACAAAGAATCAGACATGACTGAAAGACTGAAGAACAACAAAAGTGGAAAATATTAAGGATAATTCTGGTATTAAACAGGCATTCCTGTTTTTCTATAAATTTATTTATTCATTTATGGCTGTGCTGTGTTGGGTCTTCATTTTCATGAGATATTTTCTCTACTTGGGTTGAGTCAGGGCTACTTTCAGGAGACTGAAGTCGCTCAGTTGTGTTGGACTCTGCGACCCCACAGACTGTAGCCTACCAGGCTCCTCTGTCCGTGGGACTTTATAGGCAAGAGTACTGGAGTGGGTTGCCATTTCCTTCTCCACCTCTCTAGTTACAGTGGGCCAACTTCTCATTGAAGTGTCTTCTTGTTGCAGATCATGGGCTCTAGGACTCAGGAGCTTCACTAGTTGTGGCTCATGGGCTCAGAAGTTGCAGATTCAGGTATGTAGAACACAGAATCAATAGTGTGGCACAAAGTATTAGTTAATTCATGGCATGTGGGATCTTCCAGAACCAGGGATTGAACCCATATCTACTTCATTGGCAGGCATATTCTTTATCACTGAGCCACCAGGGAAGACCCATCCTACTCCAGTACTCTTGCCTGGAAAATCCCATGGACAGAGGAGCCTGGTAGGCTGCAGTCCATGGGGTCGCTAGGTCAGACACGACTGAGAGCGACTTCACTTTTACTTTCATGCATTGGAGAAGGAAGTGGCAACCCAATCCAGTGTTCTTGCCTGGAGAATCCCAGGGACGGCAGAGCCTGGTGGGCTGCCGTCTATGGGGTTGCACAGAGTCGGACACGACTGAAGCAACTTAGCAACAGCAACAGCAGCACCAGGGAAGCCAGGTATTTCTGTTTTGTTCTCATTTAAGTTCCTCTGTTTGAGTAAGATAAAATAGTTCTATTAAATTCCTATATGTTTTCTTCTTACCCAAAAAGTTTTGAGAGAAACAATTTATATGGACAATTACCCCTGTGTTATATTCAACTCTGAAGTATCATGCATAGTAGCAAAGAGGAAACAGATAACCTTGACACAAATCCTGCATGCTATTTAAGCCAAAGCATGAATCTTCTTGTTCTTCCAAATGAAATATTATAATTTGGATTCACCTCTAAAAGCAACATAATTTAGCATGAATCAGATGGTAAATATACAATATGATTAAAATAGATCAAGAAAATACATTAAAATGATTTCATTTATTATTATATTGTTCATTGAACAGAGAAAGCAAGCACAAATTAATATACTATTTTTATAAATGACATTTCTTCAGAATAGTTTTTCAGAGGTATATAGAAATAGTATCAAAGCACCATTGCCTCTGGCTTTACTTATGACAACTTCAGAGTACAGTGATTCTTAATGAACACAAATAATAATACTCATGCAATGAAATAAATTAAAAGATAGCAGGCCCAAAGCAGTTGTCTGAAATTTAAATGCATTTTCTTAGAATACTAGAAAAACAAAACTTAGAAAAGGTTGCAATAATTTAATTTGTCTATTGTTGATGAAAGGCAAATTATTGGATTTTCCTTTATATTTTTTGCATTTCTTGAATGTTTACTTTTGCAATATAAGAATATATTTAAGTATATTAAAACACATTTAAAAAATGTATGTCTATATTACTACACTTTTAAAATTAAGTCTTTCATAGTTGAAATAATCTGCATGTATGTTGGGCTTTCACTGCCTGAAGTCTTGCTGAAAATTAGAACACTCATTGACTAAATTCATGAAATACTGGCTTGAATTTTATTGATTTTTCTCTGCCTTTGTGGATAGTATCTGCTATATATAAATCCTTGCTATACTATTATTATGAGCAGAGTTTTCCTACAAATCGTTCTTTATCTGTAAATTATGGACTTCCCAGGTAGCTCAGTGGGTAAATAATCTGCCTGCAATGCAGGAGATACGGGAGATTCAAGTTTGACCCCTGGGTTGGGAAGATCTCCTGAAGGAGGGCATGGTAACCCATTTCAGTATTCTTTCCTGGAGAATCTCCAAAGTTGTTAAACCATATATTTTGTCTTATCAATAATCAATATGTGCCTCATTATGATAATGTAGGCATTATCCATATCTGAACTTAATCAGAGATAAAAGACTTTATTTTACATTTTATTTTCCTGAAGCTGGCAACATACTACTTTTTACATTCTTAGTACCATTACTTTAGTTAGCCACTCTTGATTTTTCTGACCAAAATGTAAACAGCAGATATTTGGTCAATTTCATATACAAGGGGATATACTTCTAGAGCTTCTGGCCCTCTTCTGCAATCAGGATTGATTGCTGTCTAGGTCTTCAGCACAGAACTTTTGCTGTGCTTTCCCTTCATTATCACACTGTGAATCTCCTAGTTCTTTACTAAGTGAATCTCTTGCTTTCCAGATCTCAGGACTTTTCTCTGCTGCTTCTTTTTTATTATGGCTCTTGAAACTTTGTCTATGCCAAATATAATAAAAACAAGTTTTTTTTTGCTTCAATTAAACCTTACAGTGATTTGATATTTAACTAGGTATATATAGATGCATAGTACAGATAATTTCCTCTGAGTTAGAAAGACTATCAATATTTGGGAAGTGAAATGCTATTCTACTATTGAACCTTGTTTAGATTATTTGTGAGTATCAATTTTTTCTTCCCTGGAAGATTTTATGTTATTTTTGAATGTTGAATTTTGAATTTTCAATTAATGAGTTTTAATGTAGATCTTATATCATGCATTTTATTGGACATATTCTGAGACTTAACGAGTGTTGACAAATATATTGGTTTAATTAGTTTAAGAAGAAAAAAATGCAGCAAAATATATGGGAAGAAATTGGCAAGCAACTATTTACAAAATGTTTCTGGGCTCAGTGAAGATAAAAATCAATATGTTTCAAGACATACATAACAAACTATTCTTTGGAGATTTAAACTTCTCTAGCATACAGAACAAGATAGATGGTGACCCAATTCTTTTCTAAAAGTTGACATCATATTGATGTTTAAAAGCATGCTTCAAAGATAAAAGGAACTCAAGCTTATATATAGAAGCAATAGTACTAAAACAGCAATGTGAGTGAATCATCTCCAATATTTCATAAAAATTGTAAGACAAGCAGGCTAATTGGTAGGGTTGCAAGGAAGATAGTATATTAGTAAGCATATATTTAATCATTAATAGAGAAAAGCACAAGCTGGAATCAAGGTTGTTGGGAGAAACATCAATAACCTCAGATATACAGATAATACCACCCTTATGGCAGAAAGCAAACAACTAAAGAGCCTCTTCATGAAAGGGAAAGATGAGAGTGAAAATGCTGGCTTAAAACTCAACATACAGTAAATCAAGATCATGATATCTGGTCCCATCACTTCATGGCAAATAGGGAAACAATGGAAACAGTGACAGACTTTATTTTTGGGGGGACTTCAAAATCACTGCAGATGGTGACTGCAGCAATGAAATTAAAAGACGCTTGCTCCTTGGAGAAAAAAGCTATGACCAATTTAGACAGCGTATTAAAAAGCAGACACATTTCTTTGCCAACAAAGGTCCATCTAGTCAGAGCTATGGTTTTTCCAGTAGTCATGTATGGAAGTGAGAGTTGGAGTATAAAGAAAGCTGACCACTGAAGAACTGATGCTTTTGAACTGTGGTTTTGGAGAAAACTCTTGAGAGTCCCTTGGACTTCAAGGAAACCCAGCCAGTCAATCCTAAAGGAAATCAGTCCTGAATATTTATTGAAAGGACTGATGCTGAAGTTAAAACTCCAATACTTTGGCCACCTGATGTGAAGAACTGACTAATTTGAAAAGAGCCTGATGCTGGGAAAGATTGAAGGGGATGATAGAGGATGAGATGTTTGGATGGCATCACTGACTTGATAGACATGAGTATGAGTAAGCTCTGGGAGTTGATGATGGACAGAGGAGCGTGGCGTGCTGCAGTCTATCGGGTAGCAAAGAGTTGTACATGACTGAGCAACTGAACTGAGAGAAAAGGAATGAAAGTGAAATATGAACCTTTCAATAAATGTTGAATAGATAAATTGATAAATTCCACCTTTAAGATGAAAACTCATAAGTAGACCACCTTGACAACTACACCTTCTTGAAAAGAAGTCAGATGACCTCTGATTTCCCCTTGTTTGTTCTCTTTTTAAAATATACATATATATATATAACACATATCCATTTGTTATCTACAAATACCATCACATTTAGATTTGAGGCCTTGGAGAAATTTCCAATAAAATCATGGGTTGTATGGCCTTTATAAACATTACCTCAAGATTAGAAATTTTAATTAAATGAGTCATGGTATTGTCTTCTGTGGTAGACCCTGACAGTTGCTTACTCAAAGCTACTTCTCCCACTACTTCAAACCTCATTTTACATGATTCTTTGGATACCAGTCTCTGCTACTGAAATCTGAAAAGTAGTCTTACATAAAGCTTCTGGAAAACTTTTAAATAACAATAAAGCCAATAGAATTGAAATTGGACTTGAAGTTGAAACATAACTTTTGCAACCGTGTGAAAAAAATAGCACATGAAAATCTGCAAAACCTTTTAGAACTAATACCAAATAAAATGTCCTTTTCATCATTGAGGACTGGAAGGCAAAAATAGGAAGTCAAGAGATACCTGAAGGAACAGGCAAGATTGGCCTTGGAGTACAAAATGAATCAGGGCAAAGGGTAACAGAGTTTTGCAAGAGAACACATTTGTCATAACAAACAACCTCTTCAACAACACGAGATGACTTTAAACATAAACATCATAAGATGGTCAATGTTGAAATATGAATGATTATATTCTTTACACCCAAAGATGGAGAAGCTCTATATAGTTAATAAAAACAAGACATGGAGCTGACTGTGGCTCAGATCATGAACTCCTTATTGCAAAATTCAGACTTAAGTTGAAGAAAGTAGAGAAAACCGCTAGACCGTTTAGGTATGACCTAAATCAAATCCCTTACAGTTATACAGTGGAAATGATGAATAGAATTAGGGAATGAGATCTGGTAGAGAGAGTGCCTGAAAAGCTATGGAAAAAGGTTTGTAACATTGTACAGGAGGCAGTGATAAAAATCATCCCCAAGAAAAGGAAATGCAAAAAGACAAAATGGTTGTCTGAAGAGGCCTTACAAATAGCTGAGAAAAGAAAAGAAGCAAGAGGCAAAGGAGAAGAGCAAAGATATACCCATCTGAATGCACAGTTCCAAAGAATAGCAAGGAGAGATAAGAAAGCCTTCCTAAGTGAACAACGCAAAGAAATAGAGGAAAGCAATAGAATGGGAAAGACTAGATATTTCGTCAAGAAAATTAGGGATACCAAGGAAACATTTCATGCAAAGATGAGCTCGATAAAGGACAGAAATGGTATGGACCTAACAGAAGCAGAAGATATTAAGAAGAGGTCGCAAGAATACACAGAAGAACTATACAAAAATGATCTTAATCACCCAGATAACCACGAGAGTGTGATCAGTCACCTGGAGCCAGACATCCTGGAGTGTAAAGTCAAGTAGGACTTTGGAAGTATCACCATGAGCAAAAATAGTGGAAGTGATGGAATACTAGCTGAGCCATTTCAAATCCTAACAGATGATGTTGTGAAAGTGCTGCACTCAGTATGCCAGCAAATTTGGAAAACTCAGCAGTGGCCACAGAGTGTAAAAAGTCAGTTTTCAAGAATATTCAAACTACCACAAAATTGCACTCATTTCACATGCTAGAAAGGTAATGCTCAAAATCCTTCAAGATTTGTTTCAACAGTATGTGAACTGAGAACATCCAGATGTACAAGCTGGATTTAGAAAATGCAGAGAAACCTGAGGTCAAAATGCCAACATTCAGATCATATAAAGAGGAAGAAAATTCCAGAAAAATATCTGCTTTTGCTTTATTGATTAAGCCAAAGCCTTTGGCTGTGTGAATCACAACATATTGTGGAAATTCTTCAAGAGATAGAAATACCAGAACACCTTACCTGCTTCCTGAGAAACATGCATGCAGGTCAAGAAGCAACAGTTAGAACTGGGCATAAAACAATGGGATGATTCAAAATTGGGAAAGAAGTATATAAAGGCTACATACTGTCACCCTGCTTATTTAACTTATATGCAGAGTACATCTTGCAAAACGCCTGGCTTGATGAAGTTGAAGCTAGAATTAAGATTGCTGGAGAAATATCAGTAACCTAAGATATGCAGATGATACCACCCTTAGGGCAGAAAGTGAGGAGGGACTAAAGAAACTCCTGATGAAGGTGAAAGAGAAGAGTGAAAAACCTAGTTTAAACCCCACATTCAAAAAAACTAACATCATGGCATCTGGTCCCATCACTTTGTGACCAACAGATGGGGAGGCAAGGGAAATAGTGACAGACTTTATTTTCTTGGGCTCCCAAATTACTGCAGATGGTGACTGCAGCCATGCAATTAAAATATGCTTGCTCCTTGGAAGAAAAGCTATGATAAAACTAGACAGTGTATTAAAAAGCAGAGACATTACTTTGCCAACAAAGGTCCATATTGTCAAGGCTATGATTTTTCCAGTAGTCATGTATGGATGTGAGAGTTGGACCATAAAGAAGGCTGAGGACTGAAGAATTGATGCTTTTGAACTGTGGTGTTGGAGAAGACTAAGAGTCCTTTGTACAGCAAGGAAATCACACCAGTCAATTCCAAATGAAATTAACGCTTAATATTCATTGGAGGGACTCATGATGAGGATGAAGCTGCAATACTCTGGCCACCTGATGCAAAGAGCTGAATCTTTGGAAAAGACCTTGATGCTGGGAAATATTGAAGGCAGGAGGAAAGGGGATGACAGAGGATGACATGGTTGTAGAGCATCACTGACTCATTGGACATGAGCTTGAGCAAACTCTGGGAAATGGTGAAGGATAAGAAGCCTGTATCCTGTAGTCCACGGGGTCACAAAGAATCGGACATGACTGAGAGACTGAACGACAACAATTTAGTAGATTGTCAGTTCCATGACCTCAGGCACCCTTCAAAATTGGAGAATGCTCAAGTATTTTACATAAAACAGGGTAGTATTTTTTCTATAACTTCCAAACATCTTCTCATTCATCCTTAATCATTTCTAGATTGGATATGTAAGATAACACAAATGTTATAGAAAAATGTTGCCAGCACACAGCAAAGTAAAGTTTTGCCTTTCAGAGTTTTACATATATATATATATATATATATATATATATATATATATATATATATATTTTCTGTTATTATCAGTCAACAGTTAGATGAGTCCATTAATGTGAAATGGAACATCAGCTCTAGTGTAACAAAAAAGGAAAAACCTTGTCAAAATGTTGATGTCACCACCACTAAATAAATACTTTTGATTTTATTTTCTTTGCTCCAAAATCACTGCAGATGGTGACCACAGCCATGAAATTAAAAGACACTTGCTCCTTGGAAGAAAGTCGGGGCAACCAAACTATGGTTTTTCCAGTAGTCATGTATGGATGTGAAAGTTTGACTATAAAGAAGGCAGAGCACTGAAGAATTAATGCTTTCAAATTGTGATGCTGGAGGAGTCTCTTGAGAATCCTTTGGACAGCAAGGAGATCAAATCAATTAATCTTAAAGGAAGTCAACCTTGAATATTCATTGGCATGACTGATGCTGAAACTGAAGCTCCAATACTTTAACCACCTGATCTGAAGAGCTGACTTATTGAAAAAGGCCATGATGCTGGCTAAGAGTGAAGGCAAAAGAAGGGGCAGCAGAGGACGAAGTGGTTAAATAACATCCCCGACTCAACAGACAGGAGTTTGAGTAAACTCCAGAAGTTAGTGAAGAACAGCAAAAACTGGCGTTCTGAAGTCAATGGGATCACAAAAAGTCAGACAGGACTTAGTGAATGAACAATTATCAATAATGCTGCAATGTACACATCATTCTCTGTGCTCTTGGATAAATGCCTAGAAGTGAAATTTATGGATTATAGGGTAGATATAGGTTTAAAATTTTTAAGAAACCAGGAACAATTTTCCAAAATACTTGTATAAGTTTATACTTTCACCAAGTATGTATGAAAGTCAGTCCTTTCCAATATTTGGAACTTTTCATTTAAAAAGACACTTTATTGAGTGTATTTTTTGGTCACATTATGAATTAAACATTTTTATGTCTCTGATTACTAGTCTTGTTGAGAATTTTTGATATTCTTCCTTACCACTTCCTTATCACTTTCATATTCTTCTTTACCACATTTTTCAAGGGATGATCTCCTGAACAGCATGAGGTCTCAGGGCACTAACTCTTGCACAGTCAATAATCTGTGATTCCCTAATAAATTAGCTACAATGGCTTGCTGTTGACCAAAACCCTCATCAATTACATATATAGTTGATTAACATATTTTGTATGCTATGTGTACCACATACAACGTATTCTTTTTTTAAAAAAATTTTTATTTTTACTTTATTTTACTTTACAATACTGTATTGGTTTTGCCATACATTGACATGAATCCACCATGGGTGTACATGCGTTCCCAAACATGAACCCCCCTCCCACTTCCCTCCCCATAACATCTCTCTGGGTCATCCCCGTGCACCAGCTCCAAGCATGCTGTATCCTGCATCGGACATAGACTGGCGCTTCGTTTCTTACATGATAGTATACATGTTTCAATGTCATTCTCCCAAATCATCCCACCCTCTCCCTCTCCCTCTGAGTCCAAAAGTCTGCTATACATATCTGTGTCTTTTTTTTTCCTGTCTTGCATAGAGGGTCATCATTGCCATCTTTCTAAATTCCATATATATGTGTTAGTATACTGTATTGGTGTTTTTCTTTCTGGCTTACTTCACTCTGGATAATCGGCTCCAGTTTCATCCATCTCATCAGAACTGATTCAAATGTATTCTTTTTAACGGCTGAGTAATACTCCATTGTGTATATGTATCACAGCTTTCTTACCCATTCATCTGCTGATGGACATCTAGGTTGTTTCCATGTCCTGGCTATTATAAACAGTGCTGCGATGAACATTGGGGTACATGTGTCTCTTTCAATTCTGGTTTCCTTGGTGTGTATGCCCAGCAGTGGGATTGCTGGGTCATAAGGCAGTTCTATTTGCAATTTTTAAAGGAATCTCCACATTGTTCTCCATAGCGGCTATACTAGTTTGCATTCCCACCAACAGTGTAGGACGGTTCCCTTTTCTCCACACCCTCTCCAGCATTTATTGCTTGCAGATTTTTGGATCGCAGCCATCCTGACTGGTGTGAAGTGGTACCTCATTGTGGTTTTGATTTGCATTTCTCTAATAATGAGTGATGTTGAGCATCTTTTCATGTGTTTGTTATCCATCCGTATGTCTTCTTTGGAGAAATGTCTATTTAGTTCTTTGGCTCATTTTTTGATTGGGTCGTTTATTTTTCTGGAATTGAGCTGCAGAAGTTGCTTGTATATTTTTGAGATGAGTTGTTTGTCAGTTGCTTCATTTGCTATTATTTTCTCCCATTCAGAAGGCTGTCTTTTCACCTTGCTTATATTTTCCTTTGTTGTGCAGAAGCTTTTAATTTTCATTAGATCCCATTTGTTTATTTTTGCTTTTATTTCCAGAATTCTGGGAGGTGGATCATAGAGGATCCTGCTGTGATTTATGTCGGAGAGTGTTTTGCCTATGTTCTCCTCTAGGAGTTTTATAGTTTCTGATCTTACTTTTAGATCTTTAATCCATTTTGAGTTTATTTTTGTGTGCGGTGTTAGAAAGTGATCTAGTTTCATTCTTTTACAAGTGGTTGACCAGTTTTCCCAGCACCACTTGTTAAAGAGATTGTCTTTACTCCATTGTATATTCTTGTCTCCTTTGTCAAAGATAAGGTGTCCATATGTGTGTGGGTTTATCTCTGGGCTTTCTATTTTGTTCCATTGATCTATATGTCTGTCTTTGTGCCAGTACCATACTGTCTTGATGACTGTGGCTTTGTAGTAGAGCCTGAAGTCAGGCAAGTTGATTCCTCCAGTTCCATTCTTCTTTCTCAAGATTGCTTTGGCTATTCGAGGTTTTTTGTATTTCCATACAAATCTTGAAATTATTTGTTCTAGTTCTGTGAAAAATGTGGCTGGTAGCTTGATAGGGATTGCATTGAACTTGTAAATTGCTTTGGGTAGTATACTCATTTTCACTATATTGATTCTTCCAATCCATGAACATGGTGTATTTCAACATATTCTTACAATAAAGTTTGCTATAAACAATGAAATACTATTAAGAAAATCATATAATAAAGAAACATATTAGTAGAAATTTTCTGGAGAATTATTTAAACATATTAAAATATTAAATTTATTATTTAACAGATATTAAAAACCTAGAATGCCATTATTCATAAATTTTCTAAATAGAATCTTATCAATTCTAAAAATATTAAAGTTCAGGAAACTATTTGTATATGGATGCTTATTGAAGCATTATTCCTAATATGTATAACCTGGCATGAACTGAAATTAAAAGTAAATTGCTTAACTTTTTTTCAAGAATTGATATTATGGAATGATGTCACATTAAAATGATAGTGTAGAAAAATCTTAATGCAGAAATAGAGTTATAATATTTGCGTATGGAAAAATATGAAGCAAAATAATAAGTACACATGATCTATACATATAACAATTAGACTAGCTATCAAAATATGAATCTTCTTAATGTTTACTTGTTTTTGTTTCTACTACATGTGCTTCTGAAATTTAGAAATGATTTCAAATTAAAGGGTATTTTTGTTGTTGTGCAAAAAGAAACTGCATTAACCTATATATAATCTTCTTCAGTCTTCTGTCAAAAGTTTATTTTTTGCCTATCATTTCTAACTGAATAAAGCTTTAAAAGTCACTAGAGTATTTATTAAACATACTTCCCCCACATATTCCAGATATTCCATATGCATCCACGAATGAAGACCATACATTTCAAGTACCATAGGTGATGTTCAGTTTTCTAAACTAGCTGTATTTTATTTCCTTCCTATTTCTAAAATTATATCTAAAAAGCAATTATATTCACATAGATGCAGATAAACATACTTCATTTAAGAGGCTGTTCATTCCATCATCAGGCATAATTGTTTCTATTGCCTTTCATGTTATGGAAGAGCCATGTGATTGATATCAGTTATTCATAAGAATCCCGGACAGTTTTTCAGGCCTAATTGAGTTTTAAGATTATAATTTAAAAGTATCCAACATGGTTATGTACTTTTCTTATTGAACTACTAAATAACTTGGAATTAGAAGGGAGCAAACAAATGTTGATCTAAGGTTGGGCTTTGTTAAGAGATTCCACTAGTTTAAAGAACAGAACAGAATGGGTGATGTCAACAAGAGAGTTTTTATAATGTTGATGAATAGAGAACAGTACAGAGAAAGTGGAAAGGATAAAAGTTTTATATGAAGATGTTAGAAGGGTCAAAAACATGGAAGGTTCAGTGTTGTCAAGGAAGAGGAGGAGGAAAACCTATGGAGTTATGGTCAGAGAAAGAAATTTTTGACTTAAAATTTTAAATGTGAAGGCTTATGGGTGATGCTGACAATCAGCTTACATATATGCACAGAAGTAATTGAAGTATATTGACTGTGAACAAGTGGAAGGGAAAAGACTTTAAGAATATGGATAATGGTGCTCTGGTTGCCTATTTCAGTGTTCAGATTATTTCAGTACTGGAGACCAAGCAGAAAAAAAGGAAGAGATCGTAAGAAAATAGAAGCCAGAAAAGATGTCGTGGAAACAGTCAAATTGCATGATCTAAAAGGACAGATATATCATCATGTGTAAGGATCAATGAGATGGGAGAAGAATGCTTTTCCTATCTCAGATCATCTCAGATTCTAAAATATTAAAGACTAGGGAAAATAAAACATAGTCCTTTAAGAAAGCTGCATAAAATATGATAATTGTCATTTCAATCTGAAATTAAGCAAGAACAAAATATGGAATTATTCAGGAAAAATATAATAATGTATGGTAATGTTCTTTGTTTTAATCTGTGCAATAGGATTCTTAAGAAAAGTGAGTTTGGAATCACTTACATTCCTATCAAGAACAATGAAATATCAGAAAGAGAAAATAAGGAAGAAATGCCATTTACCATTGCAGCAAAAATATCTATCTAGGGAGAGAAAAGAGTTATATACAGAAAACTGTTATATACAGGCAGTGATGAAAGAAATCAATGATGACATTAACAGATGGAGAGATATTCCATGTTCTTGGGTTGGAAGAATCAATATTGTGAAAATGACTATGATATCAAATGTTATCTACAGATTCAATGCAATCCCTATGAAATTATGAATGGTATTTTTCACAGAACTAGTACAAATAATCTCACAATTCATATAGAAACACAAAAGACCCCAAATAGCCAAAGCAATCTTGAGAAAGAAGAATGAAGTTGGAGAAATCAACCTTCCTGACTTCAGACTATACTACAAAGCTATAATCATCAAGACTGTATAGTACTGGCACAAAAACAGAGATACAGACCAATGGAACAAGATAGAAAGCCAAGAGATAAAGCTTCATAACTATGAATACCTTATTTTTGACAAAGGAGGCAAGAAGAGACAATGGGACAAAGCACTTTAATCAGTGCTTATTATTAGAGAAATGTAAATCAAAATCAAAACTACAATGAGATACCATCTCACACCAATCAGAATGGCCATTACCAAACATTCTGCAAACAATAAATGCTGGAGATGGTGTGAAGAAAAAGGAACCCTCTTGCACTGTTGGTGGGAATGTAAATTGATACACCCACTATGGAGAACAGTATGGAGATTCCTTAAAAACCTAGGAGTAAAATCACCATATTACCCAGCAATTCCACTACCAGGAATATACCCCGAGGAAACAAAAATTGAAAAACACACATGTACCCCAATGTTCACTGCAGCTTTGTTTACAATAGCTATGACATGGAAGCAACCTAGATGTCCATTGACAGATGAATGGATAAAGATGCTGTTGTACACATGTACAATGGAATATTAGCCAAAAAGGAACATATTTGAGTCAGTCCTAATGAGGTGGGGGAATTTAGAGCCTATTGTGGACAGAGTGAAGTAAGTCATAAAGAGGAAAACAAATATATACTAATGCATATATATGAACTCTAGCAAGATGGTACTGATGAACCTATCTTCAGAGCATCAAAGAAGACACAGATATTGAGAACAGACTTATGGTCATGGCTGGGGGATGGGAGGAAGGAGAGGGTAGGATGTAAACAGAATAATATGGAAACATACTTTACCATATGTAAAATAGATAGCCAATGAGAATTTGCTGTAGAACTCAGGGAACTCAAACTGGGGCTTGGTAACAACCTAGAGGGGTAAGGGAGGGGGGTTATTCAAGTAGGAGGGGACATGGGTAAACCTATGGCTGACTTATGTTGATGTTTAGCAGAAACCAACACAATACTGTAGAGCAATTATCCTTCAATTAAAATAAATAAATAAAAGAACAGTGAACATGGAAGGAAAGAATATCAGTAAAGGTTTGCCATAAGCTGCAGGAGGCAGATAGCAGATAAAAGTGACTTAGGAAATAACAGGTTGCTGTTTAATATAAAAAGAAACTCAGAGCAAGAAGTCCCAGGATAATTCATTAATTTTGCCAGATCACCATTTTTGAAGGCTTTTTCTATCTCACTGCTCCACTATCCACAGTGAGTGCTGTAAACCTCTTGGTTACTGTCTCACGTTGATAAATTCAGCCTCATATTACAGGCTACTAAGAGAAAAAGTTGGCTTAAAGCTCAACATTCAGAAAATGAAGATCATGGCATCCGGTCCCATCACTTCATGGGAAATAGATGGGGAAACAGTGGAAACAGTGGCTGACTTTATTTTTCTGGGCTCCAAAATCACTGTAGATGGTGACTGCAGCCATGAAATTAAAAGATGTTTATCTTTGGAAGGAAAGTTATGACCAAGCTAGATAGCATATTAAAAAGCAGAGACATTACTTTGCCAACAGAGGTCTGTCTAGTCAAGGCTATGGTTTTCCAGTAGTCATGTATGGATGTGAGAGTTGGACTATAAAAAGAGCTGAGTGCAGAAGAATGGATGCTTTTGAAGTGCGGTGTTGGAGAAGACTCTTGAGAGTCGCTTGGACTGCAAAGAGATCCAACCAGTCCATCCTAAAGGAGATCAGTCCTGGGTGTTCATTGGAAGGACTGATGTTGAAGCTGTACTTCAGTACTTTAGCTACCTCATGCGAAGAGCTGACTCATTTGAAAGGACCCTGATGCTGGGAAACAATGAGGGCGGGAGGAAAAGGGGATGACAGAGGCTGAGATGATTGGATGGCATCACCAACTCCATGGACATGCGTTTGGGTGGACTCCGGGAGTTGGTGCTGGACAGGGAGGCCTGGCATGCTGTGATTCATGGGGTCACAAAGAGTTGGACATGACTGAGCGACTGAACTGAACTGAACAGTAGACTAGTGAAGGGAAACAACAAAAATAGGATGATGTCTATATCAGAAAATAAAACATACCCAAATGTTTCAGCAGACTTCCACTGATACCTGAGAATACTTAGAATACTAAGAATACTTAGTGCAAGATAAGCTGGAAAATGTAGGTTTATTTTATCTAATTTTTCCAACAGGGCCTATTGTCATCCTACTTAAATCCACGAGGTGCATGTTAACTACATCTTACATAGATGTCTACATTTTTGCTTTAGAATTTTTCCAATCAAACATAAGTGTTTTATTACTGAGACTAATAATACTTAGTCTCCCACCACCATCTTCAAGAACAGAAAAATAGAGCAGGTTGAGCATGAAAGTTCAGAGATGACAGAAGCAGAGAAGAAGAAGACATGACTCCCATTTCAGCCATTGCCCCAGTATGTAAAACAAAAAAAAAATATATAGAAAGTCTGTGTAAAAATCACAAGTGCTTTATCAAAAATTGTCATGGTGATCCTAACTTGAATTGATAATTTGAATTGATTACAACCCTGAGGGATTCAATATGTAAGAATAGATTCTGTTGAGGGTGGGGACAGTAGACAAAGAATTATCAGCATCAATAATGGAATATTTACATTTGATAGGAAAGAACATACAATTGCAAACATAGATCTCTAAGTAAGATGGAGTTAAGTGTGAGGATCTTATCTCTTCATTCCCACACTGCTATTACCTACTCAAATGCATGGAATAACTATGAGACACTAACAAGACTGCACTATGTTTGCTGCTGCTGCTGCTAAGTCTCTTCAGTCGTGTCCCCATAGACATGTCTCTTCGTCTGTGCAACCCCATAGATGGCAGACCACCAGGCTCCCCTGTCCCTGGGATTCTCCAAGCAAGAACACTGTGTTTAGATAAGATTAAAACATTTAATGATATGGAAAAAGTTCATAATATATTGTTAAATAGTAAAATACTATTACAAACTTATGTGTTCATTATGATTATTATTCTTTCCTCTGTCCCTTGTAATTAAAGAATATTTACTTAACTGTTGAAGATATTTATACTTGGGTGAGTATAAATTTTGTTTTCTCCACATATTTCTGTTCTGTGATATTAAATAAGTGTATATTGTAAAGTAAAATAATAATAATAATAACTGAAAAGAAATAAATAAGTATATATATGAAAATTGTAATAAAATTCAGCATGTTTTTTAATAGTAGTAAGTACTTGAATTTTTCTAATTAACACTCTCAAAGTTATTTTCCCCTTCAATGACCCATGTCATAGAAATTCTTTCCTGTGTTTCTGAGAATTGATCATGCTACTGCTTCACATATTGCACTTTTTCAACCACGACCTAATGAAACTCTTTATTTGGGGTCAGAGAATGAGACACATTCTCTTTGTCTCAGGAAAACTTATAAATGAAGCCACTTGGTATTAAGGGCCTGAGATAGCTCCATTCTTGTTTAACAGGAGTGATTACTTGCATTCTGAAAACAAAAACAAAAACAAATGAGTCTGAACATTTTATAAGTAAGACAAGCCACACAATATGCAATTTTGAGTGTTCCTGTGTTGTAGATACTCCATAATGTGATGCAACCTGACATTACAGAGATCAGCTTTTTTTTTTAATTTGGTGCTGTTCTTAAAATGTTTTGTAGGGAGTCATCATGTAACATGAACATTTATCTTCATATTACAGTGACAATATATTTGTAAATCACCTAAGTACTGAATTATATTTGCATTTATTGTTTTTTGTAAAACAATTGTTAAATCTTTTATTTTTATAATTTACATATAAGCTTATTCATACACATACTAACAATATTAGCAACAATGTAAAAGAAAAAAGACTAAAATTTTGTAATCACACATCTACTGTAAACACACTGAGGAAAGGATGTGATAATTAAATGCTTTGGGGTATACCATAAAGATGCTACTAAGAGGACTCGTTTCCATTTTAGAATTTCTATTTTCTACTCTAATGAAATCTAGGTGGTATACAAGGGAAAAATACTGGTTTAGCCATTGAATTTATTCAGCAAATAGCTATTGAGTGCCTACTATGTGTTCAGTTCAGTTCAGTCGCTCAGTCATGTCCGACTCTTTGTGACCCCATGAATTGCAGCATGCCAGGCCTCCCTGTCCACCACCAACTCCCGGAGTTCACTCAGACTCATGTCCATCGAGTCAGTGATGCCATCCAGCCATCTCATCCTCTGTCGTCCCCTTCTCCTCTTGCCCCCAATCCCTCCCAGCATCAGAGTCTTTCCAATGAGTCAAGTCTTCGCATGAGGTGGCCAAAGTACTGGAGCTTCAGCTTTAGCATCATTCCTTCCAAAGAAATCCCAGGGCTGATCTCCTTCAGAATGGATTGGTTGGATCTCCTTGCAGTCCAAGGGACTCTCAAGAGTCTTCTCCAACACCACAGTTCAAATGCATCAACTCTTCGGTGCTCAGCCTTCTTCACAGTCCAACTCTCACATCCATACATGACCACTGGAAAAACCATAGCCTTGACTAGATGGACCTCAGTCCGCAAAGTAATGTCTCTGCTTTTGAATATACCATCTGGGTTGGTCATAACTTTTCTTCCAAGGAGTAAGTGTCTTTTAATTTCATGGCTGCAGTCACCATCTGCTGTGATTTTGGAGCCCCCCAAAATAAAGTCTGACACTGTTTCCACTATTTCCCCATCTATTTCCCATGAAGTGATGGGACTGGATGCCATGGTCTTAGTTTTCTGAATGTTGAGCTTTAAGCCAACTTTTTCAGTCTCCTCTTTCACTTTCATCAAGAGGCTTTTTAGTTCCTCTTCACTTTCTGCCATAATGGTGGTGTCATCTGCATATCTGAAGTTATTGATATTTCTCCCAGCCATCTTGATTCCAGCTTGTGTTTCTTCCAGCCCAGCGTTTCTCATGATGTACTCTGCATAGAAGTTAAATAAGCAGGGTGACAACATACAGCCTTGACGTACTCCTTTTCCTATTTGGAACCAGTCTGTTGTTCCATGTCCAGTTCTAACTGTTGCTTCCTGACCTGCATACAGATTTCTCAAGAGGCAGGTCAGGTGGTCTGTATTCCCATCTCTTTCAGAATTTTCCAATGTGTTAGGCCTAGCTATAAACTTCAGGACTGCAACATTAAATAATAACTGTGCTCAGGAAAATTTCATTTTTCTTTTCCTTTTCCCCCTCTTTTAAATAGAGTCTATGTTTAGATCAGATTTAGGTTACCAAAAGTGGAAGATACAAATATCACATATACTCTCTTCTGCCACACACACACACACACACACACACACACACACACACAAAACCTCCCACATTTGTTACAATTGATAAACCTACATTGACATATCATATCCCCCAAAGTCCATGTTTACACTCACTCTTGGTGTTGTCATTCTATTGGTATGAACATATTTTATGAGTTTATAATGATATATGTCCACCATTGTATATCATAAAGAATAATTTCAGTGCCCTAAAAATCTTCTATGTTGTGTCTATTTATCTTTTCCTCCCTCAAAACTCTGGTAGCTACTGATTTCTTATTGTTGTTCTATCCATAGTTTTGCCTTTTCCAGAATGTAATATAACTGAAATCATACTGTATAAGTTTATTTTTTTGTACTTGATAATATTCATCTAAGTTTCTCAATATATATATTTTAATCTTGATAGCTCTTTTCTTTTAGTGCTGAATAATATTCCATCATTTGGATGTACTACTGATTATTTATCTGTTCAACTACTGAAAGACATCTTGGTTTCTTCTAAGTTTGGGCAATTATTAATAAAACTGCTATAAACATAGGTGTGATCATAAGTTTTCAAATCTTTTGGATAGATATAAAAAATGAGATTGTTGAATGGTATGGTAAGACTATATTTAGTTTTGTAAGAAACTGCCAAGCCATCTTTGAAAATAGCTTGTACTGTTTAGTTTTCATAATAAGGAAATGATGCCGTCATAGAATGAATTAGCAAGTAGTTCTTCTGCTTCTACCTTATGAAAGAGATTGTAGACAATTAATCCAACTTCTTGCTTGGAATATTTAGTAGAATTTGCCACTGAACACTGATAACTTCCCTTGTGTTGACATTGCTCTGGTTGAAATTAATATAACTACTTCTGCCCTTAATGTTAACATGCCTTGCCTTTGTCTATTCATTTACTTAAAAATACAAAAACAAGCAAAAAAAAAAAAATCAGGGGTTTTATTCTAACCCTATAAACAACAACCCACAAGGGAGGTTATCCAGCGCTTGTACAGTAGTTGAAGTGGTCGTTAGGGACTTAGGTTCTTTTTTATTTTTATTTTTTAAATTATTGAAATGTAGTTGATTTCGGGGAAAGAAATGGCAACCCACTCCACTATTCTTGTCTGGAAAATGCCATGGACAGAGGATCTTGGCAGGCTTCAGTCCATGGAGACACAAAGATTTGGATACAGCTGAGTGACTGAGTACACATAGTTGATTTAGAGTATTGTATTAATTTCCAGGGTACAGCAAAGTGAATCTGTTATACATATACATATAGCCACTCTTTTAAAAATTCTTTTCCTAGATAGGCCATTACAGAGTATTGAGTAGCATCCCCTGTGCTCTAAGGTAGGTCCTTATTAGTTATCTATATTACATATAGTAGTGTGTATATGTCAACCCCAATCTCCCAATTTATTCCTCCCTGCTTACTGCCAGTAAGTATGTTGTTTTTCTATTTCTGTGACTCTACTTCTGTTTTGTAAATAAGTTCTTTTGTATAATTTTTAAAGATTTCATATATTAACAAAATCATATGATATTTATCTTTGTTTGGCTTACTTCATTTAGTATAACAATCTCTAGGTCTATCCATGTTGCTGCAAATGTCATTATTTGGTTCTTTTTTATGGTAAAATAATATTACATAGTATACATGTACTAAATATTCTTTATTCATTCCTCTGTTGATGGGCATTTTAGATGCTTACATGTCCTGGCTACTGTAAATAGAGCTGGAATAAACACTGTGGTGCATATATATATTTTTGAATTATGGTTTTCTCTGGTTATATGCTCAGGAGTGAGATTGCTGGGTGATATGGCAGTTCTATTTTTAAGGAACTTCCACATCGTTCTCCACAGAGGTTGTCCCAATTTGCATTCCCATCAACAGTGTAGGAGGATTTCCTTTTTTCCATATCCTCTTTAGCATTTATTGTTTATAGATTTTTTTGATGATAGCCATTCTGACAAGTATGAGATGATGCATCATTGTATACTTGATTTGCATTTCCCTAATAATTAGTGATGTTCAACAACTACTCACATGCCTCTTTTCCATCAGTATGTCTTCTTTGGAGGATTTTCTGTTTAGCAGTTTTACCCATTTATTGATTTTTATTTTTTCACATTGAGCTGGATATGCTAATTGTATATTTTGGAAATGAATTCCTTGTCAGTCACTTTATTTGCAAATGTTTTCTCCCATTCTGTGGATTGTTTTTTTCATTTTGTTTATAATTTACTTTGCTGTGCAAACTTAATTTTAGTTAAGTACCATTTGTTTATTTTTGCTTTTAGTTCCATTACTCTAAGAAGTGGATCAAAAAAAGATCTTGCTACAGTATATGTTAAAAATTGTTCTGCCTGTTTTTTCCACTAAGAGTTTTATAGTATCTGGTTTTTAAGTATTTAATTTATTTTGACCTTATGCTTGTGTATGGCATTATATTAGGGAGTGTTCTACTTTCATTATTTTACATGTATCTGTCCAGTTTTCCCAGCACAACTTATTGAATAAGCTCTCTTTTCTCCATTGTATGGCCTTGTCTCATTTGCATAGATTAGGTGACCTTAAGTGTCTGGGTTATCCCTCTGAGGAAGTTTGTTTCCTGGAATGCGTGGCTACAACAAAACAACAAATGAATCAGAGATGGCAAAGCCCATCAATATATTGTAAAACAATTATCCTCCAATTAAAATAAAAAATAAAAAGTAAATATTAAAGTATCATGAAACAAAAGAAAATGAAATGACAATGATGCAAAATTAATGGGGCAAAAAAAATTGAAAAATGGAGTTGAATCAGTCAATTAAAAAATAAAAACAAACAAAAATCTCTCAGCAAACAAAGGTACAGGAGAATAGAGCTTTATGGAAAAATTATATCAAATGCTTAAAGAGGAATTCTATCAAACATTTACTCTTTAACTATTCCAAAAAATTGAAGAGAAAGAAAATTTCCCAATCTCATTCTATAAGGCAGGAATCATTCTGATATCAGCAGGCAAGTTCAGTTCAGTGCAGTAGCTCAGTTGTGTCTGACTCTTTGTGACCCCATGAATTGTAGCCTGCCAGGCCTCCCTGTGCATCACCAACTCCCAGAGTTCACTCAGACTCACGTCCATCGAGTCAGTGATGCCATCCAGCCATCTAATCCTCTGTCGTCCCCTTCTCCTCCTGTCCCCAATCCCTCCTATCATCAGAGTCTTTTCCAATGAGTCAACTCTTCACATGAGGTGGCCAAAGTACTGGAGTTTCAGATTTAGCATCATTCCTTCCAAAGAAATCCCAGGGCTGATCTCCTTTAGAATGGACTGGTTGGATCTCCTTGCAGTCCAAGGGACTCTCAAGAGTCTTCTCCAACACCACAGTTCAAATGCATCAACTCTTCAGTGCTCAGCCTTCTTCACAGTCCAACTCTCACATCCATACATGACCACAGGAAAAACCATAGCCTTGACTAGACGGACCTTAGTCGGCAAGGAAATGTCTCTGCTTTCGAATATGCTGTCTAGGTTGGTCATAACTTTCCTTCCAAGGAGTAAGCGTCTTTTAATTTCATGGCTGCAGTCACCATCTGCAGTGATTTTGGAGCCCCCCAAAATAAAGTCTGACACTGTTTCCACTATTTCCCCACCTATTTCCCATGAAGTGATGGGACCGGATGCCATGATCTTCGTTTTCTGAATGTTGAGCTTTAAGCCAACTTTTTCACTCTCCTCTTTCACTTTCATCAAGAGGCTTTTTAGTTCGTCTTCACTTTCTGCCATAAGGGTGGTGTCATCTGCATATATGAGGTAATTGATATTTCTCCTGGCAATCTTGTTTCCAGCTTGTGTTTCTTCCAGTCCATCGTTTCTCATGATGTACTCTGCATGCTGCTGCTGTTAAGTCGCTTCAGTCGTGTCCTACTCTGTGTGACCCCAGAGACAGCAGCCCACCAGGCTCCCCTGTCCCTGGGATTCTCCAGGCAAGAACAATGGAGTGGGTTGCCATTTGGTACTTTGCATAGAAATTAAATAAACAGGGTGACAATATACAGCCTTGACACACTCCTTTTCCTATTTGACACCAGTCTGTTGTTCCATGTCCAGTTCTAACTGTTGCTTCCTGACCTGCATACAGATTTCTCAAGAGGCAGGTCAGGTGCTCTGGTAGTCCCATCTCTTTCAGAATTTTTCACAGTTTATTGTGATCCACACAGTCAAAGGCTTTGGCATAGTCAAAAAACCAGAAATAGATGTTTTTGTGGAACTTTCTTGCTTTTTCCATGATCCAGTGGATGTTGGCAATTTGATCTCTGGTTCCACTGCCTTTTCTTAAACCAGCTTGAACATCAGGAAGCTCACGGTTCACATATTGCTGAAGCCTGGCTTGGAGAATTTTGAGCATTACTTTACTAGCATGTGAGATGAGTGCAATGTGCGATAGTTTGAGCATTCTTTGGCATTGCCTTTCTTTGGAATTGGAATGAAAACTGACATTTTCCAGTCCTGTGGCCATGCTGAGTTTTCCAAATGTGCTGGCATATTGAGTGCAGCACTTTCATAGCATCATCTTTCAGGTTTTGAAACAGCTCCACTGGAATTCCATCACCTCCACTAGCTTTATTCGTAGTGATGCTTTATAAGGCCCACTTCACTTCAGATTCCAGGATATCTGGCTCTAGGTGAGTGATCACACCATCGTGATTATCCAGGTCATGAAGATCTTTTTTGTACAGTTCTTCTGTGTATTATTGCCACCTCTTCTTAATATCTAATGCTTCTGTTAGGTCCATACCATTTCTGTTCTTTATCGAGCTCATCTTTGCATGAAATGTTCCCTTGGTATCTCTAATCTTCTTAAAGAGATCTCTAGTCTGTCCCATTCTGTTTTCTTCTATTTCTTTGCATTGATCGCTGAAGAAGTCTTTCTTATCTTTTTTTGCTATTCTTTGGAACTCTGCATTCAAATGCTTATATCTTTCCTTTTCTCCTTTGTTTTTTGCCTCTCTTCTTTTCACAGCTATTTGTAAGGCCTCCCCAGACAGCCGTTTTGCATTTTTGCATTTCTGTTCCATGGGGATGGTCTTGACCCCTGTCTCCTGTACTATGTCACGAACCTCATTCTATAGTTCATCAGGCACTCTATCTATCAGATCTAGGCCCTTAAATCTATTTCTCACTTCCACTGTATAATCATAAGGGATTTGATTTAGGTCATACCTGAAATTTAAGTCTGAATTTGTAATAAGAAATTCATGGTCTGAGCCACAGTCAGCTCCTGGTCTTGTTTTCACTGACTGTATAGAGCTTCTCCATCTTTTGCTGCAAAGATAATCAATACAATCAATATAATCAATGATTTTGATGTTGACCATCTGGTGATGTCCATGTGTAGAGTCTTCTTTTGTATTGTTGGAAATGGGTGTTTGCTATGACCAGTGTGTTCTCTTGGCAAAACTCTGTTAGCATTTGCCCTGCTTTGTTCCCTATTCCAAGGCCAAATTTGCCTGTTACTCTAGGTGTTTCTTGACTTCCTACTTTCGCACTCCAGTCCTCTATAATGAAAAGGACATCTTTTTGGGTGTTAGTTCTACAAGGTCTTGTAGGTCTTCATAAAACCGCTCAACTTCAGCTTCTTCAGCATTACTGGTTGGGGCATAGACTTGGATAACTGATATTGAATGGTTTGCTTTGGAGATGAACAGAGCTCATTCTGTCGTTTTTGAGATTTCATCCAAGTACTACATTTCGGACTCTTTTGTTGACCATGATGGCTACTCCATTTCTTCTGAGGGATTCTTGCCTGCTGTAGTAGATATAATGGTCATCTGAGTTAAATTCACCCTTTCCAGTCCATTTTAGCTTGCTGATTCCTAGAATTTTGACGTTCACTCCTGCCATCTCTTGTTTGACCACTTCCAGTTTGCCTTGATTCATGGACCTGACATTCCAGGTTCCTATGCAATATTGCTCTTTACAGCATCGGATCTTGCTTCTGTCACCAGTCACATCCACAGCTGCGTATTGTTTTGCTTTGGCTCCATCCCTTCATTCTTTCTGGAGTTATTTCTCCACTGATCTCCAGTAGTGTGTCGGGCACCTCCTGATCTGGAGAGTTCCTCTTTCAGTATCCTGTCATTTTGCCTTTTCATACTGTTCATGGGGTTCTCATGGCCAGAATACTGAAGTGGTTTGCCATTCCCTTCTCCAGTGGACCACATTCTGTCAGACCTCCCCCCCCATGACCCGCCTGTCTTGGGTTGCCCCACCGGCATGGCTTAGTTTCATTGAGTTAGAAAAGGCTGTGGTCCGAGTGTGATTAGATTGACTAGTTTTCTGTGAATATGGTTTCAGTGTGTCTGCCCTCTGATGCCCTCTTGCAACACCTACCTTCTTACTTGGGTTTCTCTTACCTTGGGTGTGGGGTATCTCTTCATGGCTGCTCCAGCAAAGAGCAGCTGCTGCTCCTTACCTTGGATGAAGGGTGTCTCCTCACTGCCGCCCTTCCTGACCTTCAACGTGGGATAGCTCCTCTAGGCCCTCCTGCCCCTGTGTAGCCACCGCTCCTTGGACATTGGGTTGCTCCTCCTGGCCACTGCCCCTGGCCTCGGACGCAGGGTAGCTCCTCCTGGGCGCCACCCCTGACTCTGGACATGGGGTAGCTCCTCTTGGCCATTCCTGCGCTGTCACAACCTGGCACTCTCAGCTCCTGCCCCGACCTTGGATGTGGGGTAACTCCTCTTGTCTGCCGCCCTTCAGGCATGGGGTCCTCCTGGCTTTTGCCCCTGACCTCAGAAGTGGGGTAGCTCCTCTTGGCCATGCTTAGTGTGCTGGTCACTAAGTACAAAGCAGGCAAAGATACCACAATAACATAAAATAAAATTATAGGTCAATGTCTCTGAAAAAAATAGATGCAAAATCCTCAATAAGTAGTAGCAAACAAATTTCAACAATATATTAATAGGATTCTATACAATGATGAAGTGGAATTTATCTTAGAGATGCTGTTATGGGTCACTAACCATAAATCAATCAATTTCGTATAACACATTAACAAACTGAAGAATCAACATTATATGATCATCTCATTAGTTGCAGAAAAAAAACTTACAACATTTATTCATGATTAAAAACTCTCCACAAACAGTATTGAGGGAAAAAGTTTTAGTTCTGTCATTTAGTTGTGTCTGAATCTTTGTGACTCCCATGGACTGCACTACACCAGGCTTTCCTGCCCTTCACTATCCCCCAGAGTTTGCTCAAACTCATGTCCATTGAGACTGTGATGCTATCCAACCATCTCATCCTCTATTGCCCCCTTCTCCTCCTGCCCTCAATCTTTCCCAATGAGAGGGTAACAGGTAGGAAGGACAGGGGTCTCCAAACAGAGGAAATAGGCTGCAAGTGTCAAATATTTTTAAATCTCTCTCTTAAGTGGCAGGAGGAAGCAAACAAGTGTTAGATTTTTTTCCCCTTCTCTATACAAATTTAAAAATTTTCTTTTAAATTTATGTGTTGCCATGACGACACTTGGTTCCACCTGAACTTAACTTTTCTCAAACTTTGAGCTAACCAATGCATTTTTCTTATGGAAATGGTTTGTCTTAAGCTATGTTAATAAACTATGTATTAACCCTAGACTCTGTCTTCAAGTCGGTTCAGCCTAAGAATCAGAACTGACTTGACAAAACCACTGTGTTTTAATATGCAAATGTTCTCTTCAGCTGTGTTAATGAGACTGTATTTGCTTGGAAACCTCCTATTCTTCAAGATTAATGCCAATCATTTTATGGCTCACAACTCACCTTGTGCCAGTGTTATCTCAAAATGCATGTTGTGGGTTAGGGGCCTGGTGCCAGTCTCTGAGTTTTGAGACTTTTCCTTTCTCCAATTCCTTTCACTGTTTTGAGACAATTCCTTTCACTGTTAGTAGCTATATAACATCCAGGTAGACTAGCAGGGGGTCACTGTTTCTTCCCCCTTCTGAAGTCTATGTCAGAAGCCTTTTCTATCTATTTTATACTTTAATAAAACTTTATTACATAAAAGGTCTGAGTGATCAAGCCTCATCACTGGCCCCGGGTTGAATTTCTCCCCTCTGTAGGCCAAGAATCCCAGTGTCTTTCACGGCTCAGCAACAACTTTTCACCAGCATCAGGGTCTTTTCCAATGATTCTATTCTTTGCATCAGCTGGCCAAACATTAGAGCTTCAGCTTCAGCTTCAGCATTAGTACTTCCAATGAATATTCAAGATTGACTTCCTTTAGGATTGATTGGTTTTATATCCTTGCCGCTCAAGGGACTCTCAAGTCTTCTCCAATACCACAGTTCAAAAGCATCAGTTCCTTGGTGCTCAGCCTTCTTTGTGGTGTAACTCTGACACTCATACATGACTACTGAAAAAATCATAGCTTTGGCTATAAAGATCTTTTTTCCAATGAAAAGTGATGTCAACAAAAACGGAACATGCTTCAACTTAATAAAAGCCATATATGACACCTCTACAACAAATATTATAATCAACAGGGAAAGCTAACTTGTATTTCCTCTAAGCATAGGAACAATACTAAGATGCTCACTTTTACCACTTTTGTTCAATATAATTTTGTAAGCCGTAAGTACAGCAATCAGATGAGAAAAATAAACTAGTCCAAACCGTAAAGAAGTAAAACTGTCACTATTTGCAGATGATGTAATACTATATGTAGAAAACCCTAAGGACTTCACTAAAAAAATATTAGAATAAATGAATTCAATAAAGCTGCAGGATACAAGATTGATATACAGAAATCTGACATGTTTCTACACACTAACAATACACTATCAGAAAGAGAAAGGAAGAAAACAATCCTGTTTACAGTCGCATCAATAAGAATAGGAATACATCTAACCAAGGAGGGAAGAGACCTGTGCTTAGGAAACTAAGATATTGATGAAAGAAATTGAAGACCCACTAAAAATGGCAAGTTACAATATACTCGTAAATTGGAAGTATTAATATTGTTAAAAATTACCACACAGCACAAGGCAATTAGCAGATTCTCTGCAATCCCTATCAAAATACCACTGGAATTTTTCAGGACTAGAACAAATAATTCTAAAATTGTGTAAAAATTCAAAAGGCTTCAAATAGCCAAAGTGATCTTGATAAAGAACAAAGCTGGAAGTATGCTCCCTGATTTCAAGCTAAGCTATAAACTAAAGTAATTGAAACATTATTATATTGCCACAGAAGAATATCCATAGATCAATGGGACAGAAATAAACCCATACTTATGTAGTCAACAAATATATAGCAAAGGAAGAAGGAATATACAATGGGGAAAAACAAAATCTTCAATAAGGTGGGTTCTTAAAACCAATCTGGATTCTAGCTGTTCACCTTTTTTTTTTTTTTCACTGTAAAGTGAGAAGGAATAGAGCCATTTATTGCTTGCATAATTCTACAGAATGGATTTCAGCATCATAATAATCTTGGAAAGAGTCAGTTATTCTCAGAGGAAAACAATTTCAAACATTAATATGTATAGCAATTTAGTATAGTTTCAAACACCACTTTCATTAAAAATAAACCTATTTCACATTTATATCACCCAAGACCCATTTAAGTGATTTTCATACTCTCACTTCTCCCAAAAGTCTCCCCCATGAAAACTGACACTAACTAATAAAACTTCAGAATTAATCTCCCCTAACTCATCTGTTACCAGATACTGAGGTCAAGTGTCAAAAGCTCCCCTATAACAAGTACCTTACAAAATCCTCTAGAGTTAGTCTTTTCAATAGGATACAGCATATATCTAACCCGAAGATAACTAAATTTAAGAAGCCTTTAAGTGACATTACCACTCCAGTACTCTTGCCTGGAAATCCCATGGGTGGAGGAGTCTGGTAGGCTGCAGTCCATGGAGTCACTAAGAGTCAGACACGACTGAGCGACTTCACTTTCACTCTTCACTTTCATGCATTAGAGGAGGAAATGGCAACCCACTCCAGTGTTCTTGCCTGGAGAATCCCAGGGACAGGGGAGTCTGGTGGGTTGCTGTCTATGGGGTCGCACAGAGTCGGACACGACTGGGGTGACTTAGCAGTAAAGCAATAAGTGACATTAATGGTTGAGTATATAACAAGCTTTGTTTACCCTGTATACCAGAAAATGACATGAAATGGGTGATAACACAGTTCTATTTCCAAAATCTCTTGAAAGATATACTGGAAGTGTGCAGCCTCAACCCCTTCCTGAGACACACTTAGAATTGAATGAAGACAGTGAAGAAATTTGTTGAGAATGACTCTATAAATTTAAATCTGTGTGTGCCAGGCTCATAAATTTGAAATATTAATGAAGCTATTTTCTTATGTCTTCTGATCCCTTCACTTCCTCATCTGTTGAAAACAGAACTTAAAATGTGCTATGTTTACTGCTCCAGGCTAAGGTATGTTAGCCAAAGAGTCTCTTCTAACTTTTGAATGTCAGATGACTAGTCCTTGAGGAGAGGAGAAAGAGCCCACACCAAAAGCAGTATACTTCAAAAAGATACATGGAGAGAGAGAGAGAGTGGAAATGACACTTCAGAAGCAGGAGTGAGAGGGTATGTAAGCAGCAGTGGGTAGATGGGAGTGATTTTCTTTGAAATAAGTCTCTATTTTCCCATCCTATAATCCAGGTCCAAGAGAGAGATATCAGTTCAGTTCAGTTCAGTCGCTCAGTCGTGTCCGACTCTGTGACCCCATGAATTGCAGCATATCTCCCCAAAATTGCCACAATTTAAAAGCAGAAGAAACATACTTTGTTTTCCAGGTAGAACTAGGGAAAGAAGAGGGGCTGTTTTTGTTGTTCAGTGGCTAAGTCATGCACAATTCTTTGCTACCCCATAGACTTTAGCACACCAGGCTCCTCTGTCCTCCATAATCCCCCAGAGTTTGCTCAAATTCATTTTGGTGATGCTGTCTAACTATCATATCCTCTGCTGCACCCTTCTCCTTTTGTCTTCAATTTTTTCCCAGCATCAGGGTCTTTTCCATTGACTTAGATCTTTGCATCAGGTGGCCAAGTATTAGAGCTTCAGTTTCAGTAAGTCTTTCCAATGAATATGCACGGTTGATTTCCTTTAAGATTGACTAGTTTGACCTCCTTATAACTCAAGGGACATTAAAGATTCTTCTCCAGCATCACATTCAAAACCATCAATTCTTCCATGCTCAGCCTTCTACATGAACCAAGTTTCACATCCTTACATATCTACTGGAAAAAAACATTGTTGTCGTTTGGTCTCAGTCATGTTTGACTCTTTACAACCTCATGCTCTGTAGCCTGCCAGCATCAGCTATGATAAACCCTTGTAGGCAAATTGATTTTTGTCTCTGCTTTTTAATACACTATCTAGGTTTGTCATACCTTTCCTCCCAAGGAAAAAGCATCATTTAACTTCATGCCTACAGTGACCATCCACAGTGATTTTGAAGCCCAAGAAAATAAAATCTGTCCTTGCTTCCACTTTTTCATCTTCTATTTTCCATGAGATTAAGAGACTGTAAATTTGAAAATTTGTGTTTCAAACCAACTTTTTCACTCTCCTCTTTCACCCTCATCAAGAGGTTATTTAGTTCTTTTTCATGTTCTGCCATTAGAGGGGTATCTTCTGCGTATCTGAGATTGTTGATATTTTTTCAGTAATCATGATTACAGTTTGTGATTCATCCAGACTGACATCTTACATGGTGTACTCTGCATATAAAGGCTTCCCTGGTGGCTCAACAGTAAGGAATTGACCTACCAGTGCAGGAGACACAGGTCCTATCCCTAGGTCAGGTACATCCCCTGGAGAAGGAAACAGCAACCCACTCCAATATTAGTGAAAGTGAAGTCGCTCAGTCATGTCCGACACTTTGTGATCCCATGGACTGTAGCCTACCAGGTTCCTCTGTTCATGGGACTTTTCAGAAAAGAATATTGGAGTGGGTTGCCATTTCCTTCTCCCAGAGATCCTCCCAACCTAGGGACTGAACCCAGGTCTCCTGCATTGTAGGCAGATGCTTTACCATCTGAGTCACCAGGGAAGTCCTATCTCCAATATTCTTGCCTGGCAAATCCCATAGATACAGGAGTCTATGGAGTTACAAAGTTGGACATGACTTAGCGACTATAACAACAACACCTCTCCATATAAGTTAAATAAGCAGGGTGTCATAATCCTTTTCCAATTTTGAACCAGTCAGTTCCATGTACAGTTCTAATACTGTTTCATGACCCACATAGAGGAGACAGGTAAGGTAATCTAGTACTCTCTCTCTCTTTTTTTTTTTAAATAGCTTTCCACAGTTTCTTGTGATCCACACAGTCGAAGTCTTTAGTGTAGCTGATGAAGCAGAGGTAGATGTGGTTTCATTTTTTTTTCCCCTGCAACATACTTGCTTTCTCCATTATTCACCCAATGTTGGCAATTTGATCTCTGGTTCTTCTGCCTTTTTGAAATCTAGCTTTTATATCTGGAAGTTCTTGGTTCACTAACTGCTGAAGCCTAGCTTGAATGATTTTGAGCATAATATTGCTAGTATGTGAAATTAGCACTATTGTATGATAGTCTGAGGGCTTCCCTGGTGGCTCAGAGGTTAAAGTGTCTGTCTCCAATGCGGAAGACCCAGGTTTGATCCCTGGGTCAGAAAGATCCCCTGGAGAAGGAAATGGTAACCCATTCCAGTATTCTTGCCTGGAGAATCCCATGGACGGAGAAGCCTGGTAGGCTACAGTCGACGGGGTTGCAAAGAGTTGGATGTGACTGAGTGACTTGACTTCACTGATGATAATCTGAACAATCTTAAGCATTGTCCTTCTTTGGGATTGGGATGAAAACTGATCTTTACCAGTCCTGTGGCCACTGTTGCGTTTTCCAAATTTGCTGGCATATTGAATGCAATACTTTACTAGCATCATATTTTAGGATTTTAAGTAGCTCAGCTGCAATTTCATTACCTCCATTAGCTTTGTTTGTAGTAATGGTTCTTAAGGCCCACTTGACTTCACTGTCCATGATGTCTGGCTGTAGGTGAGTGACTGAACCATCTTGTTCATCTGGGTCATTAAGACCTTTCTTGTATAGGTCTGTGTGTTCTTGCCACTTCTTCTTAATCACTTCTGCTTCTCCTACATCCTTAGAGTTTCTGTCTTTTATTGTGCCCAGTCTTGTATGAAATGTTCCCTTGATATCCCCAATTTTCTCAAAGAGATCTCTAGTCTTTCCCATTCTATTGCTTTCCTATATATATTGTTTGCATTATTCATTTAAGAAGGCCTTCTTATCTCTTCTCCAGTGGACCACGTTTTATCAAAACTCTTCATTATGACCAGTCTGTCTTGGGTGGCACTGCATGACATAGCTCATAGATTCATTGAATTATGCAAGCCCTTTCACCATGACAAGGGTGATCCATGAAGGAGGATGAAAGGCTAGTGAGCCCCATAAAAATTAGATCTGCATGAAGAACCTAAGCAGATGATCTTAAACAGTCTCATAGTTTCCTTGGTAAGAGCATAAACATTATTTCTTTAAATGGAACTTTGAAGATTAAAATGAGCAAAGATTCAGGGGCAGCCTATATGCATGGGCAAGTTAGGACATAGCATGGTGATGGATGTAACAGTAAATATCATAATGGGCAGTTCTTGATGAGAACCAGATGGTAATATGTCAGCAGCAAGTAACAACCCAACTGAAAATGACTTAAGAAATAAGGACATTATTATATATATATATTTAATATAAATTTATTTATTTTAATTGGAGGCTAATTACTTTACAGTATTGTATTGTTTTTGCCATACATCAACATGAATCTGCCACAGGTATACACGTGTTCCCCATCCTGAACCCCCCTCCCTCCCCCCTCCCCATACCATCCTTTTGGGTAGTCTCAGTGTACCAGCCCCAAGCATCCAGTATCATGCATCAAACCTGGACTGGCGATTCGTTTCATATATGATACTATACATGTAAAGCCTACACTTGTTTTTTTTCAGATTTCTTTAATTTTTTTGAATTTTGAGCTTCTCAGGTGGTGCTAGTGGTAAAGAAACCCCCATCCCTCTAATGCAGAAGACATAAGAGACATGGGTACAATTTTTGTGTTGGGAAGATCCCTTGGAGGAGGTCACAAACACCTACTCCAATATTCTTGTCTGGAGAATCCTGTGGACAGAGGAACCAGGTGGGCTACTGTCCATAGGGTTGCAAAAACTCAGACATGATGGAAACGACTTAGCATGCAACACAAAGTTAATTTACAATGGTAGGTTCATTTCAAGTGTAAAATAAGGTGATGAGTGTATGTGTGTATGTGTGAGCGTATGTGTATTCAGATTCTTTTACATTAAAGAAATAAAGACATTCATTATATCACAAAACAAAGATACAGAAGCTTTGACTAATTTAGCAGCATGCTATGTCATTGATACCCTAAGTATGTTATATTCTTCTTAGCTAACCTCAGCTATTGGTTTCAGTTCTATCTTTTTTTCCAGGGTCACTGGATTGCTACCATATATCTTGACATTGTATTTATTACACTGCCTCCAAAGAACTATGGATGGAGGTTTGTGACATTGTACAGGAGACAGGGATCAAGACCATCCCCAAGAAAAAGAAAAGCAAAAAAGCAAAATGGTTGTCTGAGGAGGCCTTATAAATAGTTGTGAAAAGAAGAGAAGCCAAAAGCAAAGGAGAAAAGGAAAGATATACCCATTGAAATACAGAGTTCTAAAGAATAGCAAGGAGAGATAAGAAAGCCTTCCTCAGTGATCAGTGCAAACAAAGAGAGGAAAACAATAAAATGGGAAAGACTTGAAATCTCTTCAAGAAAATTAGAGATACCAAGGGAAATTTCATGCAAAGATGGGCTCAATAAAGGACAAAATGGGATAGACCTAACAGAAGCAGAAGATATTAAGAAGAGGTGGCAAGAATACACAGAAGAACTATACAAAAAAGATCTTCATGACTCAGAATCACAGTGGTGTGATCACTCACCTAGAGCCAGACATCCTGGAATGTGAAGTCAAGTGGGCCTTAGGAAACATCACTACGAACAAAGCTAGTGGAGGTGATGGAATTCCAGTTAAGCCATTTCATTTTTTTAAAAAAATATAAATTTATTTATTTTAATTGGAGGTTAATTACTTTACAATATTATATTGGTTTTGCCATACATCAACACGGATCCGCCACAGGTATACACGTGTTCCCCATCCTGAACCCCCCTCCCTCCCCCCACCCCCCACGTACCATCCCTCTGGGTCTTCCCAGTGCACCAGCCCCAAGCATCTCAAATCCTGAAAGATGATGCTGTGAAAGTGCTGCACTCAATATGCCAGCAAATTTGGAAAACTCAGCAGTGGCCACAGGACTGGAAAAGGTTAGTTTTCATTCCAATCCCTGAGAAAGGCAATGAAAAGAATGTTCAAACTACTGCACAGTTGCACTCATCTCGCATGCTAGTAAAGTAATACTCAAAATTCTCCAAGCCAGGCTTCAATAGTACATGAACGATGAACTTCCAGATGTTCAAGTTGGGTTTAGAAAAGGCAGAGGACCCAGATATCAAATTGCCAAAATCCACTGAGTCATGGAAAAAGCAAGAGAGTTCCAGAAAAAAACATCTATTTCTGCTTTATTGATTATGCCAAAGCCTTTGATTGTGTGGATCACAATAAACTGTGGAAAATTCTGAAAGAGATGGGAATACCAGATCGCCTGACCTGCCTCTTGAGAAACCTGTACACAGGTCAGGAAGCAACAGTTAGAACTGGACATGAAACAACAGACTCATTCCAAATAGGAATAGGAGTATGTCAAGGCTGTATATAGTCACCCTGCTTATTTAACTTCTATGCAGAGTACATCATGGAAATACTGGGCTGGAAGAAGCACAAGCTGGAATCAAAATTGCCTTGAGAAATAGCAATAATCTCAGATATGCACATGACACCACCCTTATGGCAGAAATGAAGAAGAACTAAAGAGCCTCTTGATGAAAATGAAAGAGTTGAGTGAAAAAGCTGGCTTAAAACTCAACATTCAGAACACTAAGATCATGGCATCTGGTCCCATCACTTCATGGGAAATAGATGGGGAAACAGTGGAAACAGTGTCAGACTTTATTTTTTGGGGCTCCAAAGTCACTCCAGATGGTAACTGCAGCCATGAAATTAAAAGGCGCTTACTCCTTGGAAGGAAGCTATGACCAACATAGGCAGCATATTAAAAAGCAAAGACAATGCTTTGACAACAAAGATCCGTCTAGTCAAGGCTATGGTTTTTCCAGTAGTCAGGTATGGATGTGAGAGTTAGACTGTAAAGAAAGCTGAGCGCCAAAGAATTTATGCTTTAGAACTGTGGTGTTGGAGAAGACTCTTGAGAGTCCTGGACTGCAAGGAGATCAAACCTAAAGGAGATCAGTCCTGAGTGTTCATTGGAAGGACTGATGTTGAAGCTGAAACTCCAGTACTTTGGCCACCTGATGCAAAGAGCTGACTCATTTGAAAAGACCTTGATGCTGGGAAAGATTGAAGGCAGGGGAAGAGGACAACAGAAGATGAGATGGTTGGATGGCATCACCGACTCAATGGACATGAGTTCGGGTAAATTCTGGGAGTTGGTGATGGACAGGGAAGCCTGGAGTACTGCAGTCCACGGGGTTGCAAAGAATTGGACATGACTGAGCAACTGAACTGAACCTTCTTCCAGAGTCACTGGATTGTTACTATAGATCTTGACATCATATTTATTACACTGCCTCCAAGGAAAAGAAGAGTAATTTCTCCTTGAAATTCTCTTCATTAGAAAGAAAAAAATATATTTAGGCTTCCTAACATAATCTTTTTATTTGTATTTTAAAAGATATGCCTGTATCTAGCTGAATGCAAGGAAAAATCTGTGAATTCCACTGGCAGGAAAGTGAGGTAAAGATTTAGTATAAGGGGATAGAATACACATTTGGTAGGGAAAAATGTTTCAACTACTTCCTCCTCTCTATATTCCAGGACTATGTAGGACATACACCTATGAACCTGAGAAAAAGGGAGGGATTTCATTAACGTGTTCTTCAAGGTTGATAGAATTATTTAAATAAAGCAAAACCAAGCCAAACATGTGTTATATGAAATGTAGTTATATTTCTTACAAAATTATGTCAACAAAAAGACATAATACATTATAGCTGTCAAGATAGAAACATACAAAACCCTATGTACTGTATGCATTTTTGAAATGGACAAATGTGCAAAGATTTTAGGTTTAATTTTAATTGTTATTGTTAATGGAACAATAGGAAAAACAATCAATAAATGACCTAAGGTGCTTTTTCTACTTTACCTGAGCAATAGGATAACTGAGATTAAGACTCTTCTTTCTCTCTGCAGCAATGGGGCTACACTTACAACACTAGCATCTTTCTCATCCTTACAGTATGGTTGCTAGGGAATAGAGGATGCTCAGTTAAATCTAAATTAAAGAAAATCAAATAACATTTTTAATATAAGTTAGCTCTAAATATTGAACAATGTGTATTTATATAAAGCGTTTGTCATTAACCCCAAATTCTAATTTGACTGGATTCCTGTGTGTGTTTTTACTTACTAAATCTGGCAACTCTATCTTAACTGCAGGAGTTGGAATATCCCATGACCGTTCAAGTCTCCAAGTGCTCCTGGGTATTCAGACTTCCCAGAGATCATTTTTCAACCATAGGCACCATAAATTTAAACAATCTGGCCCAGAGATAGCTGCACTGCAAGTTCAGACTGTAACACTTTTCACATATGTGTGTATAAGTTATTTCAGTTATTTCTGATTCTGTGTGACCCTGTGGACTGTAGCCTGCCAGGCTCCTTTGTTCATGGCATTCTCTAGGCAAGAATACTGGAGTGGATTGCCATTTCCCCCTGCAGGGGATCTTGCTGACCCAGGAATCGAACCCACTTCTCTTACATCTCCTGCATTGGCAGGCAGGTTCTTACCACTAGCACCACCTACACTTTACCTAAAAAGGGGAAAACTGCGGAGGTGAAGTCTCCTTTCAATGGACTATATTAAAAGCTTCTGCACAACAAAGGAAAATATAAGCAAGGTGAAAAGACAGCCTTCGGAATGGGAGAAAATAATAGCAAATGAAGCAACTGACAAACAACTAATCTCAAAAATATACAAGCAACTTATGCAGCTCAACTCCAGAAAAATAAACGACCCAATCAAAAAATGGGCCAAAGAACTAAATAGACATTTCTCCAAAGAAGACATACGGATGGATAACAAACACATGAAAAGATGCTCAACATCACTCATTATTAGAGAAATGCAAATCAAAACCACAATGAGGTACCACTTCACACCAGTCAGAATGGCTGCGATCCAAAAATCTGCAAGCAATAAATGCTGGAGAGGGTGTGGAGAAAAGGGAACCCTCCTACACTGTTGGTGGGAATGCAAACTAGTACAGCCACTATGGAGAACAGTGTGGAGATTCCTTAAAAAATTGCAAATAGAACTACCTTATGACCCAGCAATCCCACTTCTGGGCATACACACCGAGGAAACCAGAATTGAAAGAGACACATGTACCCCAATGTTCATCGCAGCACTGTTTATAATAGCCAGGACATGGAAACAACCTAGATGTCCATCAGCAGATGAATGGATAAGAAAGCTGTGGTACATATACACAATGGAGTATTACTCAGCCGTTAAAAAGAATTCATTTGAATCAGTTCTGTTGAGATGGATGAAACTGGAGCCGATTATACAGAGTGAAGTAAGCCAGAAAGAAAAACACCAATACAGTATACTAACACATATATATGGAATTTAGGAAGATGGCAATGACGACCCTGTATGCAAGACAGGGAAAGAGACACAGATGTGTATAACGGACTTTTGGACTCAGAGGGAGAGGGAGAGGGTGGGATGATTTGGGAGAATGCCATTCTAACATGTATACTATCATGTGAATTGAATCGCCAGTCTATGTCTGACGCAGGATGCAGCATGCTTGGGGCTGGTGCATGGGGATGACCCAGAAAGATGTTATGGGGAGGGAGGTGGGAGGGGGGTTCATGTTTGGGAATGCATGTAAGAATTAAAGATTTTAAAATTTAAAAAATAAAAAACTAAAAAATTAAAAAAAAAAAAAAAGATAATGGAAAAAAACAAACATTCATGCCTTCTCTTCTTGACCAGGCCTCATATATTTTCTTGCCTCCCTGATTCCCATGCCACCATGAGAACGAGTTTCTTCTTACAATCTGAAGCTGGCTTCCACTCTTGAGATAAGAGCCAAGTGAAATGTGTGTCTGTTCTTCTCATAAGGACACAGGCATATCCCTTATTTCTTCATGATATATAAAAAAGTACTCTAGTTCCTAGGACAGTACTTGACATATAGTAAACACTGTCCTAGAAACTAGATTTCATATATATTATACACACGTAAATAAGACAATTTTACTTCAGGTTTAGATGTAACTCAAAGGATATACATTTGAAAAAATAAGGCTTGATATTCCCTGTCTGCTTTCAAAAGCCACAGACTGAGAAAATCCATAGGTAACTCCTACTAGGCATTGGTTTACACTGATTAAGCATAAGCTTATACAACTGAAATCTGGCTGAGTACACTTTATTCAAGTGATCAAAATTAATGCCATTCATGATGGAATCTATGTGTTCAATTTAACATGTTAAAATATGAACTCCATGCCATTTTTGTGATATTTCTTCTAAAGATACATAAAATAAATCTAGAATATAATTATGACAAAACATCAGACACACCCAAGTTGAGGGACTTTTCACTAGATAACTGTCTTGTAATCTTCAAAATTCTGAAAAACTATTCTAGACTGAATGTCACTAATGAAAATAATAACAAAAAATAATGCATAATCTTGAAATGGCCTAATTTATTATTGAAGCTTTTGAAGGAACTTGAATCTTAGGATTATATGGTAGTACTATCTTAGCACTACCTTCCTTATCATGATGGTTATGTAATGAATATATAGGAGAATGCCGTGGTAAGTTAAAATAATACTCTAATAATTATATATATATAGTTAATTTATCTGTGCTAGGTATTAGTTGCGGCATGTGGGAACTTTAGTTGTGATATGCTGGATCTAGTTCTCTGCTGAGCGACTGAACTGAACGCAGGCCCTCTGCATTGGGAGCATGGAGTCTTAACCACTGGACTACTAGGGAAGTTCCAATACTGGGTCCCCTGGTGGCTCAGATGGTAAAGAATCTTTCTGCAATGGTGGATACCCAGATTTGATCCCTGGGTTGAGAAGATCCCTTGGAGAAGATAATGGCTACCCAAAGCAGTATTCTTTCCTGGGGAATTCCATGGACAGAGGAGCCTAGCAGGCTACAATCCACAGGGTCACGAAGAGTCAGACGCAACTGAGGAACTAACACTTTTACTTTCAATCATCATATCTGAAAGTTCCTAGAAAATCATCATGAAGTCATTGTATCTTCAATCCACTCTCAAATCATTCAGATAAAGCAGTTTTTGAACACCTTTTGTAAATTTCCCTTTAAAATTATTAGTGAATAAAAAGAAAAGTACAACATCAATAACAACAACAACAACAAAATCTAGGAGGATAACACTCAAAAGACACTGGAAAACCTTTCTGTACCTGATGTTTTCTAGTGAGAACAGCAGTAGAAAAAATTTTTTACAATAGATGGGCTTGATGGAAAAGATGAGAAAGTAGAGCACTTTCTCAAGGACCACTAGTGCCATAGATTTTGTGAATCCCAAACAGAAAGCTTCTGTTTTGCAAGGTAACTGAGGAGCTAGCCTTCCCTCAGCCAGAGTGTGAAGGTCTCCTGAAAAATATTGGACTCATTGTGTACCAAGAAAGATATCTAAAAATTACTAAAGCCTATTTATTATTACTTAAAAAAATAACATTTAATTTGTTTGCTATGCATAGACATTCTTTATAATGCAGCTGCTTCTGGGGAGCATAACTGAACAGCTTAGGACTTAGACTCTTGAGAGTCCCTTGGACTGCAAGGAGATAAAATTAGTCAATCCTCAAGGAAATCAGTCCTGAATATTCTTTGGAAGGACTGATGCTGAAGCTGAAACTCCAATACTTTGGCCACCTGATGAGAAGAATTGACTCCTTGGAAAAGCATCTGATGCTGGGAAAGAATGAAGGCAGGAGAACAAGGGGATGAAAGAGGATGAAATTGTTGGATGGCAACACTGACTTGATGGATGTGAGTTTGAGCAAGCTCTGGGAGTTAGTGATGGACATGGAAGCCTGGCATGCTGCAGTCCATGGGGTCTCAAAAAGTTAGACACAACTGAGCGACTGAATTGAGTACTGGAAAAGGGAGATTTTAACTGTATACCCTTGAATTGTGCACTTTTTTTTCCCCTCTTGGCCATGTTGTGATGCTTGAGGGATTTTAGTTTTCCCACTAGGGATTGAACCCAGGCCATGGCAGTGAAAGTGCTGAGTTGTAACAATCAGACCACCATGGCGTTTCCAAAATAGTCATTATTTTTAATGTACCTATATTGTTATAGGGGCTTTTCTGGTGACTCAGTGGTAAAAAAATCTGCCTGCAATGCAAGAGACCACCTGCAATGCAAGACATGGCTTTGATCCCTGAGTCAGGAGGATAACTTGGAGAAGGAAAAGGAAACACAATTCAGTTTTCTCACCTGAAAAACCAATGGATTATAGTCAATGTGGTCACAAGTCAAGCACTGTTAGGCTAACAACAACAATGTTGAGATAGAGGATCATAGTCTCTTTTTCTGGTTGGAATAGAAGTATGGGAATGTATAATGAGAAAAGAAACAAATGTTCATATTTTTTTTCTCAGAGAAGTTCAGTTTATTGAGGTCAGGGACACTTAAATTCTTGATATCTTTTCTTCACATCTTTATGTGAGCCTTAAATTTATTGTATACCATGATCAAATTCTGATACTCTGCTGCTTATTAATAAGACTAACATTGATTGTTACTTATGTGTTATTGTTGTTATTTTATGTGTTATTGTTTAATATTTTAGGGAGTAGCTGTAGGTATTTGAAATTCTGGGTAACTATGCATCACAGTTTTTGTTCTTGTGATTAGTCACTAAATCCTATGTGACTCTATGTGATCCCATGGATTGTAGCCTGCCAGGCGCCTTTTCCCATAGAATTTCCCAGGAAAGAACACTGGAATGGGTTGCCATTTCCTCCTCAAATTCACATCCCTAGGATGGCAAATGGGTTCTTTACCACTGAGCCTTTTAGTCAAATGCTATTTTAAAACAAAATTCATAGACACACAAACAGTTGAATTAAAGGCTGAATGGAATTAATCTGAAAATTTAAGGTTGGAGTGATATCAGTTTTGACAATTTTGTTAACTCTAAAACTGCAAAATATAATCATAGAATGTAAGTAAACATAAATAGACTGAACAGTATTGAAAATATCATGTTCAATTAAATAGTTTATTGCTCTTAAATTATGTTCCATATGTGTTATTAAATTCTTAACTTCAAATATCAGAAAATTAATATACAATTAGTGAATATTCTAAATATTGATTTAGACATATAAAAAACAGTTAACATTCCAGTTTTTTTTTTAAGGCACCCTTGGAGTCTCTCTAAATATAGGAATATATCAGTTTACTTCCTTTTATTCTAGGAATCAAGACTGTTAGAATGTACTCCCAGAACTTCGTATCTGTGTTAACAGGAAGATTAGTAACAAAACAGTCTAACTTACAGGGTGTAATCAGCATAAAAACACATTTCACATGTAATTTTGCAACTGTGTTTTGAAAACAATATATATGATGGCATAAGAAACATAAAGTTATATGTGGAAGAGTTTGTAGAAATTGCAAATTGAAAAATATCTGAAAATATATATTTAGCCCTCAATAAGAATATTTTCTCATACTTATTAGCATGTTACTTTATATGCACACATCAAGAATGTTTTATTTATTTTCATGTTCACTTATTTATTTAATTTTGTTTGTCCTACACAGAGTATGGGATCCTAGTTCCCTGACCAGGGAAACCATGACATCTGAAATGAAAGCATCGAGACTTAACCACTGAACCACCAGGAAGTCCCACTTTTTATTTGAGTTCCCGTCTTAATTATGATAAATCATGTTATGTTAAAAATATGTTAAAAATCTAACTATGACAATTTATATTATAAGTATTGTTCAATTTATAAATTACTAAAATTTTAATTTTTCACTTTGTCTTATGTTGTGGTCAAAAATACCTAACATAAAATGCACAAAAAAACCATTAAGTAGTTCTATGTACATTCATAATGTTGTGAAATATATTTCCAGGACTTTTAACCTTGTAAAACTGAAACTCTCTACACTACAAACAATAACTCCTAATTCCCCCCCCCCCCCGCCCCCATGTAGTCCTTGGTAACCACCATTCTACTTCTTGTTTCAGTAAATTTGAGTACTTTAGTGGTTGATGATGGTGATTTAGTTGCTAAGTCATGTCAGACTCTTACAATCCCTTGGACTGTAGCCCACCTGACTCCTTTGTCTATGGGATTTCCCAGGTAAGAATACTGGACTGGGTTGTCATTTCCTTCTCCAGGAGATCTTCCAGGCCCAGGGATACACCCCATACCTCCTGCATTGCAGTTAGATTCTTTACTATTGACCCAAAAGGGAAGGCCTTGAGTGCCTGCACCAAAGAATTGATGCTTTCAAACTATGGTGTTAGTGAAGACTCTTGAGAGTCCCTTTGACTGCAAGGAGATCAAACCAGTTAACCCTAAAGGAAATCAGTCCTGAATATTCATTGGAAGGACTGATGCTGAAGCTGAAGCTCCAATACTTTGGCTACTTGATGCTAAGAGAGAACTCATTGGAAAGGACTGTGATTCTAGGAAAGACTAAGGGCAGGAGGAGAAGGGGGCAACAGAAGATGAGATGGTTGGATGGCATCATCAACTGAATGGACATGAGTTTGAGCAAACTTTGGGAGATAATGAAGAACAGAGAAGCCTAGCATGTTACAGGTCATGCAGTTACAAACACTTGGACACAACTGAGAGACTGAACAGCAACAAGATATAAATAGAATTGTGCAGTGTTTGTTTTTTTCATAATTGGTTTATTTCACTTAATATAACATGCAGACATTAAAGATTTATCCAGGTTGTTATCAGGTGACAGTACTCCTTGTAAGGAAGAATAATATTCCATTGTATGTATATATCACATTTTGTTTACTCCTCTATCCATCAATAGATATTTGGGATGCTTGGCTTTTGTGGATATTCTTGCTATGACCATGAGTGTGAAAATTTAGCTTTTAGACCACGTTTTCAAAATATACTCAGAACTAGGATTGCTGCATCATCTGACAGTTCTATCTTTTAATTTGTGAAAGAAATGATGCTATTTCCTTCAGTGGTTGCACCACCTCACAATCCCTCTCTAAGGATTCAACTTTCTCTGCATCCTCACCAACACTTGCTGTTTACTATTTTTTAAAAAATTATTATTGATGTATTTGATAGTGGCCATCCTATGGGTATGAGGTGATATTTCATAATGTTTATTTTGTATTTTTCTATTGTTATTGATGTTGAACATCTTTTTAAAAAATATAAATTTATTTATTTTAATTGGAGGTTAATTACTTTAAAATATTGTATTGGTTTTACCATACATTGACATGAATCTGCCATGGGTGTACATGTGTTCCCTATCCTCAATCCCCCTCCCACCTCCCTCCCCATACCATCCCTCTTGGTCATCCCAGGGCACCAGCCCCGAGATCCTGTATCATGCATTGAACCTGGACTGGCAATTTGTTTCACATATGATAATATACATATTTCAATGCCATTCTCCCAAATCATTCCACCTGCACCCTCTCCCACAGAGTCCAAAAGACTGTTCTATACATCTAGGTCTCTTTTGCTGTTTCGCATACAGGGTTATCGTTACCATCTTTCTAAATTCCATATATATGCATTAGTATACTGTATTGGTGTTTTTCTTTCTGGCTTACTTCACTCTGGATAATCGGCTCCAGTTTCATCCACCTCATGACATTAGAACTGATTCAAATGTATTCTTTTTAATGGCTGAGTAATACTCCATTGTGTATATGGACCACAGCTTTCTTATCCATTCGTCTGCTGATGGACATCTAGGTTGCTTCCATGTCCTGGCTATTATAAGCAATGCTGCAATGAACATTAGGGTACACGTGTCTCTTTCAATTCTGGTTTCCTCAGTGTGTATGCCCAGCAGTGGGATTGCTGGGTCATAAGGCAGTTCTATTTGCAGTTTTTAAAGGAATCTCCACACTGTTCTCCATAGTGGCTATACTAGTTTGCATTCCCACCAACAGTGTAAGAGGGTTCCCTTTTCTCCACACCCTCTCCAGCATTTGTTGCTTGCAGACTTTTGGACTGCAGCCATTCTGACTGGTGTGAAATAGTACCTCACTGTGGTCTAGATTTGCATTTCTCTGATAATGAGTGATGTTGAGCATCTTTTCATGTGTTTGTTAGCCATCTGTATGTCTTCTTTGGAGAAATGTTTGTTTAGTTCTTTGGCCCATTTTTTGATTGGGTCGTTTATTTTTCTGGAATTGAGCTGTATAAGTTGCTTGTATATTTTTGAGATTAGTTGTTTGTCAGTTGCTTCATTTGTTATTATTTTCTCCCATTCTGGAGGCTATCTTTTCACCTTGCTTATAGTTTCCTTTGTTGTGCAGAAGATTTAGTTTTAATTAGGTCCCATTTGTTTATTTTTGCTTTTATTTCCAGAATTCTGGGAGGTGGGTCATAGAGGATCCTGCTGTGATTTATGTCAGAGAGTGTTTTGCCTATGTTCTCCTCTAGGAGTTTTATAGTTTCTGGTCTTACGTTTAGATCTTTTATCCATTTTGAGTTTATTTTTGTGTATGGATTAGAAAGTGTTCTAGTTTCATTCTTTTACAAGTGGTTGACCAGTTTTCCCAGCACCACTTGTTAAAGAGATTGTCTTTAATCCATTGTATATTCTTGCCTCCTTTGTTGAAGATAAGGTGTTCATAGGTGTGTGGATTTATCTCTGGGCTTTCTATTCTGTTCCATTGATTTATATTTCTGTCTTTGTGCCAATACCATACTGTTTTGATGACTGTGGCTTTGTAGTAGAGCCTGAAGTCAGGCAAGTTGATTCCTCCAGTTCCATTCTTCTTTCTCAAGATTGCTTTGGTTATTCGAGGTTTTTTGTATTCCATACAAATTGTGAAATTATTTGTTCTAGCTTTGTGAAAAATGTGGCTGGTAGCTTGATAGGGATTGCATTGAATCTTTAGGTTGCTTTGGGTAGTATAGTCATTTCCACTATATTGATTCTTTGGATCCACGAACATGGTATATTTCTCCATCTATTAGTGTCCTCTTTGATTTCTTTCACCAGTGTTTTATAGTTTTCTATATATAGGTCTTTAGTTTCTTTAGGTAGATATATTCCTAAGTATTTTATTCTTTTCATTGCAATGGTGAATGGAATTGTTTCCTTAATTTCTTTTTCTACTTTCTCGTTGTTAGTGTATAAGAATGCAAGGGATTTCTGTGTGTTGATTTTATATCCTGCAACTTTACTATATTCATTGATTAGCTCTAGTAATTTTCTGGTGGAGTCTTTAGGGTTTTCTATGTAGAGGATCATGTCATCTGCAACAGTGAGAGTTTTACTTTTTCTTTTCCAATTTGGACTCCTTTTATTTCTTTTTCTGCTCTAATTGCTGTGGCCAAAACTTTCAGAACTATGTTGCATTGAAAGTGGATACCCTTGTCTTGTTCCTGACTTTAGGGGAAATGTTTTCAATTTTTCACTATTGAGGAAAAATGTTTGGTGTGCCTTTTGTCATATGTAGCTTTTATTATGTTGAGCTATTTCCCTTCTATTCCTGCTTTCTGGAGAGTTTTTGTCATAAATGAATGTTGAATTTTATCAAAGGCTTTCTCTGCATCTATTGAGATAATCATATGGCTTTTATTTTTCAATTTGTTAATGTGGTGAATTACATTGATTGATTTGCAGATATTGAAGAATCCTTGCATCCTTGGGATAAAGCCCACTTGGTCATGGTGTATGATCTTTTTAATGTGTTCTTGGATTCTGATTGCTAGAATTTTGTTAAGGATTTTTCATCTATGTTCATCAGTGATATTGGCCCGTAGTTTTCTTTTTTTGTGACATCTTTGTCAGGTTTTGGTATTAGGATGATGGTGGCCTCATAGAATGAATTTGGAAGTTTACCTTCCTCTGCAATTTTCTGGAAGCGTTTGAGTAGGATAGGTGTTAGCTCTTTAAATTTTTGTTAGAATTCAGCTGTGAAGCCGTCTGGACTGGGGCTTTTGTTTGCTAGAAGATTTCTGATTACTGTTTCAATTTCCGTGCTTGTGATGGGTCTGTTAAGATTTTCTATTTCTTCCTGGTTCAGTTTTGGAAAGTTGTACTTTTCTAAGAATTTGTCCATTTCTTCCACGTTGTCCATTTTATTGGCCTATAATTGCTGATAGTAGTCTCTTATGATCCTTTGTATTTCTGTGTTGCCTGTTGTGATCTCTCCATTTTCATTTCTAATTGTATTGATTTGATTTTTCTCCCTTTGTTTCTTGATGAGTCTGGCTAATGTCTTGTCAAATTTTATTTATCCTTTCAAAGAACCAGCTTTTGGCTTTGTTGATTTTTGCTATGGTCTCTTTTGTTTCTTTTGCATTTATTTCTGCCCTAATTTTTAAGATTTCTTTCCTTCTACTAACCCTGGGGTTATCCATTTCTTCCTTTTCTAGTTGCTTTAGGTGTAGAGTTAGGTTATTTATTTGACTTTTTTCTTGTTTCTTGAGGTATGCCTGTATTGCTATGAACTTTCCCTTTAGCACTGCTTTTATAGTGTCCCACAGGTTTTGGGTTGTTGTGTTTTCATTTTCATTCATTTCTCTGCATATTTTGATTTCCTCTGTGATTTGTTGGTTATTCAGAAGCGTGTTGTTCAGCCTCCATATGTTGGAATTTTTAATAATTTTTTTTCCTGTAATTGAGATCTAATCTTAATGCATTATGGTCAGAAAAGATGCTTGGGACGATTTCAATTTTTTTTTGATTTTACCAAGGCTAGATTTATGGCCCAGGATGTGATGTATCCTGGAGAAGATTCCATGAGCACTTGAGAAAAAGTTGAAATTCATTGTTTTGGGGTGAAATATCCTATAGATATCAATTAGGTCTAACTGGTCTATTGTATCATTTAAAGTTTGTGTTTCTTTGTTAATTTTCTGTTTAGTTTATCTATCCATAGGTGTGAGTGGGGTATTAAAGTCTCCCACTATTATTGTGTTATTGTTAATTTCCCCTTTCATACTTGTTAGCATTTGTCTTACATTTTGTGATTCTCCTATGTTGGGTGCATATATATTTATAATTGTTATATCTTCTTCTTGGATTGATCCTTTGATTATTATGTAGTGTTCTTCTTTGTCTATTTTCACAGCCTTTGTTTTAAAGTCTATTTTATCTGATATGAGTATTGGTACTCTTGCTTTCTTTTGGTCTCTGTTTGCGTGGAATATCTTTTTCCAGTCCTTCACTTTCAGTCTGTATGTGTCCCTTGTTTTGAGGTGGGTCTCTTGTAGACAACATATATAGGGGTTTTGTTTTTGTATCCATTCAGCCAGTCTTTGTCTTTTGGTTGGGGCATTTAACCCATTTATGTTTAAGGTAGTTATTGATAAGTATGATCCCATTGCCATTTATTTTATTGTTTTGGGTTCAGGTTTATACAACATTTTTGTGTTTCCTGTCTAGAGAATATCCTTAGCATTTGTTGGAAAGCTGGTTTGGTGGTGCTGAATTCTCTCAGCTTTTGCTTGTCTGTAAAGCTTTTGATTTCTCCTTCGTATTTGAATGAGATCCTTATTTGAATGAGGTCCATATTTGAATGAGAGGTGGGTACAGTAATCTGGGCTGTAGGTTATTTTCTTTCATCACGTTAAGTATGTCTTGCCATTTCCTCCTGGCCTGAAGAGTTTCTATTGAAATATCAGCTGTTATCCTTATAGGAATCCCCTTGTATGTTATTTGTTGTTTTTCCCTTGCTGCTTTTAATATTTGTTCTTTGTGTTTGATCTTTGTTAATTTGATTAATATGTGTCTTGGGGTGTTTCACCTTGGGTTTATCCTGTTTGGGACTCTCTGGGTTTCTTGGACTTGGGTGATTATTTCCTTCCCCATTTTAGGGAAGTTTTCAACTGTTATCTCCTCAAGCGTTTTCTCATGGTCTTTCGTTTTGTCTTCTCCTTCTGGGACTCCTATAATTCAAGTGTTGGAGCGTTTCATATTGTCCTGGAGGTGTCTGAGAAGGTCCTCTTTTCTTTTAATTTGTTTTAATTTTGTCCTTTCTGATTCATTTATTTCTACCATTCTATCTTCTATTTCACTAATCCTATCTTCTGCCTCCATTATTCTACTATTTGTTGCCTCCAGAGTGTTTCTGATCTCATTTATTCCATTATTCATTACTGATTGACTCATTTTTATTTCTTCTAGGTCCTTGTTAAACCTTTCTTGCATCTTCTCAATCATTGTCTCCAGGCTATTTATCAAGATTTTGGATCATTTTCACTATCATTGATGGTAATTCTTTATCAGGTAGATTCCCTATCTCTTCCTCTTTTTGGTTTGGTGGGCATTTGTCCTGCTCCTTTACCTGCTGGGTATTCCTCTGTCTCTTCATCTTGTTCATATTGCTGCGTTTGGGGTGGCCTTTCTGTATTCTGGCAGTTTGTGGAGTTCTCTTTATTGTGGAGTTTCCTCACTGTGGGTGGGGTTGTATCAGTGACTTGTCAAGGTTTCTTGGTTAGGGAAGCTTGTGTCGGTGTTCTGGTAGGTGGAGCTGGATTTATTCTCTCTGGAGTGCAATGAAGTGTCCATTAAGGAGTTATGAGATGTCAATGGTTTTGGAGTAACTTTGAGTTGCCTGTATATTGAAGCTCAGGGGTGTGTTCCTGTGTTGCTGGAGAATTTGCGTGGTATGTCTTGTCTGGAACTTGTTGGCCCTTGTGTGGTGCTTGGTTTCAGTGTAGGTATGAAGGCGTTTGATGAGCTCCTGTCAATTAATTTTCCCTGGAGTCAGGAGTTCTCTGATGTTCTCAGGATTTGGACTTAAGCCTCCTGCTTCTGGTTTTCAGTCTTATTTTTACAGTAGCCTCAAGACTTCTCCTTCTACACTGCACCATTGATAAAACATCTAGGTTAAAGATGAAAAGTTTCTCCACAGTGAGGGACACCCAGAGAGGTTCACAGAGTTACATGGAGAAGAGAAGAGGGAGGGGGGAGTTAGAGGTGACCCGAATGAGATGAGGTGGAATCAAAAAAGGAGAGAGCAAGCTAGCCAGTAATCATTTCCTTATGTGCACTCCACTGGACCACTCAGAGATGTTCACAGAGTTATACAGAGAAGAGAAGAGGGAGTAAGGAGACAGAGGTGGCCAGGAGGATAAAAGAGGGGAATGAAAAGGAGAGAGACTGATCCAGCCAGTAACGAGTTCCCTAAGTGTTCTCCACCGTCTGGAACACATAGAGATTCACAGAGTTGGGTAGAGAAGAGAAGAGGGAGGGAGGAGACAGAGGTGACCTGGTGGAGAAAAAGGAGAGTCCAAAGGAGGAGAGAGCAGTCAAGCCAGTAATCTCACTCTCGAGTAAAAATGCGTACTGAAGATTGGGTTTTTGAAGGTACAAAATTGATAACAAATACCAAAAAGCAAAAATTAAAAATCTAGAGTAGAGGTTGGATTTTCAAAAATACAATATTAAAGAAAAGAAGAAGAAAAAAAGAGTCACAAGAATTATTAACAATATATATATATATGAAGTTTGCTTTAAAAATAGGGTCTTTTTTTTTTGAAAAGTAATAGTAGGTTCTAAAAATGAAAATTAAAGGTAAATAGAGGACTTAAAAATTAAAAAACGTTAAAAAAAAGAAAAAGAAAAGAAAAAACAAACAAACAAAAAAGAATGATCGTAAAAATAGCAAAGATATATCTAGGACTTTCTCTGGTGTTGTTGTAGCCAGTGTGGGGTCAGTTCATTTTCAGATAGTTCCTTGGTCCAGCTTATATTTCTCAAGATCTATAGGCCCCTTCCTATGTAGTCGGTACTAACGACAGGGTTTTAATCTATTGCACCTGTCACTTCCAAGGTGGTTCCCTCTGTTTTAGCTTCTGTTTGCTGGTCTCTTCAGTGTCTGATTTCTGCCCTGACACAAGGAGGGCAGTGGTGGACACTTTTTAGGCTCACTTGTTCAGTTGCACTGTGGGGAGGGAGGGATGCTGCAAACAAATAACACTGGTGTGTGCTCGCAGTGTCTCAGACACTCTGGGCCTGCCCCAGCTCATGGCGCACACAGCTCAGGCTCTAGGTTGCTCTGTTGGGAACTGTCCAAGGCCAGCTCTGGGCTGCATGCACCTCCCAGGTCTAAGCTGCTCATGCTCAGGCACTCAGGTAGTCCTCAGAGGCACAGACTTGGTTGGGCCTGCGTTTTGTGCCCTTCCCAGGTCCGAGTAGCTCAGGTGTTTGGTGAGTGCGGTCGTTGTGACTTATCACCTCTCCTGTCCCTGCTGCTCAGTTTTCTGGGTGTACAACTGGCACACCTTCTCAGGTGGATGATGACTGTCCAGAACCCCAAGAAGTCTTAGTTAGCAAAGAAGCTTGTTTGCAGTTTGGTAGTTAATGTCTCTCTGGGGCTGCTATTGCCCCCTTCCGGCCCTTCCGGCTCTGGCTGCCTGTCACCGGAGGGGAATGGTCTGCAGCCAGCTAATTCTGTTCCGTCCTTTGTTCTGTGAGTAGTCCTGGCGGTGTCTTATGTTAGAGCTTTTCACGTGGTAGCTATCCCACAGTCTGGTTTGCTAGCCCAAGTTAGTTCACTCTGGTTACCCTCGGGGCATTCGGGCCAATCCTTCAAAAGCAATGCAGCCCGTGCCTCCCTGCCCAGCCCCCGCTTGCTAGTGGCAGATGCAGGCATCTGCGCTGCTTCTCCACTGGGGGAGTTACTGTTGGGCTCGTAATCCTTGGGTTTTACTTATTTATTTTTCCTCCCTGTTATGTTGCCCTCGGTGCTTCCAAGGCTCACCACAGATTCAGCGGTGAGAGTGTTTCCTGGTGTTTGGAAACTTCTCTGTTTTTAAGACTCCCTTCCTGGGATGGAGCTCCCTCCCTACCTCTTTTGTCTCTTTTTTTGGTCTTTTATATTTTTCCCTACCTCTTTTCGAATACAATGAGCTGCTTTTCTGAATGCCTGATGTCCTCTGCTGGCATTCAGAAGTTGTTTTGTGGAATTTACTCAGCGTTGAAATGTTCTTTTGATGAATTTGTGGGGGAGAAAGTGGTATCCCTGTCCTATTCCTCTGCCATCTTCTATTGTACTTTTCTGGGCAGAGTATTCTTGACTAACTTTTTTTTATCTTTCAGTACTTTGACTATATTATTCCACTCTCTCCTGGCCTTTAGAGTTTCTCTTGAGAAGTCTGTTGATACCATAATGGGGTTCTTTTGTAGATTATTATCTTTCTTTTTCCTCACTGCCTTTAAAATATTTCTTAGTCAAGGACTTTTTTTTAATCTCTCTTTTTTTAAAAAAATATTTATTCATTTGGCTGAGCTGAGACTTATTTGCAGATCTTAGTTGCAGCATGTGGGATCTAGTTCCCTCACCAGGGATCAAACCCGGACCCTGCACAGGGAGCAAAGAGTTTTAGCCACTGGGCCATCAAGAAGTCCTATCATTGACTTTTGATAGTTTTAATACAATGTATCTTATAGAAATTCTTTTAATATTGTGGCAATCACGTGTTCTTTCATTTTCATGGACTTGTGTATCTAGTTCCTTCCCCATGTTTGGGAAACTCTTAAGTATTATTTCTTTAAATGGAATATATTTTACACTCTCTCTGTCCTCTTTTTCTGGGATACCCATTATCACAATGTTGTTCTTTCTAAAATAATTAAATTGAAATTTCATAGGATTAAAAAAAAAAAAAAACTTCTCACCTCTTACACCTGTATTATTTCTCACAGAATTTAAGTTGCCATGAAACTTAATTTTGAAAGAAATCTTAATTCTCTCACTTTCTTAAATATGTATTTTTTCAAAATTTCCATCTTCAAGCTTGCTATTTCTCTTTCACGTAATCTGCTAAATTTCCAGTGCTTTCTAAGTCATTGTTTACTCATTTATTTAGTTCCTTAATCTTAGAATTTTTGTTTGGTTCTTTTGTAGAGTTTAAAATCTCTTTGGTAGATTTTTTTTCACTCATAAATTATTTTCCTGAGCTAATTAAACTGCCTTTCTGAGTTTTCTTGTAGTTCATTGTTTTTCTTTATGAAAGTTGTTTTGAATTCTCTATTACATAATATTTCATGGCTTAAATTTTGGTTTCTGAAGAATTTTTCATTTTCTTTTTCTGTGGTTCTTCATGGTGCTTAATAATTAAACTGTTCATCTGCACATATGAAGTAGCAAAAATCTTTCTTTAGTTTTCTTTTTTTTAAAAACTCAGTTATGCTGGAGAAGGGAATGACAATCTTTTCCTTGCCTGGAGAATCCTATGGACAGACTACGGGGTCACAAAGCATCTGACATGGCTGAGCGACTAGTGCTTTCACTTTCAAGGATTCAATAGGTTAGAGTAGAAGTCTTTTGTTTTCCAGTAGGTGGCATTATGGGACAAATTTTCAGTTCAGTTCAGTCGCTCAGTGGTGTCTGATTCTGTGACCCCATGGACTGCAGCACACCAGGCTTTACCAACTCCCAGAGCTTACTCAAACTCATGCCCATGGAGTTGGTGATGCCATCCAACCATCTCATCCTCTGTAATCCCCTTCTTCTTTGGCCTTCAATCTTTCCCATCATCAGGGTCTTTTCCAAGGAGTTAGTTCTTCAGATTAGGTGGCCAAAGGATTGGAGTTTCAATTTCAGCATCAAACCTTCCAAGAATATTCAGGACTGTTTTCTTTTAGAATTGACTGGTTGGATCTCCTTGCAGTCCAAGGGACTCTCAAGAGTCTTCTCCAACACCATAGTTCAAAAGCATCAGTTCTTCAGCACTCAGCCTTCTTTATGGTAGAACTCTCACATCCATACATGACTATTGGAAAAACCATAGCTTTGACTAGACAGACCTTTGTTGGCAAGTTTATCTGAACTCTGAGAATTATCAATTTTTACCCTTCTCTGCCTTTGTTATAGATGTTACAAGTAGCTTTGATGTCACGGCTTTTGCATCTAGGGTCATTAGTGCTTTGCTCTTGCCAGTGTCATTGGCATGTCCTGGAACACCAGGGTAGCAGCTCTCTTCACCACATCTATGACTTCCTAGATTTTAGTCTTTGCCAATTTGGGGAGTGGAAGAGTGTGAGAGGAAAACCAGTGTAGTGAGTGTCTCTACCATCACAGGAAAAGTGTCAAGTCTGTGGGTGTCACTGCCATGAGTAGGGGAAGTGGTTGGAATTATGGGCATCTTAGTGGCAGGGGCAGCAGCATTGCTGCTATTACTATCTGGTTCTCTGTAACTTTGGGTGCTACAGTTGGAGGCTAGTGTTTCATGCTTACCTCCCCTGATGCTATCTAGTTCTCTGGGAGTTGTAGGTTTAACTGCCATCAGTTCAGTTCAGTTCAGTTCAGTTGCTCAGTTGTGTCTGACTCTTTGCAATCCCATGAATCGCAGCACGCCAGGCCTCCCTGTCCATCACCAACTCCTGGAGTTCACTCAGACTCACGTCCATTGAGTCAGTGATGCCTTCCAGCCATCTCATCCTCTGTTGTCCCCTTCTCCTCCTGCCCCAATCCCTCCTAGCACCAGAGTCTTTTCCAATGAGTCAACTCTTTGCATGAGGTGGCCAAAGTGCTGGAGTTTCAGCTTTAGCATCATTCCTTCCAAAGAAATCCCAGGGCTGATCTCAAGAGTACAGATACTGCCTTTGCTCTTTCCCAGGTTCTGCCTCTGTGTGTTCCAGTCCACCCACCTTTAGATGTACATATGTGTGGAATTTTCCAGCATACTGGAATGTTGGGCAGAGGCACCTTAGTTGAATTATAGTTGTTTTACTGATTGTAGATTGAAGGAGAGAGACAAAGTAGCATCTCATAGTGCCATGATGGTGGCATTACACCCTGACATCAAGTTTTAGTATAATCTTTTGATGATACCTCTTTCCAACATTTATCAAAACTATAGCCTCCATTTGGCATATTAATATAATAAACGTTAAATATATTTTCCTATATCAAACCATATAGTTTAAGAATTTTGCATCATGCTTGGTGATTTAATGACTATTATTTTTCCCTTTAGATGCTTATATCTGTTTCATAATGGAGATTGGTTTTCACTTTTATTTAGGAAAAATGTTGCTAGGTTTCAGTAGCAAATGAAAAAATTTTGCTAGAAATTGGCAGAATTTCTAGAGGCAAGCCAAACTAACCATACTCTGTGTTTTTTAAGCATAAAATGCTTTGTTGAAGTACATTAGACAAGAAACTTCATTATAGAGAATCACTATAAAGCTTGCTTGATCTTAGTTGGAACAGTAGATAATCTAGTAAGATGAATGTTTGTCAGAGAGTGTGAGATTAACCACAAAAATTCAGTGTGAGGAGTACCAACTTATTGTTGTTTCTAGAGGTCCTATGGCCAGTAGCAAGCAGAAGAAGGAAGGAAGTCAATTGCAAGAGTGATAGAGAAGAGATATGTTGAGTCCCCAATGAATATGAAGCAAACAGGGCCCAGACTTTCTGCTTTCTGAGTTTACAAAAGAAGGAAAAAAATTTTTTTCTTTTGTTTAGACAGTTTGCTTTTGCTTTACTATTATTAGTTTACACAACTGAGCTTAATCATAATTGTTACAGGCTTCATATCAATGTTCTGACTGTTTAATATTTTTCTCATGCAAATTTTAAAGAGATAAGCTTAGAATCAGATAGAATCCTCACATTTTTTTTAAAGAAAAATCAAGTAGAAACAACTGAATATCTTCCTATTTACAATCAAAATTGAATAATGCATCTATTTGCAAATCATAGAGATTAATGCTTCAATCAAAGTTTTGAATCATGCAGCTATAGAGATGCTTATTATCCATCCATTAATTTTCTTGGCCTGAACTACACAGCAGTGTGGCACACATTGGAAAATGACAATGGATTATAAGAAAATTAATTGGGAGATGATTGAAATTATAGCTACTATTTCAGATACAGTCTCTTTTCTTGGGTAATGTAATAAATCTCTGGCACTGGAAAGTACTTATGTGCTTTCAACTTTGTTTCGTTTTTCTTTCTTTTGAAAAAGTAATATATTCTTTAAAAAATTTTTACTTTATATTGGAGCATAGTTGGTTAACATGTTGTGTTGGTTTCAGGTGTACAGCAAAATGGTTCATTTATACATATACATGCATGTATTCTATTTCAAATTTCTCGTTCCATTTATGTCTTTACCAGATATTGAGAAGAGTTCCCTGTGATATACAGTAGCTTCTTGTTGGTTATCTATAAGAAATAGTTTATTCTTGGAAATATAGGTCAACAGGAGTTAAGTCTTTACATGCTTTAAGGATATGTGATGTTTCATATCTGTGCCATGAAATAGTCTTGAGGCACATTAACAACCTCACTATACCCACAGACCATAATCCTGGGACATCTCACTGATAATCTCAACTTTTAGTGGACTGAGAAAACTAGAATATCAAAGAGCAGCAAGTTCAAGATCCTCAGTTATAAATGTAAGATACATGTGTGTCAGAGTGGAGAATAAATTTAGAAAATGTTAAAATTCTTCAGTTCAGTTCAGTTCAGTCACTCAGGCATGTCCGAATCTTGGCGACCCCATGAACAGCAGCACACCAGGCTTCCCTGCCCATCACCAACTCCCTGAGCCTACTCAAACTCATGTTCATTGAGTTGGTGATGCCATCCAACCATCTCATCCTCTGTCATCCCTTTTGCCTCCTGTCTTCAATATTTTCAGCATCAGGGTCTTTTCCAGTGAGTCAGTTCTTCGCATCAGGTGCCCAAAGTATTAGAGCATCAGCTTCAGCATCAGTCCTTCCAGTGAATATTCAGGACTGATTTCATTTGAGATTGACTGGTTGGATCTCCTTGAAGTCCAAGGGACTCTCAAGAGTCTTCAACACCACAGATCAAAAGCATCAATTCTTTGGTGCTCAGCTTTCTTTATGGTCCAACTCTCACATCCATACATGACTACTGGAAAAACCATAGCTTTGACTAGATGGACCTTTGTTGGCAAAGAAATGTCTCTGTTTTTAATATGCTGTGTAGGTTGGTAATAGCTTTTCTTCCAAAGAGCAAGTGTCTTTTATTTTCATGGCTGCAGTCACCATCTTCAGTGATTTTGGAGCCCTCAAAAAACAAACTCTGTCACTGTTTCCATTGTTCCCCCATCTAATTACCATTAGGTGATGTGACCAGGTGCCATAATCTTCATATTCTGAATGTTGAGTTTTAAGCCAACTTTTTCACTCTCCTCTTTCACTTTTATCAAGAGGTTCTTTAGTTATTCTTCGCTTTCTTCCATAAGAGTGGTGTCATCTGTATATCTGAGGTTATTGATATTTGTCCCAGAAATCTTGATTCCAGTGTGGGCTTCTTCGAACTCAGCATTTCTCAAGTTGTATCTGCATATAAGTTAAATAAACAGAGTGACAATATACAGCCTTAACATACTCTTTTCCCAATTCGGAACCAGTCCGTTGCTCCATGTCTGGTTCTGTTTCCTCTTGACCTGCCTACAGATTTCCCAGGAGGCAGGTAAGGTGGTCTGGTATTCTGATCTTTTGAAAAATTTTCCATAGTTTGTTGTGATCCACACAGTCAAAGGCTTTGGCATAGTCAATAAAGTTGAAGTAGATGTTTTTCTGAAACTCTCTTGCTTTTTTGATGATCCAACGGATGTTGACAATTTGAGCTCTGGTTCTTCTGCCTTTTCTAAATCCAGCTTGAACATTTGGAATTTCACAGATCACATACTGTTGAAGCCTGGCTTGGAGAATTTTGAGCATTACTTTGCTAGCATGTGAGATGAGTGCAATTTTGCAATTAAAGTCCTTAACCTCACTGAAATACCTGTGAATTTAAGTATCTCTGTTTTATTCAGAGAAAACAATTGGGGTAACATAGGAAGTGGTTAGGAAGAGAATTTACATATCTCTGGGAGGCGTGGGAAAGGACAGCCAACAAAGTGTATGAAGGCATGTCCAGGTAGCACAGAGTGGGAGCCATTCAGTCAGATCAGAAGAAGTGAAAGGACAAACTAGTTGTGCAAATCCAGAGATAGTATCTATACTTGTAGAAGATATCAACATGATATAAGTTGCATTGTTTTTGTTATGTGAATGTACCCTTCCTGAAGCAAATAACGTGAAGCATGCAGTAAAAGAGATATGCTAACTTAAATCTCCCCATACACTCCATCTCTTATCCTGAGCCACTCACTAATTTCACTGAAAGTAGTTCCTCTACCTTTTCATTTTGCTTAATTTCTCTGGCTCTGTGATTAACTTACAGATTAACTCATGATTAACTCAGTTACCTATTGTGTTCATACATGGGAGCCTTTCTAAAGAGACTGCATGCTCCCAAAGCCTTTGGTGGGATAGCTGGACTTGTAGATGCAAGCCATGTGTTTCCTCAGGCTGTACTGGAAGTTATCACCTTGGTGGCTCAGAGGGTAAGGAATCTACCTGCAATGCAGGAGACCTGGGTCAATCCCTGAGTTGGGAAGACCCCTGGAGAAGGGAATGTCTACCCATTCCAGTATTTTTGCCTGAGAATTCCATGGCCAGAGGAACCGGGCAGGCTATACAGTCCACGGGGTTGCAAAGAGTCAGACATCACTGAGTGACTAACACTTTCAATTTCAGGGGTGGAAATGGAAGGCTAGGTCTAGGGTCAGGTCTGAGGCAGGACTTCCCCTGGGTTTAGTGGCTGTCATACCCTTATCAGTGTCATAGACTATCCCAATTTGCTGGAACAGAAGCCTTGAGGCCAGTGTCTGTTTTCCTTTAAGAGTATGTTTTCCCCTTCTCCCTCCACTGAGACTCCTGCATGACAGTGGAGAACTGCTAAAGCTGGAGGGGCCCATGTGTATTTTATGGACTAGTATTATGTACAGACAGAGATCTGAGCTGCCTCCATTTTACTGCCTGTACAAAGGCCAAACTTGTTTCTCTGCTCTGCTCAGACACAACCTCTGGTGCAAGTGCCTTTTCTCCCTCATATCTGATCACTTCTCCCAGTCTCCTGCCACCCCTGCTCTATTACTGAACAGTCCTCAAGGCAGACATAGTTTGTATTTGTATAAATTCTCGGTGTGTACCAGGCGTTACCTCTGGTTGAGCAGCCACCATAAGAAATTTGGGCAGCCTCTGAGGCACTACTTGAGGAAAGGCCAACAATGGCTACTGTTGCTCCACCCAGATACCACCTGAGACTGGGCAGCCTCTGCATCCTATGGTCATATCTTCTCCCAGGTTGTGGCTGTGCCAGATAAAGTACAATGCTGTGACACAGAGTGAACATGGCTAGAGAATTCATGTGACTGGGGAGCTGCCAGAACAGACCGGTCTCTGCCCTGCTGGAGGGAAGTCAGCAAGTGCTTTCTCCTCATGAGCAGAATTTAAGCTTCCCGCTGTCCTACTGTTAGTCCCAGCGCTTTTTCAACCAACAAAGGGGACTTATTTCCCTTCAGCTGGACTCAGGACTTGGATGCCCAAATTATGGCTTGAACCACTCACTCTCCAGGGCATGTAATCACTTCTATCCTTTGCATTCCCTCTGAGGGGCAGAGGTCCTAGCTTGAATCTTTCTCTTCTTACCTGTTTGGTTACATGTATATCATTCTTACATGCTTGGTTGTAAAGTAATTTTTCTTCAGTTTCTACTTACTTTTTAGTGAGAATTTTTCCACATGTAGATATGTTTTTTATGTGTTCATAGGGAAGGGGAGCTTCATGGCCTTTTACTCCACTGCTGCTGCTGCTAAGCTGCTTCAGTCGTGTCCGACTCTGTGCGACCCCATAGACGGCAGCCCACCAGGCTCCCCCGTCCCTGGGATTCTCCAGGCAAGAACACTGGAGTGGGTTGCCATTTCCTTCTCCAATGCATGAAAGTGAAAGGTGAAAGTGAAAGTCGCTCAGTTGTGTCTGACTCTTCACGATCCCATGGACTGCAACCTACCAGGCTCCTCCTTACTCCACTACTTTGATCAATTTCCTTTTTGAAAGCAGAACTAAATTGAAATACTTTTTTTATTCCTGAATTTGTGTAAAATATACCATCTTCTATAGAATATACTTAAAAGCACCTGAGAGTTTATATTTTCCATGAGGTGATTTCCCCTCCCTCCTTTTTGCAACTGTAAAATAAAATGAAGAGAAAAGTACTTCAAGAGTCTTCAAATATTTACATTGGCTTTGTTCTTCATGATTGAATTTTCATATTGATAACCAAACTATAAAACTTGATATTAACTAAAACAGACTATGTCTCTGTGTCTGAATTTTAAAAACTAAGTAGATAAAATGTTTATTTTTTTTCACTCAAAATATGACTGTTTCTAGGAGAATTCCAGAGATTCAATTAGATCAATTGAGACTTTGTGGGAAAAAAAATTACTTCTCATATTCAATAGAAGTTATCTAAGCCTGTAAAATTTTCTTTGAAAGTCACACAGCAATTAGAAAACATCACTCAGCTTAGTCTGAAGCTTCAAGAATGATAAAGAACTCAACACCTCAATTTTTTTCATATATATTATGTGAGTGATCAACTTTAACTTCAAGATTGCTTTCCAGGATACATGTATTATACTTTCATAAAAATGTAGTAATTTTTTCAAATGATCATTTTACAAATGATCAATGAACATCAGGGAGTTCATGGTTCATGTATTGCTGAAGTCTGGCTTGGAGAATTTTGAGCATTACTTTACTAGCATGTGAGATGAGTGCAGTTGTGCGGTAGTTTGAACATTCTTTGGCATTGCCTTTCTTTGGAATTGGAATGAAAACTGACCTTTTCCAGTCCTGTGGCCACTGCTGAGTTTCCCAAACTTGCTGGCATATTGAGTGCAGCACCTTCACAGCATCATCTTTCAGGATTTGAAACAGCTCAACTGGAATTCTATCACCTCCACTAGCTTTGTTCGTAGTGATGCTTTCTAAGGCCCACTTGACTTCACATTCCAAGATGTCTGGCTCTAGATTAGTGATCACATCATCATGATTATCTGGGTTGTGAAGATCTGTTTTGTACAGTTCTTCTGTGTATTCTTGCCACCTCTTCTTAATATCTTCTGCTTCTGTTAGGTCCATACCATTTCTGTCCTTTATCGAGCCCATCTTTGCATGAAATGTTCCCTTGGTATCTCTAATTTTCTTGAAGAGATCTCTAGTCTTTCCCATTCTGTCGTTTTCCTCTATTTCTTTGCATTGATCGCTGAAGAAGACTTTCTTATCTCTTCTTGCTATTCTTTGGAACTCTTCATTCAGATGCTTATATCTTTCCTTTTCTCCCTTGCTTTTCGCCTCTCTTCTTTTCACAGCTATTTGTAAGGCCTCCCCAGACAGCCATTTTGCTTTTGTGCATTTCTTTTCCACGGGGATGGTCTTGATCCCTGTCTCCTGTACAATGTCACAAACCTCAGTCCATAGTTCATCAGGCACTCTATCAGATCTAGGCCCTTAAATTTATTTCTCACTTCCACTGTCTAATCATAAGGGATTTGATTTAGGTCATACCTGAATGGTCTAGCGGTTTTCACTTTCTTCAATGTAAGTCTAATATGGCAATAAGGAGTTCATGGTCTGAGCCACAGTCAGCTCGCGGTCTTGTTTTTGTTGACTGTATAGAGCTTCTCCATCTTTGGCTGCAAAGAATATAATCAGTCTGATTTCGGTGTTGACCATCTGGTGATGTCCATGTGTAGAGTCTTCTCCTGTGTTGTTGGAAGAGGGTGTTTGCTATGACCAGGTCATTTTCTTGGCAAAACTCTATTAGTCTTTGTCCTGCTTCATTCTGCATTCCAAGGCCAAATTTGCCTGTTACTCCAGGTGTTTCTTGACTTCCTACTTTTGCATTCCAGTCCCCTATAATGAAAAGGACATCTTTTTTGGGTGCTAATTCTAAAAGATCTTGTAGGTCTTCAAAGAACCATTCAACTTCAGTTTCTTCAGCATTACTGGTTGGGGCATAGACTTGGATAGCTGTGATATTGAATGGTTTGCCTTGGAGATGAACAGAGATCATTCTATCATTTTGAGATTGCATCCAAGTACTGCATTTCGGACTCCTTTGTTGACCATGATGGCTACTCCATTTCTTCTGAGGGATTCCTGCCCGCAGTAGTAGATGTAATGGTCATCTGAGTTAAATCCACCCATTCCAGTCCATTTTAGTTCGCTGATTCCTAGAATGTCGACGTTCACCCTTGCCATCTCTTGTTTGACCACTTCCAGTTTGCCTTGATTCATGGACCTGACATTCCAAGTTCCTATGCAATATTGCTCTTTACAGCATTGGATCTTGCGTCTATTACCAGTCACATCCACAGCTGGGTATTGTTTTTGCTTTGGCTCCATCCCTTCATTCTTTCTGGAGTTATTTCTCCACTGATCTCCAGTAGCATATTGGGCACCTAATGACCTGGGGAGTTCCTCTTTTGGTATCCTATCATTTTGCCTTTCCTGCGGTTCATGGGATTCTCAAGGCAAGAATACTGAAGTGGCTTGCCATTCCCTTCTCCAGTGGACCACATTCTGTCAGGCCTCTCCACCATGGCCCACCTGTCTTGGGTTGCCCCCCAGGCATGGCTTGGTTTCATTGAGTTAGACAAGGCTGTGGTCATAGTGTGATTGGATTGACTAGTTTTCTGTGAGTATGATTTCAGTGTGTCTGCCCTCTGATGCCCTCTTGCAACACTTACCATCTTACTTGGGTTTCTCTTACCTTGGGTGTGGGGTATCTCTTCACGGCTGCTCCAGCAAAGCGCAGCCGCTGTTCCTTACCTTGGACGAGGGGTATCTCCTTACCGCCACCGTTCCTGACCTTCAACGTGGGGTAGTTCCTCTAGAAAGCCTAATAAATAAATATATAAATCAGTTAAGTATATACTATTTTACATGGTGATAAAGACTACAAAATAAAGTACAATTATCAAAACAGAATGAACTGCAATGCAATTATCAAAATCATTAACTTTCTGGTAGCAACTTTCAGATTTTCTATGTATAATATTGTGTCACCTGCAAACAGTGACAGCTTCTCTTCTTCTTTTCTAGTTCGGATTCCTTTTATTTCATTTCCCTCAAACTGCCATAGCTACAGCTTCTAAAACCATGTTAAATAAAAGTGGCAAGAGTGAACATCCTTGTCTTGTTCCTGATCTTAGAGGAAATGCTTTCAGCTTTTCACAATTGAGTATGATGTTATCTGTAGGTCTGTCATATATGGTCTTTATTATGCTGAGGTTTGTTTCCTCTATTCCCACTTTCTGGGGAACATTTTTTTAAAATAGGTGCTGAATTTTTTGTTCTTTTTGAGAACTTCTTGGGGAACACGTGTACACCCATGGTGGATTCATATTGATGTATGGCAAAACCAACATAATATTGTAAAATAATTAGCCTCCAAATAAAATAAATAAATTTAAATTAAAAAAAGAGAGAACTTCTTGAAAAAAGAAAGTGAATGTGTTGCTCAGTCATGTCCAACTCTTTGCGACCCCATGGACTATAACCTGCCAGGATCCTCTGTCCATGAAATTCTCCATGCAAGAATACTGGAGTGGGTTGCTATTCCCTTTTCCAGGGGATATTCCTGTATCAGGGACTGAATTGAAATCTCCTGCATTGCAGTAAGATTATTTACCATCTGAGTCACATGATATAATTAGATATTTTAAATTACTCTTCACATGAGGTGGCCAAAGTACTGGAGTTTCAGCTTTAGCATCATTCCTTCCAAAGAAATCCCAGGATTGATCTCCTTCGGAATGGACTGGTTAGATCTCTTTGCAGTCCAAGGGACTCTCAAGAGTCTTCTCCAACACCACAATTCAAAAGCATTGATGTTTCAGCACTCAGCTTTCTTCACAGTCCAACTCTCACATCCATACATGACCACTGGAAAAACCATAGCCTTAACTAGACGGACCTTAGTCAGCAAAGTAATGTCTCTGCTTTTGAATATGCAATCTATGTTGGTCATAACTTTTCTTCCAAGGAGTAAGTGTCTTTTAATTTCATGGCTGCAGTCACCACCTGCAATGATTTTGGAGGCCCCCAAAATAAAGTCTGACACTGTTTCCACTGTTTCCCCATCTATTTCCCATGAAGTGATGGGACCAGATGCCATGATCTTCGTTTTCTGAACACTGAGTACTTTGGCCACCTCATGAGAAGAGTTGACTCATTGGAAAAATGTGATGCTGGGAGGGATTGGGAGCAGGAGGAGAAGGGGACGACTGAGGATGAGATGGCTGGATGGCATCACTGACTTAATGGATGTGAGTCTGAGTGAACTCTGGGAGTTGGTGATGGACAGGGAGGCCTGGTGTGCTGGGATTCATGGGGCTGCAAAGAGTCTGACACTACTGAGTGACTGAACTGAACTGAAATTACTGCAGTGTAAGTCCACATACAAACTCAGTTATATACTGTGCCTATTGATTTAATTTGTAAATATTATATATATATTTGTAAGTATATATACAATTTATATAGCCAAATACATTTACTTTTTTCTTTATCACCATCTATATTCCCAGAAGTTTCTGAAGTCCTTAAATATTTTCTTACATGATTTTTTGTTTATATTTTTATTAAATATTTTACCCACTTCTATTTAATTGGTACATTCTATGAGTTGAGTATCCAATTTTGTGCATAAATTTAATATAAATAATATATAATTATATCTAATGAGCAATTCTTTTTTTTTTTAATTTTGCTATGGATTTCTTACATTTATTTACCTTCAAGATTTGTCCCTTCTGTTGGCTCAGATGATAAAGCATCTGCCTACATTGTGGGAGACCCAGGTTCGATCCCTGAGTTGGGAAGATCCTCTGGAGAAGGAAATAGCAACCCACTCCAGTACTCCTGCCTGGAAAATCCCATGGATGGAGGAGTGTGGTAGGCTACAGTCCATGAGGTCGCAAAGAGTTGGACATGACTGAGCGACTTCACTTTCCCTTTTCACTTTCTTAATTTAAATCCTCCCCACTCTGAAAATTTCCCAACCCTCACCTCCTCCAAATCAACTCTGGGTAAAGGAATTTTATAAAAGTGAATCTTCTGAGAAGTCAAGAAACAAAGTAGAAAAAAGTATAAGAGAGGCAAGGGAGAAAAACCAACAAAATTCATATAAATAGATAATTTACCACCATGGGCCACTGAGGCAAGATCTCCCTGGGGACCATGTCGATCTTGTCTCATAAATATCTCACCTGAAACTGGGGAGGCTAAGGTATTATCCAAAGAATCTCAGAGCACTGAGGAAAATGGCTACATTGAAGTGATGAGAGACACATGCTTGTGGTGGGAAACTGTGCTTGTGACTACTGGGTAGAGAAATTAACAGAGCCTTCCTTTTATGGCACCTTTTAGCAATATGCAATTGGGTCTTTCAGTGAATATTAATATTTTCTGAACATCTTCACTTTTTATTAAGCTTTTTATTAAGCTTCCCACAACCATCAAATAAACACAGCTCTGTAAAATGAAATATATACCCAGTGAATGTATAGATTTTAGCAAAATGATGTAAACTCTACTTGCTAAGATACTATTAAGACTAATATTTTTATGCCTAGTATGTCATGCTAACTTGATTATTACAGGAAATCTAAGGAAAGCAGGAAAGATATGTTTCAATAATATGAATCCTCATACTACTCATTTCCTTTTTTTACTTGGACTCAATATTCCTCTTTCCCACTGTCACAAACTCAATCTGTGCCCACTTGAAATTAGAGAATATTATCTATAGTTTTCTAATATCTTCAATAATCTCTCTGAAAATTGGCTTCATTTTGTCTTAGACATAAATTGAATATTCATTATGGAAATTATTTCCTCTTTAATTCTTCAAAATAAAGGTTGTTTTTCTTTACCCCTGGCATGTACTTCAGATATTTTTTTTTCCTTCTGTTACTATTTATATTATACTCTCTTTCATTCTATCAGCTCAGTTCAGTTGCTCAGTCATGTTCAACTCTTTGTGACGCCATGGACTGTAGCACACCAGGCTTCCCTATTCATCACCAACTCCTGGAGCTTGCTCAAACTCATGTCCTCAAGTTGGTGATGTCATCCAACCATCTCATCCTCTGTCCTTCCCTTCTCCTCCCACCTTTAATCTTTCCCTGCATCAGGCTCTTTTTCAAGGAGTCAGTTCTTTGCATCAGGTGGCCAAAGGACTGGAGATTCAGCCTCAGCATCAATCCTTCCAATAAATATTTAGGGTTGATTTCCTTTAGCATGGACTGATTTGATCTCCTTGCAGTCCAAGGGACTCTCAAGAATCTTTTTCAACACCACAGTTCAAAAGCATCAATTCTTTGGCACTCAGTCTCTTTAAGGTCCAACTCTCACATCCATACAGAAAGTGAAAGTGAAGTCGCTCAGTCTTGTCTCTTTGCGACCCCATGGGCTGTAGCCTACTAGGCTCCTCCATCCATGGGATTTTCCAGGCAAGAATACTGGAGTGGGTTGCCATTTCCTTCTCTAGGAGATCTTCACTACCCAGGGAACCCGGTTCTCCTGCATTGTAGGTGGACACTTTACCGTCTGAGCCACCAGGGAAGCCACATCCATATATGACTACTGGAAAACCCATAGCTTTGACTAGATGGACCTTTTTTGAAAAAGTAATGTCTCTGCTTTTTAATATACTGTCTAGGTTGGTCACAGCTTTTCTTCCAAGGAGCAAACATCTTTTAATTTCATGGCTGCAGTCACCATATGCAGTGATTTTGGAACCCAAGAAAATAAAATAAAGTCTGTCACTGTTTCCATTGCTTCCCCATCTATTTTCCATGAAGTGATGGGACCAGATACTATGACCCTAGTTTTTTGAACTAAGAATATTTCATTCTATTCCCCTTTCTAAAATATTTTTCTTCAACTTCCTTCACAAATATAGATATCTTGGTTTGGGGGAGATTCCAGATGAGTGAAGGTGATTTTTCTCAACTCTCTTATCCAACATTTAATGCAATACCCCTGACCCTCAATGAAGAGTCTTGGGGACAAACTGGTAGATATATAATTATTCACACTGGAGGTAAGCTTCATTGGCACTCTACTCTGTTATATCAGGTTACACATGGCTGTTAATAAGATATTTAGTTAGCAACTGGTTTCTCCTTAGCCTCATTGTTGTCAGACTTTTTATTCGTGCACTATTTCATCAGAGGGTGGAAGAATTGTGGGTCTCTTCTCTCCTAGAGAAGAGAGCTTTCCTGATGGCTCAGATGGTAAAGTGTGTCCCTACAATACGGGAGACCCGGGTTCAATCCCTGGGTCGGGAAGATCCCGGGTTCAATTCCTGCATCAGGAAGATCTCCTGGAGAAGGAAATGGCAACCCACTCCAGTATTCTTGCCTGGAAAACCCCACGGATGGAGGAACCTGATAGTCTACAGTCCATGGGGTTGCAAAGAGTTGGACACAACTGAGCGACTTCACTTTCTTTCTTTGCTTCCTAGAAGAGCCTCATCTTGGTTTAAATTTCGTTCATTTACATTTCTCCTAATCTTCAGATCACTGATTCTTTTTTTTTAATCTATAATTTTGCAGATGGTCCAAATTGTTTGAATTCATAGATTTGGAGTAAAAATTTCTTCAAACTTTGCCAACTAAATCTTGCCATCAAGCTCTACAGAAATTTAATCATCAGTCACTGCAGTAGCTGAACTTCTATACACCCTGAAAAGAGTTCAGGGCAGAGATCAAGAAGGAGGCATTCTGTGCTCTGGGGGAAAAAAAGTGGCATTGCAGGTCTTCAGATAGGCACTTTTGGAACAAAATTTTACGAACCCATATTTTTGCACCTTCTTTTACTTAGGAAATGAATAAAATCATTAATTGAGACATCTACTCCTCATGACTAGAATTTACTGAGATATGTGCTTGATTAGAGCTACACTTTCTTCAAAATAGCGTATATGCTGACCTCCTCTTTTCCCTCTTTGAAGTAGTTCCTCAGAGCTATGTGACAGACTATCTATCTCCCAGGCTATAGTCCTCAGTGAATCCTTAAATAAAACTGAAACTACAGCTATCATGTTGTACATTTTTATTTTAGTTGACAGCTTCTATGTTCTAACCAGAAAGTAGAGTTTCCATTTTTTGACTTTTTAACCTTTATTTCTCTTAGTCTTATTCTATCTTTTAACATCTTCAATTACTCCAACTCCTGCAAAATACTTATTTCAACCACACTTTTTTCTGACAATAATATCTTTCCTTACAATTTAATTGTTTTATCAAATCCATTCTGATAATTATTTCAATTCATCAGAAACTTCTGTTCCTTGATGTGAATGTTAGGGTAATAAAATAGAAGTCTTTTTCAGGTGTCAGAAGCAAAAGAACACAGCAGACCTCTGACCTTGCTTCTAACTTTTCTGGACACTGCCCTGACTGGGAGTGACCAGGAGTGACTGCCTGCTGTGAGTGCAAGACTTGCAACATGACAGATAAGATAGGGAAATAATATTGAAATTGTTGAGCCTCTGGAGGAGGCCTGGCCAACCAAGCCCCAGACTTAACAATATTCCAAGTTTTACAAGACAAAACAAGCAGTATTAACATGAAACCTAGCTTTCAATTTGGTCACAGATTGATGATGATATCAGTTTGCATCATCCTTGGATTATAAGTGGGAACTCCAAACTGCAATCTTTGAAATCTCACCCAGAGTGAACACACTGCCTGGGACCTTTTCCCAACTGGGACTCTAGATGTGCTATGACGTGGGACTTCCCAGTGTTGTTTAAGTCTGGATGTTCAGTTCAGTTCAGTTCAGTTCAGTCGCTCAGTCGTGTCCGATTCTTTGTGATCCCATGAATCGCAGCACGCCAGGCCTCCCTGTCCATCACCAACACCCGGAGTTCACTCAGACTCATGTCCATCTAGTCAGTGATGTCATCCAGCCATCTCATCCTCTGTTGCCCCCTTCTCCTCCTGCCTCCAATCCCTCCCAGCATCAGAGTCTTTTCCAATGAGTTAACTCTTCACATGAGGTCAAAACCAAATCTGGTGATGTATTCTCTGTGCTTTCTCTTTCTCTTTTCTTGTAATGTTAGTATATTGAAAGCTCTACAATTCTCTAATAAATATTTGTATTATTTGTTTGTATATAATGTTTGGCTTATTTTGTTAACAAATCCTTTGAAACTGAGATGAAAGTGAAAACTTTGGCAAAACAGTGAGATATTAAAAAAAAATGTATTTGCCTCTGGACCTAGTCCTGGCACAGAGCTCTTAAAACCCCTGTAATTTCAAAAGTGGTAAAAACATTAGGGGCATCATTTGTACTAATGAGGTGACCCTTGGTGGGCTCCTGGATGGGGACTGGCCACTAGAAAGACCAAGCAGTAATTTAAATTTTGGGATTTTTAGCCCCTCTATATTTCTCTAGTAGTTGATCATTCCTACTGTGAGGAAGCCTCTATAAAAACTCCAATAGTATGGGATTTGGAGAGGCTTCATTTTGGTAAAAGCATCCACACCAAGATGGTGATGCCCCCCACTTTACAGGGACTGAAGAGCTCAGGAAACTCCCAGACCTCTGTTTATGTATCTTTTCAAGAGGCTGCCCATTTGTATTCTTTACCATATCCTTTAATAAACAGTAAACATAATTACATAAGTATGTTCCCCTAGATTCCATGAGCTCCTCTAGCAAACTAGTTGAATGTGAGGAGGGGTCCTGGGAACCTCCAGGACCTATCTAGTCAAGTAAAACAGAAGTTTTAGGCAACCATGAGACTTAGTACTTGTGATTGGCATTGAAATGGACAGTCTTGTGGGACTAATTTCTTAACCTGTTGAATCTGACACTACAGGTAGTCATTTTCAGAATTAAGGTAAATTATACAACATGAGAAACGCTGGGCTGGAAGAAGCACAAGCTGGAGTCAAGATTGCTAGGAGAAATATCAATAACCTCAGATATGCAGATGACACCACCCTTATGGCAGAAAGTGAAGAGGAACTAAAAAGCCTCTTGATGAAAGTGAAAGAGGAGAGTGAAAACGTTGGCTTAAAGCTCAACATACAGAAAACGAAGATCATGGCATCCGGTCCCATCACTACGTGAGAAATAGATGGGGAAACAGTGGAAACAGTGTCAGACTTTACTTTTGGGGGCTCCAAAATCACTGCAGATGGTGACTGAAGCCATGAAATTAAAAGACGCTTACTCCTTGGAAGGAAAGTTATGACCAACATAGCATATTCAAAAGCAGAGGCATTACTTTGCCAAATAAGGTCCGTCTGATTAAGGGTATGGTTTTTCCAGTGGTCATGTATGGATGTGAGAGTTGGACTGTGAAGAAGGCTGAGCACCAAAGAATTGATGCTTTTGAACTGTGGTGTTGGAGAAGACTTTTGAGAGTCCCTTGAACTGCAAGGAGATCCAACAAGTCCATTCTGCAGGAGATCAGCCCTGGGATTTCTTTGGAAGGAATGATGCTAAAGCTGAAGCTCCAGTACTTTGGCCACCTCATGCAAAGAGTTGACTCATTGGAAAAGACTCTGATTCTGGGAGGGATTGGGGGCAGGAGGAAAAGGGGACAATAGAAGATGAGATGGCTGGATGGCATCACTGACTCGATGGACATGAGTCTAAGTGAACTCTGGGAGTTGGTGATGGACAGGGAGGCCTGGCGTGCTGTGATTCATGGGGTCGAAAAGAGTCGGACACGACTGAGTGACTGAACTGAACTGAACTGAACTGACTGATACAACATCCAGCTTGTGTCTCAGAGAATTGTTTGGTAGGGAAAAGCTCCTCATGCGTTTGGTGACAGAAGCATCAGAAGTAAAGTGTTCTGTGGGAAAATGAAGGTGACATACAGGAGGAAGGATTTTAATTTTTCTTAATATATGTACCTCTATCACATTTTTAGTAATCCATGCTCTCTTTCATGTTCTCACTTCTAGCCTTTCACTGATTACATATCATGGTCTTCTATTTTATTATTTTATTAATTGTCATCACAATCATTTAAATTCCTTTTCTCCATTTTACTTTCATAATAACACATATTTTGAAGTACTGTATAAAATAACAACTGAGTTTAACTAAAGATCTCAAATTTGAGTTTAAAACAGTGCAAAATTATTCCATTTCCATCACTTTAGCTGATGATCTCTATGTTACCAACTCTGGTTTTAATTTGTCTTCACTTTATACCATCGTTCAGATGACTTCTGGAGTCTTACACATTTCATTTCTCCTTGGTTCTGTGATTCTCTTGTTTTTTTGAAAATCTCTTGATGCTCCACTAAAAATGTGTAATTATTTTTTTCCTTCTCAATTGTTTTTATTAGCTACTCTCAGCTCCCCTTCAAATATTTTCTACTCATGACATGAGCCCTGGATTATCTTTCTTTCTCAATCAATGGATTTTTTTTCTATATTATTTTTTTTGAAGTGGCATGGTTGTACATAACATTCATGCATGTGATTTCTAAACTTCTCTCCTTTCATACAACACATGTAAGTGGTTTCTAAACATAAATCTTATCCTCTGGTCTTTCAGTTGAAGTAGAGAATCATGTATCCACCATCTGAGAATTTAATTGGGATACCTAAACATTGTTACCTTACTTACTTAGTGTTTATGCAGAGTACATCAAGCCAAATACTGGGCTAGATGAATCACAAGCAGGAATGAAGACTGTCTGGAGAAATACCAACAACCTTAGATATGCAGATGATACCATGCTAAAGGTGGAAAGTGAAGAGGAACTAAAGAACATCTAGATGAGGGTGAAAAAAGAGAGTGAAAAACTGATTTGAAACTCAAAATTCAAAAAAACTAAGGTCATGACATCTAGTCCCATCACTTCATGCCAAAGAGAATGGGGGAAAAAGTGGATTTTATTTTCTTGAGCTCCAAAATCACTGCAGACAGTGACTGCAACCGTGAAATTAAAAGACACTTGCTCTTCAGAAGAAAAGCTATGACAAAGCTAGACATCATATTAAAAAGCAGAGACATCACTTTGCCAACAGGGTTGTATATAATCAAAGCTATGGTTTTTCCAGTAGTCAAGTACAGATGTGACAGTTGGATCATAAGGAAGGCTGAGAGATGAAAAATTAATGCTTTCACATCATGGTGTTGGAAAGACTCTTGAGAGTTCCCTGGACTGCAAGGAGATCAAACCAGTCAATCTTAAAGGAAATCAACCCTGAATATTCACTGAAAGGATGATGGTGAAGCTCCAATACTTTGACCACTTGATGAGAAGAGCCAGCTCATTAGAAAAGACCCTCGTACTGGGAAAGATTGAAGGCAAGAGGAGAAGAGGGTAGCAGTGGATGAAATACTTAGATAACATCACATACTCAATGTACAAGAATTTGAGTAAACTCTGGGATATAGTGGAGGACGTCACAAAGAGTCAGACACAACTGAATGACTAACACACATTATAGAAAGCTCAATTTTTAGATTTGGAAATGCTCCAGGTCAATACAAAATTATTCATCAAAGTAACTCTAAGTGTTAGAGGTAAGAGGTAAGTTTCTCTGCACTGAGTAACAGAAGATATTTATTTCATCAAGAATGGTTCCTACTTCTTCTGTGTATGCTTGATTGGCTATCAGTTTATAATATGAATTACATTGTAACACAGAATTACATTGTAACACCAAGACAGAAACAACAACAACAACAACAAGCAAACAAACATCTAAGTGTAATGAACCAGGACTAGAAACAAGAATGAAAATTACAAACCAAGGCAGCTAATCTCTCAGGACTTCTACAAGGAGTCAAGATCTTGCTTCTTTCTCTGCTTTTCAAGATAAACAGCTAACTTGTTCTGTGTAATTTTTTATGCACATGGGACCCACTGTGTTCAACCCACACAATAATAATCTTCATTTCTAGCCATGAGGGCAGACTAATTCTAAATCCCCGAAACAGATCATCCAGTTATCCCAGTTTGGATGAGATTTTTAAGCATGGCCTCTTGGCTTCAACCCAGAATCTGTGTTAAGTAGAACAACAGCAACAAAAAGTTATGTGAAAGTGTTATTCTCTCAATTGTGTCTGATTCTTTGTGACCCCATGGCCTGTATAGCTCACCAGGCTTCTTTGCCCATGGAATTCTCCAGGCAAGAATACTGCAGTGGGTAGCTGTTCCCTTTTTCAGTGGATCTTCCTGACCCAGGGATTGAACCCAAGTCTCCTTCATTGTAGGTAGATTCTCCACCATCTGAGCCACAAGGGAAGCCCATAGTAGAACAAATATGGCTCTGAAAACTCAGTCTTTTGAAGTTCCCAAAGAATAGTTGGTATGTACAAGCAATAACAGATCTCTAATATATTTAGGTGGCAGAAATAATGGTTTTAATTTTACTTTGATTATAGATTTAAATTTGTCAAACATGGAACAAAAAGTAAGTAATTAAATACATGTTCAATTTTTTCCAGATCCTCCTATGTTTAGATCTAAGTGAATAGATCCAGGAACTTTCCTGATGCTCCAGTGGTTAAGAATCTACCTTACAATACAGGAGACATGAGTTTGATCCCTGATTTGAAGAACTAAGATCCCATATATGGTGGAGCATCTAATCCCATGTGCAACAGCTAGAGAGTCAGTGAACCATAATGGAAGATCCCATGTGCCACAGTTAGGACCTGAGGTAGTTAAAAAAAAAAAAAAAGATGAGTAAATCCAGGTTTTTTTAAAATTTTTTTTAAGATGTTAAGTTTATTGCTATTGTTACAAATGTTTGTATTTCAAATTTTTTAAAATGTTGCATTAAGCCTCTCAACTCCATTTAAATGTTATTTTTTCTAAACTCATGGTAAATGCTAGCATATGGTTTATGTAACTGTAACATAGAGACTCAAATATGCTCTGATTAAAAAAAAAGAAGTTAAATGTCTCTCACATTTTAATCTAGATGTAGGTAGATATTTCAGAGCAGGAATACAGCTTTCTTCCTATCGTTATCAGGATCTAAATCTCTTATATATAATTTTTTCAATTCATATTGACATGGGCCATATTTGCATATTTGCTGTTGGTCCTAACTCCACAGTTATATCTACCATTCAGAAAAGGATAAGAGGAGTAAAGAAATCAAGTCAACTATTTGAAGAATTCAAAACATGAATATTTTAATATAATTTTTCTTAAACCTTTTGGGCAAGAATTCACATAACCTCAAAACTGAATTAATTACAAAGGACACCGTAAAATAAAGCCAATTGTTCAGCAGCTCTAGATGAAGATTTTTTTAACTAAAATAAATTGAGGAGATTAATAAAGGAGGGGATTAGTCTTCTCTGCTATTCCATTTAGTTTATTACAATAAATTTTTTCTTACTTTCTTGATTTTGATTCATCTTTAGGTTAGCTGTCATTTATATATATATATATTTTGCAATATTGATAAAATATCATTCTGTCTTCTTACATACCGGTCAAATAACCTGATATAGGACTCTATACAAACCACATTTTAAAAGACTCTATTATCTTGAGAATTTTAATACCAGGGATCTACTTGTCACTTTTTCATAATCTTGTTATTCTTCCTATTTGTAATATGTAATATGATGTCTTGCTTTGTGATTGAAATGTAGAAATAGCATCACAAGTATATACACCTAGCTATGGTATTGAAATATAAACAAGAATATTGCTGGTAAAATGTAGAAATCACATTTTATGGATTGAAATGTAAAAGTAGAAATGTAAGTATATATCTAGCTAATTATTTATTTATTTAATTATTTTTAAAATTTTTATTTTACTTTATTTTACTTTACAATACTGTATTGGTTTTGCCATACATTGACATGAATCCACCATGGGTGTATATGCGTTCCCAAACATGAACCCCCCTCCCACCTCCCTCCCCATAACATCTCTCTGGGTCATCACCGTGCACCAGCCCCAAGCATGCTGTATCCTGCGTCAGACATAGACTGGCGATTCGATTCTTACATGATAGTATACATGTTACAATTCCATTCTCACAAATCATCCCACCCTCTCCCTCTCCCTCTGAGTCCAAAAGTCCATTATACACATCTGTGTCTTTTTTGCTGTTTTGCATACAGGGTCGTCATTGCCATCTTCCTAAATTCCATATATATGTGTTAGTATACTGTATTGGTGTTTTTCTTTCTGGCTTACTTCACTCTGGATAATCGGCTCCAGTTTCATCCATCTCATCAGAACTGATTCAAATGTATTCTTTTTAACAGCTGAGTAATACTCCATTGTGTATATGTACCACAGCTTTCTTATCCATTCATCTGCTGATGGACATCTAGGTTGCTTCCATGTCCTGGCTATTATAAACAGTGCTGCGATGAACATTGGGGTACATGTGTCTCTTTCAATTCTGGTTTCCTCGGTGTGTATGCCCAGCAGTGGGATTGCTGGGTCATAAGGTAGTTCTATTTGCAATTTTTAAAGGAATCTCCACACTGTTCTCCAAAGTGGCTGTACTAGTTTGCATTCCCACCAACAGTGTAAGAGGGTTCCCTTTTCTCCACACCCTCTCCAGCATTTATCACTTGCAGATTTTTGGATCGCAGCCATTCTGACTGGTGTGAAATGGTACCTCATTGTGGTTTTGATTTGCATTTCTCTAATAATGAGTGACGTTGAGCATCTTTTCATGTGTTTGTTAGCCATCCGTATGTCTTCTTTGGAGAAATGTCTATTTAGTTCTTTGGCCATTTTTTGATTGGGTCGTTTATTTTTCTGGAATTGAGCTGCATAAGTTGCTTGTATATTTTTGAGATGAGTTGTTTGTCAGTTGCTTCATTTGCTATTATTTTCTCCCATTCAGAAGGCTGTCTTTTCACCTTGCTCATAGTTTCCTTTGTTGTGCAGAAGCTTTTAATTTTAATTAGATCCCATTTGTTTATTTTTGCTTTTATTTCCAGAATTCTGGGAGGTGGATCATAGAGGAACCTGCTGTGATTTAGGTCGGAGAGTGTTTTGCCTATATTCTCCTCTAGTAGTTTTATAGTTTCTGGTCTTACATTTAGATCTTTAATCCATTTTGAGTTTATTTTTGTGTGCAGTGTTAGAAAGTGATCTAGTTTCATTCTTTTACAAGTGGTTGACCAGTTTTCCCAGCACCATTTGTTAAAGAGATTGTCTTACTCCATTGTATATTCTTGCCTCCTTTGTCAAAGATAAGGTGTCCATATGTGTGTGGATTTATCTCTGGGCTTTCTATTTTGTTCCATTGATCTATATGTCTGTCTTTGTGCCAGTACCATACTGTCTTGATGACTATGGCTTAGCTAATTATTTAAATCTTTTTTTTTCTTCTTTTTTTGGAGTAAAAGAGAATATGGTAGACTATGACTGATAGGCTGGATGAGATCTGAGAGCACTTATACATCCATATGCAGGAAACAAAACATACTTTAGAAAGAAAATGACACCATATTTAATATAACATAAGAGCCCCAATGATCACATGAAATGAGAAGAAATCCTAGGAGAGAAGTGTGATTTTAAATATATCAGTATCTGTAGAGTCACATGTTGTATGGTGATAAAGAGGTATACATTGAAATGTAAGAGTGAGAAAGCAAAGAATACACTTTTTGAAAGCAGTTATTAGACACAATTTTTTAGATTTAACAAATAATCTTAGCTTTGTGGAAAGAGGTTTGTTTTGTTTTTGTTTTTGGTAATTAAAAGAATTTGAATTAATTTTATAGGAAAGTGAAGTGAAAGTTGCCCAGCCATGTCTGACTTTTTGTGACCAGGCCAGAATACTGGAGTGGGTAGTCTTTCCCTTCTCCAGGGGATCTTCCCAACCCAGGGATTGAACCCAGGTCTGCATTACAGGCGGATACTTTACCAGCTGAGCCACAAGGGAAACCACATTTTATAGGAAAGGGAAGTTCATAAATGACAGCACTGAAAGTAGAGTTAAGCATTCTTTGAGACCTTAACCTAGTAGAGGACAGGAATCATACTTGTCACCATTATTTTCCTCTTAGAACAAAGAACAGAGCCGGATACCTAGTAGATGTCTAATAAATATCTGTTGAATAGATGAGTAAGATACATAAAAAATATGTATTTAATTTCCTTGAATGATCAGTCTGTTCTAAATAGTGGGATAAAAAGCTTATTAAGATTATTTAATCATATTTAACATGTACAAGTGTTATGTTTATCATTGTTTCTAGATGAAGAGACAGAAAATTTATGGTATTTTGTTAAAGTCACATAGTATACTGTAAGTTAAATATGCTAATCCAAATTCAGTTCAAACAAATTTGAAAGCCCTAGTTTTTTTTTTCCTTGCATTTCCAAGAATAGGATTCATTATATACCAGTTTTCCTTAAATCTTAATGTAGAGGTTCAAATTAAATGAATTCTATGTCATCAGTAATTCTAGAATTCTATAAGGATTACATTGGATTAGAAAAAAAAGTTGATCTTACCTGTTAACTTTCATATGTAAGTCCAAGTTTATAAGTTTCTCTTGTCTTTCAAAAACTACTATCAGATCAGATCAGTCCCTCAGTTGTGTCCAACTCTTTGAGAGCCCATGAATCGCAGCATGCCAGGCCTCCCTGTCCATCACCAACTCTCGGAGTTCACTCAAACTCATGTCCATCAAGTCGGTGATGCCATCCAGCCATCTCATCCTCTGTCGTCCCCTTCTACTCCTGCCCCCAATCACTCCCAGCATCAGAGTCTTTTCCAGTGAGTCAACTCTTCGCATGAGGTGGCCAAAGTACTGGAGTTTCAGCTTTGGCATCATTCCTTCCAAAGAAATCCCAGGACTGATCTCCTTTAGAATGGACTGGTTGAATCTCCTTGCAGTCCAAGGGACTCTCAAGAGTCTTCTCCAACACCACGGTTCAAAAGCATCAATTCTTTGGCGCTCAGCTTTCTTCACAGTCCAACTCTCACATCCATACATGACCACTGGAAAAACCATAGCCTTGAATAGACGGACCTTTGTTGCCAAAGTAATGTCTCCTTTTCAATATGCTGTCTAGATTGGCCATAACTTTTCTCCCAAGGAGTAAGCGTCTTTTAATTTCATGGCTGCAGTCACCAACTGCAGTGATTTTGGAGCCCCCCAAAATAAAGTGTGACACTGTTTCTGCTGTTTCCCCATCCATTTCACATGAAGTGATGTGACCGGATGCCATGTTCTTCGTTTTCTGAATGTTGAGCTTTAAGCCAACTTTTGCACTCTCCTTTTTCACTTTCATCAAGAGGCTCTTTAGTTCCTCTTCACTTTCTGCCATAAGGGTGGTGTCATCTGCATATCTGAGGTGATTGATATTTTTCCTGGCAATCTTAATTCCAGCTTGTGCTTCTTCCAGCCCAGCGTTTCTCATGATGTACTATGCATATAAGTTAAGTAAGCAGGGTGACAATATACAGCCTTGACATACTCCTTTTCCTATTTGGAACCAGTCTGTTGTTCCATGTCCAACTGTTGCTTCCTGACCTGCATATAGGTTTCTCAAGAGGCAGGTCAGGTGGTCTGGCATTCCCACCTCTTTCACAATGTCCCACAGTTTCTTGTGATCCACACAGTCAAAGGCTTTGGCATAGTCAATAAAGCAGAAATAGATGTTTTTCTGGAACTATCTTATTTTTTTGATGATCTAATGGATGTTGGCAATTTGATCTCTGGTTCCTCTGCCTTTTCTAAAAGCAGCTTGAACATCTGGAAGTTCACGGTTCACTTATTGCTGAAGCCTGGCTTGGAGAATTTTGAGCATTACTTTACTAGTGTGTGAGATGAGTGCAATTGTGTGGTAGTTTAAGCATTCTTTGGCATTGCCTTTCTTTGGGATTTGAATGACAACTGACCTTTTCCAGTCCTGCGGCCACTGCTGAGTTTTCCAAATTTGCTGACATATTGAGTGCAGCACTTTCACAGCATCATCTTTTAGGATTTGAAATAGCTCAACTGGAATTCTATCACCTCCGCTAGCTCTGTTTATAGTGATACTTTCTAAGGCCCACTTGACTTCACATTCCAGGATGTCTGGCTCTAGATGAGTGATCATACCTTCGTGATTATCTTGCTTGTGATCTTTTTTGTACAGTTCTTCTGTGTATTCTTGCCACCTCTTCTTAATATCTAATGCTTCTGTTAGGTCCAGACAATTTCTGTCCTTTATCGAGCCCATCTTTGCATGAAATATTTCCTTGGTATCTCTAATCCCATTCTGTTGTTTTCCTCTATTTCTTTGCATTGATTGCCGAGGAAGGCTTTCTTATGTCTTCTTGCTATTCTTTGGAACTCTGCATTCAAATGCTTATATCTTTCCTTTTCTCCTTTGTTTTTCACTTCTCTTCTTTTCACAGCTATTTGTAAGGCCTCTCCAGACAACCATGTTGCTTTTTTGCATTTCTTTTCCTTGGGGATGATCTTGATCCCTGTCTCCTGTACAATATCACGAACCTCCATCCATAGTTCATCAAGCACTCTGTCTATCAGATCTAGTCCCTTAAATCTATTTCTAACTTCCACTGTATAATCATAAGGGATTTGATTTAGGTCATACCTGAATGGTCTAGTAGTGTTCCCTACTTTCTTCAATTTAAGTCTGAATTTGGCAATAAGGAGTTCATGATCTGAGCCACAGTCAGCTCCCAGTCTTGTTTTTGCTGACTGTATAAAGCTTCTCCATCTTTGGCTGCAAAGAATATAATCAGTCTGGTTTTGGTGTTGACCTTCTGGTAATGTCCATGTGTAGAGTCTTGTCTTATAGCTAATTGTTTATTCTGTTTTATTTTCTTTTGTTTTATTTTCTTTTTATTTATATTTATGTATTATGTTGTTCTTATTTTAGGTGTACAACAAAGTTTTTCAGTCATATGTGTGTAGGCACACACACATATGTGTGTGTGTATTTATATAATTTCCCCATTTATGTTATTACAGAATATTGACCAGAGTTCCTTGTTGGTTATCTATTTTAAATATAGCAGTGTGTGTATCTCAATTCTAAATTCACAACTTATCCCTCCCCTCAAATTTCCTCTAACCAGAAGTTAATTTTCTAAGTATATGAATCTCTTTCTGTTTTGTAAATAAGTTCATTTGTATCTTTTTTTTTTTTTAGATTTTGTATATAAGCAATATTATATGACACTTGTCTTTCTCTGGCTTACTTCACCTACTATGATAATCTCCAGATTCATTCCTTTGGCTGCAATGGCATTATTTAATTCTTTTTAATACCTGAGTAATATTGTATTGTAAATAGGTACCACATCTTCTTCATCCATTCATCTGTTGATGGACTTTTAAGTGGTTTCCATGGAATTTTCATAAAAAAATTTAAAATAGAGCTATTGTGTGATCCAGGTAGCCAACTCCTAGGAATATATTCAGACAAAAAAAGGCTTGAAAGTATACATGCACTGTAATGTACATTGCAACTCTGTTCACAATAGCCAAGATGTGGAAGCAACCTAGCTATTTATTATAGTAAAGTTATTGCTTTGTTTTTAATTTTAAGTTCTGCATTATATTATCTTCCTATTTCCAGAACTTCAGTTCAACCACCCATCCAGTGCTCGCACTAACCTGACACAATCCCCTTCAAGTGTTCATCCATCTTAATAAATCAGTGAAGCATTGGGATTAAGACCATGATCCTGGATTGAAACCTGGTTCTATCTTTCACTGGGGCTTCTCTAGTAGCTCAGATGGTAAAGAATCTGCCTGCAACACAAGAGACCTGGGTTTGATCCTCGGGTCAGGAAGATCCCCTGGAAAAGGAAATGGCAACCGACTCCAGTACTCTTGCCTAGAGAATTCCATGGACAGAGGAGCCTGGTGGGCTACAGTCCATGGCACCAGCTGTGGGTTTCACTCGCCAAAGTTTCAGATTATTTATAAAATGGATAAAATAGAAGCACCTACCTGATTGAATTGTTTTGAATGTAAAATTACACAAAGTGTTTCTCATAATTACTACTACATAGCAAGAACTCGCTTTCACTTTTCACTTTCACTCACTGGAGAAGGAAATGGCAACACACTCCAGTGTTCTTGCCTGGAGAATCCCAGGGAGAGGGGAGCCTGGTGGACTGCCGTCTATGGGATGGCACAGAGTCGGACACGACTGAAATGACTTAGCAGCAGCCGCAGCAGAAGCAGCAGCAGCAGCAGCAAGAACTCAATGATTCTAAGTGTTATGGAGAAGGCATTATCCTTTGAGGAAGCTTATTTTTGCTAGAGCATCTATTGTTGAAAAGAAGAACATTAAATTGAAACGATCCATTTCATGTTTTTCCTTTTGACTTTAGAAGTAACTCTGATTATCTCTTCTATGAATCTGTTTTCTAAAAATGTGGTGAAATTGATTTCTTCTTAAATCATGTGTGTGCTAAGTTGTTTTAGTCATGTTCTACTCTTTCCAAACACATGGACTGCAGCCCACCAGGCTTCTCTGTCCATAGGATTCTCCAGGTAAGAATATTGGAGCAGGTTGCCATGCCCTCCTCCAGGGGATCTTCCCAATGCAGGAACTGAATCCATGTCTCTTTTGTCTCTTCTATTGGCAGGTGGGTTCTTTATCACTAGCGCCTGGGAAGCCCCTTTTAAATCATATCCTCCTCAAATTGCATATTTTCTTATGTGATCATTATTCTAGAGTTTAAAAATCTTGGGCATGCTCTGTCCCTCAGTCATGTTTGACTCTTTGCGCCTGCTAAGCTTCTCTGTCCATGGAATTTTCCAGGCAAGGATATTGGAGTGGGTTGCCATTTCCTACTTCAAGGGATTTTCCTGACCCAGGGATCAAACTCACATCTCCTGCATCTCCTGCATTGGCAGGGGGATTCTTTACCACCTAACAACTTGGGAAACCCAATATATCTACTTTCAATTTGAAAATTTCCAGTCCTTTCAATTAACTCGATACCAGAATGTCTCTCAGTTCAAAAAACATAGTTCATTCTTAAATTTACATTTATAATCCTGGGTTTTATATATACTGACTCCACTTCCAAGCCATCTCATGTAATTTCCAAGTGTTTTGCTAGTCTATCTTCTTCAAAGCATCTAACACTGTTTCATGTTAACTAATTCATTTGCTTCCTGGTTCATTTTAATTATTGCACACTAAAATTTAAACTTTATCAGACTGTTCTGTCTCTTATACCACTATATCATTTGTGTCTAGAATTGCCCCTGGTACACATTTCCCACTGTGATCAAATGAAACCTAATTTAAAATATATTTAACACCATACTTTTCTTTTGCTTCCAACATTATCTATGTCTGCATTTCTGCTAAAGTAGGGTTTTATAAATGAGTTCAATTCTATAACTAAAAGGAAAACATGATTGCCATATTCTTTTTCCTAATTACTATGTAAATATAATTTCATCCAAAGTTCACATTAGCATTTTTGACTGATATCACATATCAGCAAGAGATGGATAGGGAGGAATTAAAAATTCAACAGAAAATTGAGAACATTAATATAGCATAATCCAAAAAAGTAGGATGCTACAATTGTAAACATAGGGATGGAAAATTAGCTTTAGAAAAAACATTGAACAATTTCTTTTCTATAAATAGATATCAGAAGTGAAGATCAGGTAAGTGGAGGCAGATTTAAAAGGGGGAGGAAAGGACTTTTTATCTTAATATTTTTATTTCTGTTAGAATCAATGAATGTATATATTTCTAATATTTTTGCATTGTTAACATTTGTGGGCAATACATTTAAAAGATCACAGCAACAAAAACCACAACAGAAACTCCAATAATGATAATATTGAAAATAACTTATACTTGTTGAGAATTTGCTATGTGTCAGACATTTTTCTATGGACTTTAAATGAGTTATTTCATTTAATTCTCAAAATAATAATATAACATAATTATTGTGTGTTTTTTAAATTTGTATGTTTTTAATAGTATAATAGAAAGAACTGTTGGATAGTGCTTCCAAGATAGAAGAAGAATAGGATAGGGAGACCACTTTCTCCCCTATAAAAACATCAAAGAATGATCTCAATGTGGAGCAACTCCCACAGAACACTTTCTGAATGCTGACAGCGGATCCCAGATACCCAGAAAGGAAAACCAATCTCTTCAGAATGAGGTAGGACAAAGTATAAAAACAAAAAGGGAAACAAAGGATTTGGGGACAGAGACCCCTCCTAGGGAGGGAGTTGTGAAGGAGGAGAAGTTTCTGCACAATAGGAAACCTTCTCATAGGTGAGGTCAGTGAGGAGCTTTGGAATCTCAGAGGGCAGCATAACAACAACAACAACAACAACAACAACAACAACAAAAACAAGAAAAAAAAGAAAATCAGCACAGAAATCACACTGAACAGTGATTACCAGCTGCGAAGCGGCTCACGGGCTCTCAACCATCAGCAGCTAGTGGGGGCATGGTACGGAGGTGCAAGCTGCACCAGTCCTTAAGGAAAGGAACGGGGTTGAATGCCATGAGGACATTCTGAAAGGGTTAATGTGACATAGCACAGATAGAATGGGGAAAACTCAAACCATGGGAATGCCAGAGAAACAAAGAAAAACAAAAGACCTTTCCCATGGAAAGGCTGTGATGCTGCATTGTGACCCCTGGGGCACTCACAGAATAAAGGATTTGGCCCTGCTGCTGCTGCTGCTGCTGCTGCTGCTGCTGCTGCTGCAAAGTCGCTTCAGTTGTGTCCGACTCTGTGCGACCCCATAGACGGCAGCCCACCAGGCTGCCCCGTCCCTGGGATTCTCCAGGCAAGAACACTGGAGTGGGTTGCCATTTCCTTCTCCAATGCATGAAAGTGAAAAGTGAAAGTGAAGTCACTCAGTCACATCCGACTCTTCGTGACCCCATGGACTGCAGCCCACCAGGCTCCTCCGTCCGCGGGATTTTCCAGGCAAGAGTACTGGAGTGGGGTGCCATCGCCTTCTCCGGATTTGGCCCTAGTGAATACCAAAGGAGAGGGAGCCAGCTGCCATTTATGGCTCTCCAAGGAGGTAGAGAGGCAAGTGTGAGATAGCCAGAGGTGGAAGGCTAGGGGCCATTGAAATCTCAGAACCAGAGACTGCATCTTCTACCAAGCTGTGAGCAGGCTGCCAGTCATTACCCACATCTTCCTAGGATCCTGGACATGAGACCAGATCCCCTGAGGAGATGAACAGCCCACCTGGGACTATGCCTTCATGGTGAACCTGAAAGCCCAAGAAACTTGGACCAGGGAGGTGCACACCACTTTGGGCTGTGGCAATCCCCATGTGGTTCATCTACTGCGAGCACTCCCCACACCTGCCAGTTGCATTTGTTTATAGTGCCCCTCCTGCACAGCACAACTGAGCCAGTGAGCTCAAATAAGTGTCCACTTTCACCCTCTCATGTCAGGGCAGAAATCAGACACTGACGAGAGATTTGCAAACAGAGGAGGCCAACCTGAGCAAAGAAAAGAAGTGGGGACCATTTCTTCAGGGGGAAGCTGCCAAAGTGGCAGGTGCAACAGATTAAAATTCTGTGATTAACCTGAAACTGTGCGTTTGAGGGGCAACTGTAGACTTTGAGAACAAATACAAGCCAGAACAAGGGAATATCTGACACTAAACTGATGCCACACTGACCGCAAAAGCTCCAGAGATATTCCTAGGTATATTAGAGTACTTTCTGAGTAGGCAACTCAACTGGACCAGGAAAAAGGAGGAATTATATGAACATTTACCTCACTACCAATGTACATATCCCCATGGTTCCTATGAAAAAATTAAAAAAAATCACTATCATTTTTAATTAAAATTTTTTTTATTATTTTAAACATTTGTTTTTATTCTTTTTTCATTTTTTCCTCTTTTTCCTCTTTCTTTACCTATTTTTCTTTTTTCCCTTATATTATCCTAATATGGTTCTTTATTACTCCTTTAAATATTAATTTTTATAACTTATTTTCACCTTTCTAAAAAAATCTTATTTAAAAAATTAATATTTTTAAAATTTTTGTGTTGTGTTTTTTTATATTGTACTTTAGAGAGTTTAATTTTTATTCTAGGTTTTTAATTTTTATTTTTTGATCTTTTGTTATTAATTTTATATCTTTAAGAGTTTAATTTTTAGTATCCATTTTCACTTATCAATTTGATTATTGGCTTGACTGCTCTCTTCCCTTTTGACTCTCCCTTTTATTTATTTATTTTTTTAATTTTTATTTTTACTTTATTTTCCTTTACAATACTGTATTGGTTTTGCCATACATTGACATGAATCCACCACGGGTGTACATGAGTTCCCAATCCTGAACCCCCTCCAACATCCCACCCCATATTATCTCTTTGGATCATCCCCGTGCAACAGCCCCAAGCATCCTGTATCCTGCATAGAACATAGACTGGCGATTCGTTTCTTACATGATAGTATACATGTTTCAGTGCCATTCTCCCAAATCATCCCGCCCTCTCCCTCAGAGTCCAAAAGTCCATTCTATACATCTGTGTCTCTTTTGCTGTCTCACATACAGGGTTATCATTACCATCTTTCTAAATTCCATATATATGTGTTAGTATACTGTATTGGTGTTTTTCTTTCTGGCTTACTTCACTCTGTATAATAGGCTCCAGTTTCATCCATCTCATTAGAATTGATTCAAATGTATTCCTTTTAATGGCTGAGTAATACTCCATTGTGTATATGTACCACAGCTTTCTCATCCATTCATCTGTTGATGGACATCTAGGTTGCTTCCATGTCCTGGCTATTATAAACAGTGCTGCGATGAACAATGGGGTACATGTATCTCATTCAATTCTGGTTTCCTCGGTGTGTATGAGCAGCAGTGGGATTGCTGGGTCATATGGCAGTTCTATTTGCAATTTTTAAAGGAAACTCCACACTGTTCTTCATAGTGGCTGTACTAGTTTGCATTCCCATCAACAGTGTAAGAGGGTTCCCTTTTCACCACACCCTCTCCAGCATTTATTGCTTGTAGACTTTTGGATAGCAGCCATTCTGACTGGCATGAGATGGTGCCTCATGGTGGTTTAGATTTGCATTTCTCTGATAATGAGTGATGTTGAGCATCTTTTCATGTGTTTGTTAGCCATCTGTATGTCTCCTTTGGAGAAATGTCTATTTAGTTCTTTGGCCCATTTTTTTGATTGGGTCGTTTATTTTTCTGGAATTGAGCTACATGAGTTGCTTGTATGTTTTCGAGATTAGTTGTTTGTCAGTTGCTTCATTTGCTATTATTTTCTCCCATTCAGAAGGCTGTCTTTTCACCTTGCTTATAGTTTCCTTTGTTGTTCAGAAGCTTTTAATTTTAATTAGGTCCCATTTGTTTATTTTTGCTTTTATTTCCAATATTCTGGGAGGTAGGTCATAGAGGATCCTGCTGTGATTTATGTCGGAGAGTGTTTTGCCTATGTTCTCCTCTAGTAGTTTTATAGTTTCTGGTCTTACATTTAGATCTTTAATCCATTTTGATTTGTGTGTGTGTGTGTGTGTGTGGTGTTAGAAAGTGATCTAGTTTCATTCTTTTACAAGTGGTTGACCAGTTTTCCCAGCACCACTTGTTAAAAAGATTGTCTTTACTCTATTGTATATTTTTGCCTCCTTTGTTGAAGATAAGTTGTCCATAGGTGTGTGGATTTATCTCTGGGCTTTCTATTTTGTTCCATTGATCTATATTTCTGTCTTTGTGCCAGTACCATACTGTCTTGATGACTATGGCTTTGTAGTAGAGCCTGAAGTCAGGCAAGTTGATTCTTCCAGTTCCATTCTTCTTTCTCAAGATTGCTTTGGCTATTCTAGGTTTTTTGTATTTCCATACAAATCTTGAAATTATTTGTTCTAGTTCTGTGAAAAATACCACTGGTAGCTTGATAGGGATTGCATTGAATCTGTAGATTGCTTTGGGTAGTATATTCATTTTCACTATATCGATTCTTCCAATCCATGAACATGGTATATTTCTCCATCTATTAGTGTCCTCTTTGACTTCTTTCACCAGTGTTTTATAATTTTCTATATAGGTCTTTAGGTAGATATATTCCCAAGTATTTTATTCTTTTTGTTGCAATGGTGAATGGAATTGTTTCCTTAATTTCTTTTTCTACTTTCTCATTATTAGTGTATAGGAATGCAAGGGATTTCTGTGTGTTGATTTTATATCCTGCAACTTTACTATATTCATTGATGAGCTCTAGTAATTTTCTGGTGGAGTTTTTAGGGTTTTCTATGTAGAGGATCATGTCATCTGCAAACAGTGAGAGTTTTACTTCCTTTCCAATTTGGATTTCATTTATTTCTTTTTCGGCTCTAATTGCTGTGGCCAAAACTTCCAGAACTATGTTGAATAGTAGCTATCCTCCTGGTCACCTCTGTCTCCTTCCTCCCTCTTAAAATCTGTATAACTCTGTTAATCTCTTTGGATGTTTCTGGCTGTGGAGAGTTGTTTTACTATCATTAACTTAGGGGTTTTGTCTTCAGTCCTGTGTGGACAGAGAAGTTTTGATACCATTGTAAAAGGTCAGGACTGAGACCTAGAGACAAGAAGTTCAGCTCCAGAACTTTGGACAATCATAGAACTCCTGACCCCAGGGAAAATGAATAGATGAGAGTCCATCAAAATCCTCCATACACACACTAAGACCAAAATCCACCCGAGGAAATCAAGTTCCAGTACTGATTCTCCAGAAAAATGGGAACATAACATTAAATTTTAAAAGACAGGCTGCCCAAAGTCATACAAACCCATAACAGTACATTGCCCTCCAGAGAGTTGAGATCCAGGTCCCTCCACCAGAACACAGACACAAGAACTCCCAACCAGGAAAGCTTCACAAGCCACTGGTCCTAACCCACCCACAGAGAGAAGACTCCACAATTAAGAGGAACTACAACTCTCCGGCTTGCAGAAAGGAGACCCCAACATAGCAAACTAAACAAACTGAAAGGGCAGGGAAATATCCAGCAGGGGAAGGAACATGATAAACCCACCAAATTAAAACAAGATGAGGAGATAGGGAGTATACCTGAAAAATAATTCATAATAATGATAGTAAAGATGATCCAAAGAAGACTCCACAATCAAGAGGAACTACAACTCCAGCCTGCAGAAAGGAGACCCCAACATAGCAAACTAAACAAACTGAAAGGGCAGAGAAATATCCAGCAGGGGAAGGGACATGATAAACCCACCAAACCAACAAAAAGATGAGGAGATAGGGAGCCCACCTGAAAAATAATTCATAATAATGATAGTAAAGATGATACAAATCTTGAAAACAAAATGGAGATATAGATAAATAGACTAAAGACACAGATTGAGAAGATGCAAGACATGTTTAACAAAGACCTAGAAGAAATAAAGAATAGTCAATCAGTAATGAACAATGCAGTACCTGAGATTAAAAGCGACAGAGGGAAGCAACAGTTGAGTAAGTGAGGCAGAAGAAAGGAGTAAGCCAGAAGATAGAATGGTGGAAATAAATGATGCATAGTGGAAAAAGGAAAAAGATTAAAAAGAAATGGGGACAGCCTCAGAGAACCCTGGAACAATGTTAAGCACCCCAAGATTCGAATCAGGCATCCCAGAAGAAGAAAAAGGACAAGACATGAGAAAATACTTGAAAATAGTTGAAAACTTCCCTAAAATGAGGAAGGAAATACAAATAAACCCAAAATAATAAAGTAAATTTTATGGATTATATTATCAACAACTACCTTACACAAAAGTTGGTTAAAAGCTCCAAACAAAATATAAAGACTAGCTGAATGGATATATAAACAAGATCCCTGTGTATGCTGTCCACAAGAGACACACCTCAAATCTAGGGACACATACAGACTGAAGTGAAGGGCTGGAAAAATATTTCATGCAAATGGAGACCAAAAGAAACTTTGAGTAGCAATCCTTATATCAGATGAAATAAACTTTAAAATAAAGACCATTATAAGAGACAAAGAAGGACACTGCATGATGATCAAAGGATCAATACAAGAAAGTATTACAATTATAAATATATATGCAACCAATATATATGCAAAGGAGCACCTCAAAACAGAGGGCAAATAAATGCTAACAACAATTAAAGGGGAAATGGACAGCATTGGAAAAGACCTTGATGCTGGGAGGGATTGGGGGCAGGAGAAGGGATGACAGAGGATGAGATGGTTGGATGGCATCACCGACTCGATGGACATGAGTTTGAGTAAACTCCGAGAGTTGATGATGGACAGGGAGGCCTGGCGTCCTGCAATTCATGGGGTAGCAGAGAGTCGGACATGACTGAGCGACTGAACTGAACTGAACTGAACTGACAGTGGCACAATATTAGCGGGGGACTCTAATATACCACTCACAACTATGTGCAGATCATCAAGACAGAAAATTAAAAAGGAAACACAAACTTAAATGATGCATTGGACCTAGCTGATAACAACAGATTTCACCTTTTTCTCAAGTGCGCATGGAACGTTCTCCAAGATAGATCGCATCCTAGGCCACAAAGCAAGCCTTGGAATGTTTGTAAAAACTGAAATCATTTCAAGCATCTTTTCTGATCACAATGCTGTAAGATTAGATATCAGCTACTGGGGGGGAACGAAGCTATAAAAAACACAAACATATGGAGACTAAACAACACACTTCTGAACTATGGATGGAGGTGCATGACATTGTACAGGAGACAGAAATCAAGACCATCCCCCTAAAAAAGAAATCCAAAAAAGCAAACTGGCTGTCTGAGGAGGCCTTACAAATAGCTATAAAAGGAAGGGAAGTGAAAAGTAAAGGAGAAAAGGAAATATATAAAAGCATCTGAATGCAGAGTTCCAAAGAATAGCAAGGAGAGATAAGAAAGCCTTTCTCAGCGATCAGTGCAAAGAAATAGAGGGAAACAATAGAATGGGAAAGACTAGACATCTCTTGAGATACCAAGGGAACATTTCATGCAAAGATGGGCTCAATAAAGGACAGAAATGGGATGGACCTAACAGAAATAGAAGATATTGAGAAAAGGTGGAAAGAATACAGAGAAGAACTGTACAAAAAAGATCTTCATGATCCAAAAAAGATCTTCATGATCCAGATAATGACAAAGGTGTGATCACTTAGCTAGAGTGAGACATCCTTGAATGTGAAGTCAAATGGGCCTTAGGAAGCATCACTATGAACAAAGCCAATGGAGATGATGGAATTCCAGCTGAACTATTTCAAATCCTGAAAGATGATGCTGTGAAAGTGCTGCACTCAATATGCCAGCAAACTTGGAAAACTCAGCAGTGGCCACAGGACTGGGAAAGATCAGTTCTCATTCCAATCCCAAAGAAAGGCAATGCCAAAGAATGCTCTAACTACTGCACAATTGCACTCATCTCACACACTAGTAAAATGATGCTTAAAATTCTCCAAGCCAGGCTTCAGCAATATGTGAACTGTGAAATTCCAGATGTTCAAGCTGGTTTTAGAAAAGGTAGAGGAGTCAGAGATTTAAAAAAACAAACGAACAAACAAAAAAACCTCAAAATGGATTAAAGATCTAAACATCAGACCAGAAACTATAAAACTACTAGAGGAGAACATAGGCAAAACACTCTCTGACATAAATCACAGCAGGATCCTCTATGACCTACCTCCCAGAATATTGGAAATAAAAGCAAAAATAAACAAATGGGACCTAATTAAAATTAAAAGCTTCTGAACAACAAAGGAAACTATAAGCAAGGTGAAAAGACAGCCTTCTGAATGGGAGAAAATAATAGCAAATGAAGCAACTGACAAACAACTAATCTCGAAAACATACAAGCAACTCATGTAGCTCAATTCCAGAAAAATAAACGACCCAATCAAAAAAATGGGCCAAAGAACTAAATAGACATCTCTCCAAAGGAGACATACAGATGGCTAACAAACACATGAAAAGATGCTCAACATCACTCATTATCAGAGAAATGCAAATCTAAACCACCATGAGGCACCATCTCATGCCAGTCAGAATGGCTGCTATCCAAAAGTCTACAAGCAATAAATGCTGGAGAGGGTGTGGAGAAAAGGGAACCCTCTTACACTGTTGGTGGGAATGCAAACTAGTATAGCCACTATGGAGAACAATGTGGAGATTCCTTAAAAAACTGGAAATAAACTGCCTTATGACCCAGCAATCCCACTGCTGGGCATACACACTGAGGAAACCAGAACTGAAAGAGACACGTGTACCCTAATGTTCATTGCAGCATTGTTTATAATAGCCAGGACATGGAAACAACCTAGATGTCCATCAGCAGATGAATGGATAAGAAAGCTGTGGTTCATATACACAATGGAGTATTACTCAGCCATTAAAAGGAATACATTTGAATCAATTCTAATGAGATGGCTGAAACCGGAGCCTATTATACAGAGCGAAGTAAGCCAGAAAGAAAAACACCAATACAGTATACTAACACATATATATGGAATTTAGAAAGATGGTAATGATAACCCTGTATGTGAGACAGCAAAAGAGACACAGATGTACAGAACAGACTTTTTGACTCTGTGGGAGAGGGAGAGGGTGGGATGATTTGGGAGAATGGCATTGAAACATGTATAATATCATATAGAAACGAATCGCCAGTCTAGGTTCGATGCAGGATACAGGATGCCTGGGGCTGGTGCACTGGGATAACCCAGAGGGATGGTATGGGGAGGGAGGTGGGAGGGGGGTTCAGGAGTGGAAACTTATGTACACCCGTGGCGGATTCATGTTGATGTATGGTGAAACCAATACAGTAATGTAAAGTTAAAAAAAATCCGACAGTACACCAGAGACTGAACATGGGAAAATGAACCGAACTGACTTTCTCTCAGAAGCACTGATGGAAATAAATGGGTCCGAATGAATTAATACTAAAAAAGAAAAAAATTGCCAACATCCACTGGATCATCAAAAAAGCAAGAGAGTTACAGAAAAACATCTATTTCTGCTTTATTGACTATGCCACAGCCTTTGACTGTGTGGATCACAAGAAACTGTGGAAGATTCTGAAAGAGATGGGAATACCAGACCACCTGACCTGCCTCTTGAAGAACCTGCATGCAGGTCAGGAAGCAGCAGTTAGAACTGGACATGGAACAACAGACTGGTTCCAAATAGGAAAAGAGTACGTCAAGGCTGTATATTGTCACCCTACTTATTTAACTTCTATGCAGAGTACATCATGAGAAATGCTGGGCTGGAAGAAGCACAAACTGGAATCAAGATTTCCAGGAGAAATATAAATCACCTCAAATATGCAGATAACACCACCTTTATGGCAGAAAGTGAAGAGGAACTAAAAAGCCTCTTGATGAAAGTGAAAGAGAAGAGTGCAAAAGTTGGCTTAAAGCTCAACATTCAGAAAACTAAGATCATGGCATCACTTCTTGGCAAATAGATGGAGAAACAGTGGTACAGTGGCTGACTTTATTTTTCTGGGCTCCAAAATCATGGCAGATGGTGATTGCAGCCATGAAATTAAAAGATGCTTACTTCTTGGAAGGAAAGTTATGACCAACCTAGACAGCATATTCAAAAGCAGAGATATTACTTTGTCAACAAAGGTCCATCTAGTCAAGGCTATGGTTTTTCCAGTGGTCATATATAGATGTGAGATTTGGACTACAAAGAAAGCTGAGCACTAAAGAATTGATGCTTTTGAACTGTGGTGTTGTAGAAAGCTCTTGAGAGTCTCTTCAACTACAATGAGATTCAACCAGTCCATCCTAAAGAAGATCAGTCCTGGGTGTTCATTGGAAGGACTGATGTTGAAGCTGAAACTCTAAAGTTTTGGCCACCTGATGTGAAGAGGAGTTGACTCATTTGAAAAGGCCCTGATGCTGGGAAAGATTGAGTGCAGGTAGAGAAGGGGATGACAGAGGATGAGCTGGTTTGATGGCATCACTGACTGATGGACATGAGTTTGAGTGAATTGCGGGAGTTGGTGATGGACAGGGAGGTGGGAGTTGGTGATGGACAGTGATGTGCTGAGGTTCATGGGGTAGCAGAGTCACGACTGAGTGACTGAACTGAACTGAACTGAATAACCAACATAAAACTGAAAAAATAAAAAAGGTTATCAACATATTCATAGAAACAAAAGATAATGAAAATACAACAACCCAAATCTTTTGGGATCTAGTAAAAGTAGTGCTAAGAGGGAAGTTCATAGAAATACAAACCTACCTCAAGAAACAAGAGAAGCATCAAACAAGCAACCTAACTTTACACCTAGAACAACTAAAAAAGGAAGAACAAAGCTTTCTCAAAGTTAGTAGAAGTAAAGAAACAATAAAAATCAGATCAGAAATAAAAATGAAGAATATAACAAAGATCTTATTGCCTTTTCATACTGTTCATGGGGTTCTAAGGGCAAAGATTGTTGAAGTAGTTTGCCATTCCCATCTCCAGTGGACCACATATTAAAAAGAAGAGACATCATTTTGCCAACAAAGGTCCGTATAGTCAAAGTCATTGTTTTTCTGGTAGTAATATACAAATGTGAGGGTTGGACCATAAAGACAACTGAGCACTAAAGAATTGATGTTTTTGAACTGTGGTGTTGGAGAAGACCCTTGAACTCCAAGGAGATCTAACCAGTCAATCCTAAAGGAAATCAGTCCTGAATATTTATTGGAAAGATTGATGCTGAAGCTGAAACTCCAATACTTTGGTGGTCACCTGATGCAAGGAAATAACTCATTGGAAAAGACCCTGATGCTATGAAAGATTGAAGGCAGGAGGAGAAGTGGATGGCACAGGAATGGATGGTTGGATGGCATCACTGACTTGATTGACATGAGTTTAAGCAAGCTGTAGGAAATGGTTAAGGATAGGGAAGCCTGGCATGCTTCAGTTTACGGAAATGAAAGCAGAGTAAAAAATGAATGAGCAACTGCACAACACAGCAAAGATTAAAAAAAAAACAAACACTAAAAGCTGGTTGTTTGAGAAGATAATCAAAATGGACAAACCATTAACCAGACTCTTCAAGAGAAAAAAAAAAAAGACTCAAATCAATAAAATTAGAAATGAAAATGGAGAAATTACAACAGCAGTAGAAACGATCATAAGAGATGGCTATGAGCAAGTATATGGCAACACAATGGACAACTTGGATGAAATGAACACATTCTTAGAAAAGTATAACCTTTCAAAACTGAATGAGAAAGAAATAGAATGAAATGTTATTTCAACCATATTTCAAGAATCAGAAAGAAATGTGATTGCATGTATCAATCACATGCACAGAAATCAAAACTGTATGCAAAAATCTTCCAACATGCAAAAGCCCAGGACCAGACAGCTTCACAGGTGAATTGTAACAATAATTTAGAGAAGCACTAACACCTATTGTGCTCAAAATCTATCAGAAAATTGCAAAGGAAAATTCCCTAAATTCACTCTGTGAGACCAATATCACCCTGATACCAAAACCAAACATGTTGGGATTAAAACAAACAAACAAACAAACCCAAAAACTACAAGCCAGTATCACTAATGACTTAGATGCAAATATCCTCGAGAAAATTCTTATAAGCAGAATTCAATAACATATTAAAAGGTGATCAAGTGGGCTTTATTTCAGGGATGCAAGGATTCTTCAATATTCACAAATCAATCAATTGATATACCATATTAACAAACTGAAAGATAAAACCATATGCTTATTTCAATAGATGCAGAAAAAGCCTTTGACAAAATTCAACATCCATTTATGTCAAATCCACAGCAAACATTATCTTCAATGTTGAAATATTGACAGCATTTCCTCTAAAATCAGGAATAAGTCAAGGTCACCAATTTTCACCATTACTATTCAACATAGTTTTGGAAATCCTAGCCACAGAAATAAGAGAAGAAAAAGAAATGAAACAAATCCAGATTGGAAGAGAAATAAAGCTTTAATTGTTTGCAGATGACATGATCCATTGCATAGAAAACCATAAAGATACCACAATAAAAATACTAGACCTAAACAATGAATATTATAAAGCTGCTGGATATAAAATTAATGCAATGAAATCTCTTCCATTCCTATATATTAATAATAAAAAATCAGAAAGAGAAATTAAGTAAACAATCACATTCACCATTGCAAAGAAAAGAATAAAATAGTTAAGAATAAATTTACCTAAAGGAACAAAAGACCTGTATAGAGAAAACTATAAAATACTGATAAAAAAATAAAAGATGACACAAATAGGTGGAGAAATATAACATGTTCTTGGATTGGAAGAATCAATGCAGTGAAAATGAGTATGCTACTCAAAGCAATCTATAGATTCAATGCAATTCCTACCAAACTACCAATGGTGTATTTCACAGAGTTCAGTTCAGTTCAGTTCTGTCGCTCAGTCATGTCCAACTCTTTGCAACCCCAAGAACTGCAGCATGCCAGGCCTCCCTGTCCATCACTAACTGCTGGAGTCCACCCAAACCCATGTCCATCGATTAGATGATGCCATCCAGTCATCTCATCCTCTGTCGTCCCCTTCTCCTCCTGCCCCCAGTCCCTCCCAGCATCAGAGTCTTTTCCAGTGAGTCAACTCTTTGCATGAGGTGGCCAAAGTACTGGAGTTTCAGCTTTAGCATCATTCCTTCCAAAGAAATCCCAGGGTTGATCTCCTTCTGAATGGACTGGTTGGATCTCCTTGCAGTACAAGGGACTCTCAAGAGTCTTCTCCAACACCACAGATCAAAAGCATCAATTCTTCGGCACTCAGCCTTCTTCACAGTTCAACTCTCGCATCCATACATGACTACTGGAAAACCATAGCCTTGACTAGACGGACCTTGTCGGTAAAGTAATGTCTCTGCTTTTGAATATGCTATCTACGTTGGTCATAACTTTTCTTCGAAGGAGTAAGCGTCTTTTAATTTCATGGCTGCAGTCACCATCTGCAGTGATTTTGGAGTCCCCCAAAATAAAGTCTGACACTGTTTCCACTGTTTCCCCATCTATTTCCCATGAAGTGATGGGACCAGATGCCATGATCTTTGTTTTCTGAATGCTGAGCTTTAAGCCAACTTTTTCACTCTTCTCTTTCACTTTCATCAACAGGCTTTTTAGTTCCTCTTCACTTTCTGCCATAAGGGTGGTGTCATCTGCATATCTGAGGTTATTGATATTTCTCCCGGCAATCTTGATTCCAGCTTGTTCTTCTTCCAGCCCAGCGTTTCTCATGATGTACTCTGCATATAAGTTAAATAAGCAGGGTGCCAACATATTTCACAGAACTAGAACAAATAATTTCACAATTGTATGGAAGCACGAAAGACCCCAAATAGCCAAAGCAATCTTGAGGAAGAAGAAGGGAACTGGAAGAATCAACTTTCCAGACTTCAAACAATACTACAAACGTGCAGTCATCTATGGTATTGTTACAAAGACAGAATTGTAGATCAATGAAACAAAATAGCATCCAGAGACCAATTCACACACCAATGGACATCTTATCTTGGACAAAGGAGGCAAAAATATAGATTGGAAAAAAAATAGTCTCTTCACCAAGTGGTGCTGGGAAAACTGCTCAACTACACATTAAAGAATGATGCTAGAACACTTTCTAACACCATACACAAAAGTAAACTTAAAATGGATTAAAGACCTAAATGTAAGACCAAAAACTATAAACCTCTTAGAGGAAAACATAGGCAGAACACTCTCTGAGATAAATCACTGCAGGATGCTTTATGACTCACCTTCTAGAATAATGGAAATAAAACAAAATAGAAAAATGGGACATAATTAAATTTAAAAGCTTTTGCACAACAAAGGAAACTATAAGCAAGTTGAAAAGACAGGCTTCAGAATGGAGGAAAACAAGAGCAAATGAAATAACTGGCAAACAATTTATCTCCAAAATACACAAGCAGGTTCTGCAGCTCAACATTTGAAAAACAAACAACCCAATCAAAAAATGGGCAAAAGATACAGACAGAAATTTCTCCAGAGAAGACATACAGATGTCTAAAAACACAAGAAATGATGCTCACCATCAGTCATTATTAAGGAAATGCAAATGAAAATCACAATGAGGTATTATCTCACACTGGTCAGAATGGCCACTATTAAAGTTTCTACAAACAATAAATGATGGAGAGGGTATGGAGAAAAGGAAACACTCTTCCACTGTTGATAGGAATGCAAACTGGTACAGCCACTATGGAGAACAGTGTGGAAATTCCTTAAAACCTGGGAATAGAACTGCTATTTCAGTTCAGTTCAGTTCAGTCGCTCAGTCGTGTCCGACTCTTTGCGACCCCATGAATCACAGCACGGCAGGCCTCCCTGTCCATCACCATCTCCTGGAGTTCACTCAGACTCATGTCCATTGAGTCCGTGATGCCATCCAGCCATCTCATCCTCTGTCATCCCCTTCTCTTCCTGCTCCCAATCCCTCCCAGCATCAGAGTATTTTCCAATGAGTCAACTCTTCCCATGAGGTGGCCAAAGTACTGGAGCTTCAGCTTTAGCATCATTCCTTCCAAAGAAATCCCAGGGTTGATCTCCTTCAGAATGGACTGGTTGGATCTCCTTGCAGTCCAAGGGACTCTCAAGAGTCTTCTCCAATACCACAGTTTAAACGCATCAATTCTTTGGCGCTCAGCCTTCTTCAAAAATCTCACATCCATACATGACCCAGGAAAAACCATAGCCTTGACTAGAGGGACCTTAGTCGGCAAAGTAATGTCTCTGCTTTTGAATATACTATCTAGGTTGGTCATAACTTTTCTTCCAAGGAGTAAGCACCTTTTAATTTCATGGCTGCAGTCACCATCTGCAGTGATTTTGGAGCCCCCCAAAATAAAGTCTGACACTGTTTCCACTGTTTCCCCCTCTATTTCCCATGTAGAGATGGGACCGGCTCCCATGATCTTCATTTTCTGAATGTTGAGCTTTAAGCAAACTTTTTTGCTCTCCTCTTTCACTTTCATCAAGAGGCTTTTTAGCTCCTCTTCACTTTCTGCCATAAGGGTGGTGTCATCTGCATATCTGAGGTGATTGATATTTCTCCCAGCAATCTTGATTCCAGCTTGTGCTTCTTCCGGTCCAGCGTTTCTCATGATATACTCTGCATAGAAGTTAAATAAGCAGGGTGACAATATACAGCCTTGACGTACTCCTTTTCCTATTTGGAACCAGTCTGTTGTTCCATGTCCAGTTCTAACTGTTGTTTCCTGACCTACATACAGATTTCTCAAGAGGCAGGTGAGGTGGTCTGGTATTCCCATCTCTTCCAGAATTTTCCACAGTTTCTTGTGATCCACACAGTCAAAGGCTTTGGCATAGTCAATAAAGCAGAAATCGATGTTTTTCTGGAACTCTCTTGCTTTTCCATGATCCAGCAGATGTTGTCAATTTGATCTCTGGTTCCTCTGCCTTTTCTAAAACCAGCTTGAACATCTAGAATTTCACAGTTCAAGTATTGCTGAAGCCTGGCTTGGAGAATTTTGAGCATTACTTTACTAGCATGTGAGATGAGTGCAATTGTGCAGTAGTTTGAGCATTCTGTGGCATTGCCTTTCTTTGGGATTGGAATGCAAACTGACCTTTTCCAGTCCTGTGGCCACTGCTGAGTTTTCCAAATTTGCTGGCATATTGAGTGCAGCACTTTCACAGCATCATCTTTCAGGATTTGAAAGAGCTCAACTGGAATTCCATCACCTCCACTAGCTTTGTTTGTAGTGATGCTTTCTAAGGCCCACTTGACTTCACATTCCCAGATGTCTGGCTCTAGATTAGTGATCACATCATCATGATTATCTGGATTGTGAAGATCTTTTTTGTAATTGAAAGTGGTCAAACAAGAGATGGCAAGGGTGAACGCTGACATTCTAGGAATCAGCAAACTAAAATGGACTGGAATGGGTGAATTTAACTCAGATGACCATTATATCTACTACAGCAGGCAGGAATCCCTCAGAAGAAATGGAGTAGCCATCATGGTCAACAAGAGTCTGAAATGCAGTACTTGGATGCAATCTCAAAAACGACAGAATGATCTACGTTTGTCTCCAAGGCAAACCATTCAATATCACAGTAATCCAAGTCTATGCCCCAACCAGTAATGCTGAAGAAACTAAAGTTGATCGGTTTTATGAAGACCTATAAGACCTTTTAGAACTAACCCCCCCAAAAGATGTCCTTTTCATTATTGGGGACTGGAATGCAAAAGTAGGAAGTCAAGAAACACCTGGAGTAACAGGCAAATTTGGCCTTGGAATGCGGAATGAATAGGGCAAAGACTAATAGAGTTTTGCCAAGAGAATGCACTGGTCATAGCAAACACCCTCTTCCAACAACACAAGAGAAGACTCTACACATGGACATCACCAGATGGTCAACACTGAAATCAGACTGATTATATTCTTTGCAGCCAAAGATTGAGAAGCTCTATACAGTCAACAAAAACAAGACAGGAGCTGACTGTGGCTCAGATCATGAACTCCTTATTACCAAATTCAGACTCAAATTGAAGAAAGTAGGGAAAACCCCTAGACCATTCAGGTATGACCTAAATCAAATCCCTTATGATTAGACCGTGGAAGTGAGAAATAGATTTAAGGGCCTAGATCTGATAGAGAGAGTGCCTGATGAACTATGGCCTGAGGTTCGTGACATTGTACAGGAGACAGGGATCAAGACCATTCCCATGGAAAAGAAATGCACAAAAGCAAAATGGCTGTCTGGGGAGGCCTTACAAATAGCTGTGAAAAGAAGAGAGGCAAAAAGCAAAGGAGAAAAGGAAAGATGTAAGCATCTGAATGCAGAGATGCAAAGAATAGCAAGAAGAGATAAGAAAGTCTTCTTCAGCGATCAATGCAAAGAAATAGAGGAAAACAACAGAATGGGAAAGACTAGAGGTCTCTTTAAGAAAATTCGAGATACCAAGGGAACATTTCATGCAAAGATGGGCTCAATAAAGGACAGAAATGGTGTGGACCTAACAGAAGCAGAAGATATTAAGAAGAGGTGGCAAGAATACATGGAAGAACTGTACAAAAAAGATCTTCATGACCCAGATCATCATGATGATGTGATCACTAATCTAGAGCCAGACATCCTGGAATGTGAAGTCAAGTGGGCCTTAGAAAGCATCACTACAAACAAAGAACTGTTATACAACACAATAATCCCACAGATGGACATATACCATGAGGAAACCAGAATTGAAAGAGACACATGTACCCTAGTGTTCATTGAAACACTATTTGCAATAGCTAGGATATAGAAGCAACCTTGATGTCCATTTGCAAATGAATGGATAAGGAAATTATGGTGTATATCCTCAAAAGAATATTACTCAGCTATCAAAAAGAACACATTTGAGACAGTTCTAACAAAGTCGATGAATTTGGAGCCTATTATACAGAGTGAATTATCAAAAATGGAAAGACAAATATTATATATTAACACATATATATGAAATTTTGAAAGATAGTACCGACAATTCTACATGCAGGGCAGCAAAGGAGACACAGACATAAAAACAGACTTTTGGGCTCAGTGGGAGAAGCCAAGGTGGGATGATTTGAGAGAATACAGTTGAATCATATACATTACCTTATGTAATATAGATGACCAGTGCAAGTTCAGTGCATGAATCAGGATACCCAAAGCCAGTGCTCTGGAACAACATAGAGGGATAAGGTGGGGACGAAGGTGGGAGGGGAGTTCAGGATAGGTGGAACACATGTATACCTATGGCCAATTTATGTTGATGTATGGCAAAACCCATCACAATATTGTAAAGTAATTATCCTCCAATTAAAATTAATTAATTAAAACAAAGAAAGGGCTTTTGGTCTTTGTTTAATATAGTCAACTTATGTTTAAGTAAATTATGATTGGTATTTATAGCAATTATTTTGCAGCAACCTGGGTTTGGAATTATCCTTTTGATACTAGTTAATTATCTTATAGATTTCTATTTTGCTGGTTTTTCATGACAAACTGTCCCACATTTTACTGAATACACTGTAAAGTACATGACTTAATAAAAATAGGAATGTAGTTTTCAGTTATTTCACTGTTCTGAGCACAATAACATTATACTTTCTGCTGTAATTATTTTCATTATATTTCTGCCTACATAATTAGATGGTATTAGAATGTGGATAGAACTTTCTATAATTGGTGTTCATAACACACAAACTCTGGTAATTTTCTTTTATTTTTTCTTATTGAAACTTTGAGTTGCTTCTGAACTGATTTGAGTTTGAAATAATGCCCGGGGAAAGGACAATGCTCTAATTCCTTTCTTCTATTCAGTTTATTGCCGTTAGCTTCTTTTGAAAAAATCAATGCAATTTCTATGAAGATTCAAAAATAATTTATAGAAAATATAATGGCACATTTCACCTTTAAAAAGCGTATTTAAGAGCCATTACTCCTACTTAGTATGCTGAAGTGCTAGTCTCTGAAAGTCCTATTCACAGGGTGGACTTGATCCTTTTAATTATTAGTTTTAAACTTTCATCATATTCAAGCTGCCACCTCCATGTATAATATCTCATTGATTTTGGAGACAATTATCTCATAATTGTTTCTTCTTTCATATTTTGTCAAGGTAGTTATATAAGATAATAAAAATTAGGTCACCTGAAAGGAATACCTGAATTTGCATATATGACTCACTATCATGGTAGACTGATATTGAAATGCAGGTAAGAGAATTAGGAATATAAATTCACATGCCTTTTGTTATTGGGTCATATTTTAAGAAACACACATCTTTTATTTCTGAATTGCAAAGTAATTAATCATCACTAAATATCTATTTGAGGGGACTCCTCTAGTTTTACTACTGTATATTGTTTCTGTTTTTATATTCTACAATATTTAATGGATGCATTTCAATTCAAGCTTCAGATTTAGGACTAGAATATCCTTTTTTGTTCAGTTCAGTTGCTCATTCGTGTCCGAATCCAAAGAATGTCTGGAGGTTGTAAAGACCTCACCAGACCTACTCCCATAATTCACATTTTAAGATAACAGAATTAGCCAGAAGGTTTAATCCAGAGACTGTCCTCAGGCATAATACATTGTTGTTATATAATCCTAAGGAATGTAGAGAAGGAAAAAATTCTGTCCTTTCTTTCTCCTTGAGAATTCCAGACCCCTCTCTCCTTGGGGACCCCTAGACTTCTTATCAACCTGCCTAGGAAATGACTCTCCCAACCCCATGAACCACAGCACACCAGGCCTCCCTGTCCACTACCAACTCCTGGAGTTTACCCAAACTCATGTCCATTGAGTCAGTGATGCCATCCAACTATCTCATCCTCTGTTGTCCCCTTCTTCTCCTGCCCTCAATCTTTCCCAGCATCAGGGTCTTTCCAAATGAGGCTCTTTAGTTCTTCTTCACTTTTCTTTGCATCAGGTGGCCAAAAGTATTAGAATTTCAGCTTCAACATCAGTCCTTCCAATGAACCCCCAGGACTGATCCTTTAGGAGGGACTGGTTGGATCTCCTTGCAGTTCAAGAGATTCTCAGGAGTCTTCTCCAACACCACAGTTCAAAAGCATAAATTTTTCGGTGCTCAGCTTTTATAGTCGAACTCTCACATCCATACATGACCAAAGGAAAAACCATAGCTTTGACTAGATGGACCTTTGTTGACAAAGTAATGTCTCTGCTTTTTTAATATGTTGTCTAGGTTGTTTATAACTTTCCTTCCAAGGAGTAAGCATCTTTTAATTTTATGGCTGCAATCACCATCTGCAGTGATTTTGGAGCCCAAAAAACCAAAATCTGACACTGTTTTCACTGTTTCACTATCTATTTGCCATGAAGTGATGGGACTGGATGCTATGATCTTCGTTTTCTGAATGTTGACTTTTAAGCCAACTTTTTCACTCTCCTCTTTCACTTTCATCAAGAGGCTCTTTAGTTCTTTACTTTCTGCCATAAAGGTGGTATCATATGCATATCTGAGGTGATTGATATTTCTCCCAGAAATCTTGATTCCAGCTTGTGTTTCTTCCAGTCCAGCGTTTCTCAAGATGTACTCTGCACATAAGTTAAATAAGCAGGGTGACAGTATACAGCCTTGACATATTCCTTTTCCTACTTGAAACCAGTCTGTTGTTCCATGTCTAGTTCTAACTGTTGCTTCCTGACCTGCATACAGACTTCTCAAGAGGCAAGTCAGTTGGTCTGGTAGTCCTATCTCTTTCAGAATCTTCCACAGTTTATTGTGATCCACACAGGCAAAGGCTTTGGCACAGTCAATAAAGCAGAAGTAGATGTTTTTCTGAAACTCTCTTGCTTTTTTGATGATTCAGTGGATGTTGGCAATTTGATCTCTGGTTCCTCTGCCTTTTCTAAAACATCTGGAAGTTCATGGTTCACATATTGCCAAAGCCTGGCTTGGAGAATTTTGAGCATTACTTTACTAGCATGTGAGATGAGTGCAATTGTGTGGTACTTTGAGCATTCTTTGGCATTGCCTTTCTTTGGGATTGGAATGAAAACGGACCTTTTCCAGTCCTGTGGCCACTGCTGCGCTTTCCATGTTTGCTGACATATTGAGTGCAGCACTTTCACAACATCATCTTTTAGGATTTGAAATAGCTCAACTGGAATTCTATCACCTCCAGTAGCTTTGTTCATAGTGATGCTTCCTAAGGGCCACTTGACTTCACATTCTAGGATGTCTGGCTCTAGGTGAGTGATCTCACCATCGTGATTATCTGGGTCATGAAGATTTTTTTTTTTTTTTTGGTACAGTTCTTCTGTGTATTCTTGCCACCTCTTCTTAATATCTTCTGATTCTGTTAGGTCCATCCCATTTCTGTCCTTTATTGAGCCCATCTTTGCATGAAATGTTCCCTTGGTATCTCTAATTTTTTTGAGCCAAAGATGGAGATGCTCTATAAGTCAGCAAAAGCAAGACTGAGAGCTGACTGTGGCTCAGATCATGAACTCATTGTTGCCAAATTCTAAGTTAAATTGAAGAAAATGGGGAAAATCACTAGACCACTCAGGTATGACCTAAATAAAAGCCGTTATGAATATAAAGTGAAAGTGAGAAATAGATTTAAGGAACTAGATCTGATAGACAGAGTGCCTGATGAACTATGGACGGAGGTTTGTGCACTGTACAGGAGACAGGGAGCAAGACCACCCCCAAGAAAAAGAAAAAGAAATGACTGCCTATAAACCTGATAATAATACAATCTAAAATGAAAATTCAATTTATCTGGTGTGAAAAATATGCTTTACCCTAAGCTTCTAAAGGATCAATGTGTGTTCATAGGAAGTATCAGTAGTGATTATGCCTCACATTTAACACAATTAAATTTAATCTTTGAGGTATTATATTAACAATCCCAAGTACTTTCGTAAAAATAGGATCTATAAGTAGAATTCATGGTCATCCAAGAAAAACCAAACTTATAAGTTACTATATCAACTTTTAAAAGTTAATGAGTAGGCTGGGGAGTTATGATTTACTGTCAGTCCACCAAGAAATGTCAGTGCCCTAGAATATGAGAAGGCAAGTGTCATCTAGCTAGATTTGTGAACTTTTCACTTTACCATTCAATGACAGCAAACAGGAAATTAGTCTATAAATAATTGAACTTGAAATTTTTTTGAAAGTCTATCACAGCATGTTAAAAGCAATTTTGTTCTTGAATTAGCTCTCCATAAGTAGTAAATAAGTCAAACAGCTTTTAAATAATGCAACACATAGAGCAACAGATGAGACGGTTTAATAAGAGTAAGAAAAGACATTAGAAAATGTGCAGGATGTATGATTTTGTTGGTTGTATTTTCTTCTGAGAAAATTGGAAAATAAATCTGAATTTAGCATGCCAATTAAAAGTAGACTATTTGCATAATGACGTTTTAACATTCTAGGAAAATAGTACAAATTTGTAAATAAATATTTTAATAAATCTATTCTATTTAATGGAAGCATATATGTTTTAGCTTCCTTGAGAATAAAAACTGAGTTTCAAGTAATTCAATGGCTCATAAAGACATAAGAATGGCTGAAGAGTGAAACGATGTTTCAAAAAAAAATTCTATAGGATGATGTTTTGTAAGTGTTCTGATCAAATATCCAAACAAGTTTAGGTAGATTTAAAGAATCATATTCATAACACTAAAATATTTTATGCTTTTATAATGTGACAAGCATAATATAGGAGAAAATGTATAACAACTTTGATCTTTTAAAAAGTATATTTTATTTAGATTTTTAGTATAAAATCAAAATCTATTGACATTGATAATTATAAATATTTTACAAAACTAAAAGTTAGATGAAATAAAGTGTTGCATGGCAATAAATATATACAAAGGGGACATTAGTTTGTGTAAATAGATTTATTAATTTTTTAAAATGTTAATTCAAAATGTATAGAAAGTTGTAATGATACTACAAATAATTTTCTTATTACTGAATTAGTTAAGTTTCATCACTGACATGATGAAACATTACCTAAGACTATTTGAGTGTATATTTCTTTCAAAGGAGACCCTCATATACAACCCTGTAAAACCATCAGTCCATCCTAAAGGAGATCAATCTTGAGTGTTCATTGGAAGGACTGATGTTGAAGCTGAAACTACAATATTTTGGCCACCTGATGCGAAGAGCTGACTCATTTGAAAAGATCCTGATGTTGGGAAAGATTGAAGGCAGGGGGAGAAGGGGATGACAGAGGATGAGCTGGTTGGATGGCATCACTGACTCAATGGACATGAGTTTGGGTAAACTCTGGGAGTTGGTGGTGGACAGGGAGGCCTGGTGTGCTGCGGTCCATGGGGTCAGCAAGAGTCGGACATGACTGAGTGACTGAACTGAACTGAATACCATCATTATCAGGAAACTGACATTGGGAAAGTGCTTTAAGAATCTGAAATTATCTTACTCCTAATCAAACTTTTAATTTATCTACTCATTTATAGCAATCCTTTTCATAAAGATTTCCTATTTTTCTTTTAAAAAATTATTTGTCATATTCCTTTCTGGAGGAGGAAATGGCAACTCACTCCAGTATTCTTGTCTGGAAAAGTCCATAGACAGAGGAGCCTGGCAGGGTTTATGGGGTCATAAAAGGACAGACATGACCGAGCACATGGCACATATTTTTTTTAGTGTTATTTATTTTGATGAACTATCTCAGGTTTCTAGGGCTTCCCTGGTGGCTCAATGGTAAAGAATCCACCTACAATGCAGGTGATGTGGGATTGAGTCCTGAGTTGGAAAGGGCCTCTGGAGAAGGAAATGGCAACCCACTCCAGTATTCTTGCCTGGGAAATCCCATGGACAGAGGAGCCTAGAGGCCTGCAGTCCACGGAGCTGCAAAAGTTGGACAGGACTTAGTGACTAAACCACCACCATCCTAGATTTGCTGCACAAAATCCTCTTCAAGATAGCTTTTGTGTGACTTTGAGATGCTTATCTCATTTTTTGGTCTCACCCTAGGTAAATATTTCAGATCATTTTCTAAGTTTTTGACCCAAGCCTAGAAATAGTCATTTCTCTAGGGAACCTTGGTTCCTTTTAGGGGAGAATGGTATTTATAAACTATTATCAGGGCACAAGTTGTTCTCTTTGTTTTTGAGTTGTCACTACTTTCTTTTCTTAGTGGACAGAGCCAGGGAATATATCAGTGTATGAATGTACACATGTGCACGTGCACACACACACACACACACGCAGATAGATCTTTCACTTAAAAATGCTTCATGTCCTGATAAATCTATCATAAATTGAAAGTATTGTAGGTCAAAAATACATTTAATACATCTGACTTACCAAAAGCATAGCTTAGTTTAGCCTCCTTAAAAGTGTCCAAAACATTTACATTAACCTACAGTCAGGCAAAATCACCCAACATAAAGTTTATTTTGTGATAATGATATTGAATATCTCTTGTAATTTATCAAATATTGTACTGAAAATCAGTAGCAGAATGGTTGTATGGGTCCAGAACAGTTGTGTTTCCATTATTTATTCTTGTGACTGTGTGACTGACTGAGAACTGTGGTTTTCTGGTAAAGTGCACTTGTAAGAAGGTTTTATCAATAGTAAATAGTATGCTACTACACTATCCATTGCTGGTTGAATTGGCTGATGTGAAGCCATGGATATGAAAGTTTGGCTAGAAGTTATACTTAGATATTCGACTTCATGGAGATCCAGTGCTTCTAACCCCCATGTTGTTCAAGGGTCAATTGTACACATACACACATACATATACAACTGTTTATGATATACATGTGGTGTATATAATTGATACATATAAACATTTACATCCATTTATGTATATATGGGTATGCTGCTGCTGCTGCTGCTAAGTTGCTTAAGTCCTGTCCAACTCTGGGCGACCCCATAGATGGCAGCCCACCAGGCTCCCCCGTCCCTGGGATTCTCCAGGCAAGAACACAGGAGTGGGTTGCCATTTCCTTCTCCATTGCGTGAAAGTGAAAGTGAAGTCGCTCAGTCATGCCCAACTCTTAGCGATCCCACGGACTGCAGCCTACCAGGCTCCCCCGTCCATGGGATTTTTCCAGGCAAGAGTACTGGAGTGGGGTGCCATTGACTTCTCCAATATATATGCATGTATATGGGCTTCCCAGGTGGCACTTTTGGTAAAAAACCAGTCTGCCAATGCAGGAGACTTGAGAGACTTAGGTTTGATCCCTGGGTTAAAAAGATCCTCTGGAGGAGCACATGGCAACTCACTCCAGTATTCTTGCCTGGAGAATCCCACTGATAGAGAAGCCTGGCAGACTATAGTCCATAGGGTTGCAGAGTCAGACACAATAAGTGACTTGGCACACATGCACACATGCCTATATGTATGCTGATATCTGTACACATACGGATATATCAATACACTACTACAAATTCACACCAACATCTCTAGTTCCTATCCAGTACCACAATATTTGTTTTGATTTTGTCCCTTAATATATTTACACTTTTTTCTCTATCAGTGGGGAAACTGACCATAACAATCTTCATCAAACATCAATCTTAATTGATGCTTTTCAATCTCCCGTTGCTGCTGCTGCCCAACTTCTGGGTGGAAATACCCTCCTCAAATCCACTTAGGATCTATCCACCTGCACTCTGCATGATAATTCATGCATTGCTACATGGTATCTAGTAAATGTGGGGATAATTGAGAAGATAAATTGTGGTTGATAACAAGACTTGGTGGTCACCATCCATTTCAATATTCTTCTAGCATGTCTTTTTCAGTGGCAAAGTTGAAAACTGAATTTCCAAGATTTATGTGCGATCATTGTTCTTGTCATCTAACAGCCACTAACTAGATGTGCTCATGCAATTTTGCAAAGTCAGAAGAAAGACATCAGAGTGATTTTATATTCCACTCCTATTGTTTCCACAGACATATGTCATGATGGGGGTATCTTATTCTGTATTTTTGTCTCTGAGTTTCATGGTACTCAAAGTTTTTCATTATGGTGCTTCTCATAGTTTCTCATTATGGTGCTAATCATGGATGACTTACTTAGATAGTGCTTATTTAGTCATAGTATTAATACTATAGGCAGAGGTTGTAATGTCAGCTTCCAGAGTGAAGAATAGGCTCTAGCTGCCTCATTTACTTGGTTCTTTAATGTCAAAGTCACTTTTGAAATCCTAATTAAAATTTGCTCCATTTCATTGATAGCTCAATTGGTAAAGAATCTGCCTGCAATGCAGGAGACCCTGGTTGGATTCCTGGGTCAGGAAGATCTGCTGGAGAAGGGATAGGCTACCCACTCTAGTATTCTTGGGCTTCCTTTGTGGCTCAGCTGGTAAAGAATCTGCCTGCAATGTGGGGGGCCTGGGTTTGATCCCAGGGTTGAGAAGATCCCCTGGAGAAGGGAAAGGCTACCCCCTCCAGTTGATTCTAGACTGGAGAATTCCATGGACTGTCTAGTCGATGGGGTTGCAAAGAGTTGGACAAGACTGAGTGACTTTCACTTCACTTCACATTCCACTTACTGTGCATTCATCCTCTCATTACAACAGGTTTTGGAGCTATTCAAGCCACTGTATCTCAAGAAACCAGAAGTGAATCATGCATTACCAGTTCATGATCTTTTAATGCCGTGTTAGCATATCTATTAATCTGTAAATTTGAATATATGTAGTATCAGGATCCTAATGTTACTTGGAAGTTATCTATGCAAAGTCAGGTTTTAGCAAATTCTGAATGTGGTAATAATTTACAAGAGTATGTGACCTATGTTTCCAGTGCACCTAAGTCATGCTTGCTGCAGTGACGGTTGATTCACATACACTGAAGAGCCCAAGAGAAATGTGTTAGGATCTGTTGCCAAAAAAAAAAAAAAAAAAAAAAGAACTATTGGCTTTGATTTTTGTGTTCTGCAAATACCCTAGTTCAAGCTGGAATGAGACTACTAGAGCATCAAAACCTCACTTAAGGATTTTTTTGAAAGATGGTAAAGAACAGAACTTTTTAGTACACTAAACCTCAAGTTTCATAGCTTTTTAGTTCCCCTTAGAAAGGGAACAGTCCAGTAGTACCAATCTACAATGATTCATGAAAGATTAATTACTCTTTTGTAAACAATCTGGAATTTGGAATAATCAAGAAGGAAGAATTGTTTATAAGGAGATTTAAGTGATATGGGTAAAACTCTGAAATTAGTTTTAGAATAGGGTACTTTCTTTAAAATCCAAATATGTACCAATTCTTGTAATAATCATGTGGGCAAAGAAGACCCATTCTTTGGACTATTTTAGCTATTTATTGAGTGTTTTATATGTACTAGACATTATTCTACATCCAGGGATATAAATATCACAAATAGGCAAAAATTCCTATCTTCATGTAAGCTTCATAGAGTTGTGGAGAGAGATAAAGGATACATAACATTAGGATATATAAAATATCAGATAATATTTAGTATTAAAAGACAGGTCACTATTGGAAGGGGTTATAATGTTATGCAGGGTGATTAATGTAGCAGAGACTAGAATGTGGTGAGAGTAAATAGTACTGATACATGAGGAAAAATCATTTCAGCAAAAGGAAGCATGAGTACAAAGTCTCTGAGTAAGAGTAATATATGATCTATTTCAGAAACATTGAGAAAGCCCAGTGTTACTTAAACAGAATGTAAGACAAGGGGAACTTAATAGGACATAAAATGGAAAGGCAAAAATGTTTAGCTAGATCTCTTTTATTTTGAAGGGTATTGAAAGATATTTGGTCTTTTTCTCTAAGTGATGCAGAAACTCAATGGAAGTATTTTTGTTTGTTTGTTTTAGCAGAGAAGCAACCTGATATAAGTTAATTTAAAAGAATCACAGGGATTACTATGTGGAGAAAATGGTGGAATGAGAGACATTCTGTTCAGTTCAGTTCAGTCGCTCAGTCATGTCCGACTTTATGTGACCCCATGAACTGCAGCACTCCAGGCTTCCCTGTCCATTACCAGCTCCCGGATTTCACCCAAATCCATGTCCATTGAATCAGTGATGCCATCCAATCATCTCATCTTCTGTTGTCCCTTCTCCTCCTGCCCTCAATCTTTCCCAGCATCAGGGTCTTTTCCAATGAGTCAGCTCTTCACATCATGTGGCCAAAGTATTGGAGTTTCAGCTTCAACATCAGTCCTACCAATGAATATCCAGGACTGATCTCTTTTAGGATGGACTGGTTGGATCTCCTTGGAGAAGGCAATGGCAACCCACTCCAGAACTCTTGCCTGGGAAGTCCCATGGATGGAGGAGCCTGGTGGGCTGCAGTCCATGGGGTCGCAGAGTCGGATGCGACTGAGTGACTTTCAGTTTTCACTTTCATGCATTGGAGAAGGAAATGGCAACCCACTCCAGTGTTCTTGCCTGGAGAATCCCAGGGACGGGGGAGCCTGGTGGGCTGCCGTCTATGGGGTCGCACAGAGTTGGACACGACTGAAGCGACATAGCAGGTTGGATCTCCTTGCAGTCCAAGAGACTCTCAAGAGCTTTCTCCAACACCACAGTTCAAAAGCATCAATTCTTCTGCACTCAGCTTTCTTTATAGTCCAACTCTCACATCTATACATGATTACTGGAAAAACCATAGCCTTGACTAGACTGACCTTTGTTGACAAAGTAATGTCTTTGCTTTTTAATATGCTGTCTAGGTTGGTCATAGCTTTCCTTCTAAGGAATAAGTGTCTTTTAATTTCATGGCTGCAATCACCATCTGCAGTGATTTTGGAGCCCAGAAAAATAAAGTCAGCCACTATTTCCACTGTTTCCCCATCTATCTGCCATGAAGTGATGGAGCCAGATGCCATGATCTTTGTTTTCTGAATGTTGAGCTTTAAGCCAACTTTTTCACTCTCCTCTTTCAATTTCATCAAATTGGCAGTAATCCAGATAAAGGATAACATCATGGATCTTGGTGTGAAGGATTTGAGGATGACTTATTTTGAGATAAAATTGAAAGTAGAACCAAAGATCTTACTGAGAAATATCTCACTCTCTCTACCTGTCCCCAACATAGTAACTCCTCAATGGTATTACATATATTGCTGTCACATAACTCATAGATAGTTGTTATCTATGGACTCAACAACATAGACTTTCCTTCAAGGCTACATGTATTGTCAGATATACAATCTGCTAATAGCTAGGCCAATGCTATGATACAGCACTATTCTGCAGATGGACCAGTTTGTTCCTTAGATTGTTCTATCAAAAATGATATAATGTGATATTCATACTATGTCAGTACTTAATCTCATTATATATTTGCCATTCTTGCCTACCATACTCACCACCTTCATCTGGGTGGTGAGTACTTCATCTGAAAGTTTCATTGATGGTTATAACATACCAAACAAAATTGCTTTTGAGCATAAAATATTAATTTACATCAAACTGTAATAGAGTGACATATGGTCATGAGTCTCCATCAACCAAATGCAGCTGCTCTTAAAATAATTTATTTTGCTCTGTTATTGAAGAATTTGTTCTCATATTTGTATTCTTTCATACTTTATATGCTTTTTGATATCAAGTTTATTTCTTCTTGAATGTTATATCTCTCATCCTTTCTTCTTGATAGACAGAAGATGCATAGGTCTGGGGAATGTCTACATTCTCAGATTGATCACTCACTAATCCCAACCATTAATGTTTATTAAATAGATTGCATTCAGTTCAATTCAGTTCAGTTGCTCAGTCGTGTCTGACTCTTTGCCACCCCATGATCCGCAGCAGGCCAGGCCTCCGTGTCCATCACCAACTGTCAGAGTCTACCCAAACCCATGTCCATTGAGTCGGTGATGCCATCCTATCATCTCATCCTCTGTTGTCCCCTTCTCCTCCTGCCCTCAATCTTTCCCAGCATCAAGATGCATCCCAGCATCTTTTCAAATGAGTCAGCTCTTCGCATCAGGTGGCCAAAGTATTGGAGTTTCAGCTTCAAAATCAGTTCTTCCAATGAACATCCAGGACTGATCTCCTTTAGGATGGACTGGTTGGATCTCCTTGCAGTTTAAGAGACTCTCAAGAGCCTTCTCCAATGCCACAGTTCAAAAGCATCAGTTCTTCAGTGCTCAGCTTTCTTTATAGTCCAACTCTCACATCTATACATGACTACTGGAAAAATCATAGCCTTGACTAGATGTACTTTTGTCGACAAAGTAATGTCTCTGCTTTTTAATATGTTCTCTAGGTTGGTCATAACGTTCATTTGAAGGAGTAAGTGTCTTTTAATTTTATGCTTTAATTTCATTGCAGTCATCATCTGCAATGATATTGGAGCCCCCCAAAATAAAGTCAGCCACTGTTTCCCCTGTTACCTATTTGCCATGAATTGATGGCATCAGATGATATGATTTTAGGTTTCTGAATGTTGAGCTTTAAGCCATTTTTTTTCACTCTCCTCTTTCACTTTCATCAAGAGGCTCTTTAGTTTTTCTTCACTTTCTGCCATAAGAGTGGTGTCATCTGCATATCTGAGGTGATTGATATTTCTCCCAGCAATCTTGATTCCAGCTTGTGCTTCCTCCAGCCCAGAATTTCTCATGACATATTTTGCATAGAAGTTAAATGAGCAGGGTGACAATATACAGCCTTGATGTACTCCTTTTCCTATCTGAAACCAGTCTGTTGTTCCATGTCCAGTTCTAACTGTTGCTTCCTGACCTGCATACAGATTTCTCAAGAGGCAGGTCAGGTGGTCTGGTAGTCCCATCTCTTTCAGAATTTTCCACAGTTTCTTGTGATCCACACAGTCAAAGGCTTTGGCATAGTCAGTAAAGCAGAAATAGATGTTTTTCTGGAACTCTCTTGCTTTTCGATGATTCAGTGGATGTTGGCAATTTGATCTCTGGTTCTCTGCCTTTTATAAATCCAGTTTGAACTTCTGGAATTTCACGGTTCACGTATTGCTCAAGCCTGACTTGGAGAATTTTGAGCATTACTGTACTAGCTTGTGAGATGAGTACAATTGTGAGGTAGTTTGAGCATTCTTTGGCATTGCCTTTCTTTGGGATTGGAATGCAAACTGACATTTTCCAGTCCTGTGGCCACTGCTGCACTTTCCATGTTTGCTGACATATTGAGTGCAGCACTTTCACAGCATTATCTTTTAGGATTTGAAATAGCTTAACTGGAATTCTATCACCTCCAGTAGCTTTGTTCATAGTGATGCTTCCTAAGGCTCACTACTTCACATTCCAGGGTATCTGCCTCTAGGTGACTGTGCGTGATCACACCACCATGATTATCTGGGTCATGAAGATCTTTTTTGTATAGTTCTTCTGTGTATTCTTGCCACCTCTTCTTAATATCTCCTGCTTCTGTTAGGCCCATCTTATTTCTGTACTTTATTGAGTCCATCTTTGCATGAAATGTTCCCTTGCTGTCTCTAATTTTCTTGAAGAGATCTCTAGTCTTTGCCATTCTATTGTTTTCCTCTATTTCTTTGCATTGATCACTGAGGAAGACTTTCTTATCTCTCCTTGCTAGTCTTTGGAAATCTGTATTTAAATGGATATATCTTTCCTTTTCTCCTTTGCTCTTCACTTCTCTTCTTTCACAGCTATTTGTAAGGCCTCCCCAGACAGCCATTTTACTCTTTTGCATTTCTTTTTCTTGGGGATGGTCTTTATTCCTGTCTCCTGTACAATGTCACTAACCTCCGTCCATAGACTCTACACATGGACATCACCAGATGGTCAATATTGAAATCAGATTGATTAGATTCTTTGCAGCCAAAGATGGAGATGCTCTATACAGTCTGCAAAAACAAGACTGGGAGCCTACTGTGACACAGATCATGAACTCCTCATTGCCAAATTCAGACTTCAATTGAAGAAAGTGGGGAAAACTGCTAGACTATTCAAGTATGACGTAAATCAAATCCCTTATAACTATACAGTGGAAGTGAGAAATAGATTTAAGGGATTAGATCTGATAGGCAGTTCAGTTCAGTTCAGTTCAGTCACTCAGTCGTGTCCAACTCTTTGCGACCCCATGAATCACAGCACGCCAGGCCTCCCTGTCCATCACCAACTCCCGGAGTTCACTCAGACTCACGTCCATCAAGTCAGTGATGCCATCCAGCCATCTCATCCTCTCTCGTCCCGTTCTCCTCCTGCCCCCTATCCCTCCTAGCATCAGAGTCTTTTCCAATGAGTCAACTCTTTGCATGAGATGGCCAGTGCCTGATAAACTATGGATGGAGATTTATAACATTGTACAGGAGACTGGAGTCAAGACCATCTCCAAGAAAAAGATTGCAGTCAATGACTTGCAAATCTTATACTGACCCAATTTCCCGTTGAAAAACAGTGCTTATCCAAATTTATATGCATTCTTCAGATGTCTATTATTTTAAAAACTTATTTGCCTACAATGATAGTAATATAAATCTTCTAGAGGTCTATGCAACAAGGGTAACTTATCTTCCTTTGTATAGATGATGATTCTTGTCTATTGGCTAAATCTGAGGATTGTTTTACAAATAGATTTATTAAAATAATTTCTGGAATATAAAATATTGTGTGTACTTAGTCACTTAGTCGTTTCTGACTGTTTGTGACCCCATGGATTATTACAGTCCATGGAATTCACTAGGACAGAATACTGGAGTGGGTTGCCTTTCTCTTCCCCAGAGGATCTTCCCAACCCAGGTGTTGAACCCAGGTCTCCCGCATTGCAGGCTGATTCTTTACCAGCTGAGCCACAAGGGAAGCCTATATAAAAAAGTAATTCAATAAAGTAGTATGGATAACAAAAATAATAGGCCACAATTAAAATAGATAAATCAGAAATATAGTTGCAAAGCACAATAAATGTGAAAACATTATACTTATTTAAAATTATTTTTAGTAAATATTTTAGTTCAGAAATAATGTGCCCACACTTTGAAAAGAGAAAATATGTAATCCCTGAATTTACTCATCCCTTAATTTAAGTGTTTTACTCAAAATAGAATATATGTTATAAAATCAATTTAGAAGAGAAAAGGTTTTTATGAAAGATAAGACTACAACTGAGAATTATTGTTAATTTGCTTAGTGACCTAGACAATGAGTCCCTTTTTGCAATGTTCTTTGTTGAAGGGAGTGTTACTTGTCTGCTTCTGCCAGCAGTTCTGCCTTCTGGCCAGTCAGCAGGGAAATATTCTGGTCTATTTTATGGAGGTAATTTACCCCTGGAATTAGTTAATAACAGCAATGGCCTTGTAAAGTACCAATCTTACCAAACTAATTCAAACTTGATCAATCAAAGGAAAGGATAGATGTAATACTTCTTGACATGGGCAATGATTTTGATGCTACTGCACATAAAATATTTCTCAGTAAACATGTACTTTAAAAGAGCCTGGCTTTCAGTTGAGTCTCTACTCTTTACTTGAACTGTCTTAAAAATATTCACTGCCTTTTTGGCAATAAGTGGATAGTAATGACAAGAACAATACATAAGTGTAGAGGGGGAAAAGAAGGAATATTCTTTATATATAAACAATCCAATTGTAATGATTAACAGTAATGGTTATCAATTATATTCTGGGCACTTTGGTTAATTTACATAAATAATATACATTGGTATATACTGACCCTTACATGTGTGGTGATTTTATTGCAGGGAAGCTAAATTCATTCTTGCCTTGGAGCCAAAATTTGTAAACAAAAGTTTCTCTAGCACCTAAATTAATGTATATTACATTCTATGCTATCACATCCAGTGCATCATTTTTAAAGTGATTTTTCCCCTCTATTGAATTAAAACAATGCTCTACTTCCTCAATATATTTACTTATAGGAGTGCAAATGTCCCATTCCAGTCCGCTCTATTTACCTGTTGGCTAACTGATAAGTGTACATAAGTATAGATGGCTTTGACTGGCATGGAATAAATATACATTGGCTATATAGGCTTAAACTTCTTAGGCCTCTTTGCCTAAACACTTGGCTTACTGTCCATTTCTATAGCAGAAATAATCTTTCATTAAAAATGAGTACAAATCTGTAATTCTGAAATAAAGTAATTTTTTTACTTTATTTCAGAGTTGGAAACTATTTTTAAGGTTATTTAATTTAATCATCCTTTCTGTGTTTGAATTTCCTCTATAACATTGAACCAAATTTCTTCAATTCAATTGGAATTTTATGTATTGAATATGTCCTCTCTACCTGACACTATGCAAAATGGCTGTCTGGGGAGGCCTTACAAATAGCTGTGAAAAGAAGAGAGGTGAAAGGCAAAGGAGAAAAGGAAAGATAAAAGCATCTGAATGCAGAGTTCCAAAGAATAGCAAGAAGAGATAAAAAAGCTTTCTTCAGTGATCAATGCAAAAAAATAGAGGAAAACAACAGAATGGGAAAGACTAGAGATCTCTTCAAGAAAATTAGAGATACCAAGGGAACATTTCATGTGAAGATGGGCTCGATAAAGGACAGAAATGGTATGGAGCTAACAGAACCAGGAGATATTAAGAAGAGGTGGCAAGAATACACAGAAGAACTGTACAAAACAGATCTTAATGACCCAGATAATCATGATGATGTGATCACTAATCTAGAGCCAGACATCTTGGAATGTGAAGTCAAGTGGGCCTTAGAAAGCATCACTATGAACAAAGCTAGTGGAGGTGATGGAATTCCAGTTGAGCTCTTTCAAATCCTGAAGGATGATGCTGTGAAAGTGCTGCAATGAATATGCCAGCAAATTTGGAAAACTCAGCAGTGGCCACAGGACTGGAAAAGGTCAGTTTTCATTCCAATTCCAAAGAAAGGCAATGCCAAAGAATGTTCAAACTACCGCACAATTGCACTCATCTCACATGCTAGTAAAGTAATGCTCAAAATTCTAAAAGCCAGGCTTCAGAAATATGTGAACCATGAACTCCCTGATGTTCAAGCTGGTTTTAGAAAAGGCAGAGGAACCAGAGATCAAATTGACAACATCTGCTGGATCATGGAAAAGCAAGAGAGTTCCAGAAAACATCGATTTCTGCTTTATTGACTATGCCAAAGCCTTTGTGTGGATCACAAGAAACTGTGGAAAATTCTGAAAGAGATGGGAATACCAGACCACCTCACCTGCCTCTTGAGAAATCTGTATGCAGGTCAGGAAGCAACACTTAGAACTGGACATGGAACAACAGACTGGTTCCAAATAAGAAAAGGAGTACGTCAAGGCTGTATATTGTCACCCTGCTTATTTAACTTATATGCAGAGTACATCATGAGAAATGCTGGACTGGAAGAAGCACAAGCTGGAATCAAGATTGCCGGGAGAAATATCAATCACCTCAGATATGCAGATGACACCACCCTTATGGCAGAAAGTGAAGAGGAGCTAAAAAGTCTCTTGATGAAAGTGAGAGAGGAGAGTGAAAAAGTTGGCTCAAAGCTCAACATACAGAAAACGAAGATCATGGCATCCGGTCCCATCACTTCATGGGAAATAGATGGGGATACAGTGGAAACGGTGTCAGACCTTATTTTGGGGGGCCCCAAATCACTGCAGATGGTGACTGCAGCCATGAAATTAAAAGACACTTACTCCTTGGAAGAAAAGTTATGACCAACCTAGATAGCATATTCAAAAGCAGAGACATCACTTTGCCACCAAAGGTCTGTCTAGTCAAGGCTATGGTTTTTCCTGTGGTCATGTATGGATGTGAGAGTTGGACTGTGAAGAAGGCTGAGCGCCGAAGAATTGATGCTTTTGAACTGTGGTGTTGGAGAAGACTCTTGAGAGTCCCTTGGACTGCAAGGAGATCCAACCAGTCCATTCTGAAGGAGATCAGTCCTGGCGGTTCATTGGAAGGACTGATGTTGAAGCTGAAACTCCAATACTTTGGCCACCTCATGCGAAGAGTTGACTCACTGGAAAAGACTCTGATGCTGGGAGGAATTGGCGGCAGGAGGAGAAGGGGACGACAGGGGATGAGATGGCTGAATGGCATCACTGACTCGACGGACATGAGTTTGAGTGAACTCCGGGAGATGGTGATGAACGTGGAGGCCTGGCGTGCTGTGATTCATGGGGTCTCAAAGAGTCAGACATGACTGAGTGACTGAACTGAACTGAACTGAACCTGACACTATGCTAGGTTCTAAATATGTAAATATATATCGTGAATGTTCAATTATCTCACAAGTTAACGAAAACATAGGGAAATATGTAAATGTGAATATAGAACATAACCAAATAAAATTAATTTATTAAAAATTTCCACAAGATGTAATATGGGCATGGGGAAGCGGACTCCCTAACTAAGTCTCAGGAATTCAAGGAATACATCCAAATAGGCAGTTAATTTTAGACTGGAAATAATGGAGACACAACAGAGAGCAAAGAACAGAGTCTGAGAAATGACTGATTTGTTAGAGTACATTATATATATGTAATGGCAAGTAGCTCAGTTTACCTGAGGAATATCACTTGTCATAGCAAAACAAAATCATTTTTTTCCCCAACATCTTCCTCAATAGTTAGTAATGTTTGTAAAAGAAAGTACAGATCTATCTTTCTGCTTTTAGTTTCCAGCAAAATATCTGCAAAATTAAGGTTATTTTTATAGAAATTTTGCCTAACCTATACTAATTGAGGGACATAATATTAATGGTGTAGTTGGAGTCATATGTTTAGACAAATTGCTCAAAATTTTGCATGTAAATTGATGGGGAAAAAAGCAATTTTAAGCTCTAACTTGATAAATATCAATAATGAAAAGTAAGTAGGAAAAAGAAAATCCATGCAATGTCATCATAGAGAGTAGTTAGATATATTAGGATATGGAAGATACATTAATGAAAAGGCAACAAAGTAAGACAAATTTTTCAATATGTGTGTGGGTGGAGCACTAGCAAAATATCAAGTAAGATGAATATATTTATTAGCTATAAGTGATCAGAGGTGAGTGAAAAAATTTGAGTGGTCATTAAATGAAGTGATTGGATTTAACTCACTATGTTAAGCCAAAAATTACAGATGGTAACTAACTCAATCAAGTAATTACTAGAGTAGCTCCATAATGCAGGTTCTATGTAAAGTCCTTTTTTAGAAATAAGAACACTATGGCTATAGGATTACATAAAATAATTAAAACTATTACAGCTAATTATTTGTAAATTTGAGATATAAAACCAAGTGACTGCCTCATTGTGATGTGCTGAACCTGGCCGAAGGTCACTAGAGCCATTTATTAAATGTTTCAAAAATTCGAGAGCCACTGTCCACCTGAAACTGTTACAACATTGTTAATCAACTATATTCCAATACAAAGTAGTTTTTAAAAAATAGAGAACAAATTATCAAATCAATGATAGTTAAATAAGCCTTGGTGGGAATATTTATTCAACAAAAATTGATAAGCACTGTGTCAATATTTTTTTTCTAAGTTGGAGAGTTGATTTGCTGGCAAATTACTGCACCTAGGTTAACTATATCTATATCTATATGTACATATATGTATATGTATGTATGTTCAGTTCAGTCACTCAGCGTGTCGACTCATTGTGACCCCATGGGCTGCAGCACACCAGGCTTCCCTGTCCATCACCAACTCCGGGAGCTTTCTCAAACTCACCTCTGTCACATCGGTGATGCTATCCAATCATCTCATCCTCTTTCAATCCCTTCTCCTGCCTTCAATCTTTTCCAGCATCAGGGTCTTTTCCAAAGAGTCAGTTCTTTGCATCAGGTGGCCAAAGTATTGAAGTTTCAGCCTCAGCATCTGTCCTTCCAATGAATATTCAGGACTGATTTCCTTGAGGATTAACTGGTTTGATCTCCTTGCAGTCCAAGGGACTCTCAAGAGTCTTCTCTAACACCATGGTTCAAAAGCATCAATTCTTCAGCACTCAGCTTTCTTTATGGTCCAACTCTCACATCCATACATGACTATTGGAAAAACCATAGCTTTGACTAGATGGACCTTTTCTGACAGAGTAATATTTCTGCTTTTTAATATACTGTTTATGTTGGTCATAGCTTTATACATATATACATATGTTTATACATTTTTTAAGGTAAAGTAAAAAAATTAATAGATAAAATAAAATCTGAAAAAAATAAAGTAGTTACCTACTGTACTTGCCTACTTCCTACTTCCATACATGCCCCTACAGAATTGTTGCAACTTCCCTTTAATCACTGATCTAGCAAGTTTTTTATTTTCATGTATTTTTTGTTAGATAGACCTAAGCACTTTTTCCTTTGTCAGATAATCTTGCTCACAGACCACATTTGATCCCTCTGATAATTTGCCAAATTTGCTACACATCACTTTCACAAAGGCAAATGTTTATAACTTTTTCTTTTCAATCCTTATTGACAATATATTAGACAATTTTCTTAGCAATGAGAATATTATTTCCTCTTTACTTACAGTGTAACATTCTACAGCAAACTATTTTTTTAAGCTCTGTTGCTAGGTTTACTTTCCTAAACCATTAATTTTTTCATGTTCATCAACTAAATAAAACGTTCAATCAATAGTTTTCTACTTTACAAAATAAAGAACACATTACTTCAATCTCCTAATAATTCCTTTCACATTGTAGTTCCAGTCTGATTTATTCTAGGAATTAAAGTGATCAGATGTTCAAAATAAGATCAGCTACATGAAAAGAAATCAGCCAGAATCGCATAAGAGAACACAATTCATGAGAATCAATCTGAGGACATAGTGAAGTAGGGTAACATGTAAGAGCAAAAATTGTGATAAAAGGGATAAAAGTTACCATAAAATGTAACTTTCAGTAGATCAGGTTGATTCTAAAAATCTGGCAAATGATATCCTTTTTCAACAGAAAGAAATGGTGTCTTTTTTTCTGAAGTAGTAGCATCTTTCATTCATGAAGAGGCATCTTTAAGACACTACAATTGGTTCACAAAGTGATTATTAGTATTGATTTGCAGAAGGGTGTTTCAGTAGAATGTTAGATGCTTGGTGTAATAGATCATTATAATCTGCGGAATTGTATACATCACTAAACCTGAAGTACTTTTGGAACTGGCATTGGTGAACATTATGTTTATATATGTAAATGATTTAAACTGTGCATCATTCATAAATTCTAAATTTAGTGGTCTATTTTTAAAATTCATTAATATTTTAAATTAAAGGACAATTTCTTTTCAGAATTTTGTTGTTTTCTATCAAACATCAACATGAATCAGCCATAGAAGTACATATGTCCCCTCGCTCTTGAACCTCCCTCCCATCTTCCTCCCCATCCCATTCTTCTAGGTTGATACAGAGCCCCTCTTTGAATTCCCTGAGACATACAGCATATTCCCAATGGCTATCTCTTTTACATATGGCAGTGTAAGGTCCATGTTACAATCTCTCCATACCTCTCACCCTCTCCTCCTCTCTGCCCGTATCCATAAGTTTATTCTCTATGTCTGTTTCTTCACTGCTTCCTTGCAAATAAATTTACTGGTACCATCTTTCTAGATTCCATATATATGCATTAATACATGATATTTATCTTTCTCTTTCTGGTTTACTTCACTCTGTATAATAGGTAATAGTCTCACTACCTCATTAGAACTGACTCAAATGTGTTCCATTTTATGGTTGAGTAATATTCCATTTTGTATATGTACTGCAACTCACAGGTACCCCAATGTTTGTGACAGCACTATTTACAATAGCTAGAACATGGAAGCAACCTATATGTCAATTGACAGTGGTCTCTATTTGATAATTCATGGAACTAGAAGTCAGCCTCCTTGAAAATGATGTTCCAAATGCTCTTATTCTTCTCTTCTGCTCTTCTGATTCTCTCTTATCCTTCTTTATTCTTCTCTTTGCTTTTTATCATCAGAGTTATTTTATATAACATATATCTATATATTTTCTATATCTTAATGGTGCAAATAATGATGTAAATAAGGCTGTGGTTACTTTGATCTATTTCATTGTCTATGTGACTAGTCATGCAGACTGCTTACTGTCGATGTGGGATAAGCCTTGCAATCTGGACACTCCAAATGGATGACAGATTCTCTCCCAACAAACCCCTTAATATAAACATTTTCTTTGTGACATCTACTCAACTCCTCTTTCATAATTTGCTGACTTCTTTTTTTTTTCTTTTTTTACTCATTCCACATCAAGCACCTTTCAATTTCTCTAAATGACAAGTATATAGTCCCACATCGACAGCTTAGTTCTTCCCAATAGAATTTTTTGCAAGCATGGAAATAGTGTATAATCTATACTATGCACATGTGGTTAGTAATCATTGACATTCAATGAAATAATTAAATTTTAAAATTAAATTAAATCCAATCAATTAAATTTAAATAGTCACTTGTGGCTACTGGACTGTGCAGCTCTAAGGGTTTCTTCTACTTGTGATAACCACAATAAACTTCCCTGAGTATTTACATATCTGTCATTTTTAAAAAGTTTTGCTTATATTTTATCTTCTCAGTGAGACTTTTTCTGACTACATGATAAAACATTGCAACTATTTTCCACCTCACTTATGATCTCCACTCTGAATCTGCTCTTCTTTCTCTTCTTTTTGATTTATAGTATCTATTACTTTGTGAAATAGTATTTGAGCATATATTTATTACATTAGGGCTTCCCTGGTGGCTCGGTGATAAAGAATCTGCCTGCCATTGCAGGAGATCAAACTCAGGGTTTGATCCCTGAGTCAGGAAGATCTCCTGGAGAATAAAATGGTGACCCACTCCAGTATTCTTGCCTGGTAAATCCCATGGTCAAAGGGGCCTGGCAGGCTGCAATCCATGGGGTTGCAAAGAGCTGGACACAGTGACAACCACATTATTATGTTATATAACATGGGAAATAGATGAGGAAAACAGTGGAAACAGTGTCAGACTTTATTTTGGGGGCTCCAAAATCACTACAGATGGTGACTGCAGCCATGAAATTAGAAGACACTTACTCCATGGAAGGAAAGTTATGACCAACCTAGATAGCATATTCAAAAGCAGAGACATTACTTTGCCAACAAAGGTCCATCTAGTCAAGGTTATGGTTTTTCCAGTGGTCAGGTATGGCTGTGAGATTTAGACTGTGAAGAAAGCTGAGTGCCAAAGAATTGATGCTTTTGAACTTTGGTGCTGGAGAAGACTCTTGAGAGTCCCTTGGACTGCAAGGAGATCCAACTTGTTCATCCTAAAGGAGATCAATCCTGGATGTTCATTGGAAGGAGTGATGCTGAGGCTGAAACTCCAATACTTGGCCACCTCATGAGAAGAGTTGACTCATTGGAAAAGACCCTGATGCTGGGAGGGATTGGGGGCAGGAAGAAAAGTGGGCAACAGAGGATGAGATGGCTGGATGATATCACTGACTCAATGGACGTGAGTCTGAGTGAACTCTGGGAGTTGGTGATGGACAGGGAGGCCTGATGTGCTGCAGTTCATGGGGTTGCAAAGAGTCAGCCATGCCTGAGCTACTGAAGTGAACTGAATATTTACTTAAGGCTTTGGGGAGAGACTTCATTGGTATCATTTTGTTATTTTTTCTTGTCTTCAAAAATTAAAGGTTTTACTTTTAATTTTTTCCCCAAAATATTCAAAATAAGATTCTCAGGTTTATTAACTTATTACATCTAATATTAACTTTTAAAAGTAAGCAGCTAAATTTATGTACATATGGGGAGTTAGATATATGCCTTTATGCTTTCAAAAACAATAAAGAGTGAAATTTATCATATGTAAAATAAAAATGAACAGATTTCAAGAGTTATAGCATGGACTTTTGAATGTGATAAGTGAATCTAATTGCATTACATAATTACACTGAAGAGAGTGAAAGGATGTGTAACTTCGGAAAATTGCTTGGGTGAGTAAGTGAAGAATAAGGGGAAAATAAAATGAAACAGAAACACTGCATTCTCCTTGATAAATTTGTTTCTTTCAGGAATACAATTTAAAATTCTGAAATTATTTTACATGTACACTAGGGTTGACAAAATATGCAAATAATAGCAGTAAGTGGGAGACAGATTTATCACTATCAGAGTAAAAAGATACATTTAAGCAAACACAGAAGGCCATAATAAAGTCCATGGGCCTAGATTAGAGTCAGAAGTATAATTAGGAATATATATTCAGATATATATTCATTATCAACTTGTCTGAATACTTACCTTTTCCTCTGTCATCTGTCATCAGATATATATGGAGTTTTATTAAAAGAACAAACTGGTAATAGCAAAGACCAACAACACAACAGACATGGATATCACCAAATGGTCAATACCAAAACCAGATTGATTATATTCTTTGCAACTAAAGATGTAGAAGACCTATAAAGTCAGCAAAAACAAGACATGGAACTGACTGTGGCTCAAATAATGAAGTTCTAATTGCAAAATTCAGGCTGAAATTGAAAAAAGCAAGGAAACCCACCAGCCCTTTCAGGTACGACCTAAATCAAATCCCTTTTAGTTATACAGTGGAAGTGTCAAATAGATTCAAGAAATGAGATCTGGTAGAAAGAGTGACTGAAGAGCTACGGATGGAGTTTCTTAGCATTGTATAGGAGACAGTGATGAAAATCATCTCAAAGGAAAAAATACAAGGAGCCAAAATGGTTATCTGAGTTGGTTTTGCAAACAGCTGATGAAAGAAGAAAAGTGAATGGAAATGGAAAAAGGGAAAGATATATCCAAATGAATGCAGAGTTCCAGAGAATAGCAAGGAAAGATAAGAAGGCCTTCTTAAGTGAACAATGCAAATAGGTAGAAGAAAACAAAAGAATGGGAAAGATTAGAGATCTCTTCAAGAAAATTAGAGATACCAAGGGAAAATTTCATGCAAAGATGGGCTCGATAAAGGACAGAAATGGTATGGACCTAACAGAAGCAGAAGATATTAAGAAGAGGTGGCAAGAATACACAGAACTGTGCAAAAAAGATCTTCAAGACCAAGATAATCACGATGGTGTGATCACTCACCTAGAGCCAGACATCCTGGAATGTGAAGTCAAGTGGGCCTTAGAAAGCATCACTACTAACAAAGCTAGTGGAGGTGATGGAATTCCAGTTGAGCTATTTAAAATCCTGAAAGATAATGCTGTGAAAGTGCTGTACTCAATATGCCAGCAAATTTGGAAAACTCAGCAGTGGCCACAGGACTGGAAAAGGTCAATTTTCATTTCATCCCAAAGAAAGGCAATGCCAAAGAATGCTCAAAGTACCGCACAATTGCACTCATCTCACATGCTAGTAAAGTAATGTTCAAAATTCTCCAAGCCAGGCTTCAGCAATAAGTGAACTGTGAACTTCTTGATGTTCAAGCTGCTTTTAGAAAAGGCAGAGGAACCAGAGATCAAATTGCCAACATCTGCTGGATCTTGCTAAAAGCAAGAGAGTTCCAGAAAAGCATCTATTTCTGCTTTATTGACTATGCCACAGCCTTTGACTGTGTGGATCACAAGAAACTGGAAAATTCTGAGAGAGATGGGACTACCAGACCACCTGACCTGCCTGTTGAGAAATCTGTATGCAGGTAAGGAAGCAACAGATAAACTGGACATGGAACAACAGACTGGTTCCAAATAAGAAAAGGAGTACATCAAGGCTGTATATTGTCATCCTGCTTATTTAACTTTTATGCAGAGTACATCATGAGAAACGCTGGACTGGAAAAAGCAACAGCTGGAATCAAGATTGTCAGGAGAAATATCAATCACCTCAGATATGCAGATGACACCACCCTTATGGCAGAAAGTGAAGAGGAACTAAAAAGTCTCTTGATGAAAGTGAAAATGGAGACTGAAAAACTTGGCTTAAAGCTCAACATTTAGAAAATGAAGATCATGGCATCTGGTCCCATCTCTTCATGGGAAATAGATGGGGAAACAGCGAAAACAGTGTAAGACTTTATTTTGAGGGGCTCCAAAATCACTGTAGATGGTGACTGCAGCCATGAAATTAAAAGATACTTACTCCTTGGAAGAAAAGTTATGACCAACCTAGACAGCATATTCAAAAGCAGAGACATTACTTTGTCGACTAAGGTCCGTCTAGTCAAGGCTATGGTTTTTCCTGTGGTCATGTATGGATGTGAGAGTTGGACTGTGAAGAAAGCTGAGCACCGAAGAACTGACGCTTTTGAACTGTGGTGCTGGAGAATACTCTTGAGAGTCCCTTGGACTGCAAGGAGATCCAACCAGTCCAGTCTGAAGGAGATCAACCCTGGGATTTCTTTGGAAGGAATGATGCTAAAGCTGAAACTCCAGTACTTCGGCCACTCGATGCAAAGAGTTGACTCATTGGAAAAGACTCTGATGCTGGGAGGGGTTGGGGGCAGGAGGAGAAGGGAACAACAGAGGATGAGATGGCTGGATGGCATCACTGACTCGATGGACATGAGTCTGAGTGAACTCTGGGAGTTGGTAATGGACAGGGAGGCCTGGCGTGCTGCGATTCATGGGGTCGCAGAGTCGGACACGACTGAGTGACTGAAGTGAACTGAACTGAGAGATCTCTTCAGCAAAATTGGAGATATCAAGGGAACATTTCTTGCAAGGATTGGCGCTATAGAGGAGAGAAACAGAAAGGACCCAACAGAACCAGAAGAGATCAAGAAGAGGTGGCAAGAATACACAGAAGAACTATGCAAAAATGTTATTAATGGCCCAGTAACCATGATGGTGTATTCACTCACCTAGAGCCAGACATCCTGGAGTATAAAGCCAAGTGGGCTTTAGGAAACATTACTACAAGCAAAGCTAGTAGAGGAGATGGAATTCCAGCTGAACATTTTCAAGTCCTAGAAAATGGTGCTGTTAAAATGCTGCATTCAATATGCTAGCAAATTTGGAAAACACAGCAGAGGTCACAGGACTGGAAAAAGTCAGCCTTCATTACAATCCCAAAGAAGGTCAATATCAAAGAATGTTCAAACTACCACAATTGCACTTATTTCACATGCTAGCAAGGTAACACTCATAAAACTTCAAGGTAGGCTTCAACAGTATGAGAACTGAGAACTTACTTTTGGACTCTGCGGGAGAGGGAGAGGGTGGGATGATTTGGGAGAATTGCATTGAAACATGTATACTATCATGTAAGAAATGAATCACTAGTCTAGGTTCGATAGAGGATACAGGATGCTTGAGGCTGGTGCACTGGGATGACCCAGAGAGATAATATGGGAAGGGTGGTGGGAGGGGGGTTCAGGGTTGGGAACTCATGTACACTTGTGGTGGATTCATGTCAATGTATGGCAAAACCAATACAGTATTGTAAAGTAAAAAAAATAAAAATAAAAAAGAAAAGGTAGAGGAGCCAGAGATCAAATTACCAACAATTGGTGGATCATGGAGAAAGCAAGGCAACTCTTGATAAAAATATCTACTTGTGCTTGACTAACTTCACTGCTAAAGCCTTTAACTGTGTGGATCATAACAAACTGTGGAAAATTCTTAAAGAGGATGGAGTACCAGACCATCTTACCTGTCTCCTGAGAAACCTGTATGCAGGTCAACAGGCAACATTTAGAACCCAATACGGAGAAACTGACTTGTTAAAACTGGCAACAGAATAAGACAAGTATGTATATTGTCACTCTGTGGTGTACATGACAATAAATGCCAGGCTGGATGAATCACAAGCTGAAATCAAGATTGCTGGGAGAAATGTTAACAACCTCAGATATGCAGATGTTACCACTCTAATGGCAGAAAGTGAAGAGGAACTACAGAACCTCTGGATAATGGTGAAAGAGGAGAGTGTAAAAGTTGGCTTAAGACTCATCATTAAAAATACAAAGATCATGGCCTCTGGTCCCATCACTTCATGATATACAGAAAAGGGAAATGTGGAAGCAGTGACAGATTTTCCTTTTTTGAGCTTCAAAATTTATGTAGAGGATGACTGAAGCCATGAAATTAAAAAAACACTTGCTTGGGGTACATGATGGTGAAAGAATAGGTCGACATGGAATACATCTCTCTCCATGGAAACATCAGGAATACACCTTCAGACACAGAAGTGCTTGTAGAACACCACCTGAGAGTGGACAGGAGTACCTGACCACTGGAAAAGAATATATAGAACCACACAAAACTCAGTAGATGAAGGAACTAGGGGGAAAACTAATTTTAGTAAGGACTGGATCTGCCCTCAGAGTGTGGGGAAACTGAAGCAGGGGTCTAGTCCCCACATCGGGGCAATTGTATGGGTGAGAAGAGAAACATTTAAGGCTGAGAGTGAAACAACTGGTCTGTGGTAGCCTAAATAGAATGAGAATCAGACAGTTCTTGCCACAGCCATGTGTACCCTGGACAGGGATGCAGGTCCCCTAGAAGGCACAGCAGCTGGGAGCTGGAGCATAGGGATTGTGGAGCAATCCCAGGGTAAGGGCTGATGTTGACTGTGGAGAGACGGATTGAGGGGACATGAGGGAGGTGATTGTGGTGGGAAATGTCTGTGGACGAAAGCTAGGCAGTCATGGAAGCAAGGCGATACTACTGAGTCATGTGTAGGGGGTGGAGCCATTACCCCCCACACCAGCATTGGCAGCTGAACAATAGAGAGGCTGCCCCATTAAGCAACTGATGCCCTGAACTACAGAGTGGGACCCCACCCAGGGTGCCCTTTTATGTGCCTGATGTACCAATCTACAGAGTAGGATTCCAAACAGGGGTCCCCTCTATGTGCCTGATACACCGAATGACAGAGAAAGACCCCTGGCAAGGGAGCCTTCTAAGTGTCTGAATGGGTGGAACTATGGAGATAGACTAACCAAAGAGGCCTTCTGATTGCCAGCTACCAGAGGCTTGAGAAAAGACTCTGATAGGTCCATAACTCCTGCAGCTGAGGCAATCCATGTCCCTGAACACTTCACACTCAACTCTCACTGAGGAATAGCTGCCACAGGTGGAAAAAAAAGTCTTGCATCTATGCACGTGGAGTCGCTTTGGTCACGTCCAACTTTTTGCAACCCTGTGGACTGTCAGGCTTCTCTGTCAGTGGGATTCTCCATGCAAGAATACTGGAGAGTATTGGCCGATACTGGTTGCCATAGCTTTCTAGAGCACTATATTTCCTGCTGCCCTAGCCGCCAACTCCCCTGAGTACCTGGTGCTGCCAGAACCCCTGCAACCAAGCAACTGCACCACCTCAACACCTGGTCCTCACTGGGGTAGACCAAAGTCCTCCAGGGCAGCCTCAGGAGCAAACCCCAGTGGACGACTTACATGCAGAGGTTGAAACAAAACCTCAATTGAAACCCAGGGGCAGTGTGGCTAAGGAAGATGACCCAAAACCTCACCAGCTGTACAAACTACATATTAAATCCACACAATCAGCTAGGCAGTCTCTGTGCTTGTGGAATATATAAAAGGACATTGAGAGCTCCCAGAAAAGAAAATGCACTAGTTCTGATAGTGAAAGTGAAAGTCACTCGGTCGTGTCCGACTCTTTGCGACTCCATGGACTATACAGACCGTGGAATTCTCCAGGCCAGAATACTGGAGTGGGTAGCCATTCCCTTCTCCAGGGGATCTTCCCAACCCAGGTCTTCCACATTGCAGGCGTATTCTTTATCAGCTGAGCCACAAGGGAGGCCAAGGGGATGCTTACTCGCCTCGTGGTACAGAAGCTAGTTCTGATAGCTATGTACATTGGAGGCAAGAACACACAGGAGTAGGATCAGATTAGAGTCTGAGCTGCCCCCACAGCATGTCCAGAGACCTACGCAGTGTTGGAAGATACCCTGGCGGGGGACGAGGTGGACTGTGACTTCCAGCGAGGAAAAGGGCGCTGATAGAAGTGACTCAAGAAAAATACTTACTATTCTTATATTTTGACTTGTCCTGCAGTTTCTTTGGATATTTTTTTCTTTTTTGTTCCCCCTCCCTCTGTTGAAGTTGTTGATTTCATTAGTACTATGAAATCTAATTAAGTTTTTGAGTTTTTTTTTTTTTAATTGCACTTTTTATTCTTGTTACAAACCTCTGCTCTACACAGGCCTTTTCTGTGGAGTTTTCCTTTCTTTATTTTTTCTCCTCTTTTTCCAATTAAAAAAATTTTAAACTTGTTATTATTTTTTCTACATTTATTACTTTGTTTGCTTTTCCTACTGTTCTTTCCCCCTTTAATGTATATAAATCAGTTAACATCAGTTAAATTTTAATGTATATAAATCTTCTTTATCTACCTCTTTTAACTTTGCATATCTATTCTTCCTTTCTTTTCTTTCTTTCATTTCCTCTAACCATATTTGTTAGTTTTGTTTTCATTGCTTTCCCCCCCACTTGACACCTTGCCTTAGTTTTATTTTCCAGCTTGTGCTTTAGTTAGTTTTGTTTTTAACTGGTAGATATCATTTTCAGTTTTCTTTGTTTGCCAGGTGAATCTATTGCACTTTGTTGTTGTTGAACTGTTTTGATTTTATGAGTACATATGTATATGTGTATGTTCCATTATTTCAGTTATTATTTGCCTGATTTTGCAACTGCCATTTGTTTGGGGTTCAACTTTAGTTTCCTGTTCTTGGAGATTTGATTTAATCTTACTTATGCCATAACAAACTACCTTTGGAATCTTCTTTGCTGGCAGAGATCAAGCCCCGAGCCTTTGAAGTGGGAACACTGACTCCAAGACCCTAGACTACCAGAAAACTTCTAACCCTAGGGAGCATCAAATAGTGAGGACTCCCACAAAGGAAACCACTTGAATGCAAGACCTGGCATTAGTATCACTCTGTGCAGGATGCCTCATCCAAACAATAAATAAGACAAAAATACAAACCTAATCATGAGCAGACAGGATTAACACTTCACTCAGCCCTGTCATCAGAGGAAAAACAAACAAAAACTCAGCTCAAATCTCACCCTATATGAAGCTTACACAAGTCATTAGATCAACCTTAGGAGGGAAGAAAGCAAAAGGAAGAAATAATTCAATGTTTAACCCTGGGAAAAGGAGGCTTTAAATACAGTACGTTTAAAAAACATAATGAAATGGCAGAGAAATACTGCACAAATGAAGGGACAAACTAGAAACAAAGAAGTCCAAATAAATCAACAGGACATAGACAAACTACCTGAAAAATAATTCAGAATAATGATAATAAAGATGATCAAAAACCTTTAAAACAGAATGGAGAAAATGCAAGAACCAATTAACAAAGACGTAGGAGAATTAAAGAATAAACATACAGAGACAAACAAGACAATTACTGAAATTAAAAATACTCTAGAAGGAATCAATAGTGCAATATCTGAAAGGATCAGTGAGCTGGAAGATGAAATGGTGAAAATAACTTCTGATGAGCAGAATAAATTAAAAAGAATGAAAAGAACCAAGGATAGTCTCAGAGACCTCTGGGAAAACATTAAACACACCAACATTCAAATGATAGGGGTCCCAGAAGACTGCAGTTTATCCAGTCTTCCTAACTTGCCTGTAGCTCAAATGGGAAAGAATCTGCCTGCAATGCAGGAGACCAGATTTGGATCTCTTGGTTTGGAAGATCCTCTGGAGAAGGGAATGACAATCCCCTCCACTAATCTTGCATTGAGAATCCCATGGACAGAGAAACCAGGTGGGTTACAGTCCTTGGGGTCACAGAGTCAGACACGACTGAGCGACTAATGTACAAAACAACACAGAAGAAGAAGAGAAAAAGAAAAGGTATGAGAAAAATTTTGAAGAGACTATAGTTGAAAATTTCTCCAACATGGAACAGAAAATAGTCAATCAAGTCCAAGAGGTGCAAAGAATCCTGCACAGGATAAACCCAAGGAGAAACATGTCAAGACACATACTAATCAAACAAAGATTAAACACAAAGAAAGAATATTAAAAGCAGTAAGAGAAAAGCAGCAAGTAACATAAAAGGGAAACCCCATATGCTAACAACTTATCTTTCAGCAAAAACTCTGCAGGCCAGAAGGGAATGGCTGGATATATTTAAAGTACTGAAAGGGAAAAATCTACCAAGATTACTATACCTGGCAAAGATCTCATTCAAAATTGATGGATAAATCTAAAACTTTTCAGACAAGCAAAAGTTAACAAAATTCAGTACCACCAAACCAACTTTACAACAAATGTTAAAGGGACTTATACAGTCAGGAAATACAAGAGAAGAGAAAGATCTATAAGAACAAACTACAAAACAATTAAGAAAATGGAAATAGGAACATATATATCAATAATTACTTTAAATGTAAATGGAATAAATGCTCCAACCAAAAGACACAGACTGGCTGAATGGATACAAAAAACAAGACCCATATATATGCTGTCTACAGGAAACCCATTTAACACTTAAAGATACACCTAGACTGAAAGTGAGAGGATGGAAAAATATATTCCATGCAGATGGAAAGTAAAAGAAAGCTGGAGTAGCAATCCTCATACCAGACAAAGTAGACCTTAAAAATAAAGAATATTATGAGAGATAAGGAAGGAAACTACATAATGATAAAGGGATCAATCCAAGAGGAAGATGTAACAATTGTAGGTATCTATGCACCCAACATAGGAGCGCCTCAATACATAAGACAAACACTAACAGACATAAAAGGAAAAATTGATGGTAACCCAATAATACTAGAAGAATTTAACACCACACTCACATCAATGGAGAGAACATCAAAACAGAAAATTAATAAGGAAACACAAGTCTTAAAAGATACAATAGATGAGATGGATCTCATTGATATCTTCAGGGAATTCTGTTCAAATGCAAAAGAATACACCTTCTCAAGTGCACATGTAACACTCCTCAGAATAGACCATACCTTGGGTCAAAAATTAAACTTCAGTAAATTTAAGAAAATTGAAAGCATATTGAACATCTTCTCCAACCACAACATTATGAGACTAGATATCAATTACAAGGGAAAAAAAAGACTGCAAGAAACACAAACACTTGGAGATTAAAAAATACATTTCTAAATAACTAACAGGTTACTGAAGAAATCAAAGGGGAAATCAAAAAAATTCCTAGAAACAAATTACAATAAAAACATAACAACTCAAAATCTGTGGGATGCAGCAAAAGCAATTCTAAGAGGAAAGTTCAGAGCAATACCATCCTACCTCAAGAAACATGAAAAAACATCCAATAGACAAGCTAAATTTACACCTGAAACAACTGGAATAAAAAGAACACCCCCCCCCCAAATTAGCAGAAGGAAATAAGTAATTATGATCAGAGCATATTTCTGATAAAAGGAATGAAAGAAACAATAGTAAAGATTAATAAAAATAAAAGCTCACTCTTTGAGAAGATAAACAAAATGGACAAATCTTTAGCCAGATTCAACAGGAAAAAAAGAGAAGAATCAAATCAACAAAATTTGAAATGAAAAAGGAGAGCTTACAACAGACAATGGAGAAATTCAAAGGGTTATAAGAGACTATTATGGACTATTATATGACAATAAAATGGATAACCTGAAAGAAATGGACAGATTCTTAGAAAAGTTTAATCTTCCAAGACTGAACCAGGAAAAATAGAAATTATGAGCAACCCAATTACAACTACTGAAATTGAAACTGTTATCAAACATCTCCCCAAAAATAAAAGCCCAGGACCAGATGGCTTCACAGATGAATTCTATCAAATATTTAGAAAAGAGTGAATGCCTATTCTTCTAAAACTCTTTCCAAAAATTGCAGAAGAAGAAATACTTTCAAACTCATTCTACGTGGCCACCAGCACCATGATACGAAGTCAGATAAAGACAGCACAAAAAAGAAAACTCAGGCCAATATCACTGATGAACATATATGCAAAAATAATTAACAAAATTTTAGCAAACAGAATTCAACAACACACTAAAATCTTATACACCATGAACAAGTTGGGTTTATTTCAGTGATGCAAGGATACTTCAATATATGCAAATCAGGATATATATATCGGTTCAGTTCAGTTGCTCAGTTGTGTCCGACTCTTTGCAACCCCATGAATCAATTGCAGCACGCCACGCCTCCCTCACCAACTCCCAGACTTCACCCAGACTCACGTCCATCGAGTCATATATGTATACCTATGGCTAATTCATGTTGAGGTTTGACAGAAAACTGAAAAATTCTGTAAAGGAATTATCCTTCAATAAAAGATAAATTAATTAAAAATATATATGCAAATCAATCAATGTGATACACTATATTAACAAATTGAAGGATAAAAACTGTATGATAATCTCAAAGGGGTCAATAGATTAAGAAAAAGCCTTTGACAAAATTCAGTACCCATTTATGATTGCAACTTCACAAAATGGGCATAGAAGGAATCTACCTTGATAGTAAAGGCCATATATGATAAGCCATAAGAAAATGTTATTCTCAATGGTGAAAAACTGAAAGTATTCCCCCTAAGATCAGGAACAAGACAAGGGTGTCCACTTTTGCCACAATTATTCAACATAATTTTGAAAGTCCTTGCTACTGCAATAAGAGAAGAAAAATAAAAAGGGATACAGATTGGAAATATTTTGGAGGGCTCCAAAATCATTGAAGATGGTGACTGGAGCCATGAAATTAAAAGATGCTTGCTCCTTGGAAGAAAAGATGACCAACCTAGACAGCATATTAAAAAGCAGAGACATTACTTTGCCAACAAAACTCTGTCTAGTTAAGGCTTTGGTTTTTACAGTAGTCATGTATGGATGTGAGAGTTGGACTAAAAAGAAAGCTGAGTGCCAAAGAACTGATGCTTTTGAACTGTGGTGTTGGAGAATACTCTTGAGAGTCCCTTGGACCGCAAGGAGATCCAAACAGTCCATCCTAAAGGAGATAAGTCCTCAGTGTTCAATGGAAGGACTAATGCTGAAGCTGAAACACCAATACTTTGGCCTCCTGATGCAAAGAGCTAACTCATTTGAAAAGACTCTGACGCTGGGAAATATTGAAGGCGGGAGGAGGATTCGACAGAAGATGAGATGGTTGGATGGCATCACTGACTCAATGGGGGACCTGGTGTGCTTCAGTCCATGGGGTTGCAAAGAGTCGGACATGACTGAGCAACTGAACTGTACTGAAATTGGAAAAGAAGAAATAAAGCTCTCACTGTTTGCAGATGAGATGATACTATACATATAAAACCCTACAGATACTCTCAGAAAATTGCTTGAGCTTTTCAGTGAATATAGAAAAGCTGTAGGATACAAAATCTCTGTGTACACAAAAATCACTTGAATTCCTATATGCTAACAATGAAAAAATCAAAAGGAGAAATTAACGAATCAATCCCATTCACTGTTTCAACAGAAAGAATTAAGTATATAGCAATAAACTTACCTAAGGAGACAAAAGAACTGTACATAGAACATTAGAAGACAATAATGAAAGAAATCAAAGATGACATAAACAGATGGAGAGATATTCCATGTTCCTGAGTAGGAAATATCAATATTATGAAAATGACTATAGTACCAGATACAGTCTACAGATTCAGTGCAAATCACTATAAAATTACCACTGGCATTTTTCACAGAACTAGAACAAAAAGTTTCACAATTCATATGGAAATAATAAGGAAGCAGTCTTGGGAAAGAAGAATGGAGCTGGAGGACTCAACCTTCCTGACTTCAGATTATGCTACAAAGCTACAGTAATCAAGACAGTATGGTACTGGCACTAAAACAGAAATATAGACCAATGGAACAAGATAGAAATACCAGAAATAAACCCATGCACCTATGGGCACCTTATTTTTTACAAAGGAGGCAAGAATAAACAATGGGCCGAAGACAGCCTCTTCTATAAGTAGTGCTTGGAAAACTGGACAGCTACACGTAAAAGAAAAATATTAGAACACTTCCTAACAGCATAAACATAGATAAACTCAAAAATGGATTGAAGACCTAAATGTAAGACCAGAAACTATAAAACTCTTAGAGGAAAACATTGGCAGAACACTCAATGACACAAATCAAAGCAAGATACTCTATGACCCACCTCCTAGAATAATATAAATAAAAACAAAAGTAAGCAAATGGGACCTGATTAAACTTAAAAGGTTTTGCACAGCAAAGGAAACTATAAGCAAGGTGAAAAGACAACCCTCAGAATGGGAGAAAATAATAACAAATGAAACAACTGACAAAGGATTAATTTCCAAAGTATACAAGCAGCTCATACAGCTGAATGCCAGAAAAACAAGAAAGCCAATCAAAAAGTGGGAAAAAGACCTAAACAGACATTTCTCCAAAGAAGACATACAGATGGCTAACAAACACATGAAAAGATGATCTATATCGCTCATTTTTTAGAGAAATGCTAATCAAAACTACAATGAGATATCACCTCACACCAGTCAGAATCTACAAACAATAAATGCTGCAGAGGGTGTGGAGAAAAGGGAATCCTCTTGCACTGTTGGTGAGAATGTAAATTGATACAGCCACTATGGAAGACAGTATGGTGATTCTTTAAAAATTTAGGAATAAAACCAGCATGTGACCCAGCAACCCCACTCCTAGGCGTATACCCCAAGGAAACGAAAATTGAAAAAGACACATGTATCCCATTGTTTACTACAGCACAATTTACATTAGCTAGAACATGGAAGCAACCTAGATATCTATTGACAGATGAATGAATAAGGAAGTTGTGGTACATATACACAATGGAGTATTACAGAGCCATAAAAAGGAAGGCATTTGAGTCAGTTCTAATATGGTGGATGGACCTAGAGCCTATTATACAGAGTGAATTAAGTCAGAAAGAGAAATATAAATACCAGATACTAATGCATATATACAGGATCTAGAAAGATGATATCAATGAATTTGTTTGCAAGGCAGCAATGGAGAAGCAGACATAGAGAACAGACTTATGGACATGGGGAGATGGGAGGAGAGGATGAGATATATGGAAAGAGTAACATGGACTCTTACATTACCATATGTAAAATAGATAGCTAACAGGAATTTGCTGTATATCTCAGGAAACTCACACAGGGGCTCTGTAACAACCTAGAGGGTTGGGTTGGTGAGGGAGCTAGGTGGGAATTTCAAGAGAGAGGGGATATATGTATACTTATGGCTGATTCTTGCTGACTTTTGACAGAAAACAACAAAGCTCTGTAAAACAATTATCCTTCAATTAAAAAATAAGAGAGATGTTATGGGGAGGGGGGTGGGAGGGGGGTTCATGTTTGGGAATGCATGTATACCCGTGGTGGATTCATGTCAATGAATGGCAAAACCGATACAGTATTGTTAAAGTAAAATAAAGTAAAAATAAAAATAAAAATAAATAAATAAATAAAAGTTTAAAAAATAAGAAAAAATAAAAAAGGAATAAAAACAAAACAAAAAGACACTTGTTCCTTGGAATGAAAGCTATGATGAACCTAGACAGTGTATTAAGCAGTGACATCCTGTTTTTGAGAAAGCTGCATATAGTCAAAGTTATGGTTTTTCCAGTATTCACGTACAGATGTGAGAGTTGGACCATAAAGAAAGGTGAGGGCAGACGAATTGATGCTTTCTAATTGTGGAGCTAGAGAAGACGTTTGAGAGTCCCTTGGACTGCAACGACAACAAGCCAGTCAATCTTAAAGAAAATCAACTCTGACCGTGTAGATCACAGCAAACTGCAAAATTCAAGAGATAGGAATACCAGACCACTTTACCTGACTCCTGAGAAATCTGTATTCCGGTCAAGAAACTCAGTTAGAACCAGACATGGAACAACAGACTGGTTCCAAATTGGGAATGAAGTATGTCAAGGCTGTATATTGTCACCCTTCTTATTTAACTCACATGTAGAATATATCATGCAAAATGCCAGGCTGGATGAAGCACAAGCTGGAATCAAGATTGCTTGGAGAAATATCAATAACCTCAGATATGCAGATGACACCACCCTTATGGCAGAAAGTGAAGAGGAACTAAAAAGCCTCTTGATGAAAGTGAAAGAGGAGAGTGAAAAAGCTAGGTTAAAACTCAATATTCAAAAAACAAAGATCATGGCATCTGATCCCATCACTTCATGGCAAATAAATGGGGAAACAATGGAAACAGTGAAAGACTTTATTTTCTTGGGCTCCAAAATAACTGCAGATGGTGACTGTAGCCATGAAATTAAAATACACTTGCTCCTTTAAAGAAAATCTATTACAAACCTAGATAGCATATTAAAAAGCAAAGACATTACTTTGCTGACCAGAGTCTATCTAGTCAAAGCTATGATTTTTCCAGTAGTTGTGTATGGATGTCAGAGTTGGACCATAAAGAAAGCTGAGCACCAAAGAATTGATGCTTTTGAACTGTGGTGTTGAAGAAGACTCTTGAGAGTCCCTTGGGCTGAAAGGAGATCCAACCAGTTCATCCTAAAGGAAATCAGTCCTGAATATTCACTGGAAGGACTGATGCTGAAGTTGAAACTTCAATACTTTAGCCATGTGATGCGAATAATTGAGTTATTGGAAAAAACTCTGATGCTGGAAAAGATTGAGGGCAGGAGGAGAAGGGGACAGCAGAGGATGAGATGGTTGGATGGCATCACTGACTGGATGGACATGAGTTTGAGCAAGCTCCGGGAGTTGGTGATGGACAGGTAAACCTGGCATGCTGCAGTCCATGGGGTCACAAAGATTCAGACATGACTGACTGACTGAACTGAACTGATTCAAGGAACCCACTGTTAGGAAAAGACCCTGATTCTGGAGAGATTGAAGGCAACAGAAGGTGGTGGTAAAAACCCACCTACCAAATGTAGGAGGCATAAAGAGCATGGGTTTGATCGCGGGATGGGGAAGATCCCTGGAGAAGGGCATGGCAACCCACTCCAGTATTTTAGCCTGGAGAATCCAGTTGACAGAGGAGCCCTGCGGGCTATAGTCCATAGGGTCGCGCAGAGTCAGACACCACTGATGCAACTTAGCACATAAATATATTTTTTCCTATTTAAACAGCAGGATGCCTAGCTTAGAACCTTGGCAAATATTAAATTTTATTTATTTAAAATTTGCTTTTAAATCTCTCTTTATTTAAAAGTAATTTGGAGAGGACTTAATTTCATATAAGTTTTAGTCAAAGCATTTTCTAATGAACAGATCTGTAATAAGATAGAGATGAGGAAGCAGGGAAGAGAATTGGGGACAAGAAAAGGAATAATGATTGGTAACAAATTGTGAACATATTGAGAAGCTTATATAGCAGGAGGACAAACACTGTTAATGTTCACACACTGATAAGTAAGTCTAGTATGCTTTTAAAATCCTTCATAGTATGTATGCTTTTCTATGGTATTATTTTGTTCTTGTGATATATTATTAATAATTTCTATTACTTTTATATAGGTTCTGCTTTCTTGTTTTTCCTTCAAAAAAGTCTGTAAATTCTTCGTGAGCAGATAATTTTCCTTTCACTTGATATATTCTGTAAGTACATCATATTGTTATGCTAACGAAGCTGTCACTCAATAAAGATGTGAAATGAAAATCATTTTATGAGTTTTTAATCTCAATTTTCCAATTTTTATTCATTTTTCAATTTCTATAATGCAGAAATGCATCATCTATATTTTGGTCTAATTTTAAATAGGGCTATTTAGAGATATGAAGTCTTACACATGTTGATTCTTTCCAACTTCATTGAATTTGTGGCATTGATTTATCTAAATGGAACTTTTAATATCATTGTACAGTTTTAGCTAATTAAAATGCTTATATTTTAAATATATTAGCTTATTGGCATAGATTTAACTGTTTTTCTCTTATTCTCTCTCTGTATATATGAACATATATGTCTATATGTACATATGAGTTTTCCTGCTTAATTTTTCATATCTCTATGCAAATAGAAAATATTTGCAAAAAAATTCACAACACCTGAATTAGAGGAAAATCCAAGTACTTGTCCATTAAGATGGTATTATTTGTGCCATCTTAGTGGATGGCATTGGAGAAGGAAATGGCAACCCACTCCAGTGTTCTTGCCTGGAGAATCCCAGGGACGGGGGAGGCTGGTGGACTGCCATCTGTGGTGTCGCACAGTGTCGGACACGACTTAGCAGCAGCAGCAGCAGCAGCAGCAGCAGCAGCAGCAGCAGCAGCAGTGGATGGCATTAACCTAGTCCATCACAACCTCTTATTTAAGCTCACTTCTCAATCACTTCATTTAAAAAATGGACTTGTACTGAATAATCTGTAAATTTATGTTACTTATGATTTAAGAATATGGAACTTAAAGTGATGTTATTGAAAGGAAAGTTTGAGAAACAAAATATATATTAAAAGAATACTTTCAATAGCTGATAATATTAAAATTTTGTTCAATTATAAACACTAAAAGAAATAGTTTTTCTTTGAAGTCCTTTTATAGTGTCTTAAGAGAAATATGCAGTAGTAATGTGCAAAGATAAATATTTCCTATCAGTTTTCCAAAACTACCTACTATACTTCTGAAATATAATTCGAGTTTATAGTTAAATAAATGCAAAATGCACATGTAGATTATTGGGAAATGATGTCTTGTATTTCTGGATATCTTGAGAGTCAGGCAATACTGTCCATTGTTCTTGACTTTTTAGAGAGGTTGATATGGTTAAAAAGGTCCAAAATGGAATGCATATATATAGAGAGAATGGAAACATATATATATATAACTTTTTCCTTGATGCAAAAGGAAGGATTACTATTACCTTGGAATATAGAGAAAATATCTCCCTGTGAAGAAAGGGCATAATAAATGCAATGCTTTAATCCAAAAACAAAGAACAAGCATGCTGAATAATAGGTGGTCCCTAAATACAGAGTTCCTGCCCTTTAATGCAATCCTCCACACATATAGGCATCTATCTATACCTATATTTCATTGCATTCATGGGATTTGGCTGGAAAGCACATTTTGAGTCTAATGCTGCATTCTAATGTAGTCTTTTGTTTATGTCCCAGAAATTGTGGAACCTTTACAATCATCTAGGCTTCCCTGCTGGCTCAGATGGTAAAGAATCTGCATGCAATGCAGGAGATGGGTTTGATTGCTGGGTCTGGAAGATTCCCGGGAGAAGGCAATGACTACCCACTCAAGTATTCTTGCCTAGAGAATGCCATGAACAGATGATCCTGGCAGTCTACAGTCCATGGGGTCTCAAAGAGTCAGACATGACTGAGTCTATGATTTCAATCATCTATGAAATTATGGCAGACTCATTTGTTAGCTGACAAGTAGAGTAAAATCTCAGACCCTTGTAATTTCTTGACAGTTGTGGTGTGAATGATAGCATACTCACAGAGACATGACTTATTTGAAGAATAATGAAGGTTTGTTGGAGAACTTATAGCACTTGGGTTCCCTGGAAATCAGTAGTGAGCATATAGACCAGTCGTATGGGCAACTGGCAAAAAGTGGTCCAGAATTTTGCTGACTTTTATTGAAGTGGAATAAAGGCAATAACTTGGAAATGGTTCAAAAGTCAGTCTTCTCAATGGTGTGCTTGTTCTGAAGGTGTATTGCTGCTAATTCTCCTCTCAGCAGGGGCACTTCCTTGCCATCTGCCTTTCAGCTTAGATTGGTCCCACAATAATAGCTGTGTGTTGTGTGCTTAGTCATTCAGTCATGTCTGACTCTTTGTGATCTCATGGACTATAGCCCGCCAGGCTGCTCTGTCCTTGCAGATTCTCCAGGCAAGAATACTGGAGTGGGTTGTCATGCCCTCCTCCAGGGCATCTTCCCAACCCAGGGGTTGAACCCAGGTCTCCTGTATTGCAGGCAGTTTCTTTACCATCTAAGCCACCAGGAAAGTAGTGTAATGACTAGTACTATGATCTACCCTAGACTGACAAAAGTTTCTGGGCTACTCTTGCCTCTATCCTCTGACAACACTTACAGAGAAATGTTATCTGCACAAAAAGATGAAATGGGGAAATTCATGACCACTTTTAGTTGAAAATCAGAGTACCTTTCAAATTTAGAGTCACTGGGAGATGAAGAAGTTGGATTCATAAAACTTGTAAAGGAAGAACAATACCTGGAACATTTCACAGCTCAGACTCGTCTATAGCCTATTATGACAATTTTAGATTTATTCTGATAAAATAACTAAATTCCTTAGAGTTATTGGCATTGGCTATGGGTGACCATAAGGCAGATTTGGCACTCTTGAAAAAATTTCCCTGAGACAAACAAACCCCCATATGAAACCACAGGTAAAGTATTAAATAGTGATTTGGATTTTATTGCCCCCAGTTGGGTTGGAAGGGCTTCCTTGGTAGCTCAGCTGGTAAAGAATCCCCCTGCAATGCAGGAGACCCTGGTTCAATTCCTGGGTCTGGAAGATCCCCTGGAGAAGGAGCTGGCTACCCACTCCAGTATTGTTGGGCTTCCCTGATGTTTCAGGTGGTAATGAGTCCACCTGCAATGCAGGACACCTGAGTTTGATCCTGGGTTGGAAAGATCCCCTGGAGGAGGGCATGCCAACCCATCCCAGTATTCTTGCCTGGAGAATCTGCGTAGACAGAGGAGCCAGGTTGACTATAGTCCATGGGGTCACAAAGAGTTGGACATGATTGAGACTAAGCACAGCACAGCATTGGGTTGAAAATATCAAATGAAGTGAACTCTCTGAGGAATAAAAAACAGACCCAAAGAAATCTAGATGAATTCCTATAATCAACTCATCTGACATGAAATTTGCCCCTAATGAAACCATGTACAAGTTCCTGTATGTGTGTCTTTTGAAGTAAAATGCTGACTCAAGAGTTAATGATTAGGAAATGTGAAGATATAGAAACAAAGAATAGCTGTTGGGTTAGGGAACTGGTAAAAATTTAGTCCCTTGGACTGCAAGGAGATCAAATCAGTCAATCCTAAAGGAAAACAGTCCTAAATATTCATTAGAAGGACTGATGGTGAAGCTGAAACTCCAGTACTTTGGCCACCTGATTCGAAGAACTGACTCCCCATAAGACTTCACTGAATGATGCTAACATGTGTTCCACTTTTTCCTGGCAAAGTAATAAAGCCACTCTTTTTTCCTTCTCCATAACATGATCTTTAAAGACACAAAAATAACTTTGGTATGGTCTGATATTCTTCACTATAAACAATCATCAAACTAGGAATAAAAATATTTTCATTCTGATAAAAGTTATCTGTTAAAAACCTACATCATAATGATGTTAGTTCTACATCATTATGATGTAGGTTTTTGATACCAAAGTTATTTTTGTGTCTTTAAAGATCATATATATATCAGCTTAACATTTGACTTAACTTAAAGATCATATGGGGTTTGTCCTTTATTCTATTGATACAATATATTAAATTATTTGGGGATGTGGAATGAATCTAACTTTACTGGGAAAATTCTCATTTGGTGATGGTGTGATGGTGCATAATTCTTTTCATTGCAGACATTGCAGAATCAGTCTACTAGGTTTTTGTTTAAGATTTTACATCTATATTTACAGCATGGGGTTTGTAGTTTTCTTTTGTTATCTTTGTCTGATGTTGATATCAGGATCATACTCATCTCATAAACTAACTTTAGAAATATATCTTCATTTTCTACTTTATGGAAGAGTATAAAGAGTTAGTGTGTGTTCTTTAAAAGTTGTTAGCATTATTCAGCGAAGTCTTATGGGGCTAGAGATTTCTTTATGGGAAGGTTTAAATTGAATAATTCCATTTCTTTGCATGTTATATCTCTATTCAAATTTTGAATTTCTTCTTATGTCAGTTTCATGTTTTTTAATCTCTTGAGAAGTGTGTGTATATTTCATTTATATTATCTGATTTGTTGACTATACTTGTTGATAGCATTCATTTGCAATCTTTCTTATTCCTAAAAATGATACTCCTTCTTTCATTTCTGATTTTAGTAATCTAGTCTCTTCTCTTTCAATTTTGTTCAATTTACTTTAAAAGTTCTTGGATTTGCTATTTTTCAAAAAAGCAAATTTTGTTGATTTTTTTCCCTATTGCTTTATACTCTCTATTTAATTCTTAATCCAATTTGCATTGCTTCCTTTTTTTTTCTCTTTCGGTAGAATTTAGTTTGCTCTTTCTCTTTATTGTGCTAAACTGAAAAATCTGGTTATTGATATTTTTCCTTGTTTTAAATATAAGCCTTAGAGTTATAAATTTTCATTCTAACACTGGTTTTGCTGCATTTCCTTTATTTATTTGTATTTTAGCTTTAGTTTTTTAAATCTCATAGTGATTTCAAAGTTTCCCGTGATTTAGACTTTTGCTTATTGATTAGTAAGTTATGTGTGTAATTTCATGCATGCTGTCACTAAGTTGTGTCCAAACTCTTTGCAACCCCATAGATGGTAGCCCATGAGGCTCATCTATCTATGGAGTCTTCCAGGCAAGAATATATGGCTGATTCTGTTGAGGTTTGACAGAAAACAACAAAATTCTGTAAAGCAATTATCCTTCAATAAAAAAAAAAGAATACTGAAATGGGTTGCCATTTCCTTCTCTAGGGGAAGGAATTAATTTCATAGTATTATGAAAGGAATTTAGTTTCATAGTACTTATGAATTTCCCCATTTTTACTAAGTTCTAATTTCATTGCATTTTGGTTTGAAAATATGCCTTGCATGTGGTATTATTTCAATCCTCTTAAACTTATTCAGGCTCATTTTATGACCTAGTATATTGTTTTTTCTACAGAATGATCTATGTGCTCTTGAGAAGAATATTCAGTTTTGTGGAGCCATTCATAGATTGGCCATTAGATATAAATGTTCCAAACTATTTTTTCAATCTTCCATTACCCTGTTGGTCTTCCTTTTAGTTATTACATAAATCATTGAAAGTGAAATGTTGTAGTTTACAAATAATTGTTATTGAATTTTTTTTCTCTCTTCTATTCTGTCAGTTTTTGTTTATGCATTTAGGTCCACGGTTATTTATACATATGTTTAAACTGTTAAATATTTCTGCAAGATGATCATTGCAATATCCTGGACACTTTTCTCATTGTCTTTAATCCTAATTTTCGGATAATAATTCAATCCAACTTTCTTATATTTGTTTGCATACATAATGTTTTACACACTTTTACTTTAAATCTATTGTATTTTATTTATTTATTAAAATATAAATTTATTTATTTTAATTGGAGGTTAATTACTTTACAATATTGTATTTGTTTTGCCATACATCAACATGAATCTGCCACGGGTATACATGTGTTGCCCATCCTGACCCCCCCTTCCTCCTCCGTCCCTGTACCATCCCTCTGGGTCATCCCAGTATTTTAAAATCGAAAATATTTCTTCTGTAGACAGAATGCATTTGCATCTTTGTTCTCCTAAGATTGTCAGACAACCTCTGGCTTTTGATCAGATTGTTTAATCTATTCAGATTTAATTGTAATTTTTATACATTTGAATTTGTGTAAGCTATTTTACTTTTTTGTACAAACATCTCGTTTCTTTTTGTCGCTCTTTTCTCCTTTTTACATTAAATTAATATTACTTAGTGTAACACTTGAATTTATTTAATGATATTTCATTGAATATATGAATTGATTTTTCTTACCAGTTGTTCTACAGCTTCCCATGTATATCTTAAGTTATCATAATCTACTTTAGGGCAAGACAAAGTTATTCGATGAATATAGAAATGTTACTTTATAGCTCTATTCAAACTCCTATATCTACACATTGCAATCTGTAAATGTTACAAACTCTACAGTATTATAATAATTTCTTTATATAATTTTATGTCATGAAAATATTGGAGAAGAAAGCAGAGAAGCCATATGCTTATGTCATTTGTTAAATAAAACTTCTTATGTATTATTCCTGATCTTCTTTATTTGTTCCTCTGGAGTTAGCATCTGTCATTTTCTTAATTCAACAGAGCTTTGCTTCCACTATTTTCTTGATCTCTTATTTTCAGATGTACCCTACATTTCTATATGCTATAGGCCCAACAATGGAATTATATATAGCTTGCTTTGTACAATTTCCATTTAAATCAGTCAAGATAAATATAAGAATAAATATAATTTTTCACTTCTTTCATTATTGCATGATTACTTCCACCTGTGTTCTTCATATTTAAATGTATTTTAACTACTATGTGGGGACACTTGCTTTTAGCCTAAAGAATAACTTCTATTATTTACTTATGTTTTCATTTTACCTGTTTCTCCACTTTTATTTATTTGTTTTTCATTTATTTTATTTATTTTTTTGAAATATAAATTTATTTATTTTAATTGGAGGTTAATTACTTTACAATATTGTATTGGTTTTGCCATACATCAACATGAATCCACCACAGGTATACACTTTTATTTTTAAAAATCTTTTAATTTTTATATTGGAAAATAATCATTTAACAGTTTTGTGATTTTTCAAGGTGGATAGCAAAGGGATTCAGCCATACATATACATGTATCCATTCTCTTTCAGACTACCCTCCCATCCAAGCTGCCACATAAGATTGAACAGAGTTCGCTATGCTATATAGTACAAACTTGTTGGTTATACATATTAAACATAGTGGTGTGTACATGTCAATCCCAATCTCCATTACTATCCCTTTCCTCCTGGCAACCATAAATTCATTCTCTAGTCACCTAATTGAAACATATTCTCTAACATTTGTTAGTTTGGTAATATTTTTATTTCACCTTCACATTTGAAAGCATTTGTAGTTAAAGTAAGACTCTTGGTTTACATTTTTTTTTAAATTTCAGGACTGAAAATATCCTTCTACTTCCTCTTGTGTCCATTGTTCTTATGAGAAATTAGCTGCTAATCTTATTGGGATTCCCTTTATGATGAAATATTTTTCTCTTGCCACTTTCTCTTTGTCTCTGGCTTTCAATATTTTTACTATGAGGTGCCTAGGTGTGGCTCTCTTTGCTCTTTACCTCTCTGGAGTTTGTGTAGCTTCTTAGTATATAGATTAATGTGTTTCATCAAATTTAGTAACTTTATGGCCAGTAATTTTTCAACTCCTTTGTTTTCCTGTAATTTCCATCCTCTGTTGTTATTCTCTTTACACATGAATTGGTGTGCTTGGTGGTGTGCCATATGTTTCTGAGGCTCCATAAATGTTTCTTTATTTGTTTTCTTTTTTTTAGAGTACATATTTTTTACGGACTCATTTTGAAGTTTTCTGATGCTTTTTTCTGCAAATCAAAATTACTCTTGAGTGCCTCTGATAAATTTTGATTTCAAGTACTGCACTTTTATAGTCTAGAATTTTAATTTGGTTTCTTTCTTATTTTCTGTTTATTGATATTCTATACTTTGATGCAACAATAATATATCTTTATTTAAGCATGATTTCCTTTAGTTCTTTCAACATAACTGTAACAGCTTTTTTGAACACTTTATTTGATAGGACTGACATATGGTCTCTCTCACATCCAGTTTTAGGTTACTGTTTCTGGTCTCTCATATATGAGCCACATTTTTATTTTTCTTATTGTTTGTTTATATTGGCTTATTTCATAATTTTTTGGTTGAATACTATACATTTTGGATTACTAATTGTAGCAAGTTTTGATATCAATTTCCCCCTCTTCTCCTTTCTATGTTTTGTATTTGTTTTTATCTTTTTATGTCTTGGTTTATTGACTTGGGGTGAAGTATCTTAATAATATTTACTTTTTCCTACAGTATAAAGTCTCTGCTATTACTCCTCAAAGGATGCAGCCTTGGGTGTGAACCCAGTTACCCTTGGATGATACTGGCTTCTACAGGGTTTCTTAGACTGTGTCTTTCCCTGATTTCTCTATTAACTTGTTTGCCTCTGTGATATTATACCAGAATGGTTAGGCTTCACTGATTGCCAGCTGATTGTTTTGTTTTTGATAATTCCTAGTGCCCTACATTGCTTCACAGTTTCATCTAACATCTAACCTCTTTGAAAGAGAATTTTTTTGTGGCTAGTTTTTGAGATTTGTTCTCATCACAGTCATGATCTTTATAAAATATTTCACTGGTTCTTTGTTGTAACATTGTACTCTACAGTTTGTTTTCTTATTTTCTTGAACTTTCAGGATTCCCTTCAACTGCATACAACAAAAATTCCCATTGTTTTGAGAATGCCTTTTAAATTCCCAATATGCTATTCTAAGTAAAATAAGTTTCCTAGACAATAACTGTGAAACTATCTTATGGCCTGCTTGACATCTTGGATAAAATATCTACCTGGTTATTCTAGACCTTGGAGTACAGCCAGTGGCCCAATACTTCCAGAGTGACACATTTGCTTTATGAGCAGAGAACTTGTTTTAGACCACAAAATCTGTCCTTCTTAGCTTGCTTCTTTTGATATGGAATGTTTGTTTGTTTTTTTTTTGTTTGTTTGTTTGTTTTTTTATTTTTAAATTTTACAATCTTTAATTCTTACATGCATTCCCAAACATGAACCCCCTCCCACCTCCCCTCCCCATAACATCTTTCTGGGTCATCCCCATGCACCAGCCCCAAGCATGCTGCATCCTGCGTCAGACATAGACTGGCGATTCAATTCACATGATAGTATACATGTTAGAATGGCATTCTCCCAAATCATCCCACCCTCTCCCTCTCCCTCTGAGTCCAAAAGTCCGTTATACACATCTGTGTCTCTTTCCCTGTCTTGCATACAGGGTCGTCATTGCCATCTTCCTAAATTCCATATATATGTGTTAGTATACTGTATTGGTGTTTTTCTTTCTGGCTTACTTCACTCTGTATAATCGGCTCCAGTTTCATCCATCTCAACAGAACTGATTCAAATGAATTCTTTTTAACGGCTGAGTAATACTCCATTGTGTATATGTACCACAGCTTTCTTATCCATTCATCTGCTGATGGACATCTAGGTTGTTTCCATGTCCTGGCTATTATAAACAGTGCTGCGATGAACATTGGGGTACATGTGTCTCTTTCAATTCTGGTTTCCTCGGTGTGTATGCCCAGAAGTGGGATTGCTGGGTCATAAGGTAGTTCTATTTGCAATTTTTTAAGGAATCTCCACACTGTTTTCCATAGTGGCTGTACTAGTTTGCATTCCCACCAACAGTGTAGGAGGGTTCCCTTTTCTCCACACCCTCTCCAGCATTTATTGCTTGCAGATTTTTGGATTGCAGCCATTCTGACTGGTGTGAAGTGGTACCTCATTGTGGTTTTGATTTGCATTTCTCTAATAATGAGTGATATTGAGCATCTTTTCATGTGTTTGTTATCCATCCGTATGTCTTCTTTGGAGAAATGTCTATTTAGTTCTTTGGCCCATTTTTTGACCTATATATAGAAAACTATAAAACACTGATGAAAGAAATCAAAGAGGATACTAATAGATGGAGAAATATACCATGTTCATGGATTGGAAGAATCAATATAGTGAAAATCAGTATACTACCCAAAGCAATTTACAAATTCAATGCAATCCCTATCAAGCTACCAGCCACATTTTTCACAGAACTAGAACAAATAATTTCAAGATTTGTATGGAAATACAAAAAACCTCGAATAGCCAAAGCAATCTTGAGAAAGAAGAATGGAACTGGAGGAATCAACTTGCCTGACTTCAGGCTCTACTACAAAGCCACAGTCATCAAGACAGTATGGTACTGGCACAAAGACAGACATATAGATCAATGGAACAAAATAGAAAGCCCAGAGATAAATCCACACACATATGGACACCTTATCTTTGACAAAGGAGGCAAGAATATACAATGGAGTAAAGACAATCTCTTTAACAAGTGGTGCTGGGAAAACTGGTCAGCCACTTGTAAAAGAATGAAACTAGATCACTTTCTAACACCGCACACAAAAATAAACTCAAAATGGATTAAAGATCTAAATGTAAGATCAGAAACTATAAAACTCCTAGAGGAGAACATAGGCAAAACACTCTCAGACATAAATCACAGCAGGATCCTCTATGATCCACCTCCCAGAATTCTGGAAATAAAAGCAAAAATAAACCAATGGGATCTAATTAAAATTAAAAGCTTCTGCACAACAAAGGAAAATATAAGCAAGGTGAAAAGACAGCCATCTGAATGGGAGAAAATAATAGCAAATGAAGCAACTGACAAACAACTAATCTCAAAAATATACAAGCAACTTCTGGAATGTTTGTTTTATGAGCAAGCTGGTTTAGGGATATTTGGATCCCATTATTCTCAGCCTTTGACTGTGTAGATCACAGCAAGCTATGCAAAATTCTTCAAGAGATGGGCATACCAGACCACCTTACCTTCTTCATGAGAAATCTGTATGCAAGTCAAGAAGCAACAGTTAGAACTGGACACGTGACAACAGATTGGTTGCAAATTGGGAAAGGAGTACATAAAGGCTGTATCTTGTCACCCTGCTTATTTAACTTATATGCAGAGTACATCACGTAAAATGGTGGGTTGGATAAAGCACAAGCTGGAATTGAGATTTCTGGGAGAAATATCAATAAACTCAGATATGCAGATGACACCACTCTTAGAGCAGAAAACGAAGAACTAAAGAGCCTTTTGATGAAAGTTAAAGGGGAGAGTGAAAAATCTGTTTTAAAGCTCAACATTAAAAAACTAAGATCATGGCATTCGGTCCCATCACTTCATGGCAAATAGCTGGGGAAACAATGGAAGCAGTGAGAGACTTTATTTTGGGAGGGCTCCAAAATCACTGAAGGTGGTGACTGCAGCCATGAAATTAAATGACACTTGCTCCTTGGAAGAAAAGCTACGGCCAACCTAGATAGCATATTAAAAAGCAGAGACATTACTTTGTTGACAAAAGTTTGTCTAGTCAAAGCTGTGCTTTTTCAAGTAGTCATGTATGGATGTGAGAGTTGAACTATAAAGAAAGCTGAGAGCTGAAGAATTGATGCTTTTGAACTGTGTTGTTGGAGAAGACTCTTGAGAGTCCCCTGATCTACAAGGAGATCCAACCAGTCAATCCTAAAGGAAATCAGTCCTGAATATTCATTGGAAGGAAGGACTGATGCTGAAGTTGAAACTCCAATACATTGTCCACCTGATGCGAAGAACTGACCCCTTGGAAAAGAACCTGATGTTTGGAAAGCTTGAAGCCAGGAGGAGAAGGGGAAGCAGAGGCTAGGAGGGTTGGATGGCATCACCAACTTGATGGACATGAGTTTAACCAAGCTCTGGGAGTTGATGATGGACAGGGAGGCCTGGCTTGCTGCAGTGCATGGGGTCACAAAGAGTTGGACACCATTGAGCAACTGAACTGAACTGATTCTCAACCTTCCATACATACATTAAGCATACACCTTATAAGTGGTGTCTGGCTGAAGAAAGGAGTCTTTATCTCTTGGATACATTCACCTGAAATTTAGCTTCGTTCATATGCTGCTAGAGTGAATGGGGAATGCTGGTGGTTTGACCCTCTTAAAGTGATACTCTGATTCTTGGATGGCAACTAGGGAAAGACAGTCCTTTTCTTCTTGGTTTATGCACTGAGTGGTGCTTTCATCATGCTGGCTGGAGTGGCTAGGGATTGGTTTATTTCTCAAATACCATATATATTAAATAACCAAGATTTCGTAAATTTTCTTGGATGAATAGTTTTCATATATGGCATGTACTTAGGACAATTTCTAATTACTTAAAATTTTTAAATGGTTTTTCATTATGACTGTTTCCTGGGGAGAGGGTCCTTGGAGCAACTCACTTTATTTTTGAATTAGTCTCCCTCCTTTGTTATAGTCTCCAGATTTTTAGACTATTATAATGAAGAATTGATGCTTTTGAACTGTAGTGTTGGAGAAGACTCTTGAGAGTCCCTTGTACTGCGAGGAGATCCAACCAGTCCATCCTAAAGGAGATCAGTCCTGTGTGTTTATTGGTAGGTCTGATGTTGAAGCTGAAGCTCCAATACTTTGGCCACCTGATGCAAAGTACTGACTTATTTGAAAAGACCCTGATGTTGGGAACAATTGAAGGCAGCAGTAGAAGGGGACGACGGAGGATGAGATGGTTGGAGGGCATCATTGACTCAATGGGCATGAGTTTGGGTAAACTCCGGGAGTTGGTGATGGATAAGGAGGCCTGGCATGCTGCAGATCATGGGGTCCCCAAGAGTCGGGCACAACTGAGTGACTGAACTGAACTGAACTGAATGATTTGGCTATTCAGTCTGCAATTTGGAAAACAACCAGACTGTAAGATTAAGGATCACCATTTTAATGACTGTGTACTCTGAAATTTTGCTTCTGTTATTGACCAAGGGTTCGGGAACATTTATGAAGATTCTTGCAATAAGGTTGTGATGATACCACCTATAATAAAATTACCAATCAACTCAGATTACCATCACTGATGCCTGATTCTATTATCTTGCAAAATATTGCAACATCTCTGCTATCAAAAACTGGGCAAAATAAAATAATTCATATTTAAAATATAAAAGCTGCTGCTGCAGGTAAGACTTTTACCTCCTGAGAAAAATTGACCTGTTTTTCTCATTGTGAGGGAAGCCACTTTGTACAGGACTTTATTTCTCTCTTGGCCTGGAAAATTGACATTTTTGACACTGCTTTGAGGCTATTGGTGGTGTTTCAGCACTACTGACACCTATTGTTTATTGCTTGTTCAATAAACTGTTTATTAAACACTTATATCCTCTTGCTTAATCCTGGTAATAACTTCATGAGGTAGAAAGTAGATAGTATCATTGTCACCATTTTCTAGGTAAGAAGAAAAAAAAAAAAAAGCTGTGGCAATGTCCTTCAGAAAGAGAATGGATCAGTAAACCATAGCACATCCAGACAATGGAATGTTATTATCAGGACCCATCACTTCATGATAATTTGATGGAGAGAAAGTGGAAACAGTCACAGATTACATTTTCTTGGGGTCCAAAATCATTGCATATAGTGACTAAAAGTCACTCAATCGTGTCTGACTCTCACCCCATGGACTGTAATCCTCCCATCTCCTCTGTGCATGGGATTCTCCAGGCAAGAATACTGGAGTGGATTGCCATTCCCTTTTCCAGGGGATCTTCCTGACCCAGGGGTCAAAAACAGGTCGTGCTGCACTCCATATGGTCACAAAGATTTGGACAGCGCTTAGCGACTGAACACCAACAATAATTGTGTTACCCATTGCTGATTGTCTATTATTTAATTTTTCTAAGTCCTCGTTAAACATGTCTTATATCTTCTTGATCTGTTCTTCCAGTCTATTTATCTGTGCCTCCATTTTATTTTTAAAAATTTGGGTCATCTTTATGATTGAAAAGTTGTGGTTGTGAGCTGTGTGCTACCCTGGATTTTGTGACCTCCAGAGGAGAGGATTTCAATTTGGGGCCAGAGACAAAGCTTGACTACTGGGAGCTTTCTGTGTAGCAAATCTTTATAAAAATATAATAGAGATAGGGAAAGCTTCTGACATAAACATCAGGAGGGGACAGAAAGTGTGCCAGCTTGCTAGTTTTTAGCAAGGTGTTTTATGTCTGCTGAAGTGAAGTGAAAGTCTCTCAGTCATGTCTGACTCTTTGTGACTCCATGGACTATACACTCCATGGAATTCTCTAGGCCAGAATACTGGAGTGGGAAGCGGTTCCCTTCTCCAGGGGATCTTCTCAACTCAGGGACTGAACCCAGGTCTCCTGCATTGCAAGCAGATTCTTTACCAACTGAGCCACAAGGGAAGCCCAAGAATACTTGAGTGGGTAGCCTATCCCTTCTCCAGGGGTTCTTCCCAAACCAGGAATAGAACCAGGGTCTCTCACATTGCAGGTGAATTCTTTCCCAAATGAGCTATCAGGGAAACCCCATTAGAGAGCTGCTAAAGCAATATGTGAACCGTGAACTTCCAGATGTTCAAGCTGGTTTTAGAAACGGCAGAGGAACCAGAGATCAAATTGCCAACATCTGCTGGATCATCAAAAAAGCAAGAGACTGTCTTTTGGACTCTGTGGGAGAGGGTGAGGGTGGGATGATTTTGGAGAATGGCATTGAAACATGTATAATGTCACATATGAAATGAATCACCAGTCCAGGTTCGATGCATGATACTGGATGCTTGGGGCTGGTGTACTGGGACGACCCAGAGGGATGGTATGGGGAGGGAGGAGGGAGGAAGGGGTCAGAATGGAGAACACGTGTATACCTGTGGCAGATTCATGCTGAAGTATGGCAAAACCAATACAATATTGTAAAGTAATTAACCTCCAATTAAAATAAATAAATTACTATCATGTAAGAAACGAATCACCAGTCTAGGTGCGACACAAGTTACAGGATGCTTGGGGGTGGTGCACTGGGATGACCCAGAGAGATGATATGGGGAGGGTGGTGGGAGGGGGGTTCAGGATTGGGAACTCATGTACACCTGTGGTGGATTCATGTCAATGTATGGCAAAACCAATACCGTATTGTAAAGTAAAATAAATAAATAAATAGCCAAAATAAATAAATAAATAAATTTATATTAAAAAAAGTGGAAACTGAAGGAGAAATAAAAAAAAAAAGGCAAGAGAGTTCCAGAAAAACATCTACTTCTGCTTTATTGACTATGCCAAAGCCTTTGACTGTGTGGATCACAATAAACTGTGGAAAATTCTGAAAGAGATGGGAATACCAGGCCACCTGATCTGCCTCTTGAGAAACCTACATGCAGGTCAGGAAGCAATAGTTAGAACTGGACATGGAACAACAAAATGGTTCCAAATAGGAAAAGGAGTACGTCAAGGCTGTATATTGTCACCCTGATTATTTAACTTATATGCAGAGTACATCATGAGAAACGCTGGGCTGGAAGAAGCACAAGCTGGAATCAAGATTGCTGGGAGAAATATCAATAACCTCAGATATCCAGATGACACCAACCTTATGGCAGAAAGTGAAGAGGAGCTAAAAAGCCTCTTGATGAAAGTGAAAGTGAAGAGTGAAAAAGTTGGCTTAAAGGTCAACATTCAGAAAATGAAGATCATGGCATCCGGTCCCATCACTTCATGGGAAATAGATGGGGAAACAGTGTCAGACTTTATTTTTTGGGCTCCAAAATCACTGCAGATGGTGACTGCAGCCATGAAATTAAGAGACACTTACTCCTTGGAAGAAAAGTTATGATCAACTTAGATAGCATATTCAAAAGCAGAGACATTACTTTGCCGACTAAGGTCCATCTAGTCAAGGCTATGGTTTTTCCTGTGGTCATGTATGGATGTGAGAGTTGGACTGTGAAGAAAGCTGAGCACTGAAGAATTGATGCTTTTGAACTGTGGTGTTGGAGAAGACTCTTGAGAGTCCCTTGGACTGCAAGGAGATCCAACCAGTCCATTCTGAAGGAGATCAGCCCTGGGTGTTCTTTGGAAGGAATGATGCCAAAGCTGAAACTCCAGTACTTTGGCCTTCTCATGCAAAGAGTTGACTCATTGGAAAAGACTTTGATGCTGGGAGGGATTGGGGGCAGGAGGAGAAGGGGACGACAGAGGATGAGATGGCTGGATGGCATCACTGACTCAATGGACATGAGTCTGAGTGAACTCCCGGAGATGGTGATGGACAGGGAGGCCTGGCGTGCTGTGATTCATGGGGTCGCAAAGAGTCAGACATGACTGAGCGACTGAAATGAACTGAACTGAACTGAATGATTCAGATAAGAGAGATACTTCAAAGCCGAGGGATGAGGGAATTTGACCAGTTCCCTCCTCCGCAATAGCATTTTTGAAATAAAATGGCACAAAGTGTGTCATCCCTGGCTTGGTTTGTTGAGCCATTATCAGCCCAAGGTTTGAGAAAAGAAAAGAAGTTGGTCTTAGGTGGAATAGGTTTGAAGAAAGGCAGATTCCAAAGCAAATACTCAGTTCCACTAACATAGCTTAAGAAAAACATTTCCATAAGAAAAATGCATTAGTTAGTTCAAGATTTGAGAAAAGTTGATTTCAGGTGGAACCAAGTGCCATCAACAGAGAAGGGGAAAAAGTTACTTGCAGTTTGTTTCTTCCTGCCTTCTTGGGGACCTCTGGCCTCCCAATAAGGCTGTTAACACTCTCACTATCTTTATGCTGAATTCTTTTTCAGGTAGATTGCCTGCTTCTTATTCATTTGTTTGGTCTAATGGGTTTTTGCAATATTCCTTCATCTGCAGCATATTTTTTCTGTCTTTTCATTGTTTAATTTACTGTGTTTGGGGTCTCCTTCTGCAGGCTGGTGGTTCATAATTCTTCTTAACTGTTGAGTCTGCCCCTCTTGGGTGTAGTTGGACCAGTGCCTTGTGAATTTTTTCCTGATTAGGAGGATTTGTGCCTGTGTTCTGGTGGATGGAGCTGCAGTGCTGTGTCCAGTAGTGTGTTCTAGGGGTGTCTATGTGCTTGTTATTGTCTTGGTCTGCCTTTCTGCTGATATGACTAATGGTTTGGAGCACTGTAGTTTGCTGGCCTTTGGATGGGCTTAGTCTTAGTGTTGAGATGGAGGCCTTTGGCACTGAAAGGGCCACCTTCTCTGGGGTCTTTCTCTACTGGTTCAGCAGCTGGTGCCAGCATATGGAGAGAGAGGTTAAAGTGATGACTCCACCCATGTGTGTGACTCAGCAGTATCACCCTATCTCCATGGCTGTCTGGCTTTCTTACAAGGGCATTCCTTACCAAGATCTCTTCCCTCAAATCCCCTTAGGCCATCTCCCCAGTCAACCTGAATTTTACAGCTCAGCTAGAAAGCAATGCATTATAGAATACTTTGATGTTACTAAAAATGTTTTCTCTTGAAATTACTCCAAGTTATTCTTCAAATGACTACCCCCCAAATTGTTATTTATATTTCCAAGGCCCTAATCACTCATAGGTTTTGTTTAAGGTACCAAATTTATCTGTACATAACTGAATTCAATTCAGGTTTTATAAACTCATACATTGCTCATGTGAGATTATCTTAAAGATCTGGAAGAAATTATACAAGATGTAAATAGTGAATAATTATGTGTTCCCTCTGTGAAAAAAGGTTAGAATGTAGAAAAGCATATTTGTAAAATATATCTGAAATTATTATTAAAAATAAAGGTCATATTATTCAAGCATAAGAATAAATGAAAACATAAATATTATGTTCATTTTTAAAGAATAGTATGAAAGTTTCTATAAAGAGAATTTAAATAGTGTGCATAAGCTTTAACTTGTGTCGATAAATAGCATGGATATATCAAGAAGCTCTCAAATATATCTTAGTTAAACTTTTAAAAAATATATTTCATGTGATAATTTTGATTTAATTTCACTGCCAAGGAAGTATTAACTCTATACCAAACTTCAAAAAAATAATCAATTCTTTCTACTGGATTCAGGTCCAATGTGCTTTTTCTTTTAAATCTAATATTGGATAAAAAATGGAGAAACAATGTGAATAACCAAGGAACATGATTGGTGATAATTTTATTTTATAAACACTAGTTACCTTAAAAATTTCATTTAAAAAAAATTTACTGATATTGTGTGAGTTTAAAAAAAATGCAGTTTAATTCAATGAATTAGTTTTGCTGTTACCAAAGACTTCTAGTACATATTTTATGTTGTAAACATGTCAATGGATTACTTTTCATATTTGAAGTACCAAGATATTTTCTGATTAGAACATTCACTTATTGAATATTACCTAAAACCCAGAATTAAGTTATTAATAAAATATGTATATTCTGTAAGTATTAATCAATGAGTGTTTTTACTATACTTCAGTTCAGTTCATTTCAGTTGCTCAGTCGTGTCCGACTCTTTGGGACCCCATGAATTGCAGCACGCCAGGCCTCCCTGTCCATCACCAACTCCCGGAGTTCACCCAGACCCATGTCCATAGAGTCAGTGATGCCATCCAGCCATCTCATCCTCGGTCGTCCCCTTCTCCTCCTGCCCCCAATCTCTCCCAGCATCAGAGTCATTTCCAATGAGTCAACTCTTCTCATGAGGTGGCCAAAGTACTCGAGTTTCAGCTTTAGCATCATTCCTTCCAATGAATACCCAGGACTGATCTCCTTTGGAGTGGACTGGTTGGATCTCCTTGCAGTCCAAGGGACTCTCAAGAGTCTTCTCCAACATCATAGTTCAAAAGTATCAATTCTTCGGCGCTCAGCTTTCTTCACAGTCCAACTCTCACATCCATACATGACTACTGGGAAATACATAGCCTTGACTAGATGGACCTTTGTTGGCAAAGTAATGTCTCTGCTCTTTAATATGGTATCTGGGTTGATCATAACTTTTCTTCCAAGGAGTAAGCGTCTTTTAATTTCATGGCTGCAGTCACCATCTGCAGTGATTTTGGAGCCCCCCAAAATAAAGTCTAACACTGTTTCCACTTAGAAACAATATTATTAAATAATAGAAAGATGGATATTTATGATATAGTGTAATTTCTCCTTCATCTTCTAGGTTAAGAACTCTATGAAAATCCCTAATATATTTATAAGCTAACTTTCCAAACTTTCTTAGCAGTCTCTCTTTGCCATTATCCTTCTCCTGAGTGTTTTAATCCATCATTCTTTTTCTGTCAGCTGTCTGAACTTTTAGCTGAATATTTCCAAAATGCCTGAAGGGTGCAGTGTCAGCTACAGATATTTGAGTCAATGTGGCAATATCAGTTGATTCATTCTGAGCAAAATATATATACACACACTTGCACACAGAACATCTTGTAGAGGCACTTGGCATATTTCAAAATATAATCTTTGTTGCTGCATTAAGTGCCTGAAGCAACACAGTTTTCATAATATTTTTTTACTCCTTAGTTAATATTTTTTAATCCTATAAGTTTTGGGGAGAAATATTTTCCAAGAGCTTCACTAAAAAAAAAAAAAAAAAAAGAGGCCCTTGATTCTTGTGATAATTGAATAAATTACTAAGCAGTACCGTCGTCGTGATGTTGGTCAGTTGTGTCCGGCTCTTTGTGACCCCATACTCCTCCATCCATGGAATTTTCTAGGCAAGAGTACTGGAGTGGGTTGTCATTCTAAGCAGTATAGACTTTGCATGATTGCACTTTAAAATGCACATCAGTATATGAAGTAGCTGAATATACATACTTGGGAAGCATACTTATTGAATTGTTAGGGTTATACATATTATTTATACACATTAGTAATTTAAATTTTATGTTAAAAAGCTAACTCTAATTTCTTTATGCAAAGAAGGAAAGATGGTTGTTGGAACCAGGCACATATATTGAACCTAAGATAATCCAAGGTGCACAGGCAAGTTGCATTCTATCTCTGCCTTGCCAGATTAACTACTATGTCTCTCTGTTATTGCTTAGACCTCATCTTTTCTTTGATAATTGTATACTCTATTAAATAAATAGTGCTAAATATGCACAGTTATCATGAACTGGTTTAGATCTACTCTTGCTCTATCATGCTTTTATTCCCCAGCAATGGAGTATCTATGAGTATCTAAGAGTATCTATGTCACTTTACAAAACACATAAAACTGAGAAATTGATTATCTGATCATTTGGAACGATACAAGTAAAATTTGAGAAATATTAGCATTACAAGTATGGTTTCCTCTAGGACCCAAGAATCAAAGGTCCTTTTGGTCCTGCTGCTGCTGCTAAGTCACTTCAGTCGTGTCCAACCCTGTGTGACCCCATAGATGGCAGCCCACCATGCTCCCCTGTCCCTGGGATTCTCCAGGCAAGAACACTGGAATGGGTTGCCATTTCCTTCTCCAATGCATGAAAGTGAAAAGTGAAAGTGAAGTCACTCAGCCGTGTTCAACTCTTAGCAACCCCATGGACTGCAGCCCACCAAGCTCCTCCATCCATGGGATTTTCCTGGTTTGTCCTACTTGATGTTAATTTTCAAAGCAAGAAGTATTAGAAAGTTCATATATATGTCTTATAGTTCAGTCATCCAGTTATATAAATAAATCTTTTTTGAAAGTATTATTTGGACAAATATTTCAGTAACACGGGCAAATATTTAGATAGTTTCATATTTATATCTATGAATGAGGGAAGTAATGCTACTTTTCACAAATTCAGGATAATATACTCACTAGCTGAAGCATATAAAGCTTGGCAATCAACTTATATTTATCTTGATAAAATATGACATATAATATGTTTAGTTATACATTTGGAGACATAAATTTCCTCTCTCATATATTTCAGAGCATAATCATTTCAGTTTCTCAAACAATTTGCAGAATGCACCTCTCCAATAAATCTTTTATTAGCAGAATTATTGGATCAGAGTGTATTGAAGGATGAAGAAGCCACCTTTGAAGTACCAGCAAAAGGAATGATCAGAAAGTGGGCTCAGGTTTCCAAATTTCAGGCAGCAACCACACAGCAGGATTTAAGAAATGGAATACAGACCAAAATAAATTGGAAGCATCCTGAATATAGGAAACTGGAACCAAAAAAGAAGATCAAGAATAAGAACACAGAACAATGGATCCAGTGATTTTATAGAACTCAGTGAAAGTGTTAGTTGCTCGGTCATGCCTGACTCTTGTGGCCCCATGGTATGTAGCCTTCCAGACTCCTCTGTCCATGGAATTTTCCAGCCAAGAATACTGGAGTGAGTGAGTGATAGTCTTTCAGTTCTGTCTGACCCTGCGACCCCATGGACTGCAGCCTGACAGGCTCCTCTGCCCATGGAATTCTCCAGGCAGGAATACTGGAGTGGGTTGCCATTTCCTTCCCTATGGGATCTTTCTAACCCAGGGATCAAACCTGGGTCTTCTGCACTGCAGGTAGATTCTTTTTTTTTTTTTTTTTTTTTAACTTTTATTTATTTATTTATTTATTTTTACTTTACTTTACTGACTGAGCCACCAAGGAAGCCAGACTCAGGTGAAATAACTAAAGAGCCATAATTTAGGCTCTCATTCTAGTCCATGTGAACAGGAGATGAAAATATCTAGAAGAGCATCCTCAAGTATTATTTTTCCTCCTTATGTTTATTAAAAGTTGAGTCTGTCTTTTGCTTTGAAAAGTTCTAATCTACAATGTGAGAGTAAAGAATATCTTTTCTGTCATCCCCAATGCAAAATAGGTTATCAGAGAAATCTAAATTGTTTAAAAGTCATTGTCATGAGCAATATATTATTTTATCAGCCTTTAGTTGTAATGTGTTTATATGTATGTATACATAATTATATGAATTTGCATTCATATAAATTCACTGATATATAGCTTCCAAACATATTTTACACATGTGAGCCATTACATATATTCAGCTATTATTTCAGTTTTCTATGATAATAAAAATTTATTTCATAAAGCTGAGGAAATAGCCATTTATATCATAAAACAGTATTTTACTACATATTCTTAAATTATATTTAATAATATATTTGAGAATTCTTTTATAAAATGATTTTAATTTAAGAAAGATTTATAACTCACTGTTTGAAAGCATATAGCTATTTTTTCTTCTTTGCGAAACACCCAGACTTTTTTTCTCAAGGTCATATAGCCCTATATCAGATAGCAACAAAGATTCATAAATAATAGCAGATGACATCTTAGATTAATGTAAGTGAATTTTTTTCCAGTTTTCATATTTTCTCTTCTTTGCACCAATTTTCACAGGAAACAATGTTGGATTCAATGTGGGATGCGCTTAGAGGTGCCCTAGAGTTATTTTAACAGATTCAATTTGCTTTGCTTTTCATGTAAGAACTACTTTCCCTCATATATTTTTGAGATAGAAACCATTTCTTTCATAAAATATTTTTTAAAGTTTACTCTTTATATAAACTTGCATTATAGAATTACAGAATTTTCATTCTAGAGACCATCTATTCCAGGGTTTGTCATGACTTATAAAGTAAAAATGATGAGATGGTTGAGTGGCATCATGAGTTTAATGGACTCATTGACTTGATGGACATGAGTTTGAGCAAGCTCCAGGAGTTGGTGATGGACAGGGAAGCCTGGCATGCTGCCATCCATGGGGTTGCAAAAAGTCAGATACAACTGAGCAGCTAAACTGAACTGATAAAGTAAAAAAAAAAAAAAAAAAATTTACCACTCATTTCTAGTCTTGTTTTGCTTGACGGATATAGTGATCCTTGCTTGTTTTCTCCACTTTCCCTGTTCCTTCTTTAGGTCAACAGTGATGGATTTAACTGGTTTGCTTGTTTGTAGTACATTTTTAAATTACAAAACACTAAAGTGGTGCAATTCTTTATTTCACAGATAAAGCAACAAAGGTAAACATCAGTTAATTTACCTGCCCAATCACATACAAAAGAATCTAGTAGCAGAAATAGATCTAGAACACTTTAAGGGCCCATTTGTTTCGGTGAGTTTCCTACATTGATCTCTATTTTTTCCCATTATCATATTTCTCCTATTTCCTTCATCATTTCATGATTAAAAATCCTGACTTATTCTGTCCATTTTTCCTCTGTGCTTGCTATTTGATTTTTACTTTATTTTCATTTGCTTTCAGTAACTTTACAGTAACTTTTTTATATTTGTGTGACTAATACCAGAGTCCAGTCAACACTAAAACAGATTATGTTATGCTCTGGCTTGAAATGATCCAATAACATCCCAGTTTCAATTGTAATCCCAATACCCTAGGTGATTTGGACACTATGCCCCAAACAGTTGTGTGCAATGGTAAAGAGTCAAACTGGGTTTTCATATGCAGACTCCCTGTGTTAAAAATCTTGTGTCTTTATTCACCATGCAGCATTTTTGTGTTGGGATTCTTCAGAGCTCAGCTGGTAAAAAATACACTCGCAATGCAAGAAACCCCAGTTCAATTCCTGGATCAGGAAGATCCCCTGGAGAAGGGAACTGTTACCCACTCCAGTATTCTTGATCTTCCCTTGTGGCTCAGTTGGTAAAGAACCTGCATGCAATGCAGGAGACCTGGGTTTGATCCCTGGGTTGGGAAGATCCCCTGGAGAAGGGAACTGCTACCCACTCCAAGATTCTGGCCTGGAGAATTCCATGGACTGTATAGTCCATGGGGTCGCAAAGAGTGGGATGTGACTGAGGGTTAAAATAAATAAAATATTGGTGTGTTATTATTGTAATCCTTTGTTGCACATTGCCTTAGTTGTAAAATGTGCATAATAATTGTACCTACTTTTTAGACCAGAGGATTAAATGAGTTAATATGTACACATTGCTTAGAAGAGTGCCTGGTACATAATGAATACTCAATAAATGTAAGCTGTTATTCCTCTTGCCTATAATCACCCAGCCACCCTGGTCTTCTTTCTGTTGATTGAAAATTTAGTGATTTTTAATATTTATCTTTCCCATGTGTTTTGTTAAATATGTTGTGCTTTGCAATTTTCCATTATTAGAAGTATATTGTCTCTTGAGTAATTTTTACATGAGTAATTTAACTGCTCAAAGTAAGTAATAATTAAAATATTTTATATTTTATCAGAGACACTTGTTACCTCAGTTTAGACTGGAATCAACTAGGCAAACATTGATAAAATAATCTCAATCATAGGAATCACAAAGAAATTTAATTATATCTATAGGTGAAGCATTGTTCTAATGTATACTAGTTCACATCATATTTGCTCTGGATTATGATAATTGATATTGCTATTACTTTTTAAACAATCTTTCTATTTCTGAGTCTGTTTCTCTACAAATCAGTAAGCTAAAATCAATTATTTTACATTGAAATACATGTGACTTTTTCTCTTTGAATTTTTTTTCCATTTTTTTTAAAATTGAAAGATAATGGCTTTACAGAATTTTCTGGTTTTCTGTCATACATCAACAAGAATCAGCCATAGGTAGACCCATGTTCCCTTCCTCCAAAACCTCCCTCCCATCTCCTTCCCCAACCTATCCTTCTAGATTGTCATAGAGCCCTTATTTGTTCCCTGAGTCATACAGCAAATTCCCATTGGCTATCTACTATTTTACATCTGGTATCATAAATTTCCATATTACCCTCTCCATAATAAAAAAAGGATTTTATTATTTCTTTAACAATGAACATTATTTTTTAAAATATAAATTTATTTATTTTAATTGGAGGTTAATTACTTTACAATGTACTTTAATATTTCACATTAAAATTGCTTTAGTGTTTACTTCATGAATCTCTTCATTGTATATTTACTCTTATTCACCCACTTTAATTTATGCCTGTCTCTCTACATATTTCATTTGAATAATAATTCATGAAAAATTACATGAATTTATCAAATAAATATATGTGATTGCTTAGCAAGATGCTCTAAACTAAGCAGATGCTAATAAATGTTAATATTCCACTTCATAAAATTCATTTTTTATCCTCTCCTTCATCATTCATTCACTCATTCATTCATCATATTTATCCATTTGCTAGCCTGTTTGGGGGCCATAAGTGTATGTCTTTTAATATACTTTCTAAAATGCTAGGTATAAAAAGTCCTCTTGAAATCAAAAGGGATCTGGAGAAGTAATGGTACATGAAACCATTGCACATAATATATGATTTATTGGATCATACATCTTTCCATGCTCTAAATCAAAAACAGAATTGCATATTAGGGTGATCTCTGGGTCAGATTTCAGAGTTCAAAATTTAGCCTTGAAGTTTTTACTATCTATTTAAGCTTTCACATACAGGCTTGAAATACTTTGTCAAATAGGGAGAATGATATTTGCCATATATTATATTGCCTTCTACTATAAAATAAAAGTAATGTGGATAATATTACCACAGATGTGATGTTGGGAAAGTTATATATCACTGATATAAACCATCAATTATTTTTGCCTTATAATCAGTAAATAAATCTATATTTATTATTTATTTTATTCAATTTCAATATTGAATTTCACATTAATTTAAACAATTCTGATGAATTTGATTATGGTAGAGACAGTCTTGAAAAAATAGTAGTGATTATAATTTTGTTGATAATTTTTGTGTTCTTTGCAATATTTTATATTGCATGCTTATATGTTTAGTAGCTTCATACATATCTGTGTATAGTGTTCCCAAATATCTTATAAGCTCTCAGAAAGGACTCATTATGTCCTTCTTATTTTCATCCTCTGTAAAGCATATTAAACTACATTGAGGAAATATCTGACAAAAAGGGAGAACTAAAGTGCAAAGGAAATAATTCATATTTATTTTCTTTATCTCTAGAGGGGAATTTTATTGAGTTGTATTTCCATGTCATTTCTCAATCAAAGCACACTAAAACCCTGCATGCTTTTCTCTGTATAAATGTGCAATCATGTTTATTTATATGAATATTGAGATTTGAAGAGTTTAAGCTGCCCTTATTAAGAACTATAATATATTTGAGATTTCTTAGACTTCTTTTAAACTAATTTCTTAGCCTAACGTAGTTACATGAATGCTGGCAGAAGACACAGCATTCCTTATCCGGATACAAAATAACAACAGCCAGGCTTCCTGAAGCCCACCTAATTCCCATAAGTGTGACATTAAGAGGGCCAGGTGACATCTACATATTCAGTGGGATTCATGACAAAGGAGGATCCCTGAATTTAAGGAAACCAAATCCTTAATAATAGACAGTAAGCATGCTGGCTTTTTCATTTATGAGGGAGACACTAACCCTATCTATCAAGCCTGGAAAAGTCTTTTCTTTTCTCCATATTCCAAGGTAGTGTGCAATAAAAACATTCTGAAAATAGTCCTGAAGGAAAACAAAGCAATCAGTTCCTCTTCTGTCAAGATGTACAAAAACTCAAGAAATCTATGGATAATTGTTTCCCCACAACCCCTTCCTATGATGACAATGTCTTTTGATTATGAGATCAAAGGACAGTATGACATTTAGTTTAAATTGAAGTATCTCATATCTAAATTTTTGTTTTCAGTTATGACTGCGTCTATTTTTACTTCTGAAAAATCAACCTATATTGTTATTGCTTCAAGAGATATCAGGGAGGGAGGTGGGAGAGGGGTTCAGGATGGGAAACACGTGTATACCTGTGGCAGATTCATGTTGATGTAGGGCAAAACCAATACAATATTGTAAAGTAATTAGCCTCCAATTAAAATAACTAAATTTATATTAAAAAAAGAGATATGGATCCACTTAACACTGTTTCCTGCCATTTTAGTCTTATTTTCTTTTCTCTATCCTCAGTTCAGAATATGTTTTGATATCAGTTTTTTTCTTCCTGATAGAACTAAGAAAAAAATTCCAATTTTCACTTAGAGTCATATTGACCCATTGCTTAGCTATCACACAGTCTAGACAGGAAGATGTGGCAATTGTACATGACGTTTTCTCTAGTAGGAGAAAAGTTAAGAAGGAAACATGCAAAAGAGAAAAAAAAAACCTGCTAAAAGTGAAATGTTATTGCAAAGTGTGCAGTTAAAAAATAATTACTGTACTGTAAAGTAAAATAAAGTAAAATTAAAAAAATTATCGGATTACCATGATTTAAAGCAAAGCCTAAGGCATTCCATTTTTAACTGTGTGGTTTCATAAACATACTTATTCTGTAATATTAGATACCTTATTAATATATTAACTTGTTCACAAAGAATTTTTGTCATCTCTTTCTAGGTGTACATTTTAGAGGAATATGAAATGTGCTTCTTTTGTACACTATGCTAATTCCTGCACTTAAAAGTGTACCTGGAAAAATAGGCCGTCTTAGACATTAGTTAAATAAATTAATAAATATCATTATGACTTGTTCTAGGCTACTTATATAATATGATTTATTTAACCTTGTGTAGCATGATAAACATACAAAATACAGGTTTCAAGATTAACATGGTCAAAGATATAAAAAAAATTCAAGCATTATAATAATTTTTAATAAAATGATTAAAATTTGTGCTGTTAGAAATAAGACTTTTATTGATTTGAGAAGAGGCACTTAATTTTTTTAAGTGCATACTTGTAAATGAAGCCAAATGTGTTAAGCTAGCAATATCATTAAAGTGAAGCTTTAAAATAATTTTTAATGACTTCATTTAAAAATCATTATGTGTTGCACAGGAGTTGGTGCACTTTGGTGTTGCTTAACAACATGAAATTTGGATCATTACAGATCTGGGATTCTTGGCTTTTCCCAACTAATATAAATTGACTAGAGGCCAGACAGGAAATTCAGGCAAGGCTTTATTGGAGCCCCTGCTGTAGCGAAGGGGGAGTGAAAACAAACAACAGGTTCCCTTGCTAGTTTGTTCCATCAGGGGTGTGGGGGGTGGGGAAAATTGTTTTTCATATAGGGAGATGGCCAGGGGTCAGACCACATGTGTGACGTGTTTTGTCTAAGCAGTCTGATGAGAACACTAAGTGAAATCATATTAGTTGCCAAGACCCATATCAGAGTGAATATACAAGAAAAGCTGTGTGATATTAAAAGGATACCAAGCTAAGGAAATCATATTCTCTACTTCTTCTATTTAAATGTATATATTTTTAATTGAAAAATAATTGCTTTATAAGATTGGTTTGATTTCTGCCATGCATCATATGAATTAGCCATAGGAGTACACATGTTACCTTCCTCTTTTTTTGTTGTTAATTAATTAATTAATTAATTAATTTTTTTAAATTTTAAAATCTTTAATTCTTACGTGCGTTCCCAAACATGAACCCCCTTCCACCTCCCTCCCCATAACATCTCTCTGGGTCATCCCCATGCACCAGCCCCAAGCATGCTGTATCCTGCGTCAGACATAGACTGGCAATTCGATTCTTACATGATAGTATACATGTTAGAATGCCATTGAACCTCCCACCCTTTGTCACTTCTCTAAGTTATTACACAGCCCCAGTTTGAGTTCCATGAGTCATACAGAAAATTTCCATTGGCTATCTATTTTACATATGGTACTGTAAATGCTTCAAAGCCTTCCTCAGTGATGAATGTAAAGCAATAGAGGAAAACAGTGGAATGGGGAAGATTAACAATCTCTTCAAGAAAATTAGAGATACCACGGGAATATTTCATGCAAAGATTGCCACAATAAAGGACAGAAATGGTATAGACCTAACAGAAGCAGAAGAAATTAAGAAAACATGGCAAGAATACACAGAAGAACGGTACAAAAAAAGATATTAAAGACTCAGATAACCACGATGGTGTGATCAATCAACTAGAGTAAGACATCCTGGAATGTGAAGTCAAGTGGGCCTTAGGAAACATCACTATGAACAAAGCTAGTGGAGGTGATGGAATTCCAGTCGAGCTTCTTGAAATCCTAAAAAGATGATAATGTGAAAGTGCTGCACTCAATATGCCAGAAAATTGGAAAAATTCAGCAGTGGCATAGGACTGGAAAAGGTCAGTTTTCGTTCTAATCCCAAAGAAAGGCAATGCCAAGGAATGTTCAATCTATTGCACAATTGCACTCATTTCACATGCTAGCAAAGTGATGCTCTAAATTCTCCAAGCCAGGCTTCAACTGTACATGAACTGTGAGCTTGCAGATGTTTAAGCTGGATTTAGAAAAGACAGAAAACCAGAGATCAAATTGTCAACATCCATTAGATCATAGAAAAAGCAAGAGAATTCCAGAAAAATATATACAGCTGCGTTATTGACAAAGTCAAAGCCTTTCACAGTGTGGATCACAACAAACTACAAAATTCTTCAAGAGATGAGAATAATAAGACACCCACCTGCTTCCTGAGAAATCTGTATGCAGGTCAAGAAGAAACAGTTAGAACCAAACATGGAACAATGGATTGGTTACAAATAGGGAATGGAGTACATCAAAGCTGTATATTGTCACCCTTTTTATTTAACATATGCAGAGTAAATCACATGAAATGCCCTGTTGGATGAGGAGAAGCTGGAATCAAGATTGCCAGGAGAAATATCAATAACCTCAGATATGCAGATGACAACATCCTTATGGCAGAAATCAAAGAGGAGCTAAAAAGCCTCTTGATGAAAGTGAAAGAGGAGAGTGAAAAAGCTGGCTTAAAACTCAACATTCAGAAAACACAGATCATGATATCGAGTCCCAACACTTCAAGGCAAATAGATGGGGAAACAATGGAAACTGTGCAGACTTTATTTTGGGGGGCTCCAAAATCACTGCAGATCGTGACTGCAGCCATGAAATTAAAAGACACTTGCTCCTTGGAAGAAAAGCTATAAAAAACCTAGACAGCATATTAAAGATCAGAGACATTACTTTACCAACAAAGGTCCATCTAGTCAAGGCAGGAGGAGAAGGGGATGACAGAGGATGAGATGGTTGGATGGCATCATCGACTCAATGGACATGAGTTTGGGTGAACTCTGGGAGTTGGTGATGGACAGGGAGGCCTGGTGTGCTGCGGTTCATGGGGTCACAAATAGTCAGACACGACTGAGCAACTGAACCGAACTGAACTGAGTCAAAGCTATGGTTTTTCCAGGAGTCATCTATGGATGTGAGAGTTGGACCATAGAAAAAGCTGAGTGCCAAAGAATTGATGCTTTTGAACTGTGGTGGTGGAGAAGACTCTTGAGAGTCCCTTGGACTGCAAGGAGTTTTAACCAGTCAATACTAAAGGAAATCAGTCCCAACTGTTCATTGGAAGGACTGATGCTGAATCTGAAACTCCAATACTTTGGCCACCTGATGTGAAGAACTGACTCCTTGGTAAAGACCCTTATAGTGGGAAAGATTGAATACAGGAGGAGAAGGGGAAGAGAGTAGATGAGATGGTATGAAGGCATCACCAACTTTGTGGACATGAGTTTGAGGAAGCTCTGGGACTTGGTAATTGGCAGAGAAGCTGGTGTGCTACAGTTCATGGGGTCTCAAAGAGTCAGACATGCCTGAGTGGCTGAACTGAACTAACTGATGCTTCAATGCTACTCTCTCCATTCATCTCACCCTCTCTTTCCTTCCCCACCCTACGCCCTTGTGCATAAGTCTGTTCTCTATGTCTGCATCTCCATTGCTGCCCTGCAAATAGATTCCTCACTACTATCTTTTTATATTCTATCCATATATGTTAATATATGATATTTGTTTTTCACTTTCTGACTAACTTCTGCCGGGGTCCAGCCCCGGTGGATCCAGGGAATTCGAAGGGTGGACGGCATTGGCGTGGAAAGACTTGTTTATTTATTAATATAAGATTAGATTAAGAAACTATAGCGTAGTAGGAAGATTAAGTGGAGGAAGAGGGCTGAATAGCTTGGTTTAAGCGGAAGACCAATAAAATTCCAGACAAGGAATTTGCACCATCTACCTTGGGCCACTGGCACCCGCTTGAATATCTAAGGGTGCCTCACCTTAAGCTCCCTTTCGCGCGGGTCTTAACAGCCAGGGCAAGTAAGTAGACCTGGCGAGCCTCCGCGCCCCAGGTGGAGATTCAGCCTGAAGTTAAAGAGCAGAGAGAGGGAAAGGGAGAGAAGAAGAAAGAGAGAGAAAGACACGGGGGGAGCCAGAGTCCCAAGAAACCAGGCCGAGAGACTAGTTCGAGAAACTGGTCCCCTCCTTTATTGTTCAGAAGGCCTTTTATACTTTTGATAAAACATGGAGATCAATGGATAACACAAAATTATGTAGCTTTCGCAACCCAGATTTTTTCCGTATATCATTTTGTATACAAAAGGTCTCAGGTGATTTACATTATCTTCTGGCCAAGAGGCTTGTTAACACTTTTTGGCTCTCTTCCTTAATGAATGTTAATTTTGTTTCCCCTGAAGTGTTTTTCTTTAATCTGCATCTCCTTAAAGCATTAAAGTTACATCTCTATAGAACAAAGGTGCAGTGGGATATAACAAAGAAGGTACTTAACTCAAAGATCTAATGTTGCTAATACAAGATCTACTACTTGCATTTCTATATACCAACTATATCTAAAAATAAAGGATGTGAAAATTTGGCAGCAAGTATTGACTCAACAAATGAAACTTTTAATCAGTCCTATTCTAAAGATTTTGACTCCTCGGAAGCTCCTACATTCCTAGGATGTTTTAAGCTTCCTGTGCCTCCTGCGGTCAAGAAGCCTCAAACAATCACATGCGCAGCTGTCCTGCAGGCAGGCTAGAAAGCCATCAGAGGGGTTTTTTGGATTGAAACACTCTTTCAAATGCAGAAGACTAAAGCCCTGAATTGACTTTTTCCAGAAAATGTCAGAAGAGTGGAAAAGCAGAGCACAAAAGCAGGCAGATTTTTGTTGGGGTACATGCTTAGGAATTTCCAGAGGGGTCCCTGAAGTCTGAGCATGCCTTGCGTATGTCAGCTTCCTTCCTCATGACCTTGTCACGGGCGGGATTCCTCACTTTGGCTCCCGGCAAACTTCCTTTGTATAATAGGCTCTAGGTTCATCTACCTCATTAGAGCAGACTCAAAAGTGTTCCTTTTTATGGCTGAATAGTACCCCATTATATATATATACCACAGTTTCTTTATCCATTCATCTGGCAATGGGCATTGAGGTTGCCTCCATGTCTTAGCAACTGTAAACAGTACTTTGGGGTGTATGTGTCTATTTCAGTTTTGATTTTCTCAGGGAATATACCTAGAGGTGATATTGCTGATGGTTTTATTCCTGTTTTTTTTTTTTTTTAAGGAATTTCCATACTGTCTTTCATAGTGGCTACATCAATTTACATTTCCACAAGCAGTACCAGAGGGTTCCTTTCTTTTTCCAAGCCCTCTACAGCACTTGTTGTTGTGGATTTTTGATGATCCTTCTGATTGGTGTGAAGTGATATCTCATTGTAGTTTGATTTGCATTCTCTAATAATGAGTGATGGTGAGCATTTTTTTTCATATATTTATTAGTCATCTATGTGTTTTCTTCACAAAAATGTCTGTTCAGGTCTTTTGCTCACTTTTTGATTGGGTTGCTTTCTTTTTTTTTCTGGTATTGTGTTGTATGAGCTGCTTGAATATTTTGGAAATTAACCCTTTGTCAGTTGTTTAATTTGTTATTATTTTCTCCCATTCTGAGGGTTGTCTTTCATCTTGTTTACAGTTCCTTTTGTGTGCAAAAGCTTTAAAGTTTTATTAGGACCCATTTGTTTATTTTTGTTTTTATTTCCATTATTCTAGGAGATGGGTCATGGAGGTTCTGGCTATGATTTATGTCATACAGTGTTCTGCCTTTATTTTCTTTCAAGAGTTTTATAATGTCTAACCTTACATTTAAATATTTAATCCATTTTGAGTTTATTTTTATGGATGGTGTTACGAAGTGTTCTAATTTCATTGTTTTATGTGTAGTTGTCCAGTTCTCCCAGTACCACTTATTAAAGAGACTATATTTTTCCCATTGTATATTATCACCTCCTTTGTCAAAGATAAGGTGCCTATAGGTGCATGGGTTTATTTCTGGACTTTCTGCCTTGTTTCATTGGTCTATATTTCTATTTGTGTGCCAGTACCATACTGTCTTGATGACTGTAGCTTTGTAGAATAGTCTGAGATCAAGTAAATGAATATCTCTAGCTCCAGTCTTCTTTCTCAAGATTGCTTTGGCTATTCAGGGTCTTTTGTGTTTCCATACAAATTGTGGATTTGTTGTTGTTGTTGTTGTTGTTGTAGTTCTGTGAAAAATAACATTAGTCATTTGATAGGGATTGCCCTGAATCTGTAGATTGCATTTGGTAGTATAGTCATTTTCACAATATTGTTTCTTCCAACCTAGGAACATGGAATATGTCTCCATATGTTTATGTAGTCTCTGATTCCTTTCATCAGTTTCTTGTAGTTTTCTGTATATAGCTCTTTTGTCTCCTTAGGTAGGTTAATTACTATATATTTCATTATTTTTGTTGCAATGGTAAATGGGATTGATTCCTTAATTTCTCTTTCTAATTTTTTGTTGCTCATGTATAGAAATGCAAGTGATTTATGAGTATTGATTTTGTATCCTGCTACTTTCTAAATTCACTGATTAGCTCTAGTAACTTTCTGATTTTATCTTTAGGGTTTTCTACGTACAGCATCATGTCATCTACCAATAATGAGTGTTTTACTTCTTACTTTCCAATCTGGATTCCTTTTATTTATTTATTTTTCCCTTCTCTTATTGTCATAGCTAACACTTCCAAAAATATGTTGAACAATAGTGGCAAGAGTGGGTACCTTTGTATTGGTCTTGATCTTAGAGGAAATTATTTCAGGTTTTCACTTTTAAGAATAATGCTTGCTGAGGGTGTGTCATATATAACCTTTTTTATGTTAAGACAGGTTTGTTCTATGCTCAGTATTTGAAGAGCCTTTTATCATAAATTGATGCTGAATTTCATTGGAATCTTTCTCTGCATCTATTGAGATTTTCTTATGGCTTTTCTCTTTCAAGTTGTTAATATGTTATTCATATTAATTGATTTGTATGCATTAAAGAATCCTTGTATCCCTGAGATAATGCTGATTTGATCACTTTGTAGATTTTTAATGTGTTTTTAAAACTTATTTGCCAGAATTTTGTTGAGGATTTTTGCTAATTCTTCTGGAAATTCCAAATAGTGTCTGATCTATTTTTTCAGAGGATAGAGGACACTTAAATTTTTTATGAATCTGGATCCTCTCACTATTCTTAAGCAATATAAAATTAAATTATCATTATAAGTAGATATTCTGGTATATAAGTGTAGAAATCTGATACACACAGACGTAATTTTTGAAATGTTTAAAAGCAACTTCATTTACTTTATGTTTTAGTTCTTAAACGATTCCTAGAAATTGCTGCACATTGTAGTTTCAAAATGGAAAAAAACAAACAAGCAAACAGTAATTTATTTTTCTCTTAAGTATGTTACAAATACTATTGACTCTCCCCTCAAATCACCAGCATAACCTATCAATCAATAAATATAAGACATCTCTTGGACAGAGACTTAGTAGTATCTCAGAAGGGAAATTCATCAGAATATATTTATATAGTTTTTATTTCTGAGCTTAAGTAGTTTAAACTAGGTTATTTAAAGCCCCAAATTTATTGAGATTGGGGAAAGTTTATAACAATAGTTTAGGAGGAATGAACATGATGAAGTAAGAATCTTAATGTGAGCTGCTATAAATAAAGTGAAGTTTGAAGAGCAATCTTTTTAGTTTCCTGAACAGTTTGATCTGTACTAATAATGTTTGGAGGAACCTCCTTAAAAAACAACAACAACAATAATAAAGTCATTATTTTGCACATTATCTTCCTGGACAATAATTTTCCAGAACTACTATTTGTCCATATGGGCCAAACAGTCTTTTTTCCTCAGGCCTGTCAGTTAAAATATGTGGATGCAAGGGGTTGCAGTTCTCTGTGTCCATTCTTTTCAGGCTCATAAATCTGTTTTAGGAGTTGTTTTGGTTTTGTGTTTTTGTTTTTTTTAATTGGAGTGCTGTAACAGAAAAGAGAATTTTAAATATTCAAATGTGAGGCACATAGAATAGAAAGGTAAACCTGCAGTTAATATTGACTAAAGAGACCATTAATTCATAGTTAATACTCAGATAAATTCAGCACTTTTAAGGGACTAATGCATGAATACTTCTTTCACAAACAAACATACACATATTGACTAGTAGGTCTTGTGAAAGCTCCCTGTAATTATAATGGTTAAATATTTTGTGTGTGTGTGTGATAAAAGCAAGTGGGATTTTGGGTAAAATAATAAAATAATTCCATCTTAATCAACAGTGGTTTGGTAATAATCTGAGTCTTATTAAAATAGAAACAACTGCTGATTTGGAAACAGATCCAAAAATTCAATTATAAATTGGAAGTCTTTGAGGAATATAGAAGATTTCCTACTGCTAGAATTTTTGAATTTCAAATCTTAATTATAATATTTCAAAGTCAGGTTGATAATAGAAATAATTTTCTATCATCTGATTTTATTTTTAACCTTATATTGTCTTCCTAATGTTGTTATTATTTGGACACAGTGGTACATGCAAACTATCATATGATCAAAAGGGATTTCAGGTTAGCATATCCATGTACTTCAAGTTGTAGACAACTGAGAACATGGGGCCTTTGGCTACCATTGGCCACTTTAAGGTCCATAAGTTATCTCTACATTTGTATTCTATACATGTAGGCCCTGTGGTCTGCCAGATTTGCAGGGAAATCACATGTTAAGAGTACCAATATATAAACACGATAAGATAATTGCCTGTATAATGCCTTCCAAAATCTAGCGGCATAAGTTTACTGTTCCTCTCCACGTTTCAGAAAACAACAACAAAAACCTTGTTTTAGTCGAATATATGAAAGTATTGCCACGTATGGAAACACATATGAGGTCTGAGTTGTTAAAGTTTGTTTCTTTAGTCCCCACCTTTCTTTCTTTTTTCTTGCTACCCATGATGTAACACAACTATCACCATGCTTTGAGATAAAATTATTCAAAATATGTTGAAATCTAGAGAACTAAATTTTAAATATAATTTAGAAACTGTATTCTTATATACAGATGTACCATACAAAAAAACTAAGAACTATGACTTATCTTTGGCTGCATATAAGTAGTGGTCAGCATCAGGTTATTTAAAAACATATGCTTCCACAGACATGTGAAGGATTCTTCTGAGATATTTTTTTTAAAACTCTAACGTACAGCAGTCTGGAAAGTCAGTAACACTTTAATTATAATAATTAATAAATAAAAGTAGGATTTAAAAGAATTGTGTGTTTTTCTTGGGAGCAGAAATACAGGAGTGGACTTTTTGATCAATTTTGGCTGCTTGCACAAAGTAATTCTGTTTATTTTTGGTAGTTCTCTCCCTTCCTGTTGGATGTGGTTAAAAGTATATGGGTCTCTGAAAATGTACTGATTTCCTCAAATGACAGAAACAAATTGAGAAAAGTAAAGCCTGCTGGGAAAGTGAAAAATTTAACCTAGTTTTGTTCATTTGTTTTGAACTTTGAGCAGAGTTAGAGCACCAAGGCCAACTTTTCTCTACTTTACTGCAATGAATAATATAAGGATTAATAAAAAAAATAATATAAGGATGAATTTGAATTACATTTTGTAATCAACTAATATAATTATTATCAACAGGAGATAAAATCAATTATAGGCAAGATGAGATCATAGTCAGTGAATAACTTCTAACCTCAAATACATACTAAGATCTTTTAGTCAAAGTGTGACTCTTAAAAGTGATAAGTGAAAGTTGCTCAGTCATGTCCAACATTTTGCGACACCATGAACTATACAGTCCATGGAATTCTCCAGGCCAGAATACTGGAGGGAGTAGCTTTTCCCTTCTCCAGGGGATTTTCCTAACCCAAGGATCAAACCCAGGTCTCCAGCATTACAGGTGGATTCTTTACCAGCTGAGTCACCAGGGAAGCCCACAAATACTGGAGTGTGTAGCGTATCCCTTCTCCATGGGGTCTTCCCAATCCATGAATTGAACTGGGGTCTCCTGCACACAGGCAGATTCTTTACCACCTGAGCTATCAGGGAAGCCCTGTGACTCTTGGGAGACTGAAATGTAAAAACGAAAGTAGGCGTGAAAGTGAAGGAGGTCACTGACCTCAATTTCTTTCATTAATTTGTTTACTGTAGAAACAAAGAATTGGAAATTACTGATGTTATTTATTTGTGAATGCCTTAGATTTTGCTCATATTATGTTGTTTTCATTCAGTTTGCCCCTTAAGGTCATGCATTTACATGACTGCTAGTTGAATATCTGCATTAAGAGCCTCAAGTTTTAGAATCTAAATTAAGAATAACAGGACATTACTGTTATATTATTTTATATTTATTGTGCATTGAAAGAAAATAAACATGCTGGCTTGTTAATATTCTGCTAAATGTCAGACTAAAAATACTTCTTTTGGTTTATGGGAAAGATTTTAAGTTTCTTTCTTTTGTATAAAAATCTAAACATATAGGAAGCATTCATTTGAGAGATGGATTATAGAACATCATGTTACAAACTGGATATCATGATAGCAATCAGCACATAGTGTTCAAGTTTATTTGATAGGCTTAGAATCATAAAATATATGGACTAGCAGTGATTATAGTAATGCACCTCAATGATTATGAAGGAAAATATTTTTTGTTACTAGATACTAGCAATTATTTAACCTTATTAAATGTTAAACTTTGATAAACACTCAAGATAAGTTGAATGACCTGTTGAAACATGTAAAAGTACAAAATGATAAGATAAATATAGTTAAGTTTTAAAGATGCCCTTTATTTAAACATCTACATTTTCCCCTTGATATATCCCAACCTGTTTTATTAGTAACTGGGGAGGATAATATTATTTTTCTGCCTTATTCATTTCTTGCCATCAGATGTCAATTTGAAATTGTTAGAGAAAGCAGCATAATTGAAACTGAATTCTGGCTTCTTTATCCTCATGATTCAAAGAGTATGAAATTCTCTCTCCTCATTGTTCATTTTCCAGGTTGTTCATTTTCCAGGACTCAGAACCTGCTTTTAAAAAGATGAATGAAGTGCTACTGAGATAATGTATTTTCTTAATTTGAGTCCTTGAATCACTTATAAAATTAGATCTATATCAACCAAAAGGCCTTTCATAACATACAAATATGTCGTTACTTACTTGAAGAATGACAACAGTAAAGTAGGAAAGAATGACATAGAGAAGAGAAAGGCAACCCACTCCACTAGTCTTTCCTGGAGAATTCCAAGAACAGAGGAGACTGACAAACTACTGTCCACTGGGTCTCAAAGAGTCTGACACAACTGAGCAAATACACACACACACACACACACACACACACACACACAGAAGAATGACAATGACAATCATGACAACTGAATTTTACTTTTAAGTCATTAGAGGAAAAAGAGTCTGTGCTGGAAGTCTATATGTATTTCACATCCTTATATCCTTAATTTATTAACAAATGATTTGATACAACTGCTTTACAAAGATGGTAAATAAAGCTCAAAAAGTTAAATAAATCACATGTACCATTTAAAATTTCTGAAAGCCTTACACTGAGATAACCTAGATTCTCTGTGGCCAAAGATGGAGAAACTCTATACAGTCAGCAAAAACAAGACCAGAAGTGAACTGTGGCTCAGATCATTAACTTCCTATTGCAAAATTCAGATTTAAATTGAAGAAAGTAGGAAAAAAACCCCACTAGGCCATTCAGATATGACCTAAATCAAATCCTTTACAATTATACAGTGGAAGTGACAAATAGATTCAAGGGATTAGATCTGATAGAAGAGTACTTGAGGAATTATGGACAGAGGTTCATAACATTGAACAGGCAGCTGTGATCAAAACCATCCACAAGAAAAATAAATGTAAAAATGAAAAATGGTTGTCTGAGGAGGCCTTACAAAGAGCAGAGAAAATAAGAGAAAAAAAGGCAAAGGAGAAAAGGAAATATATATCCATCTGAATGCAGAATTCCAAAGAATGTTAAAGAAAGATAAGAAAGCCTTCCTAAGCAATCAGTGCAAAGAAATAGAGAAAAACAATAGAATGAGAAAGACCAGCAATCTCTTCAAGAAAATTAGAGATATCAAGGGAACATTTCATGCAAAGATGGGCACAATAAAGGACAGGAACAGCATGGACTTAACAGAAGCAGAAAATATTAAGAAGTGGCAAATATATACAGAGGAACTATACAGAAAAGATCTTCATGACACAGATGACCACGATGGAGTGATCAATCACCTAGAGCCAGACATCCTGAAATGCGAAGTCAAGTGTCCTTACGAAGCATCAGTTCAGTTCAGTTCAGTTGCACAGTCGTGTCTGACTCTTTGAGACCCAGTGGACTGCAGCATGCCAGGCTTCCTTGTCCATCACCAACTCCGGGAGTTTACTCAAACTCATGTCCATTGAGTCAGTGATGCCATCCAACCATCTCATCCTCTGTTGTCCCCTTCTCCTCCCACTTTCCATCTTTCCCAGCATCGGTGTCTTTTCCAATGAGTCAGTTCTTCACATCAGGTGGCCAAAATATTGGAGTTTCAGCTTCAGCATTAGTCCTTCCAATGAATATTCAGGACTGATCTCCTTTAGGATGGACTGGTTGTATCTCCTTGCTGTCCAAGGGACTCTCAGGAGTCTTCTCCAACACCACAGTTCAAAAGCATCAATTCTTCAGTGCTTAGCTTTCTTTACAGTCCAACTCTCACATCTATACATGACTACTGGAAAAACCATAGCTTTGACTAGATGGACCTTTGTTGGCAAAGTAATGTCTCTGCATTTTAATATTCTGTCTAGGTTGATCATAACTTTTCTTCTAAGGAGCAAACATCTTTTTTAATTTTCATTTTTTAATTTTAATTTTTACTTTATTTTACTTTACAATACTGTATTGGTTTTGCCATACATTGACATGAATCCATCATGTAATTTCATGTCTGCAGTTACAATCTACAATGATTTTGGAGCCCCCCCCCCCCAAATAGTCTGTCACTGTTTTCATTGTTTCCCCATCTATTTCCCATGAAGTGATGGGACCAGATGCCATGATCTTAGTTTTCTGAATGTTGAATTTTAAGCCAACATTTTCACTTTCCTCTTTCACATTCATCAAGAGGCACTTTAGTTCTTCTCTTCAGGAAGCATCAATATGAGCAAAACTAGTGGAGGTGATGGAATTCAAGTTGTGTAATTTCAAATCATAAAAATGATGCTATGAAAGTGCTACACTCCATATGCCAGCTCTTTGCGACCCCATAGACGGTAGCCCACCAGGCTCCTCCATCCATGGGATGTTCCAGGCAAGAGTACTGGAGTGGGTTGCCATTTCCTTCTCCAGAGAATCTTCCCGACCCAGGGATCAAACCCAGGTCTGCTGCATTGTAGGCAGACGCTTTACCATCTGAGCCACCAGGGAAGCCTCAATATGCCAGCAAATATGGAAAATTCAGCAGTGGCCACAGGACTGGAAAAGGTCAGTTTTCATTCCAATCCCAAAGAAAGGCAATGCAAAAGAAATTTCAAACTACTGCACAATTGCACTAATCTAACACACTAGCAAAGTAATGCTCAAAACTCTCCAAGCTAGTCTTCAACAGTACATGAACTGAGAACTTTCAGATGTTCAAACTGAATTTGAAAAAAACAGAGGAACCAGAAATCAAATTGTCTACACCCTTTTGGATCATCAAAAAGCAAGAGAATACAAGAAAAACATCTACCTTTGCTTTATTGACTACTCTAAAGTTTTTGACTATGTGGATCACAAAAACTGTGAAAAATTTAAAAAGCTGTTAAGACCAGACCACCTTACCTGCCTCCTGAGAAATAAATAGGCAGGTCAAGAAGAAACAGTTAGAACCAGACATTTATCAATGAACTGGTTCAAAATTGGGAAAGGAGTAGGTCAAGTATGTTTATTGTCACTCTGCTTGTTTAACTCATATGGAGAGTTCATCATGCAAAGTGCTGGGATGGATGAAGCTCAAGCTGGAATCAAGATTACTGGGGGAAATATCAATAACCTCAGATATGCAGATAACATCACCATTATGACAGAAAGTGAAGATGAACTAAAGACCTCTTGATTAAAGTAAAGAGTGAAAAAGAGGATTAAAAAAGAGAGTGAAAAAGTTGGCTTAAAGCTCCACACTCAAAAAACTAAGATCATGGCATCCAGTCACATCACTTCACGGCAAATAGATGGGGAAAGAATGGAAACAGTGACAGACTATTTTTTTTGGGCTCCAAAATCACTGCAGATGGTGACTGCAGTCATGAAATCAAAAGATGCTTTCTCCTTGAAAGAAAATCTATGACAAACCTAGACAGCATATTAAAAAGCAGAGACATTCTTTGCTAACAAAGGTACATCTAGTCAAAGTTGTAGTTTTTCCAGTAGTCAAGTATGGATGTGAGAATTGAACTGTAACGAAAACTATGTGCCAAAGAATTTATACTTTTGAGCTGTTGTGTTGGAGAAGTCTCTTACAAGTTCCTTGGACTGCAAGGAGATCAAATCAGTCAACACTGAAGGAAATCAATCCTGATATTCATTGGAAGGATTAATGCTGCAGCTGAAGATCCTATACTTTTTCCACCTGATGGGAAGTGCTGACTCACTGGAAAAGATCCTGATGCTGAGAAAGATTGAAGGCAGGAGGAGAAGGGGATGACAGACGATGAGATGGCTGAATCTCATCACTTACTTGATGGGCATGGCTTTGAGCAAACTCTAGGTTTTGGTGATGGACAGAGAAGCTGGCTTGGGACAGTTCATTGGGTCGCATAGAGTCAGACATGACTGAGCAACTGAACTGAACTGAATGAATAGAATGGGACACAAGACTGGTGTTATTCTTTGGTTTCATTGTCTCCATTATATTGCATGCTTTGTTATGCTGAGTTTGCTTTGTACAATACACACTTAAGAGACAAATTATGTATGCTTCATTAGACAAATGTGAAGATAAATGGAGTTTAGTGCTAAATAAATTTACTAACATTTGTTAAAATTCTCTAGGACATCAGTAGATTAGACAAAGAGAATGCAATTTGAAACATTCACCCAGGTATGCTTTCTATTCTGACTTACCTTCCCATTAATTTGGTTTTCCAGCAAATAAAATATTATGATTTTGGTGGAGGAGGGCATTTTTTACCCTTTGTTTTCTAGCTTTTAAAATTTTATCATTTTTAACTTTTATTCTATTCATAAACATATACATGTATATATGTACACACATATATATATACACACACACATGTTTTAAGCAAGTTCTTTACTCTGGATTTAAAAAAAACACTTTAAAAAATATTGTCCTCCTTAATTATGATCATTTGGATTCTTGTGAGGTGATATATCACTATAGTTTTGATTTACATTTCTCTAATAATGAACGATGTTATGCATATTTTCTTGTGGAATGGTAACAAATTTTATTTTCTTGGGCTCCAAAATCAGTGCTGGTCGCTATAGCCATGAATTTAAAATATTCTTCCTCCTTGGAAGGAAAGCTATGACAAACCTAGACATCATATTGAAAGCCAGAGACATCACTTTGCCAACAAAGGTCTGTATAGCCAAAGCTATGGTTTTTCCAGTAGTCATGTATGGATGTTAGAGTTAGACCTTAAAGGAGAGTGAGCACTGAAGAACTGGTGCTTTCAAATTATGGTGCTGGATAAAACTGTTGAGAGTCCCTTAGACAGCAGCAAGATCAAACCAGTCAATCCTAAAGTAAGTCAACTCTAAACATTCCTTGGAAGGACGAATGCTAAAGATGAAACTCCAATATTTTGGCCACCTGATATGAAGAGCCAACTCATTGGAAAATACCCTGATGCTGGGAAAGATTGAGGGCAAAAGGAGAAGGGAGAAATCGAGGATGTTAGGTTGGATGACATCACTGACTCAATAAACATGAATTTGAGCAAACTCAGGGAGATATGAAGGATAGGGAATCCTGGTGTGTTGTTCATCAGGTCGCAAAGAGTGGAACACAATCTAGCAACTGAAAAACAACAAATGTCTTATTTAGAGAAATGTCTGTTTAGGTCTCCTGCCTGCTTTTTTATTGGGTGGTTTGTTTTTCTGGTATTGAGTTGCATGAGCAGCTTTTATATTTTAGAAATTAATCCTTTGTAATTTGTTTCATTTGCTATTATTTTCTCTCATTCTGAGAATATTTTTTCACCTTCTTTATAGGTTCCTTTGCTGTGCAAAAACTCTGGAAAGTGTGTGGAGAAAAGGGAAGCCTCTTTCACTGTTGATGGGAGTGTAAATTGATACAGCCACTATGTAAGACAGTATAAAGATTCTTAAAAAATTAGGAATAAAACTATCATATGACCCAACAAACCTATTACTGTATATTTTCCCTGAGAACACCCGAATTGAAAATGATACATGTATCCCAATGTTCATTGCAGCACTATTTATAGTAGCTAGGACATGGAAGTAACCTAGATGCCCATTGACAGATGAATGGATAAAGAAGCTGTGGTACATATATACAGTGGAATATTAACCATAAAAAATAGAAAAAGAAATATCATATATTAATGCATATATATGCAATCTGGGAAGATATTACTGATGAATTTATTGGTAGGGCAGAAATGGAAACACAGACAAAGAGAATGACTTGTGAACACGGTGGTGGGGGGTGTGGTGAGAATGAGAGAGTGGTATAAATTGAGAGTAGCATGGAAACATATACAGTACCATATGTAAAACAGATAGCCAGTGGGCATTTGCTGTATGCTTCATGAAGTTAAAACCAGTGCTCTGTGACAACCTAGAGGAGTGGGTTTGGGTGGGAGTTTCAAGAGAAAGGAGACATATGTATATCTATGGCTGATTAATGTTGATTATGGCAGAAACCAACACAATATTGTAAAGCAAAGCCACCACAATCCTGTAAAGTAATTATCCTCCAATTAAAATAGATTAATTAAAAAAGAAAAGTATATAAATTAATATAATAAAATAAAACAAAAAATGTCCTCCTGTTGTGTTAGTCACTCAGCCATTTCGAACTCTTTGTGACCCCATGGACAGTAGCCCACTAGGTTCCTCTGTCCATGGAACTTTCCAGGTAAGAATACTGGAGTGGGTTGCCATTCCATGCTCAAGGGGATCTTCCCAACCCAGTAATCAAACCCAGGTCTCCTGAATTGTTAGGCAGATGCTTTACCCTCTGAGCCACCAGGAAAGAACCATTGTCCTCTTAATTACAAGGAATTTTGTTACTGTAATTATGAATAAGAAAATAGTTTGTCTGTGACCTTTTCCTGCTGTGAAGTATTTTTCATTTTCTTGTCAGTGCTCGATTGAAGTTACCATATATAATACACATGGATTAAAATTGATAATTGGATACTATAAATTATCATGTCATAAAATGTTTATATATCAAACTCCCTCGAGACACCCACAGATACATATCAACATTGCAGGTACACATACATATACATTTCCATTTAGACATACAAACTGCCACGGTGGGTATGAATTTATTAAAGTAAAAGCTCTAGGACCTAGAGATCTGGGGGCAATGTACAGTTTCTAAATAAATTTGACTTCAATTGCATGCTAATTTTAATTTTTATAAGCATTTTGATTTTTTCTCAATTATTTTAAAATATTTATTTTAGAATGTCACAAAGTGAGACATTTCTATATTTTCATAAAATAATACTAATTTCACAGTTGATATTTGAAATCATAACACATAGAAAATAATCATAAGTGCATAATGCAAAAAAGAAATATCCTCATTTTAGAACTTGAGAAATGTGGACATGACAAAGGATAACATTTCTGTGTAACTTACAATTGCAAAAAAATTCTTCATTTGTTATGAAGAATAACAAACCTCTCAAATATTTTAGGAGACTTCATCAGGTACAACAGGGATTTTACATAAATCTATTACTTCCCCTTTCTCATTTCCTAAAATATATCTTCAAAGACATTGATCAACTTTAGGCAAGTACCATGGGGATTTCTAACTTTTCATTTTCAGCTTCTGTTTTCATTGAATTCTTTCATCAACTGGACTAAAATTTCTTTGCATTCTGATTGTAACTCATTATACTCCTGTGATTTCTTTATAAAACTTTTTCTTGATTTGCAGGAAACTCTTCAGAAGCAGGCCATTAATCACTGAATGCACATATAAAGAAATGACCTTCATGTCTATTATTTGTTTAAATAATTTCTCTCTTCTTATACAAATTCTTCAGGTATACTTCTTTTCTGCTTCTTACTCCATGTTTTTGTTATGAAATTTGATTTGGAATAGGAGGATATGTATTTGTATATACATAATATGTGAATGTATACACAGGTGGTTGTTGTTCAGTCATGTTGCTCAGTCATGTCTGACTCTTTGCAACCCAATGGACTGCGGCATGGCAGGCTTCCCTGCCCATCAACATCTCCAAGAGCTTGCTCAAACTCATGTCCATCGAGTCAGTGATGTCATCCTACCATCTTCTCCTCTGTCTTCCCCTCTCCTCTTGTTTTCAATCCTTCCCACTATCACGGGTCTTTACTAATGAGTTGGCCCTACACATTAGGTGGTCAAAGTGGTGGAGCTTCAGCTTCAGCATCAGTCCTTCCAAAGAATATTCAGGATTGATTTCCTTTAGGATCAACTGGTTTGATCTCCTTGAAGTCCAAGGGACTCTTAAGAGTCTTCAAAACAATAGCTCAAAAGCATCAATTTTTTGGCTTTCAACCTTCTTTATGGTCCAACTCTCACATCCATACATGACTACTGGAAAAATTATAGCTTTGACTAAATGGCCCTTTGTCAGCAAATTAATGTCTCTGCTTTTAAATATACTGTCTAGGTTTGTCATAGCTTCTCTTCCACGGAGCAAGCATCTTTTAAATTTTTGGCTGCAGTCACCATCTGCAGTAATTTGGGAACCCAAGAAAATAGTCTTTCACTGTTTCCATTGTTTCCCTATCTATTTGCTATGAAGTGATGAGACTGGATGCCATGATCTTAGTTTTTTCAAATGTTGAATTTTAAGCCAGTTTTTTTCACTCTTCTTCTTCACTTTCATCAACAGTCTTTAGTTCTCTTTGCTTTCTGCCATAAGGGTGGTGTCATTTGCATATTTTGAAGTTATTGATATACCTCCTGGCTATCTTGATTCAAGCTTGCCCTTCATCCAGTCTAGCATTTCACATGATATACTCTGCATATAAGTTAAATAAGCAGTGTGATGATATGCAGCCTTGACCTACTCCTTTCCCAATTTTGAATCAGTCCATTCTTCCATGCCCAGTTCTAACTGTTGCTTCTTGACCTGTATACAGATTTGTCAGGAGTCAGGTAATGTGGTTCGGTGTTCCCATCTCTTTAAGAATTGTCCACAGTTTATTGTGAGTTGCAATCCACACAAATGCTTTGGTGTAGTCAATAAAGCAGAAGTAGAGGTATTTCTGGAATTCTCTTGCTTTTTCCATGATCCAATGGATGTTGGAAATTTGATCTCTGATTCCTCTGCCTTTTCTAAATCCGGCTTGAACATCTGGAAGTTCTCAGTTCACATACTGTTGAAGCCTAGCTTGGAAAACTTTGAGCATTACTTTGCTAGCATGTGAAATGAGTGTAATTTGCAGTAGTTTGAATATTCTTTGGATTTTCCCTCCTCTGGGACTGGAATGAAAACTGACATTTTACAGTCCTGTGGTCACTACTGAGATTTCCATATTTGCTGGCATATTGAGTGTAGCACTTTCACAGCATCATCTTTTAGGATTTGAAATAGCTCAGCTGGAATTCCATCACCTCCACTAGCTGTGTTCATGGTGGTTCTTCCTAAGGACCACTTGGCTTCACACTCCAGAGACGTCTGGCTGTAGGTAAGTGATCACACCATAGTGGTTATATAGGTCATTAAGGTTTATTTATTTATTTATTTTTTGGTATAGTTCTTCTGTGTATTCTTGCCACCGCTTCTTAATATTTTCTGTTTTTGTTAGGTCCATTACCATTTCTGTCCTTTATTGAGCCCATCTTTGCATGGAATATTCCCTTGCTATCTCTAATTTTCTTGAAGAGATCTCTGGAATGGGTATTCTTTCCCATACCATTGTTTTCCTCTATTTCTTTGCATTGTTCACTTAAGAAGGCTTTCTTATTCCTCCTTGCTACTCTTTGGAACTCTGCATTCAGATGGGTATATCTTTCCTTTTCTCCATTGCATTTTGCTTTTCTTCTTTTCTCAGTTATTTGTAAGGCCTCCTCAAACAACCATTTTGCCTTTTTGCATTTCTTTTTCTTGTGGCTTGTTTCAATTACTGCCTCCTGTACATTGTCATGAACCTCCATCCAAAGCTCTTTAGGTACTCTGTCTATCAGACCTAATCCCTTGAATCTGTCACTTCTACTGTATAATCTAAGAGGTTTGACTTACATCATACCTTAATGGCCTAGTGATTTTCCATACTTCCATCATTTAATCTGAATTTTTCAATAAGAAGTTCATGGTCTCAGTCACAGTCAGCTCCCATTTTTGTTTTTGCTGACTGTATAGAGCTTCTCCATCTTCGACTGCAAAGAATATATTAACCTAATTTCAATATTGACCATCTGGTGATGTACATGTGTAGAGTCATCTTCTTTCCTTGTTGGAAGAAAGTGTTTTCTATGACCAGTGTGTTCTCTTGGGAAAACTCTTAGCCTTTCCCCTGCTTCATTATGTACTCCAAAGACAAAGTTGCCTGTTACTCCAGATATCTCTTGACTTCCTATTTTTGCATCCAGTCCCGTATGATTTAAAGGACATCTTTTTTTGGTGTTAGTTCTAGAAGGTCTTGTACATCTGCATAGAACCGTTCAGCTTCAATTTCTTTGGAAATAGTGGTTGGGGCATAGACTTGGATTACTGTGGTAGTGAAAGGTTTGCCTTGGAAACAAACAGAGATCATCCTGTTATTTTTGAGTTTGCACCCAAGTAATGCATTTCAGGGCTACTCCATTTCTTGTTAGGGATTCTTGCCCACAGTAGTAGATAATGATGGTCATCTGAATTAAAGTCACCCGTTCTATGAGGGCTACTCCATTTCTTGTTAGGGATTCTTGCCCACAGGAGTAGATAATAATGGTCATCTGAATTAAATTCACCCATTCCAGTTGATTTTAGTTCACGGATTCCCAAAATGTCAATGTTCACTCTTTTCATCTCCTGTTTGACCACTTCCAATTTACCTTGATTCATGGACGTAATATTCCAGGTTCCTATGCGATATCGTTCTTTACAGGATAGGATTTTACTTTCACCACTAGACACATCTACAACTGGGCATTGTTTCCACTTTAGCTCAGCCTCTTCATTCCTTCTGGAGCTATTTTCTGCTTTTCTCCAGTAGCATATTGGACACCTACCAACCTGGGGAATTCATCTTTCAGTGTCATATCCTTTTGTCTTTTCATACTGTTCATGGGATTCTCAAGGCAAGAATGATGTAGTTTGCCATTCCCTTTTTCATTTGATGGCATTTTATTTTCAGAAGTCTCCACCATGGCCTGTCCATCTTGGGTTGCCCTTCACATATGCATACAATAAACCTGTATTTATATTTGTTATGTAGTTGTGAATATCTATAAAAACAAAATCTATTATCTCATTATTTAGCTTCTTTTTGTTTTCTTATTTTACAGCAGATAAAATGATGAATATATCATGTAATAATTTAAAAGGTATTTTTGTGTGTATATTTCACTTCTGAATGTGTTAGCTATTTTGAATATCTAATTATATGATCTTGTTAGTGACTCCTTAATTATCTTAAATACTGATGTTGAACAATATTCTTAAACATGGTTAAAAGTGTAATGTCAAATAGTGAAACATTTTTCATTATTATTTTTTAAATTGCTCAATTTTATGAGGAACAAGCATTTGAGTATAGCCTTCCCCTGAAGATGAACTACAGACACATCACAATTAATACCCATGGATTAGTCAGGTTAGGTTAGATTATTCTGTGGTAACCAAAAATATTAGGGGTTAAACCCAACAAAATGTTAGTACTCACTTAATGAATTAATCATAGTTTGGTAGATAGTTTTGCTCCACACAATCACTTCAATGTGCAGTATACCACCATGTTGCTGAAGCATTGGGAAAACTTCACCTTTTGATTGTCACAGATGGTGAGAAATGCTGTTGAGAGTCTTAAATTTCTTTAGCATAGAATGTCCTATCTATCATAATTCTGTCATAGCTGTAACTCTTATTGTCTATTGACCAGAACTAGTCACATGGCCCATCCTAGTTGCAAGGAAATGGAAAACTGCAGTTCAATTATATGTTTAGGACAGGAGACCAAGATAAGTGGGAGCATTAGAAGAGTCCTAATTGAATATAAACTTACCCTGTTACATATTGTTGTTCAGTTGCCAAGTGGTGCCTGTCTCTTTGCAACCCCAAGGACTGCAGCATGCCAGGCTCCTCTTTTCTCCACTATCTCCCATAATTTGCTCAAATTCATATATATTGAGTTAATGATGCTATCTAGCCATCTCGTCCTCTGACACACCCTTCTCTTTTTGCCTTCAATCTTTCCTAGCATAGGGTCTTTTCCAATGAGTTGGCTCTTCACACCAGAAGGACAAAATATTGGAGGTTCAGCTTCAGTAACAGTCCATCCAATGAATATTCAGGGTTGATTTCATGGTAAGATCTCCTTGCAGTCCAAGGGACCCTCAAGGGTCTTCTCAGTTACATGTATGCATATATTATTTCTCAAAAAAGTTTTAGCAAAACTTTAAAATATTGGACAATAAGATAATATTTTAATTTAAAACATTAGGTTCACCAATTCTTAAGACTTAAATAATTTAATTAAGCATATTCTTATCTTTTAACTATTTGAATTATTTTGTAGTGGACTTTGTAGTTTTAATATTTGAATAGACCATTGACTTTAACCCTTGTCATTTTTCCTCTAATTATGTATCTCAGAATTATGTATTTTATCTTTTTTACTGTTATTTTAACATAAGGAAGTTATCAATTTAAATCTCTTTTTGTTATTGAGAGAAAATAATAATAAATTGCTAAGAATTTTAGGATTAATCTACATTGTTTCTCATTATAAAGAGTTTTTAATAGACTTTTTTTTTTTTAAGAAGCTACATGCTCTGTTTTATTCTTTAACTTAGTTTAAAGGAATCTGTAAGGCCTCCTTTAGCATTTAAACAGGGTGGTCTTATTATCATCTGTTGTATTTATATTTCTGTTATTTCTATATAACACAACACAGCAACATTACTCTGTTCATTTATATCAACTCTCCACCATTTTCTCAATTTTATCTAAAGCATTTCTTTTTTAATTAATTAATTATATTTGGAGAATAACTACTTTACAATATTGTGATGATTTTTGCCATAAATCAACATGAATTGGCCACAGGTATACATGTGTTCACCTCATGTTGAACCCCCCTTCCACCTCCCTCTCCAGCTTATCCTTCTGGATTATCCCAGAGCACCAGCTTTGGGTACCCTGCTTTATGTATCGAACTTGCACTGGTCGTCTAGTTTACATATCGTAATGTACATGTTTAAGTGCTCTTCTCTCAAATCATCCCACCCTCACCTTCTCCTGCTGAGTCCAAAAGTCTATTCTTCACAACTTGTGTCTGCTTTGCTGCTGTGCATATAGGATCATTGGTACCATCTTTCTAAATTCTATATATATGCATTAATATGCAGCATTTGTCTTTCTTTTTCTTACTTACTTCACTGTATATAATAGGCTCCAGGTTCATCCACCTCATTAGAACGGACTGAGATGTACTCTTTTTTATAGCTGAGTAATATTCCACTGTGTATATGTACCCAAACTTCCTTATCCATTCATCTGCAGACGGACATTGAGGTTGCTTCCATGTCCTAGATAATGTAAATAGTGCTTGAATGAACATTGTGGCACATGCATCTCTTTCAATTCTGGTTCCTCAGGGTGTATACCAAGCAGGAAGATTGCTGGGTCATATGGCAGTTCTATACCCAGTTTTCTAAGGAATTTCCACACTGTTCTCCATAATTGGTTGTACCAGTTTGCATTCCCATCAACAGTGTAAAAGGTTTCCTTTTATCCACATCTTCTCCAGCATTTATTGCTTGTAGACTTTCTGATGATGGCCATTCTGGCCAGAGTGAGGTGATAACCCATTGTGATTTTGGTTTGCATTTCTCTAATAATGTGATGTTGAGCATCTTTTCATGTGTTTATTAGTCATCTGTATGTCTTTGTATAAATGTCTGTTTAAGTCTTGGCCAACTTTTTTTGGGGGTTATTCCTTTTTCTGGTATTGAGCTATATGAGATTCTTGTATATTTTGGAGATTATTTTGTCAGTTGTTTTCTTTGCTATTATTTTCTCCCATTCTGAGGACTGTATTTTCATCTTACCTATAGTTTCCTTCATTGTCAACAGGCTTTTAAGTTTAATTATGTCCCATCTGTTTATTTTGTTTTTATTTCCAATAATCTGGAAGGCGGGTCATAGGAGATCTTGCTGTAATTTATGTTGGAGAGTTGTTCTGCCTATATTTTTATCTAAGAATTTTATAGTTACTGGGCTTCTGTTTAGGTCTTTAATCCATTTTTATTTTATTTTTGTGTGTTGTGTTCTAAAGCATTCTAGTTTCATTCTTTAACACATAATTGATCAGTTTTCCCAGTATCACTTGTTGAAGAGACTCTCTTTTCCCCATTGTATATTTTTTCCTGCTTTGTTAAGAGAAAATTTTCATAGGTGCATGGATTTATCTTTGGACTTTTGTTTCATTGATCTATATTTCTGTCTTGTGCCAGTACTATACAATGTTGATAACTATAGCTTTGTGGTATAGTCTGAAGTCAGAAAGGTTGATTCTTCCAGTTTCATTCTTCTTTCTCAAGATTGTTTTGTCTATTAGGAGTCTTTTGTGTTTCCATACAAATTGTGAAATTATTTGCTCTAGTTCTGTGAAATATACCATTGGTAGTCTTATAGGGCTTTCTTTGGATCTTTAGATTGCTTTGGTTAGTATGCTCATTTTCACTATATTGATGATTCCAGTCCTAGAACATGGTATATTTCTCCATCTATTTGTATCATTTTGATTTCTTTCATTAGTGTTTTATAGTTTTCTGATAACAAGTCTTTTGTTTCTTTAGGGAATTTTATTCCCAATAATATTTTTTCTTTTTGTTGGAATGGTGAATGAGATTGTTTATTAATTTATCTTTCTGGTTTTTTATTGTTAGCATATAGGAACGTAAGGGATTTCATTGCATTAATTTTATATCTTACAACTTTGCTATATTCTTTGATTCACTCTAGTAATTTTCTGGTGGCATCTTTAGGGTTTTCTGGGTAAAAGATCATGTCATCTATAAATAGAGTTTTACTTCTTTTCCAATCTGGATTCTTTTAATTTCTTTTTCTTCTCTGACTGCTGTGTCTAAGAATTCTAAAACTATGTTGAATAGAAGTTGTGAGAGTGGGCACATTTGTCTTGTTCCTGGTTTTAAGAGGAAATTCTGTCAGTTTTTGGTAATTGAAGATAATGTTTGCTGTGGATTTATCATATATGGTTTTTATTATATTCCTTGTATGCCTACTTTCTAGAGGTTTTTTTTTAAATCATAAATGGGTGTTCAATTTTATCAAAGGCATTATCTGTAGCTTTTGAAATAATTGTATGGTTTTTATCTTTCTGTTTGTTAATATGGTGTCTCACATTGTTTGATTTGTGAATATTGAAGAATCCTTGCATCCCTGGGATAAAGCCCACTTGATTATCTTGCATGATATTTTTAATATGTTGCTGGATTGTTTTCTAGAGATTTGTTGAGTATTTTTACATATATCTTCATCAGACATATTGGCCTTTGTTTTCTTTTTTGTGGCACCTTTGTCTCATTTTGGTATCAGGGTGATTGTGGCCTCATTAAATGGGTCTGGAATTTTTTTCCCTTTCCTCTGCAGTTTTCTGGAAGAGTTTGAGTAGGATAAGCATTAGCTCTTCTCTAAAATTTTGATAGAATTAACCTGTGAAGCCATCTGGTCCTGGTCTTTTGTTTTAAATTACAGTTTCAATTTCCACACTTCTGATTAGTCTGTTTGAATTTTCTATTTATTCCTGGTTCAGTTTTGCAATGTTATACTTTTCTAAGAATTTGCCCAGTTTTTCCAGATTGTCAATTTTTTTTTTTTGCATATGGTTGCTCATAGTATTCTCTTATGATCATTTGTAGTTTTGTGTTGTCTGTTGCAATATCTTCATTTTCTTTTTCAATTTTATTGAGTCTCCCTTCCTTTTTTTCCCCCATGAGTCTGGCTAACAGTTTTTCTATTTTGTTTATTTTCTCAAAGAACCTCTTTTTAGTTTAATTGATCTTTGTTTTAGCCTCCTTCATTTCTTTTTCATTTATTTCTGGCCTGATTTTCATGATTTCTTTCCTTCTACTTTAGTTTTTTCTTCTTATTCTTCTTCTTTTTCTAGTTGCTTTAGGTGTAAAATTATGTTATTTATTTGATACTTCTTTTGTTTCTTTAGGTAGGCTTGTATTGCTGTGAACTTCCCACTTAGCGCTGCTTTTAGTGACTCCCATAGATTTTGGATTGTCGTGTTTTCATTTTCACTTGTTACTATACATATTCTGATTTCCTTTTTTATTTATTCCATGATCCATTGATTATTCAGAATCCTTTTGTTCAGCCTCCATATGTTTGCATTTTTCACAGTTTTTGTTTGTTTGTTCCCCCTGTAGTTGATATCTAATCTTACTGCACTGCGATCAGTAAAGATGCTTTTTAAAATTTACTGAGGCTAATTTTTTGGCCCCAGATGTGATCTATCCTGGAGTATGCTCCATGTGCACTTGAGAAAAAAGTGAAATCCACTGTTTTGGGGTGGAATGCTCTGCAGATAGAAATTAAATCTCACTGGTCCAATGTATTGTTTAAAGCTTGTGTTTCCTTGTTAATTTTCTGTCTGAATGATCTGTCCATTGTTGTGAGTTTGTATTAAAGTCCCCCATTATTATTGTGTTACTGTCAATTTACCCTTTAATAGTTTGCATTTTCCTTGTATATTGAAGTACTGCTATGTTGGGTGCATATATATTTATAATTGTGATATCTTCTTCTTGGATTGATCCCTTGATAACTATGTAGTGTCCTTCTTTGTCTCTTCTAATGGTCATTTTAAAGTCTATTTTATCTAATATGAGCATTGCTACTCCCACTTTCTTTTGGTATCTATTTGCATGAAATATCTTTTTCCAGTTCCTCACTTTAGTCTGTTTATGTCCCTAGGTTTTAGGTGGGTCTTTTGTAGACAGAATAGAAAATGGTCTTGTTTTGTAGCCATTCAGCCTGTCTTTGTCTTTTGTTTGAAGAATTTAATCAATTTACATTTAAGGTAAGTATTGATAAGTTTGATCCTGTTACCATTTACTATATTGTTTTGGGTTCATTTTTACAAGCCTTTTCTGTGTTTTCTGTCTAGAGAAGATCTTTTAGCATTTGTTGAAGAGATGGTTTGGTGGTGTTGAATTCTCTCAGCTTTTGCTGGTCTGTAAGCTTTTGATTTCTCCTTCAAATCAGAATGAGGTCCTTGCTGGGTAGATTAGTCTTGGTTTTAGCTTTTCCCTTTCATCACTCCAAGTATATCCTGCCATTCCCTTCTGGACTACAGGCTTTCTGTTGAAAGATCAGCTGTTATCTTTATGGGGATCCCTTTGTGCGCTCTTTGTTGCTGAAAGATATAAGCATCTGAATGCAGAGTTCCAGAGAATAGCAAGAAGAGATAAGAAAGCCTTCTTCAGCGATCAATGCAAAGAAATAGAGGAAAACAACAGAATGGGAAAGACTAGAAATCTCTCCAAGGAAATTAGAGATACCAAGGGAATATTTCATGCAAAGATGGGCTCGATAAAGGACAGAAATGATATGGACCTAACAGAAGCAGAAGATATTAAGAAGAGGTGGCAAGAATACACAGAAGAACTGTACAAAAAAGATCTTCATGGCCCGGATAATCACGATGGTGTGATCACCCATCTAGAGCCAGACATCCTGGAATATGAAGTCAAGTGGGTCTTAGAAAGCATTACTATGAACAAAGCTAGTGGAGGTGATGGAATTCCAGTGGAGCTGTTTCAAATCCTGAAAGATGATGCTGTGAAGGTGCTTCACTCAATATGCCAGCAAATTTGGAAAACTCAGCAGCGGCCACAAGACTGGGAAAGGTTAGTTTTCATTCCAATCCCAAAGAAAGGCAATGCCAAAGAATGCTCAGACTACAGCACAATTGCACTCATCTAACATGCTAGTAAAGTAATGCTCAAAATTCTCCAAGCCAGGCTTCAGCAATACATAAACCTTGAACTTTCTGATGTTCAAGCTGCTTTTAGAAAAGGCAGAGGAACCAGAGATCCAATTGCCAACATCCACTGGATCATGGAAAAAGGAAGAGAGTTCCATAAAGACATCTATTTCTGCTTTATTGACTATGCCAAAGCCTTTGACTGTGTGGTTCACGATAAACTGTGGAAAATTCTGAGGGAGATGGGACTGCCAGACCACCTGACCTGCCTCTTGAGAAATCTGTATGCAGGTCAGGAGGCAACAGTTAGAACTGGACATGGAACACCAGACTGGTTCCAAATAGGAAAAGGAGTACGTCAAGGCTGTATATTGCCACCCTGCTAATTTAACTTCTATGCAGAGTACATCATGAGAAATGCTGGACTGAAAGAAACACAAGCTGGAATCAAGATTGCCGGGAGAAATATCAATAACCTCAGATATGCAGATGACACCACCCTTATGGCAGAAAGTGAAGAGGAACTAAAAAGCCTCTTGATGAAAGTGAAAGGAGAGCAAAAATGTTGGCTTAAAGCTCAACATTCAGAAAACGAAGATCATGGCATCTGGTCCCATCACTTCACGGGAAATAGATGGGGAAACAGTGGAAACAGTGTCAGACTTTATTTTGGGGGGCTTCAAAATCACTGCAGATCGTGGCTGCAGCCAAGAATTTAAAAGACACTTACTCCTTGGAAGGAAAGTTATGACCAACCTAGATAGCATATTCAAAAGCAGAGACATTACTTTGCCAACTAAAGTCTGTCTAGTCAAGGCTATGCTTTTTCCAGTAGTCATGTATGGATGTGAGAGTTGGAGTGTGAAGAAAGCTGAGCGCCAAAGAATTGATGCTTTTGAGCTGCGGTGTTGGAGAAGACTCTTGAGAGTCCCTTGGACTGCAAGGAGACCCAACCAGTCCATTCTGCAGAAGATCAGCCCTGGGATTTCTTTGAAAGGAATGATGCTGAAGCTGAAACTCCAGTACTTTGGCCATGTCATGCAAAGAGTTGACTCATTGGAAAAGACTCTGATACTGGGAGGGATTAGGGGCAAGAAGAGAAGTGGACGACCGAGGATGAGATGGCTGGATGGCATCACGGACTTGATGGACGTGAGTCTGAGTGAACTCTGGGAGATGGTGATGGACAGGGAGGCCTGGCGTGCTGCGATTCATGGGGTCGCAAAGAGTGGGACACGACTGAGTGACTGAACTGAACTGAACTGACCTGCTGTCTTTAATATTTGCTCTTTGGGTTTAGTTTTTGTTAGTTTGATTATTATGTGTCTTTTTGTGTTTCACCTTGAGTTTATCCTGTATTGGACGCTTCAGGATTCTTGGACTTGGATGGTTGTTTCCTTCCTCATTTTAGGGAAGTTTTTGACTGTCTCTATGCAAACATTTTCTCATGCCCTTTCCTTTTGTTTTCTTCTTCTGGAACACCTATAATTCAAATGTTGGGGTGTTTTAACATCATTGCAGATGTCTCTGAGACTGTCCTCATTTACTTTTATTCTTCCTTTTTCCACTCTGCTGCATTTATTTCCACCATTCTATCTTCCAGATCATTTATCCTTCTGCCTCATTTCCTGTACTGTTTGTTTCCTCCAGAGTGTTCTTAATATCAGGTATTGCATTGTTCTGTACTGATTGACTATTCTTTATTTCTTCTACGTCCTTGTTATGCATTTCCTGCATCTTTTCAATCTGTGTTTCTAGTCTTTATTGTAACTCCATTTTGTTTTCAAGGTTTAAGATCATTTTTACTATCATTAATATGAGTTCTTTTTCAGGGAGACTCCCTGTCTCCTCCTCTTTGTTGTTGTTGTTATTGTTGTTTTTTTTAATTGTGTTCCTTCCCCTGTTGGATAATTCTCTGCCTTTTCATTTTGTTTAGTTTGCTGTATTTGGGGTCTCTTCTCTTCAGACTAGAGGGTCATAGTTCCTCTTAATTGTGGAGTCTACGCCCTGAATGTGGGTTTGGACCAGTTGCTTCTGAAGATTTCCTGGTTGGGGGAACTTGTGTCTGTATTCTGGAGCGTGGAACTGGATATCATCTTTCTGTCAGGCACTGCAGTGTCCAGTAGTGAGTTTTGAGGTATCTATGGATTTCGTATGGCTTTGGGCTGCCTGTCCTTTAATGTTCTAGATTGTGTTCCTGCTTAGCTGGAGGATTAGTGTGGAGTTTCTTGTACTGGATCTTGCTGGCTCTTGGGTGGAACTTGGTCTCAGTGTAGGTATGGAAGATTTTGGGTGTGTGCTTGTCTATCGATGTTCCCTGGAGTCAGGAATTCTACGATGTTGCAAAGTTCTGGAGCTGAGCTCCCTGCCTTTGTGTTTCTGTCCCATCTTACAGTAGCATCAGGATTCATTTAAAAGAGATTGGTTTGTCTTTCTGGGTATCTTGGGTCCTCTGACAGTGTTCAGAAATTGTTTTGTGGAAGTTGCTCCACATGCAGATGATATTTTTATGTATTTGGGGTAGAGAAAGTCTCTCCCCATCCTATTTCTCTGCCATCTTGGGACCACCCTTATCATAAACATTTCTGGTGTAGTTAAATTGAACATTTCAGCCAGCACTTCTTGAGTATCTATTAGGCTAGAAGCACTATCAGTTCAGTTCAGTTGCTCAGTCATGTCTGCCTCTTTGCGACCCCATGAATTGCAGCACGCCAGGCCTCCCTGTCCATCACCATCTCCCGGAGTTCACTCAGATTCACGTCCATCGAGTCAGTTATGTCATCCAGCCATCTCATCCTCTGTCATCCCCTTCTCCTCCTGCCCCCAATCCCTCCATGCATCAGAGTCATTTCCAATGAGCAAGCAGCTGCCATGGCCGACGCACTCAGCACAAGCGGCTGTGACAGCCAGTGCACTCAGCGCACTCAGCGTGGCGGAGAGAAGCTACCCCACATCGGAGGTCAGGGGCAGTGGCTGAGAGTACCAGGATGCGATGGCACAGGGACGGCTGAGAGGAGCCACCTCACATTGAGCTCAGGGGTGGCAGCCAGGAGGAGCCACCCCATGCCTGAGGCCAGAGGCCACGGCTGGGAAGATCAACCCACCTCCAAGGAGTGGTGGCTGCGCTGGTGCAGGAGGGCCTAGAGGAGCTATCCCACGTTGAAGGTCAGGAAGGGCGGTGGTGAGGAGACACCCTTCATCCAAGGTAAGGAGCAGCAGCTGCACTTTGCTGGAGCAGCAGCTGCACTTTGCTGGAGCAGCCGTGAAGAGATACCCCACGCCCAAGGTAAGAGAAACCCAAGTAAGATGGTAGGTGTTACAACAGGACATCAGAGGGCAGACACACTGAAACCATACTCACAGAAAATGAGTCAATCTAATCACACTAGGACCACAGCCTTTTCTAACTCAAAGAAACAAAGCCATACCCATGGGGCAACCCAAGACAGGCAGGTCATTATGGGGAGGTCTGACAGAATGTGGTCCACTGGAGAAGGGTATGGCAAACCACGTCAATATTCTTGCCTTGAGAACCCCATGAACAGTATGAAAAGGCAAAATAATAGGATACTGAATGAGGAACTCCCCAGGTCAGTAGGTGCCCAATATGCTACTGGAGATCAGTGGAGAAATAACTCCAGAAACAATGAAGGGATGGAGCCAAAGCAAAAACAATACCCAGCTGTGGATGTGACTGGTAATAGAAACAAAGTCTGATGTTGTAAAGAGCAATATTGCATAGGAACTTGGAATGTCAGGTCCATGAATCAAGGCAAATTGGAAGTAGTCAAACAAGAGATGGCAAGAGTGAACATCGACATTCTTAGGAATCAGCAAACTAAAATGGACTGGAATGGGTGAATTTAATTCAGATGACCATTATATCTACTACAACAGGCAGGAATCCCTCAGAAGAAATGGAGTAGCCATCATGGTCAACAAAAGAATCTGAAATGCAGTACTTGGATGCAATCTCAAAAACGACAGAAGGATCTCTATTCGTTTCCAAGGCAAACCATTCAGTATCACAGTTATCCAAGTCTATGCCCCAACCAGTAACACTGAAGAAGCTGAAGTTGAATGGTTCTATGAAGACCTACAAGACCTTTTAGAATTAACACCCCGAAAAGATGTCCTTTTCATTATAAGGGACTGGAATGCAAAAGTAGGAAGTCAAGAAACACCAGGAGTAACTGGCAAATTTGGCCTTGGAATGCGGAATGAAGCAGGGCAAAGACTAATAGAGTTTTGCCAAGAAAATGACCTGGTCATAGCAAACACCCTCTTCCAACAACACAGGAGAAGACTCTACACATGGACATCACCAGATGGTCAACACTGAAATCAGACTGATTATATTCTTTGCAGCCAAAGATTGAGAAGCTCTATACAGTCAACAAAAACAAGACCAGGAGCTGACTGTGGCTCAGATCATGAACTCCTTATTGCCAAATTCAGACTTAAACTGAAGTAAGTAGGGAAAACCGTTAACCATTCAGGTATGACCTCAATCAAATCCCTTATGAATATACAGTGGAAGTGAGAAATAGATTTCAGAGACTAGATATGATAGATAGAGTGCCTGATGAACTATGGAATGAGGTTCATGACATTGTATAGGAGACAGGGATCAAGACCATCCCCATGGAACAGAAATGAAAAAAAGCAAAATGGCTGTCTGGGGAGGCCTTACAAATAGCTGTGAAAAGAAGAGAGGTGAAAAGCCAAGGAGAAAAGGAAAGATATAAGCATCTGAATTCAGAGTTCCAAAGAATAGCAAGAAGAGATAAGAATGCCTTCTTCAGCGATCAATGCAAAGAAATAGAGGAAAACAACAGAATGGGAAAGGATAGAGATCTCTTCAAGAAAATTAGAGATACCAAGGGAACATTTCATGCAAAGATGGGCTCGATAAAGGACAGAAATGGTATGGACCTAACAGACTCAGAAGATATTAAGAATAGGTGGCAAGAATACACAGAAAACTGTACAAAAAAGATCTTCGTGGCCCGGATAATCACGATGGTGTGATCACTCATCTAGAGCCAGACATCCTGGAATATGAAGTCAAGTGGGCCTTAGAAAGCATCACTATGAACAAAGCTAGTGGAGGTGATGGAATTCCAGTTGAGCTATTTCAAATCCTGAAAGATGATGCTGTGAAAGTGCTGCACTCAATATGCCAGCACATTTGGAAAATTCAGCAGTGGCCACAGGACTGGAAAAGGTCAGTTTTCATTCCCGTCTCAAAGAAAGGCAATGCTAAAGAATGCTCAAACTACCGCACAATTGCATTCATCTCACACGCTAGTAAAGTAATGCTCAAAATTCTCCAAGCCAAGCTTCAACAATATGCGAACCATGAACTTCCTGATGTGCAAACTGGTTTTAGAAAAGGCAGAGGAACCAGAGATCAAATTGCCAGCATCCACTGGATCGCGGAAAAAGGAAGAGATTTCCAGAAAAACATCTATTTCTGCTTTATTGACTATGCCAAAGCCTTTGACTGTGTGGTTCACGATAAACTGTGGAAAATTCTGAGAGAGATGGGACTACCAGACCACCTGACCTGCCTCTTGAGAAATCTGTATGCAGATCAGGAAGCCACAGTTAAAACTGGACATGGAACACCAGACTGGTTCCAAATAGGAAAAGGAGTACATCAAGGCTGTATATTGTCATCCTGCTTATTTAACTTCTATGCAGAGTACATCATGAGAAACGCTGGACTGGAAGAAACACAAGCTGGAATCAAGATTGCCAGGAGAAATATCAGTCACCTCAGATATGCAGATGACACCACCCTTATGGCAGAAAGTGAAGAGGAACTAAAAAGCCTCTTGATGAAAGTGAAAGGAGAGCAAAAATGTTGGCTTAAAGCTCAACATTCAGAAAATGAAGATCATGGCATCTGGTCCCATCACTTCATGGGAAATAGATGGGGAAACAGTGGAAACAGTGTCAGACTTTATTTTTTGGGGTTCCAAAATCACTGCAGATGGTGACTGCAGCCATGAAATTAAAAGGCGCTTACTCCTTGGAAGAAAATTATGGACAATCTAGATAGCATATTCGAAAGCAGAGACATTACTTTGCCGACTAAGGTCCGTCTAGTCAAGGCTATGGTTTTTCCTGTGGTCATGTATGGATGTGAGAGCTGCACTGTGAAGAAGGCTGAGCGTCAAAGAATTGATGCTTTAGAACTGTGGTGTTGGAGAAGACTCTTGAGAGTCCCTTGGACTGCAAGGAGATCCAACCAGTCCATTCTGCAGAAGATCAGCCCTGGGATTTCTTTGGAAGGAATGATGCTAAAGCTGAAACTCCAGTACTTTGGCCACCTCATGCAAAGAGTTGACTCATTGGAAAAGAAGCACTATACCTACTGCAAATATCAGGCCCACCCTGACATGTATAATATTTGAAGAGAGAAAGCACTTACACATGAATTTGTTTTATTGTTCTATAGCTTAAGAATATTCATTTTCAGCATTTTATAGGAATAGAGAATTGTGTACACAAATACAGGTAAATCTTTCTTATCTGTGCATGGATGGGGGGTGTTATGAGATTCTAAAAACAAATTATTTAAAACCATTTTTCTTTCACTTTGGAATATTTAATAAGAATTGAAGTAGTAGAATAAATAATCATCTGATATATATTTGCTTTGAATTAAATCTGGAATTGTCTGCCTTCTCTGGGAAAACTTTTATAGGCTATTGCAAGGATATTCTTCGTGTACTTGAAGTTGAGGGAAGTTAGCCTAGGCTTAAAAATTCAGCATAAAATATCTTCCAAAGAAATATCCACATGTGAAGAGGTAGAATTTCCCTGCATTTAAAATTTAATTGAAGAAAATACAAATTCTTAACTTGTTTGACTTGGATGAATTTATATTAACCAATGTTGGAAGTTTACTGGCTAAATACGGATTCATATTACATCTTCAGATGTGCCCTTTGCGATTATACGTATACTATTTATCAAAAGTCTTTTCAGTCACGAAGGTCTTACATATAAGAAAGCTATTGTCTTTCCATTTTCTAAATCTAATACTGCAAAGTATTATACTTTCCAAAAACTTAACTATTTTGTATACTTATGAATTTGTCCACAGCACCCCTGCCCCAAGGAATGTATTTCTCAGTTGTGTCATATGACACCACAATATAATTCTTGACTTATTTTCCCATCAACTCTTGTTCTGCAGCTACATGGTGTTTTCTATATGTTACTGTCTAGAGTAAACTAAGCGAGTAGCTTTGAACCAGTCTGCTTGTTGTGAAAGACTCATGCCTTCAAGCACTGGGACTCTCTGAAACTTATCACTGTGTTTCTGTGTCACATCAGCAAGCTCATCTACAGAAATACATTCTGACTCAGTAACCCTGAGGTATACAATGTTTAATTCTCTATTTCAAAATTGTCCAGGAATGAAAAAATGATTTGGCTAGAAGGCATCTGCCCTGTCAGCACCCTGTTATATTACCACTGTGTTTACTCTGCAACTGGTTTCAGTTATCCTTACATAGTTTGAGAATATTTTTGACGCTGACCTAGTGTATAATTTAACTTTGGTTCACAGTATGTTTGTGATTGGTTTTAACAGGATGTCTAGACATTTGCATCTCTCTTTCTGCCTAGTTTCTCTTGCCTCTCTTTCTGAGAAATATATTTAGAAAAGATATAATAGGAAGATGTAATATTAAAAATTGTACAGTCATTTGTTAAAAATAGTATAAAGCTACTGTAAGTCTTCCCTGATAACTCAGTTAGTAAAGGATCTGCCTGCAATGCAGGAGACCTCAGTTTGATTTATGGGTCAGGAAGATCCCTGGAGAAGGGATAAGCTTTCCACTTTAGTATCCTTGGGCTTCCCTGGTGGCTCAGCTGGTAAAGAATCCACCTGCAATGTGAGAGACCTGGGTTTGATGCCTGGGTTGGGAAGATCCCCTGGAGAAGGGAAAGGCTACCCATTCCAGTATTCTGTTCTGAAGAATTCCATGGGCTGTATAGTCTTTGGGGTCACAAATAGTCAGACATGACTGAGCAACATTCACTGTAGTAGTTACCTATCACCAGTGTATTGAAATAAATATATACACTGAAATAAGAAACATTTAGATAGACATTACACATGTACACATAAATACACAGATATAGAGAAAAATAATGTCTACATACAGTCATATATATGTGCTTAGTATACACAAAGTACATGCGCACAAGTCATACTTTAAGGCCCACACTAATCTATTGTGATCTCATCTTAACTAGGTGTCTGCTTTGGGCCAATATTTCTGAAGAAGGCAAATTCTCAGGTACCAGATTCAGGACTTCAACTTAATTCAAGATATAGTCAGCCTTCTGTATCTGTGGGTTATACATCTACATATTCATTCAATCAAGAATCAAAAATATTTTTTCAAAATTCCAGAAAACTTTTATTTTCAATACAAATGTTCCTACATTTCCATCTAAATGATTATTCATGATATGCATGCATGCATGCTAAGTTGCTTCTGTTGTGTCTCAGTCTTTGTGACCCCAAGGATTGTAGCCTGGCCAGGCTTCTCTGTACATGGGATTCTTCTGGCAAGAATATTAGAGTGGGTTTCTGTGCTCTCCTCCAGGGGATCTTCCTGACCCAGGGGTCAAACCCATGTCCCTTAAGTCTCCTGCACTGGCCAGCGAGTTCTTTACCACTAGCTCCACCTGAGGACCAATATTTACTAGCGCTAAATTTTTCTCACCAAAATTAGAGAAGAGATGTATCAGACATTCTTTGATTAAAAATAATTTTTATTATTTTTATTTATTTTTTATATTTTTATTCAGTTATAATATTCATTCCATAAAACTGAATCATTCCTAATTTATTATTCAAAAGGTTTTAGTACATCCAGAGTTGTGAAACCACAGTCTAAGTTTAGTACATTTTGACCACTCGAAAAAAAAAAGTGCCCCTTGAAAATCATTTCCCTGCCCTCACCTCCCCACGCTTTAGTCCTACACTACTGCTCATCTCCTTTGTGCTTTTGCCTGTGTATATTTCCCTGCTTTAGATATCCCACATAAATGGATTTTCATACCATAGAGTCATTTGAGACTGACTTATTTTGCTTATCATGGTTTCCAGATTAATACATGTTGTGGCATGCACCAACATAATTCTTTTTATTGCCAAATGATATGTTGTATGGATATACCACATTTTGTTTATCCATCCATCCATCCATCCATCCAACTTTTGGATATTTTAAACAATGTTTCTTTGGCTATATAAGTAAAACTATTTTTGTGGGCATATATATTCATTTTTTTGGATTATAAATATGAATGTAATTTATGGTTCATATGATGCCTCTATGATTACCATTTGAAGAATTGTCAAATTATTTTAACAGTGCTATACCATCTTACAATGCAAGAAACAATGAGTGCTCCAATTTGTGCAAACTTTGCAAACAGTTCTTATTGTTTGTATTTTAAAGTTATACTCATTGTTGTAGTGTTAAGTGGTACTCCATGTGTTTTGTTTTGTTTCTTTAACTTGAATTTTTAAAAATTTCAAAGAGAAGATCATTGCTTTACAGTGTTGGTTTTACCATGAATCAACATGAATCATCCACAGGCATACATATGATATGTCCCCTCCATTTTGAAACTTTTTCTCATCCCCCACCTCATCACTCCCCTCTAGATTATCACAGAACACCAGCAAATTCCGACTGGTTCGTTATCTTTTTACATATGTTTAGTGCTACTCTCTCAATTCATCCTACAATCTCCTGCTGCTGCTGTTTCCACAAGTCTGTTTTCTATGTCTGTGTATCTACTGCTGCTCTGCAAGTTGGTTCATCAGTACCACTTTTCTAGATTCCATATACTTGCACTAATATATGATATTTGTCTTCCTCTTTTTGGCTTACTTCAACTCACGTAACAGGCTCTAGGTTCATCCACTTCATTTGAACTAATTCAAAATTCATTCTTCTTTATGGTAGATATTTCATTGTATACCTGTTCCACAGCTTCTTCATCCATTCATCTGTTGATGGCCATCTAGGTGGCTTCCATGTCCTTGCTATTGTAAACAGTGTTCCAATGAACACTGGTGCACATATGTCTTTTTCAGTTATGGTTTTCTCAGAGCATAAACCCTGTAATGGAATTGCTGTGTCATATCCCATCACTTCATGGGAAATAGATGGGGAAACAGGAACAGTGCAGACCTTATTATTTGGGGCTCCAAAATCACTGCAGATGGTGACTGCAGCCATGAAATTAAAAGATGCTTACTCCTTGGAAGGAAAGTTATGACCAACCTAGATAGCATATTGAAAAGCAGAGACATTACTTTGCCAAGGCTATGGTTTTTCCTGTGGTCACATATGGATGCGAGAGTTGGACTGTGAAGAAAGCTGAGAGCCGAGGAAGTGATGCTTTGAACTGTGGTGTTGGAGAAGACTCTTGAGAGTCCCTTGGACTGCAAAGAGATCCAACCAGTCCATTCTGAAGGAGATCAGCCCTCTGTGTTCTTTGGAAGGAATGATGCTAAAGCCGAAACTGCAGTACTTTGGCCCCTCATGAGAAGAGTTGACTCATTAGAAAAGACTCTGATGCTGGGAGGGATTAGGGGCAGGAGGGGAAGGGGACGACCGAGGATGAGATGACTGGATGGCATCACTGACTCGATGGACGTGAGTCTGAGTGAACTCCAGGAGTTGGTGATGGACAGGGAGGCCTGGCATGCTGTGATTCATGAGGTCCCAAAGAGTCAGACACGACTGAGCAACTGAACTGAACTGATATTAGTTTTATTACTAGTTTTTAAAAGTAATCTCCACATTATTCTCCATAGTGACTGTATCAGTTTGCATTCAGAACTTCTTTTTCTCCACATCCTCTCCAGTATTTATTCTTTATAAAATTTTTGATGGTGGGAGTACTGAACAGTGTAAATGATTGTTCATTGTAGTCTTGATTTGCATTTCTCTAATAATAAGTGATGTTGAGCATTTTTTCATGTGTCAGATATCTGTATGTTTTCTTTGGAGAAATGTCTGTATAGGCCTTCTGCATATTTATTGTTTGGGTTGTTTGCTTTTCTGGTGTTGAGCTGAATGTACCACTTGTATATTTTAGAGATTAATCCTTTGTCAATTGTTTTATTTTGCCATTATTTTCTCCAATCTTGAAGCTTGCCTTTTCATCTGGTTTATGGTTTCCTTTTCTGTGCACAAGCTTTTAATTTTGATTAGGTCCAATTTGTTTCTTTTGGTTTTTGTTACCATTAATCAAGGAGCAGGGTTATAGAGGATCTTGCTATTATTTATGTCAAAGAGTATTCTATGTTTTCTTTTAAGAGAATAATACCTTTTGGTCTCACATTTAGGTCTTTAATCCATTTTGAGCTTATTTTTCTGTATGATGTTAGGAAGTGTTCTAATTTCATTTTTTTACACATAGCAGCCCAGTTTCCCCAGCACCACTTACTGAAGAAACTGTTTTTTCTTGACTGTATATTCTTGCCTCCTTTGTTAAAAATAAAGTTCCCTTAGGTGCATGGGTGTATCTCTGGACTTTCTATCTTGTTGCATTGGTATACTCTGTCTTTGTGCCAGTACCACACTGTCTCAATGACTGTAGCTTTGTAGTGTAGTCTGAAGTGAGGAAGGTTGATTTCTTCAATTCTATTTTTCTTTCTCAAGATTGCTATGACAATTTTGGCTCTTTTGTGTTTTCCAGACTGTGAAATTTTTATTCTAGTTCTGTGAAAAATTCCAAAGGAGGCAAGAATATACAATGGAGTAAAGACAATCTCTTTAACAAGTGGTGCTGGGAAAACTGGTCAACCACTTGTAAAAGAATGAAACTAGATCACTTTCTAACACCACACACAAAAATAAACTCAAAATGGATTAAAGATCTAAATGTAAGACCAGAAACTATAAAACTCCTAGAGGAGAACATAGGCAAAACACTCTCCGACATAAATCACAGCAGGATCCTCTATGATCCACCTCCCAGAATACTGGAAATAAAAGCAAAAATAAACAGATGGGATCTAATTAAAATTAAAAGCTTCTGCACAAAAAAGGAAACTATAAGTAAGGTGAAAAGATAGCCCTCTGAATGGGAGAAAACAATAGCAAATGAAGCAACTGACAAACAACTAATCTCAAAAATATACAAGCAACTTATGCAGCTCAACTACAGAAAAATAAACGATCCAATCAAAAAATGGGCCAAAGAACTAAATAGGCATTTCTCCAAAGAAGACATACAGATGGCTAACAAACACATGAAAAGATGCTCAACATCACTCATTATCAGAGAAATGCAAATCAAGACCACAGTGAGGTACCATTTCACACCAGTCAGAATGGCTGCAAGCAATAAATGCTGGAGAGGATGTGGAGAAAAGGGAAACCTCTTACACTGTTGGTGGGAATACAAACTAGTACAGCCACTATGGAAAACAGTGTGAAGATTCCTTAAAAAATTGCAAATAGAGCTGCCTTATGACCCAGCAATCTCATGCTGGGCATACACACCGAGGAAACCAGAATTGAAAGAGACACATGTACCCCAATGTTCATTGCAGCATTGTTTATAATAGCCAGGACATGGAAACAACCTAGATGTCCATCAGCAGATGAATGGGTTAGAAAGCTGTGGTACATATACACAATGGAGTATTACTCAGCCATTAAAAAGAATTCATTTGAATCAGTTCTGATGAGATGGATGAAACTGGAGCCGATTATCCAGAGTGAAGTAAGCCAGAAAGAAAAACACCAATACAGTATACTGACACATATATACGGAATTTAGAAAGATGGTAATGATGACCCTGTATATGAGACAGCAAAAGAGACACAGATGTATAGAATGGACTTTTGGACTGTGAGGGAGAGGGAAAGGGTGGGATGATTTGGGAGAATGGCATTGAAACATGTATACCATCTTGTAAGTAACGAAGTGCCAGTCTATGTTCGATACAGGATACAGGATGCTTGGGGCTGGTGCATTGGGATGATCCAGAGTGATGATATGGGGTGGGAGGTGGGAGTGGGATTCTGGATTGGGAGCTTGTATACACCCGTGGTGGATTCATGTCAATGTATGGCAAAACCAATACAGTATTGTAAAGTAAAATAAAGTAAAAATTAAAAAAAATTCCATTGATAACTTATAGGGATTACAGTGAATCTGTTAGATTGCTTTGGGTAGTATAGTCATTTTTACAGTATTTGATTCTTCCAATTCAAGAACATGGTGTATTTCGCCATCTATTTCTGTTTTCTTTGATTTCTTTCTTCAGTGTCATAGTTTCCTGTCGGCAGGTCTTTTGTCTCCTTTAGGTAGGTTTATTCCTTGGTATTTTATTATTTTTATTGCAATGGTTAATGGGATTGATTCCTTTATTAATGTTTCTGATTTTCTTGCAGGTGTAGAGGAATGCAAGGGATATCTGTGTGCTGATTTTCTATCCTGGAACTTTACTAAATTTATGGATCAGCCTAGTAATTTGTTTGATAGTATCTTTTTGGTTTTCTATGTATATATCATATTGTCTACAAACAGTGAGAGTTTTACTTCTTTTCCATTTGGATTCCTTTTATTAATTTTCTTTTCTGATTGTTATGACTAGGACAGTCAAAACTATGTTAAATAATAGTGGCCAGAGGGGGCAACCTTGTCTTGTTCCTAGTCTTAGAGGAAATACTTTCAGTTTTTCACCCTTGAGAATAATGTGTTCTGTCCATTTGTCATTTATGGCCTCTATTATGTTGAGGTAGTTTCCTTCTTGGTGCCGAATTTTTCATAAATTTTTCTGCATCTATTGAGATTATCATATGATTTTACCTTTTTAAATTTGTTAGCATGATGTATCACATCAATTGATTTGCATACACTGAAGAATCCTTACATGCCTGGGATAAACACAACTTGATCATGGTGTATGATCCTTTCAACGTAGTGTTGGATTTGGTTTAGGGTAATTTTGTTGAGGATATTTGCATTTATGTTCATTAGTGATATTGGCCTGCAATTTTCTTTCTTGTGCACTCTTTGTCTGGTTTTGGTATCACGGTGATGATGGCCTCCTAGAATGTGTTTGGAAGTATTCCTGCCTCTTCCTTTTTTGGGGGAAGAGTTTGAGAAAGATAAGAATTTAACTTTATATCATCCTTTGATAGAATTCACTTGTGAAACCATCCGGCCCTGGGCTTATACTTTTTGAAAGATTTCTGGTCAGGGTTTTTATTTCAGAGCTTGTGTTTGTTCTCCTTCTTAATTTCTATTTCTTCCAGGTCCAGTCATGAAAGGTTGAACTTTTCCAAGAATCAATCTGTTTCTTCTGGGTTGTCCATTTTATTGACATATAGTTCATTTTATACGCTCTTATAATCCTTTGTATTTCTGTGTTGTTTGCTGTAATCACTCCTTTTTCATTTCTAATTCTGTTGGTTTGAGTTTTCTTCCATTTTTCTTGATGAGACTGGCTGATACTGTGTCAATTTTGTCTCTCTTCTCAAATAGACTACCTTTATTTTTATTGATCTTCGTTACTGTGTTCTTCACCTCTTACCTTTATCATTTCTTTCCTTGTACTAAATTTGGGAGGTTTTTTTTTTTTTTTTTTTTTGGTCATTTTCTTTTTTTCCAAGTCATTTTAGATGTAGGGTTAGGTTGTTTATTCACTGTTTTTCATGTTTCTAGATGTAGGGTTGTATTGCTATAAACATCCCTCTTAGAATTGTTTTGCTGCATCCCATAGCTTTTGAGTGGTGTTTTCACTGTCAATTGTATCCATATTTTTGTTTGTTTCCTCTTTGATTTCTTCAATAACCTGTTGCTTATTTGCTTATTTAGAAATTTATTGTTTAATTCTATGTCTTTTTCTTTTTATTTATTTATTTATTTTTTGTTGAGAATCACTGATTTATTTTTTTTTTTTTGGTTTCCAATACTTTTATTTATTTTTTTTAATTAATTAATTTATTTTTTTAATTTTAAAATCTTTAATTCTTACATGCGTTCCCAAACATGAACCCCCCTCCCACCTCCCTCCCCACAATATCTCTCTGGGGCATCCCCATGCACCAGCCCCAAGCATGCTGCACCCTACTTCAGACATGGACTGGCAATTCAATTCCCACATGATATTATACATGTTAGAATTCCCATTCTCCCAAATCATCCCACCCTCTCCCTCTCCCTCTGAGTCCAAAAGTCCATTATACACATCTGTGTCTTTTTTCCTGTCTTGCATACAGGGTCGTCATTGCCATCTTCCTAAATTCCATATATATGTGTTAGTATACTGTATTGGTGTTTTTCTTTCTGGCTTACTTCACTCTGTATAATTGGCTCCAGTTTCATCCATCTCATCAGAACTGATTCAAATGAATTCTTTTTAACGGCTGAGTAATACTCCATTGTGTATATGTACCACAGCTTTCTTATCCATTCATCTGCTGATGGACATCTAGGTTGTTTCCATGTCCTGGCTATTATAAACAGTGCTGCGATGAACATTGGGGTACATGTGTCTCTTTCAATTCTGGTTTCCTCGGTGTGTATGCCCAGAAGTGGGATTGCTGGGTCATAAGGTAGTTCTATTTGCAATTTTTTAAGGAATCTCCACACTGTTCTCCATAGTGGCTGTACTAGTTTGCATTCCCACCAACAGTGTAGGAGGGTTCCCTTTTCTCCACACCCTCTCCAGCATTTATTGATTGCAGATTTTTGGATCGCAGCCATTCTGACTGGTGTGAAGTGGTACCTCATTGTGGTTTTGATTTGCATTTCTCTAATAATGAGTGATGTTGAGCATCTTTTCATGTGTTTGTTAGCCATCCGTATGTCTTCTTTGGAGAAATGTCTGTTTAGTTCTTTGGCCCATTTTTTGATTGGGTCGTTTATTTTTCTGGAGTTGAGCTGCAGAAGTTGCTTGTATATTTTTGAGATTAGTTGTTTGTCAGTTGCTTCATTTGCTATTATTTTCTCCCATTCTGAAGGCTGTCTTTTCACCTTGCTTATAGTTTCTTTTGTTGTGCAGAAGCTTTTAATTTTAATTATATCCCATTTGTTTATTTTTGCTTTTATTTCCAGAATTCTGGGAGGTGGATCATAGAGGATCCTGCTGTGATTTATTTCTGAGAGTGTTTTGCCTATATTCTCCTCTAGGAGTTTTATAGTTTCTGATCTTACATTTAGATCTTTAATCCATTTTGAGTTTATTTTTGTGTACGGTGTTAGAAAGTGATCTAGTTTCATTCTTTTACAAGTGGTTGACAGTTTTCCCAGCACCACTTGTTAAAGAGATTGTCTTTACTCCATTGTATATTCTTGCCTCCTTTGTCAAAGATAAGGTGTCCATATGTGTGTGGATTTATCTCTGGGCTTTCTATTTTGTTCCATTGATCTATATGTCTGTCTTTGTGCCAGTACCATACTGTCTTGATGACTGTGGCTTTGTAGTAGAGTCTGAAGTCAGGCAAGTTGATTCCTCCCGTTCCATTCTTCTTTCTCAATATTGCTTTGGCTATTCGAGGCTTTTTGTATTTCCATACAAATCTTGAAATTATTTGTTCTAGTTCTGTGAAAAATGTGGCTGGTAGCTTGACAGGGATTGCATTGAATTTGTAAATTGCTTTGGGTAGTATACTCATTTTCACTATATTGATTCTTCCGATCCATGAACATGGTATATTTCTCCATCTATTAGTGTCCTCTTTGATTTCTTTCATCAGTGTTTTATAGTTTTCTATATATAGGTCTTTAGTTTCTTTAGGTAGATATATTCCTAAGTATTTTATTCTTTTCGTTGCAATGGTAAATGGAATTGTTTCCTTAATTTCTTTTTCTACTTTCTCATTATTCGTGTATAGGAATGCAAGGGATTTCTGTGTGTTGATTTTATATCCTGCAACTTTACTATATTCATTGATGATCTCTAGTAATTTTCTGGTGGAGTCTTTAGGGTTTTCCATGTAGAGGATCATGTCATCTGCAAACAGTGATAGTTTTACTTCTTCTTTTCCAATTTGGATTCCTTTTATTTCTTTTTCTGCTCTGATTGCTGTGGCCAAAACTTCCAGAACTATGTTGAATAGTAGCAGTGAAAGTGGACACCCTTGTCTTGTTCCTGACTTTAGGGAAATGCTTTCAATTTTTCGCCATTGAGGATAATGTTTGCTGTGGGTTTGTCATATATAGCTTTTATTATGTTGAGGTATGTTCCTTCTATTCCTGCTTTCTGGAGAGTTTTTATCATAAATGGATGTTGAATTTTGTCAAAGGCCTTCTCTGCATCTATTGAGATAATCATATGGTTTTTATTTTTCAATTTGTTAATGTGGTGAATTACATTGATTGATTTGCGGATATTGAAGAATCCTTGCATCCCTGGGATAAAGCCCACTTGGTCATGGTGTATGATCTTTTTAATGTGTTGTTGGATTCTGATTGCTAGAATTTTGTTGAGGATTTTTGCATCTATGTTCATCAGTGATATTGGCCTGTAGTTTTCTTTTTTTGTGACATCTTTGTCAGGTTTTGGTATTAGGGTGATGGTGGCCTCATAGAATGAGTTTGGAAGTTTACCTTCCTCTGCAATTTCTGGAAGAGTTTGAGGAGGATAGGTGTTAGCTCTTCTCGAAATTTTTGGTAGAATTCAGCTGTGAAGCCATCTGGACCTGGGCTTTTGTTTGCTGGAAGATTTCTGATTACAGTTTCAATTTCCGTGCTTGTGATGGGTCTGTTAAGGTTTTCTATTTCTTCCTGGTTCAGTTTTGGAAAATTGTACTTTTCTAAGAATTTGTCCATTTCTTCCACGTTGTCCATTTTATTGGCATACAACTGCTGATAGTAGTCTCTTATGATCCTTTGTATTTCTGTGTTGTCTGTTGTGATCTCTCCATTTTCATTTCTAATTTTATTGATTTGATTTTTCTCTCTTTGCTTCTTGATGAGTCTGGCTAATGGTTTGTCAATTTTATTTATCCTTTCAAAGAACCAGCTTTTGGCTTTGTTGATTTTTGCTATGGTCTCTTTTGTTTCTTTAGCATTTATTTCTGCCCTAATTTTTAAGATTTCTTTCCTTCTACTCACTCTGGGGTTCTCCAACTCTTCCTTTTCTAGTTGCTTTAGTTGTAGAGTTAGGTTGTTTATTTGACTTTTTTCTTGTTTCTTGAGGTATGCCTGTATTGCTATGAACTTTCCTCTTAGCACTGCTTTTATAGTGTCCCACAGGTTTTGGGTTGTTGTGTTTTCATTTTCATTAGTTTCTATGCATATTTTGATTTCTTTTTTGATTTCTTCTGTGATTTGTTGGTTATTCAGAAGTGTGTTGTTCAACCTCCATATGTTGGAATTTTTAATAGTTTTTCTCCTGTAATTGAGATCTAACCTTAATGCATTATGGTCAGAAAAGATGCTTGGAATGATTTCGATTTTTTTGAATTTATCAAGTTTAGATTTATGGCCCAGGATGTGATCTATCCTGGAGAAGGTTCCATGAGCACTTGAAAAAAGGTGAAATTCATTGTTTTGGGGTGAAATGTCCTGTAGATAGCAATTAGATCTAACAGATCTAATGTATTGTTTAAAGTTTGCGTTTCTTTGTTAATTTTCTGTTTAGTTGATCTGTCCATAGGTGTGAGTGGGGTATTAAAGTCTCCCACTATTATTGTGTTATTGTTGATTTCCCCTTTCATACTTGTTAGCATTTGTCTTACATATTGCGGTGCTCCTATATTGGGTGCATATATATTTATAATTGTTATATCTTCTTCTTGGATTGTTCCTTTGATTATTATGTAGTGGCCTTCTTTGTCTCTTGTCACAGCCTTTGTTTTAAAGTTTATTTTATCGGATATGAGTATTGCCACTCCTGCTTTCTTTTGGTCTCTATTTGCGTGGTATATCTTTTTCCAGCCCTTCACTTTCAGTCTGTATGTGTCCCTTGTTTTGAGGTGGGTCTCTTGTAAGCAGCATATAGAGGGGTCTTGTTTTTGTATCCATTCGGTCAGTCTTTGTCTTTTGGTTGGGACGTTCAACCCATTTACGTTTAAGGTGATTATTGATAAGTATGATCCCGTTACCATTTACTTTGTTGTTTTGGGTTCGGATTTATACACCCTTTTTGTGTTTCCTTTCTAGAGAATATCCTTTAGAATTTGTTGGAGAGCTGGTTTGGTGGTGCTGAATTCTCTCAGCTTTTGCTTGTCTGTAAAGCTTTTGATTTCTCCTTCGTATTTGAATGAGATCCTTGCTGGGTACAGTAATCTGGGCTGTAGGTTATTTTCTTTCATCACTTTAAGTATGTCTTGCCATTCTCTCCTGGCCTGAAGAGTTTCTATTGAAAGATCAGCTGTTATCCTTATGGGAATCCCCTTGTGTGTTATTTGTTGTTTTTCCCTTGCTGCTTTTAATATTTGTTCTTTGTGTTTGATCTTTGTTAATTTGATTAATATGTGCCTTGGGGTGTTTCGCCTTGGGTTAATCCTATTTGGAACTCTCTGTGTTTCTTGGACTTGAGTGATTATTTCCTTCCCCATTTTAGGGAAGTTTTCAACTATTATCTCCTCAAGGATTTTCTCATGATCTTTCTTTCTGTCTTCTTCTTCTGGGACTCCTATAATTCCGAATGTTGGAGCGTTTCATATTGTCCTGGAGGTCTCTGAGATTGTCCTCATTTCTTTTAATTCGTTTTTCTTGTTTCCTCTCTGATTCATTTATTTCTACCATTCTATCTTCTATTTCACTAATCCTATCTTCTGCCTCCGTTATTCTACTATTTGTTGCCTCCAGAGTGTTTCTGATCTCATTTATTGCATTATTCATTATATTTTGACACTTTTTTATTTCTTCTAGGTCCTTGTTAAACCTTTCTTGCATCTTCTCAATCTTTGTCTCTAGCCTATTTATCTGTGATTCCATTTTGATTTCAAGATTTTGGATCATTTTCACTATCAATATTCGGAATTCCTTCTCCGGTAGATTCCCTACTTCTTCCTCTTTTGTTTGGTTTGGTGGGCAGCTCTCCTGTTCCTTTACCTGCTGAGTATTCCTCTGTCTCTTCATCTTGGTTATATTGCTGCGTTTGGGGTGGCCTTTTTATATTCTTGTAATTTGTGGAGTTCTCTTTATTATGGAGCTTCCTCACTTTGGGTGGGGTTCTATCAGTGGCTTGTCAAGGTTTCCTGGTTAGGGAGGCTTGTGTTGGAGTTTTGGTGGGTGGAGCTGGGTTTCTTCTCTCTGGAGTGCAGTGGAGTAACCCGTAATGGGTTACAAGACATCTAAGGTTTTGGGATAATTTTGAGCTGCCTGTATATTGAAGCTCAGGGGATTGTTTCTGTGTTGCTGGAGAATTTGCATGGTATGTCTTGTTTTGGAACTTGTTGGCCCTTGGGTGAAGCTTGGTTTTGGTGTAGGTATGAAGGCATTAGATGGGCTCCTATTGCTTAATGTTCCCTGAATTCATGAGTTCTCTAATGTTTTCAGGCTTTAGATTTAAGCCTCCTGCTTCTGGTTTTCAGTTTTATTTTTACAGTAGCCTCTAGACTTCTCCATCTATACAGCACCGATGATAAAACATCTAGGTTAAAGATGAAAAGTTTCTCCACATTGAGGGACACTCAGAGAGGTTCACTGGGTTATAAGGAGAAGAGAAGATGGAGGAGGTAGTTAGAGGTAACTGGAATGAGATGCGGTGAGATCAAAAGAGAAGAGAGCAAACTAGCCAGTAGTCACTTCCTTATGAGCGCTCTATAGTCTGGCCCGCTCAGGGGTATTTACAGAGTTATACGGGGAAGAGGAGAGGGAGGAAGTGGACAGAGGTGACCAGGAGGATCAAATCCTGCCAGTAACCTGTTCCTTAGGTGTTCCCCACCGTCTGGAACACACAGAGATTCACAGAGTTGGATAGAGGAGAGATGGGGGGGAAAAGAGACAGAGGCCACCTGGTGGAGAAAAAGGAGAGTCCAGAGGAGGAGAGAGTGGTCAAGCCAGTAATCTCGCTCTCAGGTAAACTGGGGTAGTGAAGTTTGGGTTTTTAAATATACAAAATTGGCAATAAACACCTAAGAGCAAAGATTAAAAATCTAGAGTAGAGTTTGGATTTTCAAAGATACAATATTAAAGAGAAGCAGAAGGAAAAAAGGAAGAAAGAAAAAAAAAGAATTATTAAAAAACAAACAAACAAACAGACAATCAAAAAAAAAAAAAAAAAAGAAACCATCAACAACCATCCAAAGACTATATATGGTGTTTGCCTTAAAAAAAAAAAAAAAAGTCTTTAAAAAAATTAGTAATAATAGGTTATAGAAATAAAAATTAGAGGAGAAATAGAAGACTTAACAATTAAAAAAATTAGAAAAAAAAGCAAAAAAAAAAAAAGGAATGCTTTTAAAAATATTAAAAATATATATATATATATCTTGCCCTTTCTGGTATTATGGGCCGTGTGGGATCACTTCCAAGGTGGTTCCCTCTGATTAACTTCTTCTGTTTGCTGGTTTTTTAGGATCACTAGTTCAGTTGCGCTGTGGGGAGGGGGGATGCTGCAAACAAATAGCACTGTCGTGTGCACACAGTATCTCTGCTCCGCTTGACCTGTCCTTTCTCGCGGCGCACAAACCGCTCTGGCTCTACGATGCTCAGCCGGGAACCATCTGGGGCCGGCCCTAGGCTGAGTGCACTTCCCTGGTCCAAGCCGCTCAGGTTCGGCGCTCAGGCAGCCCTCAGAGGAACAGATTCGGCTGGAACTGCGCTTTGTGCCCTTCCCAGGTCCGAGTAGCTCAGGAGTTTGGCGACCGCGGTCGCCGCGGTTTGTCACCTTTTCTGCCGCTGCTGCTCAGCTTTCTGGGTGGACCGCTGGCGCACCCCGTGAGGCAGATTGTGACTGTCCAGCTCCCCCAGAAGTCTTAGCAAAGGAGCCTGCTTGCAGTTAGGTAAGTAAAGTCTCTCCGGGTCTGCAATTGCCCCTTTCCAGACCTTACGGCTCTGGCTGCCTGTCCCCGGTGGGGGATGGTCTGTAGCCGGCTTTTTCCGTTCAGTCCTTTGTTCTGTGCTCGGTCCTGGCGGGGTCTTGTGTTCGAGCTTTTCGCGTGGTAGCTATCCCACAGTCTGGTTTGCTAGCCCAAGTTAGGTCGTTCTGGTTGCGCGTGGGGCGTTCCTGCCCGATTCTTGCAAAGCACTGCAGCCCGCGCCTCCCGCGCATCCCTGCCCTGCCCCCACTTCCCAATGGCGGATGCGGGCGTCTGTGCTGCTTTTCCGCTAGGGGAGTTACTGTTGGGCTTGTAATCTGTTGGTTTTAATTATTTATCTATTTTTCCTTCCTGTTATGTTGCCTTCTGTGTTTCCAAGGCTCGCCACAGACTCGGCAGGGAGAGTGTTTCCTGGTGTTTGGAAACCTCTCTTCTTAAAATTCCCTTCCCAGGACGGGCTTCCCTTCCCGGGACGGAGCTCCCTCCCCACCTCCTTTGTCTCCTTTTTCGTCTTTTATATTTTATCCTACCTGTTTTTGAAGACAAAGGTCTGCTTTTCTGGTTGCCTGATGTCCTCTGCCAGCCTACAGAATTTGTTTTGTGAAGTTTGCTCAGCGTTGAAATGTTCTTTTGAGGAATTTGTGAGGGAGAAAGTGGTCTTCCCGTCCTATTCCTCCGCCATCTTTCCCTCCCTCTCCTCTTTTTATTTTAGTTCTTTTTTCCTTGTAATTAATATCTAGTCTTCTAGAGTTGTGGTGAGAAAAAAATACTTGATATTGAAATGTTGTTGAACCAAAAAAGACGTCAGGATTCTTGTCCTCCGGAGGAGGAGAATTCAATCTGGGGCCAGAGATGAAGCTTCATCGCTCAGAAATTTTGTGTAATAAAGTTTTATTAAAATATAAAAGAAATAGAGAAAGCTTCTGACACAGACATCAGAAGGGGGACAGAGAGCTTCCCCCTCGCTAGTGTTAGTAAGGGAGTTATATACGTTTTAATTAGCTGTTCAGTTCAGTCCAGATACTCAGTTGCGTCTGACTCTTTGTGACCGCATGAATCACAGCACGCCAGGCCTCCCTGTCCATCACCAACTCTTGGAGTTCACTCAAACTCATGTCCATTGAGTCGGTGATGCCATCCAGCCATCTCATCCTCTGTCGTTCCCTTCTCCTTCTAGCCCCAATCCCTCCCAGCATCAGGGTCTTTTCAAATGAGTCAACTTTTTGCATGAAGTGGCCAAAGTATTGGAATTTCAGCCTCAGCATCAGTGTTCCAATGAACACCCAGGACTGATTTCCTTTAGGATGGACTGGTTGGATCTCCTTGCAGTCCAAGGGACTCTCAAGAGTCTTCTCCAACACCACAGTTCTAAAGCATCAATTCTTTGGTGCTCAGCTTTCTTCACAGTCCAACTCTCACATCCATACATGACCACAGGAAAAACCATAGCCTTGACTAGACGGACCTTTGTTGGCAAAGTAATATCTCTGCTTTTGAATATACTATCTAGGTTGGTCATAACTTTCCTTCCAAGGAGTAAGCATCTTTTAATTTCATGGCTGCAGTCACCATCTGCAGTGATTTTGGAGCCCCCCAAAATAAGGTCTGTTTCCCCATCTATTTGCCATGAAGTGGTGGGACCAGATGCCATGCTATTCATTTTCTGAATGTTGAGCTTTAAGCTAACTTTTCCAGTCTCTTCTTTCACTTTCATCAAGAGGCTTTTTTAGTTGCTCTTCACTTTCTGCCATAAAGGTGGTGTCATGTGTATATCTGAGGTTATTGATATTTCTCCTGGCAATCTTGATTCCAGCTTGTACTTCATCCGGCCCAGCGTTTCTCATGATGTACTCTGCATAGACGTTAAATAAGCAGGGTGACAATATACAGCCTTGATGTACTCCTTTTCCTATTTGGAACCAGTCTGTTGTTCCATGTCCAGTTCTAACTGTTGCTTCCTGACCTGCATATAGGCTTCTCAAGAGACAGGTCAGGTGATCTGGTATTCCCATCTCTTTCAGAATTTTCCACAGTTTATTGTGATCCACACAGTCAAAGGCTTTGGCATAGTCAATAAAGCAGAAATAGATGTTTTTCTGGAACTCTCTTCCTTTCTCCATGATCCAGTGGATGTTGGCAATTTGATCTCTGGTTCCTCTGCCTTTTCTAAAACCAGCTTGAACATCTGGAAGTTCAAGGTTTATCTATTGCTGAAGCCTGGCTTGGAGAATTTTGAGCATTACTTTACTAGCATGTTAGATGAGTGCAATTGTGCTGTAGTTTGAGCATTCTTTGGCATTGCCTTTCTTTGGGATTGGAATGAAAACTGACCTTTTCCAGTCCTGTGGCCACTGCTGAGTTTTCCAAATGTGCTGGCATATTGAGTTAAGCATTCTCATATCATCATCTTTCAGGGTTTGAAATAGCACAACTGGAATTCCATCACCTCCACTAGCTTTGTTCGTAGTGATGCTTTCTAAGGCCCACTTAACTTCACATTCCAGGATGTCTGGCTCTAGGTGAGTGATCACACCATCGTGATTATCTTGGTCATGAAGATCTTTTTTTCTACAGTTCTGTGTATTCTTGTCACCTCCTCTTAATATCTTCTGCTTCTGTTAGGTCCATACCATTTCTGTCCTTTATAGAGCCCATCTTTGCATGAAATATTCCCTTGGTATCTCTAATTTTCTTGAAGAGATTTCTAGTCTTTCCCATTGTATTGTTTCCCTCTATTTCTTTGCATTGATCGCTGAGGAAGGCTTTCTTATGTCGTCTTCTGTTGTTTGGAACTCTGCATTCAGACGCTTATATCTTTCCTTTTCTCCTTTGCTTTCACTTCGCTTCTTTTCACAGCTATTTTTAAGGTCTCCGCAGACTGCCATTTTGCTTTTTTGCATTTCTTTTCCATGGCGATGGTCTTGATCTCTTTCTCCTGTACAATGTCAAGAACCTCAGTCCATAGTTCATCAGGCACTCTATCTATCAGATCTAGTCCCTTAAATCTATTTCTCACTTCCACTGTATAATCATAAGGAATTTGATTTAGGTCATACTACTGCTCTCCACCCGGTGCCCTTTCCCAATAAAATCTCTTGCTTTGTCAGCACATGTGTCTCCTCAGACAATTCATTTCCGAGTGTTAGACAAGAGCCCAATTTCAGGCCTGGAAGGAGTCCACCTTCCTGCAACAAATGGCGACTCTGTTGGGATTCTTCTTCACTGAGACTGACATCCTGACACTTGAGGTACTCAGGGCCAGCTTGCCTGCCAATGGACCAGACCCAGCGGCCGCAACTGGGACCCTTTTGTCCCTGGTCTCCTCCTGATGTGGACAACTAGCCAGAGTGCACCAACTGGTAAGGAACAAGAGACTTTATTGACCTCTCTCCCCTTCCCTCTCTCTTTCCTCTCCTTAACCCTTCCTATCCTTCCCTGTTTTTCTAGTCCCCCAGTCCTGCATGCAGGAACCTGGTCGAAGGGCCCTCAGCCTGAGCTGAGGATTGGAGACTGATCACCTCCTCTTGGCAGAGAACTCGAATTCTGGTTCTGGTCTGGTCTGATGTCTGGTACGGCCGAGTTCCAGTCTTCCCTTCTCTGGAGGCCCAGGGAAAATTCCCATAATGCCTGGGTATCAGTAGGTGGTAGGAGACATCTGTAAGGCCACCCCTTTCACCCCCCTCTCCCGCCTCCTCTCCCTTCTTCTTTCAACCTGGCTTCCTTTCCTCCCTTGAAATCTTTGATGTTAGTACTTGGATCTGAAGTTCTATGTCTCTATAGGAGGTTTTCTGAGAGACTGTATTCTTGTACTCAAGGGCTTCGCTGGTGGTGCAGAAGTTAAAGCATCTGCCTGCAATGTGGGAGACCTAGGTTCAGTCCCTGGGTCAGGAAGATCCCCTGGAGAAGGAAATGGCAACCCACTCCAGTATTCTTGTCTGGAGAATTCCATGGATGGAGGAGCTTGGTGGGCTACAGTCCACGGGTCCCATAGAGTCAGACACGACTGAGTGACTCACTTTGAATGGTCTAGTGGTTTTCCCTACTTTCTTCAATTTACGTCTGATTTTGACAATAAAGAGTTCATGATCTGAGCCACAGTCAGCTCCTGGTCTTGTTTTTGTTGACTGTATAGAGCTTCTCCATCTTTGGCTGCAAAGAACATAATCAATCTGATTTCAGTGTTGACCATCTGGTGATGTCCATGTGTAGAGTCTTCTCTTGTGTTTTTGGAAGAGGGTGTTTGCTATGACCAGTGCATTCTCTTGGAAAAACACTATTAGCCTTTGCCTTGCTTCATTCTGTACTCCAAGCCCAAATTTGCCTGTTACTCCAGGTATTTCTTGGCTTCCTACTCTTGCATTCCAGTCTCCTACAATGAAAAGGACATCTTTTTTGGGTGTTAGTTCTAAAAGGTCTTGTAGGTCTTCACAGAACCTTTTAACTTTAGCTTCTTCAGTGTTACTAGTGGGACATAAACTTGGATTACTGTGATATTGAATGGTTTGCCTTGGAAACGAGCAGAGATCATTCTGTCGTTTTTGAGATTGCATCCAAGTATTGCATTTCGTACTCTTTTGTTGACCATGATGGCTACTCCATTTCTTCTAAGGGATTCCTGCCTGCAGTAGTAGATATAATGGTCATTTGAGTTAAATTCACCCATTCCAGTTCATTTTAGTTCGCGGATTCCTAGAATGTCGACGTTCACTCTTGCCGTCTCCTGTTTGACCACTTCCAATTTGCCTTGATTCATGGACCTAACATTCCAGATTCCTATGCAATATAATCCTTTGTACAGAGTTTAAACTGAATTGTTTGTTGTGTAATCATCAGTTCCAGGCTTAAAGATAAAAATGTTTTATGTGACTAAGACTAAGGAATGTAGGAAAAAAACAAAAAACAAAAAACAAAAACATATTTGTCCTTTCCTCCTCCTTGGGAATTCCAGACCCTCTCTCCTTGGCGACCCCTGGACTTCTTATCATACCTGCCTGGGAATTGACTCTCTCAATATGATTTCAAGTTTCTTAAATTTATAGGGCCTGATTTGTGACCAAGATATAATCCACCCTGGGGAATGTTCCATGTGCATTCTAGAAGAAAGTATTTCTCTACAATTCAATGGATTGTTCTGAAGATATCAACTAGGTATTTCTTGCTTAATGTGTCATTTAAGGCTTCTGTTTTTATTAATTTTCTACCTGGACAATCTGTCCATTGGTGCAATTCAGGTGTTAAAATCCCCTAATATTATTGTGTTACTGCTGATTTCCCCTTTTATATTTGTCAGTGTTTGCTTTATGTATTGAAGTGCTCCTATATTAGGTGCATAAATATTTACTTTTGCTACATCTTCTTGGATTGAACCCTGAGTCATTATATTACATCCTTCCTTATCTCTTATAATATTCTTTATTTTAAGGTCTCTTTTATCTGATATAAAAATGGCTACTCCAGCTTTCTTTTGATTTCTTTTTGCTTGGACTATCATTTCCATCCTCTCACTTTCAGTCTGTCTCTGTCTCTAGGTCTGAAGTGGGTGTCTTATAATGTCAAGCACATGGGTCTTCTTTTGATGTCTTTTTGTTGGAGCATTCAATCTGTCTACATTTCAGGTAATTATTAATATATATGCTCCTACTGGCATTTTCTTAATTATGTTGGGTGGTTTTTTTGGAAGACCTTTTCTTTCTCTTGTGCTTTTCTCTAGAAAATTTCCTTAAAAATTTGTTGTAAAGCTGGTTTTGTGGTGTTAAATTCTAGTAACTTTTGCTTGTCTGTAAAGCTTTTGCTTTCTCCATCAAATGTGAATAAGATCCATGCTGGGTAATCTTGGTTGTAGTTTTGTCCGTTTCAGTACTTAAATATATCCTGCCATTCCTTTCTGGCCTTCAGTGTTTTCTCTAGAAGATTAATTGACCTTTATATGGTTTTCTTGTATGTTACTTGTTGTTTTATCCCTTGCTGCTTTTAAAGTTTTTTTCTTTGTGTTTAATTTTTGTTAGTTTGATTAATATTTCCCTCAGCATGTTTCTCCTTTGGTTTAGCTGTATGGGATTCTTTGCAATTCTTAGACATGATTATTTCTGTCAGGCGAGTGTATGCTTCTCAATACTTGTCTTGTCACAACAATGATTTGGAGGGACAGACATTAAAGCCCTTGGCACATCATAGCTCTCGGGTCTTGAACAAACCGTGTCATAGCTCAGACACATCAGTGTTATACCTCTATTTTATTTAGAAGATAGCAGGAGAATCCATCCTTGAAGAAGAGATGAGAGTGGAGGAGTGCACCAGTGCCTGTGCATGGGTGGGGGTGGAGGTGGGGGAGACAGAGAGAGAGAAAGCATATGCATGAGGGAGAGAGAGAGCGAGAGTGTGCTTGGCTCCTCCTTTTATATGTTTTCTTCCTCCTGGGCCTGCCCTATGCAAATTGGGCTCACCCAGGAGTGCTGTTCTACCTGAAGTCCTCACTCCAGTCCTCGGACCTTTCTTTGACCTTCCTTTATTCTATTTTCTTTTTTTTTTTCTTTTTTTAGTTTTTTATTTTTTAAATTTTAAAATCTTTAATTCTTACATGCATTCCCAAACATGAACCCCCCTCCCACCTCCCTCCCCATAACATCTTTCTGGGTCATCCCCATGCACCAGCCCCAAGCATGCTGCATCCTGCGTCAGACATAGACTGGCGATTCAATTCACATGATAGTATACATGTTAGAATGTCATTCTCCCAAATCATCCGACCCTCTCCCTCTCCCTCTGAGTCCAAAATCCGTTATACACATCTGTGTCTCTTTCCCTGTCTTGCATACAGGGTCGTCATTGCCATCTTCCTAAATTCCATATATATGTGTTAGTATACTGTATTGGTGTTTTTCTTTCTGGCTTACTTCACTCTGTATAATCGGCTCCAGTTTCATCCATCTCATCAGAACTGATTCAAATGAATTCTTTTTAATGGCTGAGTAATACTCCATTGTGTATATGTACCACAGCTTTCTTATCCATTCATCTGCTGATGGACATCTAGGTTGTTTCCATGTCCTGGCTATTATAAACAGTGCTGCGATGAACATTGGGGTACATGTGTCTCTTTCAATTCTGGTTTCCTCGGTGTGTATGCCCAGAAGTGGGATTGCTGGGTCATAAGGTAGTTCTATTTGCAATTTTTTAAGGAATCTCCACACTGTTCTCCAAAGTGGCTGTACTAGTTTGCATTCCCACCAACAGTGTAGGCGAATAGCCAAAGCAATCTTGAGAAAGAAGAATGGAACTGGAGGAATCAACTTGCCTGACTTCAGGCTCTACTACAAAGCCACAGTCATCAAGACAGTATGGTACTGGCACAAAGACAGACATATAGATCAATGGAACAAAATAGAAAGCCCAGAGATAAATCCACACACATATGGACACCTTATCTTTGACAAAGGAGGCAAGAATATACAATGGAGTAAAGACAATCTCTTTAACAAGTGGTGCTGGGAAAACTGGTCAACCACTTGTAAAAGAATGAAACTAGATCACTTTCTAACACCGCACACAAAAATAAACTCAAAATGGATTAAAGATCTAAATGTAAGATCAGAAACTATAAAACTCCTAGAGGAGAACATAGGCAAAACACTCTCAGACATAAATCACAGCAGGATCCTCTATGATCCACCTCCCAGAATTCTGGAAATAAAGCAAAAATAAACAAATGGGATCTAATTAAAATTAAAAGCTTCTGCACAACAAAGGAAAATATAAGCAAGGTGAAAAGACAGCCTTCTGAATGGGAGAAAATAATAGCAAATGAAGCAACTGACAAACAACTAATCTCAAAAATATACAAGCAACTTCTGCAGCTCAACTCCAGAAAAATAAACGACCCAATCAAAAAATGGGCCAAAGAACTAAATAGACATTTCTCCAAAGAAGACATACGGATGGCTAACAAACACATGAAAAGATGCTCAACATCACTCATTATTAGAGAAATGCAAATCAAAACCACAATGAGGTACCACTTCACACCAGTCAGAATGGCTGCGATCCAAAAATCTGCAAGCAATAAATGCTGGAGAGGGTGTGGAGAAAAGGGAACCCTCCTTTATTCTATTTTCATGGGCTTTTCCTGTCCTTGTCTTTTAGCTACTGCCATTTTGGACTCCTTTTCCCTATTCTAACTACCTAACGTTTCCTTTCCCATGTTAGGGAATTTTTCAACTATAATCTTTTCAAAAATTTTCATAGACACTTTCTTTTGCTCTTCTTCTTCTAGGACCCTTTAATTCAAATGTTGTTTAATATTGTTCCAAAGATCTCTCAGGCTGTCCTGAATTCTTTTTTCTTTTCTGTTGTTTACTTGGTTGTCTTTTGTTTATTCTTCTCTTCAGTTATTTTCACCATTTTATCTTCCTACTCATTTATCCATTTTTCTGGCTCAGTTATTCTGCTACTTATTGCTTCTAGAGTATTTTTGTTTCACTAAGTATTTTTGTTATACTGCTTATACTTACTTTATTTCTTCTAGTTCTTTGTAAAATTTGCTAAATGATTCTTGCATTTTTTTCCATTCTAATTTTGAGATTTTTGCACCATCTTTTTGTCATTACTCTGAATTCTTCTTCAGACTGTTTGCCATTTATTTTTCATTCATTTATTCTTGTGAATTTTTACCTTGAACCTTCATTTGCACAATATTTCTCTGTTTTTTCATCCTGTCTACTGTGTTTGAGGTTTCATTTTCCCAGTCTATAGGATCATAGTGCCTCTTGCTTTTGATCTCTGTTCTTGGCACATGAGGTTGGTCCAGTGACTTGTGTAGGCTTCATCTTGGAAGGGACCTGTGCCTGTGTTCTGGTGGGAGAAGGTGAGTTTTTGTTTGTTTGTTTTTCCCCTCCTGATGGGCAGGGCTGTATGAGGTGGTGTGTTTTGGGGTGTCTGTGGGAAGCCTGTCTACTGATGATTTGATTCAAGTTCTTGTCTTACAGGTTGAGTGAAACATTCTCTTCTGGGTTCAGGTGGCAAGTTAGTGGTGCTGGGTTTTGGGTAGAGGTGGAGGTCTTCTTGCAAGTTCTCACTGATTGATACTATCTGAATTTATGTGTTCTCTGGCAGTCTAGTGTCCTACTCAGTGCTTTCACCCCAGAGGCTCAGACTCTAACTTTGTTTGAAGAACAAATGCCCATAAGCTGCTTGTTATGGCAATCAAAACAAAAAAACAATCTAATGAACAAATAGAGAGACAAAAAAAAAAAAAAAACTCTAAAAAAGAAAAGAAAGAAGGAAGGAAAGAAAGAAAGAAAGAACTAACCCTAGACAAATGGTAAAAGCAAAATCAGACAAATAGGAGCAAAAACAAAGGAACATTGCACTCATGCATACACACACACAAACAAAACCAAAACTGACTATGAAATGAAGTACAAGAGAATGACCCAGCAAGTAAAGAAAACCAAAAATTATATCAACCAGTTAAAAGTGAAACTAATTAAAACACAAAACAGAAAATAAGATCAAAGCAGAGTGGTAACTGAAAAATAAAGGAAGACAAAAGAAAAAAAAACAAAAGTGGAAAAAAAGAAAAAGCACAAAATCAAGGTTAAAAAGAAGTATATAAAAAAGATCTATATATATTAAAGAATAACTAAAATAAGAGACAACTGACTCATTGGAAAAGAGTCAAGAGAAAATGGAAGTGGAGGATAAGATAGTTGGATAGCATCATTGATTCAATAGACACGAACTTGGGCAAATTCTAGGAGATTATGAGGGACAGGGAGGCCAGGTGTCCTGCCATCCATGGTGTCATGGAATCAGAAACAACTTAGCGACTGAATAACAACAAGAAAAGAGCAAGAAAACCAAAACACAAAAGCAGAAAACAAGATTGCAGACAGCCAGGGCAGAAGTAGAAATATAGAAAGGAAATAAATGTGATCTAAAGAAAGCAAAACAAAAAAGTTTTCAAATGCCTAGATAGGAATGATAACAACAACAACAACAACAACAAAAACAAACAAGCAAACAAAAAACAGAAACCACAGTGACAGCAAAAAGGAAAAGAAATCCAGCACCAAATATAAAACAAATAAAAATATAACAATAATAATAAAGTTTTTCCTCAGGTCTTAGGTTTTAGCATCTTTTACCTGGATGTAAGTCCAAGCCCACCTCCACCTACCTAGCAGGCCCTCAAATACTGAGAGAGGGGGCTGGGTTTTGGACTGTCTATGGGAATATCTCAGACTCTTGATTGTATTCCTGGTGTCCCCTATGATGTGAATGTTGGTGTGTTTAATGCTGTCCCAGAGATCTCTTAGACTGTCTTCATTTCTTTTCATTCTTTTTTCTATATTCTGTTCTGTGGCAGTGATTTCAACCATTCTCAAGGTGATTTATCCATTATTCTCCTTAGTTATTCTGTTATTGATTCCTTCTAGTACATTATTCACCTTTGTTGTTTGTTCTTTTGTTCTTCTATGTCTTTGGTAAATATTCCTTGCATTTTCTCAATCTTTGCTTGCATTATTTTCCTGATATCTTGAATCATCTTCATTATTATTATTCTGACTTCTTTTACTTGAAGATTGCCTATTTCCACTTCATTTAGCTGTTTTCCTGGAGCTTTATCTTGTACCTTCATCTGGGACCTTTATGCTTTTTAATCATGATTAACTTTCTGTATTGGGGTTTTCATTTTAGTCACAGTGGAACTATGGTTTTTCTTGCTTCTGTTTGCACTCACTCAGATGGAGGATGCTATGAGGCTTGTGTAAGCTTCCTGATGGGAGGGACTGAGTTTTGCTCTGGTGGGCAGGGTCTTGCTCAGTTCAGTTCAGTTGCTAAATTATGTCCAACTCTTTGCAACTCCATGGACTGCAGCACACCAGGTCTCCCTGTCCATCACCAACTCCCAATGCTTTCTCAAAATCATGTCCATTGAGTCAGTGATGCCATCCAACCATCTCATCCTCTGTTGTTCCCTTCTCCTCCTGCCTTCAATCTTTCCAAGCATCAGGAGTTTTTCCAATGAGTCAACTCTTTGCATGACGTGGCCAAAGTACTGGAATTTCAGCTTCAGCATCATTCCCTCCAAAGAAATCCCAGGGCTGACCTCCTTCAGAATGGACTGGTTGGATCTCCTTGCAGTCCAAGGGACTCTCAAGAGTCTTCTCCAACACCACAGTTCAAAAGCATCAATTCTTTGGCAATCAGCTTTCTTTATAGTCCAACTGTCACATCCATACATGACTGCTGGAAAAACCACAGCTTTGAATAGATGGACATTTGCCAGCAAAGTAATGTGTCTGCTTTTCAATATGCTGTCTAGCTTGGTCATAGTTTTTCTTACAAGGAGCAAGGGTTTTTAAATTTCATGGCTGCTGTCACCATCTGCAGTGATTTTGGAGTGTCCCCATCCCAAATAAAATCTGTCACTATTTCCATTGTTTCCCCATCAATTTCCTATGAAGTGATGGGACCAGATGCCATGATCCTAGTTTTCTGACTGTTAAGTTTTAAGCCAGCATTTTCACTCTCCTCTTTCACTTTCATCAAGAGGCTCTTTAGTTCATCTTCACTTTTTCTCATAAGGGTGGTGTCATCTGCATGTCTGAGGTTACTGATATTTCTCCTGACAATCTTGATTTCAACTTACGCTTCATTCATCCCATCATTCCACATGATATACTCTGCATATAAGCTAAATAAGCATGGTGACAATATACAGCCTTGACATAATCCTTTTCCTCTTTGGAACAAGCCTGTTATTCCATGTCCAGTTCTAACCCTTCCTTCTTGACCTGCATTCAGATTTATCAGAAGTCAGGTAATGTGGTCTGGTATTCCCATCTCTTGAAGAATTTTCCAGACTTTGTTGTGATCCGCAGAGTTAAAATCTTTGGTGCAGTCAATAAACTAGAAGTAGATATTTTTCTGGAACTCTCTTGCTTTTTCAATGATCCAACATATGTTGGCAATTTGATCTCTGGGTCCTCTGCCTCTATATCCAGATTGAACATCTGGAGGTTCACAATTCACGTACTGTTGAAGCCTGGCTTGGAGAATTTTGAGCATTTAACTCAGATCACCATTATATCTACTCCTATGGGCAAGAACCCCTTAGGAGAAATGGGGTAGCCCTCGTAGTCAAAAAAAGAGTCCAAAATGCATTATTTGGGTGCAATCTCAAAAATGACAGAATGATTTCTGTTCGTTTCCAAGGAAAACCATTCAATATCACAGCAATCCAAGTCTACATCCCAACAAATAATGCTGAAGAAACTGAAGTTGAACAGTTCTTTGAAGACCTACAGAACCTTCTAGAACTAACACCTAAAAAAGATGTCCTTTTTATAGGGGACTGGAATGCAAAAGTAGAAAGTCAAGAGACACCTGGGAAAATAGGCAAATTTGGCCTCGACAGACAAAATGAAGCAAGGGAAATGCTAACAGTTTTGCCAAGAGAAGGCACTGGTCAGAGCAAACACCCTCTTCCAACAACACAAGAGAAGACTCTACACATGGACATCACCAGGTGGTCAATACCAAAATCTGACTGATTATATTCTTTGTAGCCAAAGAATGCCAAAGAAGGAAAAGCTCTGTGCAGTCAGAAAAACAAGACTGGAAGCTGGCTGTGGCTCAGATCATGGACTCCTTATTTCCAAATTCAGGCTTAAACTGAAGGAAGTCGAGAAAATCACTAGACCATTCAGGTATGACCTAAATAAAATCCCTTATGATTATACAGTGAAAATGACAAATAGATTCAAAGGGTTAGATCTGAAAGACTGTCTGAAGAACTATGGAAGGAGGTTCATAACATTGAACAGGAGGCACTGATCAAAACCATCTCCAAGAAAAAGAAATGCAAAAAGGCAAAATGGTTGTCTGAGAAGACCTTGCAAATAGCTGAGGAAAGAAGAGAAGTGAAAGGCAATGGAGACAAGGAAAGAAATACCCATTTGAATGCAGAGTTCCAAAGAATAGCAAGGAGGGATACGAAAGCCTTCCTCAGTGATCAGTGCAAAGACATAGAGGAAAGCAATAGATTGGGAAAGACTGGAGATCTGTTCAAGAAGATTAGTGATACCAAGGGAATATTTCATGCAAACATGGGCACAATAAAAGACAGAAATGGTATGGACCTAACAGAAGCAGAAGATATTAAAAGATTTCAAGAATACATAAAAGAATAATATAAAAAAAATCTTCATGACCCAGATAACCACAATGGTGTGGTCATTCACCTAGAGCAAGATATCCTGAAATGCAAAGTCACGTAGGCTTTAGGAAGCATCACTATGAATAAAGCTAGTGGAGGTGATGGAATTCCAGCTGAGCTATTTGAAATCCTAAAAGATGATGCTGTGAAAGTGCTTCACTCAATATGCCAGCAAATTTGGAAAACTCAGCAAGTTTGGCTCAGCAAAACTTTAATCCAATTATCTGCTGATAGGTGTGGTTGCATCCCCCCCAACCCCCGCCAACCCCAATAGTGTTTTAACCTGAGGTGACCCAACCCTCAGGTCTATAGGCTTTATGGTCAGGTTTATGGGGGCCTCCAAGAGGGTATATGCCAAGTGAGACCTTCCCCCATCCCTGTGGTGAGCCCCTGCTTACTCATACCTCCAGAGGAGACCCTGCAACACTAGTAGGTAGTTTTGGTTCAGTCTTGTGTGGAGTCCCTGCTTCTTTCCTCTGAGTTTTGGTGCATGCAAGGTTTTGTTTGTACCCTTCAATACTGGAGTCTCTGTTTCCCCCAATCCTGTGGTATTTTTTTGTAATAAAATCCTGCTGGCCTTCAAGGTCAGATTCCCTGGGGATTCCTGGTTCTTTTATTTATTTTTTTCTTTTTTATTTATTTATTTATTTTTTACTTTACAATGCTGTATTAGTTTTGCCATACACTGACATGAATCCTCCACAGGTGTACATGAGTTCCCAACCCTGAACACCACTCCCAGGTTGGGAAACCTGACGTGGGGTTCAGAACATTCATAGTGGTGGAAGAACTTCATTGGTATTATTTTCTCCAGCTTGTGAGTCACCCACCTGGCAGATATGGGATTTGATTATATCATGGTTTTGCCCTTCCAATCTTCTCCCTATGGTCCTTCTTTTTCTTTGGAGTTGCAGTATATTTTTTTTTGGTATGTTCCAATGTCCTCCTATTGATAGCTGTTCAACAACTAGTTGTATTTTTGGTACTCTAGCAGGAGGAGATAAGTACACATTCTTCTACTTCGCTATCTCAACTGGAATATCCTACAAGTTTTGCATGTATCTGTGTATTCCCTTCCAGTTGTCAAGGTGTCCTGTCAGTACTCAGCTGTTCTCTGAAAGATCCCCTGCATTTGAAGATGTATTCCTGATACATCTTTTGGAGAGAAATGTCCTCTAGTTTTATCACTCCTCTTCTATATTGTCTTCTCCTCCATGTGATTTTTATTTTAATTGCCTTAATAATTAATGTCTTAAACATCTTTTTGCATGCTAATTATCCACTTATATATCTTCTTTAAAGAATAAATCTGTACAGCTTATGTTGTAACTAACAAACATTTAATTGCATTATGTCCATATATAATTAAACTGTTAGGTCCATACGATTTCTGTACTTTATCGAGCCCATCTTTGCATAAAATGTTCCCTTGGTATCTCTAATTTTCTTGAAGAGATCCCTAGTCTTTCCCATTCTGTTGTTTTCCTCTATTTCTTTGCATTGATTGCTGAAGAAGGCTTTCTTATCTCTCCTTGCTATTCTCTGGAACTCTGCACTCAGATGCTTATATCTTTCCTTTTCTCCTTGGCTTTTCACCTCTCTTCTTTTCACAGCTATTTGTAAGGCCTCCCCAGACAGCCATTTTGCTTTTTTGCATTTCTGTTCCATGGGGATGGTCTTGATCCCTGTCTCCTGTACAATGTCACAAACCTCATTCCATAGTTCATCAGGCACTCTATCTATCAGTTCTAGTCTCTGAAATCTATTTCTCACTTCCACTGTATATTCATAAGGGATTTGATTGAGGTCATACCTGAATGGTCTAGCGGTTTTCCCTGTTTTCTTCAATTTCAGTATGAATTTGGTAATAAGAAGTTCATGATCTGAGCCACAGTCAGCTCCCGGTCTTGTTTTTGTTAACTGTATAGAACTTCTCCATCTTTTGCTGCAGAGAATATAATCAATCTGATTTCAGTGTTGACCATCTGGTGATGTCCATGTGTAGAGTCTTCTCTTGTGTTGTTGGAAGAGGGTGTTTGCTATGACCAGGTCATTTTCTTGGCAAAACTCTATTAGTCTTTGCCCTGCTTCATTCTGCAGTCCAAGCCAAATTTGCCAGTTACTCCAGGTGTTTCTTGACTTTCTACTTTTGCATTTCAGTCCCCTATAATGAAAAGGACATCTTTTTTGGATGTTAGTTCTAAAAGGTCTTGTAGGTCTTCATAGAACCATTCAATTTCAGCTTCTTCAGCATTACTGGTTGGGGCATAGACTTGGATCACTGTGATATTGAATGGTTTGCCTTGGAAATGAACAGAGATCTTTCTGTTGTTTTTGAGACTGCATCCAAGTACTGCATTTCAGACTCTTCTGTTGACCATGATGGCTACTCCATTTCTTCTGAGGGATTCTTGCCCACAGTAGTAGATATAATGGTCATCTGAGTAAATTCCAGACCATCTAACCTGCCTCTTGAGAAATCTGCATGCAAGCCAGGAAGCGACAGTTAGAGCTGGACATGGAACAACAGACTGGTTCCAAATAGGAAAAAGAGTATATCAAGGCTGTATATTGTCATCCTGCTTTTTAAACTTATATGCAGAGTACATCATGAGAAATGCTGGACTGGAAGAAACACAAGCTGGAATAAAGATTGCCTGGAGAAATATCAATAACCTCTGGTATGCAGATGACACCACCCTTATGGCAGAAAGTGAAGAGGAACTAAAGAGCCTCTTGATGACAGTAAAAGTGGAGAGTGCAAAAATTGGCTTAAACTCAACATTCAGAAAACGAAGATCATGGCATCGGGTCCCATCACTTCATGGGAAATAGACAGGGAAACAGTGGAAACAGTGGCAGACTTTATTTTTTGGGGCTCCAAAATCACTGCAGATGGTGATTGCAGCCATGAAATTAAAAGACGCTTACTCCTTGGAAGAAAAGTTATGACCAACCTAGATAGTATATTCAAAAGCAGAGACATTACTTTGCCGACTAAGGTCCGTCTAGTCAAGGCTATTGTTTTTCCTGTGGTCATGTATGGATGTGAGAGTTGGACTGTGAAGAAGGCTGAGTGCCGAAGAATTGATGCTTTTGATCTGTGGTGTTGGAGAAGACTCTTGAGAGTCCCTTGTACTGCAAGGAGATCCAATCAGTCCATTCTGAAGGAGACCAGCCCTGGGATTTCTTTGGAAGGAATGATGCTAAAGCTGAAGCTCCAGTACTTTGGCCACCTCATGCGAAGAGTTGACTCATTGGAGAAGACTCTGATGCTGGGAGGGATTGGGGGCAGGAGGAGAAGGGGACGACAGAGGATGAGATGGCTGGATGGCATCACGGATTCAATGGACTTGAGTCTGAGTGAACTCTGGGAGTTGGTGATGGACAGGGAGGCCTGGCGTGCTGTGATTCATGGGGTCACAAAGAGTCGGACACGACTGAGCGACTGAACTGAACTGAACTGCAGTGATAATTAAACTTTAAGAGTTCTATGTATGCTATTGATAAAGTTTATCATATATACAATTTGCAAATATTTTCTCCCCTTGTGGATTATTTTTTACTTTTTTGTTAGTACTCTTGCAAGACATTTTAAATTAAGATACATCCCAACTTATCTGTATCTTGTTTCTCATTCAATCATGTATTTCTTTCACATTTTGGTTCTGGTTATTTGATAGGATATCCAGAATAAAATGTAAGAATTTTAGCACACGTATATACTATGGGTATCTCCCAGATATTACATAGCATACATTTTCATATGAAATAAATATGTACTTGAAATTTTATTTTATTCCTAATTTTAACTGAGCATCCTTATTCTGTGTCTTTAGTTGAAAGATAGATCAACCTATTAATGAACAACTTGGAATAGGGTGATTTTTTTTTTTAAAACAAAATACCTCTTGGTAAGAATGCCAAGTAAAGATGTGTTTTGCTCTTGACCAAGATGCAGCAGGAGTTGGACAAAAGTGTAACTAGAGAACAAAGAGAAGTTGCCACTGAATTTGAAGCTGAATCCTATAGACTGTCCTCTCTAGGATTTACAGATGGGTCAAATCTATATCAGGACCTACCTTTGAAGATATTACAATAATATATACAGATTTTGAAGAAAAAAATATGACTTGAAAACTGAATAGTAAAAAATTCCCTACTGGACTGTTTCCATGATGTTTTAGTCATTTCCCATTAAATATGATGAGAAAATCCTTATTAAAGGAAAATAATTTTTTGTATTAAAAAAAAGCAAAAATACTGATATTCAGTGGGCCTAGATTCTAATTTCAGTTTTGTAAATAATCCTGTAAGTTAGTTATCTTCACTTTGCTTTATATGTACAACAAGGGAGGAAGATAATGCCTGACCTCACTTCCTTCACAGGAACGTTGTTAGAATGAATGAGGCAATGTGTACATAAATGCAGAGCATCTTAGAAGACAGATACTTTACAAAACTGTAGTGTCATCATTATTATTGTTATAGAGAGAATTTTGCGCTGGTGGATCCAGGATGATTCAAAGGTGGGGACGGAGTCAGCGTCCTTGGAAATAACTTATTTAATTACAGATAGAGAGGGATTAGAAAATTAGCAGAGAAAAAGAGGCTGAATAACTTGGTTTACATGGAATACCAATCACCACCTACATAGGCCGCAGGCGTCTTCCCATTCTCCCGAAGGAGAGGAGGCACTGAGGGCCCCCCGGTTCAATCTTAGAAGCCCAGGCAAAATTAGCAGGCTTGGTAAGTACCCACATTCCATATAGAAATTCAGCCAGAAAAACGGGGAGCAAGAAAGAACGGCATGAGGGAATCAGTCTTTCTGGAAACTGATCCGATTTCTCTATTTATGGGTTTGCTTATATACCTTTTGTTACACATAGGGATGAATAAGAGTCACGCGGGGGTCAGCAGTCCAGAGCTTTATCAAAATCAGGTGCCTTACATAAGAAAAGATCTTAGGGGTTTTACATCATCTTCTGGCCGTGAGGCCTGCTGTCATTTTATGACCCTTTCTTTCTGATAACCAAAAAACTTATTTTTTCCAAGGGTATTTTTTCTTAAACCAGGCACCACCCTCCAAATAAAGTTGCATTCCTATAGGGTGAGGGTGTAGTGAGTTACAATCAAGAAAGGAATTTATTTAACCCGAGGCTAACGTGATTAATCTTAAAGGTTAATACTTATTTCTCCTATATTTTAGTTATATTCATTATAAGGGCAGGGAATATGGAGATTTAGCTGCAAACATCAGCCCAACAAATGAAAATCCTTTCACCAATGTTCCCCTTAAGATCCGATAGTGATAAAGTTACATTTTTACATTAGCAAGGACACAGTGATTTATAACAAAGTACAGTGATCTATTACAAAAGAGAAAATTCATTAACTCAAAAAGTCTAGTATTGTTAACCTTAAAAACTACTATATTTCCTTTTCTATATTCCAAATACATTGATTAATATATTCCCAGGTGCCTAAGGATATGGAGGCCTGGCGGCAATCATTGATTCAACAATGAGAAAAGCCCTATGCTAATTAAGACTCTCAAAATACTCCAAAACTCTCTGTGCTGTTTATGGTTGAGAGGTAGTAAATAATCATGTGCATAGTGGCAAGAGTATGGATAATCCTGTCACACAAGTTTGCCAGCAGAGAGGTTTGACCTGAGACATCCTTGTCCCACCCAGGGCAGGGAATTAGCAGCAATTATTGGCACAACAAATGAAAAACCCTTCACCAATATAATTCCTAATCAACCCACTAATAATTTCTAACTTCCCAAAAGAATTTGCCTTTAGTAAGCCTAAAACATCTCATGCCTCTCAGGTTGGGAGGCTGTAAACAATCACATGTGGTCGGATGAACCTATATAGGTGGGCTAGATAACCTTCAGAGGAGTTCGTAAGTTGAAACACTCTTGTCACGCTCAGGAATTTTTATTGACTTGGAGCTGCACGTTTACTCCTCCGAGAGAACTGGTGGGGAACAGTCCCCCATAAAGTCAGAGGTGTAGGTGAGAGCATGAAACAGTAAAGTAGATAGACTCTGGTTTTGGTGGTAGATGCTTGGGAACAGGGGGTTTCCTGAGGCTTGATCACGCCTTTGTGTATGCCAAGCCTCCTTCCTCATGACTTTTCCATAGGCGGAGTTCCTCACGCTGGCCCCCGGCATATAATACTCTTCTACAAAAGAGAAAATAGAAGCATCATTATGATATAAATTTAATGGCTCTGTCTTTCATTGTATTCTGCACAGCATACAAATGTGGCTGTACTAACTTTGGATTGTTACAGAAGTACATTGTCTTCTGTTTCAACATACCTTTATGACTTCTTAATCAGGATGTAAAAATATGTATGCTATTAAATTTATGTCTTTCCTTATTTTTCTAAAAGTCACTGAATATTTAGATTATGTGTTGACACTTAAATGTCTGTAAGTGTATATGTGTACATATGTTATCATCATCAAAGCTACTTTTACTGAGTATCTCAGAAAACATTTCAAAGTTAGTATAAGAAATATTATTATGTATACAAACATAAAAAATCCATTATGTATTAACAACATAGAATAACATTGTATGTAATTCTTTAAGGCTATCCTGTAAGGTCAGTGTTCATTCCAATCCCAAAGAAAGGCAATGCCAAAGAATGCTCAAACTACCACACAATTGCACTCATTTCACAAGCTAGTATAGTAATGCTCAAAATTCTCCAAGCCAGGCTTCAACAATATGTGAACTGTGAACTTCCAGATGTTGAAGCTGGTTTTAGAAAAGGCAGAGGAACCAGAGATCAAATTGCCACATCCACTGGATCATGGAAAAAGCAAGAGAGTTCCAGAAAAAACATCTATTTCTGCTTTATTGGCTATGACAAAGCCTTTGACTGTGAGGATCACAATAAACTGTGGAAGATTCTTCAAGAGATAGGAATACCAGCCCACCTGACCTGCCTCTTGAGAAACCTGTATGCAGGTCAGGAAGCAACAGTTAGAACTGGACATGGAACAACAGACTGGTTCCAAATAGGAAAAGGCTGTATATTGTCACCCTGCTTATTTAACTTATACGCAGAGTACATCATGAAAAATGCTGGGCTGGATGAAGCACAAGCTGGAATCAAGATTGTTGGGAGAAATATCAATAACCTCAGATATACAGATGACACCACCCTTATGGCAGAAAAGCAAAGAAGGACTAAAGAGCCTCTTGATGAAAGTGAAAGAGAAGAGTGGAAAAGTTGGCTTAAATCTCAACATTCAGAAAACTAAGGTCGCGGCATCTGGTCCCATCACTTCTGGCAAATAGATGGGGAAATAGTGGAAACAGGGACAAGCTTTATTTTTTGGGGCTCCAAAATCCCTGAAGATGGTGACTGCAGCCATGAAATTAAAAGACACTTACTCCTTGGAAGAAAAGTTATGACCAACCTAGACAGCATATTAAAAAAGCAGAGACATTGTTTGCCAACAATGGTCCGTCTAGTCAAGGTTATGGTTTTTCCAGTAATCATGATTGGAGGTGAGATTCGGACCATAAAGAAAGCTGAACCCTGAAGAATTGATGCTTTAGAACTGTGGTGTTGGGGAAGACTCTTGAGAGTCCTTTGGACTGCAAGGAGATCCAACCAGTCCATTCTAAAGGAGATCAGTCCTTAGTGTTCATTGGAAGGACTGATGCTGAATCTGAAACTCCAATACTTTGGCCAACTGATGAGAAGAACTGACTCACTGGAAAAGACCCAGATGCTAGAAAGATTGAAGGAGGGAGGAGAAGGGGACAACAGAGGATGAGATGGTTGGAAGGCATCACTGACTCAATGGACATGAATTTGAGTTAACTCCACAAGTTGGTGATGGACAGGGGTACCTGGGGTGCTGCAGTCCGTTGGGTCACAAAGAGTGGGACACGACTGAAAGACTGAACAGAAATGAACTGAACTGAAGGATATGTAATGGCCCACATATTTAACAAAAATATCAGTATGTTAGTTTATGTAACTTTGATCTTGTATGTTACTTTCTATAACTTAAATCTTGATTACTTCTTCTTATAATGTAAGGATCATATGCAACTATGAGTTACATTTTAAACAATAAATGTTGGAATGAACAATTGTCTTGGCAGACTTAGTAAGCATGGTCAGGTCACTTCCTTAAGGATTCTTTGTGTGAAATATTATGGGGTTCTACAAATGGACTACATTTTAAAGTTCTGCTCACATTTCTTTGAATATGCAAAATTTTCAAAGCAGAGAGGGAGTGAAAAAAAGGAAGCTAAATTCTAGAATAATATTATGGAATATATATGGGAAAAATACATCTATATGTCTGAGAACAAAGTGTCACTTTACATTTTCAAATTTTTGTTTTTTTAAAGTAATTAATACTGCATAATGTGAACATTTAAAAACATTTTCCTTCTCTTTCTGTGTATAATACTTACAAAGTATTAATTTGGCATGCAATTTATAAAGTGCATATTAAATAAGGCTAGAAGCAAATGGTGTTCAGAAAAACAAGTCAGGAATAACAGCAGTTTCATCTCAGCATATTTAATATACTCTGCTTTTGATTTTTAATTTGCTTTGTGTTTGTTATCTTCAAATATTCGTCTAAGATTTTTCTTTAAAATGAAACTTAAATGAAGCATATTTTAATGAAGATCACTTTTTAGAACATTTTATACATATCTGAGAGAAGTTACATTATTTAATTATGAATGTCATAATTACCTAATAAAATCTAATGGAAACCTTGGATTTGATTGTGGAACAGTTTTAAATTTATTTTCTCTAAGTGCTTAAAAACATATATTTTATTTTTGGCTTTATCCACGAAGGCATTTAATATTTTGAAGCTGATATGTCATATTTGGCTGCCCTTGTCATATTGTATAAATCATGTTCCTGTCAGTGAGACATAATATCATTTTGGTTTATGAATGCAACTTGATTTGAGACTCTAGAGCTCCATTTTATACAAAAGATCAAATAACATAGAAGAAAATATGAAAGTTTCAAGATTAAATACAAATTCTTTGCCATGAAACAATTAGGGTATACACAGTAAAATGTTTTCTTTTTTAATATAAATTTATTTATTATAATTGGAGGCTAATTACTTTACAATATTGTATTGGTTTTGCCATACGTCAACATGAATCTGCCACGGGTGTACACATGTTCCCCATCCTAAACCCTCCTCCCACCTCCCTCCCCATAGCATTCCTCTGGGTTATCCCAGCGCACCAGCCCCAAGCATCCTGTATCATGCATTGAACATGGACTGGCGATTCATTTCACATATAATATTATACACGTTTCAATGCCATTCTCCCAAATCATCTCACCCTCACCCTCTCCCACAGAGTCCAAAAGACTGTTATATACATCTGTGTCTCTTTTGCTGTCTCACATACAGGGTTATCGTTACCATCTTTCTAAATTCCATATATATGCGTTAGTATACTGTATTGGTGTTTTTCTTTCTGGCTTACTTCACTCTGTATAATTGGCTCCAGTTTCATCCATCTCATTGGAACTGATTCAAATGTATTCTTTTTAATGGCTGAGTAATACTCCATTGTGTATATGGACCACAGCTTTCTTATCCATTCGTCTGCTGATGGACATCTAGGTTGCTTCCATGTCCTGGCTATTATAAACAGTGCTGCGATGAACATTGGGGTACATGTGTCTCTTTCAATTCTGGTTTCCTTGGTGTGTATGCCCAGCAGTGGGATTGCTGGGTCATAAGGCAGTTCTATTTCCAGTTTTTTAAGGAATCTCCACACTGTTCTCCATAGTGGCTGTACTAGTTTGCATTTCCACCAACAGTGTAAGAGGGTTCCCTTTTTTCCACACCCTCTCCAGGATTTATTGCTTGTAGACTTTTGGATCACAGCCATTCTGACTGGTGTGAAATGGTACCTCATTGTGGTTTTGATTTCCATTACTCTGATAGTGAGTGATATTGAGAATCTTTTCATGTGTTTGTTAGCCATCTGTATGTCTTCTTTGGAGAAATGTATGTTTAGTTCTTTGGGCCAGTTTTTGATTGGGTCGTTAATTTTTTTGGAATTGGGCTGCAGGTGTTGCTTGTATATTTTTGAGATTAGTTGTTTGTCAGTTGCTTCATTTGTTATTATTTTCTCCCATTCTGAAGGCTGTCTTTTCACTTTGCTTATAGTTTCCTTTGTTGTGCAGAAGCTTTTAATTAGGTCCCATTTGTTTATTTTTGCTTTTTTTCCAATATTCTGGGAGGTGGGTCATAGACCATCCTGTTGTGATGTATGTTGGAGAGTGTTTGCCTATGTTCTCCTTTAGGAGTTTTATAGTTTCTGATCTTACATTTAGATCTTTAATCCATTTGAGTTTATTTTTGTGTATGGCGTTAGAAAGTGTTCTAGTTTCATTCTTTTACAAGTGGTTGACCAGTTATCACAGCACCACTTGTTAAAGAGATTGTCTTTACTCCATTGTATATTCTTGCCACCTTTGTCAAACACAAGGTGTCTATAGGCATGCTGATTTATCTCTGGGCTTTGTATTTTGTTCCATTGATCTATATTTCTGTCTCTGTGCCAGTACCATACTGTCTTAATGACTGTGGCTTTGTAGTAGAGCCTGAAGTCAGGCAGGTTGATTTCTCCAGTTCCATTCTTCTTTCTCAAGATTGCTTTGGCTATTCGAGGTTTTTTTTTGTATTTCCACACAAATTGTGAAATTATTTGTTCTATATCTGTGAAAAATACTATAGGTAGCTTGATTGGGAGTGCATTGAATCTGTAGATTGCTTTGGGTAGTATACTCATTTTCACTATATTGATTCTTCCAATCCATGACCATGGTATATTTCTCCATCTCTTAGTGTCCTCCTTGATTTCTTTCACCAGTGTTTTATAGTTTTCTATATATAGGTCTTTAGTTTCTTTAGGTAGGTATATTCCTAAGTATTTTATTCTTTTCGTTGCAATGGTGAATGGAAATGTTTCCTTAATTTCTCTTTCAATTTTCTCATTATTAGTATACAGGAATGCAAGGGATTTCTGTGTGTTGATTTTATGTCCTTCAACTTTACTATATTCATTGATTAGCTCTAGTAATTTTCCGGTGGAGTCTTTAGGGTTTTCTATGTAGAGGATCATGCCATCTGCAAACAGTGAGAGTTTTGCTTCTTCTTTTCCAATTTGGATTCCTTTTATTTCTTTTTCTGCTCTGATTGCTGTGGCCAAAACTTCCAAAACTATGTTGAATAGTAGCGGTGAGAGTGGGCACCCTTGTCTTGTTCCTGACTTCAGGGGAAATGCTTTCAACTTTTCACCATTGAGGATAATGTTTGCTGTGGGTTTGTCATATATAGCTTTTATTATGTGGAGGTATGTTCCTTCTATTCCTGCTTTCTGGAGAGTTTATATCATAAATGGATGTTGAATTTTGTCAAAGGCCTTTTCTGCATCTATTGAGATAATCATATGGTTTTTATTTTTCAATTTGTTACTGTGGTGAATTACATTGATTGATTTGCGGATATTGAAGAATCCTTACATCCCTGGGATAAAGCCCACTTGGTCATGGTGTATGATCTTTTTAATGTGTTGTTGGGTTCTGATTGCTGGAATTTTGTTAAGGATATTTGCATCTATGTTCATCAGTGATATTGGCCTGTAGTTTTCTTTTTTTGTGGCATCTTTGTCAGGTTTTGGTATTAGTGTGATGGTGGCCTCATAGAATGAGTTTGGAAGTTTACCTTCCTCTGCAATTTTCTGGAAGCGTTTGAGTAGGATAGGTGTTAGCTCTTCTCGAAATTTTTGGTAGAATTCAGCTGTGAAGCCGTCTGGACCTGGGCTTTTGTTTTCTGGAAGATATCTGATACAGTTTCAATTTCCGTGCTTGTGATGGGCCTGTTAAGATTTTCTATTTCTTCCTGGTTCAGTTTTGGAAAGTTTTACTTTTCAAAGAATTTGTCCATTTCTTCCAAGTTGTCCATTTTATTGGCATATAATTGCTAATAGCAGTCTCTTATGATCCTTTGTATTTCTGTGTTGTCTGTTATGATCTCTCCATTTTCATTTCTAACTGTATTGATTTGATTTTTCTCTCTTTGTTTCTTGATGAGTGTGGCTAATGGTTTGTCAATTTTATTCATCCTTTCATAGAACCAGCTTTTGGCTTTGTTGATTTTTCTTTTGGTATCTTTTTCATTTATTTCTGCCTTAATTTTTAAGATTTCTTTCCTTCTACTAATCCTGAGGTTCTTCATTTCTTCCATTTCTAGTTGCTTTATGTGTAGCTAGGTCATTTATTTGACTTTTTTCTTGTTTCTTGATGTATGCCTGTATTGCTGTGAACTTTCCTCTTAGCACTGCTTTTACAGTGTTCCACAGGTTATGGCTGGTGTTCTCATTTTCATTCGTTTCTCTGCATATTTTGATTTCTTTTTTGATTTCTTCTGTGATTTGTTGGTTATTCAGCAGCATGTTGTTCAGCCTCCATTTGTTGGAATTTTTAATTGTTTTTCTCCTGAAATTGAGATCTAATCTTACTGCATTGTGGCCAGAAAAGATGCTCAGAAAGATTTCAGTTTTTTATGAATTTACCGAAGTTAGATTTATGGTCCAGGATGTGATCTATCCTGGAGAATGTTCCATGTGCACTTGAGAAAAAGGTGAAATTCATTGTTTTGGGGTGGAATGTCCTATAGATATCAATTAGGTCTAATTGGTCTAGTTTATCATTTTAAGTTTCCTTGTTAATTTTCTGTTTAGTTTATCTATCCATAGCTGTGAGTGGGGTATTAAAGTCTCCCACTATTATTGTGTTATTGTTAATTTCCCCTTTCTTGCTTGTTAGCATTTGTCTTATATATTGCAGTACTCCTATGTTGGGTGCATATATATTTATAATTGTTATATCTTCTTGGATTGACCCTTTGATCATTATGTAGTGTCCTTCTGTGTTTCTTTTCACAGCCTTTGTTTTAAAGTCTATATTATCTAATATGAGTATTGCTACTCCTGCTTTCTTTTAGTCTCTATTTGTGTGGAATAACTTTTTCCAGCCCTTCACTTTCAGTCTGTATTGTCCCTTGTTTTGAGGTGGGTCTCTTGTAGACAACATATTTAGGGGTCTTGTTTTTGTGTCCATTCAGTCAGTCTTTGTCTTTTTGTTGGGGCATTCAACCCATTTACGTTTAAGGTAATTCTTGATAAGTATGATACTGTTGCCATTACCTTATTGTTTTGGGTTCGAGTTTATACATCCTTTTTGTGTTTCCTGTCTAGAGAAGATCCTTTAGCATTTGTTGGAGAGCTGGTTTGGTGGTGCTGAATTCTCTCAGCTTTGCTTGTCTGTAAAGCTTTTGATTTCTTCTTCATATTTGAATGAGAGCCTTGGTGGCTACAGTAATCTGGGCTATAGGTTATTTTCTTTTATCACTTTAAGTTGTCCTGCCATTTCAGCCTAGCCTGAAGAGTTTCTATTGAAAGATCAGCTGTTATCCTTATGGGAATCCCCTTGTGTGTTATTTGTTGCTTTTCCAATGCTGCTTTTAATACTTGTTTTTGTGTTTGATCTTTGTTAATTCAATTAATATGCATCTTGGGGTGTTTCATGATGGGGTTATCACTCATCTAGAGCAAAACGTCCTGGATTGTGAAGTCAAGTGGGCCTTAGAAAGCATCAGTACGAACAAAGCTAGTGGAGGTGATGGAATTCCAGTTGAGCTATTTCAAATCCTGAAAGATGATGCTGTGAAAGTGCTGCACTCAATATGCCAGCGCATTTGGAAAACTCAGCAGTGGCCACAGGACTGGAAAAAGTCAGTTTTCATTCCAATCCCAAAGAAAGGCAATGCCAAAGAATGCTCAAACTACCACACAACTGCACTCATCTCACACGCTAGTAAAGTAATGTTCAAAATTCTCCAAGCTAGGCTTCAGCAATATGTGAACCGTGAACTCCCTGATGTTCAAGCTGGTTTTAGAAAAGGCAGAGGAACCAGAGATCAAATTGCCAACATCTGCTGGATCATGGAAAAGCAAAAGAGTTCCAAAAAAACATCTATTTCTGCTTTATTGACTATGCCAAAGTGTTTGACTGTGGATCACAAGAAACTGTGGAAAATTCTGAGAGAAATGGGACTACCAGGCTACCTGACCTGCCTCTTGAGAAATCTGTATGCAGGTCAGGAGGCAACAGTTAGAACTGAACATGGAACAGCAGACTGGTTCCAAATGGGAAAAGGAGTACGTCGAGGCTGTATATTGCCACCCTATTTATTTAACTTATATGCAGAGTACATCATGAGAAATGCTGGACTGGAAGAAACACAAGCTGGAATCAAGATTGCCGGGAGAAATATCAATAACCTCAGATATGCAGATGACACCACCTTTATGGCAGAAAGTGAAGAGGAACTAAAAAGCCTCTTGATGAAAGTGAAAGAAGAGAGTGAAAAAGTTGGCTTAAAGCTCAATGTTCAGAAAACGAAGATCATGGCATCCGGTCCCATCACTTCATGGGGAATAGATGGGGAAACAGTGGAAACAGTGTCAGACTTTATTTTGGGGGGCTCCAAAATCACTGCAAATGGTGACTGCAGCCATGAAATTAAAAGACACTTACTCCTTGGAAGAAAAGTTATGTCCAACCTAGATAGCTTATTGAAAAGCAGAGACATGACTTTGTCGACTAAGGTCCGTCTAGTCAAGGCTATGGTTTTTCCTGTGGTCATGTATGGATGTGAGAGCTGCACTGTGAAGAAGGCTGAGCGCCAAAGAATTGGTGCTTTTGAACTGCGGTGTTGGAGAAGACTCTTGAGAGTCCCTTGGACTGCAAGGAGATCCAACCAGTCCATTCTGAAGGAGATCAGCCCTGGGATTTCTTTTGGAAGGAATGATGCTAAAGCTGAAACTCCAGGACTTTGGCCACCTCATGCAAAGAGTTGACTCACTGGAAAAGACTCTGATGCTGGGAGGGATTAGGGGCAGGAGGAGAAGGGGATGACAGAGAATGAGATATGTGGATGGCATCACTGACTCAATGGACGTGAATTTGACTGAACTCCTGGAGTTGGTGATGGACAGGGAGGCCTGTTGTGCTGGGATTCATGGGGTTGCAAAGATTCGGGCACGACTGTGTGACTGAACTGGGGTTTTTCATCTTGGGTTTATCCTGTTTGGGACTCTCTCTGTTTCTTGGACTCGGGTGATTATTTCCTTCCCCATTTTATGGAAGTTTTCAACTATTATCTCCTCAAGTATTTTCTCATGGTCTTTTGTCTTCTTCTTCTGGGATTCTTATGATTTGAATCATGGGGCATTTACCATTGTCCCAGAGGTCTCTGAGATTGTCATCATTTTTAAAAATTTGTTTTTCCTTTTTCCTCTCTGATTCATTCATTTCTACTATTCTATCTTCTACCTCACTAATCCTATCTTCCGCCTACATTATTCTACTAATTATTCCCTCCAGAGTGTTTTTGATATCATTTATTGAATTATTCATTATATATTGATTCTTTTTTATTTCTTCTAGGTCCTTGTTAAACTTTTCTTGCATCTTCTCAATCCTTTTCTCCAGGCTATTTATCTGTGATTCCATTTTAATTTCAAGATTTTGGATCATTTTCACTATCATTAATGGGAATTCTTTATCAGGTAGATTCCCTATCTCTTCCTCTTTTGTTTGGTTTGGTGGGCATTTATCCTGTTCCTTTGCCTGCTAGGTATTCCTCTGTCTCTTCATCTTGTTTATATTGCTGTGTTTGGGGGTGGTCTCTCCATATTCTGGCAGTTTGTGGAGTTCTGTTTATTGTGGAGTTTCCTCACTGTGGGTGGGGTTGTACAGGTGGCTTGTCAAGTTTTCCTGGTTAGGGAAGCTTGTGTCAGTGTTCTGGTGGGTGGAGCTGGATTTCTCCTCTCTGGTGCGCAATGAAGTGTCCAGAAATGAGTTATGAGATGTCAGTGGGTTTGGAGTGACTTTGGGCAGCCTGTATATTGAAGCTCAGTGCTATGTTTCTGTGTTGCTGGAGTATTTGCGTGGTATGTCTTGCTCTGGAACTTGTTGGCCCTTGGGTGGTGCTTGGTTTCAGTGTAGGTACGGAGGCGTTTGATGAGCTCCTGCCAGTTAATGTTCTTTGGAGTCAGGAATTCTCTGGTGTTCTCAGGATTTGGACTTAAGCCTCCTGCTTCTGGTTTTCTGTTTTATTTTTATAGTAACCTCAAGACTTCTCCATCTATACAGCACTGTTGATAAAACATCTAGGTTAAAGATGAAAAGATTATCCATAGTGAGGGACACCCAGAGAGGTTCACAGAGTTACATGGAGAAGAGAAGAGGGATGAGGGATATAGAGGTGACCAAGATGAGATGAGGCAGAATCAAAAGAGTAGAGTAAGCTAGTCAGTAATCACTTCCTTATGTGCGCTCCACAGTCTGGATCCCTCAGAGATGTTCATGGTGTTACACAGAGAAGAGAAGAGGGAGGAAGGAGACAGAGGTGGCCAGGAGGATAAAGGAGGGAATCAAAAGGAGAGAGACAGATCCAGCTGTTCTCCACCGGAGACACACAAAGAGATTCACAGAGTTGGGTAGAGAAGGGAAGGGGGAGGGAGGAGATAGAAGCGACCTGGTGCAGAAAAAGGAGTGTCCAAAGTGGGAGAGAGCAGTCAAGCCAGTAATCTCTCTCCCAAGTAAAAATGGGTACTGAAGATTGGGTTCTTAATGGTACAAAATTGATAACAAATACCAAAAAGCAAAGATTTAAAATCTAGAGTAGAGGTTGGATTTTCAAAAATACAATATTTAAAAAAAACAAGGTCACAAAAATTATTATATATATATATATATATATATATATATATATATGAAGTTCACTTTTAAAAATAGGGTCTTTTTTTTGCAAAGTAATGTAAGTTATAAAAATGAAAATTAAAGGAGCAATAGAGGACTTAAAAAAATTAAAGAATGATAGTAAAAATATATCTAGGACTTTCTCTAGTGTTGTGGGCAGTGTGGAGTCAGTTCATTTTTGGATAATTCCTTGATCCGGCTTATATTTCTGTAGATCTATAGGCCCCTTCTTATGTAGTTGGTGCTAACTACAGGGTTTTAATCGATTGCACCTGTCACTTCCAGGGCGGTTCCCTCTGTTTTAGCTTCTTCTGTTTGCTGGTCTCTTCAGTATCTAATTTCGACCCTGACACAAGGGGGAGGTGGTGGACACTTTTTAAGGCTCACTTTTTCAGTTCTGCTATGGAGACGGAGGAACACTGCAAACAAATAACACTGGTGTGTGCTCGCAGTGTCTTGGCCACACTGGGTTTGGCCCTGCTCACAGTGTGTATGCTTTCCCTGTCTACACTGCTTAGGCTCTAGGTTGCTCAGTTGGAAACTGTCTGAGGCTGGACCCGAGTTGTATGCTCTTCCCAGGTCTAAGCCACTCAGGTTCAGGTACTTGGGTAGTCCTCAGAGGTGCAGACTCAGTTAGCCTGCATTTTGTGCCCTTCTCAGGTCCAAGCAGATCAGGTGAGCGAGTGTTTAGTGAGCGAGGTTGCTGTAACGTATCATATCCCCCGTCCCTGCTGCCCAGTTTTCTGGGTGTACAACTGGCATAGCTTCTCAGGTGGATTTTGACCATCCAGAATCCCAAGAAGTCTTGGTTAGCAACAAAGCTTCCTTGCAGTTTGGTAGATAATGCCTCTCTGGGGCCGCCATGCCCCCTTCTGGCTTTGGCTGCCCTCGCCTGTCTGTCACCAGAAGGGGATGGGCTTGTTTGCAGCTGTCTAGCTCTGCTCAGTCTTTTGTCTGTGAGTGGGCCTGGCAGTGTCTTAGGTTAGGGCTTTTCATGCGGTAGCTATCCCACAGTCTGGTTTGCTAGCCCAACTTAGTTCACTCAGATTGCCCTCGGGGCATTCAGGCCCGGTCCTTACTCTAAGCAATGCAGCCCACACCTCCCTCAGTTCAGTTCAGTTCAGTCACCCAGTCGTGTCTGACTCTTTGCGACCTCATGAATCACAGCATGCCAGGCCTCCTTGTCCATCACCAACTCCAGCAGTTCACTCAGACTCATGTCCATTGAGTCAGTGATGCCATCCAGCCATCTCATCCTCTGTTGCCCCCTTCTCCTCCTGCCCCTAATCCCTCCCAGCATCAGTCTTCCAATGAGTCAACCCTTCGCATTAGGTGGCCAAAGTACTAGAGTTTCAGCTTTAGCATCATTCCTTCCAAAGAAATCCCAGGGCTGATCTCCTTTAGAATGGACTGGTTGGATCTCCTTGCAGTCCAAGGGACTCTCAAGAGTCTTCTCCAACACCACAGATCAAAAGCACCAATTCTTTGGCGCTCAGCCTTCTTCACAGTGCAGCTCTCACATCCATACATGACCACAGGAAAAACCATAGCCTTGACTAGACGGACCTTAGTCGGCAAAGTAATGTCTCTGCTTTTGAATATGCTATCTAGGTTGATCATAACTTTTCTTCCAAGGAGTAAGCGTCTTTTAATTTCATGGCTGCAGTCACCATCTGCAGTGATTTTGGAGCCCAGAAAAATAAAGTCTGACACTGTTTCCACTGTTTCCCCATCTATTTCCCATGAAGTGATGGGACCAGATGCCATGATCTTCGTTTTCTGAATGTTGAGCTTTAAGCCAACTTTTTCACTCTCCACTTTACTTTCATCAAGAGGCTCTTTAGTTCCTCTTCACTTTCTGCCATAAGGGTGGTGTCATCTGCATATCTGAGGTTATTGATATTTCTCCCGGCAATCTTGATTCCAGCTTGTGTTTCTTCCAGTCCAGCATTTCTCATGATGTACTCTGCATATAAATTAAATTAGCAGCGTGACAATATACAGCCTTGATGTACTCCTTTTCCTATCTGAAACCAGTCTGCTGTTCCATGCCCTGTTCTAACTGTTGCTTCCTGATCTGCATACAGATTTTTCAAGAGGCAGGTCAGGTGGGCTGGTATTCCTGTCTCTTTCAGAATTTTCCACAGTTTATTGTGATCCACACAGTCAAAGACTTTGGCATAGTCAATAAAGCAGAAATAGAGGTTTTCCTGGAACTCTCTTGCTTTTTCCATGATCCAGCAGATGTTGGCAATTTGATCTCTGGTTCCTCTGCCTTTTCTAAAACCAGCTTGAACATCAGGAAGTTAACGGTTCTCATATTGCTGAAGTCTGGCTTGGAGAATTTTGAGCATTAGTTTACTAGCATGTGAGATGAGTAAAATTGTGGGGTAGTTTGGGCATTGTTTGGCATTGCCTTTCTTTGGGATTGGAATGAAAACTTGGGTTTCTCTTACCTTGGGCCTGGGGTATCTCTTCACGGCTGCTCCAGCAAAGCGCAGCCGCTGCTCCTTATCTTGGACGAGGGTTATCTCCTCACTGCTGCCCTTCCTGCCCTTCAACATGGGATAGCTCCTCTAGGCCCTCCTGCACCCGCACAGCCACCACTCCTTTGAGGTCGGGTAGCCCCTCCCAGCTGCCGCCCCTGACCTCAGATGCGGGGTAGCTCCTCTTGGCCGTTCCTGCACCATCGCAGCCTGGCACTCTCAGCCACTGCCCCTGACCTCGGAAATGGGGTAACTCCTATTGGCCGCTGTCCTTTGGGCATGGGGTCCTCCCGGCTTCTGCCCCTGACCTCGGATGTGGTGTAGCTCCTCGCTGCCGCGCTTCGTGCACAGGTCACGGCCTTTGCCGCTCTTAGTGCCCAAGCCTCCCTGCCCAGCTCCTACTTGCTAGTGGCAGATGCAGATGTCTGCGCTGCTTCTCTGCTGGGAGGTTACCATTAGGCACATAATCTGTGGGTTTACTTATTTATTTATTTTTCCTCCCAGTTATGTTGCCCTCTGTGGTTCCAAGGCTCGCCACACACTCCGCAGTGAGAGTGTTTCCTGGTACTTGGAAACTTCTCTCTTTTTAAGACCCGCTTCCCTGGTGGCTCAGATGGTAAAGCGTCTGTCTACAGTGTGAGACCTGGGTTCGATCCCTGGGTTGGGAAGAATCACTGGAGAATGAAATCTCAACCTACTCCAGTACTCTTGCCTTGAAAATCCCATGGACTGAGGAACTTGGTGCAAGCTATTATCCATGGGGTTGCAAAGAGCAGGGCTTGACTGAGCTACTTCACTTCACTTTCCCAGGATGGATCTCTGTCTCTACCTCTTTTGTCTCTCTTTTTATCTTTTATATTTTTTCCTACCTCCTTTCAAAGACAATGGGCTGCTTTTCTGGGTGCCTGATGTCCTCTGCTGGCATTCAGAAGTTGTTTTGTGGAATTTACTCAGCTTTCAAATATTCTTTTGATGAATTTGTGGGGGAGAAAGTGGTCTCCCTCTCCTCTTCCTCTGCCATCTTAGGACCCTCAAAACATATGTTTTCATTCTTCCTGTAGTCTTACTCCTCAGTTTTAGTTGTATTTAAATGTATAAATTCAAATGAGGCAAACCTGCAAAAAAGAAAAAAAAAAAGATTACTATTAGATTCATTTATGGCTATAGTACTGTAGATAAAAGTCTCAACAAATGTGTGTATATAAATATATGCATTTATGTAGTAAAGAAATTTTATTTTATTAATGATGAATTTGTTACATACTATTAAACAGTGCTTTTCTTGCCGGGTTTGTTTACTCCTCATTTTTTAATCTCTTTGTTTCTTGTTGCTGATTCTAAACTCTTCAATCATATAGCCTCAGATAAATTCTTAAAGAATCTTTGCTCTCATTATTAGAGAAATGCAAATCAAAACCACAATGAGGTACCACTTCACACCAGTCAGAATGGCTGCGATCCAAAAATCTGCAAGCAATAAATGCTGGAGAGGGTGTGGAGAAAAGGGAACCCTCCTACACTGTTGGTGGGAATGCAAACTAGTACAGCCACTATGGAGAACAGTGTGGAGATTCCTTAAAAAATTGCAAATAGAACTACCATATGACCCAGCAATCCCACTGCTGGGCATACACAAGGAGGAAACCAGAACTGAAAGAGACACATGTACCCCAATGTTCATCGCAGCACTTTTTATAATAGCCAGGATATGGGAACAACCTAGATGTCCATCAGCAGATGAATGGATAAGAAAGCTGTGGTCCATATACACAATGGAGTATTACTCAGCCATTAAAAAGAATTCATTTGAATCAGTTCTGATGAGATGGATGAAACTGGAGCTGATTATACAGAGTGAAGTAAGCCAGAAAGAAAAACACCAATACAGTATACTAACACATATATATGGAATTTAGAAAGATGGCAATGACGACCCTGTATGCAAGACAGCAAAAAAGACACAGATGTGTATAATGGACTTTTGGACTCAGAGGGAGAGGGAGAGGGTGGGATGATTTGGGAGAATGGCATTCCAACATGTATACTATCATGTAAGAATCGAATCGCCAGTCTATGTCTGACGCAGGATACAGCATGCTTGGGGCTGGTGCATGGGGATGACCCACAGAGATGTTATGGGGAGGGAGGTGGGAGGGGGTTCATGTTTGGGAATGCATGTAAGAATTAAAGATTTTAAAATTTAAAAAATAAAAAACTAAAACTAAAAAAAAAAAAGATTTTAAAATTAAAAAAATAAAAAACTTAAAAAAAAGAAAATAAATGATAAAATGGTAAAGCTAAAAAAAAAAAAAGAATCTTTGCTCTCTACCATTATGCTCTACCACCTTTTCATTGCAATTATCAATTCTGTCTTTCACATTTTGACATTTAGATTTTATTTTTATTCAAGAAAATATTCCTCCAATCAACACAAAACAGAGTTAAAATATATCTTAATTAGTTATTAGGGAAGATTATATTATACTGAATTCAGAATAAGGAGAAAAAAAGAAAAAATAAAACTAATGAAATAACTTGGGCTTGAATTATTCTATAAATATTTTACTTTTCAATGAGCCTGTGTGGAAAAAAAACTTACTGCTTTTATTGTATATTCTGTTTATAAAATTTGAATAATTTTAATTTTCAGGTTTGAACTAAAGTTGAAGATAACTGTATCTTTTTCTCTCCCTCATTGTGGCCAATTAAAGCTAACAATTAAAATGAAAAGAAAATTGAGAAATGAGTAAAAACCATAGTAAATTAATTCAATATCTTAAGAACAGTGATAACATAATAACTGAGGTTCAAATTATAGGGTTCTGCAACAACTTAGTGTTTAACGAATGGCAATGACAAAACAAAATAGTCGCAAGTCCACATTTCAATATTTCTGTTTCTTATTGCAATTATAGACATTAGTGAAGTAATTCTCTATAGAATATGAGTAGACTTCTTAGTGCAGTTTTAAATATATCAAAGGGCTGGATGGAGAGTAAAGATTTTCCATATAATCCCTGGTTCCCATCCACAATTTCCTTTATTTTTAACATCTTGCTTTGGTGTAGCACATTAGCTATGATTGATAAACTAGTATTGATACATTATTACAGGCATATATTGCCTTACTTCACTTTGCTCTATTCTACTTCACAGATAATGTACGTTTTACAGATTAAAAAATTGTGGCAATCCTGTGACAAACAAGTCTATCAGCAACATTTTTCCAATAGCATTAGTTCACTTTGTATTGTACTTTGGTAATTTTTGTAAATTTCAAACATTACTTTTATTTTATTTCTTATAGTGATGTGTGATCAATTATCTTTGATGTTAATACTACTCACTGAAGTTTCAGATGATGGTCAGAAGTTTTTATTAATAAAGTATTTTTAATTTAAGTATCTAAAGTGATTTTTGTAGGCATAATGCTATTTAGCACTTCAATTCAGTCACTTCAGTCATTCAATTATGCCTGACTCTTTGGGAACCCATGGTCTACAGCACGCCAGACCTCTCTGTCAGCCTCCAACTCCCAGAGTTTATTCAAATTCATGTCATTGAGTCAGTGATGCCGTTCAACCATCTTATCCTTTGTCATCCCCTTGTCCTCCCGCTTTCAATCTTTCCCAGAATCAGGGATTTTTTTTTTTTTTCCAATAAGTTAGTTCTTTGCATCAAGTGGCCAGAGTATTGGAGTTTCAGCTTCAGCATCAGTCCTTCCATTGCATATTCAGGACTGATTTCCTTTAGGATGGACTGGTTGGATCTCCTTGCTGTTCAAGAAACTCTCAAGGGTCTTCTCCAACAACACAGTTTAAAAGCATCAATTCTTCAGTGCTCAGTTTTCTTTGTGTTCCAACTCTCACATCCATACATAACTACTGGAAAAAACATAGCTTTGACTAGACAGACCTTTCTCAGCAAAATAATGTCTCTACTTTTTAATATGGTGACCAGGTTGGTCATTACTTTTCTTTCAAAGAGCAACCGTCTTTTAATTTCATGGCTGCAGTCACCATCTGCAGTGATTTTGAAGCCCAAGAAAATAAAGGCTGTCACTGTTTCCACTGTTTCCCCATCCATTTGCCACAAAATGATGGGACCAGATGACATGATCTTAGTGTTCTGAATGTTGAGTTTTAAGCCAACTTCTTCACTCTTTCACTTTCATCAAGAGGCTTTTTAGTTCCTCTTCACTTTCTGCCATAATGGTGGTGTCATCTGCATATCTGAGGTTATTGATATTTCTCCTGGCAATCTTGATTCCAGCTCATGCTTCATCCAGCCCAGAGTTTCTCATGATGTACTCTGCATATAAATTAAATAAGTAGGGTGACAATATACAGCCTTGATGCATTCTTTTCCTATTTGGAACCAGTCTGTTGTTCCATGTCCAGTTCCATGTCAGTTGTTTCCTGACCTGCATACAGATTTCTCAAGAGGCAGGTCAAGTGGTCTGGTAGTCTTATCTCTTTAAGAATTTTCCAGAGTTTGTTGTGGTCCTCACAGTCAAAGGCTTTGGCATAGTCAACAAAGCAGAAATAGATGTTTTTCTGGAACTCTCTTGCTTTTTCAATGATCCAATGGATGTTAGCAATTTGATATCTAGGTCCTCTGCCTTTTCTAAACCCAACTTAAGCATCTGGAAGTTCACGGTTCATGTACTATTGAAGCCTTGCTTAGAGAATTTTGAACATTACTTTACTAGTGTGTGAGATGAGTGCAATTGTGTGATAGTTTGAGCATTCTTTGGCATTGCCTTTCTCTGGGATTGGAATGACAACTGACCTTTTCCAGTTCTATGGCCCTGCTGAGTTTTCCAAATTTGTTGGCATATTGAGTGAAGCACTTTCACAGCATCATCTTTTAGGATTTAAAATAGCTCAACTGGAATTCCATCACCTCCACTAGCTTTGTTCATAGTGATGCTTCCTAATGCCCACTCGATTTTGCATTCCAGCATGTCTGGCTTTAGTTTGGTGATCACACCATCGTGATTATCTAGGTCCTGAAGATCTTAATAGAGTGTAAATATAACTTTTATATTGAGAAACCACAAAATCATATGACTTCTTGTATTGCAATATTGCCTTATTGTTGGGGTCTGGAATTGAACATGTAATATCTCTGAAGTATGCCAATGATATTTAAAATCTTCAGTTTACATTATGATGTGGTGTGCATCTAGCTTTTGGTAAATGCATAATGTATATGTGCACCATTACTGTATTGCACAACCATTAGAGTGTAATACAAAATAGTTTCACTGTCCTAAAAATCCCATGTCCCTTATTCATCCTTTCCTTTTACTACTCAACCATAGAAATCACTGATGCTTTTATTTTCCTAATAGTTTTTCCTTTCTCATAATGCCGCATATCTGGAATTATATAGTATATAAATTTTTCAGACTGATATTTTCATATAGCAATATATATTTTAATGTTTCCCCATGTATTTTGTGAGTGATAACTTATTTCTTTTTATTTCCATTGTATTTGTGTACCACATTGGGGAGAGAGCAAATGAGCCAAGATGGCTTATTCAGGCTCTTTCAAACCATTTTTGTAAATAATGACTATGTAACTATTAAGATCATTTATAGCACTGTGCATGTGTGCCATGAGATACCCACTTGGTTACAAGCTTCTTTGTGCTGAACACATGTGTGAGTTCCACCTAGAAAGTGGCAACATTGCTGCTGCATGGCGGCCGGGTCCATTGGGTCTGTCATGAGAGGAGAGAATATAGTTTGACTACTGCTACAGCTGCTGTGTCAGCCAGGAGAGAATACAGTTATGGCTGCTGTGTGCCAGGAGAGAGGTTGTGTTGTGTTAGATTATGCTATGGCTATTGTGCCAACCAGGAGAGAATAAAAGTGTCTACAGTTCTTACGGTGCCTCCCATCTTCTTCCAGCCTCAGCTTGTGCCTTGTGTGGGTTCAACGAACAGTGTGCACAGTGAGATTCAGTGAGACAACTGGCACCATGAACAGGATGAAGAACAATACACACACTTTATCAATTTGCCTATTAAAGAAAATCTTGATTTTTTTCCAATTGTTGATAATTATAGATAATATAAGTGTTTCTGGGGGGCACTAGTGGTAAAGAACCCACCTGCCAGTTGAGAAGATCTGAAATGTGGGTTCAGTCCCTAGGTGGGGAAGATCCCCTGGAGGAGTGCACAGCAACACACTCCAGTGTTCTTGCCTGGAGAGCCTCAAGAACAGAGGAGCCTGACGGGCTATAGTCCATAGAGTCACAAAGAGTCAGACACAACTGGAGCAACTTAGCACAGCACAGCATAGAACATAGATGCTATATATTTACAGAATTTTGTGTGGGTATGTTTTCAATTCACTTAAATAAATACCTAAGGGACTAATTTCTGGTTTGTATTGTATATGTTTAATTCTCTAAGAAACTATAGAACAGTTTTTCTAGTGTTATACTTTTCTTGCATTCTCACAAGCAATGAACATAAGTTCCTCTTGCTTCACATCCTCACCAGCTACAGGTACTGTCATGATTTTTAGTCATTCTCATAGGCTCTTAGTGACATCTCACTGTTGTTTTATTTTACAATTCTTTAATGACAATAATGGTGACATATTTATTATCTGTACACTTTTTTTGGTAAAGCGTCTTCACATATTTCTGCCTACTTTTAAACTGGTCCTTGTTGTATTTTTATGGAGTTTTAATGATTCTTTGTATATTTTAGATAAAAGTATTTCATCAAGTATATGTTTTGTAGATATTTTCTCTCTGTTGTGGCTTATCTTTTATATCTTTTAGTGTCTTTAACAGAACAGAAAATTTTCATTTTAATGAAGTACAACTTAACAATTTTTTCTTTCATGGATTGTATTTCTGAGTTGTTTATAAAAACTCAGTGCCAGAGCAAGGCTAAACATTATTTTCCATTATGCTCTCCGTATGTTATCATTCAAGTTTTATAGTTTTCCACTTAAATTTAAGTATATTTTCTATTTTGAGTTAATTTTCATGAAAACTATGCAGTTTATAGCTATAATCATATTTTAAATATGAATATGTGAATATTCAGTTGCTTTGGCACCATTTATGAAAAAGACTATTCTTTCTCAATTGGATTTTCCTTAGTCATATCATAGAGCAGTTGACTGTATTCATGTGGATATATTTATGGACTCACTATTTCATGCCACTAATCATTTTGCATATTCTTTCACTAAGAGACTATCATTGAAGCTGTACAATAAATCTAGAAGTTGAGTAAAGTCAGTCTTCTGATTTTGCTCTTCAGTATTGTCTTGACTATTCTATGTCTTTTTTTAATCTATATAAACTTGAGAGTCAGTTTTCACATATTCTAGCAAGAATAACTTGCTAGAAATTGTATTTGAATTGCAGTAAATTAATAAATGAATCTGAGAGTAACTGATAGCATAAACTTTCCTGACAAAGGTCCATCTAGCTAAAGCTGTGATTGTCCATCTAGCTAAAGCTGTGATTTTTCCAGTAGTCATGTATGGATGTGAGAGTTGGATCATAAAGAAAGCTGAGCACTGAAGAATTAGTGATTTTGAACTATGGTATTGGAGAAGACTCTTGAGAATCACTTGGACTGCAAGGAGATCCAACCAGTCAATCCTAAAAGAAAACAGTCCTGAATATTCATTGGAAAGACTGATGCTGAAGCTGAAACTCCGATAATTTGACCACCTGATGTGAAGAACTGACTCACTGGAAAAGACCCTGATGCTGGAAAAAATTGAAGGCAAGAGGAGAAGGGGATGACCTAAGGTGAAATGGTTGGATGGCATCACCGACTCAATGGACTTGAGTTCAAGCAAGCTTCTGGAGTTGGTGATGGACAGGAAAGTCTGGCATGCTGCAGTTCATGGGGTCAGTTCATTACTGAATGAATGAACTGAACTGAACTGACAGCATAAAAAATATTGAATCTTCAAATCTATGAATATGGAGTAATTTTTTTTATCAAAGTTTGTAGTTTCATATACAACTTGTACATATTTAGATGGGTTTTAATTCAAGTATTGCTTTTGAGAGGCAAGGGGTCATGTAAATATTCTTGTGTTTTACAATTTTAAGTGTCATAGCCTATTGCTGGAACATACGAAAGCAATTGACATATATTAATCTTATAACTTACAAACTTAAGTACTTATTATAATGTTCCAGGAATGTTTTAGTCAATTTTATTGCATTTTCTACATAGATAATCATTTCCTCTATGAATAGAGGTAGTTTTATTATTTTTCTTCTCAATATTTTATTTCATTTTCTTGTATCATTGCATTAGCTAGGGCTCTCATTATACTGTTGAATGGAGAGGCGAGAAGTGACATTCTTGCTTGATCTTAGTGGGAAAGCTTCTAGTTTCTCACTATTAACTAAAATGTTAACTGTATGATTTTGCAGGTGTTCTAGGTGATGAAGTTCACTTCAGTCTTAGTTTTCTGATAATTTTTATTATAATGGATGTTAAACTTTATCAAGTGTTTTTCTGCATCTGTATGACCAATGATGCTTCTTTAGCCAGCTGAAGTTATGGATTATGTAAATTTATTTTTAATATAAACCTTCCTTGTATTCTTGAAATAAATCCCTCTTGATTGTGGCATTCACTTAGAGCCAGACATCCTGGAATGTGAAGTCAAATGGGCCTTAGGAAGCATCACTATGATCACTATGGACAAAGCTCAAAATTCTCCAAGGCAGTCTTCCACAGTACATGAACTGTGAACGTACAGATGTTCAAGCTGGATTTAGAAAAGGCAGAGGAACCAGAGATCAAATTGCCAGCATCCATTGGATCATCAAAAAAACATCTACTTCTGCTTTATTGACTATGCCAAAGCCTTTGACTGTGTGGATCACAATAAACTGGAAAATTATGAAAGAGATGGGAATACCAGACCACCTGACCTGTCTCTTGAGAAGCCTATATGCAGGTCAGGAAGCAACACTTAGAAATGGACATGGAACAACAGACTGGTTCCAAATAGGAAAAGGAGTATGTCAAGGCTGTATTTTGTCACCCTACTTATTTAACTTATATGCAGAGTACATCATGAGAAACACTGGGCTGGATGAAGCATGAGCTGGAATCAAGATTGCCAGGAGAAATATCAATAACCTCAGATATGCACATGTCACTACCCTTATGGAAGAAAGTGAAGAGCAACTAAAAAGCCTCTTGATGAAAGTAAAAAGAGGAGAGTGAAAAAGTTGGCTTAAAGCTCAACATTCAGAACACTAAGATCATGGCATCCGGTCCCATCACTTCTTGGAAAATATGGAAAAACAGTGGGAATAGTGGCTGACTTGATTTTTGGGGGCTCCAAAATCACTGCAGATGGTGACTGCAGCCATGAAATTAAAAGATGCTTACTCCTTGGAAGAAAGGTTATGATCACCCTAGACAGCATATTAAAAAGCAAAGACATTACTTTGTCAACAAAGATTCATCTAGTCAAAGCTATGGTTTTTCCAGTAGTCATGTATGGATGTGAGAGTTGGACTATAAAGAAAGCTGAGCACTGAAAAATTGGTGCTTTTGAACTGTGGTGTTGAAGACTCTTGAGAGTCCCTTGAACAGCAAGGAGATGCAACCATTCCATCCTAAAGGAAATCATTCCTGAATATACATTGGAAGGACTGATGTTGAGGCTGAAACTCCAATACTTTGGCTACCTGATGCAAATAACTGACTCATTGGAAAAGACCCTAATGCTGGGAAATATTGAAGGCAGGAGGAGAAGGGGATGACAGAGGATGAGATGGTTCGATGGCATCACCGACTCAGTGGACATGAGTTTGAATAAATTCTGGGAGTTGGTGATGGACAAGGAGGTATGGTGTGCTGCCGTCCATTGGGTCACAAGGAGTCAGACATGACTGAGCGACTGAAGTAAACTGAGCTGACTGTGGCATATAATTTTTCATACATTGTTGGATTTGACTTGATTTATTTTATTCACTTTTTACATCTATGTTTATGAGAGATATTGTAGGTTTACTTTTTCTTTTTACAGTTTATTTGTCTGGATGTGCTGTTGAGAAATGTTAGCACTAAAGGATGTGCTAAAATTTCACCCTCCTGTTTCTGTTTCCCAAATCAGATTGTAGAATATTGGTGTCATTCTTTCGTTAACTTTTTGGTATAATTCACCAGTAATTACTTTTGGGCCCATAATTTTCTTATTCTGAAGATGATCAATTAATTAAATTTTAATATATAACAGCTTATTCATGTTATTTATTACAATATATTTTTATGAATTTTCATCAGTTATGTCTTACAAACAGTGCATTTCATCTATGTTGTCAAATGTGTGGGCATACATATTTTCCCAATTTTTTTTCTTGTTTTGCTCATCTTTTTACATCTATGGTATCACTAGATCTGGTCCCACTTTTATTTCTGATACCAGTACTTTGTATCTTATCTTTTTTTTGATTAGACTATCAAGGAAGTAATCAACTTTATTGATCTTATCAAAGAACCAGCTTTTTATCTCATTGATTTTCTCTATCATGTACTTTTTTTTCCCACATATATTGGGTTATGTTCTTGAATTTTCTCTCTTTTCTTATTCTTAATTTAGATTTATTTTGCTCTTCTTTATCTTCAAATCCAAAGTAGAGACTTAACTTATTAACATATGATTTTCATACTAATTATATACATAAATGCTATGGATTTACTTCTAATTATCACTTTTACTTGCATTCTGCAAATTTTGATGTGTTGTATTTTCATTTTCATTTTTATCTTGCTCAAAATATTTTACATGACTTTTGATACTTCTTAACCTTTGTGTAAGTTAGAATGTTTAATTTCTCAACTTTGAACATTCATTGGAAGGATTTATACTAAAGATGAAGCTCAGATACTTTGGCTACCTGATGCAGAGAACTGACTCACTGGAAAAGACCTTGATGTTGGGACAAATTGAAGGCAAAAGGAGAAAAGCGATGTAGAGGATGAGATGGTTAGTTATTATCACTGACTCAGCTGACATGTTATCATTAAGTTTCTTAGTCATATCCAACACTTTGCAACCCCGTGGACAGCAGCAGGCCAGACTTTACTGCCCTTCACTAGCTCCTGAAAGTGAAAGTTAAAAGTCACTCAGTCATGTCCTATTCTTTTTGACCCCACGGACTATGCTGCTGCTGCTGCTGCGGCGGTGCTTCAGTCGTGTCTGACTCTGTGCGACCCCACAGACGGCAGCCCACCAGGCTCCCTCGTCCCTGGGATTCTCCAGGTAAGAACACTGGAGTGGGTTGCCATTTCCTTCTCCAATGCATGAAAGTGAAAACTGAAAGTGAAGTCACTCAGTAAGTGTTCGACTTTTCGTGACCCCATGGACTACAGCCTACTGGGCTCCTCCATCCACGGGATTTTCCAGGCAAGAGTACTGGAGTGGGTTGCCATTGCCTTCTCCACCCATGGACTATAGAGTCCATGAAATTCTCCAGGCCAGACTATTGGAATGGGTAGCCTTTCCCTTCTCCAGGGGATCTTCCCAACCCAGGGAGTTGAACCCAGGTCTCCCTCATTGCAGGAGAATTCTTTACCAGATGAGCACAAGGGAAGCCCAAGAATACTGGAGTAGGTAGCCTAACCTTTTTCCAGTGGATCTTCCTGACCCAGGATTTGAACTGTGGTCTCTTGTTTTGCAGGCAGATTCTGTACTATCTCCTGGAGATTGCTTAAACTCATGTCCATTGAATCAGTGATGCCATCCAACCATCTCATCCTCTGTCACCTACTTCTTTGGCTGCCCTCGATCTTTTCCAGTATCAGGGTCTTTTCCAATGACTTTACTGTTCATATTAAATCCTTCCAATGAATATTAATGGTTGATCTCATTTAGGAGTGATAGGTTTCCTCTGCTAGATGTCTAAGGGACTTTCAAGAGTCTTCTCTAGCACCACAGTTCAAAAGCATCAAGTATTTGGTGTTCAGCTTTATTTATGGTTCAACTCTCAGATTCATACCTGACTACTGGAAAATCAATAAACTTGACTATACAGACCTTCATTGGCAAAGTGATTCCTCTGCTTTTTAAATACTCTGCCTAGATTTGCCATAGCTTTTCTCCCAAGAGCAAGCATCTTTTAAGTTCATGGCAGCAGTCAGTGCCTGTAGTGATTTTGGAGCCCAAGAAAATAAAGTCTGTCACTGTTTCCATTCCCCCCCCCATTTATTTGCCATGAAGTGATGGGGCCGGGTACCATGATCTTCATTTTCTGAATGTTCTATTTTAAGCCAGCATTTCCACTCACCTCTTTCATCTTCATCAAGAGGTTCTTTAGTTCCTCTTCATTTTCTGCAAATAGGGTGGTGTCATCTGCATATCTGAGGCTACTGATATTTTTTCTGGTGATATTGATTCTAGTTTTTGTTTCTTCCAGGCCAGCATCCTCCATGATGTCCTTTGCATATAAGTTAAATAAACAGAGTGACAATACATAGCTTTGATGTACTCCTTTCCCAACTTGAACCAGTTTATTGTTCCATGTCCAGTTCTAACTGTTGCTTCTTTACTTGCATACAGGTTTCTCAGAAGGAAGGTAAAGTGGTCTTGTCTTTCCATTTATTTAAGAATATTCCACAGTTTGTTGTGATCCACGTAGTCAAAGGCTTTAGCATAGTCAATGAAGCAGAAGTAGATGTTTTCGTGGAATTCCCTTGTTTTTCCTAAGATCAAACAGATGTTGGCAATTTGGTGTCTGGTTCCTCTGCCTTTTCTAAATCCAGCTTGAACATCTGGAAGTTCATGGTTCACATACTGTTGAAGTGTAGCTTGAAAGATTTTGAGGATTACTTTGCTAGCATGCGAAATAGGTATGATTGTATGGTAGTTTGAACATTCTTTAGTATTGCCCTTCTTTGGGGTTGGACTGAAAATTGACTTTTTCCACTCCTGTGTCCACTGCTGAGTTTGATAAATTTCCCAACATATTGTGTCCAGCACTCTAACAGTTTCATCTTTTAGGATTTGAAATAACTCAGCTGGAATTCTACTAGTAGTAAAGCTTTGTCTTAGGAATGCTTCCTAAAGCTCACTTGGCTTCACACTCCAGAATGTCTGGCTCTAGATGAGAGACCACATCATCGTGGTTATGCAGGTCATTAAGACCTTTTTAATACAGTTCTTCGATATATTTTTGCCACCTCTTCTTAATATCTTCTTTTGTTAGGTCCACACCATTTCTGTCCTTTATTGTGCCCATTTTTGCATGAAGTTTTCCCTTGGTATCTCTAATGTTTTTGATGCAACCTCTGGTCTCATTCTCACTCTATTGTTTTTCTCTATTTCTTTGCATCGTTCACTTTAAAAGGCTTTCTTATCTCTTTGCTATTCTTTGGAACCCTGCATTCAGATGGGTATATCTTTCTTTCTCCTTTACTTTTCTCTTCTTACCTCAGTTATTTGTAAGGCCTCCTCAGACAACCATTTTGCCTTTTTTCATTTCTCTTTCTTGGTCATGGTTTTGGACACTGCCTCCTGTTCAATGTTATGAAACTCCATCCACATTTCTTCAGGCACTCTATCAGATCTAATCCCTTAAATCTATTTGATGCTTTCACTGTATAATCATAAGGGATTTGATTTAATTCATACCTGAACGGCTTAGTGGATTTTTTTTTTTTCTACTGTTTTCAATTTTAGTCTGAATTTTGCAATAAGGTGGTTCATGATCTGATTTGCAGTCAGGTCTGGTCTTGTTTAACTTGAATGCATTCAGATTCTCCATCTTCAGTGGCAAAAATATAATCAATCTGATTTTGGTATTGATCATCTGGTGATGTCCATGTGTAGAGTTGTCTTTTGTGTTGTTTCAAGTGGGTGTTTGTTATGACTAGTATGTTCTCTTGGCAAGACTATATTAGCCTTTACTCTGCTTCATTTTGTACTCCAAGGCCAAACTTACTGTTACTCTGGGTATCTGTTGACTTCCTACTTTTGCATTCCAGTCACCTATGATGAAAAGGACATCTTTTCTTGGTGTTTGTTTATTCTAGTTTTATAGATCTTCATAGAACCATTCAACTTCATCTTTTCATGCATTATTGGTTGTATCATAGACTTGGATTACAGTGATGTTGAATGGCTTGCCTTTGAAATGAACCAAGATTATTTTGTCATTTTTGAGATTGTACCCAAGTACTGCAATTTGGTCTGTTTTGTTAACTATGAGGGCTATTTCATTTCTTCTAAGGGATTCTTGAACACAATAAGAGATAAAATGATAATCTGAATTGAATTCACCTATTTCCGTCCATTTTAGTTTATGGATTCCTAAAATATCAATGCTTTCTCTTGCCATCTCCTGTTTGACTGCTTCCAATTTATCTTGATTCATGGCCTTAACATTCCAGGTTTCTATGCAATATTGTCCTTTACAGCATTGGAGTTTACTTTCACCTCCAAACCTATCCACAACTGGGTGTCATTTCTGCTTTGGCTCAACCTCTTTATTCCTTCTGAAGCTATTTCTCCATTCTTCACTGGTAGCATATTGGACATCTACAGAACTGGGGGGTTCATCTTTCAGTGTCATATTTGTGCCTTTTAATAGTGTTCATAGGATTCTAAAGGCAAGAATGTGAAGTGGCTTGTCATTCCCTTCTCCAGTGGACCACATGTTGTCAGAAATCTCCACTGTGACCCTTCAGTCTTGGGTGACCCTACATGGCATGCCTCAATAGTTTTATTGAGTTACTCAAATCTGTGATCCATGTGATCATTTTGGTTAGTTCTGTGATTGTGGTTTTCATTCTGTCTGCCCGCTGGTGATTGAGGATAAGAGGCTTGTGGAATCTTCTTGATGGGTGGGACTGGCTGTGAGAACTAGGTCTTGCTCTGATGGGCAGGGCCATGCTCAGTAAGTCTTTAATCTAACAATCTACTGATGGATGGGACTATGCTCCCTCCCTGTAGTTTGGCCAGAGGTTGCCCTGTCCTGGTGTTTTGCAGTCCCTATGGAAATATTTTATATTCTTGTGGCTCAGAGGTTAAAGTATCTGCCTGCAATGCGGGAGACCTGGGTTTGATCCCTGGGTTGGGAAGATCCCTCAGAGAAGGAAATGGCAACCCACTCCAGTAGTCTTGCCTGGAGACTCTCATGGATGGAGGAGCCTGGTGGGCTACAGTCCACAGGGTCTCAAAGAGTCGGACACGACCGAGCGACTTCACACACACACATATTAGGCCTAATGATGACCCCTTCCAAGAGGACTTACTCCAACTTGCTGCAACTTCTAGGAATGCTGTTGTCAGTGCCCTGACCCTGACGCTGTTGGTGCACACCTCCACCAGAGACTCCAAAACATTCACAGGCAAGTCTGGCTCAGTCTCTTCTGGTGTCACTGCCCCTTTCTCCTGGGCCCTGGTGCTTACAAGATTTTGTTTGTGTCCTCTGAGTCTCTGTTTCCCCTCATCTTTGAAAAATTTTTAATCAAATCTTACTGAACTTCAAAGCTAGATTCCCCAGTGATTCCCAGGCCCTTTTCTGGGTCTCCAGGTTGGGAAGTCTCTTGTGGGGCCTAGAACCTTCACAACAGTATGAGAAATTTTTTTGGTATAATTGTTCTCCAGTTTGTGAATCACCCACCTGGCAGCTCTATGGTTTGACTAATAGCAACATCCTCCAAGACGATTCTTACCACATGACATGGCTCCCAGGACTGTTGCTGCCAGTGCCCTTGTCCCTGTAGCGGTCATTGCTAACCCATAATTCTGCAGGAAACCCTCAAACATTCAGGCAGGTCTGGTTCAGTCTCTTGTGGGGATCACTTATCCTTTCCCTGGGTCCTGGTGAACGCAAATTTTCGTTTGTGCCCTCCAAGAGTATGAGGTTTGAGGTGTGCTTTTAAATGTGACTTAAATGAGATTGCACCCCTCTTCCTGTAATATTGTGGCTTGTCTTTTGTCCTTGTCTTGTTTTGATGGGTTCCAACATCCTGCTAAAGCTGAAACTCCAGTACTTTGGTTACCTCATGCGAAGAATTGACTCATTGGAAAAGACTCTGATGCTGGGAGGGATTAAGGGCAGGAGGAAAAGGGGGCGACAGAGGACGAGATGGCTGGATGGCATCACCAACTCACTGGATGTGAATTTGAATGAACTCCGGGAGTTGGTGGTGGGCAAGGAGGCCGGGTGTGCTGCAGTTCATGGGGTGACAAAGAATCGGACAGGACTGAGCAACTGAACTGAACTGAATTGAACATCCTTCTGTTCATTGTCAGCAGCTAGTTGTGAATTTAGTGTTCTCACGGGAGAAGATGAGTGTAGGTCCTCCTAACCCACCAAAAATCAAACCAAAACAAAAAATCAAACAAAACACCAAACCAAAACAAAGACAATGGAGATGAGTTAGAGCAAAGTGCAGGAGACAGTGAATGACAAAGGAGCCTGACATGCTGCAATCCATGACATTACAAATGAACAACAATTTCATAGCCAACTATTTGGGGATTTTTATGCTACATTCCTATAATTTTCTAATTTCTGAAAGCATATTTTGTATTAGGTCTATTTTTCTAAATTTGATCTGACATGTGTCTTATGACCAAGAATGTTGTCTATATTGGTGAAATTTTTACATGAGCTTGAGGATCACATATATTCTGGCTTTGTTGTGGAGTAAGTATTTTATAAATGTCTATTACATCCAGTTGATTGATGGTGCTATTCAGTTCAACTTTATATCCTTAATGATTTTCTGCCTGCTAGGTCTGTCAGTTACTAAAAGAGGGGTGCTGAAGTCTCCAACTATTAGTATAATATGAGATTTGTCTATTTTTCCATAGTTCTGTTTGTAGTTCCTCATGTATTTTTTCATTTGACTTAAAGGTTGAGGACTGGTATGTTCTTGGAAAGTTGACTTCTTTATTATTTTGCGATGTCTCTCTTTATGTCACTAAGTTTTCTTGCCCCAGATTTTTGTTGAAAATTATATATTATACCTCTCTTTTAACTAGTAAGTATTTATCTTTCTTCACCCCTTTACTCTTAACTTATGAGTTTTTATATTTAAAGTTGATTTATTTTAGACAGCATATTATAGAGTTTTAAAAAACCCATTTCACTCTTATTTGATGTTTATTTTGATAATTTACATTTAAAACGACTGTAAATACTTGGATTAATATCTACATTGCAATTGTTTTCTATTTATTGCTTTTCTTTGTTTCACTTTCTCACCAAAGTACTGGAGTTTCAGCTTTAGCATCATTCCTTCCAGGGCTGATCTTTAGAATGGTATGCTACCTTAATTTTTAAATCTCTAGTGATCGTCCAATAAGCTGCAATATACATTTAAAATTAATCCAAATTCTATTTCAAACTGTGGTATAACACTATACCACTTTATAGTAGTGTATGTATAGGATCAACTTGGAGATATTATGGATTCAGTTATATGGATCTGCAATAAGGCAAATATTGCAATACAGTTTGTCACATGGATTATTTGATTCCCCAGTTCATATAAAATTTCTGTTTATTGTTTGCAAGTGTGCAGACTATTATTTAACTAGTAGCATGTCTAAAAATTGATGCATATACTTGATTAAAAATACTTTATTACTAAAAGTGCTAAACATCATCTCACCCTTTGGGCTTTCTTGGTGGCTCAAACGGTAAAGACTCTGCCTGCAATGCAGGAGGTCATCTGTAATTCAGGAGGCCTGAATTCAATCCCTGGGTTGAGAAGATCCCTTGGAGACAGAAATGGCAACCCACTCCAGTATTCTTGCTTGGAGAATGCCATGGAGAGAGGAGCCTGGCAGGTGATAGTCCACATAGGCTTGCAAGGAGTTGGACAGGACGTAACAACTAAACCACCACATCTGGCCCCTCTATGAGTCATAAGCTCTTTGTTAATGGAGTCTTGCCTTGACGTTGTTGGCTGTTGCCTCTCAGGATGGTTGTCACTGAAAGTTGGGTTGATTTTGGTAATGTCTTAAAATAAGACAGCAATGAATTTTGATAAACAGATTTACTCTTCCTTTTAGGCAATTTTTCTGTAGCATATAATGTTGTTTGATAGCATTTTATCTTCAGGAAGATTTATTTTATTTTTTCAAAATTGAAATCAATTCTTTAAAACCCTGCTACTGCTTTATCTATATTCTAAATCCTTTATTGTAATATTATAAATCATTCATTGTAACTTCAACAATTTCCCTTCATTTCCACCATGAATAGATTCCACTTAAGGAAACAGTTTGCTCATTTATAAAACACTCCTCACCATATCTGAATGTTTTATGTTATAATTGCATAAATTCAGTTACATTTTCAGGTTCCACTATTAATTTTATTACCTTACTATTTCCACTACATCTGTGGTTATATTACACACATTATGCACAAAACTCTTTGTAAGCCCTCAAACTCATCCATGAAGTTTGGAGTCAACTTTTGCCCAACTCTTGTTATTTTGACCTCTTCCATTGAATCATCAATGTTCTTAATGGCTCTAGAGTGGTGCATCCTTTCCAGAAGGTTTCTAATTGTCTTTCCCTTGATTTATCAGAAGAATCACTATTTACAGCAGTTATCACTTCAGTTCAGTTGCTCAGTCGTGTCCGACTCTTTGCGACCCCATGAATTGCAGCATGCCAGGCCTCCCTGTCCATTACCAACTCCCTGAGTTCACTCAAACTCATGTCCATCAGTCGGTGATGCCATCCATCCATCTCAACCTCTGTTGTCCCCTTCTCCTCCTGCCCCCAATAGCTCCCAGCATCAGGGTCTTTTCCAATGAGTCAACTCTTCGCATGAGGTGCCCAAAGAATTGGAGTTTCAGCTTAAGGATCAGTCCTCCCAATGAACACCCAGGGCTGATCTCCTTTAGGATGGACTGGCTGGATCTCCTTGCAGTCCAAGAGACTCTCAAGAGCTTTCTACAACACCACAGTTCAAAAGTACCTATTCTTTAGCGCTCAGCTTTCTTTATCATCCAACTCTCACATCCATACATGACCACTGGAAAACCATAGCCTTGACTAGATGGACTTTTTTTTGACAAAGTAATATCTCTGCTTTTGAATATGCTATCTAGGTTGGTCATAACTTTCCTTCCAAGGAGTAAGCATCTTTTAATTTCATGGCTTCAGTCACCATCTGCGGTGATTTTGGAGCCCAGAAAAATAAAGTCTGACACTGTTTCCACTGTTTCCCCATCTAATTCCCATGAAGTGGTGGGACCAGATGCCATGATGTTAGTTTTCTGAATGTTGAGCTTTAAGCCAACTTTTTCACTCTCCTCTTTCACTTTCATCAAGAGGATTTTTAGTTCCTCTTCACTTTCTGCCATAACTGTGGTGTTATCTGCATTTCTGCGGTGATTGATATTTCTCCTGACAATCCTGGTTCCAGCTTGTGTTTCTTCCAGCCCAGCATTTCTCATGATGTACTCTGCGTATAAGTTAAATAAGCAGGGTGACAATATACAACCTCGATGTACTCCTTTTCCTATTTGGAAACAGTCTGTTGTTCAATGTCCAGTTCTAACTGTTGCTTCCTGATCTGCATATAGGTTTCTCAAGAGACAGGTCAGGTGGTGTGGTATTCCCATCTCTTTCACAATTTTCCAGTTTATTGTGATCCACACAGTTAAAGGCTTTGGCATAGTCAATAAAGCAGAAATAGATGTTTTTCTGGAACTCTCTTGCCTTTTCCATGATCCAGCAGATGTTGACAATTTGATCTCTGGTTCCTCTGCCTTTTCTAAAACCAGCTTGAACATCAGGAAGTTCACAGTTCACATATTGCTGAAGCCTGGCTTGGAGAATTTTGAGCATTATCTTACTAGCAAATCAGATGAGTGCAATTGTGTGGTAGTTTGAGCATTCCTTGGCATTGCCTTTCTTTGGTATTTGAATGAAAACTGACCTTTTCCTGTCCTGTGGCCAATGCTGAGCTTTCCAAATTTACTGGCATATTGAGTGCAGCACTTTCACAGCATCGTCTTTTAGGATTTGAAATAGCTCAACTGGAATACCATCACCTCCACTAGCTTTGTTTGTGGTGATGCTTTCTAAGGCCCACTTGACTTCGCCTTCCAGGATGTCTGGCTCTAGATGAGCGATCACACTATCGTGATTATCTGGGTCATGAAGCTCTTTTTTGTACGGTTTTCCTGGGTATTTTTGCCACCTCCTCTTAATATCTTCTGCTTCTGTTAGGTCCATACTATTTCTGTCCTTTATCGAGCATGAAATTTTCCCTTGGTATCTCTAATTTTCTTGAAGAGATCTCTAGTCTTTCGCAATCTGTTGTTTTCCTCTATTTCTTTGCATTGATCCCTGAGGAAGGCTTTCTTATCTCTCCTTGCTATTCTTTGGAACTCTGCATTCAGATGCTTATATCAGAAATGATGCTAAAGCTGAAATTCCAGTACTTCAGCCACCTCAAAGGAAGAGTTTATTCATTGGAAAAGACTCTGATGCTGGGAGGGATTGGGGGCAGGAGGAGAAACGGACGACAGAGGATGAGACGGCTGGATGGCATCACTGAATCGATGGACGTGAGTCTGAGTAAACTCCAGGAGTTGGTGATGGACAGGGAGGCCTGGCATGCTGCGATTCATGGGGTTGCAAAGAGTCGGACATGACTGAGCGACTGAACTGATCTTTCCTTTTCTCTTTTGCTTTTTGCTTATCTTCTTTTCACAGCTATTTGCAAGGCCTCCTCAGACAGCCATTTTGCTTTTTTTGCATTTCTTTCCCATGGGGATGGTCTTGATCCCTGTCTCCTGTACAATGTCATGAGCCCTCGTCCATAGTTCATCAAGCACTCTGTTTATCTGATCTAGTCCCTTAAATCTATTTCTCACTTCCACTGTATAATCATAAGGGATTTGATTTAGATCATACCTGGTCTAGTGGTTTTCCCTACTGTCTTCAATTTAAGTCTGAATTTGGCACTAAGGAGTTCATCATCTGAGCCACAGTCAGCTCCTGGTCTTGTTTTTGCTGAGTGTATAGAGCTTCTCCATTTTTGGTTGCAAAGAATACAATCAATCTGATTTCGGTGTCGACCATCTGGTGATGTCCATGTGTAGAGTCTTCTCTTGTGTTTTTGGAAGAGGGTGTTTGCTATGACCAGTGCATTCTCTTGGCAAACCTCTATCAGTCTTTGCTTTGCTTCATTCCTCATTCCAAGGCCAAATTTGCCTGTTACGCCAGGTGTTTCTTGACTTCTTACTTTTGCATTCCTGTACCCTATAATGAAAAGGACATCTTTTTTGGGTGTTAATTCTAAAAGATCTTGTAAGTCTTCATAGAACTGTTCAACTTCAGCTTCTTCAGTGTTACTGTTTGGAGCATAGGCTTGGATTACCTTGATATTGAATGGTTTGCCTTGGAAATGAACAGAGATAATTCTGTCGTTATTGAGACTGCATCCAAGTACTGCATTTTGGACTCTTTTGTTGACCATGATGACTATTCCATTTCTTCTAAGGGATTCCTTCCCACAGTAGTAGATATAATCGTCATCTGAGTTAAATTCACCCATTCCAGTCCACTTTAGTTTGCTGATTCCTGGAATGTTGACTTTCACTCTTGCCATCTCCTGTTTGACTACTTCCAATTTGCCTTGATTCATGGACATGATATTCCAGGTTCCTATGCAATATTGCTCTTTACAGCAATGGACCTTGCTTCTATCACCAGGCACATTCACAACTATGTATTGTTTTTGCTTTGGCTCCATCCATTCATTCTTTCTGAAGTTATTTCTCAACTGATATCCAGTAGCATACTGGGCACCTACCTACCCGGGGAGTTCCTCTTTCAATATCCTATCATTTTGCCTTTTCATACTGTTAATGGGGTTCTCAAGGCAAGAATCCTGAAGTTGTTTGCCATTCCTTTCTCCAGTGGACCACATTTTGTCAGACCTCTCCATCATGTCCCGCCCATCCTGGGTGGCCCCACATGGCATAGCGTAGTTTCATTGAGTTAGACAAGGCTGTGGTCCTTGTGATCAGATTGGCGAGTTTTCTGTGATTATGGTTTCAGTGTGTTTGCCTTCTGATGCCCTCTGGCAACACCCATTGTCTTACTTGGGTTTCTCTTACCTTGGACGTGAGGTATCTCTTCACGGCTGCTCCAGCAAAGCGCAGCTGCTGCTCCTTACCTTGGAAGAAGGGTATCTCCTCATGGCCGCCCCTCCTGACCTTGAACGTGGAGTAGCTCCTCTTGGCCCTCCTGCATCCACACAGCCACCGCTCCTTGGACGTAGCAGCAGCAGTTATAGTTTCATAAAATGTTTATATGTATATATTTTAATAATAAGACTTATAGGTTGAATTTAATCATTGGTCCATGGGCTGCAAAATGATGTTGTGTTAGTAGTCATGAAAAAAACACTAATTTTATATATCATCATCAGGACTGTTGTGTAACCTGCTGCATTATCAATGAGCACTAATATTTTAAAAGGAATCTTTTTATAGGTCTCAGCAGTGGGCTTAAGATATTTAGTAAACCAAGTGTTGTCATCCAGGCTTTGTTGTTCCATTAATAAAGCACAAGCCTAGTAGATTTAGCAGGATTCTTGAGGGTTCTAGGATTTTCAGAATGGTAAGTAAGCACTGACTTCAACCTCAAATCACTAACTACATTAGCCCATAACAAGAGAGTTACTCTGTCCTTTGAGGTTTTGATGCCAGCACTGACTTCTCTCTAGCTGTGAAAGTTCTTGATGCCATTTTCTTTCAATAAAAGGCTGTTTCATCTGCATTGAAAATGCATCCACCTTTAGTATTTATCTTAGCTAAATCTTCTGGATATCTTGATGGAGTGTTGACATCAATGCTGGCTGCTTCACCTTGCAAATTTATATTATGGAGATGGATTCTTCCTTAAACCTCAGGAAGTGACCTCTGCAGTTCACACTTTTCTTCAGCAGCTTCCTCACCTCTCTCAGCCTTCACAGAATTGAAGAGTTAGGGCCTTTCTCTGGATTAAGGAAATGTGGTGGCTGATTTGATCTTCTGTCAAGACCACTAAAATTTTCTTCATTTTAGCAGTAAGATTATTTTACTTTTTTTAATCATATGTATATTCACCAGAGTAGCAGTTCTAATTTCTTTCAAAAACTTCTCCTTTGCATTCACAACTTGGCTAACAACTTGGTACAAAAGGTGCAGCTTTAGGTCTATCTAGGTTTTAGACATACATTCCTCATTAAGCTTAATCATTTCTAGCATTTGATATATAGTGAGAGAGGTGAGACTCTCCTTTTCACTTGAAAGTTTAGAAGCTACTGTAGGGTTATTGATTGGCATAATATCAACATTGATGTGACTCTAAAATAGGGAATCCCAAGAAAAGGGAGAGAAAACAGCTGGTCAGTAGAGAAGTTGGAACATAAAATATTTATTAAATAGGTTCACCATATTCTATGGGATTGGTTTGTCACAGTCCCAAACAATTACAATAGCAACATTTAAGATGATATATCACAGATCATCATAAAAAATATAATAGCAATGAAAAGCTTGAAATTTTGTGGTAATTATCTAAATGTGAAGCAGAGACACAAAGTAAGAAGTCTGTTGGGACTTTTGTCAATGCGTGGCTACCACAAACTTTCAGTTTGTAAAAACAAAAACTGTTGGTACTGTACTGTACTGTGAAGTACCATAAAGTGAAGTACAGTGAAATGAAGCATGCTGAACTCAAAATAGGGTATTGTTTTATTCTTCCTTCCCATACTTTATAGCATTGCTGTTATTCATTTCACTTATTCATGTCATACTTACTAAACACATCACTGCTATTACATATTTCAAAATAACTCATATATTATATGAATTAAAAATAATAAAAATAAAATATTTTATTTCATGTCCATTCATTTCTTCTCTAACGCTTCCTTACTTTATATGGATAGAAGTTTCTAATCTAAATCCTTTCTTTCTCACTTATCAGTCAGTTCAGCCACTCAGTCATGTCTGACTTTGCAACCCCATGGACTGCAGCACACCAGGCCTCCCTGTCCATCACCAGCTGCCAGAGTTTACTCAAACTCATGTCCATTGAGTCGGTGATGCCATCCAACCATCTCATCCTCTGTCATCTCCTTCTCCTTCCGCCTTCAATCTGATGGATGTCTTTTAATATTTTTCACAGGTAGGTCTTATGGTTAAAAAAAAGTTACCGCAACTTGTGTTTTTCTCAGAAAGTCTAATTCTCTTTCACTTCTGAAATGATTTTCTGGACGGAGAAGTCTAAATTGGTGTCCTTATTTTTTCTATTTCAACACTTTAAATATTTCATTCAACACTCTTTCTACCCACATGGTTTCTGAAGAGAATTCTGACATAATTTTAAAGTGTTTTTTTTTTTTGTAGATAAGTTTATGGATTCCCCTTGTGCTTAATAAAATATTTTCTCTTTATTTTTGATTTTGCGCAGGTTGAATATGGTATGCATATATTTAGAGTTTTTAGTATTCAACTTGTTTAGATTTCTCTGAGCTTCCTGGAACTCTGTTTTAGTGTCTGTCATTAATCTTAAAATATTACCAGTAATTATAACTGCAAATATTTCTTCTGCTCCTTTATTTCTCTCTTTTTGTTGTTCCAATTATGTGTATGTTATACTGTTTGTAACTGCCTAACACTTCTTTCTGCGATTGATGGGGTCGCAAAGAGTCGGACACGACTGAGCGACTGAACTGAACTGAACACTTCTTTCTATTAACACTAACACTCTAACACTCTTTTCTATTCTTTTGTCTCTCTGTATTTCAGTTTTATATGTTTCTATTGATATATAGCAAATTTCACTCATTCTTTACAGCCATGTATAAGGTGACAAAGCTATTAAAGGCATTCTTCATTCCTTTTGAATGTTATTCTAAAACTTCCTTTTGATTATTTCATAGAGTTATCTCTACTTGCATTACCCATCTGTACCCATCTTCATGTGTTACCGTTCCTACTGGAGTCTTACCCTTTTTAACATAATTATTTTAAATTTTCTGCCTAATAATTTGAAAATATTTTCATATGTGAGTCTGGTTTTGATGCTTGCTTTGTATTTTCAGACTGTGTTGTTTTGCCTTTTAGTATATCATTTAAGTTTTTGTTGAAAGTCATACATGATGTATTGGGTAAGTGGAACTAAGAAACCCAATGACACAAATTAATGTCTCTTCTTATTCCTTAGGTCTACCTATGACCTATAGAGCTAAAATCGGGAAAAGCTCTGGGAAATCCTCAAACTCGGTTGAGTTTGTTACCTTTTTCAGAGCATCCAAATTAATAAGGGAAGAAAAATATTAAATGAGGAACACTATATCTGTCTCTGATTATAGTTTATATTAGATGTTATTGCTACAGAAGCTCTATTGAAGCCCTAATATCTTGAGCTGTTAGATAAATAAAAATGTAGTGTTGTTTAAAATTGTGGCAAGTTTGACACATTGGTGCAGAACAACATAATTATGTAAGGGAGAAGTCAATACTGTAGATATTGCAGCTTACAGCTCAGTTAATTTTTGGTAAAAATAGCAATACACCACAAATCCAGCAAAATTTTCAAAGGGCTCTATATGATATCTGTAAGTTTTAAACTCCATTGAAATTAACATAATCCCTTGAAAGGAAAACACAGCTTATTTTCTCATATCGATTTCAAATTTAAAACAAATGAGGGGCAGTCCTAAGATGGCGAAGGAATAGGATGGGGAGACCACTTTCTCCCTCACAAATTCATCAAAAGAACATTTCAATGCTAAGTAAATTCCACAAAACAACTTCTGAATGCTGGCAGAGGACATCAGGCACCCAGCAGAGCAGATCATTGGCTTCAAAAACAGGTAGGAAAAAATATAAAAGATGAAAAAAGCGACAAAGGAGGCAGGGAGGGAGCGAGTCCCATCCCAGGAAGAGACTCTTAAAAAGAGAGGTTTCCAAACACCAGGAAACATTCTTGCAGCCAAGTCTGTGGTGAGCCTTGGAAGCACAGAGGGCAACATAACAAGAAGGAAAAATAAATAAATAAATAATTAAAACGAACAGATTACGAGCCCAACAGTAACTCCCCCAGCGGAAAAGCAGCACAGATGCCTGCATCCACCACTCTCAAGTGGCGGCTGGGCAGGGAGGAGTGGGAGGCACAGGCGGCAGTGCTTTTTTGAGAATCGGGCCAGAACACCCCGCGCGTGGCCAGAGTGAACTAACTTGGGCTAGCAAACCAGACTGTGGGATAGCCACCACATGAAACGCTTGAACATAAGACACCACCAGGACTGCACACAGAACAAAGGACGGAACAGAAATAGCTGGCTGCAGACCATCCCCCTCCAGTGACAGGCAGCCAGAGCCTTAAGGGCTGGAAGGGGGCAATCGCAGCCCAAGAGAGACATTACCTACCAAAATGCAAGCAGGCTTCTTTGCTAAGTAAGACTTCTGGGGGTTCTGGACAGTCATAATCCGCCTGAGAAGGAACGCCAGCGGTACTCCCAGAAAACTGAGCAGCAGGGAAAGGCCATAAGTGGCAGCGATTGTGCTCACCAAACTCCTGAGCTACTTGGACCTGGGAAGGGCACAAAATGCAGGCCCAACCAAATCTGTGCCTCTGAGGGCTTCCTGAGCGCCCAGCCTGAGCGGCTTAGACCAGGGAGGTGCATGAAGCCTAGGGCCGGCCTCAGCTGGTTCCCCAGTGGAGCAATGTAGAGCCTGAGCAGTGTGCGCCGTGAGCAGGGGCAACCCCAGCGTGGATGAGATACTGCAAGCACATGCCAGTAATATTAGTTTGCAGCATCCCTCCCTGCCCCGCCCCCCACCCCGACAGCGTGCCACCACTGCCCTCCCTGTGTCAAGATGGAAATCAGACACTGAAGAGACCAGCAAACAGAGGAAGTTAAACAGAGGGAACTGCATTGGAAGTGACCCCACACTGCCCACAACACCAGAGAAAGGGCCAGGTATACCTTTACTACTTTTACAATCATTCTTTTTCTTTTTTTTTTTTAGTTGATGTGGTTGTGTGATTGTTTTTTCTTCTTTTCTTTTTCTTCTTCTTTTTTTTTTAACTTTCTTAAATTTTTAAGTCTTCTATTTCTCTAATTATTATTTTTATAACCTATTATTACTTTTCAAAAAAAAAGGACCCTATTTTTAAAGCAAACGCTGTATATAGTCTTTTTGTGGTTGATTTTTTTTTTTTTAATAATTCTTGTGGCTTTTGTTTGTTTGTTTCTTCTTCTTCTTTTCTTTAATATTGTATTTTTGAAAATCCAGTCTTCGCTCCAGATTTTTAATCTTTGCTTTTTGGTATTTGTTGTCAATTTTTTTACATTTAAAAACCCAATCTTCAGTACCCAATTTTACCTGAAAGCGAGATTACTGGCTTGACCACTCTCTCCTCCTTTGGACTCTCCTTTTTCTCCACCAGGTGGCGTCTGTCTCCTCCCTCCCCCTTCTCTTCTCTACCCAACCCTGTGAATCTCTGTGTGTTCCAGATGGTGGAGAACACTCAGGGAACTGGTTACTGGCCGGATCTGTCTCTCTCCTTTTCATTTGTCTCTTTTATCCTCCTGGCCACCTCTGTCTCCTTCCTCCCTCTCCTCTTCCCTGTATAACTCCGGTAACACCTCTGAGCCGTCCAAACTGTGGAGCACACATAAGGAAGTGATTACTGGCTAGCTTGCTCTCTCCTCTTTTGATTCCACCTCATCTCATTCCAGTCACCTCTAACTATCCCCTCCCTCTTCTCTTCTCCATGTAACTAAGTGAACCTCTATGGGTGACCCTCAATGTGGAGAAACCTTTCATCTTTAACCTAGATGTTTTATCATCAGTGCTGTATAGGTGGAGAAGTCTTGAGGCTATTGTAAAAATAAAACTGAAAACGAGAAACAGGAGGCTTTTGTCCAAATCCTGAGAACATCAGAGAAATCCTGAATCCAGGGAACATTATTTGATAGGAGCTCATCAAATGCCTCATACGTACACTGAAACCAAGCACCACCCAAGGGCCAACAAGTTCCAGAGCAACATACCACACACATTCTCCAGCAACACAGCAATACACCCCTGAGCTTCAATATAAGGCAGCTCAAAACTACTCCAAAACCATTGACATCTCATAACCCATTACTGGACACGTCATAGCACTCCAGAGAGAAGAAATCCAGCTCCACCTACCAGAACTCCAACACAAGCCTCCCTAACCAAGAAACCTTGACAAACCACTGATACAACCCCACCCACAGTGAGGAAACTCCATAATAGAGAACTCCACAAATTCCCAGAATATAGAAAGGCCACCCCAAATGCAGCAATATAACCAAGATGAAGAGACAGAGGAATACCCAGCAGGTAAAGGAACAGGACAAATGCCCACCAAACCAAACAAAAGAGGAAGAGATAGGGAATCTACCTGAGAAAGAATTCCCATCAATGATAGTGAAAATGATCCAAAATCTTGATTTCAAAATGGAATCACAGATAAATAGCCTGGGGACAAGGATTGAGAAGATGCACAAAAGGTTTAACAAGGACCTAGAAGAAATAAAAAAGAGTCACTATATAATGGATAATGCAATAAATGAGATCAGAAACACTCTGGAGACAACAAATAGTAGAATAACAGAGGCAGAAGATAGGATTAGTGAAATAGAAGATAGAATGGTAGAAATAAATGAATCAGAGAGGGGGAAAAAAATGAGTTAAAAGAAATGAGGACAACTTCAGAGCCCTCCAAGACAATATGAAATGCTCCAACATTCGAATTATAGGAGTCCCAGAAGAAGAAGACAAAAAGAAAGACGATGAGAAAATACTTGAGATAATAGTTGAAAACTTCCCTAAAATGGGGAAGGAAATAATCACCCAAGTCCAAGAAACCCAGAGAGTTCCAAACAGGATAAACCCAAGGCAAAACACCCCAAGACATATATTAATCAAATTAACAAAGACCAAACACAAAGAACAAATATTAAAAGCAGCAAGGGAAAAACAACAAATAACACACAAGGGATACCCATAAGGATAACTGCAGATCTTTCAATAGAAACTCTTCAGGCCAGGAGGGAATGGCAAGACATACTTAAAGTGGTGAAAGAAAATAACCTATAGCCCAGATTACTGTACCCAGCAAGGATCTCATTCAAATATGAAGGAGAAATCAAAAGCTTTACAGACAAGCAAAAGCTGAGAGAATTCAGCACCACCAAACCAGCTCTCCAACAAATGCTAAAGGATATTCTTTAGACAGGAAACACAAAAAGGGTGTATAAACCCGAACCAAAAACGATAAAGTAAATGGCAATGGGATCATACTTATCAATAATTACCTTAAATGTAAATGGGTTGAATGCCCCAACCAAAAGGCAAAGACTGGCTGAATGGATACAAAAACAAGAGCCCTATATATGCTGCCTACAAGAGACCCACCTCAAAACAAGGGACACATACAGACTGAAAGTGAAGGGCTGGAAAAGATATTCCATGCAAATAGAGACCAAAAGAAAGCAGGAGTAGCAATACTCATATCTGATAAAACAGACTTTAAAACAAAGGCTGTGAAAAGAGACAAAGAAGGCCACTACATAATGATCAAAGGATCAATCCAAGAAGAAGGTAAAACAATTATAAATATATATGCACCGCAATATGTAAGGCAAATGCTAATAAGTATGAAAGGGAAAATTAACAATAACACAATAATAGTGGGAGACTTTAATACTCCACTCACACCTATGGACAGATCAACTAAACAGAAAATTAACAAAGAAACACAAACTTTAAATGATACAATAGACCAGTTAGACCTAATTGATCTCTATAGGACATTTCACCCCAAAACAATGAATTTCACCTTTTTCTCAAGTGCTCACGGAACCTTTTCCAGGATAGATCACATCCTGGGCCATAAATCTAACCTTGATAAATTCAAAAACATTGAAATCATTCCAAGCATCTTTTCTGACCATAATGCATTAAGATTAGATCTCAATTACAGGAGAAAAACTATTAAAAATTCGAACATATGGAGGCTAAACAACATGCTTCTGAATAACCAACAAATCACAGAAATAATCAAAAAAGAAATCAAAATATGCATAGAAACAAATGAAAATGAAAACACAACAACCCAAAACCTGTGGGACACTATAAGAGCAGTGCTAAGAGGAAAGTTCATAGCAACACAGGCATACCTCAAGAAACAAGAAAAAGTCAAATAAATAACCTTATCTACACCTAAAGCAACTAGAAAAGGAAGAAATGGAGAACCCCAGAGTTAGTAGAAGGACCTGACAAAGATGCCACAAAAAAAGAAAACTACAGGCCAATATCACTGATGAACATAGATGCAAAAATCCTCAATAAAATTCTAGCAATCAGAATCCAAGAACACATTAAAAAGACCATACACCATGACCAAGTGGGCTTTATCCCAGGGATGCAAGGATTCTTCAATATCTGCAAATCAATTAACGTAATTCACCACATTAACAAATTGAAAAATAAAAGCCATATGATTATCTCAGTAGATGCAGAGAAGGCCTTTGACAAAATTCAACATCCATTTATGATAAAAACTCTACAGAAAGCAGGAATAGAAGGAACATACCTCAACATAATAAAAGCTATCTATGACAAACCCACAGCAAACATCCTCAATGGTGAAAAACTGAAAGCATTTTCCCTAAAGTCAGGAACAAGACAAGGGTGGCCACTCTCACTGCTACTATTCAACATAGCTTTGGAAGTTTTGGCCACAGCAATCAGAGCAGAAAAAGAAATAAAAGGAATCCAAATTGGAAAAGAAGAAGTAAAACTCTCACTGTTTGCAGATGACATGATCTTCTACATAGAAAACCCTAAAGACTCCACCAGAAAATTACTAGAGCTCATCAATGAATATAGTAAAGTTGCAAGATATAAAATCAACACTCAGAAATCCCTTTCATTCCTATACACTAATAATGAGAAAGTAGAAAAAGAAATTAAGGAAACAATTCCATTCACTATTGCAAAAAAAAGAATAAAATAATTAGGAATATACCTACCTAAAGAAACTAAAGACCTATATATCAAAAACTATAAAACACTGATGAAAGAAATCAAAGAGGACACTAAGAGATGGAGAAATATACCATGTTCATGGATTGGAAGAATCAATATAGTGAAAATGAGTACACTACCCAAAGCAATCTACAGATTCAATGCAATCCCTATCAAGCTACCAGCGGTATTTTTCACAGAACTAGAACAAATAATTTCAAGATTTGTATGGAAATACAAAAAACCTCGAATAGCCAAAGCAATCTTGAGAAAGAAGAATGGAACTGGAGGAATCAACCTACCTGACTTCAGGCTCTACTACAAAGCCACAGTCATCAAGACAGTATGGTACTGGCACAAAGACAGAAATATAGATCAATGGAACAAAATACAAAGCCCAGAGGTAAATCCACACACCTATGGACACCTTATCTTCAACAAATGAGGCAAGAATATACAATGAAGAAAAGACAATCTCTTTAACAAGTGGTGCTGGGAAAACTGGTCAACCACTTGTAAAAGGATGAAACTAGAACACTTTCTAACAACATACACAAAAATAAACTCAAAATGGATTAAAGATCTAAATGTAAGACCAGAAACTATAAAACTCTTAGAGGAGAACATAGGCAAAACACTCTCCGACATAAATCACAGCAGGATCCTCTATGATCCACCTCCCAGAATACTGGAAATAAAAGCAAAAATAAACAAATGGGATCTAATTAAAATTAAAAGCTTCTGCACAACAAAAGTAACTATAAGTAAGGTGAAAAGACCGCCTTCTGAATGGGAGAAAACAATAACAAATGAAGCAACTGACAAACAACTAATCTCAAAAATATACAAGCAACTTATGCAGCTCAGTTCCAGAAAAATAAACGACCCAATCAAAAAATGGGCCAAAGAACTAAATAGGCATTTCTCCAAAGAAGGCATACGGATGGCTAACAAACACATGAAAAGATGCTCAACATCACTCATTATCAGAGAAATGCAAATCAAGACCACAATGAGGTACCATTTCACACCAGTCAGAATGGCTGTGATCCAAAAGTCTACAAGCAATAAATGCTAGAGAGAGTGTGGAGAAAAGGGAACCCTCCTACACTGTTGGTGGGAATGCAAACTAGTACAGCCACTATGGAGAACAGTGTGGAGATTCCTTAAAAACTGGAAATAGAACTGCCTTATGACCCAGCAATCCCACTGCTGGGCATACACACCGAGGAAACCGGAATTGAAAGAGACACATGTACCCCAATGTTCATCGCAGCACTGTTTATAATTGCCAGAACATGGAAACAGCCTAGAGGTCCATCAGCAAATGAATAGATAAGAAAGCTGTGGTACATATACACAATGGAGTATTACTAAGCCATTAAAAGAATACATTTGAATCAGTTCTAATGAGATGGATGAAACTGGAGCTGATTATAAAGAGTGAAGCAAGCCAGAAAGAAAAACACCAATAGAGTATACTGACACAGATATATGGAATTTAGAAAAATGGTAAGGATGACCCTGTATGTGAGACAGCAAAAGAGACACAGATGTATAGAACGGACTTTTGGACTGTGAGGGAGAGGGAGAGGGTGGGATGATTTGGGAGAATGGCATTGAAACATGTATACTATCATGTAAGAAACGAAGCGCCAGTCTATGTCTGAAACAAGATACAGGATGCTTGGCGCTGGTGCACGGGGATGATCCAGAGAGATGATATGGGGTGGAAAGTGGGAGGGGGATTCAGGATTGGGAGCTCGTGTACACCCGTGGTGGATTCATGTCAATATATGGCAAAACCAATACAGTATTGTAAAGTAAAATAAAGTAAAAGTAAAATTAAAAAATAAAACAAATGATAAAACACAATATTAATATTAATAGAGAGTCTATCTCTTTAAATTTTTAGTTCTTTTTCCTTTGATTTTATTTGAGAAAGCACTTGCTATACGAGGCCAATGAAGGCTCCCCTTCACAGGTGGTCATTTGTGAAAGAAGCTTTTGATACACTAAAATGTAGTTTTAAAAATTGTTTTTCAAAAAATATTTTGTTTTTGTTTTTAGTTTTTACAATGTTGTAGTAGTGTCTGATGTACAACAACATGAATCAGCTATAAGTATACATATATTCCTTCCATCTTGAGCCTCCCTCTGAGCCTTCAGTTCCAGTTCTCTGGTTCATTATATAACACCAAGGCGAACTCCCTGTGTTATATAGCACCTTCCCACTAGCTATCTATTTTACACATGGTAGTGTAGATATGTCAATGCTACTTTCTCAATTCATCCCATCCTCTCCTTGCCCTGTTGTGTCCACAAGTAGGTTTTATATATCTATGTTTCTATTCTTACATTGCAAATTGGCCATTTTCTTAGATTCTATATATATATGCATTAATGAAGGATACTTACTGTTTTCTCTTTCTGACTTACTTCACTCTGTATGACAAATCTAGATTCATCCACATCACTACAAGTGATGCAGTTTCATTCCCTTTTAAAACTAAGTAATATTGTTGCAGGAAGGGGGACCTCAAAACTGGGCTCTTGTCTAACACTTGGAAATGAATTGTCGGAGGAGACACATGTGCTAGCAAAGCAAGAGATTTTACTGGGAAAGGGCACCAAGGTGGAGAACAGTAGGGTAAGGGAACCCAGAACAGCTCTGCCATGTGGCTTGCAGTCTTGGGTTTTATGGTGATGAGATTAGTTTCTGGGTTGTCTTTAGCCAATCATTTTGAATCAGAGTCCTTCCTGGTGGTGCATGCTTTGTTCAGCTAAGATGGATGCCAGAGAGAAGGATGCTGGGAGGTGGTCAGATATGTGGTGTCTCCTTTTGACCTTTCCCGAACTCTTCTGGTTGGTGGTGGCTTATTAGTTCTATGTTCCTTAGCAGGACCGCCTGTCGTAAAACAACTCATGCAAGTGGTTACTATGGTGTCTGGCCAGGGTGGGTAGTTTCAATCAGTGTGCTTCCCCTAACAATATTACATTGTATATATGTACTACAACATTTCTCTTTTTTAAAATTTTTTTAAATTTTAATTGGATGATAACTGCTTCACAATATTGTGCTGGTTTCTGCCATACATCAACATGAGTCAGCCATAGGCATACATATGTCCCTTCTCTCTTGAACCTCCCTCCCACCTCCCACTCCATCTCACCCTCCTAGATTGTCACAAAGCAATTTGAGCTCCCATACAGCAAATTTTCACTGGATATCTATTTGATATATGATATTTTGTGTGTTTCCATGCTACTGTCTCAATTTTTCCTACCCTCTGCTTCACGCCCTGTACCCACAAGTCTGTTCTCTACATCTGTGTCGCTATTGCTACCCTGAAAACAGGCTTACCAGAACCATCGTTCTAGATACCATATATGTATGTTAATAGTAATATTATTTTTATCTTTCTGACTTATTTCATTCTGTATAACAGGACCTAGGTTCATCCACCTCATTAGGACTGACTCGATGTGTTATTTTTTATGGTTGAGTAATATTCTTTTTTATTTTTTATTTAGTTTTTTATTTAGTTTATTTAAATTAATTTATTCATTTTAATTGGAGGCTAATTACTAAATAATATTGTGGTGGTTTTTGCCACACATTGACATGAATCAGCCATGGCTGTACATGCCTGAACCCATCCCAAACACACCTCCCACCTCCTTCCCCATCCCCTATCTCTGAGTTGTACCAATGCACTGGGTTTGAGTGCCCTGTTTCATGCATCAAACTTGGACTTGTCATCTATTTCACATAAGGTAATGAAAGGTTGTTGCTGAACCGCAAAAGACACTGGGATTCTTAGTCTCCGGAGGAGAAGAATTCAATCTGGGGCCAGTGAAGATGCTTAATTGCTCAGAGATTTTGTGTAATAAAGTTTTATTAAAGTGTAAAAGAGATAGAGAAAGCTTCTGATATAGACATCAGAAGGGGGCAGAAAGAGTGCCCCTCCCGCCGCTAGTCTTTAGCTGGATGTTATATAGCTACTTCTGTTCATTTCGGTTCAGTTGCTCAGTCATGTCCAACTCTTTGTGACCCCATGAACTGCATCACGCCAGGCCTCCAAGTCCATCACCAACTCCCGGAATTTACTCAGACTGATGTCCATCGAGTCGGTGATGACATCCAGCCATCTCATTCTCTGTCATTCCTTTCTCTTCCTGCCCCCAATCCTTCCCAGCATCAGGGTCTTTTCCAATGAGTCAACTCTTTGCATGAGGTGGACAAAGTATTGGAGTTTCAGCTTAAGTATCAGTCCTTCCAATGAACACTCAGGACTGATCTCCTTTAGGATGGACTGGTTGGATCTCCTTGCAGTCCAAGGGACTCTCAAGAGTCTTCTCCAACACCACAGTTCAAAAGCATCAATTGTTTGGCGCTCAGCTTTCTTCACAGTCCAACTCTTACATCCATACATGATCACTGGAAAAACCATAGCCTTGACTAGACGGACCTTTGTTGGCAAAGCAATGTCTCTGCTTTTGAATATGCTATCTAGATTGGTCATAACTTTCCTTCCAAGGAGTAAGCGTCTTTTAATTTCATGGCTTCAATCAACATATGCAGTGATTTTAGAGCCCCAAAATATAAAGTCTGACACTGTTTCCCCATCTAATTCCCATGAAGTGGTGGGACCAGATGCCATGATCTTCGTTTTCTGAATGTTAAACTTTAAGCCAACTTTTTCACTCCCCTCTTTCACTTTCATCAAGAGGCTTTTTAGTTCCTCTTCACTTTCTGCTCTATTAGCAGGCTGCAAATTACAGAAAGGAAATGTCTCAAAATGCAGAGACTGGCACCAGGCTCCTAACCCACAACATACACTTTGAGATAACATTGGCACAAGGTGAGTTGTGCTGGGCCATAAAATGATTGACATGAATCCTGAAGAAAGGCAAGTTTCCAAGCAAATAGTCCCATTAACATAGCTTAAGAGAACATTTGATGAGTAAAACATACTAGTTTTTCAAGTCTGTTCTGAGTCTTAGGCAGGACCAACTTGAAGACAGAGTTTATGGTAAAACATCGTTCATTAGCATAGCTTAAAGCAAACATTTCCATAAGGAAAACACATTGGTTAGCTCAAAATTTGAGAAAAGTTAAGTTTAGATGGAGCCAGGTATCATCATGACAACACAGAATTTTAAGAGAAACCTTTTTAAAAATTGTATAGAGAAGCGGAAAACAGCTCAACACTTGAAGTTTGCTTCCTCTTGCCACTTAAGAGAGAGATTAAAAAATGTAATCTGGGTAATGGTCAACAAAAGAGTCCGAAATGCAGTACTTGGATGCAATCTCAAAAATGACAGAATGATCTCTGTTCGTCTCCAAGGCAAGCCTTTCAATATCATGGTAATCCAAGTCTATGCCCCAATCAGTAACACTGCAGAAGCTGAAGTTGAACGGTTCTATGAAGACTTACAAGGCCTTTTAGAACTAACACCTAAAAAAGATGTCCTTTTCATTATAGGGGACTGAATGCAAAAGTAGGAAGTCAAGAAACACCTGGAGTAACAGGCAAATTTGGCGTTGAAATGTGGAATGAAGCAGGGCAAACACTAATATAGTTTTGCAGAGAAAATGCACTGGTCATAGCAAACACCCACTTCCAACAACACAAGAGAAGACTCTACACTTGGACATCACCAGATGGTCAACATCATAATCAGACTGATTATATTATTTGCAGCCAAAATGGAGAGACTCTATACAGTCAACAAAAACAAGACCAGGAGCTGACTGTGGCTCAGATCATGAACTCTTATTGCCAAATTCAGACTTAAATTGAAGAAAGTAGGGAAAACCGCTAGACCATTCAGGTATGACCTAAACAAAATGCCTTATGATTATACGCGGAAGTGAGAAATAGATTTAAGGGCTTAGATCTGATAGATAGAGTGCCTGATGAACTATGGACTGAGGTTCGTGACATTGCACCGGAGACAGGGATCAAGACCATCCCCATGGAAAAGAATTGCAAAAAGCAAAATGGCTGTCTGGGGAGGCTTTACAAACAGCTGTGAAAAGAAGAGAGGTGAAAAGCAAAGGAGATAGGAAAGATATAAGCATCTGAATGCAGAGTTCCGAAGAATAGCAAGAAGAGATAAGAAAGACTTCTTCAGCAATCAATGCAAAAAAATAGAGGAAAACAACAGAATGGGAAAGACTAGAGATTTCTTCAAGAAAATTAGAGATACCAGGGGAACACTTCATGTGAAGATGGGCTCGATAAAGGACAGAAATGGTATGGACCTACCAGAAGCAGAATATATTAAGAGGAGGTGGCAACAATACATGGAAGAACAGTATAAAAAGATTTTCACAACCCGGATAATCACGATGGTGTGATCACTCATCTAGAGCCAGTCATCCTGGAATGTGAAGTCAAATAGGCCTTAGAGAGCAGCAGTATGAACAAAGCTAGTGGACATGATGGCATTCCAGTTGAGCTATTTCAAATCTTAGAAGATGATGCTGTCAAAGTGCTGCACTCAATATGTCAACAAATTTGGAAAACTCAGCAGTGATCACAGGACTGGAAAAGGTCAGTTTTCATTCCAGTCTCAAAGAAAGGCAATGCCAAAGAATGCTCAAACTACTGCACAATTGCACTCATCTCACACGCTAGTAAGTAATGCTAAAAATTCTCCAAGCCAGGCCTCAGCAATATGTGAACTGTGAACTTCCTGATGTTCAAGCTGGTATTAGAAAAGGCAGAGGAACCAGAGATCAAATTGCCAACATCTGCTGGATCATGGAACAGGCAAGAGAGTTCCAGAAAAACATCTACTTCTGCTTTATTGACTCTGCCAAAGCCTTTAACTGTGTGGATCACAATAAACTGTGGAAAATTCTGAAAGAGATAGGAATACCAACCACCTGACCTGCCTCTTGAGAAATCTGTATGCAGGTCAGGAAGCAACAGTTAGAACTGGACATGGAACAACAGACTGGTTTCAGACAGGAAAAGGAGTACGTCAAGGCTGTATATTGTCACCCTGCTTATTTAACTTATGTGCAGCGTACGTCCTGAGAAACGCTGGACTGGAAGAAATACAAGCTGGAATCAAGATTGCTGGGAGAAATATCAATCACCCCAGATATGCAGATGACACCACCCTTATGGCAGAAAGTGAAGAGGAGCTAAAAAGCCTCTTGATGAAAGTGAAAGAAGAGAGTGAAAAAGTTGGCTTAAAGCTCAACATTCGGAAAATGAAGATCATGGCATCTGGTCCCATCACTTCATGGGAAATAGATGGGAAACAGTGGAAACAGTGTCAGACTTCATTTTCCTGGGCTCCAAAATCACTGCAGATGGTGACTGCAGCCATGAAATTAAAAGACGATTACTCCTTGGAAGAAAAGTTATGAGCAACCTAGATAGCATATTCAAAAGCAGTGACATTACTTTGCCGACTAAGGTCCGTCTAGTCAAGGCTATGGTTTTTCCAGTGGTCATGTATGGATGTGTGAGTTGGACTGTGAAGAAGGCTGAACGCCAAAGAATTGATGCTTTTGAACTGTGGTGTTGGAGAAGACTCTTGAGAGTCCCTTGGACGGCAAGGAGATCCACCTAGTCCATTCTGAAGGAGATCAGCCCTGGGATTTCTTTGGAAGGAATGATGCTAAAGCTGAAACTCCAGTACTTTGTCCACCTCATGCAAAGAGTTGACTCATTGGAAAAGACTCTGATCCTTGGAGGAATTGGCGGCAAGAGGAGAAGGGGACGACAGAGGATGAGATGGCTGGATAGTATCACTGACTCGATGGACGTGAGTCTGAGTGAACTTCGGGAGATGGTGATGGACAGGGAGCCCTGGCGTGTTGCAATTCATGGATTCGCAAAGAGTCAGACATGACTAAGCGACTGAACTGAACTGAACTCAAAAATGTCTGACACTTATAGTCTATTTCTTTCACTTGGAGGCCCCTGCCTTTTCTGCCTGTTACTCTATCGGTAATATACATGTTTCAATGCTATTCTCTCAAATCGTCCCACCTTCACCTTCTCCCACAGAGTCCAAAAGTCTGTTCTTTACATCTGTGTCTCTTTTGCTGTCTTGCATATAGGGTCATCGTTACCATCTTTCTCAATTCCATATACATGTGTTAAAATACTGTATTGTTTTTCTTTATGAGTTATTTCACTCTGTACAATAGGCTTCAGTTTCATCCACCTCATTAGAACTGTTTCAAATGTGTTATTTTTAACAGCTGAATAATATTCTGTTGTGTATATGTACCACTACTTTCTTATCCTTTCATCTGCTGATGGACATCTAGGTTGCTTCCATGTCCTAGCTATTATAAACAGTGCTGAGATGAACATTGGGGTACATGTGTCTCTTTAAATTCTGATCTCTTCAGTGTGTATGCCTAGCAGTAGGATTGCTGGGTTATATGGCAGTTCTATTTCCAGTTTTTTAAAGGAATCTCCACACTGTTCTCCATAGTGGTTGTACTAGTTTGCATTTCCACCAATAGTGTAGGAATGTTCCCTTTTCTCCACATGGTCTCCAGCATTTATTATTTGTGACTTTTTGATAGCAGCCATCTAACCGGCATTTAAAGCACCTTGTTGTGGCTTTGATTTGCATGTTGTTAGCCATCTGTATGTCTTCTTTGGAGAAATGTCTGTTTCATTCTTTGTCCAATTTCTTTTTCTTTTTTTCCATTGGGTCATTTATTTTTCTGGTATTGAGCTGCATGAACTGCTTGTATATTTTTGAGATTAATTTTTTGACAGTTTCTTCATTTGTTATTATTTTCTCCCATTCTGAAGGCTGTTGTTTCACCTTGCTTAATTTTCCTTCATTGTGCAAAAGCTTTTAAGTTTAATTAGGTCCCATTTGCAGATTGTGGTTACAGCCATGAAATTAAAAGACGCTTACTCCTTGGAAGAAAAGTTATGAGCAACCTAGATAGCATATTCAAAAGCAGAGACATTACTTTGCCGACTAAGGTCCATCTAGTCAAGGATATGGTTTTTCCAATAGTCATGTGTGGATGTGAGTGTTGGACTGTGAAGAAGGCTGAGCGCCAAAGAATTGATGCTTTTGAACTGTGGTGTTGGAGAAGACTCTTGAGAGTCCCTTGGACTGCAAGGAGATCCAACCAATCCATTCTGAGGAGATCAGCCCTGGGATTTATTTGGAAGGAATGATGCTAAAGCTGAAACTCAAGTACTTTGGCCACCTCATGCGAAAAGTTGACTTATTGGAAAAGACTCTGATGCTGGAAGAGATTGGGGGCAGGAGGAAGAGGGGACGACAGAGAATGAGATGGCTGGATGGCATTACAGACTCGATGAACGTGAGTCTGAGTGAACTCCGGGAGTTGGTGATGGACAGGGAGGCCTGGCATGCTGCAATCCATAGGGTCACAAAGAGCTGGACACAATGAGTGACTGAAGTGACTGACTGTTTATTTTTGCTTTTATTTCCATTACATTGGGAGGTGAGTGATAGAGGCTCTTGCTGTGATTTATGTCAGAAAGTGTTTTGCCTATGTTTTCCTCTAGGAGTTTTATAGTTTCTGGTCTTACATTAGATCTTTAATCCATTTTGAGTTTATTTTTGTGTATGGTGTTAGAAAGTGTTCTAGTTTCACTCTTTTACAGGTGGTTGACCAGTTTTCCCAGCACCACTTGCTAAAGAAATTGTCTTTTCTGCATTGCATATTTTTGCCTCCTTTGTCAACATAAGGTGTTCATAGGTGCATGGATTTATCTCTGGGCTTTCTATTTTGTTTCATCCACCTTATTTCTTTCTTTGTGCACTACTATACTGTCTTGATGACTCTAGCACTTTGTAATATAGTCTGCAGTCAGGCAGGTTGATTCCTCCAGTTCCATTCTTTTTTCTCAAGATTGCTTTGGCTATTCGAGGTTTCTTGTATTTCTATACAAACTGTGAAATTATTTTGTTCTAGTTCTGCTAAAAATGCTATTGGTAGCTTGATAGGGATTGCATTGAATCTGTAAATTACTTTGTTTAGTATATTCATTTTCACTATATTGATTCTTCCAATCCATGAACATAGTCTATTTCTCCATCTATTTGTGTCATCTTTGATTTCTTTCATCAGTGTTTTACAGTTTTCTATAATATATGTCTTTTAGTTATTTAGATAGATTTATTCCTAAGTATTTTATTCTTTTTGTCATAATGGTGAATAGGATTGTTTCCTTAACTTCTCTTTCTGTTTTCTCATTGTTAATGTATAGGAATGCAAGGGATTTCTGGGTATTAATTTTATATCCTGCAACTTTTCTATATTCATTGATTAGTTGTAGTAATTTTCTGATGGTGTCTTTAGGGTTTTCTATGTAGAAGATCATGCCGTCTGCAAACAGTGAGTGTTTTACTTCTTTTTTTCCAATCTAGACTTCTTTTATTTCTTTTTCTTCTCTGACGGCTGTGGGTAAAACTTCCAAAACTATCTTGATTAGTAGTGCTAAGAGTGGACGCCCTTGTCTTTTTCCTGACTTTAGGGGAAATGATTTCAATATTTCACATTGAGGATAATATTTACTATGGGTTTATATGGGTTTATACTATGGGTTTAGGGTATTAAAGTCTCTTTCTTTTATTATATTGAGGTATGTTCCTTCTATGCCTGCTTTCTGGAGACTTCTTATCGTAAACTGGTGTTGAATTTTGTCAAAGTCTTTCTCTGCATCTATTGAGATAATCATATGGCTGTTATCTTTCGAATAGTTAATGTAGTCTATCACATTGATTGATTTGTGGATATTGATGATCCTTGCATCCCTAGGATAAAGCCCATTTGCTCATGATGTATGATCTTTTTAGTATGCTGTTGGCTCCTATTTGCTAGAATTTTGTTGACGATTTTTACATCTATGTTCATCAGTGATACTGGCTTGTAGTTTTCCCTTTTTGTGTCATCTTTGCTTGATTTTGGTATTAGGGTGATGAACTCATAGAATGGGTTTGGGAGTTTACTGTCCTCTACAATTTTCTGGAAGAGTTTGAGCAGGATAGGTATTAACTCTTCTCTAAATTTTTGGTAGAATTCACCTGTGAAGCCATTTGGTCCTGAGCTCTTGTTTATTGGAAGATTTTTAATTACAGTTTTGATTTCCAAGGTTGTAATGTGTCTGATAAGATTTTCTGTTTCTTCCTGGTTCAGTTTTGGAAGGTCCCTGGTGCCTCAGAGGGTAAAGCATCTGCCTGCAATGCAGGATACCTGGGTTCGATCCCTGGGTCAGGAAGATCCCCTGGAGAAGGACATGACAACCCACTCCAGTACTCTTGCCTGGAAAATCCCATAGACAGAGAAGCCTGGTAGACTACAGTGCATGGGATCCCAAAGAGTCGAACATGACTGAGCAACTTAACTTCACACTTTTCTAAGAATTCATCCACTTCTTCCAAATTGTCCATTTTATGGCATATAGTTGCTGATAGTAGTCTCTTATGATCCTTTGTTTTTCTGTGTTGTCTGTTGTGATTTTTCCTTTTTCACTTCTAATTTTATTGATTTGATTCTTCTCCCTTTTTTTTTCTTGAGGGTTATCTATTTTGTCTATCTCCTCAAAGAACCAGCTTTTTAGTTTTTGTTGATTTTTGCTATAGTCTCCTTTGTTTCTTTTTCAATTATCTCTGCTCTAATTTTCATGATTTCTTTCCTTCTGCTAACCCTGGGTTTCTTCATTTCTTTTTCTAGCTGCTTTAGGTGTAAAGTTAGGGTATTTATTTGATGTTTCTCTTTCTTCTTGAGGTAAGCTTGTGTTACTACGAACCTTCCCCTTAGCACTGCTTTTACTTAATCCCACAGGTTTTGGGCTGTCATGTTTTCATTTTAATCTGTTTCTATGAATATTTTTATTTCCTTTCTGATTTCCTCTATTATTTGTTGGTTATTCAGAAACGTGTTGTTTAGCATTCATATGTTTGTTTTTCTAATAGGCTTTTTTCCTGTATCTGACATCTAATCTTGCTTCATTGTGATCAGAAAAGATGCTTCAAATGATTTCAATCGTTTTGAATTCACGAAGGTTAGATTTATGGCCCAGGATGTAACCTATCCTGGAGAATGTTCCATGTACACTTGAAGAAAAGGTGAAATTCATTGTTTGGGGGTGAAATGTCCAATAGATATCAATTAGGACTAATTGGTCCATTCAAAGTTTGTATCTCCTTGCTAATTCTCTGTTTGATTGATATATCCATAGGTATAAGTAGGGTATTAAAGTCTCCCATTATTATTGTGTTATTTGTTACTTGTTAGCATTTGACTCATGTGTTGAGGTGCTCCTATGTTGGGTGCATATATATTTATAATTGTTATATCTTCTCCTTGGATTGATCCTTTGATCATTAGGTAGTGTTCTTGTCTCTTTCCATGATCTTTATTTCAAAGTCTATTTTGTCTGATATGAATATTGCTACTTCTGCTTTCTTTTGGTCTGGAACCTTGCCATTTTCCTGATCTTAGAGGAAATTATTTCAATTTTTCACCATTGAAAATGTTTGCCATGGGTTTGTTGTATGTGACTTTTATTATATTGAAGTAGGTTTACTCTATGCCCACTTCCTGGAGATTTTTTTATTTTTATCATAAATGGGTAGCGAATTTTGTCAAAATCATTTTCTGTACCTATTGAGATGATCATTTGCTTTTATCTTTCAATTTGTTAATATGGTGTACCACATTGATTAATTTGCATATATTGTAGAATGCCAGCATCCCTTGGATAAACCCAACTTCATCATGGTGTATGATTCTTTCAATGTGTTTTTAGATTTTGTTTGATTTCATTTTGTTAATGATGTCTGCAACTATGTTCATCAGTGGCATTGGCCTGCAATTTTCTTTCTTTCTGGTTTTTTAACAATATATTTGTCTTATTTTGATATCAATATCATGGTGGTCTCATAGAATGAGTTTGGGAGTGTTCCTTCCTCTGCAATTTTTTGGAAGAGCTTGAGAAGAATAAGTGTTAGCTCCTTTCTAAATTTGATAGAATTTTCCTGTGAAGCTATCTGGCCCAGGGCTTTAAGTTTTTGGATTATTTTTTAATCACAGTTTTGATTTCAGTGCTAGTGAGTAGTCTGTTCATATTTTTTATTGTTTCCTCATTCAATCTTGAAAGGCTACACTTTTCTAAAAATTTTTCCATTTCTTCCAGGTTTTCCATTTTATTGGCATGTAATTGTGTGTAGCAGTGTCTTAGGATTCTTGGTATTTCTACAGTGTCTGCTGTAAATTATTATTTTTTTAACTTCTAATTTTATCAATTTCAGTGTTCTCTCTTTTATCTTGATGAATCTGGCTAATGGTTTGTCAATTTTATCTTTTCCAAGAATGTGCATTTAGTTTTTACCTTAATTGATTTCTACCCTCATAGTGTTGTAGTAAAAAAAGATGCTTGATACAGTTTCAATTGTCTTAAATTTATGAAGGCTTTTTGCATGACCCAAGATGTGAGCTATCCTGGAGAATATTTTGTTTGCAATTAAAGACACATATTCTGATACTTTTGGGTTGAATGTCTTATAAATATCAATGAAGTCCATAAGTTCCAACGTGTCATTTAAGACCTACATTTCCTTATTAGCATTTTTTTTTGTCTCGATCATTTGTACATTTTGTAACTTAGGTGTTAAAGTCCTATTATTGTCTTACTGTTGCTTTCCTTTTGTATGACTATTAGCATTTGCCTCTTGTATTGAGGTATTACTATATTTGATGCATAAATATTTATCACTGTTATGTCTTCTTTGATTGATTCCTTGTTCATTATGTAGTGTCCTTCCTTGTCTCTTTTAATATCCTTTATTTAAAAGTCTATTTTATCAGATATGTGTATTACTACTCCAGCTTTCTTTTGATTTCCATTTGCATGGAATATTTTTTTCATTTCCTGATTTTCAGCTTTATGTGTCCCTAGGTCTGAAGTGAGTCTCTTATAGATAACTTATATATGGGTGTTGTTTCCATGTCCATTCAGCCCATCTATGTATTTTGGTTGGAGCATTTAATCCATTTACATTAAAGTAATTATTGATACATATATGTTTCTATTAACATTTTTGTAATCTTTTTGTGTGTGTGTTTAAGTCTTTTTCTTCTACTGTGTTTTCTGCCTAGACAAATTCCTTTAGTATTTTTTGTAGAACTGGTTTGGTGGTACTGAATTCTCCCAACATTTCCTTATATGTAAAGCTTGATTTCTCTGTTGTCTCTGAATGAATAAATGAGAATGAAAATATTGAGGACACTCTCAGAGAACTCTAGGATAATATTAAAAACATCAGCATTTGAATTATATGTCTCCCAACAGAAGAAGAAAAAGAGAAAAGACCTGGGAAAATATTTGAAGAGATTAGTTCAGTTGGTAAAGAATCTGCCTGCAATGCAGGAGACTCTGATTCAATTCCTGGGTTGGGAAGATCCACTGGAGAAGGGATAGGCTATGCACTCCAGTATTCTTGGGCTTCCCCTGTGGCTTAGCCCCCAGGCACATTATTGGACAGGTATCTTGGTCCTGAGTTTGTAGGGCCATGCCATAGATTTTCTGTGGTATTCTCACTCTCTCCAGACTATCACAGATGCTTGGTCCTTCTTCCAACAGCCCCAAATGCTTCCTTTCTGTCCAAACCAACATCCCTGTATGCAGGAATCTCTCCCCACTTCAGCTCCTCCACCCTGGGATGAATGTCCAGTCCTGTTTGCTCTCATCCTCCTTTTCCCATCTTTTGTCCTACAAAGTTATGTTTGGATCTGTATGGTCCTTCTGATGATCAAGGTCTCCCCTAGTTTTCAGCAATGTTCTGTGAGAACTGTTGCATATGTAAATGTTTTCTTGATGTTGTTGATATAGATACATTCTACCTCTACCTCCTCCTTTGCCATCTTGAAACTCCTCTGTCTCTGTCTTCTTAAAATGGAAACAGTTTAGCTATATTCAGGGATAAAATATGGTTACTTTACTTTTCATTATTTTCATAATAATTCATTCATTTAGCAAGCATTTACTGAGTACTTATTGTGTATCACTGTTTCAGTGTTAGAGATCTGACAGTCTGCCTGTGTTATCCCTGCTGTCAATGATTTTATATTCAGATAATGTGTGTGGCAGAAAGTAAATATCACTAGTTAAACAAAAAATGATAAAGTATCAGATAGGTATAAGTAATGAGAAGACACATTGATTTGTGTTATTAGATTAAAAAGGGGTGAGGATTACTATTTGAGATCAAGTGGTCAGAGGATGTCTCTCTGGAGAGGTGACGTTGAACAGAGATCTGAATAAAGTTAAATAGAGCCTCCTGCAAAATATTTTCTTAAAGAACATTGTAGTCAGAATAAACAGGTCACAAAAAAGTGTTCATATTATTGTTTGGCATATTGGAGAAATTTTAAAAAGGCTCATGTGGTAAGACATTATTTTGAAGACTTTATTCAGAAGTTGCCAAATGCCCTGAAATGAGTTTATTTATGGATTTAGCCAGCAGTTTGCAAATGAAGATGCAAATTAGAATGCTTTGATACGTAGACGCCACTAATACCTGAATTCTACCTCTAAAAATTTTGACTTAATTAGCATTGTATGCAACCAAGGCTGTTAATTTTTTAGATGTTTACCTAGTGGTTCTGATATGCAGCAGATTTTGGCAACTTAGCTATGCTTTAAGTTGTTTTTGAATCTTTGCACAACATAAATATCAAATTACATAACAGCAAATCAACTTCACAATCTATCTTCAATTTCTCCAAAGTCATATCTACCACTATTCTCAAGTCCTCTTCCTTTTCAGTGTTCTGCTTATGCATAAATTTTCTTTCTTTTTGCCCACTCTCTCTCTTTGAGTAGCTTCCAATTTCCAGTTTCAAATTTAATTTCAGATGTCTCTTGTGCAGTCTTCTATCTCTGCCAGATTAGTGTGTCCATTATTCCAGATTCCCTGCATATTTTTATTATCCTTTTTTCATCATAATTATCAGTGACACCCATTTTACTCACAAAAGAGCTCTTTTGTACCATAATTTATATGGCCATATTTTAATCTGTTCCCATATTTCACATAATGTTCATAATTTGTCAAAGCATACAATAAAATTTAATTAATTTTGGTACATCCCTTATTATTTTGAAAACTCTATAAGGGAAAGATTGTACTGCATTCTGTTTTGTAAACTTCACAAGAACATTGCCATAATAATTATTCACATACATTGTTGAACTGATTTAATGTATGTATAGAAGTTAATACATGCAAAGAATATGTAGCATTTTAAGAAAATGGCCTCAAATATTTATATTTTTCACTTTAAAACTATTTTAGCTCTTACATTTTAGGTCAATCTTCAATCAGCTGTCTAGAATATTGTGGATTGAATTTGCACAAATCCAGTTAAGGTCACATCTGCAACACAGTGACAATGATTTTACCAATACAGTCTGAAGCAAATTGAGGTCAGTGTACATTTTCTCAAGGCCTCGCTCTCAGCTTTTTTCCATGAACTGCAGAAGGCTTCAATTTACTGAAACACTGAGGTAGGTAAGATCCAATCAAAGTAAAGGCAAAATCAATAAATACAAACCTCAAAGGGCTAAATCGTAGTGACATCAGTCATGAAGAGAAGTTGTTTGTAGATAAGAAACACTCTTGTTCTATAATAGTAGGAGAATAAAACTTCAACTATGACCATGGTATATTTGCTTTATTTGTTTCATTTATCCTAACATATTTAACATGTAGACAAACAGATTCAAAGTGAATTTCATTTTATATATAGATTCATGCCTAACAAGGAGAAAAAACTTGATCTTTTTATATTTATATTTAATTATTGTAACATTTCTGCTATAGTCTAATAATAATCACTTTAAAATGCATTTAATGTTTGTGGCAATGTTTACAAACGTTACTTCTTTTAAAATTAATACTTTTCAGGTGTATGTGCAAATGTATACATGGATTTTACATCTCGAGCAAAATGTATTCAATATAGAGGAAATGAGGAACTATATATCAAAAATATATAGAAAAGTAGTTTGAAGGACGTGGTGTTTCAGTCCAAACTTTGCCACTTTTATGCTGTATGGGCTTATTTATCTTCATTAATCCTGTTTGTAATACAATGCTATTTATCTAATATGGTATTTTAAGTACAAGAAAATATACACCTTAAATATTTATCAGATAAATGAATAAGTGACAGCATGCAATAGTAAGTAATCAACTAATTGATGGCATGCAAGGGGAGGGCACTAGTTTTTCCATCAATAATTTTGTAAAGATCAAATGAATAAAATTATTTGAGTGTCAAATGTAACTTGTAACATAGTTTGTTTCCAGTTTATTTTTTACTAATTTTAGTATGGTTATCCACTTTCCTTTCATTGATTCATAAATCAACCAGGAGTAATTGTTCTATTTAACCATTTTTGTCTCACAAAACCATTGGTTTTATATATAATTTCATAGTTTTATTCTTCATACAAATTCCTACAAAGATTATACCTTGCATCTATTTTTTAAATCTGTGGAAATAAAATTAAGGGAAGAATTATACACATCTTGTGTTTAATATGGTCACATAGAAAGCTGTAATCCTAAACTCATACAATATTGTAAAATGATTTTTGCACTACTCTTTCACACAGTTCATTGTTCCACATCTAGTACATGTGTGTACTTAGTCTGACTCTTTGTGATTCCATAGACTTTAGCCCACCAGATTCCTCTGTCCATAGAATTTTCCAGAAAAGAATACCCGAGTGGGCTGCCATTTCCTACTCCAGGGGATCTTCCTGATCCCGGGGATTGAACCATATCTCTTGTGTCTCTTGCATTGGCAGGGGGGTTCTTTACCACTGCATCACCTGGGAAGCCCCAGTACAGAGAGCATCATACACTCATTTACATTTAGGTTATTGTTTTAGTACTTCTACACTGTTGTAAAATATCTTGCCGGGAGCCAGTGTGAGGAATCCCGCCCGTGACAAGGTCATGAGGAAGGAAGCTGACATACGCAAGGCGTGCTCAGACTTCAGGGGCCCCTCTGGAAATTCCTAAGTATGTACCCCAACAAAAATCTGCTGGTTTTTGTGCTCTGCTTTTCTACTCTTCTGACATTTTCTGGAAAAAGCCAATTCAGGGCTTTAGTCTTCTGCATTTGAAAGAGTGTTTCAATCCAAAAAACCCTCTGATGGCTTTCTAGCCTGCCTGCATGACTCCTACAGCTGCGCATGTGATTGTTTGAGGCCTCCTGACCGCAGGAGGCACAGGAAGCTTAAAACATCCTAGGAATGTAGGAGCTTCCAAGGAGTCAAAATCTTTAGAATAGGACTGATTAAAAGTTTCATTTGTTGAGTCAATGCTTGCTGCCAAATTTTCATATCCTTTATTTTTAGATATAGTTGGTATATAGAAAAACAAGTAGTAGACCTGGTATTAGCAACATTAGATCTTTGAGTTAAGTACCTTCTTTGTTATATCCCACTGCACCTTTGTTCTATAGAGATGTAACTTTAATGCTTTAAGGAGATGTAGATTAAAGAAAAAACACTTCAGGGGAAACAAAATTAACATTCATTAAGGAAGAGAGCCAAAAAGTGTTAACAAGCCTCTTGGCCAGAAGATAATGTAAATCATCTGAGACCTTTTGTATACAAAATGATATACGGAAGGAATCTGGGTTGCGAACGCTACATAATTTTGTGTTAACCGTTGATCTCCGTGTTTTATCAAAAGTATAAAAGGCCTTCTGAACAATAAAGGATGGGACCAGCTTCTCAGACCAGTTTCTCGGACCAGCTTCTTGGACCAGTTTCTCGACTAGTCTCTCGGCCTGGTTTCTTGGGAGTCTGGCTCCCCCCGTGTCTCTCTCTCTCTCCTTTTCTCTCCCTTTCCCTCCCTCTGCTCTTTACTTTAATTTCAGGCTGAATTTCCACCTGGGGCGTGGAGGCTCGCCAGGTCTACTTACTTGCCCTGGCTGTTAAGACCCGCGCGAAAGGGAGCTTAAGGCGAGGCACCCTTAGATATTCAAGCAGGCACCGGTGGCCCAACATAGATGGTGCAAATTCCTTGTCTGGAATTTTATTGGTCTTCCGCTTAAACCAAGCTATTCAGCCCTCTTCCTCCACTTAATCTTCCTACTACACTATAGTTTCTTAACCTAATCTTATATCAATCAATAAACAAGTCAAGTCTTTCCACGCCAACGCCGTCCACCCTTCGAATTCCCTGCATCCACCAGGGCTGGACCCCGGCAATATCTGATCTTCAAATCTGTAGTATAGAATAGGTATTTCTATAGTGCAAATATTAGTTTATATCATATTTAAGCATGCTTGCTTTTGAGTAGTGTATGCTTTCCCAAAGAAGTTTATAATTTATCCAGGGAAGAAGTTTAAGACAAGGTCCTAAAACTAGGAAGATGAGGCTTAAATATTTTTGACTAGGGGCAGACATGTTCAAGGACTTCACATTCATCTGCCACATGAATTGGGTTGGGACCCATATGGATATAATCCTCTCTCATTTTTACTCTCTTATTATCACTTAAGGCTTAATACAATTTTGATAAACCTAGTCTGATTTCATCTTTTGCAGGTGGAGGACAACAGGGTCAAGCAGATTAGTGCATTAGAGAGAGAATAAGGGTCCCTGAGAACCCCATATTATTATGTTAGTTGATTGGAGTTCCCAAAATTAAAATAAATAGTAGGTACAACAGAAGGTGACCCAGTGAAGTCTAGCTGCACTTTTCCCCACATATTGTCCCTTCTTTGACAACTTAAATAATTTGTATTATTTAGCCTTAAATGAGAAAAAAACGTTGTTATTTGTGACAACATGAGTGAGCCTGGGGGACACTATGCTAAATGAAATAAGCCAGATAGAGATAGATAAATATTACATAATGTCACTTGTATGTGGGGATTTTAAAAGTCAAACTCATAGTAACAGAGAGTAGATTGGTACTTGTTGAGTGCTGAGGTATGGGTAATGGAAGATGTCAAAGGGTACAAACTTTTAGTTATAAGGTGAATAAGTTCTAGAGACTAATGTACACTATGATGACTATAGTTAATAATAATATACTGTATATTTGAAATTTGGTAAAAGAGTAGGTCTCAAGTTTTTTCATGATAGACATGCAAACATACAAATGTAGCTATGCAAGGTGATGGGTGTGCTAATTATCTTGTTTCATAATGTACGTGTATGTCAAAACAGCATGTTGTATACCTTACATACATATACTTTTAATTTGTCAGTGATTTCTCAATGAAACTGGGGACAAAAAAGTAAACTTTTCTTTCTAACGCTGAAAAAATAATTTTAGAGAAACATATATTGTTTTTTTCCTACAAATTAAAAAGCAAGATAGTTATTTTTATTATTACATTGATGACAAGATTTCATTAAAGCAATCAACTTTTCAATCTAGAAAATAACATAATGATATGATCAATAAATTTTGGTTTTTGAAATTTACTTTTAGGTAGAATGAATAAAAACTTTATTGCATGTTTTATACTCAGTGTTCAATATTTGATTCCAGAAAGCCCCCTGGTTGGGGGAGGACAATACATAGTAGTCAAATCTCTGTAGTTGCAGCTACATGATGATGAGAAATTTTTTTATGTGTGTTGTTTTGGTTTGGTTTTTGCTCAACTGAAATCAAAGGAGTTAACAAAACTAGAAAGGCAAACTGTGCCAGGAATAGAGGTATAAATCAAAATTCAAGACATTCACTGGGAAGTCTAGATATTACTGAAATAATAGAGTAGAAGCAAATATCAAAGCAAAAATAAGCAACTGTAATCAAAGAAAGAGATAAGAGCATGAGAAAGCTTCAAGAGGGTGCAAGTCTTGTCTGTCAGATCAATCCTATCCCCTTTTTCAAATGAAAGAGTGAACAACCAAATAAATTTTCATTTAAACAGTGACTGAGTGAGTGAAGAGGGGAAAAGAAAGTTAAAAGTACCTGAGAAAGAGATCAAGATAGCAGAGGAGTAGGAAGCAGAGTTCACCTCCTTCCACAGAAACATTGAAAATACTATTGAAATGCATCCACAAGTGAAATGATTCATATAGAACACATACTGAGCACTGACAGAAGACATTAGACTTTCAAAAAGATAAGAAACTTCCACATAATCAGGAAGGAAAAAAGAAAAAAATAATTAGAATGGGACCTTTTCTGCTGGGAGAGAACCATGAAGGAAGAAATATTCCTGTACCTTGGGAAGGCTCCTCACCAGTGGGGAGATCAACCCGGATAGAGGAAGAGCTTCAAGGCCTAAGAGGAGAAAGCAGCAAACTGTTAAGAATAACCTGCATAGAAGGTTGACATCACCACACTGTGATCCCAACCTGAGATACTCCTCTTGTCAGTGGAGGTGGGGATTGGGTGCTGAAGCTCAGACTCCAGAGCTCAGGCCCAGGGAAAGGCCCAGAGTTAAGTATGGAAACAACCTGAAGAGGTCAGCTATGACAATTAAGGGTATATTATGAAGAAGCTTGGGCCTGCCAGAGAGGCAAGTTACCATTATTGGGAGACACATGAGGAGAAGGGTGGGACCACCATAAGAACTTCTTTCCCTGTGAATGTTCCCAGGCAAGAAGGCAGCACCAATGGGAGCTCCAGGGGCTGGCATGAATTGCTACAGCCATCCTGGGCTCCAGAGGAGGGCACTGGCTTCCTTTTCTAGACTCACAGGCAGAAGTCACTCCCTCCTCCCTTGCAAGCCTGGAAGAGTGCAGACAGCTCCTACCACTAAGAATTCTGCTAGTGGGCCCCAGGACCCTCCCATGCTGACCAGGAAGGGTGGGGATAGCTTCCACCACTAGGAATTCAACAAACAGGCTATAGAACCCACTCTTACTGAGAAGAATGAAAAAAACTCTTGGCACTAGAGATTCTGTGAGTGGGCCCCCAGACTTATCCACACTGTTCTGGGAGGGCACCAAAAGATTCTGTGACTAGGAAATCCGTCAGTGGCTGCAAGAACCTATCCTTTTGTTCTGGGAGCATGCAGATAGCTACCTTCACTAGAAGATCTGTCAGTGGGACCAGGACTTGCCCACTCTGTCACAGGGGGCCACAAAGAAGCTACCCCAGTAGAAAATGATCCAGAAGTGGGGCTGAAACCACAGCTGAAAACCAAGGCTGTGTAAATAGGAAGAAGAGCTGAAATCTTTCCATGTGACTGTGCAAACTGTGAAGTTACACCTCTGCTGATGACTTTCTAAATTCATCACCTGTGAAACAGCTGAAAGGACAATAAGTTCTCCTGCAGTTGGGACCATTCTGGTTTTAATAGCTGTAGGCTTTGTGGGCACATACACATTGTGTTGGGCCAGGCCAGGGTCAGAGTTGACTCCATAGATTCCACAGTGGGTCCAAGTGCACAACTACTGCAGTCCTATGACCTGACAACAGTGATTTACACCAGTGTCCTGGTGAAAAATGCCAGAGAGACACCAGCCTCCTTGCAAACATACCCAGAGTTAAAGTGGGACCAAAAGTAGTGTCAACCAGAATATACTTTGTGAGTCTGCACAACAGGCAAAGGGGGACACAACAGAGCACATTCACAAGTGAAAGCAATTCCAGAGGAAGATACTCAGTGGTTTTTCTCCCAGTGTGAGTGCTCCAACTTCACCCGCCTTGAGCTGTACTTCAACAATTACAACCAAGAAACTGATCTGGGAATGTTCTTTGTTGTCCAGTGATTAATAATGTGGATTTGATTCCTGGCTTGGGACATAAGATACCATATGCCACGGAGAAACTAAGCCCACTTGCTGCAGCTACTGAGCTCACACACCCTGGAGCCCATGTGCCACAGCTAGAGAGCCTGTGTGTTGCAATGAAAGATCTCTCATAATACAAGGAAGATCCCACTCCTGACAGGTCAGTGACAACCACAGAACAAAGGGGAAGTTTTTAGTACAAGCCTCTGCACCATCTTCACCCACCTGGAGCAGACACTAGAAGCAAAAGGAACTACAATCCTTAGCCTGCAGAAAAGAGACCATAAACATAGTAAGTCTGACAAAATAAGATGACAAAGAAATATGTTACACATGAAGCAGGACATATGAAGGAGCAAGAGAAAAAACTGCAGGAACAACCAAATGAAGAGAAGCTAGACAATCCATTTGAAAAAATTCGGAGTAATGATAATAAAGAGATCCAAGATCTTGAAAAAGGAATGGAGTCACAGATCAAGAAGATAAAGAAAAGATTAACAAATACCTAAAGTAACTAAGTAATAAGCAAGCAGATGAAAAATGCAATAACTGAAATGAAAAACACTTTATAAGGAATCAATGGCAGAATAACTGAGACAAAAGATCAGATAAGTGTACTGATCTGAAAGATCAGTGAAAGATAAAATAGTGGGAATCTGCCACAGAATAGAATAAAGAAAAAGTAAATGAATAAAAATATGAGGACAGTCTCAGTTTTCTGGGGCAACATCAAACTCATCAGCATTGGAATTATAGGGGTCTCTGAAGAAGAAAAAAAAAAGAGAAAGAATCTGAGAAAATATTTGAGGAGATTACAGTAAATAAACTTCTCTAATGGAGGAAATAAAATAGCCACCCAAGAGCAAGAAGCACAGACAGTCCCATAGAGGATAAATCCAAGACACAAATAATGAGCAAGTATTAATCAAATTAACAAATATTAAATATAAAAAAATATTGAAAACAACAAGCAAAAATAACAAATAACATACAAGGGAATCCCCATGAAGCCAAGAGCTTTTTTCTCAACAGATATTCTGCAGGTAAGAAGGGAGTAGAAAGCTATATTTAAAGGAAAAAAAAAAAAAAACCAAACCCTGCAATAACCTATCCATACTCAGCAAAGATCTCATTCAGATTACATGGAGAAATATAAAAATTTACAGACAATCAAAAGATAAAAGAATTCAACAGAACCAAATCAACTTTACAACAAATGCTAAAGAAAATTCTCTAGGTAGAAAACAGAAGAGAGAACAAAAGAGGAAGGGGAAAAAAATACCTACAAAAAAACACAAACCCATCTTAAAACAATTAAGAAAATGACAATGGGATTATACACAGTGATAATTACCTTAAATACAAATGGATTATAAATTCCAACATACACACCGAGGAAACCAGAATTGAAAGAGACACGTGTACCCCAATGTTCATCGCAGCACTGTTTATAATAACCAGGACATGGAAGCAACCTAGATGTCCATCAGCAGATGAATGGATAAGAAAGCTGTGGTACATATACACAATGGAGTATTACTCAGCCATTAAAAAGAATACATTTGAATCAGTTCTAATAAGGTGGATGAAACTGGAGCCTATATACAGAGTGAAGTAAGCCAGAAAGAAAAACACCAAAACAGTATACAACATATATATGGAATTTAGAAAAGTGGTAAGATAAACCTGTATGTGAGATAGCAAAAGAGACACAGATGTATAGAACAGTCTTTTGGACTCTGTGGGAGAGGGCAAGGGCGGGATGATATGGGAGAATGGCATTGAAACACGTAAATTGTCATATGTGAAATGAATTGCCAGTCCAGGTTCAATGGATGATACAGGATGCTTGGGGCTGGTGCACTGGGATGACCCAGAGGGATGGGATGGGGAGGGAGGTGGGAGGTGGGCTCAGGATGGGGAACACATGTACACCCATGGCAGATTCATGTCAATGTATGGCAAAACCTATACAATATTGTAAAGTAAAATAAATAAATAAACTGGAAAAAAAAACCCTCCAACAAAAGACACAGACTAACTGACTTGATACAAAAAGATGAACATATATGCTGTCTACAAGAGACTCATTTCCGACCGAGTGGCACATGCAGACTGAAAGCAAGGAAATGGAAAAAGAATGCCATACACATGGAAATGAAAAGAAAGCTAGAGTAACAATACTTACATCAGACAAAATAGACTTTAAAATAAAGACTGCTGCAAGAAATAAGGAAGGACACTGAATAATCATCAGGGGGCTAATCCAAGAAGATATAAAACTTGCAATTATATATACACCCAACCCCAAGGAAAATTTGGCCTTGGAGTACAAAATGAATCAGGGCAAAAGTTAACAGAGTTTTGCGAAGAGAACGCACTGGTCATAGCAAGCACCCTCTTCCAACAACACAAGAGAAGACTTTACACATGGACGTCACTAGATAGTCAATACTGAAATCAGATTAATTATATTCTCTGCAGCCAAAGATGGAGAAGCTCTACACAGTCAGGGAAAACAAGACTGGGAGCTGACTGTTGATCAGATCATGAACTCTATTTCAAAATTCAAACTTAAATTGAAGAAAGTAGGGAAAACCACTAGACCATTCAGGTATGACCTTAAATCAAATCCTTTATGATTATACAGTGAAAGTGACAAGTAGATTCAAGGGATTAGATCTGATATAGTGCCAGAAGAACAATGGAGGTTTAGGACATTGTACAGGAAGAAGTGATCAAAATAATCCCCAAGAAAAGAAATGTAAAAAGGCAAACTGGCTGTCTGAGGAGACCTTACAAACAGCTGAGAAAAGAGGAGAAGCTAAAGGTAAGGAGGAAAAGGAAAGATATACCCATTTGAAGGCAGAGTTCCAAAGAATAGCAAGGAGAGATATGAAAGCCTTCCTCAGCGATCCATGCAAAGAAATAGAGGAGAACAATAGAATGGGAAAGACTAGAGATCTCTTCAAGAAAACTAGTGATACCAAGGGGACAATTCATGCAAAGATGAGCTCAATAAAGACAGAAATGGCACAGACCTAACAGAAGCAGAAGATAAGAAGAAGTGGCAAGAGCACACAGAACTATACAAAAAAGGCCTTCAAGACTCAGATTACCATGATGGTGTTATCACTCACCTAGAGCCAGACATCCTGGAATGCAAAGTCAAGTGGGCCTTAGGAAGCAGCACTACAAACAAAGCTAGTATAGATGGTAGAACTCCAGTTGAGCTATTTCAAATCCTAAAAGATGATGCTGTGAGAATGCTGCACTCAATATGGCAGCAAATTTGGAAAACTCAACAGTGGCCACAGGACTTGGAAAGGTCAGTTTTCATTCCAATCCCAAAGAAAGGCAATGCCAAAGAATGCTCAAACTACCATACAATTTCACTCATCTCACACGCTAGTAAAGTAATGCTCAAAATTCTCCAATCCAAGCATCAACAGTACATGAACCATGAACTTACCAATGTTCAAGTTGGATTTAGAAAAGGCAGGGAAACAAGAGATCAAATTGCCAACACCCATTGAATCATCAAAAAAGCAACAGCAATACAGAAAACCATCTGTTTCTACTTTATTGACTATACCAAAGCCTTTGACTGTGACTAGATTACAACAGACTATGGAAAATCTTAAAGTGATGGAAATACCAGAGACCTGACCTCCCTCCTTAGAAATCTGTATGCAGGTCAAGAAGCAACAGTTAAAATTGGACGTGGAACAACAGACTGGCTCCAAACTGGAAAAGGTGCACATCAAGGCTGTACATTGTCATCCTGCTTATTCAACTTATATGCAGATTACATCATTGGAAATGCTGGGCTGGATGAATCACAAGCTGGAATCAAAGTTTCTGGGAGAAATTTCAATCACCTCAGATATGCAGATGACACCATCCTTACGGCAGAAAGTGAAGAAGAACTTAAGTGCCTTTTGACAAAAGTGAAAGAGGAGAGTGAAAAAGCTGGCTTAAAACTCAACATTCAAAAACGAAGATCATGGTATCCAATTCCATCACTTCCTGGCAAATAGATGGGGAAACAATGGAAACAGTGACAGATTTTTTTTTGGATTCCAATATGACTGCAGATGGAGACTGTAGCCATGAAATTAAAAGACACTTGTTCCTTGGAAGAAAAGCTATGAACAACCTAGACAGTATATTGAAAAGCAGAGACATTACTTTGATGACAAAGGTTCAAGAGCAGAACTGTGGTTTTTCCAGCAGTCATGTATGTGTGTGTTTGACTATAAGGAAAGCAGAGTGCCAAAGAATTGATGCTTTTGAACTGTGGTATTGGAGAAGACTCTTGAGAGTCCCTTGGACTGCAAGGTGATCAAGCCAGTCAATCTTAAAGTAAATCAGTCCTGTATATTCATTGGAAGGACTGATGCTGAGGCTGAAACTCCCATACCTTGGCCTCCTGATAAGAGGAACTGACTCACTGGAAAAGACCCTGATGCTTGGAAAGATTGAAGGCAGGAAAAGAAGGGAATTACAGAGGATTAGATGACATGATGGCATCACTGACTCAATGGACATGAGTTTGGGCAAGTTCTGAATGTTGGTGATGGACAGCAAAGCCTGGCTTGCTGCGTTCTATGGGATTGCAAAGACTCAGACATGACCAAATGACTGAACTAAACTGATGTACCCAACATAGGAGCATCTCAATATATATGGCAAATGCTGACAGCCATAAAATAGAAACTGTAACAGAATAGTGGGGGCCTTTAGCACCCCCACTAAAGGGGGGTACACCTCTTTATTGTTGTTTATCGTTAGACCAATAAACAGATCTTCCAAAGAGATAATTAATAAGGAAACCCAATCCTTAAATGACACATTAGACAAGATAGACTTTAATTGATATTTACAGGACATTCCATCTGAAAGCAATAAAATGCACTTTCTTCTCAAGTGTGCAGGTAATATTCTCCCAATGAGATCATATCTTCACTCACAAATTAAGTCTGAATAGGCTTAAGAAAACTGAAATCATATCAAGCACCTTTTTCTGATAATAAAGCTGTAAGATTAGGAATCAATTACAGGGGAAAAAAGAAAAATACTATAAAAATCACAAAGACACTAAGGCTAAAGAGTATCTTACAAAATAACCAAGATGTCATTTAAGGAATTAAACAGGAAATTAAAAAAAATCTAGAAACAAATGGTGATGAATTCAAGATAACTGAAACCTATGGAATGCAGAAAAATCTTCCCTTCTCAAAGGGAAGTTCATAGTAATACAACTTTACCTCAGGAAAAATCTCAAACACATAGCCTAAAGAGATGAGAAAGATAATAGCAGAAATAAATGAAATAGAAATGTAGAGAACAGTAGCAAAGATCAATGAAACTAAAAGCTAGTTCTTTGGAAAGATTTAAAAAAACTTGATAAATCTTTAGCCAGTGTCATCAGGGAAGAAAGGGAGATGATTCAAATCAGTAAAATTAGAAGTGAAATAAAGGGAAATTATAACTGACAGCACAGATATACAAAGGATAATAATAATGTACCACATACAACTATATGCCAGTAAAATGCACAACCTAGAAAAAATAGAAAATTCTTAGAAAGTTATAATACAACTTTCCAAGACTGAACCAGCAAGAAATAGAAAATATAAACAGACCCACAAGTACTGAAATTGAAACTCTGATTAAAAATCCAACAAACAAAAATCCAGGGCCAGATGGCTTCATAGGTGAATTCTATAGAACATTTAAAGAAGAGTTAATGTCTACCCTTAATGAAAATTCCAAAATACAGCAGAGGGAAGAACACTCTCAAGCTCATTCTATGAGGCTACCATCACCCTGATACCAAAACAAGAGAGAGATATCACAATAAATAAAATTAGAGGCCAATATCACTTATGCATATAGACACAAAAAACTCAACAAAACATATGTAAACAGAATACAACAACACATTAAAAGAATCATACACTATGATCAAGTGGGGTTTATCTCAAGGATTCAAGGATTCTTCAATTTACCCAAATCAAACAATCGTATTATCAAATTGAAACAAACCACATGATAATCTCAATACATGCAGAAAAATCTTTTGACAAAATGTACCACCCATATGATAAAAAACTTTCTTGAAAGTGGGCATAGAAGGAATCTACTTCAACAAATTAAAGGCCATAACAAATCCACAGCAAACATTATTACCAATGATGAAAAACTGAAAGCTTTACTTCTAAGTTCAGGTAGAAGACAATAGTGCCCACTCATCACTCTTATTCAATATAGTTTTGGAAGCCCTAGCACGGTAATCATGAGAAATGCTGGGCTGGAAGAAGCAAAAGCTGGAATCAAGATTTCCAGGAGAAATATCAATAACCTCAGATATGCAGATGACACTACCCTTATGGCAGAAAGTGAAGAGGAACTAAAAGCCTCTTGATGAGAGTGGAAGAGGAGAGTGAAAAAGTTGGCTTAAAGCTCAACATTCAGAAAATGAAGATCATGGGCATCTGTTCCCATAACTTCATGAAACAGTGGAAACAGTGTCAGACTGTTTTTCGGGGCTCCAAAATCACTGCACATGGTGGCTGCAGCCATGAAATTAAAAGATGCTTACTCCTTGGAAGAAAAGTTATGATCAATCTAGATAGCATATTGAAAAGCAGAGACATTACTTTGCCAAAAAAGGTCCATCTAGTCAAGGCTATGGTTTTTCCTGTGGTCATGTATGGATTTGAGAGTTGGACTGTGAAGAAGGCTGAGCGCCGAAGAATTGATGCTTTAGAACAGTGGTGTTGGAGAAGACTCTTGACAGTCCCATGGACTGCAAGGAGATCCAACCAGTCCATTCTGAAGGAGATCAGCTCTGGGATTTCTTTGGAAGGAATGATGCTAAAGCTGAGACTCCAGTACTTTGGCCACCTCATGCGAAGAGTTGACTCATTGGAAAAGACTCTGATGCTGGGAGGGATTGGGGGCAGGAGGAGAAGATGATGACAGAGGTTGAGATGGCTGGATGGCATCACAGACTCGATGGCCATGAGTCTAAGTGAACTCCGGGAGTTGTGATGGACAGGGAGGCCTGGTGTTCTGGGATTCATGGGGTCGCAAAGTGTCAGACACAACTGAGCAACTGAACTGAATGAGCATGGTAATCAGATAATAAAAATATAGAAAAAGAATACAAATTTGAAGGAAAAAGAAAATTGTCAGTGTTTGCAGATGACATGATACTACACATAGAAAATCTAAAAGTGGCCACCAGAAAGCTCCTAGAGTGTACCAACGAATTTGTTGAAGTGGCAGGATACAAAATTATTGCATAGAAATGTCTTTCACTCCTATAGACTAAAAATAAAGATTAGAATGAAAAATCACGGAAGCAATTACATTTTCCAGTGAAACAAAAGGAATAATATACCTAGGAATCAACGTACCTTAGGAGACAAACGACCTGTACTCAGAAAGCTATAAGATACTGATGAAAGAAATGAAATATGATAGAAACCAATGGAGAGATATATCATGTCTTTGAATTAGAAGAATCAATATTGTGAAAATGATTATACTACCCAAAGCTATAAACACATTGTATACAATCCATATTAAATTACCAAAGGCAATTTTCACCTAATTAGAAAAAAAAATCACTTTGTATGGAAACATGAAAGATCTCAAATAGCCAAAGCAGTCTTATCAAAGAAAAACAGAAATGTAAGAATCATGCTTTCTGAAATCTGATTACCCTACAAAGCTACAGGATTTGAAACATTATGGAAATGCTGCAAGAAAATAAATGCAGATTAATGAAACAGGATAAAAAGTTCAGACATAAGACCACATAACTATGGTCACGTAATCTATGACAAAATAGGCAAAATTATACAATGGAGAAAAGCACTCTTAAAGAGTGGTACTGGGTAAACTGGATGGCTAGATGTAGAAAAGTGAATTAAAACACTCCCTAATGTCATACAAAAAGATAAATTCAAAATTAATTACAGAAAAAAACTAAGCCTGGGCACTATAAAAGTATTTGAAGAAAATATATGTAGTACCCTTTTAGCATAAATCACATGAAGATCTTTTCTGTTATCCATCACCTAGAGTAATGAAATAAAAAGAAAAATAGGCAAAAATGACGAAATTTAAAAGCTTTTGTACAGCAAAGGGAACTATCAACAGAATGAAGAAGAAAACCCATAGAATGATAGTAAATACTTGAAAATAAAGTGACAAATGAGGGATTAATCTCCAAAATATGCAAACAGTTCATGTGGCTCAGGATAAAAAACAAACAAACCCAATGAGAAAATGGTAGAGAATATATAAATATACATTTTCCAAAGAAGACATACAGATGGTTAAAAAGTACATGAAATGACAATCAACATTGCCAATTATTAGATAAATGCAAATCAGAACTACAGTGAGAGCACCACACACAATTCAGAATGGATATCATCAGAAATTTTACAAACAATAAATTCTGGAAAGGGTGTGGAGAAAAAGGAACACTCATCCAATGTTCAGTTCAGTTCAGTTCAGTTCAGGCACTCAATCATGTTCAACTCTTTGTGACCCTATGAATCGTAGCATGCCAGGCATCCCTGTCCATCACCAACTCCCGGAGTTTACCCAAACTCATGTTCATCGAGTCGGTGATGCCATCCAGCCATCTCATCCTCTGTCACCCTCTTCTCCTCCATCCCTCAAACTTTTCCATCACCAGGGTCTTTTCCAAAAACTTGGTTCTGCACATCTAGTGGCTAAAGTCTTGGAGCTTTATCTTCAGCATCAGTTCAATGAGTATTCAGGGTTCATTTCCTTTAGGATTGACTGGGTTGATCTCCTTGCTGTCCATTGGACTCTCGAGTTTTCTCCAACACTACAGTTCCAAAGCCTCAATTCTTTGGCACTCAAAACTCTTGATGCTTTAACTCACACTCTCACATCTGTACATGACTCCTGGAAAAACCATGCCAAGAAAGGTCCATCTAGTCAAAGCTTCGGTTTTTCCAGTAGTCATGTATGGATGTAAGAGTTCAACTATAAAGAAAGCTGAGCACCAAAGAACTGATGCTTTTAAACTGTGGTGCTGGAGAAGACTACTGAGAGTCCCTTGGACTGCAATTCAATCCTAAAGGAAATCAGTTCTGACTATTCATTGGAAGGATTGATGCTGAGGCTGAAACTCCAACACTTTGTCCACCTGATGCAAAGAGCTGACTCATTAGAAAAGACCCTGATGCTGGGAAAGATTGAAGGCAGAAGGAGAAGGGGACGACAGAGGATGAGATGGTTGGATGGCATCACAAACTCGATGGACATGAGTTTGAGTAAGCTTTGGGAGTTGGTGATGGACAGGGAAGTCTGGCATGCTGCTGTCCATGAGGTCACAGAGAGTTGGACATGACTGAGGAACTGAACTGAACTGGAAAAATCATAGCTTTGACTGCTGCTGCTGCTGCTAAGTCATTTCAGTCATGTCTGACTCTGTGCAACCCCATAGATGGCAGCCCACCAGGTTCCCCATTCCCTGGGATTCTCCAGGCAAGAACACTGGAGTGGGTTGCCATTTCCTTCTCCAATGCATGAAAGTGAAAAATGAAAATGAAGTCACTCAGTCATGTCCGACCCTAAGCGACCCCATGGACTGCAGCCTACCAGGCTCCTCCATCCATGGGATTTTCCAGGCAAGAGTACTAGAGTGGGGTGCCATTGCCTTCTCCAATAGCTTTGACTAGACAGACCTTTGTCAGCAAAGTGATGTCTCTGCTTTTCAATGTGCTGTCTAGATTTGTCATAGCTTTTCTTCCAGGGAGTAAGGATCTTTTAATTACATGGCTGCTGTCACTGTCTGCAGTGATTTTGGAGTGCAAGAAAATAAAGTCTGTCACTGTTTCCAATTTTTCCCCATCTATTTGCCATGCAGTGATGGGACTGGATGCCAATAACTTAGTGTTTTGAATGTTGATAATTAAAAGATGCTTACTCCTTGGAAGAAAAGTTATGATCAACCTAGATAGCATATTGAAAAGCAGAGACATTACTTTGCTGGCTATGGTCTGTCTAGTCAAGACTATGGTTTTTCCTGTGGTCATGTATGGATGTGAGAGTTGGACTGTGAAGAAGGCTGAGCACCGAAGAATTGATGCTTTAGAACTGTGGTGTTGGAGAAGACTCTTGAGAGTCCCCTGGACTGCAAGGAGATCCAACCAGTCCATTCTGAAGGAGATCAGCCCTGGGATTTCTTTGGAAGGAATGATGCTAAAGCTGAAACTCCAGTACTTTGGCCACCTCATGTGATGAGTTGACTCATTGGAAAAGACTCTGATGCTGGGAGGGATTGGGGGCAGAAGGAGAAGGGGACGACCGAGGATGAGATGGCTGGATGGCATCACAGAATCGATGGACGTGAGTCTGAGTGAACTCCAGGAGTTGGTGATGGACAGGGAGGCCTGGTGTGCTGCGATTCATGGGGCCACAAAGAGTCAGACATGACTGAGTGACTGAATTGAATTTAGTAGGCTATGGGAGAGTGAAAATCTTTATATTCTATGGAAAAGGAGTCATATACTGTACTGACATAACAAGATCCCATTATAGAGAAACTTAACAAATGTGTACATGTCCCTAATATCCTACACAAAAAGTCATGAGGTTAAAACAGACATCCTACTGTCTAATAAATGCATGATAAAATTTCCTCAAAGGTAAATTTCTTTTTAAAATATTCTAAAATATAAATTTATTTATATTAATTGGAGGTTAATTACTTTACAATATTGTATTGGTTTTGCCATACATCAACATGAATCCACTGCAGGTATACACGTGTTCCCCATCCTGAACCCCCCTCCCTCCTCCCTCCCCGTAGCATCCCTCTGGGTCGTCCCAGTGCACCAGCCCCAAGCATCCAGTATCATGCATTGAACCTGGACTGGTGATTCATTTCATATATGATATTATACATGTTTCAATGCCATTCTCCCAAATCATCCCACCCTCTCCCTCTCCCACAGAGTCCAAAAGGCTGTTCTATACATCTGGGTCTCTTGCTGTCTTGCATACAGGGTTATCATTACCATCTTTCTAAATTCCATATATATGCGTTAGTATACTGTATTGGTGTTTTTCTTTCTGGCTTACTTCACTCTGTATAATAGGCTCCAGTTTCATCCACCTCATTAAAACTGATTCAAATGTATTCTTTTTAATGGCTGAGTAATACTCTATTGTGTATATGTACCACAGCTTTTTTATCCATTCGTCTGCTGATGGACATCTAGGTTGCTTCCATGTCCTGGCTATTATAATCAGTGCTGCAATGAACATTGGGGTACACGTGTCTTTTTCAATTCTGGTTTCCTTAGTGTGTATGCCCAGCAGTGGGATAGTGGGATTTCTGGGTCATAAGACAGTTCTATTTCCAGTTTTTAAAGGAATCTCCACACTGTTCTCCATAGTGGCTGTACTACTCTGCATTCTCACCAACAGTGTAAGAGAGTTCCCTTTTTTCCACACCCTCTCCAGGATTTATTGCTTGTAGACTTTTGGATCGGAGCTATTCTGACTGGCATGAAATGGTACCTCATTGTGGTTTTGATTTGCATTTCTCTGATAATGAGTGATGTTGAGCATCTTTTCATGTGTTTGTTAGCCATCTGTATGTCTTCTTTGGAGAAATGTCTGTCTAGTTCTTTGGCCCATTTTTATTCTCCCATTGGGTCGTTTATTTTTCTGGTATTGAACTGCATGAGCTGTTTGTATATTTTTGAGCTTAATTTTTTGAGAGTTTCTTCATTTGTTATTCTTATTATTTTTTTAGTTTTTTATTTTTTAAATTTTAAAATCTTTAATTCTTACATGCGTTCCCAAACATGAACCCCCTCCCACCTCCCTCCCCACAACATCTCTCTGGGTCATCCCCATGCACCAGCCCCAACTCAGACATAAATCACAGCAGGATCCTCTATGATCCACCTCCCAGAATTCTGGAAATAAAAGCAAAAATAAACAAATGGGATCTAATTAAAATTAAAAGCTTCTGCACAACAAAGGAAAATATAAGCAAGGTGAAAAGACAGCCTTCTGAATGGGAGAAAATAATAGCAAATGAAGCAACTGACAAACAACTAATCTCAAAAATATACAAGCAACTTATGCAGCTCAATTCATTTGTTATTATATTCTCCCTTTCTGAAGACTGTCTTTTCACCTTTCTTATAGTGTCCTTTGTTTTGCAAAAGCTTTTAGTTTTAATTAGGTCCCATTTGTTTATTTTTGCTATTATTTCCAATATTCTTGGAGGTGGGTCATAGAGGATCCTGCTGTGATTTATGTCAGAGTGTTTTGCCTATGTTCTCTTCTAGGAGTTTTATAGTTTCTGGTCTTACGTTTAGATCTTTAATCCATTTTGAGTTTATTTTTGTGCATGGTGTTAGAAAGTGTTCTAGTTTCATTCTTTTGCAAGTGGTTGACCATTTATCCCAGCACCGCTTGTTAAAGATTGTCTTTAATCCATTGTATATTCTTGCCTCTTTTGTGAAAGATAAGATGTCCATAGGTGTGTTGATTTACCTCTGGGCTTTGTATTTTGTTCCATTGATCTATATTTCTGTCTTTGTGCCAGTACCATACTGTCTTGATGACTATGGCTTTGTAGTAGAGCCTGAAGTCAGGCAGGTTGATTCCTCCAGTTCCATTCTTCTTTCTCAAGATTGCTTTGGCTATTCGAGAATGTTTTTTTTGTATTTCTACACAAATTGTGAAATTATTTGTTCTAGCTCTGTGAAAAATACCGCTGGTAGCTTGATAGGGATCGCATTGAATCTGTAGATTGCTTTGGGTAGTGTACTCATTTTCACTATATTGATTCTTCTGATCCACGAACATGGTATATTTCTCCATCTATTAGTGTCCTCTTTGATTACTTTCATCAGTGTTTTATAGTTTTCTATATATAGGTCTTTAGTTTCTTTAGGTAGATATATTCCTAAGTATTTTATTCTTTTCATTGCAATGGTGAATGAAATTGTTTCCTTAATTTCTCTTTCTATTTTCTCATTATTAGTATATAGGAATGCAAGGGATTTCTGTGTGTTGATTTTATATCCTGCAACTTTACTATATTCATTGATTAGCTCTAGCAATTTTTTGGTGGAGTCTTTTCTATGTAGAGGATCATCTCATCTGCAAACAGTGAGATTTTTACTTCTCCTTTTCCAATTTGGATTCATTTTATTTCTTTTTCTGCTCTGATTGCTGTGGCCAAAACTTCCAAAACTATGTTAAATAGTAGTGGTGAGAGTGGGCACCCTTGTCTTGTTTCTGACTTTAGGGGAAATGCTTTCAACTTTTCACCATTGAGGATAATGTTTGCTATGGGTTTGTCATGTATAGCTTTTATTATGTTGAAGTATGTTTCTTCTATTCTTGCTTTCTGAAGAGTTATTTTTTTTCATAAATGGATGTTGAATTTTGTCAAAGGCTTTCTCTGCATCTATTGAGATAATCATATGGCTTTTATTTTTCAATTTGTTAATATCGTGAATTACATTGATTGATTTGCGGATATTGAAGAATCCTTGCATCCCTGGGATAAAGCCCACTTGGTCATGATGTATGATCTTTTAAATGTGTTGTTGGATTCTGATTGCTAGGATTTTTTTTTTTTTTAGTTTTTTATTTTTTAAATTTTAAAATCTTTAATTCTTACATGCATTCCTAAACATGAACCCCCCTCCCACCTCCCTCCCCATAACATCTTTCTGGGTCATCCCCATGCACCAGCCCCAAGCATGCTGCATCCTGCGTCAGACATAGACTGGCGATTCAATTCACATGATAGTATATATGTTAGAATGTCATTCTCCCAAATCATCCGACCCTCTCCCTCTCCCTCTGAGTCCAAAAGTCCGTTGTACACATCTGTGTCTCTTTCCCTGTCTTGCATACAGGGTCATCATTGCCATCTTCCTAAATTCCATATATATGTGTTAGTATACTGTATTGGTGTTTTTCTTTCTGGCTTACTTCACTCTGTATAATCGGCTCCAGTTTCATCCATCTCATCAGAACTGATTCAAATGAATTCTTTTTAATGGCTGAGTAATACTCCATTGTGTATATGTACCACAGCTTTCTTATCCATTCATCTGCTGATGGACATCTAGGTTGTTTCCATGTCCTGGCTATGATAAACAGTGCTGCGATGAACATTGGGGTACATGTGTCTCTTTCAGTTCTGGTTTTCTCGGTGTGTATGCCCAGCAGTGGGATTGCTGGGTCATAAGGTAGTTCTATTTGCAATTTTTTAAGGAATCTCCACACTGTTCTCCATAGTGGCTGTACTAGTTTGCATTCCCACCAACAGTGTAGGAGGGTTCCCTTTTCTCCACACCCTCTCCAGCATTTATTGCTTGCAGATTTTTGGATCGCAGCCATTCTGACTGGTGTGAAGTGGTACCTCATTGTGGTTTTGATTTGCATTTCTTTGATAATGAGTGATGTTGAGCATCTTTTCATGTGTTTGTTAGCCATCAGAAATATACCATGTTCATGGATTGGAAGAATCAATATAGTAAAAATGAGTATACTACCCAAAGCAATTTACAAATTCAATGCAATCCCTATCAAGCTACCAGCCACATTTTTCACAGAACTAGAACAAATAATTTCAAGATTTGTATGTAAATACAAAAAACCTCGAATTGCCAAAGCAATCTTGAGAAAGAAGAATGGAACTGGAGGAATCAACTTGCCTGACTTCAGGCTCTACTACAAAGAAAGCCACAGTCATCAAGACAGTATGGTACTGGCACAAAGACAGACATATAGATCAATGGAACAAAATAGAAAGCCCAGAGATAAATCCACACACCTATGGACACATTATCTTTGACAAAGGAGGCAAGAATATACAATGGAGCAAAGACAATCTCTTTAACAAGTGGTGCTGGGAAAACTGGTCAACCACTTGTAAAAGAATGAAACTAGATCACTTTCTAACACCACACACAAAAATAAACTCAAAATGGATTAAAGATCTAAATGTAAGATCAGAAACTATAAAACTCCTAGAGGAGAACATAGGCAAAACACTCTGACATAAATCACAGCAGGATCCTCTATGATCCACCTCCCAGAATTCTGGAAATAAAAGCAAAAATAAACAAATGGGATCTAATTAAAATTAAAAGCTTCTGCACAACAAAGGAAAATATAAGCAAGGTGAAAAGACAGCCTTCTGAATAGGAGAAAATAATAGCAAATGAAGCAACTGACAAACAACTAATCTCAAAAATATACAAGCAACTTCTGCAGCTCAACTCCAGAAAAATAAACGACCCAATCAAAAAATGGGCCAAAGAACTAAATAGACATTTCTCCAAAGATTGCTAGGATTTTATTGAGGATTTTTGCATCTATGTTCATCAGTGATATTGGCCTGTAGTTTTCTTTTTTTGTGGCATCTTTGTCAGGTTTTGGTATTAGGGTGATGGTGGCCTCATAGAATGAGTTTGGAAGTTTACCTTCCTCTGCGATTTCCTGGAAGAGTTTGAGTAGGATAGGTGTTAGCTCTTCTCTAAGTTTTTGGTAGAATTCAGCTGTGAAGCCGTCTGGACCTGGGCTTTTGTTTGCTGGAAGATTTCTGATTACAGTTTCAATTTCTGTTCTTGTGATGTGTCTGTTAAGAGTTTCTATTTCTTCCTGGTAAATTTCTTAAGATGACTCAGAGATTTGAAATGCATTCAATATGCCTTAAGAAAATATAATTTACTTTCCAGAAAATCAAGAAAGCCTACATATACTATTGGGCTTCCCTAGTGGCTCTGGTGACAACAAATCCGACTGCAGTGTGGGAGACCTGGGTTTGACCTCTGGTTTGGGAAGATCCCCTGCAGGAGGGCATGGAAACAATTCCAAAATTCTTGTCTGGCGTATCCCCATGGACAAAAGAGCCATGGGGTCACAAAGAGTCAAGTATGACTGAGTGACTAAGCCAGCACAGTATGTATATTAATAATATTTACTGCCTATGAGAACTAACAGAAATAATAATAGGTTTCTAAGTTTTTAAAAACTTGTTATTGATGCATGTTCATTAAAAAATTGTATTTCTTCAAGCTTAAAATATTTTAAATATGACCCAATTATTCTACACCTTTATCCTACAAAAATATTTGCCTTTTTCTTTAGAATTTAGCATTTTAAATTTTTCAGAAGCTGTTGCTTAGCTTTATAAGCTCAACTGAACAGTTTTTAAATTAATTTTTAATTGAAGGATAATTCTTTAGAGAATTTTGCTGTTTTCTGTCAAACCTTAACATGAATCAGCCATAGATATACATATATCCCCTCTTGAAGCTCCCTCCCATCTCCCTCCCCACCCCACTTCTCTAGGTTGATACAGAGCCCCTGTTTGAGTTTTCTGAGCCATAAAGCAAATTCCTGTTGGCTATCTATTTTACAAATGGTAATGTAAGTTTCCATGTTACTCTTTGCATGCATCTCACCATCTCCTCCCCTCTCCCCATGTCCATAAGTCTATTCTCTATGCCAGTTTTTCCGTTGCTGCCCTGTAAATAAATTCTTCAGTATCTTTTCTCTAGATTCTGTATGTATGTGTTAGAATATGGTATTTATCTTTCTCTTCCTGACTCACTTCACTCTGCCTAGTAGGTTCTAGGTTCATCCGCTTCATTAAAACTGATTGTGTATATATACCACAACTCTTTATCTATTCATCTGTCAATAGACATCTAGGTTGTTTCCATATTCTAGGTATTGTAAATAGTGCTGCAATGAACAATGGAGCATATGTGTCTCTTTCAATTTTGATTTCCTCAAGGTGTATGCCTTTGAGTGGGAATTCTGGGTCATATGCTGCTTTTATTCCTAGTTTTTAAGGGAGTCTCCATACGGTCTTCCATAGTGGCTGTATTAATTTACATTCCCACCAAAAAGTGCAAGAGTGTTCCCTTTTCTCCACACCCTTTCCAACATTTATAGCTTGTAGGCTTTTTGATGAGGGCCATTTTGACTGGTGTGAGGTGATATCTCATTGTAATTTTGATTTGTATTTCTCTAATAATGAGTGATGTTGAACATCCTTTCATGTGTTTGTTAGCCATCTGTATGTCTTCTTTGGAGAAATGTCTGTTTAGATCTTTTCCTCACTTTTTGATTGGGTTGTTTGTTTTTCTGGTATTGAGTTGCATGAGCTGCTTGTATATTTTCGAAACTAATCCTTTGTCAGTTGTTTTGCTTGCTGTTATTATCTCCCATTCTGAGGGTTGTCTTTTCATCTTGATTATAGTTTCCTTTGTTTGCAAAATCTTTTAAGTTTAATCAGGTTCTACTTGTTTACTTTTGTTTTTATTTCCATTACTCTAGGAGGTGGGCCATGACACGACTGAGCGACTTCACTTTCACTTTTCACTTTCATGCATTGAAGAAGGAAATGGCAACCCACTCCAGTGTCCTTGCCTGGAGAATCCCAGGGACAGTGGAGCCTGGTGGGCTGCCGTCTATGGGGTCGCACAGAGTTGGACATGACTGAAGCCACTTAGCAGCAGCAGCAGGAGGAGGAGGTGGGCCATAGAGGATCTTGCTATGATTTATGTCATCGAGTGTTCTGCATATGTTTTTCTCCAAGAGCTTTATAGTTTCTGGTCTTACATTTATGTCTTTAATCCATTTTCAGTTTATCTTTGTGTACGGTGTTAGGAACTGTTCTAATTGCATTATTTTATACATAACTGTCCAGTTGTCCCTGTACCATTTATTGAAGAGGCTGTCTTTGCCCCATCATATATTCTTGCACCCTTTGTCAAAAATAAGTTACCCATAGGCGCATAAGTTTATTTCTGGGCTTTCTATTTTGTTCCATTGGTCTGTATTTCTGTTTTTTTTTTTTTTTTTTTGCCAGTACCATAATGTTTTGATGAATGTAGGTTTGTAGTATAACCTGAAGTCAGGAAGCTTGATTCCTCCAGTTCCATTCTTTTTTCTTAAGACTGCTTTGGCTATTCGGGGTCTTTTGTGTTTCCATATGAATTATGAATTTTTTTGTTCTAGTTCTGTGAAAAATGCCATTGGTAATTTGATAGGGGTTGCATTAAATCGGTAGATTGCATTTTGTAGTAAAGTCATTTTCACAATATTCATTCTTCCTACCCAAGAACATGGAATATCTCTCCACTTGTTTATACCATCTTTGATTTCTTTCATTAGTGTCTTATAATTTTCAGTATACAGTTCTATTGTCTCCTTAGGTAAGTTTATTCCTAGATGTTTAATTCTTTTTGTTGCAATGGTGAATGGGATTGAGCCCTTAATTGCTCTTTCTGATTTTTCATTGTAGTGTATAGAAATACAAGTGATTTATGTGTATTGATTTTGTATCCTGGACCTTTGCTAAATTCACTGATTAGCTGTAATAATTTTCTGATACCATCTTTAGGGTTTTCTATGTACAGTATCATGTCATTGGCAAATGGTGGTAGCTTTATTTCTGGTTTTCCAATCTGTATTCCTTTTGTTTCTTTTTCTTCTGATTTCTGTAGCTAGGAATTCTAGAACTATGTTGAATAATAGTGGTGAATGTGGACACTCTTGTCTTGTTTCTGATCTTAGGGGGAATGCTTTCAGTTTTTCACCATTAAGAATAATATTTGCTGTATGCTTATCATATATGGCCTTTACTATGTTGAGGTAGGTTCCATCTGTGCCCATTTTTTGAAAAGTTTTAATCAAAAATATGTCCTGGATTTTGTCAAAGGCTTTCTCTGTATCTATTGAGATGATCATATGGGTTTTATCTTTCAATTTGCTAATATGATGTATCACATCGATTGATTTCTGTGTATTGAAGAATCCTTGCACACCTGGAACAAACTCAACTTGATCATGGTGTATGAACTTTTTGATGTGTTGCTGAATTGTTTGCTAAAATTTTGTTAAGGATTTTTGCATCTATGTTCACCAGTAAAATTGGCCTGCAGTTTGTGTGTGTGTGCGTGTGTGTGTGTTTGTGGTCTTTGTCTGGTTTTGTTATCAGGGTGATGGTTTCCTCATAGAATGAGTTTGGAAGTGTTCCTTCTGTAATTTTTTGAAAGAGGTTTAGAAGGATAGTCATTAGCTCTTCCCTAAATGTTTGATAGAATTCTCCTGTGAAGCCATCTGGTCCTGGGCTTTTGTTTTTTGGGAGATTTTTGATCACAGCTTCAATTTCAGTGCTTCTAATTGGGTTGTTTATACTCTATTTCTTACTGGTTCAGTCTTAGAAGACTGAACTTTTCTAAGAATCTGTCCATTTCTTCCAGGTTAGCTATTCCATTGCCATAGTTGTTCATAATAGTCTCTTATAATCCTTTGCATTTCTGCATTGTCTGTTGTAACCTTCCCTATTTCATTTCTAATTATGTTGATTTGATCCTTCTCTCTGTTTTTCTTGATGAGTCTGGCTAAGGGTTTGTCAATTGTGTTTATCTTCTCAAAGAACAAGCTTTCATTTTTATTAATCTATACTATTGTTTCTTTCATTTCTTTTCCATTTATTTCAGCTCAGATTTTTATGATTTCTTTTCTTCTATTAATTTTTCGGGTTTTTTCTTCTTCTTTTCCAGTTGCTTTAGGTGTAAATTTAGGTTGTCTATTAGATGTTTTTCTTGTTTCTTGAGGGAGGATTGTTTTGATATAAACTTCCCTCTTAGAACTGCTTTTGCTGTGTGTGGTAGGTTTTGAGCTGTTGTGTTTTCATTGTCATTTGTTTCTAGAACATTTTTTGATTTCACTTTTGATTACTTCAGTTACCTGTTTGTTATTTAGAAACATGTTGTTTAATCTCCATGTTTTTGTGTTTCTTACAGCTTTTTTCTTGTAACTGATATCTAGTCTCATAGCATTGTGGTCAGAGAAGATGCTTGATATAATTTCATTTTTGTTAAATTTACTGAGGTTTGATTTGTGACCCAAGATGTGCTCTATCCTGGAGAATGTTCCATGTCCACTTGAGAAGAAGGTGTGTTCTTCTGCATTTGGATGGACTTTCCTGAAGTTATCAATGAGATCCTTTTAATCTAATGTTATCCTTTAAGATATGTGTTTCCTTATTAATTTTCTGTTTTGATGATCTGTCCATTGGTGGTTGGAGTGTTACAGTCTCCTACTATTATTGTCTTACTGTCAGTTTCTCCTTTTATGTTTGTTAGTGTTTGTCTTATGTACTGAGGAACTCCTATGTTGGGTGCATAGATATTTACAATTGTTATGTCTTCCTCTTGGATTGATCCCTTGATCATTCTGTAATATCCTTCCTTATCACTTGTAATCTTCTTTATTTTTAAGGTCTACTTTGTCTGATACAAGGATTGCTACTCTAGTTTTCTTTTGCTTTCCATCTGCATGGGGTATTTTTCCATCCTCTCATTTTCAGTCTAAGTGTGTCTTGAGGTCTGAAGTGGGTTTCTTGTAGACAGCATTTGTATGGGTCTTGTTTTTGTATCTATTCAGCCTGTCTGTGTCTTTTGGTTGAAGGATTTAATCCACTTACATTTCAAGTAATAATTGGTATATATGATCCTATTGCCATTTTCATAATTGTTTGGGGTTGATTTTGTAGATATTTTTTATTCTGTTGTATTTCTTGACTATGTATGTCCATTTAACATTTGCTGTAAAACTGGTTTGGTGGTACTGAGTTCTCTTAACTTTTGCTTGTCTGAAAAGCTTTTTATTTCTCCATCAATTTTGAATGAGATCCTTGCTGGCCTACAGAGTTTCTGCTGAAAGATCAGCTGTTAAGCATATGGGGTTTCCCTTGTATGCTACTTGTTGCTTCACCTTTGCTGCTTTTAATATTCTTTCTAGAGTATTTTTAATTTCAGTAATTGTGTTGTTTGTCTCTGTATGCTTATTCTTCAATTCTAGGGCTTTGTCAATTGATTCTTGCCTTTTCTCCATTTCGTTTTCAAGGTTTTTGATCATCTTTATTATCATTATTCTAAATTCTTTTCAGAATAATTTTCTTATTTCCTCTTCATTTATTTGGACATTTGTGTTTCTAGTTTTTCCCTTTACTTGTGTAGTATTTCTCTGCCTTTTCATTTCATTTATTTATTTCTTTTTTTAAAGTAATTGTGTTTGAAGTCTCATTTTCCCAGGCTTCAAGAAAAGTTGAATTCTTTCCTTGAAGAAGGTTGAATTCTTTCTTCCTTTTGGTTTCTTCCCTCCTAAGGTTGATTCAGTGGTTTGTCTGAGCTTCATATAGGGTGAGATTTGTGCTGAGTTTTTGTTTGTTTGTTTGTTTTTCCTCTGATGGGCAAAGCTGAGTGAGGTGGTGCTCTTGTCTGCTGATGACTGGTTTTCTATTTTTGTTTTGTTTGTTGTTTAAATGAGGCATCCTGCACAGGGTGCTACTGCTGGTTGGGTGGTGCTTTGTCTTGTATTCAAGTGGTTTCCTTTGTGTGAGTTTTCACTACTTGATACTCCCTAGGGCTAATTCTCTGGCAGCCTAGGGTCTTGGAGTCAGTGCTCCCACTCCCAAAACTCAGTGTTTGATCTCTGGTCAGGCACAAAGATTTCACAATTTGTTTGCTATGGAATTAAGTGAGATTAAAGCAAGTATCCAAAAATGAGCAACCAATGATGAACCCCAGACAAATGGCAGTTAAAAATCAGGAAAATAATAACGAAAATAATGGAATACATACATATACACCCATGAGCAAAGTGAAAACAGTCCAACAAAAGTAAAGTACAGTAGATTGATCTGACAAACAAACGAAATAAAAAGTTGTATTTACCAGTTAAGAACAAAACTAACTTAAGCACAAATGGAAAACAAAACTAAAGCAAAGTGCCAAGTGGTGGATAAAGCAATGAAAACAAAGCGAACAAATATGTTGAGAGGAAAGGAAAGAAAGAAAAGAAAGAAGGAATCAATATGCAAAGTTAAATAGAGGTAGATGAAGAAGATTTATATATATTAACAATTAACTGCAAGGGGAAAAGAACAGAGGAAAGGCAAATGAAGGAATAAGTGTAGAAAAAAATGTAATAGGTTTAAAAAAATTAAAATTATAAAAAAGAGGAAAGAGAAAAAAATGGAAGAAGAAAGAAAAAAAGAAAAAAAGGAAAACTCCACAGAACTGCAAAAGCCCAAGGTAGAGGCAGAGGTTTATAACAACAGTAAAAAATGTGATTGGGGTGGGGGAAAGCAGCTCAAAAATTTATTGGATTTCTTAGTGCCAATAAAATTGACAACCACAATGGGGGCGGGGGGGGGGGGAGGAAAAAGGAAGAAAAAAATCCAAAATAATCTACAGAACAAGACAAAAAATAAGAATAATAAATGTTTTTCTTGAGTCTCTGATGTCAGAATCCTTTCCTGTGCTGAGAATCACAGTCCACTTTACCTCCCTAGGATGCCCTCCTACACTGTACTGATCTCTGGACCTGCTGTGGAGGCTGCTCAGATTCTAATCTGGTCCTACTCCTCTGTGTTCTTGCTTCCAATGTCCACAGCTATCAGAGCTAGTGCATTTTCTTTTGTGGGAGCTCTCAATGACCTTTTATATACTCCATAGACACAAAGTATGCTTAGTTGATTGTGTGGATTTAATCTGCAGCTTGTACAGCTGGTGGGAGGTTTTGGGTCTTATTCCTTAGCCACACTACCCCTAGGTTTCAACTTTGGTTTTATTTCCACCCCTACATATGGGTCACCTGCTGGGGTTTAGCTCCTGAGGCTGCCCTGGAGAGTTTGGGTTTGCTCCTGTGAGGGTCAGATGTGGAAGTGCTGCAGCTGCTTGGTTGCAGGGGTTCTAGCAGCACCAGGTACTCAGGGGGCTGGCAGGAAGGGCAGCAGGAAATACAGTGCTCTAGAAGGGTATGGCAACCAGTATTGGCCAATACACTCCAGTATTCTTGCCTGGAGAAGCCCCTCTCTGACAGAGAAGCCTGGGAGGTCACAATCGACAGGGTCGCAAAGAGTTGAACAGGAGCAAAGTTACCCTGTGCTCATAAACACAAGACTTGCTTTTTTTTTTTTTGGCCTGTGGCAGCTCTGCTCCAGTGAGAGTTGAGAGTGATGGTGGTGCAGCTGCTTGGCTTGCAGGGGTCCTGGTGGCGCCAAGTGTTCAGGGACACAAATTGCCCCCTTTGCAGAAGTTATGGCCCTTTCAGGTCTTTTTTCCAGCCTCTTGTAGCTGGCAATCAGAAGGCCTTTTTGGCCAGTCTTTCTCCACAGCTCAGCCCGTTCAGGCACTTAGAGGGATCCCTTGCCTGGGGTCCTTCTCAGTTATTCAGCGCATCAGGCTGGGATCCTACTCTGTAGATCTGCTCATCAGGCACCTAAAGGGGAACCCTGGGTGGGGTCCTACTCTGTAGTTCAGTGCATAAAGGGTTTTATAGGCCAGCCTCTCTATCGTTCAGCTGCCGATGCTGGCGATGCTGGTGTGTGGGCAGAGAGAGGCTATGGTGATGGCTCTACACACTATGCATGACTCACCAATATCTCCTTGCTTCCATGGCTGCCTGGCTTCCCTCCACAGGCATTTCTCACTGCTATCTCCTCCCTCACATCCCCTCAATCTGTCTTTCTGCAGTCAATAGCAATACTGAACTGGGATTGTTCCACAATCCCTAAACTCCAGCTCCCAGCCATTGCCCCTTCCAGGAGACCCACATCCCTGCTTGATATATGTATGGCTATGGCAAGGACTGTCTGACTCTCATTCCATGTAGGCTGCCACAGATCAGCTCTTTCACTCTCGGCCTTAAATGTTTCTCCTCTGACTCAGACAATTGACCCACTTTGGGGATTGGACCCCTGCTTCAGTTCCCCCCACCCACTGAGGGCAGGTCCTGTCCTACTAATACTCCTGTTTTCCCCCCTAGTTCCTTTGTCCTACCAAGTTTTGCATGGTTCTATGTATTCTTTTCCACTGGTCAGGTCCTCCTGTCCACTCTCGGTTTCTGCATTCACTTCTGTGTCTGAAGATGTATTCTTGATATATCCGTGGAGAGAGATGTATTCCACATCCACCTACCCCCCCAAGCCCCACCATCTTGTTCTCCTCTCAAATTGAACAGTTTTTTGCAGTTAAATCACATTTCATATAACAGTAAGAAAAATAATTTTTGAAACAGTCGTGGTGGAGAATTTAGAGTAAAATAATTTTATTTTATTTCATTTTTCTTTTAAAATATCATTGAGAAAAAATATTTTTCTGCTATATTCTTTTAGGTAAGAGTACACAGCATCTGGGATCAAGATTACTGGGAGAAATATCAATAACCTCAGATATGCAGATGATGCCACCCTTATGGCAGAAAGTGATGAAGAACTAAAGAGCCTCTTGATGAAAGTGAAAGAGAAGAGTGAAAAAGTTGGCTTAACACTCAACATTCAGGAAACTAAGATCATGACAGCTGATCCCATGACTTCATGGCAAATAAATGGGGAAACCATGGAAACAGTGACAGATTTGATTTTAGGGGCAGAGGTTCCAAAATCAGTGCATTTGGTGATTGCAGCTGTGAAATTAAAAGATGCTTGCTCCTTGGAGGAAAAACCATGACCAGCATAGACAGCATATCAAAAAGCAGAGACATTACTTTGCTGACAAAGATCCGTCTAGTCAAAGCTATGGCTTTTCCAGTAGTCATGTATAATTAAAAGACGCTTACTCCTTGGAAGAAAAGTTATGACCAACCTAGACAGTATATTGAAAAGCAGAGACATTACTTTGCTGACTAAGGTCCGTCTAGTCAAGGCTATGGTTTTTCTTGTGGTCATGTATGGATGTGAGAGTTGGAATGTGAAGAAGGCTGAGCGCCGAAGAATTGATGCTTTAGAACTGTGGTGTTGGAGAAGACTCTTGAGAGTCCCTTGGACTGCAAGGAGATCCAACCAGTCCATTCTGAAGGAGATCAACTCTGGGATTTATTTGGAAGGAATGATGCTAAAGCTGAAGCTCCAGTACTTTGGCCACCTCATGCAAAGAGTTGACTCATTGGAAAAGACTTATGCTGGGAGGGATTGGGGGCAGAAGGAGAAGGGGACGAGCGAGGATGAGATGGCTGGATGGCATCAGGGACTCGATGGACATGAGTCTGAGTGAACACTGGGAGATGGTGATGGACAGGAAGGCCTGCCGTGCTGCGATTCATGGGGTTGCAAAGAGTCAGACACGACTGAGCGACTGAACTGAACTGAACTGATGTATGGATGTGAGAGTTGGATGATAAAGAAAACTGTGCACCAAAGGATTGATGCTTTTGAACTATGGTGTTGGAGAAATCTCTTGAGAGTCCCTTGAACTGCAAGTAGATCCAACCAGTCCATCCTAAAGGAAATCATTCCTGAATATTCATTGAAAGGACAGTGCTGAAGCTGAAACTTTAATATTTTGGCCACCTGATGTGAAGAACTGACTCATTTGAAAAGATCCTGATGCTGGGAAAGATTGAAGGTGAGAGGAGAAGGGGACAACAGAGAATGAAATGGTTGGATGGCAACACCAACTCAATGGATGTTAGTTTGAGCAAGTTTTGGGAGTTCATGATGGACAGGGAAGCCTGGTGTACTGCAGTCCATGGAGTTGCAAAGAGTTGGACACGACTGAGAGACCGAACTGAACTGAACACAACAGCAGTCAAAGTCAACCTAAACTTCACAGAAACATATTAATTTGTAGAACAAAACATAAAAAGTGTAATGGTTTAATAGGTAGTTTAATAAGCACTGCATTTCTTCTCTTCTGTAAACATCATATCCAGAAGGTCTTATTATAACTTGAGCTGCAGTGTCTATTTCCAACACAGGCTTAAAGAGAAGTTTGATGTTTGCGCAAACTGTTTTTCAGGCACATGTTGCTTGTCTTCCTGTCATCTCAGGTACACAAACACACCTGTCACTCATATATGCAGAATTCAAATGTGAAGGAGACTTAAGGCACAGAGTAAGCTTGGGCTGACTCTTGGCCAGTAGGAGTGATAAGCTGATAAATAGATTCCTTTTTCCATGCCTCTACTCTGCTCCACTCTTGCTGTCTGAAATAACATTCACAAATAGACTGCTGCTGCTGCTGCTAAGTCTTCAGTTGTATCTGACTCTGTGCAACCCCATAGATGGCAGCCCACAGGCTTCGCTGTCCCTTGGATTCTCCAGGCAAGAACACTGGAGTGGGTTGCCATTTCCTTCTCTAACAAATAGACTATTTACAGAAAAGCTTATTATAGGTGCTATTTTGGGTGGAAATTCAAGTTAAGGTAATAAAACGTGGTGTAAGTGAAAGTTGCTCAGTCATGTCTAACTGTGACCCCATGGACTATACAGTCCATAGAATTCTCTAGGCCAGAATACTGGAGTGGGCACCCTTTCCTTTATCCCGGGGATCTTCCCAACCCAGGGATTGAACCCAGGTCTCCTGCATTGCAGACAAAATCTTTACCAGCTGAGCCACAAGGGAAGCCCAATCAACACGGTAAATACCTACAAATAACAGACATTAGAAAGGGGTTGTAGAGCTAAACAACTCACCAGTCAAACAGCAGTAGTAATTCTTGAGAGAAGTGATTTCTGGCAGAGAGTAACATGACATAAGTATGTATATATTCACCTGTGGTTGATTTGGAATGTAGGTCTTGTTCAGTCCCTAAGTCTGGTCCAACTCTTTGAGACACCACAGAGTGCAACATAACAGGCTTCTCTGTCCTTCACTATCTCCTGGAACTTGCTCAAATTCATTTCAATTGAGTCAGTGATGCCATCCAACCATCTCATCTTCTGTTATCCCCTTCTCCTCCTGCTTTCAGTCTTTCCCAGCATCATGGTTCCCAGCATCATGGTCTTTTCCAATGAGTTGACTCTTCGCATCAGGTGGCCAAAGTATTGGAGCTTCAGGTTCAGCATCAATCCTTCCAATGATTATTCAGGGTTGATGTCATCTAAGGGACTCTCAACAGTCTTCTCCAGCACCACAATGTGAAAGCATCAATTCTTCAGTTCTCAGCCTTCTTTATGGTCCAACTCTCATATCCATACATGACTACTGGAAAAACCATAGCTTTTGGCTATATGGACCTTTTTTGAGAAAAATGATGTCCTTACTTTTTTAATAGGCTGTCTCAGTTTGTCATAGTTTTCCTTCTAAGAAACAAGCATCTTCATAGCTGTAGTCACCATCAATAGTGAGTTTGGAGCCCCCCAAAATAAAATGTGTCACTGCTTCCACTTTTTCCCCTTCTATTTGCCATGAAGTGATGAGACCAGATGCTATGATCTTAATTTTTTTTTTCAATGTTGAGTTTTAAGCCAGGTTTTTAATTCTCTTCTTTCACCCTCATCAAGAGGTTCTTTAGTCCCTCTTCACTTTCTGTCTTTCCCAAGATGTTGATATACATCTCTGGGAGAGTGTCCCATATTGATACACTCCTCAATATCCAACTTTATATTTTGGTTCCCTTGACCCTCCACCTTATTGCATTCCTATACATGCTCTCTTGGTTTCAGTTGATACATGTTGATTTATTCTGTAGCTTTTTTTTTTTTTTTTTGGCATTTAGTTTCCTTCTTCCTTAGCAGAAGCACTTCTCCAACCAGACTGAGATTGTTATTTACTCTTTGGCCAAGAGAAAAAATGGGAATAAATCTAAAGGAAGTTCATGTTTCTTTTTAGGGAAGATAATTCTTCATCATGTTGAAGCAAGGGCCTAGAATGGTTCTGGTCTTTAACAGGAAAGAGTGAGCAACTTTAGCACTTTAAGAGGGTTCAGAAAAATCTGAAATTTGATGATCTCAAATGAAGTAATTCCAATTTTCAAGGTCCCATCCACTTCTATTCAGGACTCTGATCTTGTGAAAATACTTGATTGGGATGAGAATTCAAACATCACTGGAGCACTACTGCTCCCATATTTAAGGTCTAAGTTTGAGTTAATGTTTTTTAGGCCCTCGGACAGGAAATAAAATTAACTTTATAAGCTATCAAGGAATCCCATTGATTTTCACACTTCACATTTAGTTCAGTTCAGTTCAGTCACTCAGTCATGTCCTACTCTTTGCAACCCCATGAACAGCAGCACACCAGGTCTCCCTGTCCATCATCAACTCCCAGAGTTCACCCAAACCCATGTCCATTGAGTCGGTGATGCCATCCAACCATCTCATTCTCTGTCGTCCTCTTCTCCTCCTGCCCTCAATCTTTCCCAGCATCAGGGTCTTTTCAAATGAGTCAGCTCTTTGCATCAGGTAGCCAAAGTATTAAAGTTTCAGCTTCAACATCAGACCTACAAATGAGCACCCAGGACTGATCTCCTTTAGGATGGACTGGTTGGATCTCCTTGCAGTCCAAGGGACTCTCGAGAGTCTTCTCCAACATCACAGTTCAAAAGCATCAATTCTTCAGCACTCAGCCTTCTTCACAGTCCAACTCTCACATCCATACATGACTGCTGGAAAACCATAGCCTTGATTAGATGGACCTTTGTTGACAAATTAATATCTCTGCTTTTCAATAAGCTGTCTAGGTTGGTCATAACTTTCCTTCCAAAGAGTAAACATCTTTTAATTTCATGGCTGCAATCACCATCTGCAGTGATTTTGGATCCCAGAAAAATAAAGTCAGCTACTGTTTCCACTGTTTCCCCATCTATGTGCCATGAAGTGATGGGAGTGGATGCCATGATCTTCGTTTTCTGAATGTTGAGCTTTAAGTCAACTTTTTCACTCTCCTCTTTTGCTTTCATCAAGAGGCTCTTTAGTTCTTCTTCACTTTCTGCCATAAGGGTGGTGTCATCTGCATATCTGAGGTTATAGATATTTCTCACTTAACATTAAGTTAGCCTTTAACTGACTTTTCATTATACATGGAGAGCATCCAACAATATCATACTGTTTCGTATCCTCAGAGCTATTACTTACCCCCTACCAATCCAATGCATAAAATATTACATCCGTCAGTTCTATTCACATGAATCCCATTCAAGCTCAACACAAGGATATTTTTAACAGTTTCTCTGTTGTACAATTCTGAGGACTTTCATAATACCACCTATTAATGGTGATCAAGTATTCTAAGTCAGAAGTCTGGCAAGTCATACAGACCTCTGGATCTCCCATTTAAGTTTGTATTCTGAAATCATTCAGGACCAAATGTCTCAGGTTTGTTTCCATGAAAACAGATTTGGAACTGGATACTTGTATGTAGGAAGTTTACTTGGGCTTCCATGGTGGCTCAGATGGTAAAGAATCTGCCTGCAATGCAGGTGACCCAGTTTCAATCCCTAGGTCAGGAAGATCCCCTGGAGAAGGCAATGGCAACTCACTCCAGTATTCTTGCCTGGAGAATTCTACAGAGGAGGATGATAGGCATGCATGAGGTTGCTGAATTGGGCATCACTGAGAAACTAACATTTTCACAAGCTTACTTGGTGGTAGACTTAGGGATCACACTTTTCAGAAAGCGAGTAAAGCAAAGTGAGCAGAGGGAGAAGTAAAAAGAGATCTGGTTGCGAGAGTCCTCAGCCTCTTCTGCAGGGATATCTGGACTTGGAATTACCTTTCAGAGTTGTCCTGAATTGGAGCAAAGGGGATGAAACTTTGATCACCCAAATAAAATGGTCTTTAGATACAAGCTGTTCCTGGCAAAAGGGCATAAACTTAGGTAAGAAAACAACACTCAATCAAGAACAATTCCCAAGGTGGAAGTCCACCATGAGCCTTCAGAAACCATAATTTTCTACAGCTTAGGAATGTGCAACCTAATGTCGAAGGCAAATTGCAGTATCTTTCACAAAGAGAAAGCTAATTAATAAGCACTCTACTTTGGCTAAAAACCTGCCCTTAGGATTAATTCAATTAATACTAAAACAAAACAAAACAAAAAGTATACTGTACTATTAAGAGAATGGGTTTTAGAACAAATGCATAATTATTTAACCTTTGACAAAATTAGTTTCTCCATAAGTTCTCTATTTATAAAACGGTGATAGTGAGATTCCATGTAAAAAAGAATGGTCTTGAAGATTAATTACATAATGCTTATAAAGTTATAAGGAATGTGCTTACTATATAGCCTAGTGTGTTGTGATAGTTGCTACACACACTATCAGTATGTGATAGTTACTTTAGGTTTATTATTACTTCTTTATATCTGAGTTTGGATTTTAGCATGTTTCTGGCTAATTTTTCTAGTGCTTTGAAGTGAAAAAATGTTAAATATAAAAGAGCAAATAGCAAGCATATAAATGAATGAAACTTCCTCAAATATCTTAGCATAAAATGCTACCAAGATCTTTGTATTTCTCCCCTGAGTAGAATTCTTCTCTTTTTCACAAAGAAGTTATAATATCAAACATTAAATTAAAACTTTGAAATATGCATTTAGACTTTATTTGAACCACTGGTTATAATAACCCAGTTAAAATGACTGGTTATAATTTGATCAACAGGAAACCCTGTTGGCCTATGAAAGTAGTAGAGCAATGTCCAAGGCACGGTACCAAAAACAACACAAAAAATGGTCTAGAAAATACAGTGGTAGAAAAGTTAGAAGAGGGAAGACATATATACATTAATTTTCAAAGAAAACACTCCAATGAAGAGGAAGAATAAAATGAAAAAAGGAGAGAGAATGAGAAGCAGAGAGGAGAGAAGATATGAGAGAAGAGGCAGACAGAGAGATGGAAGGAGGGAAGAAGACAAGAAAGAAGGAAAAGGAAAGCAGAATGTGAGAGTATCGTTGGTTCAAACTACACAAGAGGAAGGGTTGTCTGTTTTTCATTTTCTGATGATGCTAAAGCCTTTGACTGTGTGGATCACAACAAATGGGAAAATTCTTAAAGAGATAGGAATACCAGGCCACCTTACCTGCTCCTGAGAAACAGTTTGTAGGTCAAAAATTAACAATTAGAATCAGACATGAAACAACAGACTGGTTTCAAATTGGGAAAGGAGTACGTTAAGGCTGTATATTGTCACCTGCTTATTTAACTTGTATGCAGTGTACATTATGCAAAATGCTGGGCTGGATCACTCATAAGCTAAAATCAAGATTACCAGGAGAAATATCAACAACCTCAGATATGCAGATGATACCACTTTAATGGCATAAAACAAAGATGAACTAAAGAGTTTTTTGATGAGGGTGAAAGAGGAGAGTGCAAAAGCTGGCTTAAAATTCAACATTGAAAAAATTAAGATCATGGCATCCAGTACCATCACTTCAGGGCAAACACATGGGGAAAATATGGAAACAGTGAAAGATATTATTTTCTTGGGCTTCAAAATCACTGAGGATGGTGACTGCAGTCATGAAATCAGAAGATATGTGCTTCTTGGAAGAAAAGCTATGACAAACCTAGACAGCATATTACAAACAGAGACATCACTTTGCTGACAAAGATTCATCTAATCATACTTAGAGTTTTTCCAGTAGTCATGTACAGATGTTAAGAGTTGGCCCATAAAGAAGGCTGAGTGCCAAAGAATTGGCAAATGGTGCTGGAGAAGACTCTTGAGAGTCCATTGGACAGCAAGGAAATCAAACCAGTCAATCTTAAAGGAAATCAACCCTGAATATTCATTGAAAGGATTAATGCTGAAGATGAACCTGCCATACTTTGGCCACCTGATGCAAAGAGCCAACTCATTGGAAAAAACCTTGATGCTGGGTAGGATTGAGGGCAAGAGAAGAAGTGGGTGTCAGAAGATGAGATTATTGGATGGCATCACTGACTCAGTGGACATGAATTTGAGCAAACTCTGGGAAACAGTGAAGGACAGGGAAGTCTGGCATGCCTCAGTTCATGGGTTCACAGAGTTGGACATGACTTAGCTACTGAACAACAATAATTATTAAGTCATGGACTATATATATATATATATATAGTCTAAGCATTCCAATTTTTCAAAAAGTTGAGAATATCCTATCTTCCACCTGAAATACTTGTCATAAATTTTAGTTTTCTCATTCAATGTTCCTTATTTCATTTGTGAAAGAGAGAAAGGCAGAAGGGGAAACAGAGAGCGAGAGAATCTGACATCCTTATGTGAAGGTCAAAGATCTTAGAATATTAGCAAGCAAAGATTATCTAATATCTAGTAGTATTGTTATAGACACAGAATCACCAGGCACTTTCCACAATCACTAGTGAATGGCAGTAAGTCTTTAGATCTTGCAGTGAAGAACTCTATTATTACCATCTTCTTGAGATGATTCTCCTATTTAGTTAATGCTCTGCATGACTGCTACTGAGCTTCCATCTCTCACAACTTAATGTAACATCTAAGATAGGCACTTTATAAGGGTAATTTTTCTACTATCTAGTGTACCTATAAATAATAAAGGAAAAGGAGATAACACTGTGGGTGTTTACATTAAATAAAAGCAGAAGGTTATATGAGCCAAGAACTCTACATATGCTCCCCTTTTAATTAATGCAAAATTCCTATTGTATAGCCATTAGTTGGCAAAGGAAAACACACTGAAAAATTACTGAATTTCAACACCGAATTCAAATCTATTTTATTTATGAATTTGACCATTTGATCATAATTTTTCAAATACTCATGACAGTATAATTTTCAGGAGATATAACATTTTATTTCACTTAAAGATATTCATTCCATTTTCTGTGTGTTTTCTTTGAAACTGTGTCTTGAGATTCTATGTCTACCCTTGAGTGAGTTTAGACTGTTTTACTCAGTGCTTGCCTAAATGGTCTGATTTCATTAAAAATATAGATTGTACTTTTTCTTTCTGCTTTGTTTTCTTTTGTGTTATTCTTATTTCATATGGGAAAATTCACAAAATTCAAGGCATTTTAAAAGCCTTCAGGAGAGAATGGAGTTCTATTTTTCCAGGTTGGAGCATCCTACTCATCTACCTACCTACATGGGTACAACTACATGGATATATTACTAATGGTCATGTTTCTTTATGTTTTATTATATATATATATATATATATATACATACATACTTTGTGGAATACTTGTTTTCTCTAATTTATCTCTTCATCTCCTTTCCGCCACAAAATGTCCTTTCTTTCTACTTGAGTATTAGCTATTATCATTTAAGATTCACAAGAAATATTCTATGCTTTTATCTTCTTTTGATCCCAGCACCCCAATATTGCTATTAGTTGTTTGCTGTGTGCCTTATCATCCTGAGTACATCCTTAGAAAAGAACATATTTAAAATAAAGTAAAAATTTAAAAAGAAAATAAAATTAAAAAAAAGAACATATTGCACTCTTTTGTATATTTTCACCTCCCTTTGATTAGAATAAATCCTTGAGATCAATTACTGTATCACAGTATTGTTACAATCCTACAACTATAATATACAGATTACACAAAATTATTTCAGTTATAATCATGTAAATAAAGAAAATAATTTATTTTCAGCATTTTAAACACAACTTTGAAAAGCCTTATACTATTAAAAAGTTTTATATTTTTATTTGAAGTAAAGTGAATGTTGCTCAGTCAAGTCTGACTCTTTGTGACCCCATGGACTGCACAGTCCATGGAATTCTCCAGGCCAGAATACTGGAGTGGGTAGCCTTTCCTTTCTCCAGGGGGTCTTCCAAACCCAGGGATTGAACCAAGATCTCTCTCATTGCAGGCAGATTCTTTATGAGCTGAGCCACAAGGGAAGCCTAATATTTTTCCTTAAAGTAGTATAATTCTTGGAGAAATAAAACTAAAATATAAGACTATGTGTTGCAACTTTTTTTAATGTCTTATATGAGATATAAGATCTTAGAAAACCTCCTAGAACTAATATATAAAAAAAGTTCTATTTATCATTGGGGATTAGAATGTAAAAATAGGAGGTCAAGAGATAACCTGGAGTAACAGGCAAGTTTGGCCTTGGAGAACAGAATGAGAAGCAGGAAAAGCCCAACAATTCTGCCAAGAAAAGAAAATGCACTGATTATAGCAATTATTCTTTTTCAAAAACACAAGTGATGACTTTACAGATGAACATCAATGAATGGTCAATACCAAAACCAAATTGATTACATCCTTTGTATGTATTTGTATCATATATCTAAGATGAAGAAGTTGCATACAATCACACACACACACACACACACACACACACACACACACACACACAAGACTTGGAGGTGACTGTGGCTCAGATCAAGTTTCTCATAGCGAAATTCAGGCTTAAACTAAAGAAAGCAGGGAAAACCACTAGGCCAGTCAGGTATTACTTAAATCAAATATCCGATGAATATGAATATCAATAATCTCAGATATGCAGATGACACCACCCTTATGGCAGAAAGTGAAGAAGAACTAAAGAGCCTCTTGACGAAAGTGAAAGAGCAGAGTGAAAAAGCTGGCTTAAAACTCAACATTTAAAAATCTAAGATCATGGCATCCACTCCCATCACTTCGTGGCAAATAGATGGGGAAACAGTGACAAATTTTATTTTGGGGGACTCCAAAATCACTGCAGATGGTGACTGCAGCCATGAAATTAAAAGATACTTTCTCCTTGGGAGAAAAGATGTAGCCTACCTAGACAGCATATTAAAATGCAGAAACATTACTTTACCAACAAAGGTCTATCTAGTCAAAGCTATGGTTTTTCCAGTAGTCATGTATGGATGTGAGAGTTGGACTATAAAGAATACTGAGCGCCCAACAATTGATGCTTTTGAATTGTGGTGTTGGAGAATACTCTTGAGAGTCCCTTGGACTGCAAGGCATTTCAACCCTAAAGGAAATCAGTCCTGAATGTTCATTGGAAGGACTGATGCTGAGGCTGAAACTCCAATACTTTGGCCACCTCATGCAAAGAGTTGACTCATTAGAAAAGACCTTGATGCTGGGAGGAATTGGGGGCAGGAGGAGAAGGGGACGACAGAGGATGAGATGGCTGGATGGCATCACTGACTCGATGGACATGAGTTTGAGTGAACTCTGTGAGTTGGTGATGGACAGGGAGGCTTGGTGTGCTGTGATTCATGGGGTCGCAAAGAGTCGGACATGACTGAGCGACTGAACTGATGAACATGCAGTGGAGGTAACAAATAGATTCAAGGGATTAAATCTAGTAAATACTGTGCAAAATAACTATGGTTAGAGGTCCATAATATTGTACAGGAGGCAGCAAACAAAATAATCCCAAAGAAAAAGAAAAGCAAGAATACAAAGCGGCTATCTGAGGAGGCCTTACAAATAGCTAAAGAAAGTAGAGAAGCAAAAAGGGAGAAAGGGAAAGATATAGTCAACTAAACACAAAGTTCTGATGAACAACATGGAGACAAGAAGGGCTTTTTCAATGAACCATGCATAAAACTACAAGAAAACAATGGAAGGGGAGAGACTAGAGATCTCTTCAGGAAAATTGTAGATAACAAGGGGACATTTTACCCACAGATGGCTACCATAACAGACAGCAAGAGTAGAGACCTAGTAGATGCTGAAGAGATCAAGAAGAGATGGAAAGAACACATGGAAGAACTGTACAAAAAAAAGATATTAATGTACTGGATTACTGTGATGGTGTGGTCAGCCATCCAGAGCCAGGCATTCTGGAGAGTGAAGTCAAGTGAACCTTAGGAAGCACTGCTGTTAATTAAGCTAGTGGATGCAAAGGAATTAAAGTAGAACTATTAGAAACCACAAAGGATCATGCCATCAAGGTTTTGCATTTAATATGTCAGTAAACCTGGAAGACCCAGCAGTGGCCGCAGGACTGGAATAGGTAAATCCTCATTCCAATTCCCAAGAAGGGTAGTACTAAAGAATGCACTACCATCAGATAATTGCACTCATCTCCCATGCTAGTAAGGTCATGCTTAAAATCTTGCATGATTGACCTCATCATTATGTAAACCAAGAACTTCCAGATATCCAAGCTGGGTTTAGAAAAGGAGAAAGAGCCAGAGATCAAATTGCCAACATCTGTTGGATCAAAGAGAAAGTTAGAGAATTCCAGAAAAAACAACTATCTCTGTTTCATCAATTGCACCAAAGCCTTATTGACTGTGTGTGGATCAAAACAAGCTGTGGAAAGCTCTTAAAGAGATGGGAATACCAGATCATCTTACCTGTCTCCTGAGAAACCTGTGTGCAAGTCAAGAAGCAACAGTTAAAACTCTGTATTGAACAACTGATTGGTTCATGATTGAGAAAGCAGTATGACAGGGCTGTCTGCTGTCACCCTGTCTGTTTAATCCATATGCTGAGCACATCATGAGAAATGCCAGGCTGGATGACTTACAAGCTAGAATCAAGATAGGCAAGAAAAACATCAACAACCTCAGGTATCCTGATGATACAGATCTAATGCAAAAGGAAAAAGGAACAAGACACCCTCTTGCTGAGGTTGAAGGAAGAGAATGAAAGAGCTGGCTTAAGACTAAATATTAAAACAAAAACAAAAACAAAAAACAAATATTATGGGATCTGTCCCCATTACTTCATGGAAAATAGAAGGGGAAAAGTAGAAGATTAGTAGAAGATTTTCCTCTTCTTGGATCTAAAATCACTGCGAATGGTGACTGCAGCCATTAAATCAGCAGATGATTGCTTCTTGGCAGGAAAGCTATGACAAACAAAGACAGTGTGTTGAAAAGCAGAGACAATACTCAACTGGCAAATGTCCATAGAGTCAAGGCTACAGTCTTCCCAGTGGTCATGAATAGCTGTGAGAGCTGGATCGTAAAGAAGGCAGAATGCCAAAGAATTTATGCCTTTGAACTATAGTGATGGAGAAGACTCCTGAAAGTCCCTTGGACAGCAAGGAAATCAAACCAGTCAATCTTGAGGAAAATCAGCCCTAAGTACTCCTTGGAAGGACTGATGCTGAAGCCTAAGCTCAAGTATTGTGGTCATCTGATAAGAACAGCTGACTTATTGGAAAATTCCTGACACTGGGAAAGATTAAGGGCAGAAGTGGGTGTCAGAGAATGAGATGGCTGGATAGCACCACTGATGCAATGGAAATAAACTTGGGCAAACTTTGGGAGATGGTGAGGGATGGGGAGGCCTGGCATGCACCTATGGGGTCACAGAGTGGAACACGACTGGCTGACTGAACCCCATATGACAACAACATATGGGGTATTTCTTGAAATACATAGCTCTTTTTGAAATATATAGCTCTTCTTTTCTGAAAATTATCAACTAATATTCAGCATATTATTGTGAATACTTGCATAGGTACCTATCATTGTTAAAACAATTTTAGTAAACTAATTAGCCTTCAATTAAAAAAAAAAAACAAACCATTTTTTAAAACTTGAATGACTCCCAGCAATCCTACTGCTGGGCATACACACCGAGGAAACCAGAATTGAAAGAGATACGTGTACCCCAATGTTCATCGCAGCACTGTTTATAATAGCCAGGACATGGAAGCAACCTAGATGTCCATCAGCGGACAAATGGATAAGAAACCTGTGGTACATATACACAATAGAGTATTACTCAGCCATTAAAAAGAATACATTTGAATCAGTTCTAATAAGGTGGATGAAACTGGAGCCTATTATACAGAGTGAAGTAAGCCAGAAAGAAAAACTCCAATACAGTATACTAACGCATATATATGGAATTTAGAAAGATGGTAATGATAACCTGGTATGCGAGACAGCAAAAGAGACAGAGATGTATAGAATAGCCTTTTGGACTCTGTGGGAGAGGGAGAGGGCGGGATGATTTGGGAGAATGGCATTGAAACACATATAATATCATATATGAAATGAATCGCCAGTCCAGGTTCAATGCATGATACTGGATGCTTGGGGCTGGTGCACTGGGAAGACCCAGAGGGATGGTAAGGGGAGGGAGGAGGGAGGGGTGTTCAGGATGGGGAACATGTGTATACCTGTGGCAGATTCATGCTGATGTATGGCAAAACCAACACAATATTGTAAAGTAATTAACTTCCAATTAAAATAAATAAATTTATGTTTAAGAAGTTAACATTATAAGAAAAAAAACCCTTAATGACTATGAAACAGAAAACCTGCCTTTATGATAATTTCTGAAACATGTGTTTTCTCTTGCCATTATATTTGCTTCCTGAAAATTCAAAGTAGATTCTCATTATTTTTATATGCATTATTTCATCAGTGAAGTGTTTGCAAATGAAGTGCAATGCTGATAAATAACACAAGATACAGGATTTGTGGAACACTGAACTGTAAAACGTAAAAACTTGTAAAAATGGTTTTGTGGGGAAATTTTTGTTCATATTCCATTTTACCTGAAGCTCTTTTTAACAGGACTTTCTTTTATTACCATGCAATTCACCAAGCATGAGTAATTTCCACATCAATTCTTTTATCCAGTGGCAACATAAACACTCACACTTTCTGAAATAAAGGAGTTGGAATACTATAGTTGCTTCAGCCAAGCAGTTATCTTTAAGGTTGTCAGCATTTCCATTCTATACCCAGTTTCTTGAAGTTTATAACTTGCAGTAAAACCTAACCCTTGGGTTGAATCTTTACTTACAGAGATAGTTCGCAGTGCAACTTATGGAGATATAGCTGCAAGACACCCCATTTCTGTTAATAGAAGCCGGGTCATGAATCGCTTCCTGGCACATTGAGCAGATTTATCCTGTAACTTTCCTATGGGGAGAAAATTATGTTTTATCAAAATGGGAGAAATATTTCAGTTTGATCTTAGTAAAGTTATAAAGTGCAATACCTATCCCATCAGGTATACATTTTTAATAGTTTCTGAACTTACAGAAAAACATTTCTTTTTTCCTCCAAGAGTGACCTTGACAAAAGTTAGTTCTGTTCATATATAATTAAATATAAGCTCACATTTTTCTCTTTCAAGGATACTAAAGTATTTTCTTTCTTGAAAATATCACTTAAAGCTAAAATATTTAATATTTTTAATAGTATTGGTAAAATTAGTAATTGATTGTGAATACATCACAGTTTTTCCTACAGTATCCATGAATTCCATTTGTGCTCCATACTTATTTGCTGGTAATTATGTTTTAGTAAATAAATATTAAAAAAGGACAAAATCATAACATTTATGAAAAGTTTTAAAGATATTATGAAATAATTACTGTATTAATTAGATAATTTTATGCTATCACTTATATAAGCAAATTTACACAAAACTGAAAATTTGAGGTTATGATTTCAGTCCTCTTTTACATTAACTCACACAATTTGGTGTCGTTATAAAGTCCATAAAACTTCATAAATTCAATGAGACTCTGTTAGCACATGTTCTGAAAAAATAAAAGAGAGGTGCTAAAATCAATTAAATCAGTGATCTTTGAATTAAAAATAGGTTATAGAAATAAATTGTAATGGACCAAATCTCCATCCATTCCTACATCTAGCATAAACATTTGTAAAATATAGTATAACTGACAAATTACTCATAATACAAATACTAACACTAAATAAGCAGAAAACAGTGTGAATGAAGTTAAGGTTTAAAAAACACATATGTATGTTTAATGTTTTGGAGAAAGCAACGGCACCCTACTCCAGTACTCTTGCCTGGAAAATCCCATGGATGGAGGAGCCTGGTAGGCTGCAGTCCATGGGTCTCGAAGAGTCGGACACGACTGAGCGACTTCACTTTCACTTTTCACTTTCATGCATTGGAGAAGGAAATGGCAACCCACTCCAGTATTCTTGCCTAGAGAATCCCAGAGATGGGGGAACCTGGTGGGCTGCCGTTTGTGGGGTCGCACAGAGTCAGACACGACTGAAGTGACTTAGCAGCAGCAGCAGCAGCAGCATGCATGTTCAATGTTTAATGGGCTTCCCCGGTGGCTCAGACAGTAAAGCGTCTGCCTGCAATGAGGGAGACCTGGGTTCCATCCCTGAGTCCGGACGATCCCCTGGAGAAGAAAATGGCAACACACTCCAGTACTCTTGCCTGGGAAATCCATGGATGGAAGAGCCTGGTAAGTGAACTTCACTGGTTCACTCTGAAATGGTTCTGGGTCTTTCAGCCTTCACCTATTCTATTCATGTTTAATATAAATTTCCTTGTTATAAACAAATAATATTTTGTTTTCAATGAACAAGTTTAAATGAGCTCTATATAGTGCTATGTTTAGTTGTCACTATCAAAGAAACTAAATGTAGTGTATATTGAGAGTTTTGTTTTTGAATGTTGTTGGATATTTTTATTTTTATACAAACATCATCTACATATAATTTTTAAAAACATAGATTTGAATGGAAAATGATTTAAATTTAGCTTTGGCATGCTCTGTTATCAATAGGTGAGTAGAGACTTATAGATAAGGAGAGGTTCACTTAATGAGATTAAGAAATATGGACTATCTTTCAAATTTTAAATTAAAGTTAAGGACAGCGTTTACTCATATGTGATCTTTTTTAAACATATCTTTTCTAAATCAATTCAAAATTTTACAGTCCTGGAAAAAATAGAATAATGACTGCAAGCACATTGATATTTAATTCAACTCTATGACCAACAAGTTTGCTGATTTTAGGAAGAAGGGAGATAATTTTATACTATCAGAAGAGTACATGTTGATATGTAGAAAATCAAGAACAAGCACTGGTAGTTTTGTTTTGCAAATTTCAAATTAATATTTATTCTAACTCCTCACCACAGTTTATTTTCTTGGTTTTAGGAAAGTTCTTATTGTGAATAATAGATTCAACAAGATGCATTGATAAACAAGGGAAACTTTAAATATGCCAGAACCCAGAGGAGACTATTTGAATGTGTATTTCAGTCACATGGTTTCTTTTAGATAATCAAAATAAATAAGGATTAGATTTCAGAACCATTTACATAGAATAGACAGGTTACAGTAGAGGGTTCAGAACAGCTTGGAAATGTTATTTACTTTTGTCTTGCTCAAAGTTAAATAATATGATGAGTGACTCTCCAGACTGTTTAAATGGCAGTTAAGTCAACATGTTCTTAATGTCTTCAAATTGAGTTTGATGCAACTTAATGTCCATAACAGTGTATTGATATTTGCCTTTAAGTGTTTGTCTATAAAGATAGCTTTCAGTATTATCATTGGCTTTTTATTGTGTCAAATGGGCTAGACTGACATAATTTCTAAGAACATTCTTACAGGTATGTTTCTGGATAGAGGGTGCCAGAGAAATATTTTGTATTAGAATTAGAGAACAATAGTGAAACATCAGCAATATTGTTTGTACACTTGAAAGATTGATATATGGTCACCTGAAGCTGTTGTAGGTTACACATATTTCCTGGTTCATATAGCAGTACAGCCAAGTCCATAGGTGATCCATTATTCCCTATAACCTCTTTACCTTCTGTGATTACTGGGCCAGGTCATGTGCTTAGCTTTATGATGAAGGGTTCCAGGTTCCCAAATGGACACTGCATCAGCAAATTTGGAGTCAATGAGAGACTCACAAGTGTGATGTAAGATCATCCTTATGTGTCTTTCTTTATATCTGTCTTCCTTTCTAATCTATCTGCCTTGAGAATTCAAGACTCATCATCAGACACAAAGATAAGAGTTCTATGTAGAGATTGGTAAGTAAGTGTGTGTGTGTGTGTGTGTGTGTGTGTGTGTGTGTGTGTGTGTGTATTTATGTGTTTTCTGTGCAGAGGTACACCTTCTCTTCAGTTCAGTTCAGTCGCTCAGCTGACTCTTTGCGACCCCATGAATTGCAATGGACATGAGTCTGAGTGAACTCTGGGAGTTGGTGATGGACAGGGAGGCCTGGCGTGCTGCGATTCATGGGGTCGCAAGGAGTCGGACACGACTGAGTGACTGAACTGAATTGAACTATGGTAAGGAGTTTAGGTAGTATTAATTGCAAAGGGAAATCTATTGGAGAATTATTTTAAGTAGAGTGATATATTTTCAAAAGATCACAGATGTTGTTTAACGGAATCAGAAGAAGAGATAATAGAAGAACTAAAGTAACCAGTTAAAAGATTATTGCTAAACAAGTGTTATAATAACTTTGACCACAGTATAGAAAATTAACAAATCCAGAATGTCTTCTGTAAGGAGATCAAAGTATTTTTCAAGGAGTTGAATTTGGAAGAAGAGGAAAAAGGAAGAAACAACAATGGCTTTTAGATATTTTTCCTGAGCAACTGAATGAACGCTATTGCCATTTATTAAAATAAGGAGAAAAAATCTGGGGTAGTAGGTAAATCTTCACTATTCTCCATTCTAAGTGTATCTATTTTTACATATATAGTATACATATGTCATTTTCCCCCCAGAAAGGTGTATAGTGAAGGTTGCAGATATTAAAAGAAAAACTCTGCCACGTGACAGTCATTGAGTCTGTGTGCTTAGGTGCTCAGTTGTTTCCAGCTCTTTGAAACCCTATGAACTGTAGCCCAACAGACTCCTGTGTCATGGAATTGTCCAGGCAATATTACTGGAGTGAGTTGCCATTTCCTACTCCCAGGATCTTCTCAACCCAGGGATTGAACCCAGATTTCTTGCAATCTCTGCATTGGCAGGCAGATATTTTTTTTTTTTTTTTTTACCACTGGTGCCACTTGGGAAGACCTAACAATCATTATCAATCTGCAATTCCAAAAATGAGGAAAATAATTTTAATTATCCATAACATCCATCAATTCCTTCTTATTCTTAATAACAGGATCCCCTAGTTTATTTTCCCCAAGCACAAAGAAGAGTTTATTATCTTCCCTTACATCAGCATATGAAATATTTGAGTCATCTCCTTAAAGTCCTATATCAAGGACTGGGTTTTTCCCCATTCCTGGTGCTTAAGAAGTGTCAAACCTAAAAAAAAAAAAAAAAGAAGTGTCAAACCTGATGCCTTGAACTTAGAGAGGGAAATAAAATGTTGAGGAATTTAGAGCCCCATTGCTAGGTATGTTCACTTATAACTTTTTAGAACTGAACTTCTCTAAAGTTCAGATCTGCTCTCATCTATGCTAATTATGGGATAAAAGTAAATTTCTCTCTTATTTAAACCATAACATTAAAGAAAATGTGTTAGTTTAGCCTTTACTCTTATCAATAGATACATGTTTCCTGGGAAATTATGCTTACTAATAACATTTGTGAAATTATTAAATAGCATGGAAAGATGCACTATTGGATGGGGTGTGTGTGTGTGGGTGGAAATAATAATGGCCAGTCTTATTAATTCTAGAATGAAGAATGAGTGGAGAAATAATCAACTTTCTCAAATGAGAAACAGTTTGTCTATATTACTGAATTGGAAAGATTATGAAACAATGTATGTATTCCATAAGCATCTTTTCTATACAAATGCTATTTACAACAGAACCAGAAAGAGAGAGTTATACTATGTATGCAATGTATTTTAAAGTGTTAGTCTACAGTTGGAAGCAAATGTCACACTAAATCAATCAGGAGATAAATGACAACTTTGAAAAAAACAATCTCAATTAATTGTTGGCATTTATCATCAATTCATAGAAGTCATATACTTTTCTCGGGACTCTGTTACATAATACTTAACACATACTATGCTTTTTAGTGGCATTAGTAAATATAGAAAAGTCTGGGATAACTTCATCCTGAAAGTTGCATATACTGCATGTCTTTAAATGCTATATATAATTATGAAAATTTGCACAGCAGCTAAATAGGAAGTATACTTGAACAACATCAGCAACAACAAAAATTTAAAAATGCATTCACACTGCATACTTTCAAAGAAAATAAATGAGGCAGATGTAATATGTTCTCCCGCTGGTTACAGAAAAATAAATAGCAATCAATAAATTTTCATTTGAAATATATTAAAAAATTTAACAAAGGTCACAATGTTCAACTTTATAGTCAATAAGTTCAGTTCAATTGCTCAGTAGTATCTGACTCTTTGCGACCTCATGAATCGCAGCACGCCAGGCCTCCCTGTCCATCACCATCTCCCGGAGTTCACTCAGACTCATGTCCATCGAGTCAGTGATGCCATCCAGCCATCCTATCCTCTGTCGTTCCCTTTTCCTCCTGCCCCCAATCCCTCCCAGCATCAGAGTCTTTTCCAGTGAGTCAACTCTTCGCATGAGGTGGCCAAAGTACTGGCCACCTCAGCTTTAGCATCATTTCTTCCAAAGAATACCCAGGGCTGATCTCCTTCAGAATGGACTGGTTGGATCTCCTTGCAGTCCAGGGGACTCTCAAGAGTCTTCTCCAACACCACAGTTCAAAACCATCAATTCTTCGGCGCTCAGCTTTCTTCACAGTCCAACTCTCACATTCATACGTGACCACAGGAAAAACCATAGCCTTGACTAGACGGACTTTTGTTGACAAAGTAGTGTCTCTGCTTTTGAATATGCAAGCTAGGTTGGTCATAACTTTTCATCCAAGGAGTAAGCGTCTTTTAATTTCATGGCTGCAATCACCATCTGCAGTGATTTTGGAGCCCAGAAAAATAAAGTCTGACACTGTTTCCACTGTTTCCCCATCTATTTCCCATGAAGTGATGGGACCAGATGCCATGATCTTCGTTTTCTGAATGTTGAGTTTTAAGCCAACTTTTTCACTCTCCACTTTTACTTTCATCAAGAGGCTCTTTAGTTCCTCTTCACTTTCTGCCATAAGGGTGGTGTCATCTGAATATCTGAGGTTATTGATATTTCTCCCGGCAATCTTGATTCCAATTTGTGCTTCTTCCAGCCCAGTGTTTCTCATGATGTACTCTGCATATAAGTTAAATAAGCAGAGTGTCAGTACACAGCCTTGATGTACACCTTTTCCTATTTATATTCAATGCATATTATTAAATTAGTAAAAGGCCAATGAACTATTAACACTCTACAAAGATGTACTTAATGCAAAGTTCCAAAGAATAGCAAGGACAGATAAGAAAACCTTTCTAAGTGATCAATGCAAAGAAACAGAGGAAAACAATAGAATGGGAAGGACTAGGAATCTCTTCAAGAAAATTACAGCTACCAAGGGAACATTTCATGCAAAGACGGGAAAAATAAAGCACAGAAATGGTAAGGATCTAATAGAAGCAGAAAAGATTAAGAAGAGGTGGCAAGAACATATAGAAGAACTACACAGAAAGGATTAAAAAACCCCAGACAACCACCATGGTATGATCACTCACCTAGAGCCAGACATCCTGGAGTCTGTCGAGTGAGTCTTAGGAAGCATTACTATGAACAAGCTCGTGGAGATGATGGAATTCCAGCTGAGCAATCTTAAAAGATGATGGTGTTAAATGTGCTGCACTCAACTTACCACCATTTGGAAAGCTCAGCAGTGGCCACAAGGCTGGAAAAGGTCAGTTTTTATTCCAATCCCAAAGAAAGGTAATGCCAAAGAATGTTCATATTACAGCACAATTGTACTCATCTCACACGCTAGCAAAGAAATGCTTAAAATTCTCCAAGACAGACTTCAACAGTACATGAACTGTCAACTTCCAGATGTACAAGCTGGATTTAAAAAGGCAGAGGAACCAGAGATTAAATTGCCAACACTCGTTGGATCATCAAAAAAGCAAGAGAGTTCCAGAAAAACATATACTTCTGCTTTATCGACTATGCCAAAGCCTTTGACTGTGTGGATCTAAACAAACTGTGAAAAATTCTTGAAGAGTTGGGAATACCAGACCACCTGACCTGCCTCTTGAGAAACCTATATGCAAGTCAAGAAGCAACAGTTAGAAATGAACATGGAACAATGGACTGGTTCCAAATTGGGGAAGGAGTATGTCAAGGCTGTATATTGTCACCTGCTTATTTAACTGACATGCAGAGTACATCATGTGAAATGTGGAGCTAGGTGAAGCACAAGCTGGAATCAAGATTGCCAGGAGAAATATCAATAATCTAAGATACACAGATGACTCCACCTTTATGGCAGAAAGTGAAGAGGAACTGAAGAGCCTCTTGATGAAAGTGAAAGAGGAGAGTGAAAAAGGTGGCTTAAAACTCAACATTCATAACACTAAGATCATGGCATCTGGTCCCATCACTCCATGGCAAATAGGTGGGGAAATGACAAATACAATGAGGGACTTTATTTTCTTGGGCTCCAAAGTCACTGCAGGTGTTTACTACTTCCATAATTTCAAAAGACACATGCTCCATGGAAGAAAAGCTATGACCAACCTAGACAGCAAATTAAAAAGCAGACATTACTTTGCCAACAAAGGTCCAAAGATGTCAAAACTATGGTTTTTCCGGTAGTCATGTTTGGATGTGAAAGTTTGACCATAAGGAAACCTGAACACTGAAGAACTGATGCTTTTGAACTGTGATGTTGAAGAAGTCTCTTAAAAGTCCCATAGGCTGCAACCAGTCAATCCTAAAGGAAGTCAGTCCTGAATATTTATTGGAAGGACTGACACTGAACCTGAAGCTTCAATACTTTGGCCACCTGATGGGAAGAACTGACTCATTGGAAAGGATCCTGATTCTGGGCAAGATTGAAGGCAGGAGGAGAAGGGGATGACAGAGGATGAGATGGTTGGATGGCATCACCGACTGGATGGACATGAGCTTGATCAAGCTCCAGGAGTTGGTGATGGACAGAGAAGCCTGGTGTGCTGCAGCCCATGGAGTTGCAAAAAGTCAGATACGACTGAGTGACAGAACCAAACTAAATCAAAGAAAATTTGATTTAATTGAAGAACAATGAGATGTACAGCTTAAACATTTTACTTGCAGTGTACTTCAGTTGAATCTTAATATATGTATATAATGCACCATTGTTCTTTCTTGAGGTGGAAATAAAAAGTGACTGCCAAAAATTTGGGTCTTTGTTCTTTAACAACTTTATAGCTGTCTCTAGAAAGTGGCTATGCAGTCAGTATCTACATTTTCCAAATCTCTTTCAGATATGTCATATTTAGTTATACAGACAAGTGAAGGAGAAGATAAAAAGTGAAAGAAATAGTTTCAATGCTACAAATTAAGGAAGACATTGAATTCAGTTCAGTTCAGATCAGTTGCTCAGTTGTGTCCGACTCTTTGTGACTCCATGAATCACAGCATGCCAGGCCTTCCTGTCCATCACCAACTCCAGGAGTTCACTCAGACTCACGTCCATCGAGTCAGTGATGCCATCCAGCCATCTCATCCTCGGTCGTCCCCTTCTCCTCCTGCCCCCAATCCCTCCCAGGATCACAGTCTTCTCCAATGAGTCAGCTCTTCACATGAGGTGGCCAAAGTACTGGAGTTTCAGCTTTAGCATCATTCCTTCCAAAGAAATCCCAGGGCTGATCTCCTTTAGAATGGACTAGTTGGATCTCCTTGCAGTCCAAGGGACTCTCAAGAGTCTTTTCCAACACCACAGTTCAAAAGGGTCAATTCTTCGGCACTCAGCCTTCTTCACAGTCCAAATCTCACATCCATACATGACCACAGGAAAAACCATAGCCTTGACTAGACGGACCTTAGTCAGCAAAGTAATGTCTCTGCTTTTCAATAAGCTATCTAGGTTGGACATAACTTTTCTTCCAAGGAGTAAGCGTCTTTTAATTTCATGGCTGCAGTCACCATCTGCAGTGATTTTGGAACCCCCCAAAATAAAGTTTGACAATGTTTCCACTGTTTCCCCATCTATTTCCCATGATGTGATGGAACCGGATGCCATGGTCTTAGTTTTCTGAATGTTGAGCTTTAAGCCAACTTTGTCACTCTCCTCTTTCACTTTCTTCAAGAGGCTTTCTAGTTCCTCTTCACTTTCTGCCATAAAGGTGGTGTCATCTGCATATCTGAGGTGATTGATATTTCTCCCGGCAATCTTGATTCCAACTTGTGTTTCTTCCAGTCAAGCGTTTCTCATGATGTACTCTGCATAGAAGTTAAATAAGCAGGGTGGCAATATACAGCCTTGATGTACTCCTTTTCCTATTTTGAACCAGTCTGTTCCATGTCCAGTTCTAACTGTTGCTTCCTGACCTGCATACAGATTTCTCAAGAGGCAGGTCAGGTGGTCTGGTATTCCCATCTCTTTCCGAATTTTCCACAGTTTATTGTGATCCACACAGTCAAAGGCTTTGGCATAGTCAATAAAGCAGAAATAGATGTTTTTCTGGAACTATCTTGCTTTTTCCATGAGCCAGTGGATGTTGGCAATTGGATCTCTGGTTCCTCTGCCTTTTCTAAAACCAGCTTGAACATCAGGAAGTTCACAGTTCATGTATTGCTGAAGCCTGGCTTGGAGAATTCTGAGCATTACTTTACTAGCGTGTGGGAGGCGTGCAAGTTTACGGTAGTTTGAACATTCTTTGGCATTGCCTTTCTTTGGGATTGGAATGAAAACTGACCTTTTCCAGTCCTGTGGCCACTGCTGAGTTTTCCAAATGTGCTGGCATATTGAGTACAGCACTTTCACAGCATCATCTTTCAGGATTTGAAATAGCTCAACTGGAATGCCATCACCTCCACTAGCTTTGTTCATTGTGATGCTTTCTAAGGCCTAAGACATTGAATTAATAGCATTCAAATTTATAGTTGCAAATGATCATATATGCTTTTGCCTGGCAGATTCTGATTCGTCGTGTATAGTTTTTGAAGAAATAAGAGTAAAGGAGGGGAAAGGAAGGGAAAAAGGAGAGAAAGAAAGGGGAATAAGAAAGAGAAGTAAAATTCCCTTTGGAAATGGGAAAGTTAGAAAAACCACATCATCTTGTTACTAAAACTTAGAATAATCTGAATGTATTGCTTCAGGTAGAAACTTAACCAATTTGAGTAACTTAGCCAGGTTGAGCAAGTAGTTTTGCCTTGACTCTTGCAGCTGTGGCTTTGAAACAGCAAGCAAGGATTGGGGAAGAAAATGACTTGGCGTAGACTGAAACTGGGATCTAATATCATTTTCTTGCTACTCTGCCCCCAAACAATAACACGGTTTCTTTATTCGTTCTTCTCTCAGTTATCAAGGTAATCCATACACTGTTGGTCAGCAGGGTAAAGTGCAATCTACCACTTTGTTCCTGGGAGAGGGAAGGCAAGAACTTGGAGAGCAGTTTGGAGCACTTCAGTGAAGACCAGTAACACAGCTGATTCTAGAAAGGCTGTGGGTTCAGAGATCTGCAAACTTTATGAGCAGAATGAGCCACAAATTACCTTTTTTTTAAATAAAAATTTTTTTTGATTTGACAGAGTAGGAACCAATCTCAATAAATATAATGCAAGAATAGGAAAAGAGAAGGACTAAATCCAAATTTTTATTTCCTTCTGAAGTTCACTGCTGTTTTGTTCACTTCTCCCTTTCTCTATTGCTCTCTTAGTAGAGTTTTAAATTTATGTATTAAAAAATAAGTGATCCATATAAGTTATCATTCAAATTCTTGAAGGAAAGATGTAATTAAATCAACAGAATATAATTTCTGTGCGTTCAAGACCTCAGTTGACAGGCTGGGAATTCACAGATTTGCAGGTCAGAATAACAAGGAAAAAATTACCCGTAACTGTCCTGGTAGCATTAATTAGGAGCTAATTTTACAGCTGTCATATAGAAAAATACAAGGACCAATAACAACAACAAAACAACCTGACATTATATTTTCCTTTTAGGGCAAGTGTAGAAAGGAGTAGTCTATACTTACAAATTGCCATGTAGTAAACCCTTCTGAAAAAAAGCTACATTTAGGATAAAAAACCTGGAAGTATAAAAAACTTGGTATAACTCTATAGGATTATAGAAACACTAGCTTTTCATCATCATCATCTATCTGATCACTTGCTTTATATCACCAGTAAAATCTAGCTTCAGTGTTTCTTAGTTCTGGCTAACATCTCAGATTTCCTCCCCTTACTTTGTGATCAATAATAGTTAGCAAACGTGATATAACTATATTCTGTGTGTGTATATATATGAATTTAAATAGCTTGGTGTATAAACCCATCATTATCATTTTTAAAGCAATTACATTGATTATCAGATGTTGCTGTAGATCTTATTAACATCACAGGTTTTTCGTTTTTCTTTTTTTTTTTTTTTTTTCTTTTCGTTTTTTAGTTTTAAATTTTACTTTATGTTACTTTACAATACTGTATTGGTTTTGCCATACATCAACATGAATCTGCGACAGGTCTACATGAGTTCCCAATCCTGAACCCCCATCCCACCTTCCTCCTCATACCATCTCTCTGGGTCATCCCAGTGCACCAGCCCCAAGCATCCTGCATCGAACCTAGACTGGAGATTCGTTTCTTATATGGTATTATCTATGTTTCAGTGCCATTCTCCCAAATTATCCCACCCTCTCCCTCTCCCACAGAGTCCAAAAGACTGTTCTATACATCTTTGTCTCTTTTGCAGTCTTGCATAAAGGGTTATCTTTACACTCTTTCTAAATTCCATATATATGCATAGTATACTGTATTGGTGTTTGTCTTTCTGGCTTACTTCACTCTGTATAATCGGTTCCACTTTCATCCACCTCACTAGAACTGATTCAAATGTATTCTTTTTAATGGCTGAGTAATACTCCATTGTGTATATGGACCACAGCTTTCTTATCCATTCATCTGCTGATGGACATCTAGGTTGCTTCCATGTCCTGGCTATTATAAACAGTGTTGCAATGAACATTGGGGTACATGTGTCTTTTTCATTTCTGGTTTCCTTGGTGTGTATGCACAGCAGTGGGATTGCTGAGTTGTATGGCAGTTCAATTTCCATTTTTTTAAGGAATCTCCACACTGTTCTCCATAGTGGCTGTACTAGTTTGCATTCCCACCAACAGTGTAGGAGGGTTCCCTTTTCTACACACCCTCTCCAGCATTTATGGCTTGTAGACTTTTGGATTGCAGCCATTCTGAACTGGCATGAAATGATACCTCATTGTGGTCTTGATTTGCATTTCTCTGATAATGAGTGATGTTGAGCGTCTTTTCATGTGTTTGTTAGCCATCTGTATGTCTTCTTTGGAGAAATGTCTGTTTAGTTCTTTGGCCCATTTTTTGATTGGGTAGTTTATTTTTCTGGAATTGAGCTGCATAAGTTGCTTGTATATTTTTGAGATTAGATGTTTGTCAGTTGCTTCATTTGCTACTATTTTCTCCCATTCAGAAGGCTGTCTTTTCACCTTGCTTATAGTTTCCTTTGTTGTGCAGAAGCTTTTAATTTTAATTAGATCCCATTTGTTTATTTTTGCTTTTAGTTCCAGAATTCTGGGAGGTGGATGTTAGAGGATCCTGCTGTGATTTATGTCAGAGTGTTTTGCCTATGTTCTCCTCAAGGAGTTTTATAGTTTCTGGTCTTACATTTACATCTTTAATCCATTTTGAGTTTATTTTTGTGTATGGTGTTAGAAAGTGTTCTAGTTGCATTCTTTTACAAGTGGTTGACCAGTTATCACAGCACCACTTGTTAAAGAGATTGTCTTTTCTCCATTGTATATTCTTGCCTCCTTTGTCGAAGATAATGTGTCCATAGGTGTGTGGATTTATCTCTGGGCTTTTTATTTTGTTCCATTGATCTATATTTCTGTCTTTGTGCCAGTACCATACTATCTTGATGACTGTGGCCTTGTAGTAGAGCCTGAAGTCAGGCAAGTTGATTCCTCCAGTTCCATTCTTCTTTCTCAAGATTGCTTTGGCTATTCGAGTTTTTTTTTTTTTTTTTTTTTGTATTTCCATACAAATTGTGAAATTATTTGTCTAGCTCTGTGAAAAATACCGCTGATAGTTTGATAAGCATTGCATCGAATCTGTAGGTTGCTTTCTGTAGTATACTCATTTTAAGTATATTGATTCTTCTGATCCATGAACATGGTATATTTCTCCATCTATTAGTGTCCTCTTTGATATCTTTCACCAGTGTTTTATAGTTTTCTATATATAGGTCTTTAGTTTCTTTAGGTAGGTATATTCCTAAGTATTTTATTCTTTTTGTTGCAATGGTGAATGGAATTATTTCCTTAATTTCTTTTTCCACTTTCTTATTATTAGTGTATAAGAATGCAAGGGATTTCTGTGTGTTGATTTTATATCCTGCAACTTTACTATATTCATTGATTAGTTCCAGTAATTTTCTGGTGGAATCTTTAGGGTTTTCTATGTAGAGGATCATGTCATCTACAAACAATGAGAGTTTTACTTCTTTTCCAATTTAGATTCCTTTTATTTCTTTTTCTGCTCTGATTGCTGTGGCCAAAACTTCCAAAACTATGTTGAATAGTAGCAGTGAGAGTGGGCACCCTTGTCTTGTTCGTGACTTCAGGGGAAATGCTTTCAACTTTTCACCATTGAGGATAATGTTTGCTGTGGGTTTGTCATATAGAGCTTTGAGTATGTTGAGGTATATTCCTTCTGTTTCTGCTTTCTGGAGAGTTTTTATCATAAATGGATGTTGAATTTTGTCAAAGGCCTTTTCTGCATCTCTTGAGATAATCATATGGCTTTTATTTTTCAAGTTGTTAATGTGGTGAATTACGTTGATTGATTTGCGGATATTGAAGAATCCTTGCATCCCTGGGATAAAGCCCACTTGGTCATGGTGTATGATCTTTTTCATGTATTGTTGAATTCTGATTGCTAGAATTTTGTTAAGGATTTTTGCATCTATATTTATCAGTGATATTGGCCTATAATTTTCTTTTCTTGTGGCATCTTTGTCAGGTTTTGGTATTAGTGTGATGGTGGCCTCATAGAATGAGTTTGGAAGTTTACCTTCCTCTGCAATTTTCTGGAAGCGTTTGAGTAGAATAGGTGTTAGTTTTTCTCTAAAGTTTTGGTAGAATTCAGCTGTGAAGCCGTCTGGACCGGGGCTTTTGTTTGCTGGAAGATTTCTGATTACAGTTTCAATTTCTGTGCTTGTGATGGGTCCATTAAGATTTTCTATTTCTTCCTGGTTCAGTTTTGGAAAGTTGTACTTTTCTAAGAATTTTCCATTTCTTCCACGTTGTCCATTTTATTGGCATATAATTGCTGATAGTAGTCTCTTATGATCCTTTTTATTTCTGTGTTGTCTGCTATGATCTCTCCATTTTCATTTCTAATTGCATTGATTTGATTTTTCTCCTTTTGTTTGTTGATGAGTCTGGCTAATGGTTTGTCAATTTTATTTATCCTTTCAAAGAAGCAGCTTTTGGCCTTGTTGATTTTTGCTATGATCTCTTTTGTTTCTTTTGCATTTATTTCTGCCCTAATTTTTAAGATTTCTTTCCTTCTACTAACCCTGGAGTTCTCCATTTCTTCCTTTTCTAGTTGCTTTAGGTGTTGCTGCTGCTGCTGCTGCTGCTGCTAAGTCACTTCAGCTGTGTCCGACTCTGTGCGACCCCAGAGATGGCAGCCCACCAGGTTCCCCCGTCCCTGGGATTCTCCAGGCAAGAACACTGAAGTGAGTTGCCATTTCCTTCTCCAATGCATGAAAGTGAAAAGTGAAAGTGAAGTCACTCAGTCGTGTCTGACTCAGCGACCCCATGCACTGCAGCCTATCAGGCTCCTCCATCCATGGGATTTTCCACGCAAGAGTACTGGAGTGGGGTGCCAGAGTTAGGTTATTTATTTGACTGTTTTCTTGTTTCTTGAGGTATGCCTGTATTGCTATGAACTTTCCCCTTAGCACTGTTTTATAGTGTCCCACAGGTTTTGGGTTGTTGTGTTTCCATGTTCATTCGTTTCCATGCACATTTTGATGACTTTTTAAATTTCTTCTGTGATTTGTTGGTTATTGAGAAGCGTAAGGTTCAGCCTCCATATGTTGGAATTTTTAATAGTTTTTCTCCTATAATTGAGATCTAATCTTACTGCATTATGGTCAGTTTCTCTATCCTGGAGAATGTTCTCTGGGCATTATGGTCAGAAAAAGATGCTTGGAACGGATGCCTCCATTATCCTACTATTTGTTGCCTCCAGAGTGTTTCTAATCTCATTTATTGCATTATTCATTATATATTGACTCTTTTTTATTTCTTCTAGGTCCTTGTTAAACCTTTCTTGCATCTTCTCAATCTTTGTCTCCAGGCTATTTATTGTGTTTCCATTTTGATTTCAAGATTTTGGATCATTGTCACCATCATTATTCAGAATTCTTTCTCAGGTAGATTCCCTATCTTTTCCTCTTTTGTTTGGTTTGGTGGACATTTATCCTGTTCCTTTACCTGCTGGGTATTCCTCTGTCTCTTCATCTTGATTATATTGCTGCGTTTGGGGTGGCCTTTCTATATTCTGGGAATTTGTGGAGTTCTCTTTATTGTGGAGTTTCCTCACTGTGGGTGGGGTTGCATCAGTGGCTTGTCAAGGTTTCTTGGTTAGGGAAGCTTGTGTCTGTGTTCTGGTGGGTGGAGCTGGATTTCTTCTCTCTGGGGTGCAATGAAGTGTCCAGTAATGAGTTATGAGATGTCTATGGTTTTGGAGTAACTTTGAGCTGCCTGTATATTGAAGCTCAGGGCTGTGTTCCTGTGTTGCTGGAAAATTTCCATGGTATGTCTTGCTCTGGAACTTTTTGGCCCTTGAGTGGTGCTTGTTTTCAGTGTAGGTATGGAGGCGTTTGATGAGCTCCTATTCATTAATGTTCCCTGGAGTCAGGAGTTCTCTGATGTTCTCAGGATTTGGACTTAAGCCTCCTGCTTCTGGTTTTCAGTTTTATTTTTACAGTAGTCTCAAGACTTGTCCTTCCATACCACACCATTGATAAAACATCTAGGTTAAAGATGAAAAGTTTCTCCACAGTGAGGGACACCCAGAGAGGTTCACAGAGTTACATGGAGACTAGAAGAGGGAGGGGCAGGTTAGAGGTGACCCGAATGAGATGAGGTGGAATCAAAAAAGGAGAGAGCAAGCTAGCCAGTAAGCACTTCCATATGTGTGCTCCACAGTCTGGACCGCTTAGAGATGTTCACAGAGTTATACAGAGAAGTGGAGAAGGAGGAAGGAGACAGAGGTGGCCAGGAGGATAAAAGTGGAGAATGAAAAGGAGAGAGACAGATCCAGCCAGTAATCAGTTCCCTAAGTGTTCCTCACCGTCTGGAACACACAGAGATTCACAGAGTTGGGTAGAGAAGAGAAGGGGGAGGGAGGAGACAGAGGCGACCTGGTGGAGAAAAAGGAGAGTCCAAAGGAGGAGAGAGCAGTCAAGCCAGTAATCTCGCTCTCAAGTAAAAATGGGTACTGAAGATTGAGTTTTTGAAGGTACAAAATTGATAACAAATACCAAAAAGCAAAGATTAAAAATGTAGAGTAGAGGTTGGATTTTCAAAAATACAATATTAAAGAAAAGAAGAAGAAGAAAAACAAAGTCACAAGAATTATTTAAAAAAAATATGAAGTTTGCTTTAAAATAGGGTCTTTTTTTTTGAAAAGTAATAGTAGGTTATAAAAATGAAAATTAAAGGAGAAATAGAGGACTTAAAAATTAAAAAATGTTAAAAAAAAGAAAAAGAAAAGAAGGAAAAACAAACAAACAAAAAAGAATGATCGTAAAAATAGTAAAGATATATCTAGGATTTTCTCTGGTATTGTTGTGGGCAGTGTGGGGTCAGTTCATTTGCGGATATAGTTCCTTGGTCCAGCTTATATATCTCAAGATCTATAGGCCCCTTCCTATGTAGTTGGTACTAATGACAGGGTTTTAATTTATTGAACCTGTCACTTCTAAGGCGGTTCCCTCTGTTTTAGCTTCTTCTGTTTGCTGGTCTCTTCAGTGTCTGATTTCCGCCCTGATACAAGGGGGGCAGTGGTGGACAGGTTTTTTTAGGCTCACTTGTTCAGTCGCGCTGTGGAGAGGGAGGGATGCTGCAAACAAATAACACTGGTGTGTGCTCGCAGTGTCTTAGCCACGCTGGGCTTGCCCCCACTCACAAGGCACACAGCTCAGGCTCTAGGCTGCTCTGCCAGGAACTGTCCAAGGTTGGCCCTGGGCTTCATGTACCTCCCAGGTCTAAGCCGCTCAGGTTCAGGCACTCAGGTAGTCCTCAGAGGCACAGACTCGGTTGGGCCTGCGCTTTGTACCCTTCCCAGGTCCGAGTAGCTCAGGTGTTTGGTGAGCACGGTCACTGAGACTTATCGCCTCTCCCGTCCCTGCTACTCAGCTTTCTGGGTATACAGCTGGCACACCTTCTCAGGCAGATGATGACTGTCCAGAACCCCAAGAAGTCTTAGTTAACAAAGGAGCCTGCATTCAGTTTCGTAGATAATGTCTCTCTGGGGCTGCAATTGCCCCCTTCTGGCCCTTCTGGCTCTGGCTGCCTGTCACTGGAGGGGAATGGTCTGCAGCTGGCTAATTCTGTTCCGTCCTTTGTTCTGTGCGTGGTCCTGGCGGTGTCTTATGTTAGAGCTTTTCACATGGTAGGTATCCCACAGTCTGGTTTGCTAGCCCAAGTTAGTTCGCTCTGGTTACCTTCAGGGCATCCAGGCCCAATCCTTGAAAACCAATGCAGCCCATGCCTCCCTGCCCAGCCCCCACTTGCTAATGGTAGATGCAGGCGTCTGTGCTGCTTCTCCGCTGGGGGAGTTACTGTTGGGCTTGTAATCTGTGGGTTTAAATTTTTTATTTATTTTTCCTCCCTGTTATGCTGCCCTCTGTGCTTCCAAGGCTTGCTACAGACTTGGCAGTGAGAGTGTTTCCTGGTGTTTGGAAACTTCTCTGTTTTTAAGACTCCCTTCCAGGGATGGAGCTCCCTCCCTACCTCTTTTGTGTCATTTTTTGTCTTTTATATTTTTTCCTACCTCTTTTCGAAGCCAATGAGCTGCTTTTCTGGGTGCCTGATGTCCTCTGCCAGCATTCAGAAGTTGTTTTGTGGAATTTACTTAGCATTGAAATGTTCTTTTGATGAATTTGTGGGGGAGAAAGTGGTCTCCCTGTCCTATTCCTCTGCCATCTTAGGACCCCATTTCAACACCACAGGTTTTTCATATTCCTGTTTTCTTACTTGCAATCAGTAAGTGAAGTAAATTAGCACTTTCCAGTATCTTAGATATTATTTTTTTAGATACAAGTAATATATACATATGCATAATTTTCTTTTTCTTTCTTTTTTAGCATTTGTATTCAACTTTACTTGAACATCACAGTTTAAATATAGAATAATTTTTTTCAGGATTGACATAATTTATTTCTAATTGTAACCTTACATTATTTAGAGACTCATTGAATTCAGCAAAAAGGAAAAGACTGACAATTTTAAACCAAAGGTATTTTAAAATATTTTAACTCATCCATGAACATATTTCTCATCACTTATTCTACAAACTGCTGAACGCTATCTTTCTTACTCTCATATTTTGACAGTTTCTGTATACCCCCAGTGAAACTCAGCAAGGTTGAGATTGAAAAAAATCTGTTATCATATTAGCCAAAAATTTTTCCAAGCAGGAAAAGAGACATAATTGTGCTTTAAATGTCAACTAGTAATAAAACAAGCTTGTTATGCATATATAAGATTCAAAAGACAGAGAAAGCATTCCATAATAGTTCAAAAATAGAATAAATGACAAGCAGAGAATAAATTAATCAATTAGTTACATTAAAGATATTATAAACCCACCTATGTGCTTTATAAGATTTTGTAAATCTGATTATACCATTAATTTTATGTGTTATAAATTATTGCACTTGTGATGGCATCCATACATATAAGTAACTCTAATTTAAAGTAGAAGAGAAGCAGTGGAAGTATTAGGGGAAAGAAAACAATTTTTGAAATAGCAATTTATTTTCTAGATGAAAGATATAAATTGCAACCGTATATTTGACATGACTGTATATAAAAATCTTTCCTCAAATGTGGACTGAAGCCTGAGCTGTTACTTGCAGGTCTGATTATTGTGTAAAGGAAACCAAATAAAAATCATAGCACTATACTTGTAAGCTTTTTCTCTAATAAGCATGGATGTTGAAATATTGGTAAAGATTTCAGCTTTTAGGTAAGAAATTGATGCTTCAAATATAGTTCAAGTTTTATTTTTGTGTGTGAATTTTTTAGCTTTAATATATATCACAGGGCATTGTACATACTTAAGTAAATTCACAAACACCAACCTCTACTAGTCAGTATATTACTATAATTCATAAAAGAATTTTTTTCCTAATTTTACTTGTTTTGGGCACATAACATACTCAAAAGAAAAGTATGACAGAGGATATTAGCTCCAAATGAAACTTCATTATCAATTTCACTGTCAGTGTTATGGTGAAATGATTTCTGGACCATATACTTTAAGAGTTACACAAAGCTGTGATCCATGTGGTCATTTTGGTTAGTTTTCTGTGATGGCGGTTTCATTCTGTCTTCCCTCTGATGTATGAGGGAAAGAGGCTTCTGCAAGCTTCCTGATGTTAGGAATTGGCTATGGGGAAAACTGGGTCTTGCTCTGGTGGGCAAGGCCATGCTCAATAAATCTTTAATCCAATTTTCTGTTGATGGGTGGGGTTGTGTTTTCTCCCTGTAATTTGGCCTGAGGATGAACTATGGTAATGGTAATGACAACCTCCTCCAAAAGGATTTATACCAGCCAGATATGCCTCCCAGGATTGCTGCTGTCAGTATCTCTGACCCTGCAGCAGGGCCTCTGTTGACCCAGTCCTCTGCTGGAGACTCCCAAACACTCAAAGGCAGAACTGGCTCAGTTTCTTGTGATGGCCACTTTTCCTTTCCCTGGGCTCTGGTGCACACAGGTTCTGTTTACACACTCCAAGTGTCTCTGGCAGGTATGAGGCTTAATTTTAAACCCAACTGCGACCCTCATGCCAGTTTTTCTGTGTCTTCTTCTTTGCTCTTACATGTGGGGTATCTTTTTTGGGTGGGTTCCAACATTCTCCTGTCAATAGCTGTTCAGCAGCCAGTTGTGATGTTGGTGTTATTGCAGGAGAAGATGAGCATACATCCTTCTACACTGCCATCTTTGAGCCAGCTTTGTGTAACTTAATGAAACTGTGAGTGATGCCTTGTAGGGCCACTCAAGATGGACAGGTCATAGCAGAGAGTTCTGACAAAATGCAGTCCATTGGAGAAGGGAATGGCAAACCACTTCAGCATTCTTGCCTTGAGAATTCCATGAACAGTATGAAAAGGCCAAAAGATATCACACTGAACGATGAAAACAGCCCCCACCCCAGGTGGGTAAGTGTCCAATATGCTACTGGAGAAAAGTGGAGAAATAGCTACAGAAGGAATGAAGTGGCTGAGGTAAAGTGGAAACAATGCCCAGTTGTGGTTGTGTCTGATGATGAAAGTGAAGTCCAATGCTCTAAAGAACAATATTGCATAGGTGCCTGGAAGGTGTGGTTGATAAATCAAGCCAAATTCAAAGTGGTCAGACAGGAGAGGGCAAGACTGAACATTGATATTTTAGCATTCAGTGAACTAAAATGGATGGGAATGGGTGAATTTATTTTAGATGACTATTACATCTACAACTATGGGCAAGAATCCCTTAGAAGAAGTGGAGTAGCCTCATAGTCAACAAAGAGAGTCCAAAATGCAGTACTTGGGTGAAATCTCAAAAATGGAAGAATCATCTCAGTTCATTTCCAAGGCAGACTATTCAGTATCACAGTAATCCAAGATCTAAGCCCTAGCCATTAATGTCAAAATAGCCGAAATTGACTGGTTCTGTAAAGACCTATAAGATCTTCTATAAGTAACAACAAAGATGCCCTTTTCATCCTAGGGGATTGGAATGCAAAAGTAGGAAGTCAAGAGATACCTGGAGTAACAGGCAAGCTTAGCCTAGAAGTACAAAATGAAGCAAGGCAAAGTCTAGCAGAGTTTTGTCAAGAGACTGCACTGGTCATGGAAAACACTCTCTTCCAACAACACAAAAGATGACTCTACACATGGACATCACCAGATGGTTAGGATAAAAATCAGATTGATTTTATTCTTTGCAGCTGAAGATTGTGAAATGAACACAGCAAAAACAAGATGAGCAGCTCACTGTGAATTGGATCATGAACTCCTTATTGCAAAATTCAGACTTAAATTGAAGTAGCAAAAACCACTAGGCCATTCAGGTATGACCTATATTGAATCCATTATGATTATACAGTGGAAATGTCAAATAGATTCAAAGGATTAGAGCTGATAGAGTGCCAGAAAACTATGGATGGTGGTGCATAACACTGTACATGATCAAAACTGTCTTTAATAAAAAGAAATGCAAAAAGGCAAATTGGTTGTCTGAGAAGGCCTTAAATTTCTGAGACAAGAAAATAATTGAAAGATAAAGTAGAAAAGGATAGATATACCCACCTGAATGCAGATTTCCAAAGAAAAGCAAAGAGAGATAAGAAAGCCTTCATAAATGATATATACTCAGAAATAGAAGAAAGCAATAGAATGTGAAAGATAAGTGATTTCTTCAGGAAAATTAGAGACACCAAAGGAACATTTCATGTGAAATGGGCATAATAAAGGACATAAGTGGTACGGAGCTAACAAAAGCAGAATTTATTAAAAAGAGATGGAAAGAATACACAGAAAAACTATACCAAAAATGTCTCAATGACTCAGATAACGATGATGTTGGCATCATTCACCTAGAAATAGCATCCTGTAGTATGAAGTCAAGTGGACCTTAGGAAGTATTATTTCAAACAAAGCTAGTGGAGGTGATGTAATTCCAGCTGCAATGTTTCAAATGCTAAAAGATGATGCCGTTTAAGTACTGTAGTCAATATGTCAGCAAATTTGGAAAACTCAGCAGTGGCCACAACACTGGAAAAGGTCTGTTTTCATCCCAGTCCCAAAGAAGGGGAATGCCAAAGAACGCTCAAACTACTGCACAGTTGCACTCATTTCACATGCTAGCAAGGTAATGCTCAAATTCCTTCAAGCTAGGCTTCAACAGTACATGAAATGAGAATTTCCAGATGTACAAGCTGGATTTAGAAAAGGCAGAGGAACCAGAGACCAAATTGCCAACATCAGTTGGATCATAGAAAAAGCAAGGGGATTCCAAAAAAACATCTACTTCTCTTCATTGACTTCTCTAAACCCTTTGACTGTGTGGATGAAAACAAACTGTGGAAAATTCTTACAGAGATGAGAATACCAAACCACCTTACCTGCCTCCTGAGAAATCTGCATGCAGGTCGAGATGCAACAATTAGAACCAGACATGAAACAATGGACTGGTTTCAAATTGAGAAAGAAGTACATCAAAACTGTATATTGTTACCTTGTTTATTTAACTTCTATGCAGAGTACATCATGTGTAATTCTGGGCTTGATAAAGGTTAAGCTGGAATCAAGATTGCCAGGAGAAGTATCAATAGCCTCAGATATGTAGATGACACCTCCATAATGGCAGAAAGCAAAAAGGAACTGAAGAGCCTGTTGATGAAGGGAAAGAAGAGAGTAAAAAAGCTGGCTTAAAAGTCAACATTCAAAAAAATGAAGATCATGGCATCTGGTCCCATCACTTTATGGTAAATGGATGGGGAAAAATAGAACAGTGACAGGCTTTATTTTCTTCGGCTCCAAAATCACTGAGGATATGACTGCAGCCATGAAATTAAAAAATGCTTGCTCCTTGGAAGAAAAGCTATGACTTTTTGTGACCCTGTAGACCATAGCCTGCCAGACTCCTTCTGTCCATGAGATTCTCCAGGCAAGAAAACTGGAGTGGGTTGCCAGGTTCTCCAGGAGATCTTTCCAACTGAGGGATTGAACCCTGGTCTCCTGCATTGTGTCCCGACTCTTTACTGTCTGAGCCACCAGGGAAGCCCCATGACAAACCCAGATGATGTTTCAAAAAACAGAGACATCACTTTGCAGACCAAGGTCCATATAGTCAAAGCTATGTATTTTTCTAGTGGTTATGTACAGATGTGATGGTTGAACCATAAAGAATGCTGAACACCAAAGAACTGATGCTTTCAAACTGTGGTGCTGAAAAAGACTCTTGAGAGTGCCTTGGACAGCAAGGAGATCAAACCAGTCAATCCTCAAGTATATCAACCCTGAATATTCATTGGAAGAACTGATGTTGAAGTTGATGTTCCAGTATTTTGGCCATCTAATGGGAAGAGCCAAATCATTGGAAAAGACCCTGATGCTGGTAAAGACTGAAGGCAGGAAAAGAAGGTGATGACAGAGGATGAGAGGCTTGGACAGCATTGCTGATTCGGTGGACATGAGTTTGAGCAAACTCTGGGAGATAGTGAAGAACCAGGAAGCCTAGTGTGTTGCAGTTCATGAGGTCACAAAGAGACAGACACAACTAAGTGACTGAATAACAATATTTTAAGGGGGAAGTGTTTTAGTAAGAAATGCCACTATTCCTTTAGAATCTCTAGGAATATCTACTAAATTGCAATATTATATGTAGTTTCTAAGAATGAAATGAAAAAAGTTTATATTGCTAATAATTATTCCAAGAAAAAGTAAAAATATGGTGATATTTTTAAATGTAAAAGAGTAAGAAAATAACTTTTATTCATATGAGTCTCAGAAGCAGCAAATATACTGTCAGGAGACATTCACCTTTAAGGTATCCAATATGTTGTTTTCTTCCTTTGTGTGCCATTTCTCAAGGACTCTTTGTTCTTATCAGTTCCTGGAAAACAGGAATGAGCAGAGCTGCATGAAGTTCTCAGGACTGAGATCATGGGAAAGAGCACCTGCTTGGATTCCCTTCAGTGACCTTTCAGGACTCTCCATTTTGTTGCACCTGGTGGAATTTCATTCTTTTTAATGGCTGAGTAATCATTTTATTGAAGATATATAAACATCAGTCCAGTTCAGTTCAGTTGCTCAGTCATGTCCGACTCTTGGTGACCCCATGAATCGCAGCACACCAGGCCTCCCTGTCCATCACCATCTCCTGGAATTCACTCAAACTCACGTACATCAAGTCAGTGATGCCATCCAGCCATCTCATCCTCTGTCATCCCCTTTTCCTCCTGCCCCCAATCCCTCCCAGCATCACAGTCTTTTCCAATGAGTTGACTCTTCGCATTAGGTGGCCAAAGTACTGGAGTTTCAGCTTTAGCATCATTCCTTCCAAAGAACACCCAGGGCTGATCTCCTTCAGAATGGACTGGGTGGATCTCCTTGCAGTCCAAGGGACTCTCAAGAGTCTTCTCCAACACCACAGTTCAAAAGGGTCAATTCTTTGGCACTCAGCTTTCTTCACAGTCCAACTCTCGCATCCATACATGACTACTGGAAAAATCATAGCCTTGACTAGATGGACCTTAGTCAGCAAAGTAATGTCTCTGCTTTTGAATATGCTATCTAAGTCGGTCATAACTTTTCTTCCAAGGAGTAAGCGTCTTTTAATTTTATGGCTGCAGTCACCATTTGCAGTGATTTTGGAGGCCCGCCCCACCAAAAAAAAAAAGTCTGACACTGTTTCCACTGTTTCCCAATCTATTTCCCATGAAGTGATGGGACCGGATGCCATGATCTTCGTTTTCTGAATGTTGAACTTTAAGCCAACTTTTTCACTCTCCACTTTCACTTTCATCAAGAGGCTTTTTAGTTCCTCTTCACTTTCTGCCATAAGGGTGGTGTCATCTGCATATCTGAGCTGACTGATATTTCTCCCGGCAATCTTGATTCCAGTTTGTGCTTCTTCCAGCCCAGCGTTTCTCATGATGTACTCTGCATGGAAATTAAATAAGCAGGGTAACAATATACAGCCTTGACGTACTCCTTTTCCTATTTGGAACCAGTCTGTTGTTCCATGTCCAGTCCTAACTGTTGCTTCCTGACCTGCATACAGGTTTCTCAAGAGGCAGCTCAGGTGGTCTGGTATTCCCATCTCTTTCAGAATTTTCCACAGTTTATTGTAATCCACATAGTCAAAGGCTTTGGCATAGTCAATAAAGCAGAAATAGATATATAAGCATGCATTTCTGCAAATAAAGTACTCTTGTTTCACTCGAGACTTGGGTCCCCTGCATCCTTCTTCTCATCGACTCCAGTCCATAGGTCCCCATTTCCAAAGACCATGACAATATACAGTTACTGAGATAAACGTTAATTTATAGTTGAAAATTAAAAAGAAATCTAGCTTCAAGGACTAACGATATCCGAGTAGACAGTGTAGATTTGAACAGCTTGCTATAATTTTGTAAGCTCTTTTATTTTTATTTTATTGATGCCTAACTTGACCAAATACTAAATGAAAATATCAAATTATGTATGACTTTAGCATTGCTGGTTAAGAGGAACAAATAAAACCATAATAACATCAATAAGTTTAGCCCAACAAGAAGAACAGGCTAATATTTATACAATAGTGGAAAACATTGTAATATTCAACTATATAATACTAATTTTGGAGAAAAAAATAGTTTGGATATGAAATTAGCTTTCCTGAATGTCAAGAAAAAATTTATGGATGAAGACATTATGCTTGTTCCACATGTAATATTTATAATATATGTTAATAATGGAGGGTTTTTTTCCACGTTTATGGCAACTGTTTAGGAAACATTTAATGATAAAGAAAAGCATTGAATATAAAGGAAATTAATTTTTCTATTTATTTTTTCATTCAATAAATACTTATTAAAGGCCAGGAACTATTGGGAGTAAAATATGAATATGATCTGGGATCTGTCCTTAATAATACCATATCTTTCACGTATCAAACACTTACTTAATACTGATTAATTGCATTTTCTTCTTCATTCAAGTCTTAGCTCAGTTCCAGGAGTCACTTCTTTTCAGATGCCTCCTCTGACTTCTCTGGGATGGGTTTATGGTCCTACGGAGTGATCAAAGAGCAGTACTCTCTGTACATCCTAGAATAATATAACTTTATTTTATAACTTATTAGCTCTACAACTTGATTCAGTAAACAATTGAGATATACCATTAGTTTTCAGATTAATATCCCATCATCTTGGCATAATTTCAGTGCTTCTCAAATTTAATAGACATATAAATTATCCTGGAACCATATAAAATGCAGATTTTGGGGAATTTCCTGGCAGTCCAGTAGTCAGGACTTGGTGATTTCACTGTCAGGGGCCTTGGTTCAATCCCAGGTTGGAGAACTAAGATCCCACAAGCCTCTTAGCATGGCCAAAAAATAAAAAATAAAAAAATAAATGCAGGTCCTTATTTAGAATTTCTGTTGTATGAACTGAAATTCCCCATTTCTATTTTGATATTGATGCTGCTGATCTGTGGACCACAAATGTAACATCAAGAGAATTGTTGTTGTTCAGTCGCTAAGTCATGTCCAACTCTTTGTGACCCCATGAACTGTAGCACATCAGGCTTCCCTGTCCTTCTTTATCTCCCAGAGTTTGCTCAAATTCATGTCCATTGACTCTGAGATGTCCATTGACTCTAATCATCACATCCTCTGCTTCCCTTTTCTCCTTTTGCCTTCAATCTGTCCCAGCATCAGGGTCTGACATTATTAAGTTACAATCATTTAGTGATTCGCAAAGATGAGAGGTAAATAATATTTAGTGGTAATGATTTTAAAGATACTATATATATATGAGAAATGATTTAAAAGATACTAGTCAAAGACCAATAGAAAATGGTCACCATGAACTAGCAAATGGTCAGAGAAAATAAAATTTATTTAGGTTGCTGCAGCAAAGGAAGATGAGTACTACAAGAAATATTTGGAAGGTTTATAGAATTTGAGCAATTACTGTGTAATTCAAAGGAGGATTTAAAGATGCAAAAGTAAGGTCTGAATGAGGTTCAACAAAAATACAGCTCTGTCCATTTGTTATAATTTTTGCATATGTCTTTACACTGCAGTGGGGAGAATACTAGAACACGTGCAATCTTTCAACATATATTTATTAAACGAATATTTATTAAGGGTTGACTAAATGCCAAGATGGAGTCTATACACGTGTCAAACACCAAGAGATTTCTGCCCTTGTAGGGAAACAATAAATTAAAACAAGTAAATAAATAAGTGAATATGTAATGCAGTGTCAGGTAGTAGTCAAAATGCTAAATAACTAATACAGCATAAAAACAAAAGAAATTCAGTAGCCATATTAGAAAGCAGATTTTTCTACATAGAGAGCAGTGAACAGACATCAGCATGTCATAAAGAACTTCTTTTTTTTTTTTTAAACAGAGATCTGAAGCATAAGTGTTCCATGCTGGAGAAAGTGTGTGTGCAGAGACCTTGGACTACATGCAAGTTTGATCTATTTTAATAGCATCAAGATAGTCACTATGACTAGATAGTATTAGCAAAGGGAGAGCACAAGCCTGAGAACTTGTAGGGGATTTGCGGAACACAGAAAGGAGTTTGGACATTACTATATAAATTATGGGAATCCTTCGGATAAATTTTAAAAAAATGGCATTAATTGCTTTGTGTTGGGGAAAGGTATTTACTTATCTGACTACAGAATCTAGGAAGAGGTATATCCCATAAGTAGTCTGAATTAAATGTCAGCAAAATACAGATACGCAAATAAATCCAGCCCTGTTTTAACAAAGCCATGAACTAAGAATCATTTTTGTACTTTTAAATGACTGTCATATAAGTAGAGTTAATTCTTATTTTTCATTGATTCTGTATTTGCAAATTTCCCCCCTCACTAAAATGTATTTGTAATGCCCAAATCAATACTAGAAGTACTTTAACAATCATTACCAGATGTGCACATGTACAGAGCAGCAGAGGACTGAGTGGAAGATCAGCATTCTACTAGCTAAGGTTAGTGCGGCTGTATTCTGCATTCTTGTTTTAGCTCTCATCTTTTTTTTTTTTTAATTTTTTTATTTTTTAAATTTTAAAATCTTTAATTCTTACATGCATTCCCAAACATGAACCCCCCTCCCACCTCCCCTCCCCATAACATCTTTCTGGGTCATCCCCATGCACCAGCCCCAAGCATGCTGCATCCTGCGTCAGACATAGACTGGCGATTCAATTCACATGATAGTATACATGTTAGAATGTCATTCTCCCAAATCATCCCACCCTCTCCCTCTCCCTCTGAGTCCAAAAAGTCCGTTATACACATCTGTGTCTCTGTCCCTGTCTTGCATACAGGGTCGTCATTGCCATCTTCCTAAATTCCATATATATGTGTTAGTATACTGTATTGGTGTTTTTCTTTCTGGCTTACTTCACTCTGTATAATCGGCTCCAGTTTCATCCATCTCATCAGAACTGATTCAAATGAATTCTTTTTAACGGCTGAGTAATACTCCATTGTGTATATGTACCACAGCTTTCTTATCCATTCATCTGCTGATGGACATCTAGGTTGTTTCCATGTCCTGGCTATTATAAACAGTGCTGCGATGAACATTGGGGTACATGTGTCTCTTTCAGTTCTGGTTTCCTCAGTGTGTATGCCCAGAAGTGGGATTGCTGGGTCATAAGGTAGTTCTATTTGCAATTTTTTAAGGAATCTCCACACTGTTCTCCATAGTGGCTGTACTAGTTTGCATTCCCACCAACAGTGTAGGAGGGTTCCCTTTTCTCCACACCCTCTCCAGCATTTATTGCTTGCAGATTTTTGGATCGCAGCCATTCTGACTGGTGTGAAGTGGTACCTCATTGTGGTTTTGATTTGCATTTCTCTAATAATGAGTGATGTTGAGCATCTTTTCATGTGTTTGTTAGCCATCCGTATGTCTTCTTTGGAGAAATGTCTATTTAGTTCTTTGGCCCATTTTTTGATTGGGTCGTTTATTTTTCTGGAGTTGAGCTGCAGAAGTTGCTTGTATATTTTTGAGATTAGTTGTTTGTCAGTTGCTTCATTTGCTATTATTTTCTCCCATTCGTTTCACCTTGCTTATATTTTCCTTTGTTGTGCAGAAGCTTTTAATTTTAATTAGATCCCATTTGTTTATTTTTGCTTTTATTTCCAGCATTCTGGGAGGTGGATCATAGAGGATCCTGCTGTGATTTATGTCTGAGAGTGTTTTGCCTATGTTCTCCTCTAGGAGTTTTATAGTTTCTGATCTTACATTTAGATCTTTAATCCATTTTGAGTTTATTTTTGTGTGCGGTGTTAGAAAGTGATCTAGTTTCATTCTTTTACAAGTGGTTGACCAGTTTTCCCAGCACCACTTGTTAAAGAGATTGTCTTTACTCCACTGTATATTCTTGCCTCCTTTGTCAAAGATAAGGTGTCCATATGTGTGTGGATTTATCTCTGGGCTTTCTATTTTGTTCCATTGATCTATATGTCTGTCTTTGTGCCAGTACCATACTGTCTTGATGACTGTGGCTTTGTAGTAGAGCCTGAAGTCAGGCAAGTTGATTCCTCCAGTTCCATTCTTCTTTCTCAAGATTGCTTTGGCTATTCGAGGTTTTTGTATTTCCATACAAATCTTGAAATTATTTGTTCTAGTTCTGTGAAAAATGTACTGGTAGCTTGATAGGGATTGCATTGAATTTGTAAATTGCTTTGGGTAGTATACTCATTTTCACTATATTGATTCTTCCAATCCATGAACATGGTATATTTCTCCATCTATTAGTGTCCTCTTTGATTTCTTTCATCAGTGTTTTATAGTTTTCTATATACAGGTCTTTAGTTTCTTTAGGTAGATATATTCCTAAGTATTTTATTCTTTTCGTTGCAATGGTGAATGGAATTGTTTCCTTAATTTCTTTTTCTACTTTCTCATTATTCGTGTATAGGAATGCAAGGGATTTCTGTGTGTTGATTTTATATCCTGCAACTTTACTATATTCATTGATTAGCTCTAGTAATTTTCTGGTGGAGTCTTTAGGGTTTTCCATGTAGAGGATCATGTCATCTGCAAACAGTGAGAGTTTTACTTCTTCTTTTCCAATTTGGATTCCTTTTATTTCTTTTTCTGCTCTGATTGCTGTGGCCAAAACTTCCAGAACTATGTTGAATAGTAGCGGTGAAAGTGGACACCCTTGTCTTGTTCCTGACTTTAGGGAAATGCTTTCAATTTTTCACCATTGAGGATAATGTTTGCTGTGGGTTTGTCATAGATAGCTTTTATTATGTTGAGATATGTTCCTTCTATTCCTGCTTTCTGGAGAGTTTTTATCATAAATGGATGTTGAATTTTGTCAAAGGCCTTCTCTGCATCTATTGAGATAATCATATGGTTTTTATTTTCAATTTGTTAATGTGGTGAATTACATTGATTGATTTGCGGATATTGAAGAATCCTTGCATCCCTGGGATAAAGCCCACTTGGTCATGGTGTATGATCTTTTTAATGTGTTGTTGGATTCTGATTGCTAGAATTTTGTTGAGGAATTTTGCATCTATGTTCATCAGAGATATTGGCCTGTAGTTTTCTTTTTTTGTGACATCTTTGTCAGATTTTGGTATTAGGGTGATGGTGGCCTCATAGAATGAGTTTGGAAGTTTACCTTCCTCTGCAATTTTCTGGAAGAGTTTGAGTAGGATAGGTGTTAGCTCTTCTCGAAATTTTTGGTAGAATTCAGCTGTGAAGCCATCTGGACCTGGGCTTTTGTTTGCTGGAAGATTTCTGATTACAGTATCAATTTCCGTGCTTGTGATGGGTCTGTTAAGATTTTCGATTTCTTCCTGGCTCAGTTTTGGAAAGTTGTACTTTTCTAAGAATTTGTCCATTTCTTCCACGTTGTCCATTTTATTGGCATACAACTGCTGATAGTAGTCTCTTATGATCCTTTGTATTTCTGTGTTGTCTGTTGTGATCTCTCCATTTTCATTTCTAATTTTATTGATTTGATTTTTCTCTCTTTGCTTCTTGATGAGTCTGGCTAATGGTTTGTCAATTTTATTTATCCTTTCAAAGAACCAGCTTTTGGCTTTGTTGATTTTTGCTATGGTCTCTTTTGTTTCTTTTGCATTTATTTCTGCCCTAATTTTTAAGATTTCTTTTCTTCTACTAACTCTGGGGTTCTCCAACTCTTCCTTTTTTAGTTGCTTTAGTTGTAGAGTTAGGTTATTTATTTGACTTTTTTCTTGTTTCTTGAGGTATGCCTGTATTGCTATGAACTTTCCTCTTAGCACTGCTTTTATAGTGTCCCACAGGTTTTGGGTTGTTGTGTTTTCATTTTCATTAGTTTCTATGCATATTTTGATTTCTTTTTGATTTCTTCTGTGATTTGTTGGTTATTCAGAAGTGTGTTGTTCAACCTCCATATGTTGGAATTTTTAATAGTTTTTCTCCTGTAATTGAGATCTAATCTTAATGCATTATGGTCAGAAAAGATGCTTGGAATGATTTCGATTTTCTTGAATTTATCAAGTTTAGATTTATGGCCCAGGATGTGATCTATCCTGGAGAAGGTTCCATGAGCACTTGAAAAAAAGGTGAAATTCGTTGTTCTGGGGTGAAATGTCCTATAGATATCAATTAGGTCTAACTGATCTAATGTATCATTTAAAGTTTGCGTTTCTTTGTTAATTTTCTGTTTAGTTGATCTGTCCATAGGTGTGAGTGGGGTATTAAAGTCTCCCACTATTATTGTGTTATTGTTGATTTCCCTTTCATACTTGTTAGCATTTGTCTTACATATTGTGGTGCTCCTATATTGGGTGCATATATATTTATAATTGTTATATCTTCTTCTTGGATTGTTCCTTTGATCATTATGTAGTGGCCTTCTTTGTCTCTTTTCACAGCCTTTGTTTTAAAGTCTATTTTATCGGACATGAGTATTGCCACTCCTGCTTTCTTTTGGTCTCTACTCGCGTGGTATATCTTTTTCCAGCCCTTCACTTTCAGTCTGTATGTGTCCCTTGTTTTGAGGTGGGTCTCTTGTAAGCAGCATATAGAGGGGGTCTTGTTTTTGTATCCATTCAGCCAGTCTTTGTCTTTTGGTTGGGGCGTTCAACCCATTTACGTTTAAGGTAATTATTGATAAGTATGATCCCGTTGCCATTTACTTTATTGTTTTGGGTTCGGGTTTATACACCCTTTTCATGTTTCCTGTCTAGAGGATATCCTTTAGAATTTGTTGGAGAGCTGGTTTGGTGGTGCTGAATTCTCTCAGCTTTTGCTTGTCTGTAAAGCTTTTGATTTCTCCTTCGTATTTGAATGAGATCCTTGCTGGGTACAGTAATCTGGGCTGTAGGTTATTTTCTTTCATCACTTTAAGTATGTCTTGCCATTCCCTCCTGGCCTGAAGAGTTTCTATTGACAGATCAGCTGTTATCCTTATGGGAATCCCCTTGTGTGTTATTTGTTGTTTTTCCCTTGCTGCTTTTAATATTTGTTCTTTGTGTTTGATCTTTGTTAATTTGATTAATATGTGTCTTGGGGTGTTTCGCCTTGGGTTTATCCTATTTGGGACTCTCTGTGTTTCTTGGACTTGGGTGATTATTTCCTTCCCCATTTTAGGGAAGTTTTCAACTATTATCTCCTCAAGGATTTTCTCATGATCTTTCTTTCTGTCTTCTTCTTCTGGGACTCCTATAATTCGAATGTTGGAGCGTTTCATATTGTCCTGGAGGTCTCTGAGATTGTCCTCGTTTCTTTTAATTCGTTTTTCTTGTTTCCTCTCTGATTCATTTATTTCTACCATTCTATCTTCTATTTCACTAATCCTATCTTCTGCCTCCGTTATTCTACTATTTGTTGCCTCCAGAGTGTTTCTGATCTCATTTATTGTGTTATTCATTATATATTGACTCTTTTTATTTCTTCTAGGTCCTTGTTAAACCTTTCTTGCATCTTCTCAATCCTTGTCTCTAGGCTATTTATCTGTGTTTCCATTTTGATTTCAAGATTTTGGATCATTTTCACTATCAATATTCGGAATTCCTTCTCCGGTAGATTCCCTACTTCTTCCTCTTTTGTTTGGTTTGGTGGGCAACTCTCCTGTTCCTTTACCTGCTGAGTATTCCTCTGTCTCTTCATCTTGGTTATATTGCTGTGTTTGGGGTGGCCTTTTATATTCTGATAATTTGTGGAGTTCTCTTTATTATGGAGCTTCCTCACTTTGGGTGGGGTTCTATCAGTGGCTTGTCAAGGTTTCCTGGTTAGGGAGGCTTGTGTTGGAGTTTTGGTGGGTGGAGCTGGGTTTCTTCTCTCTGGAGTGCAGTGGAGTGACCTGTAATGGGTTATGAGACATCAAAGGTTTTGGGATAATTTTGAGCTGCCTGTATATTGAGGCTCAGGGGAGTGTTCCTGTGTTGCTGGAGAATTTGCGTGGTATGTCTTGTTTTGGAACTTGTTGGCCCTTGGGTGGAGCTTGGTTTCAGTGTAGGTATGAAGGCTTTGATGAGCTCCTATTGCTTAATGTTCCCTGAATTCAAGAGTTTTCTAATGTTTTCAGGCTTTGGGTTTAAGCTTCCTGCTTCTGGTTTTCAGTTTTATTTTCACAGTAGCCTCTAGACTTCTCCATCTATACAGCACCGATGATAAAACATCTAGGTTAAAGATGAAAAGTTTCTCCACCTTGAGGGACACTCAGAGAGGTTCACTGAGTTACAAGGAGAAGAGAAGATGGAGGGGTAGTTAGAGGTAACTGGAATGAGATGCAGTGAGATCAAGAGAGGAGAGAGCAAGCTAGCCAGTAGTCACTTCCTTATGTGCGCTCTATAGTCTGGACCGCTCAGAGGTATTTACAGAGTTATACGGGGAAGAGGAGAGGGAGGAAGTAGACAGAGGTGACCAGGAGGATAAGAGAGAGGAATGAGTAGGAGAGAGAAATCCTGCCAGTAACCAGTTCCTTAGGTGTTCTCTACCGTCTGGAACACACAGAGATTCACAGAGTTGGATAGAGAAGAGATGGGGAGAAAAGAGACAGAGGCCACCTGGTGGAGAAAAAGGAGAGGCCAGAGGAGGAGAGAGTGGACAAGCCAGTAATCTCGCTCTCAGGTAAACTTGGGTAGTGAAGTTTGGGTTTTTAAATGTACAAAATTGACAACAAAGATTAAAAATCTGGAGTAGAGGTTGGATTTTCAAAGATACAATATTAAAGAAAAGCAGAAGGAAAAAGGAAGAAAGAAAAAAAAGAATTATTAAAAACAAACAAACAAAAAAAAACCAAAACAAAACACCAACAACCATCCAAAGAGTATATATGGTGTTTGCCTTAAAAAAGAAAAAAAAAAAAAAGTCTTTTTTTTAAAAAAATAGTAATACTAGGTTATAGAAATAAAAATTAGAGGAGAAATAGAAGACTTAACAATTAAAAAAAGCTCGGAAAAAAAAGCAAAAAAAAAGCAAAAGGCAAAAAAAAAAAAAAGAATGATTTTAAAAATATTAAAAAATTAAAAATATATCTGGCTCTTCTCTGATGTTATGGGCCGTGTGGGCTCACTTCCAAGGTGGTTCCCTCTGTTTAACTTCTTCTGTTTGCTGGTTTTTAGGCTCACTAGTTCAGTCGCGCTGTGGGGAGGGGGGATGCTGCAAACAAATAGCACTGTCGTGTGCACACAGTATCTCTGTCCCGCTTGACCTGTCCTTCCTCGCGGCACACAAACCGCTCCGGCTCTACGATGCTCAGCCGGGAATTGTCTGGGGCCGGCCCTAGGCTGCGTGCACTTCCCGGTCCAAGCCGCTCAGGTTCGGCCCTCAGGCAGCCCTCAGAGGCACAAATGCGGCTGGGACTGCGCTTTGTGCCCTTCCCAGGTCCGAGTAGCTCAGGAGTTTGGCGAACGCAATCGCAGCGGCTTGTCACCTTTTCCACCGCTGCCGCTCAGCTCTCTGGGTGGACCGCTGGCGCACCCCGTGAGGCAGACTGTGACTGTCCAGCACCCCCAGAAGTCTTAGCAAAGGAGCCTGCTTGCAGTTAGGTAAGTAAAGTCTCTCCGGGTCTGCAATTGCCCCTTCCCAGTCCTTACGGCTCTGGCTGCCTGTCCCCGGCGGGGGATGGTCTGCAGCCGGCTTTTTCCGCTCCGTCCTTTGTTTTGTGCTCAGTCCTGGCGGTGTCTTATGTTCGAGCTTTTCGCGTGGTAGCTATCCCACAGTCTGGGTTGCTAGCCCAAGTTAGATCGTTCTGGTTGAGCGTGGGGCGTTCCTGCCCGATTCTTACAAAGCTCTGCAGCCCGCGCCTCCCGCGCGTCCCTGCCCTGCCCCCACTTCCCAATGGCGGATGCAGGCGTCTGTGCTGCTTTTCAGCTGGCGGAGTTACTGGTGGGCTTGTAATCTCTTGGTTTTAATTATTTATCTATTTTTCCTTCCTGTTATGTTGCCCTCTGTGTTTCCAAGGCTCGCCACAGACTCGGCAGGGAGAGTGTTTCCTGGTGTTTGGAAACCTCTCTTCTTAAAATTCCCTTCCCGGGACGGGCTTCCCTTCCCGGGACGGAGCTCCCTCCCCACCTCCTTTGTCTCCTTTTTCGTCTTTTATATTTTTTCCTACCTGTTTTTGAAGACAATGGTCTGCTTTTCTGGTTGCCTGATGTCCTCTGCCAGCCTACAGAAGTTGTTTTGTGGAGTTTGCTCGGCGTTGAAATGTTCTTTTGAGGAATTTGTGAGGGAGAACGTGATCTTCCCGTCCTATTCCTCCGCCATCTTTCCCTCCGACCTAGCTCTCATCTTTTAAGCAAGCAATTTTTTCTATGTCTACTTAGTGCTGTATTTTTGTGCATTTTTTGGTGATTTCACTATGTAAAACTGTCCCAGAAGTAGCGCTAATGTCCTGCTTAGTGTTCCAAAGTGCAAGAAGTCTGTGATGCACATAATGTATTTTAGATAAAGTATATTCAGGCATGAATTATAGTGTTGTTGGCTCTGAGTGCATGCCTGCTAAGTTGCTTCGGTCATGTCAAACTCTTTGCAACCCTATGGACTATAGACCTCTAGGACCCTCTGTCCATGGGAGTCTCCAGGCAAGAATACTGAAATGGTTTGCTATACCCTTCTCTAGGCTGTTGGCTCTGAATTCAATGTTAATGTATCAATGATATACAATAAATGCTGCTGCGAAGTCACTTCAGTCGTGTCTGACTCTGTGCGACCCCAGAGATGGCAGCCCACCAGGCTCCCCCATCCCTGGGATTCTCCAGGCAAGAACACTGGAGTGGGTTGCCATTTCCATCTCCAATGCTTGAAAGTGAAAAGTGAAAGTGAAGTCGCTCAGTCATGTCTGACTCTTCGCGACCCCATGGACTGCAGCCTACCAGGCTCCCCCGTCCATGGGATTTTCCAGGCAAGAGTACTGGAGTGGGGTGCCATTGCCTTCTCCGATACAATAAATAAGTTACCCTTAAAAAAAAAAAAAAAAACATGAGAAACAGATTTAAGTGGCAAATGATTGATAAAAATGTTGTGATCAGAGGCTTATAGGCACCTAAACTCTTATTTCCTTTGGGAGCAATGTGTCAGTATTTGCTAATTTAGCATTTGTTGAAACTGTATGAAACATAACTACTGCACATCACAAGCATTTTCTGTATCTACATAATGGTCTGAATTTTCTCTCTTGACTAGTGAAGCCTAAAATACCATTGCTCCTTCCCGAATAAATTTTGCCAACCTTGGCCCAGGTTATAGAGAACAATAATAAAAAATAAAAGTGATGCTGGCTTATGCTGGAGTAGAAGATGTGGAGACTTTGAGAAAATTTAAAGATAGGGTCCATAAAATTCTGCAGTATGCATATTTATATGGTATATAAAGGTAGAGGTTGTATAGATATTGATATTACTAGCTTTATTTTTATTCACATTTTATAGTTCATTAGATATTGCTATGATAATTTGTATTATAGTAATTGGATTTCAGTGAGAATATATTTTCTACAAAAGGATCAGAGGAACAACTAGAGTATAGGGAAGGAAACGATTTGAGATGAGGATAATAAGTGATAGATTTCTAAATAATTTACTTGAATTAACTGATGTTTATTGCTGATCATAAATTTTGTAATTGAGAAGTTTGTAAATAAAATGAAGTTTAATATAGTCAGAAATAAGTGAATGGTGAGAAAATAAGACATATTTGTGAAAGAGAAATAGGGATAAGATAATGAGTGAGTAATCTGCTTTTTAAAAAAAAAAAAGTTTTAACATTTTCTGAGGAAAACAAAGAAACTTGTATTTGCCTATGGGTTACACTACTAAATCACCTCCCATGAATGCCTCATTTTTTCATATTGTGTCCCAATCCAATGAGTTAGAAAAATTCACTCATTGATGTATTTGTAGGGTTATCATTGTGTACTCATTCTGTTATGGACACAAGAACCAGAACTAAGGAAACACCACAATTGTAAAGATCTATAGTCTCTACCTTTGTGGATAATCTGATTCATTCAAAATATCTGCTGTATCCTTAGCTACTTGTGACTGAATAATGGAGAATGATGATACTGGACACATTCCTTTGCATCTAATATAATACCTCAGTAATAATATATTAACAATATTTTATGCTATTTTTCATAATATATTGCTATTAATGTTGGGTTTTTTTTTTGGTTTAAATCTATTCAGTCAATATATATAAAATGTTTGATAGCTAAATTAATTTCCCATCTTTCTAAATTTCAGTTCAAAACATCACTGTGGCAGTATTTAAAGTTCTCAAAAAAAAAAAAAGTGATTTTTGTTTTCCTCAGCATTCACATTCATCTTTAGAATGTTTTGTTATCTTATCCAACAGGTTAATTTAAATGCTTCTCGTTGTTTGGTAAAAGATGTAGCATACATCAATGCCACAAGTAGAACAGATTTGACCAGGAAAATTGCCTCTTACTTTTTGTGTTGTCATAGTTTCTTCTGTTCACTTTATATTGTGTCAAATAATCTGAAATCAACCCAATCTTTCAAATCCTAACACACACACACACACACACACACATCTCCAGGAGAAGTGTTGATGAGATAGAATGGACAGATGTGAGTTTGAGCTCAGATTGGGGAAGAAAGCAGGACTGGCATCATATGAAAGCAACAATATTCTGTTGATCAGTTCAGTTCAGTCACTCAGTTGTGTCCGACTCTTTGTGACCCTATAGACTGCAATATGCCAGGCCTCTCTGTCCATCACCAACTCCTGGAGTTTGCCCAAACTCATGTCCATTGGGCCGGTGATGCCATCCAACCATCTCATCCACTGTCATCCCCTTCTTCTCCCACCTTCAATCTTTCCCAGCATCAAGGTCTTTTCAAGAACTGAATGACAAATTTTATATGCTCTTCTTGATAAACAAGAAATCTTTCAGTAATTTATTTTTTCCTTGTGATACTTCTAGCTTTGTACTGAAACTTGGATCTGATATCCAGTAATTTCTATAATTACTAAGCATTTAGCCAATTCATCACAATGTTCTATGTGTTCCCTCTTAAAGTCACTCATTTAAGTCTGATTTTCCTTAATTTATTCTCTAACATTTCATTAAAATAAATTATTATGTTCCTATTAAAATGAAAAATGTTATCAAGAGATTTATAAAAGAACATTTTCTAATTTATGCAACAATTTAATATTTCCAAGCCATGTTCTTTAATGCTATTATTTCTATTAGCTTATATATGTTTTTCATCACTTTATAATACCTTATATACAGTAATGAAATATACCAACAACTATATTAAAAGTTTCACTTTCTCTTAACATTTTTCATCAGGAAAATTAAAATCTAAAAATTCAAATAGGTCCATCAGTGAATAGAAAACAATAATACAATCTATTTTTTTCTATTGTGTTAAACAAACTCTTTCCTGGTTTAATTTTATCATATGTTTAGTATTAGATTCATATCTTAATTCCTTTGTTACACACATTCTGAAAACTAGAATTGAGGACAAATATATCTCCTATTAAAATTTTAAGGGGCTTAATCACTTTCAAAGTTAAAAAAAGAAAAAAAGCATCAGTGTGTGTGTGTGTGTGTGTGTGTGTGTGTGTGTGTGTGTGTGAGTGAGTGTTCATAGGTAACAAAATGTCTGTTATGGAAATATAATCCTCAATACAACAAAAAAAAATCTTATGGAAATACCATCATTTCACACTGATCATTATAATCTTCTAGCATCTCTTCTGCAAAAAAATGAAGAAAAAGAAATAGATTTGGACAATAGTAACACTAGCTAAACCAATGAAAATTAAATCAGAAATAAATGTAAACTTTTTTTAGATATGAAAGAGTAATAACACATATTAGACTTCTATTCCATGCTCTTTGCTTAGTGAAGGACAATTTACTCAAGAGAACTTTAGAGACAATACTCTTCTGTACTAAATTTAATTTCCAATATATTAAAATTATTTTATGTAAGATATTTTAACATACTCTTCAGTTTACCTCATTAATGACTTTAATTTTTAAAGCCTTATTTATATTGTGACTGGATGATGGTGTCCTTTGATTATATTAACTATACTCTTTAACATATTTTCGTTAAAAACAAATCACTCGATCAGCTCTCAGAATATCTCAATCTAAATAGTCTAATATTTGCTATGACCATAAATAGTTCATAATTCAAAATATGTCCAATTTCAAATCATCCATCCTCAATTTGCATATTTACTTAATGTATTTGGATGTTTTCCCTTCATGGATAATAATCTTGTCATGGTGAAGAGGCTTACTTAACTCAATGAAGCTGTCAGACATGCCATGCAGGGTCACCCAAGATGCTCAGGCCATAATGGAGAATTCTGACTAAACGCAGTCCACTGGGGGAGGAAAAGGCAAACCATTCAGGTATTCTTGCCTCAAGAACCCCATGAACAGTATGAAATGGCAAAAAGTATGATACCAGAAGATGAGTCTCCCAGGTAAGAAGGTGTCCAATACACTATTGGGGAAGAGAGAAGGGTAACTACTAATAGATCCAGAAAGAATGAAGAGGCTGAGTCAAAGCAGAAATGATGTTCAGTTGTGGATGTGTCCAATGGTGAAAGTAAAGTCTGATGCTTTAAAGAACATTATAGCATAGGAACTTGGAATGTCAGGTCCACGAATCAAAGTAAATTGGATGTAGTCAAGCAAGAGATGGCAAGAGTGAACATTGGCATCTTTAAGGATCAGTGAACTAAAAAGGATGGGAATGGGCAAATTTAATTCAGATGACCACTATATCTACTGCTGAGGTAGAAATTATGTAATCAGTGTAGGACTCTGAGACTTCAGTCTTGTTTTCAGTAAACTTCTGTTCCATTAACCTAAAACTTTACCCTTTGTCTCAAATTCCTGGAATGTGTTCCTGGTCTGATACATTATCAGCACTCAGATCCAGGGAAATGCAGTAATTAACTTCCGTCCCATATGCCTGAGGGAAAAACAACTGGTGATCATTAATCTTAAACCCATACATCTAGTCCATTGAAAAATGGCCAGGGTGTATAAAAAGGATGGTCACTTAATCCAAGAATCAAGAGAAGCCATAAAGATGTTAAGTTAAACATCTTGACCTTTAAACCGATTGGTTAAAAATGATGTATTTCAAGGACAGGAGTCACCAAAATGTACAGATTAAGGATATAAAAACTGCTATAAGTCCCACCTTTGGGGGAACTCTTTAACCCCTCTCAGTGTCTATGCTGCTGCTGCTGTTAAGTCGCTTCAGTCGTGTCTGACTCTGTGCAACCCCACAGACGACAGCCTACCAGGCTCCCCTGTCCCCGGGATTCTCCAGGCAAGAACATTGGAGTGGGTTGCCATTTCCGTCTCCAATGCTTGAAAGTGAAAAGTGAAAGTGAAGTCGCTCAGTCGTGTCTGACTCTTAGCGACCTCATGGACTGCAGCCTACCAGGCTCCTCCATTCGTGGGATTTTCCAGGCAAGAGTACTGGAGTGGGTTGCCATTGTCTTCTCTGCTCAGTGTCTATACTGAGAGCTTTGTACTTTCCTTCTCTTTAATAAATCCTATTCACTCGCTACCGAGAGTGTTTGTGTGTTCATGAAGTTCAGCTTTGGCTCTGCAAACAAGAACTCAGATTCCCATTACATTACTGTGGGTAAGAATCCCTTAAAAAAAAAGAAAGAAAAAACAAGGAGTAGCCCTCCTAGAGAGAGGGTAGCAGGCAGGAAGGCTAGGGGTCTCCAAACAGAGGAAATAGGCTGCAAGTGTCAGACATTTGTTATCTCTCTCTTAAGTGGTAGGAGGAAACAAGCTACAAGTGTCAGTTTTTTCCCCCTTCTCTACACAGATTTAAAAGGTTTCTTTTAAAATTCTGTGTTGCCATGATGACACCTCGTTCCACCTGAACTTATCTTTTCTCAAACCTTGAGCTAACCAATGCATTTTAAATAGAAATGTTTTTCTTAAGCTATGTTAATGGACTATGTATTTGCCTTAGACTCTGTCTTTCTTCAAGTTGGTTCACTTGAGACTCATAACCGACTTGACAAACCAGTATTATACTCATGCAAATGTTCTCTTAAGCTATGTTAATGAGACTATGCCTTTGCTTGGAAACCTGCCTTTCTTCAAGATTCATGTCAATCGTTTAATGGCCCAGGACAACTCACCTTGTGCCAGTGTTAGCTCAAAATGCATGTTGTGGGTAAGGGGCCTGGTGCCAGCTCTGAATTTTGAGACATCTCCTTTCTTTAGTTAGCAGCCTGCTAGTAGCTATATAACATCTGGCTAAAGACTAGCAGGGGGGCACTTTTTCTACCCCCTTCTGATGTCTTTATCAGAAGCTTTCTATATCTCTTTTATACATTAATAAAACTTTATTACACAAAAGCTCTGAGTGATCAAGCTTCATCACTGGCCCCGGATGGAATTCCTCTCTTCTAGAGGCCAAAAATTCCAGCATCTTTCATAGTTCAGCAACACCCTATTGAACAACTATTGAAGTCAACAAGAGAGTCCAAAACACAGCACTTGGGTGTAATCTCAAAAGTGACAGAGTGATCTCTGTGCATTTCCAAGGCAAATAATTCAACATCTCAGTAATACAAGTCTATGCCCTAGCCACTAGTGCTAAAGAAGCTGAACTTGACCAGTTCTGTGAAGAACTACAGTATTTTTTAGAACAAACACCGAAAAAAAAAAAAAAAAGACCATTTTATCATAGGACATAGGAATACAAAAGAAGGAAGTCAAGAGATACCTGAATTAACAGGCAACTTTGGCCTTGGAGTACAAAATGAAGCAGGGCAAAGGCTAACAGAGTTTTGTCAAGAGAACACACTGGTCATAACAAACACCCTCTTTCAACAACACAAAAGATGACCCTACATGCAGACATAACCAACAGTCAATACTGAATTCAGATTAATCATATTCTTTACAGTCGAAGATGAAGAAGGCCTATACAGTCAGCAAAAACAAGATCTAGAGTTGACTGTGCCTCAGATCATGTGCTCCTTACTGCAAAATTCAAGCTTAAATTGAAGAAAGTAGAGAAAACACTAGGCCACTCAATATGATCTAAATCAAATCTCTTACAATTATACAATGGAAGTGATGAAGAGATTCAAGGGATTAGATCTGATAGACATGATGCCTGAAGAGCTATGGACAGAGGCCTGTAACACTGTACAGGAGGCAGTTGTCAAAACTATCCCCTCCCTCAAAAACAAAAACAAAACAAATGCAAGGAGGCAAGGGATTATCTGAAAAGGCCTTACAAATAGCTGAGAAAGAAGAGAAGTGAAAGGCAAGAGGGAAAGGGAAGAAGTAAAGAAATGAAGTCGCTCAGTTATGTCTATCTCTTTTTGACCCCATGGACTGTAGCCTACCAGGCTCCTCAGTCCATGGAATTTTCCAGGTAAGAATACTGGAGTGGGTTGCCATTTCCTGCTCCAGGGGATTTTCCCCACCCAGAGATTGAACCTGGTCTCCCACATTGCAGGCAGATACTTTACCATCTGAGCCACCAGGGAAGCCTGATATATCCAACTAAATGCAGAATTCCAGAGAATAGCAAAGAGAGATAAGAGGGTCTTCTTAAGTGAACAATGTAAAGAAATAGAAGAAAACAGTAGAATGGAAAAGACGTAGATTTCTTCCAGGAAAAATTGGAGCTATCAAAGGAACATTTCATGCAAGGATAGGAATAATAAAGGACAGAAATGGTAAGAACCTAACAGAAACAGAGGAGATTAAGAAGAGATGGCACAAATACACAGAACTAAACTATTGGGTGTCCTTGGACTGAAAGGAGATTAAATCAGTCATTCCTAAAGGAAATCAACCCTGAATATTCATTGGAACGACTGGTGCTGAAGCTCCAATGCTTTGGTCACCTGATATTAAGAGCCAACTCTTTGGAAAAGACCCTGATGCTGGGAAAGATTGAAGGCAGGAGGAGAAAAGGGCAACAGAGGATGAAATGGTTTGATAGCATCATTGACTCAATGAACATAAATCTGAGCAAACACCAGGAGATAGTGAAGAAACTGTTATCCTGGAGTGCTGCAGTCCATAGGACTGCAGAGTTGGATAAAACTTAGGCACTGAACAACAACATTTGGGTGTCTGATAGAGCAGTGGCTGAGCAGGCACAGGAGGGCCTAGAGGAGCTATGCCATATTGAAGGTCAGGAACGGCGGCAGTAAGGAGATACCCCTCGTCCAAGGTAGCTGTGCTTTGCTGGAGCAGCCATGAAGAGATACCCCACGCCCAAGGTAAGAGAAATCCAAGTAAGATGGTAGGTGTTGCAAGAGGGCATCAGACAGCAGACACACTGAAACCATACTCACAGAAAACTAGTCAATCTAATCATACTAGGACCACAGCCTTGTCTAACTCAGCGAAACCAAGCCATGCCTGTGGGGCAACCCAAGATGGGAGGGTCATGGTGGAGAGGTCTGACAGAATGTGGTCCACTGGAGCAGGGAATGGCAAGCCACTTCAGTATTCTTGCCTTGAGAACCCCATGAACCGTATGAAAAGGCAAAATGATAGGATACCAAAAGAGGAACTCCCCAGGTCATTAGGTGCCCAATATGTTACTGGAGATCAGTGGAGAAATAACTCCAGAAAGAATGAAGGGATAGAGCCAAAGCAAAACCAATACCCAGTTGTGGATGTGACTGGTGATAGAAGCAAGATCCATTGCTGTAAAGAGCAATATTGCATAGGAACCTGGAATGTCAGGTCCATGAATCAAGGCAAATTGGAAGTGGTTAAACAAGAGATGGAAAGGGTAAACGTCGACATTCTAGGAATCAGCGAACTAAAATGGACTGGAAGGGGTGAATTTAACTCAGATGACCATTATATCTACTCCTGTGGGCAGGAATCCCTCAGAAGAAATGGAGTAGCCATCATGGTCAACAAAAGAGTCCAAAATGCAGTACTTGGATGGAATCTTAAAAACGACAGAATGATCTCTGTTCGTCTCCAAGGCAAACCTTTCAATATCACAGTTATCCAAGTCTATGCCCCAACCGGTAACCCTGAAGAAACTGAAGTTGAACGGTTTTATGAAGACCTACAAGACCTTGTAGAACTAACACCCCCAAAAGATGTCCTTTTCATTATAGGGACTGGAATGCAAAAGTAGGAAGTCAAGAAACACCTGGAGTAACAGGCAAATTTGGCCTTGGAATGTGGAATGAAGCAAAGCAAAGGCTAATAGAGTTTTGCCAAGAGAATGCACTGGTCATAGCAAACACCCTCTTCCAACAACACAAGAGAAGACTCTACACATGGACATCACCAGATGGTCAACACCAAAATCAGATTGATATTCTTTGCAGTCAAAGATTGAGAAGCTCTATACAGTCAACAAAAAGAAGACCAGGACCTGACTGTGGCTCAGATCATGAACCCCTTATTACCAAATTCAGACTCAAATTGAAAAAAATAGGGAAAGCCGCTAGACTATTCAGGTATGACCTAAATCAAATCCCTTATGATTATACAGTGGAAGTGAGAAATAGATTTAAGGGCCTAGATCTCATACATAGAGTGCCTGATGAACTATGGAATGAGGTTCGTGACATTGTACAGGAGACAGGAATCAAGACCATCCCCATGGAACAGAAATGCAAAAAAGCAAAATGGCTGTCTAGGGAGGCCTTACAAATAGCTGTGAAAAGAAGAGAAGTGAAAAGCCAAGGAGAAAAAGAAAGATATAAGCATCTCAATGCAGAGTTCCAAAGAATAGCAAGAAGAGATAAGAAAGCCTTCTTCAGTGATCAATGCAAAGAAATAGAGGAAAACAACAGAATGGGAAAGACTAGAGATCTCTTTAAGAAAATTAGAGATACCAAGGGAACATTTCATGCAAAGATGGGCTCGAAAAAGGACAGAAATGGTATGGACCTAACAGAAGCAGAAAATATTAAGAAGAGGTGGCAAGACTACATGGAAGAACTGTACAAAAAAGATCTTCATGACCCAGATAATCATGATCATGTGATCACTAATCTCGAGCCAGACATCTTGGAATGTGAAGTCAAGTGGGCCTTAGAAAGCATCACTAGGAACAAAGCTAGTGGAGGTGATGGAATTCGAGTGGAGCTGTTTCAAATCCTGAGAGATGATGCTGTGAAAGTGCTGCACTCAATATGCCAGCACATTTGGAAAACTCAGCAGTGGCCACAGGACTGGAAAAGATCAGTTTTCATTCCAATCCCAAAGAAAGGCAATGCCAAACAATGTCCAAACTACTGCACAACTGCTCTCATCTCACATGCTAGTAAAGTAATGCTCAAAATTCTCCAAGCCAGGCTTCAGCAATACATGAACCGTGAACTTTCTGATGTTCAAGCTGGTTTTAGAAAAGGCAAAGGAACCAGAGATCAAATTGCCAACATCTGCTGGATCATGGAAAAAGCAAGAGATTTCCAGAAAAACATCTATTTCTGCTTTATTGACTATGCCAAAGCCTTTGACTGTGTGGATCACAATAAACTGTGGAAAATTCTGAAAGAGAAGGGAATACCAGACCACCTAACCTGCCTCTTGAGAAATCGGTATGCAGGTCAGGAAGCAACAGTTAGAACTGGACATGGAACAACAGACTGGTTCCAAATAGGAAAAGGAGTACGTCAAGTCTGTATATTGTCACCCTGCTTCTTTAACTTCTATGCAGGGTACATCATGAGAAACGCTGGACTGGAAGAAACACAAGCTGGAATCAAGATTGGGGGGAGAAATATCAGTCACCTCAGATATGCAGATGACACCACCCTTATGGCAGAAAGTGAAGAGGAGCTAAAAAGCCTCTTGATGAAAGTGAAAGAGGAGAGCGAAAAGTTGGCTTAAAGCTCAACATTCAGAAAACGAAGATCATGGCATCCGGTCCCATCACTTCATGGGAAATAGATGGGGAAACAGTGGAAACAGTGTCAGACTTCATTTTTCTTTGGCTCCCAAATCACTGCAGATGGTGATTGCAGCCATGAAATTAAAAGATGCTTACTCCTTGGAAGAAAAGTTATGAGCAACCTAGATAGCATATTCAAAAGCAGAGACATTACTTTGCCGACTAAGGTCCGTCTAGTCAAGGCTATGGTTTTTCCTGTGGTCATGTATGGATGTGAGAGTTGGACTGTGAAGAAGGCTGAGCGCTGAAGAATTGATGCTTTTGAACTGTGGTGTTGGAGAAGACTCTTGAGAGTCCCTTGGACTGCAAGGAAATCCACCTAGTCCATTCTGAAGGAGATCAGCCCTGGGTGTTCTTTGGAAGGAATGATGCTAAAGCTGAAACTCCAGTACTTTGGCCACCTCATGTGAAGAGTTGACTCATTTGAGAAGACTGTGATGCTGGGAGGGATTGGGGGCAGGAGGGGAAGGGGACGACCGAGGATGAGATGGCTGGATGGCATCACGGAGTTGATGGACGTGAGTCTGAGTCAACCCCTGATGGGGGTGGACAGGGAGGCCCGGGGTGCTGCGATTCATGGGGTCGCAAAGAGTCAGACACGACTGAGCGACTGAACTGAACTGAACTAGCATTATCATAGACTAAATTACTAGACAAACTTCAAATTTTTCTGACAGCTTTATAGCTTCAATATGCATTTGTCACTGGCAATAGGTAATAGTGTAAATTTCACACTGCTACACTGATTAATGTTCGTTAACTATTGTTAGCAAGTTACTCTTCCTCATACCATCTATTCAAGCTTTTAAATGCTGTTTCAAATGAGTCACTTCTAGCTCAGAATTTTATCTGTTTTTGAATAAGTGATTGGTCAATTCTCTATTCAAAATCAGTTGCTCTAACATTAAACTTCTTTTTTGAAATGTTCTTTCTCCTCCCTTTCCTAAACTTTTGCTTATGTCCATAGGCAGTCTAAATTTAAAGATATCAAGTTTATGCTATGATATTGAAAAAAAGAAGTATCTGGCTTTTTGTTTTTTTGGCCAACTTTACCTATTTCTGATTTAAATAGTATCTCTAAAATGCCTTGCTCTCAGGATTCTGTCATTTTTTAAAAATTCTACTTTATTATAAGCCTCCTCAACCTCTCCTTTTGCTTTCAACCTTACTGGCTTTATAAATTCTCATGTTACATAATGTTTTCAGATATTCTTCGAAAAAATACTATTCTTATTTTTAAAAGTTTGATGACAAAAGCAATTAAGTGCTATATATTTAAATTATTTCACTTTTCATTATAAAAATCTGTCTAACTGTTTATAGGAATGAAGTGGAAAAATAGGATATGCATTAAGGCACATATAGTAGTTTCCTAGAACTACTATAACAAAATATCACCGACCAAGTGGCTTTTTCTTAAAATTAATTTTTATTGGAGTATATTTACCTTACAACATTGTTAGTTTCTAATGTAAGGCAAAATGAATCAGATATATATATATATATATATATATATATATATATGTATAAGCTATATGTATATATATATTTGGAGAAAGCAATGGCACACCACTCCAGTACTCTTGCCTGGCAAATCCCATGGACAGAGGAGCCTAGTGGGCTGCAGTCCATGGGGTCGCACAGAGTCGGACATGACTGAAGTGACTTAGCAGCAGCAGCATATATATATTAACCCCACCCCACCCTTTGTTTTCCCTCCCATTAACTTGGTTGGCTTAAAGAACAGCTAGAAGTCCAAGATCAATATGTTGGCATGGCTGGTTCCTTTGAAGATTATGAATGATAATATGTTCCTTGCCTTTTGCCTAGTTTCTGGTAGCTTAAAGCCAAACGGCATACATTTGCATTTCTTGGTGACAACTATACAATCACCAACTGACCATTGTCTTCATCTTCACATGGTTTCCTCTCAGTATACATTTCTTTGTACTAATTTCCCCTTTTATGACAGAAGACATATTGGATTTAGGCCCACTTTTGTGAACTTATCCTAACTAATCACATCTTCATAAAGCATATTTAGAAATGTCACATTTTAAAGTATTGGTTTTGGAACTTCAACATATGTATTTTGAGTGATGGATGAAAAATTCAAGCCACAATACAATGATTGTCTATTAGTTGTAGCAAGTAGAGAAGGGAAAAGAAGCTGAAGTTATGTGCAAAGGAATTGTAAAATCCCTGAGCCATGGATTTCCATTAGAATATGGAAATACATGAAAATGGATGTAATGAAAAGCATAAAATCAAGTTACTAGTGACATTGCTCGGTTAGTTGAACCAACAATACAGCCAATCTGATTTGCTATTATCTATTGTTCATTTGATACCCAATATCTTCTAAACTTACTGCTTCTTATAGTCATTCCAAACTTTTGTTGTTCAGGTAAGAGGGTAAATTCACTCCTCTTATTCTTTTTAACAAAAAAACAATTCTTACTTTTAAAAATTCTTAAATACCTTTAAGTTTTTTTAGGAATTCGAGGTTTCAAAGTGCTCAGCATCACTAATTATCAGAGAAATGCAAAGCAAACTACAATGAAGTATCATTCAACCCAGTCAGAATGGCTATCATAAATTATACACACACACACACACACACACACACACACACACACACCATAAGCACTGAAAAGGTTATGGAGAAAATGGAATCTTCTTGCACTCTTGGTGGGAATGTAAATTGATAGAGCCTCTATGGAAAACAGTATGGTATTTCCTTAAAAAACTAAAAATAGAATTCACATATGACCTATCAATCCCATTGCAATACAAATACCCAGAGAAAACCATATTTCAAAAAGACACATGTACCCCAATGTTCATTGCACAGCCATTTACAATAGCCAAGGCATGGAAGAAACTTGAATGTCCATCAATGGAAGAATGGATAAAGAAGATGTGGCACATGGATAAAATAGAACATTACTCAGTCATAAAAAGAAATGAAATTGTGTCTTTATGAGACACATAGGTAGATCTAGACCCTGTCATCCAGAGTGAAGTAAATGAAACAGAGAAAAAACAAAAATATTTCAACAATGGGTGGACTCTAGAAAAATTGTATAGAACTTATTTGAAAACAGAAATAGAGACACAGATGTACAGAGTAACTATGTGGACACAAAGGGGGGTGGACTTGGAATGACTTGGGAGATTGGGATTGAATTATATACACTATTAACCGTGTATAATATCAGTCAGTTCAGTTCAGTTCTGTCACTGAGTAATGTCGGACTCTTTGCAACCCAATGGACTGCAGCAGTAATGCTGAAGAAGCTGAAGTTGAACGGTTCTATGAAGACCTACAAGACCTTCTAGAACTAACACACAAAAAAGATGTCGTTTTCATTATAGGGGACTTGAATACAAAAGTAGGAAGTCAAGAGATACCTGGAGTAATAGGCAAATTTGGCCTTGGGGTACAGAATGAAGCAGGGCAAAGGTAATAGAGAGTTTTCCCAAGAGAAAGCACTGGTCATAGCAAACACTGTCTTCCAACAGAACAACAGAAAACTCTACACATGAACATCACCAGATGGTCAATACCAAAATCAGATTGATGATATTCTTTGCAGCCAAAGATAGAGAAGCTCTATACAGTCAGCAAAAACAAGACTGGGAGCTGACTATGGCTCAGATCATGAACTCCTTAGTGCCAAATTCAGATTTAAATTGAAGAAAGTAGGGAAAACCCCTAGACCATTCAGGTATGACCTAAATCAAATCCATTATGATTATACAGTGAAAGTAAGAAATAGACTCAGGGATTAGATCTGATAGACAGGGTGCCTGAAGAACTATGGGCTGATGTTTGTGACATTGTAAAGGAGGCAGGGATCAAGACCATCTGCAAGAAAAAGAAATGCAAAAAAGCAAAATGGCTGTCTGAGGAGCCCTTACAAATCACTGTGTAAAGAAGAGAAGTGAAAAGCCAAGGAGAAAAGGGGAGGTATACCCATTTGAATGCAGGCTTCCAAAGAATAGCAAGGAGAGATAAAAAAGCCTTCCTCAGTGATCAGTGCAAAGAAATAGAGGAAAGAATAGAATGGGAAAGACTACAAATCTCCTCAAGAAAATTAGAGATACCAAGGGAACATTTCATGCAAAGATGGGCTCAATAGAGGACATAAATGGTATGGACCTAACAGAAGCAGAATATATTAAAAAGAGGTGGCAAGAATACACAGAAGAACTGTACAAAAAAGATTTTCATGACCCAGATAATCACCATGGTGTGATCACTCACCTAGAACCAGACATTCTGGAATGTGAAATCAAGTGCGCCTTAGGAAGTGTCACTATGAACAAAGCTAGTGGAGGTGATGGAATTCCAGTTGAGCTATTTCAAATCCTAAAAGATGATGCTGTGAAAGTGCTGCACTCAATATGGCAGCAAATTTGGAAAACTCGGCAGAGGCCACAGGACTGGGAAAGGTCAGTTTTCATTCCAATCCCAAGGAAAGGCAATGGCAAAAATGCTCAAAATACCACACAATTACACTCATCTCACATACTAGTAGGATAATGCTCAAAATTCCCCAAGCCAGGCTTCAACAGTATGTGAACCATGAAGTTCCAGATGTTCAAGCTGGATTTAGAAAAGACAGAGGAACCAGAGATCAAATTGCCAACATCCATTGGATCATCAGAAAAGCAGGAGAGTTCCAGGAAACACCTGTTTCTTCTTTATTGAGTATGCCAAAGTCTTTGACTGTGTGGATCACAATAAACTGCGGATAATTCTTAAAAAGCTGAGAATATCAGACTACCTGACCTGTCTCCTAGAAATCTGTATGCATGTCAGTAAGCAATTTAACTGCACACGGAACAACAGACTGGATACAAATCAGGAAAGAAATACAACAAGGCTGTGTATTGTCACCCTGCTTATTTAACTTACATGCAGAATACATCATGAGAAACGCTGGGCTGTATGAAGTACAAGCTGGAGTTAAGATGGTGGGAGAAATATCTGTCACCTCAGATTTGCAGATGACACCACCTTTATGGCAGAAAGTGAATAAGCCACAAAGATAGTCCTGATGAAAGTGAAGGAGGAGAGTGAAAAATTTGGCTTAAAACTCAAAATTCAGAAAACTAAGATCATGGTCCCATCACTTCCTGGCAAATAGATGGGGAAACAGTGGGCACAGTGACAGGTTTTATTTTGGGGGGCTCTAAAATCACTGCAAATGGTGACTGCAGCCATGAAATTAAAAGAAGGTTACTCCTCAGAAGAAACGTTATGACCAACCTAGATAGCATATTAAAAAGCAGAGACATTACTTTGCCAACAAGGGTCCATCTAGTCAAAACTATGGTTTTTCCAGTAGTCATGTATGGATGTGAGGGTTGGAGTATAAAGGAAGCTGAGCACCGAAGAACTGATGCTTTTGAACTGTGGTGTTGGAGAAGACTCCTGAGAGTCCCTTGGACTACAAGGAGATCCAACCAGTCCATTCTTAAAGGAGATGAGTCCTGGGAGTTCATTGGAGGGACTGATGTTGAAGCTGAAACTTCAATACTTTGGCCACCTGATGCATAGAGCTGACTCATTTGAAAAGTCCCTGGTGCTCAGAAAGATTGAAAACAGGAGGAGAAGGGGATGAGATAGGATGAGATGGTTGGATGTCATCACTGACTCAATGGACATGCGTTTGAGTAAACTCTGGGAGTTAGTGATGGACAGGAAGGCCTGGTGTGCTGCAGTCCATGGGGTCGCAAAGAGTCAGACATGATTGAGTGGACTGACTGACTGAGTGACTAATCATGTTGTATGAGCTTTTTATTGTGTTGCTGAATTTTGTTTGCAAAAATTTTGTTGAGACTTTTTGCATATATGTTCATAAGTGATATTGGTCTGTAGTTTTACTTTTTTATGTTGTGTTTTTCTGATTTTGGTATCAGGGAGATGGAGGCCATGTAGAATGAGTTTGGAAGTGTTCCTTCCTCTGCAATTTTTTGAAAGAGTTTTAGAAGGATAGGCATTAGCTCTTCTCTAAATATTTGATAGAATACTCCTGTGAAGCCATCTGGTCCTCTGCTTTTGTTTTTTGGAAGTTTTTTTGTTTTTTGTTTTTTTTTTTTTTGTTAAAATCACAGCTCCAGTTTCAATGCTTAATTAATTGGGTTGTTGATAATTTCTATTTCTTCCTTCTTTAGTTTTAGAAGATTGAACATTTCTAAGAATCTGTCCATTTCTTCCAGGTTATCTATTTTATTGCCATATAGTTGTTTGTAATAGTTTCTTATAATTCTTTGTATTTCTGCATTGTCTTTTGTAACCTCTCCTTTTTCATTTTTAATTTTGTTGATTTGATTCTTCTCTCTTTTTTCTTGATAAATCTGGCTTAAAGTTTGTCAGTTTTGCTTATTTTCTCAAAGAACCAGCTTTTTGTTGTGCTAATCTTTACTACTGTTTCTTTCATTTCTTTTCATATCTGCTCAGACCTTTATGATTTCTTTCCTTCTACTTATTATTATTATTATTATTTGTTGTTGTTCTTCATCCAGTTGTTTTAGGTAGAAAGTTAGGTTGTCTTTTCAATGTTTTTCTGAGGTAGGATTACATTGCTCTAAACTTCCTTCTTAGGACTGCTTTTGCTAAAATCCATAGGTTTTGAGTTGTCTTGTTTTCATTGTCATTTGTTTCTAGAAATTTTTTCATCTCCCTTTTGATTTCTTCAGTAACCTATTGGTTAGTTAGAAACGTATTGTTTAATCTCCATGTGCTCCCATTTCTAACCTTTTTCTTTCTTTTAATTGATGTCTAGTTTCATAGCACTGTGGTCAGAGAAGATGCGTGATAGAATTTCAATTTTCTTAAATTTACTAAGGTTTGATTTGTGACCCAAGATGTAATCTATTCTGGAGTATGTTCCATGTATACTTGAGAAGGTGTATTCTTATGCATTTGGACGGAATGTCCTGTTGATATCATTGAGATCCATCTCATCTAATGCATCATTTAGGACTTGTGTTTCCTTATTATTTTTATGTTTTGATAATCTGTTCATTTGTGTGAGTGGGTTTTTTGTTAAAATCTCTGACTATTATTGTGTTACTGTCAGTTTCTCATTTTATGTCCGTTAATGTTTGTCTTTTGATTGAGGTGCTCCTATGTTAGGTGCATAGATATTTACAATTGTTATTTCATCCTCTTAGATTGAATCCTTGGTCATTATGTACTGTCCTTCCTTATCTTTTGCAATATTCTTTATTTTAAGGTCTACTTTATCTGAAATGATGATTGCTCATTTGCTATTGGGCTTCCCTGGTAGTTCAGAGGTTAAAGCGTCTGCCTGCAATGCGGGAGACCTGGGTTCGATCCCTGTGTTGGGAAGATCCCCTGGAGGAGGAAATGGCAACCCACTCCAGTATTCTTGCCTGGAGAATACCATGGACGGAAGAGCCTGGTGGGCTACAGTCCATGGTGTTGCAAAGAGTTGGACACGACTGAGCGACTTCACTTTCTTTCTTTCACTTTGTCTGATACGAGGATTGCTACTCCAGCTTTTTTTTGCTTACAATTTGCATGGAATTTATTTTTCCATCTTCTCACTTTCAGTCTATATGTGTCTTTAGTTCTGAAGTGGGTTTCTTATAGGCAGTGTATATATGGGTCTTGTTTTTGTATCCATTCAACCAGTCTGTGTCTCTTGGTTGGAGCATTTAATCCATTTACATTTAAAGTAATCATTGATATATATATGTTCCTATCGCCATTTTCTTGATTGGGGGGGGTGGTGATTTTGTAGATCTTTTTCCTTCTTTTGTATTTGTTGACTATATAAGTCCCTTTAACATTTGTCGTAAAGCTGGTTTGGTGAATTCTCTTAACTTTTGCTTGTCTGAAAAGCTTTTTATTTCTCCATCAGTTTTGAATGAGATCCTTGCTGAGTACAGTAATCGTGGTTGTAGATTTTTCCCTTCAGTACCTTCAATATATTCTGTCATTTCCTTCTGGCCTGCAGAGTTTCTGCTGAAAGATCAGCTATTAACAATATGTGGCTTCCCTTTATGCTACTTGTTGCTTCTCTCTTGCTGCTTTTAATATTCTTTGTTTGTGTTTGTTGCCTCTCCCTTGTTGCTTTTAATATTCTTACTTTGTGTTTAGTTTTTGTTAGTGTGATTAGTATATGTATTGGCATGTTTCTCCTTGGGTTTGTCCTGTATGTGATTTTTAGTGCCTCTTGGACTTGATTGACTATTTCCTTTACCACGTTGGGTAAATTTTAAATTATAATCTCTTCAAAAAATTTCTCATACTCTTTCTTTTACTCTTCTTATTTTGGCCTGTATAATTCTAATGTTGGCTCATTTGATATTGTCTCAGAGGTCTCTCAGATTGTCCTCAGTTCTTCTCATTCTTTTTATTTTTTTATGCTCTTCAGAAGTTATTTCCACCATTTTATCTTCCAGGTCACTGATTTGTTCTTCTGCTTTAGATATTCTGCTATTGATTTCTTCTAGATTATTTTAAATTTCAGTAATTGTGCTGTTTGTCTCTGTAAGCTTATTCTTTAATTCTTTTAGGTCTTGATTAATTGATTCTTGTATTTTCTCCATTTTGTTTTCAAGGTTTCTGATCATTTTTACGCCCATTAGTCTGAATTATTTTTCAGGTAGTTTGCATATTTCCTCTTCATTTACTTGGACTTCTGTGTTTCTAGTTTTTTCCTTCATTTGTGTAGTATTTCTCTGCCTGTTCATTGTTTTCCTTTTTTGAACTTATTGTGTTTGAGGTCTCCTTTTCCCAGGCTTCAAAGAATTATTTCCTTGAAAAAAGTTGAATTCTTTCTTCCTTTTGCTTTCTGCCCTTCTAAGCTTGGTCCAATGGTTTGTGTAAGCTTTTATGTTTAAAATTATTTTATTTATTTTAACTGGAGACTAATTATTTTACAATATTGTGGTGGTTTTGCGATACATTGACATGAATCAGCCCCAAGTATACATGTGTCCCCCATCCTGCAAACCATTCCCATCTCCCTCCCCATCCCCTTCCTCTGGGTTGTTGAAGTGCACGGGCTTTGAGTACTCTGTTTCATGCATTGAATTTGGACCAATCATCTATTTTACATATGGTATTATACATGTTCCAATGCTATGCTCTGAAATCATCCCACCCTCACCTTCTCCCACAGAGTCCAAGAGTCTGTTCATTATATCTGTGTCTATTTTTCCATCTCGCATATTGGGTCATTGTTACCATCTTCCTAAATTCCATATGCATGCATTAATATACTGTATTTGTGTTTTTCTTTCTGGCTTACTTCACTGTGTATAATAGGCACCCGTTTCATCTACCTCATTAGAACGGATTCAAATGTGTTCTTTTTAATAGCTGAGCATTATTCCACTATGTATATGTACTATACCTTTCTTATCCTTTCATCTGCCAATGGGCATCTATGTTGCTTCCATGTCCTATCTATTGTAAACAGTGCTGTGATGAACATTGGGGTGCATGTGTCTCTTTCAATTCTGTTTTTCTCAGTGTGTATGCCCAGCAGTGGGATTGCTGGGTCGTATGGCAGTTCTATTTCCAGTTTTTAAGGAATCTCCACACTGTTCTCCATAGTGGCCGTACTAGTTTGTACTCCCACCAACAGTATAAGAAGGTTCCCTTTTCTCCACAACCTCGCCAGCATTTATTGTTTGTAGACTTTTTGATAGCAGCCATTCTGACTGGCATAAAATGGTACCTCATTGTGGTTTTGATTTACATTTCTCTGATGATGAGTGACGTTGAGCATCTTTTCATGTGTTTGTTAGCCATCTGTATGTCTTCTTTGGAGAAATGTCTGTTTAGTTCTTTGGCCACTATTTTTGATTAGGTCGTTTATTTTTCTGATATTGAGCTGGTTTGTATAGATTGAGATTTGTGCTGAGTTTTTCTTTTGTTGTTGTAGTTGTTTGTTTGCTTTTTCTCTAATGGGTAAGGCTTTTTCCTTTTCCATGTTGGGGAAATTTTCAACTATAGTCTTTTCAAAAATTTTCTCATACTGTTTCTTTTTCTCTTCTTCTTCTGGGATGGCTACAATTCAAATGTTGGTATGTTTGATATTTTCCCAGAGGTCTCTGAGACTATCCTCATTCTTTTCATTCTTTTTACTTTTTTCTGCTATTCAGAAGTTATTTCCACCATTTTTCTCCCAGCTCACTGATTCATTCTGCTCCTTCATATATTCTGCTATTGATTCCTTCTAGAGTATTTTTAATTTGAAAAATTGTGTTGTCTCTGTATGTTTATTCTTAATTCTACTAGGTCTTTGATAATTGATTCTTGCACTTTCTCCATTTTGTTTCAAGGTTTTTGATCATATTTACTATCATTATTCTGAATTCTGTTTCATGTAGTTTGCCTATTTCATCTTCATTTATTTGGACTTCTGTGTTTCTAGTTTGTTCCTTCATTTGTGTAGCATTTCTTTTCCTTTTCATTACTTTTTTAGCTTATTGTGTTTGAGGTCTCCTTTTTCCAGGCTTCAGGGTTGAATTCTTTCTTTTTTTTGGTTTCTACCCTCATGAGAAAAGTTGGCTCATTGGAAAAAACTCTGATGCTGGAAGGGATTGGGGGCAGGAGGAGAAGGGGATGACCAAGGATGAGATGGCTGGATGGCCACATACTCTTCCACGGACTCGATAGACATGAGTCTGAGTGAACTCCGGAAGATGGTGATGGACAGGGAGGCCTGGCGTGCTGTGAGTCATGGGATCGCAAGGAGTCGGACACAACTGAGTGACTGAACTGAACTGAACTGAAGGTTGGTCCAGTGCTTTGTGTAAGTTTTGTATAGGGTGATATTTGTGCAGAGGTTTTGTTTGTTTGTTTGTTTTTCCTCTGGTGATCAAGGCTGAGTGAGATGGTAATTCTGTCAGTTGATGATTGAGTTTCTGTTTTTGCTTTGTTTATTGTTTAGATGTAGCATCCTGCACAGGATGTTACTCTTGGCTGGGTGATGCGGGGTCTTGTATTCAAGTGGTTTCCTTTGTGTGAGTTCTCACTATTTGATACTCCCTATGATGAGTTTTCTGGTAGTCTAGGGTGTTGGAATCAGTGCTCCCACTCCAAAGGATCAGGGTTTGATTTTCAGTTTGCATGGTTCTATGTACTCTTTTCCATTGGCCAGGTACTCCTGTCCACCCTCAGTTGGTGTTCTTCATGCACTTCTGTGCCTAATGATGTATTCCTGATGTATCTGTGGAGAGAGATGTACTCCATGTCCACATACTCTTCCACCATCGTGCTCTCTCTCTGCCATACAAGATCTCTCTCTGATCTACAACATTAATCTGACCGCAAGATTCAAATACTTTATAACTTGAAGAATATATTTTAATGCTTTAACTTAGCAGTTAATATTCTTTACAGTCTGTTTTCTCCTGTTCCTCCTTGATGCACTTCAATGATAGGCAACTGGTGAATTCTCAGCCAGGATAAGGGTATTTCATATTATCAAGAGTTTGTACATTCATTTTTATCTGTTCTAAATAATTTTCTACCCTCTCAATATAGTTCTGATTCTGATTATAGTATCAGAAATTCTTCTATTTCATGACTGAATTCTCAAAAACAACAACAACAACAAAAACAAAACAAAACTATTTCTGTGAATCTTTCTCCAACCACTCAGAAGGGTAGCATATTTATTTCATGTCACCGTAACACCTTGTGTGTTTAATTCTTGTGTTAGTCAGCCTTTATGCTTGCTGTACAGCACACTGCTCAGATTACAGAAGGCACAAAATAAATGGATATTGAAAGCGTAACAATGGAGATGAACAGTTTACTTCCCTGATTTGTTCTTACCCTTTGTGTATGTTGGGATTCCCTGGCAGTTCAGCTGGTAAAGAATCCACCTGCAATGCAGGAGATCCTGATTCAATTCCTGGTTTGGGAAGATGTGCTAGAGAAGAGATAGGCTTCACTCCAGTATTCTTGGGCTTTTGTAATGGCTCAGCTACTACAGAATCTGCTTGCATGGTAGGGTTTGATCCCTGGGTAGGGAAGAACCCCTGGAGAAGGTCAGTCAGTTCAGTTGCTCAATCGTGTCTGACTCTGCGACCCCATGAATCGCATCACGCTAGGCCTCCCTGTCCATCACCAACTCCCGCAGTTCACTCAGACTCACAGCCATCGAGTCTGTGATGGCATCCAGCCATCTCATCCTCTGTCGTCCCCTTCTCCTCCTGCCCCTAATCCCTCCCAGCATCACAATCTTTTCCAATGAATCAACTCTTCGCATGAGGTGGCCAAAGTACTGGAGTTTCAGCTTTAGCATCATTCCTTCCAAAAAAAATCCCAGGGCTGATCTCCTGCAGAATGGACTGGTTGTATATCCTTGCAGTCCAAGGGACTCTCAAGAGTCTTCTCCAACACCACAGTTCAAAAGCATCAATTCTTCGGTGCTCAGCTTTCTTCACAGTCAAACTCTCACATCCATACATGACCACAGGAAAAACCATAGCCTTGACTAGACGGACCTTTGTTGGCAAAGCAATGTCTCTGCTTTTCAATATGCTATCTAGGTTGGTCATAACTTTTCTTCCAAGGAGCAAGCATCTTTTAATTTCATGGCTGGAGAAGGTAAAGGGTACCCATTCCAGTATTCTGGCCTGGAGAACTCCATGGGATGTAAAGTCCATGGAGTGGCAAAGACTAGGACGTGACAGAGTATTAAAATAAAATATTGGTGTGTTTCTGTATGTCATCAGTTCAGTTCAGTTAAGTTTCTCAGTCATGTCTAACTCTTTGTGACCCCATGTACTGCAGCCCGCCAGATTTCTCTGTCCATCACCAACTCCTGGAGCTTGTTCAAATTCATGCCCATTGAGTTGGTGAGGCCATCCAACTATCTCATCCTCTGTCATCCCCTTCTCCTCCTGCCTTCAATCTTTCCCAGCGTCAGGGTCTTTCACAATGAGTCAGTTCTTTCCATTAGGTGGCCAAAGTATTGGATCTTCAGCTTCAGCATCAGTTCTTCCAAAGAATATTCAGGGCTGATTTCCTTTACGATTGACTGGCTTGATCTCCTTGCAGTCCAAGGGACTCTCAAGAGTCTTCTCCAACACCACAGTTCAAAAGCATCAGTTCCTCGGTGCTCAGCTTTTTTTATAGTTCAACTCTCATTCTCATACACGACTACTGGAAAAACCATAGCTTTGACTAGACAGATATTTGTCAGCAAAGTAAAGTCTCTCTCTTTTTTAAAATATGTTCTCTAGGTTGGTCACAGTTTCTTTTTCCAGAGGAGCAAGTGTCTTTTAATTTCATGGCTATAGTGACCATTTGCAGTGATTTTGGAGCCCAAGAAAATAAGGTCTCTCCCTGTTTCCCCATCTATTTTCCATGAAGTGATGGGACTGGATGACATGATCTTCGTTTTTTGAATGTTGAGTTTTAAGCCAGTTTTTTCACTCTCCTCTTTAACTTTCATCAAGAGGCTCTTTAGCATCTCTTTGCTTTCTGCCTTAAGGGTGGTGTCATCTCTATATTAGAGGTTATTGATATTTCTCCCAAAATCTTGATTCCAGCTTGTCCTTCACTCAGCATGACATGTCACATGATGCACTCTGTATGTAAGTTAAATAAACAGGGTGACAATATACAGCCTAGAAGTATCCCTTTCCCAATTTGGAACCAGTCCATTTTTCCAAGTCCAGTTCTAACTGTCGCTTCTTAACCTGCATACAGATTTCTCAGAAGGCAGGTAAGATGGTCTGGTATTCCTATGTCTTTGAGAATTTTCCACAGTTTATTTTGATCCACACAGTCAAAGTCTTTGGTGTAGTCAATAAGGCAGATGTAGATATTTTCCTGGAATTCTCTTGCTTCTTCCCTAATCTAAGTGCTATTGGCAATTTGATCCCTGGTTCCTCTGCCTTTAAAAATCTAGCTTGTACATTTGGAAGTTGACAGTTCATGTACTGTTAAAGCCTGGCTTGGAGAATTTTAAGTATTTCTTTGCTAGCGTGTGAGATGAGTGCAGTTTTGCTGTAATTTGAACATTCTTTGGCATTGCCTTTCTTTGGGACTGGAATGAAAACATCTTTTCCAGTCCTGTGGCCACTGCTGAGTTTTCCAAATGTGCTGGCATATTGAGTGCAGCACTTGAACAGCATCGTGTTTTAGGATTTGAAATAGCTCAGCTGGAATTCCATCATCTCCACTAGCTTTGTTCATAGTGATGCTTCCTAAGACTCATTTGACTTCAGACTCCAGGATGTCTGGCTCTAGGTGAGTGATCACACCATTGTGGGTGGTTGTCTGGGTTTTAAAAATCTTTTTTGTATAGTTCTTCTGTGTATTCTTGCCACATTTCCTTAATATCTTCTGCTCCTGTTATGTCAACTTTGTTTGTGTCCTTTATTGATCCGATCTTTGCATGAAATGTTCCCTTGGTATCTCTAATTTTCTTGAAGAGGTTTCTAGTCTTTCCCATTGTATTCTTTCCTATATTTCATCACTTTGATCAGTGAAGAAGGCTTTCTTATTTCACCTTGATATTCTTATAACTCTGCATTCTGATAGGTATTTCTTTTTTTCCTTTGCTCTTTTATCAGGTATCTGTAAGGCTTCCTCAGACAACCATTTTGCCTTTTTGTATTTCTTTTCCTTGGGGATGGTCTTGATCACTGCCTCCTGTATAATATCATGAACCCTCTGTCCATAGTTCTTTAGGCACTCTATCAGATCTAATCTTTGAATCTATTTGTCACTTCCACTGTATAATCTTAAGGGCTTTGATTTAGGTCACACCTGAGTGGTGTATGAATGGTTTATGTCATGGATGATGCTATTTTAAAAAGCAACTTACAGCTGATGCCTTTATACTCCCATTGTTCAAATTTGTTTAAATGGCAAAATACTTTCCAATCTGTGATGATGGTAAATATAAAATAAAACAAATGATACTGCAAATATGAGAAAAATTAATTCTATGATTTTGACTCCTTTTAGACATACCACAAAGTTTTCATTTTCTATTATAAAATGATTTATATCTTGTAATATAATTACCATATTTATTTCTTCTAAAAACAGCAGTAAATTCCTAAATGACTTCCTAAACACCACATCTTCCTATCAAACAATAAAGTGCTATTACATACACTTTAAAAAAACAGTTACAAATGTGTAAAGGAAATAATTATGCTATGCTGCTGCTGCTGCTGCTAAGTCGCTTCAGTCGTGTCCGACTCTGTGCGACCCCATAGACGGCAGCCCACCAGGCTCCCCTGTCCCTGGAATTCTCCAGGCAAGAACACTGGAGTGGGTTGCTATTTCCTTCTCCAAGGCATGAAAGTGAAAAGTGAAAGTGAAAGTGAAGTCGTGTCTGACTCTTAGCGACCCCATGGACTGCAGCCTACCAGGCTTCTCCATCCATGGGATTTTCCAAGCAAGAGTACTGGAGTGGGGTGCCATTGCCTTCTCCGAATTATGCTATAACACTAACTTTAAGAATATATTCACATTTCACATTTGGCATGAGAGGCCTGTGTGTTTGTGTGTGTGTGTGCGTGTGCTCAGTGATGTTCAACTCCTTGCGACCCCATGGACTGTAGCCTACAGGTGAAGAAAAATTGTTTTGCAGAGGAAAATTTTCATTTTACAGTCATGAAAAAACAATGACTTTGGTGACATTTCAAAGATTTGACACTAGTATTTCTGAATCAGTCTTCATTAGTCAAAATAATACAAGTGTGCTAAACTGAGATTTTTAGAAACATCCTTTAAAAATGTACATGAGATGTGGAGACCAAAAAGCTTAAAATAATAGTCCATAAAATTGTGAGGAATGAAAATGGGAGTAAGTATAGAATTTTAAAAAATGAAAGGTTAATAAATTGTTTTTTATTTTTGTTTTTGCAATTATGAACATTCCCAATAGGCACTCTCTATTTTCATGCAGCTGAAAATTAAAAAAGGAAATAATTTGTCTGGGCATAATACAGATTATTTGCTTTTTTTTTTTTTTCCTTCTGTCTTCACTATAAAACTGTTATTTTTGGGGAAGCTGTAAAATATCAATTTCTGATAATCTTCAGGGAAAATTAAGCTTTTCTTCTGGATGACCTTTATTATTTTCCCTGTTTCTAAAGAGAGTTTTGCATCTTTCCTTCGTTATAAAAATGACATACGGATTGATTTTCAATTGTTGTTGTTCATTCACTCAGGTGTATCTGATTCTTTGCAACCTCATGGACTGCAGTAGGCCAGTCTTCTCTGTGCTTCACTATTTCCTGGAGTTTGCTCAGACTTGTGTCCATTGAGTTGATGATGCCGTTCAATCATCCCAGCCTCTGTCACCATCTTCTCTTCTTGTCCACAATCTTTCCCAGTATCAGGGTGTTTTCCAATGAGTCGACTCTTCTCATTAGGTGACCAAAATATTGGATCTTCAGTTTCAGCATCAGTCCTTCAAATGAATATCTAGGATTGATTTCCTTCAAGACTGAGTGGTTTGATCTCCTTGATGTCCATGGGACCCTCAAGAGGCTTCTCCAGTACCACAATTAGAAAGCATCAATTTTTCAGTACTCAGCCTTCTTTATGTTCTAAATCTCACATTTATACATAATGACTGAAAAAATATATATAGCTTTGATTATATGGACTTTGTTAGCAAAGAGATGTCTCTGCCTTTCAAAACACTGTCTAGGTTTGTCACAGCTTTTCTTCCAAGGAGCTACTGCCTTTTAATTTCATGTCTGCAGTCTCTACCCACAGCGATTTTGGAGCACAAGAAAATTAAGTCTGTCACTGTTTCCACTGTTTTCCCATCTATTTGCCTTTAAGTGATGGGACTGGATGACATGATCTTAGTGTTTTGAATGTTGAGTTTTAAGCCAGCTTTATCACCATCCTCTTTCACATTCATCAAGAGACTTCAGTTCCTCTTCACTTTTGGCCATTAGGGTAGTGTCTTTGGATATCTGAGGTTATTGGTATTTCTCCCAGCAATCTTGATTCCAGCTTGTACCTCATGCAGCCCAGCATTTTGTGTGATGTTCTCTACATATAAGTTAAATAAGCAGGGTGACAATATACAACTTTGATGTACTCCTTTCCCAGTTTTGAACTATTTCTTTCTTTCATATCTGGTTCTGTTACTTTTTGACCTACATACAAGTTTCTCAGGAGGCAGATAAGATGGTCTGGTATTCCCATCTCTTTAGGAATTTTCCACAGTTTGTGCTGATTCACAGTTAAATACTTCAGAATAGTCAATGAGGCAGAAGTAGATGCTTTCTGCAATCCTCTTGCTTTTTATATGATTCAACAGATGTTGACAATTTGACCTCTGGTGCCTCTGCTTTTTGTAAGTCCAGTTGTACATCTGGAGTTTCTCAATTCAAGTACTGCTGGAACCTAGTTTGAAGGATTTTGAGCATTATCTTACTAGTATGTAAAAGGAGCACAATTGTGCTATAGTTTGAGCATTCTTTGGTGCTGCCCTCCTTTGGGATTGGGATGAAAATTAACCTTTTCTAGTCCTACAGCCACTGCTGAGTTTTTCAAACTGGTGGGCATATTGAGTATAGCATTTCTAACAGCATCATCTTTCAGGATTTGAAATAGCTTACTTGGAATTCCATCACTTCCGCTAGCTTTGTTCCTACTAGTGTTTCTGAAGACCCAATTGACTTCACAATCCAGGATGTCTATCTTTAGGTGAGTGATCACATCATCGTAGCTATCCAGGTCATTGAGACCTTTTATTTTTGTACAGTTTTTCCCTGTATTCTTGTCACCTCTTGGTATCTTCTGCTTCAGTTATGTCCATATCATTTCTGTCCTTTTTTGTGCCTATGTTTTCATGAAATGTTCCCTTGGTATCTCTAATTTTCTTGAAGATATCTCTGGTCTTTCCCATTCTATTATTTTCCTCTGTTTCTTTGCATTTTCATTTAAGAAGGGTTTCTTATCTCACCTTGATATTCTTTAGAACTCAGCATTCAGTTAGGTATATCTTTCCTTTTCTCCTTTGCCTTTCACTTTTTTTCTTTTCTCAGCTATTTGTAAGGCCTCCTTAAACAACCATTTTTCCTTTTCTCATTTCTTTTTTTGGACATGTTGATAGTTTACAGTGAACAGTGCCGGAATCCGTGGTCTCCAAAAGAGAAAATTTCACTCTGGAATCCAAAAGACGCAGTCTCAGTCACACAGAGCTTTGGGTAACAAAGTTTATTAAAGTGAAAAGGATAGAGAACGCCTCCAGCAAAAGGGACTGGAAGGGGGTAGGAGAGTACCTGCCTTACTAGTTTAAGTAAAGCATTATATATTTTTCAACTGGCCACTGAAAACAGATAAAAAGAATACCTCAAGTTTGCAAGAGTTCCACCAAACCCTTTCCCAAGACATATATCCTGAGACAACTTCGGCATGAGATTAACCAGGGAGACCAGGTTCCAGGCAATGTGCCTCTGGGTGAGATATATTGTTGAGAAACAAGTTCACAGGCAAGATTTGTTACAAGTGTAATCACTAACATAGAGCCTAAGGAAAAATAATGTAATCTATGAAAAGCATTTTCCATGAGTAAGATATATTACTGCTGTATATTCATTAGTTTCAGACCTAAAGAAAGGCCAGTTCTTGGGCAAGATTCATTGTTGCAGAAGGCTTAAGGAAAGCATGAGTGAGAATGTTCACCTACTCCTTAAAATGCCTTGGATTGCCTGCCTGAGCCTTAACTCTCTCAGTGGTTTTGGTCATCGTTTCCTGTATAATGTTATGAACCTCTGCCCACAGTTCTTCAGGCATCTGTCAGATCTAATCCCTTGAATCTATTTGTCACTTCCACTGTATAATCATAAGAAATTTGATTAAAGTTGTACCTGAATGGCCTACTCGTTTTCCCTACATTCTTCAATTTAAGTCTGAATTTTGCAATAAGGTGTTCATGATTTGAGCTACAGTCAGTTCCAGGGTTTTTTTTTTTTTTTTTTTTTTCAGATAGTATAGCACTTCTCAATCTTTGACTGCAAAGAATACACCATCAATCTGATTTTGGTATTGACCATTTTGTGATGTTCTTGTGTAGTGTCATCTTTTGTGTTGCTGCAAGTGGGTGTTTGTTACAACCAATATGTTCTCTTGGCAAAACCCTGTTAGCCTTTGCCCTGCTTCATTTTGTATTCCTAGGCCAACTTGCCTGTTACTCCATATATCTCTTGATTTCCAACTTTGTATTGAAAATTCTCATACTATATAAATAAACAAGAAGACATAATTTCTGAAATTAATGTACAGTACTTAGAATTTCTTGAATACAGGAGGAAAATTATTTTAATGATAATTGATCTCAAAGTGATGTGAGAATACAGAAGAAACCTATAAAAATCATGGAACTCTCCACACAAGGCTTGCAAATGAGATGAAATTTAAACCAAGTTTAAAAGAACCACAGGAATTCTCCACGAGAGAGGGAATTATTATATTAATGAGGCAGATGAATACTAAATGCTGAATTAACAGAAGGATTTCACATGTTCAAAGATTACTTGCAATATTTTGTTATAGTGGTGCCCAGAATGCAATCTGCAGGTAATAATAAGGAGGAGACTGGAAATCTTGAAATGGGCCATGTCTGAAATAATTAATTATATAATTCAGAAGGACTTGGATTTTATCTTGTCATGCATAGGAGTCATTAAGTTGTTTTGGGACATGAGATTACACGGAAGTTTTTGCATTTCAAAAATATAACTTTAACCTTAGGATACATAGCATGAGAGAATTGAGGGCCGGGAGAATACTAAAGAAGCCATTGAAATGAGACTAGTGAAAGAATTGGTCAAATCTAACACACAGAGGTGAGAGACAAAAAGTGTGGAGGCATTAGAGAAAGTTGAGAAGTAGAGTGACCATCTTTCTAGTGCTCTTAAAACATTTCTGAAAATTATAGACTAATTTTATTACTAAAAGACAAAAATATACTAAAATGGTATATATAGAAATTATATTATAAATTCCATTATCTATAGTGTACAAATTATATGCTATAAATGGAGGAGAGACTATGATTGGAAAGTATAGAGGACTGGGAGAAGACATTGTTAACATTATGCAAATCCTGAGCTCCTGGAATACAGTAATGGTAAAGTGACTTTTCTAAAGACCTCCACACTTTAGTATTCTGAAAAATGGCTTAATGTAGAGAATCATCATCTTTCCTGTGGTTTAGATAGGATTAATGGATGTTTCTGTCCTCCTGCTTAATTGCTTATGACAATGTCAGACATCATCCTCCAAATTCCCATTCTTTGCTTATAAATTATTAAGTGAACAGTTTGTACTCACTGATCCATCAGGAAAAGCGTTCACCATTACTATTTTACCAAACTTTAGTCAGACTTTTCTTCTAGTTCTTTGAACTCTAGTCCATACTCAGTCTGAGTAAGCACTGAACATGAAACACCCTTCCTCTTATTGTCTTTCCCTAAAATTGGCAGACAAAAAGAAAGATATGTCCTGATCATTTGTCTGTGTCTGATTCTTTCTAGCCTTGTTTACTTCTCCCTGTAAAAGAAAACTTCTCTCCTGATTGACATCTGTGATAGTTGCAGATCCCATGGTCAAAGGTTTTTCCTACTGCCATAATCTCTCTTTGACTATTGAAATAACCTTCCTTTCTTTTTTGAAATGATATTTTCTAAGAAAGCTTCTCCTTACCAAAGCTTTTTTTTTTTTAAATTTACATAGAAAAAACAGTGGTATTGGAGAATTTACAGCTATAAATTAACTTTACACATAAGGTCTTACCCATTAGGAACATTATTTTTAGCAATTTCGGTTAACATTATGGGGATAAGGAATGAAAAGAAAAAAATTTGTCTCTAAATATGTTTTAAATTAATTGCACTATATTAAATGCAAAATATGGATACTCATTTTATTATTTCACTTCTTTTTATCTTTCTTTTTTGGAGGATGGGGGCACTCATTTTAAATGCCAACATTAGCACATATAGTCAAGTAAGTCATTTCTTGGACATGTTCAGGTACCCTTTATTAGTTCCCTGATTCAGATTCAGACTCAAACAGGAGGAACAGTTTCAAAAGGTGATAACTTCCTTTTCTCTTTTGGGGCAAAATCTGGCTTGACTACCTAACCAGGTGTGAATACTCACTGAGGTGAAAATTCATTTCTTTACAATAGAACAGCTCCTGGCTCACCCCTGGGCAAATAACAACTGATCAAGACTGAAATATTTGAATTCAGTTTTTAAAACACATATTATTAAAAAAATAAAAAATTTAAAGGCAAACAAGAAAGCATTGCTGGGTTAACCGGCAGATTATGATTCCTTTAGAATATGCATGTCTTATTCTGACTTAACCCAGGAGTAGGTCTGGCCATTCAATATAGAGATATTTGAAGATTTTGTTCTATCAGATCTATGCTCCTCAATAACAATTAAATCATATATAGATACATATATCAGCTGAAGCAGCTTCACTCTTTTAGTAGAGTTTGCCCTTTAAATGGATACCATCCTAGGGATTACTTTTACATGAAATGATTGAAAAGAAATTCATTACTGAATAATGAATTTATTCAGTGGTTTTTACTGGCTTCTAAAAAGGATACTACCATAAAATCTGTCTTGTTCAGAGTGATAAGAATCTGTAAAATACATATAATTGTTTGTTATACTATTTTATTGCTCAAAATTGTCAATATATGACAAAGTAACTTAAAAAGTAGAGGTCCATCAGTTTCATTGTGTAGAACCATAATATGGCAGCAATATTGTGGATACAGGTTAGTAAGTTCAGTTCAGTTCATTTCAGTCACTCAGTCGTGTCTGACTCTTTACAACCGCATGAATCACAGCACGCCAGGCCTCCCTGTCTATTACCAACGCCCGGAGTTCACTCAAACTCACGTCCATCGAATCTGTGATGCCATCCAGCCATCTCATCCTCTGTCATCCCCTTTACCTCCTGCCCCCAATCCCTCCCAGCATCAGTCTTTTCCAGTGAGTCAACTCTTTGCATGAAGTGGCCAAAGTACTGGAGTTTCAGCTTTAGCATCATTCCTTCCAAAGAACACCCAGGACTTATCTCCTTTAGAATGGACTGGTTGGATCTCCTTGCAGTCCCAGGACTCTCAGGAGTCCTTTCCAACACCACAGTTCAAAAGGGTCAATTCTTCGGCGCTCAGCCGTCTTCACAGTCCAACTCTCACATCCATACATGACCACAGGAAAAATCAGAGCCTTGACTAGACGGACCTCAGTCGGCAAAGTCATGTCTCTGCTTTTGAATATGCTGTCTAGGTTGGTCATAACTTTCCTTCCCAAGGAGTAAGCGTCTTTTAATTTCATGGCTGCAGTCACCATTTGCAGTGATTTGCGAGTCCCCCAAAATAAAATCTGACACTGTTTCCACTGTTTCCCCATCTATTTCCCATGAAGTGATGGGACCAGATGCCATGATCTTCGTTTTCTGAATGTTGAGCTTTAAGGCAACTTTTTCACTCTCCTCTTTCACTTTCTTCAAGAGGCTTTTTAGTTCCTCTTCACTTTCTGCCATAAGGGTGGTGTCATATGCATATCTGAGGTGATTGATATTTCTCCCGGCAATCTTGATTCCAGCTTGTGTTTCTTCCAGTCCAGCGTTTCTCATGATGTACTCTGCATAGAAGTTAAAGAAGCAGGGTGATAATATACAGCCTTGATGTACTCCTTTTCCTATTAGGAACCAGTCTGTTGTTCCATGTTCAGTTCTAACTGTTGCTTCCTGACCTGCATACCGATTTCTCAAGAGGCAGGTCAGGTGGTCTGTATTCCCATCTCTCTCAGAATTTTCCACAGTTTATTGTGATCCACACAGTCAAAGGCTTTGACATAGTCGATAAAGCAGAAATAGATGGTTTCCTGGAACTCTCTTGCTTTTTCCATGATCCAGTGGATGTTGGCAATTTGATCTCTGGTTCCTCTGCCTTTTCTAAAACCAGCTTGAACATCAGGAAGTTCATGGTTCACGTATTGCTGAAGCCTGGCATGGAGAATTTTGAGCATTACTTTACTAGCATATGAGATGAGTGCAATTGTGTGGTAGTTTGAGCATTCTTTGGCATTGCCTTTCTTTGGGAATGGAATGAAAACTGACTTTTTCCAGTCCTGTGGCCACTGCTGAGTTTTCCAAATGTGCTGGCATATTGAGTGCAGCACTTTCACAGCATCATCTCTCAGGATTTGAAATAGCTCCACTGGAATTCCATCACGTCCACTAGCTTTGTTCGTGGTGATGCTTTCTAAGGCCCACTTGACTTCACATTCCAGGATGACTGGCTCTAGATGAGTGATCACACCATTGTGATTATCCAGGTTGTGAAGATCTCTTTTTGTACAGTTCTTCCATGTATTCTTGCCATCTCTTCTTAATATCTTCTACTTCTGTTAGGTCCAGACCATTTCTGTCCTTTATCTAGCCTATCTTTGCATGAAATGTTCCCTTGGTATCTCTAATTTTCTTGAAGAGATCTCTAGTCTTTCCCATTCTGTTCTTTTTCTCTATTTCTTTGCACTGTTCACTGAAGAAGGCTTTCTCATCTCTTCTTGCCATTCTTTGGAATTCTGCATTCAGATGCTTATATCTTTCCTTTTCTCCTTTGCTTTTCACTTCTCTTCTTTTCACAGCTATTTGTAAGGCCTCCCCAGACAGCCATTTTGCTTTTTTGCATTTCTTTTCCATGGGGATGGTCCTGATCCCTGTCTTGTGTACAATGTCATGAACCTCATTCCGTAGTTCATCAGGCACTCTATGTATGAGATTGAGGCCCTTAAATCTATTTCTCACTTCCACTGTATAATCATAAGGGATTTGATTTAGGTCATACCTGAGTGGTCTAGTGGTTTTCCCTTCTTTCTTCAATTTGAGTGTGAATTTGGTAATAAGGAGTTCATGATCTGAGACACATTCAGCTCTCTGTCTTGTTTTGCTGACTGTATAGAGCTTCTCCATCTTTGCCTGTAAAGAATATAATCAATGTGATTTCAGTGTTGACCATCTGGTGATGTCCATGTGTAGAGTCTTCTCTTGTATTGTTGGGAGAGGGTGTTTGCTATGACCAGTGCCTTTTCTTGGCAATACTCTATTAGTCTTTGCTCTGCTTCATTCTGCATTTCTCCAATTAGCCTAATTGGAGGTTAATATCCTTTAAAATGGATAATTATATTAAAATTTTTAATATAGTAGGATTTAAAAAAAATTTTGTTTAACATGCCTGACAACTGAAAATGAAAGCATTATACTTGTTTAGATAAGTCAATAACTGTGTGTTATAAAACGTTTTTATGATTAAGTAAAAAATATTTCCTTACAAAAGTAACTTGTAAATTTTTATCTGAAATCATATTAATGAGATAATTTTCAGTTTATCATCTACTAAAAGGTTAGTTAGAAAAATGTCTAAAACTTTGGATATATTTTTTATTTTATTTATTTATTTATTATTTTTTAGGTTCTTTTTAAAATATAAATTTATTTTAATTGGAGGTTAATTATTTTACAATATTGTATTGGTTTTGCCATACATCAACATGAATCTGCCACAGGTATACACATGTTCCCCATCCTAAACCCCCCTCCCTCTTCCCACTCCATACCATCCCTCTGGGTCATCCCAGTGCCCCAGCCTCAAGCATTCAGTGTCATGCATTGAATCTGGACTGGCGATTCATTTCATATATGATATTATACATGTTTCAATGCCATTCTCCCAAATCATCCCACCCTCGCCCTCTCCCACAAAGTCCAAAAGGCTGTTCTATACATCTGTGTCTCTTTTGCTGTCTCACATACAGGATTATCATTACCGTCTTTCTAAATTCCATATATATGCGTTAATATACTGTATTGATGTTTTTCTTTCTGGCTTACTTCACTCTGTATAATAGGCTCCAGTTTCATCCACCTCATTAGAACTGATTGAAATGTATTATTTTTAATGGCTTAGTAATACTCCATTGTGTATATGTACCACAGCTTTCTTATCCATTCATCTGCTGATGGACATCTAGGTTGCTTCCATGTCCTGGTTATTATAAACAGTGCTGCAATGAACATTGGGGTACATGTGTCTCTTTCAATTCTGATTTCCATGGTGTGTATGCCCAACAGTGGGATTTCTGGGTCATAAGGCAGTTCAATTTCCAGTTTTTTAAAGGAATCTCCACACTGTTCTCCATAGTGGCTATACTAGTTTGCATTCCCACCAGCAGTGTAAGAGGGTTCCCTTTTCTCCACACCCTCTCCAGCATTTATTGCTTGTAGACTTTTGGGTTGCAGCCATTCTGACTGGTGTGAAATGGTACCTCATTGTGGTTTTGATTTGCATTTCTCTGATAATGAGTGATGTTGAGCATCTTTTCATGTGTTTGTTAGCCTTCTGTATGTCTTCTTTGGAGAAATGTCTATTTAAATCTTTGGCCCAATTTTTGATTGGGTCGTTTATATTTCTGGAATTGAGCTGTAGGAGTTGCTTGTATATTTTTGAGATTAGTTGTTTGTCAGTTACTTTATTTGCTATTATTTTCTCCCATTCAGAAGGCTGTCTTTTCACCTTGCTTATAGTTTCCTTTGTTGTGCAGAAGCTTAACTTACCAACGGTATTTTTCACAGAGCTAAAACAAACAATTTGACCATTTGTGTGGAAATATAAAAAACCTCAAATAGCCAAAGCAATCTTGAGAAAGAAGAATGGAACTGGAGGAATCAACCTTCCTGACTTCAGGCTCTACTACAAAGCCATACTCATCAAGACAGTATGGTACTGGCACAAAGACTGAAATGTAGATCAATGGAACAAAATACAAAGCCCAGAGATAAATCCATGCACCTACGGACACCTTATCTTTGACAAAGGAGGCAAGAATATACAATAGATTAAAGACAATCTCTTGAACAAGTGATGCTGGGAAAATTGGTCAACCACTTGTAAAAGAATGCAACTAGAACACTTTCTAACACCGTACACAAAAATAAACTCAAAATGGATTAAAGATCTAAATGTAAGACCAAACTATAAAACTCCTAGGGGAGAACATAGGCAAACACTCTCCAACATAAATCACAGCAAGATCCTCTATTACCCACCTCCCAGAATATTGGAAATAAAGGAAAAAGTAAACAAATGGAACCTAATATTGTTTCTTTTAAATTAAGAAATATAAGAAGAAAAATTGCCACTCTTATATAGTCATGAGATTTTTATCTACTCACTCAACATGTATTTAGTTTCTTTTAATAACGTTACCAATTCTCATCAAGAGGATCATCCAAATGGTGACTTAATGATAATTAATTTTTTGAAATTGTGTATATTAGGAAATGTGCTACATATCTGTGTAAGAGATTATCCAGAGTTTTTGTGGAAATAAAGCAGTTACAACCTAAAAGCTTGATCTACTGGGAGTGCATATTAAAAAGATAAAATGATAAAATAGTAGCAGAAGGAGTAGAAACAACAGACTAATTCCAACACCCAGGGTCTAACAGGCTTGCTGCTGCTGTTGGTGCTAAGTCGCGTCAGTCATGCCCGACTCTGTGTGACCCCATAGACGGCAGTCCACCATTCTGGCTTAAATGATCACAGATGTTCATTTAATGGCACTCAAGTTAGTGTAGCAGCAAGTTAGTGTAAACAGGAAAATGCTTGCTATAAATGCAGAGGTTATATTTAATTATGGAACCACAGTTGATGAAAATATTAATGATAATTCTATAATAAATGATATTAACAAAGGCATGATATTACTGCAAGCCTTCTAAAAAATCGTTCAGTTGAGTTAGGTTCAGTTCAGTCGCTCAGTCGTGTCTGACTCTTTGTGACCCCATGAACTGCAACATATCAGGCCTCCCTGTCCATCACCAACTCCCGGATTTCGCCCAAACTCATGTGCATTGAATCGGTGATGCCATCCAACAATCTCATCCTATCTCATACCCTTCTCTTCCTGCTTCAATCTTTCCCAGCATCAGGGTCTTTTCATTTGAGTCAGCTCTTCGCATCAGGTGGCCTAAGTACTGGAGTCTCAGCTTCATCATCAGTCCTTCCAATGAACACCCAAGAATGATCTCCTATAGGATGGACTGGATTGATCTCTTTACAGTAAAAGGGACTCTCAAGAGTCTTCTCCAACACCACAGTTCAAAAGCATCAATTCTTCGGAGCTTAGCTTTCTTTACAGTCCAACACTTGCATCCATACTTGACTACTGGGAAAATTATAGCTTTCACTAGACGGATCTTTGTTGACAAAGTAATGTCTCTGCTTTTGAATATGCTGTCTAAATTGGTCATAATTTCCCAAGGTGTCAGGGTCTTTAATTAAATCGGTGCAATCATCATCTGCAGTGATTTTGGAGCCCCCCAAAATCAAGTCTGCCACTGTTTCCACTGTTTCCCCACCTATTTCCTATGAAGTGATGGGACCAGATGTCATGAACTTAGTTTTCTAAATGTTGAGCTTTAAGCCAACTTTTTCACTCTCCTCTTTAAATTTCAAGAGGTTATTTAGTTCTTCACTTTCTGCCATAAGGGTGGTGTCATCTGCATATCTGAGGTGATTGATATTTCTCCAAGCAATCTTGATTCCAGCTGGTGCTTCTTCTAGTCCAGCATTTCTCATGATGTATCCTGCATAGAAGTTAAATAAGCAGGGTGACAATATACAACCTTGACATACTCCTTTTCCTACTTGGAACCAGTCTGTTGTTCCATGTCCAGTTCTAACTGTTGCTTCCTGATCTGCATACAGATTTCTCAAGAGGCCGGTCAGGTGGTCTGGTATTCCCATCTCTTTCAGAATTTTCCACAGTTTATTGGGATCCACACAGTCAAAGGCTTTGGCATAGTCAATAAAACAGAATAGATGTTTTTCTGGAACTCTTGCTTTTTTGATGATCCAAAGGATGTCAGCAATTTGATCTCTGGTTCCTCTGCCTTTTTAAAATCCAACTTGAACATCTGGAAGTTCAGGGTTTACATACTGTTTAAGCCTGGCTTGAAAATTTTGAGCATTACTTTCCTAGCATGTGAGATGAGTGCAACTGAGTGGTAGTTTGAGCATTCTTTGGCATTATCTTTCTTTGGGATTGGAATGAAAACTGACCTTTTTCAGTCTTTTGGCCACTGCTGAGTTTTCCAAATTTGCTGACATATTGAGTGCAGCACTTTTACAGCATCACTTTTAGGATTTAAAATAGCTCAACTGGCATTCCATCACCTCCACTAGCTTTGTTCAAAGTGATGCTTCCTAAGGCCCACTTGAATTCACATTCTAGGATGTCTGGCTCTAGGTGAGTGCTCACACCATCATGATTATCTGGGTTGTGAAGATCTTTTTTGTACAGTTCTTCTGTGTATTCTTGCCATCTCTTAATAACTTCTGCTTCTTTTAAGTCCCTACCATTTCTGTCCATTATTGAGCCCTTCTTTGCATGAAATGTTCCCTTGGTATCTCTAATTTTCTTGAAGAGATCTCTTGTCTTTCCCATTCTGTTGTTTTCCTTTATTTCTTTACATTGATTACTGAGAAGGCTTTCTTTTCTCTCCTTGCTATTCTTTGGAACTCTGCATTCAGATACTTATGTCTTTCCTTTTCTCTTTTGCTTTTCACTTCTCTTCTTTTCACAGCTATTTGTTAGGCCTCTTCAGACAGCCATTTTGCCTTTTTGCATTTCTTTTTCTTGAGGATGCTCTTGATCCCTGTCTCCTGTACAATGTCACAAACTTCCATCCATAATTCATCAGGCACTCTATCAGATCTAGTCCCTTAAATCTACTTCTCAATTCCACTGTATAATCATAAGGGATTTGATTTAGGCCATACCTGAATGGTCTAGTGGTTTTCCCCACTTTCTTCAATTTGAGTCTGAATTTGGCAATAAGGAGTTCATGATCTGAGCCACAGTCAGCTCCTGGTCTTGTTAGCAATATAGAAATAATCTTATTTAATTCTCAAAGAACCATAGGAGATAATATGATATTTTCTGCATTTTTCAAATCAAGCAGTGAAGGCTCAAATAGCTTAAACAAATGTTCCAAGATAATTATTTAATAAATATGAGAGCCAAGTTTAACCAGTTATCAAGACTTCTAACCATTATACTGTGGCTTTTTTTTTTTTTTTTTACTAGAGGGCAGAGATCCAAGGCCCAGGCAACCCCAGCATCATGTTTCTATTTCCAAAGATATCTTTGCTGTTCATCAAAACTTGATGGAACAGAAGCAACCAGGGTATCCTTCAGTAGATGATAAGATAAAGAGTTTTGAATAAATTTAAGCAACATAATTTTTTAATAGTGAAAAGGAACGAGTTATCAAATTATGAAAACATATGAAAAAGACAACCTTATAACACTAAATGAAAGAAGCTAATCTGAAGAGGATTAATATGAAATGAGTTGAACTCTGTTATCCTCTGGTGAAAGCAAAACTATAGACAGTAAATCAGTTGCAAAGGGTTAGGTTCAGGGGCAGGTATGTATAAGCAAATGACAGAGGATATTTTGGGCAGGAACATACTCTGTATGGTATCATAATGGTGAATAGATGCTATCACATAAATGTCAAAACTTAAAAAAATGTACCACACCCAGAAAAAGAATGAACTCTAGAATAAGCAACGGTCTTTGGGTGATTATGATATATCAATGTAGGTTCATCACTTGCAACAAATGTACCAGTTTGGTGAGGAATGTTGATAATGGGGGATAGATCTATGCGTGTTTGAAGGCAGGGAAGATATGGGAAATCTCTGTATTCTCCTCTCAATTTTGTTGTGAACATAAAATTACTCTGAAAAGAATAGCCTTTTATTTATTTTATTTATTTATTTATTTTACTACATAAAAGTGCTTTTATTTTATTTTTTTACTTTACAATACTGTATTGGTTTTGCCATACATTGACATGAATCTACCACAGGTGTACATGAGTTCCCAACCCTGAACCCCCTTCCCACCTCCCTCCCCGTATCTTCTCTCTGGGTCATCCCAGTGCACCAGCCCCAAGCATACTGTATCCTGTATCGAACCTAGACTAGCGATTCATTTCTTACATGATAGTATACATGTTTCAATGCCATTCTCCCAAATTATCCCACCCTCTCCCTCTCCCACAGAGTCCAAAAGTCTGGTCTTTACATCTGTGTCTCTTTTGCTGTCTTGCATACAGAGTTATCATTACCATCTTTCTAAATTCCATAAAAAATGATAGCACTGGTGATAGATATCATTTCCTTATGGCAGATATAAATACTCTAGAACTCATCCTACAAATGTTTAAATTAAATGAATTACCTAAAGGGAATTTCTTAAACTGATTTCAGTCAGTTTAAGAATTATCTAGACAGCTTGTCAAAAATGAAGATTCCTAGAGAAATATGATTAACTAGTACTAGAGCTGGGCTCATGAATATTGTCATTCAGTTGTTAAGTCTTGTCCTACTCTTTGTGACCTCATAGACTGTAGCATATCAATTTCCATGTCCTTCACTGTCTCCCAGAGTTTGCTTCAGTTTGTTTCAGATTCATGTCCATTGAGTCAATGATGCAGTTTAAGCATCTAGTCTTCTGCTGCTTCCTTATCCTTTTGCCTTCAATATTCCTAGCATCAGTCTTTTCCAATGAATCAGTTCTTTGCATCAGGTGGCCAAAATATTACAGTTTTAGCTTCAGCATGAGTCCTTCCAATGAATATTCAGGGCTTATTTCCTTTAATATTGACTGCTTGATCTTTTTTCAGTCCAAGAGACTCTTAAGACTTCTCCAGCATCACAATTCCAAGGCATCATTTCTTCAATGCTCAGAATTCTTTATGGTCAAACTCTCACATTCATACATGGCTACTGAAATAAACATAGCTTTAACTATATGGAACTTTATTGGCAAAATAATGTCTTTGTTTTTTAATACACTGTCTGGGTTTGTCACAGCTTTCCTTCAAAGGAGCAAGTATCTTTTAATTTCAATAGTGCAGTCACCATCTTCAGGGCTCATCAAAATGCAAGTTTATATGGTAAAAGTTTATTGAGACAGGTGATTTATGGATGACACCATAAGAAATATGACCATTAAATTTTTTAATTCGCTAGAGATTTTCTAGTTTTTAACTGAATTTCACAATCTTAAACTTAAAAATCTGTCTTTATAAAATAACAAAATAGAAAGATAAAAATTATCACTACAATCTTTATTTCTTTTCTAATATTGAAATTTAACATTCTGAATTTACTCTTCCAAGGCATTGGTTTGAGGGGAAAAAAGATTCAAAATATTTTTGTTTTAATCATTTTCAAAATAAAACATAATTTATACTCTTACTATTGTCAGTCTTTTATATTAAACATAATGTTTTCCATAGTGATTGGTAATATTCCACATGATGAGCACTCCAAAAGCCTAGATTCTTACAGTAAAATTACTGGAAAAATTATACATGAGAAATAAGACTTTGTTTTATTTTTTGCTATTATTGTTACTAAATTATAACTTTAGCCCTCCATGATTGATATTAAATTATGTATATGATTCTCTCTTCTATCTGAATGATTGCAGGAGACATTTGGAATTTTTTGACTATCCGTCAATCAAATCCTAAATCCCTTTCTCTACTACCCCTTATTCCATTTACGTAGGATGATATTTTTAGGAGAGCATTGTCTTGAACTGCAGAATCACATGGGGATGATTACCCCTTTCCTTGCTCTGGCTCAGCCTGGGAGGAGCTCAAGTGTTTGAGACTAAGGCAATTGGAAATGATTCAGAAAATTTTGGTTTTTGAGTGATGGCAGATTAAGCTGTTCCAGAAGCAGCTCTTTCAATAACAGCTCTTTATAAAACTTTTCAGAATTATTTTTTCCCAGCATGTTTTCCAGGTTGTCAATAGCCAGACGGTAGTTAGAATTAAAATAATTATGTATGTATTTCATTATCATTATTATTTAAAACTTGCAGATTAAGTGTGAATCTTGCAACCCAGAACTTTGATGGAGACTACTTATTTTAAAAATTCTGATGAGATGGATGAAACTGGAGCCGATTATACAGAGTGAAGTAAGCCAGAAAGAAAAACACCAATACAGTATACTAACACATATATATGGAATTTAGGAAGATGGCAGTGACGACCCTGTATGCAAGACAGGGAAAGAGACACAGATGTGTATAACGGACTTTTGGACTCAGAGGGAGAGGGAGAGGGTGGGATGATTTGGGAGAATGACATTCTAACATGTATACTATCATGTGAATTGAATCGCCAGTCTATGTCTGACGCAGGATGCAGCATGCTTGGGGCTGGTGCATGGGGATGACCCAGAAAGATGTTATGGGGAGGGAGGTGGGAGGGGGGTTCATGTTTGGGAATGCATGTAAGAATTAAAGATTTTAAAATTTAAAAAATAAAAAACTAAAAATAAAAAAAAATTAAAGGAAACTAAAATAAATAAATAAATAAATAAAAATTCTTATTTGAGGAATACCTTAAAATGAGTTTGATGTTGTTGCTGTTTAGTTGCGAAGTGGTGTCCAACCCTTTAGTCACCCCATGTAAGGCCCAGCAAGAATACTGGAATGGATTGCCATTTCATTCTTCAGGTAGAGTGAGTTAGTCTATTTTATACATTCATTTTTCTCTCAATTTTCTTACAAAGAAAAAAACTTTTGAGAATTTTTTAAAGTACCTTGTTATTTGGAAAATCAGTCAATTCATATCTTCTTGGAATAGCAATGTATTTTAAGTTATGTAAATGCCTACTATTTTACATTCCATGTATCATCATACTTCAGTTATCCTCGATATACTTTCAAATATTAAACTTTTTCCTTGACACTATCTAATTTACAGCCATATCTTGCTTTTAGCCATTTGTTCTTCCTTCTTAATGTTTAAATATGAAAAAGGAAATGTTTGCATCATACTCTTGTAACTCCAATGTTGTTGGAGTCTGATTTTGAACAACTTTAGAAGTCATATCTACATTCTGTTGCCAGTTTAAACAATTAAATGTCTGGAATATGTTCTAAGATATAACCAAGAGTGAAAATTTTTATTATAGTTGTTTTCCTTTATTGTGATAATTTTTCATTTTTAAAATTTTTTAATTTTACTTTATTATGCTTTACAATACTGTATGGGTTTTGCCATACATTGATATGAATCAGCCACGGGTGTACATGAGTTCCCAATCCTGAAACCCCTCCCACTTCCCACCCTATATCATTTCTCTGGATCATCCCCGTGCACCAGCCCCAAGCATCCTGTATCTTGTATCGAACATAGACTGGCTTTTCGTTTCTTACATGATAGTATACATGTTTCAATGCCATTCTCCCAAATCATCCCACCCTCTCCCTCTCCCACAGAGTCCAAAAGTCTGGTCTTTACATCTGTGTCTCTTTTGCTGTCTCTCATACAGGGTTATCATTACCATCTTTCTAAATTCCGTATATATGTGTTAGTATACTGCATTAGTGTTTTTCTTTCTGGCTTACTTCACTCTGTATAATTGGCTCCAGTTTCATCCACCTCATTAGAACTGATTGAAATGTATTCTTTTTAATGGCTTAGTAATACTCCATTGTGTATAAGTACCACAGCTTTCTTATCCATTCATTCATCTGCTGATGACATCTAGGCTGTTTCCATGTTCTGGTGATTATAAACAGTGCTGCGATGAACATTGGGGTACACGTGTCTTTCAGTTCTGGGCTCCTCGGTTTGTATGCCCAGCAGTGGGATTTCTGGGTCATAAGGCAGTTCTATTTCCAGTTTTTTAAGGAATCTCCACACTGTTTTCCATAGTGGCTATACTAGTTTCTATTCCCACCAACAGTGTGAGAGGGTTTCCTTTTCTCCACACCCTCTCCAGCATTTATTGCTTGTAGACTTTTGGGACGCTGCCATTCTGACTGGCGTGAAATGATACTTCATTGTGGTTTTGTTTTGCATTTCTCTGATAATGAATGATGTTGAGCATCTTTTCATGTGTTTGTTAGCCATCCTTATGTCTTCTTTGGAGAAATGCCTATTTAGTTCTTTGGCCCATTTTTTGATTGGGTCGTTATTTTTCTGGAATTGGGCTGCAGGAGTTGCTTGTATATTTTTGAGATTAGTTGTTTGTCAGTTGCTTCATTTGCTATTATTTTCTCCCATTCAGAAGGCTGTCTTTTCACCTTGCTTATAGTTTCCTTTGTTGTGCAGAAGCTTTTAATTTTAATTAGATCCCATTTTTTATTTTTGCTTTTACTTCCAGTATTCTGGGAAGTGGATCATAGAGGATCCTGCTGTGATTTATGTCGGAGAAGGTTTTGCCTATGTTCTCCTCTAGGAATTTTATAGTTTCTGGTCTTACGTTTAGATCTTTAATCCATTTTGAGTTTATTTTTGTGTATGGTGTTAGAAAGTGATCTAGTTTCATTCTTTTACAAGTGGTGGACCAGTTTTCCAGCACCATTTGTTAAAGAGATTGTCTTTAATCCATTGTAGATTCTTGCCTCCTTTGTTGAAGATAAGGTGTCCATAGGTGTGTGGATTTATCTCTGGGCTTTCTATTTTGTTCCATTGATCTATATTTCTGTCTTTGTGCCAGTACCATACTGTCTTGATGACTATAGCTTTGTAGTAGAGCCTGAAGTCAGGCAGGTTGATTCCTCCAGTTCCATTCTTCTTTCTCAAGATTGCTTTGGCTATTCGAGGTTTTTTGTATTTCCATACAAATTGTGAAATTATTTGTTCTAGCTCTGTGAAAAATATCGCTGGTAGCTTGATAGGGATCGCATTAAATCTGTAGATTGCTTTGGGTAATATACTCATTTTCACTATACTGATTCTTCTGATCCATGAACATGGTATATTTCTCCATCTGTTAGTGTCCTCTTTGATTTCTTTCATCAGTGTTTTATAGTTTTCTGTATATAGGTCTTTAGTTTCTTTAGGTAGATATATTCCTAAGTGTTTTATTCTTTTCATTGCAATGGTGAATGGAATTGTTTCCTTAATTTCTTTTTCTTCTTTCTCATTATTAGTGTATAGGAATGCAAGGGATTTCTGTGTGTTGATTTTATATCCTGCAAATTTACTATATTCATTGATTAGCTCTAGTAATTTTCTGGTGGAGTCTTTAGGGTTTTCTATGTAGAAGATCATGTCATCTGCAAACAATGAGAGTTTTACTTCTTCTTTACCAATTTGGATTCTTTTTATTTCTTTTTCTGCTCTGATTGCTGTGGCCAAAACTTCCAGAACTATGTTGAATAATAGCGGTGAAAGTGGGCACCATCTTCTTTTTCCTGACTTTAGGGAAAATGCTTTCAATTTTTCACCATTGAGGATAATGTTTGCTGTGGGTTTGTCATATATAGCTTTTGATTATGTTGAGGTAGGTTCCTTCTATTCCTGCTTTCTGGAGAGTTTTTATCATAAATGGATATTGAATTTTGTCAAAGGCCGTCTCTACATCTATTGAGATAATCATATGGCTTTTATTTTTCAATTTGTTAATGTGGTGAATTACGTTAATTGATTTGCGGATATTGAAGAATCCTTGCATCCCTGGGATAAAGCCCACTTGGTCATGGTGTATGGTCTTTTTAATGTGTTGTTGGATTCTGACTGCTAGAATTTTGTTGAGGATTTTTGCATCTATGTTCATCAGTGATATTGGCCTGTAGTTTTTTTTTTTTTTTTTGTAGAATCTTTGTCAGGTTTTGGTATCAGGGTGATGGTGGCCTCATAGAATGAGTTTGGAAGTTTACCTTCCTCTGCAATTTTCTGGAAGAGTTTGAGTAGGATAGGTGTTAGTTCTTCTCTAAAGTTTTGGTAGAATTCAGCTGTGAAGCCATCTGAACCTGGGCTTATGTTTGCTGGAAGATTTCTGATTACAGTTTCAGTTTTCGTGCTTGTGATAGGTCTGTTAAGATTTTCTATTTCTTCCTGGCTCAGTTTTGGAAAGTTGTACTTTGCTAAGAATTTGTCCATTTCTTCCGTGTTGTCCATTTTATTGGCATACAACTGCTGATAGTAGTCTCTTATGATCCTTTGTATTTCTGTGTTGTCTGTTGTGATCTCTCCATTTTCATTTCTAATTGTATTGATTTGATTTTTCTCCCTTTGTTTCTTGATGAGTCTGGCTAATGGTTTGTCAATTGTATTTATTCTTTCAATGAAGCAGCTTTTGGCTTTGTTGATTTTTGCTATGGTCTCTTTTGTTTCTTTTGCATTTTTTTCTGCCCTAATTTTTAAGTTTTCTTTCCTTCTATTAACTCTCGGGTTCTCTATTTCTTCCTTTTCTAGTTGCTTTAGGTGTAGAGTTAGGTTATTTATTTTTCTTTTTTCTTGTTTCTTGAGGTACGCCTGTATTGCTATGAACTTTCCCCTTAGCACTGCTTTTATAGTGTCCCACAGGTTTTGGGTTGTGTTTTCACTTTAATTTGTTTCTATACATATTTTGATGTCTTTATTTCTTCTGTGATTTGTTGGTTATACAGAAGCGTGTTTTTCAGCTTCCATATGTTGGAATTTTTAATAGTTTTTCTCCTGTAATTGAGATCTAATCTTACTGCATTATGGTCAGAAAAGATGCTTGGAATGATTTCAATTTTTTTTGAATTTATCAAGGTTAGTTTTATGGTCCAGGAAGTGATCTATCTTGAAGAAGGTTCCGTGAGCACTTGAGAAAAAAGGTGAAATTCATTGTTTTGGAGTGAAATGTCCTATAGATATCAATTAGGTCTAATTGGTCTATTGTATCATTTGAAGTTTGCATTTCTTTTTACATTTTCTGTTTAGTTGATCTGTCCATAGATGTGAGTGGGGTATTAAAGTCTCCCACTATTATTGTGTTATTGTTAATTTCCCCTTTCATACTTGTTAGCATTTGTCTTACATATTGTGGTGCTCCTATGATGGGTGCATATATATTTGTAATTGTTATATCTTCTTCTTGGATTGTTCCTTTGATCATTATGTAGTGTCCTTCTTTGTCTCTTTTCACAGCCTTTGTTTTAAAGTCTATTTTATCAGGTATGAGTACTGCTACTCCTGCTTTCTTTTGGTCTCTATTTGCGTGGAATATCTTTTTCCAGCCCTTCACTTTCAGTCTGTATGTGTCCCTTGTTTTGAAGTGGGTCTCTTGTAGGCAACATATATAGGGCTCTTATTTTTGTATCCATTCAGCCAGTCTTGCCTTTTGGTTGGGGCATTCAACCCATTTACATTTAAGGAAATTATTGATAAGTATGATCCCATTGCCATTTACTTTGTTGTTATGGGTTCTGGTTTATATGCCCTTTTTGCGTTTCCTATCTAGAGAATATCTTTTAGCATTTGTTGGACAGCTGGTTTGGTGGTGCTAAATTCTCTCAGCTTTTGCTTTTCTGTAAAGCTTTTGATTTTTCCTTCATATTTGAATGAGATCCTTGCTGGGTACAGTAATCTTGGCTGTAGGTTATTTTCTTTCATCACTTTAAGTATGTCTTGCCATTCCCTCCTTGCCTGAAGAGTTTCTATTGAAAGTTCAGCTGTTACCCTTATAGGAATCCCCTTGTGTGTTATTTGTTGTTTTTCCCTTGCTGCTTTTAATATTTGTTCTTTGTGTTTGATCTTTGTTAATTTGATTAATATGTGTCTTGTGGTGTTTTGCCTTAGGTTTATCCTGTTTGGAACTCTCTGGGTTTCTTGGACTTGGGTGATTATTTCCTTCCCCATTTTAGGGAAGTTTTCAACTATTATCTCCTCAAGGATTTTCTCATGGTCTTTCTGTCCTCTTTTCTGGGACTCCTATAATTCAAATGTTTGAGCGTTTCATATTGTCCTGGAGGTCTCTGAGATTGTCCTCATTTCTTTTAATTTATTTTTCTTTTTTCCTCTCTGATTCATTTGTTTCTACCATTCTATCTTCTATTTCACTAATCCTATCTTCTGCTTCAGATATTCTACTATTTGTTGCCTCTAGAGTGTTTCTGACCTCATTTATTGCATTATTCATTATATATTGACTCTTTTATATTTCTTCTAGGTCCTTGTTAAACCTTTCTTGCATCTTCTCAATCCTTGTCTCTAGGCTATTTATCTGTGATTCTATTTTGATTTCAAGATTTTGGATCATTTTCACTATCATTATTCGGAATTCTTTCTCAGGTAGATTCCCTATCTCTTCCTCTTTTGTTTGGTTTGGTGGGCATTTCTCCTGTTCCTTTACCTGCTGGGTATTCCTCTATTTCTTCATCTTGGTTATATTACTGCGTTTGGGGTGGCCTTTCTGTATTCTTGGAATTTGTGGAGTTCTCTTTATTATGGAGTTTTCTTGTTGTGGGTGGGGTTGTATCAGTGCCTTGTCAAGGTTTCTTGGTTAGGGAAGCTTGTGTCAGAGTTCTGGTGAGTGGAGCTGGATTTCTTCTCTCTGGGGTGCAATGAAGTGTCCAGTAATGAGTTATGAGATGTCTATGGTTTTGGAGTAACTTTGAGCTGCCTGTGTATTGAAGCTCAGGGGTGTGTTCCTGTGTTGCTGGAGAATTTGCATGGTATGTCTTGCTCTGGAACTTGTTGGCCCTTGGGTGGTGGTGCTTGGTTTCAGTGTAGGTATCTAGGCATTTGATGAGCTCCTATCGATTAATTTTCCCTGGATTTTTACAGTAGCCCCAAGACTTCTCCATCTACACAGCACTGATGATAAAACATCTAGGTTAAAGATGAAAAGTTTCTCCACATTGAGGGACACCCAGAGAGGTTCACAGAGTGACATGGAGAAGAGAAGAGGGATGGGGTAGTTAGTGGTGACTGGAATGAGATGTGGTGGGATCAAAAGAGGAGAGAGCAAGCTAGCCAATAATCACTTCCTTATGTGCGCTCCACAGTCTGGACTGCTCAGAGATGTTCACAGAGTTATACAAGGAAGAGGAGAGGGAGGAAGGAGACAGAGGTGGCCAGGAGGATAAGAGAGAGAAATGAAAAGGAGAGAGACAGATCCAGCCAGAAACCAGTTCCCTAAGTGTTCTCCACCGTCTGGAACACACAGAGATTCACGGAGTTGGGTAGAGAAGAGAAGGGGGAGGGAGGAGGCAGAGGCAACCTGGTGGAGAAAAACGAGAGTCCAAAGGGGGAGAAAGTGGTCAAGCCTGTAATCTCACTCTCGGTAAAATTGGGTACTGAAGATTGGGTTTTTAAATGTACAAAATTGAAAACAAGTACCAAAAAGCAAAGATTAAAAGTCTAGGTTAGAGGTTGGATTCTCAAAAATACAATATTAAAGAAATGAAGAAAAAAAAAGTCACGAGAATTATTAAACAACAACAACAACCACAAAAAATATACGACATTTGCTTTAAAAATAGGGGCTTTTTTTTTTTTTGAAAAGTAATAGTAGGTTATAAAAATGAAAATTAAAGGAGAAATAGAGGACTTAAAAATTTTAAAAAGTTAAAAAAATAAGAAGAAAAATAAAAGAAAAAAACAATGAAATAATGTCAACAACAAAAAAAGGAAAAGAAAGAGAATGGTCGTAAAAATAGTAAAGATATTTCTGTGACTTTCTTTGGTGTTGTGGGCAGTGTGGGGTCACTTCCAAGGCGGTACCCTCTGTTTAGCTTCTTCTGTTTGCTGGTCTCTTCAGTGTCTGATTTCTGCCTTGTCACAAGGGAGGTGGTGGTGGACACATTTTTTTTTTTTTTTTTTTTAGGCTCACTTGTTCAGTCGTGCTGTGGGGAGCGAGGGATGCTGCAACAAATAACACTGGCATGTGCTCACAGTGTCTCAGCCACGCTGGCATGCCCCTGCACACGGCGCACACTGCTCAGGCTCTATGTTGCTCCACTGGGAACCATCTGAGGCCAGCCCTAGGCTGCATGCACCTCCTCGGTCTAAGCCGCTCAGGCTCAGCTCTCAGGTAGCCCTCAGAGGCACAGATTTAGTTGGGCCTGTGTTTTGCACCCTTCCCAGGACCTAGTAGCTCAGGTGTTTGGTGAGTGCAGTCACTGCGACTTATCAGATTTCCCGTCTCTGCTGCTCAGTTTTCTGGGTGTACTGCTGGCGCCCCTTGTCAGGCAGATGGTGACTGTCCAGGATCCCAAGAAGTCTTAGCAAAGAAGCCTGCTTGCAGTTTGGTAGGTAAAGTCTCTCCAGGGTTGTGATTGCCCCTTTCCAGCCCTTATGTCTCTGGCTGCCTGTCACCGGAGGGAGATGGTCTGCAGCTGGCTATTTCTGTCCTGTCCTTTGTTCTGTGTGTGGTCCTGGCAGTGTCTTATGTTAGAGCTTTTTGCGTGGTAGCTATCCCACAGGCTGGTATGCTAGCCCAAGTTAGTTCGCTCTGGTTACACTCGCGGCATTCTGGCCTGATTCTTAAAAAGCGCTGCCTCCCATGCCTCCCTGCCCAGCCCCCACTTGATAGTGGTGGATGCAGGCATCTGCACTGCTTCTCTGCTGGGGGAGTTACCGTTGGGCTCATAATCTGTTGGTTTTAATTATTTATTTTTCTTCCCTGTTATGTTGCCCTCTGTGCTTCCAAGGCTCGCCACAGACTCGGCAGCGAGAGTGTTTCCTGGTGTTTGGAAACTTCTCTCTTTTTAAGACTTCCTTCCTGAGACAGGACTCCCTTCCTGGGACATAGCTCCCTCCCTCCCTCCTTTGTCTCTTTTTTTGGTCTTTTATATTTTTCCTACCTGTTTTCAAAGACAATGATCTGCTTTACTGAGTGCCTGATGTCCTCTGCCAGCATTCAGAAGTTGTTTTGTAGAATTTACTCAATGTTGAAATGTTCTTTTAATGAATTTGTGGGGGAGAAAGTGGTCTCCCATCCTATTCCTCTGCCATCATAATTTTTCATAATGCCATTTTTCATTATAGTTTTCGTTTGTTTAATTAATACTTTTTTTTTGAAACATGGTGCTTTTTCTCATCCTCCTAAATGAATCTCTCTCTCTCTCTCTTTTTTTTTAAAGTCTCCTCCTGATCTCTATAAATAATGGTTGTCTCTTGGGCTATGTTTGCTTATATTCTGTATCTAATGCCACTGCCTGTGAAATACAAGAAAGCAATGGGTTTAAATAAATTTTCTACTGAATTTCAGAATCATATATTCAGTGGTCTACTCACCATCCTTGTTGAGTTTCTAACTTGTCTTTGGTATTGTTCAGCCACTCAGTCGCGTCACTTTGTGACCTCATACACAGCAGCACACCAGGCTTCCCTGCCCTCTAGTAAACACTGAGTAAGTGAGTGAAAGTCGCTCAGTCATGTCCGACTCTTTGCAACCCCTTGGACTGTAGCCTGCCAGGCTCCTCTGTCTATGGAATTCTCCAGGCAAGAATACTGGATTAGGTTGTCATTTCCTCCTCCAGGGGATCTTCCTAGCCCAGGAATCAGACTCAGCTCTTTAGTTTTATCTTCTTTTAGTTTTTCTTCCTTTTGTCCTTTACCCTACTGGGTCTTTGGGAACTGTGTGTATGTGTAACAACATCTACCATACGTCTTCATTTTAGCTTAGGCTGGATTTGAAGAGCCAAAACAGGAAAACACTTAAGGAGCCCTGAGACCCTCACAGAGAAATAAATTAGAGCAGCTGTTTCTTTTAGCTTAGCTTTCCTGTTCTTTTTTATTTTAATCGCTCCTTTTATCAACCTTCATCATTTCATAGTGTAAGCAAGTAAAATTGCTGAAGGCAAATAACCTTATGAATCTGCTGAGTGTAAAGAGAAAAGGCCATAGAATAGATTAATAGATTAGGAAGGAGACACCTAGCTCCAGGGGTTTACAGTTGATAAAAACTCAAGCTTTGTTGTACAATAAGTATCTTTATGTGTTACCCAATTAATGGGTACTGATTGTTTGCAGTGATACAAGCACCAGCAACCCTTCAATATTGAGTATAAATATAACAAGAAACAAAGCAATATGGAAAAATTCAGAAATGTTCAAATATTACTATTTCTTGGGTGAAACTCTACTGATCAGTAGTTGGGTTCTCCAAGAAATGTGAGAACAAAAGAACTTTAGAAAGCGACAATTTTAAAGAAATGAAAGCTATGGAAAATGCACTGCAGTCCTTCATTATATAGTTTACAAATTTGAGAAAAGAAATCTAGGCTGTTAATTCATAATTCTGGAAAATATTTTTCCATACAGTGAATCTATAACAGCAACTGTTACACAGTCTCTCTCCCTTGCTCTCCCTGAATAGTCTTGGTGTCACTATTTGCTGCCAGTTGCTTCATAAGCCACTCTTAACCCACCCCTGGAACTATGTATAAAAGCATTTAATGTGTGCTAATGAAATGAGCATTTACACAAAATTCAAGTCCATTGAGTCATCTATCTCATCTTCTGTTGCTCCCTTTTCCTCTTGCCTTCAGTCTTTCCCACCATTAGGGTCTCTATATTTTGCACACTTTATAGTATATTATTTTGTCCTTATTCCCCAAATATATTTCCGGATTTTTAATCATTTATTTAGATGTTTGAAACCAGAATTCTAGATCTTGGGGCAGCCAGTCCTTCTTTTAATCACACCTGATACCTAAATCAAATTCCTTATGATGATAAACTGGAAGTGACAAGCAGATTCAAAAATTAGATCTGATATATACACAGAGCACTTGAAAAACTATGGATGGAGGTTCATGACATTGTACAGTAGGCAGTGATCAAGACCATCCCGAAGAAAAAGAAATGCAAAAAGGCAAAAGGTTGTTTGAGGAGGCCTTACAAATACCTGAGAAAAGAGGAGAAGCTAAAGGCAAAGGAGAAAATGAAAGATATACTCATTTGAATGCAGAGTTCCAAAGAACAGCAAGGAGAGAAAAGAGTCTTCCTCAGTAAGCAGTGCAAAGAAATAGAGGAAAACAAAAGAACGGGAATGACTAGAGAGCTCTTCAAGAAAATTGAAGATACCAAGGGAACATTTCATGCAAAGATGGACACAAAAAGGACAGAAATAGTATGGACCCAACAGAAACAGAAGATATTAAGAAGAGGTGGCAAGAATACACAGAGGAACTATACAAAACAGATCTTCATGACCCAAATAATCACGATGGCATGATAACTCACCTAGAGCCAGACATCGTGGAATGTGAAGTCAAGTGAGCTTTAGAAATCATCATTATGAACATGACTGGTGGAGGTGATGAAATTCCAGCTGAGCTATTTCAAATGCTAAAAGATGATGCTGTGAAAGTGCTGGTCTCAATATGCCAGCAAATTTGGAAAACTCAGCAGTGGCCACAGGACTGGAAAAGGTCAGTTTTCATTCCAATCCCAAAGAAGGGCAATGTCAAAGAATGTTTAAACTACCAAGCAGTTGTACTCCTCTCACATGCTAGGAAAGAAATGCTCAAAAATTTCAAGCCAGGCTTCAACAGTATGTGAACCGTGAACTTCCACATGTTCAAGTTGGATTTAGAAAAGGCAGAGGAACCAGAGATCAAATTGCCAACATCTGCTGGATTATTGAAAAAGCAGGAAAGTTCCAGAAAAACATCTATTTCTTTTTTATTGCCTGTGCCAAAGCCTTTGACTGTGTGTATCACAACAAACTGTGGAAAATTCTTTAAGAGATGGGAATACCAGACAACCTTACCTGCCTCCTGAGAAATCTGTATGCAGGTCAAGAAGCAACAGTTAGAACTGGATGTGAAAAGACAGACTGGTTCCAAATTGGGAAAGGAGTACTTTAAGGCTGTATATTGTCATCCTGCTTATTAAACGTACATGCAGAGTTCAGTTCAGTCCAGTCACTAAGTTGTGTCCAACATACTCAAAGTCATGTCCATCGAGTCGGTGATGCCATCCAGCCATCTCATCCTCTGCTGTCCCCTTCTCCTCCCACCTTCAAGCTTTCCTAGCATCAGAGTCTTTTCAAATGAGCCAGTTCTTTGCATCAAGGGGCCAAAATATTGGAGTTTCATCTTCAGCATCAGTCCTTCCAATGAATATTCAGGACTGATTTCCTTTACGATTGACTGGTTTGATCTCCTTGCAGTCCCAGGGACTCTCAAGAGTCTTCTCCAACACCATAGTTAGAAAGCATCAATTCTTGGGTGCTCAGCTTTCTTTATGTTCCAACTCTCACATTCAAACATGATGACTAGAAAAAACATAGCTTTGAGTGTATGGACTATTGTTGGCAAAGTGATGTCTCTACTTTTTAATTTGCTGTCTAGTTTTGTCATAACTTTTCTTCCAAGGAGCAAGTGTCTTTTAATTTCATGGCTGCAGTCACTGTCCTCATTGATTTTTGGAGCCCAAGTAAATAAAATATGCCACAGTTTCCATTTTCCCCCCATCTATTTTCCATGCAATGGCACCCCACTCCAGTACTCTTGCCTGGAAAATCCCATGGGCGGAGGAGCCTGGTAGGCTGCAGTGCATGGGGTCGCTGAGAGTTGGACACTACTCAGAGACTTCACTTTCACTTTTCACTTTCATGCATTGGAGAAAGAAATGGCAACCCACTCCAGTGTTCTTGCCTGGAGAATACCAGGGATGGTGGACCCTGGTGGGCTGCCGTCTATAGGGTCGCACAGAGTCAGACATGACTGAAGCGACTTAGCAGCAGCATGTTCCATGCAGTGATAGGACTGGATGTCAGGCTGCTGCTAAGTCGCTTCAGTTGTGTCCAACTCTGTGTGACCCCATAGACGGCAGCCCACTAGGCTCCTCTGTCCCTGGGATTCTCCAGGCAAGAATACTGGAGTGGGTTGCCATTTCCTTCTCCAGGATGTCAGGATGTTAGCTTTTTGAATGTTTAATTTTCGACCAGCTTTTTTACTCTCCTCTTTCGTCCTCAATAAGAGGCTATTTTTGTGGTACATACAATCAAAGGCTTTAGTGTAGTCAATGAAACCAAAGTAGATGTGCTATTTGGAATTACCTTGCTTTCTGTATGATCCAATGACTGCTGGCAATTTGATTTCTAGTTCCTCTACATTTTCTAAATCCAGCTAGTATATCTGGAAGTTCTTGGTTCTTGTACTGCAGAGCTTATCTTGAAGGATTTTTGAGCATTATCTTTCTAGCATGTGAAATAAGCACAATTGTGCTACAGTTTTAACATTCCTTTGCATTGCCTTTCTTTTGGATTGGAATAAAAATGGACATTTTCCAGTCCCGTGGCCCTTGATGAGTTTTCCAAATTAGCTGGCATATTGAGTGTAGCCCTTTAACAACATTATCTTTTAGAATTTGAAATAGCTTAGCCAGAATTCCATCAGCTTCACTAGCTTTGATTACTGTAATTCTTCCTAAGGTCCACTTAATTTTTCTGCGTATTCTTGCCAGCTCTTCTTAGCATTTTCTTCTTCTGTTAGGTCCTTGTCATTTCTGTCCTTTATTGTGCCCAAGGAGATCCAACCAGTCCATTCTAAAGGAGATAAGTCCTGGGTGTTCTTTGGAAGGAATGATGCTAAAGCTGAAACTTCAGTACTTTAACCACCTCGTGTGGAGAGTTGACTCATTGGAAAAGACTCTGATGCTGGGAGGGATTGAGGGCAGGAGGAGAAGGGAATGGCTGAGGATGAGATCGCTGTATGGCATCACTGACTCAATGGAAGTGAGTTGAGTGAACTCCGGGAGTTGGTGATGGACAGGGAGGCCAGGCGTGCTGTGATTAATGGGGTCGCGAAGAGTCGGACACAACTGAGCGACTGAACTGAACTGAACTTGCATGAAATGTGCCCTTGCTATCTCCAACGTTCTCAAAGAGATCTCTAGTCTTTCACATTCTATTGTTTCTTTGTTTTCTTTCTAGTGTTCAGGTGAGAAAGGTTCTTATATCACCTTGCTATGGTCTGGAACTCTGCATTCATTTGGGTATATTTTTCCCTTTCTTTTTCACTTCTCTTCTTTTCTCAGCTATTTATAAGCTCCCCTTAGACAACCATTTAATCTTCTTGCATTTCTTTTTCTTTAGGATTGTTTTGGTCACCACATCCTGTACAAAAATAAGAACCTCTGTCCATAGTTCTTCAGGCACTCTGCCTATTAGATCTAACCCCTGTAATTTATCATTTCAACTGTATAATCATAAAGGAATTTATTTAGGTCATGTCTGAGAGGCCTAGTGCTTTTCCCTACTTTCTTCAGTTTAAGTCTCAATTTTACAATGAAGAGTTCATGATCTGAGCCACAGTCACTTCCATGTCTTGTTTCTGCTAACTGCATAGAGCTTTTTCATCTTTGGCTGCCAAGGATATAATCAATCTGATTTCAGTGTTGACCATCTGGTGATGTCCATGTGTAGAACCATCTCTTGTGTTGTTGGAAGTGTGTGTTTGCTACGACCATGTATTCTCTTGTTTGTACTCCAAGGCCAACCTTGCCTGTTACTGCAAGTATCTAACTTCCTACTTTCATATTTCTATCAGCTATGATAAAAAGGACATCTCTTTTTGGTGTTAGTTCTAGAAAGTATTAGAAGTCTTCATAGAACAGTTCAGTTTCAACTTCTTCAGCATTAGTGGTTGGGGCATAGACTTGGATTACTGCTATGTTAAATGGGTTTGCCTTGGAAAGGAACTGTGTTCATTCTTTTTGAGATTGCACCCAAGTACTGTATTTTGGACTTTTTTGTTGGTTATGAGGTATACTCCAATTTTTCTAAAAGATTCTTACCCACAGCTATAGATATAATGGTCTCTGAAATAAATTAGCCCATTCTCATCCATTTTAGTTCACTGATTTCTAAGATATCGATGTTTACTCTTGCCATCTGCTGCTTGACCACTTCCAGTTTACCTTGATTCATGGACCTGACATTTCAGGATCATATGCAATAGTGTTCTTTACAGCAGTTTATTTTTACCATCATACACATCCACAGCTGGATGTCATTTCCACTTTGGCCCAGTCTCTTTATTCTTTCTGGAGCTATTTCTCCCCTCTGCCCCAGTAGCATATTAGACATCTATGGACTGGGGGGGCTTATCTTCCAGTATCATAATTTTTTGCCTTTTCATACCATTGATGGGGTTCTCAAGGCAAGAATACTGAAGTGGTTTGCCATTCCCTTCTCGCTTCTGACAAAATGGCAAATACATTGTCAGCACTCTCCACCATGACCTGTCTGTCTTAGGTGTCCCTATATGCCATTTTCCAGAGCTTTGTTTAAGTTAGGAATTTCCAAAAGGGAATTTTAAATTTGACAAGATAATAAATAGTTCTTGAACTGGTATACCATTGAGAAGGTTTTTATGGTTTATGATAAGTTTATTATAAAGTTTTATAGGCAAAATATTTTTCTTTAAATAAACTGATGAAGACTTCCCTATAAGATAGAGAGAGATTAAGGATAACACAGGCAAGTAATATACCGTGGGACTAGGTTATACTTGGGTTTCTCTTACCTTGGACGTGGGGGTATCTCTTTACGGCTGCTCCAGCAAAGCACAGCTGCTGCTCCTTACCTTGCAGCCACTGTTCCTGACCTTCAATGTGGGATAGCTCCTCTAGGCCCTCCTGCGCCTGCGCAGCCACCACTCCTCGGGTTGCTCCTCCTGGCTGCAGGCCCTGGCCTCGGGGGTGGGTGGCTCCTTTCAGCTGCTGCCCCTGGCCTCGGGCTCGCGGTGGCTCCTCAGGGTCACCACCCCTGGCCTCGGGCGTGAGGTGGCTTCTCCCAGCCACCCCGGGCTCGGATACGGGGTAGCTACTCTCGGCCGCCGCCCTGACCTCGGACGCAGGGTGTCTCCTCTCAGCTGCCCCTGATCTCGGACGCAGGGTAGCTCCTCTTGGCCATCGCCCCTGACCTCAGACGCGGGGTAGCTCCTCTCGGCCATTCCTGTGCCGTTGCAGCCTGTCACTCTAGGCCGCTGTCCCTGACCTCGGACGTGGGGAGCTCCTCTCGGCCGCGCTTAGTGGTGAGCTGGCTCTCACAGCCATCCACGCTTAGTGGTGAGCCAGCTCTTGCAGCCCCGAAAGCCAAGTCAGAAGGTAGGTGTTGCAAGAGGGCATCAGAGGGCAGACACACTGAAACCATACTCACAGAAAACTAGTCAATCTAATCACACTAGGACCACAACCTTGTCTAACTCAATGAAACCAAGCCATGCCTGCAGGGCAACCCAAGACAGATGGGTCATGGTGGAGAGGTCTGACAGAATGTGGTCCACTGGAGAAGGGAATGGCAAACCACTTCAGTATTCTTCCCTTGAGAACCCCATGAACAGTATGAAAAGGCAAAATGATTCCAAAAGAGAAACTCCTCAGGTCATTAGGTGCCCAATATGTTACTGGAGATCAGAGGAGAAATAACTCCAGAAAGAATAAAGGGATGGAGCCAAAGCAAAACCAATACCCAGTTGTGGATGTGACTGGTGACAGAAGCAAGATGCATTGCTGTAAAGAGCAATATTGCATAGGAACCTGAAATGTCAGGTCCATGAATCAAGGCACATTGGAAGTGGTCAAACAAGAGATGGAAAGGGTGAACGTCGACATTCTAGGAATCGGCGATCTAAAATGGACTGGAAGGGGTGAATTTAACTCAGATGACCATTATATCTACTCCTGTGGGCAGGAATCCCTCAGAAGAAATGGAGTAGCCATCATGGTCAACAAAAGAGTCCGAAATGCAGTACTTGGATGCAATCTCAAAAATGACAGAATGATCTCTGTTCATCGCCAAGGCAAAACTTTCAATGTCACAGTTATCCAAGTCTATGCCCCAATCAGTAACGCTGAAGAAGCTGAAGTTGAACGGTTTTATGAAGACCTACAAGACCTTGTAGAACTAACACCCAAACAAGATGTCCTTTTCATTATAGGGGACAGGAATGCAAAAGTAGGAAGTCAAGAAACACCTGGAGTAACAGGCAAATTTGGCCTTGGAATGCTGAATGAATCAGGTCAAAGACTAATAGAATTTTGTCAAGAAAAGGCACTGGTCATAGCAAACACCCTCTTCCAACAACACAAGAGAAGACTCTACACATGGACATCACCAGATGATCAACACTGAAATCAGATTGATTATATTCTTTGCAGCCAAAGATGGAGAAGCTCTATACAGTCAACAAAAACAAGACCAGGAGCTGACTGTGGCTCAGATCATGAACTCCTTACTACCAAATTCAGACTCAAATGGAAGAAAGAAGGGAAAACCGCTAGACCATTCAGGTATGATCTAAATCAAATCCCTTATGATTATACAGTGGAAGTGACAAATAGATTTAAGGGCCTCGATCTCATACATAGAGATGCCTGATGAACTATGGAATGAAGTCTGTGACATTGTGCAGGAGACAGGGTTCAAGACCATCCCAATGGAAAAGAAATGCAAAAAAGCAAAATGGCTGTCTGGAGAGGCCTTACAAATAGTGGTGAAGAGAAGAGAGGCAAAAAGCAAAGGAGAAAAGGAAAGATATAGGCATCTAAATGCAGAGTTCCAAAGAATAGCAAGAAGAGATAAGAAAGCCTTTTTCAGCAATCAATGCATAGAAATAGAGGAAAACAACAGATTGGGAAAGACAAGAGATCTCTTCAAGAAAATTAGAGATACCAATGGAACATTTCATTCAAAGATGGGCTCAATAAAGGACAGAAATGATAGGGACCTAACAGAAGCAGAAGATATTAAGAAAAGGTGGCAAGATAACACGGAAGAACTGTACAAAAAAAGATCTTCATGAACCAGATAGTAATGATGATGTGATCAGTAATCTAGAACCAGACATCTTGGAATGTGAAGTCAAGTGAGCCTTAGAAAACATCACTATGAACAAAGCTAGTGGAGGTGATGGAATTCCAGTTGAGCTGTTTCAAATCCTGAGAGATGATGCTGTGAAAGTGATGCACTCAATATGCCAGCACATTTGGAAAACTCAGCAGTGGCCACAGGCCTGGAAAAGGTCGGTTTTCATTCCAATCCCTAAGAAAGGCAATGCCAAAGAATGCTCAAACTACCACACAATTGCACTCATCTAACACGCTAGTAAAGTAATGCTCAAGATTCTCCAAGCCAGGCTTCAGCAATACATGAACCGTGAACTCCCTGATGTTCAAGCTGGTTTTAGAAAAGGCAGAGGAACTGGAGATCCAATTAGCAACATCCACTGGATCACGGAGAAAGCAAGAGAGAGTTCCAGAAAAACATCTAGTTCTGGTTTATCGACTATGCCAAAGCCTTTGACTGTGTGGATCACAATAAACTGTGGAAAATTCGGAAAGAGATGGGAATACCAGACCACCTGACCTGCCTCTTGAGAAATCTGTATGCAGGTCAGGAAGCAACAGTTAGAACTGGACATGGAACAACAGACTGGTTCCAAATAGGAAAAGGAGTACGTCAAGGCTGTATATTGCCACCCTGCTTATTTAACTTCTATGCAGGGTACATAATGAGAAACGCTGGACTGGAAGAAACACAAGCTGGAATCAAGATTGGGGGGAGAAATATCAGTCACCTCAGATATGCAGATGACACCACCCTTATGGCAGAAAGTGAAGAGGAGGTTAAAAACCTCTTGATGAAAGTGAAAGAGGAGAGTGAAAAAGTTGCCTTAAAGCTCAACATTCTGAAATCAAAGATCATGGCATCCGGTCCCATCATGTCATGGGAAATAGATGGGGAAACAGTGGAAACAGTGTCAGACTTTATTTTGGGGGTCTCCAAAATCACTGCAGATGGTGACTGCAGCCATGAAATTAAAAGACTCTTACTCCTTGGAAGAAAAGTTATGACCAATCTAGGTAGCATATTCAAAAGCAGAGACATTACTTTGCCGACTAAGGTCCGTCTAGTCAAGACTATGGTTTTTCCTGTGGTCATGTATGGATGTGAGAGTTGGACTGTGAAGAAGGCTGAGCACCAAAGAATTGATGCTTTTGAACTGTGGTGTTGGAGAAGACTCTTGAGAGTCCTTTGGACTGCAAGGAGATCCAACCAGTCCATTCTGAAGGAGATCAACCCTGGGATTTCTTTGGAAGGAATGATGCTAAAGCTGAAACTACAGTATTTTGGCCACCTCATGCAAAGAGTTGACTCATTGGAAAAGACTCTGATGCTGGGAGGGATTGGGGGCAGGAGGAGAAGGGGACAACAGAGGATGAGATGGCTGGATGGCATCACTGACTCGATGGACGTGAGTCTGAGTGAATTCCGGGAGATGGTGATGGACAGGGAGGCCTGGCATGCTGCGATTCGTGGTCGCAAAGAGTTGGACACGACTGAGCGACTGAACTGAACTGAGGTTATACTAGAAATGGGTCCTTGGATATGTCAAAGGAGTCTTGTAAGATCTTGGAAAGGACCCGTATATAGTCAAAACATTTGGAAGGACTTTTGTCAGTATGTAACAAAAACTTATGATGTGCGTCATTTGATCTTATGAATACCTTTCGGAAATACATTAGGAAGGCAAGGAAATAAATATAACCAAATACAAACTGCAATATTTGTGAAGTAAAAGTTTCTTGGTCTTGCCCGACTCTTTGTGGTCCTGTGGACTGTACAGTCCATGGAATTCTCCAGGCCAGAATACTGGAGTGGGTAGCCATTCCCTTCTTCAGTGGATCTTCCCAACAGAGTGATCAAACCCAGGTCTCCCACATTGCAGGCAGATTCTTTACCAGCTGAGCCATAAGAGAAGCCCAAGAATACCAGAGGGGTAGCCTGTCCCTTCTCCAGCAGATCTTCCTGACCCAGGAATAGAACCAGGGTCTCCTGCATCGCAGGCAGATTCTTTACCAACTGAGCTCTCAGGGAATGTTTGTAATAGGGATAAAATATAGGTTTTAAATATCTGTCAACTGAGGAATTTTTATCATAATAATCCTAGACTAGGGAGTAATATGAAATATTTATTAAACACAAGGTTTTATATATTCCAAAAAATAAAACTAGTGATCATGATATATTTCAAGTGGGAGGATAATGTGCAGTATTCAGTGTATTCTCTTCCAATTATTACCTTTGTTCATGTTTACTTCAAACCCATTGCTAAATATCTGAAAAAGGTGCTGCACTATCAACACTGCTTGTTTCTGGACTCTGGATTGAATATAAGGGGAGAGAAGCCCTTACGTATACACAACATGGATTTTATTTTTTAAAAATCTGCATTATTTTGAAATAAAATAAAAGCTATAGTATTTTTCTGTATCTTATCTTGTACTCAACTTTTTTTAATGATGGAGGCTATAGTTTTTCCTTTTGTGTTTAGCATCCACAGAATAATTAGCATATCATTGGGAAAGTAAAGAATTCCAAATCAGTGTTCTTTAAACTGTATAGCAATAATGACAATGTGCTTTAAACTGTTTAGCAATGATGACCTTGCTGTGCTGTATGACATATGCATGCTGTATGATGTATGACATTTTATAGTGATACTATTTTATCACCATTTTCTCACTGTTCTTTTATTAAATAATCGACAGCTCTGGGACTATTTGTTGTTGCAGGATTCAACAAATATAGTACTCTATATAGTAAATTCTTTTTATACTTCTTAAAACTTCTATCTCTTCAATAACTTGTAATTATGTCCTGCAGTGCATAAAGTTTTATATTTTATTGATTAATAAATTTTATTATTAATAAATTAATGAATTTCACAAATAATTTTTATTTTTAATAAATTTATTTAATTGGAGGTTAATTACTTTACATTATTGTATTGGTTTTGCCATACATCAACATGTATTTGCCACAGGTATACACGTGTTCCCCATCCTGAACCCCCTTCCCGCCTCCCTCCCCGTACCATCCTTCTGGGTTACCCCAGTGCACCAGCCCCAAGCATCCAGTATCATGCATTGAACCTGGGCTGGTGACTCATTTTATATATGATATTATACATGTTTCAATGCCATTATCCCAAATTATCCCACCCTCTTCCTCTCCCTCTCCCACAGTGTCCAAAAGACTGTTCTATTAATTATTAACTAACAAAATTGACATATCTTTATGTGTGACTATATAACTGATAGATAGGCAATTAATAAGCATAATTAATAACTGTGCTTCCATAACAATATGTAAAATCAATGTCATTATTTTATAGCCATACCTCTTAAAGTACCAAGTAGAGTTTAAATATAGCATCTATTTGTACTTTTTAAAATATAAATTGCATAATTATTTGTATAATTAATGATATTATTAAATGTCATCACCTTATAGATAAATAGCATTTGTCCTGTTGCAATATGTACTTTCAACATGTGTAATAGAATTTTTTTCAGTTTATCATAACATAAAAGGATTGAAATTAAAAAATGTGTTAACATACAATAAACCTTAAGAACAGACCTATGTATCATCATCCTGGGATGATTGCTAATAATTCTTCAGTTTGTAAATGGCTATTCTTAGTTCAAATTTACAGAATATGGGAACAATACATTCTGCTGGTTTGAGGAAAACTTTGTCTTATATTCAGAAGGCGTTCCATGTACCAGTATTTGTACCTTTGAAGTTAATTTTCAGAGAGAAATAGAACCAGAGATAAACAGAGGTCATACATACATACCTATCCATTTAAGTTAGAGAATGTTGTTATTATTAACAAACTCAAAATTATAGTGGTTTAACATACTAAAAATGTATTTCTCCATCAAGTTAGTTCTTAGATGAATTGTATATCCCTCATCTATCTTGAATTTATACCATCTGGAACCAATGCCATTCAAGTTTTCAGTCATGAAAGAGAAATAGCAGGGGCAAATAAAGTATTAATGGCCTCTAACGAGAAGTTGGAATGTATCATTAGGCTCTTGGATGATTAACCAATGCTAGTCATATGATCTCAATCTCATTCCAAGAAAGTCTAACAAATAGAGGAAAGCACAAGTATTTGTTTAGCTTTAATTATGTTTACCATACCGTGGAGCTAAATCAGGGAAAGTGTGATAAAGAACATTAATATATAAACTACAAGAAAAGGGTGCCAAATATTTGCATACATTACTGGTGGCAGAAGCAGAACATGGACAGCTCCTATGTAGGTAGAAACTATAATTCTGTGGGCCAGATAGAAAATTAGTCAAGTAAATGCAGTAAAAGTGGGATGTAGAAAAACAAGACTATAGAATCTCCATTCCCATTTCCGTTGTTTATCTAGCTTCTTGTGTTTCTGTGACTTCATCTGGAATCACAAAGAGATTCATCTGGAATCTCTTTCCTTTTGCCTGAAAAAAAAATGTATATTTTAATTATTATTAGTATATTTGATAAATATATCAGTTTTACTTTATTTTGAAAATATTTTTAATATTAACTTTAGTTTTGCAACTTTTTATTGGGTAGAGAATTCTATGGTATAAGTTTTCATTTCATATCTTTAAGTAGTTCTTTAAATAAGTCATTATATCATCTTCTAGATTTCTTAGATCATTTGAAATGTTGGTTTCAAGTCTTATTATTATTCATTTGAAGATAATGTATGCTTTCTTTCTGATTGCTTTCAGACTTTTTGCTTTTAGCAGTTTTACTATAGTATGCCAAAGTGCAGCTTTCTTTCTTCCCTCCTTCTCTCCCTCACTTCCTTCCTTCCTTCTTCTTTTTTTTTTTTTTTTTAATTTTATCACTTGTGTTATGAGGAATTGCAAGGCTCCTTAAGTCTACACGTTGATATCTTTCATCATGGAAAATTCTCAGCAATAATCTTCTGAAACACTACTTCTGCGTCGTTTCTCACTTCTCCTTTAAGGATTCAGATTACATATACATACCCCTTATACTCTTTTCCCTATTTAAAATTTTCTTTTATTTCCTTTAGTCTACATATTTTCTATAAAAATGCATTTAGATTAACTATTTCTCTTTTTTTCAATGTATAAGCTGCCGTTAAACCCAAAATTGGGTTATCACATTTGGCTTTTGTATATTTTAGTCTTAGAATATCCATTTCATTCTTCATGTATAATATCATATAAGAAATGAATCACCAGTCTGGATTTGATGCAGGATACAGGATGCTTGGGGCTGGTGCACTGGGATGACCCAGAGAGATGGTATGGGGAGGGAGGTGGGAGGGGGGTTCCGGATTGGGAACACGTGTACACCCGTGGCAGATTCATGTTGATGTATGGCGAAACCAATACAGTATTGTAAAGTAAAATTAAAAAAAAAATTATTCTCGCATAGAAATCTTCACCTTTTGAATTTATTATGTTTATCTTTTATTCTTATTTTATTGATCATCTTAATTTATTCTTTAAATTCATCCTGATGCTAGCTAAGTGCTTGATTTTCAAGCATTTAATTGTGTCTCTTCATATTCCCAGTAATTTTTTTTAACTATGTAAAACTCAAAATCTTAGAAGACTTTGATTTCCTAATCCTCCATAAAGGATTCTTTTTTTTTTTTTTTCCACCTATGTAGTTGAAGGGCAATCACCTTGATTCAATCAGAGTCTGCACTAATTAGTATTTTGACAATTCTGATATCAGTTTGCCATTTCTCCCACGGTTCAGCTCTTGTTTATATTTGTAAGTGAGAGCCTGGTGAGAAGTTTTATCTGGTCTTCTCAGCATGTGAAAAACAAGCAGAACCTTTGAGCTTAGATTTTCTGCCTTCTGTACTAAAAAGAATATGGAAGATGTATAGAGAGGAAAATAGGCACTGTTGATTTATTCTGGCTCCTTTTCTCACTCATTTCTCACCAAGACTTTGATATTCATAATATCTATCTACCTCTGTCTCTCTCTCTATCCCTCTATCTGTCATCTCACTGTCTATCTATCCATCTATCATCTTCTTATCATTTTAGCTCTGTGCAGCTCCCAAAAGTTTACCTTGTTTCTCTGCAAGGATTGGTCTCTGACACTTCACTTAATTCTTCATATTTTTGCCCCTTACACACAATCAACAAATGTACTAAGGAAAAAAAAATACATACACACACACACAACTCACAGAAGAATGTTGTTTGCTCATGTCCTTCAGTTCACTCCTCTCTGTAGTTGTTGTTTTTTCTTTTTTGAACAACAGTTGCCTCAACAACTTACTTTTTCTTTTCAAAAAATTTGTTTTTAAATTCTCCCTGCTTACTTTTTAATGAATTTTCAAATTTATAATTGCTTAAATTTTACAAAAAAAGATAACATAGTACAGATTTCCCCATATACCAAATATTCAAATTTCTCCTATTGTTTTCCCAGTTTATTGAGATATAATTGACATTATGTAAGTGTAAAGTGTATAGCAGGTTGATATGATACATTTATATATTGCACTATGATCAGTTTAGATAACACATTCTTCACATCAGATAATTACAATTTTTTTTTATGGTCAGAACATTTATTATCTACTCTCTTAACAACAACTATTTACCATCAACTATCTACTCTCTTTCCCAACGCTTGTTATCTCTTGTCTTTATAATAATAGTCACTCTTATAAGTATGAGGTGATATCTCATGGCTTTGAATGTATTTCCCTATCAATTAGTGATTTTGAGTATTTTTCCATGTACTTGTTTGCCATTTGGATGTCATTTTAGAAAAATGTCTATTAAATTACTCTGTTTTAATTGGATGTTCTTTCTTGTTATTTAGTTGTATGAGTTCTTTGTATGTTTTGGATATTAGTCTTATAAGATAAATGGCTTGCAAATGTTTTCTACCACTCTCTAGGTTATCTTTACATGTTTTTATTGCTTCTTTTGATGTACAAAAGATTGTTAGCTTGATGCAATCCCACTATTTTCACTTGCCTTTCTTGCTTGTGCTTTTGTTGTTATATAAAAAAGAGAAGATCATTGCCAAGAGCAATGTCAGTGAGCATTTCCCCTACGTTTCCTTTAAGAAGTTTTACAGTTACAGATCATTTTCACCTATTATTAACACTCTAAATTATTACATACAGTCATCTTTTGTCCTTAGGCTCATATTGACTATGGAATTTCCTGAGCAGCTTTTAAATTTCTCCAAACATATTTTTGTGCTTTGTCAAGCTTTTATAACTGTTCTTGGTGGAGTGAAGTGAAGAAGAGAAGTCACTCAGTCGTGTCAGACTCTTTGCAACCCCATGGACTGTAGCCCACCAGGCTCCTCGTTCCATGGGATTTTCCAGGCATGAATACTGGAGTGGGTTGTCATTTCCTTCTCCAGGGGATCTTCCCAACCCAGGATCGAACCTGGGTCTCCTGCATTGTAGGCAGACACTTTACCATCCAAGCTACCAGGGAAGCCCCCTCATTGTTCTTCATAGCAGTAATTATTTGCTTAATGATAATTTATCATATACAGGATTATACACATATTAGAGCACTGATTTTCAGGATTGCTTTTAGGAAGCATAGTAAGAAATAACTCATATAGCATAATAACACTTATCATGTGTTGTGGGCTGTGTTTAGTTGCTCAGTTTTGTCTCTTTGCGACCCCATGGACTACAGCCCATCAGGCCCTTCTGTCCATGGGGATTCTCCAGGCAAGAATACTGGAGTGGGTTGCCCTCCTCCAGGGGATCTTCCCAACTCAGGGACTGAACCCAGGTCTCCCACTTTGCAGGCAAATACTTTACTATCTGAGCCACTAGAGAAGTGCAAGAATTCTCCAGGGGATCATCAAGACCAAGGAATCAACCAGGGTCTCCTGCATTGCAGGTGGATTCTTTACAAGCTGAGCTACCAGGGAAGCTTCTATTATGTGTTAGATAATATAAACTTTTTTTTTTTAGATACACTTAAAGCTCAAAGATAAACCATGAGTGTTTTTCCAATTATCATCACATTTTATAGTGGAAAGCAGGGTTCAAATTTTGCAACTAATAAAAGGTAGAACCTGGGTCAGAATCTAGGAATCATGTCTCTAGAATCAGACTGGTATAACTGATAAAAATCTTTCAGTGAGTAATTCCATAATACATATAAAAATTTAAATGCTCAGATATTCCCCAAGCAAGAATACTGGAGTGGGTCACCATGCTCTCCTCCAGGGGATTGTCCCAACCCAGAAGTTAAACTCATGTCTGCCTGCATCTCCTGCATTGCAGGTGGATTCTTTATCCACTGAACCACCTGGGAAGCCCACATACTAGTATAATTAATAATTGATACCTATATACATAATAGTTAATACACTGTGATATTTATTACACTCAGACATTCCCTATAAATTTTTACTTTGTAATATGGATATAAATATCACTTATTATTGTTGTTCAGTCACTCATTTGTGTCTCACTCCATGGACTGCAGAACCCCAGGCCTCCCTGTCCTTCACCATCTCTCAGAGCTTGCCCAAACCCATGTTCATTGAGTCAGTGATGCCATCCCACCATCTCCTTCTCTGAGACAATGACAACATAATTATCATAGGTTGAGGATTTTTTAAAATCATTTTTTGGGAAGATAATTGCTTTACAATGTTGTGTTGGTTTCTGCCATATAACAATATGAATCAGCCGAAAGTATACATTTCTCCTCCCCCCTTTGAAACTCTCTCCCTCCCCACACCACATCTCAACACTCTACATTGTCACAGAGTACCTGGTTGAGCTCCTTGTGTTATACATCAATTTCCCATTAGCTATCTATTTTCTGCATGGCAATGTATATGTTTCAATGCTACTGTCTCAATTTGTTCCACCTTCTCTTTCCCACTGCTGTATCTATAAGTCTGATTCTTATGTCTGCATACCTATTTCTGCCTTGCAAATAGTTTTATTTGTACCATTGCCTAGATTCCATAAACGTATGTGTTAATATATAATATTTAGTTTTCATTATTTTTTTGGCTAAGCTATATTCTGCTATATATATATATATATATATATATATATATATATATATATATATAAATTTCTTTATCCAGTCATTTATCAGGGGACATCTCTATTGTTTCCATGTCCTGACTGTTGTAAATAATGCTGCAATGAACACTAGGGTACATGTGCAAGATCCTCTTTGACCCATTTCCTAGCATAATGGAAATAAGAGCAAAAGTAAACAAGTGGGACTTAATTAAACTTAAAAGCTTTTGCATAAGGGAAACAATAAATAGGATTAAACAACAGCCCATCATAATGGGAGAAAATAATTACAAATGAAACTACTGATAACGGATTAATCTCCAAAATATACAAGCAACTCATAATCAAAACATGGGAGGAAGACCTAAACAGACCTTTCTCCAAAATAAACGTACAGATGGCCAACAAACGCATGAAAATATATTCAGCATTGCTCATTATTAGAGGAATCCAAATCAAAACTACAGTGAGGTATCATCTCACATTGGCCAGAATGGCCATCATAAAAAACTCTATAAACAATTAAGGCTGGAGAAGGTAAGGAGAAAAAAGAACCCTCTTGCAACTGTTGATAGGAATGTAACTTGATACTGTCATTGTGGAGAACAGTATGGATTCCTTAAAAAGCTAGAAACAAAACTGCCACATGACCCAGCATTCTCACTATGGGCATATACCCTGAGGGTATTTTAGACTTCAGTTCAGTTCAGTTCAGTCTCTCAGTCATGTCCGACTCTTTGTGACCCCATGAATTGCAGCACACCAGGCCTCCCTGTCCATCACCAACTCCCAGAGTTTACCCAAATTCATGTCCAATGAGTCGGTGATGCCATCCAGCCATCTCATCCTCTGTCGTCCCCTTCTCCTCCTGCCCCCAATCCCTCCCAGCATCAGAGTCTTTTCCAATGAGTCAACTCTTTGCATGAGGTGGCCAAAGTACTGGAGTTTCAGCTTCAACATCAGTCCTTCCAATGAACACCCAGGACTGATCTCCTTTAGGATGGACTGGTTGGATCTCCTTGCAGTCCAAGGGACTCTCAAGAGTCTTCTCCAACATCATAGTTCAAAAGCATTAATTCTTCAGTGCTCAACTTTCTTCACAGGCCAACTCTCACATCCATACATGACTACTGGAAAAACCATAGCCTTGACTAGATGGACCTTTGTTGAGAAAGTAATGTCTCTGTTCTTTAATATGCTATCTAGGTTGGTCATAACTTTCCTTCCAAGGAGTAAGCATCTTTTAATTTCGTGGCTGCAGTCACCATCTGCAGTGATTTTGGAGCCACCCAAAATAAAGTCTGTCACTGTTTCCACTGTTTCCCCATCTATTTCCCATGAAGTGATGGGACCAGATGCCATGATCTTCGTTTTCTGAATGTTGAGCTTTAAGCCAACTTTTTCACTCTCCACTTTCACTTTCATCAAGAGGCTTTTTAGTTCCTCTTCACTTTCTACCATAAGGGTGGTGTCATCTGCATTCTGAGGTTATTGTAATTTCTCCCAGCAATCTTGATTCCAGCTTGTGTTTCTTCCAGCCCAGGGTTTCTCATGATGTACTCTACATATCAGTTAAATAAGCAGGGTGACAGTATACAACCTTGACGTATTCCTTTTCCTATTTTAGGTTTAGTAAAGTGCATAACTCTCAAAACTGTAAGAGGAATGTTACAGACAGCTTAGTCAGTTCCAAAGTGGATTGCTAAAGAAAGTGAAAAAGACTTGCATGAAAAAAATATTTTAAAAACTATTTGATTTCAAATTTTTTTAAGGAATAAATTTCATTATTAAACTTAGAAATTAAGAAATTCAATGCTGGTGGACTGATGTAATTATAAGGCTATAGCCATTTAAAAAATAGAATCCATGGTAGATGTATGTTCTATCCAGTTGATGTGCTTCAAAAAGGACTCAATAATCATGTTGCATGGATGTTATAAAACCCACATGCACTGACTCTCCAGAGCTAATTGTGCACCTCTTCTCAAATCAGATGATATTGATAGCAGCTTAAAATCCACTATGGTGGAAGCATTTACAGAATAATTAGTAAATTCTAGAAGCCATAGCACTTCAATTTGCTCCTTGAAAAGTTTGTTAAACATTTACCTACTCACAACTGACTATAACTGTGATGGAGTTTAGAATTTGGAGTCATTCTCCATAGCTTTGTTTTCAAGTTCTGCCACTGAGAAGCTGGGTTACCTTTGCCACTTTATTTAACACCTTCAGGTCTACTTTTCCTTAAAAGGAAAAGAATATAACACACCTGACACTCTGGGCTGTTGGAAAGATTCAGTAAGTTACATATATAATGTGCTTAAAGATAGTGTGTACTGCATAGTTAAATTCTGAATAAAAATTTATTATTTTACTCCAAAATTCCCCTCTCTCACATTTAATCCAGCTATCTTATTTTTTTTCTTTTATAGTAATGAATGGGAACAATGTGGACTTCCCTGGTAGCTCAGAAGGTAAATAATCCTCCTGCAATGTGGGAGACCTGGGTTTGATCTCTCAGTTGGGAAACCACCTGCAGGAGAGCATGGGAACCCACTCTAGTATTATTGCCTGGAGAATCACCATGGAAGGAGGAGACTGGCAGGCTACAGCCCACAGGGTAGCAAAGAGTCACACACAACTGAATGATAAGCACACATGGGAACAATGCAGACAAACATTATTAATACTCAAAATTATTAAGTGCTGGAAAAAATGCCACCTTATACATGAATCAAGTTAATTTACTTCCTTGCAGATAATCATTGCTAGGAAGGGAAAGAAGACATTTTTCTTTAGATTCCTGTTAGCATACCTGTCCATTTTATGTCTCTACAGTTGTAAGTTGCAGTAATTACAAATTAGTTGCTCCCATGTAAATTTTTAACATAAGAAATAACCACTTATGAAAATTTATTCTTTTTTCCCTCCCTCTGGTATCTGCTTGAAGAGAGATTTGTCATCATGACTCTGCCAATAATAGGGAACACTAAATCCAAGAAAAGTGACATTATAAGACATGGTGGGATTTGAAAAAATCATTGAGTACAAAAAAAGAGATTATTAAATTAGTCAAAAATATATATGTTTGCTACTTGTACTACTATGTTAATTGTTTTATAAATATATTAATCATTTATACTGTAAAATTTTAACCTAAAAAGAAAAAATTATATTTATTTATTTATTTTGTAGAAAATATTTAAAGTTCTTAAATATGGTGGTCTTATTAAAAATTTTCTTGATGTTAGGAAGCTGGTGGCAATTAAAATATCTCTGACTACATTTTAAAGATGTAAGAAATGCATACTTTATTTGTTTATATGTTCTCTTTAAATCAGAGTTTTGCCTTTAATATGGAAGTCCTTAATTATGAAATACTTCTATTCCTTATTATGTTAGTCACTCAGTCATGTCTGACTCTTTGCAACCCCATGGACTGTAGCCCACAAGGTTCTTCTGTCCATTGAGCTCTCCAGGTAAGAATATTGGAGAGGGTAGTCATTCATTTCTCCAGGGGATCTTCCCAACCCAGAGATTGAACCTGGGTCTCCTGCACTCCTGCAGACACATTCTTTAGGCCTTCTGAGCCATCAGGGAAGTGAGAATCCTGGAATGAGTAGCCATGCCTTTCTCCAGGAGATCCATGGGATTACCTTCTCCAATGGGCTTCCCTGATGGCTCAGAAGGTAAAATTATCTACCTATAATGTAGGAGACATGGGTTTGATCCCTGGGTTGGGAAGAGCCCCTGGAGAAGGGACTTGCTACCCAATCCAGTATTCTTAACTAGAGAACTCTATGGACAAAGGAGCCTGGGGGTTTACAGTCAATGGGGTCTCAAAGAGCTGGACATTTTTTCAATCTGTTCTTCATAACTTAATAAAGTGGAAAATAAAATTACTAAAATATGGCAGTACACTTACTGAAAACAATTAATGTAACTCATATTCTTTGCCCATACTTCCTTCTTCTTTATGTCCCACCACGGGGCCAGCAGCTGATCCACAAGAAGAAGATATTTGACTGATAAATAACACAGATGGTAATGTCTGGGCTACAACTTTTACCATTAACATCTGTGTCTGTGCAAAGCTTTTGGCCGCTTTCGATTTTGATGCTTGGCTGGGACTGTTTGGTCTGATGACTTCACTGCTGAATGTGCTCATATATGAGTATCAGACTCTAATGACCTGCTGAGTAATTCAGCTATTGATAAACTAGTTAAAAATTCTTGATCCTGGGAACGTGTCATCTTTGTTCCCTTGATATTCTATATCCATAGGAACTTGACCCTGATAGCTTACAGTGAACAATGTCAGATTCATGATCTCCGAAGAAGATTTAGCTTTGGGACCAGGGGCTTGATGACTCAAGAGCTTTTGTGTAGCAGAGTTTTATTAAAGTAAGAAAAGGGACAGAGAAAGCTTCTGACATAAACATCAGAAGGGGGATGGAGAATGCCCCCCTAACTAGTCTTATTAAGGTCTTATATACTTTTTTTTCAGACCCACTCCCACAACATACACCTTAAATTAACAAGATTAGAATGAACAACAGAAAGAACTTACCAGAATCACTCCTATAATATGCATTTTAAGATGACAGAATTAGTCAGAAGGTTCCTGTTAAGGAGAAACATGTCCTTGAGTAAGACACACTGTTATATTGACTAAGACAAAGCAGTGTAGAAAAGAATGTTTGTCCTTTTCTCCTTGAGAGCCCCAGACCCCTTTCTCCTTCTCAAAGGGTCCGGACCCGTTTCTTCTCCTCAGGAACCCTGGACTTCTTATCAATCTACCTAGGAATTGACTCTCTCAACCTCAGTTAGTGAAAGTACACTAAATGAAAGTCATCTATAAGTATCATGTAGAAAGGAAAATAAAGCACATTAAGAATTAACACGTTAATTCAATAGTCTTTGGATGCTCATTTTTATAAGACTTCAAAAATAAATAGCTATAAACCACATTTTTTTCAGTACTAGGAAATTAATTAATTTGTAATCAAATGCCAGACAACTATATTCTGAAAGGATGTACTTTTCCTATTATTAGAAAATCATATATATATATATATATATATATATATACATATGTATATATATAACTTTTGGAGATACAGAAGGTATATTACAAAATTTGCAACAAATTTCAAACATTGACTCAATTAACTTTATCATATTTTATTAAATTCAAGTCAAAAATATGTTGATATGCATTTATAAAAATAAATACAGAGAATTTTCATCCAAAGTTTTACTAGAATATCAACTAAGTAAATATTTTTAGGAAAACCAAATTAATATTTTTTTAAAATTAGGAATTTCAAAATCATATGCAATATGAAAATATTTATCAAAAGATCTCAATATTGAACAAATGAGAAATTAAGCGTCAATATTACTAGTAATATTACTAGTAACAGTTCAAGAAAAATAACTTAGTCTTAAGTATTAACTGTTCCCTGGTCCTGATTGCATATTCAAAATAAATAAAAACCTCACTTAATGTTTCTGCTCAGGTCCATATTTTCCTTTGTGCTTTGCATTCCTCTTGTATTTCCCAGTTTCTTACTTTAAAATACAGTAAACTGAGTTTCACTGATTTTATCAAGTTTTTGGTTTAAAGATTTAAAAAAAAATAAAAGCAATGAAAAATATAAAACAGACAGTCTTATCTGAAGCAATTCCCTAGAAAAGCTACCTCTCTGATCTTGTTTTTGTCATACCCTACAAGAACAATGGGTTTAAAAAGTAATTTTATGTACTTTGAAGATTGGTATTAAGACACACTCAGTTCCTCTGAACCAATCGTGTTAACTGATTAGGGAATCACTTCTCTACCATAATTTTGGGAGGAGGGAGTGGGGCTCAGGATGGGGAACACGTGTATACCTGTGGCGGATTCATGTTGATGTATGGCAAAACCAATAAAATATTGTAAAGTAAAAAAAAAAAAAAAAAGTTACTTATCAAAATGAAAAAAAAAAGCACATGTAAAAAGTTACTTGCTATTTTTCAAAACTAAACTTAAAAATACAGCAAAGTTATTAAAGTATATTTTTTTACACCTTAATCTATTCCTCAAAGACTAATTACATTTTAGCTGTAATGCTATTCAACTGAGGTTTTGTGTGCTTAGGTTGTTTGAGAATATTGTCTTCCAAAGTGTGGAGGAATTATTTGGATGGTACTGTAAGCTCCTGATGCCAAGTTGGAAACTTTTCTTCCAAGCACAGCATGTTTTTTTGGCAAATCTCTTGGTGGTTTTTTCTGCACTTCTAGGTCTGTTAAATGGCTGGCTGCTTTTGAGAACCATTTTCTAGTTTACTGAAATCAAGGTCTATAAAAATCAGTGAAAGACTGATTTTGTAATGTTGATTTAGGTAGTAGCTTAGAAACTAAGGCTTCATATATAAGATAAACATAATATTACTGATGTCTTTATGCTAATTAGTCCCTGTTTCTGTTTCTGCAAATGTCTGGAACTGCTAAATATGTGAAATGAATAAGCTTATTATATGTTCAATAGAAAAAATATTTGAAAGTCATTGATATTGATTGAAAATGTATTCTTTACACATTCAGAAGATAATTAATTGAGAATTACCAAACAGAAGAGAGTTGTTCAGGATCTGCTAGTCACTCAGTCATGTTCAACTCTTTTCAACCCCATGTATGCAACCCACCAGGTTTCTTTGTCCATGGAATTTTCCAGGTGATAATTCTTGAGTGGATAGCCATTCCCTTCTTCTCCAGGGGATCTTTCCAACCCAGGGATTGTTCTCCCTAATTTCAGACAGATTTTTTACCATCTGAGCCACCAGGGGAGCCTCTGGCCAAGTACGAAATGAAATAAAAACTCCTCTGATTCCATTAACTCATTTTGACCTCAAGGTATAGAAACTTGTACTTTACAAAATTAATAAGGAACTTAGGAAAAGAAGGAATTTCCAGAGAAATGCAAATAGAAGTTGAATGATAAGTAAGCAAAAAGACATGATTTAACTATTACAGGATCACAGATGTTCAACTTACTCTTCTTTGACAAAATAAGGGAAAATTTTAGTAAAGCAATATTATTAGATCTGAGGTTTTCATATCAGAGGTTTTCAAGAAATAAAAATTATTGATAGGACATTCCAGAAAGTTAAAAAGTCAAGTAATAATGAAAGTTTATGGTGTTCTAGGGAAACTCAGGATAGATAGCTAATAGATAGAAATATGTATATATATATATATATACATATATATGCCACAACCCCACCAGCATTGAAAGATCAGTGGTTTCCAGCAGAAAATACTGACAAAAACTTGACTTTAACAGAGAAAATCAGAAACCAAAACCTCACCAGCTGTCAAGATCAAAAAAGAATTTATAATTTAGGTGGCACTATTGGTTAAAAAAATACAAACAAACTCCACCTGCCAATGCAGGAGAGGCCGGAGACCTGGGTTTGATCCCTAGGTTAGGAAGATCCCCTGGAGCAGGAAATGGTAACCCGTTCCAGTATTCTTGCCTGGAAAATTCCATGGACAGAAGAACCTGGTGGGCTACAATGGGGCCACAAAGAGTTGGACACAGCTGAGATCAACAAGTATTGAATACTCTATAGGAAACTATTGGATCTTACTCAATTTCCCTGTTATCATTTGCTGTTTCAGCTCAGTTCAGTTCAGTCACTCAGTTGTGGCTGACTCTTTGCGACCCCATGAACCACAGCACGCCAGGCCTCCCTGTCCATCACCAACACCCGGAGTCCACCCAAACCCATGTCCATTGAGTCGGTGATGCCATCCAACCATCTCATCTTCTGTCGTCCCCTTCTCCTCCTGCCTTCAATCTTTCCCAGCATCAGGGTCTTTTCAAATGAGTCAGCTCTTCTCATCAGGTGGCCAAAGCATTGGAGTTTCAGCTTCAACATCAAACACTTGTTGTTTACCGGTTCATAAAATTATGTATCTATAGTTACATACATTTTCCTTGGAAATGGGTCACTTCTCTTAAGGAACTAAAAGGCACATATTCTAAGGTCAAAGGCAAATTGTTAGTAACAATGTGATCTTGGCTATAGCCCTTTCTGGGCTATAGTTTTCTCACTTTGAAAGTCAGTAAATTCATGGGGGATAGTATGAGAATTAAGTCAGCAGGTATGTGTCAGAAGACTTTTTAACATAATACATGTCTAATATTGGGCTTCCCAGGTGACACTAGTGGTAAAGAACCTGCCTGCAAATGCAGGAAACATAAGAGATGTGGGTTTGATACCTCGGTCAGGAACATACTCTGGAAGTGGACATATCAACCTACTCTAGCATTCTTGCCTAGAGAATCCGATGGAGAGAGGAGCCTGGAAAGCTACAGTCCATAGGGCCTCTAGGAGTCAGACATGATTGAATCGACTTAGCACACTTGCATGCATGTCTAATAACATTGTATATCATTTTTACTATTATCTAAAATCTATGTCAGAGTTTCTAATCATATCAAATGCCAGATATTGGATTAAGTTTCTTCTATTTCCATGTGTGATCTACTGTGATGATTCAGTTTGCCATCCTGGAATTTCTCAACATGGATTTTGTCCTGAATCAAAACAAAGTAATTTTGTACAGAGGCTAGTAGTCCTTACCTTTCTAATCTATCACCCAGGCTTCTTCCAACCTAGTAGAAGTTCCCACATCGGCTCTTCCAATGATTTGATTGTTCAATATTAAAAAATGATACTTCTAAAACATAACAGTCATTTATAATAAAAAACAAAGCTTTTTAAAACAAAAGAATTATATTAACATATAGTACGAGGGAATACAGTTTTGTTAGTAACAATAAGAAAAAGGAACTTAAAATGTGTTGTATCTCTGTGAAGAATATTACAGGATTACAAAGAGAAAAAATAAAAATGTCTTAAGTAGGAATTTCAATTATAATATTTAATGGAAAATAAAAATCAATATAAAAGGATATGAATTTGTACATAAAAAGAATGTGAACTTCAATTATACGCAATAAGTTTTTGTGAGTATATAACTTGCCAAAATAATTTTGTAGTTCATCTGGAAACATTTACAAGAAACTTTTGAAAAATGAGAGATCTCATTATGTAATAAGTTTTTAAAACGTCCACATTTGAATTTGGTACAATTGTTGCTTTATTGTCTCCTGTTCCTTTACTCCTGGCTGTATTATGTAACTTTCTAGGGATTGCCACTCTGATCCTGGGACCAGCCATTATTTTGGCTAATTTGTTCTTTAAAAAATATAGCAAAGTTGGAAAGCTTTATCATCTCTCTATTTGAGTTTTTTGTGTGTCCGACTATTTGTGATCCCATGAAGTATAGCCAATCAGCCTATCTGTCCATGGGATTTTCCAGGCAAGAATACTGGAGTGGGTTGCCATTTCCTTCTCCAGGAGATATTCCCAACCCAGGGATCGAACCCGGGTCTCCCACATTGTAGGCAGACTCTTTACCATCTGAACCACCAGGGAAGTCCAAACCCGGATTCCTGCATTGCAGTCAGATTCTTTACCATCTGAGTCACCAGGGAAGAACCAAGAGACTATGTCTGGGGTTGTTGATGTTCAGTCACTAATGAAGTGAAGTCGCTTAGTCATGTCCGACTCTTTGCAACACCATGGACTATAGCCCACCAGGCTCCTCCATCCATGGGATTCTCCAGGCAAAAATAGTGGAGGGGGTTGCCATTTCCTTCTCCAGGAGATCTTCCCAACCCAGGGACTGAACCCGGGTCTCCCGCATTGTGGGCAGACGCTTCAACCTCTGAACTACCAGGTAAGCCCTTAGTTCAGTCACTAAATCAGGTACAACTCTGTAATTCTTGGGCTTTAGCATGCCAGGCTTCCTTGTTCTTCCTTATATTCTGGAGTTTTTTCAAACTTATGTCCATTAAGTAGGTGATGCCATGTAACCATCTTATCCTCTGTCTGGGCTAAACTATTGAATAATGAGGGATATGTATAGACAAATTGTACAGCCAAAGTCCCTCTCAGTTCAGTTCAGTTCAGTCGCTCAGTCGTGTCTGACTCTCTGTGACCCCATGAATCGCACCACGCCAGGCCGCCCTGTCCATCACCAACTCCCGGATTTCACTCAGACTCACATCCATGGAGTCAGTGATGCCATCCAGCCATCTCATCCTCTGTCGTCCCCTTCGCCTCCTGCTCCCAATCCCTCCCAGCATCAGAGTCTTTTCCAATGAGTCAACTCTTCCCATGAAGTGGCCAAAGTACTGGAATTTCAGCTTTAGCATCATTCCTTCCAAGGAAATCCCAGGGCTGATCTTCAGAATGGACTGGTTGGATCTCCTTGCAGTCCAAGGGACTCTCAAGAGTCTTCTCCAACACCACGGTTCAAAAGCATCAATTCTTCAGTGTTCAGCCTTCTTCACAGTCCAACTCTCACATCCATACATGACCACAGGAAAAGCCACAGCCTTGACTAGATGGACCTTAGTCGGCAAAGTAATGTCTCTGCTTTTTGAATATACTGTCTAGGCTGGTCATAACTTTTCTTCCAAGGAGTAAGCATCTTTTAATTTCATGGCTGCAGTCACCATTTTCAGTGATTTTGGAGCAAAAAAAAATAAAGTCTGGCACTGTTTCCACTGTTTCCCCATCTATTTCCCATGAAGTGATGGGACCGGATGCCATGATCTTCGTTTTCTGAATGTTGAGCTTTAAGCCAACTTTTCCACTCTCCTCTTTCACTTTCATCAAGAGGCTTTTAGTTCCTCTTCACTTTCTGCCATAAGGGTGGTGTCATCTGCATATCTGAGGTGATTGATATTTCTCCTGGCAATCTTGATTCCACTTGTGTTTCTTCCAGTCCAGCGTTTCTCATGATGTACTCTGCATAGAAGTTAAATAAGCAGGGTGACAATATACAGCCTTGACTTACTCCTTTTCCTATTTGGAACAAGTCTGTTGTTCCATGTCCAGTTCTAACTGTTGCTTCCTGACCTGCATACCGATTTCTCAAGAGGCAGGTCAGGTGGTCTGTATTCCCATCTCTCTCAGAATTTTCCACAGTTTATTGGGATCCACACAGTTAAAGGCTTTGGCATAGGCAATAAAGCAGAAATAGATGTTTTTTTCTGGAACTCTCTTGCTTTTCCATGATCCAGCGGATGTTGGCAATTTGATCTCTGGTTCCTCTGCCTTTTCTAAAACCAGCTTGAACATCAGGAAGTTCACAGTTCATGTATTGCTGAAGCCTGGCTTGGAAAATTTTGAGCATTACTTTAGTAGCATGTGAGATGAGTGCAATTGTGCAGTAGTTTGGGCATTGTTTGGCATTGCCTTTCTTCAGGATTGGAATGAAAACTGACCTTTTCCAGTCCTGTGGCCACTGCTGAGTTTTCCAAATGTGCTGGCATATTGAGTGCAGCACTTTCACAGCATCAACTTTCAGGATTTGAAATAGCTCAACTGGAATTCCATCACCTCCACTAGCTTTGTTCGTAGCAATGCTTTCCAAGGCCCACTTGACTTCATTTTCCATGATGTCTGGCTCTAGATTAGTGATCACACCATCATGATTATCTGGGTCATGAAGATCTTTTTTGTACAGTTCATCTGTGTATTCTTGCCGCCTCTTAATATTTTCTGCTTCTGTTAGGTCATACCATTTCTGTCCTTTTTCGAGCCCATCTTCACATGAAATCTTCCCTTGTTATCTCTAATTTTCTTGAAGAGATCTCTAGTCTTTCCCATTCTGTTGTTTTCCTCTATTTCTTTGCACTGATTGCTGAAGAAGGCTTTTTTATCTCTTCTTGCTATTCTTTGGAAGTCTGCATTCAGATGCTAATATCTTTCCTTTTCTCCTTTGATTTTTGCTTCTCTTCTTTTCACAGCTATTTGTAAGGCCTCCCCAGACAGCCATTTTGCTTCTTTGCATTTCTTTTCCATGGAGATGGTCTTGATCCCTGTCTCCTGTACAATGTCATGAACGTCATTCCATAGTTCATCAGGTACTCTATCTATCAGATCTAAGCCCTTAAATGTATTTCTCACTTCCACTGTATAATCATAAGGGATTTGATTTAGGTCATACCTGAATGGTCTAGTGGTTTTCCCTACTTTCTTCAATTTGAATCTGAATTTGGTAATAAGGAGTTCATGATCTGAGCCACAGTCAGGTCCTGGTCTTTTTTTGTTAACTGTATAGAGCTTCTTCATCTTTGGCTGCAAAGAATATAATCGATCTGATTTTGGTGTTGACCATCTGGTGATATCCATGTGTAGAGTCTTCTCTTGTATTGTTGGAAGAGGGTGTTTGCTATGACGAGTGCATTTTCTTGGCAAAACTCTATTAGTCTTTACCCTGGTTCATTCTGCATTCCAAGGTCAAATTTGCCTGTTACTCCAGGTGTTTCTTGTCTTCTTACTTTTGCATTCCTGTACCCTATAATGAAAAGGACATCTTGTTTGGGTGTTAGTTCTACAAGGTCTTGTAGGTCTTCATAAAACCGTTCAACTTCAGCTTCTTCAGCGTTACTGGTTGGGGCATAGACTTGGTTAACTGTGATATTGAAAGGTTTGCCTTGGAGATGAACAGAGATCATTCTGTCGTTTTGAGATTGCATCCAAGTACTGCATTTTGGACTCTTTTGTTGACCATGATGGCTACTCCATTTCTTCTGAGGGATTCCTGCCCACAGTAGTAGATATAATGGTCATCTGAGTTAAATTCACCCCTTCCAGTCCATTTTAGTTCGCTGATTCCTAGAATGTCGATGTTCACCCTTGCCATCTCCTGTTCGACCACTTCCAATGTGCCTTGATTCATGGACCTGACATTCCAGGTTCCTATGCAGTATTGTGCTTTACAGCATCGGACCTTGCTTCTATCACCAGTCACATCCACAGCTGGATATCGTTTTTGCTTTGGCTCCATCCCGTCATTCATCAGTTATTTCCCCACTGATTTCCAGTAGCATATTGGGCACCTACTGATCTGGAGAATTCCTCTTTCAGTTTCCTATCATTTTGCCTTTTCATACTGTTCATGGGGTTCTCAAGGCAAGAATACTGAAGTTGTTTTCCATTCCCTTCTCCAGTGGACTGGGTTGATGCCAATTTTTTTTTTTTTTAATTAAATCGATCAGTAGTCAGCCTCACTAACCATATGAATCAACCCATGTGACTTGGTAAAAATCTGACAAATGGAGTTTTTCCAAAATTGCTGACCAACATACCTGTAAGCTGAATAAGTGTTTATATTGATGTATTGTTGTTTGCCAAATATAAGTGCTTATACTGATGTATTATTGTTTACCAAAAGATAATGCACTTTATTTTAAAATATCAATATAGTCTCTAATTTAGTGGTATCTGCAGACTTATTTGAAGGAGTTAGGGCTCTGTATTTAAATAACTGTGTTTGAATTGCCGATCTGCTGTAGAGACTTGAAGTCTGGGCATATTGAATATTCAAAATTTTTTCTTTATGGATAAAATGGGCATAATAATATCTATTATTTAGGATGCTTCAAGAATTAATTTAGAAGTATATAAATGTTTGGGCATGTATTAGTATTTCTATAGATGTGAGAATGGTTGTATAGATTGAAAAAGAAATATGAATCATAGATGTATAAACATATTTCTCTATAGGGAGAGATTAAGATATTATAATCATTGTACCAATAAATAACTTGACCTTCCATTTCTGACTGATATTTGTGAATAGTTTCCACTTTAAATAACAAGAATCCATAATTTGATCTTAATTTGAACACCAAAGTGTGTAGTCAAATCCTTATTGTCCCAGCAGTAACTAATTTTGTGATTAGAGTTTTTTCTGTAGCCAGAAAGTCTTCAAAATCCAAAAGATGGATAATTATGGATGAGGTAAAGAAAATTTAAGTACACTAGCCCTAGGCTATTAATCACTTTCTACATAATTTGAAATACTATGTCTGTTTTGATTGTGAGATTAATGTATAAAGATTTATAAAAATAATTATAATTATCAATTTATTTTGATTATCGAATTTTATCTGGAAAGATCATTTAGTTTAAGAACATAGAAATTCTACTAGAGCTCACTACAGTATTAGCATTTGTTTAGGGGATATAATAATGTTTAAATATTGTATAAAAAAGATGCATTAAACTAGAAAAAGAGGAAAAAAGGAAAACCATAGTTGCATTTTCACTTCACAAAATATGTGCATTAATTTAGTTTGTAAACTATTTCATAAAATGTTCTTTGATAAACTTATTTTCTCTTGAGAATTATTAAAACTTGAACATGTGAATATTTGAGATATCAAATTCAAAGTAATTATAGTTTTGCAATTTTTCCTAGTAGCAGCTGCACTGAAAATCTTTTATTGGTAAGTCTACTCCCTGTAAAATATTTTAAATATATATGTGCTTTAGTAAAGCTATTAATGATTGCTAAAATGTTTATGCTAACATTATTTAGTACTGAGGAAAAGGTGAAAAACTGACATATTATCAGATGTTTAATGCAAGTGTATGATTAATAAAATATAGTTGTTTTAAAATTTAAGATTTCTAATTCTTTTTATTTCTTCCTTCCTTATAGTTGATTATTTTTAATGTTATTTATTTAAAAAAATAGTAAGCGTCAAGCATCTTGGTAATCATTTTACACATGCACAGTCATTTAGCCCTCACAATAATCAATCAAGTAGTTACTATTCTTTAATCCTGATTTTGAAGAAGATAAAAATGACACCAGAAATCTTAAATTGCTAAAACATGTTAGAGTAAAGGTAAAATTCTATTAGACTAAATCCAGAGCCCATATTCTTGACACTCACACTGAAATTCCTATTGCTAGATTACAAATACAGTCATCGCTGCAGAGGATTGGTTTCAGGACCTGTTACCCAATTTTTCAAGAAAGACTAATGATTGTTAATTTTTATTCATTCGCTCATCTGGAAAATATAAACTGACTGGCTTGGAAAATTATTTTAAAAGTTAAATAGTTTCTGTTTTATTGCATTTCTTAATGATTTTCTTGGTGTGTATCCTTAAATAGTTACACATTTAGAGTGAAAAGGTGACAATAAAGTAGCTCTTTATTTTAAAGCAACCCTCACAATATATGTTACAGGATTGTGGAATGTTAAAAATTAACCAAGGGAAAAGTGTTATACAATCTCATTAAAGTGTACATTTTTTCCTCTCACTATTTGCAGATGACATCAAAATATACATAGAAAATCCTAAAGATACTATCAGAAAATTACTAGAGCTAACAGTGAGTTTAGTAAAGTTCCAGGATATAAAATCAATACACAGATGTCCCTTACACCCCTATACACTAACAATGAAAAATCAGAAAGAAATTAAGGAATTCATCCCATTGCAACAAAAAGAATAAATTACCTAGGAATAAACCTACCTAAGGAGACAGAGGAGATATATACAGAAAACTGTTTAAGACACTGATGAAAGAAATCAAAGACAACACATACAGATGGAGAGATATACCATGTTCTTGAATCATAAGAATTAATATTATAAAAATGACTATACTACCCAAAGCAACCTACAGATTCAGTGTCATCACTATCAAATTACTGATTACACTTTTTTTTTAACAGAATTAGAACAAAAATTTGGCAATTAGTATAATAACATAAAAGACCCCAAAGCAAATAGCCAAATCAATTTTGAGAGGGAAGAATGGAGCTGCAAGAATCAACATTTCTGATTTCAGACTATACTACAGGTTACAGTCATCAAGACTGTATGGTACTGGCACAAAAACAGAAATATAGCCCAATGGAACAGGGTAGAAAGCCTAGAGATAAACCCACACACCTATGGGAACCTTATCTTTGACAAAGGAGACAAGAATATACAATGAAGAAAAGTCTCTTCAATGAGAGGTGCTGGGGAAACTGGACTGTTACATGTGAAAAATAAAATTAGAACACTTCTTAACACCATATAGAAAGATAAACTAAAAATGGATTAAGGACCTAAACATAAGATCAGAAACTATAAACTGCTTAGAGCAAAATATAGGCAGAATACTCTTTGACATAAATCACAGCAAGATCCACTAAGACCCACCTGCTTGAATAATGGAAATAAAAACAAAAATAAACAAATGGGACCTAATTAAACTTTTGTACAGTGAAGGGAACCATAAACACAATGAAAAGACAGCCTTCAGAATGGGAAAAAATAATTTCAAATGAAGCAACTGACAAAGGATTAATCTCCTAAATATATAAGCAGCTTATGCAACTCAACACCAGAAAAACAAACAACTAAATCACAAAGTGGGCAGAAGACCTAAACAGACATTTCTTCAAAGAAGACACACAGATGATGAATAAACCTAAGAAAAAATGCTCAATATCACTTATTATTAGAGAAATGCAAATCACAGCCTCAATGAGATATCACCTCACACTGGTCAGAATAGACATTATCAAAAAATTTACAAACAATAAAAGCTGGAGAGGATGTGGAGAAAAGAGAACCCCCTTGCATCATGGATGGGAATGCAAACTGATAAAACCACTATGGAGAATAGTATGGAGATTTCTTTAAAAACTAGAAATAAAACTACATCACCAACAATCCCACTACTGGGCACATACCCTGATAAAATCATAATTGAAAAATACATATGCACCCCAGTGTTCATTGCAGCACTATTTACAATAGCCAGAAGATGGAAGCAACCTAGATGTCCTTCAATAGATGAATGGATAAAAAAGTAGTGGTACATATATACAATGGAATGTTACTAGCCATAAATAGGAGTGAATCTGAGTCAGATCTAGAGTGGTGGATGAACCTAGAGCCTGTTCTACAGAATGAAGTAAGAAAAAAACAAATAATTGTATATTAACACATGTATATGGAGAAGGAAATGGCAGTCCATTCCACTATTGTTGCCTGTAAAATCCCATGGAGCAAGGATTCCGGTGGGCTACAATCCATGAGTTGCAGAGTTGGACACGACTTGGCAGCTAAACAACAACAACTATATGTGTATGTATATATATATACATATATACAAACATATATATGGGATCTAAAAAAATGGTACTGATGAACCTATTTGAAGGACAGAAATAAGGGCTCAGACATAGATAGAGAACAGACTTATGGACACAGTGGGGTCAGGTGAGGGTGAGATGAATTGAGAGAGTAGCATTTGAAATATACATATTATTGTTTAGTTGCTAAGTGCTGTCTGACACTTTCAGATGCTATGAACTGCAACACAGCTGGATTCCTTGTCTTTCATAGTCTCCCAGAGTTTGCTCAAATCCATGTTGATTGAGTTAGTGATATCATCCAATCATCTATCCTCAGTCACCCCCTTCTCCTCTTGCTCAATCTTTCCCAGCAACACTGACATTTCCAATGAGTTGGGTCTTGCATAAGGGAGCCAGAATATTTGAGCTTCAGCTTCAGCATCAGTCCTTCCAATGAATATACGGGGATTAGTTCTTTAGGATTGACTGGTTTCAACTCCTTGTGTCCAAATGACTCAAGAGTCTTCTCCAGCATCACAGTATGAAAACATTAGTTCTTCAGTGCTGAGCTTTCTTTATGGTCAAACTCTCACATTCATACAGGGCTACTGGAAAAACCATGACTTTGACTATGTGGACCTTTGTCAGCAAAGTAATGTCTTTGCTTTTTAAATGCATTGTCTAGGTTTGTCATAGTTTTTTACCCCTGTCACTGTCCACAGTGATTTTGGAGCCCAAGAAAATAAAATCTATCACTGTTTCCAGTGATAGGAAAAACTATCTGTTTGTCATAAAGTGATGGGACTGGATGCTGTGATATTAGTTTTTTGAATGTTGAGTTTTAAGCCAGCTTTTTCACCTCCTCTTTCACATTCATCAAGAGGCTCTTTAGTTCCTCTTTGATTTCTGTTATTAAAGTGGTTGTATTGTTCATCTTGCTCATGACACTAATTGTCTCACTGTATCTGCTTCACTAGTGGCTCAGACAGTAAAGTGCCTGCCTGCAATATGGAAGACATGGGTTCAATCCCTGGGTTGGGAAGATCCCCTGGAGAAGGAAATGGCAACCCACTCTACTACTCTTGCTTGGAAAATTCCATGGATGGAGGAAACTGGTAGGCTATATTCCATGGGATCGCAGAGTCAGACATGACTGAGGAACTTCACTTATCACTCATCACTGTTTGCACCATTTGCTGAGCCCAGGATAGGCAAGGTGTGAGCTAAGAGGTTTGAAGGAGACTCGAGAGGCCATAGAAACTGCAGACCCTTTTATTCTCTCCTGGCTGATGCAGCAGTCATAACAACAGACAGATTGTAATCTCTACTCTCCTGGCTAACCCAACAGACACACCCTTGATGCAGTAGTAAAATGCCACTGCTTTTTAGGCAGAGCTCATATAGGTGTATCACACACAAAACCCATAACAAAGTGAATGCCTCATGATGCATATGTGTATTGCTATAAATGATCTCAGCTGTTGCACAGTCATTATTTACAAAACATGGGTAAGATAGCCTGAACATGCCTTCTTGGCTAATTTGCTCTCTCCCCACAGTGATATCATCCGCATATCTGAAGTTGGTATTTCTCCTGACAATCTTGATTCCAGCCTGTGAGTTATTCAGCATTTTGCATGATACACTCTGCGTATAAATTAAATAAGCAGGGTGACAATATATAGTTTTGAAGTACTCCTTTCTCAATTTTGAACTAGTCCATTGTTCCATGTCCGGTTCTCTCTGTTGCATCTTGTCCTGCATATAGGTTTCTCAGAAGATGGGAAAGGTGATCTGATATTCCCATATCTTTAAGAATTTTCCAGTTTCTTTTGATCCACACTGTCAAAGGCATTTGCAGACCCACTGAAGTAAAAGTAGATTTTTTAAAAAATCCTTTGGTTTTTCTATTATCTAGTTTATGTTGGCAATTTGATAGCTGGTTCCTCTGCCTTTCCAGCTTCTACATCTGGAAGTTCTTGTTTCAAGATCTGTTGAAGCTTATCTTGAAGTATATTGAGCATTACCTTCCTAGCACGTGAAATTAGTGAAATTATATGGTACTGAGCAACTGAACTGAACTGAAATGATGGTAATTTTAGCATTCTTTGGCATTGCCTTTCTCTGAGACCAGATTGAAAACTGACCTTCTCCAGCCTTGTGGCCAAATTTGCTGACATATCCAGTACAGCACTTAAAGAAGATCATCTTTTAGGAGATGAAATAGCTCAGCTGAAATCCCATCACCTCCAGTAGCTTTGTTCACAGTAATGCTTCCCAAGGCTCACTTAGGAAGCATGCTCAAAATACTCCAAGCAAGGCTTCAGCAATACGTGAACTGTGAACTCCCTGATGTTCAAGCTGGTTTTAGGAAAGGCAGAGGAACCAGAGATCAAATTGCCAACATCTGGTGGATCATGAAAATTGCAAGAGAGTTCTAGAAAAACATCTATTTCTGCTTTATTGACTATACCAAAGCCTTTGACTGTGTGGATCACCACAAACTGTGGAAAATTCTGAAAGAGATGGGAATACAGACCACCTGACCTGCCTCTTGAGAAACCTATATGCAGGTCAGGAAGCAACAGTTAGAACTGGACATGGAACAACAGACTGTTTCCAAATAGGAAAAGGAGTACATCAAGGCTGTATATTGTTACCCTGCTTATTTAACTTTTATGCAGAGTACATCATGAGAAACGCTGGACTGGAAGAAACACAAGCTGGAATCAAGATTGCCGGGAGAAATACCAGTCAGCTCAGATATGCAGATGACACCACCCTTATGGCAGAAAGTGAAGAGGAACTAAAAAGCCTCTTGATGAAAGTGAAAGAGGAGAGTGAAAAAGTTGGCTTAAAGCTCAACATTCAGAAAACGAAGATCATGGCATCTGGTCCCATCAGGTCATGGGAAATAGATGTGGAAACTGTCAAACTTTATTTTGGGGGGCTCCAAAATCACTGCAAATGGTGACTGCAGCCATGAAATTAAAAGACGCTTACTCCTTGGAAGGAAAGTTATGACCAACCTAAATAGCATATTGAAAAGCAGAGACATTACTTTGCCAACAAGGGTCCATCTAGTTAAGGCTATGGTTTTTTCAGAGGTCATGTATGGATGTGAGAATTGGAATGTGAAGAAAGCTTAGCGCTGAAGAATTGATGCTTTTGAACGGTGGTGTTGGAGAAGACTCTTGAGAGTCCCTTGGACTGCAAGGAGGTCCAACCAGTCCATTCTAAAGGAGACCAGCCCTGGGTGTTCTTTGGAAAGAATGATGCTAAAGCTGAAGTTCCAGTACTTTGGCCACCTCGTGCGGAGAGTTGACTCATTGGAAAAGACTGTGATGTTGGCAGGGATTGGGAGCAGGAGGAGAAGGGGATGACAAAGGATGAGATGGCTGTATGGCATCACCGACTCGATGGACATGAGTCTGAGTGAACTCAGGGAGATGGTGATGGACAGGGAGGCCTGGCGTGGTGCAATTCATGGGGTGGCAGAGTCGGACACGACTGAGCGAATGAACTGAACTGAACTGAAAGTGAAAGTGGAGTCGCTCAGTCGTGTCTGACTCTTTGCGACCCCATGTACTGTAACCTATCAGGCTCCTCTGTCCATGGGATTTTCCAGGCAATAGTACTGGAGTGGATTGCCATTTCCTTCTGCAGCAGCTCTTCCAGACCCAGGTATCGAACCCAGGTCTCCCGCATTGTTGACAGACGCTTTACCATCTGAGCCGCTAGGGAACTGAAGGTTCACTTAACTTCACACTCCAGAATGCTTGGCTCTAGGTGAGTGACCCCACGCTCCTGGTTATCCATGTCAGTAAGACCTTTCTGTACAGTTTTTCTGTGTATTCTTGCCACCTCTTCTTAATCTTATCTGCTTCTGTTATGTCCTTGTTGTTTCTATCCTTTATTATGCCCATCTTTGCCTGAAATATTCTTTTCATATCTCCAATTTTCTTGAATAGATTTTATTGTGTGTAAAACAGATAGCTGATGGGAAATTGCTATATAACACAGGGACCTCAACGTGGTGCTCCGTGACAACCTAGAATAGTTGATGGCATGTGAGGTGAGAGGGTGGTTCAAGGGAAAAGGAACATAAGTATACTTATGGCTGATTCATAATGAGAAGGCAATGGCAATCCACTCCAGTACTCTTGCCTGGAAAATCCCATGGATGGAGGAGCCTGGTAGGCTGCAGTCCATGAGGTCACTAAGAGTCAGACAAGACTGAGCGACTTCACTTTCACTTTTCACTTTCATGCATTGGAGAAGGAAATGGTTACCCACTCCAGTGTTCTTGCCTGGAGAATCCCAAGGATGGCAGAGCTTGATGGGCTGCCGTCTATGGCGTCTTACAGAGTCAGTCACGACTGGAGCGACTTAACAGCAGCAGCATGGCAGAAAACAACACAACATTATAAAGCAATTATCCTCGAATCCAAAGTAAATATTTTTTTTCTTTAATTTGCAGTTTGTCTTTACAACACTATTTCTACATTGAGTATTTCACAAATCACTTTTTCTTAACCAAATTATACTTATATTTTCCTATTTTTAAAAAAACAAACACTAATCTTTTAGCACTAACCTTTCCAAAATTTTAAAATCTTAACAGGGAATTTAAACTACAATTAAATATATGTAAGTATCAAGTAATCCTACCTTCTGTTTTATCTTAAAAAGGGAATATTATTTTCAGAAAGTTTTCTGTTGTTGTTGATGTTAGTATTATATTTTGTAGCAAAAAAGAAGACCAACATAAATTTTTTGCTGATACATGTAATAGCTTACTTATAAATAAGCTTTTGATTGATTATAATATGCAAATGTGCTCTTTGAACACATCAAAAGATAATACTTTTAAAATTTGACATCATTGGCTTGAGAATTTTCTAGTCTCCATGAGATATTTTCAAAAAAGTAATTCAAGTCTATCCATAGTAAAGATGTTAGCTTCTGTAATTCTGTTATTTCCAGGATGTGCAGATTTAAATATATGGTAATACTTTTAAAATATGTGTCTGAGAGAATATAAAAGAAATTAACTTTGACACTTGATAACTGGTGGAATTGACACCTTTATTGCAAACAAGCCCTCTGGTTTCATTCATTTTAAGTCCTTTTAACAGATACAAGACTTAGATTTATTAATATAGTCTTGTATTTTAGTAAATTGCATTTTCTAATTATTGATTTTATTTGAAAATGAGAAACAGTCACATAAATGGCTATTTTTGACAACTTCAGGATATAAATATAAAGACATGGTTTCTTTGCTTCCTAAAATTCTTATGCACTATAGGGTAAATGATGTTTCAATTACTATTATTAATTCAGACATTGACAGTATTTTTTTCAGAATTTTTAAATGCTAAAACTAAAAGGAAAATTTCACTCAGATAACACTGTTAAACTAAATGTGCTCAAATTACATTGAATGGCATTATAATTAGGTCCAAAGCTAAGGTACTATCAATGAAAACAATTCTATAAATCAGAAAATATTTATTTTTTATAAGTTATGAAAGCATTCTATCTGTGATACTAAGTCAGAAAGATTTCTGTGGCTATTCTCAGTTACATAAGTGTGTCTCTGTGTGTATGAGCACCTGCCTACTTATAATGTCAGTAGTGACACTTTATTTATTGAAATTATTTGTTTCATTATCATCTACACCATCCCCCATCTCACATACTCAGTGTGCATTGGCCATGAGACTATTATGAGCAGTCAAGTGAGTCTTATTCAATATTGCATATTAAAATGCTAATCTCAGTGTTTGACATTATTAAAATGTTTGATGTGCAAGCATTTTTTTTATTTTAAAGAAAAACTCAACTAGAAATAGCTTCAAATATGCAAAAGTGTGAAGCCTCAGTGGCCAATTAAAAAAGTCTCAAGAAGAATTAATGGTGAATAAGAGTCAGACACAAGTTAGTGACTGAACAACAACAGCAATGCTGGTTTTATGAATATAGTGTTGCTTATGCCTTCAAAAGTGTTACCCTGCAGTAGAAACTCTAAATTTTTCAAAAAGATACATATTGTCTTTCATATTTCTGTATAGATGGAGAACAATACAATTATTTCCAGAAATGTTATGTGAAATCAACCCTGTATTTCAGGGTTAATTGTGTAAGCAAAAATACAGTCCTAGATAGGCTACCTTTTTCTAAGAAAGATTTATAAAATGTATCATGTATGGTTGAAAGATGCATTAGATATTCAATGTGTTAGTATATTTTGACCATTATTTTATATAACTTAATCTAGATCTAAATAAAGCAGATGATGGTCAGTGAAGAGGAGGCAGTTGAGGATAGAATAAAAGATCAGAACAAACATTCAGTTCAGTTCAGTTCAGTCGCTCAGTCGTGTCTGACTCTTTGCGACCCCATGAATCGCAGCACGCCAGGCCTCCCTGTCCATCACCAACTCCCAGAGTTCACTCAGACTCACATCCATCGAGTCCGTGATGCCATCCAGCCATCTCATCCTCAGTCGTCCCCTTCTCCTCCTGTCCCCAATCCCTCCCAGCATCAGAATCTTTTCCAATGAGTCAACTCTTAGCATGAGGTGTCCAAAGTACTGGAGCTTCAGCTTTAGCATCATTCCTTCCAAAAGAAATCCCAGGGTTGATCTGCTTCAGGTTAGTGGAAATAATATCTTAAAAACTAAAATATCTGATGCTTAATTCTTTTTCTAAAAATGCCATCAATGTGAATTTTAGCTGTTTTTTTCAATATTTATGAAAATAACAATATTTGAATATCTATGTTAATGATTTGGGGGTGAGAATAAAGAAATTTAGAGTTATAGCTGCTGAGTATTATAACTAGAATTAAAACAAGTAATGATAACCAGAGCAATGTCTTGGTTTATCTAATATGAAGATACCAATAGAAGGGCATTAGTAGCCATATTTAGAGAGTCTGCTAACAGAATAATTTTATAGCTCACATGACAAGGTTTCCTACAAAACCAAAAATATGTGTAATGCTCATTAAACAAAAACTCTGGCCCACAGTCTATACTTTTGTTTTCTTTTGTAAACCTTGCCTTACCTTTTCCTTCTGTTAGGTTGTTGTTGTTCAATCACTCAGTCATGTCCAACTCTTTGCAAACCCATGGACTGCAGGAAACCAGTCTTCCCTGTTCTTCACCATCTCCTGGAACTTGTTCAAACTCACGTCCATTAAGTCGGTGAATTCATTCAACCATTTCAACCTCTGCTGTCCCCTTCTCCTGCCTTTAATCTTTCCCACCATCAGAGTCTTTTCTGATGAGCTGGCTCTTCACATCAGTTGGCCAAAGTATTGGAGCTTCAGTTTCAGCATCAGTCTTTCCAATGGTTGTTGGCAATTTGATCTTTAATTCCTCTGTCTTTTCTAAACCCAAGTTGAACATCTGGAAGTTCTTGGTTTATGTATTGAAGAAGCCTATATTGGAGAATTTTGAGCATTCCTTTGCTAGCATGTGAAATGAGTGCCATTGTGTGGTAGGTTGTACATTCTTTGGCATTACCCTTCTTTGGGATTGGATGAATGAAAACTGGGAAACTTTGGGATTGAATGAAAACTGACTGTTTCCAGTCTTGTGGCCTCTGCTGAGGTTTTCCAAATTTGCTGGCATATTGAGTGCAGCAGCTTAACAGCATCATCTTTTAGGATTTGAAATAGCTAAGCTGGAATTCTATCACATCCACTAGCTTTGTTGGTAGTGATGCTTCCTGAGGCCCATTTGACTTCACACTCCAAGATGTCTTGCTCTAGGTTAGTGATTACACCATTGTGATTGTCTGGGTCTTTAAGATCTCTTTTGTATAGTTCCTTTGTGTATCCTTGCTACCTCTTCTGTTAGATCTATACCATTTTGTCCTTTATTGTACCTACATTTGCATGAAGTGTTCCATTAGTATTTCTAATTTTCTTGAAGAGCTCTCTAGTCTTTCCTATTCTATTCTTTTTCCTCTATTTCTTTGCATTGTTCATTTAAGAAGCCTTTCTTGTCTCTCCTTGTTATTCTTTAGAATTCTGCATTCAGATGGCTCTATCTTTCCTTTACCTTTCATTTCTTTTCTTTTTTCAGCTTTGTGTAAGGCCTCCTCAGACCACCATTTTGCATTTCTTCTTCTTGAGGATTGTTTTGATCACTGCTTCCTGTACAGTGTTATGAACCTCTGTCCATAGAATATTTGAATAATCCCCTAAACAAAGACAATAGCACTTACTCTACAATTTTTATATCTATAGATCTGCCTATTCTGAACATTTAATAATTTAATGGAATTATTTCTTCACTTAGCATGTTCTCAAGATTCATTCATGTTGTAGTATTCCTTTTTATTGTCAATTATTTTATCAAAATAGTATTTCATTTATTCATCAGTTGATGGAAATTTGAGTTGTTTTTACATTTGACTATTATGAATAAGGCTGCTGTGAACATTAATGTACAGCTTTTTTCATGAACATGTTTTCATTTCCTCTGAGCGTGTACCTTGATGTAGAGTAGTTGCCTCTTATGGTAACTCTTTAACCATTTGAGGAACACCCAGCCTGTTTTCCAAACAGTTGTACTGTTTTACATTTACCAGCAATATATGAGGATTTCAAATTGTTTATATCCTTACCACCTTCTGTAAAATGTAATCAGTTCAGTTCAGTTGCTCAGTCGTGTCTGACTCTTTGAGACCCCATGAATCGCAGCATGCAGGCTCCCTGTCCATCACCATCTCCCGGAGTTCACTCAGACTCACGTCCATCGAGTACGTGATGCCATCCAGCCATTTCATCCTCGGTCGTCCCCTTCTCCTCCTTCCCCCAATCCCTCCCAGCATCAGAGTCTTTTCCAATGAGTCAACTCTTCCCATGAGGTGGCCAAAGTACTGGAGTTTCAGCTTTAGCATCATTCCTTCCAAAGATATCCCAGGGTTGATCTCCTTCAGAATGGACTGGTTGAATATCCTTGCAGTCCAAGGGACTCTCAAGAGTCTTCTCCAACACTACAGTTCTAAAGCATCAATTCTTTGGCACTCAGCCTTCTTCACAGTCCAACTCTCACATCCATTCATGACCACAGGAAAAACCATAGCCTTGACTAGAGGGACCTTAGTTGGCAAAGTAATGTCTCTGCTTTTGAATATACTATCAAGGTTGGTCATAACTTTCCTTCCAAGGAGTAAGCGTCTTTTAATTTCATGGCTGCAGTCACCATCTGCAGTGATTTTGGAGCCCCCCAAAATAAAGTCTGACACTGTTTCCACTGTTTCCCCATCTATTACCCATATAGAGATGGGACTGGCTCCCATGATCTTTGTTTTCTGAATGTTGAGCTTTAAGCCAACTTTTTCACTCTCCTCTTTCACTTTCATCAAGAGGCTTTTAAACTCTTTTTCACTTTCTGCCATAAGGCTGGTGTCATCTGCATATCTGAGGTGACTGATATTTCTCCCGGCAATCTTGATTCCAGCTTGTGTTTCTTCTAGTCCAGCGTTTCTCATGATGTACTCTGCATAAAAGTTAAATAAGCAGGGTGACAATATACAGCCTTGTTGTACTCCTTTTCCTATTTGGAACCAGTCTGTTGTTCCATGTCCAGTTCTAACTGTTGCTTCCTGACCTGCATATAGGTTTCTCAAGAGGCAGGTGAGGTGGTCTGGTATTCCCATCTCTTTCAGAATTTTCCACAGTTTGTGGTGATCTACACAGTCAAAGGCTTTGGCATAGTCAAGAAAGCAGAAATGGATATTTTTCTAGAACTCTCTTGCATTTTTGATGATCCACCAGATGTTGACAATTTGATCTCTGGTTCCTCTGTCTTTTCTAAAACCAGCTTGAACATCATGGATTTCACAGTTCACGTATTGCTGAAGCCTGGCTTGGAGAATTTTGAGCATTACTTTACTAGCATGTGAGATGTGTTCAATTGTGCAGTAGTTTGAGCATTCTTTTGCATTGCCTTTCTTTGGAATGGAATGAAAACTGAACTTTTCCAGTCCTGTGGCCACTGCTGAGGGGCGGTGACCCTGAGGAGCCATCCGAGCCCGAGGCCAGGGCCAACAGCTGGGAGAAGCAACCCGAGGAGTGGTGGCTGTGCAGGCATAGGAGGGCCTAGAGGAGCTATCCCATGTTGAAGGTCAGGAACGGCAACTATAAGGAGATACCCCTTGTCTAAGGCAAGGAGCAGTGGCTGTGCTTTGCTGGAACAGCCATGAAGAGATACTCCACGCCCAAGTTAAGAGAAACCCAAGTAAGATGGTAGATGTTGCAAGAGGGCATCAGAGGGCAGACACACTGAAACCATACTCACAGAAAACTAGTCAATCTAATCACACTAGGACCACAGCCTTGTATTATGTAATATTGTGTATATAATATTGGCAGAAAGACTATTATAGAACTAAGACAGTAAGAAAGATACATATATAATCCAGTATGAAAGGAAAAAATGTGATCAGGGCCTGCGCCCCTGAGTAGGGACGGAAAGAAAAAGTGTGGACCTCCACCATGGGAAGGGAGGAGTGGAGCCACAGATGAATCACCTTTGTCCTTGGGTCCTAACATGGGGAAGATCAGCCCCATTGACTGGTTTGAGGAACACTGGGACTAAGAAGAGAACTATGGGAAGCAGGAACTTCACTCACTAAAACTGTGCACACACTCTGAGTTGACCTGGGGGCAGGGAAGAGAGAAGTTTTCTCCAGAGGCTGTCCAATTTCCCATGACTGATAATTTTGTTGCATTTCCCTTAACCTGATACTTAGGACTGTTCACCATATGTGCATGTATTAAGGGTGACTGCTAAATTACTTGAGCCCTAGCAGTAGATTGTCAGTCTTACCTTTCATTATGTAGTACCTCCATCAACCTTCAATATTCATTGGAAGGACTGATGGTGAAACTGAAGCTCCAATGCTTTAAACACTTGATGCAAAGAGCTGAACCATTGAAAAGACTCTGATGCTAGGAAAGGTGGAGGGCAAAAGGAGAAGGTGGCAGCATAGGATGAAGTGGTTATAGGCATCACCAAATTTGAGCAAACTCTTGGAGAGAGTGGAGGAAGAGAGGCCTGGTGTGCTGCAATCCATGGGGTCACAAAGAGTTGTGCAAGACTTCAGAAGGAATTTAGTAAACACAACAATCTGAATCTACTATAAAACCTATATAAACATATACTTATGTGTCAATGTTCATCACAGCACTGTTTATAATAGCCAAGACATGGAAGCAACCTAGATGTCCATCAGCAGATGAATGGATAAGAAAGCTGTGGTACATATACACAATGGAGTATTACTAAGCCATTAAAAAGAATACATTTCAATCAGTTCTAATGAGGTGGATGAAACTGGAGCCTATTATACAGAGTGAAGTAAGCCAGAAGGAAAAACACCAATACAGTATACTAACACATATATATGGAATTTAGAAAGATGCTAATGATAACCCTGTATGCGAGACAACAAAAGAAACACAGATGTATAGAACAGCCTTTTGGACTTTGTGGGAGAGGGCGAGGGTGGGATGATTTGGGAGGATGGCATTGAAACATGTATAATATCATATATGAAACGAATAGCCAGTCTAGGTTCAATGCATGATACTGGATGCTTGGGGCTGGTGCACTGGGACGACCCAGAGGGATGGTATGGGGAGGGAGGTTCAGGATGAGGAACACGTGTATACCTGTGGCAGATTCATGTTGATGTATGGCAAAACCAATACAATATTTTAAAGTAATTAACCTCCAATTAAAATAAATAAATTTATTTAAAAAAATAAAAAAAATAAAGAAGAGAGAAATGCAGGAAATGATAAACATCTTATATTTAAATAAACAGAAGCTGAGTTTCCCCCTCTATTATAATCATGCATTTTTAATTGAAAGTACACACTAAGTGAAATGCAAGGAACATAAAATTAAGTTTTCACCTAAACATATCTAGTGAAATTGCAAGACACCAAAGGAAAAAGAAAAAAGGATTGTCAAAACTTCTAAAGAAAAATTATAGATTACCTAAAAGAAATCAGGGAAAAGTATACAACAAAATGTTAGCTTCAAATTGCTGGAGGAGAAATAGCAGAAGTATAGTACAACTGAGAAGTTGAAACGTTTTATCTGATAGTTTACACCAACAGACTTCATGAAAGAAATGTTAAAATATCTACTTCACCAATAAGAAAAAGTAAAGACAATACGTGAAATGAAAGAACAAATAGTAAATAAATACATTGAGAATATCTGATATTGTTTATAGGAAATACATGTTACTTCAAAAAATTTAAATAATATTGGAGTTAAAATTCTCCATAACTGAAGTAGTTTTATATTGCTGCTCTAACAATTTCTTCAACTTTAGTGGCTTAAACTACTAAATACATTATTTTACAATTCTGTTTGGTCAGAAATTCAGTGAGCCTTGTCATACCAAAATCAAGAAGTAGGCTCATCTGTTCTCTTTTCTAGAGGATTTAGGAGAGAATTCATTTCCCAATTATTTATATTGTTGGCAGAATTCAATTCCCTTAAATTGTAGGACAAAGATTCCCAATTTTTTTTTTTTTTCTGGCTGTCACCTGAAGGCCATTTCTAGCATTTAGGCCATCAAATTCCTTTGCTTCTGCTTTGCTTCCTCCATCTACAAAGTCAACAATGGCTTGTTGCATTATTCTTACATAACACTGTTCAGACATATTCCAAATTTCACCTCTCTCTCTCACTTCTCCTTGTGTCTTTCTCTTCTATTTTAAAAGAACTCAAGTTATTATATTGGATCCCTCTTAATAACCTACAGGAAAATAATTTCCTTGTTTTAAGTAAGTGATTATTAATTTGCATTGTGGCTCCAGTCTGGTGCATGCTTACCTGCGTGTGTGTGAACTCACTTTAGTCATGTCCAACTGTGTGAAACACTACAGTCTGTAAACTTCCAGGCTCCTCTGTCCATGGGATTCTTCAGGCAAGAGTCCTGGAGTGGGATGTCATGCCCTCCTCCAGGGGATCTTCCTGGCCCAGATATCAAACCCTTGTCTCTTATATCTCCTGCATTGGCAGGCAGGTTCTTACCACTAGTGCCACCTGGGAAGCAGTCTGGTAAGTATTTGATACTGGACAGCTATATACTGAATGGTTAACATGATAGCAGTCAATGATTTTGGAATTAAAGTTATGAAAACAAAACAAAACAAAACATCATCTAGAGAGTGTTTGGTAACAAAATGCTATTTCCTGCAAAATATGAACCAAGGTTTTTGATCAAAGGAAACAATTAATTGATTATAAATCATGAATAAATGAAAATCCATGAGTTCTTGTGCAGTATAGTCTAATAGTGAGTGCGTACATGCTAAGTCACTTGAGTCATGTCTGACTCTTTGCCATCCTATGGGCTATAGCCCAATAGGCAAGAGTACTGGAATGGGTTCCCATGCTCTCCTCCAGGGGATCTTGCTAATCCAGGGGTCAAATTTGCATCTCCTACAACTCCTGCATAGGAGTTTACCACTGAGCCAGTGGGAAAGCCCCTAATAATGTGTACATGAACATATATCATTACATCAAAAAAAGTCAATTGATGCATTCAGTTAAAATAATCTTTTTAAGAAGTTAGAGGATCACAAGGTATAATACAAAATATGAAAAAAATCAACAATATTATAAATTTAACCAAAAGGATTAGGGAAAATAAGTGCTAGCTTAAATAACTTTGGAAATTAATGGAGTCTGTAAGACTAATGGCAAATAACTTTCCATAAGCACTATTTTTTGGTTGATAAACTTGTGTTGTTTAAGAATGATAGTTAATAATTCTGATACTATATTTGTATATTGGAAATGAAAGTTAAGTTAAACAATGGTGGATGGAATGAAGTTTTCCAGAGTGACAGTTTATAGATAGTTATGTAATCAAGAGAAGGAGATATGAAGGAAAACAGGCTAAAATTATCTGTGTGATGATGGATTAGAGGTGGAGACATTAGGATAGACTCACAGAGTGTAATATAGACACAGTGGAGACATAAATATTTGAAGTTATGTGTCAATAAGTATGTTAATATATACACATATATTTTTACTTTGCTGTTCACACTGTAGTAGTAAACACTCCTATTTTTTTTTCTAATAATATTCTAGTAACATTCTCCATAAAAGTAAACAGTAGTAGCTGGTTCTAAGATTGGTACAGAAAATACACAAGATGAATTTGTGATGAGCACCAGAAAGTAAAGAAGTGTTCCAAACACAATACATACAGCCTCGCCCCCTATCCCCAAAACAGAGCTATGTCAAGGGGCCTGATGAAAAACTACAAATAGATAAAGCTGAAATAAACTGAGCAACAAATTAAATAATGTAGCATTGCAGTATAATGCAAAACATAAAATAATTTCCATGAGTTTCTACAGACACAAATAATTGAATAAATAAATAAATAAATAGGGAAAAGGTACACGTCTCCTCTTCAGAAGAATTTCAAGCAATTAACGTATTTAGATATTCCACACTTAATGAGAGGAAAGCTTAACTTCCCACTCTGAATAGTGACTAGGAGCACAGAATAAAAAGGGGAAGGAAAAAAATAATAATAACTTTACAATGGGGAAACATTACAAAACTATCTCTGCCAGTTCAGTATTTGATACTGAACGGCTATATAGGTGATATGTGAGCTTAATAGAATATGATGAAAACAGCACTTTGCCTTTGTAGTCATTCACCTGAAAACTAATAACACCTTTATAATCACTATATAACATCACATACATTCAAATTGTGGGTCATTCACCAAAATATCACATCAGAAATGCTCAAAGCTCTCAAAGTCTTCAAAAACAAGGCAATTCTGAAAAGCTGTCAGAAGAAATAGGAAGATAAGGGAAACAGTAAATAATGTAATGTGTTACATAAGATGGGATTCTAAACAGAAAAACAATTAGGCAAATACTAATAAAATATGGATAAATTATAGGCCTTAGTTGATAGTGTGTCAGGATTGGTTCATTAATTATGCCAAGTAGAACATGATGTTTTAAGATATTAACAGTAGGGGAAATAGGGTATGTGAGGTATGGTGGGAGAGGACAAGAAATCTCAAACATTTCCCACAGATAAAAACTCCAAAAATATGACTCTGTACACATGAAGGAGAAGTGCAAATAAAATAGGCTATAGAAAAATAGAAGGAGTAGGCAACACAAATGTGAAAATACATAATAAGTAAAAATATGGATAGAATTCATTGACAATAAGACAAATGAACAATAGACTATCAAAGTAACCAGGGAGAGAATAAAATGTAACTTTTATTAGTAAAAACTAATAGTGCTTTTAGCTAGACCTCAATGGAGTGATTTAGTTGATTAAATATGTATGTTCATAGAATTTAAAATGGAGAGATAGATTTAGTTAAAATATTTAAGGTAGATATAAATGAAGTGTGTGAAAGGTGAAAATAAGATTCATCAGGGATAGAGTGAAATATTTTGATATTTGCTTTTCTAATGGGATAGAAAATACAGATAATAGAGAGAAATCAACACTCAGATAGTTTCTATAATCTATGAAAGACATAAATAGCCAAATTTACAAAGAAGATGTGAAAATATTTGAATCCAGCTATGCAAGGAGATCCAACCAGTCCATTCTAGAGGAGATCAGTCCTGGGTGTTCTTTGGAAGGAATGATGCTAAAGCTGAAATTCCAGTACTTTGGCCAACTCATGCGAAAAGTTGACTCATTGGAAAAGACTCTGATGCTGGGAGGGATTGAGGGCAGGAGGAAAAGGGTACGACAGAGGATGAGATGGCTGGATGGCAACACGTACTCGATGGACGTGAGTCTGAGTGAACTCCAGGAGTTGGTGATGGACAGGGAGGCCTGGCCTGCTGTGATTCATGGGGTCGCAAAGAGTTGGACATGACTGAGCGACTGAACTGAACTGAACTAAACTGATGACTATTGGGGTAAAACTATAGAACACAAAATTTAAAATGAAAACATGATGCAGGATACAGGATGCTTGGGGCTGGTGCACTGGGATGACCTAGAGGGATGGTACAGGGAGGGAGGTGGGAGAGGGGTTCAGGATGGGGAACACTTGTACACCTGTGGTGGATTCATGTTGATGTATGGCAAAACCAATACCATAATTTAAAGTAAAAATAAATAAATAAATAAAGTAAAATAATATAGCAAAAAAAGAGAAAATGTTAAAAACAAACCAAAAGAAAACAAACACTACCAAAATAAAGATAAATACTAAACTGACATTACACTGTGACTTGTATGTTTAGTTGTAGGCGCAGGTATAATTTAACATCAAGTGAACAGATATTAGTTTACTATATTAAAATACTAAAGAAGATCATCACAAAGCTCTTCAGATATAATTTGATGATACTCAATAAATTTTCTGTCACACACTTATTGTAGGGTATTGGTTCACAGACTGGAGGTTAGGCCTGAAATCCTCTGGTGGGAGCAGAGTCTGAACCAGTGGACTAACAGAACCTCAGACACAAGGGAATATTAATCATAGTGAAGTCTCTCAGAAGTCCACATCTCAACACCAAGATCTAGTTCTATCCAACTGACTGCAGAATCCAGTGCTGGAAAACTCAAGCCCAACAACCAGTAAGACAGGAACACAGTTTAGCCCATCAAAAAGAAGAAAAAAAAATGAGATGATAAAAAATATGTTTCAGAAGGAGCAAGGTAAATGTCTACAAGACTAAATAAACCAAGAGGAAATAGGCAACCCACCTGAAAATGAATTTAGAGTAATGATACTAAATATTACACAAAATCTTGGAAATAAAATGGAGACACAAATTTGGAAAACACGAGAAATATTTGACAAAGATCTAGAAGAACTAAAGGACAAAGAGATGAAAAACACAATAACCAAAATGAAAACTACAATGCTGCTGCTGCTGCTGCTAAGTCACTTCAGTTGTGTCCAATTCTGTGCAACCCCATAGATGGCAGCCTACTAGACTCCCCTGTCCCTGGGATTCTCCAGGCAAGAACACTGGAGTGGATTGCCAGAAAAATACAATAGAAGGACTCAAGAGCAGAATAACCAAGGAAGAATTGAGCCAGAAGATAGAATCATGAAACTGGAGCCGATTATACAGAGTGAAGTAAGCCAGAAAGAAAAACACCAATACAGTATACTAACACATATATATGGAATTTAGGAAGATGGCAATGACGACCCTGTATGCAAGACAGGGAAAGAGACACAGATGTGTATAACGGACTTTTGGACTCAGAGGGAGAGGGAGAGGGTGGGATGATTTGGGAGAATGACATTCTAACATGTATACTATCATGTGAATTGAATCGCCAGTCTATGTCTGACGCAGGATGCAGCATGCTTGGGGCTGGTGCATGGGGATGACCCAGAAAGATGTTATGGGGAGGGAGGTGGGAGGGGGGTTCATGTTTGGGAATGCATGTAAGAATTAAAGATTTTAAAATTTAAAAATAAAAAACTAAAAAAAAAAAAAAGATAGAATCATGGAAATAGTCAAGTAGCAGAATAAAGAAAAAAGAAAGAAAAGAATTGAACACAGTCTTAAGAAACACTAGGGCAACATCAAACATACTAACATTTGAATTATAGATGTCCTAGAAAAAAAGAAGAAAATTAAAGGATCTGAGGAAATATTCAAGGAGATTATAGCTGAAAACTTTCCTAACATGGGAAAGGAAATAACCATCAAAGTCCAGGAAGAACATAGAGTCCATACAGGGTTAATCATAAGAGGAACATACCAAGACAAATATTAATCTAAAAAAAAAATTTGTTTTCAAAGAAAAAAATATTAACAACAACACAACAAACAAAACAGAAAACATACAAGGGAATCCTCATAATGTTATCAGCAGAAACTGTGCAGGGCAGAAGGGAGTGGCAGGATATATTTAAAGTGATGAGTGGGAAAACCTACAACCAAGTTTGTTGGTTGTTATGTACATTACAAGGATCTCATTCAGATTTAACAAAGACATCAAAAGCATTACAAACAAGCACAAGTTAAGAGAATTCAGCACCAACAAACCAGTATGATAACAAATGCAAAAGGAACTTCTCTAGACAGGAAACACAAAGAAGAGAAAAGATCCACAAAGACAACTAGAAACATTTGAGAAAATGGCAATAGGAATGTAGATATCAATAATTACCTTAAATGAAAATGAGTTAAATATCCCAGCCAAAAAGCACAGACTGGCTGAATGGATATAGAAACAAGAGCTGTGTATATGTTGCCTACAACAGACCCACATCAGACCAAGGGACACATACAGACTAAAAGTGAAGGAATGGAAAATGATAATCCATGCAAATGGAAATTAAAAGAAAAAAAGCTGAAGTAGCAACACTCATATCAGATAAAATAGACTTTAAAATAAAGACTGTTAAAAGAGATCAGGAAAGACATGACATAATGGTCGAGAGATCAACCTTGAGAGATATGACAATTATATGAAAGAGAGAGAGGTGGGCATCATTAATATTCAGGGCTTCTTTGTGCTGGTAAATGAGGGTCAGGGGTTTATGGTATGGGAGGAAGGAAGTCTAAGGCTCATAATGTGGATTTTCTGTTCTAGCCATCAGGGTCTCAAGCAAAAGAATAGTCTTGACTTGGTCTTACGAAATGGCTCAGATTCAGTCTTAGAGGAATCTGTGGAAAAGATTAAACAAACAAGGCCCAAAGGTGAATAGGAGGATGATAAAAATGAATGGTCCGAGGAGGGGTAAAACCCAAGGCATCCAGTTCCAATCTCTCAAACATGACTGCCAGCAGTTGCTTCAGGAATAATTGCAGCTGTGAAGCCAACAGGCTTATCTGTCGTCAGTTGGGGCTGGTGAAAGCCATGAGAACTTTAGAGTTGTAGGGCCTGTGTGAGAAACTTGGTAAGTGTTACTCTGGCAAGTATTTTCATCATTGGGCTGCATAACCTTTTCTAGCTGAGTGATGTGTACCCAAGGGGTGATTTCTTTTAATTTTGCAGTGGTAGGGGTCAGCAGAATTACTGTGTAGGGACCTTGTCATTTTGGGGTTAGATCTGAGTGGGACTGAGTTGTCATACAAAATTTGCCTCCTATTTGAAGGGATGGGTATGGAAGATTGGGGTGTGGTTGAGGGAGTAAGTCATCCATATGTTGCCAAAGGGCATTTCATATCTGGGCAAATAAAGGAAAAGGTGGGATGGCAGTTTGGGACTGTCCTGGGAGAGGGGAAGACCTAAAGGTACTATGGATCTCACATACATGGCCTCTAATGGATTGATATTTAAGGGTGTTTTTAGGTAAGGCCCAGACCTTTAAGAGGGATAAAGGGAGGAGTTTAGTCCAGTCATGATGAAGTTCAATCATTAATTTGGTCAGAGTTTCTTTTAGGACTCAGTTGGCTCTTTCAACCTTACAAGAAGACCAGGGATGATAAGCAATGTGAAACCTCCAAGGAACTTGAAGTGATCGTGCAATATTTTGGGTGATTTGGGATGTGAACTTGGGTCTGTTGTCAGACTGGAGGGAGGAAGGCATTCCAAATCTGGAGAGGATTTCAATAAGAATAAGATGAGCCACAGTAGGGGCTCATTTGTTAGTAGTCTGGAAAGCTTCAATCCACCCAGAAAATGTATTTATGAAGACTAGGAGAAATTTAACCCTTTTTACAGGTGGCATGTGGGTGAACTCTACCTGCCAGTCTTGTGTGGAAAGATGTCTGCGAATTTGGTGGGTGGGGAAAGGAGGGAGGCGAAAGTTAGGATTTGTCTGCTGAGAAATGGTACAGATTTGGGTCATATTACTTAAATAAGTCACATTGTCCTTAGTCAGTTCAATAAAATTCTGAGGGAAAGTCTTAAGGACTTTTGCAGAGGTGTGGAAAAGGGAATGTAAATATGAAAGTAATGTGCAGATGTTAGGCTCATCAATTTGGGCTATAGGAAGACAAGACTGACAGAGGTGGCTTGCCACCTTGCTTCGTGATCTACTATATTATAAAAGGAGATAGGACCATGTAGCTGATGTCCCAGCAATGTATTACAGCAGCTTGTTTTGGGAGCTGAGCCACATGGAAGAGTTCAGAAATAAAAGAAACATTGAGAATAGGTGTGTTCTTCAGAGTCAGGAATCCCCTCTCCCTCCAGATTATACTATTAGAATGTAATATGTCACAGACATATTTGGAGTCAGTGTAAATGTTTATCTTTTGGTCTTTGGCTAGGGTCAAAGCTTGTGTAAGAGCTATCAGTTCAGCCTATTGTGAAGATGTGTGAGCTGGGAGTGTGATTGACTTGATGAGGCAAGGGGCAAGGGGGGGCGGTGGGAACTTTGTCAGGCTGTCCCTGGACTATAGCGTGAAGTAAAGTGAAATGAAGTCACTCAGTCGTGTCCAACTCTTTGTGACCCCACGGACTGTAGCCCACCAGGCTCCTTATATGTTCAAAGGGATTGTGTCACATCTAAGGTCTGAACACAGTCATGAGATAAGTGTTCTGCTTCTGGATCTGGTGTAGGGAGTAAGCTAGCAGGATTAAGAGGTTTACAAGACATAAAAGAAAGGGATGGGTTAAGGAGGTGTGCATGGAGGATCTGTAGTCAAGCAGGGGGCAGACAAAGGAAAGCCTGATGAGAGTGTACATCTTTGAAGGAATGAGGTGAGCATACATTTAGAGGAGCATTTGGGGTTGGTTTTTGGGCTTCAGGTATTAAGAGGGTAGTTGCAACTAAAGCCTGGAGACAAGGTGGCCATCTGTGATGAGATGAATTTGGTTACATAATGTAGCTAGAGGTCCCCATATGTCCCCCCTTTTTGGCACAGACTCCCTACATGTCCTTGTCAAGAATGTACAAAAAGGAAAAAAGACTTGGTGTAATCAGGTAAGTAAAGAGAAGTAAAGTTGTAGTAAACGTTTGATAAGAGTTTGTACTGGGGTGTGGAGAGAGGTGGGGGCCAATAGGGGTTCATCTGAGTTTCCTCAAGTGGCTTGGTAGAGAGGTTTTGCGTGGAGGGCAAAATTTGGGACCCATATTTGGAAGAAGTTTTTAATAGACCTAATAGAGAAAGGCCAGCCTTTAGCAATATGTGAACCATGAACTTCCAGATGTTCAAGCTGGTTTTAGAATAGGCAGAGGACCCTGAGATCAAATTGCTAACATCTGGTGGATCACCAAAAAAGCAAGAGAGTTCAAGAAAAATATCTATTTCTGCTTTGTTGACTATGACAAAGCCTTTGACTGTGTGGATCACCACAAACTGTGGAAAATTCTGAAAGAGATGGGAATACCAGACCACCTGACCTGCCTCTTGAGAAACCTGTATGTAGGTCAGGAAGCAACAGTTAGAACTGGACATGGAACAACAGACTGGTTCCAAATAGTTAAAGGAGTACGTCAAGGCTGTATATTGTCACCCTGCTTATTTAATTTCTATGCAGAATACATCATGAGAAACGCTGGGCTGGAAGAAACACAAGCTGGAATCAAGATTGCCAGGAGAAATATCAGTCACCTCAGATATGCAGATGACACCACCCTTATGGCAGAAAAGGAAGAGGGACTAAAAAGCCTCTTGATGAAAGTGAAAGAGGAAAGTGACAAAGTTGGCTTAAAGCTCAACATTCAGAAAACGAAGATCATGGCATCTGGTCCCATCACTTCATGGGAAATAGATGGGGAAACAGTGGAAACAGTGTCAGACTTTATTTTTGGGGGGACTCCAAAATCACTGCAGATGGTGACTGCAGCCATGAAATTAAAAGGTGCTTACTCCTTGGAATGAAAGTTATGACCAACCTAGAGAGCATATTCAAAAGCAGAGACATTACTTTGCCAACAAAGGTTCGTCTAGTCAAGGCTATGGTTTTTCCAGAGGTCATGTATGGATGTGAGAATTGGACTATAAAGAAAGCTGAGCACCGAAGAACTGATGCTTTTGAACTGTGGTGTTGGAGAAGACTCTTGAGAGTCCCTTGGACTGCAAGGAGATCCAACCAATCCATTCTGAAGGAGATCAGCCCTGGGATTTCTTTGGAAGGAATTATGCTAAAGCTGAAACTCCAGTACTTTGGCCACCACATGTAAAGAGTTGCCTCATTGGAAAAGACTCTGATGCTGGGAGGGATTGGGGGCAGGAGGAGAAAGGGACGGCAGAGGATGAGATGGCTGGATGGCATCACTGACTCAATGGACATGAGTCTGAGTGAACTCCGGGAGCTGGTGATGGACAGGGAGGCGGCATGCTGTGATTCATGAGGTTGCAAAGAGTCCGACACGGCTGAGCGACTGAAATGAACTGAATTGAACTGAACTAATAGGAGTATTATGCGGAGAACAGATAGGCTGCAAAAGGCTGGATTTGAGCAGTTGGGAGATTATTGGTTTAAATCCTTGTTGGGATTCTGTGGTCAGGGTATATTGAGTTTGGGTTATTACTTGAGAGGGATTTTTTAAGAAAAACCTGTATGGGGGAATGCTGTCAGGCTACTGATGGGGCTTCAGTGTCCCAGACGTGAGGATCTATTGGGGGAAAGTCAGGGGACAGGTTTTGGGAGTGAGGGCTGGCTAAGGGTTCAGGTGCCATTTGGATGCAAAAAATTTATATGGGATCTAAGAATGAGAAGGTTTATAAAAGTTTTTAGCTTAACCAGAAGATCACATCCCATCAATGCCATTGGGCATTGAGGAACTACTATAAAAGAATGTGTTAGTGGTGCCTTTGGGAAGATCCCCTGGAGAAGGAAATAACAGCTCACTACAGTACTCTTGCTTGGAAAATCCCATGCAAGACTCCTCCATCCATGGGGTCACAAAGAGTTGGACATGACTTCACTTTCACCAAAGGAACAAAGGAGAGGAGGGGTCATTTGGGGATAAAAAGGGATGCCTGAGGACCCGTTGATGGCCACTTCTGAAGGCTGGAGAGGGCACTTCAGTTCAGTCGCTCAGTCATGTCCGACTCTTTGCGACCCCATGAATCGCAGCACGCCAGGCCTCCCTGTCCATCACCAACTCCCGAATTTCACTCAGGCTCACGTCCATCAAGTCGGTGATGCCATACAGCCATCTCATCCTCTGTCGTCCCCTTCTGCTCCTGCCCCCAATCCCTCCCAGCATCAGAATCTTTTCCGATGAGTCAACTCTTTGCATGAGGTGGCCAAAGTACTGGAGTTTCAGCTTCAGCATCATTCCTTCCAAAGAAATCCCAGGGCTGATCTCCTTCAGAATGGACTGGTTGGATCTCCTTGCAGTTCAAGGGACTCTCAAGAGTCTTCTCCAACACCACAGTTCAAAAGCATCAGTTCTTCAGCGCTCAGCCTTCTTCACAGTCCAACTCTCACATCCATACATGACCACAGGAAAACCATAGCCTTGACTAGATGGACCTTAGTCGGCAAAGTAATGTCTCTGCTTTTGAATATGCTATCTAGGTTGGTCATAACTTTCATTCCAAGGAGTAAGCGTCTTTTAATTTCATGGCTGCAGTCACCATCTGAAGTGATTTGGGGGCCCCAAAAATAAAGTCTGACACTGTTTCCACTGTTTCCCCATCTATTTCCCATGAAGTGATGGGACCAGATTCCATGATCTTCGTTTTCTGAATGTTGAGCTTTAAGCCAACATTTTTGCTCTCCTCTTTCGCTTTCATCAAGAGGCTTTTAGTTCCTCTTCACTTTCTGCCATAAGGGTAGTGTCATCTGCATATCTGAGCTGACTGATATTTCTCCCCCCAATCTTGATTCCAGCTTGTGTTTCTTCTAGTCCAGCATTTCTCATGATGTACTCTGCATATAAGTTAATAAGCAGGGTGACAATATACAGCCTTGATGCACTCCTTTTCCTATTTGGAACCAGTCTGTTGTTCCATGTCCAGTTCTAACTGTTGCTTCCTGACCTGCATACAGATTTCTCAAGAGGCAGGTCAGGTGGTCTGGTATTCCCATCTTTTTCAGAATTTTCCACAGTTTGTGGTGATCCACACAGTCAAAGGCTTTGTCATAGTCAACAAAGCAGAAATAGATATTTTTCTGGAACTCTCTTGCTTTTTACATGAGCCAGTGGATATTGGCAATTTGATCTCTGGTTCCTCTGCCTTTTCTAAAGCCAGCTTAAACATCAGGTAGTTCACGGTTCACGTATTGCTGAAGCCTGGCTTGGAGAATTTTGAGCATTACTTTAGTAGCATGTGAGATGAGTGCAATTGTGCGGTAGTTGGAGCATTCTTTTGCATTACCTTTCTTTGGAATTGGAATGAAAACTGACCTTTTCCAGTCCTGTGGCCATGGCTGAGTTTTTCAAATTTGCTGGTATATTGAGTACAGCACTTTCACAGCATCATCTTTCAGGATTTGAAGTAGCTTCACTGGAGAGGGCACTTGAAAGAGGTTAAAAGTGAAAAGGCCGCTCCAGTTTCTATTAGGAATGAGACTTTGTGCCGGCCACCGTGCCAATTATTCAGAGCTCCGAGTCCATCTGTATGGGGCAGACTTGAGGTCTGGAGCTTAGGCTCTGTTACTGGAATAACGCAGGCACAATTGGATCATCTCTCACCTCATCCGAGGAACCATGGTCTGGGGTGCCAGGGCCCCCCTGAGTCTGGTTCCCAGCCTATTGTTGTTGGCCCTGGGCTAGACCCTAATATTTGGTGGGTAGGGTCTGAGGAAAATCCATTTTCCAGTGGCCCCATTGTTTGCAGATAGGGCAGGGTCTGGTGGGTGTCTGGGGGTGGGGCAGAACTTAGCCCACTCTCCCATTTGGTTACATCTGAAGCAGGGGCCTGGAGGGTTAGGTCCTAAATAGGTGGGCTGAAGTTGATGGGCTAAAGGGTTTGAATTGTTTTTCTTGGATAGCTGCAGTGAATAAAGCATATTTGGTCTTTCTTTCTTTTTCTTTTTTTGCTTCTTCCTCCCTATTGTTGAAAACTTTAAAGGCTAATGCTAGGAGATCTTGCTGAGGGGTTTTGGGGCCTTTCTCTAACTCGCATAGTTTTTTAATGAATATTGGGGGCTGACTGGCTTATGAACTAGATATGTAGGTACAGAAGTATGGAGGGGGTGGAAATATCTAGATTAGTGTATTTTTGGACTGCCTCAGTAAGCCATGAAAGAAAAAGGGCAGAATTTTCATCTTTTTATTGAAAAAGATGAAATCTTTAGCATTCCTTCTAATAAACAGGTGGTCATATGATGCAGGTACCAGATACTGGCATTACATGCTTGATATGTCCACTGTGGCTCAGTTATAGGGACTGCATCCTCAGCCACCAGATTAGTCCTATATTGGTTATGGAGCTGATCAGCATGAGTCTGGGGGCTGCCTACCATATCCGTTCTTTTTCATCAGGGGTTAAAGTGGCATTTAGGATGTAATAAATATCATTTCAGGTTAAATGTAACATTTAACATTTTGTGTAAGGCAAAGGAATTCTTTTCTATATCTAGTAGGATTTTCTGAAAATGATCTCAATTTTCTTTAATTTGGCTCATATCAAAAATTAAGAAAGGCTCAATTTCTCAAATGAGTGAACCAATGTAGTGCCTTCTGGTCCTGCCACCTCTCTGAGAGGAAAAATGTGTTTGCTTCAGGTCCTGGCTGATGGAAGGGTGGGCAGGTGTGTGGAAATTTCTCTTTTGGGGTTTCGAAGTCATCACTTCCTATTTTGGAGGAGGAAGGGCTAGAGGATGGGGTCTTATCTCCAGAAGCTTTCTCTCCAGGGCTGTAGGAAGGAGACTTATCTGCCAGGTCAAAATCGGGGGCTGGGGGTTTAGAGGGCCTTATAGGGGCTTTAGATTTGGATTCTTTTGTAATAGAGAAGGAGAGAGAGCAGAGGAGGATTTGATAGGCAGAAGAGTCCTTGCAGAAAGAAAGACAGCTTCTAAGGTCCCAGAAGGCTTGAATATAGGGGACCTCCGACCATTTGCCATTCCATTTGAGGAAGTTTGTGAGACCTGATAAAATATTGAAATTGAAAGTCCCGAACTCAGGCCAGTAGTTTTGGTTATCCAGTTTGTATTGAGGCCAAATTTGAATGCAAAGTGACTCGAGTTTATGAACCTTGGGATCAGTCAAAAGTAGAGGTTTGAGGGAGAGTCCTCAAACAGGCCAAGGGAGAGTCCTGTGGGATGGATTGGCTTGACCTTATAGCAAATGGCTATGACATAGTGACTGTCTGGTTGAGAGAAAAGATCATCACTTAATCTTTTGACCAGGCAAAGAGAGAGAGACTCTGAAGGAGGGTGGGGGGGTGGGGCTCCCTCAAGTACCTCCCCAAAGGGCTTTTTGGCCAGAGGCTTCCCCCAGAGCCCAGAAAGGACGATAGTCTATGGCATCCTAGAGTATCATCCGAGCTTACCTGGGCTACTGGATCAGACAAGAATTCGTGGTGGGATGGAGGGAGGCTGAATGACAAAAAGCCTCTGTCCTGGATTTGGTCAGTCTTGTGGAAACGAAAGTGTAGAGAAAAGAGAGAGAGAGAGACCAATATTCCTTGGGGTACATGGAAAATCAATAAAGCCCTTACACAGGACAACTCACGAAGGCACAGGGCATCCTCTTGAGGAGGTCGTGAAAGCCCAGGTGGGAAAGTGAGCTCGGCAGGCTTTCATGTCCCCAAGAGCTGGCCATGGAGAAAGAGAAGGAACCTCAGCCTCCTGGGTTTTGGCACCAAAAAATGTAGGGTGAGGGAATTAGAGAAGGTTAAGTTTTGAAAAAGAACAAGACTGGCACTTTACAGTAACAGATCACCTATAATAAGGCAAGAAGGGGCAGCAGCCAGATTAGTGAGCTGCTGCACTAACCCAAGAAAAGAGTAAGTATATATAGGCATATATTGGAAATCTACTGTCTTAAGGGGGCCTGTTCTCCAAGGTTGTTCGGGTTAGTTATGTTTTAAACGGCTGGGGCAAGGACTTCTGCAGATTGGCCAGAGGCTGGGACCGGCTGGGAACAACCTTAATGTCCATTTTTTCCCCCTTTGTTTTGCATAGAATGGTGGGGAGGACCCAGACGGGAGTTTTAACTCTAGGCTATTTTGAGCCTTGTAACTTTCCTTCACATATATATACCCAACATAGGAGCACCTCAATACATAAGACAAATGATAACAAATATAAAATGGAAAATCAACAATAACACAATAATAGTGGGGAACTTATACCAAGGGACAGATCATTCAGGCAGAAAATAAATAAGGGAATACAAGCTTTAAATGACATTTTAAACCAGATAGATTTAATTGATATTTAGAGGACACTCCCCCTGAAAGCAAAAGAATACACTATCTACTCAAGAGCATATGGAACATTCTCCAGGATATACCACCTGTTGGGACATATATCTAACCATGGAAAATTTCACAAAATTAAAATATAATCAAGTGTATTTTCCTATCACAACACTATGAGTTTAGAAATCAATTACAGGGGGAAAAAAGTTGTAAAATACAAACACATGCAGGCTAAACAGTGTTCTGTAAATAACTAGATCAGTGAAGAAATGAGAGACAAAATTTAAAAATACATAGAAACAAACGACAATGAAAACAGAATGACTCAAAACCTGTGAGGGGAAGCAAAATCAGTTCTATCGGGGAAGCTTATAGCAATTTCATCTCACCTCAGGAAACAGAAATATCTCAAATAAACAATTGAACAATACACCTAAAGCAACTATTGAAACAAGAAAAAGGAAGACCCAAATTCAGCAGAAGTAAATAAATCATAAAAGTCAGAGCAGAAAAAAATAGAAATAGAAATGAAGAAAACAATAAAGAGCAATAAAATTAAAATTAAAACTTGGTTATTTGAGAAGATAAAATTGATAAATCTTTAGTCAGACTCCTCAATAAATAAAAAGGGATCTGAAATTAATAAAATTATAAATAAAAAGGAGAAATTTCAACTGACATATGCACAATTTCTATGTAGAAAATACATAGAAATATGTAGGTTTATAAGACTACTGCAAGCAATTATATGCTAATAAATTAGACAACTGGAAAACCATGAACAAATTCTTGGAATGGTACAACATTCCATAGTATAATAAGGAAGACTTAGAAAATACAAACTGACTAATCACAATTAGTGAAATTGAAACTGTAATTTAAAATCTTCCAACAAACAAAAGTTCAGGACCTGATGGATTCACAGACAAATTCTATAAAACATTTATTAAAAATTTTTTTTGATAGATCACCTATAGTCTGTTTCTTAAATATTTATCAATTTACTTGTTTACTTATTTTTGGCTGCCCTGGGTCTTCATTGCTGCATGTAGGTGAGAGAGTTAAAGCTTAGGCAGGTTGATAGGCAGTCCAAGGCCCTTTAAGGAGAGGATGAACATTCTCACTCATAGTTTCCTTAAGCTTTGTGCAATAATGTATCTTGTCCAAGAACTGGCCTTTCTTTAGTTCCAGAGCTAATGATTACACAGCAGAGGTATGTCTTACTCATGAGTATGCTTTTCTTAGGCTCTATGTTAACTATTATAATTGTAACAAATCTTGCCTTGGGACCTGTTTCTCAGCAACAATAACTCGCCAAGAAAAACATTGCCCTGGAACATGTTCCTTCTGGATAATCTTGCACTGAAATTATCTCAGGATGTACGCCTTGGGAAAGGGTCTGGTAAAACTTTTACAGCCTTGTACAGCCTTGAGGTATTCTTTTTTATCTATTCTCAGTATCCAGTTGAAAAGTATATAATGCTCTGCTTAAACTAATGAGGCAGGTACTCTTTCTACTCCATTCTGATGTCTATGTCAGAAACTTTCTTTGTCCTTTGACTTTAAATAAAAATCTTTGCTGCCTGCAAAGATATTTGTATGCATCAAAGATATGCACAACTGAGACTGTGTCTTTGGTCCCAGAGTTAAATCTTCCCCTTTGGAGACCACAAACTTGGCACTGACCACTGTAAGCCATCACTTTCTCTAGTTGCAGTGAATGGGGGCTACTCTCTAGTTGTGATATGTAGGTTTTTTACTGTGGTAGCTTCTCTTTTTCAGAGCATAGGCTCTACTGCACACAGGATTCAGTAGTTGTGGCTCACAGGCTCATAGCTGCAGTTCATGGGCTCTAGAAAAGAAGCTCAGAAGTTGTGGTATATGGGCTTAGTTACCCCATGGCCTGTGGAATCTTTCTGGACCAGATCAAACTCATGTCCCTGCATTTGCAGGTGGATTCCAACCATTGGACTGTTAGGGAAGCCCTATCAAACATCTTGTCAAATATTAGAGAAGAGCTAATACTTATTATTCTCAAATTATTCCAAAACATTACAGAGGGAGTAACACTCCCAAATTACTTCTACAAGGCCACCATCACCCTGATATCAAAACTAATATATTTTAAAAAAAGAAAGAAAATTACAGACCCATATCACTGACAAACATAGATGCAAAAATCCTCAAAAACAAAACAAAAACACCAACTAGCACATACACTCCAATAACATATTAAAAGGATGATATACACCATGATCATGATAGATTTAATCAAGGAATGCAAGGCTTCTTCAATGTAAGCTAATCAGTCAATGGGGTATACCATATTAACAAAGAATAAAAACCATGTGATTATCTCAATAGATACAGAAAAAGCTCTTGACAAGATTAAATGCCTATTCATGATTTTTTAAAAGCAAACAATTGTCCAGAAAGCAAGCATAGAGGGAACCTAGCTCAACATAATGAAAGATGTTTACAACAAACCCACAGCAAACATCATTTTCAATGGTGAAAAACGAGCATTTCTCCTAAGGTCAGGAACAAGACAATGATGTGCACCCTTGCCACTCTTATTCAACATAGTTTTGGAAGTCCTAACCATAGTAATCAGAGATGAAAAAGAAATAAAAGGCATACAAATTAGAAAAGGAAACTATTGTTTGTGACAAACTACTGTTTGTCATGGAGGATGACATGGACTACTGGACCTAGCCAATAAATTTATTGAAATTGCAGAATCCAATATTAGTCGACAGAATCTCTTGCATTTATATTCACTAACAATGAGATAGCAGAAAGAAAAAGCTGAAGATCCCATTTGCCATCAAAACAAAAACAATAAAATACTTAGGAATAAACTTATGTAAGGAAGCAAAAGACCTGCACTCAGAAAACTAAAAAACACTGATGGAAGAAATTAAAGATTACACAAAAATATGGATACACCATGTTCTTGGATTGGAAGAATCAATATTTTAGAAAAGAATATACTATCTAAAGCAATGTATAGATTCAAGGCAATTCTTATAAAATTACCAATGGCATTCTCCATAGAATCAAAACAAAAATGTTTATAAATTTATATGAAAACACAAAAACCCCTGAATTGTCAGTGTAATCTTGAGAAAGACAAACAGAGTTGGAGGAATCAGGTACCACAACTTCAAACTCTACTATAAAGCTACAGTAATCAAGACAGTATGGCAATGGCTCAAAAATTAAATATAGAACAATGGTACAGGATGGGAATCCTAGAGATAAATCCACATGCCTATGGCCACTCAAGCCATGCAAATGAACAAGAATGTACAATGGAGAAAAGAAAGACTATTCAATAAGCAGTGCTGAGAAATCTGGACAACTACATGTAAAAGAATGAAATTAGAGCACTATCCAACATGACACACAAAAATAAACTCAAAACGGAATAAAGGTTTAAATGTAAGACCAAACACTATAAAACTCTTAGAGGCAAACAGAGGTAAAACACTCTTCGACATGAATTACAGCAAGATATTTTGACGTATTTCTGAATAATGAAAATAAAAACAAAAATAAACAAATGTTAGCCAAATAAACTTAAGAGGTCTTGTACAGCAAAGGAAATCATAAAAAATGAAAAGGAAAACCCATAGAGTGGAAGAAAATATTTGCAATTAGAGCAATGGACAAGGAATTAATCTCCAAAATATACAAACAGCTCATGGGACTCTCAAAAAGCAAACAACTCAATCAATAAATGGATGGGAGAACTAAATAAACATCTTTCCAAAGAAAATATACAGATAGCCAAAAAATGCATGCAAGATGCTCAACTTCACAAAATATTAGAGTGCAAATCAAAAAAGTAATGAGGTATCATCTGACACTGCTCAGAATAGCCATCATCAAAAAATCTGTGAACAATAAATGCTGATGAGGGTGGTGGTGAAAGGGTGACCCCCTTGAACTTTTTAAAGGAATGTAAATTAATATAGCTACTGTGGAGAACATCATGGAGATTCCTTAGAAAACTAAACAAATTACCATATAACCCAGCAATCCCACTATAGGGCATATATCTTGAGAAAATCATATTTTAAAAAAAGACCTATATCCTCAATGTTAATTGCACTATTTACAATAGCCAGAACAAAGAAATAACCTAAATGTCCAATGACAGTTGGACAGATAACAAAAAGATATGATAGTGGTAGTGGTTTAGTTGCTAAGTCGTGTCCAACTCTTTGCGACCCCATGGACTGTAGCCCACCAGGCTCCTCTATCCATGGGACTTTCCAGGCAAGAATACTGGAGTGGATTGCCATTTCCTTATCCAGGGGATTCTTCCCAACCGAGGAATCGAACCAAGGTCTCCTGCATTGCAGGCAGATTCTTTACCGACTGAGTTATGTTTCCCTGGTAAAAGATATGGTACATATATACAATGGAATATTAGACACTAAAAGGAATAAAATAGGGTGATTGGTAGAGATGTGGATGGACTTAAAGTCTGTCATATAGAGTGAAGTAAGTCAGAAAGAGCAAAACAAATATTGACTATTAATGCATAATGGGGAATCTAGAAATATTGTACAGATAAGCCTGTTCTACAGCAAGAATTTTAGAAAAGACAGAGGAATGAGAGATCAAATTTCCAACATCTGCTGGATCATCGGAAAAACAAGAGAGTTCCAGACAAACATCTATTTCTGCTTTATTGACTATGCCAAAGCCTTTGAGTATGTGGATCACAATAAACTGTGGAAAATTCTGAAAGAGATGGGAACACCAGACCACCTGACCTGCCTCTTGAGAAACCTGTATGCAGGTCAGGAAGCAACAGTTAGAACTGGACATGGAACAATAGACTGGTTCCAAATATGAAAAGGAGTACATCAAGGCTGTATATTGTCACCCTGCTTATTTAACTTCTATGCAGAGTACATCATGAGAAATGCTGGGCTGGAGGAAACACAAGCTGGAATCAAGATTGCTAGGAGAAATATCAGGTTATTGATTAACCTCAGACATGCAGATGACACCACCCTTATGGCAGAAAGTGAAGAGCTAAAGAGCCTCTTGAAAGTGAAAGAGGAGAGTGAAAAAGTTGGCTTAAAGCTCAACATTCAGAGAACTAAGATCATGGCATCCAGTCCCATCACTTCATGGCAAATAGATGGGGAAACAGTGGCTGACTTTTTTTTGGTTGGGGGGTGGGGCTCCAAAATCACTGCAGATGGTAACTGCAGCCATGAAATTAAAAGACGCTTACTCCTTAGGAGGAAAGTTATGACCAACCTAGACAGCATATTAAAAAGCAGAGACATTACCTTGTCAACAAAGGTCCGTCTAGTCAAGGCTATGGTTTTTCCAGGGGTCATGTATGGATGTGAGAGTTGGACTGTAAGTAAAGCTGAACGCCGAAGAATTGATGCTTTTGAACTGTGGTGTTGGAGAAGACTCTTGAGAGTCCCTCGGACTGCAAGGGTATCCAATCAGTTCATACTAAAGTACATCAGTCCTGGGTGTTCATTGGAAGGACTGATTTTGAAGCTGAAACTCCAATACTTTGGCCACCTGATGTGAAGAACTAACTCATTTGAAAAGACCCTGATGCTGGGAAAGGTTGAGGGCAGGAGGAGAAGGATATGATAGAGGATGAGATGGGTGGATGGCATCACCAACTCAATGGACATGGGTTTGGGTAGACTCTGGGAGTTGGTGATGGACAGAAAGGCCTGGCGTGCTGCAGTTCATGTGGGTTGCAAGGAGTCTGACATGACTGCGTGACTGAACTGAACTGAAAGCAAGAATAGAAATAGTTATAGAGGATGAGGATGTGAACAGAGGGGTGGGTGGGACAAAATAGGGAATTGGGACTGATATGTATACACTATCATGTGTAAAATGTATAGCTATTGGGAAGTTGCTATAAAGCACAAGAATCTAAGCTCTATGCTCTCTGATAACTTAGATGGGTAGGATGGGGAAGGAGTAGGGGGGTCCAATAGAGAGGGAATATAAGGATGCATATAGACTTATTCTCTCCATTGTAAAGCAGAAACTAACACCATGTTTTAAAATATATAGATACATATTCCAATAAAAGATAATAACATCAACTAACAAGATATGCAAATATGTATAACTAAAAACTTTGAGGCTTCCATTAGGCAGTGGAAAAAGTAGATTTCAATTTCCCCACTTAGTCATTTAAGATAAAATAGAGAGAAAGAGAGAGAGAAAATGAAAGCTTCTAAAATATATGCCAAAAATAAGTAGAGGGCCATCTCGTGCACATTCTTAATAAGATATAAATTGGTAGTAGTGAATTCACATAGCAGTACATTTAACTTTACAAAAAGTAGCTGCAGATTGGTGAATACAGCTGGTGAAACTTCCTTTAGTGCCAAGAATGCAGAACCTAAGAAAAAAGGAAAAAATAAATAAACTGAGCAAAAACTTTCTTTTCCAGTTTAAATGGGCCCACCTTAATTGGTAACCACTGTGGATATACCTGAGCTAAAGCTCAAAGCCACTGGAAGAAACTGAAAAGCAATGTGTGAAAAGTGCAAATAAAAACAAAGAACATTGTATAAACTATTTTCCCCATTGAATAGAAGAGCCATTGATTGTAATATACCTCATTATTTTATGTAACATTTCTATCTACAAATTTCTAGTTAAATAATAGTCATAAACAAACCCTTCTTAAGTATGGAGATTAACAAGCCAAAGAATCTTAAAACAGCAACAACAACAGTATAATAGTATCTCAGATATGTTTATGCTGGTGGGAATGCAATCACAGTTTGCATTGTTGAAATTTTCTGTTTTATATTGAAATACATTTTAAATAAATGTGGTTATGCTATATAGTATTTTAATATACATTTTTCACTTTACGTTTTTTGCTAGTGACTATCACTTGCTGTTTATTTTATATTTATTTTAGACTAAGAAAATATTGTCAGACAAAAAGAAAATTTGAGCTATTTTCTTATTTGAGTTCAAAATGGGTGGTAAAGCAGTGCAGACAGCTTGCAACATCAACAACATATTTGGTCTAGGAACTACCAATGAACATACAGTGCAGGGGTGGTTTAAGAAGTTTTGCAAAGGAGACGAGAGCCTTAAAGATGAGAAGTGCAGTGGCCAGACATCAGAAGTTGACAATGACCAATTATAGTATCATTGAAGTTGATCCTTTTAAAAGTACACAAGAAGTTGCCAAAGAATTCAACATCATATGGTCATTTAGCACTTGAAGCGTATTGGAAAGGTGAAAAAGCTCAGTAAGTGGGTGCCTCATAAGCTGACCACAAATCAAACAACAACAAAAAAGATTGTAGTTTTGAAGCGTCACCTTCTCTTACTCTATGCAACAACAACAAAACATTTTTTCATTGGATTGTGATATGCAAACAAAAGTTGATTTTATACAACAAGAGCAATGAACAGCTCAGTGGTTGGACTGAGAAGAAGCTCTAAAGCACTTCCCAAATCCAAACTTGCACCAAAAAAATGTCATGGTCACTGTTGCTGGTTACTGACCCTCTGATCTACTAGAGCTTTCTGAATCTCAGTGAAACCATTACATCTAAGAAGTATGCTCAGCAAATTGATGAGACGCACTGAAAACTGCAAAGCCTGAAGCTGGCATTGGCCAACAGAATGGACACAGTTCTTCTCCATGACAACACCCAACTTTACATTGCACAATCAACAAAAGTTGAATGAATTGGGCTTTGAAATTTTGCCTCATTCACTATATTAAGCTGACTTATCACCAACTGACTACCATTTATTCAAGCATTTCAACAACCTTTTGCAGGGAAAATGCTTCCGCAACCAGCAGGAGAGTTTCCAAGTTTTCATCAAATCCTGAAGGATGGATTTTTATGCTACGGGAACAAACAAGCATATTTCTTGTTGGCAAAAATGTGTTGATTGTAATGGTTTCTAGTTTGATTAATAAAGATGTGTTTAAGCCTAGTTATAATTATTTAAAATTCACAGTCCAAAACTGCAATTACTTGATGTTGACTCACCCTTGAATAAATATAGAGTGCCAGTAGTAAATTTTCTGGCAATCAGGTACGGTTGAGAAAGAACAATATATGTACAGTTCTCAGTCATCATTTGCCTTTCCCTCTTTACCCAGCAGGAGTACCTGAATTCTCCACCATAAATAAATAAATAATCACATTGCCAACCACTGTTGCCCTGGTACTGGCTCTGACCACCCCAACAGGGTCAATCATTAAATTTGTAGGAATTCCATGAGTCAGTAGTAAACATAGTCATTGTTAAGGAATTATATGGCTTAAAATTAGATACATCATTGAGAAGTAAATTACATAGTTTAAAATTAAGTAAATGATATAAAAACAGAGATAAATAGTTAATGCATCAATTTCTAATTATTTAATTTTTCTAGTTCTTGTGCTCTTAAGGTTATTTACATCCATATGTCTGAAGGTTATAAATATTATGTAATAGAGTTCTATGGCACATTTCCTTCATTCTGAATGTTTAATGACATAAACATAACTAATTGGTAGCCTCCATTGTCCAGAATAAGAGTCTTTACACAACAGAAATAGACAAAATCTATCAATAAAATATTATTTTTAGTTTTATGTCTTGTCTAGATTTAAGAAAGTTATAGTTATATTTTAATAGAGAAATTTAACTTGAAATGTGTCATATTTGTACCTCTTAGAATGGGAATAGCACAAGAGAATGAGAAGCTATTCTTCTAATTTTTGAAAATTATTAACCAATTCAAAAAGAAGTGACTGACATTAAAAAGTCACTCAGTTATGTCCGATTCTTTGTGACTCCAGGGACTGTAGCCCTCCAGGCTCGTCTGTCCATGAGGATTCTCCAGGCAAGAATACAAATGGGTTGCCATGGGCTCCTCCAGGGGCTCTTCCTAATCCAGGGATCAAACCCAGGTGTCCCACATTGCACACAGATTCTTTACCATCTGAGAGACCAGGAAAACCAGTCATTGAAAACAAGTGGAGACAAACACGTGTCATCAATGTTTCACTTTTTCTCACTCTTTAATGTTAAAAAATATTAACCAACATTCATGTTGGGAATATAGTCATTCAAAAATTTCAACCATAATTTGGTTAAGATGGAAGCATTTGGTAAATATTAAAGTTTTCTAAGCAAAACTTAGAAACAATAGCAAAAGCATAATATAAACTATTGCATATTTTATCATATAGAAATTGTTTTCTGTATATCATTTATATCAGAAATAGATATAATGATTTTATCACTTATCATCCTGTTTGAACTCCATTTGTCTTGCTGTTCACACTGTCCACTGAATCCAGGGTAGGCATGGCACAAACTAAGAGGCTAGAAGAAGACTCGAGGAGCTGTAGGAACTGAAGACACATTTACTCTCTCCTGGCTGATGCAGCAGTGGTAGCAGCAATCATAGCATAATGTAACATAAAACAACTTCTCTCCTGGCCAATGCAGCAGCCACAGCAGTAGACACAATATATTCTCTCCCTTCTTCACTTGTAGCTCATTCAGTAAAGAATCTGCCTGCAATGTAGGAGACCCAGGTTCATTTCCTGGGTATGGAAGATCACCTGGAGAAGGGAAATGGTCTGTCAATGGGGTCACAAGAGTCAGACACGACTTAACAACTAAACCAAGCATTCTCATCTCTAGTGGCTGACCCAATGGACAGCCGTGACACGGCAGTAATGCCATCACTTTTTCGGTTGGAGCTTGTATATCAAATGTAGCCCAGTTCCAAGTGAGTACCTCATGATACATATGCATAGTACTTTAAATAATCTCAGAGGTTACATAGTCATTATTACAAAATGTGGAGTGAGAGCACCTGAACATGCCATCTTGACTAATTTGCTCTCCCAACAGTATTAATATCATTTTTTTTGTATCTCAGTAAAACTGTTTATTTTATTTTATTTACTTTACAATATTGTATTGGTTTTGGCACACATCAACATGAATCCACCACAGGTGTACACATGTTCCCAATTCCGACCTCCCCTCCCACCTCCTCCCTCATACCATCCCTCCAGGTCATCCCAGTGCACCAGCTCCAAGCGTACTGCACCCTGCATTGAACCTAGACTGGTGATTCGTTTCTTATATGATATTATAATATGTTTCAATGCCATTCTCCCAAATCATCCCACCCTTTTCCTCTCCCACAGAGTCCAAAATACTGTTCTAACATCTGTGTCTCTTTTGCTGTCTCACATAAAGGGTTATAGTTACTATCTTTCTAAATTCCATATATATGCGTTAGTATACTGTATTGGTGTTTTTCTTTCTGGCTTACTTCACTCTGTATAATCGGTTCCACTTTCATACACCTCATTAGAATTGATTCAAATGTATTCTTTTTAATGGCTGAGTAATACTCCATTGTGTATATGGACCACAGCTTTCTTATCCATTCGTCTGCTGATGGACATCTAGGTTGCTTCTATGACGTGGCTATTATAAACAGTGCTGCGATGAACATTGGGGTACACGTGTCTCTTTCAATTCCTGTTTCCTCGGTGTGTATGCCCAGCAGTGGGATTGCTGGGTCATAAGGCAGTTCTTTTTCCAGTTTTTTTAAGGAATCTCCACACTGTTCTCCATAGTGGCTATACTAGTTTGCATTCCCACCAACAGTGTAAGAGGGTTCCCTTTTCTCCACACCCTCTCTAGCATTTATTGCTTGTAGACTTTTGGATCACAGCCATTCTGACTGGCATGAAATGGTACCTCATTGTGGTTTTGATTTACATTTCTCTGATAATGAGTGATGTTGAGCATCTTTTCATGTATTTGTTAGCCATCTGTATGTCTTCTTTGGAGAAATGTCTGTTTAGTTCTTTGGCCCATTTTTTGATTGGGTCATTTATTTTTCTGGAATTGAGCTGCAAGAGTTACTTATATATTTTTGAGATTAGTTGTTTGTCAGTTGCTTCATTTGCTATTATTTTCTCCCATTCCGAAGGCTGTCTTTTCACCTTGCTTATAGTTTCCTTTGTTGTTCAGGAGCTTTTAATTTTAATTAATTTATTAAAATAAACTATTTTGTTTTTATTTTAAGAAACAATTTTGTTTGTTTATTTTATTAAAATAAACCATTTGTTTATTTTTGCTTTTGATTCCAGTATTCTGGGAGGTGGGTCATAGAGGATCCTGTTGTGATTCATGTCTGAGAGTGTTTTGCCTATGTTCTCTAGGAATTTTATAGTTTCTGGTCTTACGTTTAGATCTTTAATCCATTTTGAGTTTATTTTTGTGTATGGTGTTAGAAAGTGATCTAGTTTCATTCTTTTACAAGTGGTTGACCAGTTTTCCCAGCATCACTTGTTAAAAAGTTTGTCTTTAGTCCACTGTATATTCTTGCCTCCTTTGTCAAAGATAAGGTGTCCATAGATGTGTGGATTTATCTCTGGGCTTTCTATTTTGTTCCATTGATCTATATTTCTGTCTTTGTGCCAGTACCATGCTGTCATGATGACTGTGGCTTTGTAGTAGAGCCTGAAGTCAGGCAGGTTGATTCCTCCAGTTCCATTCTTCTTTCCCAAGGTTGCTTTGGCTATTCGAGGTTATTTGTATTTCCATACAAATTGTGAAATTATTTGTTCTAGTTCTGTGAAAAATGTGGCTGGTAGCTTGATAGGGATTGCATTGAATCTATAGATTGCTTTGGGTAGTATACTCATTTTCACTATATTGATTCTTCCAATCCATGAACATGATATAGTTCTCCATCTATTAGTGTCCTCTTTGATTTCTTTCACCAGTGTTTTATAGTTTTCTATGTGTAGGTCTTTAGTTTCTTTAGGTAGATATATTCCTATGTATTTTATTCTTTTTGTTGCAATGGTGAATGGAATTGTTTCCTTAATTTCTTTTTCTGTTTTCTCTTTATTACTGTATAGGAATGCAAGGGATTTCTGTCTGTTGACTTTATATCCTGCAACTTTACTATATTCACTGATTAGCTCTAGCAATTTTCTGGTGGAGTTTTAAGGGTTTTCTATGTAGAAGATCATGTCATCTGCAAACAGTGAGAGTTTTACTTCTCCTTTTCCAATTTGGATTCCCTTTATTTCTTTTTCTGCTCTGACTGCTGTGGCCAAAACTTCCAGAACTATGTTAAATAGTAATGGTGAGAGTGGGCATCCTTGCCTTGTTCCTGAGTTTAGGGGAAATGCTTTCAATTTTTCACCATTGAGGATAATGTTTGCTGTGGCTTTGTCATATGTAGCTTTTATTATGTTGAGGTATGTTCCTTCTATTCCTGCTTTCTGGAGAGTTTTTATCATAAATGGATATGGAGTTTTGTCAAAAGTTTCCTCTGCATCTATTGAGATAATTATATGGCTTTTATTTTTCAATTTGTTAATGTGGTGAATTACATTGATTTGCAGATATTGAAGAATCCTTGCATCCCTGGGATAAAGCCCACTTGGTCATGGTGTATGATCTTTTAAATGTGTTCTTGGATTCTGATTGATAGAATTTTGTCAAGGATTTTTGCATCTATGTTCATCAGTGATATTGGCCTGTAGTTTTCTTATTTTTTTGTGGCACCTTTGTCAGGTTCTGGTATTAGGGTGATGGTGGCCTCATAGAATGAGTTTGGAAGTTTACCTTCCTCTGCAATTTTCTGGAAGTGTTTGAGTAGGATAGGTGTTAGCTCTTTACATTTTTGGTAGAATTCAGCTGTGAAGCCATCTGGACCTGGGCTTTTGTTTGCTGGAAGATTTCTGATTATAGTTTCAATTTCCATGATTGTGATGGGTCTGTTAAGATTTTCTATTTATTCCTGGTTCAGTTTTGGAAAGTTGTACTTTTCTAAGAATTTTTTCATTTCTTCCACGTTGTCCATTTTATTGGCATATAATTGCTGATAGTAGTCTCTTATGATCCTTTGTATGTCTTTGTTGTCTGTTGCGATCTCTCCATTTTAATTTCTAGTTGTATTGATTTGATTTTTTTCCCTTTGTTTCTTGATGAGTCTGGCTAATGGTTTGTTAATTTATTTATCCTTTCAAAGAAGCAGCTTTTGGCTTTGTTGATTTTTGCTATGGTCTCTTTTGTTTGTTTTGCATTTATTTCTGCCCTAATTTTTAAGATTTCTTTCCTTCTACTAACCCTGGGGTTCTCCATTTCTTCCTTTTCTAGTTGCTTTGGGTGTAGAGTTAGGTTATTCATTTGACTTTTTTCTTGTTTCTTGAGGTATGCCTGTATTGCTATGAACTTTCCCCTTAGCACTGCTTTTATAGTGTCCCACAGGTTTTGGGTTATTGTGCTTTTATTTTCATTTGTTTCTATACATTTTTTGATGTCTTTTTTGATTTCTTCTGTGATTTGTTGGTTATCCAGAAGCGTGTGGTTCAGCCTCAATATGTTGGAATTTTTAATAGTTTTTCTCCTGTAATTGAGATCTAATCTTACTGCATTATGGTCAGAAAAGATGCTTGGAATGATTTCAATGTTTTTGAATTTATCAAGGTTAGATTTATGGCCCAGGATGTGATCTATCCTGGAGTAGGTTCTGTGTGCCCTTGAGAAAAAGGTGAAATTCTTTGTTTTGGGGTGAAATGTCCTATAGATATCAGTTAAGTCTAACTGGTCTATTGTATCATTTAAAGCTTCTGTTTCTTTGTTAATTTTCTGTTTAGTTGATTTATCCATAGGTGTGAGTGTGGTATTACAGTCTCACACTATTATTGTGTTATTGTTAATTTCCCTTTTAATATTTTTTAGCATTTGTCTTACATATTGCGGTGCTCCTATGTTGGGTGCATATATATTTATAATAGTTATATCTTCTTCTTGGATTGATCCTTTGATCATTATGTAGTGGCCTTCTTTGTCTCTTTTCATAGCCTTTGTTTTAAAGTATATTTTAACAGATATGAGTATTGCTACTCCTGCTTTCTTTTGGTCTCTATTTGCATGGAATATCTTTCTCCAGCTCTTCACTTTCAGTCTGTATGTGTCCCTTGTTTTGAGGTGAGTCTCTTGTAGACAACATATATAGGTGTCTTATTTTTGTATCCATTCAGCCAGTCTTGTCTTTTGGTTGGGGCATTCAACCCATTTACGTTTAAGGAAATTATTGATAAGTATGATCCCGTTGCCATTTATTTTATTGTTTTGGGTTCGGGTTTATACACCCTTTTTGTGTTTCCTATCTACAGAATATCCTTTAGAATTTGTTGGAGAGCCGGTTTGGTGGTGCTGAATTCTCTCAGCTTTTGCTTGTCTTTAAAGCTTTTGATTTCTCCTTCATATTTGAATGAGATTCTTGCTGTGTACAGTAATCTGGACTGTAGGTTATTTTCTTTCATCACTTTAAGTATGTCTTACCATTCCCTCCTGGCCTGAAGAGTTTCTATTGAATGATCAGCTGTTATCTTTTTGGGAATCCCCATGCGTGTTATTTGTTGCTTTTCCCTTGCTGCTTTTAATATTTGTTCTTTGTGTTTAATCTTTGTTAATTTGATTAATATGTATCTTGAGGTGTTTTGCCTTGGGTTTATCCTGTTTGGGACTCTGTGGGTTTCTTGGACTTGGGTAATTATTTCCTTCCCCATTTTAGGGAAGTTTTCATCTATTATCTTCTCAAGTATTTTCTCATGGTCTTTATTTTTGTCTTCTTCTTCTGGGACTCCTATGAATCAAATATTGGAGCATTTAATATTGTCCTGGAGGTCTCTGAGATTGTCCTCATTTCTTTTAATTCATTTTTTCCCTCTCTGATTCATTTATTTCTACCATTCTATCTTCTACTTCACTAATCCTATCTTCTGCCTCTGTTATTCTACTATTTGTTGCCTCCAGAGTGTTTCTGATCTCATTTATTGCATTATTCATTACATATTGACTCTTTTATTTCTTCTAGGTCCTTGTTAAACCTTTCTTGCATTTTCTCAATCCTTGTCTCCAGGCTATTTATCTGTGTTTCCATTTTGATTTCAAGATTTTGATCATTTTCACTATCATTAGTCAGAATTCTTTATCAGGTAGATTCCCTATCTCTTCCTCTTTTGTTTGGTTTGGTGGGCATGTATCCTGATTTTTTTTTTTTTACCTGTGGGGTATTCCTCTGTCTCTTCATCTGTTTATATTGCTGCTTTTGGGGTGGCCTTTCTGTATTCTAGCAGTTTGTGGAGTTCTCTTTATTGTGGAATTTCCTTGCTGTTGGTGGGGTTGTATCAGTGCCTTGTCAAGGTTTCTTAGTTAGGGAAGCTTGTATCAATGTTCTGGTGGGCGGAGCTGGATTTTTCCTCTCTGGTGTGCAGTGAAATGTCCAGTAAGGAGTTATGAGATGTCAATGGTTTGGGGGTAACTTTGAGTAGTCTGTATAGTGAAGCTCAGGGCTGTGTTCCTGTGTTGCTGGAGAATTTGTGTGGTATGTCTTGCTCTGGAACTTGTTGGCCCTTGGGTGGTGCTTGGTTTCAGTGTAGGTATGGAGGCGTTTGATGAGCTCCTATTCATTAATGTTCCCTGGAGTCAGGAGTTCTCTGATGTTCTCAGGATTTGGACTTAAGCCTCCTGCTTCTGGTTTTCAGTTTTATTTTTACAGTAGTCTCAAGACTTCTCCTTCTATACCGCACCATTGATAAAATCTATGTTAAAGATGAAAAGTTTGTCCACAGTGAGGGACACCTAGAGAGGTTCACAGAGTTACACGGAGAAGAGAAGAGGGAGGAGGGAGTTAGAGGTGACACGAATGAGATGTGGTGGAATCAAAAGAGGAGAAAGCAAGCTAGCCAGTAATCACTTCCTTATGTGCACTCCACAGTCTGGACCACTCAGAGATGTTCACGGAGTTATATAGAGAAGAGAAGAGGGAGGAAGGAGACATGGGTTGCCAGAAGGATAAAAGGAGGAAATTAAAAGGAGAGAGACAGATCCAGCCAGTAATCAGTTCCCTAAGTGTTCTCCACCGTCTGGAACACACAGAGATTTACAGAGTTAGGTAGAGAAGTGAAGGGGGAGGGAGGAGACAGGTGCGACCTGGTGGAGAAAAGGGAGAGTCCAAAGGGGAGAGAGCAGTCAAGCCAGTAATCTCGCTCCCAAGTAAAAATGGGTACTGAAGATTGAGTTTTTGAAGGTACAAAATTGATAACAAATACCAAAAACCAAAGATTAAAAATCTAGAGTAGAGGTTGGATTTTCAAAAATACAATATTAAAGAAAAGAAGAAGAAGAAAAAGCAAAGTCACAAAAATTATTTAAAATATATATATATATATATATATATGAAGTTTGCTTTAGAAATAGTTTTTTTTGAAAAGTAATAGTAGGTTATAAAAATGAAAATTAAAGAAGTAATAGAGGACTTAAAATTTTTAAAAAGTTAAAAAAAAAGAAAAAAAATGAATGATGATAAAAATAGTAAAGATTTATCTACGACTTTCTCTGGTATTGTTGTGGGCAGTGTGGGATCAGTTCATTTTTGGATAGTTCCTTGGTCCGGCTTATACTCTCAAGATCTATAAGCCCCTTCCCTTGTAGTCAGTACTAATGACAGAATTTTAATCTATTGCACCTGTCACTTCCAAGGTGGTTCCCTCTGTTTTAGCTTCTTGTGTTTGCTGGTCTCTTCAGTGTCTGATTTCCACCCTGACACAAGGGGGCAGTGGTGGACACTTTTTTCAGGCTCACTTGTTCAGTCGTGCTGTGGGGAGGGAGGGATGCTGCAAAAAATAACTCTGGGAGGGAGGGAAAGATGGCGGAGGAATAGGACGGGAAGATCACGTTCTCCCTCACAAATTCCTCAAAAGAACATTTCAACGCCGAGCAAACTCCGCAAAACAACTTCTGTAGGCTGGCAGAGGACATCAGGCAACCAGAAAAGCAGACCATTGTCTTCAAAATCAGGTAGGAAAAAATATAAAAGACGAAAAAGGAGACAAAGGAGGTGGGGAGGGAGCTCCGTCCCGGGAAGGGAATTTTAAGAAGAGAGGTTTCCAAACACCAGGAAACACTCTCCCTGCCGAGCCTGTGGCGAGCCTTGGAAACACAGAGGCAACATAACAGGAAGGAAAAATAGATAAATAATTAAAACCAAGAGATTACAAGCCCACCAGTAACTCCCCCAGCGGAAAAGCAGCACAGACGCCTGCATCCACCATTGGGAAGTGGGGGCAGGGCAGGGACGCGCGGGAGGCGCGGGCTGCAGAGCTTTGCAAGAATCGGGCACGAACGCCCCACGCTCCACCAGAACGATCTAACTTGGGCTAGCAAACCAGACTGTGGGATAGCTACCACGCGAAAAGCTCAAACATAAGACACCGCCAGGACCCAGCACAGAACAAAGGACGGAACGGAAAAAGCCGGCTGCAGACCATTCCCCGCCGGGGACAAGCAGCCAGAGCCGTAAGGACTGGAAAGGGGCAATTGCAGACCCGGAGAGACTTTACTTACCTAACTGCAAGCAGGCTCCTTTGCTAAGACTTCTGGGGGTGCTGGACAGTCACAGTCTGCCTCACAGGGTGCGCCAGCGGTCCACCCAGAGAGCTGAGCGGCAGCGGCGGAAAAGGGGACAAGCCGCGGTGATTGCGCTCGCCAAACTCCTGAGCTACTCGGACCTGGGAAGGGCACAAAGCGCAGTCCCAGCCGCATTTGTGCCTCTGAGGGCTGCCTGAGGGCCGAACCTGAGCGGCTTGGACCGGGGAAGTGCACGCAGCCTAGGGCCGGCCCCAGACGGTTCCCGGCTGAGCATCGTAGAGCCGGAGCGGTTTGTGCGCCGCGAGGAAGGACAGGTCAAGCGGGACAGAGATACTGTGTGCACACGACAGTGCTATTTGTTTGCAGCATCCCCCCTCCCCACAGCGCGACTGAACTAGTGAGCCTAAAAACCAGCAAACAGAAGAAGTTAAACAGAGGGAACCACCTTGGAAGTGAGCCCACACGGCCCATAACATCAGAGAAGAGCCAGATATATTTTTAATTTTTTAATATTTTTAAAACCATTCTTTTTTTTTTTTTGCCTTTGCTTTTTTTTTTCTTTTTTTCCGAGCTTTTTTTAAATTGTTAAATCTTCTATTTCTCCTCTAATTTTTATTTCTATAACCTAGTATTACTATTTTTTTTTAAAAAAAGACTTTTTTTTTTTTTTAAGGCAAACACCATATATACTCTTTGGATGGTTGTTGGTGTTTTGTTTTGTTTTTTTTGTTTGTTTGTTTTTTAATAATTCTTTTTTTTCTTTCTTCCTTTTTCCTTCTGCTTTTCTTTAATATTGTATCTTTGAAAATCCAACCTCTACTCCAGATTTTTAATCTTTGTTGTCAATTTTGTACATTTAAAACCCAAACTTCACTACCCAAGTTTACCTGAGAGCGAGATTACTGGCTTGTCCACTCTCTCCTCCTCTGGCCTCTCCTTTCTCTCCACCAGGTGGCCTCTGTCTCTTTTCTCCCCCATCTCTTCTCTATCCAACTCTGTGAATCTCTGTGTGTTCCAGATGGTAGAGAACACCTAAGGAACTGGTTACTGGCAGGATTTGTCTCTCTCCTACTCATTCCTCTCTCTTATCCTCCTGGTCACCTCTGTCTACTTCCTCCCTCTCCTCTTCCCCGTATAACTCTGTAAATACCTCTGAGCGGTCCAGACTATAGAGCGCACATAAGGAAGTGACTACTTGCTAGCTTGCCTCTCCTCTCTTGATCTCACCACATCTCATTCCAGTTACCTCTAACTACCCCTCCATCTTCTCTTCTCCTTGTAACTCAGTGAACCTCTCTGAGTGTCCCTCAAGGTGGAGAAACTTTTCATCTTTAACCTAGATGTTTTATCATCGGTGCTGTATAGATGGAGAAGTCTAGAGGCTACTGTGAAAATAAAACTGAAAACCAGAAGCAGGAAGCTTAAACCCAAAGCCTGAAAACATTAGAGAACTCTTGAATTCAGGGAACATTAAGCAATAGGAGCTCATCAAAAGCCTTCATACCTACACTGAAACCAAGCTCCACCCAAGGGCCAACAAGTTCCAAAACAAGACATACCACGCAAATTCTCCAGCAACACAGGAACACTCCCCTGAGCCTCAATATACAGGCAGCTCAAAATTATCCCAAAACCTTTGATGTCTCATAACCCATTACGGGTCACTCCACTGCACTCCAGAGAGAAGAAACCCAGCTCCACCCACCAAAACTCCAACACAAGCCTCCCTAACCAGGAAACCTTGACAAGCCACTGATAGAACCCCACCCAAAGTGAGGAAGCTCCATAATAAAGAGAACTCCACAAATTATCAGAATATAAAAAGGCCACCCCAAACGCAGCAATATAACCAAGATGAAGAGACAGAGGAATACTCAGCAGGTAAAGGAACAGGAGAGTTGCCCACCAAATCAAACAAAAGAGGAAGAAGTAGGGAATCTACCAGAGAAGGAATTCCGAATATTGATAGTGAAAATGATCCAAAATCTTGAAATCAAAATGGAAACACAGATAAATAGCCTAGAGACAAGGATCGAGAAGATGCAAGAAAGGTTTAACAAGGACCTAGAAGAAATAAAAAGAGTCAAAATATAATGAATAACACAATAAATGAGATCAGAAACACTCTGGAGGCAACAAATAGTAGAATAACGGAGGCAGAAGATAGGATTAGTGAAATAGAAGATAGAATGGTAGAAATAAATGAATCAGAGAGGAAACAAGAAAAACGAATTAAAAGAAACGAGGACAATCTCAGAGACCTCCAGGACAATATGAAACGCTCCAACATTCGAATTATAGGAGTCCCAGAAGAAGAAGACAGAAAGAAAGATCATGAGAAAATCCTTGAGGAGATAATAGTTGAAAACTTCCCTAAAATGGGGAAGGAAATAATCACCCAAGTCCAAGAAACACAGAGAGTCCCAAATAGGATAAACCCAAGGCAAAACACCCCAAGACACATATTAATCAAATTAACAAAGATCAAACACAAAGAACAAATATTAAAAGCAGCAAGGGAAAAACAACAAATAACACACAAGGGGATTCCCATAAGGATAACAGCTGATCTGTCAATAGAAACTCTTCAGGCCAGGAGGGAATGGCAAGACATACTTAAAGTGATGAAAGACAATAACCTACAGCCCAGATTACTGTACCCAGCAAGGATCTCATTCAAATACGAAGGAGAAATCAAAAGCTTTACAGACAAGCAAAAGCTGAGAGAATTCAGCACCACCAAACCAGCTCTCCAACAAATTCTAAAGGATATCCTCTAGACAGGAAACACGAAAGGGTGTATAAACCCGAACCCAAAACAATAAAGTAAATGGCAACGGGATCATACTTATCAATAATTACCTTAAACATAAATGGGTTGAACGCCCCAACCAAAAGACAAAGACTGGCCGAATGGATACAAAAACAAGACCCCTCTATATGCTGCTTACAAGAGACCCACCTCAAAACAAGGGACACATACAGACTGAAAGTGAAGGGCTGGAAAAAGATATACCACGCGAATAGAGACCAAAAGAAAGCAGGAGTGGCAATACTCATATCCGATAAAATAGACTTTAAAACAAAGGCTGTGAAAAGAGACAAAGAAGGCCACTACATAATGATCAAAGGAACAATCCAAGAAGAAGATATAACAATTATAAATATATAGGCACCCAATATAGGAGCACCACAATATGTAAGACAAATGCTAACAAGTATGAAAGGGGAAATCAACAATAACACAATAATAGTGGGAGACTTTAATACCCCACTCACACCTATGGACAGATCAACTAAACAGAAAATTAACAAAGAAACGCAAACTTTAAATGATACATTAGATCAGTTAGACCTAATTGATATCTATAGGACATTTCACCCCAAAACAACGAATTTCACCTTTTTTCAAGTGCTCATGGAACCTTCTCCAGGATAGATCACATCCTGGGCCATAAATCTAAACTTGATAAATTCAAAAAATCGAAATCATTCCAAGCATCTTTTCTGACCATAATGCATTAAGATTAGATCTCAATTACAGGAGAAAAACTATTAAAAATTCCAACATATGGAGGTTGAACAACACACTTCTGAATAACCAACAAATCACAGAAGAAATCAAAAAGAAATCAAAATATGCATAGAAATGAATGAAAATGAAAACACAACAACCCAAAACCTGTGGGACACTATAAAAGCAGTGCTAAGAGGAAAGTTCATAGCAATACAGGCATACCTCAAGAAACAAGAAAAAAGTCAAATAAATAACCTAACTCTACAACTAAAGCAACTAGAAAAGGAAGAGTTGGAGAACCCCAGAGTGAGTAGAAGGAAAGAAATCTTAAAAATAAGGGCAGAAATAAATGCAAAAGAAACAAAAGAGACCATAGCAAAAATCAACAAAGCCAAAAGCTGGTTCTTTGAAAGGATAAATAAAATTGACAAACCATTAGCCAGACTCATCAAGAAGCAAAGAGAGAAAAATCAAATCAATAAAATTAGAAATGAAAATGGAGAGATCACAACAGACAACACAGAAATACAAAGGATCATAAGAGACTACTATCAGCAGTTGTATGCCAATAAAATGGACAACGTGGAAGAAATGGACAAATTCTTAGAAAAGTACAATTTTCCAAAACTGAACCAGGAAGAAATCGAAAATCTTAACAGACCCATCACAAGCACGGAAATTGATACTGTAATCAGAAATCTTCCAGCAAACAAAAGCCCAGGTCCAGACGGCTTCACAGCTGAATTCTACCAAAAATTTCGAGAAGAGCTAACACCTATCCTACTCAAACTCTTCCAGAAATTGCAGAGGAAGGTAAACTTCCAAACTCATTCTATGAGGCCACCATCACCCTAATACCAAAGCCTGACAAAGATGTCACAAAAAAGAAAACTACAGGCCAATATCTCTGATGAACATAGATGCAAAAATCCTCAACAAAATTCTAGCAATCAGAATCCAACAACACATTAAAAAGATCATACACCATGACCAAGTGGGCTTTATCCCAGGGATGCAAGGATTCTTCAATATCCGCAAATCAATCAATGTAATTCACCACATTAACAAATTGAAAATAAAAACCATATGATTATCTCAATAGATGCAGAGAAGGCCTTTGACAAAATTCAACATCCATTTATGATAAAAACTCTCCAGAAAGCAGGAATAGAAGGAACATATCTCAACATAATAAAAGCTATCTATGACAAACCCACAGCAAACATTATCCTCAATGGTGAAAAATTGAAAGCATTTCCCCTAAAGTCAGGAACAAGACAAGGGTGTCCACTTTCACCGCTACTATTCAACATAGTTCTGGAAGTTTTGGCCACAGCAATCAGAGCAGAAAAAGAAATAAAAGGAATCCAAATTGGAAAAGAAGAAGTAAAACTCTCACTGTTTGCAGATGACATGATCCTCTACATGGAAAACCCTAAAGACTCCACCAGAAAATTACTAGAGCTAATCAATGAATATAGTAAAGTTGCAGGATATAAAATCAACACACAGAAATCCCTTGCATTCCTATACACGAATAATGAGAAAGTAGAAAAAGAAATTAAGGAAACAATTCCATTCACCATTGCAACGAAAAGAATAAAATACTTAGGAATATATCTACCTAAAGAAACTAAAGACCTACATAGAAAACTATAAAACACTGATGAAAGAAATCAAAGAGGACACTAATAGATGGAGAAATATACCATGTTCATGGATTGGAAGAATCAATATAGTGAAAATGAGTATACTACCCAAAGCAATTTACAAATTCAATGCAATCCCTATCAAGCTACCAGCCACATTTTTCACAGAACTAGAACAAATAATTTCAAGATTTGTATGGAAATACAAAAACCTCGAATAGCCAAAGCAATCTTGAGAAAGAAGAATGGAACTGGAGGAATCAACTTGCCTGACTTCAGGCTCTACTACAAAGCCACAGTCATCAAGACAGTATGGTACTGGCACAAAGACAGACATATAGATCAATGGAACAAAATAGAAAGCCCAGAGATAAATCCACACACATATGGACACCTTATCTTTGACAAAGGAGGCAAGAATATACAATGGAGTAAAGACAATCTCTTTAACAAGTGGTGCTGGGAAAACTGGTCAACCACTTATAAAAGAATGAAACTAGATCACTTTCTAACACCACACACAAAAATAAACTCAAAATGGATTAAAGATCTAAATGTAAGATCAGAAACTATAAAACTCCTAGAGGAGAACATAGGCAAAACACTATCAGACATAAATCACAGCAGGATCCTCTATGATCCACCTCCCAGAATTCTGGAAATAAAAGCAAAAATAAACAAATGGGATCTAATTAAAATTAAAAGCTTCTGCACAACAAAGGAAACTATAAGCAAGGTGAAAAGACAGCCTTCTGAATGGGAGAAAATAATAGCAAATGAAGCAACTGACAAACAACTAATCTCAAAAATATACAAGCAACTTATGCAGCTCAATTCCAGAAAAATAAACAACCCAATCAAAAAATGGGCCAAAGAACTAAATAGACATTTCTCCAAAGAAGACATACGGATGGCTAACAAACACATGAAAAGATGCTCAACATCACTCATTATTAGAGAAATGCAAATCAAAACCACAATGAGGTACCACTTCACACCAGTCAGAATGGCTGCGATCCAAAAATCTGCAAGCAATAAATGCTGGAGAGGGTGTGGAGAAAAGGAACCCTCCTACACTGTTGGTGGGAATGCAAACTAGAACAGCCACTATGGAGAACGGTGTGGAGATTCCTTAAAAATTGCAAATAGAACTACCTTATGACCCAGCAATCCCACTTCTGGGCATACACACCGAGGAAACCAGAATTGAAAGAGACACATGTACCCCAATGTTCATCGCAGCACTGTTTATCATAGCCAGGACATGGAAACAACCTAGATGTCCATCAGCAGATGAATGGATAAGAAAGCTGTGGTACATATACACAATGGAGTATTACTCAGCCATTAAAAAGAATTCATTTGAATCAGTTCTGATGAGATGGATGAAACTGGAGCCGATTATACAGAGTGAAGTAAGCCAGAAAGAAAAACACCAATACAGTATACTAACACATATATATGGAATTTAGGAAGATGGCAATGACGACCCTGTATGCAAGACAGGGAAAGAGACACAGATGTGTATAACGGACTTTTGGACTCAGAGGGAGAGGGAGAGGGTGGGATGATTTGGGAGAATGACATTCTAACATGTATACTATCATGTGAATTGAATCGCCAGTCTGTCTGACGCAGGATGCAGCATGCTAGGGGCTGGTGCATGGGGATGACCCAGAAAGATGTTATGGGGAGGGAGGTGGGAGGGGGGTCCATGTTTGGGAATGCATGTAAGAATTAAAGATTTTAAAATTTAAAAAATAAAAAACTAAAAAATAAAAAAAAATAAAAAAATTAAAAAAAAAAAAATAACTCTGGCGTGTGCTCACAGTGTCTCAGCCACACTGGGCCTGCCCCTGCTCGCAACGCACACAGCTCAGGCTCTAGGTTGCTCTGCCGGGAATCATCCAAGGTCGGCCCTGGGCTGCATGCTCCTCCCAGGTCTAAGCTGCTCAGGTTCAGGCACTCAGGTAGTCCTCAGAGGTGCAGACTCAGTTGTGCTTGCATTTTGTGCCCTTCCGAGGTCTGAGTAGCTCAGGTGTTTGGAGAGTGTGGTCGCTGGGACTTATTGCCTCTCCCGTCCCTGCTGCTCAGTTTTCTGGGTGTACAACTGGTGCGCCTTCTCTGGATGATGACTGTCCAGAACCCCAAGGAGTCTTAGTTAAAGCAGCCTGCTTTCAGTTTCGTAAAATGTCTCTCTGGGGCTGAGATTGCCCACTTCTGGCCCTTCTGGCTCTGGCTGCCTGTCACTGGAGGGGGATGGTCTGCAGCCGGCTAATTCTGTTCCATCCTTTGTTCTGTGTGTGTTCTTGGTGGTGTCTCATGTTAGAACTTTTCACGTGGAGGCTATCCCACAGTCTGGTTTGCTAGCCCAAGTTAGTTCGCTCTGATTACACTCGGGGCATTCGGGCTGATACTTACTCTAAGCAATGCAGCCCTCACCTCCCTGCCCAGCCCCCGCTTGCTAGTAGTGGATGCAGGCGTCTCGCTGCTTTTCCACTGGGGGAGTTACCATTGGACTCATAATCTGTGAGTTTTAATTATTTATTTATTTTTCTCCCCTGTTATGTTGCCCTCTGTGCTTCCAAGGCTTGCCACAGACTCGGCAGTGAGAGTGTTTACTGGTGTTTGGAAACTTCTCTCTTTTAAGACTCCCTTCCCAGGACGGAGCTCCATCCCTACCTCTTCTGTCTCATTTTTTTTGTCTTTTATATTTTTTCCTACCTGTTTTCAAAGACAATGAGGTGCTTTTCTGGGTGCCTGATGTCCTCTGCTGGCATTCAGAAGTTGTTTTGTGGCATTTACTCAGCGTTTAGATGTTATTTTGATGAATTTGTGGGGGAGAAAGCGGTCTCCCCGTCCTATTCCTCAACCATCTTAGGACCACCTCCCCATATCATTTTTTTTTATGAGTCAGTTTTTCACGTTTTCTCCAGCATGCTACTGACTCCAAGGCTTTTGAATTGGTTTTATTATAATTCTTAGAAAAAAAAAAAAGAAAAACTCTGATATGAAGAAATTTCCTCCTTGGTAGACATTAGGCTAATTTGGTAGTGGTGGTGGTGGTGGGCTGTGTGTGTATTATTTGCCAATTATTTCTAAATTAATTAAATGTAAATTGCCATTCTACCATAGCCTTTGACTTCCTAAGAAAAAATATTCATTGCTTCTGACTTTTCAAACAACGTAATTATCCAATACAAGAAAGCACATCTGATAAACTGTATGTTAGAGACTTTTTAGGTGATCTTTTCAGATACTCAGTGATGCTCCATTTATAATGTAAAAGTATAAACAGGCTGTTTCTGGAGCTTCCGTTGTAATAGATGCATTAAGGTAATTCATAGTGGAATGTTTCTTTCAATGTTTGTGACAAACTTGAGGATTCACAAGAAAGGTATTTTTTTGTGTAGCTGTTGTTGAAAAGCAATGGTGCAAAATTTCCCTTAAAATTGTTTAACTAGATAGGTATTTCAAATTGAGTTTCATTTTTTTTGTTAGAGGTTTTAAACTCTAACCTAGTAGAAAAATACAGGGAATATAAACACTTGAGATTAACACAACCCTAATATAACTTTTAAACTATCCATTTGTGATCTGTATGAGTAAATATGACCTATCATTTCCTCAAATTTGACAGTCATATTTCCAATTATTTTAATAGTAAATAAGTTATCCTTTAGAGCTGAATGTAAAATAAGAGTTACATACATTAATAGAATATGGTTTCACTTCTGTATGGTTCATATTTCTTTATTTGAAATTGTAAACATCCTTTACTATGTTCTATCAAAACTACACCATTGTACATTTTGGTCGTATAAACCTAAAAAAGTGTTCAGTCAGGGACTTAAAAATCTCAACAAATATACTTAAAGTTGTGCCAAATAAATGCTTAGAGAGAGAGAGAGGAAAATATATACATATAATGGCTGTAGCAAAGTCAGTGATCAAAATCACTTTAGAATTTATTTTTATGTTTTGTTACTTATATGCTCTCTGCCTTCATTCTCTCTTCTGTCACTTTTACTTGAGTCCTCAGAGATTTTAAATGTTAAATTTCAGATCAACTATATGTTTTTAATATGGCAATTGAAATACTCCATAACTAGTCTGCATCTTATTTTATTTCAATCACTCACCAGTGCTTTACTTAGTCTTTCCATAGCAGACCCCCTCAAATTTTAATTTCTTGTGGTTAACCTAGATGTTTCTGCTTCTTAGAAATTATCTCTCTGAATCCCTAGGGTAATCTGAAGTGTAGTCATTAAAGCCTGTTTTCCTAAAACTTTCTTTTCTCCCTTTGACTTAATCTATGGACATGACTACGACTCTAAAGAATAATCATATCATATTAGCTTCAGAATTTATCTTATCCACTTTTTCTTTTCCACATTTTAGTCCAATGGGGAATAGAGCTCTTTTTCTGTTTAATTCCTTTCATTCCTGGACTCCAAATTGAAAACACTTCCATGCTAACTGCATGGAAGAAAATGTCACCAGAAAGGGAATATCAAGATTGCTTGGTGACAAAATGCCTCAGAGGAGGGCAGAAGTGTCTCTTCCTAGCAGAAGAGCAAGCATAAATCAACGTAGAGGAGAAAAACATGGTGATTGAGTAAAATGAGAACTAATTCAGCATGAAAAACATAAGATTAACAGTAATATGATTGGTAAACTGCAAAGTGATGTACTAAGCTCTTATTACATAAGTGTGAAAATTATATAATCCAGCTCATTTCCTTTGTTCATCAAGTTAGGCAGAAATGAAGTATGCCCATAGTATATATAAGGAAAGATTATTCACAACTCATCTAAAAAACCCAAGGAAATAAACTCTCAAAACTTAAGAACTTTTGTATAAATAAAGAGATACATAGTTTAGGTTTATAATTATAACATAGAGAATATGTTGAGATGTGTTATTTTCCTTTAAAATTCTTACTATAATTCTCTGGCAATAATGATGCTATAGCATATAACACACCTAGGGAAAATAAAATAAGACTTTTAACTGGCTGTCTTTTGAACAGCTAATACTTATTATAACTTTAAGTTAGATATTTATGCTTCAGTGTATTATTTATCAAGTTTAGGAGGCAGGAGCCTGATGGGCTGCCATCCATGGGGTCGCACAGAGTCGGACATGACTGAAGTGACTTAGCAGCAGTAGCAGCAGCAGTTACATCATGTTTATTTCCCTCAGAACAATTAGTATTCAATATTTGATGTCATTTCCAATTTTATTGACTATGCTAAATCCTTTGACTGTGTGGATTAAAACAAACTTTGGAAAATTCTTCAAGAAATGAGAATACCAAGCCACCTTACTTGCCTTCTGAGAAATCTGTATGCAGGTCAAAAAGCAACAGTTAGAACCGGACGTGGAACAAAGGACTAGTTCTGAATTGGAAAAGGGGTACATCAGGGCTGTATATTGTCACCCTACTTATTTAACTTATATGCAGAATGCATCATGCTAAATGCCAAGCTGGATGAAGCACAAGCTGGAATCAGGATTGCCAGAAAAAATATCAATCACCTCAGATACACAGATGACACCACCTTTATGGCAGAAAGTGAAGAAGAACTAACGAGCCTCTTGATGAAAGTGAAAGAGGAGAGTGAAAAAGTTGTTTTAAAATTCAACATTCAGAAAACGAAGATCATGGCATCTCGTCCCATCATTTCATGGCAAATCAATGGAGAAACAGTGGAAACACTGACAAACTTTATTTCTTCAGTTCAGTCAATTCAATTCAATTGCTCAGTCGTGTCTCACTCTTTGCAACCCCATGGACTGCAGCACCCCAGGCCTCCCTGTCCATCACCAACTCCTGGAGTCCACCCAAACCCATGTCCATTGAGTCAGTGATGCCAGCCAACCATCTCATCCTCTGTCGTCCACTTCTTCTCCTGCACTCAATCTTTCCCAGCATCAGGGGCTTTTCAAATGAGTCACTTCTCCGCATCAGGTGGCCAAAGTATTGGAGTTTCAGCTTCAACGTCAGTCCCTGCAATGAACACCTAGAACTGATTTCCTTTAGGATGGACTGACTGTATCTCCTTGCTGTCCAAAGGACTCTCAAATGTCTTCTCCAAAACCACAGTTCAAAAGCATCAATTCTTTGGGGCTCAGCTTTCTTTTTACAACTCTCACATCCATACATGACTACTGGGAAAACTATAGCTTTGACAAGATGGACCTTTGTTGGCAAAGTAATGTCTCTGCTTTTTAATACATCTAGGTTGGTCATATCTAGGTGTTCATTGGAGGGACTGATGCTGAAGCTGAAATTCCAATAACTTGGCCACCTGATGTGAAGAAGTGACTCATTTGAAAAGGCCCTGATGCTGGGAAAGATTGAAGATGGGAGGAGAAGGTGATGACGGAGAATGAGATGATTGGATGGCATCACCAACTCAATGGACATGAGTTTGAGTAAACTCTGAAAGTTGGTGATGGACATGGAGGCCTGGTGTGCTGCAGTCCATGGGGTCGCAAAGAATTGGACACAACTGAGCGACTGAACTGAACTGAATTTGAAGTTATATCAACACTTGAGATTATCTATTAGTTACATGAAACTAGAATATCAACGATCCCCCTGATTTTCTGTTCACATGACTTTCCTCAATTCCACATCTCCAAATTTGTTATTTATTGATTTAATTTTACATTTTGTAATGTAATTTTATTCCAGCATTTATTTATGCTATCTATTGGTGGATTCTAAATGTAGAAATCAAAATAATGATCTTTACACTCTGCTGAATATGTACTATTCTTCAAGGCAGTATATAAAAATCTTTTTTCCTATGCTGTTGGTATGAAAAATCGCCAGGGTCTAGATCTGGTGAGTTTTTTTTTAAAATTCTTTAGCCATGTAATTAAAAGATGTTTACTACTTGGAAGGAAAGATACTTGGAAGGAAAGATATGACCAACCTAGATAGCATATTCAAAAGCAGAGACATTACTTTGCCAACAAAGGTCCGTCTAGTCAAGGCTATGGTTTTTCCAGAGGTCATGTATGAATGTGAAAGTTGGACTGTGAAGAAAGCTGAGTGCTGAAGAATTGATGCTTTTGAACCGTGGTGTTAGAGAAGACTCTTGAGAGTCCCTTGGACTGCAAGAAATTCAAGCCAATCAATCCTAAAGGAAATCAGTCCTGAATATTTACTGGAAGGACCGATGCTGAAGCTGAAGCTGAAACTTCAATCCTTTGATCCCCTGATGGGAAAATGGAACAGTCCCTGATGTTCTGAAAGATTGAGAGCAGCAGAAGAAGGGGGTAACAGAGGATGAAATGGTTGGATGGTATCACTGATTCAGTGGACATGAGTTGAGGAAACTCAGGGTGATAGTGAAGGACAGGGAAGCCTGGTGTGCTGCAGTCCTCAGGGTCTCAGAATCAGACATGACTTAGCAAGTGAACAACAGCATTCTAAATAAATAAATAAATAGAAAAGGAAGAATAAAATATCTTATGCAATTAGATTTTAAAAAACAATTCCACAGAAACAAACAGAAAATAATAAGAAGGAGAAGAAACATTTCTTGGAAATATGAATTGTGATTTCTCCAATGATAAGATATATAGAATGTGAATTTTAGCCTACTGGGCTCCTCTGTCCATGGGATTTTCCAGGCAAGAGTACTGGAGTGGGTTTCCATTTCCTTCTCCAAAGGATCTTCCGGACCCAAGGATCGAACCCAGATCTCCCGTATTGTAGGCAGACACTTTACTGTCTGAGCCACAATATTCAGGCAAAGATTCTAAAAAGAACTGTAAAAAAAAAAGAGGAAAGATTAAAAAAAACGGAAAGATAAAAAATGAGTAAAGATATGGCTAGGAAAAAGTTATCACAGAAATAATAAAGCTGCAGAAAATATAAGGTTTTAGAAAGGAAGAAATTTTTCTATTGTTTTCCATAGCATGCAGGAATAGGTTGTTGCCAGATTTCACATCACTTTTGTTTGTTTGTTTTTTTTTTTTTCCCAAAAGAGTAATTAATTTAAAAATCTAGATTGGTACCTACTACTACTTGGATTGGCATGATATATTCCCTTTCTTTTCTCTTACTCAGTTGTCTTCTAATTGTGTGTGTGTGCTTAGTTGCTCAGCCTTGTCCAACTCTTTGCAACCCCATGGGTTGTAGCATACCAGGCTCCTCCATCCATGAATTTTTCCAGGTGAGAATACTGGAGTGGGTTTCCATTTCTTTCTCCAGGGGATCTTCCCAACCCAGGGATCAAATTCAGATCATTATATCTTCTGCATTGGCCTTCAAATCATTTACCAGTAGCACCATCTTCTAATTAGTTGTATCTTTTTATTTTGGATTTATTTTTTAATTGAAGAGTAACTACTTTACAGAATTTTGTTGGTTTCTGCCAAACATCATAATTATATTTTTATTTTGATTTTTATCTTTCATGCTTTTAGTGTTTCTCATATAGCTGATGATAATTGATGCTTAAATTTAAATTAAAAAATATTTTTGTTTTTTTTAAGGATTTATTGTGTTCTTTTATTAGAATTTCTCTACCAGTATATCTCTCAACTGATGAAAAAAGACAAGCTTTTCACTTTTATTTTAAAAAAATAGCCTTTCACATATCACAATAAATTGTATCTTTTAAATTTCTTTAATATTAGTTATCTGCACTATAACCCAGTAGTATCTCACTTTAAAAAATAGTTTCAGGGGCAGAAGATTGCTGCTGGCTGCATGGGTTTAGCCTAAGGGGACAGGAAAGAGGAGCTCCACAATTGGAAATGTTCCTGGAAAAACCCAGAATGTTTAGAAGTGAATTGCCACTTTTGAGTGATATGCAAAGGGAGGTGCTGCCACTACAGCCTCTCTCCCAGCCTTTCTGTAGGCACAAGGAAGGACTGTTGCCAGAGTGGATTCATATACCTCAGTCTGTTCCCACCTCAACCCCTCCTGCCTGGGCAAGTTGTATGCACCAGTTTGTCTGAGACAGTTCTAGCTTTAGCAGCTGTGGAATTTATGAGCATATTCATGAAGGGTTGGGCAAGGTGAGAGTCTGAACTGTCCCCCTACTGCCCACAGAGGATCCCAATATATGATTACCGCAACCCTTGGACCTGACTTCAGTAGATCTATGTGGGTGGCCCAGTGAAAACCATGGCTGAGAGATACAAGGGCTGATTGCTGACATGGTTAAAGTGGGGCTGAAAGCAGTGCCAACAACAGAATAGCTTGCAAGCTTGCACAATGGGTGAAAGATGACAAAACAGAATATGCTCACAGATGAACAGCTCCAGAGGAGCAATACTCAGTGATGTGTCTTCCACTGGGAAGGCTGCAATTCCACATACCTTGTTCTGCAGATCAGAAACACAGTTATGAAACAAATCTGGGGGACTCTACTCTTAACAGTCAGGGAGCAAACTGATAGGGAACTAATAACCGCAGATCAAAGGGGAAGCAACTCTCAATATCCAGGGCAGGCTCTGGTCACCACCACATCAAATTCTTTATCAAGGTGTAACAGCTAGCACAAACTTAAGAAAGAGATGGAAGTCATCTATATAAAAAGAACTCTCACATCAGAAATAAATAGGTAAATAAATAAGTAATAGTAATGCTACCTATGAAGATTTCATAGGAATATTCTCACATAAAAATAGCCCTCCATGACACTGGGAAAGTGTGGCATTGAAAGGAAGAAGTCCCAGAGCATCTACCCTACAAGGAAAGCAGGGCTTGAATACAGTTCCATAGGCCTGGGTAGAATCAGACTCCACTCTTGGAGGACACACACACAAGGTCTCATGAGCACTGGGACCCAACACTAAACAGTAGCTCTATAGGAACATGGGCTAGATCAACCAAGGAGTCATGGAAGGTTTTTAGGGGAGGCAGGAGTTGGCTCAAGGTAACCATAGGGACAAGCACATTGGTAGAAGAGGGCCTGGGGAGTATTAATTGTCATGCGCTCTTCCAGAGGTCCCATTTTGACACATAGACCTGGCCCCAACCTACAGACTATACATTCCACTGCTGAAATATCTCAAACCACCAATGATGCTAAAGCTGAAACTCCAGTACTTTGGCCACCTCATGTGAAGAGTTCACTCATTGAAAAAAACTCTGATGCTGGGAGGGATTGGGGGCAGGAGGAGAAGGGGACAACCGAGGATGAGATGGTGGGATGGCATCACGGACTTGATGGACGTGAGTCTGAGTGAAATCCGGGAGATGGTGATGAACAGGGAGGCCTGGTGTGCTGCGATTCATGGGGTCACAAAGTGTCGGACATGACTGAGCGACTCACTGAACTGAACTGAAAACAGGAACATATACCGATACATCATCAGACGGGCTACCTAAAGTTGTAATGAATTTATAATCACCCCAAAGTATAACCCTTGAAACGACCCAGCCCACCAGGTGAACAAGATCCAACTCCATGAAACATAGGGCAGGCACCAGTCCCTCACATCAGGAAAACTGCAACCTGGATAACAACCTTATCCACCAGTAGGCAGACACCAGAAGCAAGAGGAATTACAATCCTGCAGCCTACCAAAGGAGACAACAAACATAGTAAGTTAGACAAATATGAGATGACAGAGAAATTGTAGCTGACAAAGAAGGCAGATAGAAACCCGTAAGAACAATTAGATAAAGAAAAAATAGACAATCTTCTTGGAAAAGAATATAGAGTAATAATAGTAAAAATGATCCAAAATCTCAGAAAAGAATAAATGCACAGACTGAGAAGATACAAGAAATGTTTAACAAAGAGACAGAAGACTTAAACAAGCAAACAAACAGAGATGAGCAGCACAATAACTGAAATTAAAAATAGACTAGAAAAACTCAATAGCAGAATAACTAAGGCAGAAGAATGAAAAAGTGGTCTGGAAGATAGAATGATGGAAATCATTGCTGCAAAACAGAATTTAAAAAATGAAAGCAGTTACCATCGGGGAGAGATGACCCAAGATGGCAGAGGAATAGGACAGGGAGACCACTTTCTCCTTTACAAATACATCAAAAGATCATCTGAATGCAGAACAATTCCCACAGAACAACTTCTAAATGCTGGTGGAGGATCCCAGATGTCCAGAAACACAAGCCAATCTTCTCGGAATGAGGTAAGACAAAGAATAATAATGAAAAGTGAGACAAAATATAAAGATGAAAAGTGAGACAAAGGATTTCAGGATGGGGTCTGTCCTGGGAAGGGAGTCATGAAGGAGGAGAAATTTCCACACAATAGGAAACCCCCACAGATGGGGTCAGCGGGGACCTAGGAACCTCAGAGGGAAGCTGGCTGTAAGGGTCGGTCCTCAAAGGACTGGGGTTGAATGCTGTGAACATACTCTGAGGGGGCTAATATGACATAGCATAGACAGGACAGGGAAAACCATGGGATCACCAGAGAAACAAAAGACAATTCCTGGAAGTAGCAGGTGAAAAGAATAACACCATGCAGTTAAACCAAAACTGTGCACTTTAGGGCAACTGTTGATTTTGGGAGCATGTGCAAGCCAGAACAAGGGAATATCTGAGACTGAACTGTCTCCACACTGCCCACAACAGGTCCACAGAACTTCTTAGATATACTGGAGGACCTAAGTAGGAAACTCGACTGGAACAGGAAAAAGGAGGAAACACATGAACATTCCTCTCACTACTATGGTATATTTACTTTCTGCCTCTTGGTTGTTGTTCAGTTGCACAGTCATGTCTGACTCTTTGTGATCCCATGGACTGCAGCATGCCAGGCTTCCCTGTCCTTCACCATCTCCTAGAGCTTGCTCAAACTCATGTGTGTTGAGTCAGTGATTCCATCCATCTCACCCTCTGTCATTCACTTTTGCCTTCAATCTTTCCCAACATTAGTGTCTTTTCCAATGAGTCAGTTCTTCACGTGAAGTGGTCAAAGTATTGGAACTTCAGCTTCAGCATCAGTCCTTCCAATGAATATTCAGGACTGATTTCCTTTAGGATTGACTGGTTTGATCTCCTTGTAGTCCAAGGGACGCTCAAGACTCTTATTCAACACCAGAGTTCAAAAGCATCAAGTCTTTGGCACTCAGCCTGCTTTATGGTCCAACTCTTACATCCATACATCACTACTGGAAAAACCACAACTTTGACTTTACACCTTTGTCAGGAAAGTAATGTGCTTCTGATAACATTTTTATTATTTTTTTATTTTAAATTTTATTTTATCATTTTTATTTTTCTCTTTTTTCTGTTCTTCCTTTTTCTTTCCTATTGTACTCGTGCATTTCTTTATTACTCCTTTAATTTTTATTTTTGTAGCCTACTATTAACCTTTTTTTAAATTTATTTTTAAAATAAACCCCATATTTACTTTATTTTTATGTTTTTTTTTCTTATATTGTACTTTTGAGAGTCTAATTTTTATTCCATGTTTTAAATTCTTGTTTTTTGATATTTTGTTATTAATTTTGCATCTTTGAGTGTATAATTTTTAGTATCTATTTTCACTTAGGGTTTGATTGCTGGCTTGATTACTCTCTTTTATTTTCTCTCTCCCTTTCTCCTCCTTGTCACCTCTTTCTCCTTTCTCCCTCTTCTCTTCTCTGTATAACTCTGTGAATCTCTTTGGGTGTTCCTGTTTGTGGAGAGTTGTTTCACCATTAACCTAGGGGTATTGTTTTCTGTGCTATGCAGCTTGAGCTAGTGTAAGAGGTTGGCACTGAAACTCAGAGTCAGGAGATTCAATTCCAGGACTTTGGACCATCAGAACCCAGGAAACATTAATAGATGGGAAACCATCCAAAACCCTCCATACCTACACTGAGACTAACCTTCACCCAAGAGCTAACAAGCTTCGGTGTAGGACATCCATTGCCAATCCTACAGAGAAACAGGAACACAATGCTTAACATTCACCAGTCTATGTCTGACGCAGGATGCAGCATGCTTGGGGCTGGTGCATGGGGATGACCCAGAAAGACGTTATGGGGAGGGAGGTGGGAGGGGGGTTCATGTTTGGGAATGCATGTAAGAATTAAAGATTTTAAAATTTAAAAAATAAACAACTAAAAAAAAAAAAAAAACAGACAGGCTGTCCAAAGCCATACCAAACCCTTAGACAACCCACAACTCATTACTAAACATGGCATTTTCCTCCAAAAGATGATATTAGTTCCATCCACAAGAACACAGTACAAGTTTCCACAATCAGGAAACGTTCACAAGGCACTGATCCAACCTCATCCACAGGGAGCAGATTCCACAATTAAGAGGAACTATTCAGAAAGGAGACCCAAAACACAGCAAACTACACAAAACGAAAAGACAGGAATATTCAGCAGGTGAAGGAGCATAGTAAAAACCCACCAGACCAAAAAAAAAAAAAAAAAAAAGAGTAATAGATAGGAAGTCTGTATGAAAAAGAATTAAGAATAATGATAATAAAGATGATCCAAGATCTTGAAAATAAAATGGTGACTTGAATAAATAGACCAGAGACATGGATTGAGAAAATGCCAGAAATGTTTAACAAGGACATAGAAGAAATAAAGAATAGTCAATCATGGATTCATGTTCATGTATGGCAAAACCAATACAATATTGTAAAGTAAGTAACCTCCAATTAAAATAAATAAATTTAAAAATAAAGTAAGATTAAGTAGAAAAAAGTAAACAATGCAGTAAATGAGATTAAAAACACTCTGGAGGGAACCAACAGTATAGTAACTAAGGTAGAAGAAGGGATAAGTGAGCTGGAAGATCAAATGGTGGAAATAAATGAAGCAGAGTGGAATAATGAAGAAAAGAATAAAAAGAAATGAGAACAGCCTCAGAGACCTCTGGGACTATATCAAGAGTATGAACATTTGAATCTTGGGCATTTCAGAACAAGAACACAAAAGGAAATGGCATGAGAAAATACTTGAGGAGATAATAGTAGAAAAATTCCCCCCAACAGGGAAGAAAATAGCCACCCAAGTCTAAGAATCCTACACAGGATAAACCCAAGGAGAAACACTCCAAGACACATATTAATCAAACTAACAAAACTTAGACACAAATAACAAATATTAAAAGCAACAAGGGAAAAGCTATAAATAACATTCAAAGGGATCCATATAAGACTAACAGCTGATCTTGCAACAGAAACTCTGCAGGCCAAAAGGGAATGGTAGTATATATTTAAAGTGATGAAAGGGAAAAACACCTACAATAAAGATTGCTCTACCTAGCAAGGATATTATTAAGATTTAAAGGAGAAATCAAACACTTTATAGGCAAGCAAAATTAAAAGAATTCAGTACCACTAAATCACCCCTTCAACAAATGCTAAAGGAACTTCTCTAGACAAGAAACTCACAAAAAAAGGTACATAAAAACAAACTCGAAACAGGTTAAATAATAATGGAATCATATGATGGCTCAGACAGTAAAGAAGCCCCCTGCAGTACAAGAGACCTGGGTTCAATATCTTGGTCAGGAAGATTCCCTGGAGAAGGGAATGCAACCCACTTCAGTATTCTTGTCTGGATAACTTCATGGGCAGAGGAGCCTGGCCAGATACAATCTATGGGGTTGCAGAGTTGAACACAACTGACTGACTAACACTTTCACTTTCACCTTAAATGTAAATGGGTTAAATGCTCCAATCAAAAAACATAGATGGGCCAAATGGATACAAAACCAACACCCCTATATAGACTGTTTGCAAGAGACTCACCTCAAACATAGGGAGACATAAAGAATGAAAGTGAGGTGCTAGAAAAAGATATTCATGCAAACAGAGACCAAAAGAAAGCAAGAGTAATGATAGTCATATCAGATAAAATAGATTTTAAAACAAAGATCATTATAAGAGACAAAGAAGGACACTACATAATGATCAGGGGATCAGTCCAAGAAGAAGATATGACAATTATTAACTTATATGAACTGAACATAGGAGTACCTCAATACATAAAGCAAATGCTAACAACTGTTAAAGGGGAAATAGTAGCAATATAGTGGAGAACTTTAATACCCCATTCACAGCAACAGACAGATCATCCAGATAGAAATTTAATAAGGAAACACAAGTTTTAAATGATACATTGGACCAGTTGGACCTAAAGTATTTATGAATAAATTTGCCTAAAGAAACAAAAGACCTGTATACAGAAAACTATAAAAAAACTGATGAAAGAAATCAAAGATGACACAGATGGAGAATGTTCTTGGATTGGAAGAATCAATAGAGTGAAAATGACTATACTATCCAAAGAAATCTATAGATTCAATGCAATCTCTATCAAATTACCAATGGTATTTTCCACAGAACTAGATAAAAAAATTTCACAATTTGTATGGAAACACAGAAGACCCTGAATTGTCAAAGCAATCTTAAGAAAGAAGAATGATACTGGAGGAATCAATCTTCCTGACTTCAGACTATACTACAAAGCTACAATGATCAAGACAGTGTGGTACTGCCACAGAAACAGAAATACAGATCAATTGAGCAAAATATAAAGCCCAGAGATAAATCTACACACCTATGGATACCTTGTCTATAAAAAAAAGGAGGCAAAAATATACACTAGAGAAAGGACAGTCTATTGAACATGTGGTGCTGGTAAAACTGGTCAACTTCTAGTAAAAGAATGAAATTAGAACACTTTCTAATACCATTATCTCAGTTCAGTCACTCAGTCAGTCACGTCCAACTCTTTACGACCCCATGGACTGCTGCATGCCAGGTTCTAACACCATACACAAAAATAAATTCAAATTGAATTAAAGACCTTAACATAAGGCCCAAAACTATAAAACTCTTAAAGGAAAATGTACACACAACGTTCTCTGACATAAAACACAACATGATTCTTTATGATACTTCCTAGAGTAATGGGAAAAAAAAAACAAAAAACCAAAGAAACAAATTGGACCTAGCTAAACTTAGAAGATTTTTTACAACGAAGAAAACTATAAGTAAAATGAAAAAAACCTTCAGAATTGGAAAAAGTGAAAGTGAAATTGTTAGTCATTCAATCGAGTCTGACTTTTTGCTGCCCAATAGACTATATCCCACCATGCTCTTCTGTCCATGGAATTCTACAGGCAATAATATTGGAGTGGGTTGTCATTTCCTTCTCCAACAGATCTTCTTGACCCAGGGATCGAACCCAGGTCTCTTGCTTCACAGGTGAGTTCTTTACTGTCTTAGCCAAAGTCAGCCCTCTCGATGGAAACAACTGGAAACAATTAATCTCCAAAATATATAAGCAGCTCATGCAGCTCAATACAAGAAAAACAAACAAAAAACAACAAAAACCCTCAACTAAAAAGTGGGCAGAAGAGCTAAAGAGAAATTTCTCCAAAGAAGACATAGCAAAAGTGTTAGCCATTCAGTCATGTCCAAGTCTTTGCAACCCCATGGACTGTAGCCTGCCAGACTCCTCTGTCCATGGAATTATCCAGGCAAGTATGTTGAAGTTGTTTGCCATTCTCTTCTTCCATGGATCTTCCCAACCCAGGAATTGAACCTGCGTCTCTTGCACTGCAGGAAGATTCTTTGCTATCTGAGCCACCAGGGAAGCCCTAAACACCAATGGTTAATAAACACTTGAAAAGATGCTCAACACCAGTAATTATTGGAGAAATGCAAATCAAAACCACAGTGAGGTATCATCTCACACTGACCAGGATGGCCATCATCAAAATGTCTTCAAAGAATAAATGCTGGAGAGGGTATGGAGAAAAGGAGAACCCTCTTATACTGTTGGTGGGGATACAAACTGATACAATCACTATGAACAGTATGGAGATTCCTTAGAAAACTAGGAATAAAATTACCATTTGACCCAGCAATCCCACTACTGGATATGTACATTGAAGAAACCAGAATTGAAAACGACACATGTACCCCCATGCTCATTGCAACACTATTTACAATAGCTAAGACATGGAAGCAACCTAGATGTCCATCAGTAGATGAATGCATAAGGAAGTTGTGGTACATATAAATAATGTAATGTTACTCAGCTATAATAAAGAACATATTTGATTTTTAATGAGGTGATTTAACCTAGAGCCTCTTATAGAGAGTGAAGTTAGTCAGAAAGAGGAAGACAGATATCGCATATGTGTATGTGTGTTAATATGTGATATCTGTGGATTATATGTGATATATATATGTGGAAACTAGAATGATGGTACTGATGATGCAGGGCAGCAAAGGAGTTGCAGAAGTAAAGAATAGACTTTTAGACTTAATGAGCAAAGTAGAGGGTTGGATGATTTCAGAGAATAGTGTTGAAACACTTTCATTAGCATGTGTACAATAGATAGCCACTGAGAGTTTGATGTATGGTGCAGAGCACGCAAAGCTGGTGCTCTGTGACAACCTGGAGAGATGGAGCGGGCAAGGACGTGGGAGGGGGATTCAGGATGGAGGGGACACAGATATGCCTATGGCTGATTCATTTTCATATATGGCAAAAACCCTAACAATATTGTAAAGTATATATTCTCCAATTAAAATATATAAAATTTAAAAAATGAAAAGAAATGAGCACAGTCTAAAAGATGCTTGGAACAGCATTAAACAAACCAAAATTCACCTTCTGGAGTTCCAGAATAAGAAGAAATAGATAAAAGGCCTGAAGAAATATTTGAAGAGATTATATTTGGAAACTTTCCTAACTTGGGAAAGGAAATAGTACCCAAGATCGGGAAGTACAGGATAAACACAAGAAGAAACACATTAATCAAGCTAACAAAAATTAAATACAAAGATATTAGAAGCAACAAATAACATAAAAGGAAATCTCCATAAAGTTATTAGTAAGTATTCAGCATAAATGCTGCAGTCTAGAAGGGAGTGGTATGATATATTTAAATTGATGAAAACGAAAGATCCACAAGCAAGAATATGCTACCCACAAGGCTCTCATTCAAATTTCACAGAGAAATCAAAACTTTACAGCTTTACAGACAAGCAAAAGCTAAGAGAAAGAATTCATCACCACCAAGTCAGCTTTACAACAAATAATAAATGAACTTCTCCAGGTGAGAAAAACAAGAGAAGAAAAAGAAAGAAAGGAGAAAAAGGGGAAAAAAGAGGCCACAATTAGAAACAAGACAATCACAAACAGGAAAGCTCACTGGTAAAGACAAGCATACAGCAAAAATAGAAAAATTTCCATGCATATTTATATAAGAGCCATAAACCATGAGAAAAGGAGAGTACAAAGGTACAAAATGGTAATTGCATCTGAAATTAAAAGAACATAAATTTAAACCAACCTTATATCAATAAATATATATGTATATATAGATGGCTATATCAGAACCTCATGGGAAGTGCAAGCCAAAAAACTACAATAGATACACACACACACACAAATAAAAACAACTCAAATGCAACACAAGATGTGTCCATCAAACCACAAAAAGGGGAAGGGGAGAAAAAAGACCTACAGAAATCAACTTAAAATAATTAAGAAAATGGCAATACAGACATATATATTGATAACTACCATTAAAGTAAATGGATTAATAGTTTCAACCAAAAGACCCAGACTAACTGAATAGATACAAAAGTGACACCTAAGGATGCTGTGTAAAAGAGATTCTCTTGAGATCTAACAACAAATACAAACTGAAAATGAAGGGAGGGAAAAAAAGATATTCCATACAAATGGAAATAAAAAGAAAGCTGGAATAGCAAGGCTAATATCAGACAAAACAGACTTTAGGAGAAAGTCTATTATAATGGACAAGGAAGGACACTACATAGTGATCAACGGATCAATCCAAAAGGAAGACATGACATTGTATACAGATATATACCCAGATAGGAACAATTCAATATATGGCAGATGCTAACAGCCATAAAATGTGCAATTGACAGTAACACAATAATAGTGGGGGACTTAAAAAACCCACTTGTACCACTGAACAGGTCTTCAAAGTAGAAAGTTAACGAAGAAACTCAAGTTTTAAATGACGCATTAGAACAGATAGGTTTAATTTTTATTTATAAGACTTTCTATCGGAAATCAACAGAATATACTTTCTTCTCAAGTACACATTGAATATTCTTTGGGATAGATCACATCTTAGGCCACAAACCAACCGTAAGTGAATTTAACAAAGTGAAATCATACCAAGCATCTTTTCTGACCACAATGCTATGAGATTAGAAATCAATTACAGGGAAACAAAACAAATCAAAACTGAAACAAACACACGAAGGCTAAACAATGGATTATTCAGCAACCAATGGATCACTGAACAAAACAGAGGAAAGACAAATACTTAAAGACAAACATCAACAGAAAAACGTGATTATCCAATGCCTATGGAGAATAGCACAAGCAGATCTAAGAAGGAAGTTTACATCAATACAATTTCACCGAAGAAAAATCTCAAATAGGCAATCTAAATTTGTACCTAAAGCAACAAGAGAAGAAACAAAGAAAACTCAAACATAACAAAAGAATGAAATCATAAAGACTAGAGCAGTAATAAATGCAATGTGTGTGCCTGTGCTGTGTGTGTGTGTGTGTGTGCATATGCACTCAGTAGTGTCCAACTCTTTGTGACCCCTTGAACTGTAGCCCCTATACTCTTTTATCCATGGGTTTATCCCAGCAGGAATACAGGGTGAGTTGCAATTTCCTCCTCCAATAATAAATGCAATAGAGACAAAGAAAAGAGTAGCAAAGAGAAATAAGAGTAAAAGTTGGTTTTTTCAGAAGATAAAATTGATAAAATTTAGACAGACTCATCAAGTAAAAAAGAATATGACCCAAATCAGTAAAATCAGAAATGAAAAAAAGTAACAACAGATGTCATAAATTCAAAGGATCATAAAAGACTACTACAAGAAGCAATAAGACAATATATTGGACAATCTAGAAAAAGCTGAAACAGGAAGAAAAAAGAAAAGACAAATAGAACAATCTTGCATGCTGAAATTGAAATAGCTAACTTCTAACACAAATAATCCAGGACCAGATGCTTCACAGGCAAGTTCTATCAAATATTTAGGAAATAAATAACCTATTCTGAAATTCTTTCAAAATATTGCATAAAAAAGTACACTCCTGTAATCATTCTATGAAGTTACCAGCTCCCTGATACCAAAACCAGACAAAGATGCCACAAAAAAGAGAAAGTTCAGTTCAGTGTAGTTCAGTCACTCAGTTGTGTCTGACTCTTTGCAATGCCGTGAACCACAGCACGCCAGGCTTACCTGTCCATCACCAACTCCCAGAGTTTACCCAAACTCATGTCCATTGAGTCAGTGATGCCATCCAACCATCTCGTCCTCTGTCGTCCCCTTCTCCTCCTGCCCTCAATCTTTCCCAGCATCTTTCCAATGAGTCAGTGCTTCGCATCAGGTGGCCAAAGTATTGGAGTTTCAGCTTCAACATCAGTCCTTCCAATGAGCACACACGACTGATCTCCTTTAGGATGGACTGGTTGGATCTCTTTGCAGTCCAAGGGACTCTCAAGAGTCTTCTCCAACACCACAGTTCAAAAGCATCAATTCTTTGGTGCTCAGCTTTCTTTATAGTCCAACTCTCACATCCATACATGAATACTGGAAAAATCATAGCCTTGAATAGATGGACCTTTGTTGACAAAGTAATTTCGCTCCCTTTTAATATACTGTCTAGATTGGTCATAACTTTCCTTCCAAGAAGTAAGCATCTTTTAACTTTATGGCTGAAATCACCATCTGCAGTGATTTTGGAGCCCCCAAAAATAAAGTCAGCCACTATTTCCACTGTTTCCCCATCTATTTGCCATGAAGTTATGGGACCAGATGCCACGACCTTAGTTTTCTGAATGCTTTTTGGAAGCAAACTAAATGTCCATAAACAGAAGAATAAAGAAGATGTGGTACATACAAACAGTGGATATATACTTAAACATGAAAATCATGGATGAACATAAAGATTGTCATACTAAGAGAGCAAGATGGGGGAGGAGTAAGTGAACATAGAATACATCTCTCTCCATGGATACATCAGGAATACACCTTCAGATACAGAAGTGCATGCAGAACACCAGCTGAGAGCAGACGGAAGTACCTGACCAGCAGGAAATATATATAGAATTACACAAAACTTGGTAGGATGAAGGAACTAGGGGCGGAAAAGCAGTGTTAGTAGGACTGGACCTTCCCTCGGTGGGTGGGGGAACTGAAGCAGGGGTCACATTCCCACATTGGGGCAACTGTCTGAATCAAAGGAGACACATTTAAGGCTGAGAGTGAAACATCGGATCTGTGGTAGCCTAAATGGAATGAGAATTGGACAGGGTGCTCCTTTCAGTGACTGATGCACCAAACTACAGTGTAGGACACCACTCAGAATGCCCCTTTAAGTGCCTGATGTGGGGTCCTACTCTGTAGCTTGGTGCACTCTGTAGGACCCCAGCCAGGAGGGCCCCTCTATGTGCCTGAATGGGCAGAGGTGCGGGGAAAGAATGGCCAAAGAAGCTTTCTGATTATCAGTCACAGAGGCTCAGAAAAAGACTCTGATAGGGCCATAACTCCCACAGCAGAGACAGCCCATGTCCCTGTACACTCAGCACCACCAGGGTCCCCACAAGCCATCAGCTGCACCACCTTCACACTCAACTCTCACTGGGCAGAGCTGCCACAAGGGAAAAACAAACAAACAAACAAACAAACAAACCAAAAACCGTCCTGTGTCTATGTGTGCAGGAGTACTTTGGTCATATTCAGCTCTTTGCCACCCTGTAGACTGTGGCCTGCCAGGCTTCTGACAGCTTTGGACATTGGAGGCAAGAACACAAGCGTAGGACCAGATTAGAATCTGAGCTGCCCCCATAGCAGGTCCAGAGATCAGCACATCGTTGGAAGTCATCCTAGGGAGGTGAGGTTGACTGTGACTCCCAGTGAGGGAAAGGATTCTGACAGCAGTGACTCATGAAAAACATTTATTATTTTTATGTTTTGCCTGTAGATTATTTTTGGATTTTTGTTTTCTTTTTCCTTCCCCCCACCCTCCGTTTTAGTTGTCGATTTTATTCTAATTAAACTTTTGAGCTTTTATTTATTTATTCTTCCCTCAGTCACATTTTTTATTGTTGTTATAAATCTCTGCCTCTTCACTGGGCTTTTGGAGCTCTCTGGAGTTTTCCTTTTTTACCTCTCTCTTTTTTAATTTTAATTTTTTAAACCTATTATTATTTTTACTACATTTCCCCTTTGTTTGCTTTCCCTACTGTGCATTTCCCCTGCAGTTAATCTTTAATGTATATAAATCTTTATCTACCTCTATTTAACTTTGCATATCTATTCTTTCTTTCTTTCTTTACTTTCTTTCCTTTCCTCTCAACATATTTATTAGTTTTATTTTCATTTCTTTATTTCCAAAATGGCACCTTGCTTTAGTATTTTTTTCCAGTTTGTGCTTTAGTTAGATTTGTCCTTAACTGGTAGGTATAATTTTTGGCTTCCTTTGTTCTCTGTGTGCATCTATTCTACTTTATTTTCATTGGACTGTTTTGATTTTGTTTATGAGTGTATACGTATATCTGCATATTCAGTCACACTTTTTATTCTTGTTATAAACCTCTGCCTCTATGATGGGCTTTTGCAGTTCTGTGGAGTTTTCCTTTTTTTTGTACTCTCTCTCTTTTTTATAATTTTAATTTTTAATTTTTTGAAATCTATTATGGTTTTTCTATATTTATTCCTTTGTTTGCATTTCCTACAGTTCTTTTTCCCTTGCAGTTAATTTTAATGTATATAAATCTTCTTCAACTACCTATATTTAACTTTGCATATCTGTTCTTTCTTTCTTTTCTTTCTTCCCTTTCCTCTCAATACGTTTGCTCATTTTGTTTTCATTATGTCATTCACCACTTGGCATCTTGCTTTAGTTTTGTTTTCCAGTTTGTGTTTTAGTTAGTTTCACTCTTAACTGATAAATATAATTTTTGATGTCCTTTGTTTGCCAGGCCAATCTACTATATTTTATTTTAGTTGGATTATTTTGACTTTGCTTATGCATGTATATGTATATGTGTATATTCTATTATTTTGATTATTATTTGCCTGATTTTGTAACTGCTATTTGTCTGGGGTTCCTCTTTGGTTTCTCATTTTTTCATATTTTTTTAAATCTCAATTACTGCCATAACAAACCACTTGTGGAGTCTTCTTTCCTGACCAGATATCAAGACCTGAGCCTTTGGAGTGGGAATACTGACTCCAAACCCCAGACTTCTAAGGAGCTAATTCTAGGGAGTATAGATTAGTGAGAACTCACACAAAGGAAACCACTTGAATACAAGACCCAGCATCACCCAACCACCAGTAGCACCCTGTGCAGGATGAATCATCTCAACAACAAACAAAGTGAAAATACAAACCCAACCATCAGCTGACAGAATTACCACCTCACTCAGCCTTGACCATCAGAGGAAAAACAAACAAACAAAATCTATGCACAAATCTCACCCTATACAAAGCTTACACAAACCACTGGACCAACCTTAGGAGGGCAGAAACTAAAAGGAGGAAAGAATTCAACTTTTGAAGCTAATAATAATAATAATAATAATAATAATAATAATAATGAAAAGGAAGAGAAATAGTACACAAATGAAGGAACAGGCTAGAAACACAGGAGTCCAAATAAATGAAGAGGAAATAGGCAAACTACATGAAAAAGAATTCAGAATAATGATAAGAAAGATGATCAAAAGCCTTGTTAACAAAATGGAGAAAATGCAAGAATCAATTATCAAAGACCTAGAAGAATTAAAGAATAAACTTACAGAGACAAACAACCCAATTATTGAAATTAAAAATACTCTAGAAGGAATCAATAGCAGAATATATGGAGGAGCAGAGAGAACCAGTGAGCTGGAAGAAAAAATGGTGGAAATAACTTTTGAATAGCAGAATAAAGTAAAAAGAATGAAAAGAACTGAGGATAGTCTCAAAGACCTCTGGGACAATATCACACATACCAATATTCAAATTATAGGGATCCCAGAAGAAGAAGAGAAAAAGAAAGGGTATGAGAAAATTTTTGAAGAGATTATAGTTGAAAAGTTTCTCAACACAGAAAAGAAAATATTCAGTCAATTCCAAGAGGTACAAAGAGTCCCGTACAGGATAAACAAAGCAGAAACACTCCAAGATACATATTATCAGATTAACAAAGATTAAAAACAAAGAATATTAAAAACAGCAAGGGAAAAGCAACAAGTAATGTACAAGGGAAATCTCATATGCTTAACAGCTGATCTTTCATTAGAAACTGGAGGCCAGAAGGGAATGGCAGGATATATTTAACTTACTGAAAGGGAAAAATCTACAACCAAGATTGCTATACCCAGCAAGAATCTCATTCAAAATTGAAGGAGAAATAAAAAGCTTTTCACACAAGTGGAAGTTAAAAGAATTCAGTATCACCAAACCAGCTTAACAACAAATGTTAAAGGGACTTATATAGTCAAGAAATATAAACAAAGAAAAAAGACCTACAAAATCAACACCAAACAATTAAGAAAATGGCAAAAGGAACATATGTATCAATAATTACTTTCCATGTAAGTGGATTAAATGCTCCAACCAAGAGACACAGACTGACTGAATGGATATAAAAAGAAGACCCATATATATGCTATCTATAAGAAACCCACTTCAGACTTAAAGTCACATATAGACTGAAAGTGAGAAGATGGAAAAATGCATTCCATGCAAATGGGAAGCAGAAGAAAGCTGGAGTAGTAATCCTCATATTAGATAAAATAGACCTTAAAATAAAAGATTACGAGAGATAAGGAAGGATACTACATAATGATCAAGAGATCAATCCAAGAGGAAGATATAACAATTTTAAATATCTATGGACTCAACATAGGAGCTCCTCAATACATGACACAAACACTAACAGACATAAAAAGAGAAACTGACTGCAACAAAATAGTAGGAGACTATAACATCCCACTCACAACAATGAGCAGATCATCAAAACAGAAAATTAATAAGGAAACATGTCTTAAATGATACATTGGATGAGATGGAACTCACTGATATCTTCAGGACATCCCATCCAAATGCAGAAGAATACACCTTTTTTTCAAGTGCACAAGGAACATTCCCCAGGATAGACCACATCTTGGGTCACATATCAAACCTCAGTAAATTTAAGAAAATTTAAATTGTAGCAAGCATCTTTTCTGATGACAACACTATGAGTAGAGTTCAGTTCAGTCGCTCTGTCATGTCTGACTCTTTGTGACCCCATGGACTGCAGCATGCCAGGCCTCCCTATCCATCACCAACTCCCAGCATTTATCCAAACTCACGTCCATTGAGTCAGTGATGCCATCCAACCACCCATCCTCTGTCATGCCCTTCTCCTCCCACCTTCAATCTTTCCTAGCATCAGGGTCTTTTCAAATGAATCAGGTGGCTAAAGTATCAGGAGTTTCAGCTTCAGCATCAGTTCTTCCAATGAATATTAAGAACTGATTTCCTTTAGGATGGACGGGTTGGATCCCCTTGCTGTCCAAGGGACTCCGAAGAGTCTTCAAAAGCATCAGTTCTTTGGACCTTCGCTTTCTTTATAGTCCAACTCTTGCATCCATATATGACTACTGGAAAACCATAGCTTTGACTAGACAGAACTTTTCTGGCAAAGTAATATCTTTACTTTTGAATATCCTGTCTAGGTTTGTCAAAACTTTTCTTCCAAGGAGGAACCATCTTTTAATTTCATGGCTACAGTCACCACGTGCAGTGATTTTTGGAGCCCCCAAATATAAAGTCTGTCCCTGTTTCCTCTGTTTCCCCATATATTTGCCATGAGGTGATTGGATCAGATGCCATTATCTTAGTTTTCTGTATGCTGAGTTTTTTTATTTTATTTATTTTTATTTTTATTTTTTTAAACAAACAAATGCTTTTCATTTTAATGAAGTTCGATTTACCAATGATTTTCTTTCCATGTTTTGTGCCTTTGGTATTCTTTTTTTATTTTTATTTTTTTAAATTTTAAAATCTTTAATTCTTACATGCATTCCCAAACATGAACCCCCCTCCCACCTCCCTCCCCATAACATCTCTGTGGGTCATCCCCATGCATCAGCCCCAAGCATGCTGCATCCTGCGTCAGACATAGACTGGCGATTCAATTCTTACATGATAGTATACATGTTAGAATGCCATTCTCCCAAATCATCCCACCCTCTCCCGCTCCCTCTGAGTCCAAAAGTCCGTTATACACATCTGTGTCTCTTTCCCTGTCTTGCATACAGGGTCGTCATTGCCATCTTCCTAAATTCCATATATATGTGTTAGTATACTGTATTGGTGTTTTTCCTTCTGGCTTACTTCACTCTGTATAATCGGCTCCAGTTTCATCCATCTCATCAGAACTGATTCAAATGAATTCTTTTTAACGGCTGAGTAAAACTCCATTGTGTATATGTACCACAGCTTTCTTATCCATTCATCTGCTGATGGACATCTAGGTTGTTTCCATGTCCTGGCTATTATAAACAGTGCTGCGATGAACATTGGGGTACACGTGTCTCTTTCAATTCTGGTTTCCTCGGTGTGTATGCCCAGAAGTGGGATTGCTGGGTCATAAGGTAGTTCTATTTGCAATTTTTTAAGGAATCTCCACACTGTTCTCCATAGTGGCTGGACTAGTTTGCATTCCCACCAACAGTGTAGGAGGGTTCCCTTTTCTCCACACCCTCTCCAGCATTTATTGCTTGCAGATTTTTGGATCACAGCCATTCTGACTGGTGTGAAGTGGTACCTCATTGTGGTTTTGATTTGCATTTCTCTAATAATGAGTGATGTTGAGCATATTTTCATGTGTTTGTTGGCCATCCGTATGTCTTCTTTGGAGAAATGTCTATTTAGTTCTTTGGCCCATTTTTTGATTGGGTCGTTTATTTTTCTGGAATTGAGCTGCATAAGTTGCTTGTGTATTTTTGAGATTAGTTGTTTGTCAGTTGCTTCATTTGCTATTATTTTCTCCCATTCAGAAGACTGTCTTTTCACCTTGCTTATATTTTCCTTTGTTGTGCAGAAGCTTTTAATTTTAATTAGATCCCATTTGTTTATTTTTGCTTTTACATCCAGAATTGTGGGAGGTGGATCATAGAGGATCCTGCTGTGATTTATGTCTGAGAGTGTTTTGCCTATGTTCTCCTCTAGGAGGTTTATAGTTTCTGATCTTACATTTAGATCTTTAATCCATTTTGAGTTTATTTTTGTGTGCGGTGTTAGAAAGTGATCTAGTTTCATTCTTTTACACGTGGTTGACCAGTTTTCCCAGCACCACTTGTTAAAGAGATTGTCTTTCCTCCATTCTATATTCTTGCCTCCTTTGTCAAAGATAAGGTGTCCATATGTGTGTGGATTTATCTCTGGGCTTTCTATTTTGTTCCATTGATCTATATGTCTGTCTTTGTGCCAGTACCATACTGTCTTGATGACTGTGGCTTTGTAGTAGAGCCTGAAGTCAGGCAAGTTGATTCCTCCAGTTCCATTCTTGTTTCTCAAGATTGCTTTGGCTATTCGAGGTTTTTTGTATTTCCATACAAATCTTGAAATTATTTGTTCTAGTTCTGTGAAAAATGTGGCTGGTAGCTTGGTAGGGATTGCATTGAATTTGTAAATTGCTTTGGGTAGTATACTCATTTTCATTATATTGATTCTTCTGATCCATGAACATGGTATATTTCTCCATCTATTAGTGTCCTCTTTGATTTCTTTCATCAGTGTTTTATAGTTTTCTATATATAGGTCTTTAGCTTCTTTAGGTAGATATATTCCTAAGTATTTTATTCTTTTCGTTGCAATGATGAATGGAATTGTTTCCTTAATTTCTTCTTCTACTTTCTCATTGTTCGTGTATAGGAATGCAAGGGATTTCTGTGTGTTGATTTTATATCCTGCAACTTTACTATATTCATTGATTAGCTCTAGTAATTTTCTGGTGGAGTCTTTAGGGTTTTCCATGTAGAGGATCATGTCATCTGCAAACAGTGAGAGTTTTACTTCTTCTTTTCCAATTTGGATTCCTTTTATTTCTTTTTCTTCTCTGATTGCTGTGGACAAAACTTCCAGAACTATGTTGAATAGTAGCAGTGAAAGTGGACACCCTTGTCTTGTTCCTGACTTTAGGGGAAATGCTTTCAATTTTTCACCATTGAGGATAATGTTTGCTGTGGGTTTGTCATATATAGCTTTGATTATGTTGAGGTATGTTCCTTCTATTCCTGCTTTCTGGAGAGTTTTTATCATAAATGGATGTTGAATTTTGTCAAAGGCCTTCTCTGCATCTATTGAGATAATCATATGGTTTTTATTTTTCAATTTGTTAATGTGGTGAATTACATTGAGTGATTTGCAGATATTGAAGAATCCTTGCATCCCTGGGATAAAGCCCACTTGGTCATGGTGTATGATCTTTTTAATGTGTTGTTGGATCCTGATTGCTAGAATTTTGTTGAGGATTTTTGCATCTATGTTCATCAGTGATATTGGCCTGTAGTTTTCTTTTTTTGTGGCATCTTTGTCAGGTTTTGGTATTAGTGTGATGGTGGCCTCATAGAATGAGTTTGGAAGTTTACCTTCCTCTGCAATTTTCTGGAAGAGTTTGAGGAGGATAGGTGTTAGCTCTTCTCGAAATTTTTGGTAGAATTCAGCTGTGAAGCCGTCTGGACCTGGGCTTTTTGTTTGCTGGAAGATTTCTGATTACAGTTTCAATTTCAGTGCTTGTGATGGGTCTGTTAAGATTTTCTATTTCTTCCTGGTTCAGTTTTGGAAAGTTGTACTTTTCTAAGACTTTGTCCATTTCTTCCACGTTGTCCATTTTATTGGCATACAACTGCTGATAGTAGTCTCTTATGATCCTTTGTATTTCTGTGTTGTCTGTTGTGATCTCTCCATTTTCATTTCTAATTTTATTGATTTGATTTTTCTCTCTTTGCTTCTTGATGAGTCTGGCTAATGGTTTGTCAATTTTATTTATCCTTTCAAAGAACCAGCTTTTGGCTTTGTTGATTTTTGCTATGGTCTCTTTTGTTTCTTTTGCATTTATTTCCACCCTAATTTTTAAGATTTCTTTCCTTCTACTAACTCTGGGGTTCTCCAATTCTTCCTTTTCTAGTTGCTTTAGTTGTAGAGTTAGGTTATTTATTTGACTTTTTTCTTGTTTCTTGAGGTATGCCTGTATTGCTATGAACTTTCCTCTTAGCACTGCTTTTATAGTGTCCCACAGGTTTTGGGTTGTTGTGTTTTCATTTTCATTCGTTTCTATGCATATTTTGATTTCTTTTTTGATTTCTTCTGTGATTTGTTGGTTATTCAGAAGTGTGTTGTTCAACCTCCATATGTTGGAATTTTTAATAGTTTTTCTCCTGTAATTGAGATCTAATCTTAATGCATTATGGTCAGAAAAGATGCTTGGAATGATTTCGATTTTTTTGAATTTATCAAGTTTAGATTTATGGCCCAGGATGTGATCTATCCTGGAGAAGGTTCCATGAGCACTTGAAAAAAAGGTGAAATTCATTGTTTTGGGGTGAAATGTCCTATTGATATCAATTAGGTCTAACTGATCTAATGTATCATTTAAAGTTTGCGTTTCTTTGTTAATTTTCTGTTTAGTTGATCTGTCCATAGGTGTGAGTGGGGTATTAAAGTCTCCCACTATTATTGTGTTATTGTTGATTTCCCCTTTCATACTTGTTAGCATTTGTCTTACATATTGCAGTGCTCCTATATTGGGTGCATATATATTTATAATTGTTATATCTTCTTCTTGGATTGTTCCTTTGATCATTATGTAGTGGCCTTCTTTGTCTCTTGTCACAGCCTTTGTTTTAAAGTCTATTTTATCGGATATGAGTATTGCCACTCCTGCTTTCTTTTGGTCTCTATTTGCGTGGTATATCTTTTTCCAGCCCTTCACTTTCAGTCTGTATGTGTCCCTTGTTTTGAGGTGGATCTCTTGTAAGCAGCATATAGAGGGGTCTTGTTTTTGTATCCATTCGGCCAGTCTTTGTCTTTTGGTTGGGGCGTTCAACCCATTTACGTTTAAGGTAATTATTGATAAGTACGTTCCCGTTACCATTTACTTTATTGTTTTGGGTTCGGGTTTATACACCCTTTTCGTGTTTCCTGTCTAGAGAATATCCTTTAGAATTTGTTGGAGAGCTGGTTTGGTGGTGCTGAATTCTCTCAGCTTTTGCTTGTCTGTAAAGCTTTTGATTTCTCCTTCGTATTTGAATGAGATCCTTGCTGGGTACAGTAATCTGGGCTGTAGGTTATTGTCTTTCATCACTTTAAGTATGTCTTGCCATTCCCTCCTGGCCTGAAGAGTTTCTATTGAAAGATCAGCTGTTATCCTTATGGGAATCCTCTTGTGTGTTATTTGTTGTTTTTCCCTTGCTGCTTTTAATATTTGTTCTTTGTGTTTGATCTTTGTTAATTCGATTAATATGTGTCTTGGGGTGTTTCGCCTTGGGTTGATCCTATTTGGAACTCTCTGTGTTTCTTGGACTTGGGTGATTATTTCCTTCCCCATTTTAGGGAAGTTTTCAACTATTATCTCCTCAAGGATTTTCTCATGATCTTTCTTTCTGTCTTCTTCTTCTGGGACTCCTATAATTCGAATGTTGGAGCGTTTCATATTGTCCTGGAGGTCTCTGAGATTGTCCTCGTTTCTTTTAATTCGTTTTTCTTGTTTCCTCTCTAATTCATTTATTTCTACCATTCTATCTTCTATTTCACTAATCCTATCTTCTGCCTCTGTTATTCTACTATTTGTTGCCTCCAGAGTGTTTCTGATCTCATGTATTGCGTTATTCATTATATTTTGACTCTTTTTTATTTCTTCTAGGTCCTTGTTAAACCTTTCTTGCATCTTCTCAATCCTTGTCTCTAGGCTATTTATCTGTGATTCCATTTTGATTTCAAGATTTTGGATCATTTTCACTATCAACATTTGGAATTCCTTCTCAGGTAGATTCCCTACTTCTTCCTCTTTGGTTTGGTTTGGTGGGCAACTCTCCTGTTCCTTTACCTGCTGAGTATTCCTCTGTCTCTTCATCTTGGTTATATTGCTGCGTTTGGGGTGGCCTCTTTATATTCTGGTAATTCGTGGAGTTCTCTTTATTATGGAGCTTCCTCACTTTGGGTGGGGTTCTATCAGTGGGTTGTCAAGGTTTCCTGGTTAGGAAGGCTTGTGTTGGAGTTTTGGTGGGTGGAGCTGGGTTTCTTCTCTCTGGAGTGCATTTGAGTGACCTGTAATGGGTTATGAGACATCAAAGGTTTTGGGATAATTTTGAGCTTCCTGTATATTGAAGCTCAGGGGAGTGTTCCTGTGTTGCTGGAGAATTTGAGTGGTATGTCTTGTTTTGGAACTTGTTGGCCCTTGGGTGGAGCTTGGTTTCAGAGTAGGTATGAAGGCATTTGATGAGCTCCTATTGCTTAATGTTCCCTGAATTCAAGAGTTCTCTAATGTTTTCAGGCTTTGGATTTAAGCCTCCTGCTTCTGGTTTTCAGTTTTATTTTTACAGTAGCCTCTAGACTTCTCCATCTATACAGCACCAATGATAAAGCATTAGGTTAAAGATGAAAAGTTTCTCCACATTGAGGGACACTCAGAGAGGTTCACTGAGTTACAAGGAGAAGAGAAGATGGAGGGGGTAGTTAGAGGTAACTGGAATGAGATGCGGTGAGATCAAAAGAGGAGAGAGCAAGCTAGCCAGTAGTCACTTCCTTATGTGTGCTCTATAGTCTGGACCGCTCAGAGGTATTTACAGAGTTATACGGGGAAGAAGAGGAGAGGGAGGAGGTAGACAGAGGTGACCAGGAGGATAAGAGAGAGGAATGAGTAGGAGAGAGACAAATCCTGCCAGTAACCCGTTCCTTAGGTGTTCTCCACCGTCTGGAACACACAGAGATTCACAGAGTTGGATAGAGAAGAGATGGGGGAGAAAAGAGTCAGAGGCCACCTGGTGGAGAAAAAGGAGAGTCCAGAGGAGGAGAGAGTGGTCAAGCCAGTAATCTCCCTCTCAGGTAAACTCGGGTAGTGAAGTTTGGGTTTTTAAATGTACAAAATTGACAACAAAAACCTGAGAGCAAAGATTAAAAATCTAGAGTAGAGGTTGGATTTTCAAAGATACAATATTAAAGAAAAGCAGAAGGAAAAAGGAAGAAGAAAAAAAAAAGAATTATTAAAAAAAAAAACCACCAACAACCATCCAAAGACTATATATGGTGTTTGCCTTAAAAAAAAAAAAAAGTCTTTTTTTAAAAAATAGTAATAATAGGTTATAGAAATAAAAATTAGAGGAGAAATAGAAGACTTAACAATGAAAAAAAGTTAGAAAAAAAAGAAAAATAAAACAAAAAACACAAAAGCAAAAAAAAAAAAAAGGAATGATTTTAAAAATAGTAAAATATTTCTGGCCCTTCTCTGATGTTATGGGCCGTGTGGGATCAATTCCAAGGTGGTTCCCTCTGTTTAACTTCTTCTGTTTGCTGGTTTTTAGGCTCACTAGTTCAGTCGCGCTGTGGGGAGGGGGGATGCTGCAAACAAATAGCACTGTCGTGTGCACACAGTATCTCAGCCCCTCTTGACTTGTCCCTTCTTGCGGCGCACAAACCGCTCCGGCTCTACGAAGCTCAGCCGGGAACCATCTGGGGCCGGCCCTAGGCTGCGTGCACTTCCCCGGTCCAAGCCGCTCAGGTTTGGCCCTCAGGCATCCCTCAGAGGCACAAATTTGGCTGGGACTGCGCTTTGTGCCCTTCCCAGGTCCGAGTAGCTCAGGAGTTTGGCGAGGGCGATCGCCGCGGCTTGTCACCTTTTCTGCCGCTGCTGCTCAGCTTTCTGGTTGGACCGCTGGCGCACCCTGTGAGGCAGATTGTGACTGTCCAGCACCCCCAGAAGTCTTAGCAAAGGAGCCTGTTTGCAGTTAGGTAAGTAAAGTCTCTCCGGGTCTGCAATTGCCCCTTTCCAGTCCTTATGGCTCTGGCTGCCTGTCCCCGGTGGGGGATGGTCTGCAGCTGGCTTTTTCCACTCCGTCCTTTGTTCTGTGCTCCATCCTGGTGGTGTCTTATGTTCGAGCTTTTCGCGTGGTAGCTATCCCCCAGTCTGGTTTGCTAGCCCAAGTTAGATCGTTCTGGTTGCGCGTGGGGCATTCCTGCCCAATTCTTACAAAGCACTGCAGCCCGCGCCTCCCGTGCATCCCTGCCCTGCCCCCACTTCCCAGTGGCGGATGCAGGCGTCTGTGCTGCTTTTCCACTGGGGGAGTTACTGTTGGGCTTGTAATCTGTTGGTTTTAATTATTTATCTATTTTTCCTTCCTGTTATGTTGCCCTCTGTGTTTCCAAGGCTCGCCACAGACTCAGCAGGGAGAGTGTTTCCTGGTGTTTGGAAACCTCTCTTCTTAAAATTCCCTTCCCGGGACAGGCTTCCCTTCCCGGGATGGAGCTCCCTCCCCACCTCCTTTGTCTCCTTTCTCGTCTTTCAATATTTTTTCCTACCTGTTTTTGAAGACAATGGTCTGCTTTTCTGGTTGCCTGATGTCCTCTGCCAGCCTACAGAAGTTGTTTTGTGGAGTTTGCTCAGCGTTGAAATGTTCTTTTGAGGAATTTGTGAGGGAGAAAATGGTCTTCCCATCCTATTCCTCCGCCATCTTTCCCTCCCCCTGTATGTTGAGTTTTAAGCCAATATTTTCACTCTTTTCTTTCACTTTCATCAAGAGGCTCTTATTTCTTCTTCACTTTCTGTCATAAGGTTGGTATTATCTGCATATCTGAGGTTATTGATATTTCTCCCAGTGATCTTGATTCCAGCTTGTGCTTCATCCAGCCCAGCATTTTTCATGATGTAGTCTGCACATAATGCTATGAGATTAGCTATCAATTACAAGAAGAAAACTGTAAGAAACAGAAGCACATGGAGATTAAACAACGTTTCTAAATACCGAACAGATTACTGAAGAAATCAAGAGGGACATGAGCAAAATTCTAGACAAATGACAATGAAAACATGACAACACAAAACCTATGGGATGCAGCAAAAGCAGTTCTAAGAGGGAGGTTTCAGTTCCGTTCAATTCAGTCGCTCAGTTGTGTCCAACTCTTTGCAACCCCATGAATTGCAGCACGTCAGGCTTCCCTGTCCATCACCATCTCCCGGAGTTCACTCAGACTCACGTCCATCGAGTCAGTGATGCCATCCAGCCATCTCATCCTCTGTCGTCCCCTTCTCCTACTGCCCCCAATTCCTCCCAGCATCAGAGTCTTTTCCAATGAATCAACTCTTCGCATGAGGTGGCCAAAGTACTGGAGTTTCAGCTTCAGCATCATTCCCTCCAAAGAAATCCCAGGGCTGATCTCCTTCAAAATGGACTGGTTGGATCTCCTTGCAGTCCAAGGGACTCTCAAGAGTCTTCTCCAACACCACAGCTCAAAAGCATCAATTCTTTGGAGGTTTAGAGCAGTACAATCCTACCTCAAGAAATAAGAAAAACATTGAATAGACAAACAGCTTTACACCTAAAACAACTGAAAAAAGAAGAATCAAAATTAGTAGAAGGAAAGAAATGATAAAGATGTGAGTAGAAATAAATGAGAGAAAAAAATGAAGGAAACAATAGTAAAGATTAACAAAACTGAAAACTGGCTCTTGGAGAAGATAAACAAAATTGACAATCTTTTACCCAGACTCACCAAGAAAACAAAACAAAACAAAACAAAACAAAAAACCAGAAATATCAAATCAACAAAATCAGAAATGAAAAAGGAGAGGTTACAACAGACAATGCAGAAATACCAAAGATTATAAGAGACTATTGTATACAAGTATAGGGCAACAAAATGCATAACCTGGAAGAAATGCACAGATTCTTAGAAAGGTTCAATTTTCCAAGACTGAACCATAAGGAAATAAAAATTATGAACAATCCAATTACAAGCACTGAAATTGAAGCTGTGATCAAATATCTCCCAAAAAACAAATCCTAGGAACAGGTGGCTTCACAGGATAATTCTATCAAACATTTAGAGAAGAGTTAACGCCTATCATTCTAAAACTGTTGCAAAAAATTGCAGAGGAAGGAACACTTCCAAAGTCATTCTACAAGGCCACCATCTCTCTGATATCGAAACCAGACAGAGACAACAGACAGAAAAAAAGAAAACTACAGTCCAATATCACTGATGAACATAGATGCAAAATCCTCAACAAAATTTTAGCAAAAATTCTAAACACATCAAAAAGCTTATATACCATGATCAAGTTGGGTTTATTGCAGGGATGCAAGGATTCTTCAATATATGCAATTAATCAATGTAATACACCATATTAACAAACTGAAAGATTAAAAATAATCTCAATAGATGCAGAAAATCATTTGACAAAATTTAGCATTCATTTATGATTAAAACTCTTCACATAAAGGATGTAGAAGGAACCTACTTTAACATAGTAAAGGCCATATATGATAAACCCACAGCAAACATTATTCTCAATGGTGAGAAATTGAAAGCATTCCCCCTATTATCAGAAAGAAGACAATGCTGTTCACCTTTACCACTATTATTCAAAATAGTTCTGGAAGTCCTAGCTATTGCAATCTGAGAAGAAAAAGAAATAAAAGGAATTCAGATCACAAAAGAAGTTAATCTCTCACTGTTCGCTGATGACATGATACTGTACATAGAAAACCCTAAAGATAGTATCGGAAAATTACTAGGGCTAATCAATGAATTTAGTAAAGTTTCAGGATACAAAATCAATACACAGAAGTCATTTGCATTTCTATATACTAACAATGCAAAATCAGAAAGAGAAATTAAGGAATCAATCCCATTCACCATTGCAATAAAAACAATTAATTATCTAGGAATAAACGTACCTAAGGAGACAAAAAAAACTGTACAGAAAAAAAATTAGAAGACACTAATGAAAGAAAACAAAGATGACATAAACATAAGGAGAGATACTCTATGTTCCTGGATAGGAAGAATCAATAGTCTGAAAATTACTATACTACCAAACAGAATCTACAGGTTCAATTTGATCCCTCTAAAATTACCAATGACATTTTTCACAGAACAAAACATTTCACAATTCATATGGAAGACTGATGATCCTGAATAGCCAAAGTAGTCTTGATAAAGAATGTAGCTGGAGGAATCAAACTTTCTGACATCAGGTTATGCTACAAAGCTACAGTCATCAATATAGTATGTTACTGGCACAAAAACAGAAACGTAGATCAGTGGAAGAAGATAGAAAGCCCAGAAATAAACCTATGCACCGTATTTTTGACAAAGGAAGCAAGAATATACAATGGGGCAAAAAAGCCTCTTCAATAAATGGTGCTGGGAAAATTGGACAACTACACATAAAGGAATGAAATTAGAACACTTCCTAACACCATACTAAAGATAAACTCAAAACAGATTAAAGACCTAAGTGTAAGACCAGAAACTGCAAAACTCTTAGAGGAAAACATAGACAGAACACTCGATGACATAAATCAATACAAGATCCTCTAAGACCCATCTCTTAGAATAATGGAAATAAAAACAAAAGTAAACAAGTGGGACCTGATTAAACTTAAAAGCTTTTGTACAGCAAAGGAAAACTATAAGCAAGGTGAAAAGACAATCCTCAGAATGTCAGAAAATAATAGTAAATGAAACAACTGACAAAGGATTAATTTCCAAAATATACAAGCAACTGATACAACTCAATGCCAGAAAAGCAAAAAACCCAATGAAAAAGTGGGAAAAAGACCTAAACAGACATTTCTCCAAGGAAGACATACAGATGGCTAACAAACTCATGGAAAGATGCTCAATGACATCACTTATTATTAGAGAAACACAAATCAAAACTACAATGCAATATATTCTCACACTGGTCAGAATGGCCATCATCAAAAAGTCTACAAACAATAAATCCTGCAGAGGGTGTGGTTTAAAGGTAACATTTTTGTACCATTGGTGGGAATGTAAACAACCACCATGGATGAAATATGGAGATTCCTTAAAAACTAGGGATAAATAACCCAGAAATCCCACTTCCAGGCATATACCCTGAGGAAACCAAAGTTGAAAAAGATACATGTATCCTGTTTTTCATTGCAGCTCTATTTCCAATAGCTAGAACATGGAAGCAACCTAGATGTCCGTTGACAGATGAATGGCTAAAGAAGCTGTGGTACATATACACAATGGAATATTACTCAGCCATAAAAAGGAATGCATTTGAGTAAGTTCTAATGAGGTAGATGAAGTCAGAACCTATTATGCAGAGTGAAGTAAGTCAGAAAGAGAAAGACAAATATTGTATTTTAATGCATATATACAAGATCTAGAAAAATGGCATAAAGAATTTATTTACAGGGCAGCAATGGAGAAACATACATAGAAAACAGACTTATGGACATGGGAAAAGGAAGGAGAGGGTGAGAAGTATTGAAAGAGTAACATAGACAGTTATATTACCATAAGTAAAATAGATAGCCAATCAGAATTTGCTGTATGACCCAGGAAACTCATACAGGGGCTCTGTATCAACCTAGAGGGGTGTGATGGGGAGGGAGACGGAAGAGAGTTTCAAGAGGGAGGGGATATATGTATACCTGTGGCTGATTCATGTTGAGGTTTGACAGAAAACAACAAAATTCTGTAAAGCAATTATCTTTCAATAAAAACAAATAAATAAATTTAAAAAAGGTTGTCATACTAAGTTTAGTTAGTGAGACATAGAAAGACAAATGCTATGATATTGATCATATATGGAATCTAAAAAGTAGTACAAATGAACTTATTTGCAAAAACAGAAATAGAATCACAGATGTAGGAAACAAATTTTTCATTTTCATGGTGGACAGTGTGGGTGTGTAAGAGAGAGGGATAACTTGGGAGGCTGGGCCTGACATATACACACTACTACATATGAAATAGAGAGCTATAAGGATCTACTGCATAGCATACTGAACTTTTGTAAATACTCTTTAATGACATATATAGGAAAATGATTTAATAAATAGTGAACATATGTATGTTATTCATTTTGCTGTATAGTTGAAGCTAACACAATATTGTAAATTATACTCCAATTAAAAAAGTGGAACTTACATGTTTTCTATTACTGCTCCTTTTTCAAAATTAACCATTTTGAAAAACTCAGATTTTACTTCTCCACTCTCTAGGTTGTTTTAAATATACATCTTGCTTTGACCTTGGAATGGATTTCAATAGCCACTGCTGAGCTCCATGAAATAGGGTCAGGACCTAAATGATCACATGAATTTTTATGAAAATTTTATGCAGTGAACTATGAGATAAAATTTATCATCACTGAGACAAATCAGATCACATCTATCATCTCACAGAGTAGATTCTATAAACTGTCAAGAGGAATGTAGCATGAAATTTTACCAAAAAAGAACTTCCCTATGCTTAATATAATCTGTAGTACTATGTATACATTTTTATACAAATCATTTCATGGAATGTTTTCTTTATTATCCACAGTTTAAAGTATTTTGAATATAATGCAAGATATAATTTAGGAAAATGAACAGTTTTAAATATTATTATAAGCTACTCATTGAAGATAGCATCTTGTTCATAAAATTAACACTTAGTATTTTCCAATATTGTACAGAAATGACCCTTTAAAAGTGGATAGAAAAGAATTGTAGAGAAAAATGGCAAATTTGTCATTAAACTAGTATAGCAATGAGGTATGTTATATAATGTGCCTTTTATCATGAGTTTGCAAGCTAATCTTAGTGTTTATTTGAATTGTAATTTATTTTTATTATTAAATGTATCTTCCAAAAGTGGGAAATACATTATGAGATATCTTGCTATTAAAGTATTAATAGAAAATCTTAGCTAAAAGTAAGATATCAGGTCAAACAGTATAGATTTTCTCTATGATAATTTAAAGCAAGTTATTTTTCTTTTAAGTGTTTCATGAAACTTTACTATGAATTTTACAAAACCCACTGTCAATTAATTTATTTCCTTATTATTTATTTTTATTAAAATGTAATTGATTTCCAAAATTGAAACATGGTGATTCAATATTTTTATACATTATACTCTAAACTTATTACAAGGCTTCCTAGGTGACTCAGTGGTAAAGAATCCCCCTGCTGATGCAGGTTTACTCCCTAGGTCAGGAAGATCCCCTGGAGTAGGAAATGGCAACCCACCTCAATATTCTTGCCTGGAAAATTCCATGGACAGAGTTGTCTGGTGGACTTCAGTTCTTGGGGGTCACAAAGAATCGGACATGGCTGAGCATGGTCACAAAGTTATTACAAAATAATGTCTCTGTTTCCCTGTGGTGTACAATATATCCTTGTTGCTTATTTATTTTATACATAGTAATTTGTGTATAATTCCATATCTTACCTTATAACTCTCCTCTTCTCTCTCATCACTCATAACTACTAGTTTGTTCTCCATATTCTGTGAGTCTGTCTTTAACTTGTTATATATATATATATATATATATATATATATATATATATATACACACACACACTTTTTTTTTCAATTAGATTCCACATTTAAGTGATACCAGAACATTTGTCTTTCTCTTTCTGATTTATTTCATTAAGCATAATAACTCTAAGTCCATCCACATTGTTGCAAATGGCAAAAGTCCATTCTTTTTATGGTTGAGTACTATTCCATTTCATCTTCTTTATCTGTTCATCTCTTGGGCATGTGTTGTTTCTATATTTTGGTTACTGTGAATAATGCTGCTTTGAACATTGTGGTGCACATATCTTTTAGAATTAACATTTTCATATTTTTCAGATAAGCCCAGCATTGGAATTTCTGAATCATATGATAGCTGTATTTTTAGTTATATGAGGAACCTCCACACTGTTTTTCACAGTAGCTGCACCAATTTGCAATTTTACAAACATCATGCTAGGGTTCCTGATTAATTTTGCTTATGTTGAATCATATTCCCCCATTAGCTATTGCAACAGGAGCTATAATATAATAGAATAAATTACATTATATTTATACTTTAATATAATTCATGACTGATTATATACATAAAATTTATTATTATGGTGTAATTGGGGATATTAAAGTTCTTCTTTGTCAAATTTCCTCCTAATGCAAAAATACTACCAAGAGCATATAAAACATTTCCTAGTGAGTAAAGCTTATATGTGTTTTTCATCTTTTATACACCTTTAAAATTTAACCATATATAGGGCTTTATTTTAAATTTTGTTTTTAATATATCATTTTACTATTATTATTATTACACTTTTTAACTTCTGTTTCTCAACACTTAGATCTGTTTCTGCTACTCATTATAATTATGATGCATGGATGAAGACACATAAGTATTAAGAGGAAAAGAATATTACTTAATATATCTAGGATACCTGTAAGTTTTACAGTGTCCTGTTATTTTGTCCTAAAAGTTTATTGATAGTAACAAGCTAACTATGCTATATCTTTAAGTGTGCAGCTATTATCAAGTACTATGATAAATTTGCAAGTATGAACCAGACAACTGCTTTGTTTTTGGTATTGTATTATTTGGAATAACTTGAAATTATCATACATGATCAGTTTATTACTCAGAAAATATTTATGGAGCACTCATTATTTGCTCTGCACCTTTTAAGTTGCATTCTGAACATAAAGTGTGAATTACTGATTTGCCTCAACCATACTGGCAAATATTAGAAAAACCGTCTATGCTAAAACTATCTCAACTTATTTAAGACTTTTCAGAGAAGAAGAAATTGAAGTGGAATCTCTTTAAAATGATATCTAACACAAAATTGATAATATTCAATTAGTATCTATAACATGCAATTTAGGAAGATAAATCTGTGGTGATTTTCATCATATGACATAGCATAAGAAATCACTAATACTTTTCTCCACATTCAGTCTCTGGTTTTCACTTTATATGAAGTTTGATTCTAAGAATTATTCGTATATTTTTAGCTCCTGTTGAAAACTCTAAATGTTTTGACACTTAAAATTTGTGAAAATATTTATTAAGCAATAATATGATTCTAATAACAATTTTGCAATTCTATTTATAGTTAAAGTAAATACCTAGCATCCTGGAAAATATACTTGATTTTACTACTTCATTGAATGAAGTTTCCCATAGTATCATGAATCATTGTATTATTTTTGGTAAGCATTGTTGTTAGAAATATCCTTAAATTATTAAAATATTTTTTCTTGTTATTTAATAAGCATTTTAATAAGATCCAGGGGATTGGATCAGCACATTTTCAAGTATCTCTGTCAAGAAATTGAAGAACATTTGCGTAAAATTGTATATATATATATATGTATATATATATACACATATACATATATACATATGTAGAACAAGTTATGAGGTACAGTATGCTAAGATGAAACTTTTTGGTATACAGCATTATATTTACCCTGGGCCTCTGGGGCATGCTTTTCTTTTTTCTTTCCTTATCAGTATATAAAATGAATTTGCTGAAGATACTTATTTGCCTTTTTGTTTGTTCCTTTAAGTTTATTCCAGCTGCTGGCTTGAAAGCGGGCTAGACTGGGGACAAGTGAAGACTCAAAAGAATTCTAACCAGGGAAATAAAGCATTAAGAATTCCCAGATGGCTCAAGTGGTATAGAATATGCCTGCAATGCAGGAGACATGGGTTCAATCCATGGGTCAGGAAGATTCCTTGGAAGAGAAAATGGCCACCCACTCCAGGATTCCTGTTTGGAAAATCCCATGGACAGAGAAGCCTGGTGAGCTACAATCCATGAGGTTGCAGAGTCGGACACAACTGAGCACAGAAGCATTAGTTAAGAAAGGATTGTGGCTAGAATTAAGATTGAGGCCATTAATTCTCAGTTAAATGGACAGATTTAAGATATATTTTCCCAGTAGAATCAATAGGCATTTATGTTCCTGGATGTAGTAATTTGTGTAAATTGGCACTAATAATTGATTTACAATGTCTGGTTGTGTGTGTGTGAGTGTGGGCATGTACACATTAAGAATGAAAAGTCTAGACTATCTTAATGGCTATTTTAATTTGCATAAATCTATGACATTCTCAACAGGGTTTGTTAACAATGTAGTTATGTTTACAGCAGATGCATGTTAAGGAAAACCAAAAAATACTTTCAAATAGCTTTTTTTCAACAAAATTGGCATGATATATATTATTCTATACTCTCTCAGCTAGCAAAATGAGTTCTACAAGGTGTATAATACAAAAAAAGAAAAAAAAAATCACAGTTCCACAAAACTGTTTTAACTTTATAGCTTCAGTACCTTTGCAGAAGTATTTACACAAATTTCAAGAACATTCATCCACTGCACGGAATATATAACAATTACTTAAAATTGACAGGAGAATCTAGAAACACTGTAGAACCTACCAATAATGCTTCTAGGACACCACAGAATGTATTTCCAATGACTGCAGTGACATGAAAGGTGTTTGTTCTATACACAAATATTTACAAGATCTATTCAGACTGATAAATTTTTATGATAATAGTTAAGTGAAAATATATTGGTTTAAGTAAGAAAATCAAGCTACTGATTTCTAAATAAAACACAACATCCATAGTCAGATATTGGTGGTCCCTTCTGATATGAGGGGGCATAGCCAGCTTAAACAGTTTAGTAATTATAAAACTGTGCTCCTTTTGGGATATAGATAAAAAATATTTAATGTTTCTATTTCATCTGCTCATGTTGGTTTTAAAATATTCCATGTATATCCCAACATGAATGGTACTGAATTTTGATCATACCAGTTTCCATCCGGCTCTATCAGCTCTGAGAGACATCCTACAGAAAATCTGGTTGACAACCCCACAGTAGTTTTCTTTTCTTTTCTTTTTCTGCATATATATATATATATATATATATATATATATATATATATATATTTAAACGGAGAAGAAAGTGATTTGCTCAGAGATCGGAATATAATATTTCCCCTCAGCATCATGGGAGGAGATAAAACAATTCATTCGGTGGTCTCTGTTTCGTTAAGTCTTGGTACTTTCTTCAGTAACAGTGTGTGAAATATATTTGACTTTGAGTCCCACTGGAGAAGGAAATGGCAACCCACTTCAGTACTCTTGCCTGGAGAATCCCATGAATGGAGGAGCCTGGTGGGCTACAGTCCATGGGGTCGCAAAGAGTCGGACACGACTGAGCGACTTCCCCTTTGAGTCCCACTGTAGAAGAGGAGTTATTTTTCACTACAGCATTTCTGAGTCTTTTTCTTGTTATTTACTCTGAACTGTAAAATTAAGTTCATAAAGGCATTTGGCAAGGGTGGAGGGAGATTCCATGCTACTAATGGCTAGCACTAATAAGTTGTTTTCATGTTTCAAACAATCTGCGACCACATTCTGAATATTTACCAATATTTTATTTTAATATTAAAGCAGCCATTAGTCAGATGTGTTTAGTTATTGGTCCCTCTTTTTCATCTGTAAAATCTTGAAAGACAAGGTTTCTTGATCCCTTCCTAAGTAGCACAAGGGCATCACTGGAATGATTCACAATGGCCTCTTGTGCTCTAGAAGTTGAGCTTGTGCCCCCTACAGGTGGCTTCTTGGTAGAAGATTTCTGATTTCCTACTTGTCTTGGATCATTTTGTTTTATCCTGCAAGCAGGGCATTCTTTGAACAGTGCTTATCCTGTAGGTGAGTAATGAAAGAAAACCGCTGTTGGTGGAAAGGTTCACAGCCTTCCCAAAAGACCCTGCGCTGGATATAGATCTTTTCCTTCATGTTCAGATGCGGCATGGTAGAAAACCCGTGAGGGAGTCTGAGACCACTTTTTACGAGACTACCAGAGGCACATGACGTTGTGCCCAGGTTTTCTCACTGGATTTCCATGATGACTAGAAACACTGAATAGAGAAGCCTGAGAACTGTTAGGCTGGCTCTGCACTTGAAGAACTGGTGTGCTACATTAGCTACAGTGCTCAGATCTGCTCCTGCTGGCATGAAAACCATTGCTGCACTGCACTCAACATTGTTGAGGCTACTGATTCCAACAGTTGTAATTCCCACTTTATTTGGAAATCCTGTCATGGGTTCCCTGTCATTATCCTCTGCTGGCCTCTTTACAGTTTTGCATTCTGCTGAGCCATTTGTAGGCTGAATGTCAGATGACAGAATAGGTAAATGGGACACTCTTGATCCTGAGTGGATAACAGTTATTCTTTGGTTCCCTGTATAACAGAGATTGTAGAATGCAGTCAGACATCTATGCTTGGGTGTTGCTGGGGCACATCTGAATTCAAATGTGAAGGTAGAGAGGTTCAGTAAGCAAATCAGTACTACTGAATTGCTGTATAGACACATTTGCGGCTCACAGATGGCGAACCACTAAAATTAATATAGGTCCATTAGAAATTTTTTTCTAGTTCATCACCTTTGGCAGTATCTTGCTGAGGGCATCTAAAGTCCTTTGTGGTTCCATTGGAGATATCTCACCATTTCCTAAATGATTGGAACTTTTGTAATTTGGGATGTTTTTGCTTAAATGAGAGCCATCTTTTCTATCAAAATCACAGACTGCATTAACTAGAGGTTTTTTCAAATCACTTTTAGTATCCTGCACATCCATTTGTTCTAAGTTCTCATTCCAGGTGCATCTGTTAAAGATGCTCCTTTAAGCCTCACTTTGATTTTCCCTGAGTTTGAAGGAGTCGTGGTATTTTCTCTCACTTAAAAGATTTCCCATCTGCATTTCAGTTTCCTGTGTATCTCCATTGCCAGCATTTGTGGTTACTCATTTGCTACATGGGTTCTCTATAACTTCAATTTTACCTTCATGAACATGTAAGCCTGTTGTTTCTTTTGCTTCCTCCTCATTTTGGCAAATTATTTTATCACCTTTGAATGGGAAAGGATAATTAGTAGAAGATGACTGCCCAGCTGGAGATGCTTGAGTGACTAGAAGTGTTTACACCTGAAGTCCAAATCCTGCCTGTGTCCTGCTCATGGTAATTTGTTTCATTTTTAAGCAGCAAAACACACTTTCTCATGCTTTTGGACATTCTTTGTTAAAAAACCCACAAATTGCTAATTGTATAATTTAGTATAATATATTAATTATATATTATATAATATATTAATTATAATAGTTATGGTGTATAATTAATTATAATTAATTGTATGTGTGTGCGTGTGCATGTAAGTGCCTTCAGTTGTGTCAGACTCTTTGTGACCCTATGGACTGTAGCCTGCCAGTCTCCTCTATCTGTGGCATTCCCTAGACAAGAATACTGGAGTAGGTTGTTATGCCCTACTTGGGGGAATCTTCCTGATCCAAGAAGATCTGGATCATCTAAAATTGCATCTCCTAAAACTCCTGCATTTCAGCAGATTCTTTGCCACTCAGCCACCAGGGAAGCCCAATTAATTGTATAGTATATAATTAATAAAAATTGTATAATTAATTATATCATGTAACAACTAAAGCCAAAAAATTGAAATTTTTCAAATTTTAAATTAATTGAACTCTGGTATTATTAGAAAATCATGCATTCTGTGAACAGCTTGTGACAATTTAAGAGCTTTAATTTTTTGTAGAATACCATTTTATATGTTTTTCATAAATTTCTAACAAATTTCAGTTACTAAAATTATAGTTTACCATGTCTCCAATTAAAAATGCATGTGTGTGTGAAAGAATCCAGGCTCATTTTGTAATTGAACTATTGCCAATTCAGAACCTCTTAAAATTGATTGCTTTTTCATTCAATATTTATTTCTGATTTCAAATGACTAATTTCATTAAATATATATATATATTTACTCTTGATAAGAAGCCTCTGATAAAAATTACTGTACATTTACTGTAAATTTTAATATCATCTACTTTATCTTTTAATATATTTTACATAATAATACATTTTTATATGTTCTGTTGCAGCAGAGTGCAAATGTCATACATTGTGAAATTTGAAAAAAAAATCATGTCATTTTCTACTCTTTTTTCTTTACTATTCTATTAATAGTACCTACTTCTGCATCTCCACTCAATCTACATTAGTAGGGTGCTTGTAAACTAAAAAAAATCTATAAGATGCCAAAATCACTCAAATGCTAAAATGACAGTGTCTTCAACAAATAGTGTTGAGAGAACTAGGTATTATAATCCAACAAATAAATTCTGTCCTTATCCCACATACTAAAATTACCTCAAATGGATTAAAAACTCAAAAGTAAGACTTAAAACCATAAAAAACCTGTAAGAAAACAGGACAGCGACTTCATAAAATTGATTTGACAATACCTTATTGGGTATGACACCTAAAAGCAACAGACATCAAGAGCAAAAAATAGACACATAGGAGTAAATAAAATTTGAAAAATTTTGTGCATCAAAAGATACAATCAACAGAGTGAAAAGGTAATCTGCAGCATAAAAGAAAATAGTTACAAATCATACATTTGATAAGAGGTTGGTATCTAGAATATATAAAGAACTCCTACAACTCAACAACAAAAGATGAAATAACCCAGTTTAAAAATAGGCAAAAGACTTAAACAAACATAAAAAGATGCTCAACATCAATAAGCATCATAGAAATGTAAACTAAAACCACAATAGGATATCATCCCACAGCCATTAATTAACTCTTAACAAGAAAGAAAAGAGGGAGGGAAAGAAGGAAGGAATAAAGAAAGGAATAAAAATAGAAAAGAATTTTTTTTTTTCAAGGATGTAGACAAAGGAGAACTCTTATGGACTGTAGGATGTGATTGTAAAATCATGCACCTGCTTTGGAAAACAGTATGGTGGTTTCTCAAAAGAATAAAAATAGCAGTCCCACTTCTGGGTATCTATCCAAAGGGATTCAAAGTAGGACCTTGAAATGATATCTACACACACCAGTGTTCACAGCAATAGTATCCACAATAACCAAGAGGTAGAAGCAGCCCAAATGTCCATCAAAGGATCACTGAATAAACAAAATATGGTATATATATACTTGGAATATAATTCAGCCTTAAAAAGGAAGGGAATTCTGTTACATTCTACATAAAACATTATGCTAAGTGAGATAAGCTAGTTACAAAAAGATAAATACTGTATGAGTACACTATTATGAAGTATCTGAAGTGTTATACAAATAATTAACTCCTAAGGGTTGGAGAAGACTCTTGAGAGTCCCTTGGACTGCAAGGAGATCCAACCAGTCCATTCTGAAGATCAGCCCTGGGATTTCTTTTGGAAGGAATGATGCTAAAGCTGAAGCTCCAGTACTTTGGCCATCTCATGCGAATAGTTGACTCATTGGAAAAGACTCTGATGCTGGGAGGGATTGCGGGCAGGAGGAGAAGGGGACGACAGAGGATGAGATGGCTGGATGGCATCACTAACTCGATGGGTGAGTCTGAGTGAACTCCGGAAGATGGTGATGGACAGGGAGGCCTGGCGTGCTGTGATTAATGGGGTCGCAAAGAGTCGGACACGACTGAGCGACTGAACTGAACTGAAGGGTTAATATGTAAAGGAGTTAAGACGGTTTAAGCAGAAATAAAATATTTGAATTGGAAGTTAAAAGATGGATTTTTACTTACTGCCTTTTGATATAGATTCTTATAAAATAATAAAACACATAACTTATCTAAATGTTTGTTTCCTTAATTATGCCTTTCCATGGAATGAAGTGTCTGCTATAACATTTTCCTTTTCATCATTCATGGAGCAACAATTTACTGAGACTATATTCTAGGCTCCAGAGAACAAAAGAGACAAAGTGAGAGATAAAAGCTACTGTTATTTTAAAGGTATTTAATGTCCATCTTTTATTTTTCCAAAAATGCTACCTGGAAAAATATCCAGTTCCAAGTGGCTTAAACACCTCTAATTTATAACTGTTAATAATAAACATTGCACTGGGAACACACACACACACATTTGATGTAATTTTTTTGTTGTTATTTATTGGAAAGGGTAGCAAAGGACATTTTAAAATGTTGATCCATATGGAAACTAGTTATATTATAAATATGTTTTTGTTTGAATACTTTAAAAATATTGTTACATATAATACTATCATTTTTGCAATCTCTTCAACTTGAAAATTTAACTCTTCACATTTTCAGAGTAAAGTATAATGAAACAGAAAAAAATGGGCAAATATTGCTTCTTATTTTCAGTCAGTGAATTCTGTATTAGGGAGAAGCTAGATAGAGAATTAATGAATCAACAAAAAGTATGATGAGTTCAAGCATTTCAGTTCTCATAATAATGATGCCCCAGAGAATCTGATTTGATCAATGCATAATCATTTCCGTTCAGATGAGTCTGCCCAAATAACTGGAATGTTCATTTTGTGGTCCAGTAATCTTAGTTGACTTAATGACATAAGAACAACTGTGAATAACTGTGCAATATCCAACTAATTTCTTGGTGATAGATTTTCAGAGTCAATCTAGTCAACTGCAAAGCATTAGACACTTTCAAATTATCTCACATGATCTAGAGAAATTTATTACAAGGGATATTTACAACAGATGTCTTGTTCGTAGATATATTTATACATGAGTTCTGTGAAATAACCTCTATATAAAACTAAGTAACTTCATTTATGTAGTGACATATTGTTGTCACTCAGTCATTTCTGACTCTTTGCAACCCCATGGACTGCTGCACACCAGGCTTCCCAGTCCTCCACCCTCTCCCAGAGCTTGCACAAACTCATGTCCATTGAGTCAGTGACATATTATATATATATATTCAGGGTAAATCAATCCATATTCATGTTTTCTGGTGAAAATAATAATGATATGAGACTACATGCAGAAGGAAGCATGGATAGAACAAGACTTTGAACTTCATGGAACAAATCTTTGTAAACTGACATTTTTATTGTTTAACAGGTAGCAAAGTATTTGGCCGAAGACAAATACTTTCAAAATTTAAAAAAATATATTTATAAAGTTATTAAATACTTATTAACATTGCAGGCATAGATAAATATGCATATGGAGTATCCGCTGCACTAGGCACTAGAGAGAGAAATAAAAATATAAATGTTAAGTACTTTACAGTCTATGAACTGCAACACTGACCTGCATTAACATGTGAAAATGGGTAATCAAGTTAGTGATTTCTCGCCAATAGAATACAAGACCTTAACAAAACAGGGCGTGAAACAGAATACGTTTTTAATTTGAGGAAGATAAATTAGAGATTGATAAAGCCCAAGTCTAAACCATAAATGCAAACTGGGTAGAGGAAACCATTAGGTAACCAGGATGCAGAAATTTAATATAGGAAATAGATACTGATAGAGAAAAATGGATGCAAATTTGGATGAAGTAGATTGTTACAGTAAGGAGGCAACTTACCAAAATAAATTATGGGTATGTTGGACACGAATAGCAGCATGTTTTCATCTAGTATAGATCCATTTCTTATTAAACTACAATCTTAGTTATTAAATTTTTGTGAAAGAAAGTGAAAGTGTTAGTTGCTCAGTCATGTCCAACTCTATGCAACCCTGTGGATTGTAGCCCTCCAGGCTCCTCTGTCCATGGAATTCTCCAGGCAAGGATACTGGAGTAGGAAGCCATTCCCTTCTCCAGGGGATCTTCCTGATTCAGGGATCAAACTGCAGTTTTCCGCATTGCAGGCAGATTCTTTACTGTCTGAACCATCACGTAAGCTATTAGGTGATGTGCTATTTTACAATTTTCTTTAAGTATATATACTACGTATATAAGTGTACTATGTGTATAAGTATATATATATGTGTATATATATATATATATACATATATATATACTATTTAAATATATATGCTTAATTTCTTTAAGTATATATACTATGTTGGGCTTCCCAGGCAGCTCAGTAGTAAAGATCCCACCTGCCAATACAAGAGATGTAAGTGATGCTGGTTTGATACTTGGTTTGGGAAGATCCCTGGAGGAAGGCATGGCAACCCACTCCAGTATTCTTGCCTGAAAAATCCCATGGACAGAGGAGCCTGGTGGACTATGGTCCATAAGGTTGCAAAAAGTTGGACCTGATTGAAGTGACTTAGCACGCACATACATACAGTTACTAAGAGATTCTGAAAAATGCACAAAATGTATGTTTTCCTATTACCAGTAATTTTAACAGTATTTAATCTTACTTAATGTCAAATTTATTTACATATTAATATATGGGTATAATATTCCTTGGCAGAATTTTTAGACACAAAAATAATTATATTATTTTTATCTCAATGTATTATAAAATGACTGATAGAAAATAAACAAAAATATACTTTTCCCTAAAGCTATAAAAATCCATTGGAAAAAAGAGTCAGCATTAAATTGACTTGTTTGTAGAGATGCCATGTTGATGTAAAATAATTAAACGATTATAAGAATATTACATCTAAACTTCCTATGTTAAAAATAAAAATAATTATTTTATGTAATTTAAATCATGCAATTTTAAATTTCAACCTTTATTTTTCTAAATATCACCATGCTCATATGTAAAATGATGGAATATCTTATTGCAATGCATCTGTTTAAAACAACAAATCATTGTGATTAAAATATGATATAGAAAAGTTACTATGTTGATATTTTATCAAAAATCAAGACAACTCACAATCCATAATTCACTAATTTACTTTGATCTGCTTAGGAAAGGAAGCAAAAGAAGAAAGCTTCTACTATGTCATACAACTTAGAAGTGAATATCAATAAATCAATGTCAAAAATATATTGCAATAAATTACTCAGAAATGTGACCTTAAATGTGGTGTGTGTTTCATTCCTTGTGGTAGGGAGCATAAGTGAGATTTGTGAGACATCTTTCATTAGAGGCCACTGTTTCTTGTCAGTCACACTTTTTAAATATATATCATTTAGAACGAAATTTTTATGTTGAGCCTTAGCCTGCAGTTGATTTTTCACAAAGAACATTTTCAGTTGTTCTTGAGATATTACAGAGTAGTAAAGTATTCTTTCCAATTTATAACATTTCCAAGATGACAACTTTCATGTTCATCTCTCAATTGAGAAGGAAATACCCATCTGTGCAATGCATGGACTAGAGCACATTAAAGATGTGACTTCTGTTTTCTAGAATTTTAGAGTACAAAATTGCCATTAAGCATGAACAAATACATCAAGATGCCAAGACATACTGACTGGTATTATCACCATTTATTTCATGGAAAGTCGGTTCTGTAGACAATATCTCTGTGGGTCTGAAATGATGATTCCCTGGCTCCAAACAGCACTTTTTCTAATCTCTCCTCTTGCTCTCACTAAGTAAGACAGACAGAAGAAATGAAACATACAGCAGACTTTGATTAGATTTTCATGCTTTACATACTCACGTTTATATTTTAAAAATTCAAATGGAAAAAAAAAAACCCTGACAATAAACTGGTTTCTATTCCCCCTATTTTTTCTATTTGAAAAAAATACATAGCTACCTCTAACATACCTTCTAATTTTTTGATTGAAAGCCAAGAATAATCTAACAAGTAAAAAGAACTGAGGCTAACAATGCCTTTGTGTGATGTTGACTAGGAGTTAACCTATATTTACTACATTATGTGAAATGAGGGCAATTGTACAGTAGTTTGAACATTCTTTGGTAGTGCTTTTCTTTGGGATTGGAATGGAAGTTGACTTTTTCCAGTCTTGTGACCTCTGCTGAGTTTTCCAAACTTGCTGACATATTGATTGCAGCACTTTAGCAGCAGCATCTTTGAGGATTTGAAATAGCTCAGCTGGAATTCCATCACCTCCACTAATTTGTTAGTAGTAATACTTTCTAGGGCCCACTTAACTTCACACTCCAGGATGTCTGGCTCTAGGTCAGTGACCAAGCCGTCATGGTTTTCTAGGTCATTAAGATCTTTTTTTGCATAGTTCTTCTGGGTATTCTTGCCACCTCTTCTTGATATCTTCTGCTTCTGTTAGGTCCATACCCTTTCTGTCCTTTATTGTGCCCATCTTTGAATGAAATGTTCCCTTGGTATCTCCAATATTCTTGAAGAAATCTATAGTCTTGCCCATTCTATTGTTTTCCTCTACTTCTTTGCACTGATTACTGAGGAAGACTTTATTATCTCTCCTTGTTATTCTCTGGAACTCTGCATTCAGATAGGTATATCTTTGCTTTTTCCCTTTGCCTTTTGCTTTTCTTTTCTCAGCTATTTGTAAGATTTTCTCAGACAACCATTTGCCTTCTTGCATTTCTTTTTCTTTGGGATAGTGTTGGTCACCACCTCCTGTACACTGTTATGAACCTCTGACCATATTTCCTCAGGTACTCTGTAACGAGATTTAATCACTTGAATCTCTTTGCCACCTCCACTGTATAATCATAAGGGATTTGACTTAGGTCATACCAGAATGACTTAGTGGTTTTCCCTACTTTCTTCAATTTAAGCCTAAACTTTGCAATAAGAAGCTCACGATATGAGCCAAGTCTGTTTTTACTGACTGTATAAAGCTCCTCCATCTTCAGTTGCAAATAATATAATTAATCTGATTTTGATATTGACCATTTGGTGATGCCAATGTGTACAGTCATCTTTTGTCTTGTTGGAAAAGCATGTATACTATGGCCAATGTGTTCTCTTGACAAACTTTGTTAAGCTTTGTACTGCTTCATTTTATACTCCAAGGCTAAACTTGCCCATTACTCCAACTATCTCTTGACTTCCTGTTTTGCCTTCCATTCCCTATGATGAAACAGACATTGTTTTATTGGTGCTAGTTTTAGAAAGTATTTCAGGTCTTCATAGAACTGTTTACCTTCAGCTTCTTCAGCACTAGTGGTTGGGACATAGAATTGGATTACTGTGATGTTGAATGGTTTGCCTTGGAAAGGAACTGAGGTCATTCTGTCATTTTTGAGATCACATCCAAGTACTGCATTTTGCACTCTTTTGTTGATTATGAGGAATACTCCATTTCTTCTAAGGGATTCTATCCACAGTAGTAGATATAATGGTCATCTGAATTAAAGTCACACATTCCTGTCCATTTTAGTTCACTGATTCCTAAAATATTGATGTTCACTCTTGCCATCTCCTGTTGACCATGTCTAATTCACCTTGATTCATGGACCTAATATTACAGGTTCCCAATGTAGCTGTATATGTCAATGGTTGAAATTCCTTTAGTGTCCTTGTTTTTGTATCCTTTGTTGTTTTGGGGTTTTCTAGAGGCTTCTTGGAGAAGGCAATGGCACCCCACTCCAGTACTCTTGCCTGGAAAATCCCATGGATGGAGGAGCCTGGTAGGCTGCAGTCCATGGGGTTGCTAAGAGTCGGATACGACTGAGCTACTTCACTTTCACTTTTCACTTTCATGCATTGGAGAAGGAAATGGCAAACCACTCCAGTGTTCTTGCCTGGAGAATCCCAGGGATGGGGAAGCCTGGTGGGCTGCCGTCTATGGGGTCGCACAGAGTCGGACACGACTGCAGTGACTTAGCAGCAGTAGCAGAGGCTTCTTAAATATCATAGTCTTACTGTTTTTTAAGCTATAAACCACAATTATTCATGAGTCTGCCTGATGTGGTGTCAGTATGATGGGGAGAACAGGTGTTCTAAAATTGTGTGGTTAGTCAAAGATATTTTAGTTGGCCTTAGCTTCTGAGCTATAATCTTTCACAAATGCTTCTCAGTTTTCCTCCAAATTAGGAGAGATAGGACATTTGAAAGAGTTGTAGCTGGATATATCCCTTTTCCCAGATCAGTTAGTTTTTAGAAAATTGTCAGTTTGTTAAACTAAAGAAGATAGTTTCTTTCAAGAGTAGTCCATAGTTAAGAAGAGCATAATCAATTTCCTGGGCACATTTCAAAATATTTACTTTCCCCTTCCTGCACTGTAATTATATATATTAGCAGTGAACGAATGTGAAGTCACTCAGTCGTGTCTGACTCTTTGTGACCCCATGGACTGTAGCTTACCAGCCTCCTTTGTCCACAGGATTTTCCAGCCAATGGTACTGGAGTGGATTGCCATTTCCTTCTCCAAGGGGTCTTCCCTACCCAGGGATCGAACCTGGGTCTCCCGCCTTGTAGACAGACGCTTTGCCGTCTGAGCCACCAGGGAAGTAATTATAGGGGCATGTTATTATTATAATTTCTTTATCTTCACACAGAGACCTTGATGGGACTCCTGGTGGTAAAATTCATGCTGTGTTCAGTTCAGTTCAGTCGCTCAGTCGTGTCTGACTCTTTGTGACCCCATGAAGCGCAGCACGCCAGGCCTCCCTGTCCATCACCATCACCTAGAGTTCACCCAGACTCACATCCATCGAGTCAGTGATGCCATCCAGCCATCTCATCCTCAGTCGTCCCCTTCTCCTCCTGCCCTCAATCCCTCCCAGCATCAGAGTCTTTTCCAATGAGTCAACTCTTCTCATGAGGTGGCCAGGGTACTGGAGCTTCAGCTTCAGCATCATTCCTTCCAAAGAAATCCCAGGGTTGATCTCCTTCAGAATGGACTGGTTGGATCTCCTTGCAGTCCAAGGGACTCTCAAGAGTCTTCTCCAACACCACAGTTCAAAAGCATAAATTCTTTGGCACTCAGCCTTCTTCACAGTCCAACTCTCAAATCCATACATGACCACAGGAAAAACCATAGCCTTGACTAGACGGACCTTAGTCAGCAAAGTAATGTCTCTGCTTTTGAATATGCTATCTAGGTTGCTCATAACTTTTCTTCCAAGGAGTAAGCGTCTTTTAATTTCATGGCTGCAGTCACCATCTGCAGTGATTTTGGAGCCCCCAAAAATAAAGTGTGACACTGTTTCCACTGTTTCCCCATCTATTTCCCATGAAGTGATGGGACCAGATGCCATGATCTTCATTTTCTGAAGGTTGAGTTTAAGCCAGCTTTTTCACTCTCCTCTATCACTTTCATCAAGAGGCTTTTTAGCTCCTCTTCACTTTCTGCCATAAGGGTGGTGTCATCTGCATATCTGAGGTGACTGATATTTCTCCCGGTAATCTTGATTCCAGCTTGTGCTTCTTCCAGCCCAGTGTTTCTCATAATGTACTGTGCATAGAAGTTAAATAAGCAGGGTGACAATATACAGCCTTGACGTACTCCTTTTCCTATTTGGAAGCAGTCTGTTTTTCCATGTCCAGTTCTAACTGTTGCTTCCTGACCTGCTTACAAATTTCTCAAGAGGCAGGTTAGGTGGTCTGGTATTCCCATCTCTTTCAGAATTTTCCAGTTTATTTTGATCCACACAGTCAAAGGATTTGGCATAGTCAATACAGCAGAAATTGATGTTTTTCTAGAACTCTCTTGCTTTTTCTGTGATCCAGCAGATGTTGGCAATTTGATCTCTGGTTCCTCTGCCTTTTCTAAAACCAGCTTGAATGTCAGGGAGTTCACGGTTCATGTATTGCTGAAACCTGGCTTGGAGAATTTTGAGCATTACTTTACTAGCATGTGAGATGAGTGCAATTGTGTGGTAGTTTGAACATTCTTTGGCATTGCCTTTCTTTGGCATTGGAATGAAAACTGACCTTTTCCAGTCCTGTGGCCACTGCTGAGATTTCCAAATTTGCTGGTATATTGAGTACAGCACTTTCACAGCATCATCTTTCAGGATTTGAAACAGCTCAACTGGAATTCCATCACCTCCACTAGCTTTGTTCATAGTGATGCTTTCTAAGGCCCACTTGACTTCACATTCCAGGATGTCTGGCTCTAGATTAGTGGTCACATCATCATGATTATCTGGGTCATGAAGATCTTTTTTGTACAGTTCTTCCGTGTATTCTTGCCACCTCTTCTTAATATCTTCTGCTTTTGTTAGGTCCATACCATTTCTGTCCTTTATTAAGCCCATCTTTGCATGAAATGTTCCCTTGGTATCTCTAATTTTCTTGAAGAGATCTCTAATCTTTCCCATTTTATTGTTTTCCTCTATTTATTTGCATTGATTGCTGAAGAAGGCTTTCTTATCTCTTTTTGCTATTCTTTGGAACTCTGCATTCATATGCTTATATCTTTCCTTTTCTCCTTTGCTTTTCACCTCTCTTCTTTTCACAGCTATTTGTAAGGCCTCCCCAGACAGCCAGTTGGCTTTTTTGAATTTTTTTTTCCATGGGGATGGTCTTGATCCCTGTCTCCTGTACAATGTCATGAATCTCATTCCATAGTTTGTCAGGCACTCTATCAGATCTAGGCCCTTAAATCTATTTCTCACTTCCATTGTATAATCATAAGGGATTTGATTTAGGTCATACCTGAATGGTCTAGTGGTTTTCCCTACTTTCTTCAATTTGAGTCTGAATTTGGTAATAAGTTCATGATCTGAGTCACAGTCAGCTCCTGGTCTTATTTTTGTTAACTGTATAGAGCTTCTCCATCTTTGGCTGCAGAGAATACAATCTGATTTTGGTGTTGACCATCTGGTGATGTCCATGTGTAGAGTCTTCTCTTGTGTTTTTGGACGAGGATGTTTGCTATGGTGAGTGCATTCTCTTGGCAAAACTCTATTAATCTTTGCCCTGTTTCATTCCCCATTCCAAGGCCAAATTTACCTGTTACTCCAGGTGTTTCTTGACTTCCTACTTTTGCATTCCAGTCCCCTATAATGAAAAGGACATCTTCTTTGGGTTTTAGCTCTAAAAGATCTTGCAGGTCTTCATAAAACCATTCAACTTCAGTTTCTTCGGCGTTATTGGTTGGGGCATAGACTTGGATAACTGTGATACTGAATGGTTTGCCTTGGAAACGAACAGAGATCATTCTGTCGTTTTGGAGATTGCATCCAAGTACCGCATTTTGATTGTTTGGATCCACAGGTTAGAAAATCCAAACTTCTGCCAATGATGAAATACCCACAGACAAATATTTTTTATGAAATTTCTAGATCAACTACAGAGGAAGCATGCATCTACCCTCCAATAACTGCTCTGCCAGAGGAAACTTCTTTGTATTTTGAAGTATCTTCATTTGAAGTCTGAGGGACAAAGCATTAGGAACAATTGGCTATCTTCTCCTTAGTTCACCGGTATTTATACCTTCACGCCTCATTTCCTTGATGATGTTGGCCCATCATTTATATCATCATATTTTAAATTCTTTCTGTTTATCAATTTGCACTATACTACTTTGCACCTGTGAACCTCATCTCCCAAGACTCCTGCTCAACTAAGTATTTCCATTAGGCCTGTTCTAAATCACCTGCTTCATGATCATCAAATGTCCCTACTTCCTTATTTTTAGAACATATATTCACTTTCCTGTTTTTCTTGAATGTAGCTAGTCCCTGATAAATTCTCATATCTTTTTTTTTCCTTAACTAATTCTCCAACTCTTAATAAATGAGCTTTATCAGAGACATCTGACTTGAATATTTCCTAATGTAAATTAGGCTTCCTTATTAGTTACACTTATATATAGATTTTACAGTTGACAAAGTTAATAGTTGTAACTGTGTTTATCTCTTAGATGAATCTCTCCTTAAATGAGTCCATGAGATTTAAAATGATAAGAAATACTTTGGTTGCTTCATCATTTTATGTACAGAGCCTACACATGGAACATAAATTTCATTTATCATAATTTACAATTTACTTAACATTTGTTACTAGCACTAAACTTGTTGTACTTGCCATGGAAATATTTTCCTATATTAATTTAAACAATTATTATAATTTTGGATGTCTCAGATTTTTTTATATTATTCTTAATACATAATTTAAATATTGATATTCTTAGTCATAGATTAGTTAAAGTTATTCTCAGATGTAACCATTACTTTAATATTTGATAGGTATCTCTTTCTTATATTGTTTTCCTCCTTATATTGCTTGAGTCTATAGCAGTATAGAATAATTTTATGTTTTTATACTTTAAACAAATAGTATAAAACTGCTTAGTCTCAATTGTCTAAACTTAATAGTCAGAAGTTGAAATATATCTTTATTTTTAAAAATTTGAATAAGTTAATTTCTGGAAAAAATGTTTTAAAAGCATTTTAAATGTGAAAAAATAACTTACACATGTGGAAATTGAAAAGTACATATAATATAATTTTAAAAAAAGAGAAGTTTACATAAATATAACACTGGGTTTATAAACGTCAGGGAAAAAAATAGAAAAAATAATCTAGAAGCAGCCGGCCATAATCACCCATTTAGATATTCATAAGAGGTATGAAGCCTAGCTAACCTGATTAATAAGCTGTTGATTTAGCAACACTTTTGTGCTGAGAAGCTAAAAGACTACTTTTATACTCTTTATTTTCTTCTGCTCAAATGTTTATCCTCAAGTTCATTGCAAATTATTTTTAACTTATCACTTTTTAATATACCAACTTCTATCATGCTGGTGTCTCAGAAATGCCTCTGAAACACCTCTCCTAAGATGATTCTTTGCTTTTCCTTTTGTCTCCAGAGTCAATCATCAAAGTGATCCTTTAAAAAAAAAAATTCTAATGATCTAATCATTGCAGATGGTTATTGCAGCCATGAAATTAAAAGACACTTACTCCTTGGAAGGAAATGTATGACCAACCTAGATAGCATATTCAAAAGCAGAGACATTACTTTGCCAACAAAGGTCCGTCTAGTCAAGGCTATGGTTTTTCCAGTGGTCAGGTATGGATGTGAGAGTTGGACTGTGAAGAAGGCTGAGCGTCAAAGAATTGATGCTTTTGAACTGTGGTGTTGGAGAAGACTCTTGAGAGTCCGTTGGACTGCAAGGAGATCCAACCAGTCCATTCTAAAGGAGATCAGTCCTGGAAGGAATGATGCTAAAGCTGAAACTCCAGTACTTTGGCCACCTCATGTGAAGAGTTGACTCATTGGAAAAGACTCTGATGCTGGAAGGGATTAGGGGCAGGAGGAGAAGGGGATGATAGAGGATGAGATGGCTGGATGGCATCACCGACTTGATGGACATGGGTTTGGGTGAACTCTGGGAGATGGTGATGGACAGGGAGGCCTGGGGTGCTGTGGTTCATGGGGTCACAAAGAGTCGGACATGACTGAGCGACTGAAATGAACTGAATCCCTTACTTAAAACCCACCAATAGCTACCTATAATACTCGAACTATCAAGTACTTATAATTGTTTGTAAGACTTTGTATGTTGTGTTTCTTGAATAATTTTTCAATTTCTTTTGCTATTATTCTACTCTTTGTTTTTCCTGTTTATCTTATTTTAAAAAGCAATGACACTCATTTTCTTTATCATTAATGTATTTTATTTTATCTTAAAAACACTCTTCATTGTCTGCCATTGCATCAAGTACATATTTTTTCACTAAATTAGAAGTTTCAGAAGACTTGACTCAATCTGTAGAATCAATATTCTAATCTCAGCTTTTACATCAGTACATGCAATATAAAGATGTCAATAATTATGGGTTGAATGAATAGATAAGCTGTCAGTACGTCTCAATAGCAAAAGATAGTATGAACTTGTTAGATTCTTTCCAAATATTTAATTTGAGAAAGCTAATCAATGTGGAAAATATTAAGGAATGAAATTCTAATTTGAAAATGAAAATGGAGAATAAGTAATGAATTATTTAGGAATAGGTAGAGAAAATGGGGGGAGGGGAGCTCCCAGGGAGCTCAGCTGGTAAAGAATCTGCCTGCAATGCAGGAGACTCCAGTAGAATTCCTGGGTCAGGAAGTTCCCCTGGAGAAGGAATAGGCTAACCACTCCAGTATTCTTGGGCTTCCCTGGTAGTTTAGATGGTAAAGAATCTGCCTGCAATGCAGGAGACCTGGGTTCAATCCCTGGATTGGGATGACCCCCTGGAGGAGGGCATGGCAACCTACTCCAGTATTCTTGCCTGCAGAATCCCCATGAACAGAGAAGCTGGAGGGCTACAGTCAATGGGGTCACAAAAAGTCAGATGCGACTAAACAGAGCACAGGACAGAGAAAATGGAAAGAGAAAAATAAGTATAATCTTTGCCTAATTTATTGCATAAGAATTTAAACATGTAAAGAGAGGGTATAAAGATTTCTTAGGAAAAATTCTGGGGTTTCCATTGTCATGTTTTTTGTCTTACATTTTAATCAAGGCTATTTTGAATGAACCTCACAGATTCATTATATTTCTATTCACTCTTAACTTCCATAAATATCCATTAATATAGAGTGATCTGTGATTCTTAGTTATTAGACATGTTTATAAAGCTGAAGAAGTAAAGAGTGAAATAGCAAATAAATTTACAGTTATAACTTAAAAAATGCCAAATTGTATCATAAAGAAATCATGAAAATTATGAAAATTACTTAAAATAAGAAAATAAAAATAACTTTATATCTAATAAATTAAGCCTGGCTATGCCCATTTTCAGATTATTTCTGTTACTTAATGACGCATTTCTTTAGGTGAAAGTGAAGTTGCTCAGTGGTGTCCGACTCTTTGCGACCCCATGGACTGTAGCCTACCAGACTCCTTTGTCCACGGAATTTTCCAGGCGAGAGTACTGGAGTGAGTTGCCATATCTTTCTCCAGGGGATCTTTCTGACCCAAGGATTGAACCTGGGTCTCCCACATTGCAGGCAGACTCTTTACCATCTTGAGTCAACAGGGAAGATCCTTATTTAGGTAATCAAGCTAAATAAATACTTTTTGCAAGGGATTCTGATTAAAATCCTTAAATATTTTCTGCTCCAACACACATGATAACTAGTTGTGCAATTTAGTGTCTGTCTTGGTTATTTTCCCAGCAGGTTGTTAACAATTAATTAGTAAAACTTCTCCAATACTATCTGTGTTTGACTAATAATTGCAGGGCAGGGAAATAGAATTTCCCTTTGTAAACAAATTGCAAAGATGATCATTTTATTTAGATAAGACAATGTGAATTTTCCTTATATTTTTTGTTACTTAGATTTAGAGCCAGAAGGCATAAATTGTATTTATGAGCATTGGGTAAAGTTCTTTATAAGTTACACAGCAGATATTAGACTCAGTTTTGGACAACATCGCCTAATTTTACCCCAGCTTACATCTTGTTTTTTAGAAGAAGAGTGTATCTTATATACGTCTGTTTATTTAAGTTGATTACTCTTAGGGGATTCTTAGCAGGACTTGTTCAGATTAGCAATTGTAATTACAAAATAAACAAAGTTTTCCCATTTTCTATCAAAAGTGTTACTGGCTTCTCTTGTTTAAAGCCATGTTTTTTGTCTTTTTAAAAAAATTCATATTTTATAGATTCTAAGTTAAAATTGTAGTCAATAATTACAAACATTTCAATATTTATAGTTTTTAATACTTTCTTTGGTACATACTGTGCTTGACTCATCCCATTTTATCTATGATCATTTCTTACTATGCTTTTTTCTACTACTTATATTCATAGATATTTCAAGTGAAATTAATATGTGGTATTTTCTTGTCCAGTCACCTAATTTTATAGTTTAGAAAGTTTAGGATTAGGAGTAGATAATTTGAATTTTGAAAGTTCATTGTACAAGATACAGTAGAGAGAGTCAACATATATCCTAATCTCTTTCTAGTGTGACTTTATGGAGTGTAGATGTTGCCAAGATAAAAATGATTATCCTTCACTCAAGAAATGTTCAGATTCAAGCAGACAAGTCTTAAATTTGAACCTGGATAAGGGCAAGAGGAGGTTGTACACAGGCCACCTATTTTAACATTTTAGATTGTATCTGGTAGTATATCACTTGGAGGCAAAAATCATAGCAGTGACTAATTGTTCTCTACATTATGGTTTTGAGAACTTAATTCTAGAGTGAGAATGTGAGTCAGAAGTGGCATATCTCTTTCAGGGTCAACTCATTATTGCTCAGAATGATTCCCAGACCTCTCCACCTCAACTAACATCTGCCTATGCAGAAGCTTCAATAAATTTGGAAATGAAAAAGAAAGGTACTAAATTTTGTTTCATCTAAACTAAGGAAAATGCTTTCTGTTTTCTGAAACTGAATTCTGACTAACAGAGTAAGAATTGGAGAAGTGGACAGCAATCTGGAAAGTTACTAGTATCTTACAATGCTTTGGAATAGCACGAAGAACTCATGCTCATCCATGGTCAGTAGAGAGTGGGAAAGTAGGAGACTGGAGATACATTGAAAAATAAAAGGAGGTCAATTGGACAATATGTGTTGTCATACAAAGAAAGCTAAATGTTATGCTTTCATGACAAGGAAGACTAAATTGTTAAATGGACAATATAAACATATGGAGCCATTATGTTGTATCAATTGTTATGGGGTATAAAGTTAAAATGAACTTAATGACTGTCATGAATCACATATTTAGAACAAAATTCAATATTAATCTTGGATGTACAAATACCATGTTGAGAAATCAAGATCAACAGAGTTTAGGGTGTCAATATCATTTGTGTTTCTGTATTATTTAAATGGTGCCACCATATAAAATAGAAAAAAACATTGGAGTTGAATGCTAACTTTACAGATTGCTGACGTTCAGTTGCTCAGTCATGTCTGACTCTTTGTGACCCCATAAACTGTAGCACTCCAGGCTTCCCTGTCCTTCACTAACTCCTGGAGTTTGCTCAGACTCATTTCCATTGAATTGATAATGCCATCCAACCATCCAACCATCTCATCCTCTGTCGTCCCCTTCTCCTCCTGCCCTCAATATTTCCCATCATCAGAGTCCAGGTGGCCAAAGTATTGGAGCTTCAGCTTCAGCATCAGTCCTTCCAATGAATATTCAGTGTTGTTTTCCTTTAGGATTGATTGGTTTGATCTCCTTGTTGTCCAAATGACTCTCAAGAGACTTCTCCAGCATCACATTTTGAAAGCACCAGCTCTTCAATGCTTAGCCTTCTTTAGGTCAACTCTCACACCTGTACATAACTACTGGAAAAACTATGGCTTTAGCAGATACTTTTATATTACTATGGATTTTAACTTTTTCTCAAATTGTGTTGTGAAGGTTTTCTTCCTTATTTAAAGCTACTCTTTTTAGAGTAAAATTTACCTTACAAATTTATTTACTGCATTTTATCTCATTCCTTCTAAACTTTATAACAATTATAACAAATTAATATTTCAGTTAACACACGAACATAAGACTATTTCATGTTGTACCAAATTAAAAAGCCCACATAAAGTCCAAAGTTTTAGAGTGTTTTATGGTATTAACAGTATGATAAAACTAAAAACACTATTATAGGTCTTTTACAGCCCAGTCCACATCTCATAATCTATGCATCTGGGATAACCTATTATACCAACCCTGCATAATTTGAAGAGTGAGGTCTTAGAGCTCCATCTTCTGGAAACAGCTTGTAGCACAGCTCAAACCCAAATTCTGCTGCAATCAGGATTCTAAAAACACAGGACACTTTTAGAATATCTACTCTTCTCTGATCATAAATTTAGCTATTCATAGGGTTCAAGGAAGCCATAGAGTCCATACAAGCTCTTGAGAAGACCACAGAATTTCCCTACACATGCTTGTGCACAGCAGAGCATCCTACCTAAGATATCAATTCCAAGGAGTCATGGCATACAGTCCCATCACTTCATGGGAAATAGATGGGGAAACAGTGGAAACAGTGTCAGACTTTATTTTGGGGGGCTCCAGAATCACTGCAGATGGTGACTGCAGCCATGAAATTAAAAGACACTTACTCCTTGGAAGAAAAGTTATGAGCAACCTAGATAGCATATTCAACAGCAGAGACATTACTTTGCCAACTAAGGTCCCTCCAGTCAAGGCTATGGTTTTCCTGTGGTCATGTATGGATGTGAGAGTTGGACTGTGAAGAAGGCTGAGTGCCGAAGAATTGATGCTTTTGAACTGTGGTGTTGGAGAAGACTCTTGAGAGTCCCTTGGACTGCAAGGAGATCCAACCAGTCCATTCTGAAGGAGATCAACCCTGGGATTTCTTTGGAAGGAATGATGCTGAAGCTGAAGCTCCAGTACCCTGGCCACCTCATGAGAAGAGTTGACTCATTGGAAAAACCTCTGATGCTGGAAGGCATTGGGGACAGGAGGAGAAGGGGACAACCGAGGATGAGATGGCTGGATGGCATCATTGACCCGATGGACGTGAGTCTGAGTGAACTCTGGGAGATGGTGATGAACAGTGAGGACTGGCGTGCTGTGATTCATGGGGTCGCAAAGAGTCGGACGCGACTGAGCGACTGAACTGAACTGAAGGTAAGGGAGTTAGGGAAGGCGAGGTTCAGAAAAAGAAGGAGACTGGCACTTTACAGGAACAGATCACCTTTAATGAGGTTAGAAGGGGCAGCAGTCAGATTAGTGAGCTGCTGCATTAACCTAAGAAAAGAGTAAGTATATATAGGCATTTACATGGAAAGTTACTGTCTTAATGGGACCTGTTCTTCTCCAAGGTTGTTTGGAGTAGTTATCTCCTAAATGGCTGAGACGAGGAACTTTGGAGATTGGCCAGAGGCTGGACCGCCTGGGAGCTGGGCGTAATCAACCTAATGTCCATTTTTTCTTTGGATGAGAGAGTTCTTTGTTTTGCATAGAATAGTGGGGAGGACCTGGAGGGGAGTTTTAACTCCATGCAACTTTCCTTCATTCCAGACCCTAAGGAATATATACAAAAGGAGAAAGAGGGATGGGCCCTGTTAATGTTCAGGGCTTCTTTGTGCTGATAAATGAGGGTCAGGGGTTTGTGGCCTGGGAGGAAGGAAGTCTAAGGCCTGTACTGTTGATTTTCTATTTTTGCCATCAGAGTTTCAAGCAAAAGAACAGTCTTGACTTGGTTTCAAGAGCCAGAAAGAAAAACACCAATACATTATACTAACACATATATATGGAATTTAGGAAGATGGCAATGACGACCCTGTATGCAAGACAGGGAAAGAGACACAGATGTGTATAACGGACTTTTGGACTCAGAGGGAGAGGGAGAGGGTGGGATGATTTGGGAGAATGACATTCTAACATGTATACTATCATGTGAACTCAATCGCCAGTCTATGTCTGACGCAGGATGCAGCATGCTTGGGGCTGGTGCATGGGGATGACCCAGAAAGATGTTATGGGGAGGGAGGTGGGAGGGGGGTTCATGTTTGGGAATGCATGTAAGAATTAAAGATTTTAAAATTTAAAAAATAAAAAAACTAAAAAAAAAAAAAAAAAAAAAAAAAAGAGATGGCCTGAATCCGTTCTTGGAGAAACCTTTGGAAGAGATTGAAGAGACAGGGTCTAAATAAGAGGAATAAAATGATAAGTACCAATGGTCCCAAGAAAGGTAATAACCAAGGGAGGGTCTATTGGAACAGGTTTTTGGGAGTATAAAAGTTTTGTAACTCTTTTTTGTGGTGTTCAATTTTGTCTCTAAGTGTTTTGACTCTGCCCTGTACTATGCCCTTTTCATTAACAAAATAGCAGCAGTCCTCTCCTAGAAAAAGGCAGGTCCCTCCCTCTTCTGTGGTGAGATGGTCCAGGGCTCACCTATTTTGTAGGGCCACAGAAGCTAATGAGTTAAGTTGTCTTTGGACTGAAACGAAGGACTCTGCTACCTGTTCCATATCCTCATTAAGTTGTTGGGACAGCTTGCAGTAAAAATGGGCCGAGGTTGAGATGCCCCTAATCCTGGTGCCTAGGGCTGCTGCTATGCCAGTCCCAATCAGTAGGAGGGCTATGACAGCTCATCTTTTTCTGTGGGAAAGTTCCCTTTGGGGATAGACTATTTGTTCTACCTCTTCTTCTTTGAGGAATGTTAGACCCGGGGTCAGGAAGACCAAGATGCAAGGTGCAGGGGGGTCAGGGGGAGACATGAATATGCATAGGTCCCACAGAGAATGAAGATTCCCGGGTTGGTGCAACAATTTGTGTTGTTCCAGAGAAACCAAGTGGAATAGAAGGAGGGAGCAGAGTTTGTAAGACCAGTGTAGTTGGGACTACAGTAGTTGATACAGGTTAGGTTTGAAGAGGCTGAGAGTAGGACATTGTTAGAGACTGGCCTTATGAGTTATGTAGTTTTTTGTTGGGAAGGAGAGGTATAGTTGCCCTGTGACAGCCAGGTTGAGGTTAAGGGAATTGCTATGTGTGGTGAGGGAGACAGTGACATGCATATCCAACACTGGGATGTGTGTTGTGTGTTCTGGAAGAGTTGGAAAGAAAAGTTGAGATGGCGTGTGAGGTGTTGGTTGTCAGAGGGTGTTTTTAGGAGAGGCTGTAGTTGGGAAAGGAGGTCTAGGCATTTATAAGGCTCAGGGGTCACCTGTAACTAGGAAATTATGTTCTTTATAACTTTTTTTTTCTTTCTGATTTTGATCTAGTACCCCACCCCCGTCTGAGTACCCCCAGTGGGTAATGGGATAGAAACATATGTTTTTTTCTATTTAGCTTATGGCAGGTGCTCACAAAACTCCCTCTCTTTTGCATTTTAACAGTAAGTAGGTGTTTGGACTCTTCCCCCTACCCAAGGTTCATAGTGCATGGTCTTGGAGCCCTATTATAACATGAGGAATGAGTATAGGAATAAATGTCTGAGCAGGGGCATGGACTAGCCAGAAGGCTGGGGAGTGCAGCAAGGATAAGGAACAGGGGAGTCATGGTTCTGTTAATTAGGTAGTGCAGAGGAAATAGCACCCTAGGAGTAGAACACAGCTAACAATGTAGGCGATACCAACGGAAAGATGAAGGATAGGTGGCCAGTCCTGAGGGGAGACGGTTACTAGGCCTCTAGCAAGGACTAAGATTAAGAGTGCAGTTATAGTTAGAGAGACGGGTAGAGGCCAGTTAGGGTGAGGGGTGGAAGGCCCCAGGTTGGTGGTTGCTTGAATCTGAGGAGGAACAGTGTTCATTAGGATATAGAATGATGTACAGAATGAGAGTAAAGAAATCAATTTCATCTGGAATCAGGTTGTAGAAGGTTTCCTGAAGCCACAGTTAAGACATCAGTGTGGTCAGGTCTTTGAAGGAGGTTCCTGTCAGGGTGCTGGTCCAGAGGTCTTGAAGTGGTTGAGTCAGGAACAGTTGTAGGTTGAAGAGAGTCCAGGTCATTCAGTGTCTTCTTGAATGGTCAACAGAGGTTGTCACCAGGTGATTTTTAAGGAGGTAGGCCCTGTGATGGAGACCTGATAGGGGTCAGTTAAGGAAGGCAGCGCCGGATCGGAGGTGACCCATTTTAGGCGAGAGAGGTGTACCCAGGAGGTGATTTTCTCAAGTTTAGGTGCAGTCGGGGTAAGGAGGATAATTTTGAATGGTCCCTGCCATTTTGGGGTTAGGTCACCCTGGGGATTATCAGACAGGTAGACCATGTCCCCAGTTTGTACAGGGAGGAAGGGGGCTTGGGGGTCAGGGACAGGCAACCACAAGTTGTGGCTGACATATTTTCAGAGGGCATTGTGGAGTTCCGCCAGCAGAGGGGAGTGTAGGAAGCTTGGTATGGGAGGAGGTTCAGGGAGGAGTCCAGGAGGGAGCATGGGCTTTCCATACATTACCTTAAAGGGGCTCAGCTCCAGGGGCTTTCTGGGCAAAGCCTGCACTTTGAGGAGAACAATCAGCAAAAGTTTAGTCCAATCCAGATGTACCTCAAGAGTTAATTCGGTAAGAGTTTCTTTGATTGTTCTGTTCATCCTTTTTACCTTTCCTGAGGACTGGGAGTGATACGGAATGTGAAATTTCCAGGGTATCTGTAAGAACTGGACAAGTTGTTGGGTGACCTTGAACATAAATTCTGGGCCCTTATCAGACTGTAGGGATGAAGGCAGACCAAACCTGGGGATAATTTCTGTGAGGAGGATTTGGGCCACAGTGTGGGCTCTTTTGTTTGTAATGGGAAATGCTTTTCTTCTGCTGCTGCTGCTGCTAAGTCGCTTCAGTCGTGTCCGACTCTGTGTGACCCCATAGACGGCAGCCCACCAGGCTCCTCCATCCCTGGGATTCTCCAGGCAAGAACACTGGAGTGGTTTGCCACTTCTACCCACCCCGAAAAACTGTCCACAAGGACCAGGAGATATCTGACTCTCCGAACCAGGAGCATATGAGTAAAATCTATTTGCAAATCCTGTGCTGGGAGGATGCCTCGCATTTGATGGGTTGGAAAGGAGGTAGGTTTAAGGTTGGAATTGAGATTAGTATGTTGACATGTTTGACAGGAGCAGGTAAGGTTATATAAATATTGTTGGTCAGTAGTGGATATGGGGAAGTGGTTACAGAGGAACTGTTGGAGTGTCTTAGATGAGGGATGAAAGAGTGAGTGTAGATAAGAGAGGATTTCTCTGCTGGTGGGAGTGTCAGATGGAGTCAGGGCTGAGATGACAGGGGACTGGAGAGACGGATGGGTCAGGGCTATCTTCTTTGCCTTCTGGTCTGCAGCATTGTTGTAGGCTGATATGAAACTTCCCTTTTGATGTCCCCTACAGTGGAGGATGGCGGCTTTGTTTGGTAAGAGTGTTGCCTCTAGGCGTTTGTGGATCAGGTCTGAATTAATAATGGTGGATCCCTTTTGGGTTAGGAAACCTCTCTCTCTCTCCATATTAGGATGTTTGAGTGAAGTATGTTATAGGCATATTTGAAGTCTGTGTGGATGTTAACCCTTAGATTATTAGCTAGAGTCAAAACTCTGGTAAGGGCTATCAATTCTGCCTGTTGGGGGGTGGTGTGAGGTGGCAGAGGTGAAGCTTCAATTGTCTGGGTCCCATGATTATGCCAAAGGTCCTCCTGGATGATGGCATATCCTGCTGCAATGGGTGGGGATTTTTGAGAGCTGCCATCAATGAACCAGTGTGGGGTGTCTGAGTCTAGGATGGGCTGATCTGTTAAATTTTGAAAGGGGTTTTGGCTAAGATCTACTGTTAGGCTGCAGCTATGTAGGAGAGGGTCTGTTGTAGAGGACGTGGGTAATAAGCTGGTGGGGTAAAGGAGAGAGCAGGGGGAGAATGAGAGCTGAGGGTTGAGAAGAAAGGCATGTAGGACCTGTACCCTGGAAGGGGGAAGGGAGAGGAAAGCCCGATGTGATAGTAAGTCTCAGAGGTGTGTGGAGAACAGACTGTTAAAGGGGCATGTCTAGAGAGTTTATTTGCTTCGGGTATGAGGGCTGCAATAGCAGCCGTGGCCTGTATACAGGGAGGCCAGCCCTTGGTCACCATGTCAAGCTGTTTTGACAGATAGGCTATGGGAGCCCAGGTGTCTCTGGCCCCCTGACATAGAAGTCCTAAGGCCTGTCCTTGGTTGGAATGGGCAAAGAGAAAGAATGGTCTGGTGTGATCTGGCAGGTGGAGAGTTGGAACTCGGAGGAGGCTCTGGGTGAGCTGGCAAATAGGATTGGCCAGCAAGGAGGGGTTAAAGAGGGGCTCATCCAGACATCCTTTAGTTGCCTCGTAGAGTGGCTTTGCAATGAGGGAGAAGTTAGGGATCCAGATGCAGAAAAAGTTTAGAAGGCCAAGGATAGACAGGATTTCCCTTTTTGTTTTTGGAAGTTAATTAAGGCTTGGATTCTATCGAGGGGAATAGTTCTCTGTTGGTGGGATATGGAGAACACCAGGTAGGTGATGTTTGTCTGGGCTCTTTGGGCCTTGGATTGGGATATCCGATAACCTCAGGATCCCAGGGCCCCAAGGAGTTTGTCAGTATGTTGGAGGCAGAGTTTTTGGGTTGGGCTACAAAGGAGGAGGTCATCTACGTATTGGAGGAGATGACTTGGGTCTTGGTCGAATGTCTGTAGGTCCTTTTGTAAAGCCTGTCCAAAAAAGTGGGGACTGTCTCTAAACCCCAGGGGGAGAACTGTCCATGTTAGTTGTTGGGAAACATGAGTCTTAGAGTCTTGCCAGGTGAAAGCAAAAAGGGGTTGGGAGAGGGGGTGAAGGGGAATGGTGAAAAAGGTGTCTTTGAGATCTAATACCGTGAAGTGAGTTGCAGTTGGGGGTATGGCAGACAGAAAGGTGTAAGGGTTAGGGACTACTGGGGATGTCGGCATGATGGCTTCATTGACTTTTCTCAGATCCTGGACCTCCAAGAGTTTGGTCCCTTCCTTACTGCCAGAATAGGGGTGTTGTGTGGTAGGAATTAAGAAGACAGTCTATGATAGGCTTAAGTCCCTTGTGGGCCTCTGGGGTGAAAGAGTACTGTTGTTGGGTGATTATAGTCGAGGGGTCCTTTAGGGTAATGCGGACTGGGGGATGATGTTTGGCTATGGATGGGTGATCAGTGTCCCAGACTTGGGGGTCTAGGGTGGGTAGATCCAAAGGAAGGTCAGGAGTGAGGGAGAGGGACGGTCCAGGTGTCATCTACATGCAGAATATAGAGACTGTATCGAGGAGGGTATGACAATAAAGACTCCAAATTTGAATAACAAATCTCCCCCTAGGAGTGCCATCAGGCACTGAGGCATTATGAAGAATGAATGCATGAGGGTCGATTTTCCAAATTGACAGAGTAATGGAGGGCTGATTTTTGGCTTTAAGGGAACTCCAGAGACCCCCTTGATTATGAGTTCTGAGTCTTGAGTTGGGCCAGAGTAGGAAGTTAAGAGAGAGAAAGTGGCTCCAGTGTCTACTATAAAGGAGGTCTTTTCTTTGGCCACTACCCTGTCTACCTTAAGTTCCAAGCTCATGTCCAGGACACGGGCTGGGGGGCTGGAACCTGGGCCTTGTCATTGAACTAACTCTCGTAGGGTTGGGCTGGGGTTCTGGGGAGAAGTGAGGATCTCATCTGGGGCACCAGGGAGTCCCTGTGGACATTCCACTTTCCAGGTCTTGAAGTAGGGACCTCCCCAGGGGTGCTAGGGTGTCCCTGGGGACAGTCCATTTTTGAGTGTCCCCACTGACCACAGGTTGGGCATGATTTTGTGGGGGGCCATGGGTTCAGGCATGCCTTTGCCCAGTGTCCTGACAGGTTGCATTGGGAGCAGGGTCTGGGAGGGGTCTTAAGTCTCAGTCTGGGATGACTTGGGCTGGGCTGATCTCTTCCCTTAATTGCTGCTGCCAAAAGGGCATATTTAGCTTTTTTCTCATGGTCTTTTTCTCTCTTAGCCTCCTTCTCTCTATTATTGAACATCTTGAAGGCTACTTTTAGAACGTCTCTTTGGGGGATCTCAGGACCCTTTGTCTAGTTGTCGAAGCTTGCGTCTAATGTCAGGGGAGGACTGACTGATGAATTGAACATGAAGGTAGAGTAATCCGGAAGGGGTGGTGATATCTAAGTATACTTTTGGACTGCCTCTGTGAAGCATGTCAAAAGTGAGGCTGGATTTTCTTTTGCCCCTTGGGTGATTTCTCTGACTTTTTCATAATTGATATGGATATGAATATTTTCCTTCATTCTTTCTAGAAGGCAGGTAATCATATGATTAAGTCTCATTATACCTGGGTCACTAGGCTGGTAAGTCCAGTGGGGATCTAATTGAGGCACCACCTCATCAGCAACTGGGCTATCCCAGTCTTGGTTATATAAGTGATTGGCATGGGCTTTTGCCACTTGCCAGATATGGTCTTTTTCATCTGGGGTGAGAGTGGCATTTAGGATAAAATATGTGTCACTCCATGTGAGGTTATAGGCCTGGGAGAGTCTCAGGAATTCTTTTCTGTATCTGGTAGGATTTTCAGAAAATTATCCTAACTTTTCTTCTATCTGGCTCATGTCTGACAAGGAAAATAGCACATGGACTCGGGTGGGGCCCTTTGGTCCTGCCACCTCTCTCAGGGGAAACGTGTTGGGTACGCGATCGTGTGGCAGGAGGTGAGGGAAGAGGTGAGGGGGAGTTAGGGAGATGGGGTAGTGGGGTTGAGGGGGAGTCAGGAGAGGTTTTGGGGTCAGTAGGTAAGTTGGGATGAGAGGGAAGGAGAGGATTGGCAGATAGTGAGGGGGCTCTGCTGGGTCGAACTCTGGAGGTGCAGAAGGTTATGACTGGCAGTTAGTTGAAGAAAAGCCCTTTTGTTTGGGAGGCAAGGTGCATAGAAGGACCTTGTGGGTAGAGCAGTTCTTGTATAAGAAGGGCCTGCTCCAAAGAGTCCAGAAGGCTTGGGCATATGGGACCTCCGACCATTTGCCATTCCGTTTGAGGAAGTTAGTGAGATCTGATAAAATATTGAAATCGAAAGTCCCGAACTCAGACCAGTGGTTTTGGTTGCCTAATTGGTATTGAGGCCAGATCTGTATACAGAGTTGTTTTAAGCAGTTAGTTTTGAGTTCAGTGAGTGAGAGTGGTCTGAGATTTTTGAGAACACAGGCTAGAGGGGAATCCTTTGGGACAGACTGGCCAGACTCCATAATTGAAAGGCAAGCAGAAGCTCCTATTGGGAGCGTGAGTTGTCACCTGTAGTCGCAATAGGAGTTACGAGAAGAGAGTTGTGTGTCAACGTGGAGCATCCCCCACTGTCATCTACAGAGTGGCCCTAAGCCAGAGGTCTCTGGGACCAGAGAGGAATGGGTTCTAGGGCACCTCTAGGACACTGCTCGGATCTTACTTTAATCTAGGGGCCGGCTGGAGTTGCATGTAGAGTGGTCGAATGGCAAAAGGCCTCTGTCCTGGAGTTGGTCGGTCTCGTGGAAAAGAAAGTGTAGAGAAAAGAGGAAGAGAGAGTGTTAGGGACCAAACGACGGTCTCTAGGACCTGAGTCATGTTTCCCCAAAAGAGACAGGATATGCGCTCATCCTGCCTGGCCAATCATGTAACGCCAGCTATTCCTGTAACTGAGACAAAGAACTGCCTGTATATAAGCCGCCATACTCCTTTGTTCGGGGCTCTTGTCGGATTCCCTTGTGTGGGATGAGACTTGAGCCCTAGCGTGCTAGAGATAAACTCCCTTCTTGTTTTTGCATTACTGTGGTGGACTTGCTCTCTCGGTCGGTTCAGAGATATGGGCTCGGAGCATAACAGAGAGAAAGAGGCCAATATTCTTTGGGTTACATGGAAAACCAATAAAGCCCTTATACAGGACTTGTACCGCTCCCGAAGGCATAGGACATCCTCTCGAGAAGGTCTTGAAAGCCTGGGTGGGAAAGTGAGCTCAGCAGGCTTCCATGCTCCGAAGAACTGGCCATGGAGAATGAGAAGGAACCTCAACTTCCCCGGTTTTGGCACCAAAAATGTAAGGTAAGGGACTTAGAGAAGGGGAGGTTCTGAAAAAGAACAAGACCAGAACTTTCTAGGAACAGATCACCTTTAATGAGGCAAGAAGGGGCAGCAGTCAGATTAGTGAGCTGCTGCACCAACCTAAGAAAAGAGTAAGTATATATAGGCAGGTATGTGGAAAGTTACTGTCTTAAAGGGGCCTGTTCTTCTCCAAGGTTGTTCAGAGTAGTAATCTCTTAAATGGCTGAGACAAGGAATTCTGGAGATGGGCCAGAGGCTGGAGCAGCTGGGAGCTGGGCATAATCAACCTAATGTCCACTTTTTTTCTTTGGGTGAGAGAGTTCTTTGTTTTGCATAGGATGGTAGAGAAGACCTGGAGGGGAGTTTTAACTCCAGGCTACCTCGAGCCATGCAACTTTCCTTCAGGTCTTCTGCCCCAAGAAAATATCAGTACCAATGCCACAAAGCCTTGAAATCATATTTAGGTTAAGCACCCCAAAACTCAATTTTTCTCAGGCTCTAATCCCTATGCTGCACTAAATCTTCCACAGGTGGATCTGATATCACCCTACACTCTGATCTCACTAAACTGCTCTGCTGTATATTGTGTTGTTGTTGCTGTTGTTTAGTCACCAAGTCATGTCTGAGTCTTCACAGACAGTAGCTCACCAGACTTCTCTGTCCACTGGAATTTCCCAGGCAAAAATACTGAAGTGGGTTATCATTTCCTTCTCCAGGGGAACTCCATGACCCAGGGACTAGTGATGGTCTAAGGGAAAAACTGAACATATTTGTATAACTTCTGAGCATTGATGTCAACTATTTGAGAAAGAGAAAAGACAAATACTAGATCCAAGAATTGGCTTACACAAAGAGGTAGGCCTTTGTGTTGCTAGAAGCTGACCAGATATTCACAAGTTAGGCTTTGGAGTTCTACTTTTGAACATAAACATAAAAGACCTGATATTTCATTTAAGGCAATATATCCTAAAGGCCTTCTAAATTATAGAAATTTTTTTCTCAACTCCCTATAAATCATACTTGAAGACTTAGAAATAACCATTTATATGTCTTTAATTTTGACTTAGCGGCATGTAGATAATCTTTCCAGTATTATTTAAAAATTTATTTTAAGCAAATCCATCATCACTGTACTATTTACAAGTTTCCTCCTTAATCCCCTCATTAATATAAGATTTTAATAATGTTTTACAATTTTTCTTTCTAACAATATTCCTGCCATTGTTCTGGATAATGAACCAATTCTCTGGTGAACTTGTTTTCTGCCTAAGCTCAGGCACCTATTCTCAAAGTCACATCCTAGTCCATTGTTTCCCAAAGGTTTTCTCATTATGGTACACATATATTGATAGTATTTTGTAGTCCATACATAAAAACTTGTTGTGAGTACCCCAGATTCCACACCATGCATGCACTGTGTGGCCCAACAGATGTGACAGTCTATCTGAGAAACTATGCTGTTGATATCAAAGTATTCTGAAAATTCAAAATTTAAATTTAAGCATCCCAATAATGTCCATTATTTCATGCTTTCCAATACACTCAATCTAAGTTCACTTCTCAACAATTTTTGACATCTATTAGGATCTCCAGCTCACTGATCATTTTTTCCCTACTAACCCTACTTTTAAAATTAGCTTAAATTTCAAATTTCATGTTATGCCTACTCATACATACATTCTTAACACAATTGTAATGATATTATTTTTACTCATAGAGTTCTTGTGTGAATTAAATTACATAAATTTTAAGAAGCTCTTAGATTTGAGTAGGCACATAGGACACATAAATTAAATGCAATGTACCTCAAAATGCACCTTAAGAAGTGTTTAGCTATCAAGAGTTGAAGACAAAAGAGTTTTTTGACTAGATTTTGTCTTTTTTCGGAGCTACTGAAAATCTATGAGACTGTTTTCCCCTTGTAAATAATTGATGGCATTGCTTATTTTATGGTTTAATATGAGTGATTTAGAGTAGAATTTTAAATTTAGAATTAATTTTATTAATGTATTTATTTTTATTTTTTCACTGAAGTGTAGTTGATTTATAATGTTGCATTAGTTTCAGGTGTATAACAAAGTGATTTAGTTATAAATATGTATAACTTTTTATTTTCAGATTTTTTTACTTGTAGGCTAATATATAATATTAAGTACAGTTCCTGGTGCTATATAGTAGATGCTTGTTAGTTATATAGTATTATGTATAGGTTAATGCTTTATATGTGGAATCTAAAAAAAATGATACAAATGAGCTTATACATAAAACAGAAATAGACATACATGTAAAAAAACATGCTTACCAAAGGGAAAAATGGGGGGATAAATTAGGAGTTTGGAATTAGACTAAAAATTTTCATATTTAGTTAAAATATTATTTAACAAATAAACAATAGTTCTTGGATCACTTAATCATCTTGTGATGCACTTTGTCTATTATCAAGAACCATTTTTTCCCTAATATCCAAAGTAAAGATCAAATAGTCTTCAGTAGCATCATTATTTATATAGATATACAGAGGTATAGGTCTTTCCTGGTGGCTCAAAGGATAAAGCATCTGCTTGTAATGTAGGAGACCTGGGTTTGATCCCTCGGTTGGGAAGATCCCCTGGAGAAGGAAACGACAACCCACTCCAATATTCTTGCCTGGAGAATCCCATGGACCGGGGAGCCTAGTGGGCTACAGTCCACGGGGTCGCAAAGAGTTGGACACGACTGAGTGACTTCACTTTCACAGAGGTATAGAAGATAGATATGAACATAGATACAGCTACTGAATATAGATATATTTACAAGTATGTTTTATATGTTCATTTCTATTATTTAAGAACATATATGATAAAACCTGAAAAATGTCTGGCAAAATATATTTTCAAATGCTAACAAACTGAATTAAATTATTAGTTTTTCCTGAAATTCAGTGTTTTTGCAAAATTACAGAAGAACTAACAAAAGTTGTCTTAGTAAATAATTTTTATAGTTTATTAAGAAATAATGTGATTGAATAAAATATTCAGCATATATTTTCCTATTAAAATTATGGTGATTTAACTCCAATAAAAGTTTTCATTCAAAAAAAACCATACATGAAATCTTCCATTTGATATATATCCAACTCCGTGTACAGATGTAATAATTTGTTTATTCTTTTACTCATTTAAAATCTATGCACCAACTTATAAATTTAAATATTTATGAAAACACTATAAATAAGATTATTTGAAAATATTTAAATACCTGAATTTCTTTAATATCTCTACTATCTACTACCATCAGTTTAAATTATGACACACTAAGGCTATATATCATCAGTAGAATTTAAAGATTTTTTTAGAATAATTTCCAAATTAGCACTAATTCATTATGTTACTTTAAGGTTTACTGAACTATTTCAAGCCTTTCATGGAAAGCGAATACCTAGTATTTGCATCATAGAAAGGGCATTGAAAAGACATGTGGAAAGTTTATCATCTAAAGTATTAAAATAATTGATTAAAAAATAATGCTTTACTATTATTTTAAACCCTCACATGTAAACATTATCTTTGCATAAAAGGAAGTACTGCAGGGATTTACCTAGTAAGAGAAAAATGAAACAAAATTACAAAGTAGATTAAAAGAAAAAAAAAAACCAGCAACAACTAAGAGCACCAACATTTGTTTAAGCTATTGAAAAGAATCCCCTGTATATACTTTTTGTGAATGAATATCTGTGAAATGTGTACTATTAGAAAGTTAACTCTATGATTTTTTCTGAAAAAAATAAAAACACATATAATGAGGGATATTAACATTGCAACTTAAGTAAATTGAAATGTATAAATTTTAATCTGGATTTACTTTAGGTAGGTAGAAGGTTATTATATTATAATAGTAATTATATAATATATTCCAGCCAAGGTTAAGACAAAACAAAAGCAAAAAAAAAGGTAGATGTGTCACAGTCTATTATTTTGTTGTTGTTCAGTAGCTCACTGGTGTCCAACTCCTTGCAACTCCATGGACTGCATCACCCCAGGCTTCCCTGTCTTTCACCATTTGCCAGAGTTTGTTCAAACTCCTGACCATTGAGTTAATGACACCATCCAACCATCTCATCCTTTGTCATCCCCTTCTCCTCTTGCCTTCAATCTTTCCCAGCATCAGGGTCTTTTCCAATGAGTTGGCTTCTCCGCATCACGTGGCCAAAGTATTGGAGTTTCAGCTTTAGCCTGAGTCCTTCCAATGAATATTCAGGGTTGATTTCCTCCAGCATTGACTGGTTTGATCCCCTTGCTGTCCATGATGTAAACAAATGTTATTACTAGTATAATATCTTGTTTTCTATACATGGAACTATTATATTTTAAGTTGCAATTTAGTACATTATAGTGTGATTTTTGTGTGTGTGTTAATTGGTTTTTTCTATCTTTTTCATTCCATATTGATTAAAGACAAAATTAAAATAAGTAATTCGATAACTAACTCAACAAAATTAAAAAGTAAATAACTATTATTTAATAATGCTTACCCATATTTGTATCACATAGCTTTAGATAAGTTAATTTTCAATTAAAATCACAGCTCATATTGAATTCATATAAGATTAAATGTACATATCAAAAAACAAGATTTTACACTTCAACAAAAACAGCATCATGAGTATTTAATTTTTCCAGAATGTAAATGGTCTTAAAAAATTATGTTATGTTTACATAATATGAGGTTGATAGTTAAGCACCTAATATTGTCTTAAAGTTTTTTATTATATGTAGGCACAAAGTTATGTGAACAGTAGTAAAATATCATCAAATCTTAACTAAAAAATATATCTTAGTGACAGGCTAATTTAACTTAACCATGGCATTACAACAAGGAAGAGAAGAACACATCAGACATATCAATAACATTTTGAGTAAAGGATATTTTGTGCTGGTGGTCATCGTCAGCATATAGGGTACGTCTTATCGCCCTCAACACTTATGGCTGATACTAGATGTTGTCTTTGGACCCTGTCACACTAATATAGCAATTATGCTTTGAGAAACAATGATTAAGTACCTGAATATAAACTAAACAATCTATAACTTACTCCCAGTAAACAGCATTGTTGTCTCTTGGGCAGCTACTTAAACTTGCAAGAGAATCTCAAGAGCAATAGACAAATGTCATCTGTTAAACTGGCCAGGAACAGTCTTTGCTATATGGTAATACTAATGTGTTGCTGTTCAGCTCAGTTCAGTCACTCAGTTGTGTCCGACTCTTTGCGACCCCATGAATCGCAGCACGCCAGGCCTCCCTGTCCATCACCAACTCCCGGAGTTCACTCAGACTCACGTCCATCGAGTCAGTGATGCCATCCAGCCGTAAGCAAACCCTGGCATTTTATGTATCTATAGATCTGTGGCCAATTAGCTTTGTCTAGTGCTTCTGGGTTACCTTGATGGATTTCTCCCCTCCAAGCCTCTGACTGGATAGCCCCTAGGAAATCCATTTTAGAAGAAAAAGAATTCAGTCCAGTTCTGTCTACTCATGATGTTATTAGACAGGAAACTCCTACCTGGCCAATTAATAATACATGATCTGACCCTGGCAATAGATTTAAATTTTCTAGAGTGACTTAAACTCAACCAGAATGATGACCAAAGTCTAAATAAAAAACTGTAACAGCTTGTTTATTTAAAGGAAAACTCCCATAATAATGGAATGGATCTATTTGATTAACACTAAGCTGTAGTCACTTAAGTTTTAAGCTCCGCTCCTCCCCCCCCAGTATCTTGGGAACAATTAAATTATACTATGGATAATCATCCCAATAATACTAGGAGACTGGACTGAGTGTCTTATGTACAGTTCTAAAATATAACTTTACGAGAATTAATAAAGATTGGTACAGAATAAAATAACTAAAATGACCTAGGAATATACTTGCTACATTTAATGGAAGTCCTTGACTTAATTCTCACTTATGACTTTAATAATACTGTCAGCTATGTTACTTGTATTTGCTGGTTTTACAAGATTGTTGTTTCTTGCAATTACCAAATATGTAACTGAGCTTCCAGTGTAAGTAATGATGAGTAGAAAACTCACAGGAGTTCATAAAATATTAATTCTTTATATGATCAATGATTTTAATAGAGTAATTCTACATATGGGAAGATGCAATAAAAGGGAATAGTTTCCTGGAGCATAACTAGAAGACGTGTCCAGAGATCTTTGACTATTAAGACCTAATCCAATAATAGCACATTGAGTGGCCTCTCAGCAAATTCTTTTCCATAACTGGGAATGAGCCTTCCTAGCAATGTGGGACAAAATGGTGGGACAAATGCCTCCCAAATTATGCTCAAGTTTATGACCAAGTGGAGGCCTGGTCAACTAGAAATTTGTTCTTGCCAAGGGCATTTGCTAGTAACTGAACAACACAAAGAAATTTCCTATCTACCTTTTTGGAGATGGAATCCTATGCTGTTGCAGATGTTTAACTTCAGCCCTAAAGGGAGTTCAGGGTGGAGAATGAGATACTTTGTGCTTCAGGAAAACTGGTGGAACAGGTCTTTAAATAGATATTTTCAGGAACTGGTTTCATGATCCCAATTCTTGTATCTTCTAATACCTAAAAAAGGAATAAATCCCTTATAATGACATCAGCTCCTCATGACCAGCAGAAAAACTGTTGTAAAATAAGTACTTGATTGCATTGAACTTCCCCTTCACCAAAAACATATATATTGACCTTCTCCCATTATATGTTTGGAGAAGTTTCTCAGAGCTATCTGAGTTGCTTTCTCCTTAGCAGAAGTCTTCATTTTGACCCCAATAAAACAACATGCAACTCTCACATTGTGCATCTTTTCTGTTAGTGGATAAGCAGCACATGATTTAACCCTTGTAGAGTAGATGGCAGATGTCAGTGGCAAGTGTCAATGTGTATCTGACACAGTAAAGGAAAACATGTATGCTGAATGAATTAACTAATTTGAAATCAGTATTAAATTCATCTTTGCAAAACCAAATAACTATTTATAATAACTACAATATGTATCTTTAAAAACTCAACTCATTCATTACAGACAATGTAGTTGCCTACTTCCTTGATTTTCCTACTTTAATCTGTAATTTCTTAGCCATTTTCTTTTTAAATTTCATGCTGAGCTATAAGTCACTCTCAGCCTAAAAGCTTGATTTTCCCTTTGTTCTAAATTTTACTTGCAAATATGGGTGTTAACGTAATGACTACTCAGTATGAGCATGAATGGAGCTGTTGGCTTCTTTGTCTCGTCTGCTTCATGGAAAGGGCAATCCAACAGCGGCCTCCCAGAGGTCAATTCAAATGCAGAGGCCTGGAATTAGGACCCTTCATTCTATTTTCCACACTTGCTGCTAGGATTTGTCTGAACACCATTGTTTGTTTTGTTTTAATTTTCTGTTTTGATTTTGTTTTATAAACACAAGAAAATTTGGCAAAGAGACAACTGAAGCTCAATCATAATTGCCAATTAATAAAATTCCTATTTATGGAGTAGAAAAAAATAAGTAAAAGGAAGTTTAGTGAAGTGTTTAATGAAGACTTAGCATTTGCAAGGTGGCCTCCCCAATTAATCGAAATTATTGAAGATACTCAATCTAACTCTTGATTTTGAAACTTTATACCTTTTTTTCCTATATTTTGTTAAGTAGATTATAAATATGCTAATTTATACGTTTTATTTTGTCTACAATGAAAATGCTAAAAGTAATATATTTTACACTTGTGTGTGTTTTTGGGTGGATATAAAATAGTATTCTGTATGCTTTTGATGTATTTTTCTTTTTCAGTCTGGTGTAAGCTTTTGAAAATACATCAGGTTGGCCTCTCAGCTAGTATTTAATGTACCTATGGAACACTTTGGAGAAGGAAATGGAAACCCATTCCTGTACCCTTGCCTGGAAAATCTCATAGACACAGGAGCCTAGTGGGCTGCAGTTCATTGGGTCACAAAGAATCGGGCACGACTGAGTGACTAACACTTTGATGGAACACTTAGCAATATTTTCTATATTATTCAGGAATCAGAAGAAACTTAGGAGTTAAATAATGATTTAAAATATCCAATGCACAGTAAAATGGAGTCCTTAAATCTGAGAACAATTAGTAAGAGGCAGTAATGATGGAATAAATCTTACTAATCTTAAAATAAAGTCAGGAATGGAATGTCTAAATTCCCCAAAGAGCAATTTGGCCTTATTGTTTTTGTTCACTCATTAAGTAGTAATGAGTGAGTGAGACTTTGTGACCCCATAAACTGCAGCACATCAGTCTTCCCTGTCCTTCAGTATCTCCCAGAATTTGCTCAAGTTCGTGTACATTGAGTTGGTGATGCCATCCAATCATCTCAACCTCAGCTGCCCCCTTCTCCTCTTGTCTTTAATCTTTCCCAGTAACAGAGTTTTTTCCAAGAGTCAGTTCATTGCATCATGTGGTCATAGAATTGGAGTTTCAGCTTCAACATTTCATTGGAATATTCAGGGTTGATGCCAATTCCCATTAGGATTGACTGGTTTGATCTCCTTGTTGTCCAAAAGACTCTTAAGAGTCTTCTCCAGCACCACAGTTAAAAAGCATCAATTCTTCAACTCTCAGCCTTCTTTCTGGTCCAAATGTCATGTCAGTATATGACTACTGGAAAAACTGTAGCTTTGACTAGATGGATATTTGTCAGCAAAGTGATGTCTCTGCTTTTTATTATGCTCTCTAGGTTTGTGATAGCTTTTCTTCCAAGAAGCAAGGGTCTGTAATTATCTGGCTGAAGTCACAGTCCATGGTGATTTTGTAGCCCAAGAAAATAAAGTCTGTCACTGTTTCCATTTCCCCCCATCTCTTTGCCATGAAATGGTGGGACTGGACGCCATAATCTTAATTTTTTAAATGTTGAATTTTAAGCCAGCTTTTTCACTCTCTCTTCCACTTTCATCAAGAGGCTCTTTAGTTCCTCTTCACTTTCTGTCATTAGGGTGGTATCATTTGCATATCTGATGTTTTTGATATTTCTCTCAGCAATCTTGATTCTAGTTTGTGATTCATCCAACCTGACATACTCCTTTCCCAATTTTGAACAGTCCATTGGTCCATGCCCAGTTTTAATTGTTGCTTCTTGATCTGCATACAGGTTTCTCAGGAGAGAGGTAAGGTGGTCTGGTATTCCCATCTCTTTAAGATTTATGTAAACTAAGAACTTCCAGACAGCCAAGCTGGGTTTAGAAAAGGCAGGAGAACCAGAGATCAAATTGCAAACATTCATTGGATCATAGAGAAAGCAAAGGAATTCCAGAAAAAACAAAAACAAAAACAAAAACAAAAACTACCTCTGTTTCATCGACTATGCTAAAGCCTTTGACTCTGTGGATTATAATAAACTGTGGGAAGCTCTTAAAGATATGAGAATACCAGATCATTTTACCTGTCTCCTGAGAAACCTGTGTGTGGTTCAAGAAGCAATAGTTAGAATGCTGTATGGAACAACTGATTGATTTAGGATTGAGAAAGTAGTACAACAGGGCTGCCTGTTTTCTTATATTTAACATATAAGCTGTGCACATCATGAGAAATGCTGGGCTGGATGAGTTACAAGCTGGAATCAAGATAGGTGGGAGAAACATCAGTAATCTCAGATATGCGAAGGATACCACTGTAATGGCAGGAAGTGAAGAGAAACTAAAGAACCTCTTGATGAGGGTGAAAGAGGAGAGTGAAAGACCCAGCCTAAAACTAAATATTAAAAAAAAAAAAAACGAAAACAAAAACCCAAAAAACAAAAATACTAAGATCTGGCCCCATTACTTCACGGCAAATATAAGAGAAAAAAGTGAAATCAGTGACAGATTTCCTCTTCTTGGGCTCCAAAATCACTGCAGATGGTGACTGCAGCCATGAAATAAGAAGACACATACTTCTTGGCAGAGAAGCTATGACAAACCTAGAGAATGTGTCAAGAAACAGAGACATCACTCTGCTGACAAAGGTCTGTACAGTTAAGGCTATGGTCTTCCCAGTGGTCATGTTGATTGTGAAAGCTGGGTTGTAAAGAAGGCAGACCACCCAATAACTAATGCTTTTGGATTGCGGTGCTAGAGAGGACTTCTGGGAGTCCCTTGGGCAACAAGGAGATCAAACCAGTAAATCTTCAGTTCAGTTCAGTTCAGTTCAGGCATTCAGTCGCGTCCGACTCTTTGCGACCCCATAAATTGCAGCACGCCAGGCCTCTGTCCATCACCATCTCCCGGAGTTCACTCAGACTCATGTCCATCGAGTCTGTGATGCCATCGAGCCATCCCATCCTCGGTCATCCCCTTCTCCTACTGCCCCCAGTCTCTCCCAGCATCAGAGTCTTTTCCAATGAGTTAACTCTTCCCATGAGGAGGCCAAAGTACTGGAGTTTCAGCTTTAGCATCATTACTTCCAAAGAAATCCCAGGGCTGATCTTCTGCAGAATGGACTGGTTGGATCTCCTTGCAGTCCAAGGGACTCTCAAGAGTCTTCTCCAACACCACAGTTCAAAAGCATCAATTCTTTGGCGCTCAGCCTTCTTCACAGTCCAACTCTCACATGCATACATGACCACAGGAAAAACCATAGCCTTGACTAGATGGACCTTAGCCGGCAAAGTAATGTCTCTGCTTTTGAATATGCTATCTAGGTTGGTCATAACTTTTCTTCCAAGGAGTAAGCGTCTTTTAATTTCATGACTGCAGTCACCATCTGCAGTGATTTTGGAGCCCAAAATCATAAAGTCTGACACTGTTTCCACTGTTTCCCTGTCTAATTCCCATGAAGTGATGGCACCGGATGCCATGATCTTCATTTTCTGAATGTTGAGCTTTAAGCCAACTTTTTCACTCTCCTGTTTCACTTTCATCAAGAGGCTTTTTAGCTCCTCTTCACTTTCTGCCATAAGGGTGGTGTCATCTGCATATCTGAGGTGATTGATATTTCTCCTGGCAATCTTGATTCCAGCTTGTGTTTCTTTCAGTCCAGGGTTTCTCATGATGTACTCTGCATATAAGTTAAATAAGTAGGGTGACAATATACAGCCTTGATGTACACCTTTTCCTATTTGGAACCAGTCTGTTGTTCCATGTCCAGTTCTAACTGTTGCTTCCTGACCTGCATACAGAGTTCTCAAGAGGCAGGTTAAGTGGTCTGGTATTCCCATCTCTTTCAGAATTTTCCACAGTTTCTTGTGATCCACAGAGTCAAAGGCTTTGGCATAGTCAATAAAGCAGAAATAGATGTTTTTCTACCAGGAGCTGACTGTGGCTCAGATCATGAACTCCTTATTACCAAATTCAGACTCAAATTGAAGAAAGCAGAGAAAACTGCTAGACCATTCTGGTATGACCTGAATCAAATCCCTTATGATTATACAGTGGAAGTGAGAAATAGATTTAAGGGCCTAGATCTGATAGATAGAGTGCCTGATGAACTATGGAATGAGGTTCCTGACATTGTAGAGGAGACAGGGATCAAGATCATCCCCATGGAAAAGAAATGCAAAAAAGCAAAATGCCTGTCTAGGGAGGCCTTACAAATAGTTGTGAAAAGGAGAGAGGCAAAAAGCAAAGGAGAAAAGGAAAGATATAAGCATCTGAATGCAGAGTTCCAAAGAATAGCTAGAAGAGATAAGAAAGCCTTCTTCAGCGATCAATGCAAAGAAATAAAGGAAAACAACAGAATGGGAAAGACTAGAGATATCTTCAAGAAAATTAGGGAACATTTCATGCAAAGATGGGCTCGATAAGGACAGAAATGGTCTGGACCTAACAGAAGCAGAAGATATTAAGAAGAGGTGGCAAGAATACACGGAAGAACTGTACAAAAAAGATCTTCAAGACCCAGATAATCATGATGATGTGACCACTAATCTAGAGCCAGACATCCTGGAATGTGAAGTCAAGTGGGCCTTAGAAAGCATCACTAGGAACAAAGCTAGTGGAGGTGATGGCATTCCAGTTGAGCTGTTTCAAGTCCTGAAAGATGATGCTGTGAAAGTGCTACACTCGATATGCCAGCAAATTTGGAAAACTCAGCAGTGGCCACAGAACTGGAAAATGTCAGTTTTCATTCCAATCCCAAAGAAAGGCAACGCTAAAGAATGCTCAAACTACTGCATAATTGCACTCATCTCACATGCTAGTAAAGTAATGTTCAAAATTCTCCAAGCCAGGCTTCAGCAATACGTGAACTGTGAACTTCCTGATGTTCAAGCTGGTTTTAGAAAAGGCAGAGAAACCAGAGATCAAATTGCCAATATCCACTGGATCATGGAAAAAGCAAGAGAGTTCCAGTAAATCTTAAGGGAAATCAACCTTGAAAACTCATTGGAAGTGAAACAGGAATATGAGTTCCATAGAATGAACTCTATGAACAGGCAGACACTCACATAGGCAGCATTTTATTTCAGAGAGTAGAAATATAAGGCTTTCAGCATAGACACTGAGGGGGGAAACGTGCCACCCAAGCCACAGGAATCACAACACTTTATATATTTTACCAATATCGACCTGTTCATTTTGGGTTGGCTCAGGGATCCCAGTGTATGTAAACCCTGAACAGTCAGTTTATAAATAAAAATGTCCAGTTTGTCAGTTTTATGGCTTTAATTTTCCATTCCTTTGATTTTCCTACAGAGACTTTGAATCTCTGTTCCCTGATCTTTACTCATGACCTCAGGCCATTGTTCAAGAATCGGATGTATATTTTTAAAGTAAATGACCCACCTGGTCTTTTTCTCCTTGATGTGTTGGATATCAGTTGTTACAAACTGTTCTGTATGGGTTCAATTGTTTTTTTCTTTTTTCTTTCTGTAATTTTATTTATTTATTTTTAATATAAATTTATTTATTTTATTTCTTTTTTTAAATTTTACTTTATTTTGCTTTACAATACTGTATTGATTTTGCCATACATCAACATGAATCCACCACAGGTATACATGAGTTCCCAATCCTGAACCCACTTTCCTCCTCCCTCCCCATACCATTCCTCTGGGTCGCCCCAGTGCACCAGCCCCAAGCATCCAGTATCATGCATCGAACCTGGACTGGCAGTTCATTTCATATATGATATTATACATGTTTCAATGCCATTCTCCCAAATCATCCCATCCTCTCCCTCTCCCACAGAGTCCAAAAGACTGTTCAATACATCTGTGTCTCTTTTGCTGTCTCGCATACAGGGTTATTGTTACCATCTTTTAAATTCCATACATATGCATTAGTATACTGTATTGGTGTTTTTCTTTCTGGCTTGGTTCAATTGTTTATGGCCTCCAGGCCAGGGATGCATCTGTCTGAATGCCAAGGAACTGAATCAGCAAGTATGGTTATAGATTACTGGAGTGCTGGAGTGATACACTTATATAAGAAAATAGGTGGAGATTGGAATTGGAGTTTTAGGAGAAGAACCCAAGTCCTTAACTCTACACTGCCCACTTAGTAAGTTTGTGTCTCAGAAGGACTGATTCTGAAACTGAAGCTCCAGGATTTTGGTCACCTGATGTGAATGGCTGATGCATTGGAAAAGTCTTTGATGCTGGGAAAGATTGAAGGAAGAAGGAGAAGATGGTGTCAGAGGGTGAGATGACTGGATGGCATCACTGATGCAATGGACATGAACTTGGGAAAATTCAGGAGATGGTGAGAAACAGGGAGGTCTGTCATGCTGCTGTCCATGGGTCACAAGGACATGACTGGGAGACTGAACAACAGCAAGAAGAATTTTCCATACTTTGTTGTGATCTACAGTCAAAAGCTTTATCATAGTCAATGAAGTAGTTGATTTTTTAAAACATTCCCTTCTTAATTACAATTAAATAAGTAATTTTATTATTTTATTTTATAAAAATTTGAAAATAAAAATTAGACTTTAATACCAATCTAAAATGATAGCATAGCATGCTCAGATAAAATGTACCCAAGCAAATACAATGGAAGGATAGATCAAATTTGTTGCATCTGAAAAAAAGCAGAGTTACTTATTTCATTGATTTAATATTTAAAATGTTATAGATCTCTATTTCTTCTTGAACATGTATTATTTAATTGTGGTTAGTTGTTTCTAAACTTTTATTTGCCTTCAGTTTATTTTTTTCATAATTTTAATGCACAAAAGTATGTGGTTTTATTTTCTATTATTTTCCCCATTTTGTCATATCCTTTAAAGATCTCCTTTTTGCTTCAATACAGCCTCCAGTTATTCATTCAATATGCTACATGACTGATAAAATTTCTGAGTGCTTGTATATTTGAATATTTCTGAATGGAACTGTACAGATATCACAGTCAAACATTTGTTATTAAAGCCATTTCTCAAAGGCTGATATCAATTTGTTTTTTCTTTCTGAGAAAAATGATATTTTTGGATGGTCTTTCAAATTGACTCTAAGCAAAATGTTGAAATATTTACTATTGTGTGTGTGTTTAGATAGGCATTCAAAAAAAAAAAAATCCAAGTTGGCAATTCTTAATCTTTTTATTCTTAAGAATGTTTTTAAGTCTTTGCTATGGGAAATATTGGACTATTCTACCTTCAAGTAATTCTTCTTTCTTTTACCACTATTAGGTCTTTATGTTTTGTTCACTTTTTTTCTCTACTATGTCTTGGATGGATTTTGGAACTTACAGATCTAAAATATTTGAACTTTACTTTCATGCTGCATTCTGGAAAATTTTCTAGTTCAATTTCCATTTATTAATTTACTGTTCAGTTGTTTTCATGTTACTATCCAATACAAATATTATTGATATCAATAATTATCTTTTTTAAAAAGTCATATTGGGCAAATCTTCCACATTCCTAGTAGATGGTGGCAGCCACACTATGATATCAATCTTCATCGTGAACTCTCAAGCTCTCTATGTCCATGGGGAGAATGATATTTTATTTGCTATTGTTTATCTGAGAAAAACAAAGCATTAAAGCACCTCTGCTTTTATGGCTGTGCCCCAAATAGACATTCCTGCTTTTTGTTGATATTCTTTCTCTACTTCCTAACTTTCACCAACTGTTGGTCCAGAACATTAATATTTAATCTATTTTGCCAAATCTCTGCAGTTGTTGCTGCTTTCTCAGATTTATAGACATTCCTTAGCCTCTCTGAAACTATACAGGTTACCTGTCTTATATTTTAAAACTAAATACATAATTGCAATTTTAATTTTTGATGAGATTTTTATGTTATAGCCTATACATTTGATGTGGAGACAGAAAGAATATGCAATACATTTATCTCACATAGTTGAACATGAGCATTCTGTTAAAATTCTTTAGATGCTAAATTTAATCCATTTTATGAAAGTGAAGGTGAAAGTCGTTCAGTCTTGTCCGACTCTTTGTGAACTCATGGACTATACAGTCCATGGAATTCTCTAGGCCAGAATACTGGAGTGGGTAGCCTTTCTCTTCTCCAGGGGATCTTCCCAATCCAGGAATAGAACCCAGGTCTCCTTCATTGCAGGCAGATTCTTTACCAGCTGAAACCCAAGAATACTGGAGTGGGTAGCCTCTCCCTTCTCCAGCAGATCTTCCAGACCCAGGAATGGAACCGAGGTTTCCTGCATTGCAAGTGGATTCTTTACCAACTGATCCATCAGGAATTCATTTTATACTGGTCATATGGACCTTTTTTTTTTCACGTCAAAACTATAATTTATATTAAAAGGTAAAAACACAGACGTATGTGGGACATTCTATATTTGTGTGGATGTTTTAAATCTATGTTTCTTGACTTATTCTCCCCTTTAGCTGGAAAACAACACTCCAGGAGATGAATCAAAAACATTACAATGTAATTTTTGCCTGTAGCCAGGATAACTGAAGAGAAAAATAAATCAATTGCAGAAAATGTCAGTACTGGTTTTAGTAAACGCATAGTGAAATCTAAAAGTGTAATTTAATAAAATTGTCACTGTAAAATGCAGCTATTTATTCTTTCAAAGGTTTACTTAAATGTAATATCAAAAATCTGCATAATGGGATCATGTTGCCTATGAAACTGAAGTCTGTTAAATCTCAGGCTGTAAGGTAATACATTATGAATTTTTAAAAAATTGCATGAAACTTTGAACATTTCCAAAATAGGATGATTTTTTAAAAAATGTAGCACATTTTAAAGTAAGCAATTACACTAAAATGGCCACTTGTGATGTATTAAATGTATGAACCAGCTTCCTTTGTCCAAAATTAACATTTTGCAAATAGAAAATACTCAGAAACAACTATTTACTTCTAAACTCAAAAATGCTGTGCTTTACATTATATTGTCACACTTTCTTTGAATGCTTTTTCTATATGGTATACTATATCATTTGTCTCTGGATATTTCCTTAGAGACTGATTATGAGACATTTACAATTTTCCTATATGATTTTAATATTTAGATATGATATCAAGCCAGTTATGAAGTAGTCAAAATGTTAAAGAAGATTTTAAGAATAAATTTTAAGCTATGTATATTGCACAGAGTTATTCAAACTAATATACTCAACTAAACACATATTTCATGGGAAAATTATATTGAGCAACAAGAATATCATACAGAAATATTATGATATAAGAAATAAATATATAATTGCAAAATAGAAAAAGCAAAAATATTTGAAAGTTTATTTTTATTTGATATGCACTTTAAATTTACACATCAAAATTGTGGAATATTTGAAAACACAAAAAATAACAAAATGGCACATCACTAGGCAGAATTTTCATCTCTGCAATTGTCTCCCAATATAATTTCTATTAATTATTTGCATACTTAATTTATGGTTTATATTTACTTAATGTGTGATGTTCATATTCACTAAATTCTATGTTGCTACATATAATCCTGTAAATCATTACTTACATAAATATACTCTTATTTTATTGGTGACTCGATGGTAAAGAAACCACCTGCCAAGCAGGAGATGGAGCTTCGACCTCAGGTTTGGGAAGATTCACTGGAGAAGGAAATGACAACCCACTCCAGTATTCTTGCCTGAGAAATCACATGGACAGAGAAGCCAGGCAGGCTATAGTCCATGGGGTTACAAAAGAGTTGGACAAGACTTAGTGATTAAACAATATCAAACAATAAACCCCAAAAAACTATTTAAAAAATAAATTGCATGAATATAACACAATATGCTTAATCATTTTAAAAATGCTTAGGTAGCTAATTTGCTTATCTTCCAATATAAATGTTTGCAGTTGTAAGTATACCTTTAAGGAATTGTTTTTTATTCTATCATACAGTTTAAAGACTAATCAATAACATTGAATTTGTAGAGGGTTATTTATTGCTTTGTTAGGGCAGGATGTATTGAAGCACTAAAGCATTTGTGGAGCTTCTTTAAAATCTTAGTATTAAAATTCTAGTGTCTCCCCTGAGATATGCAGAAGCACAGACCTCTGTTGACTTCATTAAGGTTTCTGGTTATTGTTTTCCACATGATTCCTTGAGTTCAAAGTTACACACACATGATTCCTGTTTTAGGGATTGATTTCTTGTTGCTAGTAATCATTTTGGTTATTGTTGTTGTTTTAATTTATCTCTAGTTACTTCTTGTATTCTTCTTTGCCTATCAGGGGAGTTTTGTTTTAGAAATTATTTATATTTCAGGCATAACATAAGAAATTTTTGGTGACCTAATTCCCTTTATCTGCTCCTGTAATTTATGCTATTGTTGCCATACAGTTCAGTTCAGCTGTTTAAATCTAATGTTCTTATTCTGGCTTTTCAAAAAATCACTGACTGCTGATTTTAACATTAAGAAAACTGAAGTGTATTTATATTTTCTCCCTGGATTATGGATCACATTTTGCTGTTTTATTACATGTTTCTTAATTTTTATTTATACTGGCCATGGTCATTGTGTTGTGTAGATCTACATTTTTAGCTTCTTTGGTGAAATGTTGGATTCAGATAAAACACCAAGTAAATTGCTGGCAGAGAATGTTGATTTCTCTCTGGGCTGAGTGAAGATTTAGTAAAGTATGTCTTGGGTTCACTCTCAGTGCAGAGAGGAGCTACACCTCAATCCAAAGTGCTTTTTCCCCTAAGATGTAACTTCTCATCCATAAAGAAAGTTGAGCACCGAAGAATCAATGGACAACAAGAAGATCAAACCAGCAAATCCTAAAGGAAATCAACCCTGAATATTCATTGGAAGTACTAATGCTGAAGCATCCATCCTTTTCCACCAGATGCGAAGAGCTGACTCATTGGAAAAGATTTTGATGCCAGGAAAGATTGAGGTCAAGAGAAGAAGAGGGCAACAGAGGGTGAGATGTTTGGATGGCATCACTGACTCAATGGACATGAGTTTAAGAAAACTCTGGGAGATAGCGAATGACAGGTAGATCTGGCATGTTGCTGTTCATGGGTTCAAAAGGAGTCAGACATGACTTAGCGATTGAAAAACAACAAAACCTCTGTTTTCCTACCAAGATTTCAACTTGTTTACCAAATTTTTCTAAATTCACACATCCTTACTCTCTCTACAAACTGCTGAAATCTCAACTCAAGTCTTTTAGTCATTCAGAGATTGCTTTCCTATAGGATCCTCTAGTCTGTTCCAAGTATGCCCAAATTATGAGTCGGTGAAAGATTAGACAGAGTATATATTCAGATTTCAGGATTTTTCCTTCCTTCTTTTTTTTTAAAATTTTCTTCAATTTCCAGCTACTATAGTAATAAAAAACAGTGACCTATGATTTCTACCCAGTACGACTATTAAGTTCTGCTTAGTAATATAGTATGTATTGTGGGTTAAGAAGTGTAGAGAGGTACATTATGGAAAAATCAGTTAAACCTAGACATCACCCTTTTCTCTAGGGTCATGTATGCTCGAATTCCACCTGCTTTCTATATTCTACAGTGTCTTTAAAAAGTTAATTGGCAATAGGAAAATCTATTTGCCAGTGAATATCAACAGGACGACTATGCTAGATATATGTATTTTTAATTGTACATATGTTTCCCCTGACTTTGAGAAAATTTATAACACTCTATGTCCATCAAAAACAGAAGAAGAAGAAGAAGAGAAAAGAAGAAGAAGAAGAAGAAGAAGAAGAAGAAGAAGAAGAAGAAGAAGAAGAAGAAGAAGAAGAAGAAAGAAGAAGAAGAAGAAGAAGAAGAAGAAGAAGAAGAAGAAGAAGAAGAAGAAGAAGAAGAAGAAGAAGAAGAAGCAGCAGCAGCAGCAGCAGCAGCAGCAGCAGCAGCAGCAGCATCTTTCCTAAATCCTTCAGGTTGATAGGCAGGAAGCTAGCTGAGAGCACCTAAAGTGGCCCTTTCAGCTTATTGTTGCTGTTCAGTTGATCAGTCATGTTTGATTCTTTGTGACCCCATGAGCTAATGCAGCCCAAACTATGTTGTTCTTCACCATCTCCTGGAGCTTGCTCAAGCTCATGTCCATTGAATTAGTGATGCCATCCAACCATCTCATCCTCTGTCATCCCCTTCGCCTCTTGCCTTAAACATTTCCCAGCACAGGATCTTTTCTAATAAGTCTGCCCTTAGCATCAGGTGGCTGAACTGTTGGAGTTTCAGCTTCAGCATCAGCCCTTCCAATGAATATTCATGGTTGATTCCCTTTAGAACTGACTGGCTCGATCTCCTTGCAGTTCAAGGAGCTCTAGCATCTTCTCAGTTCAAAAGCATCAATTCTTCAGCACTCAGTCTTTATGTTTCAACTCTCACATCCATACATGACTACTGGAAAAAGCATAGATTTGACTATAGGGACTTCTGTTGGCAAAGTAATCTCTCTGCTTTTTAATATGCCTTCTAAGTTTGTCCTACTGTTCATACTGTTCATGGGGTTCTCAAGGCAAGAATACTGAAGTGGTTTGCCATTCCCTTCTCCAGTGGACTGCATTCTGTTAGACCTCTCCACCATTACCCATCCATCTTGGGTGGCCCCACAGAGCATGGCCTAGTTTCATTGAGTTAGACAAGGCTGTGGTCCATGTGATCAGATTGGCTAGTTTTCTGTGATTGTGGTTTCAGTCTGCCTGCCCTCTGATGCCCTCTCTCAGCATCTACCATTTACTTGAGTTTTTCTTACTTTGGATGTGGAGTATCTCTTCACTGTTGCTCCAGCAAACTGAAGCCACTGCTCCTTCCCTTGGAAGTGAGGTATCTCCTTTCTGCTGCTTGCCGCTCCTGCACCACCCAAATGCCGCTAGCTGCAGCCGCCACTTGCCATGCCCTCTCTAAGCACCTACCATCTTACTTGGGTTTCTCTTAAAGCCCACCGATCATCAAAAATGCAAGAGGGTTCCAGAAAAACATCTATTTCTGCTTTATTGACTATGCCAAAACCTTTTATTGTGTGGATCACAATAAACTGTGGAAAATTCTGAAAGGGATGGAAATACCAGACCACCTGACCTGCCTCTTGAAAAACGTGTATGCAGGTCAGGAAGCAACAGTTGGAATTGGACATGGAACAACAGACTGGTTCCAAATAGGAAAAGGAGTACATCAAGGCTCTATATTGTCACCCTGCTTATTTAACTTATATGTAGAGTACATTGTGAGAAGCCCTGGGCTGGAGGAAGCACAAGCTGGAATCAAGATTGCCAAGAGAAATATCAATAATCTCAAATATGCAGATGACACCACCCTTATAGCAGGAAGTGAAGAGGAACTAAAGAGTTTCTTGATGAAAGTGAAAGAAGAGAGTGAAAAAGTTGGCTTAAAGCTCAACATTCAGAAGATGAAGATCATGGCATCTGGTCCTATCACTTCATGGCAAATAGACGGGGAAACAGTGGAAACAATGGTTAACTTCATTATTTTGGGCACCAAAATCACTGTAGATGGTGACTGCAGCAATGAAATTAAAAGATGCTTCCTCCTTGGAAGGAAAGTTATGACCAACCTAAATAGCATATTAAAAGGCAGAGACATTGCTTTGCCAACAACGTTTCATTTAGTCAAACCTATGGTTTTTCCAGAAGTCATGTATGTATGTGAGGGTTGGACTATAAAGAAAGCTGAGCACCGAAGAATTGATGCTTTTGAACTGTGGTGTTGGAGAAGACTCTTGAGAGTCCCTTGGACTGCAAGGAGATCCAACCAATCCATCCTAAAGGAAATCAGTCCTGAACATTTATTGGAAGGACTGATGTTGAAGCTGAAACTCCAATAATGTGGTCACCTCATGCAAAGAGCTGACTCATAAGACCCTGATGTTGGGAAAGATTGAAGGCAGGAGGAGAAGAGGATGACAGAGGATGAGATGGTTAGATAGCATCACTGACTCAATGGACATGAGTTTGGTTAAACTCTGGGAGCTGGTGATGGGCAGGGAGGCCTGGCGTGCTGTGGTTCATGGAGTGGCAGGGAGTCAGACACAACTGAGCGACTGAACTGAACTGAACTGAAATTGTTATCTTTTCTCTACTTCCTGTTCTATGTGACAATCATGCTAGTAAATATTTTTATGTATGTATATATATATATATATATATATATATATATAACTTAAACAACATAAAAAGCAAGTTAACATTTTAATTTGTGTACATTATTACAGCCAGCATCATACTCAACAATGCCCAGCTGAAAGCACTTCCTCTGAGATCAGGAACAGGACAAAGATGCCCTCTCACACCACTTATAATCATCATAATAATGGAAGTCCTAGCCACAAATATCAGACTAGAAGAAGAAATAAAAGGAGTCCAAGATGGAAATGAAGAAATAAAATTGTCCCTATTTGTACATGATACTATGCATAAAATCCTAAAGATACCACCAAAAAGTATTCAAACTATTACATGAATTCCATAAATTTAAGAGGGATGTAAAATTAATATATAGAAATCTGTTAACAAAATTCCATTTATAATTGTTTTTACTTAGAAATAAATTCAACCAAGTAGGTAAAAGACTTGTACTTATAAAACCATGACATTCATTAGAGAAATTAAAGACAATACAAACAAATGGAAGTATATAGTGCTCATGGGTGGAATAATTAATATTGTTAAGGTGGCATTATGCAAATCTACTGATTGAATTATATAAAAATAACAACAGCATTTTTTTTTCACAGAACTAGAACAAATGAGACTGAAATTTGTTTGCAACCATAAAAGGTCTTGAATTTCCAGAACAATTTTGAGAAAGAACAAAGTTGGAGACATCATAATGCATGATTTCACATGATACTACAAAGCTACAGTACTCAAAAAATGGTTCTGACAGAAAAACAGACACAGAAATCGATGGAACAGAGAGCCCAGGAATAAATCTATTTAAATGACCAATTAACCTACAATGAAGTTGGCAAGAATATGTAATGTGAAAAGAATAGTCTCTTTAATAAATGCTGTTGGGAAACAGATACATACCAAAGAATGAAACTGAATTATTTTTCACGTCATATACAAAAATAAACTCAAGATGATTTAAAGACTTAAATGTTAAGACCTGAAGCTATAAAAGTCCTAGCAGAAAACATAATCAGTATGCTCTTTGACATCAGTCTTAGCAATATTGTTTTTGATCTGTCTCTTAAAGTAAGGGAAACTAAAGTAAAAATTAACAAATAGACTACATCAAATTGAAAAGATTTTGAAGGAAAACTATTAATGAAATGAAAAGGCAGCTTACTGAGTAGAAGAAGATCATTACAAACAACATATCTGATAAGGGGTTAATATCCAAAATATACAAAGAACTCATACAACTCAACATTTAAAAAAAAAAAAAAAAACTTGCTTGAAAAATGGACAAAGGACCTGAATAGGCATTTTCATTTTTCCAAAGAAGACACACAGATGACCAACAAATACATGAAAAGATGCTCAATATCACTAATCATCAGCAAAATACAAATGAAAAGTAAAATAAAATACAAGCCCACATCTCTCAAAATGGTTATTGTAAAACACATAAAACAACAACAAAACATCAGTAACAAGTTTTGGTGAATAGGTAGAGGAAAGGGAACACTTATGCACTGTTAATGCGATTGCAAATTGTTGCAATTACTCTGGAAAACAGGTTGGAGTCCCCATTACCTGCAAAATTAAAAACAAACAAACAAACCACAGAACAGAACTACCATATGATGTAGCAATTCCACTCTCAAGTATATAAGAGCCCATATATAAGAGCCCACCAAGAGTAATGTCATTAGAATAAAAAATACTACAATTATCTAGGAAATCCCAAGGGGTTTAAGGATTCTGTGTAAGAAACCAGGATCAAAGATATTAAAAAGAAAAAAGAGAGAGAGAGAGAGATGTGTTCAGTGCTCTTATAGCTTAGGAAATCACAAGGATTTTAGTAGCTCTGTGCCAGGAAATAGGGACAGTTATAGAAAAATAAAAAGTGGAGTGAATAGACAAATACATATATGACAATTACAGGAAATATTTGGTGTTTCTTTTCCTTAAGGGCTTACCTGGTGGTTCAGGGGTAGAGTCAGCCTGTAATGCAGCAGCTGCAGATGTGGGTTCAATCCCTGGGTTGGGAAGATTCCCTGGAGGAGGGCATGATAACCCACTCCAGTATTCTTGCCTGGAGAATCCCATGGATAGGGTAACCTGATGGGCCACAGTCCATGGGGTCGCAGAGTCTGACATAACTGAAGCGACTTAGCATGCATGTTTTCCTTAATATCAAGATCCATGCACAGATTGGAAAAGAATTTCCTGACAATACAGAAGGGGAGGAGAATAGAGCTTACTAGAGCAGGAGATACTGTTAGAACAGTGGACTAGCTCAAGGAAGAGCTGATGCCTTCCTTGGGCTAGTAGCTAATGTTTATAGCCTCAAGAGAGAGAAAATTCCTGCTGGGAGGGTGGCATTACAGTGATTGGTTAGGGTGATATAGGATGGATAATAAGATGGGTATCTTACCTAATATGGAGTTGGGGAATTTGTCAGTTTAGATCAGGAGTTTCATGGCAACAGTTGAATTTTGTCTGTTCCAGAGATTTTTGTACTGTGACCTTGATATAGGGCTCCATTCTTGTGACCTTGTCATAGAGCATCACACTTAACTATCTTCTATAATTTGTTGTGCTATTCTGTTTGATTCATAAGCATGTACAATAGGTAAGCTTCAAATAATTTAGATTTGAACACAATACTTATATTTATTGGTAGGAGAATGTTTCTAGTATCTTAGTTTACATATTATTAACATTGTTATTATTCTAGGTATTTCTCTATAACTAAAATATATAAAGTATAGCATGCATGAGTTATATAAAAGGGATGTTTATAACCAACTTTTATAATATTTTCAGAAGCATAGAACAATTATTATTTTACCGTGTCGATATACATGATATCACCAAGAGGGACAGAATGTTAATGTTTCTAAAACTATCAACAAACTGAAGCTGGAATAATTTAAATCAAAAAGTCTAAATAAATTTACATCTAAACATCATTATATGAATAAAATAATGACTTCAGCTAAATGATTCTAAGAAACATTTCTTAGCTAAAAAACGCACAAGATAAAATATTTATTGCTATTAAATATTAATTATATCCTCATATAAAGCTAATTTACCTAAATCGTATTATTCTTTAATTTGATATTTATTCATGATAATTTTTCTCAACTCTGAAATCAGAAGATTTTGTTTTTATTTGATGCACTTTCAGTTTCCTTTATTTCCTAAGAATTGGCAGCCAGAGGATTCTAATCAAGCAAGCCCTTTTCACTAAACAATGAAAGCATATACTAGATTGTATTATTTGATTGGTTTTGGACTAAATATTGAGTATCACTTCTCTGGTAGCTCAGTTGGTAAAAAATCTGCCTTCAATGCAGGAGACCCCGGTTCGATACCTGGGATGGGAAGATCCCCTGGAGAAGGGAACAGCTACCCACTCCAGTATTCTGGCCTGGAGAATTCCGTGGACTGTATAGTCCATGGAGTCACAAAGAGTTTGACACAACTCATGGCTTTCACTTTCATACTCAGTACAATCAATCTTCAACTCAAATTTTGGAACTGGTGAAAAACCTCTTAAAGAAAAAACAAAACAAAGAAAACCCAAAACCCTCCTTCTCAACTTCAGAGGCTATGTGTATATTAGCTGAGGTGATTTCTTTTTTTTTTTTTTTAATTAAAAATATTAAAGAAGGACAAAAGCAAACACATGATTTTAACTTTATTGGTCTTTAAGGAAAATTACTCAAACTTTAAAAATGAGACGAACATTGACCAAAATAAGTCCTTTCAGTATCATGGGGGCACAACAGACCCACTGGAAGGATTATCTCTGTCTTTAAGAGACAAGCAACTCTGATACACTTATTTGCAATTAAACAGCCCATCGGATCACAAGGTCGGACACGACTGAAGCAACTTAGCATAGTACATCTAATGTTGCAAACTAATCTCAAACTTTCTTTTGCATCCTTTTTTGAACTGCCTTATCACAATGGCACCCCACGCCAGTACTCTTGCCTGGAAAATCCTATGGACCGAGGAACCTGGTAGGCTGCAGTACATGGGGTTGCTAAGAGTCAGATGCGATTGAGCGACTTCACTTTCACTTTTCACTTTCATGCATTGGAGAAGGAAATGGCAACCCACTCCAGTGTTCTTAGAATCCCAGGAACAGGGGAGCCTGGTGGGCTGCAGTCTATGGGGTCGCACAGAGTTGGACACGACTGAAGTGACTTAGCATAGCATAGCATATCATTCTTCCAGCCCCTTTGCTGAATTACACAAAATTTTCACATCTGATTGTATATATTTGAAAGAGAATGACATATTTCACATTTACACAAAATTCTGTTCTGATATCATGAAACAAAGAATCATTTGAATTTTTCCTAAAACAGAAAAATACCAAATTTGAAACACGGGTGTGGTTTAGTCAACTTCTCAAATTTGACAGATGAGAATGACCAGTGGAGGTTAATATAGGCAGAAATTTTGCTTTTAGTTGTAGATATTTAGAATCTCCAAGAAAGATGTCTTTTAATCTATGTTTTTTTTTTTTTTTAAAGAATCCCACATGTCTTTATTATAAAATCTCTATATAGAATACAGATCTAGAACACTGGTTCTGAAAATATTTGTAGCCTGTAATTACTCTCCTTTGACTGTTACTCTGAAGTATAATCATATACACTATAATGAAACAGCAGACTTTACTAAAATACTGGGTTGACCATATCAGCTTAAAAAATAATCACAACCTAGAGGTTGAGAGTTATGTTTTATTTGGTGGAAATAGTCAAGCCCAGGAGACAGCATTTTAAAGAACCTTGAGGAAACTATCGCAAGGAATTGGGGGGATAGGGGGACTTGGGTGGAGGAGTCAGGTTATATAGAAGCTTGTAACAAGGGGCAGGTAGTCTGAATATCAAAAGATTATTGTTAATTAAAAAAAAAAAAACATATCTCAAGTTAAGGAATCTTGCCCTTTTCTATGTACAGGAAGATGCAAGAATCTGGGCTTACTGAAATTATTCCTTCCCTATGCATCTCAGCTATCTGGCGCCAGCATCCTGCGATTTGATTTTTCACATTATACAGTTCCTCCTTCATGGTAGATAGTGGTGACAGCTCCCAGATGCAGCTAGATGGCTACCGGATAGCACACATTGTTCTTTCTAGACTTGGAAATTCACATTTGGAGCGCCAGAATCCCTGATGGCTGATATCCTTTTTTATTGATATGGCAGAAAATACTCCATTTATCAGCCAAAAAGTTTGCTTGGGGTTTTCCTGTAACAGTTTATGGAAAAATCCAAGTGAACTATTTGGCCAGCCCAATAAAATAGACTGTGTGTTGATAACAGTGACTTCAGACAAAAGTAATTTCCTAAGTATTTAATATCTCAAAGTTTAAGTATACATAAAAATAATCTTTACATATTTTATATATTCTGCATATTGAGAAATAATTAATGATATAGCCAAAGGCAAATGCTATAACTGAGTACTTCTAACTATATGAGACTTAAACCAATTCACTTTACCTATTTTTATTAATATGCTTCCAAATTCTGGTGAGAGTCTCACCAGAAAAATACAAACAAAAAGCCTTCTATATGTATTTCAAGTGATATTGAGGTCATAAAATTGTATGAATAATAGTAAAAAAATACAGTGAAACATCTTAAGTAATTTTCATATTCTTATTTAATTTTCACCCTATACTGTGTTTTCTATACATATACTCTTTTAACTATTAGTAATTTGTAAATTAGGAGTATTGGTTATATTTACATACAAGAAAGCTGCAGTTTAAAGTTCAAATAACTTGCTTAATTCACATAGTCAATATATGATGGAGTAGGAAATCCTAAATTTGATCCTGAATTCATACTTTTACACTTAATATTCAATTATCTAAATGCAATTCTTTATAAGAATCTTTGAAATTTCATGACCAGATAATTCAACTATTTATCTGGTCTTAAACAGTCACAAAGACATATAAGACTTACACCATAGAAAACAATACATTTCAATATAATCCTTTCTGTTTTTAAACAACACACACCCCAGACATGTGCACCCAACACTTAGGGACGTCTTCTTTATATTGAGCTGATATGTGTAATAAACTGCATCCCTTTCCAAGAATCTAATTTACTGACATTTCAGCTTTACTCCCCTCCTCATTAATCTTTCAAACCCATTGAAACTGTTCTTCATAAATAATTTTTCAATCAGTGAATTGTCCTCAATCTATCTTCTAAATATATTTTATCTACCTTATTTTATTATTATAATATTGAAATTAAGATAAAAAGCTCTTTTATTTCATATTATCTGGGGAGACTTCTCATATTTTTATTTCCTCATTTAAAAAATGATTTCATTGCTCTAATTAGCATTTTCCTTACTTTCTCTTTTAGCACTATCTGTGAGTTTCCTGATGGTGTTTACTCTCTTTTAACAATAATTGGGATATTAAATAAGATTAAGACAGCACTAATCCTCATTTGTCCCAGTTGTTGATTTTCAATTTTTGTATTGTCTTATACTAACAAACCTTGTTTACAGGTTATTAGAAAATTTGCAGTTTCTATTCTGAGCCAAATTCCATTGAAATTACTGGTTTATTCTTGGGCATAGTATAAACACATCCTATAATTGAAAAAAAATTATGGTATAAGTTCATAAGTCCTTAAATAATTATATTCTCATTGGCTTTACATATTTTTTGGTCACTGGTTTATTATCAATTTCAGGGAAAATGAGACACACAAAATTACTTCTAAAGACTAATATTTTTCTAAGTTCACATTATTTTAAAAGTTAATTGAAATGTTAAACTTGTACCATAAGTTGTGTGTATATGTGTGTGTGTGTGTGTGTGTGTGCTCAGCTATGTCCAACTCTTTACAACCCCATTGACTGCAGCCTGACAGGCTCCTCTGTCTAAGCAATTTTTCATGCAAGAATACTGTAGTGGGTTGCCACATCTTACTCCAAGAGAATGTTCCTGACCCAGAGATTGAACCTGCATCTCTTATATCTTCTGCATTGGCAGGCAGATTCTTTGTTAATGCACCACCTGGGAACCCATATTGTAAATTACTAATGGATAAAATCACACACAATACTTCATTATATTAAGTAAATAATTACTTGTTCATGATTATTATGAAAACAATGGCAAAAACTTCAAGCCACAGGCATTCTGTGTATGGTAGGCTAAAGGGTTTAAACATTAGTCTCAGTACAGAAATTTTCTACTTTCTTCTGTGTAACTGAAAGCAATTTCTTCTCAGTTTCCCAAGGACTAGGTAGCTCTTTTGGGCATTATTGGTAGAATAAGAATCAAGTTTGGGATTTTAAAATAGTCCATCTATCATGGTTGAATTCAGTCACCTTCAAATTAACCCACTCTTTCAGATTTTTTTTTTTTTACTCCTGCTGTTACTTTTACATTCTTACAGCATTGTGTTTGAACCCAAATTTGAACACTTGCATATATCGAAATATTTATTTCAAAATTATGCATATTTTTATTGGAAAATTAATCCTTTTGCCATATCTTTGTCCTCACATACTTCCACTTGTATGCCATATTTTAAGTTCTGTGAATGTTAGACTCCTTTGCTAGTGTTTTCACTCATTCTTTTATTTTCCTCACTTAAGTTATGCAACCCCATAACTCAAAGTGAATATTTTTTGACATTTACTGTCTCCACTGTCCATGTCAGTCTACTGAGACCTCACTTATATAAGATAAAGATAGCCTTCCAATTGCAACAATCCAATAATCTCTAGCTCTTATCTTACTGATTTTCAATAATTTCAAAAGAGTTCATGTACAGTTGATATTTTAATTTCATTAAATAATACATTAATGAAATATTTCTAAATTTTAGTTTTGTAACTAATTACATATTATAGTAACAAAATTGGATTCTACTACCAATAATGTGTTTTTCACATTTTATTTGAAAAATATGCCCATTATTGAAATGTAAAAATCATATATATATTTTAGCCTAAAATGACAAAATTCTTAAAAAAACATTTATGTCTGTTTTTATTGGTTTATTTTCACAGAATGTAGAAATTTTAATTATAAAGGTAATCACTTTAAGAAAAATCATGATGTTTAATTTTAAATGAAAAAGGTATAACCTCTCTTCCCATGTTAAACAAAAATTGATATTTAAAGTTTCATGGAGGTATTAACTTAGTTTGTACCTAAAGTGTGAAAATATGTTATGGCTAATTTTATGTGTTAACTTAACTAGGCCACAAGATGCCCAGGTTAACTGGTTAAATCTTACTCTTGTGTCTTTGAGGATGATTTTGGATGAGGTTAATATTTGGACACATACTGAGTAAAACAGATCATTCTCCCCACTAAAAGTGGGTCTCATACAACTTGTTGAAATTCTGAATAGAACAAAAAGCTGATTAAAAAAGAATGCTCTCTCTACTAATCCTTGAACTGAGATAACAATCATCTGACTTTGGACTTGGAGCTTCCCTGGTAGCTCAGCTGGTAAAGAATCCACCTGCAATGCAGGAGACTCTGGGTCAGAAAGATTCAATCCCTGGGTCGGGAAGATCCCCTGGAGAAGAGAAAGGCTACCCAGTCCAGTATTTTTGCCTGAAGAATTCTATGGACTGCATAGTTCATGGGATTGCAAAGAGTCAGACACAACTGAGAGACTTTCACTTTCACTTTCACTTTCAAGCAAGTAGCTGGAGTAAGAATGTTGAATAAAGAGCAAGACACAAGGGTGAAGACCTTGTGGCGAACTTGTGCTTGCCATGGTTGAGTCCACATGATATCTGAAAATGAGTAAGGGAAGGGTACTGTGGGCTATGAGTTTTATCCTAAATTATATAGGAAGCAACCAGATGATTTTGAGCAATTATATGTGATTTTCATATATCTTAAGAGAATAACCTTGTGTAGATATTAAACTGAAAGGAAAGAGGATGGATTGCAGTAACCAATTATGATACTATGAAAAAAATGTGGTGGCGAGAGTGGTGAGAAATATTTGTAATGTGGATTTTATATTAGTTGACAATGTTCTTATTTTTAGTATAATAAAGTTATTTTTGCCCTTTAAAATCCATTATCTTCAATATTCTTTTGACTGCTTTGCAAAAATATTAAATCAAAAATAGCGTATGATTACTTATTCAGCTCCCTAGAACCTTATTCAGTTCTACCTAAATAACCCCACTCAACTTTATTAAAATTGCTCTTCCTGAGGATCAGTTCAGTTCAGTTGCTGAGTCATGTCCAGCTTTTTGTAACCTCATGGACTGCAGCACACCAGGCTTCCCTGTCCATCACCAACTCCAGGAGCTTGCTCAAATTCATGTCCATCAAGTTGCTGATATCATCAAACGATCCCATCCTGTCATCCACTACTCCTCCTGCCTTCCAATCTTTCCCAGCATCAGGGTTTTTTTTCCACTGAGTCAGTTCTTGAAAGCATTCCCCCTAAGATCAGGAAGAAGACAAGGGTGTCCATTTTCAACACTACTATTCAACATAGTTCTCGAAGCCCTAGATACAGCAATCAGAGAAGAAAAAGAAATAAAAGGAATCCAGATTGGAAAAGAAGAATTAAAGCTCTTACTGTTTGCAGATTACATGATACTCTACATAGGAAACCCTAAATATAGTATCAGAAAATTACTAGAGCTAACCAGTGAATTTAGCAAAGTTTCAGGATACAAAATCAACACACAGAAATCACCTGCATTTCTATATACTAAAAATGAAAAATAAGAAAGAGAAAATAAGGAATCAATCCCATTCACAATTGCAATGAAAAGAATTAAATATCTAGGAATAAACTTACCTAAGGAGACAAAAGAACTGTATACAGAAAACTATAAGACACTAATAAATCAAAGATGACATAAACAGATGGAGAGATACTCCATGTTCCTGGGTAGGAAGAAATCAGTATTGTGAAAATGACTATTGTACCAAGCACAGTCTACAGATTCAATGCAATACATATCAAATTACCAATGGCCTTTTTCACAGAACTAGAACAAAACATTTCACAATTCATATGGAAACACAAAAGACCCTGAATAGCCAAAGGCAGTCTTGAGAAAGAAGAATGAAGCTGGAGGAATCAACCTTCCTAACTTCAGATTACACTACCAAGCTACAGTCATTAAGACACTATGGTATGGTAATGGCACAAAAAAAAGAAATGGACTAATGGAACAAGATAGAAAGCCCAGAAATAACCCCATTCACATATGGGTGATTTATTTTTGACAAATGAGGCAGGAATACACAATGAGGCAAAGACAGCTTCTTCAATAAATGGTGCTGGAAAAACTGAACAGCTCTGTGCAAAAGAATGAAATTAGAACACTTATTAACACCATACACAAAGATAAACTCAAAATGGGTTAAAGACCTAAATGTAAGACCAGAAACTATAAAACTCCTAGAGGAAAACATAGGCGGAACACTCGATAACATAAATCAAAGCAAGATCCTCCAGGACCCACCTCCTAGAGTAACAGAAATAAAAACAAAAGTTAACAAGTGGGATCTGACTAAACTTAAAAGCTTTCTCAACAGCAAAGGAAACTATAAGCAAGGTGAAATGACAATGCTCAGAATAGGAGAAAATAATAGCAAATGACATAACTGACAAAAGATTAATTTCCAAAATTTACAAGCAGTTGATACAACTCAAAACCAGAAAAACAAAGAACCCATTGAAAAAGTGGGAAAAAGACCTAAACAGACATTTCTTCAAGGAAAACATACAGATGGCTAACAAACTCATGAAAGGATGCTCAACACTGCTCATCATTAGAGAAACACAAATCAAAAGTACAGTGAGATATAACTTCATACCAATCAGAATGGCCATCATCAAAAAGCCTACAAATAATAAATGCTGGAGAAGGTGTGGAGAAAAGGGAATGCTCTTGCACTGTTGGTGGGAATGTAAATTGATACAGCCACTATGGAAGACAGCATGTAAATTCCTTTAAAACCTAGGACTAGAACCACCCTATGACCCAGGAATCCCACTCCTAGGCATATACTCTGAGGAAACGAAAATTGAAAAATATACATGTATCTCATTGTTCTTTGCAGCATTATTTACGATAGCTAGAACTTGGAAGCAACCTAGATGTCTACCGACAGATGAATGGATAAAGAACTTGTGGTACATATACACAATGGAATATTACTCAGCCATAAAAAGGAACACATTTGAGTCAGTTCTACTGAGGTGGATGAAGATAGAACTATTATGCAGAGTAAAGTAAATCAGAAAAAGAAATATAAATGTCTTATTCTAACACATATATACAGAATCTAGAAAAATGGTACTGAAGAATTTATTTACAGGGCAGCAATGGAGAAACAGATAAAGAGAATAGACTTGTGGACATGGGGAGAAGGGAGGAGAGGGTGAGATGTATGGAAAGAGTAACATGGAAACTTACATTACCATATGTAAAATAGAGAGCCAATGGGAATTTGCTCTATGGCTCAGCAAATGCAAAGAGGGGCCCTGTATCAACCTAGAGGGGTGGGATGGCGAAGGACATGGGAGGGAGGTTTAAAAGAGAGGGGACATATATATAACCATGTCTGATTCATGTTAAGCTTTGATAGAAAATGACAAAATTCTGTTAAGCAATTATTCTTCAATAAATAAATAAAATGCTTTTCCTGAGAATCAGTTCAGTTCAGTCACGATGTCATGTCCAAATCTTTGTGACTCCATGCACTGCACCATGCCAGGCTTGCCTGATTATCAGCAACTCCAAGAGCTTGCTCAAACTCGTGTCTATCAAGTCGCTGATGCCATCAAACAATTTCATCCTCTGTGATCCCCTTTTCATCCTGCTTTCAAATCTTTCCCAGTATCAGAGTCTTTGCCAGTGAGTCAGTTCTTCAATCAGGTGGCCAAAGGATTGGAGCTTCGTCTTCAGCATCATTTCTTCAAATAAATATTCAGGACTGATTTCCTTTAGGATTGACTGGTTGTATCTCCTTGCAGTCCAAGGGACTCTCAACAGTCTTCTCCAACACCACAGTTCAAAGGCATCATTTTTTTCATGCTTAGCTTTCTTTATGGTCCAACTCTCACATCCATACATGACTACTGGAGAAACCACAGATTTGACTACATGGACATTTGTTGGCAAAGTAATGTCTCTGCTTTTTAATATGCTGTCTAGGTTTTTCAAAGCTTTTCTTCCAAAGAGAATGCATCTTTTAATTTCATGGCTGCAGTCACCATCTTCAGTTATTTTGGAGTCCAAAAAATAAAGTCTGTCACTCTTTCCACTGTTTCTGCATCTATTTTCTGTGAAGTAATGGGACCAGATGACCTGATCTTAGCCTTCTGAATGTTGAGCTTTAAGCCAACTTTTTCACTCTCCTCTTTGACTTTCATCAAGAGGCTATTCCATTCCTATTTGCTTTCTGTTAAAAGAGTGGTGTCATCTGCATATCTGAGTTTGTTAATATTTCTCCTGGCAATCTTGATTCAGCTTGTGCTTCATCTAGCCCGGTATTTCACATGATGTACTCTGCATATAAGTCAAATAAGCAGGGTGACAATGTATAGCCTTGACATACTCCTTTCCCAATTTGGAACAAGTCTGTTGGTCCTTGTCTTGTTGGAACTGTTGCTCCTTGACCTACATACATATTTCTCAGGAAGCAGATAACAAGTTATGGTGTTCCAATGTCTTGAAGAATTTTTCACAGTTTGTTGGGATCCACACACTCAAAGGTTTTGGCATAGTCAACAAATCAGTAGCAAATGTTTTTTTTTTTTTTCCTGGAACTCTCTTGTTTTTTCTATAATCCAATGGATGTTGACAATTTGATCTCTGGTTCCTCTGCCTTTTCTAAATCCAGCTTGAACATCTGGAAGTTTTTGGTTCCCATACTGTTGAAGCCTTGCTTGGAGAATTTTGAGCCTTACTTTGCTAGCATGTGAGATGAGTGCAGTTGTGTGATAGTTTAACATTCTTTAACATTGCCTTTATTTGGGATTTCAATGAAAACTGATTTTTTCCAGTCCCGTGATCATTGCTGAGTTTTCCACATTTCCAGGCATGTTGACCTCAGCACTTTAACATCATCATCTTTTAGGTTTAGAAATAGCTCAGCTGGAAATCCATCACCTCCTCTAGCTTTATTCATAGTGATGCTTTCTAAAGCTCACTTGACTTCAGACTCCAGAATTTCTGGCTCTAGGTGAGTGATCACATGACTGTATTTATCTGGGTCATTAAGATATTATTTTGTATAGATCTCCTGTGTATTCTTGCCACCTTTTCTTAATATCTTCTGCTTCTGTTAGGTCCATAAGGTTTCTGTTCTTTATTGTGCCTAGCTTTGCATGAAATACATAAACGATGAACTTCCAGATGTTCAGGCTGGTTTTAGAAAAGACAGAGGAACCAAAGATCAAATTGCCAACATCCACTGGATCAACAAAAAAGCAAGAGAGTTCTAGAAAAAAATCTATTTCTGCTTTATTGATTATGGCAAAATCTTTGACTGTGTGCATCACAAAAAACTGTGAAAAAATTCTGAAAGAGATGGGAATACCAAACCACCTGACCTGCCTCATGAGAAATCTGTATTCTGGTCAAGAAGCAACAATTAGAACTGTACAGGGAACAACAGTTTGGTTCCAAATAGGAAAAGGAGTATGTTCAGGCTGAATATTGTCAGCTTGCTTTTTGAACTTATATGCAGTGTACATCATCAGAAACACTGGGCACGATGAAGCAAAAGTTGAAATCAAGATTGCTGGGAGAAATATCAATAACCTCAGATATGCAGATAACACCACACTTATGGCAGAAAGTGAAGGGAATGGAATAGCTTCTCAATGAAAGTGAAAGAGGAGAGTGAAAAAGTTGGCTTAAAGCTCAACATTCAGGAAACAAAGATCACGGCATCTGGTACAATCATTTCATGGCAAAGAGATGGGGAAACAGTGGAAACAGTGGCTGACTTTATTTTGGGGGGCTCCAAAATCACTGCAGATGGTGACTGCAGCTTGAAATTAAGACACATTCCTTGGAAGGAAAGTTATGACCTACCTAGACAGCATATTAAAAAGCAGAGACATTATTTTGCTAATAACCATCCATCTAGTTAAGGCTATTGTTTTTCTAGTAGTCATATATGGATGTGAGAGTTGGACCGTAAAGAAAGCTGAGTGCTGAAGAATTGATGCTTTTGAACTGTAATGTTGGAGAAGACTGTTGAGAGTCCCTTGGACTGCAAGGAGATCCAACCAGTCCATCCTAAAGGAGATCAGTCCTGGGTGTTCATTGGAAGGACTGAGGCTAAAGCTGAAACTCCAATATTTTGGCCACTTGATGCGAAGAGCGGACTCATTTGAAAAGACCTGATGTTGGGAAAGATTGAAGGCAGGAGGGGAAGGGGACGATAGAGGATGAGATGATTAGATGACATCACCGACTCAATGGACATGTGTTTGGGTAAATTCCGGGAGCTGGCAATGGACAGGAAGGCCTGGTGTGCTGGGGTCCATGGGGTTGCAAAGAGTCGGACACGACTGAGTGACTGAACTGAACTGATTCTATTCATGCTAAGTTAAACAAGTGGAACAAAATGTCATATTTTTTTAGTTAGCAAAAAATTATGTTTTCTAATACATCTTATACATTTTATTTATATATATGTATACAAAAGTGTTTCTACTACATTTGATAAAGGCTTGAGAAAGAAAATAAAACTAAAATAAGAGATAGAGTAATCAGAAAACTAACTAAAGCAAATGAAATGGGAACCCTGAATATGAAATAGATAAAGTGAAACTAGGTAAAATGAAATATCCTTATATATTCCTGTTGTTCTTAAACTTGGCTGCTCATGAGAAATATATCCAGAGCTCTGGCCAAAAAACAAAACAAAACAAACCTGGGCATTTGTGCTTTTCAAAAAAATTCTAAGGTAATTCTGATATTCATCTGGACTTTAAAGAGTGATTGCATGTGCCTCTATTAAATGGTAATCTTGATGACAGAGAATTCTACTTTTCTGTTGACCAATCATGATACAATGGTATTAAGTGAGTAATAGTTACTTAATCACAATAGTAAGAAATATTTATCAGTTTTCACAATGAAAGCCAGGTAAAAAATCAGAATTAATTACAAATGCAACTCTTAATGGGAACATGATTAACCTAACAATATAAAATATACACAATTTGGGGAGTCAAGCAAAATGATGTGGTAAGTGGAACTGCATATATGCCCATGTTGTCATCTGTTCAGCCAGTCTATGTATTTCATTTGGTGCATTTAATCTATTTACATTTAAGGTAATTATCAATATGAGTGATCCTATTGTCATTTTCTTAATTGTTTTGTGTTTATTTTCTGTAGGTAGGTTTTTTCCTTCTCTTGTTTTCTACCTAGATAAGTTCCTTTAACATTTGTTGTAATACTGGTTTGGTGGTGCTGAATTCTCTTAACTTGTCTGAAAACCTTTTGATTTCTCCATCAAATCTGAAGGAGAGTCTTGCTTGGTATTCTTGGTTATAGATTCTTCCCTTTCACTACTTTAAATGTGTCATGCAATTCACTTCTTGCTTGTAGTTTCTGTTGAGAAATCAGCTGATAGCCTGATGTGAGTTACCTTGTACGTTATTTGTCATTTTTCTCTTCTGCCTTTAATATTTTATCTCAGTCTTTAATTTTTGTCTATTTGATTACTATGCAACTGGGCATGTTCCTTCTTGGTTTATCCTGCCTGGGACTCTCTGTGCCATGTTGATTATGTCTTGGTTGATTATGACCTTTCCCATGTTATGGAAGTTTTCAGCTATTATCTCTTCAAATATTTTCTCAGGTGCTTTCTCTCCTCTTCTTCTGGGACCTCTATAATGCAAATGTCGGTGCATTTAATGTTGTTCCAAAGGTCTCTTAGGCTGTCTTCATTTCTTTTCATTCTTTTTTTTCTGTCCTATGGCAGTGATTTCCACCCCAGGCATCACCCTCAGGTATTTTGCTATGGAGTTCTTCTATTGTATTATTCATCTTTGTTCTTTAGTTCTTGTATGTCTTTGGGAAATATTTTTTACATCTTCTCAGTCTTTGCCTTCATTACTTTTGTGAGATCCTGAATCATATTAAGTATCATTATTCTGAATTGTTTTTCTGGAAGGTGGCCTATCTCCACTCCATTTAGATGTTCTTCTTGGTTTTTATCTTCTCCTTTCATCTGGGACATAAATTTCTAATTTTTTATGCAGACTAAGTTCTGTAATGTGCTTTTGTTTTAGTCCCTGTGGGACTGTGGTTCTTATTTCTTTGTTCTTCCATCTGATGGAAGATTTTAAGAAGCTTGTGTAAGCTTCCTAGTAGGAGGAAATGGTGATGGGAAAAACTGGGTTTTGCTCTGGTGAGCAGGTCCTTGCTCAGTTCAGTTCAGTCACTCAGTCGTGTCCAACTCTTTGTGACCCCAGGACTACAGCATGCCAAGCTTCCCTGTCCATCACCAATTCCAGGACCTTGCTCAAACTCATACTCATTGAGTTGTTAATCCCATCCAAACATCTCATCCTTTGCTGTCCCCTACTCCTTCTGCCTTCAATCTTTCCCAGCATCAGAGTCTTTTCCAATGAGTCAGTTCTTTGCATCAGGTGGCCAAAGGATTGGAACTTCAGCTTCAGCATCAGTCCTTTCAATGAATATTCAGGACTGATTTCCTTTAGGATGGACTGGTTGGATCTCTTTGCAGTCCAAGGGATTCTCAAGAGTCTTTTCCAACACCACAGTTTGAAAGCATCAATTCTTTGGTGCTCAGCTTTCCTTATGGTCCAACTCTCACATCCATACATGACTACTGGAAAAACCATAGGTTTAACTAAATGAACCTTTGTCAGCAAGGGAACGTCTCTGCTTTTCAGTGTGCTGTCTAGGTTTGTCATAGCTCTTCTTCCAAAGAGCAAATGTCTTTTAATTTCATGGCTGCAGTCACCATCTGCAGTGATTTTGGAGCCTAAGAAAATAAAGCCTCTCACTGTTTTCATTGTTTCCCCATCTATTTGCCATAAAGTGATGGGACCAGATGACATGATCTTAGTTTTCTGAATGTTGAGCTTTAAGCCAGGTTTTTCACTGTCCTCTTTCACTTTCATTAAGAGGCTATTCAGTTTCTCTTCACTTTCTGTGATAAGGGTGGTGTTACCTTATCTGAGGTTATTAATATTTCCCCCTGCAGTCTTGATTCCAGCCTTTGCTTCATCCAGCCCAGCATTTCACATGATGTACTCTGCGTATAAGTTAAATAAGGAAGGTGACAATATACAGCCTTGACATACTCCTTTCCAAATTTGGAACCAGTCCATTTTCCCTGTCAGGTTTTAACTCTTTCTTCTTTCCCTGCATACAGATTTCTTAGGAGGCAGGTAAGGTGGTCTGGTATTGGTCTAGGCTTTTCTCAGTAAAGCTTTAATCCAATTATTTGCTGATGGGTGGATTTGAGCTCTCTTCCTAGTAGTATTTTGGCCCTAGGGTCTACGAGCTCTATGGTCTGTTTAATGGTGACCTCCAAGAGTGTTTACAATAAAAGGGAACTTCTCAGACAGCTGCTTCCAGTTCCCCCATCCCTGCAGTGAGCCCCTGCTGACCCACGCCTCCATAGTAGACCCTCCAACACTAGCAGATAGTTTTGGTTCAGTTTCCTGTGGAGTCACTGCTCCTTTCTTCTGAGTCTTGGTTTTGCAAGGTTTTGTTTGTGCCCTCCAAGCCTAGAGTCACTGCTTCCCCCAGTCTGTGGAAGACTTGTAATCAAATCCTGCTGGGTTTCAAGGTCAGATTCCCTGGGGATTCCTAGTACTGTTGTTGGGTCCCCAGGCTGGGAAGCATGATGTGAGGTTGCTTGTGGATCACCCAACTAGTGGGTATGGGATTTTATTTTATCATGACTATGTTCCACCTACTGTCTCACTATGGTGTCTTCTTTGTCTTTCTACATTTTTTTTTTTTTTTGTAAGTACCAGCGTCTTCCTCTGGATGGTTGTTTAACAGCTAGTTGTGATTATGGTGCTCTCACAGGTGGAGATAAGTGCGTTTCCTTCTAGTCCACCATCTTGAATTGAAAAGTCTAGATTGTTTCTCTCTCTCTTTTTTTTTTTTTAGATTAATTTATTTTAATTAGGGGCTAATTACTTCACAGTATTGTAGTGGTTTTTTCCATACACTGATATGGATCAACCATGGATGTACATGTGTCCCCCATTCTTAACTCCCCTCCCACATCCCTCCCCATCCCATCCCTCAGTGTCATCCAAGTGCACCAGCTTTGAGTGCCCTGTTTCATGCATCAAACCTGGACTGGTGATCTATTTCACATATGGTAATATACATGTTTCAATGCTATTCTTTCAAATCATCACACTCTTGCCTTATCCCACAGATTCCAAAAGTCTGTTCCTTATATGTGTCTCTTTTGCTGTCTTGCATATAGGGTCATTGTTACCATCTTTCCAAATTCCATATATATGTGTTAATATACTGAATTGGTGTTTTTCTTTCTGACTTACTTCACTCTGTATACTAGGATCCACTTTCATCCACCTCATTAGAACTGATTCAAATGTGTTATTTTTAATAACTGAGTAATATTCCATTGTGTATATACACCACAGCTTTCTTATCCATTCGTCTGCCGATAGACATCTAGGTTGCTTCCATGTCTTAGCTATTGTAAACAGTGCACACTATGAACATTGGGATACACATGTTGCTTTCAATTCTGGTTTACTCAGCATGTATGCCCAGCAGTGGGATTTCTGGGTTGCATGGCAGTTCCGTTTCCATTTTTTTTAAGGAATCTCCACACTGTTCTCCATAGTGGCTGTACTAGGGGCTTCCTTTTCTCTGCACCAATTGTTACAGAGATTGTCTTTTCTCCATTGTATATTCTTGCCTCCTTTGTCAAAGGCAAGGTGTCCATAGATTCATGGATTTATCTCTGGGCTTTCTATTTTGTTCCATTGATCTATATTTCTGTCTTTGTGCCAGTACCATATTGTCTTGATGACTGTAGCTTTGGAGTATAGTCTGAAGTCACACAGGTTGATTCTTCCAATTCCATTCTTCTTTCTCAAAATTGCTTTGATTATTCAAGGTTTTTTTGTATTTCCATACAAATTGTGAAATTATATGTTTTGATTCTATGAAAAATAACCATTGGTAGCTTGATAAGGATTGCATTGAATCTATAGATCCCTTTTGGTAGTATACTCATTTTTACTATATTGATTCTTTTGATTCATGGACATGGTATATTTCTCCATCTGTTTGTGTCAGTTTTGATTTCTTTCAGCAGTCTTTTATAGTTTTCTATACATAGGTCTTTTGTTTCTTTAGGTAGATTTATTCCTAGGCATTTTATTCTTTTCCTCTCAATAGTTAATTGAATTGTTTCCCTGATTTCTCTTTATGTTTTCTCACTGTTAGTGTATAGGAATGCAAGGGATTTCTGTGTGTTAATTTTATATCCTGCAACTTTGCTATATTCATTGATTAACTCTAGTAATTTTCTGGTGGGATTCTTTAGGGTTTTCTATGTAGAGGATCATGCCATCTGCAAACAGTGAGAGTTTTACTTCTTTTCTGATCTAGATTCCTTTTACCTGTTTTTCTTCTCTGATTGCTATGGCTAAAACTTCCAAACTACATTGAACAGTAATGGTGAGTGGGCACCCTCGTCTTGTGCACCCTTGACTTTAAAAGAAATGCTTACAATTTTTCACCATTGAGGATAATGTTTGCTGTGGGTTTATCATATATGGCTTTTATTATGTTGAGGTATGTTCCTTCCATTCCTGCTTTCTGGAGGGTTTTTATCATAAATGGATGTTGACTTTTGTCAAAGGCTTTCTCTGTATCTATTGAGATAATCATGCTGTTTTATCTTTCAATTTGTTTAATGTGGTGTATCATATTGATTGATTTGCAAATATTGAAGAATCCTTGCATCCCTTGGATAAAGACCACTTGGTCATGATGTATGCTCTTTTTAATATGTTGTTGAATTCTATTTGCTAGAATTCTGTTAAGGATGTTTGCATCTATTTTTATCAGTGATATTGTTCTGTAGTCTTCTTTTTATGTGGCATCTTTGTCCGGCTTTGATATTAGGGTAATGGTGGCCTCATAGAATGAGTTTGGAAGTTTACCTCCCTTTGCAATTTTCTGGAAGAGTTTGAGTAGGATAGGTATTTGCTCTTTAAATTTTTGGTAGACTTCAGCTGTGAAGACATCTGGACCTGAGCTTTTGTTTGCTGGAAGATTTCTTATTACAGTTTCAACTTCCATCCTAGTGATGGGTCTGTTAAGGTTTTCTATTTCTTCCTGAATCAGTTTTTGAAAGTTATACTTTTCTAAAAATTTTTCCATTTCCTCCAAGTTGTCCATTTTATTGTCATATAGTTGCTGATAGTAGTCTCTTATGATCTTTGGATTTCTATGTGGTCTGTTGTGATTTCTCCATTTTCATTTCTAATTTTGTTGATTTGATTCTTCTTTTTTTCTTGATGAGGCTGGCTAATGGTTTGCCTATTTTATTTATCTTCTCAAAAAACCAGCTTTTAGCCTTGTTAATTTTTGCTATGGTCTCCTTTGTTTCTTTTTCATTTATTTCTGCCTTAATTTTTATGATTTCTTTCCTTCTACTAACCCTGGGTTCTTCATTTCTTCCTTTTCTAGTTGCTTTGGGTGTAGAGTTAGGTTATTTATTTGTCTTTTCTCTTCTTTCTTGAGGTAAGCTTGTATTGCTATGAACCTTCCCCTTAGCACTGCTTTTATTGAGCCCCATAGGTTTTGGGTTGTTATGTTTTCATTTTCATTCATTTCTATGCATATTTTGATTTCTTTTTTGATTTTTTTTCTGTGATGTGTCAGATTCAGAAGTGTGTTGTTTAGCCTCCATATGTTTGTATTTTTGATATTATTTTTTTTTTCCTATAGTTGATATCTAATCTTACCACACTGTGATCAGAACAGATGCTTGGAATGATTTCAATTTTTTTGAATTTACCAAGGCTTGATTTATGGCCCAGGATGTGATCTATCCTGGAGAAGGTTCCATGTGCACTAGAGAAAACGATGAAATTCATTGTTTTGGGGTGAAATGTCCTATTGACATCAATTAGGTCTAACTGGTCCATTGTTTCATTTAAAGTTTGTGTTTCCTTGCTAATTTTCAGGTTAGTTGATCTATTCATAGGTGTGAGTGGAATATTAACGTCTCCTACTATTACTTTTACTGTTGATTTCCCCTTTCACACCTGTTAACCATTTGTCTTACATATTGCACTGCTCTTATGTTGGGTGCATATATATTTATAATTGTTATATCCTCTTCTTGGATTAACTCTTTGATCATTACATAGTTTCCTTGTTTGTCCCTTTTCACAGTCTCTGAGGTTGTTCTCATTTCTTTCAATTATTTTTTTTCTTTTCCTCTCTGCTTCATTTATTTCCACCATTCTATCTTCCACCTCACTTATACTATCTTCTGTCTCAGTTATTCTACTGTTGGTTCCCTCCAGAGTGCTTTTGATCTCAGTTATTGCATTGCTCATTATTTATTGACTTTTTAAAAATTTTTTATATTTTCTTTTTAAATTTTTTAAAAATATATAAATTTATTTATTTTGATTAATAAATGACTTATTTTAATTACTTTATAATATTGTATTGGTTTTGCCATACATCATGACTTTTTAAAATTTCTTCTCAATCCTTGTTAAACATTTCTTTCATCTCAATCCTTGTCTCCAGACTATTTATCTGTAACTCCATTTTATTTTCAAGATTTTGAAACATTTTTACTATTATTATTCTGACTTTTTTTTTTTTTTCAGGTAGACTCCCTATCTCTTCCTCTTTTGTTTGCTTTGGTGGGAACTTATCATGTTCCTTTACCTGCTGAATATTTCTCTGCCTTTTCATCTTGTTTAGATTGCTGTGTTTGGGGTGGCCTTTCTGTATGCTGGAAATTTGTGGTTCCTATTTATTGTGGAGATTGCTCCCTGTGGGTGGGGTTGGATGAGTGGTTTCTCAAGGTTTGCTGATTAGGGAAGCTTGCTTTGGTATTCTGGTGGCTGGAGCTGGATCTCTTCTCTCTGGAGTGCAATGAAGTGTCCAGTAGTGAGTTTTGAGGTGTCTATGCGTTTGGTGTGACTTTGGGCAGCCTATGTATTAATGCTTAGGGCTATGTTCCTGCGTTGCTGGAGAATTAGTGTGGTATGTCTTGCTCTGGAACTTGTTGGGTCTTGGGTGGAGCTTGGTTTCAGTGTAGGTGTGGAAGCTTTTGGATGAGTGCTTGTCAATTAATGTTCCCTGGAGTTAGGAGTTTTCTGGTGTTCTCAAATTTTGGATTTAAGCCTCCAGCCTCTGGTTTTCAGTCTTATTCTTACAGTAGCCCCAAGACTTCTCCCTCTGTACCACACCAATGATAAAACATCTAGGTTAATGGAGAAAAGATTCTCCACAGTGAGGGACACCCATAGAGGTTCGCAGAGTTACATGAAGAAGAGAAGAGGGAGGAGGGAGATAAAGGTGACCAGGAGGAGAAGTCCAGTTCAGTTCAGTCACTCAGTCATGCCCGACTCTTTGTGACCCCATGAATCGCAACACGCCAGGCCTCCCTGTCCATCACCATCTCCTGGAGTTCACTCAGACTCACGTCCATCAAGTCCGTGATGCCATCCAGCCATCTCATCCTCAGTCGTCCCCTTCTCCTTCTGCCCCCAATCCCTCCCAGCATCAGAGTCTTTTCCAATGAGTCAACTCTTCGCATGAGGTGGCCAAAGTACTGGAGTTTCAGCTTTAGCATCATTCCTTCCAAAGAAATCCCAAGGCTGATCTCCTTCAGAATGGACTGGTTGGATCTCCTTGCAGTCCAAGGGACTCTCAAGAGTCTTCTCCAACACCACAGTTTAAAAGCATCAATTCTTCAGCACTCAGCCTTCTTCACAGGGGAATCAAAAGGAAAGAGACATATGTAGCTAGTAATCAATTCCCTAAGTGTTCTCCACAGGCTGGAGTACCCAAATAGATTCATAGAGTTGGTTGCAAAGAGAAGGAGGAGGGAGGAGATAGAGGTGACCTGGGGAATAAAATGGAAGATCAACAAGGGGAGAGGGCAATCAAGCCAGTAATCACACTCCTAAGTAAAATATGGATGCTGAAGATTGGATTCTTAAAGGTACAAAATTGATAGCAAATACCAAAAAGCAAAGATTAAAAATCTAGAGTAGAGGAGTAGAGGTTAAACTTTCAAAAATACAATATTAAAAAAAATCACAAAAATTATTAACAGTATAATGAAATTTGCTTTAAAAATAGGGTCTCTTTTTGGCAGGTCAAAAAAATGAAAATTAAAGGAGTAATAAACGACTTAAAATGTTTAATTTAAAAAGTAATAATAGTAAAATATATCTAGGAATTTCTCTGGAGGTGTTGCAGGCAGTGTGGGGGTCAGTTCAGTTTCAGATAGTTTCTTGTTCCAACTTATACTTCTTCTCGAAGTTTATAGGCCCCTTTCAGTGTAGCTGGTGCTAACTACAGGGTTTTAGTTTGTTGCACCTGTCACTTCCAAAGCGGTTCCCTCTGTTTATTTTGGCTTTTTCTGTTTGCAAGTCTCTTCAGTGTCTAATTTCCACAAGGGGGCAGAGGTGGTCACTTATTTAGGCTCACTTGTTCAGTTGTGCTGTGGGGAGGGAGGGACAGTGTAAACAAATATCACTGATGTGTGTGAGGAGTGCTCGCAGTGTCTGGGATACATCGGGTTTGCCCCCGCTCACAGCATCTGTGCTTTCCTGGTCTACACTGCTCAGGTTCCAGGTTGCTCTGCAGGGAAAGTGTCTAAAGCAGGCTCTGGGTTGCGTGCACTTCACAGGTCTAAGCCACTCAGGTTCTCAGGTACTCCACAAAGGCACAGACTCAATTGGTCCTGCCTTTTGTGCTATCCCAGATTCGAGCAGCTCAGGAGACCAGGTGCTTGGCGAGTGCACTCTTCCCAGGTGGGGCAATGTGTCTTATCACCTCCCTGGTCCCAGCGGCTTAGTTTTCTGAGTGTGAAGTGGGAGTGCCATCTCAGATGTGCCATGTGTCTCCTCTGGGGAGCTGTTCTCTGGCTACCACCCTCCTGGCAGATGTCAACCATCCAGGATCCCAGGAAGACTTGGTTAGCAACTGGGGGTCTGCTCACAGTTTGGTGGAGGATGCCATCTCTGGGGCCTATATAGCCCTTCTCCCTCTGGCTCTGGCTGTCGTCTACCTGCCTCTCTGCCTCTGATGGGGGATGGGCCCATCTGCAGCTGGCTAGCTCTCCTCTAGTATTCGCTCAGTCCTTTGTTTTGTGAGCAGGCCTGGCCATGCCTTAGATTAGAGCTTTTCATAGGAAAGTTCTTGCTTTCTCTCTTTTTCTTTCTTTCTTTTTTTCTCTCTGGCTATCCCACAGTTTGGGTTGCTGTCTCACGTTAGTTCCCTCAGATTGTCCTCAAGACATTCAGGCCTGGTCTTTACCCTAAGCAATGCAGCCTGCACCTCCTTGTTCAGCCCCTGCCTCCCTGTTCAGCCGCCACTTGCTGGTGGTGGACGTGAGCATCTGGGCTACTTCTCCACTGGGAGTTGAGGTTAGGCATGTAATCTGTGGGTTTTATTTATTTATTTTTTCCTCCTGGTTATGTTGCCCTCAGATTCCAAAACTCCCCATAGACCTGCTGGCTGAGAGGGTTTCCTGGTGTTTGAAAACTCCTCCTCTTTCACAACTCCCTCCCAGGAATGGGTCTCCATCTGTAACTCTTTCTCTTTTTATCTTTTATATTTTGTCCTATCTCATTTCAAAGACAATGGGCTGCCTTTCTGGGTGCCTGGTGTCCTCTGCCAGCTTTCAGAAGTTCTTTTGTGGAATTTGCTGAGTGTTCAAATGATCTTTCAATGAATTTGTAGGGGAGAAAGTGATCTCCCTCTCCTATTCCTCCACCATCTTAGGACTGCACTCCCAGGCATATTCTTTATCATCTGAGCCACCAGGGAAGCTCAGTGGACCAAAAAAAAAAAAAAAAAAGATGAGGTCTGGCAAATAGATTTCATACAACTTCCTCTATATTATGGATATAAATATGTTTTAGCCATGCTCTGTATGTTTTCACACTGGACTTAATCTTTCCCTTGCTGATAGGCTGCTGCATCTGTGATGAAAGCCTTCTTGAAATAAAAATTACTTCTAACTAGAGAACTCTCGAACTTCATGGTGTGTGATGTTAGCCAGTTTGACAACAGCTTCACTCTGCTTACAACCCTCAATTATCTGATATAGTCATATGAACCAACAACATTATTAAGATTTAATTGGCAAAGTATGTAGAGGCCCTCCATAGTCTTTTGTGTTTTTTTTTTTTTTTTGGTTTAATAATTAGATTTTGCACACATCCTCAGTCATATGTGTTTGTATGGTTTTGCAAAGATGACTAGTAAGTAGATACATTTTTCTAATTCAGTGATAAATATGATAACTAGCATTGTTGGCAAGTAAAACCTTTTTCATAAGCCTTTCAGCTATTGCATAGAGATATTTTGTGAAACTGCATACTATTTGGGTAGCTTTAAGTTCTTCTTTAATAGAAATCTTATTTTTCAGACTTAAATGCTTGTATAAGTATGTAAATTATTATAAACTCAATATTATAAACTAAAACTTAATCAATTTTTAAGTTGTTGATTTTTATTTTGAAACATCAATTTTAAAATTAGTTTTTTCAACGTAGTGAGTAATACAACTTATACTTTTTTTTTGACATTTTTGACTCTTGCTTCTGTTACATTTCTTTTGGGCTCCATACAAAATTATTGGTTTCATGGCCTTCATATTTGTCATGTTTGTGCATGCTTTTTATTTTTAGGTTTACTTTTCTAAAGTATAAAATTTTTTTATAATGGCTATTATTGTGGTTGTTCCCTCCTTGAATAAGAAGAGTGACATTACTGCATACCTTTTTTCTTTCAGTAAGTTTGTTGTCTCTCAAATAGAGTTAAAATGTCCTATTTTATTTAATCTGCTGTGTTGTTTGATGTAAAGCTACATTAAAAATATTTAGCAGCATGCATGATAACAGCACTGTTGTCTGCACTCTGTCAGGAAAACCACTTAATTCCAACTGCAAAGTACGGCCTTCAGAGGCTATTAAGGGTGTTACCCCCAAATTTAAGCATTTTGAGATTATGCTATATGCATTTTTTATTATTTCAGAGGTATATATAGTTTAGGTTGTTGAGTAGGGGGAAATTTTTTTCTCTATCCTTTTTAAGTTTTTGTGGCTAGATTAATACTGAAATTAACATAAAAGATTACCAGGAGAAAGAGAAACAAATTTTAATTCATACACACTCAAGTCCCATAGAAATGAGACCTAATTGCTAGAATTTTGTTAAGGAAACCAATACAGTATTGTAAAGAAAAATAAAGTGAAAATAAAAATTAAAAAAAAAAAAAGAAATGAGACCTAAGATCTGGCAAAAACAGATAATTTTATAGTTTTTAGACAAGGAATGATATATTTGTGAAAAATTGACAGGCCAAAGAAATTTAGGTTTGGAGGGCAATTAGAGAAGAATGTAAACAGAGCTTGGGCTTGGTATGGTGTAACAACATTTGTTTGTATAAGCTTCTTGGGACTAAGTTCATTATTTTTTGTCATGAAGTTTCCTTCTACCTTCAGATGCATGGAATGCACCTTTTACATAGGAGTTCCCCCCGCCAAACCCCCTCCTTTAAGGGAGACAGGAAAGAAAGTCAAGAGTGTCCTTCTTGCAATGGTCATTCAGTTCAGTTCAGTTCAGTTGCTCAGTCTGTCTGACTCTTTGTGACCCCATGGACTGCAGCACGCCAGGCCTCCCTATCCATCACCAACTCCCGGAGTTTACTCAAACTCATGTCCATTGAGTCGGTGATGCCATCCAACCATCTCATCTTCTGTTGTCCCCTTCGCTCACCTTCAATCTTTCCCAGATTTAGGGTCCTTTCAAATGGGTCAGCTCTTTGCATCAGGTGGCCAAAGCATTGGAATTTCAGCTTCAGCATCAGTCCTTCCAATGAATATTCAGGACTAATTTCCTTTAGGATGGACTGGGTGAATCTTCTTTAAATCCAAGGAACTCTCAAGAGTCTTCGCCAACACCACAGTGATAAAAGCAAAGGCTGATGCTGTAAAGAGCAATATTACATAGGAACTTGGAATGTTAAATCCACGAATCAAGGCAAATTGGAAGTGGTCAAACAGAAGATGGCATGAGTGAACATCGACATTTTAGGAGTCAGCAAGGTAAGATGGACTGGAATGGGTGAATTTAACTCAGATGACCATTATATCTACTACTGTGGGCAAGAATCCCTTAAAAGAAATGGAGTAGCCTTCATAGTCTACAAGAGTCTGAAATGCAGTACTTGGATGTAATCTCAAAAATGACAGAATGATTTCTGTTTGTTTCCAAGGCAAACCACTCACTATCATGGTAATCCAAGTCTGTGCCCCGACCAGTTATGCTGAAGAAGCTGAAGTTGAACGATTCTATGAAGAACTACAAGACCTTCTAGAACTAACACCCAATGGCCATTGCTTATGTAAATTCAATTAAAAATGATTAATATGCCATTGAGACACATTTTGGGGTTGTGCCTCAAATAATGACTGAATTCTGGGTTTCCCTAATTGCTCAGTGGTAAAGAATCCTCCTGCAGTGCAGGGGACACGGGTTCAATCACTGTCTCTGGAAGATCCCCTGGAAGAGGGCGTGGCAACCTACATCATATTTTTGCCTGGAGAATCCCATGGACAGAAGATTCTGGAGGGCTACAGTCCATAAGGTCACGAAGAGTTGGACACAACTGAAGTAACTTAGCATGCACATATGCACAGACCTGTGCCCCCAAAATGTATAACTGAGTCTAAGACTTTGGACTGTCTTCCTCTATTTACCCTTTTCCTTCTCAGGCTTCTTAATTCAGCTTCCATTGATGTAGTCGTCACATTTTCTACTATTGGAGTATTATTTACATGCCTGATTGAGGGGCACCAGCAGCCTCAGCATAATAGAAGATTTCTTTTTTTGGAAAAAGCTTACACATCAGTGAGGAGAAAGGTAATTTAATAGCTCCTTTTAGATTTAATCTGAAAAACTTGCATAAAAATTGTCAGAGGAATGATGCCCTCTGATTGTTGAAGGCAATCTTATAATATATACATAACTATAGTCTGTTTAGGTGGCTAATTGCAATTGCTTTCCCTTTCTTCCCTGATTAAAAGGAAAGATGTTGGACAAAAAAAAAAAAAAGTGAGTGAAAAAGTGAGTATTTGTCTTTTTTATATTTCACCCCTTCTCTTAGCCTTCACATACACACCTCTCTTCACATGCATGCAATTCTATGAGTTCATACATTTAAAATAATACTACCATGAGATATAAAACCAAAAACTACTCATAGGAAAGGACCAAAGTTATTGCAAGTTTTCAAAGTTGGATTCTTCCTGCCCCCCCGCCCCGGAGGGAATTGCTTAAAAATACTGTATTGTTTTTTTACCACCAGTTCAGTTCAGTTCAGTTCAGTCGCTCAGTTGTGTCTGACTCTTTGTGACCCCATGAACCGCAGCATACCAGGCCTCTCTGTCCATCACCAACTCTTGGAGCTTACCCAAACTCATGTCCATCAAGTCAGTGATGCCATCTAGGCATCTCATACTCTGTCGTCTCCTTCTCCTCCTGCCCCAAATCCCTCCCAACATCAAAGTCTTTTCCAATGAGTCAACTCTTCACATGAGGTGGCCAAAGTATTGGAGTTTCAGCTTCAGCATCAGTCCTTCCAATGAACACCCAGGACTGATCTCTTTTAGGATGGACTGGTTGGATCTCCTTACAGTCCAAGGGACTCTCGAGAGTCTTCTCCAACACCACAGTTCAAAAGCATCAATTCTTTGGCTCTCAGCTTTCTATACAGTCCAACTCTCACATCCATACATGACCACAGGAAAAACCATAGCCTTGACTAGATGGACATTTGTTGGCAAAGTAATGTCTCTGCTTTTGAATATGCTACCTACATTGGTCATAACTTTCCTTCCAAGGAATAAGCGTCTTTTAATTCCATGGCTGCAATCATCATCTGCAGTGATTTTGGAGCACGCAAATCAGTAATAATTATATATACATATACCATCTCCCTCTTGAGGAACCCTCCTTTACCCCACAAAATTGAGTTCTAAATCTTAGGATCTTAAGGTGCGGGAAGAGAGTTCCAGAAAAAAACATCTATTTCTGCTTTATTGACTATGCCAAAGCCTTTGACTGTGTGAATTACAATAAGCTGTGAAAAATTCTGAGAGAGATGAGAATACCAGACCACCTCACCTACCTCTTGAGAAACCTATATGCAGACCAAGAAGCAACAATTAGAACTGGATACGGAACAACAGACTGGTTCCAAATAGGAAAAGGTGTACATCAAGGCTGTATATTGTCACCTGCTTATTTAACTTTTATGCGGAGTACATCGTGAGAAACCCTGGGCTGGGAGAAGCACAAGCTGGAATGAAGATTGCAGGGAGAAATATCAATACCCTTAGATATGCAGATGACACCACCCTTATGGCAGAAAGTGAAGAGGAACTAAAAAGCCTCTTGATGAAAGTGAAAGAGGAGAGTGAAAAAGTTGGCTTAAAGCTCAACATTCAGAAAACGAAGATCATGACATCCGGTCCCATCACTTCATGGGAAATAAATGTGGAAACAGTGGAAACAGTGTCAGACTTTATTTTTGGGGGCTCCAAAATCACTGCAGATGGTGACTGCAGCCATGAAATTAAAAGATGCTTACTCCTTGGAAGAAAAGTTATGACCAACCTAGATAGCATATTCAAAAGCAGAGACATTACTTTGCCAACTAAGGTCCATCTAGTCAAGGCTATGATTTTTCCAGTAGTCATGTATGGGTGTGAGAGTTGGACTGTGAAGAAAACTCAGCACCGAAGAATTGATGCTTTTGAACTGTAGTGTTGGAGAAGACTCTTGAGAGTCCCTTGGACTGCAAGGAGATCCAACCAGTTCATTCTGAAGGAGATCAGCCCTGGGATTTCTTTGGAAGGAATGATGCTAAAGCTGAAATTCCAATACTTTGTTTTGCCACCTCATACGAAGAATTGACTCATTGGAGTCATGGACATGGGTTTGGGTGGACTCCAGGAGTTGGTGATGGACAGGGAGGCCTGACGTGCTGCAATTCATGGGGTCACAAAGAGTCAGACATGACTGAGTGACTGAACTTAACTGATATCATCTCCTCCTTGAGCAACCCTCCTTTATCCCACAAAATTGAGTTCTAAATCTTAGGATCTTAGGGTACTACTTAGATCCAACTATTTAGATTTGAATATAAATTCTGATTTAGCCTTTCCCCCCAATTATATAATCCACTAAAACTGACCGTTCTATTGTAAAAGCAAAATATTCATGGCTTAGAGAGAAACAATTTAAACAACAATGAAAACATCTATTTAGAAATAAGAAAAGGGAATAGTGTCAGTCATTGCTCTTCACCAAGGCACTTATTCTCCTTCCTGGCATAAAAATGGTATTACACTTCACTGTCTTCTTTAAAGGTAGACATGAGGATGTGAATTGCCTTGCCAATGAATTGCAATGTGAAATTTTGGACTAAGAGTGCCACATGTCATTTCAGTAAACAAGATGTTTCAGCCATCATGACTTAAGGTATTGTAATCAGCCTGATGGTGACCCCTGAGGGAACTCAATATAAACAAACAGGATGCCCATCACAAGCCATCAGCCATTGTAGCTGTCTCCAGCAATGCACCCCAAGAAGACTCAAGATGGAAAAGAGGATACTGGTCCTAAATAGATAAGGTGCACATCAAAGTAATGATTTCAGTGATTCCAGAGTCTTGCATCTTCCCATACATAGAAAAGTGCTAATGTAATTAACTTGAGATATTTAGTTTTCTTTAATTAATAGCAATCTTTTGATATTCTAACAACCTTGTCGTTTTTTACAAAACTTCTATATATGCTGGCTCCTCCTTACCTCTTCAAAGCAGTCCCCCAGGGCTCTGTAGATTTTGTTAGTTTGTTTGTTTGTTTTTTTCAGTTGACAAATCATGTATGCAAGTTCAGGACAACAGTGTTTTTTAACCAAGGGTATATTTTCAGTCCGAAGTGATAGTGATTGTGATTGTGCACTTCCGTATAGAGGTGAGAGGTTGAGCTATCAACTGGAATCTTTATTCAGATCTGCTGTGGGTTTTATTTCAGTGAGAAATGAGCTTTGTTTAGTGAAGTCACTGATATTCCTAGGATGTCTGTGTCTAAACATAACCTAGTTTGAAAAATATAGGAACAGTATATATAATTGTCACTAATTTATGTCATTCCTTAAGACTTACTTTGAAGTTGGAAAAAAGCAACGATTTGCTTTACTGGTCATATATAAATAGAAAACTCTCTGTCCATCAGTGTAGACAAATCTAATTCTGCCAGATAAGAGTTGATCAGCAACATAGCCTTCAGAAAAATTTGAGATAGCATATGGTTGTATACATATAAGATGCCTTGTAACAGGGTAGGAATTTCTCTGAAATTAAATTTCCATAGATTTATAAGTAAATTATGTTTTAAATTTCTGCACATAAACTAGAAATTAAAATCAGACATTTCATTGCTATTGTTGTTCAAGCAGATAACAAACTTTGAATTTGAATGTTGTCTGTGATTTTTACTTTCTTGGAAGCATATCTCTAAACTTTTTGGAGGTTTAATTGCTTGGATATCTCTATGGCCTTTGCTTAGAAATAATAAACTGAGATGGAGATGCAGAGATAATCTAATCTTCCCAAAGCTGAAGCCTAATGGATGACATTTTAGCATAGATAGGGTTGAAGGCATGGAAGCATATTGCTAATGCTTGGGAAGAAGAAAATTTTCTTTTTACACATAGGTCCTTCTAGCTATTATAATAAATTAGCATGAGAAAAATTAACAGGAGAAAAAAGTTATTTAAATTTTCATAGCATGTACACATGGAAGAGATCCAGGAAAATGGGATAACTTGCCAAAACGGTTGAGACTCTTACCTTAATTACGATCTTTAGCTGAAGACAAAAGATGATTTTGGGAATAGGGTTTTGAGAGTTCAAAGGGGAAGAAGACAATTCATATGGAGATGGGAAAGCAAAGATTTGGTAAACATGTTTCCTGTTTCACTCAGAGACCATGGGACACAGAGTGGACTCTAATCTTTACACCCTGTTGAATTTCCCCCAAAACATCTAGTTCATATACCTTGCATGTATCTCTGGTGAGAACTCTAATCTGACAACAGGCTCTCTATCTAAATTCTTTTTAGGTAGTTAGAGGCAAAGTCAAATTTCTTCCCACGTCTTTGGAGATTTGATTTGACACTTTTAAGATATAAATAACCCATATACCAAAGAGATATGTTTGGTAGCAAACTTTACTCCCCTACACAATGTTCTAAGGCAAGTGGTACAAGAGGAAATATTTTAGTGGAGAGAAGAATTCAAGTTTCTTCTACTTCAGAAAACTCTTCCAGGTGCCCATAGTACCTCTTCATATTCTTCTATCTCCCTGAATTTGAGTGTTCACTATAGCTTGGTGAAGTTTGGATACACAGAAATCATGTATGTTGGCTCTAGATTTAACAGACTAACAAAATACCATGATGCTCAGTTCAGTTCAGTTCAGTTCAGTTACTCAGTCATGTCCAACTCTTTGAGACCCCATACACTGTAGCAAGCCAGGCTTCGCTGTCCATCACCAAATCCTAGAGCTTCCTTAAACTTATGTCCATCAAACCAGGGATGCCATCAAACCATCTCTTCTCCAGTCATCCCCTTCTCCTCCTGCCTTCAAACTTTCTCAGTATCAGGGTCTTTTCTAATGAGTCAGTTCTTCACAACAGGTGGCAGAAGTATTGTAGCTTCAGCTTCAACATCAATTCTTCTAATGAATATTTATGACTGATTTCCTTTAGGATTGACTGGTTTGATCTCCTTGCTGTCCAAGGGACTCTCAAGAGTCTTTTCTAACACCACAGTTCCAAAGCTAAATTCTTTGGCACTCAGCTTTCTTTATGGTCCAACTCTCAGATCCATAAATGATTTCTGGGAAAACGATAGCTTTGACTAGATGGAACATTTTTTGACAAAGTAATGTCTCTGGTTTTTAATATCTTGTTTAGGTTTGTCATAGCTTTTCTTTCAAGGAACAACTGTCTTTTAATTTCATGGCTGCAATCACCATCTGCAGTGATTTTGGAGCCCCCCAAAATAAAGCCTCTCACTGTTTTCATTGTTTCCCCATCTATTTGCCATGAAGTGATAGAACTGGATGTCATGCTCTTAGTTTTTTAAATGTTGAGTTTTAAGCCAGCTTTTCCAATCTCCTCTTTCATCTTCATCAAGAGGCTCTTTAGTTCCTCTTCACTTTCTCCACATCTGCATATCTGAGGTTATTGATATCTCTGTCAGCAATCTTGATTCCAGCTTGTGTTTCATCCAGTCTGGCATTTCGCATGACACACTCTGCATATAAGTTAAATAAGCAAGGTGACAATATACAGCCTTGATGTACTACTTTCCCAATTTTGAACCAGTCCAATGTTCCAGTTGTAACTGTCAGTTCTTGACCTGCATATAGATTTCTTAGGAGGCAGGTGAGGTGGTCTGGTATTCCTATCCCCTGGAGAATTTTCTACAGTTTGCTGTGATCCACACAGTCAAAGGCTTTAGTGTAGTCAGTGAAGCAGAAGTAGATTTTTTTTTTCTGGAATCTCTTGCTGTTTTTATGATCCAATGAATGTTGGCAATTTGATCTCTTATTCCATGATGCACTTTTACCTTTTAACTGTGCTAAAGCTAAAGTAAAGTTTATTAAAATCCACAAAAATAACAGAATTCCTCCATATTCCTAGTAAATCCTTTAAATTTTCATCTCTGTCAGCATGTGATCTAAACTGTAACAAGTATGTCTGAATGGAGTAGAGTCCAGGAGCTACAATTGGCTGTTGTGATATATAATCATGGGAACAATTTTTCAGGTTATCTGAATTGTCAAGGTGAAGCAGGGAATTTAATTTTTCTGTGAATTAAAAAAAAAAAACTTCTGATATTTATAATTAAATTGATTAAAAACAAGTTTTCCTGTGAAATAAAATATATTTTTGAGCCAAATATGACTTGTGGGCTATTGATTTTGGTAACTTTTCAAGTTCTTGCTTCATTGTGAAATAATTCAGAGATGAAGCAGGGATATTAAGAAAGTATAGTGAGGGTTTATTTAAGCCAGAATACGCTCTCAGAAGGAGAAGAGACAGAAAGGTGAGGTCCTACTGCCCAGGGTTTCCTTGTCAAGCTGTTTATGAAGGCATAGAAATAATAAGGTAGATCATTCAGTTGGGAAGGAGGAGTTTGCAATTATATTCCTGATTTTTATCCCAGGTCTATTTTCCCTAGGAGAAGAGGGATTTTTGTCCATATTTACAGAAGTATCTTGGGGTCAGAGCATATTAGGATTTCTTATCTGCACAGTTTATTTTATTTTAATGAAACATAATGAGAAACAGGAAACATTTGGACTCAAAGATTCCTTCCCCCCCCCCCCCCCTTTCCCCTATTTCTAGGACAATTGTACATGAACCAATAAATTCCAGATTTCAAGCTAGATTTATAAAAGGGAGAGACCAAACTGCCAATATCTGTTGGTTCATAGAAAAAGCAAGAGAATACCAGAAAAATATCTACTTCTGCTTTATTGGTAGGCTTCCACGGTGACTCAGTTGGTAAAGAATACGCCTGCAATGTGGGAGACCTGGATTTGATTCCTGGGTTGGGAAGATCCACTGGAGAAGGGAAAGGCTACCCACTCCAGTATTCTTGCCGGGGAATTCCATGGGCAGAGTAGCATGGCAGGCTACAGTCCATGGGCTCACAAAGAGCTAGACATGACTGAGCAATTTTCACTGCTTTATTGACAATGCTAAAGTTTTGACTGTGGATCACAACAAACTGTGGAAGATTTCTAAAGAGATGGGAAGCAACAGTTAGAACCAGACATGGAACAATGGACCAGTTCCAAATCAGGAAAAGAATATATAAAGGCTGTATATTATCACCCTGTTTATTTAATTTCTATGCAGAGTATATCCTTCAAAAAGCTGGGCTGGATGACACTTTAGCTAGATTCAAGATTGCTGGGAGAAATATTGATAACTTCAAATATGCAGATAGCACCACCCTAATGGCAGAAGGTGAAGTGGAACTAAAGATCCTCTTGATGAAGTTGAAAGAGGAGAATGAAAAAACTGGCTTAAAACTCAACATTCAAAAAATTAAAATCATGGCATCCAGTCCATCACTTCATGGCAAATAGATTGGGGGGTGAGGTGGGGTGGGGAATTAAAATAGTGACAGATTTTATTTTCTTGGACTCCAAAACCACTGCAGACGGTGACTGTAGCCATGAAATTAAAAGACACTTGCCCTTTGGAAGAAAAAGCTATGACAAACCTAGACAGAGTATTAGAAAGTAGAGGCATCACTTTGCCAACAAATATCTATATAGTCAAAGCTATGGTTTCCCCAGTAGTCAAGTACGGATGTGAGAGTTGGACCATAAACAAGGTTAAGTACTGAAGAACTGATATTTTCAAACTATGGTGCTGAAGAAGATGCTTGAGAGTCCCATAGACAGCAAGAAGATCTAACTCATCAATTCTAAAGGAAATCAATCCTGAGTATTCATTGGAAGGACCAATATTGAAGTCAAAGTTCTAATCCTTTGGCCACCTGATGTGAAGAGTTAACTCATTGGAAAAGACCCTGATGCTGGAAAGACTGAAGGCAGGAGGAGAAGGGAGCACTCGTAGATGAAATGGTTGGATGGCATCATTGAGTCAATGTACATGAATTTGAGAAAACTCTGGGAGGTAATGAAGGACTATAAAGCCTGGCAAGCTGTAGTCCATGGGGTCACAAAGTGATGGACATGACTGAGCAACTGAACAACAATAACAAGGACACTTACCATTGGAAATGTGTGGCAGTTTCCTGTCAGTTGGTGGTGTAATAAGGAAGAGTCAATTATGACTCTATATTAGATCTGTTTCTTTGACTTTAACCTGATACAAAGAGCTAACTCACTAGAAAAGACCTTGATGCTGGGAAACATTGAAGGCAGTAAGAGAAGGAGACAACAGAGGGTGAGATGGCTGGATGGCATCACTGACTCAGTGGACATAAGTTTGAGCAAGCTTCAGAAGACAGTGAAGGACAGGGAAGCCTGGTGTGCTACAGTCCATGGAGTCACAATGTCACAACAAGACAGTAGCAGGGGCACAATGAGTTTAAAATAAAATCTCATACCGAACAGAAAGCCTTGAGGGCACAAACAGAATCTTGTACACACCAAGATGCAGGGAAAGAAGCCATGACTCACACAAAAGACTGAGCCAATTTTGCCTTTGAGTGTTTGAGAGTCTTCTGTGGAGACATGGGTCAGCAGTGCCTACTATAGGGACAGCACAGCAGCAGAGCTGGGAGGCATGGCATGTGGCATAAACACTCTTGCAGGAGGTCTCCATTAGGCCCCCAGTAGGTCTCCATAGTTCCTCCAGGTGGGTGATCCACAAGCTGAAGAACAATTAGACAAAAGAAGTTCTCATACTGTTGCAAAAGTTCTGGGCCTCACACTAAACTTCCCAACCTGGAGATCCATCAAAGGGACTGAAAATCCCCAGGGAATCTGAGTTTGACAGTCGGTGGGATTTGATTGCAGACCTTCCACAGGACTGGGAAAACAAAGACTCTTGGAGGGCACAAACAAAACCTTGTGTGCACCAAGACCCAGGAGAAAGTAGCACTGACCCCACAAAAGACTGAGCCAGACCTGCCTGTGAGTCTTTGGGGGCCTCCAGTGGAGGACTGTGTCAACAATGGCTTGTCAAGGAATCAGGGGCACCGGCAGCAGCAGCCCTGGGAGGCATATAATGGCATAAGTCCTTTTGGAGGAGGTTGCCATTACCCCTAACATAGTTTGGACTTAGGCCAACCTATGAGGAGGGAACACAGCACCACATATTAGCATAAAATTGGATTAAATATTTACTGAGCATGGCCTTTCCCACCAAAGCAAGACCAAGTTTTCTCCACTGCTGACCCTTGCCATCAGGAATCTTGCACAAACCTCTTATCTTTATCCATCAGAGGGCAGACAGAATGAAAACCACAATAACAGAAAACAGACCAAAATGATCACATGGATCACAGCTTTGAATAACTTAAACTATGAGCCATGGCGTGTTGGGCCATAGAGAGGTCACAGAGGAGATTTCTGACAAAAAGTGGTACGGAGAAGGGAATGGCAAACACCTTCACCATTTTGCTTTGAGAACCCCGTGAATAGTATGAAAAAGCAAATAGTTACGAATCTGAAAGATGAATCCCCACAGGTTAGTAGGTATTGGATATGCGACTGGAGAAGAGTGGAGAAACAGTTCTACAAGGAATGAAAATGCTGAGTGAAAGCAGACATGACATCCAGTTGTGGATGTGTCAGGTGGTGAAAGCAAAGTCTGATGCTGTAAAGAACGGTATTGCCTAGGAATCTGGAATGTTAGGTCCATGTATCAAGTTAAGTTGGAAGTGGTCAAAGTGAGATGGCAAGAGTAAGCACTGACATTTTAGAAATCAGTGAACTAAAATGGACTGCCATGGGTGGATTTAATTCATATGACCATTATATCTACTACCATGGGCAAGAATCCCTTAGAAGAAATGGAGTAGCCTTAATAGTTAAAAAAAAAAAAAAAAGAGAGAGAGTCCAAAATGGAGTACTTGGTAGAAATCGCAAAAATGACAAAATGATCTAGATTTGTTTCCAAGGCAAACCATTCAATATCAGTTTTCCAAATCTATGCCTCAATCACTTAGCTGAAGTTGAAGAAGCTTAACATTTCTATGAATACCTATAAGACCTTCTGGAACTAACACCCAGAAAAATGTCCTTTTCATCATAGGGACTGGAATGCAAAAGTAGGAAGTTAAGAGATATCTGGAGTAACAGGCAGGTTTGGTCTTGGAACACGTAATGAAGCAGGGCAAAGGCTTCAAACCTCAGATATGCAGATGACACCACCCTTGTGGCAGCAAGTGAAGATAAACTAAAGAGCCTCTTGATGAAGTTGTGAAAGAGGAAAGGGAAAAAGCTCGCATAAATCTCAACATTCAAAAAAGTAAGATCATGACATCTGATCCCTCACTTCATGGAAACTAGATGGGGAAACTGTGGATACAGTGACAGATTTTATTTTCTTGGGATCAAAAATCACTGTGGACAGTGACTGCAGCCATGAAATTAACACATTTGCTTTTTTGGAAGTAAAGCAATGACAAGCGGTGCATTAAAACACAGAGACATTAATTTGCTGACAAAGGTCAGTATAGTAAAAGCTATGATTTTACCAGTAGTCATGTACAGATGTGAAAGCTGAACAATAAAGAAGGCTCAGTGCTGAATAATTGATGTCTTCAAACTGTGGTGCTGGGGATATCTCTTGAGAGTCCATTGGGCTGCAAGGAGATCAAACCAGTCAATCCTAATGGAAATGAGCCCTGAATATTCATTGGAAGAACTGATGCTGAAGTTCCAATACTTTGTCCCCATTATGTGATGAGCTGACTCATTAGAAAAGACCCTGATCTGGGAAAGATTGAAGGCAGGAGGAGAAGGGTATGATAGAGGATGGGATGGTTGAATGGTATCACTGACTCAATGGACATAAGTTTAAGTAAACTCTGGGACATGGTGAAAGACAGGGAAGCTTAGTGTGCTGCAGTCTAAGGGTCTGCAAAGAGTTGTACATCACTGAGCAACTGAACAACCATAATAACAATGAACAACTGTTTGCCAATAAAATGGACTATCTGGAAAAAAATGGAAAAATTCTTAAAAAGACACAGTTCTTAGACTGTATGAGGAAGAAACAGAAGGTATGAAAAAAACAAATACAAGCACTGAGATTGAAACCATGATTAAAAACCTCCCAACAAACAAAAGTCCAGGATCCAAGGGCCTCACAGGTGAATCTCATAAAACTTTTAGAGAAGAGTTAACATCTGAAAATCCATCATAACGCTGATACCAAAACCAGACAAAGATACCATACACACACACGAAAAGAAAATTAGAAATCAATATCACTGCTGAACATAGAGGTAAAAATCCTCAACAAAATACTGACATTCCTTATCCAACAATACATTAAAAAGCTCATACACCATGATAAAGTGAGATTCATCCCATGGATGCAAGGATTTTTCAACATCTGCAAATCAATCAATGTGGTCATCTCAATAGGTGCAGAAAAAGCTTTTGACAAAATTAATCACTCACATATGATAAAAATTCTTCAGAAAGTGGGCATAGAGGGTACATACCTCAACATAATAAAGGCCATATATGACAAACCTACAGTTAGCATCATGTTCAATGGTGAAAAGTTAAAAGCATTCTTTTTAAGATCAGAAGCAGGACAAGGATGTCCACTCTCATCACTTGTATTAAACATACATAGTTTTTGAGGTCCTAACTAGAGCAATCAGAGAAGAAAAAGAAGTAAGGTGAATCCAAATTGGAAAAGAAGAAGTTAAACAGTTGCTATTTGCAAATGATATGATACTATACATAGAAGATGCTAAAGGTTCTACCAGAAAACTACTGGTAGTCATTCATGAATTTGGTAAAGATGCAGGTTTCAAAATTAATAGACATAAACCTGTTTCATGAAAGGTCAGAAGAAAAAAATTGGCTGTTTGGCTGATTCATGTTGATGTTTGACAGAAAACAACAGAATTATGTAAAACAATTATCTTTAAATTAAAAAATACATAAATTGAAAAGGAAAGAAATTTGAATTTCAGATAAACAATGAATAAATTTTTAATATTAGCTTCCTTGGTGGCTCAGATGGTAAAGAATCTGCCTGCAGTGCAGGAGACCCAGGTTTGATCCTTAGGTTGGGAAGATTCCCTGGAGAAGGAAAACCCACTCCACTCTCTTGCCTGGAGAATCCCATGGGCAGAGGAGCCTGGGAGGCTATAGTCCATGGGCCTCAAAGAGTTGGGGCTAAATTAAAAAAAAAAAAGCAATTACATTTACCATTGCATCAAAAAGAGTAAGATATCTAGGAATAAACCTAAGGGGAAAACTTAACTGTACTCCAAAACTATAAGATACCAATGACAAAAATAGATGAAGACATAAACAGTTGGAAAGATATATTTGTGGATTGGAAGAATCAATATTGCCAAAATGACAATACTATGCAAATAAATCTACAGATTCAATGGAATCTCTATCAAATTGCCAATGGAATTTTTCACAGAACCAGAGCAAAAAAGAAAAATCTCAAAATTTGTATGGAGATGCCAAAGTCCCTGAATAACCAAAGCAATCTTGAAAAAGAAAAATGAAATTGCAAGAATCAGGTCTCCTTGACTTCAGACTATACTACAAAGCTACAGTCATCAAAGCTGTATGATACTGGCACAAAAATAGACATGTAGATTAATTGAACAGAATAGAAAACCGAGAAACAAGCTCATGCACCTATGGCCAATTAATTTATAACAAAGGAAGCAAGATTATGCAATGTTGGAAAGACAGTCTCTTCATCAAGTAGTGCTGGGAAACCTGGATAGCCACCTGTAAAGAAAAGAAGTTGGATCATTCCTTAACTCCATACACAAAAGTAGGCTCAAAATAGAATAAAGACCTAAATGTTAGTTCAGACACTTTAAAACACTTAGAGTAAAACATAGGCAGAACACTCTTCAATATAAATCACAGCAACATTTTTTTTCAGCCCATCTCCCAGAAAAATTGATACAAAAGCAAAAATAAGCAAATGGGGCCTACTTAAACTCAAAAGTTTTTGCACAGCCACAGAAACAATAAACAAAATGCAAAGGCAACCCTCACAGACTGGGAGAAAATATTGTAAACGATGTGACTAAGTGACTGATAGGGGATTCGGATCCAAAATTTGCACACAGCATATAACACTTAGTAACATCAAAACAAACAACCCACTCAAAACATGGGAAGAAGACCTGAATAGACATTTCTCTAAAGAGGGCATGAAAAAAGACGTTCAACATTGATTATTGTTAGAGAAATGCAAATCAAAACTACACCTGTCAGAATGGTTATCATCAAAAAATCCACAAACAAGAAATGCTGGAAAAGGTGCAGAAAGAAGGAAATCCTCCTACACTGCTGACAGAAAAGTGAGTGGTATAGCCACTACGGAGAACAGTGTGGATATTCCTTATAAAGCTAAAAATAGAACTATCATATGACCCTGAAATGTACTCCTGGGCATATATCCAGAGGGGGGAAAAATGACCCCAAGAGATACATGCACCCATTGTTCTTTACAGCAGCATTTATAATAGCCAAGACACAGAAGCCACCTGAATGTCCATCAACAGAGGGGTGGCTAGAGAGGATGTGGTACATATACTCAATGGAATATTACTCAGCCACTAAAAAGAATGAAATAATGCCATTTGCAGCAACATGGATGTGTCATAGTGTCATATTGAGTGAAGTAAGTCAGCCACAGAAAGAGAAATATACAGCATTCCATATGTAAGTGGAATCTGAAAGAAATGATTCAAGTGAACGTACTTAGAGAACAGAATTAGAAAACAAATTAATGGTTGCCAGTGTAGGGGTAGGGTGAAGGGATAGTTAGAAAATTTAGGAAGATCATGTACACACTGCTATATTTAAAATGTATAATCAACAGAGACTTATTGCATAGCACATGGTGTTCTTTCCCGGTGGCTTGGTGGTGAATAATCCACCTGCAGTGCCGGAGATGCAGGTTCAGTCCCTGGGTCAGAAATATCCACTGGAGGAGGGCATGTCACCTCTCTCCAGTGTTCTTGTCTGGAGAATCCACCCCATGGACAGAGGATCCTTGTGGGTTACAGTCCATTGGATCACACAGGGTCAGACACAACTGAAGCAACATAGCATGCACACACATAGCACATGAAATTCTGCTCAATGTTATGTGTCATACTGGATGGGATGATAGTTTAGTTGAGAACGAATATATGTATGGCTGCATCCTTTCGCTGTTCACTCGAAACTACCACAACATTGTTAACTGGCTCTATAACAATACAAAATATTTTTGGCATTAAAAATAATATATATATATTATATATTATATATATATATATATATATAATATATATGTATAAATACTGGAATGTGTAGCCATTCCCATCTCAGGGAGATCTTCCTGGCCCAGGGGTCAAATCTGTTCCTTCTAGGTCCTTGTTGAATATTTCTTATATTTTCTCAATTTGTGCCTCCATTCTATTTCTCAGATTTAAGATGGACCATCTTTACTATCATTGCTCTGGATTATTATTATTTTTTTAGATGGTTTGTCTGTTCTTTCTACATTTATTTGGACTTGTAATTTTTACTGTGCTCTTTTGCTTGTACAATATTAGTTTCATCCTCACATTGTTCTTGATGCATGGATTTGTGTTCCCATTTTGCACTTTGTTTGGCCTGAGGCATTCATCACTGGAGTTTTCAGGCAGTTGGGTGGAGTAGTACCTTGGTGCTAAGATAAAGATTTATGGGACAGCTCACACCAATTTATATTCCCTGCAGTCTGAGGTTCTCTGTTAGTCTGCCGATTTGGACTCGGTGCTCCCACAATGGGAACTCAGACCTGACCTCCATCCTGAGAATCAAGACCTGCAAACTGTATGGCAAAAAAAGAAAAAAAAAAAAGGTAATAGATAAAAACAATAGAATAATAGCAATGGATAAAAATAAAATTAATTAGTTAAAATGTATTATAAAAATGAGAATGACACAATAATAACAGAGCAAAACAGAACCAGAACAGCAGGGGAAAAAAAAGATAACAACAATAACAAAACAAAACAGGTGTCTGTAACAGAGAGAAATACAAAGGATCAGAAGAGACTATTACAAACCACTATATGGCAATAAATGGAAAAATTCTTATAAAGATACAGCTTCCCAAGAATGAACCAAAAAGAAATAAAAAATATAACAGACCAATGACAAATAAGGAAATTGAAACTGTGATTAAATATTCCAGTGACCAAAAGTCCAGGATCAGATGGTTTTATAGGCAAATTCTATCAAGAATTTAGAGAAGAGCTAATATTCATCCTTCTCAAATTCTTCTAAAAACTTAGAGGGAGGAATACTCCTAGGTTAATTCTATGAGGTTACCATCACCCTGACACCAAAATAAGACAAAAGTATCATAAAAAAGAAAACTAACTGCCAATATCACTAATGAACATAGACGCAAAAATCATCAACAAAATATTAGCAAACAGATTCCAACTATACATCAATAGGATTATGATCAAGTGGAATTTACCCCAGGGATGCAAGGATTCTTCAGTATATGCAAATCAATCAATGTGATACATCAGTGTAACAGATTGAAGAGCAAAAATCATATGATCATCTCAATATGTTCAGAAAAAAACTTTTGATGGAATTCAGCACCAATTCACAGTAAAAACTCTCTAGAAAGGCATAGAGAGAACCTATCTCAAAATAATAAAGGCCATGTATGACAAATCCAGAGCAAATATTATTCCTCAATGGTGAAAAATTGAAAGCATTTTCTTCAAGATCAAGAACAATACAAAGATGTCCACTCTCTCCACTTTTATTGAACATAGTTTCTTAAGTCCTAACTATGGCAAGCAGAGAAGAAAAAGATTTAAAAAGAATCCAAATTGCAAAATAAGTAAATCTGTCACTGTGTGCAGATGATATGATAATATGCATAGTAAATCATAAAAACATCATCAAAAAACTACTAATCAATGAATTTTAAAGTTTCAGGATAAAAAAATGACTGCACAGAAAGCTCTTATATTTTTATACACTAACAATGAAAGATCAGAAAGAGAAATTGAAATTAATTCCATTTATCATTGCAATGAAAATAATAAAACACCCAGGAATAACCTAAGTAAGGAGGCAAAACACTGTACTTAGAACACTATAATATACTGATGAAAGAAATCAAAGGAAACACAAACAGATGAACAGATATTCTGTGATTTTGGACTGGAAAAATTAATATTGTGAAAATGACTATACTACCCAAAGCAATCTATAAAGTCAGTGTAATCTCTATCGAATTACCAATGGCACCTTTCACAGAATAACTCCAAAATAATTTACAGTTTGTATGGAAACATGAAATACCTTGAATTTTCAAAGTAAACATGAGAAAGGGAAATGGAGCCAGAGGAATCAGGTTCCCTGACTTCAGACTATGCTACAAAGCTACAGTAATCAAAATAGTATGGTACTGGAAGAAAAACAGTGATATGGATTAATGGAACTGGATAGAAAGTCCAAATATAAACTCATGTATCTATGGTCACCTAATCTATGACAATGAAGGCAAGACTATGCAATAGAGAAAAGTTAGTCCCTTGAATATATGGTGTTGGGGAAACTGAACAGCTAAATGCAAAAGAATGAAATTAGAACACTTCCTAACACCATACACAAAAACAAATTCAAAATGGATTAAAGGCCTAAATGTAAGGCCAGACACTATAAAACTCTTAGAGTAAAAGAGCCACAACATTCTTTGACATAAATTAAAGCAAGGTCCTTTTTGATCCACATCCTAGAGTAATAAAAATAATTTAGAGTAATAAAAACAAAAGTAAATAATGAGGCCTATTTGAACTTAAAAGTTTTACATGGCAAAGGAAATCATGAACAAGATGAAAAGACAACCTTTGAAATGGGAGAAACTATTTGGAAATTAAGCAATTGATGAGGGATTAGACTCCAAAATATTCCAACACCTCAAACAGCTCAATTAAAAAAAAAAAAAACCAATCAAAAAATGGGCAGGAGACCTAAACAAACATTTCTCCAAGGAAAACAAACAAGTGGCCAAAAGGCACATGAGAAGATATTCAAAACCACCCAATTATTAGAAAAATGCAAATTAAAATAATAATGATATATTATCTCACACCAGTCAAAATGATCAGCATCAAAAAATTTGCAAACAATGGATGCCAGAGAGGATGTGGAAGAAAGGGAACCCTATTGTACTCTTGGTGGGAATGTAAATTGATATAGTCACTATGGAGGTTCCTTACAAAACTAAAAATAGAACTACCTTATGACCCATCAATTTCCTTCCTGTACATATACTCTGAGAAAATCATTATTAAAAAAATAAAAACCCCAAATCAAAAAGCATACGCACTCCAATGTTTATTGCAGTGCTATTTATAATAGCTGGGACATGAAAGAAACCTAAATGTCTATGATAAATGAATAGATAAAGAAGAGTGTGGTACATATATACAATGGAATGTTATTCAGCCATTAAAAAGAACAATATTGGGTCATATGTATAGATACAGAGCACATGTGTAAAGATGTGAACCTAGAGCCTGTTATACAGAGTGACATATGTTAGAAAGAGAAAAGCAAATATCATATATTGACACATGTATGTAGAGTCTAGAAAAATGATACAAATAAACCTATCTGCAGAGCAGGTACAGAGACACAGATGTAGAGAACAGATGTGTGGACCCTGTGGGAGGAGGGAGGGAGGATGAACAAGGTGATTGGGACTGACATATATGTACTACCATGTTTAAAAGAGACAGCTAGTAAAACCCTCCTGCATAGCACAGAGAACTCAGCTCTGTGCTTATGTGTGTGTGTGTGTGTGAGTGTGTTTAGTCTCTTCAGTCATGTCCAACTCTTTTCCACCCTATTAACTATAGCCCACCAGGTTCCTCTGTCCATGGGGATTCTCTAGGCAAGAATACTGGAGTGGGTTGCTATTTTCCACCCCAGACAGCTCAGTGCTTGATGGTGACCTAAACAGATGTGAAGTGGAGGAAGTGAGAGGGAGTTTAAGAGAGAAGGGATATATATACTTATACATACACACACACATATAGCTGACTCACTTTATAGTATAGCAAAAATTAACACAATATTGTAAATCAGCTATTCCCCAATTTTAAAAAAACTATTTATTAATAAATTCATTTCAATTAATACATTATTTCTACACATACTGTTTTATTTGTGCTGAGTATCACAAATTTTCATACAATTATTTTCATTTACATTTGCTTCAAGATACATTAATTTTTTCCTGAAACTTCATTTCTGATGCATGTTCAACTTAGATGAGTGGTATTTAATTTCTAAATATTTGAGTATTTTCCAGATTTCTTTCTGTAATTGATTTCTAGTGTAATCCCATTTTAATCAAAGAACACACTTTATATGACTTCTATCCTTTTATACTAGCTAAGATGTATTCTATAATCAAGAATGTGGTCTGTCATGGTCAATATTTCACGTGATCTTGAGAAAGATATGTATTCTGATGCTGTTGATGTAGTATTCCTTAAATGTAAATTAGATCAAGTTTTTCAGTAGTGCCCTCTAGTTCAACTATGTCTTTACTGATTTTCTATTTGGTCTACTAAAATCTAAAAAAAAAAAAAAAAAAAGGTCATGGCAATCTCTAGCTATAATAAAGGATTTGCTTGTCCTTGCAGTTCTATCAATTTTTGTCCTATCTATTTTCATACTCTTTTGGTAGGTGCATACATGTTAAAAAATATCTTTCCTTTGACAATTGACCCCTTTATCATCATGTTATGTCTCTTTATTTTTGATGATTTTCCTTGAACTACACTGTTTCATGTCTGAAATTACTATAGTATCTCCAGATCTCTTTTGATTAGTGTGAGCAAATGTATCTGTCTCAACTCCATATAGTTTTAACATATGTGAAACTTTAAATATAATGAGATTCTTATACAAACACATAATTGGGTCTTGATTTTTAAAAGCTTCCCTGGCAATCTCAGTCTTTTAATTGATATATTTAAACCAATTACATTTAAAATGATTACTGGTATATTTGGATGATTATCTACCAAGTTTATCTTTTTCTCCTACCTTTTATGTTTCTCTATTTTACTTCTACCTCTGGATTTAATGGAAACTTCTATAATTCCATTTTCTCTCCCTTATTAGCATATCAGTTGTATTTAAAACATTTTGTTGTTGCTACCCTAGGTTTTAAAAAATACATTTAGACCTAAAGTATTTATAACTAAACATTTAAATAGTAGTAATAGTGCTTAATCTGTAGTGCAAAAAACCTATAGTTTTATTTCATCACTATCAACTCATAACAATACTGTGATATATTTCACTTGTTCATATAGTATAATTCCAAAATATGTTGTTAACACTATTATTTTAAATGCATTATTACTGTTTAGGTTAATGAAGACTAAGGGAGACAGAATCATGTTAACTTTGAAATTATTTCTTTGAAGTTCTTAGAGTAAGTAGATTCCAATTTATGATCTATGTCGATTTTCTCTCTTTGTGAAAATTCCTTTTATTATTTTGCAACTAGGGTGGTGGAGATTAATTTTTGTTAGTCTGAGAAAACCATTATTTTGCTTTCATTCTTGAAGCATAATTTTGTTGCATGTAGAGGTTTGTTATAGATGGGTATTCTTTTATTTTAAAATTTTGACATCTTTAATATTTCACTCCACTCTCTCTGTGTTTCCATGATTTCTAAATACAAGTTTGCTGTAATTTTCATTGCCATTTCCCTCAGTGCAGTTCAGTTCAGTTGCTCAGTAGTGTCGAACTCTTTGCGACCCCATGAATCGCAGCACGCCAGGCCTCCTTGTCCATCACCAACTCCCAGAGTTCACTCAGACTCACGTCCATCAAGTACGTGATGCCATCCAGCCATCTCATCCTCGGTCGTCCCCTTCTCCTCCTGCCCTCAATCCCTCCCACCATCAGAGTCTTTTCCAATCAGTCAACTCTTCGCATGAGGTGGCCAAAGTACTGGAGCTTCAGCTTCAGCATCATTACTTGCAAAGAAATCCCAGGGCTGATCTCCTTCAGAATGGACTGGTTGGATCTCCTTAGAGTCCAAGGGACTCTCAAGAGTCTTCTCCAACACCACAGTTCAAAAGCATCAATTCTTCGGCACTCAGCTTTCTTCACAGTCCAACTGTCACATCCATACATGACCACAGGAAAAACCATAGCCTTGACTAGATGGACCTTAGTTGGCAAAGTAATGTCTCTGCTTTTGAATATGCTATCTAGGTTGGTCATATCTTTTCTTCCAAGGAGTAAGCGTCTTTTAATTTCATGACTGCAGTCACCATCTGCAGTGATTTTGGAGCCCCCAAATATAAAGTCTGACACTGTTTCCACTGTTTCCCCATCTATTTCCCATGAAGTGATGGGACCGGATGCCATGATCTTCGTTTTCTGAATGTTGAGCTTTAAGCCAACTTTTTCACTCTCCTCTTTCACTTTCATCAAGAGGCTTTATAATTCCTCTTCACTTTCTTCCATAAGAGTGGTGTCATCTACATATCTGAGGTTATTGATATTTCTCTAGGCAATCTTGATTCCAGCTTGTGTTTCTTCCAATCCAGCATTTCTCATGATGTACTCTGCCTAGAAGTTAAATAAGCAGGGTGACAATGTATATTCTTGACGTACTCCTTTTCCTATTTGGAACCAGTCTGGTGTTCCATGTCCAGTTCTAACTGTTGCTTCCTGACCTGCATACAGATTTCTCAAGAGGCAGGTTAGGTGGTCTGGTATTCCCATCTCTTTCAGAATTTTCCACAGTTTATTGTGATCCACACAGTCAAAGGCTTTGGCATAGTCAATAAAGCAAAAACAGATGTTTCTCTGGAACTCTCTTGCTTTTCCATGATCCAGTGGATGTTGGCAATTTGATCTCTGGTTCCTCTGCCTTTTCTAAAACCAGCTTGAACATGAAGTAGTTCATGGTTCATGTATTGCCGAAGCCTGGCTTTTAGAATTTTGAGCATTACTTTACTAGCATGTGAGATGAGTGCAATTGTGTGGTAGTTTGAGCATTCTTTGGCATTGCCTTTCTTTGAGACTGGAGTGAAAACTGACCTTTTCCAGTCCTGTGGCCATTGCTGAGTTTCCCAAATGTGCTGGCATATAAAGTGCAGCACTTTCACAGCATCATTTTTCAGAATTTGAAACAGCTCAACTGGAATGCCATCACCTCCACTAGCTTTGTTCCTAGTGATGCTTTCTAAGGCCCACTGGACTTCACATTCCAAGATGGCTGGCTCTAGATTAGTGATCACACCATTGATTATCCAGGTCATCACGATCTTTTTTGTACAGTTCTTCTGTGTATTCTTGCCACCTCTTCTTAATATATTCTGCTTCTGTTAGGTCCATACCATTTCTATCCTTTATCGAGCCCATCTTTGCATGAAATGTTCCCTTGGTATCTCTAATTTTCTTGAAGAGATATCTAGTCTTTGTCATTCTGTTCTTGACCTCTATTTCTTTGCACTGATCACTGAAGAAGGCTTTGTTTTATCTCTTCTTGCTATTCTTTGGAACTCTGCATTCAGATGCTTATATCTTTCCTTTTCTCCTTTGCTTTTCGCCTCTCTTCTTTTCACAGCTATTTGTAAGGCCTCCCCAGACAGCCATTTTGCTGTTTTGCATTTCTTTTCCATGGGATTGCTTTTGATCCCTGTCTCCTGTACAATGTCACAAACCTCCAACCATAGTTCATCAGGCACTCTATCTATCAGATCTAGGCCCTTAAATCTATTTCTCACTTCCACTGTATAATCATAAGGGATTTGATTTAGGTCATACCTGAATGGTCTAGTGGTTTTCCCTACTTTCTTCAATTTGAGTCTGAATTTGGTAATAAGGAGTTTGGTAATAAGGAGTTCATGATCTGAGGCACAGTCAGCTCCTGGTCTTGTTTTTATTGACTGTATAGAGCTTCTGTATGTTTGGCTGCAAAGAATATAATTAATCTGATTTCAGTGTTGACCATCTGGTGATGTCCATGTGTAGAGTCTTCTCTTGTGTTGTTGGAAGAGGGTGTTTGCTATGACCAGTGCATTCTCTTGGCATAACTCTATTAGTCTTTGCCCTGCTTCATTCCCCATTCAAGGCCAAATTTGCCTGTTACTCCAGGTGTTTCTTGACTTCCTACTTTTGCATTCCAGTCCCCTATAATGAAAAAGACATCTTTTTTTGGGTGTTAGTTCTAAAAGATCTTGTAGGTCTTCATAAAACCGTTCAACTTCAGCTTCTTCAGTGTTACTGGTTGGGGCATAGACTTGGAAAACTGTGATATTGAATGGTTTGCCTTGGAGACCTACAGAGATCATTCTGTCATTTTGAAGATTGCATCCAAGTACTGCATTTTGGACTCTTTTGTTGACCATGATGGCTACTCCATTTCTTATGAGTGATTCCTGCCCACAGTAGTAGCTATAATGGTCACTGGTAGGATGCAAATGAGAATTAAGTTTGCCTCATCCTCACTGGTTTCTTTTGAAATTTTCATATTTTATTGTGTTTTTTTTTTTTTTTTGCAGTTTGAGTAGGACATGCTTTGGTATAAATTTTCTTGAGATTATTATATCCGTTTTTTAAATTAATTGTTGTCTGTTATTATATTTTGGGAATAACTTGACCACTATTCTCTGAATATATCTTCTTTTCAGTTCTTTCTAACTTGTCCTTTTTGTATTTCAATACTTGGGTTTACCAATTTTGTAAACATTTGAGACTTATTCATTACTCAAATAATGTTAACATATTGATCATAGCTATTTTAAATTCTTGGTCTCATATTCCAAAATCTGTCATATCAGAGTTTTGTTCTGATGCTTATAGTCTCTTCTATGTTCATACTTCTCTATCAGCAAGTCTTATAACTTTTGATTGAATGCTAGACATGTTTTGAGTCTTCGCTGGTAGCTCAGCTGGTAAAGAATCGACCTACAATGCAGGAGATCCTGACACAATTCCTGGTTCAGGAAGATCCCTTGGAGAAGGGATAGGCTACCCATTCCAGTGTTCTTGGGCTTCTCGGGTGATTAAGATCATAAAGAATCTGCCTACATGAGAAAGAAGGGGATTCTATCCCTGGGTTGGGAAGATCCTCTGGAGGAGGACATGGCAACCCACTCTAGAATTCTTGCCTGGAGAATCCCCATGGTCATAGGAGCCTGTCAGGCTACCATCAGTGTTGTTGCAAAAAGTCAGACATAATTGGGTGTATAAGCACAGCCACAGAAATGTATGAGTAATAGAAACTTAGGGAAAAAAATGTCTTTATTGTGAAGTTTCACATTTAATTGAGGAGTTGAAATGTATTTATTTTTTCAATTAACATATTTTTTAATTGAAGGATGATTGCCTTACAGAATTTTGTTGTTTTAGCTGTGCTTGCCAAGAGATCCACATTCATTTTCATCCTTATTTTTGACTCCTCTGTTGCACTGGGTTTCCATACGAACTCCTTCCTAGATAGAGTCTATGTATTGCAGATCTTTTCTTGCTATTATACTGAACACTTTGATATGCAGTAATGATTACCCCCCCCCGTGCCCATCAGAACAAGATCCAGTTTCCCCCTCAGTCAGTCTCTCCCATAAGGAAGCTTCTGGAAGCCTCTTATTCTTCTCCATCAGAGGGTAGACAGACTGAAAACCACAATCACAGAAAACTAACCAATCTGATCACATGGACCACAAACTTGTCTAACTCAATGAAAATATGAGCCATGACATGTATGGCCATCCGAGATGGATGGGTCATGGTGGATATTTCTGACAAAACGTGGTCCAATGGAGAAAGGAATGGCAAACCACTTCATTATTCTTGCCTTGAGATTCCATGAACAGTATGGAAAGGCAAAAAGATAGGACACTGAATGATGAACTCCCCAGGTTGGTAGGTGCCTACATATGTTAGCGGAGGTGAGGTGAGAAAGAACTCCAGAAATAATGAAGAGATGGAGCCAAAGCAAACACACCACCCAGCTGTGGATGCAACTGGTGATCGAAGTAATATCTAATGCTGCAAATAGCAATATTGCATAGAAATATGGAATGTTAGGTGCATGAATAAAGGCAAATTGGAAGTGGTCAAACAAGAGATGGCAAGAGTGACATTTTAGGAATCAGTGAACTAAAATGGACTGGAATGGGTGAATTTAACTCAGATGTCCATTATACTACTGTGGGCAAGAATCCCTTAGAAGAAATGGAGTGTCATCATAGTCAACAAAAGAGTACAGTACTTGGATGCAGTACTTGGATGCAATCTCAAAAAAGACAAAATGATCTCTGTTAGTTTCCAAGGCAAATCATTCAATATCACAGTATCCAAGTCTATGCCCTGACCAGTTATGCTGAAGAAGCTCTAGTTGAATTGTTCTATGAAGACCTACAAGATCTTCTAGAACTAATATCCAGAAGAGATGTCCTTTTCTTTATAGGGGACTGGAATGCCAAAGTAGGAAGTCAGGAAATACCTGGAGTAACAGGAAAATTTGACCTTGGAGTACTGAATGCAGCATGGCAAAGGCTAATAGAGTTTTGCCAAGAGAACGAACTGGCCAGAGAAAACATCCTAGTCCAAAAACACAAGAGGAGACTCTACACATGGACATCACCAGATGGTCAATACCAAAATCAGATTGATTATATTCTTTGCAGCCAAAGATGGAGAAGCTCTATAGAAATAGCAAAAAAAAAAAAAAAAAAAAAAAGTTGGACGCTAACTGTGGCTCAGATCATGAATGCCTTATTGCCAAATTCAGACTTAAATTGAAAAAATAGGGAAAACCACTAGACTATTCAGGTATGACCTAAATCAAATCCATTAAGATTATACAGTGGAAGTAACAAACACATTTAAGGGATTAGATCTGATAGTCAGAGTGCCTGAAGAAATATGGATGGAGGTTCATGACATTGTACAGGAAGCAGTGATCAAGATCATCCCCATGAAAAGAAATGCAAAAAAGCAAGTGGATGTCTGTGGAGGCCTTAAAATTAGCTCTGAAAAGAAGAGAAGAGAAAGGCAAAGGAGGAAAGGAAAGATGTACCTATTTGAATGCAGAGTTCTGAAGAATAGCAAGGAGAGATAAGAAAGACTTCTTTGGTGATCAGTGCAAAGAAATAGAGGAAAACAATAGAATGGGAAAGACTAGATATCTCTTCAAGAAAATTAGAGATACCAAGAGAATTTTTCATTCAAAGATGAAAAGGGCTCAATAAAGGACAGAAAAGTTATGGACCTAACAGAAGCAGAATATATTAAGAAGAGGTGGCAAGAATACACAGAAGAACTGTACAAAAAAGATCTTCATGACCTGGATAATAACAATGGTATGATCACTCACTTAGAGCCAGACATCCTGGAATGTGAAGTCAAGTGGGCCTTAGAAAGCATCATTATGAACAAAGCTAGTGGAGGTGATGGCATTCCAGTTGAGCTGTTTCAAATCCTGAAAGATGATGCTGTGAAAGTACTGCGCTCAATATGCCAGCACATTTGGAAAACTCAGCAATGGCCACAGGACTGGAAAATGTCAGTTTTCATTCCAATCCCAAAGAAAGGCAATGCCAAAGAATGTTCAAACTACTGCACAATTGCACTCATCTCACATGCTACTAAAGTAATGCTCAAAATTCTCCAAGCCAGGCTTCAGCAATACATGAACCGTGAACTTCCTGATGGTCAGGCTGGTTTTAAAAAGGCAGAGGAGCCAGGATAAAATTGCCAACATCCACTGGATCATGGAAAAAGCAAGAGAGTTCCAGAAAAACATATATTTCAGCTTTATTGACTATGCCAAAGCCTTTGACTGTGTGGATCACAATAAACTGTGGAAAATTCTGAGATGGGAATACCAGACCACCTAACCTGCCTCTTGAGAAATCTGTATGCAGGCCAGGAAGCAACAGTTAGAACTGGACATGGAACACCAGACTGGTTCCAAATAGGAAAAGGAGTATGTCAAGGCTATATATTGTCACCCTGCTTATTTAACTTCTAGGCAGAGTACATCATGAGAAATGCTGGACTGGAAGAAACACAAGCTGGAATCAAGATTGCCTGGAGAAATATCAATAACCTCAGATATGTAGATGACACCACTCTTATGGAAGAAAGTGAAGAGGAATTATAAAGCCTCTTGATGAAAGTGAAAGAGGAGAGTGAAAAAGTTGGCTTAAAGCTCAACATTCAGAAGACGAATATCATGGCATCTGGTCCCATCACTTCATGGGAAATAGATGGGGAAACAGTGGAAACAGTGTCAGACTTTATTTTTGGGGGCTCCAAAATCACTGCAGATGGTGACTGCAGTCATGAAATTAAAAGACGCTTACTCCTTGGAAGAAAAGATATGACCAACCTAGATAGTATATTCAAAAGCAGAGACATTTCTCTGGCGACTAAGGTCCATCTAGTCAAGGCTATGGTTTTTCCTGTGGTCATGTATGGATGTGAGAGTTGGACTGTGAAGAAGTCTGAATGCCAAAGAACTGATGCTTTTGAACTGTGGTGTTGGAGAAGACTCTTGAGAGTTCCTTGGACTGCAAGGAGATCCAACCAGTCCATTCTGAAGGAGATCAGCCCTGGGATTTCTTTGCAAGTAATGATGCTGAAGCTGAAACTCCAGTACTTTGGCCACCTCATGCGAAGAGTTGACTGATTGGAAAAGACTCTGATGCTGGGAGGGATTGGGGGCAGGAAGAGAAGGGGACAACCGAGGATGAGATGTCTGGATGGCATCACGGACTCGATGGACGTGAGTTTGAGTGAACTCCCGGAGTTGGTGATGGACAGGGAGGCCTGGTGTGCTGCAATTCATGGCGTCTCAAAGAGTTCGACACGACTGAGCGACTGAACTGAACATCTTTTTCTTGCTAAAGTGTAGCATGAGAATTTCCAAACTCCAAGCAATAAAGCTGAAACTACAAGTTTAAAATATGTTATGTTTTGAAGACCCAATATGAAGTTCATAGAAACTTCTGATCTACATTACCATTCTACTGTAGTATATGTATCAGTCAAAATAATCTAGATATATACTCATTTAGACTGAACATGAAATAATTCTAAGAGCTTTATAACAACAATTGACTGTATCTTGCTAAAGTTATAGGTGAGTTAGATGTGCACCTAATCCTAAATTTCATTATTAGAGCTCAGATTAAAGAATAGTTCATCTCTATGACATGGTTTATCCTGAAGCAGATAAACATCTACTTCTGCTTCATTGACTACACTAAACCCTTTGACTGTGTGGATCACAAAAAAACTGTGGAACATTCTGAAAGAGATGGGAATACCAGACCACCTTTCTCGCCTCTTGAGAAAGCTGTATGCAGATCAAGAAGCTACAGTTATAACCAGATATGGAACAACAGACTGTTCAAAATTAGGAAAGGTGTATGTCAAGGCTTCATATTGTCACCCTTCTTATTTAACTTATATGCAGAGTACATCATGTGAAATGCTGGGCTGGATGAAGCACAAGCTGGAATCAAGATTGCTGCAGAGACATCAATAAACTCAGATATGCAGATGGCACTACTCTAATGGCAGAAAGTAAGGAGGAATTAAAGTGCTTCTTGATTCAGGTGAAAGTGGAGAGTGAAAAAGTTGGCTTAAAATTCAACATTCAAAACCTAAGATCATGGCATTCAGTCCCATCACTTCATGGCAAATAGATGGGGAAACAAATGGAAGCAGTCACAGATTTTATTTTCCTGGGCTCCAAAATCACTGCAGATGGTGACTTCAGCCATGAAATTAAAAGATACTTGCTTTTGGAAGAAAAGCTATGACAAACATAGACAGCATATTGAAAAGCAGACATTACTTTTCTGACAAAGGCCTGTCTAGTCAAAGCTGTTTTTTCCAGTAGTCATGTATGGATTTGAGAGTTGGACTATAATGAAAGCTGAGTATCAAAGATCTGATGCTTTCGAACTGATGTTGAATTGATGTGGGCGAAGACTCTTGAGAGTCCCTTGGACTGCAAGGAGATCAAACCAGTCAATCCTAAAGGAAATCAACCCTGAACAATCATTGGAAGAACTGATGCTGAAGCTCCAGTATTTTGGGTGAAAAGAGCCATCTCATTGGAAAAGACCCTGATGCTGGGAAGATTGAAGGCAGGAGAAGGTGATAACAGAGGACAAGATGGTTGGATAGCATCACTGACTCAATGGCCATGAGCTTGAGCAAACTCTGGGAGAGAGTGAAGGGTAGGCAAGCCTGGCATGTTTCATTCCATGGGGTTGCAACAAGTTGAACATGTCTGAGTGACTGAACAGAGCTGATCTTGAAGCAAGAAAGGAAAGTGATAGTAAGGCTACACTATTTGTAAAATGTTCTGCTCCCAACTGGCATGTCACTTTTATATTTCATTAGCCTAAATGTGTTATATGGGCAAAACTTCTCTCAACAGTGAAGGAAATGTCTTCATGTCACTATTGACTATTCATATAAAGCAGGTTTCTGAATATTCTGAACAAAAGTAAAATCTAATACAATTAGTGATATAAATGTTCACATGCCAAGGAGGAAAACAATGGAAACCCACTTCAGTATTCCTGCCCGGAGAATCCTGTGGACAGAGGAGCCAGGTGAGCTATGGTCCATGTGGTGGCAAAGAGTCAAACACAACTGAAACGACTGAGCACACATGCAATCTGCCTTAATAGTCTTTCTTTCTTTTCTTCCTTCTTTTCTTTCTTTCAGTCTTTCCTCTTTTTTTTTTTTCTCTTTGATATTAGAAAATTTGCTGAACTGGTACCATTCAACTTTGGCAAAATTTTATTGTTATCAAGAGCCAAGAAGTTGCCTTACTAACTTTATACTTCAATATTAAATGTGAATATTAACTAAGAAGTTTTTGTTGTTTGTTTTCATTTTCATGTCATATCCTGTGGCTAATCAATATACACAGAATGAAGGATATGTTGAACATTTACACATTAGCTATTTTCAATTTGAGTTGCATTTCACATTTCTATGCCTTTCCTATCCATCCCCCAAAATAGCATATTGTGTTATTCTGGGCAATAAAGATAAAAACTTTGTGGAGTACCTTTTATATCTCAAAATGGGCTATGGAAGGCAGGTTTACATATAGAATAAAAATATTCTTTATCAAAATACAAATCAAGACTGTAGTCAACAATTCCTTGGCCAGCCTATTTTTCCATCACTATCTAAAATGGCGAAAACCATATAGACATATTATAAGCACAGAAGTTGTTACACAAATACCTTTATAATTTTACATGTTATATTAAGAGAAGTGTCCTCCATCTTAATCAGAATTGTAGGAAATATTTTTTGCCTTTTGCATGCTCTTTACAAAATAGCACTTAATTAAATCCACCCTTGTGTGTGTGTGTGTTCAGTTGCTCAGTCATGTCTGACTCTTTGTGACCCCATGGACTGTAGCCCTCTGGCCCTTCTGTCCATGGTGCTTTCCCAGCAAGAATACTGCAGTGGATTGCCATTTCATCCTCAAAGGGATCTTCTCTAGCCAGGGATTGAACCCATGTTTCCAGTGTCTCCTGCATTGGCAGGTGGACTCTTTACCACTGAGTCACCTGGACTCTACATTTATGTAAACAAAAATTTAATTTACAAAGCAATATTAAAAGAAATTCTAACAGAACCTTTGTTTAAATAAGTTAACTAGCCATTACTGCAAGAATAGTGTTGTGCCTACTAATGACTGGATTTATAACTAACGTCTACTACCTTTAATGTTACATTATATTTTCCTAAATGCTTCTCAACATAGTAGCTATATGTAAATGAAAAAAAAAAAAACCTCTCTATTTTCTTTGTAATTTGCAAGTGCAATAAAAGACTAGTTCATTAATGCAAAGGACAAATACAGGCGATACTAACAGCTACTCACACACACAAATAGGAACCATGAAAATTATTGTAGCAATAAATATAAAATATGGGAGATAATATGAAGTACAAATTTCTTTTTTTAATAGAGAAACTGTGTACTGCATTTTAGTGCTCTAACTTATTAAGGCCTCCCAACCAAATCATGAGAAAACAGAATGATATGAGAATAACAAGCAATAGTAATTTCCACTTAATGTGTTCATCTTAATATAAACCTATTCAAAGAAATGTAATACATGAGGCAGTATTTCACTAGGATAGTGCAACTATAATCTGAATTATCCTTGATTACATACACAGAAATGGATCACATAAATGTAATATATCATACATAGTTTTTCCTGACAAAATATTTATTAATCATCAGTGATAGTAAATATGGCTGGTTAAAGACTTACATGGAAAATAGATGGGGAAACAGTGGAAAGAGTGTCAAACTTTATTTTGGGGGGCTCCAAAATCACTGCAGATGGTGACTGCAGCCATGAAATTAAAAGACGCTTACTCCTTGGAAGAAAAGTTATGCCCAACCTAGATAGCGTATTCAAAAGCAGAGACATTACTTTGCCAACTAAGGTCTGTCTAGTCAAGGCTATGGTTTTTCCAGTGGTTATGTGTGGATGTGAGAGTTATACTGTGAAGAAGGCTGAGCACCGAAGAATTGATACTTTTGAACTGTGGTGTTGGAGAAGACTCTTGAGAGTCCCATGGACTGCAAGGAGATTCCAGTCCATTCTGAAGGAGATCAGCCCTGGGATTTCTTTGGAAGGAATGATGCTAAAGCTGAAACTCCAGTACTTTGGCCACCTCATGCGAAGAGTTGACTCACTGGAAAAGACTCTGGTTCTGGGAGAGATTAGGGGCAGAAGGAGAGGGGGACGACAGAGGATGAGATGTCTGGATGGCATCACTGACTCGATGGACGTGAGTCTGAGTGAACTCCGGGAGTGGGTGATGGACAGGGAGGCCTGCTGCGATTGATGGGGTTGCAAAGAGTTGGACACGACTGAGCAACTGAACTGAACTGAACTGAAAGACTTAAATAAGAAAAAGATAATTTAGTCAACAAGAAAGGATTTAACAACCATTTTCATGGTTTTATTTGCTATGAAATAGGGAATAATGATTAATTAGATAACAGGTCAGTATAAAAAGACCTCGGGATCTGTCTTCATAGTTAAGTGAATGGAGCATCAACTTAAGTAACAACAAATTGTTTGGTTAAAATGTAGAGAGATATTAATATCTTATCAATATTACACAGAAACATTTTGCATGGAAATACAAAGCTTTATTATTTTTCTCACCAAATTTCTTCCCCTTTGAAAAATTTAATTTATAGGGTTTAAAGCAATTAGTGATAATATGTGACACTGTACATACTTATTACAGTAGCAGACACTTTCATTTTTATTTAGTGGAAAATATAGATATTGAAGTTTTCTATTATTACATTGAAATCCCAAGTGGTTAAATTTCAATAGGGATGGTTTTCAGTATCAGCATTAGAATTTTTTTTTCTTTTTTTACTATTTGCTGAAAGAATCAGGAATATGAATAAAAGAAAACTTATTGTGATTTGTGAAATGCTTTAACAGCACCCAGCAAGTAGGTTAAAGAATGAATATATAAATGTGATTAACAAATATTGTATTAGCTATTGTTATATAGTTTAAAAATCTCTTAGCTGATCACACGTTTGTGCTGAATGCATTAATAGCCTTTTTAATTCAATTCACTTTTACACAGGAAAGCTTGGGTTTAAGAAATGAGGGAGTTCTTTTCAACAATTTTAAGAAAATTCTAATTCTCAAGGAAAAGGAAAATATCTTTAAAACTAAATGCTAATTATTGTCTCATTTATTCTTTTTTTTTTAATTTTTAGTTTTTTATTTTTTAAATTTTAAAATCTTTAATTCTTACATGCATTCCCAAACATGAACCCCCCTCCCACCTCCCTCCCCAGAACATCTTTCTGGGTCATCCCCATGCACCAGCCCCAAGCATGCTGCATCCTGCGTCAGACATAGACTGGCGATTCAATTCACATGATAGTATACATGTTAGAATGTCATTCTCCCAAATCATCCCACCCTCTCCCTCTCCCTCTGAGTCCAAAAGTCCGTTATACACAGCTGTGTCTCTTTCCCTGTCTTGCATACAGGGTCGTCATTGCCATCTTCCTAAATTCCATATATATGTGTTAGTATACTGTATTGGTGTTTTTCTTTCTGGCTTACTTCTCTCTGTATAATCGGCTCCAGTTTCATCCATCTCATCAGAACTGATTCAAATGAATTCTTTTTAACGGCTGAGTAATACTCCATTGTGTATATGTACCACAGCTTTCTTATCCATTCATCTGCTGATGGACATCTAGGTTGTTTCCATGTCCTGGCTATTATAAACAGTGCTGCAATGAACATTGGGGTACATGTGTCTCTTTCAATTCTGGTTTCCTCGGTGTGTATGCCCAGAAGTGGGATTGCTGGGTCATAAGGTAGTTCTATTTGCAATTTTTTAAGGAATCTCCACACTGTTCTCCATAGTGGCTGTACTTTTTGCCATAGCTTTTATACTTACCTCAATTTAGTTCAGTTCAGTCGCTCAGTCATGTCCAACTCTTTGTGACCCCATGAACTGCAGCACGCCAGGCCTCCCTGTCCATCACCAACTCCCGGAGTCTTCCTAAACCCATGTCCATTGAGTCGGTGATGCCATCCAGCCATCTCATCCTCTGTCGCCCCCTCTCCCCCTGCCCCCAATCCCTCCCAGCATTAGGGTCTTTTCAAATGAGTAAACTCTTCGTAATATAATGACAATTCAGATAGAACCCTTTATTAGACTGAAATCATTTATATGAAACTAATAAATGCTTTCTTGGTAAGAAATAATGTAGTATTCATAAATCAGAAGTTAGTAATAGCATTTTAAGAAAATACAAAATTAAATTTAAAGCATATGTCTATAGTCTCACACAGGGCATTCCTGTGTAAGCATGATATTGGAAAAATATTTAAATGTAAATTGTAAAATTATATCTAAATAATTATATCACAATGTAAAGATTAAATGAATATAGTCAGATTAAAATTAAAAAAAATACTGGAAATGATTTGCTAAATTACTGAAAATAAATATGTTTTGTTTCATTATTTCCTTTGAGATGCTAGTTTGGAGTTTTTGTAATACGCAGTTTAGAAAAATAATATTGAATAGTTTTAAATACAAGGACTTGTATTTAATGTGTTAAAATCCTGATGAAATATTAGCATGCATTTTGAAAAGTTAAAGTTTAGAATTCCATAGACCTGAGTTTGAGCTCCATTTCCAATAATAATCAAGGATAGAATCAATTTCATTTTATTAAAACAGTGGTCATAGAATTCAGCTGTTGAGGATGATCTAGTAGTGACATGAGAAAATGCACATGAGAAGCATAGAACAGGATCCAAAACAAGATGAATAGTATTAGCTTTAAAAATAACTGGGAAAACTAACATACATGCAATGAAAATGAATGATGCAATTAATTTGATACATTTTTTCTAAAAATATAGTACTCCAGAGGTTTAGTAGGATTCATGATAACAAAGGGCTTCCCTGATGGCTCAGATAGTAAAGAATCTGCCTGTAATGCAGGAGATCTGGGTTCAGTCCTTGGATCCAGAGATTCCCCTAGAGAAGGGAATGGCTACTCACACCAGTATTCTTGTCTGGAGAATACGTGGACAGAGGAGTCTGGTGGGCTACAGTCCATAGTGTCACAAAGAGATAGACATGACTGAACAACTTTCACTCACAGACAATAATATAATTAGTACATATATTCTGTGGTAGTTCAGTCCCTAAGTCGTGTCCAACTCTTTGTAACCCTGTGGACTGCAGCAGGCCAGGCTTTCCTGTCCTTCACTATCTCTCAGAGTTCGCTCAAACTCATGTTCATTGAGTGGGTGATGCCATCCAATCATCTCATTCTCTGCCACCCCCTTCTCCTCCTACCCTTAATCCTTCCCAGCATCAAGGTCTTTTCCAATGACTCAGCCCTTCCAATCAAGTGGCCAAGGTACTGGAGCTTCAGCTTCAGCATCAGTCCTTCCAATGAATATTCAGGACTGATTTCCTTTAGGATTGACTGATTTGATCTCCTTGCAGCACAAAGGACTCTCAAGAGTCATTGCCACAGTTCAAAAGCATCAATTCTTTGGTGCTCAGCTTTCTTTATGGTCGAACATCCATACATGACTACTGGAAAAACCATACCTTTGATTATATAGACCTTTGTCAACAAAGCAATGTCTCTGCTTTTTAATATGCTGTCAAGGTTTGTCATAAATTTTCTTCCAAGGGGCAAGTGTTTTTTAATTTTCTTGACTGCAATCACCATCCTCATTGATTCTGGAGCCAAGAAAATAAAGTCTGTCACTGTTTTCAATTTTTCCTTTTCTATTTGCCATGAAGAGATGAAACCAGATGGCATGATCTTAGTATTTAGAATGTTGAGTTTTAAGCCAGCTTTTCCACTCTCATCTTTCACCTTCATTGAGAGGCTCTTTAATTCCTCTTTACTTTCTGCCATTAGAGTGATATCATCTACATATCTGTGGTTGATGATATTTCTCCCAGCGAACTTGATCCCAGCTTGTGATTCATCCAACCTGGCGTTTGGCATGATGTATTCTGTATATGCTAAATACATAATGTGACAATATACAGCCTTGTTGTATGGCTTTTCCAGTTTTAAATCAATCCATTGTTCCATGTCTGGTTCTAATTGTTGCTTCTTGACCTGCATACAGGTTTCTCAGGAGACAGGTAAGGTGTTCTGGTATTCCCATCTCTTCAAAATTTTTCTACAGTTTGTTGTGATCCACAATATCAAAGGATTTACCATAGTTGTGAAGCAGAAGCACGTTTTTTTCTGGAATATCTATACTTTTTCTATGATCCAATCAACATTGGCAATTTGATCTCTGATTTCTATGCCTTTTCTAAACCCATCATGTACATCTCTTGCTTTCCTTCAAAATATTTATACTTTTTAAATAGTTGCCCCCATACTGCCCCCATTCCACCTAAAAATATTAAAATGAAAGTTTCAATATATAAAAAGCATCAGACAATATAACCTCTGATTTTAATTATTGATTTAAGCTATTAATTCACTGAATGCCACCTATTATTTGACCTCCAATAAAATATATTTCAGATATGACAGCTTGCATTGTGAATATTCTTTTTTCATTTTTCCTCCCACCCTATTTTTCATTCTCCTGTCTTTTATCACTATCTTTCTTCTGAATATGGGAGAATGCATAACATAGGTACAGACTAATATATAACACAATTTAACAGAATTATCTAAAACAGTAAAATCATAACTGTCATTTAGCTAAGAATTTTTGGAATGAGGAAATAACTATGTAATCTATGCTTTCTAATGAAAAGTAAGGCTTGAGCAATTTATCTTCACACTCAATAGCTTTTCATAATGTGGAATGATAGTGCAATACTCTTAAAAAAAAGAAAGAATGGAGAAAATAGATGTCCTAATCTATGGATATGACAAAGAAATACTAAAAGAGCAATAAAAAAAATATAGTATTGCAGTAGCAGCAGCTGTGGGACCATAAGTAGCATTAAATTATACATACATTTTCTCAGAGAATAATCATATTGTTCATCAGTGATAAGTAATTATCTTAAAAATTTGTATGTCATATGCAAGAATATTTGTAAAAAAAATAAAAGCACATATGTCACCATAAAATGTTTAAATACTGCTCACCAGTATATTATTTTTATCAGCTCAGATGCAGTTTTCAAACTTTATGCCATGTAAAGATGAGGCATTTTATTTCTTTGACAATTTGTTATAAGGAAAATTAATTTACTTTTACAATTTTGGGAAACTAAGAATAGAAGCCTATTATTTTCCTTCTTGAAACTGTTCCAAATCCAGGTGAAAAACAGGCTCCAAATCACATAAAACAAAACATCCTGTTTTAAAGCCATCAGACACATTCTCCAATTATTCAACTTGTCAGCCATGAACTGACAGTTAAAAGACCAGAATAGATGAAAGCAGTCATAAGCGTCATCCCTCATTCTTCCATGCCTATGATTGAACTCTGTGTACACTCTTACAGTATATATTTTGCATTCAAAATTTAATTCTCTTTACATCACATGATAAACCTTCTATTATCATTTTTCATGTCTTCTGCCAGGTTACTTTCTCCTCATATACTTTTCAAAGGGCTTGGTTGATGATAGAATAAATATCCTGCTATAGATATGAACTCTTAAAAAACAAGTCATTCTTTGAGGATAACACCTGAATTGCAATAATATCATTGCACATTCAGAAATTATACATAGAAAGTATAGTAACAGGTAATGATATCACCTATTAAACCCTTTATATAAAAGAGTAAAGAGTTTATTCCATTTTCCTTGCCTATATGTATGCAATTTTTAACATTTTCTATTGAATAAATGTATTCAGTCTAATATCTATTCAAGAAGACATAAAATAGCATATTCTTGAAATTTTCAGATTTAGGTTATATTAGTTGGAGGTGTGACTTAAACCACAACAATAGAAAGACAGAGCCCCTAAAGTAATTCCCAGGGTTGAGCCAGTTTAAAACCCCAAATCCCTCATGTGAAAAAGAATGGGGACCCTTGAAGAAGAACCCTGATGCACTGTAAAAATGTATTCTGCAAAATTTCATCCTAGACTTCTCCAAAGGAACATTCAAGCATTTTCTAGGGTGACCATATATTAGAAAAGAAGACATAATCAAGCATTTTGGCGATTATTGCCTTTGAACTGATACTTCTTTCTTCACGAGTCTACTCTTTCAACCATTTTTTAGCTCATTGCCTATTTTGCTTATGTGTATTTGATTGATCAGAGGCTATTTGTTTGTACACTGATATCTATTACTAACTCTAACCAACTAAAACATAGCTTTCAAAAAAATGAGTTTTTTTTTTCTATTTGATGTTATATTGCTAGTAGTTAGAACATTGTCGTGCTGATAGTTAATGTCACTCTTATTGACTAAGGATAAAATAATTAAATTCTTTCATATGTCACATAGCAGTTTTGTTGGTCATCATTATAAAGACATGAATGAGTCTAACTAAATGGAGAAAAATGATACTTGAATTATTGTAACTAGCAAATAAATTAGAATATGCATGCACACATACAGAACATATGTGAAATTATATTGAAAAGTAAATTTTCTTTCATTTATTTATTGAATAAATACCTGTTAAGTGAAGTGAGTGAAGTCGCTCAGTCATGTTCGACTCTTTGCAACCCCATGGACTGTAGCCCACCAGGCTCCTCCGTCCATAGGATTCTCCAGGCAAGAATACTGGAGTGGGTTGCCATTTTGTTCTCCAGGAGATCTTCCTGAACCAGGGATTGAACCCAGGTCTCCCGCATTGCAGGCAGAGGCTTTACCTCTGAGCCACCTGGGAATACCTGTTGAGCACCTACAAATAGCTGTGAAAAGAAGAGAAGTGAAAAGCAAAGAGAAAAGGAAAGATATAAGCATCTGAATGCAGAGTTCCAAAGAAGAGCAAGAAAAGATAAGAAAGCCTTCTTCAGTGATCAATGCAAAGAAATAGAGAAAAACAACAGAATGGGAAAGACTAGAGATCTCTTCAAGAAAATTAGAGATACCATGGGAACATTTCATGCAAAGACAGGCTTGATAAAGGATAGAAATGGTATGGACCTAACAGAAGCAGAAGATATTAAGAAGAGGTGGCAAGAATACACAGAAGAACTATGCAAAAAAGATCTTTAAGACCAAGACAATCACGATGGTGTGATCACTCACTTAGAGCCAGACATCCTGGAATGTGAAGTCAAGTGGGCCTTAGAAAGCATCACTACAAACAAAGCTAGTGGAGGTGATGGCATTCCAGTTGAGCTGTTTCAAATCCTGAAAGATGATGCTGTGAAAGTGCTGTACTCAATATGCCAGCAAATTTGGAAAACCCAGCAGTGGCCACAGGACTGGAAAAGGGCAGTTTTCATTCCAATTCCAAAGAAAGGCAATGCCAAAGAATGCTCAAACTACCGCACAATTGCACTCATCTCATGCTAGCAAAGTAATGCTCAAAATTCCTCAAGCCAGGCTTCAGCAATACATGAACCGTGAACTTCCTGATGGTCAAGCTGGTTTTAGAAAAGGCAGAGGAACCAGAGATCAAATTGCCAACACCCTCTAGGTCATGGAAAAAGCAAGAGAGTCCCAGAAAAACATCTATTTCGGCTTCATTGACTATGCCAAAGCCTTTGACTCTGTGGATCACAAGAAGCTGTGGAAAATTCTGAAAGAGATGGGAATACCAGACCACCTGACCTGCTTCTTGAGAAACCTGTATGAAAGTCAGGAAGCAACAGTTAGAACTGGACATGGAACACCAGATTGGTTCCAAATAGGAAAAGGAGTATGTCAAGGCTGTATATTGTCACCTTGCTTATTTAACTTATATGCAGAGGACATCATGAGAATCACTGGGCTGGAAGAAGCACAAGCTGGAATCACGATTGCTGGGAGAAGTATCATTCACCTCAGATATGCAGATGACACCATCCTTATGGCAGAAAGTGAAGAGGAACTAAAAAGTCTCTTGATGAAAGTGAAAGAGGAGAGTGAAAAAGTTGGCTTAAAGCTCAACATTCAGAAAACGAAGATCATGGCATCTGGTCCCATCACTTCATGGGAAATAGATGGGGAAACAGTGGAAACAGTGTCACACTTTATTTTTTGGGCTCCCAAATCACTGCAGATAGTGACTGCAGCCATGAAATTAAAAGACACTTACTCCTTGGAATAAAAGTTATGACCAACCTAGAGAGCATATTCAAAAGCAGAGACATAACTTTGCCAACAAAGGTCCGTCTGGTCAAGGCTATGGTTTTCCCAGTGGTCATGTATGGATGTGAGAGTTGTACTGTGAAGAAGGCTGAGCACAGAAGAATTGATGCTTTTGAACCGTGGTGTTGGAGTAGACTCTTGAGAGTCCCTTGGACTGCAAGGAGATCCAACCAGTCCATTCTGAAGGAGACCAGCCTTGGGATTTCTTTGGAAAGAATGATGCTAAAGCTGAAACTCCAGTACCTTGGCCACCTCATATGAAGCATTGACTCTTCGCGAAAGACTCTGATGCTGGGAGGGATTGGGGGCAGGAGGAGAAGGGAATGATAGAGGATGAGATAGCAGGATGGCATCACTGACCTGATGGACATGAGTCTGAGTGAACTCTGGGAGTTGGTGTTGAACAGGGAGGCTTAGCGTGCTGCCATTCATGGGGTCTCAAAGTGTCGGACACAACTGAGTGACTGAACTGAACTAAATTAACCTCCAATTAAAATAAATAAATTTATGTATATTTTTTAAAAAGAACAAGTTTTATGTTTTGATAATGAAGTACAAAATACTTAGAGAGAAAGTAAAAAAATGGCATTTATGGATTGTAGCCTACCAGGCTCCATTGTCCATGGGATTTTTCAAGCAATAGTACTGGAGTGGATTGCCATTTCCTTCTCCAGGGGATCTTCCCAACCTGGGATGGAACCCAGATTTCCCACACTGTAGACAGACGCTTTACCTTAAGCCACCAGGGAAGTCAATTAAAGAATACTGAGAGCTAAACTTATTTTACACATGTGTACAGTGATGTAAAGTGGTAGAAAAGTATATGTGCTCCTTGGGTATATCATTATTTAAATTTTAATCTTTAATTATCAAGGGAAATATAGGAGGAGAGGAAGGAAATGGGAGAGAAGGAAGAGAGAAAGCACAATTCATCACTTTAAAAATAAGGAATAAAATGAGAGGAAACACTTGACATGAAAGTAAAGAAATCCAACGCACATTAGTTTGAAATATAGTACTTTTTCAGATATAATTGCCTTTTAAAATTTTATTTATTTATTTATTTTAAAAAATATAAGTTGGTTTCTGCCAAACATCAATAGGAATCAGCCTGCCTTTTAATGCTGTTTCTATTATTCTTTGAAATCCCAATAGGTATTTAATATCACAAATGATGGACCTGAAAAGAAACATATTTATGTGTTTTCATATGAGGAGGTTAGTTGAAATTCAAGATTGTTGGTTAATTACTAGCATAAAAAACACAAGATTGCTTAAAGAGCAAAGAATACGTATGAAGGGTTTCAAGTGTGAACAGTAATATGTCTATTAACCACTTGGCAAAATTTGATTGCTTCAGGCTTATGTTCTGTACACAATAATCAAACCACAAACTGCAATGAGGAATCAACTTTTACACTGGAGGAGCCTCCAATGTCAATAGCCAGTGTGATTTTTTTTAAATTGCATATTACTTTATTTGGTTTAGAGCTTGAATGTGGTTAGTAGTCTAGTGTTGTCTTATCAATCTATGTCTAGTGTTGTCTTATCAATCTATGTCTTAAAACACTTGATTCTCCATTCCAATATTTACTGGCCTTGGCATATTAATAAGACATATAAAACTGCTTTGAATATAAAATGACATTAAATACAAAAGCATAATAGTGATAACTGATTAACATAAAATATAAAAAAAATTAAGTATTAAGTTTTCAGGACCATGGGATGAGGTTCATTCATAATTCATATTAAAGTCATCTTAAAATTATCTACAACACTTTTATCAGTTGATATTTCCTCTAATATTCTGTGCTTCCAGAAATATTATACTTTAAAAGAGCTAAAAATGAATATTTAGCTAAGTATATAAGTAAGAATATAATTAAATATACTAAAACAATAATTAAGTTGAAATGAATTCAGGCTTTACTCTTGCAGTCTTCTCATTCCTTTGTTATATATATTCATAAGCATAAATGTATTTGACATGAATAATACTGTGTTTAATAAAATCTTTCATAAACACATCACACATACATACACATACCATACATATTATTTGAAGATTTCTTTCAAAATACATACAAGTTGTATTTTTAAAGTTTTATTTATCACAGATAAACCTAATCTATGATTTCCAGACTCTACAAAACTCCACACTGTGACCTCCCACACAGTAGTTTATGTAATAGAGTCGTTCAAATTCAGAATTACAAATAAAAACAAACAAGGAAAAGGGTAGAAATGCAAATAAAAGGAGGACAAAAATATGAAAAAATAAGGAAAAAACCACAAGATTTCAGAACAATTCTTCATCACAGTCTCAGAGAAATGTAATCATAAGTTTTCTCAGAGAAATATTCATAGAAGAAATGAGTGATTTGCAGATGATTACAAAACCATGCCAACAAAGGTCTATCTAGTCAAAGCTATGGTTTTTCCAGTAGTCAGGTATAGATGTGAGAGTTGGACCGTAAAGAAAGTTGAGCACCAAAGAATTGATGCTTTTGAACTGTGGTGTCAGAGAAGACTTTTTTTAGAGTCCCTTGCACTGCAAGGAGTTCAGATTAGTCAATCCTAAAGGAAATCAGTACTGAATATTCTTTGGAAGGACCGATGCTGAAGCTGGAGCTCCAATACTTTGGCCACCTGATGTGAAGAACTGACTCATTGGAAAGGCCCTGATGCTGGGAAAGATTGAAGGCAAGAGGAGATGTGAATGACAGAGGATGAGATGGTTGAATGGCATCACTGACTCAATGGACATGAGTTTCAGCAAGCTCCAGGAGTTGGTGATGGAAAAGGAAGCCTGGTGTGCTGCATTCCATGGGGTCACAAAGAATCAGACACGACTGAGTGACTCAACTGAATGACAAAACCATGGAGAAAGAAAATAAAAAGGCCAGTGATCTTGGTAATCATTGCAAGGTAAAATAATTTTGAAACACAGATACACATATCACATTAAAAATTTAGAATATGCTTGAATAAATACCAGATCTTAATAGAGAACAGATTTTAAGATGTTAAAAAATGAAATAAAATAATGGAAAATATGAAAATTGTACACCATTGAAATGGAAGTTAATGGTGGCAAAGCACATGTATTATTGATGTGTCACAATAAAATATAACAAATTGAGTTTAAAAAGGTTTACTGATATGACAAAAAGTGAACTCTTCTTCATTGAAGGTGGTCTTGAAATTGTAGACTAAAAGGGCAGATCATACTGGAAGAATAATATACAAGGTACTCAGAATTTAAAGATTACCAAGATATCAAGCAGGGAAGGAAGGCTGTTCCAGAATAGAATTCAGACTGTGGCAAAATAATCTAACTATGCTGTGGTTCAGTTGCTCAGTTGTGTTGGACTCTTTGAGACCCCATGGACTGTAGTCCACCAGGCTCCTCTGTCCATGGGATTTCCCAGGCAAGAATACTGGACTGGGTTCACATTTCCTTCTCTGGGGGATCTTCCCAACCCATGAATAGAACCCAGGTTTCCTGAATTGCATTCAATGCTTTACCAACTAAGCCAATAGGGAAGCTCTAATCTAACTCTACTAGAGTGTATTTAAGGTAAAACCTCATCAAAGGGCGTATAGAAATAAAATGTACTAATCCAAGTAACTGAAAAATGATATTTTGCCTGGAAACTCTAAAACTTAACATGAAAAAAGTGTATTTGCACACACATATATAGATTAAACAAATAACTAATAAACATCAGATGGAAAGCAGAGTTCTCATTGCTTAAGAGGGAGGCTGCAGATAAGCAAGAGAATGATGTGAGGCTACAATCTTTACATGTGGTCTGGGAGGTGGGTCATACTGGATTAGAATAGGAGATATCTGTGAGAACTCATGTTTCATATAGATAGAAATGGATAAATTAAAAAGTAATTATGGATATCTATGTATATAAGAGTTAGCACACATATAATAGAAGTATAATTCTGGTCAGTGAAATAAGCTTACTTCATTGCTCTTAGTGACTTACTTCCAAAGAATAGTTTGTTAGTCAGGGAACTCTATAGAAACAGAACCTAGTATATATATAAATATAAATATAAGAAGTATATATATAAATATAAGAAGTATATATATATATAAATATAAGAAGTATATATATATATAAATATAAGAAGTATATATATATAAATATAAGAAGTGTGTATATATATATATATATATATATATATAGAGAGAGAGAGAGAGAGAGAGAGAGGAGAAGTGGGCCACAGAGGATGAGATGGTTGGATGGCAGGGAAGGACAGGGAAGCCTGGTGTGCTGCAATTCATAGAGTTGCAGACTTAGATATGACTTAGCAACTGAACAACAGCAATATATATATGTATATACTATATGCATATCCTTCTCCTCTTGCTCACAATCTTCCACAGCATCTGAGTCTTTCCCAGTGAGTCAGCTCTTCACATGAGGTGGCCAAACTATTAGAGCTTCAGTATCAATCCCTTCAATGAATATTTAGGGTTGATTTCCTTCAGGACTGATTGATTTGATCTTCTTGCTGTCTAAGGGATTCTCAAGAGTCTTCTCCAGCATCATAATCCAAAAACATTAGTTCTCTGGTGCTCAGCCTTCTTTATGATCTGACTCTCACATCCATACAGGACTAATGGAAAAAAACCATTGCTCTAACTATATAGACCTTTGTTTGAAAAGTAAATGTCTCTGTTTTTAAATACACTGTCTAGGTTTGTCATAGCTTTTCTTCCAAGGAGCAAGCGTCTCTTAATTTCATGGCTACAGTCACCATCTACAGTGATTTTGGAGCCCAAGAAAATATAATGGGTCACTGTTGCTATTTTTTCTTGATCTATTTGCTATGAAGTGCTGGGCCTAGATAGCATGACCTTAGTTTTATTTATTTATTTTTAAAATATGAATTAATATTGAGTTTCAAGCCAGATTTTTTCAATTTCCTTTTGCACCCTCATCAAGAAGCTCTTTAGTTACTCTTTGCTTTCTCCCATTAGAATGGTATCATCTGTATATCTGAGATTATTGATATTTCTCCCAAGCATCTTGATTCCATCTTTTGAGTTATCCTGCCCGAAATTTCAAGTGATATACTCTGCATAGAATTTAAGTTAGCAGGGTGACAATACACCTTGCAGTACTCCTTTCCCAATTTTGAAACAGTGAGTTTTTCTGTGTCTGGTTCTAACTGTTGCTTTTTGGATTGCACACAAGTTTCTTAGGAGGCAAGTAAGGTGGTCTGGTATTCCCAGTTCTTTAAGAATTTTCTACAGTTGTTGGAATCCACACAGTCAAAGGCTTTAGTATAATCAATGAAGCAGAATTAGATTTTTTTTCTTCTTTTGAATTCCTTTGCTTTTACTGTGATCCAAATGATGTTGGCAATTTTATCTCTAGTTCCTCTGCCTTTTCTAAGTCCTGCTTGTATATCTGGAAGTTCTTGGTTCATGTACTTTGAAGCCTACCTATTAATTATATATCATTATATATTATATGTATATATACATATCTAATGAGAAATTGGCTTATTTTGATGACTGCTAAGTCCCAAGATCTATGGTCAATAGGTTGAAAGCCCAAGAGATCCCATGACATAGTTCCAATTCAAGTCAGAAAGCCTAGGAAATTGGAGAGCCAATGGCATAAGTTCTAGTTCAAAAGCTATCAGATTTGAGGCCAAAGAAGAGACAAATGCTTCAATTTGAGTACAAAGACAGAAAAAGACCAACGTAGCAACTCAAGCAATCACACAGGAAAATTTCCCTCTAACTCAACCTTTTTGTTCTATTCAGGTCTTCAGTTGATTGGATGAGGGCCACCCACATTAGAAGAGAAATCTACTTTACATATGAATTTCAATACTGAGCTCATTCAAAAACACCCTACAGAAATATTCAGAAAAATTTTTGACCAAATATCTTGGCACCCTGTAGCCCAGTCAAGATAGTAAAACAACCATCATAAAGTGAATATTAAAAAGTTGAAGAAAAAGTAACTTTGTAGTTGAGAAGTTTGGTAGATACTATGGAAGTCTGGTGATGAAACTTTAAAACTAAGTATAGAACTTAATTAATAGTAATTTATCAGTGTCAGTTCCTGAGTTGTGACAAGTATGTGGTTGGTGTATAGTTGCTGAGTCGTGTCCAACTCTTTTGTGACCCCATAGGCTGTAGCCTGCCAAGCTCCTCTGTCTAGGGATTTTCAGGCAAGAATATTGGAGTGGACTACCATATATTTATCCAGGGAATTTTCCTGATTCAGGGATCAAACCTGAGTCTCCTGCTTGGCAGATGGATTCCTTACCACTGAGGCACCAGGGAAGCCTCTGACAAGTATAAGGGATATAAAATGCTAACAATAGAGAAAGGTAGATAAGGATTTAAAGGAGCCCTCTCTACTATTATCTTTGCTTCTTTTAAAAAAATATAAACCATTTTCTAAATAAAATGTCTATTGCAACAGACAGAATGGGAATTATTAAGATATATTCTAGTAAGTTATTGCATTTTGAGGAAAAATAAATAATTCTAAAGGTATACTAGATTTAAGTTGGTCTCAAACTTTCTTAAAATTACTTAAGAGCAAGGGGAGATATGTTCAGTTTTGAGAAAAAAAAATTAAACCAAAAGGTACGGTATCAGACAAAGTTATTCAAGTATAATATGCAAAGCATAATTTATACAATATGCACAAAACAGAAATACATTTTGAACATTGAAAATTCATTAAAAATGCTTAATGTATAAATTTCTTTAAAAAGAAAAACTGTTTTCTGATGACAGCAAATGGTGATTCAAACTAATCCCTAAAGGATGAGTTCAGGATAAATAGTTTAGTTTTAAGGCTGAATCAGTAAAAATCAAAGTATCAATAGACTTCAATGTTGAAATACTTTGGATGCTTAATTTTTTAATATTAGCATTAAATTGGAAAGAAAGAGAATTTTTGAGAGAATTATAAATATACTTTCTTGTCTTTCAAAGCCCTGTCAATATATTTTAAATTGAGACATATACTTTAAACTGTGTATTAACCAAAACTGCCCTTTGTACTCTTTTTTCTAAAGCGTACCCAGAGCCATGCTTTATTCAAATAGAAATTAATATTATATAAGACACACTTTTTGTTGTTGTTGTTATTATTAGTTCAGGTCCAAAGTTTGCCCCATCTGAAAGATATTTGTGTATAAGAAATTACAGAGAAAGACAGTGACTATCTGTTGCCCTCTCTTGGACAGACACTTTGAAGTGTGGACATCTGGCTAATCATTCTTGCAATCTGCCACTTCCCTCCCCTCTTCACAAGCTGATCTTTTGATCTCTGGTATCCCTTCAGAGACGTGTCCTTATGAGTCTATCCATCAAATGACAAACTCTTGGCCTTATTAATATTTTGTGACAGGCAGGCATTGCCTGACCTTGCCAGCCTACCTAGAATCTTGATGTTAAAACTTCTCAATATTATTTCTTCTTGTTTCTGGAACATTTATTGTTTCAAACAACAATATGTGTTGCACATACACATCCAAACTGCTTCGCTTATTATCAGGCCAGAGAGTATATGTATAGACCTCTCAATATATGTATACATGTGAATGTATACACATTCATACTTATAGCAGGAACTGTACACAGTAAAATTTAGCTGATGTGAGTAGATATATTTTTTCCTGTAAGTTTCAGTGTTTATAGTAATAATGTTAAGACAAAATTGCACAAGAGTGAAATAGGCAGGAAAGACTTTACTCAAGATATTGTAATTGGATCAACACTGCTGGAATAAGAGAGATAGATTGAACTCAACTCTACTGAAAACAAAGGAAAGACAGAAGAATTTTGAATGCTAGAACTGAGCTAAAGGAAAATACATCAGGGGAGTTTAGTCAATGTGATTAGCCTACTTGTGTTAACTGTTGATGACCCAAGTTAATCTACTCTCCCACAGAGATGAGATAAAGGTACTATCTTTTTGATGATTACATTTCAAAGGAATGGCTACCAGGTCTTTGAGAAAGACCTAGAATATTTACACAACAAAGGAGGGCAGAAAATTAAAATTACACGTTTTATAAGGTAAAACTTCTCTAAGAAAAGAGAGGTACAGGGCTTATAGTCAGTAGTCACTCCAACATTTAGTTAAGCAAAGGGAAAAATTAAGGCTGTCTTGGCCAATAACAAACTTCCTGCATGATTATATTCCTGTTTCTACATCTTACTTCACTTGCCACCATTACAACATACACACTAACCATTGCTTCAGCCATGCTGAATTACTTGTTGTTGTTGTTTTTCAGACATCCAGTCATGTCTGACTCTGCAACCCCATGGACTGCAGCATGCCAGACCTCCTTGTCCCTCACCATCTCCCAGAGTTTGCCCAAGTTCATGTCCATTGCATCAGTGATGCCATCCAGACATTTAATCCTCTGTTGCTCTCTTCTCTTTCTGCCCTCAATCCTTCCCAGCATCAAGGACTTTTTCAATGAGTCAACTTCACATCAGGTGACCAAAATACTGGAGCTTCAGCATCAGTCTTTCCAGTGAATATTCAGGATTGTTTTCCTTTAAGATTGATTGGTTTGATTTCCTTTCTGTCCAAGGGATTCTCAGGAGTCTTCTCCAGCACCACGTGTAGTTCTCAATAAATCATACTTGTATTAATTCTTCTATTACTTCCACTGCTTTTCTTTCTCATATAACTAACTTTCCAAGGAAATCACATACTAAATACATGGTTAGGGTCCCAGACAACTTTCCTTGCTTAAATAATTTGATGTATTTAGCTTTCATCGATGTCCCTGTTGGAACTATATCAGTATGTTGTAAGGTTAAGGGTGGTGATTCTAGACTTACATTAGCCAAGGTTAGTGAAGGTCCAACCACTCAATAGCTGCAGAATTTGGGAAGTTACTGTATATGTTAGAATCTTGGTGTATTCATTTGTAAAATGTAGATAATTATAGCACCAACTTGCATATTATTTTTCTTTTCTTTATTTAATGTTTTGGTTAGAATAAAATGAAATTAATGTGTGCAAAATGAAGAGCAGAGTATTTTTGTCATGCCACACAAACCTTCCATTGTCATTAATTTTTGTTTTTCTTTCTAAGCTTCTATTGTAAATTACATTGCAATAAAAGAAATTTTTTGTGCTTTGGTGTCTCCTGTTCCTTTGATGGTACTTTTTATTTAGCATATTTTGACAATACTTGCTGATGACATGTTAAACTACTGAAATTTTATATTCTCACATGTAAAATATTATATTTTCAAAATGATATTAACAGCTATAATGGATACTGATATGCATTTTAAATAAAAATATTTTGTGAAAATATACATAGGCATGAATGAAGATTACTCTTCATTTGTTTATCTGTTCTTAAATATCTTGTTGTGCTTTAAAATCTGAGTTACTGTGAGCTAGTTGTTCAGTCATGCCTGATTCTTTTCTGTTCTTGTTGTTGTGCCCAGCTCTTTGATATCCCCTGAACTTTAGTTTGCTAGGCTCCTCTGTCCATGGAATTCTCCAGGCAAGAATACTGAAGTGGATTGCCATTTCCCTTCTCCAGGGGAGCAAAGTTCTTTTATATTTTATTGGAGTGGGTAGCTGTTCCCTTCTCCAGGGGATCTGCCCAATCCAGGGATTAAACCCAGGTCTGCAGGATTGCAGGTGAATTCTGTACCATCTGAGCCACCAGAGAAGCCCAAGAATACTCAAGTGGGTAGCCTATCTCTTGTGCAGCAGATCTTCCTGAGCCAGGAATACAAAGTATATATTCTAGGACTGCTCATTGCTTTAGCATCACCATTAGCTTCCCAGGTTGCTAAATTAATGAAGTAATAATATAAACTTAAAATATACAAATTTTTGGATAAGTACATGAACAGAATCTTTGGACAGTATCCAGATATATACTGAGTGGACTTTAACAGAACCATAATACTTCAGAGCAAATACCTGGTATAGAATTTTGATAACTGAAGTTGGAATATAAAAACTACTTGGGTGTATTATAAAAAGCAAAAAAAAAAAAGTTATCTTGTATGTAATAGATGTTTATTTAATATTCACACTAAGATATAATTGAATATATAGATATTAATTGAATTCATATAGCAGCAGAAAACTTTTTAAAATGCCAAAACTCTACCACTGAAAACAGAAACATAAGGACAAACATAATATGGAAAACTTGCAGGGACTACATATGGGCCATAAATTTAACAGACAAAATTTACCTATGTGGTCTTTTAAAGTCTCATTTTAAAAGAAAGTAATAGATTTAAAGCAGAGACATTACTTTGCCGACAAAGGCCCATCTAGTCAAGGCTATGGTTTTCCCAGTGGTCATGTATGGATGTGAGAGTTTGACTGTGAAGAAAGCTGAGCGCTGAAGAATTGATGCTTTTGAACTATGGTGTTGGAGAACACTCTTGAGAGTCCCTTGGACTGCAAGGAGATCCAATCAGTCCATCCTAAAGGAGATCAGTCCTGGGTGTTCATTGGAAGGACTGATGCTGAAGCTGAAATTCCAATACTTTGGCCATCTCATACAAAGAGTTGACTCATTTGAAAAGACCCTGTTGCTGGGAGGGACTGGGGGCAGGAGGAGAAGCGGATGGCAGAGGATGAGATGGCTGAATGGCATCACCGGCTTGATGGACATGAATTTGGGTAGACTCCGGGAGTTGGTGATGGACAGGGAGGCCTGGCGTGCTGCGGTCCATGGGGTCGCAAAGAGTTCGACACGACTGAACAACTGAACTGAACTGAACTGAATAGATTTACAAAGAACACTATTAGAAGAGTAAAGCACTCAAATATAAGTTTCTAATTCATCTTGATTCCCAGAATTCTGCATGCCAGGGGCAATCACTTTTATTAGTAACCTACATTTCTTTCTAAAGGATAATTTGTATACAAAAAAAGCATATATATGAATGGCAAATACTAATTTAAAAAGATGGGCAAATAAGGTGATAGATATTTAGAAAATAAAGAATGAAAAATGGTATTTTTCCTATTGTTGACATGCTAATAAGAAGTGAACATTTGTTATTTGTAGATATAAAATAACACAGCAAAGTTTATTAATGACATATCTAGATAAAATGCATTAAGGAAATCAGCTAATAAGTTAGTCTCTTATGAGGAGGTATTTTGTCTTCAAAACTGTCACACACAACAAAGTAGTTTCAGTGTAATATTTTTTAAGTAACTTTTATTCTTTAAACAGTGTATTAAGATTTTGGCATATGTGTAGAAGTTGTAGTTTAAGGTCTAGTATTCTATCTTTGTCAGCTTCTACTGAAAGAGCATTTTAATTTTCCATCTGATCTCTTATTTCTATATTAGTATATGATTAGGCCACTTTAGATGCCTTTTCTCTTGTTCCCTGTACAGGCCCTCTGCTAACTTCTTTGGTAATTAATTACCCAACCTGATGTAACTCCTCCTGTAATTGGCATACTCCCTTCCCTTCCACCTGGAGCTAAGACAGTCATCAAGTACTGCCCATTATATAGGGTGTCACTCCAGGACCTTGTTTCAGGTGTGTAAGCTTCCCCATCCATTCAACTATTGATGTCTCTGTTGATGACTCCTGGCTCTTTTTTTCTGTCTTGAAGCTGGACAAATACAGGACTTGCAGGCATGTGGGTGCAGCCCAGCATTATTAATATAAAATAAAGGACTCTGTTATAAACAAGCAGATGAATGTATGCTGATATCAGAAAGTACAGAAGTTCAAACCCAGTTAATACTCAACTTAGTTGTGGAATAAAATATTCTAAGGACAGAATTCCAGAGGTCTCTTCTTGAGGCAGCACAGAATATTCCACTCAATTTTGCTTGCCCTGCAAAAATGGAGGTGTAGGGGCTCACAAATGAAATATTTAAGTTTTATTCCAACTTCTCTGTACACATGCCACATTATCCTACAAATGCACAGTTTCTTCTTTCCAATTTGTTTCTTCAAATTCACAAATTATTGGTGAATTTATATTCAGAGTAGCCAGAAAACTGAAGCAAAGGAAGCAGAAGAGTGCAAAGCAGTTTGCAGAAGAGTGGCAGAATCCAGGAAAGAAAAGAGATAATGAAGGAATATCTAACTCTGTCTATCCCTATTCCCGACTAACTCTTGAACTTTGCATATATGGAACAGATTCTAAGGGGCTAAGCTTAGAAGACATAGAATAAAGACATAGAATAACGGACTGGTTCCAAAGAGGAAAAGGAATACGTCAAGATTGTATATTTTCACTCTGCTTATTTAACTTATATGCAGAGTACATCATGAGAAACACTGGGCTGGAAGATCACAAGCTGGAATCAAGATTGCCAGGAGAAATATCAATAACCTCAGATATGCAGATGACACCACCCTTATGGCAGAAAGGGAAAAATAACTAAAGATCCTCTTGATGAAAGTGAAAGAGGAGAGTAAAAAGTTGGCTTAAAGCTCAACATTCAGAAAACTAAGATCACGGCATCCAGTCCCATCACTTCATGGCAAATAGAAACAGTGTCTGAGCTTAATTTTGGGGGCTCCAAAATCACTGCAGATGGTGATTGCACCCATCAAATTAAAAGACACTTACTCCTTGGGCGGAAAGTTATGACCAACCTAGACAGCATATTAAAAAGCAGAGACATTATTTTGTCAACAAAGGTCCATCTAGTCAAGACTATGATTTTTCCAGTAGTCATGTATGGATGTGCAAGTTGGACTATAAAGAAAGCTGAGTGCTGAAGAATTGATGTTTTTGAACTGTGGTGTTGGAGAAGACTCTTGAGAGTCCCTTGGACTGCAAGGAGATGCAACCAGTCCATCCTAAAGGAGATCAGTCCTGAATGTTTATTGGAAGGACTGATGTTGAAGCTGAAACTCTGATACTTCGGCCACCTGATGAGAAGAGCTGACTCATTTGAAAAGACCCTGATGCTGGGAAAAATTGAAGGCAGGAGAAGGGTACGATAGAGGACGAGATGGTTGGATGGCATCACCAACTCAACGGACATGAGTTCGGGTAAACTCCAGGAGTTGGTGATGGACAGGGAGGCCTGGCGTGCTCTGGCTCAGGGGTTTGCAAAGAGTCGGACACAACTGAGCGACTGAACTGAACTGAACTGAAGCTAAAGATGAAGTATCAGGTAAGATCACAGCTGCTGTTAAAGAAATAAAGTTTTGCATTTAAATCTAGTAAAGATAATCGTCTAATGCAAAATAAATAATCTTCATTCAAAAAAAGAAAACAATCTAGAATCTCTGAAAGTTAAAATTCAAGATATAATTTATTATTCAACAGAGGAAGTGACAAGAAAAATGACTCATAATCAAGAAAAAATGGGGGGGGGGAACCAACTATACAATGCCTGAGATACTGAAATGTTGCAAATGGCAGTCAAAATCTGAAGGTAACCAGGAGAAGCATGCTTGCCTACAGGAGATCCACAGGGAAGAGAAGGATCCTGGATGTTGGAGGATCACCTAGGGGAGACGCCTAATATTCCCTATACACTTGGCCCCGGGGAATGTCCTAAGGTCACTGACTTGGTCCTCCACCCTCCAGGACTTTTTCTACCCCTCCAGCGCTGCCTCTGAACATCAGGGTCCCCTGTGCCTACAGAGTTTTGAGAAAGGGGGGAGGAAATAAAGCCAGATTGCCCAGGAGAAAATCCCTCAGAATTTGAGCAATGAGCAGCCGCTTGGTGTTTCCCTGCCCATTTGGACCTGAGGATCCTCCTGAGGTCTTGGGCCAAGTCCTTCACCCTCTGGGACTACCTCTGCCCTCCAGGGCCCCATTATCCATTCTCTAAGAATCTTCTATACTGTGGTGCCCTCCTGGTCCTCCTGGACTCCCCTCTGTTCTCTAGCTGAGCTCTCTAGCATCCAGGGCAACCCTCTGCTCTCCCTCCTCTGAGAGCCCTCCACTCTCTGGGTCTCTCCTTGGTCCTCTGGGGACCACTTCTGCCCTCTGGGCCAGGAACTCTGTCTCTGGGGCTATTTCTGAGAGAACCCTCTGCCTGCATAGGTTCTATGATCATGAGGTGGCAGAAAAAGGATCACACCGGGTGTGAAGGTGTGGGGAAACCCTTGGTATTCCCCCAACCTCTTGTCCCTTGGTGGCCTCTTAGGGACCTTGGCCTGATCCTCCACACCCCAAAGCTGGTGGCACCCCAGAGGCCCCCTCTGCTGGGCTGAGGCCAGGACCCTGACTCCAACCCCACCCTTTTGGCCTTTTCTTGCCGTGTGGGACCTGAATGAGGACCCTGCCCCTGCCTAAACCCCATCTCCACCTAAATCATGCCACAGCCCAAGTCAAGCCATTCCCCATCTAAGTCACTACACCAACCTCCAAGTTTTGCTCCCCATTTGTTTTTATTTTTTGTTATTGTTTTATTTTCTTATGATGTTTTTTCTCTTTCTAGTAGAGTTTTTTTTTAAACACCAAAAACATTATATTTATGTTTAGCCAATTAATAATATTGTGATAGTTTTAGGTGAACAATGAAAGGACTTAGCCATACATATACATGTATCCATCTTCCCCCAAATCCCCATCCCATCCAGGCTGGCACATAACATTGAGCAGTGTTCCAAGTGCTATACAATAAGTTTTCGATGGTTATCCATTTTGAATATAGCAGTGTGTACATGACTTTCCCAGAGTCCTTAACTATCCCTTTCCCCTGGGGACCTAGAGTTTGTTTTCCAAGCCTATAAGTCTTTTTCTATTTTGTAAGTTCATTTGTATCATTTCTTTTTAGATTCCAGATATAAAGAATATCATGAGATATTTCGCCTCTGACTTACTTCACTCAGTATGACACTCTTTAGGTCCATTCATGTTACTGCAAATGGCACTACTTCATTCTTCTTAGTGGCTGAATAATATTCCAGTGAATATATGCACCATATCCTTTTTATCCTTTCCTCTGTTGATGGACATTCAGGTGGCTTCCATGTCTTGGCTACTGCTGCAGTGAGCAGTGGGATGCATGTATCTTTTGGAGCCATATTTTTCTCTGGATATATGTCCAGGAGTGGCATTTCAGGGTCATATGGTGGCTCTATTTTTGGTTTATTAAGGAACCCCCATACTGTTCTTCAAAATGGCTGTGCCACTTACTTTCCTGTAAATAGTACAGAAGGATTCCTTTCTCTCCACACCCTCTTCTGCATTTGTTGTTTGTGGATTTTTTGATAATAGTCACTGACCATTGAGAAGTGATATCTCATTAGAGTTTTGATTTGCATTTCTCTAGTTATTACCACCGTTGAACATCGTTTCAAATACCTATTGGCCATCTGTACATCCTCTTTAGAGAAATGTCTATTCAGGTTTTCTGCCCATGTTTTGAGTGGACTATTTGTTTTGATGGTATTAAGTGTCATAAGTTGTTTGTAAATTTTGAAGACCCATCCCTTATCAGTTACATCATTTGCAAATATTTTCTCCCAATCTGTGGGTTGGTTTTGCATTTTGTTTACTATTGCCATGGTTGTGCAAAAGCTTTTGAGTTTAAGTAGGTCCTATTTGTTTATTTTTGCTTTTAATTTCCATTATGTTTAAAGATGGATTGAAAAAGATGTTGCTGTCATTTATATTGAAGAGTGTTCTGCCTATGTTTTCCTCTAAGAGTTTTATACTGTCCAGACCAATTTAGGTCTTCAATCCATTTTGAGCTTACTTCTATGTATGTAGTTAAGGAATTATCAAATTTCATTCTTTTTACATGTGGCAGTCCAGTTTTTCCAGCACCACTTGGTGAAGAGACTGTCTTTTCAACATCGTGTAATCTTGCTTTCTTTGTCATAGATTATTTACTATAGGTGCATAGGCTTATTTCCGGGTTTTCTACCCTGTTCCATTGATCTATATTTCTATTTTTTTGTGCCAATAAAATACAGTTTTGATGACTGTAGCTTTATGGTAACTCTGAAGTCAGGGAGGCTGATTTCTCCAGCTCTATTTTTCCTTCTCAAGATTATTTTGGCTACTCAGGGCCTTTTGTATCTCCATACCAATTTTGACAGTTTTTGTTCTAGTTCTGTGAAAAATGCCATTTGTAATTTGATAGAGATTGCACTGAATTGTAGCTTATCTTGAATAGCCTAGTCATTTTGACAATATTGATTCTTCTAATCCATGAACATGGTATATCTTTCCATATGTTTATGTCTTCTTCCATTTCTTTCATCAGTATTTTATAGATTTCAGAGTACATGTCTTTTTTCTTCTTAGGCAGGTTTATTCCTAGGTATTTTATTCTTTTTGATACATTGGTAAATGGAATTGCTTCTTGAATTTCTCTTTCTGATCTTTCATTGTTAATGTATAGAACTACAACATATTTCTGTGTATTAATTTTGAAATCCGCAACTTTACCAAATTCATTGATGGGTTCTAGTAGTTTTCTGGTAGAATCTTTAGCTTTTTTTTTTTTGTATAATATCATGTCATCTGCAAATAATGACAGCTTAACTTCTTTTCCAACTTGGATTTCCTTTACTTCTCTTTCTTCTCAGATTGCTATAGCTAGGAATCCCAAAGCAATGTTGACTAAAAGTGAAGAGAGTGGACATTTTTATCTTGTTCCTGATCTTAGAGGGAATGCTTTCAGCTTTTCACCATTGATTACAATGGTAGCTGTAGGTTTGTCATATATGACCTTTATTTTGTTGAGGTATGTCCCCTCTATGCCCACTTACTGGAGAGTATTTATCATAAATGAGTGCTGCACTTTGTCAAAAGCCTTTCCTACATCTATTGAGATTATTATATTGAGAATATATATTTATTATGATAATCCATTCTTCTTTCTCAAGACTGCTTTGGCTAATCAGGGTCTGTTGTGCTTCCGTATGAATTATGAAATTTTTTGTTCTAGTTCTGTGAAAAAATGCCATTGGTAATTTGATATGGATTACATTGAATCTGCAGACTGTGTTTGGTATTAGAGTCATTTTCACAATATTGATTCTTCCTACCCAGGAACATGGAGTATCTCTCCATCTGTTTATGTCATCTTTGATTTATTTTATGTCGTAGTTTTCTGTATACAGTTCTTTTGTCTCCTTACGTAGGTTTATTCCTAGATATTTAATTCTTTTCATTTCAATGATGAATAGGATTGATTTCTTAATTTCCTTCTGATTTTTCATTGTTAATAAATAGAAATGCAAGCAATATCTGTGTACGGATTTTGTATTCTGAAACTTTGCTAAATTAACTGACTAGCTCTAATAAGTTTCTGATACTATCTTTAGGATTTTCTATGTAGAGTATCATGTATCTGCAAACAGTGAGAGCTTTACTTCTTTTCCAACCTGGATTCCTTTTATTTCTTTTTCTTCTCTGATTGCTTTCTAGGACTTCCAGAACTATGTTGAATAATAGTGGCAAAAGTGGACACCCTTGTCTTGTTCCTGATCTTAAGGGGAAAGCTTTCAGCTTTTCACTTTTGAGAATAATGTTTGCTGTATGCTTATCATAAGTGGCTTTTACTATGTTGAGGTAAATTCCATCTATGCCCATTTTTGAAGAGTTTTAATCATAAATCAGTGCTGAATTTTGTCGAAGGCTTTTTCTACATCTATTGAGATTATCAAATGGCTTTTATCTTTCAACTTGTTAATATGGTGCATCACATTGATTGATTTGTGTGTATTGAAGAATCCTGCATCTCTGGAGTAAACCCACCTTGATCATGGTGTATGAACATTTTGAAGTGATGCTGAATTCAGTTTGCTAAAATTTTGTTGAGGATTTTTGCATCTATGTTCATCAGTGATATTGGCCTGTAGTTTTCCTTTTCTTGTGTTGTCTTTGTATGGATTTGGTATCAGGGTGATAGTGGCCTCATGGAATGAGTTTGGAAATGTTTCTTCCTCTGCAAATTTTTGAAAGAGTTTTAGAAGGATAGGCATCATTTCTTCTCTAAACGTTGATAGAATTCTCCTGTGAAGCCATCTGGTCCTGGTCTTTTGCTTTTGGGAGATTTTTGACCAGAGCTTCAATTTCAGTGCTTGTAATTGGGTTGCTCATAATTCCTATTTCCTGGATAAAATAATTAGAAAGATGACTGCATATAACTAAAAATGATTAAAGAGTATAAATTTGGGAACCAAATATATAGTATCTGAACTATAAAATTTACTAAATGGACCAGAAGCATAATGTGTTTACAAAAAGTAAGTGAATTTAACATAAGCCAACACAGAGTACCTCATGTGAAACACAAACAAAAAATTTCTCTTAGAAAACTGTGTTAGAGATTTTGCTATAATCAAGTCATTAAACAATTGGTCAATTGGTGTTACTGAAGAAGAGGTAAAAAATACTAGAGCCTAGCAAATATGCAGGAGAATGACTGAAATTTTCCTAAATTTGATGAAAATCAGAAATTTAAAATTTCAGTTTAGCTGAATATGTTAATATCACCACTTAATCATCAATCGTGTCCTATATTGGATAATAAATTATATATAGACTTCTAAGTATAAGGCCAAATTTGTACAGAGATAAGCTTATATTTTTAATTGCTCTCCAATTGAAATATATATATACAATATAACTCAATGTCCAACATATGGATTAAGTTAATTTCAAACTAAACTGTACATTTAGTATATTGAATTGACTCCTAATCTGTAAGAACTACAAACTACCCCTTTATGGGTTTAAACAGAGGTTTACAAATCTTAGGATAATTTTACGTTATGGTATATTGGAAATCAATTTTCAGGTTCAGTCATATAATCTATCTATAATGTAAATGGTCTTTCAATTTTCATTAGTGTCTTATTTCTTCTTGGTTTGTTACTGAGATTTTGGAGCATGTTTGAAATTAAATGATTCAGTTCGTTGCTCAGTCGTGTCCGACTCTTTGCGACCCCATGAATCACAGCACGCCAGGCCTCCCTGTCCATCACCATTTCCCGGAGTTCATTCAGACTCACGTCCATCGAGTCCATGATGCCATCCAACCATCTCATCCTGGGTCGTTCCCTTCTCCTCCTGCCCTCAATCCCTCCCAGCATCAGAGTCTTTTCCAATGAGTCAACTCTTTGCATGAGGTGGCCAAAGTACTGGAGTTTCAGCTTCAGCATCATTCCCTCCAAGGAATCCCAGGGTTGATCTCCTTCAGAATGGACAGGTTGGATCTCCTTGCAGTCCAAGGGACTCTCAAGAGTCTTATCCAACACCACAGTTCAAAAGCATCATTTCTTCAGCCCTCAGCCTTCTTCACAGTCCAACTCTCACATCCATACATGACCACAGGAAAAACCATAGCCTTGACTAGAAGGACTTTAGTCAGCAAAGTAACGTCTCTACTTTTGAATATACTATCTAGGTTGATCATAACTTTTCTTCCAAGGAGTAAGCATCTTATAATTTCATGGCTGAAGTCACCATCTGCAGTGATTCTGGAGCCCAAGAACATAAAGTCTGACACTGTTTCCACTATTTCCCCATCCATTTCCCATGAAGTGATGGGACCAGATGCCATAATCTTCATTTTCTGAAAGTTGAGCTTTAAGCCAACTTTTTCACTCTCCTCTTTCACTTTCATCAAGAGGCTTTTTAGCTCCTCTTCACTTTCTGCCATAAGGGTGGTGTCATCTGCCTATCTGAGATTATTGATATTTCTCCCAGCAATCTTGATTCTAGCTTGTGTTTCTTCCAGTCCAGCGTTTCTCATGGTGTACTCTGCATAGAAGTTAAATAAGCAGGATGACAATATACAGCCTTGACGTACTCCTTTTCTTATTTGGAATCATTCTATTGTTCCATGTCCAATTCTAACTGTTGCTTCTTGACCTGCATACAGATTTCTCAAGAGGCAGATCAGGTGGTCTGGTATTCCCATCTCTTTCAGAATTTTCCACAGTTTCTGTGATCCACACAGTCAAAGGCTTTGGCATAGTCAATAAAGCAGAAATAGATGTCCTTCTGGAATTCTCTTGCTTTTTCCATGATCCAGCGGATGTTGGCAATTTGATCTCTGGTTCCTCTGCCTTTTCTAAAACTAGCTTGAACGTCAGGGTGTTCACAGTTCACATATTACTTAAGCCTGGCTTGGAGAATTTTGAGCATTACTTTACTAGTGTGTGAGATGAATGCAACTGTGCGGTAGTTTGAGCATTCTTTGGCATTGCCTTTCTTTGGGATTGGAATGAAAACTGACCTTTTCCAGTCCTGTGGCCACTGCTGAGTTTTCCAAATGTGCTGGCATATTCAGTGCAGCACTTTGACAGCATCATCTTTCAGGATTTGAAATAGCTCAACTGGAATTCCATCACCTCCCCTGGCTTTGTTCGCATTGATGCTTTCTAAGGCCCACTTGACATCACATTCCAAGATGTCTGGTTCTAGATTAGTGATCACATCATTATGACTATCTGGGTCGTGAAGATCTTTTTTGTACAGTTCTTCTGTGTATTCTTTCCTCCTCTTCTTAATATCTTCTGCTTCTGTTAGGTCCATGCCATTTCTGTTCTTTATTGAGCGCATCTTTGTATGAAATGTTCCCTTGGTATCTCTAATTTTCTTGAAGAGATATCTAGTCTTTCCCAATCTGTTGTTTTCCTCTATTTCTTTGCATTGATAGCTGAAAAAGGCTTTCTTATCTCTTCTTGCTATTCTTTGGAACTCTGCATTCAGATGCCTATATCTTTTCTTTTCTTCTTTTCTTTTTGCTTCTCTTCTCTTCATAGCTATTTGTAAGGCCTCCCCAGACAGCCATTTTGCTTTTTTGTGTTTCTTTTCCATGGGGATGATCTTGATACCTGTCTCCTGTACAATGTCACGAACTTCATTCCACAGTTCATCAGGCACTCTGTCTATCATATCTAGGCCCTTAAATATATTTCTCACTTCCACTCTATAATCATAAGGGATTTGACTTAGGTCATACCTGAATGGTCTAGCGGTTTTCCCTACTTTCTTCAATTTAAGTCTGAATTTGGCAATAAGGAGTTCATGATCTGAGCCACAGTCAGCTCCTGGTCTTGTTTTTGTTGACTGTATAAAGCTTCTCCATCTTTGGCTGCAAAGAATATAATCAATCTGATTTTGGTGTTAACCATCTGGTGATATCCATGTATAGAGTCTTCTCTTATGTTGTTGAAAGAGGGTGTTTGCTGTGACCAGTGCATTTTCTTGGCAAAACTCTATTTTCTTTGCCCTGCTTCATTCTGCATTCCAAGGCCAAATTTGCCTATTACTCGAGGTGTTTCTTGACTTCCTACTTATGCATTCCAGCCCCCTATAATGAAAAGGACATCTTTTTTGGATGTTAGTTCTAAACTGTCTTGTAGGTCTTCATAAAACCGTTCAACTTCAGCTTCTTCAGAGTTGCTGGTTGGGGCATAGACTTGCATAACTGTGATATTGAATGGTTTGCCTTGGAGACGAAAGGAGATCATTCTGTCATTTTTGAGATTGTATCCAAGTACTGCATTTTGGACTCTTTTGTTGACCATGATGGCTACTCCATTTCTTCTGAGGGATTCCTGCCCTCAGTATTAGATGTAATGGTCATCTGAGTTAAATTCACCCATTCCAGTCCATTTTATTTCACTGATTCCTAGAATGTCGACGTTACCCTTGCCATCTCTTGTTTGACCACTTCCAATTTGCCTTGATTCATGGACCTGACATTCCAGGTTCCTATGCAATATTGCTCTTTACAGCATCGGACTTTGCTTCTATCACCAGTCACATCCACAACTGGGTATTGTTTTTGCTTTGCCTCCATCCCTTCATTCTTTCTGTAGTTATTTCTCCTCTGATCTCCAGTAGCGTATCGGGCACCTTATGACCTGGGAAGTTCCTGTTTTGGTATCCTATCATGTTGCCCTTTCATACTGTTCATGGTGTTCTCAAGGCAAGAATAATGATTAAATGATTACTCATTTTTAAAACTTTTAGGACAGATGCTAAATGCATGCATGCCAAGTTGCTTCAGTGGTCTGACTCTTGGCAACCCTGTGGTCTCTAGCTTGCCAGGCTCCTCTATCCATGGGGATTATCCAGGCAAGAATACTGGAATGAGTTGCCACACTCTCCTCTAGGTGATCTTCCTGACCTAGGGATTGAATCCATGTCTCATCTGTCCTGTATTGGTAAGCTGGTTCTTACCACTAGTGACACATAGGAAGCCCAGATGCTAAGGATCTTAAACCATGGACAACTGGAAACTGAAAAACTCTTTCTCCATAAGTCCAGCAAGATAATTTTCCTTCTATTATTGGTAAATTAGGTTTTCCTGTGCTGAGTACCAAATGAAACAGGTTAATTAAATTTGGTGTCCATTTTATGCTATTATTATTTTGCCTTACATGTACAACTAGTCTTATATGTAGGGAGTACATACTCACTGGGTTTAACTGAAGAAATAGAGATGCTCCAGTTCCACATCACTTCACATTATTTTAAGGTCAGAGGTATAGTGAATAGAATGACAGGTTAAGTTGATGTCACACTGTTCATTATTTCCATATTCTCTCTCTCTTTCTTTCACTCATGCATGTGTGTGTGCATGCACATACACACAGACACACACATGGTCACTAAAACACATGCAAATTATCTAGTGAGCATTAATATTTTAAATCCTTACAAATTGTACATGATGCAATTCCACAGTAAATAAAATGGAATATTAATTAATTAGCAACTTCACCAATTGAATGTGCATTTATGCTAAGTCATAAAGATGGCGACAAAATGGAAAATTAAACCCTCTTCAGCAGAATAGAATTTCAAAGTCTAAAGTAGAAACAACAAAATTTGATAAATTACATCTTCAATAAGGAGATTTTTGATTAAAATTTAAAGTTTTGTATATAACCGATGAAAATCAATATAGCAAATTTTGCATTAATGATTTTTTTTTAATTAACAAAGCTTACATTATAATGAAGTGTAACAGAAGGCTTTTATGTGTTTAAGACAACATGTAATATTTTAGGAAAATTCGTTTTAGGGAAATGTGATAAAGTAACTATTATACTCAATTAAAAAGTGAATAAGATATTTATGTATTAATCTGAAAAATAAAATATAAATATTTGTATATATATATTTCAAAAACAATAATGCCTATTATTTTCTTGAGAATGGATCTAATAAAAGATTCACTATACTTTTATTAAAAAAATACATATTGAAAAATATAAAATATAAAGACATTACTGAAAAAGAAGTGCTTAATGTAGTTGGAATGATATATGTTCTTGGATGGGAAGATATTACTTCAAATTTAGAAATTATCTCCAAATTACTGTACTACTTGAACACAATTACAATTATATTCAAAGCATACTATTTTAAAACTCTTAACAAATATATCCTAAAATAATTTGGAGGAAATATAGACTAGATATTTGTAAAGGAGAAATGTAATAAGAGGAATTCCTTATCAGACAGTGAGTCTAAATTTTAAATTTATAATAATTTTTAAATGTGCTATTGAAGAGTTCAATAAACAAATGTATTATAATTGTTTTAATGGCCCTATTTGATTTTATTTAAATCAGCATAATAATTGGAATTTTGTTTATTACAAAAGCAAAATTAAAAAAATAATGGGAGAATGAAATTTTTATTCTTTATATGGTACAAGGATATTATGAAAGAAAAAATGTTGTCTTTATCATAAATATAATTTGTGGATCATAAAATGGCATAAAATGAAAACAGAGCATAAAATAACAAATAGAAATACTGGAGACTATTAATATGATGTCAATATGAATAAAAGTTAATTAAAGACATAAGATGCACAGAATTGAAATGTTAGTAAATGAATATTTACATTAAGAAAAGTCTGTCTAAATACAGAAACTATAGTTTTTCAACAAGTAAAGAGTTTCATGTATGGAAATGGAAATATGGTTTGAGGGACAAGTAAAAAAAAATTGTCTATTTTCTCCTTTGCTTATTTGTTTCACCATTGAAATGAAAAGCCTTGATCAAGACCCACTAGAAAGGTTAAGATAGATATAATTTGCAAAAGAATGTGAAAACCATAAAGAAGGAGAAAACTCAGTGGAAAATTATAAATATCATAATATACATTGTTTTCACATAAAGTATTTCAACAGATATAAGTATTTTTACATAAAAATGTTGAATTATTCTTTAAAACTTATCTTTTGAAAAACTTTGATAGAACTATACTGATACAATGCTGAGAACTGTACTGCTACAATACAACCATGTTTTATGGATCTCACATTTGGAAATGTTTACAGTTAGACATAGTAAATATATCTATCATTGATTCTGATTTATCTGCTCATCATTTTGGAAACAAAAATTCATTAGTAAAAAAATCCCATCCTTTCTGTATAATACCCTATGATTTCCATGCTTTGTATAAAGAAGATTGTGGAAAATAATTTTGCTAAAACTTTTCTCACTCTTAACCTTGATATGAACTGCTATATTTGTGGAAAACCATATGAATGGAAAATAATTCTACCAAAATAAATACAATATAATTGTGAATGAGACACTAGTGTCTTACCACGAGCTTTCCAGAAAAGAGAACCTAAACCAAAAATTTACTGACAACACTTTATTGATGAGTGTAAACCCTCAGACACAAGAGAAGGAAAAATAGAAGTGAGCCCAAGAACATGAAGAATATATACATATGTGTGTGTGTGTGTATGTGTGTGTGTGTATTTATATATATATAAAATAAAAGAGATTATAGTAATAGAATTCAAGGCTGAGGATTTTCCAAAGCTTTGCTCTTCTTTTTAAGTTTGGCTCTTTCTTTTTTTAATCGATTTTGTTTTTTGAGTACATTAGTGTAAACATGTTTCTCTATTTTTTCTGTATATTTGCACTTCCAGATTATATGGGACACTTCACATTATTAGAAAGTCCTTGCTAATTATGTTTATTTCTATCTTTGATGTCCCAGAGATGAGGTTTAGTAATGTTCACAACCTTGACTACTTCTTTTAAGCAGGGGGTTAATGACAGTTCACTAAACAATTCAGAGCTAGTAAATCTCACTGAAGGCAAATAATTTAGGTTCACAAACTGTAAATTTCAAAAGCTGATGCATGATATCTTGACCTTTTGATAGTAATTCAAAGTAATTACAAAGCTAAACATGATTTATTCATCCTGTTAATTGTTAATATACCTTAATTTTAAACAATTAATATTAGACATAAAAATCATAAATAAGCATATGAACGTGGGCTATTCAACCACTAAGTACACAGATTTTATCATAACATTAATTATTAGTGACAGATGACTACATTCACATCTAAAAGTATTTCAAATATTTATATAAACAACTGACATAATAACAGTTTTCTATTATACTATCCCTATAGTTAAACTGACTTTCCTGGTGGCTCAGACTGTAAAGCGTCCACCTACAATGCAGGATACCAGGGTTCAATCCTTGGATCGGGAAGATCTCTTGAAGAAGAGAATGGCAACCCACTCCAGTATTCTTGCCTCTCTATCCCACCCGCAAAACACAGGCTCAAAGAACTACCGGACTTCCCTGGTGGCTCAGACAGTAAAGTGTCTGTCTACAGTGAGGGAGACAGCCCTGGGTTCGAGCCCTGGGTTGGGAAGAGCCCCTGGAGAAGGAAATGACAATCCACTCCAGTACTATTGCCTGGAAAATCCAATGGACACAGGTTCGAGCCCTGGATTGGGAAGAGCCCCTGGAGAAGAAAATGGCAATCCACTCCAGTACTATTACCTGGAAAATCCAATGGACAGAGGAGCCTGGTAGGCTACAATCTATGGGGTTGCAAAGAGTCAGACATGACTGAGCGAAGGTGTTGGTAAGTGATCATGTATGTTTAATATTTATTGAGTGCTGGGATATTGAATCTGATTCTCATAGATATTATGAGATTTGATTCTCATATATCTCAAGAATCTCCATTTCACAGATAAGAAATCAGTGGCTCAGAAATATTAGTATATGGCCACTGTCAAAATTCAGTTACTCAGAATTTAAAACCAGGTTGAGAGGAGGGGTACAAATTTAGAATTGATATCATTCTATTACTTTGTTTAATACAGTGTATGTTTTCTCTGATACAACTTTAATGTTTAAATAAAGTCATACTTGTACTTTTTAATATTGTCTTTAAACATGATAAGAAAAATACATTTAGCAGGCCATTTCAAAATAAAATAGTTACTTAATTCTAAGTTTCAGGCTTCCAGTTGCTTGCTATAGCATTTAGTCCCTACACTCAAGATTGGCAGTTTCAAGCAGATCTGGATTCCAATTCCAATTTGGCCACTTACAGAACAACCTACTGACCCTGTGAATACGTTGATTCACTTTTCTGAGATGTAACACTTGATGTTGTTATAAACATTAACTAAGAGTATTAAATGTTGAAAATATAATAAAGCTGAATTACAAAATATAATGAAATGAAGAAAACATTCTGTAAACACATTAAAAATATAATGATAGAACAAAGGAAAGGACATACCTACTGGTATGATATTTCTGAAAAGCAGCAGTTTTAAGCTGAAGTGAATCCATTGTGGACCTAGTGAAGAGTGAAGTGGTACCTCACTTTTAGGAATTACCTCCCAAAATTCTCTGTTTAACTATGTGTAGTTTTCTCTTCTGTATCGTACAAGTCTCCCATCAATTCAGTTCAGTCACTCAGTCATGTCTGACTCTGCGACACCATGGATGGATCCTCTGTTGTCACCTTCTCCTCCTGCCTTTAATCTTTCCCAGATTCAGGGTCCTTTCAAATGAGTCAGCTCTTTGCATCAGGTGGCCAGAGTATTGGAATTTCAGCTTCAACATCAGTCCTTCCAATGAACACCCAGGACTGATTTCCTTTAGAATGGACTGGTTGGATCTCCTTGCAGTCCAAGGGACTCTCAGAGTCTTCTCCAACACCACAGTTCAAAAGCATCAATTATTTGGTGCTCAGCTTTCTTTATAGTCCAACACTCACATCCATACATGACTACTGGGGGAAAAAAAAAAAAAAAAGCTTTGACAGACAGACCTTTGTTGGCAAAGTAATGTCTCTGATTTTAAATATGATGTCTAGGTAGGTCATAACTTCCCTTCCAAGGAGTAAGTGTCTTACTTACTCCTGCAGTCACCATCTGCAGTGATTTTGGAACCCCCCAAAATAGTCAGCCATTGTTTCCACTGCTTACCCATCTATTTGCCTTAAAGTGATGGGACCAGATGCCATGATATTTGTTTTCTGAATGCTGATCTTTAAGCCAAGTTTTTCACTCTCCTCTTTCACTTTCATCAAGAGACTTTTTAGTTCCTCTTCACTTTCTGCCATAAGGGTGGTGTAATCTGCATATCTGAGGTTATTCATATTTCTCTTGGCAATCTTGATTCCAGCTCGTGCTTCATCCAGCCCAGCGTTTCTCATGATGTGCTCTGCATAGAAGTTAAATAAGCAGGGTGACAATATACAGCCTTGACATACTCCTTTTCCTATTTGGAACCAGTCTGTTGTTCCATGTCCAGTTCTAACTGTTGCTTCCTGGCCTGCATACAGGTTTCTCAAGAGGTTGGTCAGGTGGTCTGGTACTCCCATGTCTTTCAGAATTTTCCATAGTTTATTGTGATCCACATAGTCAAAGGCTTGGCATAGTCAATAAAGCAGAAATAGATGTTTTTCTGGGACTCTCTTGCTTTTTCCATGATCCAGTGGATGTTGGCAATTTGATCTCTGGTTCCTCTGCCTTTTCTAAAACCAGCTTGAACATTTGGAAGTTCATGGTTCACATATTGCTGAAGCCTGGCTTGGAGAATTTTGAGCATTACTTTACTAGCATGTGAGATGAGTGCAAGTGTGCGGTAGTTTGAGCATTCTTTGGCATTGCATTTCTTTGGGGTTGCAATGAAAACTGACCTTTTCCAGTCCCGTGGTCATTGCTGAGTTTCCCAAATTTGTTGGCATGTTGAGTGCAGCACTTTGACAGCATCATCTTTCAGGATTTGAAATAGCTCAACTGGAATTCCATCACCTCCACTAGCTTGGCTTGTAATAATGCATTCTAAGGCCCACTTGATTTCACGTTCCAAGATGTCTGGCTCTAGGTGAATGATCACACCTTCGTAATTATCTGGGTCGTGACGATATTTTTTTGTATAGTTCTCCTTTGGATTCTTGCCACCTCTTCTTAATATCTTCTGTTTTTGTTAGGTCCATACCATTTCTGTCCTTTATTGAGCCCATCTTTGTATGAAATGTTCCCTTGGTATCTCTAATTTTCTTGAAGAGATCTCTAGTCTTTCCCATTCTATTGTTTTCTTCTATTTCTTTGCACTAATCCCTGAGGAAGTCTTTCTCTTTTCTCCTTGCTGTTCTTTGGAATTCTGCATTCAAATGGGTATATATTTCCTTTTCTCCTTTTCTTTTGGCTTCTCTTCTTTTCTCAGCTATTTGTAAGACCTCTTGAGACAGCCATTTTCTTTTTTTTTTGCATTTCTTTTTCTTGGGGATGGTCTTGTTCCCTGTCTTCTGTACAATGTACAAACCTCTGTCCATAGTTCATCAGACATTCTGTCTATCAGAGTTAGTCCCTTGAATCTATTCCTCACTTCCACTGTATAATCTTTAGGGGTTTGACTTAAGTCATACATGAATGGGGCTAGTAGATTTCCCTACTTTCTTCAATTTATCTGAATTCGGCAGTAAAGAATTCATGATCTGAGCCACAGTCAGCTCCCAGTCTTGTTTTTGCTGACTGTATAGAGCTTCTCATTCAAGTTTTCCATACTGCATGAAATTAAAAACTGGCAATTTCTAGTTATCTCTTTTTGCCTAAAATAAAAACAGGAAGCTTTGAAACTGTACTATGGCTCGTAATTCTTATTGTCACCAGCTCAATCCCTAATTGTAAAATGTAAAACTATTCTCAATAACTCTATATAGGAACTTAATAAATGAAGATATTTATATTTCCTCCCTTTTGAGTTGTTAACTGATAGCGACAATAAAGGAAATGAATAGCAAAGAATGACTAATCTCTCTTACAGAATTAAAATTTGCCCCTGGTTGAGTTCAGGAATGATCTGAAATCTGAAGGCATTTAATCTTTGAGATATCCTCTCTGAGTAGTTGAAATGATCTTCAGCTCAGTTCAGTTCAGTCGCTCAGTCGTGTCCGACTCTTTGTGACCCCATCAATTGCAGCATGCCAGGCCTCCCTGTCCATCACCCACTCAGTTCACTCAGACTCACGTCCATTGAATCCATGATGCTATCCAGCCATCTCATCCTCTGTCGTCCCCTTCTCCTCCTGCCCCCAATCCCTCCCAGCATCACAGTCTTTTCCAATGAGTCAACTCTTTGCATGTGGTGGTCCAAATACTGGAGTTTCAGCTTTAGCATCATTCCTTCCAAAGAAATCCCAGGGCTGATCTCCTTCAGAATGGACTGGTTGGATCTCCTTGCAGAAATCATCTTAATAGAGTACATTTAACCATTCAGAACCTTGGCCATAGGTGAGGAGAGTTTGTTTGTGTGTGTGTTTCTCCATCTTACTGGGAATCTGAACATGAGAAGCTGAGGACAGAGAAAAAAAAGATGTTGACAGTTTTGTAGCCTGAGACAAAGATGTTGAAGAAGAGCCTGAGGCTTCAGGAGTCATTTTAGCTTTCTTTATTGTTTGTCTCAGTTAACTTTAAAAAATTATTTTTCAGAGAGGTAATTTTAAACCCCTGATAATGTTGGGAAGCCTCAAGATACCAAGTGATTCTCTTCAGTTCTGGGAATTTTTAATCTATTTTAATCCATGATAGTCTATATATGATCACCTAATTATCAGAAAATTAAGTTTGAGGATTTAAAAAATTCCCCTTAATGGTTATTGATATTCTAAATTGCCTTTTGTCAAGCCAATCCATTTAGTCATATATGCACACGTGGAAATACAGTGGTTTCAGAACATAAATTTGGCCAAAGTCCCTTTTGGGATGCCCTCAAAATAGATGGGTTTAGTTGACTTGAGGCAGGAGATAGATGGGCCTCAGGGTGAGCAGTTTGTCGCCTGTGGACGGAAACTTCATAATGCCAAAACTCCATGAAAGCAGGATAATGGAGTAGGCTGGGTTGTTCACTGATAAAAGATAAAAGACTGCATACTCCTCATTCTTGAAGATAAGGAGACCTCCCCAACTAAAGATGTGCAGAAAGCCTCCTTTGAAGTTAAAAAGGGAGAGTGTGTCATCTCATAGTGATGTCAGATACCATAAGTCTTTTCATTAGACTCCTTCTTGACTATGAGATAAGCAAACAAACATAGATGGATCCTGATATATACTGAATACAAAGTCAGAACCAGACAAATAAAAATGATTGGCTAAAGAAAATCTGGAAGAAATGCCCCATAAAAGTGATTCAAATAACCACAAGCATGTAACTCTCTCTTTGTTTCCACCTGTGTGTCTATCCATATGTGCTATACTTTTTTTTTTCCTCCTCCTAAAGTGAATGTGGAGAATGAAAAAGTTGGCTTAAAGTTCAGCATTCAGAAAACAAAGATTATGGAATCTGGTCCCATCACTTCATGGGGAAGTGGGGAACATGATGCTTTCATGGAGTTTTGGCATTATGAAGTTTCTGTCCACAGGCGACAAACTGCTCACCCTGAGGCCCAACTATCTCCTGCCTCAAGTCAACTAGGCCCATCTATTTTGAGGGCATCCCAAAAGGGACTTTGGCCAAATTTATGTTCTGAAACCACTGTAGATGGGGAAAGAGTGGAAACAGTGGAAACAGTGTCAGACTTTATTTATTTCTTTGGGGGGGTCTCCAAAATCACTGCAAATGGTGACTGCAGCCATGAAATTAAAAGATGCTTACTCCTTGGAAGAAAAGTTATGACCAACCTAGATACCATGTTGAAAAGCAGAGACATTATTTTGCCAACAAAGGTCCTAGTCAAGGCTATGGTTTTCCCACTGGTCATGTATGGATGTGAGAGTTGGACTGTGAAGAAAGCTGAATGCCAAAGAATTGATGCTTTTGAACTGAGGCGTTGGAGAAGACTCTTGAGAGTCCCTTGGACTGCAAGAGATCCCACCAGTCCATTCTGAAGATCAACCCTGGGATTTCTTTGAAAGGAATGATGCTAAAGCTGAAACTCCAGTACTTTAGCCACCTCATGCGAATAGTTGACTCATTGGAAAAGACTCTGATGCTGGGAGGGATTGGGGGCTGGAGGAGAAAGGGATGACAGAGGATGAGATGGCTGGATGGCATCACTGACTCGATGGACGTGAGTCTGAGTGAACTCCGGAGTGGGTGATGGACAGGGAGGCCTGGCGTGCAGCGATTCATGGGGCCGCAAAGAGTCAGACATGACTGAGCGACTAAACTGAACTGAACTGAATAAATACTTTACTTGTGTCACTACTTTCCTTCTTTATGGGAATTATTTTCTGCAAAGATTAATTGTCAGGGTCTTGTTATTGATTACTGGTCTAGTGGCTAGCCCTCACCACCTAGACTTGACCACAGTCTTTGACCATGAATCAAAGCCTGACTTCAAGCTGTTGCAGGCTGAGGCTTCCCCAAGATCAGACTGAAATACTATTTCCCAGAAGTTTTCTTCTAAAGTAAAAGTAATTTCCAAACAACTTAAACAGCTCACAGCTTGTGTGTGCTAACTTGCTTCAGTCATATCTGCCTCTTTGCAACCCTGTGGAATATAGCCCACCAGGCTCCTCTGTCCATGGAGTTCTCCAGGCCAGAATACTAGACTGGGTTTTCTGTTATGTCTCCTGCAATGGCAGGTGAGTTCTTTATTCCTAACACAACTGAGCTCAATTCAAATAACTTGAAATTCAGACTTCAGGCTTAAAACTAGCCAGTCCTAAGAAAATAACTCAGTCCAAAGGGGCCAAACTAAAAAAATTCAGACTGTTCCCATGAAATGGCTTTAATCCCAAAGGAATGGAAAGATGGCTGGAAAACTAGTTTCAGTGAAGTGCCTCCTACTCCTGACAAATGGGTTGAAGCTGTCTTACCCGTCTTTGGTCAAAACAATCTTATCTCAAAAATCAGACCAAAGTACCAAACAAGTATCCCCCTCATTAGAAAAAAGCCTTACTCAGAAAAAATAAAATTTAAAATAAGTCCCAAATAAAGTGTGGAGAGCTTTAAAAATAAAGAAGACATAAGCTCATATCCAGGAGAAAAATATACCTTCAAAATCCAAAGTTGTTGAGAAAAGCAGTGAGGAGATAATGAGTAAGTACCACAACTATGCTCGCAAACCTCAGAGACTTCAGGGGTCTTCTTTGGTCTCTGTATAGGCCACTAAACTGCTATTTCTTAAGCAAAGATGGGTTTATTCAGAATTAACAGAGAATTGAAATTCAGCACCTGCAACCATGGCAAGGCATGAAGAAATCCCTGCATGACTGAGGAAGGAGAACTCTTCTATAGTGGAAGGAGGAATTGAGAGGAGTATAGCAAATAAAAAGCCTCTGACTTCCCATTGGTTGAATTGTTTCTAAGAAAGAAGAGGAGTCTTTCTTCTTGTTGATCTTTGCTCTCATCACAGAATGTGAGTGTTTCCCCTTCTGGTTTCTGAATCTATTTAAATAAAGTTTCTGTGTATTAATTTTTTATACATCAGTTCACTAGTCAAGAGCCCAGTGGATCAGGGCAGATTGTCATCCTTGAAGGATACTCAAAGAAAGTGTGGAACAGTACTAAATACTAAATCAGAGTAGGAGTGTCTTTAAGTTTCCCATTTTTACCTCATCCTCTCACCCACAACAAGGACAAGAACTCTGCAGAATTGCCTAATTTAGACCTCTGTCCAAAGTGTCAAATAAAAAGGAAAAAAAATACTTGCATGTAAATGTATAAGTAGATATTTGTAAGAACATGACTAGCCATTGAGCCTGAGTTCTTGGCTGCAAAACTCTAGTGTGATGCACTAGAATCAAGCCCTGAATCAAGTCTAGTGTGGGGAAGACAGTTTTTCTGGTGAGGCCTGCCTTGCAAAATCTTTGTTGTTGCCCATGGTTGAATCTAAAAGATCACACAAAGTTTTTTGACCAGAAGCTGGACTCTTTGTATGCCCCCCCCCCCGCAAAAAAAAGTAAGCAACGTAACTAAAATGGAAACATGGCAATAAATAAATGGAAATAAAACAAAAGAAAGACATGTAGTGAGCAAACAGACAGGAAAATTGGTATAAAAATGAAATAAAAAACTCACAAAAAGAAATTCTGAAGAGTATTTTGTATTATGAAACAGCTTAATAGACACATCATTTGTTTAAAAATCACTGTCAAAACAAAACAAAACAAAACAAAACACTGCCAAAGTAAGGGTGGGTGAAGATCAAAAGAAAAATCAAAAGAATACAAAAAATGATTCACTTCCTAAGTTTTCTTTAATTTTATCTGATTTTAAATATAGTGAAACTTAAAAGTGATAAGATTTTCTGTTATTGGAAGCTGAAATTAAAAATAAAAGGAGATTTCAACATAAGGATACAAATAGGGCAACAGAATAATATCTTTATAACTATGGTAAATACACTATAAATCTCCAATAATAGAGCTAGAATTGGCAATAGTTTTGGTAAACAACAACAACAACAAATCCAGAGTAAAGATAGAGCTTTGGAGGAAGAGAATATAGAGTGAAATGAGAATGATACTCAAAAGTGTAATAAAAGAAAAATGATTAAAAACAGGTTCAATTAGAAAAATCATAGAGTCTTGATGTATATCTGATTACAGAGTGACAATTGTTCATATGTATGTACATAAAATATTAAAAAGGAGAGACATAACTTTGCCAAAAAGGTCCATCTAGTCAAAGCCATTGTTTTTCCAGTAGTCATGTATGGATGTGAGAGTTGGACTATAAAGAAACCTGAGCATTGAATAACCTGTGCTCTTAAACTGTGGTGTTGGAGAAGACTCTTGAGAGTCCCTTGGACTGCAAGGAGATCCAACCAGTCCATCCTAAAGGAAATCAGTCCTAAATATTCATTGGAAGAACTGATGCTGAAGCTGAAACTCCAATATTTTGGCCACATGATACAAAGAACTCACTCATTGGAAAAGACCCCGATCCTGGGAAAGATTGAAGGTGGGACGAGAAGGAGATGACAGAAGATAAGATGGTTGGATAGCATCTCCAACTCAATGAACATGAATTTGCGTAAACTCTGGGAGTCAGTGATGGACAGGGAGGCCTGGTGTGCTTCAGTCCATGAGGTTGCAGAGTCAGACACGACTGAGCAGCTGAACTGAACTGAACTGAGCTGATGTACATAAAATAAATGGATCAAGAGAAGTTATTCAAGTATCTAAGGAGAAGGATAATAAAGTAAAATATGGATGAAGCTACTCAGGTTGGCTTCAGAATTACTCATAATTGAAATCTAAGGAGACATTCTAAGGAAGTATGAATGTGTATACTGTGTTGAGAGTCTTGTGATTCCAGAATATTTTACCTAGCCATAATTTTCATTTGATTAGAAATATAGCAGAGATTAATTTTAAGATTAAAATAACTCATGGATTAGAGCACTAATTAACAATTGTGAGAAAAAGAAATTGGATAGCAAAATTCAAGTATTTAAGAATTAATAAAATTTAATAAATCACAAAGGGAGAAAAAGAGTGTCCATTAGCATTCAGAAGACTGAAATTTGGAACTAATATTAAATTTAGTATCTTAAAATAGAGAATGACATTCTAACATGTATACTATCATGTGAATTGAATCGCCAGTCTATGTCTGACGCAGGATGCAGCATGCTTGGGGCTGGTGCATGGGGATGACCCAGAAAGATGTTATGGGGAGGGAGGTGGGAGGGGGGTTCATGTTTGGGAATGCATGTAAGAATTAAAGATTTTAAAATTTAAAAACTAAAAAACTAAAAAACTAAAAAAAAAAAATAAAAGACAAAAAAAAATAAAATAAATAAATAAATGTTATTGAAGCAATCACTTATAGATTTCTATTATTATACATCCATTTTGCCTATTCTATTACAGAACTTCAGATAAGTGGAACTATATTTTATGTATGCTTCACTCTTTGACTATTTTAAATCAATTAGATGTTTTTGAAATGTATCCACGTTATTGCAGTACATCAGTAATATTTTTGCCTTTAATGTTGAGCAATTATCCATTCTATGAAAGTGTCAGGAGAGTGTGTGATTCCCTTGATTCTGTTTCATGGCAACAAAGATTGAAATGGTGGACCAATGTTACACTATGGTTACAATTCAGAGTTTTATTCAGTAAAAAAAAAATCCATCCCCAAGGTGAGAAGGTGGCTTAACCCCACAGAGAGGCCTCAGTCTGTCTTGGTTCCCTCTTTTTATAGGTTTTGTCTCCTCTCCCCTGAGCCTGCCCTATGCAAATTAGGGCTACCAATAAGGGGGCATTTGTTTCACCTGAGGTTCTCATTCTGGTCTGCAGATTTTTTCCTTTGTTCCCTTTTTGCAGGCTTTCTTCTTTGTCTGTCTTTTTTATTTTAATTAGATATATTTTAACATAAATTTATTTATTTTAATTGTAGATTAATTACTTTACAATATTGTATTGGTTTTGCCATACATGGACATGAAACTGCCACAGGTATACACGTGTATACCTTTGTCTTTTTTTTTTGTTTGTTTTAAATTTCCTTTATTGCAATCTCTTTTTATTTTACAAGCAAAATACGCTTGTCATTATAAGCAACAAGAATCAAACAGCAACCTTTCCTTTGTCTGTCTTTTAGCCACCACCATTTTGGACTTCTTTCTCTATTTTCTCTATTATCTTTTCTCTCTTTTCTCATTTTGGACTCTCTCTTCTCTATTTTCTCTAAACTACCTAACAAAAGTAGGACAGATTTTTATTTATTATACTACGTATGGACGTGTGGGTTCTTTGTTTTTAATAATTTTGATTATGACTGATATGAATATTCTCTTCCCAGTTTTTTTTTTTTTTAATGGGTGTGTGTTTCATTTCAGTTGTGTAAATGCATCAGTATAGAGTTGCTTTGTTGACACTGGGTTACAGACATATATATTTAAATTTAAATGAACCAGAGAAGTTTTTTCTAAAGTAATTTTCTCATTTTACATTCTGACCAGAAGAATATCAATGATCCAAATTACTCCACATCTATATTTACATTCAATAATGTTATTTTTTTTTAAAGTATTAGCCATTATGGTAGGTATGAAATAGCTCTTATTTCACTTTACTTCATTACTGTCCTAAATTTCAGAACCTTCTTCCTCACACATGTTCAGCAAAATATTGACCTTTGTAATTTCAGGAAAAAATTCAAAAGGAAAATCTTTTATAAGTATACAAACATTTATGTGTGTGCTGTACATTCCTTTTTCCCATAGCTTTATTGATGCAAGTCTGACAAATAAAAATTGTATATGCTTAATATGTACAAGGTGATATTTTGATAACTTGTGATAATTACCACAATCTAGTTGATTAACATATCCGTAGCTCAAATAGTTAGCTTTTTTCTTTTCAATGAAAACACTTAAGATCTTCTCTTTAAGCAAATATGTATGCAATACATTATTGTTAACTGTAGTCATTATGCATTTCATTAGGACTCCATAACTTATGTAACATCTGAAAGTATGTACCCTTTGACTAGGTCTTCATTATCCATATCCTCCAGCTTTGACAGTCACTAATCTATTATCTCCTTCTATGAGTTTAATTTTATAGATTCTACAGATAAGAGAGATCACAAAATATAAAAAATATAATAAAAACCACAAATCTTATATACAGAGATCACATTTTTCTTATATATTCATCTATTGCTGAACATTAAGTTGTTTCCATATTTTGACTATTGAAATAATGCTGTAATAAACTTGGAAGTACATATATGTCTTCAAGATCTTCATTTTACTTCTTTGGGTATTTACCCAGAAGTGAAATTGCTAGGTCAAAATGTAATTATATTTTCAATTTTGAGAAAACTTCCTAGTTTTTCATAAGAATTATACAAATTCATGAGATTCCCTGGTGTCTCAGATGGTAAAGAATCTTCCTGCAATGTAGGAGAGCCTGCTTCAATCCCTGGGTCAGGAAGATTCCCTGGAGAAGGAAATGGTAACCCACACCAGTATTCTTTCCTGGAGAATTCTATGGGCAGAGGAGCCTGGTGGGCTATGGTCCATGGTGTCACAAAGAGTTAGATACGACAGCAACTAACACTTTCACTTCACACTTCATACAAATTTTAGAGCTCTGATCACAAAATATAAAAAATAAATTAATAGATATTAAAATGCCTTTCACTAGTTAAATGATGCATAAAACAAATTTGTTTATTGACTTTTAAATCTCTTCCATTTTGATGACTTCCCAAATGTGGTAAACATAACTATTTCTCCACAGTTATAAAAATAATTCAATTTACAGAAATTTTGTTTCATTAGAGATTTGTGTGACCAGTCATGCTAGTTAATCATTGACTTGATGAAATTGTCTCACTAAGTAGGAAGGATCATCCACTGAAACACTCAATTTGAAAGTGAGCACTACATATCACTCAGCTAGAGATTATTCTTAGCCTTTTGAAAATTGAATATTTTTCAGTGCAACAAATATGAAGAATAAATTTTATCAATAAACATAAGTAATTTAGGGTCACTTATATTTTGAAAAATAGCAATGAAATTAATACTAGTAGTGTTATAATTTAGTGACATATTTAAAATTTCTAACTTAAAAAAAAGTCTTTCACTGTTTCCAGTAACAGGAATGAACATTGGCATCCAGAAAAGCCATAAGACTTCCTTAAATAATTTATCTGATAAATTTAAAAATTAATTTTGTGTGCATGTATAATTTTACCACCTATGAAAGTAGTGTCTTGGAGAAGAAGAAACATAAAGCATCTCCAGGTGAAATGTTCCTTGACTTGATGATTTATACCTACCACTTCTGTCACCAGGATCAATACTTACATCATGTGGAGGAAAGTCTGCCTCTGTGCTGTGATCTTCCCAAATTTCTTTCATGACTTCTTCGTTATGATTCCTCAAGTACTTCATATTCATTACAACCAACAGAGAAGATCCTTTAGTCATTTCCCCCTAAATATCTTTTGAGTTACATGTACATCCAACAAAATAGTTACAATAATCTAACTTAAAATAAGAACACTGGAACAGAGAATACTTACATTCTTATGGAGAAGCAGGAAGGAATGAGGTCTTCAAATATGTGCAGCGTAAGGCAAAACTAAAATGCTATATATACCTAGGTTGACAGAACTAAAGTGGCTATTTATAGGGGCGGCAGCCAAGAGGAGCTACCCCATGACCAAGGTAAAGAGGAACAGCCCTGAAGAGATACCCCACGTCCAGGTAAGAGAAACCCAAGTGAGACAGTAGGTGCTGAGAGAGGCATCAGAGGGCAGACAGACATAAAACCACAGTCATAGAAAACTAGCCAATCTGATCACATGGACCACAGCTTGTCTAACTCAATGAAACTAAACTATGCCGTGTGGGGCCACACAAGATGGATGGGTCATGGTGGAGAGGTCTGACAGAATGTGGTCCACTAAAGAAGGGAATGGCAAACCACTTCAGTATTCTTGCCTTGAGAACCCCATGAACAGTATGAAAAGGCAAAATGATAGGACACTGAAAGATGAACAGATCAGGTCGGTAGATGACCAATATGCTACTGGAAATCAGTGGAGGAATAACTCCAGAAAGATTGAAGGGATGGAGCCAAAGCAAAAACAATAGCCGGTTGTGAATGTGACTGGTGATAGAAGCAAGGTCTGATGTTGTAAAGAGCAATATTGCATAGGAACCTGGAATGTTAGGTCCATGAATCAAGGTGAATTAGAAGTGGTCAAACAGGAGATCGCAAGAATGAACATCGACTTTCTAGGAATCAGCGAACTAAGATGGACTGGAATGGGTGAATTTAACTCAGATGACCATTGTATCTACTTCTGTAGGCAGGAATCCCCTAGAAGAAATGGAGTAGCCATCATGGTTAACAAAAGACTCTGAAATGCAGTACTTGAATGCAATCTCAAAAACGACAGAAAGGTCTCTGTTCATTTCCAAGGCAAACCATTCAATATCACAGGAATCCAAGTCTATGCCCCACTAGTAACACTGAAGAAGCTAAAGTTGAAAGGTTCTGTGAAGGTCTGTAAGACCTTTGAGAACTAACTCCCCCCAAATATGTCCTTTTCATTATAGGGGACTGGAATGCAAGAGTAGGAAGCCAAGAAATACCTGAAGTAACATGCAAATTTGGGCTTGGAGTACAGAATGAAGCAGGGTAAAGGCTAACAGAGTTTTGCCAAGAGAACACACTAGTCATAGCAAACACCCTCTTCCAACAACACAAGAGAACACTCTACACCAAAATCAGATTGATTATATTCTTTGCAGCCAAAGGTGGAGAAGCTCTATACAGTCAGCAAAAACAAGACTGGGAGCTACTGTGGCTCAGATCATGAACTCCTTATTGCCAAATTCAGACTGAAATTGAAGAAAGTAGGGAAAACCACTAGACCATTCAGGTATGACCTAAATCAAATTCCTTATGATTATACAGTGAAAGTGAGAAATAGATTTAAGGGACTAGATATGATAGACAGAGTGCCTAATGAACTATATATGGAGGTTCGTGACATTGTACAGGAAACAGGGATCAAGACCATCCCCAAGAAAAAGAAATGCAAAAAAGCAAAATGACTGTCTGAAGAGCCCTTACAAATAGCTGAGAAAAGAAGAGAAATAAAATGCCAAAGAGAAAAGGAAAGATATACCCATTTGAATGCAGAGTTCCAAAGAATAGCAAGGAGAGATATGAAAGCCTTCCTTAGCAATCAATGCAAAGAAATAGAAGAAAACATGTATACTATCATGTAAGAATTGAATCGCCAGTCTATGTCTGATGCAGGATGCAGCATGCTTGGGGCTGGTGCATGGGGATGACCCAGAGAGATGTTATGGGGAGGGAGGTGGGAGGGAGGTTCATGTAAGAATGCATGTAAGAATTAAAGATTTTAAAATTAAAAAAAAAAGAAGAAAACAATAGAATGGGAAAACTAGAGATCTCTTCAAGAAAATTAGAGATATCAAGGGAATATTTAATGCAAAGATGGGCTCAATAAAGGACAGAAACTGTATGGACCTAACAGAAACAGAAGATATTAAGAAGAGGTGGCAAGAATACACAGAAGAACTATACAAAATAGATCTTCACGACCCAGATAATCATGATGGTACAGTCACTCATGTAGAGCCAGACATCCTGGAATATGAAGTCAAGTGGACCTTAGAAAGCATAACTATGAACAAAGCTAGTGGAGGTGATGGAATTCCAGTTGAGCTTTTCTAAATCCTGAAAGATGATTCTGTGAAAGTGCTGCACTCAATATGCCAGCACATTTGGAAAACTCAGCAGTGAACACAGGACTGGAAAAGGTCAGTTTTCATTCCAATTCCAAAGAAAGGCGATGCCAAAGAATGCTCAAACTACTGCACAATTGCACTCATCTCACACGATAGTAAAGTAATGCTCAAAATTTCCCAAGCCAGGCTTCAGCAGTACATGAACCGTGAACTTCCAGATGTTCAAGCTAGTTTTAGAAAAGGCAGAGGAACCAGAGATCAAATTGCCAACAGTCACTGGATCATCAAAAAAAAAAGCAAGAGAGTTCCAGAAAAACATCTATTTCTGCTTTATTGACTATGCCAAGCCTTTGACTGTGTGGATCACAATAAACTGTGGAAAGAAATGGGCATACTTGACCACCTGACCTGTCTCTTGAGAAACCTGTATGCAAGGTCAAGAAGCAACAGTTAGAACTGGACATGGAACAACAGACTGGTTCCAAATAGGAAAAGGAGTGCATCAAGGCTGTATATTGTCACCCTGCTTATTCAACTTATGTGCAGAGTACATCATGAAAAACACTGTGCTGGATGAAGCACAAGCTGGAATCAAGATTGCCGGGAGAAATATCAATAACCTCAGATATGCGGATGATACCACCCTTATGGCAGAAAGTGAAGAAGAGCTAAAGAGCCTCTTGATGAAAGTGAAAGAGGAGAGTGAAAAAGTTGGCTTAAAGATCAACATTCAGAACACTAAGAGCATGGCATCCACTCCCATCACTTTATGGCAAATAAATGGGGAAACAGTGGAAACAGTGGCTGATTTTGTTTTTCTGGGCTCCAAAATCACTGCAGATGGTGACTGTAGCCATGAAACTAAAAGATGCTTACTCCTTGGAAGAAAAGTTATGACCAATCTATACAGCATATTCAAAAGCAGAGACATTACTTTTTCAACAAAGGTCCGTCTAGTCATGGCTATGGTTTTTCCAGTAGTCATGTATGGATGTGAGGGTTGGACTATAAAGAAAACTGAGCACTGAAGAATGGATGCTTTTGAACTGTGGTGTTGGAGAAGACTCTTCAGAGTCCCTTGGACTGCAAGGAGATCTAATTAGTCCATCCTAAAGGAAATCAGTCCTGAGTGTTCATTGGAAGGACTGATGTTGAAGCTGGAACTCCAATACTTTGGCCACCTGATGCAAAGAGATGACTCATTTGAAAGACCTTGATGGTCAGAATGATTGAAGGCAGGAGAAGGGAACGGCAGAGGATGAGATGGTTAGATGGCATCACTGACTCAATGGACACGAGTTTGGGTAAACTCTGGGAGTTGGTGATGGACATGGAGGCCTGGCATACTGTGGTTTATCGGGTGGCAGGGAGTCCTACATGACTGAGTGACTGAACTGAACTGAACTAATACCTAGATTGACAGAGGACTCCATTTATGATTGAAAAGATGAAAAGTGAAAATAATTTTTAATAAAAAGTAAAATTATTTTCTAAATTTTAAGTTCTTTCTTTTTTAACTTCTTTACAGCTGTTATCAAGTTGTAAAATAAAGGCAAAATATTCTCAATTCATTTCAAAAAATACTCCGACAAACTCTTCTAGGCAAAAATCACCAGGAACATACCTGTAGATAAACAAGTGGTTTTATTACTGATTTCAGAGATTGAGACAGAACACACACTACAAGGAATGCTAGCAAATCTCAGAAAGAAAGCATTAGAAAAAGAAAAAAAAATGCAATTGAAGTTGGTCTTTTATTGGGTAATTTTGAAATGAGAGTATGGAAGTGGGGATCCACCTTCGATCAGTGCTGTTAGAATGCAGCAGCCACTCTATGATGGAACATTTCCATACAGTTTATCCATTGGTAGAGCGAGAGTAACGCTGTAGTTGGATCAGAAATAGCAGTTACTTATTAAAGCTGAGAAATGGGGATGTTTGCTGTTTTGTGAATTATGTAATAATTGTGTTTTTTTTTTTTTTCTTCCCATTTTTACTGTAGTCTTTGAGTGATCTTTCTGGTATTTTCTATGAGATTATGTCGTCACATCTACACAGGATTAATGTACTCTTTGTTGTTATTGTTTAGTCATTAAATTGTGTTTGATTCTTTTGTGACCCTGTGGACTGTAGCACATCAGGCTCCTCTGCCCATGGAATTTCCCAGGCAATTATACTGAAGTGGGTTGCATTTCCTTCTCCAGGGGATCTTCCTGACCCAGAGATCAAACCTAGGTCTCCTGCTTCGGCAGGCAGATTCCTTACCTCTGAGCCAACAGGGAAGCCCTGCTTGATACTTCAGTTCAGTTCAGTCACTCAGTCATGTCTGACTCTTTGCGACCCCATGAATCGCAGCACGCCAGGCCTCCCTGTCCATCACCAACTCCCAGAGTTCACTCAGACTCATGTCCATCAAGTCAGTGATGCCATCCAGCCATCTTATCCTCTGTCGTCCCCTTCTCCTCCTGCCCCCAATCTCTCCCAGCATCAGAGTCTTTTCCAAAGAGTCAACTCTTTGCATGAGGTGGCCAAAGTATTGCAGTTTCAGCTTTAGCATCATTCCTTCCAAAGAAATCCCAGGGCTGATCTCCTTCAGAATGGACAGGTTGGATCTCCTTGCAGTCCCAGGGACTCTCAAGAGTCTTCTCCAACACCACAGTTCAAAAGCATCAATTCTTCGGCACTCAGCCTTCTTCACAGTCCAACTCTCACATCCATATATGACCACAGGAAATACCATAGCATCACTAAACTTATACTTGGTGAAGAAGGATCATATGGCAGCCATCATGCTGAGTAATGATATGGGGACTTTTACAGCTATGACAGAGGTTGAACTAGAAATGGAGACTGTGGGGTAATGTATAATGGAAGATAATTCATCTTAATAAATCATTACCTAAGTTTTCTACTACCTTCAGAGATTGAATCACTTTCTCCCACATTTTTATGTTTATTGTTAAGGATCTTGTATTCCCAACTTATTTTTCTCTATTATTGCAGTGACCCCCAAGACATTAGAGCAATTGTGACTGTCATTCAATTGTCTGAAGTGTTAAGTGTTAGCTACTCAGTTGTGTCTGACTGTGATCCCATGGACTGGGACCCACCAGGTTCTCTGTCCATGTAATTATCCAGGCAAGAATACTGGAGTGTGTAACCATGCCTGTCTCCAGATGATCTTCCTGACCCAGGTCTCCTGCATTTCAGGCAAATTCTTTGCTATCTGAGTCACCAAGGTAGAACAAACCCTTAAAATGAAAGAACATTTCCCATTGATTAGAAAGTCTTCATTGTAAATATAGTCCATTTTGTATTCAAACCAAGAGTGGAGTAGGCAAAAATATGACAAAACCAACAGATATGGTATTTTTATACTCCTATGGAATAAGAAATTAATCTGTTAGGGTAAATTATCAAGAAGGTAGAAAAATAAAAATAAGAAAAGCTGTAATAGTTTACCTGTTCAGAATGTCAATAGTGTAAAATACCATCAAATATAAAATGCATCTTTTTAACTGCAAGCATCAATTATACTCCAATGATAATAGAGTATAGAGAAATGATTTAAAAGAAAAAAATACATATTTTTATATAAAAATTAAACCATGTCAAATGGATATAACTATAGTTAATATATATAGACACTAGATTTTGTTTGTATACAAATATTGAGATATTCACATATTTAACTAAATTTTTACATGTGGTCCTGTAACTTCTCTCTAAAGGTTTTTTTCCCCTTATGTTTACTCATTGAACTGATATTTTCCTAAACTTTTCCAAATATATTTACCTCAAACTTGATATGATTGACTTTCTTAAAGCTATTGTGGATATTCAAATAAATTGTTTGTGCAGTAAGCTTAAATTAGCTGTCATTATTATTCACAGAATAAAGAGACTGTGAGCAAATCATGTCATTAGGAAGAGCTTTCATATCAGTATCATAATTTCTCCTCTGTTTACTGCTAAATGTGCAATTTACCTAAAGAGGGAGTGAAAGAGAACAATGAGACAAGAATTGAGTGAACATGTGTGATGCCAATTCTCTGAATCAGGAATGCTAAAATGAGAAAAAAATTTTAAAAAGCTTAATAAAAAATAACTATGCTCAAAAAATAAATAAGCATAAAATGTCAAGACATATATTCACAAGAAAAGATGGACAACAACAACAACAACAACAACAAAGTCATAGTTTTCAATGAAGTGCTGATATTGAATTATCACCCAAGTATTTCTCGAAAAGAACAAGTAAGTTATTTTTAGGAATTTGTATGGGAATTCAGTTAAATAAAATTCAGTTGAATTTCAATAAAAAAGATGAAATTGTTTATTGATTTCCTTCCTGCCCTTTAAATTATGTGATAAAATGTTTTTCAGGGTTCTAAATTTTTAATTATTGCTAGCCATGGCACCCCACTCCAGTACTCTTGTCTGGAAAATCCCATGGACGGAGGAGCCTGGTGGGCTGTGCAGTCCATGGGGTCGCTGAGTCGGACACGACTGAGCGACTTCACTTTCACTTTTCACTTTCATGCTTGGAGAAGGAAATGGCAACCCACTCCAGTGTTCTTTCCTGGAGAATCCCAGGGATGGGGAAGCCTGGTGGCTGCCATCTATGGGGTCGCACAGAGTAGTACACGACTGAAGTGACTTAGCAGCAGCAGCAGCAGCAGCCATTTCTGAATCTCACATATGTACTTCTGCAGGTGTCTGTTGCTAATTTTTTTAAAGTATGTTCTTCCATCTAATGTTCATTGTGTGAATCATTGAAAATGATATAACATTTAAACTTAGGCATTTAAGTTTGAGTCATATTTTCACCATCTAAAAACTGTGTGAATTTAAACATGTTGATTAATCACTCTTTGTTTCAGAAATATTAATTTTAAATGGCATAATCCTTAACATGTTAGTCACAAGCATCAAATGAGAGAGAATAATGTGCTAATGACTTTGCTAAGTCACTTCAGTCGTGTCCGACTCTTTGCAATACTATGGACTCTAGAGTGCCAGGTTCCTCTGTCCATGGGATTCTCCAGACAAGAATACTGCAGTGACTTGCCAGTTACCCCTCCAGGGGATAGTCCCAATCCAGGGATAGAACCTGCATCTCTTATGTTTCCTGGCATGTGGGTTCTTTACCACTAGTGCCACCTGGGAAGTTAAATCACCTCCGTTGTTGGTCTTTATCAATAGGTACCTGGATAAGAGAAAATCCTTAACTCCAAAGAAGCTATTCATTGATTGATAAAAAATCAAAAGCATTAACTTCTCTGGATTTTGTGTCATGAGACAAATGGATATGGTAAGTTGCTTTGATAGTAGAATATTAGAAAGAACTGTCATGTGTTTAGGATTCTGAGAGCAACCCAAGTTCACATGTTTTCTGACTACACTTAGCATGATTTTACTTCTTTGTGGTCCATGAAGTTTATGAAATGTATTTTTATTATGTTAATTTAGTCATATTCCTATTGTTTACAATTAACTTTCTCGAAGACAGATGTGGTTTTTCCATTAGTCAAGTATGGATGTGAAAGTTGGACCATAAAGAAAGCTGAGTGCAGAAGAATAGATGCTTTTGAACTGTGGTGTTGGGGAAGAGTCTTGAGAGTCCCTTGGACTGCAAAGAAATCAATCCTATGGAAATCAATGCTGAATATTCATTGGAAGGACTGATGTTGAAGCTGAAGCTCCAATATTTTGGCCACCTGATGTGAAGAACTGACTCATTGGAAAAGACTCTGATGCTGGGAAAGATTGAAGGCAGGACGAGAGGGGGATGACAGAGGTTGAGATGGTTGCAACTCAATGGACATGAGTTTGAGCAAACTCTAAGATTGATGATGGACAGCGAAGCCTGGCATGCTGCCATCCATGAGGTCACAAAGAGTTGGACATGACTGAGCGATTGAACTGAACTGAGGACAGATTTGGACTTCCCCGGTGGTGTTAGTGGTAAAGAACCTGCCTGCCAATGCAGAAGACATAAGAGACATGGGTTCTTTCCCTGGGTAGGGAAGATCCACTGAAGCAAAACATGGCAACCCACTCCAGTATTCTTGCTTGCAGAATCCTCATGGACAGAGGAGTTGGGCAGGCTACAGTTCACAGGTTTCCAAACAGTCAGACAGGACTGAAGTAACTGAGTACACACACATGCAAGACAGATTTACTATAGGTTAAAAAGCTGTTTTAAAACCTAATATAATAAAACATAATTCATATTTTATTGCATATTGATTTGTCTCTTAGGTAAGTATCTTACACATCACTCATCTACCTTTGACCTGCTTAGTAGGATGAAACAGAATTCTGGTCTAAGTAGAGATATTGAACCTGATGGGCACTTTATATAGGAATTTCTGATTACTGCACTCACTCTTGGTATTCAATATTATTTCATGTGATAAATATTCAAAGTGATAGAAATGTATATATAAGAATTTGAAAAAAGTTAGAAATTCATAAAAAACTTATCCTTTGAATTATTCACCATTTCTTCCATGTAAATGAAAGAAATGTCTTATCTAGTAAATGACAATATGGTAAGAATAGTTACTCTAACTGCATCATGTCTATTTATAACATTTCAAAAATTATTAGTAAGTTGACTAATACAAAGACAGTACAATTGGTGGAATTTCGACATAAACACCTAATCCATAGTCTTTTAGTAGATATATACATTAATATAACATTTGTTAATGTGCTTCAGCTAAAATGAAATCCCATAAGTATAGTATATGTTGTTATTAAATAAAAGGTTAAAGTGTGCAACTGATGAAAGATGGAAATTATTCATCAAAACATACATGTGGTATGTTAATAATTTTACTGTGTTATAAAATCCAAGATATTATATATATATACTTGATTACAACATAAAATAATAAACTTAACACAATTAACTGATATATTTCATTGTTATAATTTATATTTTATTTTGTTGAAAGAAATAATTAATAATGAAAAAACAGTGTAATTAATTTATTATGTCTCTAGAGTGACTTTTATTCTAAATTCAGTTTTATAACTTATTTAAAAAAGGAGATACATTTTGTTAATTGAGGTATAATAAATCCCTTGAAAAGACAGACTTTTAATATATTTAAATAGTTTATCTTCAGATGAATAGATCCAGATATCATGGAAATATTTATATATACATATATATATAGTGTAGTAGTGATTAGTACTTGGATCTCATATACAATATAGTTAAATGTTATTCAAATGACTGCACTTGACCTTGGGAAAGAAGGCAACCTAGTTTGTTTCTCTGAGTTTGTTGGGGACTGAATTGTGCTGATATTCTAATAGGGCTTTAACAGTTCATGATATTATTCACATGTTCTTTTCTTAATCTAATACTTCAGAGGAGAAAAGTATAATAATATAGAGTTATAGATAGAGAAATAAGACCAGATCACAATTCTACCTCTCAGACTATTTGTATATTTTTAAAGGCATTCATATTAAAATGTGGTGTCTGGAGTCTTTGCAAAGACTAAATTATTAGCTTTAATCATGTGGCAGTTCAATTTAATTAAGAATGCAAAAAAAAAGTTACATTTATGCTTCTATTTATCTACACATACTCCTACAAAATTATGCATATTTCCAAAAACATTTTTAGGAAAACAATGGAAACAACAATGGCTTTATTATTATTATTATCATTTTTTTGAGACTATTTCTGGCCACTTGGTAGATAGGACATACTTCTGTGAATAAGCTTTATGAAAATCTTCAGTTCAGTTGAGTTTAGTCACTCAGTCATGTCCGACTCTTTGCAACAGTATGAATTGCAGCACGCCAGGCCTCCCCATCCATCACCAACTCCTGAAGTTCACTCAAACTTATGTCCATCGAGTCAGTGATGTCATCCAGCCATCTCATCCTCTGTCGTCCGCTTTTCCTCCTGCCTTCAATCCCTCCCGGCATCAGAGTCTTTTCCAATGAGTCAACTCTTCTCATGAGGTGGCCAAAGTATTGGAGTTTCAGCCTCAGCATCACTCCTTCCAATGAACATCCAGGTTTGATCTCCTTTAGGATGGACTGGTTGGATCTCCTTATAGTATAAGGGACTTTCAAGAGTCTTCCCCAGGGCCACTAAAAAGCATCAGTTAAAAACACTCAGCTTTCTTCACAGTCCAACTCTCATATCCATACATGACCACTGGAAAAACCATAGCCTTGACTAGACGGACCTTTGTTGGCAAAGTAATGTCTCTGTTTTTGAATCTGCTATCTAGGTTGGTTAAAACTTTCCTTCCAAGGAGTAAGCGTCTTTTAATTTCAAGGCTGCAATCACCAACTGCAGTGATTTTGGACCAACCCCCCCCACACCCCCGGCTCCACAAAATAAAGTCTGACACTGTTTCCCCTGTTTCCCCATCTATTTCCCATGAAGAGATGGGACCAGATGCCATGATCTTCATTTTCTGATTGTTGAGCTTTAAGTCAACTTTTTCACTCTCCTCTTTCACCTTTATCAAGAGGCTTTTTAGTTGCTGTTCACTTTCTGCCATAAGAGTGCTGTCATCTGCATAACTGAGGTGATTGATATTTCTCCCGGCAATCTTAATTCCAACTTGTGCTTCTTCCAGCCCAGTGTTTCTCATGATGTACTCTGCATATAAGTTAAATAAGCAGGGTGACAATATGCAGCCTTGATGTACACCTTTTCCTATTTGGAACCATGGATGCTGTTCCATGTCCATTTTTAACTGTTGATTCCTGACCTGCATATAAGTTTCTCAAGAGACATGTCAGGTGGTCTGGTATTCCCAACTCTTTCAGAATTTTCCACAGTTTATTGTGATCCATGCAGTTAAAGGCTTGGCATAGTCAATAAAGCAGAAATAGATGTTTTTCTGGGACTATCTTGCTTTTTCCATGACCTAGAGGATGTTGGCAATTTGATCTCTGGTTCCTCTGCCTTTTCTAAAACCAGCTTGAACATCAGGGAGTTCACAGTTCACATATTGCTGAAGCCTGGCTTGGGAAATTTTGAGCATTACTTTACTAGCCTGTGAGATGAGTGCAATTTTGTGGTAGTTTGAGCATTCTTTGGCATTGCCTTTCTTTGGAATTGGAATGAAAACTGACCTTTTCCAGTCCTGGGGCCACTGCTGAGTTTTCCAAATTTGCTGGCATATTGAGTGCAGCACTTTCACAGCATCATCTTTCAGGATTTGAAAGAGCTCAAGTGGAATTCCATCACCTCCACTAGCTTTGTTCGTAGTGATACTTTCTAAGGCCCACATGACTTCACATTCCAGGATCACTGGCTCTAGGTGAGTGATCACACCATCGTGGTCATGAAGATCTTTTTTGTACAGTTCTTCTCTGCATTCTTGCCACCTCTTCTTAATATCTTTTCCTTCTGTTAGGTCCATAACATTTCTGTCCTTTATTGAGCCCATCTTTGCATGAAATATTCCCTTGGTATCTCTAATTTTCCTAAAGAGATCGCTAGTCTTTCCCATTCTGTTGTTTTCCTCTATTTCTTTGCTGAGGAAGGCTTTCTTATCTCTTCTTGCTATTCTTTGGAACTCTGCATTCAGATGCTTATATCTTTCCTTTCTCCTTTGTTTTTTGCTTCTCTTCTTTTCACAGCTATTTGTAAGGCCTCCCGAGGCAGCCATTTTGCTTTTTTGCATTTCTTTCCATGGGGATGCTCTTGATCCCTGTCTCCTCTACAATGTCACGAACCTCCATCAATAGTTCATCAGGCACTCTGTCTATCAGATCTAATCCTTTAAATCTATTTCTCACTTTCAGTGTATAATCATAAGGAATTTGATTTAGGTCATACCTGAATGGTCTAGTGGTTTTCCCTACTTTCTTCAATTTGAATCTGAATTTGGCAATAAGAAGTTCATGATCTGAGCCACAGTCAGCTCCCGGTCTTGTTTTTGCTAACTGTATAGAGCTTCTCCATCTTTGGCTGTAAAGAATATAATCAACCTGATTTCAGTGTTGACCATATGGTGATGTCCATGCGTGGAGTGTTCTCTTGTGTTGTTGGAAGAGGGTGTTTGCTATGACCAGTGCATTCTCGTGGCAAAACTCTATTAGCCTTTGTCCTGCTTCATTCTGTATTCCAAGGCCAAATTGGCCTGTTACTCCAGGTGTTTCTTAACTTCCTACTTTTGCATTCCAGTCCCCTATAATGAATAAAACATTTTTTTTTTTTTTTGGGTGTTAGTTCTAAAATGTCTTGTAGGTCTTCATGGAACCATTCAACCTCAGCTTCTTCAGCATTACTGGTTGGGGCATAAACTTGGATCACTGTGATATTGAATGGTTTTCCATGGAAACGAACAGAGATCATTCTGTCATTTATGATATTGCATCTAAGTACTGCATTTTGGACTCTTTTGTTGACCATGATGGCTACTCCATTTCTCCTAAGGGATTCCTGCCTACACTAGTAGATATAATGGTCATCTGAGTTAAATTCACCCATTCCAGTCAATTTTAGTTTGCTGATTCCTAGAAGGTCGATGTTCAGTCTTGCCATCTCTTTTTTGACTACTTCAAATTTACCTTGATTCATGGACCTAACATTCCAGGTTCCTATGCAATATTGCTCTTTACAGCATTGGACCTTGCTTCTATCACCAGCACCATTGGGTATTGTTTTTGCTTTGGTTCCATCCCTTCATTCTTTGTGGAGTTATTTCTGCACTGGTCTCCAGTAGCAATTTGTGCATCTACCGACCTGGGGAGTTCTTCTTTCAGTATCCTATCATTTTTCCTTTTCATACTGTTCATGGGGTTCTCAAGGCAAGAATACTGAAGCCATTCCCTTCTCCAATGGACCTCATTCTGTCAGACCTCTCCACTTTGACCCGACATCTTGGATGGCCCCACACGGCATGGCTTAGTTTCATTGAGTTAGACAAGGCTGTGGTCCATGTTAACTAGTTTTCTGTGATTATGGTTTGTGTGTCTGCCCTCTGATGCCTCTCGCAACACCTACCATCTTACTTGGGTTTCTCTTACCTTGTATGTGGGGTATCTCTTCATGCTGCTCCAGCGAAGCACAGCTGCTGCTCCTTATCTTGGATGAGGGGTATCTCCTCACAGCCGCCCCTCCTGACCTTGAACATGGAGTAGCTCCTCCTGGCCCTCCTGTGCCTGTGCAGCCACTGCTCCTTGGATGTGGGGCTGCTCCTCTTGGCTGCCTCCCTGACCTCAGGCATGGGTAACTCCTCTCAGCCGCTCCTGTGCCATCGCATCCTGGCAGTCTCAGCCACCGCCCCTGACCTTGGGCGAGGGGTAGCTCCTCTTGGCCTCCCTTCTGCTGTGCAGTCCGTTGCAGCTGACATGCTTCTGCCACGTGGTCCATATGAAAATCTTAGAACTTTTGAAAAAAAAATGTAAATAGAGGAAATTCATTAAGAGAGGAAAGTGATGATAAAAGTACTATATGCATTTACAAATTTATAGAATAAAGTACATATTGAGTTGGAACAAATATAAAGAATATGTCATCTGAAAATATTGATGCCTTCACTCTAGTCCTTTACAATATGAAATAATGAGAAGTAGGTATCTTTGGCACAAGCCAAAGAAAGATTTATGTATTCAAAGGCATTTATAAAGGATGGTGTGTACCACTACTTCCTCTTTCAGAAGTGAATGAATTAATCCTTCTACCTACTTGAAGAGCTGCAGACAGGTAGTCCTTTGGTCTCAACTCTCTTACAGAATTTCGTGATGATAAATCTCATTCCCAGGTAAGACTGTCCTACACTTGGGTATAAATCATAGCCACATGTGTTAGTTGGACAAACTGAAGGGACATATTCACCTCAGTTTAGCCACTCAGTCCTGTCTTTGTGACCCCATGGATGGCAGCATGCAAGGCCACCATGTCCACCACCAACGCAATGATGCCCTTCAGCCATCTCAACCTCTGTCATCCCCCTCTCCTCCTGCCTTCAATCTTTCCCAGCATCAGGGTCTTTTCCAATGAGTCAGTTTTTCACATAAGGTGGCCAAAGTATCAGAGCTTCAGCTTCAGCATCAGTCCTTCCAGTGAATATTCAGGACTGATTTCCTTTAGGATGGGCTAATTGGATCTCCTTTCAGTCCAAGGGACTCTCAAGAATCTTCTCCAACACTACAGTTCAACAGCACCAATTCTTTGGTGCTCAGCTTTCTTTATGTTCCAACTATCACATCCATATATGACTACTGAAAAACCATAGCTTTGACTAGACAGACTTTTGCTGGCAAAGTGATGTCTCTGCTTTTAAATATGCTGGCTAGGTTTGTCAAAGCTTTTCTTCCATGGAGCAAGTGTCTTTTAATTTCATGGCTGCAGCCACCATCTGCAGTGATTTTGGAGACCAAAAAATAAAGTCTCTGGCTGTTTCTATTGCTTCCCCATCTATTTGCCATGAAGTGATGGGACCAGATGCCATGATCTTCGTTTTTTGAATATTGAGTTTTAAACCAGTTCTTTCATTCTCCTCTTTCACTTTCATCAAGAGGCTCTTTAGTTCCTCTTCACTTTCTGCCATAAGGGTGGTGTCATCTGCATGTCTGAGGTTATTGACATTTCTCCTGGCAATCTTGATTCCAGCTTGTGCTTCTTCCAGCCAAGCATTTTGCATGACATACTCTACATGTAAGTTAAATGAACAGGGTGACAATATACAACTTTGATGAACTCGTTTCCTAATTTGGAACCAGTCCATTGTTCCACATCCAGTTCTAACTGTTACTTCTTGACTTGCATACAGATTTCTCTGGAGGCAGGTTAGGTGGTCTGGTATTTCCATCTCCTTAAGAATTTCCACAGTTTGTTGTGATCCACACAGTCAAAAGCTTTGGCATAGTAAATAAAGCAGAGGCAAATATTTTTTTCTGGAACTCTCTTGCTTTTCTATGATCCAGTGGAGGTTGGCAATTTGATCTCTGATTCCTCTACCTTTCCTAAATCCAGCTTGAACATCTGGGAATTCTCAATTCATGTTCTATTGAAGGCTAGCTTGGAGAATTTTCAGCTATAGAATATTCACCTCAGAGCTCCTCAAGGGTTATGCTCTGTCTTGCACTGAAACTATACCATGTTACATCTTTTTTTTGTGAATAATTCATTCTTTTTCTATTCCTTTCCATGGGTTCATTTCAAGAGCAACATCTAATGAATTCTTCAACCTCTAAGCTACTTGGGAGTTTGAATTCTAGGGAACTTGATCTATAAAGAATCAATACGTTAAGGTATTTGGACATTTTGAGATATTTGGATTTAATTTCAGATAGTGTCAGGAATTACATGTAAGAGATTGCATAAAGAAAGTAGTATTTTAGGGAGTCTGTTTTATGAATGTGATCATAGCATTAAATTATGGTAAAATAGCTTTTTAAATTTGAAGTTAAATCAGAATCAGTTAAAGTGGTTTGAGCAGATAGTGTGATCATTAATTTTATGTGTCAATGTGACTAGCCTAAGAAATGCCCAGATAGATGGTAGAAGATTATTTCTATTTACATCTGTAAGGATGTTTCCAGAAGAGAATCTGTAGCACTTAGCAATTTAATTTGGTAGACTGAGTAAAGAAGATTGCCTTCACCAGGTGGGTGGGCATCATCCAATCCACTGAAGGTGTAAATAAAATAACTGAGGAAGGCCATATGTTCTCTCGTTGTTTGAGCTGGGATGTCCATCTTCTCCTGCCCTCAGACATCAGCTCTTCTGATTCTCAGGCCTTCAAAAGTTTTGAATTAAATTATGCCACTAGCTTTCCTGTTCTTTAGTTTGTAGAGAGTAGATATTGAGACTTGTCAACTTTGATAGCTATGTGAGTCAATTTATATAATCAATATCCTCTTGTATATATCTACACAAATCTCATGTCATCTGTTCCTCTGGAAAACCCTGACAAATACATGCAGAAAGATAAATAAAAGCTTAGTTTTGATGTACTGGTTGTGTAAAAGAATGATAAATCTTTAGTATTATTCAAGGTCTGTCTGAAGACCTGCTGCTATATACATCACACACAGGTACACACCTGGACAAAGGAAGGCAAACCACTTCAGTATTCATGCCTTGAGAACCCCATAAACAGTATGAAAAGGCAAAAAGATAGGGCACTGAAAGATGAACTCCCGAGGTCAGTAGGTGCTCAATATGCTACTGGAGATCAGTGGAGAAAAAACACCAGAAAGAATGAAGAGAGGTAAGTAAAGTAAAACAACACCCAGTTGTGGATGGTACTCGTGATAGAAGTAAAGTCCAATGCTATAAGCGCAATATTGCATAGGAACCTGGAATCTAAGGTCCATGAATCAAAACAAATTGGAAATGGTCAAACAAGATGGCAAGACTGAACATCGACATTTTAGGAATCAGTGAACTAAAGTGGACTGGAATTGGCGAATTTCATTCACATGACCATTATATCTACTACTGTGGGCAAGAATCCTTTAGAAGAAATGGAGTAGCCATGGTAGTCAACAAAAGAGCACAAAATGCGGTACTTGGATGCAATCTCAAAATGGACAGAATGATCTCTGTTCATTTTCAAGGCAAAACATTCAATATCACAGTAATCCAAGTCTATGCCCCAACCAGTAACGCTGAAGAAGCTGAAGTTGAATGGTTCTATGAAGACCTACAAGACTTTTTAGAACTAACACTCAAAAAAAGATGTTATTTTCATTACAGGGGACTGGAATGTAAAAGTAGGAAGTCAAGAAACACCTGGAGTAACAGGCCAATTTGGCCTTGGAGTACAGAATGAAGTAGGGCAAAGGCTAATAGAGTTTTGCCAAGAGCACACAAAGGTCATAGCAAACATCCTCTTCCAACAACACAAGAGAGGATTCTACACATGGACATCACCAGATGGTCAATACCAAAATCAGACTGATCACATTATTTGCAGGAAAAGATGGAGAAGCTCTAAACACTCAGCAAAAATAAGACTGGGAGCTGACTGTGGCACGGACAATGAAATCCTTATTGCCAAATTCAGACTTAAATTGAAGAAAGTAGGCAAAACCTCTAGACTATTCAGGTATGACCTAAATCAAATTCCTTATGATTATACAGTGGAAGTGAGAAATAGATTCAAGGAACTAGATATGATAGACAGAGTGGCTGCAGAAGTATGGACAGAGGCTCATGACATTGTACAGGAGACAGGGATCAAGAACATGCCCAAAGAAAAGAAATGTAGTTATATTTCCAGTTTTTTAAGGAATATCCACACTGTTCTCCATAGTGGCTGTACTAGTTTGCATTCCCACCAACACTGTAGAAGGGTTCCCTTTTCTCCACACCATCTCCATGATTTACTGCTTGTAGACTTTTGGATAGCAGCCATTCTGACTGGCATGAAATGGTACCTCATTGTGGTTTTGATCTGTATTTCTGATAATGAGTGATGTTGAGCACCTTTTCATGTGTTTGCTAGCCATCTGTATGTCTTCTTTGGAGAAATGTCTGTTCAGTTCTTTGGCCCATTTTTTGATTGGGTCGTTTATTTTTCTGGAATTGAGCTGCAGGAGTTGCTTATATATTTTTGAGATTAGTTGTCAGTTGCTTCATTTGCTATTATTTTCACCCATTCTGAAGGCTGTATTTTCACCTTGCTTATACTTCCCTTTGTTGTGCAGAAGCTTTTAATTTTAATTAAGTCCCATTTTGTTTGTTTTTGCTTTTATTTCCAATATTCTGGGCAGTGTATCATGGAGGATCCTGCTGTGATTTATGTCAGAGAGTGTTTTGCCTATGTTCTCCTCTAGGAGCTTTATAGTTTCTGGTCTTATGTTTAGATTTTAATCCATTTTGAGTTTATTTTTGTGTATGGTGTTAGAAAGTGTTCTAGTTTCATTCTTTTACAAGTGGTTGACCAGTTTTCCCAGCACCACTTGTTAAAGAGATTTTCTGTTCTCCATTGTATATTCTTGGCTCCTTTGTCAAAGATAAGGTGTCCATAGGTGCTTGGATTTATCTCTGGGCTTTCTGTTTTGTTCCATTGATCTAAATTTCTGTCTTTGTGCCAGTACCATATTGTCATGAAATCCCACTACTGGGCATACACACCAAGGAAACCAGAATTGAAAGAGACACATGTACCCCAATGTTCATTGCAGCACTGTTCATAATAGCCAAGACATGGAAACAACCTAGATATCCATCAGCAGATGAATGGATAAGAAAGCTGTGGTACCTATACACAATGGAGTATTACTCAGCCGTTAGAAACAATACATTTGAATCAGTTCTAATGAGGTGGATGAAACTGGAGCCTATTATACAGAGTGAAGTAAGCCAGAAAGAAAAACACCAATACAGTATACTAATGCATATATATGGAATTTAGAAAGATGGTAATGATAATCCTGTATGTGAGACAGCAAAAGAGACACAGATGTGTAGAACAGTCTTTTGGACTCTGTGGGAGAGTTAGAGGGTAGGATGACTTGGGAGAATGGCATTGAAACATGTATAATATCATACAAGAAATGAATCCCCAGTCCAGGTTCGATACAGGATACAGGATGTTTGGGGCTGGTGCACTGGGATACCCCAGAGGGATGGTATGGGGAGGGAGATAGGAGGGGGATTCAGGATGGGGAACACGTGTACACCCGTGGCACATTCATGTTGATGTACAGAAAAACCAATGTGATATTGTAAAGTAAATTAGCCTCCAATTAAAATAATAAATTTATATTTAAACAATAAAAATAAAGAATAATTTAAAAAAACTTTATGGATTATAATGAAAGTAAAATTTTGAATAGCATAAAAAAGAAAAGAAATGCATAAAGTAAAAATGGTTGTCTGAGGATGCTTTAAAAATAGATGAGAATGGAAGAAAAGAGAAAAGCAAAGGAGAAAAGGAAAGATACCCATTTGAATGCAGAGTCCCAAAGAACAGCAAGGAGAGAAAAGAAAGCCTTCCTCAGTGATCAATGCAAAGAAATAATAGAGGAAAACAATAGAATGGGAAAGACTAGAGATCTCCTCAAGAAAATTAAAGTGACCAAGGGAACATTTCATACAAAGATGGCCCCAATAAAGGACAGAAATGGAATGGACCTAACAGAAGCAGAGGATATTAAGAAAAGGTGGCAAGAATACACAGAAAAACTATATAAAAAAGATCTTCATGACTCAGATAATTACAATATTATGAGCACTCACATATGGCCAGACATCCTGGAATGCAAAGTAAAGTGGGTCTTAGGAAGCATCACTACGAACAAAGCTAGTGGAAGTGAAGGAACTCTAGTCGAGCTATTTCAAATCCTAAAAGATGATGCTGTGAAAGTGCTACACTCAGTTCAGTACAGTTCAGTTCAGTCTCTCAGTCATATCGAACTCTTTGTGACTCCATAGACTGCAGCACACCAAGTCTCCCTGTCCATCACCGACACCTGGAGTTTACTCAAACTCATGTCAAATGCCAGCAAATTTGGAAAACTCAGCAGTGACCACAGGACTGGAAAAGGTCAGTTTTTATTCCAATCCCAAAGAAAGGCAATGCCAAAGTATGCTCAAACTACTTCACAATTGCTCTCATTTCACACACTAGTAAAGTAATGCTCAAAATCCCCAAGCCAGGCTTCAACAGTACATGAACTGTGGACTTACAGATGTTCAAACTGTATTTAGAAAAAGCAGAGGAACCAGAGATCAAATTGCCAACATCCGTTGGATCAAAAACGTGAGAGAGTTCTAGAAAAACTTGTACTTCCGCTTTATTGACAATGCCAAAGCCTTTGACTGTGTTGACCACAACAAACTCTGGGAAATTCTTAAATAAACGGGACTACCAGCCCACTTGATATGCCTTCTGAGAAAACTGTATGGAGGTTAGGGAGCAACATTTAGAAATGGACATGGAACAACAGACTGGTTCCAAATAGGGAAAGGAGTATGTCAAGGCTGCATATCGTCACCTTTGCTTACTTAACTTATATGCAGAGTACATCATGAAAAATGCTGGGCTGGATGAAACACAAGCTGGAATCAAGATTGCCAGGAGAAATATCAACAACCTCAGATATGCATATGACACCACCTGTATGGCAGAAAACAAAGAAGAACTGAAGAGCTTCTTGATGAAATTGAAAGAGGAGAGTAAAAACGTTGGCTTAAAGCTCATCATTCAGGAAACAATGATCATGGCATCTGGTCCCATCACCTCATAGGAAATAGATGGGGAAACAGGGGAAACAGTGTCAGACTTTATTTTTCTGGGCTCCAAATCACTGCTGATGGTGATTGCAGCCATGAAATTAAAAGACGCTTACTCCTTGGAAGAAAAGTTATGACCAACCTAGATAGCATATTGAAAAGCAAAGACATTACTTTGCCAACTAAGGTCCGTCTAGTCAAGGCTATGGTTTCTCCAGTGGTCATGTATGGATGTGAGAGTTAGACTGTGAAGAATGCTGAGCACCGAAGAATTGATGCTTTTGAACTGTGGTGTTGGAGAAGACTCTTGAGAGTCCCTTGGACTGCAAGGAGAATCAACCAGTCCATTCTAAAGGAGATCAGCTTTGGGTGTTCTTTAGAAGGAATGATGCTAAAGCTGAAACTCCAGTACTTTGGCTACCTCATGCAAAGAGTTGACTGATTGGAAAAGACTCTGATGCTGGGAGGGATTGGGGGCAGGAGAAAAAGGGGATGACAGAGGATGAGATGGCTAGATGGCATCACTGACTCTCTGGACCTGAGTTTGAGTGAACTCTGGGAGTTGATGATGGACAGGGAGGCCTGGCATGTTGCGATTCATGGGGTCGCAAGAAGTCGGACACGACTGAGTGTCTAAACTGAACTGAAGAGAGCTTCCAGGTGAGGGTGAGAATTTGTCCCGTTTCAGATGAGTTTTCCAGCATAGCTTGTCAAGAGATTCTTAATAATGTTGTTAAAAAGGGTTTTTTTCGCTTCTGATATACGTAATATTAAATGCTATGTAATTTATATTTATACTCTATATAACATTTATTGCTGCACACAACCATGTACCATATAATATATATATGTTAAATACATATTGTTTATACATACAACACATGTATGTATTATATGTGCATTATATATGCACCTAGTATGTATGTTGCATATGTAATTTATAAATATAGTTAAAGTACATATGTGGTAAACATTATACACAATATATGCTGTTGTTGTTATTGTTCAGTCACCAAGTCATGTCTGCCTTTGTGTGACCCCATGGACTGTAGCATGCCAGGCTTCCCTGTCTCTACAATCTCCCAGAAATTGCTCAAGTTCATGTCCATTGGACTGATGATGCCATCCAACCATCTCATCCTCTATCACCTCTTCTCCTTCTGCCTTCAATTTTTCCCAGCATCAGGGTCTTTTCCAATGAGTCAACTGTTCACATTAGGTGGCCAAATTATTGTTACTTCAGCTTCTGCATTAGTAATTCCAATGAGTATTCAGGGTTGATTTGTTTCAGAATTGACTGGTTTGATCTCCTTGCAGTCCAAGGGACTCTTAGTCTTCAGTACCACAGTTCAGAATCATATATATTATATATATATGATATGTTGCGCCACATAGGAAGCCCATCAATACTGGAGTGGGTAGCCTATCCTTTCCTCCAGTGTATTTTTGCAACCCAGAAATTGAACCGAGGTATCCTGTATTGCAAGCAGATTCTTTAACAACTGAACTATCAGGGAAGCCCATAAAACATACAATATTATATATTTAGTGGGCCAAAACATGTACTTGAACTTTTCCATTATATTTTATGGAATAACTTGAACAATATTTGGCCAACTCAACATAATCTGTTATATTAAGATGCATATATTAAATTGTATATATGATTATACAATATTATATGTCATATTACATATTATCTATATATATATACATATATGCATTCTGGTTGGCTCTTGTAAATAATGCTGCAATGAATATAAGAGGTGCATATATCTTTTAAAATTAATGTTATTGTGTTCTTCAAATAAATAGCCAGTAGCAGAATTGCTGAATCATATGGTAGTTCTACTTTTTATTTTATAAGGAATCTGTTCTCTTCTCCATAGTGATTAAACTATTTACAATACCATCAATACTACAAGAGATTTTGTTTTCTCTATATCCTCATCAACAGTTGTTACCTTTTGTAACTATCCATTTCAGAGTTGTGAGGTGATATCTCATTGTGGTTTTGATTTGCACTCTGCTGATGATTAGTGAGGTTAAATATCTTTCTATGTGCCTGTTGATCTGTTGACCAACTGTATGTCTTCTGTGGAAAAATGTCTTTCCCACAGAAAAACTTTCAAGTTATTAATTTTTTGATGTTTAATGCTTGTTTTTATTAACATAATAATTCTCTCACTTTTCCTGTGAGCCTTTCAAAATAAATGAGGCTGTGAAATTTCTTGGCTAAAATTAGACGTTTTGTTTAGCATTTAATTAATGTGCTTACAAATATACAGAACTTTGGGAAATTATGATCTCTTATCTATATATGTTCATATCCCTTTAACATAGATTTGATCCTTACAGAGAGCTTGTGTATTAATTTACTCACTTTACAATTCTGTCATCAGATATTTTCATTTCCTTTATTTTTACTACACTGATACTGTAATATACTGTAAACTTCCATTTCTTTTTACCTTTTGTAACACAATATCTAAATCTACTTTTAATTAATTTGGTCTTAATATCCTCTTATATTTATCAGGAACATTGATTCATTATTGTTCATGGTCTTGTTAACCATTTTAAGGACTTTGGCTTTTAGTCATGGCTCATTTTTTAACTCCCTCTTTTTTTTAATCCTATGAGTTCTTTATATAATTTGAACATTAACTGCTTAACAGGTAAATCATTTGAAAATATCTTCTCCCCTCCAGTAGGCAACATTTCCATTTATTAATTTTTTCTTTCAGTGTGCAAAAAAACTTTAGTTTTATTCAGTTCCATTTGTTTATTCTTTCGTTTCCATGTCTGAGGAGACTTATTCAACCCCCAAACTGTTAAGTCAAACTTCAAAGAACTTGCCTATGTTTTCTCCTAGAAATGTTATCCTTTGAGGTCTTTGGCTTTAGTATTGCAAAAATTTGAGTTTATATCTGTATATGGTGTTGAAAAGTAGTTCAGCATGTAGCTATGCAATAATTTTTAACAAGAATGTCTTTTTCCCATTGCATATTCTTGCCTCCTTTGCTGTAGAATAATTGTCCACATCTGTGTGGGTTTACTACTGGATTCTCTTTTTTCTATTGATTTATGTGTGTGTCTGTGTGTGCTAGTAGAACTATTTTGGTTGCAGTAACTTTGTAGTATAGTTTAAAACCAGGCAGTGTGATATTTCCATCTTTGTTCTTCTTTCTCAATACTACTTTGGCTATTCAGAGTCTATTGTGTTTCCATACAAATTTTAAAATTATTTTAGTTCTGTAAAAATAATGCCATTGTGATATTTTGATAGGGAATGAATTGAATCTGTATATTGTCCAGTATATGAATAATATTTTGACATTAGTTTGTTCAATCAATGAGCACAGTATGTCCATCTTTTTGTGTCATCTTAAATTTCTTTCCTCAGTGTTATTTTTCAAACTGCAGGTATTTTAAATCCTTAGTTAGATTTATTCCTAGAAATTTTATCCCTTATAATGAAATAACTTTCTTAAGTTTTCTTTCTGATTGGTTGTTACTATTGTGCAGACATATAAGAGATGTCTGCTTATGAATTTTTTATCCTGAAATTTTACTAAATTTTTGAATTCCTTCTAGTAGAATTTACATGCTATCTTTCAGATTTTCTATGTATACTTATTACCATCTCTACACAACAACTATTCCTTCTTCTTTTGCAATTTAGAGGCATTTTAGTTTTCTTTCTTGTTTGATTGGTGTGTCTAGGACTCCCAAAATTATACTGAGTAGAAGTGGTGAGAATGAGCATGCTTGTTTTGTTCCTGATCTTAGAAGAAATGCTTTCAGCTTTTCATCATTAAGTATGATGTTAGCTTATCAGATAGCACTTTTTTTTAATGTTGATGTGTGTTCTCTTTAAACATATATTTTGAGAGTTTTTTTTTTTTTTTTAATGGAAAGTGTTGAGGCTGTCCTATGATGGTGGAGGAATAGGACGGGGAGACCACTTTCTTCCCCACAAATTCATCAAAAGAACATTTGAGCACTGAGCAAATTCCACAGAAAAACTTCTGAATACTGGCAGAGGACATCAGGCACCAAGAAAAGGAGCCCATTGTCTTCTAAAGGAGGGAGGACACAATATAAAAGATAAAAAGAGAGACAAAAAAGGTAGGGATGGAGATCCGTTCCAGGAAGGGAATCTCTTTTAAAAGAGAGAAGTTTCCAAACATCAGGAAACACTCTCTCCCGCGGGTCTGTGGCCAGCCTTGGAATCTCAGAGGACAAAATAAGCAGGAGGAAAAACTAAATAAATAATTAAAACCCACAGATTACATGCCCAACAGCAACTCCCAGCAGAGCAACAGCTCAGACAGCCCAGACGCTCTCATCCCCCACTAGCAAGAGGGGGAAGGACAGGGAGGAACAGGCGGCATTGCTTAGGATAAGGACCTGGCCTGAATGCCCTGAGGGCAATCTGAGGGAACTAGCTTGAGATAGCAACCCAAACTGTGGGACAGTTATCCCGAGATCCCTGGAAAAGCCCTAACCACCGCCAGGCATGCTCACAGAACAAAGGGCTGAGCAGAGCCAGCCAGCTGTGGACTGGCCCATTTCACTCCCCCTTCCCCCTGTCCCCCACCAGAGAGAGGGAGGCAAGAGTAGCCAGAAACAGAAAGGGGCAATAGCTGCCCCAGAGAGGCATCCTATACCAAACTGCAAGCAGACTTCGTTGCTAACCAAGACTTCTTGGGATTCTGGACCATTGACATCCTTCAGGAAGGTCGCAGCCAGAGATAAGCTTCTCAGAAGAGAGAAGGCGTGGCCAATGTACCCCCAGAAAACCGAGCAGCTGGGACGGGGGAGGGGATAAGTCACAGCCTTCAACTGGGGGCGACTATGTGCACCAAGGTCTTGGTCACCTGAGCTGCTCGGACCTGGGACTGGCATAAAACACAGGCCCAACCAAGTCTGTGCCTTTGTGGAGTACCCAAAAACCTGAACTTCAGCAGCTTAGACCTGGGAAGTGCATGCAAACCAGGACCCATATCAGACAGTTCCTGGGAGAGCAACCTAGAGTCTGAGCTGTGTAGACTGGGAAAGCACACACACCATGAGAGAGGGCAAATCCAGTGAGGGTGAATCACTGTGAACACATGCCAGTGATATTTGTTTGCAGTGTTCCTCCCTCCCCAAAGCAGGACTGAACAAGCGAGCCTAAAAAAAAAAAAAAAAAAAAAAAAGTGACCACCGCTACGCTCCTTGTATAAGGGAGGAAATTAGATACTGAGTTCAGTTCAGTTCAGTTCAGCTCAGTCGTGTCCGACTCTTTGAGACTCCATGAATCGCAGCATGCCAGGCCTCCCTGTCCATCACCAACTCTCGGAGTTCACTCAAACTCATGTCCATCGACTCAGTGATGCCATCTAGCCATCTCTTCCTCTGTCATCCTCTTTTCCTCCTGCCCCCACTCCCTCCCAGCATCAGAGTCTTTTCCAATCACTCAGCTCTTCTCATGAGGTGGACAAAGTACTGGAGTTTCAGCTTTAGCATCATTCCTTCCAAAGAACACCCAAAGCTGATCTCATTTAGAATGGACTAGTTGATTCTCCTTGCAGTCCAAGGCACTCTCAAGAGTCTTCTCCAACACCACAGTTCAAAAGTATCAATTATTTGGTGTTCAGCGTTCTCCACAGTCCAACTCTCACATCCATACATGACCACAGGAAAAACCATAGCCTTGACTAGACGGACATTTGTCGGCAAAGTCATGTCTCTGCTTTTGAATATGCTATCTAGGTTGGTTATAACTTTCGTTCCAAGGAGTAAGGGTCTTTTAATTTCATGACTGCAATCACGATCTGCAGTGATTTTGGAGCCCAAGAAAATAAAGTCTGACACTGTTTCCACTGTTTCCCCATCTATTTGCCATGAAATGATGGGACTGGATGCCATGATCTTCGTTTTCTGAATGTTGAGCTTTAAGTCAACTTTTTCGCTCTCCACTTCCACTTTCATCAAGAGGCTTTATAGTTCCTCTTCACTTTCTGCCATAAGGGTGATCTCATCTACATATCTGAGTTTAATGATATCTCTCCTGTCAATCTTGACTCCAGCTTGTGCTTCCTCCAGTCCAGCGTTTCTCATGATATACTCTGCACAGTTAAATAAGCAGGATGAAAATATATGGCTTGACATGCTCCTTTTCCAAATTGGAACCAGTCTGTTGTTCCATGTCCAGTTCTAACTGTGGCTTCCTGACCTGCATATAGGTTTCTCAAGAGGCAGGTCAGATGGTCTGGTATTCTCATCACTTTCAGAATTTTCCACAGTTTATTGTGATCCACACAGTCAAGGCCTTGGCATAGTCAATAAAGCAGAAATAGATGTTTTTCTGGAACTCTCTTGCTTTTTCCATGATCCAGCAGATGTTGCCAATTTGATTTCTGATTCCTCTGCCTTTTCTAAAACCAGTTCGAACATCTGGAAGTTCACGATTCATGTATTGCTGAAGCGTGGCTTGGAGAATTTTGAACATTACTTTACTAGCTTGTGAGATGAGTGCAATTGTGCAGTAGTTTGAGCATTCTTTGGCATTGCCTTTCTTTGAAGCAGAGAGGAAAAAAGAAAAAAAAAAAGAATTAAAAGAAATGAGGACAACCTCAGAGACCTTTGGGGCAATATTAAATACCCCAACATTCAAATCATAGGAGTCCCAGGAGAAAAAGACATGAGAAAAATACTTGAGGAGATAATAGTTGAAAACTTCCCTAAAATGGGGAAGGAAATAGTCATCCAAGTCCAAGAAACCCAGAGAGTCCCAAACAGGATAAAACCAAGGTGAAACACCCCAAGATACAATTAATCAAAAAGGTCAAACACGAAGAACAAATATTAAAAGCAGCAAAGGAAAAACAACAAATAACACACAAGAGGATTCCCATAAGGATAACAGCTGGTCTTTCAATAGAAACTCTTCAGGCCAGGAGGGAATGGCAAGACATACTTAAAGTGATGAAAGAAAATAACCTACAGCTCAGATTACTGTACCCAGCAAGGATCTTATTCAAATATAAAGGAGAAATCAAAAGCTTTACAGACAAGCAAAAGCTGAGAGAATTCAGGACCACCAAATCAGCTCTCCAACAAATGCTAAAGGATATTCTCTAGACAGGAAACACAAAAAGGGTGTATAAACCCGAACCCAAAACAATAAAGTAAATGGCAACAGGATCATATTTATCAACAATTACCTTAAACGTAAATGGGTTGAATGCCTCAATCAAAAGGCAAAGACTGACTGAATGGATACAAAAACAAGACCCCTATACATGTTGTCTACAAGAGACCCACCTTGAAACAAGGGACACATACATACTGAAAGTGAAGGGCTGGAAAAGATATTCCACACAAATAGAGACCAAAAGAAAGCAGGAGTAGCAATACTCATATCAGATAAAATAGACTGTAAAACAAAGATTGTGTAAAGAGACAAAGATGGACACTGCATAATGATCAAAGGATCAATCCAAGAAAAGATATAACAATCATAAATATATATGCACCCAACATAGGAACACCACAATATGTAAGACAAATGCTAACAGGTATAAAAGGGGAAATTAACAATAGCACAATAATAGTGGGAGATTTTAATGCCCCATTCACACTAATGGATAGATCAACTAAAGGGAAAATTAATAAGGAAATACAAAGTTTAAATGATACAGTAGACCAGTTAGACCTAATTGATATCCATAGGACATTTCACCTCAAAAACAATGAATTTCCCCTTTTTCTCAAGTGCACACGGAACCTTCTCCAGGATAGATCACATCCTGGGCCATAAACTAATCCTTGGTAAATTCAAAAACATTGAAATCATGCGAAGCGTCTTTTCTGAGCACAATATAGTAATATTAGATGTCAATTAAGGAGAAAAAAATATTAAAAATCCCAACATATGGAGACTGAAAAGCACGCTGCTGAATAACCAACAAGTCACAGAATACATCAAAATATGCATAGAAACGAATGAAAATGAAAACACAACAACCCCAAACCTAAGGGACATTGTAAAAGCAGTACTAAGGGGAAGGTTCATAGCAATACAGGCTTACTTCAAGCAATAAGAAAAAAGTAACAAAAAAAAAACCAAACCATAACTCTACATCTAAAGCAACTTGAAAAGGAAAAAATTATGAACCCCAGTGTTAGTAGAAGGAAAGAAATCGTAAAAATTAGGGCATAAATAAATGCAAAAGAAAAAAAAAGAGACCATAGCAAAAATCAACAAAACCAAAAGCTGGTTCTTTGAGAAGATAAATAAAATTGACAAAATATTAGCCACATTCATCAAGAAACAAAGGAAGAAAAATCAAATCAACAAAATTAGAACTGAAAATGGAGAGACCAAAACAGACAACACAGAAATACAAAGGATCATAAGAGACTATATGTAAATAAAATGGACAACTTGGAAGAAATGGACAAATTCTTAGAAAAGTAAAACTTTCCAAAACTGAAACAGGAAGAAATAGAAAATCTTAACAGATCCATCACAAGCATGGATATTGAAACTGTAATCAGAAATCTTCCAGCAAACAAAAGCCCAGGACCAGACGGCCTCACAGCTGAATTCTATCAAAACTTTAAAGAAGAACTAATACCTATCCTATTCAAACGCTTCCAGAAAATTGCAGAGGGAGGTAAACATCCAAACTCATACTATGAGGCCACCATCACCTTAATACCAAAACCTGACAATGATGCCACAAAAAAAGAAAACTACAGGCCAATATCACTGATGAACATAGATACAAAAATCCTTAACAAAATTCTAGCAAACAGAATCCAACAACATATTAAAAAGATCATACATCATGACCAAGTGGGTTTTATCCCAGGGATGCAAGGATTCTTCCATATCCGCAAATCAATCAATGTAATACAAAACATTAACAAGTTGAAAAACTAAAACCCACATGATTATCTCAATAGATGCAGAGAAAGCCTTTGACAAAATTCAACATCCATTTATGATAAAAACCCTCCAGAAAGCAGGAATAGAAGGAAGATACCTCAACATAATAAAAGCTATATGTGACAAACCCACAGCAAACATTTTCCTCAATGGTGAAAAATTGAAAGCATTTCCCCTAAAGTCAGGAACAAGACAAGGGTGCCCATTCTCACCACAACTATTTAACATAGTTTTGTAAGTTTTGGCCACAGCAATCAGAGCAGAAAAAGAAATAAAAGGAATCCAGATTGGAAAAGAAGAAGTAAAACTCTCACTGTTTGCAGATGACATGATCCTCTACATAGAAAACCCTAAAGACTCCACTAGAAAACTACTAGAACTAATCAATGAATATAGTAAAGTTGCAGTATACAAAATCAACACACAGAAATCCCTTGCATTCCTATACACTAACAATGAGAAAACAGAAAGAGAAATTAAAGAAATAATTCCATTCACCATTGCAACAAAAAGAATAAAATAGTTAGGAATATATCTACCTAAAGAAACTAAAGACCTATATATAGAAAACTATAAAACACTGGTGAAAGAAATCAAAGAGGACACAAATAGATGGAAAAATATACCGTGTTCATGGATGAGAAGAATCAATATACTGAAAATGAGTATACTACCTAAAGCAATCTATAGATTCAATGCAATCCGTATCAAGCTACCAACTGTAATTTTCAGAGAACTAGAACAAATAATTTCACAATTTGCATGGAAATACAAAAAACCTCGAATAGACAAAGTAACTTTGAGAAAGAAGAATGGAACTGGAGGAATCAACTTGCCTGACTTCAGGCTCTGCTACAAAAGCCACAGTCATGAAAACAATATGGTACAGACACAAAGACAGAAATATAGATCAATGGAGCCAAATAGAAAGCCCAGAGATAAGTCCACACACCTATGGACACCTTATCTTTGACAAAGGAGGCAAGAATATAGAATGGATTAAAGACAGTCTCTTTAACAAGTGGTGCTGGGAAAACTGGTCAAGCACTTGTAAAAGAATGAAACTAGATCACTTTCTAACACCATACACAAAAGTAAACTCAAAATGGATTAAAGATCTAAACATAAGACCAAAAACTATAAAACTCCTAAAGGAGAACATAGGCAAAATGCTCTCCAATATGAATCACAGCAGGATCCTCTATGACCCACCTCCCAGAATATTGGAAATAAAAGCAAAAATAAACAAATGGGATCTAATTAAAATTAAAAGCTTCTGCACAACAAAGGAAACTATAAGGAAGGTGAAAAGACAGGCTTTAGAATGTGAGAAAATAATAGCAAACAAAAGAATGAACAAAAAAGTAATCTCAAAAACATACAAGCAACTCCTTGAGCTCAATTCCAGAAAAATAAACAACCCAATCAAAATTGGGCCAAAGAAATAAACAGACATATCTCCAAAGAAGATATACAGATGGCTAACAAACACATGAAATAATCCTCAACATCACTCATTATCAGAGAAATGCAAATCAAAACCACAATGAGGTACCATTTCACACCAGTCAGAATGGCTGCTATCCAAAACTCTGCAAGCATTAAATGCTGGAGAGAGTGTGGAGAAAAGGGAACCCTCTTGCACTGTTGGTGGGAATGCAAACTAGTACAGCCACTATGGAGAACAGTGTGGAGATTCCTTAAAAAACTGGGAACAGAACTGCCTTATGATCCAGCAATCCCACTGCGGGGCATACACATTGAGGAAAGCAGAATCGAAAGAGACATGTGTACCACAATGATCATCGCACTGTTTATAATAGCCAGGACATGGAAGCAACCTAGATGTCCATCAGCAGATGAATGGAAAAGAAAGCTGTGGTACATATACACAATGGAATATTCAGTTCAGTTCAGTCACTCAGTCATGTCCGACTCTTTGCCGCCCCATGAATTGCAGCACGCGAGGCCTCCTTTTCCATCACCAACACCTGGAGTTCACACAAATTCATGTCCATAGAGTCAGTGATGCCATCCAGCCATCTCACCCTCTGCTGTCCCCTTCTCCTCCTGCCTCTGATCCCTCTCAGCATCAGGGTCTTTTCCAATCAGTCAACTCTTCGCATGAGGTGGCCAAAGTACTGGAGTTTCAGCTTTACCATCAGTTCTTCCAATGAACACCCAGGACTGATCTCCTTTAGGGTGGACTGGTTGGAACTCTTTGCAGTCCAAGGGACTCTTAAGAGTCTTCTCCAACACCACAGCTCAAAAGTATCAATTCTTCAGTGCTCAGCTTTCTTCACAGTCCAACTCTCACATCCATACATGACCACTAGAAAAACCATAGCCTTGACTAGACAGACCTTTGTTGCCAAGTAATGCTTTTCAATATGCTGTCTAGGTTGGTCATAACTATCCTTCCAAGGAGTAAGCTTCTTTTGATTTCATGGCTGCAGTCACCATCTGCAGTGATTTTGGAGCCCCCCAAAATAAAATCTGACACTGTTTCCACTGTTTCCCCATCTATTTCCCATGAAGTGATGGGACCAGATGCCATGATCTTCATTTTTTGAATGTTGAGTTTTAAGCCAACTTTTTCACTATCCTCTTTCACTTTCATCAAGAGGCTTTTTAGGTCCTCTTTACTTTCTGCCATAAGGGTGGTGTCATTTGCATATCTGAGGTTTTTGATATTTCTCCCAGTAATCTTGATTCCGGCTTGTGCTTCTTCCAGTCCAGCGTTTCTCATGATGTACTCTGCAGATAAGTTAAATAAGCAGGGTGACAATATATAGCCTTGATGTACTCCTTTTCCTATTAGTCTGTTTTTCCATGTCCCATTCTAACTGTTGCTTCCTGACCTGCATAAAGGTTTCTCAAGAGACATGTCAGGTGGTCTGGTATTCCCATCTCTTTGAGATTTTTCAATAGTTTATTGTGATCCACACAGTCAAAGTCGTTGGCATAGTCAATAAAGCAGAAATAGACGTTTTTCTGGTACTCTCTTGTTTTTCCCATGATCCAGCGGATGTTGGCAATTTGATCTCTGGTTCCTTTGCCTTTTCTAAAACCAGCTTGAACATCTGGAATTTTATGGTTCACGTATTGCTGAAGCCTGGCTTGGAGAATTTTGAGCATTACTGGCATGTGAGATGAGTGCAATCGTGCAGTAGTTTGAGCATTCTTTGGCATTGCCTTTCTTAGGAGTTGGAATGAAAACTGACCTTTTCCAGTCCTGTGGCCACTTCTGAGTTTTCCAAATTTGCTGGCATATTGAGTGCAGCACTTTCACAGCATCATCTTTCAGGATTTGAAATAGCTCCACTGGAATTCCATCACTTCCACTAGCTTTGTTCGTAGTGATGCTTTCTAAGGCCCACTTGACTTCACATACCAGGATGTCTGGCTCTAGGTGGGTGATCACACCATTGTGATTATCTGGGTTGTGAAGCTCTTTTTTGTACAATGGAATATTACTCAGCCATTAAAAATAATACACTTAAATCAGTTCAAATGAGGTGGATGAAACTGGAGCCTATTGTACAAAATGAAGTATACCAGAGATAAAAAACACCAATACAGTATACTAATGCATATATATGAAATTTAGAAAGAAGGTAATGATAACCCTGTATTTGAGACAACAAAAGAGACACAGATGTATTGAACAATCTTTCGGATTCTGTGGGAGATGGAGAGGGTGAGATGATATGGGAGAATGACATTGAAACATGTAAAATATCATATGTGAAACAAATCACCAGTCCAGGTTTGATGCATGATACAGGGTGCTCAGGGCTGGTGCACTGGGATGACCCAGAGGGATGGGATAGGGAGGGAGGTGGGAGAGGAGTTCAGGATGGGGAACACATGTACATTCATGGTGGATTCAAGTCAATGTAGGGCAAAACCAATACAGTATTGCAAAGTAAAATAAATAAATAAATAAATTAAGAAATAAATAAACATAAAAACAAATTAAATTAAAAAAGAAAAAGTGTTGCGTTTGTCAAAATCTTTTTATACATCTATTGACATAATCATATGATTTTATTTTTCAGTTTGTTTATGTGATGTGTCATTTTGATGAATTTGCATATTTTGAAGAATCATTTCATCCCAGGGATAAATGGTTATGGTGTATTATCACTTTTTGTTGAATTTGGTGTACTATCATTATTGTTGAATTTGGTTTGCTAGTATTTTACATCTATTGTTATCAGTAACATTGGTCTGTATTGTAAAATTTTTTCTAATATCTTTGGTTTTGGTAAGGAGACGATGCTGGCCTCATAGCATGGGTTCACATTATTTCTTTCTCTGCCATGTTTTGGGTAGTTTGAGAAGGAGAAGTGTTTACTCTTCTATAGATATTTAATATAATTAACCTGTGGAGCCATTTAGTGCTTGATATCATTTATTGGGAACTTTTGTTATTACTGGTTCCATTTCTTTACTGGCAACTTGTCTATGCATATTATCCATTTTGTTTATTTCTTCAATAATATAGCTCTTAGTTTCGTTGACCTTTCCTATTTTTGTTAGTCTTTATTTCATTTATTTATGCTCTAATCTTCATGATTATTCTTCTACTAACTTTGGGTTTTGTTTGATTTATATCTAGTTCTTTTTGGTTGTAAAGTTAAAATGCTTATTTGAGGTTTTTCTTATTTCTTGAGTTAGGCCTGTACCACTATGAGCTTCCTTCTTAGAACTGCTTTTTTGTTTGTAGATTTTGGGTAATTGTGGTTTTGCTTTCATTTGTCTCCAAGTATCATTTTAATTTCTTTGCTATCTTTAGTGACTCATTTGTTGTTTGGTAGCATATTGTTAAACCTTCATGTGTTTATGTTTTTTGCAATCCCCTCCCCCACCCCGGGCCCCTTGTGGTTGATTTCTAGTTTCACATTCTTGTCTTGGAAAAGATAGTTAATATAATTTTAATCTTCCCAGTAGCTATAATTATTGAGAGTTGTTTTGGTCACTATACAATTTATCATAGAGAATGTTCCATGTGCACTTGAATATGCATTTTATTGTTTTTGGGCAAAATGTTATATAGGGACTTCCTTGGTGGCTTAGGATTAGAGAAGCTGCCTGCCAATGCAGGAGATGTGGGCTTGATCTCTGGGTCAGGAAAATCTCTTGCAGAAGGAGATGGCAACCCAACCAGTAATCTTGCCTGAGAAATCTTATGGTGGGAAGAGACTGGTAGGCTACAGTAAATGGTGTCACAAAAGACTCAGACATGACTGTTGTTTAGTTGCAACAACTGTTTTCTGTCTGGATGATCTGTCCATTTATGTAAGTGGGTGTTAGAGTCCCCTACTAATATTGTGTTACTGTCAATTTTTCTCTTTATATTTATTAACATTTGCTTCATTCAAGTCCACTGATGTTGGGTGAATATGTACTTCCAATTGTTTTATATTCTTACTGTATTTTTCTTTATCATTTTGTAATGCCCTTTTTTGTATCTTATTGCATTATTTTTTAAGTCTACTTTATGTGATATGTTTTACTAGTCTGACTTTTCATTTTCATTTCTGTGGAATATCTTTTTCCATCCCACCACTTTTAGCTACTTTGTGTGTCTTTAAATATGAATCGACTCTCTTATCATTTTTGGTATTTTATGCATTCAGCAATTCTATCTTTTGTTTGGAGCATTTAGTTCATTGACATTAAATGTAATTATTGATAGGTATGTATATATTGCACTTTGTTAATAGTTTATTGGTTACTTTTGTAGTTGTTTTTGTGCATTGATTCTTTTGCTCTCTTCCTTTGTGATTTGATGACTATATTTAATGTGACATTTAAATTCCTTTCCCGTGTGTGTGTATATCTTTTATAGAATAATGGTTTGTGGTTGCCATGAAGTTTATATATAGCAATCTATATATGGGTAATTATTTCTTGTTACTATATCCCTTAATGTTACATTTTTATAACATCTTTTATCCCCCATCCCCCAAATGCTAAGACATAGTATTTCAACATTGTATTTCACATTTTTGTTTTGTTTTGTTTGTACTGTAACTGTTGTGGATATATATAATTTCACTCCTTTTTCATTTAAACTTTCCACTAGCTTTATAAATGGTTGATCTAAAAAGTCAGCAAATAGCCTTATGAGAGTTCCCTTATATATAACTGATTGCTTTTCCTTTACTGCTTTTAATACTCTCACTGTACCTTTGATTTTTGCTGTTTCAATCATAATGTATCATGGTTTGGTCCTCTTTGGATTGATCTTGTTTGGAATTGTCTGTGCCTTCCAGATCTGGATGTCTATTTCTTTTCCCATGTTTTTATCTATTATGCTTAAAACTTATTTTCTGCCCCTTTCTCCCTCTTTTCCTTTTTGGATACCTATAAATGTGAATGTTAGTATAGTGATATTTCCCAATAATGATTTAAACTATCCTCATTAAAAAAAAATCCATTCAGCTTGAGTGGTTAGGTTGATTAATTAGATTTATATTGATTGATTCTGGTTTTCTAGTTCATTGATTAACTTATTCCTGTCATTTAATGTACTATTAATTCTTTCTAGTGTATTTTTTATTTCAGTTACTATATTCTTCAGCTCTGTTTGGTTCTTTATATTTTCTGTTTGCTTAACTTGTCAGTATGTTCATCTGTTCTCCTCACAAGTCTTTTGAGCATCTTTATAATCTTCATTGAAGTCTTTATCAGGTAGATATCTCCAGTTCTCTTAGTTCTATGATTTTATCAAGTCTTCTTGTTTTATTTGTTTGAAACATATCCCTTTGTCTTCTCACTTTGCTTAGGTCTGTTTTTATTCCTATCTATTTAGTAGTTTGATTACAGTCCCTCATCTTGGAAAAGTGGCTTTAGGTAAGAGAGTCCTCATGAGGCCCAGTAATACACTCCACTTTGGTTATCAGAGCTATATGGGCTAGGGATGCCCTCTATGTGGGCTGTATGGAACCTTCTTTTGTGGTAGGTTGACTACTTTGGACATCCTGCAGTAAGTGTAGCTAGACCCCAGTTGTGTTGGTTGCCATGCTTTGCACAGTATAGAGGCTGTTATATGCTGGTGGCTGGGGCCACTGTCCAAGGGGTCATGTGGTTAATGCCAACCCTCTTATGGAAAGATCTGCGTTCTAGAATCTCTGACTGTTGGTTCTGGGGCCCTGGTGCTAGTAGTATTGGCCCACTGGCAGGTGGGGATGAATTCTCAGCCATATAGTGGTTGGTTTCAAGTTCCAGAGTGACTGAGAGTTCAGATGTTACATAGTATACTGCCTACTGGTGAGCAGAATTTTTCCCCACTCAGATAACTGCTTGGGTTGGAATGTTCCAGGATTGGGATTGATTGGCCAGTATATGGTGCCAGGTCCTACCACTAATAATCTAAGGGAGGTACTATATTTCAAAATGGTGCTTTGCAGCATCAGTGTCCTTGTGGTAGAATGACCTCCCCAAAATAGCTGTTTATAACCTCTATGTCCTCATCATAAGTACCAGTTACCTACTGCTTCTTTCAGAAGCTAAGGTTAGTAAGTGGGGCTGACATAGACTCCTTTAAAATTATTACTTCTACCTTGGGCTTTGGAGCTTGTGAGAGTTTGTGTGCATACTTTGAGAGTACAGTATATATTTCATATCCCTCTCTAGCTTTCTTGCTGTCCTTCAACACCAAACATTCTGAGTGTTTTTTTCTTTCAGTGAAGGAGCACCAGGCTGGTATGTCCAATGTGGGGATCTAACTTTTTGCTCTTTGGGGAGAACCTCTGAAGTTCAGATTATCTTCCTATTTGTGGGTCATCCATGTGTGGTTGTGGGTCTTGACTATTCCTCCTCTCTGCCCCTCCTACTCATCTTACTGTGGTTGCTTTAGATTTTTCGTTGCAGAAGACCTTCTACTTGTCTTCAGTTTGTTCCCATTGTTAGTCGTTTTGTTAACAGTTATAACTTTTGTATACATGCGGGAGGAGATGAGCTCATGATCTTCTTATTCGTCCATCTTGGCAACTTCCTTATCTCAATTTATTCTTCAAATATATTTTATAAACTTCAGGGAAATTATGCTCCTTTGGGTTAAGAAAAGGTATATTTACCATGAGCAAAAAGAGTAGTAAAGGCCAAAGTAGTAAAAGTAAAAAAATATTTCAATGTGCCCAACGTTTTTGGGCTCCAAAATCACTGCAGATGGTGATTGTAACCAAGAAATTAAAAGATGTTTACTCCTTGGAAGGAGAGTTATGAACAACCTAGATAGCATATTCCAAAGCAGAGATATTACTTTGCCAACAAAGGTCCATCTAGTCAAGGCTATGGTTTTTCCAGTGGTCATGTATGAATGTGAAACTGGGACTGTGAAGAAAGCTGAGCACTGAAGAATTGATGCTTCTGAACTGTGGTGTTGGAGAAGACTCTTGAGAGTCCCTTGGACTGCAAGGAGGTCCAACCAGTCCACCCTAAAGGAGATCAGGAGGGATTGGGGGCAGGAGGAGAAGGGGATGACAGAGGATGAGATGGCTGGATGGCATCACTGACTCGATGGACATGAGTTTGAGTAGACTCCAGAAGTTGGTGATGGATAGGGAGGCCTGGCATGCTGCGATTCATGGGGTCGCAAAGAGTCGGACACGACTGAACTGAACTGAACTGAACGTTTAATTTCTCAGTCTAAAATGCTGAAAGATTTGCAATTTTTTAAATGAAGGTTAATGTTCATTTTTTTAACTCAGATATACTTTTTTCATATTATATTTTTATATATTTCATAAAACAGCTATTTGATGAATGTATAGTCAAATACCTATCACTAGTAATTATATATATATATATATATATCTTTAGGGTTATTTTATTGACTCACAAATGTACAATTGCTTCATAAATCCACACTTTAAACTTTAAAGAATAATGCTTTATCTCATTACAACATAAATCTGGCTAATTGTTTTTAAAAACCTGAGGATTGGTATGCTTTAAACCCTCAAATTTTACTAATCAGATATGGTATAAAGTTCAAGTTTCCCACATAAAATATATATACTTTAGATATATTTCTTTCTCTTATAGTCCCTTACTGAGCAAAACTGCACAATCCATGTTTTCCCCAATTTAGGATACATTTTTCAGGTCACTTTTACTTTACATGTTCTTTCTCTGTGTTTGATGTAATTTATAAGGAGACTAAATTCGACCTTTCAAACTCTGTTCCTATATATTATCATATCTGCATTTGGGAATTTGAGCCTGGCATGTATTAGGCAAGTAAAATCTATTTTTTCCAAAAAAGAAAATACTAATTAATTAAAAAATTAAATGGCAGTAAAATATGTCATTTGCTCATAGATAAAATAGATTTCTTGAATTCCTCTTTAGAATTGTGTTAGATAGCATTTTTTATAAGCTTAAAAATTAAGCTTATAAAGAAGCTATACAGTATTTGTTTCATGAATTAACAATTATCTAATACCCTTTTTGAATAATTTTGTGAACAATTTAATTTTTTAATCTTCACAGGATTATCTTGTGGTATTTCAATATTCATTTTATAGATGAAGAAGTAGGTTCAAAATATTTAAATTGTTCAATGTCACACAGAGAAGCAACAAGGCAACATTGGAGCATAGTTCTGGGTTCCAAGCTAATAATCTTCTGGAATTTTTTTGATGATGTGCATTAGGCACTGAAGACAAGCTTTAGGGATAGAAACAAAGAGCCCAATAAAGAGCTGGTTCTTTCTGAATTTAATTTGTAGCAAATTATTTTTTTGTGAATAAATTTTAATTAAACCAGACATTGATAATGATACTTAAAATTAGCTAAAATTGTTCATTGAGTTTATGTTTTTGTTGCTTTATTAAAAAAATATTTTAAGGAAGTTATTCTAGCTAAACTCTATAGATAACCTCAGCATTGACTGTTATATACTTAAATATAGTATACTGTAGCTGGACTTTTATATTTAGTAGTTTTTCAAGTTGAATACACTCATTTTGACCTCTATGCCTCCTTCAAAACCAACATTTTATTGACTTTAGCTATGTTGATTTTTCAATTGAAAATAACATTCCATTCATTTGAAAGTTCATTTGTTACAGCTTTCCATTTAGAAACCCCTGAGTCTTGATTTAATGTTATTTTCTTGCAGACACTAAAGTTTGTAGGTCAATCTTGAAGAATGAGGATAACCACAAATATAGCAGATGCCTCATAAAATTATCTTCTACTGCTTCTCTGTGACCTCTGTCAAGGAACTAACACTCAAATCTGTGTCAGCACAAACAGCTGTGGATGCTGCTGTTAGATAGCCATGACCTATCCTCCCAAGGGTAGTGCCCGACCGGGAGGGAACAGTGATTTTCACAGAGTCAATATTATTAACGCCAACATAAATCAGAAAATACTGCTTCAAATATAAAAATTAGATGCCATAGTTCATAAAAAGAAGCAAACTTCCCTTCTAATAAATCAAACCAAGTTCTATGTAGATGTTTATGGAAATGATAACAATGACAATCGTGTAAAGATTTTTATATCCCTCAAAACTTAATTTATAATAAATGTGCAAATGAATATAGAAATTGTGGATTTATTTTCCAGAGAAATACATTAGAAATCATAATTTTCTTTTCAGTTGGATGATCATTTTAGCAAAACTTTATAGTGCAGGGTGGTAGAAGTAACCATTACAGCTATTTTTATTGTTTCACTGATATCCACATCTTGTCTTGATAGACTAATTCTTTAGCAGTAAAGAAAATATAGAACTAGAAATTATATTTACGTGCTTAAATATTTTTACTAAAATATAAATTCCCATTTTAAAATTTTCCATTTACTTTCCCTTTCTATATATAAACTAATTTATGATTCACTTATATAGAAGTATATATCATAAACTACATAAATACATCCTATATAAAATGATAATACATATTACAATAAATATAAGTACAATAAATACACATAATTTACATTCATACATACATGTTCTTGAATAAATTGCTTATCTTTTATTTTCTAAATTGCTTTGACACTGCATGACATTTACCATAAAATGAAACCCAAGAAAATGTTTAATAAAGAGAAAATGGCCATATATGTTTAATTAGCATATATGTACTTCAGTTTAAACATAGCAAACTCCATAGATTTGCATAAGCTTAGGAGTATAAATTAAAATAACCAAATAGTTTTGCACATTGAAATGTGTAGAAACATTTTGGTTGCTAGTTAGGATTAGCAGTTCTGTGAGATTGCAGTCTTAAACTATTCACAAGTTTGTTATTTGTGATTTTGCTCCCTAGATATCCAAGGAAGCAGAGAGACTCTTAAAACAAAACAAAACAAAAAAAAAAACACACGCACACAAAGGCATAACTCTTGGAATTTTTAAAAGTTGTGAGGACACATTAAAACTATGTTAACAGCTAAAAAAATAAATAAAAATAAATAAAAGATAATGAGTACATTTGCCAAATTAAAAAAAATGTTCTGAGGAGCAACTGGCAGTGTACAAACACATACTATTTGATGTAAACAGTAACACTGTAAAGGAATCAGAGAAGATGCAAGGATAATTAGAAAAAGCTGACATTTTAGAAAAGACAGGAATTTTTTCTTAATAGAGAGATTTAAAAAAAAAGTAGACTCTAGATAGAATCTAAATAGTTCAGTTCAGTTCACTTCAGTCACTCAGTAGTGTCCGACTCTTTGCAACCCCATGAATCACAGCACACCAGGCCTCCCTGTCCATTACCGACTCCCGGAGTTCACTCAGAGTTGCGTTCATCGAGTCAGTGATGTCATCCAGCCATCTCATCCTCAGTCGTCCCCTTCTCCTCCTGCCCCCAATCTCTCCCAGCATCAAAATCTTTTCCAATGAGTCAACTCTTCTCATGAGGGGGCCAATGTACTGGAGCTTCAGCTTTAGCATCAGTCCTTCCAAAGAAATCCCAGGGTTGATCTCCTTCAGAATGGACTGGTTGGATCTTCTTGCAGTCCAAGGGACTCTCAAGAGTCTTCTCCAACACCACAGTTCAAAAGCATTAATTCTTCGGCGCTCAGCCTTCTTCACAGTCCAACTTTCACATCCATACATGACTACTGGAAAAACCATAGCCTTGACTAGACAGACCTTAGTCAGCAAAGTAATGTCTCTGCTTTTGAATATGCTATCTAGGTTGGGCATAACTTTCCTTCCAAGGAGTAAGCGTCTTTTAATTTCATGGCCGCAGTCACCATCTGTAGTAATTTTGGAGCCCCCCAAAATAAAGTCTGACACTGTTTCCACTGTTTCCCCATCTATTTCCCATGGAGTGATGGGACTGGATGCCATGATCTTTGTTTCCTGAATGTTGAGCTTTAAGCCGACTTTTTCACTCTCCTCTTTCACTTTCATCAAGAGGCTTTTTATCTCCTCTTCACTTTCTGCCATAAGGGTGCTGTCATCTGCATATCTGAGGTTATTAATATTTCTCCCGGTAAGCTTGATTCCAGCTTGTGTTTCTTCCAGTCCAGCGTTTCTCATGTACTCTGCATATAAGTTAATAAGCAGGGTGACAATATACAGCCTGATGTACTCCTTTTCCTATTTGGAACCAGTCTGTTGTTCCATGTCCAGTTCTAACTGTTGCTTCCTGGCCTGCATACAGATTTCTCAAGAGGCAGGTTTGGTGGTCTGGTATTCCTATCTCTTTCAGAATTTTCCACAGCTTATTGTGATCCATACAGTCAAAGTCTTTGGCATAGTCAATAAAGCAGAAATAGATGTTTTTCTGGAACTCTCTTGCTTTTTCCATGATCCAGGGAATTGCAAATTTCCCAAATGTATTTCCTCCATGAGTTTGAGAAAAACAAAGAGGCCAGTGTAATTGCTGGAGTGAGCAAAGAGGATTAGAGCAGGAAATGAGGTGAGAGCTAGTAGCTGAGTTACCATGGTGAACTTTCAGCCCATTTCAGCACATTTTGTTCTAGACGAGAGAGGAAACCATTGAAGAGACTAGAACAGAGGAGTGACATGGGAATTATTAGGTTTCATAGAATTTCTTCTACTACTGTGGGGGAAAAATAGTTAAAAATGGGCAATGTAATGTTATAGAGACAAGTTTATAAATCCTAGTAATAAACCAGCTGAAGAAATTGGAAGTGAATGCAGGGATAATTTATAAACCTGGTATGTTTTGATGATTTTAAAGTGTAGCTGACATGAATTGCAATAGATTGAATATGAAGTGAAAAAGAACAAAACCTTTAGTATTATCTGCTTTTGCTCATAGTTCATTTATCCTCTAGTAACTCTTGTTTATTCAAATTTTTGCTACCTGAACTCTGTAACTCATTTGAAGTAAAAGTATAGAGCCAGCCAAGCACAAATAGAAAATAAAATACATAACCAGTTTTGTGCTTATTCTACTTTTCCCCCCACAATTATTAATAATTCAATATCCCCATATAATCTTTCCAATAGATATTTACTTTATGAAATCTGAGAAAATAAAAAATTATCTTTGACATTATTCCATGTCTCTTTTCGAATGTCATTATCTTTGAATCCTTTCCTTTCCTAAAAGAATGGAGCTTTCCTTTTTCTATAACTAGTTACACACAGTCTCTTCACAAAGGCCACCTTGTTTAATCATATCTACTGATCTAGGCAGTTAAATAGTTGGTATATTCCAGGCATTCTTCTGTTATATAAGCCATATAATTTAAGTTCATTTTTCTTCACATTTTATAGATAAGAAAACTAAACAAAAGAGTGGTTTATTAGTTTGTTTGGCTTAACAACCCTAGTGAGAATAGATCAGAATTCACACCCTAGTAATCTGGATCTAGAGTCTGTTCTTTTAGCCTCCAAGCAATGGGACCTCATATATAACTCCTCTCCCAATTAGTAGAATTTACTACCTGTAAATTCCTCCAAGTCCTAGTTTTCTAGAGGAACACAAGCTTGGTGATTTCTTTTCTTTCTTTCTTTTTTTTTTTTTTTTTTTTGTTTTTTAGGTAAATTACATGAAGTAGTAGCTTATGATTTTCCAATTAAAAAGCAAACAAACAAATGGAAAAACAAAGGAAAAGCTGTGCAACACTAATGCACTGCAAGTAATTAAAATAGATAAACTGTCAAAACACCATTCTACTTAAAAATAGCACGGGTTATTGGGTAACACTTTTTTTTTTTAATTACATGTCTTAATGTCTTTGTTTATTTGCAAGGAAAAATAGCTCTTTTCAGCAAAAAGTGAGACTATATTATAAACTATCAACATGCTTTGGTACCTAAGAAAAGGAAGTGTGTTGAGACCTCATTAGAACCCATCAACAGAAGTCCTAGAAAGTTTGTCTCTCAATCACTTTCTCTCTGTAGAAGATACTGTGGACATTATTTCTGCATAGAGCATTATCCCCTTTTTTTCACTTCTCAAAGAAAAATGTGTTTGAGAAAATAATTGAAAAATTAGGTCAAAGGAAAATATATGTAACATATCAGATTCCAACTAATAAAAGTTAAGCAGATTTTTTGTATCTGTGTGTGTATTTAGGACAGAAGATCAGTTCAGTTCTCTGAGCTGTGGTGACTTAGATGGGCCAAATGGGGTTGAAGGAAGGGAGAAACAAGAGGGAGGGGATATACTTACACATATAGCTGATTTACTTCACTGTACAGTAGAAAGTAACACAGCATTGTAAAGCAACCATACCCCAATTTAAAAAATGAAGAAGCACAGTCTTTTAGACCAGATGGGACACAGGAGTGTATACATGCTAAATTACATGTTTTTACATAGTAGTTTCCACAGTTTATTGTGATCCACACAGTCAAAGGCTCTGGCATAGTCAATAAAGCAGAAATAGATGTTTTTCTGGAATTCTCTTGCTTTTCCATGATCCAGCAGATGTTGGCAATTTGATCTCTGGTTCCTATGCCTTTTCTAAAACCAGCTTGAACATCAGGAAGTTCACAGTTCACATATTGCTGAAGCCTGGCTTGGAGAATTTTGAGCATTACTTTACTAGCATGTGAGATGAGTGCAATTGAGCAGTAGTTTGAGCATTTGGGGCATTGCCTTTCTTAGGAGTTGGAATGAAAACTGACCTTTTCCAGTCCAGTGGCCACTGCTGAGTTTTCCAAATTTGCCGGCATATTGAGTGCAGCACTTTCACAGCATCATCTTTCAGGATTTGAAACAGCGCAACTGGAATTCTATCACCTCCACTAGCTTTGTTCGTAGTGATGCTTTCTAAGGCCCACTTGCCTTCACATTCCAGGATGTCTGGCTCTAGATTAGTGGTCACATCATCATGATTCTCCGGATCATCAAGATCTTTTTTGTACAGTTCTTCTGTGTATTCTTGCCACCTCTTCTTAATATCTTCTGCTTCTTTTAGGTCCATACCATTTCTGTCCTTTATCGAGCACATCTTTGCATGAAATATTCCCTTCATATCTCTAATTTTCTTGAAGAGATCTCTAGTCTTTCCCATTCTGTTCTTTTCCTCTGTTTCTTTGCACTGATCGCTGAAGAAGTCTTTCTTATCTCTTCTTGCTATTCTTTGGAACTCTGCATTCAGATGATCTTTCCTTTTCTCCTTTGCTTTTCGCTTCTCTTGGTTTCACAGCTATTTGTAAGGCCTCCCCAGACAGCCATTTTGCTTTTTTGCATTTCATTTCTATGGGGAAAATTCTGAGAGAGATGGAAATACGAGACCACCTCACCTACCTCTTGAGAAATATGTATGCAGGTCAGGAAGCAACAGTTAGAACTGGACATGGAACAACAGACTGGTTCCAAATAGGAAAAAAAGAGTACTTCAAGGCTGTATATTGTCACCTTGCTTATTTAACTTCTATGCAGAGTACATCATGAGAAACGCTGGACTGGAAGAAACACAAGCTGGAATCAAGATTGCCAGGAGAAATATCAATAACCTCAGATATGCAGATGACACCACCCTTATGGCAGAAAGTGAAGAGTAACTAAAAAGCCTCTTGATGAAAGTGAAAGAGGAGAGTGAAAAGTCGGCTTAAAGCTCAACATTCAGAAAACGAAGATCATGGCATCCGGTCCCATCACTTCATGGCTAATAGA